>NC_136059.1:605807598-608311764 GCF_964261635.1 Lissotriton helveticus | reverse complement strand
CTCTGCGCTGTTGCTTGAAGCTGGACAGTGTATTATATGATTCACGCTGTGAGGAAGTATGAGTATATTATGGCTGGGTAAAGAGATGAGTTTTAAGTTTTTTCCTGAAAAGTTCCAGATTACTGATCAGTTTGAGCTCAGTGGGTAGGGAGTTCCAAAGAATAGGTCCTTTATAAGACAGTGCTCTGCCGCCTTGTCTAGCTCTTCTTATTTTTGGGACCTGTAGCAGCTGATGATTGCTTGAACGTAGTGTACGTCCGGGAGTGTATGGGATAAATTTATCTTTTAGGTATTTGGGGCTGGTCCCATACAGGCATTTATGTATCATACTACAGATTTTAAATTTGATGCGCTGTTTTATTGGCAACCAGTGGAGTTGGCAAAGCAGAGGACGGGAGGGTGTTCTGGGTGGGGCATTGAGAGCCAGCCTTGCTGCCGTATTTTGGACAACCTGAAGTTTATCCAGCTGTTCCTCATTTGCTGATAGGTATAGTCCGTTGCAATAATCCATTCTGCTTATTATAAGAGTTTGTATGAGAGTTTTCCTGTGATTGCCTGGCAGAAATGGAAAGACGCGCCGCAGTAACCCTACTACGTGGAGGCACGCGCCTGCCACTTGAGTGGTGTGCTCCTTGAGCAGGAGCGCCTGATCTAATTTGACGCCAAGGTTTTTTGCTGTTGGTTTAGGGTCAGGGACAGGTCCTAGCTCCAAGGGCCACCATTCTGGGGACCATAGAAGAGTCGCCCCCCCAAACAGCATTACCTCGGTTTTGGACACATTGCATTGGAGGAAATTCTGGGCCATCCAATGCGCCACAGCTCTCATCCCATCAGCAAAAGTTGACTGAATTGCTGGTGTAAGGGTTTGAAAGGGAAACAGGAGCTGGGTGTCATCAGCGTATGACACCGGAGTGAATCCATAAGATCTTATTAGGTTTGCTAAGGGGGCCACATAAATGTTAAAGAGTGTGGGGCTGAGGCACGAGCCCTGTGGCACTCCCTTAGTCAACACTCTAGAGGTTGAAGAATGGGAGCCCAGTTTGACACTTTGCATGCGGCCAGAGAGAAAGCTTTGCAGCCATGATAGAGCCATTCCTCCTACCCCCACGTCGCTCAGTCTTTCGAGAAGAAGTTCATGTGATACCGTGTCGAAGGCAGCGGACAAATCTAACAGCACTAAAATCACAGAGTCTCCCCCATCCAATGACATCCTGATGTTGTCGGTCACGGATAGGAGGGCTGATTCAGTGCTGTGATTGGGCCTGAAACCAGATTGGGATAGGTCCAGGCCCTCCGCTGCCCCGATGTATTTTGACAGGTAGATGTTAACATGCCTCTCGGTAATTTTACTGAGGTAGGGTAGGAGGGAAATGGGTCTGAGGTTGGATAGATCAGACCATGGAAGTGAGGTATTTTTCCGAATGGGATTCACCACTGCTTGTTTCCATTCAGATGGTACCTGTCCTTCTCTAAGGGATTGGTTTATGACGGTTTGAATAATGGGACCTAGTAAGGAGTTTAGAGGGACCATCATTTTTGCTGGTATGAGGTCATTAGGGGAGCCAGATTTTATGTGGCTGGTTAGGAGGGGGAAATCGGTGTTAGAAACTGGGGGAAAAGAAAGTAAAGATACTTTCTTTTGTTGTGGTGTAGTGGGGACTGGCTTATCACTGATAATACTGGTGGCTTTCAGAATTTTGTCATATATAGTGTTAATTTTGCTCTCAAAAAACAGGGATATCTCATTACATAGTGGCAATGAGAAGTCATCCATGCTCACACACGCTGTGGGTTTTACATAGGATTCCAATATCTTGTATAATTCCTTTGAGGAGTTTCCTGCATCTGTCAATTGTAGGGCCAGACTATTCTTACGGGCTTTCCTAATGTTTTTATAATATTTTGTTTGAGCTTCTAAGTAAGCTTTCTTGTCCTCTTCGTGGTGTGATTTCCTCCATTTCTTTTCTAATCTTCTACACCCTTGCTTCTCAGTTCTCAGTATTTCTGTGTACCATTTCTCCTGTTTGTGTGCAGAGAATTGTTTGTGTAGTTTCAGCGGGGCAAGCTTGTTTATTGCCTCTGTGAGAGAGTCATTGAGTTTGTTGAGTGTATCTTCTACCTTATCAGTTTCCTGGAATATAGGTTTCTTCCAGATGTTCTGCATTCCCTCTGTTGTGACTTTGTGCCACTGGCGTCTCCATATTGGAGGGAGAGTTTTATTGGGTGGCCGTTTATTTTTCTAGTACCCTAGATCCAGTGGCCCAGGCTCTGCCTGCGTGCCTGAAATCAGTTGCAGCAACAGCCCTAGCCATAAGACAAAGTGACTCGATAGTGCTGGGACACCCTCTGACAGTACAGGTTCCACATGCAGTGGAGGTTCTCTTAAACAGGACACAGACACAACATTTGACTGTAGCAAGACTGACAGGATATGAACTGACATTATTTCAACCACACATAGAGATCAGACGTTGTAATATTCTGAATCCTGCAACACTTTTGCCCTCAAGTACAGTAAATGCACCACCACATGACTGTGTGGAAGTAATGAATATAGTGACGAAACCAAGACAAGACCTGACAGATATTGCACTTCCAGACCCAGACTTAACGCTCTATGTAGACGGATCATGCATGAGAACAAGTGCAGGAGAATTAGTAGCAGCTTATGCTGTGACCACTGCTACTAAAGTAATAGAGACACAGAAAATAGACACACTATCAGCACAAGCAGCAGAGCTCATCGCTCTGACACAAGCCTGCATAAGAGCTAAGCACTTGAAAGTAAACATTTATACTGATTCACAATATGCCTTTGGCGTAGTTCATGATTTCGGGGTACTTTGGAGGGAAAGAGGTTTCTTGACCTCCCATGGGACCAAGATCCAGCACGGCCCGCTTATTCAAGCCCTGTTAGAAGCAATACATTTACCTACAGCCATTTCTATCCTGAAGTGCAAAGCTCACACCAAAGTTACAGACACCATTTCCCAGGGTAATGACCTGGCAGACCGAACAGCTAAACTTACAGCCCAGACAGCCCAGACACCAACAGACACGACAAGGACAGAGGTACCATTACTGACCACATGTATGACGGTCAGGGATCCCACTCAAGATGTACTCGACATACAGACACATGCCACTGCAGATGAGATAAAGAAATGGACTGAACAAGGAGGGGTCCAGACTGAACAAGGTTGGATGACTAAGGGAAAAGGTACATGGTTTCTTCCAGATTCTATGGTACAAGTAATCATAAACACAGCACATAGTTCAGCACACTTAGGAGAAAAGGCAATGCTAGACAGCTTACAGAACATTTGGTTTAACAAGCACATGCGTGCAGCAGCGAAGCAAAAAGTACGAACATGTATGATCTGTTGTCAGTTCAATCCAGGTAAAGGCATTCCGGTGGAACAAGGCGGATTTCATCCTCCTGACCACCCTTTTGAGGTCCTCCAGATGGATTATATCCAAATGAACAGATGTAGAGGTTACAAGTATGTCTTGGTAGTTGTGTGTGCACTATCTAGATGGACAGAAGCATATCCAGTTCCAGATTATACTGCTGTGACAACAGCCAGGCAATTAGTGCGCGAGTACTTCCCCAGGTATGGATTACCTCGGGTCGTCTATTCTGATAACGGTCAGCCATTCTCCTCTGAATTAATGAAACAAGTGTCTCTTCTGTTAGGATATACTTGGAAATTCCATTGTGTAAGACACCCAGAAGCAGCAGGCCTTGTAGAAAGACATAATCAGACACTCAAAACAAAACTTGCCAAGATATGTACAGAAAAAGGCGTGGATTGGATGGTGGCCATGCCGGTTGCCCTCTTTTACATGCGTATGGTAGCTCATTCCAGAACAGGCCTATCCCCGTATGAAGTAGTCTTCGGTAGACCGCCAAATATGTGGGGTACGCCTATACCAAAAAAGATAACTGATGTTGACAGTAACATGCTGACAGATTACCTGGCTTCCTTGATGTCTGCACTACTCTCTTGTCGTTCACAGGTTGCTGCCGCCTTCCCTGACAACACCCAGGTCAAGGAACACGCCATTGTCCCTGGGGATTTTATATGTGTCCGGAACTTTGATCGATCAAGCCCCCTTGAGCCACGTTGGAAGACGCCGAAGTTGGTGCTACTAACCACGAGGACCGCAGTGAAGGTGGAGGGACGCAAGGGGTGGATCCACGCCCAGCATTGCAGAAAGTACTTTGGACAATCTGGAACTTTGATAAACGATAAGGACAATACAAACTTTGCGCCGCCTTTGCTAGAAAAAACTCCACAGCAGGAGTATAAATCTAAGTTAAGATCTAGTAAGTCAGACGTAGTTTCATTGTCTAAGTCCACTCGGTGGTGAATCGGTTAGACTAAGATTTCTGACATGTATAAGATCACATACGAGAATAGTAAGAAAAGAAACATGAGAGAAAAATACTGCAAGTTATTACGCAGTAGATGTATAGTTAATTTGATCATTCTTTTTATTCTGTGCATTGATATAATCTGTGTCAGTTTATTACTACATGTTTTCTTTCCTATTTCCCCACATATACACTCTTCCAGTAACAGCACCATAGAGCATGCATTTAGCCAACTGCCACCTTATCAAAAGGCGAAGGGAGTTCTGCCCTTCTATCCTCTACCGTTCTCACACAATGGTTCATGTGGAGCATGGTTTGCCTTAATGACCTCAATAGATAGAAAGTACATAGCTTATCCAGGTGGCTGGATATATGGAAACCTGAATAAAGTAATGAATGAAGCATGTTTTCCAGACAAAGACGGATTCCCCCAAAGGAAGGGAACCGATCTAGAGAATGAAGACTACGAGCAGGGAAATGCATCCATTAATTTTATAATGTTAAATGTTCAGCCCAAGCAAAATACAGGTCCACCTTTTATTTCAGTTCTACCAGCAAAAGGTTATTTATGTGTTAATAAGGAAGGCTCAGTACATATGGGACACAGCGAGTGTAAAGTTGTAGTAGTGTTTAATGATGAAGGACTTTCTTCTTTCAAAACATCACGCCATACCTATTTCATTTGCGGTCAGACAGCCTATGTACATCTGCCCTTAGACTGGGGTGGGACTTGTTATATAGCATTCTTATTGCCACCTGTATTCCTGGCCCCACCCCATTATCATAGAGATTCACGACTGGAACATGTTAGAGTACAGAGAGAGACAGCTGCCTCAGGAATTGATCAGACTGAAACAGCTTGGGAGCAATATACAGATTTCAACAAAGGATTCTTCTTCTTCATAGGTCCCGTCCAAAACAGTAAACTGATACGCAAATTAACAAGAACTCTTGAAGCAGTAGTGAATGTGACTGCGTCTGCCCTGGCGAACTTGACCCAGGAGCAGTCTGCCATTAGACTTACTCATGATATTTAGTTGCTGTCTCTGTCTGCAGTGTGGCCCGGCCATTTGCGGCCTTTGTGCAACTGCATGTGTTCCACATCCAAGTATACAAAGGGTTAAGGACGAACAAATGATGCTGTATGATCAACTATACGGTCTCATGAATATAGATGTATCCTAAAGGGTTACGTAGGGGACAAGGAGGGAATGAGGAAAATGAAATTTTGCCTGACCAAGATGCCCCCTACGTGTACCCTATGTTACATGTGTGTTACATATATGTGCATGTCACCCATGCTTATTTTCCCTTAAGTGGCCTGAACAAAGAGGCCTCTGCATTTACGTCCTGCTTTAGGATGCCAGTAATTAAGTCTCCCATGTAAGAAATATTAAGCTAACATGAAGGCCCATGTATTTACATTGTGCACTTTTAAATAAATCACGATGAAACCTTTTTTGTGGTTCAGCTGAGCCACTTTCTGAAACAAGGGTTTTTCATAACTCCTGACACACTGAAAGCTGCAATTATGTATCTCTGACCTCGCATGCTTCTAGCTCAGCCGAAAGAAACCCAGCGAGGTCTGCAAAGACAGTATATTTTGCTTAACAGTTATCTGCATGCCCGGTGAAAAAGGTAAACAGAACCCGTCTGCTGAGATAGGGCCCAGCTTTTCTCTGTTTATATGTCTCTGTTTAAATGAAATTACAGTACTTGCATCTGTAAAAAGCTCACAGCCCCATGTAATGAACGAAGAAATATATGCTTTTTCTGATTCTTAGCGATGAATAACCTTTTCTTCAGATAATACATCCCCGACTCAAGATATCAAGGTATCAGATAGTACCAGATGTGCTGGTCGCCCTGACACTGAAGGCTTCTCTACTAGACTTAAAGTCAGCTCTCCTCCCAGTTACACGTCAATTGCACGTCATTCTCAAATTGCGTGCACAAGTAGGGCAAAGTTCCAGCCTGCCATGTAACTCCTCCTCTATTTAGTCAGCCACCTATCACCCACCTGTGACTCATCAAGTGTACACCCTCATGCATGCCCACATGCTCTTATCTCTTTTTGTCATGCTCTGCCTCGAGCCTTCCTTCCTGCGCCCTATGTACAAGACAAAATGTATATATGTTGTTCATTGTTATGAAATGTTAGAAGACCCTTCCTGAACCTCAGTGGTGATGGAACAGATTCTCCCTTAACTCGAGTTATTGGAATAAAGCCCTTTTAACTTGGACACCACGGACTTTCTGCCTCTCATTTGATACATGCTAATTGTTAATGCCTAGAAATTATGCAGGGTAATTATTTTATTTACCACACTAGGATGGTTCAATTTTGAAAATGAAAGATTTTTTACTACTATTTTTCTTGTAAATCTCTATTTTCCAGATGATTTGCCAGATTTAACCACATTGGCTCACAAGTTTTCTCTTCAAGTTCCTTTACAGAAATTTGGGATATCTCTATACTCTTAGCCGTTTTGATGGCTGCATCCAAAGATGTGTTTCCTGTGGATAATAGTTTCTGACGGATCTGTTTATCATTGCACTAGCAAACAAAATGGTCTGTAATCAACTGATCTGTAAAAGATGCAAACTGACATTCAGAGACCAGTCTCTGAAGCACTGTGATGTATGTCTTCATTTACGTTTGAAGAACTTGTTAATAAGACATATTAAACTGGGCTGTTGATCGAATCTCATTTGGAGTTTTTTGACTGCCTCTTGATAATCATCAAGTACTTCACCTTCATCCAGCAGTAATTTAGGTATATGTGGATCTCCCCTCAAAACCCAATGAGTGTAAAAGCAGAATTTGTTTACTCTCTGCCTTCAAACTAGAGGCACTAGTTGCTTCCAAAAAAAAGGTTTCAAAAGCATCTAACCAATCTGGAAGGTGGATCTCATTGAAATGATGGAGGTGGAGTGACTGACTGCATCATAAATACCGAAACATTAGTTAAATATGTTGTGTCATATCGTGGCAACCTAAAAACAGTACATTGCTAAAAGTATTATTGTTACTAAAGGTACAAATATATTAGTTACAGGAGAAACAAAAAAAATAACCTGCAGGTAAGTAAGCAGTATAACAGATGAAAATACCAATGCCAACTTTAGAGAATAAATAAACAAGCTCACATAAGTGTGCCTGTCACTGTGGTAAACTTCTTAATGTCCATGAATGTACCTGTCACTGTGATAATGTTAACGAAATGGCAAGCAATATGACAGTACTGATGTCAACTTTAGTGATAATTAAATAAACAAGCATATTTAAGTGTGCCTGTCTCAATGGTAAAAATCTTGACATCCATAAATGTGCCTGTCACTGTGATAATGTTATTGAAATGACAAGCAATATGACACTTTCTATAAGCCGAAATGTAAATAGTGTGCTTTTCACTGTTAGAAACTTGCATGAATCCTGCTTCAAAAAACCAAACAGTAGACACCGTGAGTGTGCTTGTCCCCTGAGAGAAGCCTTGGAGGGGGAGGTGATGCTTCTGGAAGATGATGATTGGGAGAAAGCGATACAGTGCCCCGCGAAATAGCCATACATGCATGTTATCTACTAATACAACCTAGGATATTGCACAGGTCCTACTCTTTGAGAATGCTTATGCACTGATTGGGACACTGCGACTCAGACCTATGTGCTAGGGGGTTCGAGGAGGTAGGAAACTTCTTTCATATTCTATGGGACTGTCTCAAACTACAGTCATATTTCAAGGATATAACACAAATTATGGTCAGAGTTACAGAATTGACAGTCCCAGTGGAGGCGTATTGGCACCTCCTGGGGGCAATGGGGGGAGAGACATAGCTCAAATACCCCTAAATGTGGCTAATGCTTGATTCAGGAGTGGCAAAATGCAACGTAGCTAGGATGAGTGGACCTAATGTCCCGCAAACAGTGGCAGAATGGGAGATTGACCTTGATTGTTGACAGCAAGCAGAAAAAGTGATCTACCAAAGCAGAGGGTGCCCTCGAAAGTGGTAGAAGATAGGGGGTTTATGGAGAGTATACAGAGGTGAAGGAGACTGTCTTTAATTGATGCTACATTGTATTGTAACTGTTTACTTTGCTATGTTCACACTGTGGAATTGTGCTTTACTCGATCAACTAATTTGTTTTGCCCAGTACCAAACGTGTTTTTATCCTGCCCTTACTGGATATATTGTTATGCATAAACCTATTTTGATATGCTGAGCAACTGTTTAATAAAAAGACGTTTAAAAAAATATATATTTCAGCTTTGAGCCGAACGAGCCTCAAAATGGTGGGAGCGACACAGGCTGGTAAGCGTTGAATGCGCTAATTACACACGACATGCACAGCAAAAGATTATGCTCTGTACTGAACCTGAATGAAGTTTGGGCTGGAATTAGGGAGTCCTGCATCAAGGAACTTCCTCTAAGGGGTCGATTCCGATTCGGGAAAAAAACTGTCCGTATGATTTGTATCCGGAGCCCTCTCCATACGAATTGTACCCATCCGTTCGAGTCGCGAAGTACGATCCGTATTCCATGAATCCGTCCGAATCGTCGCGATACGTACGTATTGCAAGGCTGAAACCGTGAACCGTACGACTCGTACACATACCGTACGACTCGTACACATGCCGTACGACCCGACGAGTACCCCATGTACGATCGGTGTACGAGCCGTACCCCCATTGTACGATCGGTGTATGAGCCGTACCCCATGTACGATCGGTGTACGAGCAGTACCACCATTGTACGATCGGTGTACGAGCGGTGTACGAGCCGTACCCCCATTGTACGATCGGTGTACGAGCCGTACCCCATGTACGATTGGTGTACGAGCCGTACCCCCATTGTACGATCGGTGTACGAGCGGTGTACGAGCCGTACCCCATGTACGATCGGTGTACGAGCCGTACACCGATCGTACAATGGGGGTACAGCTCGTAGACCGAGCATACAATGGGGGTACGGCTCATACACCGATCGTACAATGGGGGTACGGCTCGTACACCCCATGATCGCAGGGGTACGGTGCGTACTCCTGCGATCATGGGGGGTACGCACCGTACCCGGGGGGCCGTTCCATATCTGTTTCAGCGCGAACTCTGCTTTTACGGCTGTTTTCAGGTCCCGTAGAAAAAGTGTTGTACGGTGCGTACCCGACACGTATCGTACTTGCTGGGTCGTAAAAACCAGCCGCGAACCGTACAGATGTCGCGTACAGCGGGTTCCGAGGGAGAATTGTACGGAGATTAGAGTCGTACGGTGTCTTGTACGACTCGTACGGAGTACGGCTCCTGGTACGAATCATACTTCGCCGTACGTACGGGATGTTTACAGGTACGATTCGTACGGGGGAAAAAAGCTCCGTACGACGATTCGGAGTGCTTTTTACCGGATCGGAATCGACCCCTAAAAGTATGCTGCATACAGCACATACACAGTGCCAAGGCACAGCACTTAGGTCACCGAGATTAGAAGTAGACCACAAACAAAGTGCTGGTTCCTCCAATGTGGGAAGGAGGCATTCAGAGATCAGCTACTGCAACTTCAACAGCTGAGATCCCAGAGCCTTGAAAACACGATAAATCATCTGGTGAAGCCATTCAAAAGAAGTGTCCGGCAGGGCTCGTGAAGCAGCTCCAGTCATCGCCAATACATCTGTAGCATCAACTACAGACTCGGTAAGTGGATTTATCAATAATAATAATAATAATATTGACGCAAAAGTGGACTATAGTACCCCTGCTGCCTTTACGGTAGCTCTGACTGCCAATCGTTCTATTCTTAGAGATTGCTTTAATATAGCTAACTAGCAATAGAAAAATGGATTACCGGTGCACTGGATTATAGTGAAACTATGATGACACACACAGCTACTCATTCCAAGCCCTCAGAGGAATGTTTTAATGATGTTCTATTGCTATCAATGAAGTCCTGTAAACGCCTGTAGCGTCTTTGGTCCAGGAACTATGGTGCATTAGACAAAGCTAATTACCATAAGGCACTGAAGGAATACCAAAAACAGATAGGATCATGCAGAGCCAATTATGTGCTCAAAGATTGAGCCTGCTCAGAGTTCCTCAGGGGAGCTGTTTCCCAAAGTGAAATCTTTATATTCCTTGGAGCGTGTTTCCACCTCTACCATCCCTTCAGTGGCCAAATTGGAATCGGATTGCATGTCTATTCTACGACAAAATTGCGAAGATCTATGCTACCTTTCCTAAGGAAGCTAGAGAGGCTTCAGGTCCGGAAACATGGCTCACACCATCTGATTCTACAGGTGATCCCCCTCAGCATGAACATCTTATACATTAAAAAGCAGCGTGTTTTATAATCTAAAGTGAAATCTGGTTCACTGACTGACCCACCTTTGCCAGGAATGTTGGAACGAGGGATGGATCCCATTTTACCTAGGTTATGTAAGCTGCTTAACCTGTCTTTTACAACAGGTCAGATCCCTTCAAAGTGGAAACACAATACTGTAGTACCACTTCTGAAGAAAGTTGGATTCAGTCAAGCCAGAAAGGTTTATGTCTATCTCCTTACTCTAGTTTTTCTCCAAAGTAGTCGAAAGAAAATGTAAACCAGCAGCTGATGAGCTACATTGAGGATACAGATCTTTTGCATGAGACCCAAACAGGGATCCACCCTCAGTACAGCACCGAATCCTCACTGCTGCTAGCCTCCGAGTCTCTTAGACCAATTGCTGATGGAGATAAGACTGCAGCACTGATAATGCTGGACCTGAGTAGTGCCTTCAACACCGTATCCCGTGGCCTTTTACTTGAACGACTTTGGTCTTACGATGTCGGGGACTTAGCTGGTCTGTTTTCTTCAGAACCGTATCTTTCAGGTTGTCCAACAGCCAGATAGCTGGTCTGTTTTCTTCAGAACCATATATTTCAGGTTGTCCAACAGCCATGTTCATCTGAGATCTTTTTGCTACAGCAAGGGGTGTCGCAGGGCTCAGCACTGAGCCTGACGTTATTTAACCTGTATATGCTCCCCCTTGCTGATGTGATTGAGTGTCATGGTTGTAAAATTGTGTCATACGCTGATGACACACAGCTCATTATCACCTTCATCAGGATGAAGGTACTTCTGCAGCCAGCTTTAGATCCGGCCTGCTTGGATTAGCAGAATAAATGGATCACAGCTGTCTCAAGCTGAATGCTGAGAAAACTGAGGGTCTGGTTCAGGGAAACAACCATCAATCTGGTCCACTGCATGATGGCCAGATACTCTAGGTGAAGTACCAACTCCTAAGCAGAAAGCTGAGAACCTCTGTATCTGGTTTTCTGACAATCTTACATTTTATAATCATATTAACCAGTCTTGACAGGGACTGTTTTGGCATCTTAAAAATGCTACGTAAGATCTTGAGCCTCCTTCCAGAAGCCGTCAGGAAAACAGTAGTCCAGGACTTGCTTGTCTCTAGACTAGACTACTGTAACATGCTATATCTTGGGGCCACTCAAGGCAGTTTAAGAATGCTCCAAAGGGTACCGAATGCTGTGGCACATTTGTTGCTGAACATTCCCAAACACTCTCCGATGGGCTTACCTCTTGTTAAACTCTATTGGCTCCCGATTAGAAAGAGAGTATCTTTAAAAGCTCTATGCTTTTGTCATAAAATCTTGAATACGAAGGCCGTCATTATCTCCATTCCTTTATCAAACTTTGTCAACCTAGCAGATGTTTTAGATCTGCGGAAGCAGTGGTCACTGTGGTTCAGAAGGTGTAAAGAGCACATATGGGAGGTCACTCCTTCAGTTTCTTGGCCTCCAAATTATTGAATACCCTCCCTTTTGAAGTGAGACAGGAACATTCAGAACTAGTCTTCCGAAAGACTTGGTTCTTAAAGTTAGGCATCTGTTTGTGTATTGGGCTCTTGTGGTTCTGAATTCCTAGCGCGGGACATTTTGAATGGAGTAATCAGGCGCTTTACAAATATCTTTATTATTATTAATTCTTGGGCAAAATACAATAGGGGGTAGGTGCATTACACCATGAGTGAGAGGCAGGTGTGTAGCAACTGGGCTGGGACAGAAGATTAAGGGGAAGGCTGGTGTTGGGTGTGACATGGTTCTGGGTGCAGGTGGCTAGTGATTAGGATGGGGGCAGGACTCTGGCAGCAGTGGGTAGTGATTAAGTTGTGGACATGGGAGTGTCAGTTAAGTGAGTAGTGATGGGTGTTGTATAGGTGAGCCAAGTCAGTGGGTACTGACCGATGTGGTGGCAAGTGGTTTGTGACTGATGTGTTGCAGAGGTGCAATGCAATGACTAGCAGGTGAGCAGTAACTGTGGCACAAGGGTGCATGGGAGGGTAGGTGGATTATGACTGAGGTCAGGCAGAGTAAAGGGGTCAGCTGGGAACTGGCAGGTAAGATAAGGGGGTAGTGACAGGTACTGCAAAGAAGTAGTGGTTAAATTGGTGAAAGAGGTCTGCCGGGTTAGTAGTAAGGGGTGGGATAGAGTTATGTGTGAGGTCAGGTGGTTTGTGACTGAAGTGATCCAGGTGTGGTAGTAAGGTGGGAGCAGGGCTGTAAAATATGGGAATGCAATGAATAAGAAAGGGAGCAGAAATGTGAGCAGGTGGGTCGTGACTCAGTGTTGGACTGATTACTTTCCAAAGGGGCATCCCCATACTTTTTGCCTTTTCCCCTCCACTTTTTGCTGAATTCATTTTTGGCATTAGGGTTCTGTGCACTGTACCACTGCTAACAAGTACTAAAGTGCTTGTACTCTTTCCTTGAAACATGGCAACATTGACTTATACCCAATTGACATATTTAATTTACTTGTAAATCCCTAGTAAAGTGGCACTACATGTGCCCTAGCCTGTAAACTAAATGCTATTAGTGGGCCTGCAGACCTGGTTGTGCCATCCACTTAAGTAGCCGTTTAAACATGTCTCAGACCTGCCATTGCAGTGCCTATGTGTGCAGTTTTAAACTGCCATGCAGACCTGGCAAAATAAACCTTTTGCCATGCCCAAGCCTTACTTTTTAATACATATAGGTTAGGTCCTGGAAAGCCCTGAGGTCATGGTGCAATGTATTTAAGACGTTGGACACATACTCTTAAGTTTTACATGTCCTGGCAGTCAAAAACCCCTACATAGTTTTTTCACTACTGGAAAGCATACCCCTCGCATAGGATAACATTGGCCACTTTTATATATTCTAAGTGTAATTTCCAAATAGGGATAGGTAAGCTGCCCATGATTAGTGTCTCTGTAACCACCATTTAAAATTGTAACTTATGGTGAGGTTGAATTTTAGTTGCAATTCTGAAAATGCCAGTTTTAGAAAGTTGCCATTTTCTTGCCTTAGCCGTTTGGTGCCTGCAACCTGTCTCTGGGTCACATGACTGGGTGTGGGCGACAGTTGGACTTTGTGTATTTCTCCTATACAGCCCCACACAATGGGAAGCTAAGGTGTGACTAGATGGGCCATCACTCACAGGATGGGAGGGAGGAGCTGGGTCCAGCCCCACTTACACATCATAAGGCTGAATTCTGCGTCCACACAAAGGGCTGCATACCCCCTGTAGTTAGTCTAGAGTCAGGGCCAGGAAGGAAGGGCATTCAACAACTTTAAAGGTAAGCCCCTAGAAGCTTCTTCCCACTTCAAAGGCACAACTGTGTATAAATACTGAACCTAATACACCAACTCTTCAGTACACTTCTGGACTTGTGGATACTCTGCCAAGACGTAAGACTGCTGTGCTGCTACAAGGACTGCCACTCAGCTGGATTGCTGCTCTGAAGGAACTGCTGCTCTGCTGTGCTGACCTGCTGCCTGAGTGAGAAGGACTGCAGCTCTTGAACCCAGAACCAAGAGGGACTCCAATGGCTAGCTGTCTGGCCTCCTGATTTGAAGCCTCAGGGATATAGCAGGCTTCCAACAACCTGGCATCTGCTCCTGGATCTACCATCTGTGAGTCTACCCTGCCAAGTGGTGACACTTTAGGCCTGAACCCCTGGAAGTGGACTCAAGATGCTCTGCCAGCCTCTGTGGATCCAGTGGATCTGATGCATCTTCTCTGCTGTGTGGCACAAACCTGAGCAGGACCAACATATCTCCACTGCTGCATGGATTGGACCCATCACAAAGACCCGCGTGTCAGCCCAGCTCTTTGGAACTGCAGCATCACTCTTACTGCGCAACACATCCTCAGCACAGACCTCACATCCCTCGTCAACGGCAGCCCGGACAATAATGCCAGAATCCACATCACAGTCTCTCAGCTATTCGGAACCTACACATTGTCCTGAGTGCGTGCCGCATCCTCAACACCAGACTTCACATCACTAGCCCCGTCAAAGGGATCCTCGACGATGACTCAGGCCCCCACATTGCAGCCTTGCCACATCTCAGAATCAAAACATCCTTTTGGCTGAGCAATGCATCCTCAACACGGATACATGCAACGCTCCACAAACCAGGATTTAAGGTGCTTTGTTCAGCGGGCCTAACTGGGTCCCTGTAGCAGGCTCATGCTCCATTGCAGTCAGCCTGAACTTATAACTTTGTCCTGGTCCGACGAGACCAGATAACCACATTATACTTTTTGGCTCTATTTTTACTCAAATCTTTAAAATTGAATATCTCTGGTTCTACTATTTGGACTTTTTGCTGTTTTGGTCTTGATTTATTTAATAAAGAAAGCCCTATTCTTCTATGTTGGTTTGAGATCCTTTTTGTGTGATGTTATCACTGTATTCCTGTGTAAATTTGTTGCAGGCATTCTGCACATACAGAGAACTATGCACAGGAATACGGGACCTTGGTGAATAGGGGTTTAGCCTTCCTACTGCTTTAGTACCCACAATCCCAGAACTGACTAGCTATAGTGTCTCACTCACTCTCCTAAACAATCACGAAGGGGCCAATGATTAGACACCCCAGAACACACCAGTCCAGACTCTCAGGAATCGCGGTAACAAGACATGCCCTTTTGCTCACTCACTCGTACTTGTCCACAATAGGAATTGTCTGAGACACGAGTATAGTTTAAAATGTTTATTTTAACTATCGTGCTCCATAACTCAGTATTTGAGCCACTACCAACAGCAAATGCACATACTCAACAATGCATTGTAGTAAGTCTATATATCATAAAGGGAGATGTCATCTTATAAAGAGAGTGGAAAAGGGCTATAAGGCCTAGCCACCCTCCCCTTGGTGAGAAGTATTATTATATAATAGAAGATCTCTGGGCTTTGTCAGCAGACCCCATACCTAGATGGTATATCTACATCATAGGAACAGCATAGCTCCTCACCCTGGAAAGGTCCCTCTCCAAGTGTGTGTCAACCAAACATGCATTCCCATAATATCAAAGCACGAGTCTTAAGCAGCCACAGCTGTGTCAGCATGTTTTGTCTAGGTGCTAGGGACTGACCAGAACAGAATAACAAGGGGCATTGTTTATCAACCTTGTTTACCATGTTCAAACTTAACTCCAGGAACAGACGGTTCTCATGTGAAAGGCATAAACAGAGTCTTGCGAAGATAAAGTAATGTAGTAACGTACGCAAAAGCGGCATCATGCCAGCAGAGCTCATGCTAACTTAGCGATGTCGACAATGTCCCTATCGGCCATATGACACCCTCCCCTTGGCCAGGTCGTAGCATATAGATAAAAGACCCAAACAGAGTTCAAAGATAAGCAGTGACAAAAAAGCCAAATTCTTAAGTTTACAAAAAAAACTTTTTGCTTAAAATGTGACTTGAGGCGAATTTGGATAATTAATCAAATTTCGTGAACTTAAGATTGCAATTTGTTCAAAAAGGTCATCCCTATCGTTCGTAGCACAAAGGGATGCCATCCAGTTAAGCAGTTCGAAGGAACACACGTGTTCCTCGTAATCCGATGCTTCCAAGAGCATATCTGGGCACCTTGTGAAACTACGTTGTAAGAGGCGCTGCAGCCGCACAGGTATTCCACTCAGCCAACACTCCAAGTGCAGTTGCACGCATCAAACGGCCATCCCCAGAACAGGCCTGGTCATAGGCCAGTAATGGACCCACCAACAGATCATAATTCGGGTCTGTGCCGGACTCATTGGAGCGGCATAAATCCAATGCCCAATAGAAAGGACAGCTTCAGCATTAGAACACAGGTTACACGACGTGATGTAGGCAAAGCAAAAAGTTAGTCCATAGCGTCGCCAATGGCAAGCATCCAAAAAGTTGTTGCATTCGGTCACAGTACAGTTGCAATTGGCCGGGTCTGTGCAGTACCACAAGATGGGTAGCCCTTGCATAACAGGAGCAGAAGCACCAGCACGCCACCTGCCAGCGCTAAGGGAAAACCTTAAGGTGCTGAAAAAAATATAATGGATAAAGGCCGGTATTACTCCAAAAATTGTTTGGAAAGAGGTCACAAGCCCGGATCCCTCAAGTTTAAAAACGTGCAAGGCCTTCAGTATCATTCGCATGAATTCTACAAAATGAAGTGGGAGATTGGTATACAGCAGTGAGTGTATCTCACTTGCGGTTTTCGCCACCTGTAATTGGAAGGTCTCTCGCGCTGATGTGAAAGCCACTTCTTGTGGAAACAATAGTGCCGTGAATCTGCTTAGTTTATTGAAATCAGTTTTCAAATTGGAATGGAAGGCCAAAGTGAACCATCTACAATCCCATGTGGGGGTGGAAAAAGGACATTGCTGCAAAAAGTAACACGTTGCGAAACTGTTAATATATAGGGAATGACGGCCCGTAAATCACAGCAGTCGTGGTTATTCAAAATAAGATGACTGCCATTTGAAAACAATGTGAGCGTGGGAATAATTGCTGGGACGGGCGTACCTTTCAAAAAACAAGCCAGATTAGAGGCAGAAACGTTACAAGCGCTGTGCAATTTAACTTGTTTGCAAACTAGGGAATGTTCTACTGTGAAATCGCACACCTCCCCTGTTAGAAAAACTTCCTTATCCTCCCGCAGACATCTGTAGGTGAAAAGCAAGGGCCACAATTCATGAATAGACGCACTTCCCAGGGGTTCAAAGCAGCCTATTGGGAAGTGTGTCATGCAAGATTTGAACTGAAACAACGAAAATGGCAGAGAAATAGCGTAATGGACTAACCATACGGCGGAATCAGTCTCTGCTACAGATAATGGTAAATGTTCTAATTGTTCTATGTGTAACAGGGTGTATGTCCCATTTTTCATAGACATGAACCTTTGTTTATCAGTTAAATTAAACGTCAAAAACAGTGCAAAAGCATTCAAATAATCCCATGGTACTTCTCTGATTTTGAGAGTTTGCAATGTCAATGCAAACTGCATTACAGATCGCATTTGATAATGACCGTGATACAATACAGATACATCACTTTGAACAATATCAATAACAGATGAAACAATATTTTCAAGACTATAAATAGGGGACGACAATGTGTTTATGCTACTGTTGACTACTGCAAGAACTTTTTCTAAATTAGCTTTGTAAGTTTGGCGAAGACTGAACGCTGCTTCCATCTGCAATAGTTTCCATAATTCAGTGTAAGCCTCATAGATTAAACATTTTCATCTAGGTGATTTAGGACCCAATATAAAGTCAGCAAAATTGATGTCACTTGACAAGTGTTGTTTTACTGACAACAGTGTGGAGTGTTCCAACAATTGTTGACACAATTTCCCCACTGAGTACCTTGTGACTGAATGAGAATGCGAGAAACGTGGATCAAGTCTAGTCTGTGTAAAATCGGTCATTGCATTATGAAAGCGCAGTTGACATGCATTGAAATTGGTTTGCCACACTAACCATCCTGAGGTGTCAACGTCAGAGACATTTAAACTGCCATTTCCAAAAAGTGCTTGCAGGACATCGAGTGTATGATTGGTGTGTTTATGCCATGTATCATACTCAGCCAATAAAGGAATGGATGGAATATTGACATTTTTGGCCGTGGCCAAGCCAAAACAAGTAGTTTGTAGTACCGTATTACTCAAAAACAATATTTGAGATGGAATAAGACACGCACAATGCAAAGCCGCAGATCCCCAGACCTGCCCAGATTTAGTGCCCCAAATTAATTTTTAAATCAATGGTATCCTTCCAGTGTTCGTAACCATGTAAGCCTAAATCAGACGTAAAAGAGTTTGAATGAATTAATTTTTGTGTGAGACAACATACATTTAGATTGAGCAGGCATTTTTAATTTATAGTGATAGGACTCTGGATTAGAGGTATTGTAATCTGAAAAGTAGATGAATTTATCGCGGAGTGTTTTAGAAATATCCTGTAAGGGAGTTCGACAATGTTCCCACAGGATAAAATTAAAAACTGGTCTTAACGTGTTTGATTTATGCAAGACATGTTGGCCATAATGTTGATAACAGAACAAATCTGCATAATTGGGCGAGTTTAAATACAAATCTTCAGCATCAAATGCAGCATAATACTTTAAATCAGAAAACAATTAATGTACTGCTTGTACATCCCAATCATCTGAATGTATGTCCTGTGTTACCACATCTCCTAGTGAACCGCGAAACATGTACGGTATCTTGAGGACCTACGTCGGGCCATGGATCTCAAATGCAACTTTATCCCAAACGATGCCTTCAGCAATAGGGAAGGCGGAAATGTTCACAAGGGCTTGATCACATTTCATGATATGGGACGATGTATGGGAAGCCAGAATTCCATCAACCAACTGTACAGCAGAGCGTTCAGGCAAATAGTGACCATTGATAAGCAAGAGAAATACAGTCACAATTCTATCCACATGAAAAGGAAAATTAGTATGAGCACCAACCAGATGTATGTCCAAGGCTGGACCAGGTAAGTCTTTTTGAACCAGGAGATGAAAAGAATGGCATGCGTCGGCGAAGTGGGTGCAGATAAAGACGAAGAAGATGAATCATAAGAGAATCTACTTTGGTCCACATAATAACCACTTGCTCCCAAGCTCATTAAAGGAGGCTGTGCAGCATCAGACAGATGATGGAAAGGACTGTCAGGTACTTCAACATGGGACTCATCTGAAGGATAAGCATACTCAACGTCCGCATTTGAGGTAGTTGAGGGTACAACAGGCAGAAAGTCAATCGTAGTTTCCAAATCTCTCCCTCCACGACGAGGGCACTGGTCAAAGAAGCTGTAGCCATCGGATTCAGATAAATAGCATTGCTTGAAATTCTGGGAGTCACACTATTCAGAATCGGCCATACAGTGTAGTTTGGCATTGTCAATTGAAATGTATCATTTTTTCTGCGACCAGGTAAAGGAGGCAAAATCCAATCTAAGAACTGGGACCGGTGCAAGGTAAGAGGGGCCAAATTACCTCTTGTTCTCCAGCTTAGCTCGTACCAGATCTCCAATCTTAGGAGGCCAACCGGCGACCGGAACCAGCATTGTCATTTCAGTGGAAGAGGGTGACTGTTCTGTGGTGAAGCTGTCACTGGTCTTTTGTAGGTCCTGTAACATAGTAGAATGGTTATCTACATCAAACGTTGCGGCAGCCGCCACAACGTCTATAATGGCACAAAGATTTTAATGCCAAACACCATTTCATCTGGGGTCCGCACACCCAGAGATCTTCTCAGGAGATTATTTAGAGCACTTTGAACCCCATACAAATGAGTCAACCAGTTCCTGCCAGAACCTCAGACTATAGCTGTCAAAGATTGCTATAAGTCACTATTCATTCGCTCCGCTATAGAATTGCCTTCAGGTCTGTATGGAGACGTAAACTGCACCAGCACCCCCAAAGACCTCATTACGCCTTAGAGGTGAATGCCCGACCTAGGTCAGAATGGAAGGTGCCACAGGCAAAAGTCCCGACAAAGACACGCAAATCTTAAATGACATTTCGAACGTCAGCACTGCGTTGTGGCCGAACCCATAGGAATCTAGTGCCGGAATCCACTGCAACAAAAATG
This sequence comes from Lissotriton helveticus, assembly GCF_964261635.1. Classification (NCBI taxonomy): domain Eukaryota; kingdom Metazoa; phylum Chordata; class Amphibia; order Caudata; family Salamandridae; genus Lissotriton; species Lissotriton helveticus. The sequence continues at coordinate 608,291,483 of NC_136059.1, read as the reverse complement.
TATTTATAGGCAGTATCAGAAGTCAAGGGGCCGCAGTGATCAAGATAAATGCAGCCAAATGGTTGATTTGAAATATAAAGCTGTGTTTGTGGCGGACGTGAAACCATAGATGGTTTAATTTGCTGAAAAATGTCACAAGAAAGCACATAATTAAGGGTTTGTCTATAGAAACCACGCCATCAATAACGTTGCAGTAAGAAAGAAACAGTAGCCAAAACTCCGGCATATGCCATGCCTTCATGTGCGACTATGATCAAAGAAAGCCTGCGGTCCATGTTGGAAATCAGACGATCTCCAACAGAAGGTATTGTACCATAAGGGACTTGTTAGGGTGACAAATGATAAGAATACTTAGAAGGGAAGCCCTGTGGGTAATCTTTTCCATCCTTAGTAGCAGCTATGGCTGCCAAAATATCATTATCTATTTTAGTCATGGACCTTGTAACTGCTGCAACGGAACACATGGCTACTGTTGATTTGGCTGCCTCACCAGCCAAAGAATTGCCAACAGCTTGTGCTCACACACACTGATGGCCAAGAGTATGTATAACCTGTGAGTGGCAGGCGTTCTTTAAGTTCTGCCACTCTGACCCAAAGCATTTTATACTTTATTGCGCTGCCTTTGGAGTCGGGATAATCATTCTGAGACCAACAGGATAAATTGTCATTAAAAGATTGAACACACTAATAGGAATGGCCCACAATAAGAATGTTCACATTAGGGTCTGAAAACTCTAGAGCTAAAACAAGAGCACGCAGATCCGACAACTGAACCGTACTGTCCCCAAGTGCCTGTGAATGCACAATGAAAAACTTAAAGTCACCATTTACAATCATGAAAGCCACAACAGTGCAAGCTGCCGAATAAGCATGTTTGGATCCGATGGCCGGTTGAGGCGAGCCGTCGGTATAAGTGACACATTTGTACTAGTCCAAGGGAAGCAACGACAACGGAGGAGGATGAACATGTTCATACTGTAAAAACTCCTGTGTCTGCAATGCGGGATCAAAAATAAACATGACATCATCCGATGTTAAAGAAGTAGCCCATTGTATCCAATGGGAATAGCAGGGGTGGGCGTGCGCCAAGTAACAAAGTCCAGAAAGTCAGTATTGAGTTTCAAAGAAAGTCTTTATTTTCAATCGGTTAACTCTCATGAGATAGGAGTTTTATAGTCAGCCAACGCGTTTCGTGCTCACAAGGAGAACCTCATCAGGGCTCATTAGGCGAGTATTTGTTATAGACATTTGTTGCAACATGAGAATGCGTTCCGCATGAGTCTAGAGGATGCAGTATAGGTTGTAAGTGTGCCAGGTGAGGCCTATTTCAAAGAGTTCTAGAATAGAACAAGGTAATGCAGACGATGGGTGAGGTAAGTGTTCCAGGAACAACACTGGAAACAATCGGGATGTCCCAAGGCCAGAGTCGGCCTGAAAGCAAATCTTAAAGTCGACGGTGTCCGGTCCGAGTTGGTGAGAAATGTAAGTGTATCCAATGGCGGTGTAAAGCTTTAGAATTTGGTCGACTCACCTTAGTCACTGCTTCTAAAGCAGGTATAGGCGAAGCCATAAGAATGCGTTTTCCCTGTGCCAGAGATCATTCTTTCACAACCGCCATTTGGACCGCAATCAAAATTATTTCAACATTGGAAAACCGATTTTCCGCTGATGTGTACAAATATGATTTGTATGCAATTGGTACTGTGTCGCCTTCATTAAACCTTAAGTAAGTGATACCTCCCGTCCCCGGCACAATTCGTATGACCAGGTTTGTAGTATTATCACGTGTTAACAAGAAGTTATTCGCAAGCAGATCAGACTGCAAAGGTTGAAGAATAGAGGTATGTTCTGGAAGTAGCTGGCAGAAGAATACGAGGGTTGTATCAATGCATGATGCGGTTTGATACGCTGGGCATAATCAGGAATGTAAGCCCTCCTGAAATTCAAAAATCCCAGCAAAGATTTAAGTTTTTTCAGAGTAGATGGAGGCTGCAATTGTGCACACTTCTCCAAAAAGTGGGGGGTTAAACCCCTACCTTCATTATTGAGCTCATAGCCCCAAAAAAAGCACCGCGATGTGTGATTTAGCAAAGTTAAATTTATAACCAAAGTCGGCAAACAACAGAATAATCCAATCCACGAGGACTAGATGCGGAATTAGTTCGTCATCCGTCAGATAAATGTCATCCACATAAGAGAACGCATCTGGGTCAATGCTGTGTAACAAAGACGCAACACGTGCAGCAAATGCTCCAGGGCTGTTCTTACAGCCCATAGGCAATCTTTTTTGATTGCCGACTGCGCTAAATGTGGTACAGTCACGCTCTCTTGAGCCAAATTGTGACTGTAAAAACCATTGGATATATCCAGTGTCGTTTTGTATTTCTTACGAACAATATTATTCACTAACGCAGAGCTGTGTGTGTTCTGTACTGCAATTGTACGAACCTGACTAATTAAATTTTAATAATCTAATACAATGCGATACAAAGGGAAATCGGAAAAAGAGGATCATTCATGGGCGATACACAGGGTTCAATTACACCTTGATATTCCAATTGGGACAAAATGTCACAGACGAAAGCCTTAGTCTCTCATCTCATTGGATATTGTGGTTGCTGCTGCAGAGTAGATCACAAAGGAATCTCATGTGCCGTCGAATCCCTATCCCAGCCCACTTGATTACGATACACCGCCGGAGCCAGGGTCAATGCCCATTCCGATGCGTAAGCCTGTTTAGCTTGCTCAGGGACATAAAACGAAAAACTCGGAAGTATCACGTCCTCCCCTCGAGAAGAAGCCAGAACAAATGGCGGAGGCCAATCCGCCTCTGACAACAAAATGTCATATGAAGAGGTAAGATTTTCCCAGAAAACCGCAGTAATTGTATGTTTTATATCACCTTCAATCTGGAGGACTATTTCATATAGTCTATCAGGGGGTGCAACTCGTGTATCTGCTGTTTCCACTTTAATGAATGTATCAGTTGCTCTCGCCACCAGACAGTGACGCAGGGCCTCCCGCACTATGGTAACTTACGCAGCGCTGCCCATGTCCAATCTAGGAGTAGCGTTCTCCCCGTCTGAGGCATACTCCGCTGTTAAAGCAGCAACTTTTCTCTTCTGATACGGGGGTCTAAAAAGAGGCAGTCCCTCCGTTTGGGTTTTATGTCAAATTGGCGTTGCGGATCACGTCTCTGCTGAGCGGTCACACCTTTGCTGTGATCCAGGCGCTCTACACCACTGACTTGAGAATCCGATGGGTCTTGTAAAGAACTAGGATAGCGCTGATCAGGGACCTGAAATCTCTCTGGAGACTTAAGTTTAGCGCGGTCACGCAAATCATATTTACGCTCAGAAGCTTCAGGTATCGGTGAACCAGCACGTGAACTCTGCTTCTGTTGCTGCTGCAGCTGAATTTTTATTCCAGTTCTTTTTAGGTCAAAAAGGCGCCCATCTTTCTCAGGTTGGGCTTTTGGTTGAGTTTGAGTAAAATGCCTAATTCCCAGACTATTGCGCCCTAATATTTTATACACTTTAGCAATAATCTTCGGTACTTCACGCTGTTTGACTACGTCAGCAACAGCCTCCAAGCACTGTGCCACCTGCAAGCTTACCGCTTCACCCTTTACATTGGCGAGGATCATATCGCAAACAATATCGAACATCCCTACCAGTATCATTCCCAACTCCAGAGCTGCTTTGGCTCGTGCTCATCTTGAATGAATGTCTGACAAAATGTCGATATCAAAAATATTGACCTACAAAAATATCGCAACAAAAATGTCGATTACAAAAATATCGACATACTATCTCTAACAAGACAAGTATAAAAATATCGATAAAAAAATATCAATGTCCAAAATATCGTAATTGAAAAATATTGTTTTTTTTTTAAATTAAAAAAAATATGTACTATGAATAAAATAATACTTATAAATGTAATAAACATAGTTACAAATATGTTATAATATTTAAAATTAATAAATAATATACATAATTTAATTAAAAAATAATTAATAATATACATACAATACATAATATATACTTCTTTAATAATAACTTTTAAAAATAATTTTAATAACATATAAATAAATACAAATATTATAAATTACAAATACATTTATGCACATAAAATAATAATATAAATAAAAATGATTTAAAATAAATGTAAAAAAGTAAGTATATGTTGGATAGCGTAGGGGTAAAAATTACTATTCCCACTCCAGAGAGTGCAACAGTAGGGAAAGTGTTGGATATCGTAAAGGGTAAAAATTACTATTCCCACTCCAGAGAGGGCAACAGTAGGGAAAGTGTTGGATAGCGTAGGGGTAAAAATTACTATTCCCACTCCAGAGAGTCCAACAGTAGGGAAAGTGTTGGATAGCATAGGGCTACAAATTACTATCACAACTCCAGAGAGTGCAACAATAGGGAAAATGTTGGATAGAGTAGGGGTAAAAAATACTATTCCCACTCCAGAGAGGGCAACAGTAGGCAAAGTGTTGGATAGCGTAGGTGTAAAAATTACAATTCCCACTCAAGAGAGTGCAACAGTAGGGAAAGTGTTGGATAGCGTAGGGGTAAAAATTACTATTCCAACTCCAGAGAGTGCAACAGTAGGGAAAGTGTTGGATAACGTAGTGGCAAAAATTACTACTCCCACTCCAGAGAGTGCAACAGTATGGAAAGTGTTGGATAGCGTAGAGGTAAAAATAACTATTCCAACTCCAGAGAGTGAAACAGTAGGGAAAGGGTTGGATAGCGTAGGGGTAAAAATGACTATTCCAACTCCAGAGAGTGCAACAGTAGGGAAAGTGTTGGATAGCGTAGGGGTAAAAATTACTATTCCCACTCCAGAGATGGCAACAGTAGGGAAAGTAATGGATAGTGTAGAAATTACAAATAGCATACTTAAAAATAAATTAATATTTTTAAAATATTAAAAAAATTAATTATTAAATAAATATAAACTATGTACAAATCCCAATACATAATTATTAAAAACATGATTAGCAATACCTAATTAGGTAAAAATAAATTAATAATAAATACCAATTAATAATAATTAATTACCAATGAATAATTAATTACCAATAATATAATTAACAAAACAATTAATTAAAATAATTTATTACTTTATTACATTTAAATTACTTCTCACCCTATTCCCCTATAGACCCACAACCCTCTACGGTACTAAAATACCAAATTTACGTAAATTATATTAAAAAAAAGACATATTAAATACATAATAATATACATAAAAATCATATAAAAATCGATATTAGTAACATCGATATTACTAACATCAATATTAGTAACATCGATATTACCAACATCGATATTAACAAAATCGATATTACTTACCTTCGAAATTCTGTCCCATCGATATTAAAAATATCGATATAACTTACCTTCTATATTCTGTCCCTTCGATATTTAAACATCGACATTATTGTATGTCTGTATTTAAAAATCTATATTTTGTCTGCCTACTATCTTGAACACATTTAATCACTGAAGGGAGAATGGTCATGGAGGGAGGGCCAAAACACTGTGAATATACCGTTGCAAAGACTTTTGTTAAAATCAGCTAACTCAGGAATAAGTCCTTAAGGTAAGCTCATGGTCAAAATCCTGTGTTTTTCAACAGGTGAGGTATTCGAAAAAACAGCTTTGAGTTGTTCAAACTTTTCAGCTAGCCAATAAGGGAGTTTGTCCTTATTCTGAGGACGTTTGCCCATCACTGAGTTAATCATGATGGGACTTGTAATCATACCACTGTGTCCTAGCTGTTGTGCAGCAACTCCAGGCTATACCACCTGTATGTTGTGCGACATGAACTGTATAACAGCCCTATGTACACTTATCAATTACCTATGTAATATGGGTAGCTCTGTACAGTAACATTAAGGTAATTTGGATGTGGTGTATACCCAGCCAAAACGCGCCACGTGACCCCATCAATCGATAAGGGGCCTAAACGGACCGCTGTCAAAGGGTGAGGAATGGCGCCATTAAACCATATGGTATGTTGCCGAGCTGTTAATGGAACTTCAACAGATCTATAAGGTTGATAATCCTATGGAAGCGCGGTGGCAGTATATTCACGAAACAAATTATCGTTTCCATCCACTGCCGGAAAGGTGACCCAAGAATAGAAGACTTTGAAGCGGTGTGCTGCATCCGCTTCAACAACGAAAATACGAGCAGCACCAGAATTAGGGACTCCATGTTAAGTCAAATAAGCTGTGACTGGAGTGCAGTTCGGAGCTGCTATGGCTACCGCCAAAATGTAAAGAAGATTATAAGCAACCTATGTGGGGCAGCGCAACAACGGGTAATATGGAAAGAAAGACCTTTTAAAATTCAAGCTTGAAAAACCTATATCTCAAATATAGGAGGCTACGCCGCCAAAACCGTCTACGGAAAGAGAAGTGAGGGGAATGTGGACAAGCACAAGCACTACTCAGGAGTCTCGCAGATAAGTACCAGACCAAACATTGATGGCGCCATGTTGCAGGGATTCTGTACATACACAGAACTATGCGCAGGAATACGGGAGCTTGGAGTATAGGGGCTACGCCTTTCTACCGCCTCAGTACCCACAATCTCAGGACCGACTAGCTATAGTGCTTCACTCGCTCTCCTAAAAAATCACGAAGATGCAAATGATTAGACACCCAGACACAACACTCCAGACTCTCTCAGGACACGCAGTAACAAGACATGCCCTTTCGCTCACTCACTCGTACTTGTCCACAATAAGAATTGCCTGAGACATGAGTTTAGTTTAAAATGTTTATTTTAACTATTGTGCTCTATAAGGCAGTATACGAGCCACTACCAACTGCAAAATGCATACACTCAACACAGGTAGCATTGTAGCAAGTCCATATATCATAAAGGGAGATGTCATCTCATAAACACAGAGGATAAGGGGCTACATGACCTAACCCCCACCCCCTTGGTGAGAAGAAGTATTATTATATAATAGAAGATCTCTGGGCTTTGTCAGCAGCCCCATACCTTAGTGGCTAGATGGTATATCTACATCATAGGAACAGCATGGCTCTTCTCCCTGGAAAGGTCTCTCTCCAAGTGTGTGTCAACCAAACATGCATTTCCATATTACCAAAGCATGAGTCTTCAGCAGCCGCAGTGGTGTTAGCAAGTTTTGTCTAGGTGCTAGGGACTGACCAGAACTGAATAACAAGGGGCATTGTTTATCGACCTTGTTCACTGTGTTCAGACTAAACTCCAGAAACAGACAGAGAACACACAAAGCAGACGGTTCTTATGTGAAAGGCATAAACAGAGTCTTGCAAAAATAAAGTCATGTAGTAACGTGTGCAAAAGCAGCATCATGGCAGCAGAGCTCATGCTAACTGCAAAGTGTAGCATAAATACTGTACATATTGCCTCTAAGTTAAGTCTGACTGCTCTGTAACAAGCTACCAGGGGATTGAGCACACGTTAATTTAGGGTTGGCTTGTGCCTCACACTGACAAGGACTGTGGCTGCTGCCAAAAACCCAATTTCTCACACTCAGGTATAGGCAGTGGTGTTGACGCAGCTGAGTAGTAAATGAGGTGGGGGCAGAGATTTGTGGAAGGCACTTAGAGACAGAGATGGGAGTATTTTGTATCAGCTGGAGCTTGGGCTGTCTCCGCACTAGATGCCTGTCTCCATGGGGAGCTTTTTAGTTGTTTCTTCTCAAACATGACATGACGTACAGCAATGGTAGAAATCTGGTTTGGGGCAAGGGAAAGGGTTGACACTGTGTGATCTCCAATCTCCATCTCTTTATCGGTCACTGTTATACTCTCATCCCTGTTGCCAGTCCTAGCACTGTCTCCCACTCAGTCCATTACATACCCACCTAGTCCCTGCCATGATTGCAGTCCCTGCAAACTACCCAAATGCTGCCACACTCCTTAACCGTAGCATGCTCCACATCCTGGTCACTGCCATTTTCACAGTTCTTGTCATACATCCCATCCCTGTCAACCTTTCAGTCCTTGCCATAGTCACAGCCCCTGCAACCCTACCCATCCCCATTAAGTATGCAGTCCCTGACATCCACCACATCCATGTCAGCTTCCTCATCCCCATCATACTCTATATTCCTGTAATCCTCCCAAATCCTGGCACTCTCCTTGTATCATCACCCTTCCCAGCTCTGTCACCATCCCAGCCCTGGTCATTCTCATCACCGTAGTCACCTTCCTTATACCTACACTTTCCCCATCTTTGTCACTGCTCCCTATTACCATTCCCATCTCCGTTTCAATGTCAGTCCATGCCACTCTCTTCATTCTTGAAATCGTTAATACATTTGTCAGACTCCCTATCCTTGTTACACGTCCAGTCCCTGCCACCCTCCCATCCTTTCAATCTTGCAATCCCTCTCATTAGCCTCATTCCAGTCACACTCCCAAACCCTACCACTAAAACCATGTAACTGTCTACATTCCTGTCACATTTTCAGTCCCTCTCTCATTCACAGCCCCTATCAACCTACCTATCTTTGTCACACTCCCAAACTGTCACACCCTCAGTACCTATGACTCTCGCCATCTACACAACAAATAAAGGCCAATACTTCACCATTTCTGCCACCGTTCCCAGCTTTCAGAACCTGCAACCCTACCAATCCCTACCCTACCAATCCCTACCGTCATACTGCCTGGCTATAGAAAAATTCTTACAGAGTGATACACTACCAGGTCCTGTCACATTCCTTGTCCCTGTTACACTCCCAGTGCTTTTTCCTCTCTTAATTATTGCCACCACCCCACACCTATCACACTTTCAGTTTCAGTTTCATACGTCTTTATTTCGATTTTTACACCATAAAAGACATCATATAAAATACATACATAGTTCATAAAAATTCTATACATAATCAGTTTAACAATTTTAAGAATTTCCACATTATTTTCTAAAACATCATTGTATTGAATAAAACTTGATTAAATAGACTCTAAAGACGTGCAGAAGTTCATTCATGATAAAAATAATAATAATAATGATCATCACCTAATCATATGACAGATGGATGCCTAGCTCTGATAATCCATGCCCACCCTAAGAATTTTGCCACACCTATAGTCACGCACTCAGAGGTATTGGATCTTAAGACCCAAAGGGCTTCTGTGCACACCCGTGACTTTATCCTCCTGCAAATAGGTATTAACCATTTGCGGCGGGGGGCAGAATAAGCTGGGCAGGCAAAGAAAAAGTGACCAATGGATTCCCTTTGGCCACTACACCAAGGGCAGGAGTCTATTTGCTGGCCACGCCATTTGTATGTAAACGTCCTTACAGGTAGCGAACCAACTCTAAACTGATGGTAGAGTTTCCTATCCAAACTTCTGGTGATGCTATCCCAATAAGGCTCTAAGCGGGTGTCTACCTTGTGACTCAAGAACAAACCTGTCAAGTTTGCAGACTGTGATAACGTGACATATTGTTCTTTTTTCAGTCGCCCAGTATAATAGTTTAAATTCGTTTTTAGACGGAAAAGCATTGTTCCCCGGATCTGACCACTGTAGACTTAAACCCATGTTTTGCAGTATGGACTTCACATCTCGGAACCACGGAATGTTACTTGACCCTATAATTGATCTTAGGTCTAAGATTTCCTTTGCAAATAAGACCAGTTCTGGAGTGGACCATATGCGTCTCCACAGAGCTACCATCCTATATCGTGCTAGATCTTTAATAGAATGACAGCCCATGTCTAATAGAAGGGGTTTGATCGGGGTAGATTGTGGAAGACTAACCAAGCTGCGCAGGAACTTATTTTGTATTTTTACCAAGGGAGCAAGATCCACAAAACCCCATAAATCCGCACCGTAAAGGACTTATTTTTGCATTGTAAATTTTTAATGCTGGCAATATCCTTTTGGTTTGTGAACTTCGTTGCTCCTTAACTAGACACCCTGTTAAACGGGCACATTTTAGACAGAGGGCCTCAATCTGTGGCTTCCATCGCACCCTATAATCTAAAACCACCCCCAAATAGGTCATACCATTCACCTGTTCTAAAACAATGCCCTTCATACTGACGTGGCTCCATTGCGGTTTATTTTTAGTTAAGACCATAAATTTCGTTTTGGACACATTGATCTCAAGATCATTAATTTTACAGCAGTCCACAAACTTGTTTATTGCGGTCTGGAGCCCCGTTTGGGTTTTTGCCAAAATCAACGTATCATCTGCAAAGATGAGAAGAGGAAACTTTGTCCCACCCAGAACTGGCGCGTCTGTAGGGGTGTCTGCTAGAAACTGCACTACTTGATTGATGAATAGTAAAAACAGGGTTTGTGCAAGGACACAACCCTGCCTTATGCCACGAGTCACGGGGAAAGGCTCTGTCACCTGTCTCTGCCTGCCCCATCTAACTCTGGCAAAGTTGTTCTCATGCAATCTTACAGTTAGCTCCAAAAGTTCTGGTGGCATTCCCATTTTGCCCAAGGCAACCCACAACTTCTCTCTCGGGACAAAATCAAATGCGGATTTGAGGTCCACAAATGCTGCGTAAATGGTGCCCCCACCTAAAAACACAACCTTCCAATATATCAGAATAAATCTGAACACTTGGTCGATTGTGCTAGTGCATGACCTGATACCTACTTGCATCGGGGTAATATATTTTCCTTACACATCCATGCCTGAATTTTCGCCAAAACCATTCTTGCTATAACTTTCTACAGGGCGTCTATAAGACTTATTGGGCGGTAGTTCCCTGGTGAAGATCGATCACCTTTTTTGAAAATAGGTAGAATTTCCACCCCTCTCCATAAATCTGGAATCCTAGCCCCATTAGCAATGGCATTAGCTAAAATCGTGATGTATGACACCCAATTGTGCTGGTCATACTTGAAAATATCAGCCGGAATGCAGTCCATGCCAGGAGCTTTGCCCGCTTGCACCAGACTTAACGCGTTCTCTGCCTCATTATTTTCAAACACTAATGGCATACTTGAAGTTATAGGCAAGGTCAACAAATCATTCTCTACTTCATTTAGGGCCACCACCAGACTACAAAACTGGGTTGAATAGTGCACCACCCAATCCTCAGCAGGGACATAATTAACTGGTGTTTGCGAGTCCTGGGGCCCTCCCCATTTCACAACCTGCCAGAATTTAATCTCGTTGGAAGACAAGCAGGCTTCGTACAGGTCCAGCCAGCGACGATCGTCCCATGCTTGCTTCGCTTCCCTTTGAAACTTCTTATAATTTAACCTTTCCGTTTTAATATCTGATATCACCCTAGATTTGATGGCATTAATCAGGGAGCTATGGGCCTGACGACAAGTTTTGTCGTACCATTTGGTACCTGAAGAACCACCACCAACTTTCCCAGATGTCCCTGGCTTCGTAAAAAAGGTTTTCAGTTTCTCAAACAGTTGCTCGTGTAGAATGCAAATCTGCTCAAGTGGGCCTGAATTTGCAATCACTGACTTGGCCATATTTACCGAAGATGAAACTTCGTGGGATATTTTATCAAGGGTGACTGGGTCATCGAGGACCCTACACCAACGAACCCTATGACAATCGTTTGTTAAGATGGCCTCGGCTGTGATACAATTAGTAGCATTAGTTCTTCCTAGCCCCCCATCAATTTTCAGACTTAGTATCAGGGGATTATGGTCACTCTCTGGCCGCGCAGAGATTACCATATCATCTAAAAGTGACCAGAACTCTAATTTGATTAAAAAATAATCGATTCTACTTGTGCTGGTTCCATTATCGAATGTTACCTGCCCTATTTTATCAGAGTTTGCTCGTCCATTGGCTGCCCTTAGGCCCCACTCCAGGCACAAGCCCAGCCAATGCAGAGCTGCCTCAGTGACCTTTTTAATAGGATCTAGGGCAGGGTATGGTACGTTCCATAATTGATCAATCTCTCCATAGCTATCTTCTGCCTCACTAGGCAGGGGTTCGAAAGTACAGTTTAAGTCCCCTGCCACTACTATGAATTTATCCCTCCCAATTGAGTCCAACAAGAGATCAAGGTCATCAATAATTGCTGGGCTCTGCCCTCCTGGTAAGCCCCTTGCATAGATATTAATTATGATTATATCCTGTTGGTTTTCCCTACTAAGTTTTAGTCCCAGGATATCCATGTTTTGAACTATCAATTCCAATGGCCTGTAGCCAAGGGATTGTCTAATCCAAATTATCAGGCCACCAGATGGTCTGCCCTTTTTCCCCCTGATAGCTGGTTTATAAAAGTTAATGTAGCCTATACGAAAGATTGGAACGTGTGCCCAGCTTTCTTGGAAAATTAAAATATCGTGCTGGTCTATAAATTCTCCCCATTCAGCTCCATCTAGTTTCCCCTTCAGCCCTGTGATATTCCATGAAGTTAATTTAATCGTTTGTTCCTGATTTATTAGATGGCTTGGGTCAGGGGCCCCCGTCCCTCCCCCACCCATCAGCAAACTACATGTGGGACCATCTGCCACGGTGCAACCTTTGGGGTCATCCCCTCTATGTCCCCCCCCCAAGGACTTTACTGCCACCTCAGCTTTACTGCACAGTCTTTGGGCACTACTTTCCTCCACCGTTGCTTGAGATGAATTAGGATCCTCTGGATAACTAGCTGTGTTAGCCACGCTGTTGTTATCAGCTGACTTGCACGGAAGTCAATCCACCCCCTCCAGACCACAGAGCGGTTCGTACCGGTTTGAGAGTTGGGGAAAGAACGGGTAATGTGTTACCAAATCGAAGGGATGTCTTCCTCTAAGTCTGCTGTTTTGATGCGATGGTATTTGGTCGGATAGGCCACTAAATCTGCCTCTTTGGGGATAAAAATAGTGCAGGGAGAGCGATTGGACTTCACCCACTTTCCCAAATCTTGGTTTTCTACGAATGAAATCCACCACCCAAGGCTCCCTGAAACTAACTATAATACAAACCCCCTCTAGATCTTTTTGGCAATGGCCCACCCAATTTACTCTTCTGACATTAAGAATCTCTGTTGTAGACATGGGTGGAAGAGTTCTATTCTTATTGAGCCAGAAGTTAACTTTATTATGTAATTCCCTATATGATTCCACTTTCCCCTCCTCCAAAGGAACAACTCCCGTTAAAATAATAGTATAAGGTACAGATTCGGGTGGCAAGTTGACACATGGCGGCTTGGAATAAGCATATTTTCTGTCCAAGTTACCTTGCCCCAATGGCCGAGTTGCATTATCTAGCCTACTGGGGGCAGGCTGAGATTTAGATGCTGCACCCTCTTTTGGAGGTTTATCCCTATTGGGTTTATTATCGTCCCTGCTTTTCCCCTGCCCTTGCTGTTTTTGTTCGGGTAGCAAGGGTGCTAGTTTGGCAGTTGACCCTAGCCCTAGGATGTCCTTTTTAGGCTGTTTCTGGCTACCAGATTGGACATTTCCTATATTTACAGGAGATTTTGCTAGCTTTTTCAAAGTAACCATGTTTTCTCTAACTAACACCTCCATCTGGTCCATTTTATCATTTAGCAACCTCGTCCGTTCTAATAACGGCAACATTAGGGATTTAACCACAAATTCTATCTTGCCCAAGAGGACATCATCAGTATTATTGGTTGGGGGATATTCAATGGTATTTATAAGGGCTGGGGTGTTGGTGGGGGGTACAATTGGATCTTGTGTAGATTGTGTAGTACACTTGTTTTAAAATTCCTTCGCGATTCCCCCTTCCGAATTTTATCTACCCGTTTCCTCTTGCTAGTTTTAAGTCTATGCGGTTCTTCCGTAATTGGGCTTTTATGCTCAGGGCTAGATACTGAACAGGATATTACAGAGCAATCAGCATCAATATTTAGTAGTTTGTTTGTAAGGGAGCTGTTCGTTGATATATCCAGAGCATGAATGGCTGCATCGGTCTCCAGGTCCGCTGACACCAATTCGGGGCTTACACATGTGTTGTCACTAGGATCAAGTTGGCATAGTGGAACTGGAGAAACTACCTGCCCTATTTTCCCCAGCGAAGACCGCTTCCCAGTTACAAGGTCAATAGATAGACGTTTTTCGGCAAGAGCAATTTCTTTTTCCAGGATACAATTTGTCCTTTTAAAAAAATGATCAATGGTGCCGGTAAACACCCCATTCGATTTATTAACTTGTATCAGTCTTTCTTTTCCAGATCGTAAAGGCATTATTACAATACGACTCGTTCAAAGAGCCAACCACAGAAATGCAACCAATATGGTAAACAATTACACCGGAGCCCAAATGTAATGAAAATAGCAAGAAAATACAACAAAGCCCAATATGACAAATATCAGTACAATGGAAACCACGACTCACATGAAAGAGGGGGACCCGACCGGACCTCTATCGTCCTCGGACGGCCTCAGACGGCCCGCCGTTTGTCCGGGCTTCGTCCGGGTCTCGTCCTGCGCGTGAGGACCACCCACTCAACAAATGTAGGTAAGGGAGGAGGCCGGAAGAGGACCAGCTGCGGCCGATTAGCACCGCACAGCACGCTGGTCCTCGCAGTCCCGCTTCAGTCTGTGGGTGGGGTAGCAGGTAGGCAGCTCCACAGGTCTCCCCGTAGCAATGTCTGCACTCCCTTGAAACTCAGGGCACGGGCGGCACGCGCGGAGCGGGGGTCGCGAGATGTGGCGAAGTGGCCCAGAGGGTGATAGGCACCGCCAGGAAAGCAACAGAACGGGACGCCAAGATCAACAGCAGCAGTCTTCCAAGTGTCCGCAAAAAGAAACGCAACCCAACAGGCACAGCTCCGCAGAATCGTAAATGCAAGGAGGGGCGGGAAGAGGACCAGCTGCGGCCGATTAGCGCCGCACATCACGCTGGTCCTTGCAGTCCCGCTTCAGTCTGTGGGTGGGGTAGCAGGTAGGCAGCTCCTCAGGTCTCCCCGTAGCAATGTCCACACTCCCTTGAAACTCAGGGCACAAGCGGCACCCGCGGAGCGGGGGCCGCGAGATGTGGCGAAGTGGCCCAGAGGGTGATAGGCACCGCCAGGAAAGCAACAGAACGGGACGCCAAGATCAACAGCAGCAGTCCTCCAAGTGTCCGCAAAAAGAAACGCAACACTTTCATTCCATGTCCTTCTCAAGCCTCTACCCCTGTGATACTCCCACACCATGCTACTCTCTCAACCCCTACAAGAATGTCCATCTCTGTAACACTTGAATACTCAGTCTTTGTCACACTTCCTATTCATGTCCCACTCCTAACCCTCTCAATCCCACTCTATAAGTCTGATTTAGAGTTTGGCAGATTGTATTCCATCACAAACGTGATCGATATCCCACCCTTTTTTACAAATGCACAAAATTTAGGTTTTCCTGTTTTCAGTTAAAATTTTTGGTTGATTCTGGTAGGGTTTTTTCAGTGTTTTCAATACCGTAAAAACAGTATTTATCAGTGGTTACAAATTTTCGTGCCATTAAAAACAATAGAAACAGTGTTTTCCCGGTGTTTTTGGAACGTTTTGCTTTTATTATTGCTTGCTTTCTTAACTGATAGTGCATGTGTATAGACAGTGTGCATACATGGTGTATGAGGTTCAAATACATTTTTAAAAATAAAACTTATTGTAGTGCACTATACAATATAGTGAGTCTTTGGTCATGCACACTCGCTCTTTCCTTCTCAGGTAAACATTTATCTGTGAGAAGGCCCTCTCAACCTTGGCACTGGAAACAGGCGCCGAAACAGCCAGTAAACAATTTGCTAACTCTGTCCACTGACCTAGCTTTCCTTGCCAATACTGCTGCTCCTGAAGATTGCGATTCTCTGGGACTGGTTCTGCAAAATATGCATTAAACTGGGCGCATAGGCCCTCGTTATTGAAGCTGTCAAAAATTAAGCAGTTCTTTACAAAGTCCTGCGAAAAGTCCCATTTACGGAAAGGATCTAGAACTAGTACAGAGTTCCTCAGTGAGGGTTCATTGACTTCAAATATCATGGTTGGTGAAGGGCAAACCAAAATAGGCACATGCTTAACACGCCAACCCGTTGCACTACAAAAAAGGGATTTGCCCATGACATTAAATCAATCATTCTTACTCCATGTAGAACAGTTAATACGCCAATTTAATCATAATTCATCCGAACAATTTAATCCAATCTCTCAAGAGATGAATGAAAGGATAGCATAAAAGGAACTTTTGCTTCAAGGACAGCGAACATAAAGGACATACTTAAAAGAAACGTTATGTAACTTCCGATGATAATCATCAATCATCAATAATCATTGCGGACTAACTTTGACATTCTTTTTTTTCTGTACAAAATGTGTATTGAATTTTGTTTAAAGACAAATAATAAAGACAATACATAAAAAATATTATTGTTTAGCAAATAATACCAAGGTGACAATGCATAAAATAACAATAATCATTATAAAACTACAATAGGTATTGTAACAGTACATATTCCAAAGAAATATAGAATGGGAAGGGAAGACAGGAGAGGGAGGGGCATGTATAACGCGTAGTGCGTAATAAATATACAGAGCTACTATATTTTATAATAGGAAAAAACTATATGGTTAAAACTGAGAATTAAAGTCATAAATACAACATTAAGAAGATAAATATACATCAACGGCTATCCAAAAAGATTGATAAGCAAGAGAATTGTGAATAATCCCATTCATAGATAATTGTGCACCTCTTCTAGTAAAAATAACCCATGACCACCAAGCATGAACAGATAATATAGAAACGTCTTTCCAGCAAAAAGTGATAGATTTTAACGCTGCGGAGATTAGAAAATTGAAAAGTTTGCTTTCTAAATCACGTAGATTTTGTGATAAAATCTCTGATTTACATATTATTAATTGATAAGAAATATCTATATGAAGGTTAAAAATCTTTTTAATGACATCCCAAATTTCAGACCAAAATTTAAAAACCAAAGGACAATCGAAAAGCATATGTTGTAGTGTACCTGGTTTTATTTTATAATGCCAACAATCTGCAGAGGGAAGAAGATTAGCCTTGTGTAAACGTGATGGAGTCCATAAACAATTATATAAGATATAAGAATTGGTTTGGTAAATTGAAACAGGTAGCCAGCCAGATATACTACCTAGCCAAATATCCTTCCATGTGTCAATATTTAGAGAAAGCGAACGTTCATTGTTCCAAAAATTCTAAATCATCTCTAAATTATTACCTAAAGTATCTGATAATTTTTTATATAGAATGGAAACCCCATGAGATGAACTAGAAACTGTTTGAATGTAAATTGATAAGTCAGCAGTAACATTAGAGGGAATAGCATCGGGGAAGGAATCTAAGATTGAATTGCATAAATATTGATACTTAATAGCATCAGTTTTGAATAAACCAAATCTTGCTTGGAGTTGATCAAAAGCAATAAAAGTATTATTGGAATAAACATCTTTGAGGTAGAAAATATCAGCTTTAATCCATGAAGACCAGAATCTAATATTTCTGTTCAATTTAATAACACTACTATACCATAGCGATAATTCATCAGTATTATTCATAGGAAAGAGAAAAATTAAGTCAAGATCATTAAGCAACATTTTAAAAGATTTAATAATAACTATTTTTGAAAAGAAATAGCATTATTACACATAGTCATCAAGGTAGGCAGTGGAAATAGACTAACTATTGATTTTTCAATGCGTAACCATGTAGGAGGATAATTTAAAAATTATTGATTAAACCATAACGAACTTTGTTGCAAAATAAAAGCTTTATGATAAAGAAAAAAGTCAGGGATACCAAATCCAGCTTTACATTTAGGCAAATTCAACTTTCTATAACAAATATGAGGAGATTTGTTGTTCCATAAGAACTTTGACAAAAATGTATGTACATCTTTATAAAACTTTAGTGGAAATTGTGCAGGTACCATAGCAAGTGTATAAAAGATTTTGGGAGAAATAGTCATTTTTATAGTGTCCATTCTGCCCCAACAAGAAAGATGTAATGATGCCCATTTAGCCATTTTGTTTTTATTATAGTTTAGGACGAATTCACAATTTAAATTGATTGTAGATTTTATGGAGGAGGAAAATAAAATTCCAAGATATTTTAATTTAGTCTTTTGCCAAATAATTTCACGCATAGGAAGCATATCAGGAGTGCAATAAACATTTAAGGGAAACAATTCTGTTTTGTTGGTATTTAAAGTATAGCCCTAAACTCTAGAATACTTTGTTATAATATCCAGCAGTGAAGGGAACGAGGATAAAGGGTCACTAACAAATAATAGCACATCATGAGCATAAGGAAGGGTTTTAACAATAACATCCTTAATATTGATTCCTTTAAAATGCTCACATTTTCTTATAGAGGTAAGAAAAGGTTCAATGACAATTAAAAATAAGAGAGGAGAAAGAGGGCATCCTTGTCTTGTACCTCTAAAAAGCAAACATTGATTTGAGATTTGAGATTTGGCCATTAATAAACAAACGAGCTGTAGGAGCAAAATATAAAGCTGAAATCATGCATATAAAAATATCTCCAAAATAAATGAGGATAATGTATGAAATTCAAAAGTGCCAATGGATTTTATCAAATGCCTTCTCACCATCTAATGCTAAAATTCCAGAAGGTAATGTTAAAGTATGACTTTGTTCAATAATGTGTAGCAAAGTTCTTGTATTGTTAGAGTAGTATCTATTTTTCGTAAAACCAGATTGGTCTGGATGTAATAATAGAATGTAATATGGGTCCCAACCTAGTACCAAGATTTTTAACATATAACTTACAATCTTGATTTATTAAGGAAATTGGACGATAATTAGATACTAGAGCGGGATCTTTATCTAGTTTTGGAAGTACTATAATTAAAGCTTCCGTAAAGGAGCCAGATGTAGTCCCAGCGGAGCCATAAAATGTAAATAATTGGTGTAAAAAAGGTAAAAGTTGTGACTGAAATTCTTTATAAATTCTGCTGGAATCCCATCAGGACCAGGAGATTTATTCATTTTAAGGGATTTTATAGCTAATAAGATTTAATTTGTAGTAATAGGTGCATCAAGATCATTCTTATCTGTTTGTGAAATCTTGGGCAACTCACAGAAATTTAAAAAGGAATCTATTAAGGAAACATCTTGAAAATCAGGTTTATTATATAGGACCAGATGTAGGTAGGCTTTTACCGGTCGGTAACGGCCGATTCGACCGGTAAAAGCCTTTTCCTATGTAGGAGGCTATTTTACCGATTCGGTAAATAACAAATCGGTATTTATCGATTCGGTATTTACCGAATCATCATTTACCGATTCGGTATTTACCGAATTGATAAATGAGATGTAGGAAGTACTGTAAACAGTGCTTCTGGGCTTTAAGAATTTGTGATTTACCACCAACTATTAGTTGGTGGTAAATAAGGAATTCCTATGTAAATGCATAAATGTGCATTTACACCTCTGCCATGTGACAGACATACATGCCCTTAGGGCATGTATGTATGCCACATGTGCACACCAGCACTAATCAGGGGTGCAACAGGGTGTCAAAGTGACACCCTGCCACCCTTGAATTTTTTCCAATTTTACCGAATCGGTAATTACCAATTCGGTAATTGACATTCATTCCTATGGGCCTCCAGGCCCATAGGAATGAATGGCAAATACCGAATCGGTAATTACTGATTCGATAAATACCGAATCTTAACGATACAGTATTTTTTACCGATTAATTACCTACATAGGATTTACCAATTCTAAAATACCGAATCGGTAAAATTCGTTATTTTAGAATCAGTAAAACCTATTTACTTACATCTAGCCCATAGTGTAGAATAGAAACTTAGAAATTCGTCAACAATATCATTGTGATAAATAGCAATTTTACCATGGGAACCATGAATTGAATTGATTTGTGTTTTATCTTTTTTTATACGTAGATAATTAGCTAATAGTCTTCCGGATCTATTGGCATTAAAACTAAATCTGGCTTTAGCATTAGAAATTTGGATACCTGCTCTCTTACTAAGAAGCTAATTAAATTCATAACACAATTTTTGTAGTTTAAATTTATATTGGGGATTGTTGGATGTAATAAAAAGTTGTTCAAATTTCGCAATCTGGTTTTGAAGGCATTTAGCACTTGCATGAAAGGTTTTATTTTTGCGAGCCATAATAGATATTACACCTACATTTAAATAAATAAAACGAATTTCGTTGCGCGCACTGCATCACATTTGGTGATGCAGTGCGCGCAACAAAATTCATTTTATTTATTTAAATGTTTACTTACCTGTAAAACTCCGTAATCCATACATTACTACCCCCCACCCTGCCCCTCCCCCTGCCCACGTCACCGCCCTACAGAAACACCTACTGCCGACCGCTACTGCTCTAATATAAGCTTTGAAAGCATCCCATCTAATAATCATAGAGGTAGAACCTTCAGAGTTGAGTATAAAATATTCTTTGAAGGCAGTTAACATTTTATGCTTATTATACTCCTTTAAAATTATACCAGTGTACATTTGCCACCTAGATTTTTTAGTAAAAGTTGATTCTAAATTCAGAACCAAAGAAATCATAGCATGGTCTTAGATGTCAATGCTACCAATATTAGGATTGGATATTGAACTAATTAAATGTCTGGAAACCAATAAACAATCAATTCTAGAATGGAAATTATGAGGGTTTGAGAAGACATGAAACATTTTTCTGTAGGAAAATGTAATGTCCAAATATCAACTAACTTAATTGCTTGAATAAATGATTTGAACGCAAAATAGAAGGATGAAACTTAGTAAGAGATAATCTATCTAGTAAAGGGTCAGAAATAACATAAAAATCACCTCCAACAATTAAAGGGGCATTACCAACCTTTAGAACCTCTGTTATAAGAATAGTCCAAAACACTGGATCATCCGCTGTAGGACCATAAACATTTAATAAAAATTAAAATGAGTCATGAACTTTAATTTTAACAAGTATAAATCTACCATCCTTATCAGACGTTTTACTCAAAATTTGACAATGTAATTTTTTTGCGAATAAAATAGCTACACCATTTTGTTTACCATTAGCAGGAGAAGAGACAATAGCGTCTACCCATTTTTTCTTCATATAATCTAAAATGTTATCATCTATATGAGTTTCTTGTATAAAACAAACATCTGCTTTACGACTAATGAGATCATCTAAAATTTTTGTACGTTTAACTGGATGGTGAAACCTTTAACATTTAGTGATCCAACATTAATTTGCTGTGTGTTAGCCATAATGGAAGAAAGGAGAAAGAAGATGAAGAAGTGGAAAATAAAAGAAGAAAATGAGAAAAAGGTAGCTCCAAATAAAGAAGAAGGAAAGGCAAAATGAAAAAACATGTAAAAAACGACAAACAGAAGTAAAAAAATGTGAAATGTGAAACGCGCACACGCTTCACAAGCATGACCAGAACCGCTGCAGCGCTTTTATAAAGAAATGTCAGTGCTGTGTCAGCAGAGACATATCAGTTAATAATCACGTAGCAGAGTCATTGGTATCCATAGAGTGCTGTGACTGATGATCCAAAACATTTCTCAAATCTTCAGGATGTTGAAAAGATTTCGAGAAATTATCCTTCCAAATGCGCATCGTCGATGGATCAAAGAGACCATATTTGTAGCCTAGACTTTGTAGTTGAGGACGAAGAGCAGTGAATTCTTTCCGAATTGAGAAAGTTTCTTTGGCAAAGTCTTGATGAATAAATATTTTGTTTCCATTTACCATCAGTGAAGGTATTTCCCTAGCTGCTTTTCGGATTAATACCAAATGGTGGTGTCGAAGAACTTTAAAAATCATTTGTCGTGGCTTTGCGTGCAGAGGGTTCCTATGTGAGGGAACCCTATCAGCCTTATCGATTTCAAACTTTTCTGAAAATTTAATTTGTAAAAGGTTAGACAATAAACTCTCCAAATATAATCTACAGTTATTTCCCTCAACATCTTCAAGCAAATTAAATATGTGTAGATTATATTGTCTATTACGATTTTCCAAGTCCAATAGTGCTGAGCAGATACGTGAAATTTTTCTCATAAAAGGAGTAAATGCGTCGATTTCGGCCTTATTATCCTGTATTTTGATGGAATAATCAGATATTTTCATTGATAGGCTAGCCATTTCTTTGTGTACATTTTTAATTTCTGAAGCAATGGTGTCTGCATTGACATGAAGTGCTTGAATTTCCTCCAATATTAAAGATAGTGAGGGTTCAGAAGACTCCACTACTTTAGATTTTGCAGGAGGTGGAGAAATGTGCTGCCTTCTTTTATTATTAACAGTACTCTTATTTTCCATTTTGAAGTAAAATGAGGCACAATAATAATTATAGAAGTAAAATATTGAATGAAGAAGCAAAAGCTGTGGAGACAACCAAGAAGTGGCAGGTGCAGCAGCTAAACTAGACTGGGGGAGTGGCTAGGCCCAAGCCAGGCCCTTTCTTGAAGATTACTCCGCCCCCCTGACAAACACTTCAGGCAGTACCTTGAGGCAGTGCTGGGAGCAGGAACCAGGGAGGTGAAAATACCTCTTTCGGCATTCAGAGCCTGAAAGTTCCCCAAAACACAACTAAGCACTTAATTAGGGCAGTGAGGGGGCGTGGTCAAGCAGCATGGCCGTCAGGACATGAGCTCCACCAGCTCCCGGCTGATAGACCCTGTAATCCTGTTTAAACATCCTGTTTGGGCCCCTAGCACGCTACATCGAGGGTCGCTAGCACCCCTGTTGTGGTTGGCCCCTTTGTGGAGAGAGCAGAGACGTGCCGCCGAAAGCACAGACCGAGAAACCGCCGGCGCCGAGGTGCCCTGGGCCACTGACTAAGCAAGGCCGGGGTCTGAGGCTTGGTCCGGGAGGGAGACGGAGCGGCGGAAGGAGTGTTGGCAGCCGCTCACGGGCGCAGCACCCGCGGAGCCCTTCACCGGACGACGGAGCCCACGACCATCTGGGGCTCCATCTGGGCGGAATCTGTCGGGAGCCCTGCCGGGGCTGATTGAGCCCCGCACCGCCTGTGCCCGACCCCAAAGCCGCGGTCGCGGAGGCGGAGACCGGCCCTGATTCCTGGTGCCTCTCCTCCCCACGCTGGGTGGAGGAACTCTGGAGCTCCAGGAGACGCTGACCGGAGGCCCCCCCGGCGGACTGCGATAACGCCTGCAGCGAAGAGATTAGAGGTGGCCTCATTGGGGACGGGCCCTGATCTGCAGCCTGTACACCTGCGGGGGCAGCGCCCCGCATCCGGAGGCTCTTGGGACACACGGAGACCTGTAGGGAGGACCGCAGGCCTCGGGTCCCACATCGTGGCTAACCCACTGCATCTGTGGGCCCCCGGATGGTGGAGGGCCCGAACAGCCGAGGGGCCACGGGCGACGGCAGGCGTTGGAGGTAGGAGGCGGCCAGACTAGGCCTGGATACCCAGGGGGACTGTAATAACTGGGGGGCCCCATTTTGCGAGAGGTCTCTGCCGGCGCTGACCTCGGCGGGGCCCGGCCTGCTCCCCACACCCTTAAGGCCTTGGTTCCGCCTTCGGGGGGCTGCCGAGTGAGCCCTGATTACTGGGGGACAACCCGGAGTAGCTGCTTCGCATTTTTAACCCCCCAATGGCTGTATTGGACCCTCAGTGAGGAGAGAAGGCTGGGACTTCCCAGTAGTAATCCGCGGCTCCCTGGGTCACCGCTGGAGGTCTGGATTCTCCCCTGCGGGACCCCCTTGGCTCGATGGGGCCCTGGAAATAGCCACAGACATCATGATTGGACCCTGGGTCCAGCGGATCCTGAGCGGCCCTGAAGGCTGGCTGGCCTTGAGAAGCGCAGGCTCCTGCCGGTAGAGTCAGAGTCTAGAAGAGCGAGGCCCTGCACAACCAAGGTGCTGTAACCCCTCTGGGCACGCTGAGGAGGAGCCGGGCCGAGGAGTAACTTGGGTGGTGCCACCTCGGGACCTTGTCCGCCGGGGGGGCCCTGCTGCGAGAGGGATCCACCATCTCTGCGACCGGGGGGAGCGTCCTGGGCCCCCTCACCCCCTGGGGCTTTCCTTCAACTTCTGTCTCGGGGGCACAGAGACTGGGGCTGTGGGGCAGCAGTGGAGCCCGGTACTTGGCGCCGTCCCAGAGATAGACGGAGGACCCTCGGTGGCCTCTGCCCGGAGGGTCGACGGTGCGGCAGAGAAGTGGAGCGCACTCGGGACCTTGCACCACGATCCGGCGGGATGTATGCATAGGCGCCACGGGACAGCGTTCTGGTTATCCTGAGGGAGAATTTCCCCGGCCGCAGGAGGACTTGGCAATGCGCAAGGACAGGATGTCTCGCTCTACGCAGCCCAACACGATCACTCAATATACTACCCAGAGACTGCCATCCCAGAGGATCACACGCCAGTCGGGCCAGGAGGACGGGGCGGAGGCCCCCGGCGAACCCTCCACGGCGGAACTGTTGAAGGCGATACAAGGCTCCCATACCGCGCTGGAGCGACAAATCGAGACAGTATCAATAGACGTCAATCTGTTGAGGAGGGATCTCCGGAAGATCGCGGACAAGGTCTCTGACGCTGAGGGTAATATTGAACAGCTACAAGGTGAGTTGGCCTCCCTCAAGAAGACGGTCACGCACCTTACGGCCACGACGAGTGCCTTGGAGTGAAGGGCCGAAGATGCAGAAGGAAGGGCGCGTCGTAGCAACGTAAGGGTCCCGGGTGTGCCGGAACGGACAGAGGCAGGCAATGCGGAGCGTTTCCTGGAAAATTGGATCCGAACACAGCTGTGTCCACGGGGCCTGTCGGACGTTTTCGTAATCGAAAGAGCCCACCGGGCTCTGGTCCCGCCGCTGCGCCCTGGGGCTCCTCCTCGGGCGCTGATTGCCAAAATACTGAATTACTTCGACAGGGACTGCATCCTGCGGGCGGCGAGGGAAACAGCGAATCTCACTATCGACAGCAGACGGATCTCCATCTATCCGGACTATACTCAGCAAGTCTAGAGCAACGGAAGTCCTTCCTGGGGGTCAAACAAAAGCTCCGAGAGATGCAGCTCCAGTACATGCTGCTATACCCGGCTAAACTCAAGGTACTCTCACAAGGGAAGGCGCACTTCTTTGACTCCCCGGAGGAAGTCTGGGAGTGGCTGGAGATCAGAGGGGACGACCTCCCGCCGGGTGAACGCGGTGGCCCCCGTGAGAAGTGGGGGACCCGGCCTCCGCGAAAACGTCATGGCAGACGAAGACGCCGCTCTGAGACTATGGTTACTGAAGAGCCCAGAGTCACGGTAGGAGAAGATGGGGGTATGCTTCTGGCACCATTGACTGTAGGGGACGGCTTGAGGGCCCCGAGTCCACATGGTCCTGAAGATGTCCTGGTCCTGGACACAGAGACGGTACCTCCATGAGGTGATCTGTGGACTGAATATATAGTGTGTCAGGCTTTTGAGGCCCTTGGGACGACCATAGTTCCACACTAATGGGCAGAAAACCATGAGCACCGACCCTTTTTGCCTGGGGGAGGTGGGGGGGATACATCCCGGTGGGTGGAGTGTGTATGGTGGGGGGAGGGTACTAGTGCCTGGGGATTTGTCTGTGCTGCGGCTAACCCACCTAGTTGAGCCCGGTGTTCTTCACATTGGCATTGGGTCGCGTAGGGAGCTGGGAGGGGGGGTAGTTTCTTGTTCTGTTTTGTGAGAGTGAGTGTTGTGTGGGGTAAATGGGGTGGCTGTGTACGTCCTGGCACCAGCAGAGGGAGGGCAGGGTAGCATGTTATGTTGTTGCTGTCATCTTGCTCGTGGGAGGGGGTGGGGGGTTTGTTCTGCGGGGTTTGAGGCGAAGGGGAGATCGGGGGGTGGGGGAAGCTGTTGGGGGGAATTGTTGCAGGCATCAGGTGTTTCACAGTTCGGGCTCAGGGGTGGCAGACCACAGGAAACAGGGCTGGAGGCCCGATTGGGCGCTGCCAACGGCTATGTGATATAAGTTCTTAACCTGGAACGTGCGGGGGCTGGGCACGTGTACCAAGAGACACAGGGTCCAGTCCTTTCTCCGACGACATGGAGTCTCCATTGCGTGCCTGCAGGAGACCCATCTGAATGATGAGGGAGCCCAAAAATTATGCAAAAAATGGCGGGATCAGGTGTTTCAATCCTCCTTTTCCACATATGCAAGGGGGGGTCCTAATATGGGTGGCCCCAGGAGTTCCCTTCGCCGTCCAGTATGTGGAGGCGGATATTAATGGTAGGTTACCTGCTTCTGCGGGTGAAGTTGGATGGGAGGGATCTCTCGATACTGAATTCGTACACGCCCAGTGTAGACAACCCTGACTTCTACTCCCATCTCCAGGAGGTCCTCGTTCCGGACCTGGATGCCCCCCTACTTTGGTTTGGGGACTTCAATTGTGTGTTGGACCCCGAGTTGGATAGGTACCCGCACCGTACGGGCACAAAACCACGCATGACAGCGCGACTTCGGGAGGTGATGCACAACTTGGGAGTCGGTGACGTGTGGCGACTGGGTAACCCGACGCGGAAATTGTACACATGTTATTCCCCCACTCACAACACGCATAGCCGGCTGGACAGGGTTCTTGCTGCTAATGTTGACGCATCTCTTTTGTTGATGGTCACGCCTCAGGCCCGCTTCCTGTCCGACCCTTCACCGGTGGCATGCGTTGCACAGTGGGAACACCAACCTGCCCGCCCTCGAGGTTGGAGGATGCCGGTGGACCTCTTGCAGGATCAGGTGGGGAGAAACCATGTGGCAACCGCTCTGGCTAACTACTTGGATTTGAACTGGGAGGGGGGTGACATCGCCTTCTCTACCAAATGGGACGCTCTGAAAGTGGTGATACGTGGCAAATGTATGGGCCTTACTTATGGGGTCCGGAATCAACTACTTGGGGAACTACGGGAGGCGGAAGATGATCTTCTGCGCCGACAGCTGTTGGCAGATCCTGACTCGGATCTGGAATCGGAGCGGGCAGCCCGTGCGTCGGTGCATGATGTATTAAATCGCCTGGACAAATACACCCTTGGCCAATATCGGCAGCGTCTCCATCGAGAGGGGGACAAGTCAGGCCGGCTGTTGGCCTGGATTCTTAAGCGAGAATCTACCCCGGAGAGGATAGCTGCGGGTATTCTCCGAGTCCTCCAGTCCCACCTACAGACGGTCTATGCTGCGGACCCTTTGGTCACGGAGGCTTCCTACCTGCCTTATCTCCGGGAGCTGACCCTCCAGACCCTCCCGAGAGAGGCCGCAGAGGAATTGGATGCGGTCTTGTTGCTCCGAGAGGTGAGGGCAGCGATGGCCGGCCTGCTGAGGGCTAAGTCCCCGGGGAGCAACGGCTTCCCCTCTGAATTTTACCAAGCATTCGGGGATGTCGTTGCCCCCCTCCTCCTACAGGTCTACCTAGAGGCGTTTGAATGTGACACCCTTCCGCCTACAATGAACCAGGGCGAAATCTGTATGATCCTAAAGCCGGGTGGGGACCGCTGCGACCCCGCGGCGTTCTGGCCCATAACTATGATTAACACGGACGTAAAAATCCTGACTAAGTTGTTGGCTACCCGACTGGCGCCACATATGCCCTGTCTAGTGCATCAGGACCAATGTGGGTTTATCCCGGGACGAAATACCGCCATGAACCTAAGGAGATTAAACCATATTATCCATGAGGTACGTGGCAGGGAGGAGCAACTGGTCCTGGTGTCGATTGACCTTGCTAAGGCGTTCAACACCGTCGACTGGGGGTACCTGTTAGAGGTCCTCCGGTTGGTGGGGTTGGGCCCTGTCTCCTGCCGCTGGGTCCGGACCCTGTACAAAGCTCCTCGGGCCAGAGTTAGGCTTGGGTCGGTGCGATCGGAGGAGTGGTCATTGGTCAGGGGCACTCGGCAGGGGTGCCCCCTTTCGCCGCTCCTTTTTGCCCTGGCGATTGAGCCTTTGGAGGTCTCCGTCCGCTCAGACATGGCACAGTGGGGGATCACGGTGGGAGACACAGAGAACGTGGCCTCCTTATATGCGGACGATGCAATCGTCTACTTGACGACCCCGGTGAAATCATTACCCATTTTGCTCCGGGATTTGGACCGCTTTGGGGCAGCGTCGGGTCTACGAATTAATTCCGGGAAGTCCCTGATCTTCCTCTTAGCGGGTTACGGCCCGGGCCCACAGATGGACCTGCCGAACCTAGGGCTGCGATGGGACCCGGAGGCCTTTCGGTATCTAGGAATCCAGGTGGCTCCGTCCGATGCGCAGTCATTGACCCATAATATTGATAGGGTGCTCCGATCCCTGCATCAGTCTGTGTCCTTCTGGAACTCCATGCCACTCTCCCTTATGGGGCGGCTAGCTGTCGCTAAGATGGTGATGCTCCCGAGGACATTATACGTCCTGCAAAATTCTTTGTGCCCGATTCCCCCGCGAGTATTTTGCACGCTTAACTCGCTGCTTACTTCTTTACTCTGGGCTGGCCGACGCAGCCGGGTTGCCCTCCACACCACTGTTCGGAGCTGGGACTGGAGGCGCCGAGGTTTGACCTGTACTACTATGCGGCACAGCTACTGCCAGCTGCTCGGTGGTTCGCGGACACAGATAATTGGGAGATGGGACTCCTAGCCGGCAGAGCGGACGGGCGAGCATTGCAGGAGGCCTTGATGCATGGACTGGGGGCAGACAAACCCCTACCGTATGTGGTACGCCACACTGCAGGGGTCTGGCAGCGGTTCATGGAGAAAATCTTGCGGGGAGCCCCCTTTCATAGGGAGTTGCCGGTGTGGATCTTGGCCCCCATAGTGGCCATGGAAAAACACATGTCCTTCCGGGACTGGCGAGCGGGAGGTTGTGAGACTTTAGCAGATTTATACCCCGACGACTCCTTTGTGTCAATTGAACAGGCCACGGAGGCCTTCGGGCTGGGAGGAGGGCAGTACCTGCACTACAGGGGCCTTCAGGAGGTGGCGAGAGCGGCTTGGCCCCAGTTCCCAGAGGCGCCTCTGCTATCCCACACCCTAAACATCCTTCTTTCCTGTGGTAGAGGGCGGAGGCTGATATCTTTGCTGTACTCGGCCATGAGGCGGGACTCCCCCCCGCCGGTTCCACCTTCCTGGGAGGCTTGGGAGACGGACCTTGGGGCTGCCCTAGACCCGGGGCAGCGCAAACGTATAGGAACCCTTACGCGCAAGGTGTCGTGCAATGCGTGGTTTAAACTGATTCATTTTAATTTTATGCATCGTACCTACCTGACCCCACTCTCCTTACAGCGTATTTCCGAAGCCAGGGGGGACAACTGCCCCAGATGTGGAGGGAGCTGGGTTCCTGCACCTGGCCTGGGGCTGCCCATTGGTCGGGAGCTTTTGGATGGCAGTGGTTGATCATATACGTGCCGTCACTGGCCTTCGGATTGACTTGACCCCACTTCATTGCCTATTAGCCTTGGTCCCAAAACCTAAGCAGAGAAACCTTTCCTATAAAATGTTGTAGCTGTTGCTGGTGTTGGCAAGGCGGAGGGTAGCAATTACCTGGATGGGGCAGAGGGCTCCTGAGGTATCGGCCTGGCTTAGGGATGTCAGAGAGTGGTCTTTGGCCGAGGAGACGCATATGCAACGCACGCGCAGAGACGAGAAACTGCAGGAGGATTTGCTTGCATGGCGAGTTATTTACATCTGAGGGATCGGGGTCTGATGGAGAGGGAGGTGGGAGCGAGGTGGTTGAGTCTGTTCTGGGATAGTGCCCTGCTGGTTCCGCACGTATACTTCCAGATGTTCATAAGAATTGCTTTGCTACTGGAAGACGCAGCACAAACTATGATGTCTGTACCCAAGTGTGCAATAATGAGGTGAACGAACAGTATACACGTCTTGTATTTTTGATGCCAATTACGGGGGGAATTTTTTGCTGTTGCAATA
This sequence comes from Lissotriton helveticus, assembly GCF_964261635.1. Lineage (NCBI taxonomy): Eukaryota > Metazoa > Chordata > Amphibia > Caudata > Salamandridae > Lissotriton > Lissotriton helveticus. The sequence continues at coordinate 608,261,660 of NC_136059.1, read as the reverse complement.
AAAAACTAAAATAAAGCTATTTAAAAAAAAAAAAATTAGGGCAGTGACTTAATTTTGCAGCAACCTCTGACTGGAATTTGTTGTTAAATTGCCAAAACGGGTGAAAATGCGGCAGAGCTCACTAAACGGCGGCCATCTTGATCAGCGCATTCACGTGTCTCCCACTTTGACATTCTTTTTAACTCACTGAAGCATTTTGAAATGTTTATCGAAATTTAGTTGTTCACAGTAATGTACTATTGGTGTGATAAGATCGTAACTGGATGTACACATCCATGGGTGGTAATGAGTAGTTTATTGATTTTGGTTTCGTAGCGTTTTTGGACAGGTATTATGACATAGAGAGGTTAAGTACTGTTTCTTTAAGGTACACAGCTTGAATTGTATGAAGTCACGGGGTCAGGATACGAATGATATAATTGGTTATAAATAGAGTGAGGAGTCAGGTGGGAGAGCTTAGCAGTTTAGGGGACGAAAAGAGAACATGCAGTCATGGTAGATGAGTAGCAAGCAGAGGAGTTGATAAAGTTTCCGACAACGGCACTCAAGGTAGATGGATAATATCATGGTTTAGAAAAGGGTTGTTTACCATTTAGGATTTAGGTTGGTAACGGGGTTATGGGAAATTTGGGTCTGTAAAAGTACAGACTTTTGTGCAAGTTTTTTTCATTTAGAATTTGTTTTGTAAGCACACGTTTTAGGTTTTTTAAGGCAAAGAGAACAAGCAGTAAGTTTAGAAGGGCATCCTTTCAGATATTGGGGAGGTTTGGGTAATGATTGAAGACATGTTGATAGAACGACATCAGTATGTGAGTGTTAAATGTACTTTGGTCTGTAACACATGATTTAGAAGTTTATTTCTGTTTTTTCTAGTTACCCCTAACGAAGGTCTAGGAGAGGCCGACATGCATTGGGTTGAATTGTGTGAAGTTATGGAGTATGGACTGTTCACCTCTACATGTTTCTGTTGAAGCCCGGATGGGCATGCTGAAGACAGTTGAAAAATTTGAACAAAAAACTACGGTGGAATCTCGCTGTCCTTGCAGTAATTTTGAGAGATTGGATTAAATTGTCTGGACAAATTATGATTAAATTGGTGTATTAACTGTTCTACATGCAGTAAGAATGATTGATTTAATGTCAGGGTCAAATCCCTTTTTTGCAGTGCAACGGGTTGGCGCCTAAAGCACATGCCTATTTTGTTTTGCTTATCAAGTATCCGTGACTGGGATCGTTCAAGGCTCCGTGTGCACGAATTTACTGACACATAACCAGAACAACGAATATAAGGAAGGGTGTGCATTCTGCAACTAACTGAATTGTTGGTGAAGGGACATTTCTATTCATCATTGCCAGCAATTTCTCATGCACTGTAAAATGAAATTCCCAGAATTTCTCCTCAACATTTCTTTGCTCACCAAGTGGCAAGAATTCTAACATGGAACATGATGCAGTGCCAAAATTCACTAAAAGTGTCGCCTAGCCAACTCACAAGGAGATGTTTCACATCTACACTAATTAAACTGAACACTTGGTAGACAAGGGTGTGTTCACTACAGCAATCATGTTTTCCTGTAAAAATCTAAGAATGCAGTAGAGTGTACTTCTTTTCACATCAGTATAAATATACGACCAAAGATCCTCACATTTCTTGACCTTTGGCATCATCACTAAGCACACATTTTGTAAATGGTCGCCACATGGATAATATAGCATTCAGGGCCTCTAGGACTGAGAATCACTGGCTAAATGACACAGTTGGGATTACTCTTTTATTGATGCTACACACCTTGAGAGAGATGGGTGTTGACTCGAATTCGCTTTTATTTATCAAGGAGTTATACAGGGGAGCTGGTGCGAGGGTTCAGTTTGGGAAAAAGGGTGAATGTACCACTAAGTTTAGTATAAGCAAGGGAGTCAGACAAGGGTGCATACTTGCCCCGCTTCTGTTCAACCTATACATTAACAGTGTAGGTTTTCACTTGGTTCAGTTCAGGCAGGATTAGCCTCTGATTGAGAACACCCCAGTCCCCATTTTACGATACGCGGATGACGCGGTCAATATGGCGGGGACACAGATAGGCCTTCAAAGAGCTGTTACCAATTTCACAAACTATATGAATGATAGAGGCTTAAAAAAAAATAAAAGTAAAACTCTTACTATGTGTTGTGGTACAAAAAAAAGCAATACATGTACATTTTTTATCAAAAAGACAAAAATAGATACCACAGACAGATTCTCTTACTTGGGTATTAACTTTGAGAAATCGGGCTCATGGTCGTCAGTTGTAAACGTGAGAAAATTGTCTTTTTCCAGAGCCATAGGTGCAGTTCGTAATTTCTCAAACAAATTGGGTGGCCGTCCAGTTCCGGAGCTAGTGGACATTTATAAATCTAAATGTGTGTCCACTGCGACATATGGGGCAGGGATCTGGGGAATAGCGGATGTTCAAAAAATTCAACGCTGTGAAAATTAGTTCTTGCGTTATCTTTTAGCTGTTTCGGGTTCTACTTCTACATTTGTATGCCATAAGGAACTCGGCCTGGCCTATATCTCTGATATTATCAAACTTAATCCTCTTTTGTTGTGGCATAAGGTGTGGTCCTCTGTTGAGACTGGTTTTGACAGAGACATACAGGATTTTATGGATTAAGTATGTAAAAATATTGTCGTATTACATTGGTCACCCTGAATATTTTGATTCTCCTAACTGTTTATATCGAGGAAAAATTTGAAAGAAATTTGTTTCAATTTTTTAGAGCACAAGCGTTGGCTTTCTGAAAGAAGTAAGATCTCAGTTATGGACAACCATTTGATGTTGCAATGTCATGGCATCCAACCTTATTTGATACAGGTTCAAGGCTGTTACTCTCGTATGTTATATAACGTTTTCGTGGGGGGGTCTTTTTTTAGAATGGTTACATTCCCAGAGGTTAATTCATGGTCTAAATTTCTGGTACCATGCCCGTGCGATGATATTCCCACCCAATCGATGTTACATTGCTTATTATTCAGCACATTTTATGATTTACCCAGGAGAAGATTTTTAATAGCTATCTTGAAGATTTTATTAGTCAAATAGCATATATCGGGCAGCACCCTGCAAGCCATGGACAACTGCAAAAGCATCTTAGAACATTTACAACCGCCATTGACTTTTCGTTTCATATTCTTTCATCCCCCCCATAAGCAACTGCCCCATGCGCTGGAGCATGAAAAGTTACCCACCCACACCCCAACTCTCCCATCCCCAACTCCCCCAAACACCCCCCCCACGGTCACACAAGTCCACAGTTCCATGTTCACAGTTATGCATATTAGATATATACAGTGAATCACCCAAGGTCCCTTCCACTATCCCCTCTGCCAGCTCCTCAATATCCATATGCAGTCTCCCACCTAACCTGGCAACAAGGGCTCGTCCATCACAGGGGGTCCAGCACAGTCCCCGATACTCCGCCTACCTGTTCCAGATTTTATAGTGCTTGCGTGGGCACCCCCTGGCCACTAATATGGGTTGCTCCAGACCCATGCAAAAATCAAGGCCATTTTTCCAGACCGCCACCAAGGGAGCCCTCGTTGCCTTCGAAGCCTGTGCAATATCTCGCTTTGCCAAGGTAAGCCCCAACAACAAGAGGTGTCTTTTATATATGTTGCCCCCACCCCCTCCATCACATGTAATAGGGCCAACTGCGGTGTGCGAGTTATCTCCCAGCCCAGAACCTCCGAAAGGCATGCAAAGACCCCCCTCCAGAAGCGATCTAGTGATGTACAGTGCCATATCGTATGAATAAATGTGCCCTCCGCCTGATCGCAGCGAAAGCATACCGGTGAGGAGATCATTCCCGCCCGCCATAGGCGCATTCTAGTAAAGTATACCCTATGAAGGTATTTAAATTGGACTAGGCGAAGTCGCATTGCGATTGCCGCCCCACGCGGGGACGCCAGTGCTTCAACTCAGTCCTCTTCCTCCAACTCACCAACATCAGCCTCCCAGTCCCCCCGAAGCTTCTGAAGTGTGGAGGAGCAATGTCTCAACAGGGTTTGGTATAGGCGCAATATCTTCCTATCTCCTAAGTCCCCCATAAAGAGTTTGGCCTCTATAGGGCTGAACTCGGGGATGTTCCCCAGGCCCTGCAGACTAGGAGATAGCACGTGCCACAGCTGTAAATATTGGTTGAACTGTGTTGGGTGCAATTGATACTCCTCCTGAAGATCCCGAAAGGATTTAAGAGTGTTATCGGCCACTACATCGCTCAGTGTGAATATGCCGATGGCGCCCCACCCTCTGAGTCCCGGTAGAGCTGCCAACTGAGGCAGCCGCCCGTTATTCCACAAGGGGGTTTCCTGTGTCAAAACACCCGACCAACCCCTGCGCCGAAGCGCCTGTTTCCATACCAGGAACACCACCTTTGTAGCCGACGGCAGTGCGTTACGCAACCTAGCTGAGTATAATATTGTATGTAGCGTGTGTCGACCCATTAGCCAGCGCTCCAGCGCATACGCTGGGTCCACTCTTTCCCCGTACCACCAGTCGTTGAGGACCAGGAGGTCTGGTGAAGCCAATCCCCCACTGTAAGTAGTGAGGAAGCAAGTACGCACTGCCACCCTCACCCTCCCTCCCTCCCATAGAAACTGCCCTAACACGGAGTTTACAATTCGGAACCATCAAGCTGGAATCAGAAACGGGTGGTTCTGTAGTTGATATAGGAGGCGGGGAAGTGCCACCATTTTAAAAACTGCCGATCTACCGAACAGCGTCAAGGGCATGCGAGACCAGGACTTAAGGTCGGCCCGCACACTCTCCCACACAGGCGCCACATTACGCTCCCAGGCCACTGTTGGTACCTCCGACAGCACTACCCCCAGATACTTCAATCCCCCAGCCACTGACTGGACCTTGGACGCCCACGATCCCACCCTCGTCTGCCCTCCCAGGACCCATGGTGTGGATTTGCGGGGATTCATGTAGAGACCTGACATCTCCCCAAAAATCTGCATAATACGCAGCAGCCGTGGACCTGTCCTATCCAGGGCCGTTAAAAAGAAGAGTACATCATCACCGTATAGGGCTATTCTATCAGAGAGGCCCGTGGCCCACTCAAACCCAGGTACCTGTGCGTCTATGCGCACCCATGCCGCTAGGGGCTCCATAGCTAGAGCAAACAGGTACGGCGACAGGGGGCAACCCTGCCGCGTGCCCCTCCGAATCTCAAAAGCAGAAGAGACCACGCCTGCAACCCTGATGTCGCTGTTAGGCTAGTATATAGCAAGTTTATGTATGAAAGGAATCACGAGCCCAGGTTGAGTCTAGGCAGTAGGGCAAACAAGTAAACCCAACTCAGGGAATCAAACGCCCTGTCCATGTCTGCTAAGAGTAGCGCCGCTGGTTCCCCTAGTTGCCGGATCACCGCAACCAACACCTGCGCCCTTCTGATGTTATGTCCCGTAGCCCTCTGGGGCATAAATCCCGCCTGGTCGATGTGTATCAGGGATGCTATGTGTGGCAGCAGCCGATTATCTAATGCCTTCGCCAAAACCTTAGCTTCCACGTTTAAAAGAGAAATGGGGTGATAGGACGCGTGGCTCTCCAGTGGGCGTCCGAGTTTATGAAATACCACCACCTCCGCATGTCTCCAGTCCGGGGGAAGCGCCCCTTTCTCCCGAGCCTCCTCCACCACAGCCCTGTAGTGTCGGGCCAGCTGCAAATTGTAGCGACGATAGAATTAGCTCGGGAACCCGTTTGGTCCAGGAGCCTCCCCAGACCTCAGTTCCCCCAGAGCCACCCCCAGTTCCTCCTCCGATAGGGGGACCTCCAGCTGGTCCCGCTGGTCATCCGACAGAGCCTTGGGCGGCAAGTCGGCTATGAATTTCTCAATTGTGGTAGCCTCCAGACACTCCCGAGGAGCATATAGGTCGGCGAAGTACTCAGCAAAGCTCTCCGCAATAGCCAGGGGGTCTGTAATCCGGTCCCCTGCCAAGTCCATATTTCTGTTAGGGTCTAAGCATGCAGGGCACCCTGGCACAGACGGTGCAACATTTTCCCCGACTTGTCGCCCCATTAGTACACCCTACTGCGTGTAGCCAGCCAGGCCTGACGTGCTTCTTCCATTAGCAGGGCCACACATTCCTATCGGGCCAGAAGCAATTGCCTCACTCCCAGCTCACTTCCCGTCTCTCGGGTCTGCCTCTCAAGACGCTCTATGTGGGCCTGTGCACGAATCAGTGCCTCCCTTCGCTGCCTACCAGCGGCTGCACACCAGGAAATGTCTATCCCCCGCAACATGGGCTTTAGCGCCTCCCACAGCTTGGCCGCGCTCGACACAGTGCCCACATTCTCTGCCAGATACTGAGCGATGGATTCCCCCAAATGAGTCGTATATTTAGCATTTTGGAGGTTCCACACCGCTAGGCGCCAACGGAATGGTTGCCTGTTCCTCCCAATGTCCAGCTCTATGTAGATTGGGGAGTGGTTCGAGAGACCACGAGGCAGTATCCCAGCCGCCACCACTCTACCCGCCCCAGCCCTAGGGTCAAATAAGTAATCCAGCCGAGAAAAGGACTTATGCACTGCCAAAAGGTAGGTGTATTCCCTGGCCGCACCGTGCGCCCGGCGCCATGTATCAACCCAATCCATTCCTGTCACCAAAGCATGTAGTTTCATGGGTAGGCCCTCTCTAGTACCAGCACCAGTCCCTGACCTGTCCTGCGCCGGCTGCATAACGTAAATCCAGTCCCCTCCCAGCACTGACATGTCGTCTGGCATCTCTGCCCAGAGTAACCTCAACTTTTCAATAAGACTCCATTGCAGCGGAGGCGGTGCGTACACACTACCCAATATTAAGGGAAACCCACCAATCATGCCCCGAATAATCACATAGCGCCCCTGCAAATCAGACCATTGTTGTTCATGTGTATATGGAACCCTTCGTGTAACAGTATAGCTACTCCCCATGGCCCCCTAATAAAGCCTGCACAGAAGACCTGCTGGAAACCAAAGCGCTGTAAGCACGGGGCCTTTGTACCCATAAGGTGTGTCTCCTGTAACAGAAGAATATCTGCCTTCAAGCGCTTCGCATGCTGAAGTATTGCCCCCCGCTTGACCTTATCTAACGTCCCTCGGACATTCCAAATTAGGATATGGAGACCACTCTGCAGACCATGTCCCCCCACATTTGGGCTAGCCATTAGGGAGTCCCCTGCCATGTAACGCGACATTAAGCCTCGGTGGTGTGAGTGTGAACCCCGTTGTGCCTGTGGTCAGAGTGTGACCTGGTAACTAGAACATCCCCAACCCAACCAACCCCCCTCCCCATACCTCAACCCCAACTCTGAAGTATCTGTCGCGGAGGAGCTGAACCCCAGACCCCAACAGGGGGACAGGGCCCGCCCCAACCAATGGATCCCCAATTCACAGCCCATAAACGGTCAACAGGGCTCCCGCCAGTCCACTCCTAGCGGTAACACAAGCCCAGGTCAGGGCAAGACGGTAACTGTCATATAAACTCTGCCGTGCATCATCAGCTTCCCCCATCATGTCTCCAAAGTCTGCTCCTCCAGGGCCGGCCCCTCTCGGCAGGCCACCTCACTAGACTGCGAGCACCTCCTGGACCGCGACCGCCGATCTCTGCTCCTCCGCCGACCACTGGGACCCCCCCGGGGCCTTTCCTTCACCGAGGGGTCGGAGTCTCTTCCCGGTGGGGTGTGGGGCCGCACCCGCACCGTCTCGTCCGTCCATCGGAAGACTTCCTCGGGGCTGTCAAAGAAGTGGGTGCACGACTGAAAGACAACACGAAGATGCGCGGGAAACATCAGGGCATAGGGAAGTTTAAGCGCCCTCAGCCGCTCCTTTGCGGCCATGAACGATTGGCGCTGCTGTTGGACTTGCCGCGTGTAGTCAGGAAAGATCAGGATACGAGCGTTATTGTACAGTAGTGAATCTTTGGCCGGGCCTGTTTCAAGATCGTGTCCCTGTCTATATAGTTTAGTAACTTGGCAATAACTGGCCACGGGCGGGCCCCCCCTGGGGGGTTTTGCATGAGTGCTCGATGGGCCCGCTCCACCACAAAACACTTTGACTGAGACTCTGGCGGCAGCCAGCCCTCCAGCCAGGTGGTATGGAAGCGCTTCATATTTCCCTCCTCGCATCCCTCCAGAAATCCAACAAAGCGGAGATTATTACGGCGGGCCCGGCCCTCCGCATCCTCTGCCCTGAGTACCAGGCCCCTCTGGACCGTCTACATTGCCGCCACCTTCCGCTTGAATTCAGTGACATCGTCTTCCACGCCCAATATGCGGGCCTCGGAGATGCGGGATACTGCGTTCCGCAGGTCCTGGCGCAACAACATGACGTCTGCCCCCACTGCCCCTATCTTTGCGTCAAATCACAGCTCCCGAGACGGCTCCCTTCCACAGGGGGGGGCCTAGCACAGTCTGTTGCCCATACACTGGGGGGGGCCCTCCGCTCTGCAGTCGCTGCCACCAGACCGCAAAGGGGCCACCAAACTCCCCCCTCAGTTAGGAGGGGGGTGCCAGGGGCAAGATCACCAGTCAGTTCCCCCAAGGGCCCCCCGCGGCCCGACAGCACCACCGATCCCAACGGCCACCACAAAGGAAGGGCTCGCAGGGGACCAGGACCACTGTCCCTCTCGCCGACCGCCTGGCCCGCTCACCTCGTCGGCCCCCTCCAGGCACCCGTACAGCTCCAGGCGCTGCTCCTCTCCGTCGCAGTCCGATGTAACCACCGAGCCTCCGTCCCCCACACAGCTCTCCCGAGTCTGGCTCCGGTCGCTCCCAGGGCCTGTGACCCCCGTTCAGCCAGCCGCCCCCCCCCCGGCGCCTCTCCGGACCGCACACTACCTGCGATGGGGTTCTTCAGCTCGGCCCGGCACTCCTCTGCAGTCCGGAACGGCCACGGCCCGCCGTCTCGTTCTTCCGGGCTGCCGCTCCTCCCCAGGCCACACAGCCGCCTCCGCCAGATCTCCGCTCCACGGCGGTCCCCGCTGCCAGGCAGGGCGCCACTTAGCAGGGGAGCTCACGCTGCACGCAGATCTGCAGGATTGCAATGTCGGCAGTACCGGATTGCCAGGATATACGTCGGATGATTAACGGGCTGGATGGAGCTGGCCTTAAACACGTCCGCCATGTTGGCTACCAAGCCACGCCCCCCAGAACGGCATTTTTGAGGCTTTAAATTCTGGAAAACGAATTGATTATGCTGGCTATGTCGTCTTTTTTAAAAGCTGTAATTAGACATAGGAACTCCATGCATTAATTTTTCACATTTACTGAATGAGTCCAATATTCTTATGTAAACAATACCAGATGCTTCTTGTCATATTAACGGGTTTGGTGAAAAATGTATAATGATTAATTATTTTAATGTTTTTGTGTTTTTCACTTTTTTATCTTTTTAATTGTGCTTTTATGGTTTTTAAACAAAATCTAATAAAGCAGTTTTGATTTGATTTGATTTGACACAAAGCACAAAATGAGAAATATTTGCATTTTAGTTTCCCCGCTTAATAAAACAGTGCACCAAAATGGACTACAAAGTCAATAGCATTTTTCATAAACTCTGAAGATTGTAAGGATGCTTTCAGCATACCATCTTGCAAATGGAAAGGATCTCTTACAGCAAAGCACTTCAGCTCAGGTATTGATGTTGACAGGTCATCACTCAACTTTTTCATATATGTAGCTGAATTACTGCACATGCAAACAATATCCTCCAATCTTTGTTTAACTTGGTAAGAACTTTTAGCAGCAGCATTCCAAGTGACACTGCATTCCAGGTTTTCCAAACATCTGGTGTCATGTTTTCCCAACTATCCCAGATGCTCGGTGACAGCACTCCTTTCACATATACCTGTCACAACACCTTGCATTGAATGTTTAAAGCCTAGGATGTTTGGCAATTCACCTGCTATCAATAATGACTCGCTAGGAAAGGGGGCTGATGTATCAAAGGGTTTCACCCATTCTTTGTCTGTGGCTAAATGTGATGGTATATATTGGGAAAGATTCATAAGAAACTAGCCATTTTACCTATCAGTGAAAGAATCAAATGTATTTCCTGCTTCTCTATAGTTTATCAAATAAGACCTGAAACATGTTTCTAAACCCTGCATCATTAGACCAAAGACCACAAAACTGAAAAAAAATAAAAGGAAGAAGAAACATTATTTTAGTGACATCCCTAAACAACAAAACGCAAGCAGAATAATGTTAGCCCATTCTTTCTTGCTGCTGCCTTATGTAACAAAGTTACATTGTATTGACCCCTTCGGGAAGAAATACAAATGACTCTTTCACTCACCTTTTCCTTTCTTTAAATGTCATTTAGTTTGTGGTTGCAAAGGGTTTTTTTCAGTGTTTATATGTTTACACTGGTGAGGGCTATTTTCCTATTGGTGGGGTTTTATCAGTTATTATAGATTTAAACTTAAAACCGGACAGCCTAACTATATCCTTAGTCTCTGTCATACTCCCAATTCCTGACCCTTCTCAGTCTCTACCACACTTCCAGTTCCAGTCTCTCTATCTATTACTGTGACACTCGTATTCCTTGTCATTGCCAATACCTGGAACATCAAAAAGGCAATGAGCAAAATCCATGAATTATTCTTATCTACTGGTACAAACCCAGGCCATATTCCAATTAATCATTTTTTCCACTCTAGACAGAGACCTGTTACCTACTAAACAGGCTTTGCTTCTGCTCCGATATGAACAGCCCAGCCTAAACTGTCAGAAAGGGCCATGAGTAACCCCAGTCAGATTTTGGCCTATGGGAACTTATCAGGGAGGTGCCTCTTGATTTTTATTATACAGGGAGAATGGGACCCATGCCTGCACAGTACATATTGCTCTCCCAATATCTGCCATCAGTCCCTCTCACACTTTTTGAACTGTCTCACATTCAGTTATACTCCCAGTCTGTCTCCCAGTCTGTCACCTTTTCTATCATAGTTACTGTAACGCTACCAATACCTGCCACCCATTCCTGCCACACACCCCCATCATCTTCACACTCTCAGTTCAAAAGAGCCATGAGTCTAGAAAAATAAATTAATCATTAAAATATACAATGAGTTGAAGGTTCGTTCTTGAAGTGGGAGAATAAGGTGACCACTGCACTGCTATTGCAGAGTGAAGAGGATTGCTGCAATACTGTAGGCTATAGGGATAAGATTTAAGACAGAGAGGGTGAACAGAGATGGAGGAGAGCGACAGAGGAGGGAAGAGAGAGAGACCATTTATATTGCACTGACTGAACCTTTCTGACTGTGCAGTACTGCGTTTCCTTATATCACGTACTTCACCTTCACCGTTATGATAAAGTGACAGAGCAGCACCAAATGCACCCGGATCTGATATTTCTGGGTTGGGTTGTATTGTAGATGCTCTCCACCCTACTTTGCACAGTCCAAAATGGGGGCATTATGATTCCATATTAGAATACAAGCCCAGAAATTATGTTGTGTTGCAGCTCACTTCTGATTGCACTCACATGACCTATTCACAGTTCAATCATTGAATAATGGATCATCAGCAAAAGCATGATGTGCATTTGAGTTTAGAAGTAACACCCTCCTTCCTTCCATGTCATGTATAGGCAAGGTCAGACTTTGGAGTCTGACAGTCCAGAGCAATCATGTACATGAGAATAGAGGTGTGTCACTTCCAAATCTAGCTCAGTACACATAATGTGCAAGCATTACCATTCTCAAACTACAGAACTGCGTATGATAGTCCAGTCCAGAAGGAATTTAAAATCTGAGCTTTCCTCTAAAATGATACGTTTTCTGGATCTCGCAGAACAAGGGCCGTGAATAGACTTTCTAGACCCCCTGGCACTAAAGACTTTGTCAATGTGTCAACTTGAGTAGAAAGCCAGTTGACTGAAATCACCCTGCAACCCACTGAGGAATAGTTGATTGGGATGCGTTTCAGTTAATAATCAGTTCCATATATTGAGACACATTCCAGGTAACAATCAATTCTATGAAATATCACAGGGATGGCTACAGCCAAACCCTCTTTAATAATTGGACGTTGCACTCAAGAACACTTGGAAACAATAGATACATTCAAAAAATGTCATTCTTATCCTAGTGCACACAATGTGAGTAGTGAGTATGAAAAGAAATAAACAGAATAGCAGCTCCAATGTTTATAAGTGTGACCATCAAAACGTATTACAACGGATCAGTAACATAATATCAACCCAACAAATATTGTCTCACACAATTATCAAAAATTCTATATCAATAACAAAAATTAGAGTCCTTATACATAACTATAAAAGTCGCTTATATCAAATACATAAATATTAGTGTTATGTTATGTTATGTTATGTTATGCGTTTTTTATTAGGCGCACAGATGCTCCAGCCAAGGAGCGTCCTGGCGCCCGACAAGGCAGCTGCACAACACAACGAAACAATAATCAGGCAAAATTAAACTAAGGGAATAAAAAGGTTTTCACCGCCCGGCGAAAAGAAAGCAGATCCCCAAGGGCACGAATCGCCGGGGGAAGGGAGTTCCAAAGCACCGCTGCCCGAACTTTAAAGGAGCGCCCGCCAGCTCTACTCCGCTTAAAGCGCGGGACAACAGCCAGTTCTAGATCAGCAGATCTTAAAGCTCGGGCTGGAATGTAGTGGGCCAAAAGAGTCGACAGAATCACAGCTGGGGACCCCTTCAGAATCTTATATGCGACACAGAGGACCTTAAACTGGATCCGCTGGGCCACCGGGAGCCAGTGCAATGAGCGCAGAGTACTGGAAGTGGGGCAAGATCTAGGTAATCCTACCACCGATCTTGCTGCAGCGTTTTGGATCCGTTGCAGACGTCCGATCTCAGCCTGGTTCAAACCTACCAACAGGGAGCTCGCATAATCCAGCCTAGAGATGACGGTAGCTTGGATCATGAGCTGCCTAGTGGAGGCGTCAAAGAACTTGAGCACTGGACGGAGCCCGCGCAGGATACCAAAGCAGCAGGCCGCCGTACGCTTGGTATGGCAAGCAAACGTAAGGGACGGGTCCAGCCAGACCCCGAGGTTTTTAAGCTCGGCAACTGGGATGGGAATCGGACCCAGATCCCCTGGCCACCATCTCTCTCTCCAGTGTTCCGGTTGTTTTCCAAAAATCATGACCTCGGTCTTGCTAGCGTTCAACTGGAGACTAGTGACAAAAATATCAAATTTTACATATATTGAGTACAGGAATATCAGAAACAAAAATATCGTCACTTATAATTAAGCATGTACTATGCCACAAATATCGATCACAACAATATCAACTACAAAACTATCATTCAACCAGCTAGTAAATACATTTAAACATTTCAAAAACAAATTATTTACACCAACAAACAACAATAAACATATCCAAACATTATAACAATATATAATGAAATAAAAATATTTTACTCAATGCATCTATAATAAAGTCACAAAACATATTTAAAAGAGATTTAGATACAATAAACACTTAAGTAAAACAAACACTATTAATTATTTTATCAACACAAATAAAAACAATATTAAATAAAACAAATATATATAATACAAATATAAAAACACATAAATTAACATTTACCAAATAAGGATATAACTGCCCAAAAAAAGTTAGACTAAAGCAGACAATCAAATAAAACAATAAACAACTTTAACTAATAAAACAGCTTAACCTATTAAAGAAACAATATAAAAGCCACACTTAGGGGTCGATTCCGATTCGGGAAAAAAACGTCCGTACGATTTGTATCCGGCGCCCTCTCCGTACGAATCGTACCCGTCCGTCCGAGTCGCGAAGTACGATCCATATTCCGTGAATCCATCCGAATCGTCGCGATCCGTACGTATTGCAAGGCTGAAACCGTGAACCGTACGACTCGTACACATACCGTACGACTCGTACACATGCCGTACGACCCGACGAGTACGATCCGGACCGGGGTATGAGGACGCGATTCGTACGGTCCACGTCAGGTAAGGGCGAGTCGTACGGAAAAGCACACAAACACATACACACCGTATGGTCCGTACCCCCCATAATCACAGGGGTACGCACCGTACCCCTGCGATCATGGGGTGTACGAGCCGTACCCCCATTGTACGATCGGTGTACGAGCCGTACCCCCATTGTACGATCGGTGTACGAGCCGTACCCCATGTACGATCGGTGTACGAGCCGTACCCCCATTGTACGATCGGTGTATGAGCCGTACCCCCATTGTACGATCGGTGTACGAGCCGTACCCCATGTACGATCGGTGTACGAGCCGTACCCCATTGTACGATCGGTGTACGAGCCGTACCCCCATTGTACGATCGGTGTATGAGCCGTACCCCATGTACGATCGGTGTACGAGCCGTACCCCCATCGTACACCGATCGTACAACGGGGGTACGGCTCGTACACCGATCGTGCAATGGGGGTACGGCTCGTACACCGATCGTACAATGGGGTACGGCTCGTACACCGATCGTACATGGGGTACGGCTCGTACACTGATCGTACAATGGGGGTACGGCTCGTACACCGAGGCGCGAACTCTGCTTTTACGGCTGTTTTCAGCTCACGTTGCGCATTGGGGACATCTTCTGGGGTCATAGCTAGTGTAGCTCTCACCTGCACTATAATCGTATTGCCACTCGCACTTTGCGGGACCTAGGACCTTTTGGAAAACCGCTTCGCGGTATTTTGAGCGCCATCTTGGGTGTGGGTAGCCAGGAGGTGCCGAGTAACGGGCGCCATCTTGGGTGTGGGGCCAGAGATCTGCCTCGCAGGACTCCCGCGCTCTGAGGAGGGATTTAAGCAGGAACTCCCCAGTTTCAGGTAGACTTTACCTGCTACCGCACGCTTGCATAAGCTGCTGCTGCTCTTTGCTATTTTATAATTTTAAATTCACTTCACGCGCACTTGCACCGCGCTGCTCGACTTAGGACGCAGTCGCCTATTTGCGCATTGGGGACATCTTCTGGGGTCATAGCTAGTGTAGCTCTCACCTGCACTATAATCGTATTGCCACTCGCACTTTGCGGGACCTAGGACCTTTTGGAAAACCGCTTCGCGGTATTTTGTGCGCCATCTTGGGTGTGGGTAGCCAGGAGGTGCCGAGTAACGGGCGCCATCTTGGGTGTGGGGCCAGAGATCTGCCTCGCAGGACTCCCGCGCTTAACGGTTATATAGGATGTGCCACTCTCAAGCGCGCAGCGGTGGCGCGCAGCGGGCGCGCCGTAGGCGCACCGGAGGTGCGCCAGAGGTAAGCCCGTTTGCGCCCGTTCGCGCACCGGTCGTGCCTAGTGCCAGTAATGCTGTCCCTGACTCTCATTCCCCTGTTACTTACTCCAGGACTGAGTTAATTCAGTTACGCCAAAACACCAAAGCCAGTCAGGCAGTGAACACCAATCCCGCTAAGCCGGAGGCTCTGTCCTGTGGCCTGCTTAACGTCCGCTTGCTTTGTAAACACCATGCTGAAATCGCTCTCCTTATAGACTCTTATAGTCTGGATGTGCTTTTTCTAACCGAGACGTGGACTCGAGCGGACAGCGACGTAGAACTTGGACTAGCTTGTCCTCCGGGCTATAAAATTTTGCACTGCCCTAGGGTGGGAAATAGAGGTGGCGGAATTGGTCTCATTTTTAGAGATTCCTTGACATTCTCTCTTGTTGAGGTCAAAGCGATTCAAGGGTTCGAACTTACGGGCTTTTCGCTTAAAGGTCACAAAGGTGTCCTGCACTCTGGACTGCTTTGCTACAGACCACCGGGCTCTGTATCCTCTAAGATATCAGATCTGGTAGACCTAATCTATGATTTTTCAAATTCCCATACAAGACTACTTATTCTGGGGGACTTTAATATTTGGCCTAATGGGCCTCTAGATACGGCCTTTAGAGAACTGTGCCAGGCCTGCAGCAATCTTTAACTTGCAACAGCTGGTACAATCGCAGACCCATTTGAAGGGCCACGTCTTAGACTTGGTCTTCTCAGAGGCTCCCAGGCGGTGATTAGGGAAGTAGCTTTTCAATGCTGGACGGACCATGCATTGGTTCATTTCTCTCTCTATCTGCCCGTAGACTCTAATAGTAGATATGGTCTGGAGTCCTTTAAGACCAATAGGCAGTGGTCCAAACTTCTGCATAGCCCTAATCTTCCTCCTTTGCTTCCCGGAGGCTTTGAACTGAGGGAGAGTGTCGAGGCGAGCTATTCAAGCTTGTGCCAGCAGATTACCACCTCGCTGGACATGCTAGCTCCGCTACGCAAATCTAGAGCCAGGCGAAGGCCTGCCATGCCATGGTACTCGAGTAATCTCCTCCAGTTCAAACATCAGTGCGAACAGGCAGAAAGGGCATGGAGGAGGTCCTATTCTGAGACCGATAAATCCCGATACAAATTAGCTTTGCTGGAATACAAAGTCCAGATTAAATGCGCCAAAGCTGAATACTTTGAGGCCACATTGACTCAAGCAACCAACAAATTGCAGGCCTTGTTTAAAATAGTAAACGATCTTTCGAGGCCGGCGTGTGCAGCCAACAACATCCCAGCTTCTCAATCTCTTTGCGACTCACTTGCGAAAGCATTTGAGGATAAAATCGCGAACATTCTGAGTGGTCTCTCTACCTCAGATGCTTCTTGCCTGCAGTCTATGGCTACCCCCGTACTCCCTCATATTGTAGCTGAGCTGGAAGAACAGGCAGCTCATCGGCGGCTGGAGAGTTTCTCTCTCCCCCCGTTTGCTGAGTTTTGTGCTTTAGCATGTGGGGTGTCCTCGGGCTCCCCTCTTGATCCACTCCCACACAAACACTGGAAATCCTTTCAGGATGAACTCTTCCAGCCTCTATATTCCATCTGCCACCAGTCTTTCAGTACTGCTGATGTTCCCGAAAGCTGGAAGCTTGCAGTGGTCTCCCCCCTCCTGAAGAAATCCACCCTTGACCCCACCTGTCTGTCTAATTATCGGGCAATCTCGCTGCTTCCTTTCCCAGTTAAGATCATGGAGTAGCTTGTGACCCGGTCTCTATCCAGCTTCCTGGAAAATAACACCTGTCTGGATGTGGCCCAGTTCGGCTTCCGGCCGGCTCACGGCACGGAGTCGGCACTGGTGGTCGTGTTGGACACCCTTCGATCGCGGGTCGACAGCGGCCGATCAGCCTTTTTAGTGCTGCTCGACATGTCGGCCGCGTTCGACACGGTCAGCAACTCCATTCTTATCAACAGGTTGGTGGAGGCCGGGGTAGCAGGACTTGCACGAGATTGGCTAATTTCCTATCTACAGAATAGACACCAGGTGGTGGCCCTACCTCCTTTTCGTTCAGGTATCAGGAAAGTGGGACAGGGTGTCCCTCAGGGGTCAGCAATTAGTCCCATCCTGTTCAATTTGTACCTCTGTCCCCTGATTGCTTTGATTAAATCTTTCGGCATCTCAGTGATCAACTATGCCGATGACACTCAGCTCATCTTCTCCCTAGAAGGAGAAGATGCAGTGTCCACAGAGACCTTTCACCACTGCATGAATGCCACTGCTGACTGGTTAAAAAACAACTCATTACAGTTTAACAGCACTGAGACTGAGGTACTTCACTGCTCAGCAGACCGCGTCCCGCACTCTTTACCACCTGATCTCTGGCCTTCCTCATCTTTGGGCAATGTGGTGGCGGCGGTCTCCGCTCGCAACCTGGGAGTCATGTTTGATTCTAATCTTCAGTTGGACAGTTTTGTGGACAAAACCATCTCCACCTGTATGGCGCTACTCCGCACTTTGCGGAAGATTCTCCCTCTGCTCCCGATTCAGGCTAGGCCAGAAGTGGTGCGTGGCATTATCCTTAGTAGGATAGACTACTGCAACGCACTGCTTCTGGGGATGCCTGCCACCTTGATCAACAAGCTGCAGCGCATTCAAAATATGGCTGCAAAGCTGGCTCTCTCTAGGCCTCGTGCTGCCTCTTCCTCCCTTGCACTTAAAGATCTTCACTGGCTGCCAGTCCAACAGCGAGTTCTGTTCAAATCATCATGCCTGGTTTTTAAAGCTCTACATGACCAAGGTCCAGTCATGCTACACAATCTTTTTTCATGGTATTGCGCAGCAAGATCTCTACGTTCTTCATCAGCTTTTTTGGCGGTGGTTCCGAGGATTCAAAGG
The DNA here is from genome assembly GCF_964261635.1 of Lissotriton helveticus. NCBI lineage: Eukaryota > Metazoa > Chordata > Amphibia > Caudata > Salamandridae > Lissotriton > Lissotriton helveticus. Next base: position 608,243,513 of record NC_136059.1, on the reverse strand, counting down.
CTTCGGATGGGGGGTAGATCCTTTAGCTACATGGCTGCCAGGCTTTGGAACTCCCTCCCCCTGTCCTTGAGAAGCCTGAAGGATCTCTTTCTATTTAAGAAAAATCTAAAAACCCACCTTTTTCCCAGAACAGTTTAATAAACGTAATTGTGCAGGTGGTTAGTAGAGTCAAAAGCGCCAGGATACCCTCTGGGTGACAGTTCGCGCTATATAAGTGCATAATACATACATACATACATACGTAGAAAAAGGGTTGTACAGTGCGTACCCGACACGTATCGTACTTGCTGGGTCGTAAAAACCAGTCGCGAACCGTACAGATGTCGTGTACAGCGGGTTCCGAGGGAGAATCGTACGGAGATTAGAGTCGTACGGTGTCTTGTACGACTCGTACGGAGTACGGCTCCTGGTACAAATCGTACTTCGTCGTACGTACGGGACGTTTACAGGTACGATTCGTACGGGGAAAAAACGCTCCGTACGACGATTCGGAGCGCTTTTTACGGGATCGGAATCGACCCCTTATTAAAGCAAAAGTACAACTCAGAAAACGACAAACATTTGAAGAGGAGGAAACTCAACAGTTTTCTCCTACAAATAAGAATACTGCAAAATATATAACCATACAACTACATATCCAAGTAAGTATTAATTATATGTAAAATAAAAAGTAAAATAATGCTAAAGTGCAAAGAGATTAATTAACCAACAATAGATAACACTGTTTAACTTTTCTACTTTTGCACAGATTTTCCATACTTCTACTAAATACCATCTACAACAACACATCCAACATTCCAAATTAAAGTAAGTATATTTAAATAATAATTCTTTAAATGTACCCCAACAGTTATGCCAAAAATTCCTATACCCCCCTAAACTTTGTCTAACTTAAAAAGTAAACGACCTGCTATTAATATAATTTATTTTTCTCTTCTAACAGAAAAGAAACACCTATTTCACAATGAGGCTCACTGAAAGAAAATAGTCCACATGACACAAAACATCGCTAAAACACATACAAGTAAGTAAATAAAAGAAATTGTAAATGCATATTTAACTGTATATTAATAAATGACATATACAAAATAACTATTTTCATATTAATATTATTACAGTAATTACAGATATAATGACAGAAGGTGCCAAATGTATCACTTCACAAAAAGGAAAACTGTTATTATTAACAAGGGGTGCACTTACAACCAGAAATGCTTCTACTGAAAATATTAACTGGAAATGTACAAAATATTATTCCAGTCATGTTATGGGAGGGTAACTACTAAATGAACTGTTGCAATTAAGGTAAAAGAGAATAACCACACCCCAAATGTCACAGTGATAGAGGTGAGAGAAGTTTTAAATAACATAAAAGAAGCAAGCACTAGTTCTCAAGAACCCACAACAAAAATGCTAATGAATATACTACCCTAAGTCCCTGAACATACAACAGGCCAATTACCATCAATACTCTCCTTAAAGCTCCTAATAAAACACTAAGAAAGCCACCAGCGACACTCCACCTGCTCTAAAAAACAAACTGAGGGATAGACATACCAACACATGTAACAATAACACATAAAGAGGAGCCCTCCTCCTATATGACAATAATAATAATGAGAAACAAATATTAATATTCTCCACTGCAAATAACATACTCAAACTATCCCACTGACAAACATGGATGAAGGATGGGACATTTCAAATGTGTCACACACCATTTCATCAATTATACAGCATACATGGTGAATTTCAGAACACCAATATCACTTTTATCTATGCTTTACTTCCTAATAAACAAGCCAGTACCGACATGGAACTGCTGACCCATGTAAAACAATAAACAAAGAACTCTTACTCCCCAAAAATAATAATTGGCTTTGAACAAGCTACGATTCATTCAATCCCACAAATATTCCCCCACATAGCCGTACAAGGCTGTTATTACCATTTTAACCAAAGTACATCGCATCACCTACATAAATATCCAAAAGGGCCTTATTAGGAGTACGGCTTTCCTCAGAAACGCTTTACTGCAAGTCTGCCCACAGTATTCTGAGTGTGGTGGTCGTACCGCCACAAGACCGCCTGTTCTAACGGCTGGGCCGGCAGCCTGCAACCGGCATAAATATGCTGGAAGTGCCACTGCTGGCACCGTTGAGCATATTACGAGTTGCCTTTTTTACCACCCTTTTTAGGGCGGTGAGTCTGCCATGTGGAGGGTTGCGGCATGGCAATTGCCAGCTCTGGATCTGGGAATGCATGTGAGGGGGCACATGCTATGCCCCCTGTAATTGTTGTGTCCCCCAGTAATTGCACTCCGTTCCTTTACAGTGTTGCATGCATGCCACACCGTGCAGGAACATGCAGTCGGCACTGTAACAGGGTGGGCTGCATGTTAGGCTCTCCTAGCGTACCGCCGTGAGACCACCACAGCACTACCTCCCAGACCTGGTTTCAACTCCAAATCTGGTAGTCTGGCGCTCCTCCTGCGGATGGAGCGGTGGTGGTGCTACAAGGAGGGCTGCCAAAGTCATGATGGTGTAGAATACACCACCACCAGCCAATTTTCAATTGGGGATAAAATATTATCGCCCTAGCCCACGTCCCTGTCAAAGAAGTAGCCAACCACTTCAACATCCTAATAGAAAGCCCATTCTATCACCAAATTGAAGACACACTTACTCCTCTAATGACCTACTTTGAGGACACATGGCTTGGCAGACTGCATAGGTCAGGACACAGATACAAACCCAAATTCTAGATACTATTGTGGAATCTCTATGACAATAGCTTAGCACAGGAAGCAAAAACAAACAACACTGGGAATGGATGACATAATGCCATCCGATCCACAGTAATCAGTACTCAACCTACGCTGTACAAATTACTAGAAGCCTTCCAAAAAGAACATAGTTATCAAGAACTTGGAATAGAACAATCATTTACCGAAATTGGCCCTGAAATAAATAAACAAACTAAAAGAAATTATGAGATGCTACACAGCAAAGTAAAAATATTTATAAATAACAAAGCACTAGACTACTTAGAAGTAATACCCAAATCTATCTGTAAATGACATATAAACATAACACCAACCTCAGAAACCACAATATACCACACCACAAAAATTAAATATATATTTTGAAAATATGAAGGGCGAGATGTATGAAGCGTTTTCCCCGTTCGCAAACGGGCCGATTCTCAGATATTGTGATACCCTAATTTGTCAAAGCATTTAAGGAATCGCAATTTGTGATTCCTTAAATTAAATGCAGGAAGCCAAAATAATGTGCAACTTGTCTTCAAGGAATCACAAATTACCACCTACTTCAAGTTTGTGGTAATATGCGATTTCCATGAAAAATTCACTTTTTTTTGCATTTTTCAAGGTGCCATGTGGCGTACATACATTCCCTAAGGGTGGCCTTTTGGCCCCCTGTCCCCCTTCAAATTGCATTCGTAATTTGCGAGTACCTATTTGGTACTCGCAAATTACGAATTTCTTCCCATTCATTCCTATGGGCCTTTAGTCCCATAGGAATGAATGGGAAGGTATTCCTTAATAGCGATTCAAAATTTGCGATTTGCAGTTAAGGATTATGTAGGAATCACAATTATTATTGCGAAACCTACATACATTGCATTTTGCAATTCCATAATAGCGAATCGGAAAAATTCGCTATTATGGAATCTCAAAAGCAATTTGTGAATCATCTGGCCCTAAGGGCCTTATTATGAGTTTGGCAGTGCAAGAGCGGAACCCCCTGCTCCCGCACCGCAAAACCCATGTACAAACCGTCCACTAGATCAGGAGTATTCTCCTGTCTGGCGGGCGGTTCTTTGGCGTTCCCAGGGCTGTACCTATAAAATATGCACTGCAATGGGAACATCAAAGGCAGTACGTGCATGGCATGGACTGCTTCCGTTCATGCCACGCAGGAACTGGTGTACATGCTGATAGCGGGGCACATGTTGTGCCCCCCTGCGTGCATCCACAAGTCGTGAGGCACAAGGGGGCCCTGCAAGGCCCCCTTTGTTTTCTCACTGCAATACTTTTCATGGCAGTCAAAAATCGGAATATGCTTGGTGGGCCGCCGAGGCCTTTCCAATCTCTGATTCCTGGCAGTTGCAGTAGTCCAAAGGCCGCCCGACCGCTCTCTTAGCAATGGAGTGGCAGAAGACCACCACCACGGCGCCACCACACGTCTGGGATTCCGTGGACCACCAGACTCATAATAAAGCCCTGATATATAATATTATTATATCAGTGACTAAGTAATTGAAAAAATATAACTGTTACTCACTGATATAATGAAAATATTTACACTAACATTTAAAAATATATATATAAAACTATTAAACAAACAGAACTAACCAGCTGACTATAGTACATTAAATAAATGCAACACATATTATAAACAAAACAAATTAAATACATCAACATAACATTGATTAAGGCATATCACATTTTCCACCCATAGTAAAAATATAAATTAAACTTATGATTTTGTAGCTGGAAATCTCTGTCCAAATCCACATTGTAAAAAGGAGAAATCCACCCACAAATATTTAAAATGATGTCCAAAATCCCCCCAAAAATTCCAAAATTAAGAAAATATACAGACAATCCCTCAAAGCAATCCAGCGTCTGTAGGTCCCATTAAACAACCCGAAAAAAGATTTTGAAAAAGAAACACTCCAGGAAACGCGAAATACATGGAAATGTATTTGAAAAAAAATTGATTTATATTAAACCAAAACTGATTTCCTTAAGGAAAAAAACTGAAAGTCCAACTTCCCGTAGAAACAGCTTAGAAACAGAAACCTGCAAGAAATAAATGAAACACCCTCTCACACAAAACACTACATTCCCAAATAAATACCTACATAACATTAGGATATCCAAAAATTGTTGCTAACACTTATCTTGAACACAACTTAAACAATCATGAAGTTTCCATATTAAAAAAGTGATAAAATAACACATTACAAAATAGCATTAAAGATGCAATAAAGCATACAAAACACTGATCAATAACAACACACACATATTTTACACAACTCTGCTATATCCCCCAACTTAGAAACACTTTGCAAAATGCTAGAAACTAAGAGGCACAAGCATCAAGCTTTTTACCGGTCGAAAATGGGTTGATTTGTAGATTCGACCTGTTTGCGACCTGTAAAAAGCCATTTCCGATGCATCATACCTAAAAGCATTCGCAAAATTGGTAATCACAATTTTTGCGTTTTTGCATTTTTCAAAGTGCCACGTGGCGTATACACATCCCCTTAGGGCATGTGGGTGTGCCACATGTGCAAACATAACTTTTTAGGTGTTGCATCAGGGGGGCCTTCGGGCCCCTAGCATCCTTGCAATTGCATTCACAATTTGTGATTACCTATTTGGTAATCGCATATTGCGAATGCTTTCCCTTTCATTCCTATGGGCCTGTAGGCCCATAAGAATGAATGGGAATACATTCCCTAATAGCGAATCGCAATTTGTGAATCGCTATTAGGGAATGTGTAGGAATTGCTATTTATTTTCCGATTCCTACACTCATAAGAAATTGCGACTCCTAAATAGCGATTCCTTAAAAATCGCTATTAAGGAATCGCAAATCCTTATCTTGATGCATGTGTCCCATACTTACCTGTTGCAATGCACAGCAGTACCCAACCGCAACTTCTTCCTTCTATAAATCATCCAAAATAACACCAATAGACTACAAAATATAGGTAGCAGTAGAAAAAAATGACTGCCTCCTCAAAGGAAACAATGAGAAAAATAGCAACAATGTTATAAAAAAAATCAACAAAATTATAAAATATTATACATGTAAAACAATGTTGTAACAATATAAACTATAAAGTGTATATTAAATAATATTATAACATGTATACACTTATTTATTACATATTGAGAATATTTACATTAAACAACACTTACAAAATGTATATAAAAGTGAGTAAAAATGTACAATATTTCTAAAAATATGAACATTTATATTATGGAAAGGTAATAGGAACTATAATTTTCAGTATTTGTTTAACAATTTAAAATAATTATGTTATGTGTTTACATAAACAATTACTAATGTTTTAATTTATAATTGTACTTTACAACAAAAAAATTACAATAAGTATTATTTATGTAAAAATAAAAATGTCAAAATATTTATGTGTATTATACTTATGAATATATAAATAATAATAGTACAGAAATAACATTTCATATTCGCATACTAATACAAAGAAACTCTTACAAAATATTTAACACTACAAACATAACACTCACCATTCACACTTCAATATAAAGTAACTCAAAGAAACTGTTGGGCACTGAAGGGGAGAAATGTACTTTTCTCACTCCAATATAAACCAACCCAGGGAAGGTGTTGGACACTAAAGGGGTGACATTTACTATTCCCATCCCATTGTAAACCAACTCAGAGAAGGTGTTGGACACTAATGGCCCAATTACGAGTCTGGCAGTCCGAGGACCGGCAAACTTGTGCTGGCGCGGATGTGGCGGATCCGGGGGTCAGACCACCCGATTACAATTCGGGCAGTCGGACCGCATTGGGACCGCCGGCTCTGCAAGGGAACCGCCATTTCCTGGCGTAGGAGAGGCGGTCAGAGCCCGCGAAAGTCCCACCAAGCATATTATGAGTTTCCTCTCCACCAAGCTTTTCATGGGGGTTCACCCACCATGAAAGCCCTGGTGGAGAGGAAATAAAGGGGGCCTGTACCCTCAAATATTTGTAAATGCACACAGGGGGGCATAATATGTGCCCACCTGTGTGCATGCACATAGGTTCCTGCACGGCATGGACTTTCGAGTCTTTGGTGTGGAGGAATCTTGTAGTGCGATCCCATTGCGCTGCCTTTTCTAATGGCACTGCCGCTTTTAAAAGAGGCACGGCCATGGGACTGCCATGCCGCATGCCTGCCAGACTACTAAAAATGGTAATCTGCCGGGTGGGCAGCGTGAACTTTAGTGGAGTGTTTTGAACCGCCGTGCAACCTCTGCCAGAAACTCGTACATTTTGCCCCTTTAGTGTGTAAACAGGGCCTAAATGGGTGACAATTACTAGTCCACCTCCAATTTAAACTAACCCAGAGAAGGTGTTAGACACTAAAGGGGTGCAATATTTACTAGTCACACTCCAATATAAACAACTAATGGAAAGTGTTGGACTCTAAAGGGGTGACATTTACTATTCCCACTCCAATATAGACTAACTCGGGGAAGGTGTTGGACACTAAAGGGGTGACATTTACTATTCCCACTCCAATCCAAACCAACACAGGGAAGGTGTTGGACAGTAAAGGGGCAATATTTACTTATCCCACTCCAATATAAGCAACCTCAGGGAAGGTGTTGGACACTAAAGGGGTGACATTTACTATTCCCACTCCAATCCAAACCAACTCAGGGAAGTTGTTGGACACTAAAGGGGTGACATTTACTATTCACATTACAATATAATCCAACTCGGGGAAGGTGTTGGACACTAAAGGGGCAACATTTACTATTCCCACTCCAATCTAAACCAACTCAGTGAATGTGTTGGACACCAAAGGGGTGACAACTACTATTCCCACCACAATATAAACAAACTCAGGGAAGGTGTTGGACACTAAAGGAGCAACATTCACTGTCCCCTACTGCAATATAAAAAAACTCAGGGAAGGTATTTGGACACTAAAGGGATGACAATTACTATTCTCAACCAACATAAACTAACTCAGGGAAAGTGCTGAGCACTAAATGGGAGACATTTCCTATTCCCACTCCACTGCAAAGTAAGTCATGGAAGGTGTTGTACACCACTAAAGGGATACCATTCACTATTCCCACTGCAATGTGTACACAATTAAGAAACATATAACAACATTATTTTTAAAACAGTAAAAATTCAAAATAGACATTAAATATGTTTTATACTGCACATTATGTAAATCTATTTTGTTACAAACTTCAAATAACTTCAATAATTTAACACACTATTTCAAGAAACTATTAAATATCTTAGTATGCAATAAAAATAGTATATTATTCTTTACAAATTCCAAATGTATTTAAAATATGGTTTAAAATATATTTTTACCATACAATAGTTATTTTTTAAATATTGGAAAAAGATATTTTTTGTTTCTATTTTTCAAAACTCTAAAATATTTTGAAACTATTTTGACAAATCTTTTTATAAAGTAATTTCTAAAATATTTTTTTTCATATTAAAAAAACAAATGTACCAAAAATGTTTACATTTCAATATTTTTTGTAATAAATATTTACAAAATGTTTTTACATCTTTACCACTAAATTTCTAAATATAAAATATTTTGTTTACATCTATTAATTTTGTTTAAAAATATTTAAAAATAATACAACCATTTTTATTTAAAACAATATTTTCATTGAAACAATATTAATAAATAATAATATAAACTCCCTACCCTTATCCCCTATAAACCCAACAGCCTGCTCTAAAAAAAGACTTCTAAATTTAATAAAAAAACAATATTAAAAAAATGACAAACTAAGGGCCTGATTTCAATGTCAGGAGACCGCCCGACAAGCATGCCAGACCGTCATATTTTGATTTGACTGCATGCTGCAGCCCTGGAAACGGGCCGCAGCACATGCCGCCACAATACAGCACCTCCTGCACGTCCGTGTGCCATGCACCATGTCGTTCATGGCACACAGTGCACCAAGGTGGGTGGGGGCACTACAAGTGCCCCAAGGGCACTCTCCATTGGCGTACGATGGCTGGAGGCCCTGTTTGGGCCCCCCAATCCCTTTCCAGTAACCTTTTCATAGAGCGGTTCGAGCCATGAAAAGGCTGTCAGAAAGGGATATCGTAATTCCGATGGCAGTGTACGCCTCTGCACCGCCGCCATTCTGTGATGCTCCTTCGACCGCCACACAGTCGGGATCTTTGATCCTGGTTGAGGCAGTGGTGTTGTGTCCAACAGCTGTGGGCCCGACTGCCAGTATCACAATATGGCGGTCGGCCCGAAAGTCTGCCCCGGTTGGGACTGCCACCGACGAGCTGTACTGAGGCCCTAAATATGAATAGATATTTTTAAATATCTCCCCACCCTTATTCTCTATAAACTGCACATCCCACTCCTAAAAAATATATTTCTACATATCTGAAACAACATTAAAGAAATGTAAGTTATAAAAAAACATTTTTATATATAAATACTATTAAACACACTATTTAACACCAAAAAATGATATTACAACCAACTACATTGATATTAAATAAATCACTATATTGAACAACACCTACAATGATATTTTTGACAACGATATTAAAAACCACAATATTAAATTCTCACGATATTTGTGACACAATATTTTTGTCCAAATGCAACATATTGGCCTACCCTCATAGCTTTAGTTCACTAAGCTAAACTCAATGCCAAATTTTTTTTATTTGAGTTTCAAAGATGGTTCAGATCATCAGCCCTACTTTGTAAAAGGAGGCTACTATTCAATATAATATTGTCATCTGCTATTCTTGTCTGCGTTGGCAGGCAGGCTGATATGCCTAGCAAGCAAAGACTAAGGCCCAGATGTAGGTAAAAAATATTTACCGATTCTTAATTACCGAATTTTACCGATTCGGTAATTAAGAATCGGTAAATATGAAGGGTGGACATGTAGGTCCATCCAGATGTGTATTTTACCGATTCGGTAAAAATCGGTATTTACCGATTCGGTAAATACCGACCGGTAATGCTCCATTCATTCCTATGGGCTTTGAAGCCCATAGGAATGAATGGGGCATTACCGGTCGGTATTTACCGAATCGGTAAATACCGATTTTGACAAGGGTGCAGGGGGTGTCACTTTGACACCCTCTAGCACACCCAAAAAAGGGTCGGGGCCATATGGCAGGCATACCTGCCCTAAGGGCAGGTCTGCCTGTCATATGGCACAGGTGTGCATGCACACCTGAATCGGTATTTCACCATCAAATTGAATTTGATGGTAAAATACCGATTTCTTAGGCCTTGTGGGACTCATAAGAGTCCCACCTACATATCAATTTTACCGAATCTGTAAAAATACCGGTCGGTAAATTTACCGACCGGTATATTTACAGATTCGGTAAAATTACCGATCGGTAAATTTACCGAACGGTAATTTTACCGATTCTGCCCCCTACATCTCAAAATACTTTTACCGGTCGGTAACGGCCGAATTCGGCCGTTACCGACCGGTAAAACCCTACCTACATCTGGCCCTAATTGCGGCTCCCATTACTAAAGTAGGTGATACAATTCCGCATGGCCTGTCTGATCTCAGTCTTCTGGCCAATAAGTTTCTCTCTCATTCATTACACTCTGTTCTTAGCTTATTTAACATTGTCTGGTCATTGCTGTATCTTCCAGAACAAACAATTAGCAATTAATTGCGTTGTCAGGCTCATTGGTCGGCTCATGCATGCATATGATGTTGAAGAGGAATCTAACTTTGAACTTGAAGCTGCCTACCTGACAGGCCCGCTCTATGCCTAAAATGTTCAAAGCAGCTTGCGCACTGTACAGATTCCAACTTAGGATACAATGAAGATAGGGTTTTTATTTTAGATGGGTAGGTGCACTTATGCAAATACTATGTGGAAGGTTAGTTAATGAAGAATGACGTGTACTTGTAGTTTTAGTCTGTATCATATCTTTATGCATGTTTTAGGTATTGCTTAAACATTTTAATAAGAAACATGTAAACAACGCATCTTAGTCAATATCTGTGAGAAAAGGGCATTGGAAATGTTGCTTGTTACCCAACGTTTCGAAAATTGTCATTGGGGGAATGCCCCAAATCCTATTTGAGGTAGTCAGACCTTATTTCTGCCTCACCCACTCTGCATTTTATGGAGGTGTTACCACCCATGCAGGATTGTGTGTGGCGTGTTTGAAAGTTAGAGAGAAGGGGGTAATGAGCGTTTGTGTGTTTCTCTCCACATGGAGTCATCTTTTATTATTAAACCTTAACATCTCAGTCCAGCCATCAGCTAGAGTTATCCAACTCTAGGTTGACGAGGTGCAACAGTGATATTATGATGGCAATTCTTGGCAGATTGTAGGTATACATGACATTAGGGTGCACACCCCTAGGATAACAGCCAAAATGTGTGGCACGGTGTTAGATTCCATCACACTTTGTTGCCCACCCGTAGGTTTGTAGATTCCTGCATGAAGCGCTGAATATAAAAAGGTACGATTCTGGATTGATGCACTACTCTGCATCATAAAATGTCACTGACTCACACTACTCTTATGTAATAGATGGCATGCCTCATTATATAGTATGTACATTGATATCATTGATTTCATGTTCTGTCTCTGGGAGCAACTGTGATGCTACTCCACAAGTGACCAGTTGGTCTCTGTAAACGTTTGTGTGTACAACTGAGAAACTAGTTCTGATCAAAGCAGCTCACTGTAAATGACACTGAAACATGTCCTACTTGTTGACATGAAGTTCTTGAGATAAAGATTTGTGTTTTTTTTATAATGTAAACTGAGAAAAGGAATGAATTTGATACTAGATTGGTAGCCACCACAAACAATTTTAACTCATATCGGTTTCCCACTAAGCACACTGACATGCCACTGCACATCTTTCCACCACACAGCAACCAGTCAAAAAGTTATTTTTCACAATAGAACTGTCCCATGATGCTTTCCAGTGCTACATGTAGAACCAATGAAGGAGGATGCCATAGTAGATGGGAGAGAGATTCTCATTGTTTTGGGAATGGCAATCCCTGATAACACAGTCAGTGGTCATGGTTCTGTACTTTTGGATTTTGATTTCGGATCTAGGGAGGGCATTCGATTTACCGCTCTACGGAGAAATTTCTCTCTCTGCCCTATCAACAAGGGATAATGGTGGTAATTCCTGTCTTAGAGTGGACATCCATGATACTTTGAAATTTCAAAGGGCCTGATTACGAGTTTGGCAGTCCTACAGCGGACAGTGCAACGCGCCGTCCGCTATATCACCACCAAATCTGTGGTGTGACCAACCGCCTGATCAGGAATTTATCCCTGGTCTGGGCGGCAGTTCTGCGGTGGTCTGACAGCAGCTGTCTGGTAGGCTCATAGAAGAGCTTACCATGCAGACCACGGCTTTCAGTGCACTGCCTGCACCTTCCTGCACAGTGGCATATATGTCACACCGTGCAGTTACTGGTGGTGCAAACTGAGGGGGCAGGAGGCCCTATTAGGGCCCCTTTAGTTGCCTCACCACCACCAGTTTTATGGCAGGCTCACCGCCATGAAAAGGATGAGAATGAGGCAACTCAAAATATGCTTGGTGGTGGCTCTGCAGCACTGCCAGCTTATTTCTGCCTCTGACCGCTGCACGCACACCATGTGACCCTGGCTGTCGCTGCAGACCTGTGGCGGTCCGACAGTGCTTTCATAATACTCTGGGCAGTCCCACAGTGGGGCGGAGTTCGGGCCCCCACCGAGGGTTCGGCGAAAACTCGTAATCAGGCCCAACATCGGTGACTAACTATGCTGCCCCTCAAAGAGCATTTGACCTCCTTTAGCACAGAAACTTGCCTCTGAATTGCCTATACAAGAGGTGCAAGTCATTGGAAGCCAAACTAGGGCGGCAGCTTCTGACTTAATGCTGCTACTTACTAATCTTCAAAATGTGCAGACAAGCTGAAACAGTTGAAACCAAATTTCTAATACAGAAAAGGCAATCAACCCACCTGAAACAAAAGCAGCAGATTTAGGGCCAGGTGTACAAAACTCTTTTGCAGTTGCCAACTCAAGTAGTGTCAGTGGGCCATGTGTATGAAGGTACCCATTTGCGAATCTCAAATAGCGATTTTTGAGAAATCGCTATTTGAGATTTGCAAATTGGTATGTATGTAGAAAATCAATTTTTTTCGGATTTCTTAAAATTCCTTAATTGCGATTAGCAAATTGCGAATTGCAATTAAGGAATACTTTCCCATTCATTTCTATGGGCCAGGAGGCCCATAGAAATGAATGGGAAATTATTCTCAATTTGCGATTCGCAATTTGAGAATCGCAAATTGAGAATAATTTCAAGGGTGCAGGGGTGTCCAAAGGATACCCTGTTGCACCCTTGAAATCAGCATGGGTGCACATGTGGTGCACATACATGCCCTAAGGGCATGTTTGTGCTTCACAGTACACTTTGAAAAATGCAAAAAAGTTCATTTTTCAAGGAATTCGCAAATTACCTCCAAATTGAAGTTGGTGGTAATTTGCGATTCTTTAAATGCAATCGCAAAATAAGGAATCGCAAATTTTGCGATTCCTTATTTTGCCCGCAGATTTGCTTAATACATACCATTTGCGAATTTCGGCATTTAAGAATGCAATTTGGCTTGATACATATGGCCCATAGTTAGGTGAGAAGGGGAAATATGGTATAAAACGATTTAACCACAAATTAACATTAGACTGTAAAGCATCGAAACATATTAAACAAGATGTAGTTGAGAAGAAGAGAAGACTACATGTGGGCGAAATGCTTATGAAACAAAGTAGTTTAAAGTCTGCAACAGCACAAACAGGTGGTAATTATTGCTTTTAAAAGAAGATGATTATTGATTTCATTTGAAGAGCAATCAGAGAAGAATTCTTCTCTAAAGTGGTTAAGTGCAAAATTAGTTTGGTTTTTGGCGGCACTGCACTGTCAGATGATGTTTTATTTTATTCTTTTGCAATTTACAGTGAATCAGGTAGAAAGGGAATTGACTTTGTGGGGACTACTTCAGGGGACTCAAGTGCATTTAGGGGTTACTGTGCCTCAATTGTGACAACTGACGTCACTTACAACTTGTGCCCTGAGGTCCACATACTATTATCACACCTAATAGAAATCCAAGAATGACCCCTTCAGCACTTGACTCTCAAGGTAACAATGGCAGAGCAATGCAAAGCTCCTTCAGGAAGGCGATGTGGGATTGACACACAGACTAACACTCAATAAATCCTTCTCCAGTTCTCTGCTTCCCCAGGGGCCACTAATTCTCCCTCCTGGTTGGCCAACGATGGCAGAAATTTCCTTAGTGCACAGATGTTTATGGGGAGTGAGACTCTGCTTCGCCTTACAGCCCACCAAAACAAAATAACACTCCAGATGGTGGCCCCTACCTAGCAGTATTACCTTTAGGAGCCTCCTGGCCTTCAGAATTTCAGTAATCTTTGTTTTACCAGTATAGCTTGGTTCTATTTTGTGGAAAGTGTACTTCTACAAGGCACACTAGCCTCTTCCCTCAAGGCAGATACAGCTTCTACAGCAGGTTCATAGCCCACGTCCTGTGCACATCTCCTTAGTCAACAGTGAGCTGTGCTGATTCCTTGACCAGGCTGAGTTTTCCTGGTGGGGGTGGATGTTGTCCAACAATCCCCTTTCTCAGACAGGCAGTTTCTCCTTTTCTCCAGGGAGACTGCAGCAAATTGTCCCTGGACTGAAACTAGCAATCAGAGATCCTGACTCAGGTGCTCAAGTAAGTTCCACTCACCCTTCTGGGTGAGTCCTGTCAAAAGTATTTTTTGTTAGAAAAAATATATCATTAAATAAATAAATGTAACGTTATGTAAATAAAATAGGATTATTTAATATTAGGTTTCAGGGATGGGTAGTGTATAGACGCTGTAAGGGAGCCTTAGAGGTCAGGGTTGAGTAGTGTTTATGTATAGCAAAAAGTGGTTAGGGTTTAGGAAAGGTTGGTGTATAGGTTAGTAAGGGATTGTAGGATTCTAGGATGGGTAGTTTATGGGGATAGTAAATAGCTTTTTGGGTTTATGGATGGTAGGTTGTATATGTAATTAAATAAAAGGAATAATAATATAACTTGAATAATGTTAGTTTAATTTTAATTTAGATTTCATTTTTTCAAGTATTATTTTTAATTAAATTTGAAATTGATATTCATTATATTTCATAAATTAATAAATTAGATTTTAAATGTACATATCAATATACATATATGGGTATAAACAGAATTCTATCTATTTGTCTATCTGTCTAGCAATAGAGAGTTCCTCATACCCAAATCAATTTAAAAAAAAGAGCTTAGTCTCCTGTCCTCCAACTTTACTTTTACAAAACTATAAGGCGGGCAGGGCAGGGATACCTTTCCCACACAACCCTTTTTTGGGGGAGTCCAAGAGGGACCCCATACCACCCTCCCTTGGGCCAGATTGTTTAATGCAGGATTTCAGGGGAATCAAGTATCTTTTTTAAAAAGAGAAAACTCCCAACGGTGTTTTGCAAATATTAATATATCGGGAGGGGGGCATGCCATACAATTTTATAAAATAAGAAAACAGAGTTTATATTTGGGCTTGTGTGCAAAACAATAACAGTATTTGGAGTGGACCTGATCACGCTTTATAGTTTAAAAAAATATAACTTCTAAGTAACCCTAGGTTCTTTGTGACTCCTTTAGGCAGTCCTGGCTTTTACCCACAAACACTTTGCATGGTGAGGCTTTCTGCTACTATTTAAAGTGTTATTTTTTATAAGTGCAAGAACCCCACATGCTTTAGCCTTACAGACCGAGACTGGATGATATGACATGGGTAACTTGGTAACTATCTAAGAAGTCTGTAGTTTTTTAGCTTTTTTCTTTGAAGGACGAGCAAAGGTTAATCGGCGAAAAGGCAGAGATTCCATTTTTTTTTCAATTTCGTTATTGTTTTTTTTACACTTAGAACATATGACACATAACATGTAATCACATCACATTTGTACATACAGGGGTGACAGCTCATGTGGCTTAGCTTCTAGTTGTAGAGTTCACTCATAGCGCCCATAAGCTGGCACGTCCCTGCAACTCTACAGTCCCACATATAACGTATAACATATAACCATTGGCGCTTGGTGCTAGGGGTAGCCGTCCGGCTGGCCAGAGTGATACAAAATATATATGCATGACAGGCCCCATGTCCAGCTGTCTACTCAGACAGAAAAAGAGAGCGGGGGAAAGCGAGAAAAGTTTAGGGGGGTGTGTCTTGCTCTGGTGGTTGGAGTGGAGGTGGGCCCTTTGGTTGATTCTGGCTAACAATGTCATGGGGGCTCATAGGGTACTAGGAACTTGTCCAAGGATGCCCACATACTCCTGTTGAGGTTTTTCCAAGGTGTGTTACGTAAGGCTGTGATGTCAGCTCCTCTCAGGTATGTCACGCAGTTGAGCCACCCCTTGAACGTGGCTTTGGAGGTGTCCTTCCAATTGGTGAGTACTATCTTGACTGCTGCCGTTAGCAGGAAGTCTAGGAGATTTCTGTCATGTTGGGAGCCGATATCTGAAGTTATAAATGCAGTGTTGAGAGAGGCAAACTCTTCTTTAAGTGTCCAAGTGCAAATGTTATGATTCCAGAGTTAATGGGTAACTATTCGAATTGTAACACTCAGATAAAGAAAAGTAGGGCCTTAATTAGAGAAGGAGGTATATGTAATTTTCAAACAGTGAACGATGTATCCCTGATTTCCATGTACTCGAGTCAACCACAGTCAAATAAAGCACGTTTACAAGAGTCCTGTCTATGCTGCCACCAACCCAGGTGACCATGCATGACCCTGGAAAAAACTCACTAAACAAGCAGATGGGGTGCCTGCACCTTTTGCAACATGAGCGATTCAGTTATTTAAGAGACAGGCACTTTGGCAATAGAAAAGAAAAGAAGCTTCTTTCTTTTTACTAGCACATGACCTGTAAATACCCCGACACAAGCATGCTGAAATAGTGCATATGGCGTGGTCTGCGGGCCCTACCTGGCTTGGTGAATAGCTTCAACCCATTCGTCCCGATCTTTTTCCTCCTCGCAGCGGAGCTCCAGTGGCTTCTGCCCTTCATGACCAAAGATGACAACAAAGTGATACTGTGGAATTGAAAGAAAAGCGAAGTTAATACTAAAAAAGAATGAGTAAAGCAGTATATAATTTTACGTATTCAATACTAGGTGAGTGCAGACCTCTCAGCAGGCCTTCACGCCTTGATTTAATAATTTTTTGAAAATGTGAATGTTGCATAGTGGTTAACCACATCGTATCTAGGCACTAAGGATGGACAAAGGAAAGTGACCTTGGTTGCAGTAATACCAAGAAGAATGGTGAATTAAAGCAGATATAAATAATAACCAGAAATAGTAAAGTTTTTATGGATTGTCTGCAAACAATGAGAGAATCATGAGAATGAGTTTCCAGCAGGAGTTTATTTTAAAACATGAAGACCTCAACTGAGAATCTTCGGCTCATACGTTTGCAATGATTTAAATGAAATTCAACTTAATATTATAATTATTAAGTATTTAAATTCACAAATTTACAAAACGCTTCTTAAACTGAGTTAATTTAAAATCCAGTATCAGCTGGATGACGAGGACTGGCAGGAAGTGGTGTCATCCCGCGGGTTGTGGCAATTCCAATGAGGCTCAGATTAGTGCAGCTTAGGATCTTGCATAGGTCGTATGTCACGGGGCCCCACTTGGTCCATATGGGCCGCTCGGAGAGCGGGGACAGTAGGAGGGGGTGTGGGGAACTGGGTACATTCACCCATATTTTGTGGCATTGTACGAGAGTCCAGGGGTTTTCGGGGAGGGTCCACAGCACATTGCGAGTGGTCCTGGGTACGTAAATGCAGCTGAAGCCCGCAGGTGTATTCTGAATATCTGGGAGCCAACCGACCTGAACGCATACAAAAATCAATGGGCAACGTTGGCATTCATGATAGCAAAGCGCAATGTTGCCCAATTGTGGGGAGCCAGTCAGCCGCCCCGTGTGGAGAAATGGAGGGAGGACTTGAACTGGTGTATGTTTATGGAAAGATCATTTAACTCCGCCAGGGGCTGTCGGGGGAAGTGGGGTAAGATGTGGGAGGCATGGAATCAATATAGGGGGGATATCTGTGCCCCCCCGACGGGTCCCGAAGAGGCTGATGAGCACACGTCCCCTTGACCCACCAATTGTGATAACTACACAATATTTTGAAGTCATCAATTGACCTGTATTCCTTTGTAATGTGTCACCTGATGTTTTTCTTTGTTGATTTTTGTTTCAATACAAATAAATAAAATAATAAATCCAGTATAAATACTCTCAGTAATTGACTGCGATTTAGGAAGCACAGGCACACATCATGCATGGTATGTATCATTTTGTTATCGACATAAGACAAGAAATTGTTTTGGAAGAGGGCAAGTACAGACTTTTTGAAAGTGGTGATTCACAAAAAGCCAGACTCCCAGGGGCGCAGTGGTAGCGGTCTTCCAACCGCACCATTATGACCTGGGCGGTCGAGCCGCCCTGGGACCTCCACAACCACCAGGGATCAGAGATCTCTGGTAGCGATGCATCTGTATTGAGGCCTCAATAATGTTGGCGGGATGCTGCTGCCTTGCTAAGCCTATTACGATCACTGCCATACTTTTTACAGCGGTGCGACCTCCATGAAACGTGTGCCGTGAGAAAAACAAACAGGGCCCTTCAGGGTCTCCTTGTGTCTCACGCAATGTGGATGCACACAAGGGTCCATGTCATGCAGGTAGTGCCTTTGAAGTTCCCATTGCTGTGCCTATTTCATAGGCACCGCCCTGGGAACACCTAAGAACTGCCCGCCAGGCACGAGAAAACTCCTGATCTGGTGGGCAGTTTGTACATGGGTTTGGCAGTGTGGTCCCACATCGCCAAACTCTTAGGGCCTTATTATGACGTTGGCTGTCTCGGAGAAGGGCCACAACGCTGCCGCCCTGCTCCAGGACCGCCAAAACCTTTAAAGACCGCCCGCCAGAGTATGACTTATTTTTACTCTGGCGGGCGGTTCTTTGGCAGTCCCACTGAGGTGCCTTTAAACAAGGCACCGCAATGGGAGCATCAAAGGCAGTCTATGCCCTGCAGGAACTGGGGTGCATGCACACAAGGGTGCACAAAATGTAACACCCTGCATGCCCCCATGGCGCAGAGACAACAATTGGCCCTGGAAGGCCCCCTTTGTTTCCTCACTACCACACTTTTCATGGTGATGCGACCCGCCATGCACCGCACCACCATGAAAAGTGTGGCAGTGAGGAAACTCGTAATATGCAGTGGCCACAACAAGCATACTGCGGTCTCAATACCGCCATACCACCGCCAGAGATCTCTGATCCCTGGTGGTTGCGGTTGTCCCAATGTGGCCCGACCACCCTAGTTGTAATGGGACAGCCGGAAGACCGCCACCACTGCGCCTCCATGAGTCTGGAGGGCCATGGCCCACCAGACTCGTAATAAAGGCCTTAATAAGGACCTTACTTGTATTGCTTCCTAAAGTGGCTTACTCCTAATTTTTAGGAGTAAGCCAGGAGCACCACAAGAAAAGGGCACACTGATGTTTACAATATTAAATTTAAAGAACATTTTCACCTCTGAAAACAAACTTCATACTTTATTATGGGTCAGACGTAAACATGAGTTATCGTGAACACATATATATTATTATGCTCTAGAAAATGGGACTGCTTACTTGCTGTAATGATAAGCTTATTTTTATTCATATCATAATTTGTTTATTCAAACCATAATCTGAATCTAAAGGCATACTTCATTCAGGCACCCCTTTATTAAGATCCAGAGAGACCATAAACATATTAGAGATTATTACTGTGCACATTCTCGCATTAAATCATTTCCCTTCTTTAAGAAAGAATAATAGCTTTATTTCCTCAATAGGTCCATTGAAGCACATATCAATATGGCATGCTAGTACACAAGAACAACTAGTTATACTACATTGCAATAAAATAGGTACATTTTTGTTATACCAGCATTTAGAAAATGTAACAGATCTTGATGTGATTTTGAAGAGGTTACAGAAGTTTAGATGACTATCCAAAGTCCTACCCTGTCTCAAATCTTCCATTAACAGTAAAATCAATGACCAGCCTACTGGGTAAACATTTCTTGACTACTGTTGTGCTATTTTGGCCTCAAATGTTTACAATCTCATTAGTAGAAAGCTATTTATTGCAGGACAAATTTCAGTACAGTTAGGTGCACTGAAGGGAGACATTGAAAAAACTCACAGGAACAATTTTACTTAAGTCACTGTAGTGAATCAGCCACTTTAGTGGTCTGTGATGACCCTCGATCACCACCATTGTGTACTGACTTTAGTGTGCTATGTTACCTTAGCCTTAATGTAGGATGGTCTTGCATATGCCTATTTCTCTTCTGATCTATACACTTGCTGTTTTTCAGTAGAATAATTTTGCCAAAAAATAGAAGGTATGGGATGTCAAGGTGCAGTGTTGTTGGTGATGGTGCGCACAGGTGCTCCATAGTGGATACTGAGGGATTAAGTGCATAGTGTTATTTGAGTTAGGTGAATTATGACTTTAGTCTATTGGCTTTGACGTGGTCTAATATCATTCTGCTTTCCAAGTAGTAGAGGCCTATGCTTGAGCAACTCCATATTCTAAACTGCAGCCATCTTCTGAGCCTCTTTAGGTGAGAGGTTATATTTTTAGTTTCCAATTGTTGTTCACCAGCAGTGAACCAGAGCGGAAAAATGTGCTCTCTCGATCTCGGAGTCATAGCAAAACGCTTGGCCAGCTGCTTGTTGTGCTCTTGGTACGAGGTGGTACAGGAATTCAATGAGAACTGTAGGCGGAGTTAGCTAGAAACTTCGATGGAGAGCTGCATTCTATATTAGAGAAAGGGGGTCCGAGAGAGGGTGAGATGCTGGTCTTGTGGTTTGGCGGTCTGGTGATACATCAAGATGCAGACGTGCAGTCGTGTTTGTGGAACAGAGAGTCCTGACCCAACCAGAGAGGGAAAGAGAGACGGGCCCTTCTTCAGATGACAAAATGGTGAGGTGTTCCATGTATACTTATTATATCTAACTATGTCTTTTATTTTCAGGCTCTATGTATATGTATGTGTTGATGATTGCTACTAATGTTTACTGTGATGTTTAGTTATTTTTTTCTTTTGCCATCCTATTATCATGTAATAAAGAACCCTAGAAGCATATCAGTTGTCTTTATTCCTTGTGAAGGAAGGTCCGGCCCCTTTTTTATCAAGTACCTACAGAGGGATGGGCGATTCCCCTCTAATGGGTAATTTTTGAATCGTTAGGGAAATTGCCTCCCAGCAGGGATGTCTAAATTCTAATTATTCTATCCAATACATTGCTAGGAGGAGCATGCGCTGTGTACCCTCTCGGATGGGGAGGTGTTGTGATTTGCTGTATACCCTCTCAGATGGGGAGATGTTGTGACTTGTTATTTGCGAGCTTCTCGGCAATGGTCTTATATGTTGTCAGTGTTTATTCCTTTCTTGGGTAGGTATTGTGAAATGTGGTGTATTTCTGGATCCTGAGAAAGGATGTGGTAAGTAATGGCCTGGTGACTGACAGAAGCACCAAAACATACAGAGAAGTAGGTCATTACAATCACTAACAAGTGTCATGGTAAAAGGAGGCCCAGGCTTAACTGACAGACAGCCTGGAACAATCTAAGTATCCAAACAATTCCACAACAGAATACAGAATAGCCAATCCTAGGTCAGATGATAAACCAGGCTTCAGAACCCCACACATTTTACCCTCATTCAAAGCTAAGAAAAAGAAAAATATTGTAAAAATATGAAAACAAAATCAGAAAAAATCATAGTTTGGAACTTTGAATAAAACTCTCACAGCCCTATAGATTAAAGCAGCTGGTGCTCATCTGAGGGCGGAGGTACTTTGACAATGCTGATGACTAAAGCAGGTGTTGGGTTGAATTCTTCATTCATTATAATTTACTTAATTAGACTCAAAACAATTTTTTACTTTTCTCAAAGTTATTCCATCGTCCTTTCACAAAGACAAAACATTGTCAAGATAAACATTATGGTTTGACTCAGATTCTGTAAAGATCAGGATATCACTATGGAAAACAACTACAAAATCTAAACCTTTAAATAATCTGGTTACAACTTTCTAAAAAACAGAAGCAGCTGAGACAAAACCAAATGCATAGCAGAACGCATAAGGTTTAAACCTCTCTGTATTGCGCACAAGACGCTCTGGGACACAGGCCCAAAAATCAATCACTCTCTCATAATGTTCCACCGTCTTATGCGGATTATAAGATCTGCCAACCTCTTTCAAGCCAGGGTACCCAAAACGAGGAGGGTACGTTCAGGGGGACACATGTTTTCCTACAATGCCTCCATCTTATGGAATTCTCTCCCACCCCAGCTTAGATCCACACCACATCACCTCACATTTAGAAAACAACTAAAAACGTGGTTATTCCAGAACTTGCAGTAAAGACGCTATTCTGTCCGTGTTGAGCAGCGCTGGGATGCCTAAGGATAGCCATGCGCTTAACAAGAATTTCCTAATAATAATAATAATAATGCAAAGGAATTGGAAAGTGCCATCAGTTGTAAAACATGTCATCAGGTACTGTAAACGAGCAGCTAGCTACACCTGATGGTATGCCATCCAAAGGTGCCGCTTCGTAAACCATGTGGCTCTGCCTACTATTGTGATAAGATCCGAGATGCATGGAAGAGGAAAACTTTCCTCTCAAACGGCATTGTTCACTTACACAGGCGTAACTTGCCTGATTTCTTTTTTGCCAGAATGATGTGTAAAAACCTCAAAGAAGCGTGGTCAATGGGTTTAATTATTTTCAGATCACACATGCCCTGTAATGTTTTAGACAACTGATCCCATACACCGTGGAGTACATTTAACGACTTAACAGGTACACAAACCTTCCTTAGATTATTGCCATGTTTTCAGAAAAGACTAAAATGTTGCCTGAGGCTTTGACAAAAAATTATGCCTTTTACCCACAGTTTTATTATAGAAAAAATCCCAGAAAGATATCTTTCTGAATCTATGGTAAAATAAAGTAATACATTACACTGACCCCACTGCCAAGAATCTCCTTATTTGCCACTAGACTCCTTTTATTTTGAGGGCCTCATATCCTCCTCTCACTCTCTGACATACAGTGGTTTCTGATTAATTCCACTTTGGATCTCTTGAGTTAAGTGAAACCATTGACTACATTCTTTTCAACTCCAGTTACTGGTGACTAAATGCTCAATAGTTTATCACAAACAAATGATGTGAGATCAGTTCTTCAGACTTCTATTTAAGATTCCTGGGACATCATCCTAACGAGTCCCATTGTGTATGCCTTTCATGAAGTATATAAAGCTATTGTAAACTCAAACAAGACAACAATAAATTTGGGCAAACTGATATCATTTTTGAAACTCACCATTACCTTTCTTTGGCTTTACGACCTAGATTTGTAGCCCCTTACAACGCACATGATGGTGTTCAGTCGGCCCTGCTTACTGACATTTTCCAGCTTACATTAAATAATTAACCCCCACCTCTCCTTCACTCTCGGGGCCCGCAGAGGGCCCCCAGAGTGAAGACCGCATGCCTTCGATGCCGCCACAGAAAGGCACCTAAATTCAACCATCATAATATGGCTGGCGGTGTCTGATAGACACCGCCACCATATTATTCCTTTTCCACCCCGGCCGCAAGGCGACCGGGACGGAAAAGCAGCGGATGGTCTTTCGGTCCGCTGAGGTCCCCCCCGCCACACTAATATGGCGGGGGGGCAAACAAGTGTGGATGTCGGGCGGATTGTCCCCGCCAGGCTGACATCCTAATGGGCCCCTAGGTTTACACTTGTGGGGGGGGCACTGGCCAATTAATGAATTTCAGGGCGTGGCTTGCTCCGCAATCACTGTTTCTTCCACAGAGGACCAACATAATTCTGTAGTACAGGGAAGGTCCCCAAGCAAATAGACTGCTTGTGCTACTCGTGGTTCTCTGAGGGAGACTGGAGGGCTCTAGGAGGCGGGACCTGGCTCTTGACCTGGCCGGTCTGTTGTGGTTTGGGCCCTGTGCATCAGCAGCTGCTGTTCTTCTTCTTGCCACCGGGTGGTGACCTCAGGGAACACTCATCACATGTTCTGCTATCTGGGGGACAGACCCCTGGAACTTGATCTGTGGAGGCCCTCCAACAGACAGTAATTAGACTGCTTGCGTCCATTAGGGAGACAATTCAGCTCCTGATGCCTCCAGGCGGAGGCAGAGAGGAGGTCCCCAGACTGCACATGCAGCCTTGCAGATTCTGTGGGGGACTGTTTGGGTCTGACTGGAGTGGAGAATGACTCTTGGATATACGGAGGACGGCAGCTTAAACTATGGCAAATGATAAGGTGCCTTACCCCCCACTATCCCTCCCAGGGCAAGCTAGGCACACTGGACAAATTTTCCCACGCTGCAGCAAAATCTTCATGGGGCAGACAACACCAACGGTGATCAAGCCACAAGCACTGATACTAGCATGAACCTAGAGGAGATAAACCAATTGTGCAGCACCCTAGAGGTAAAGACAGACGTGGTGGACTCCAGCAGGAAGTTACTGCACCAGGATTTGTGTAAGGCAGTTGACAGGATCACAGACCATGATGCTAGGGTCTCCACTGTGGGGAACGAGATGTCCGAGATGGAATGTAAACTCTCACACTTATCCACCATTTCCAAGGGTGTGGCCACAAGGATGGGAGATGTGGAAGGAAAGGCATGCTGTAACAATTTTTTTGGGTGTGTTTCCCAGAGGGTTGTGAGGGAACCTTGCCTGAGATGTTCCTGGATCAGTGGATCTGCTCTATCATAACCACTGCATCATTATCCTCCTGCTTTGTCATTCAGAGAGAGCACAGAGCGCTGACCTAGATGCCACCCTCGGGAGTTCCCGGCCAACTTATGTTGCACCAATACTCAACTACCTGGACAGAGAAGCCATACTCCATTATGTTAATTTGCGGGATTTGCCCCAGTTTCAGTCCAACAAAGTAATGATTTTCCTGGATCACATCAAGCTGGTCCACAATCAATGTTGCTGGTTCCTCAAAGCCAAAAAGACGCTACACAGTTTCAACATTCGATATATGGTGTTGTTCCACGCAAAACTTAAAGTGATCTTTCAATCTCAAACTTTCTTCTTTGAGACTACGGAGGCAGTTTTCCAGTGGGTCGATGAGCAATGTCGGCTTTGGCCACACACATCCTCCATGACGGGTGGCCTTCCGGGTGGCGGGGCGGGGTGAGGAGGGATAATTTTTTACTTCGAGGAACAACAGGAATCCCTAATTTTCTTCCTGGTACAGAAAACCAGACACCTCAGCTGGGGCAGAGGAACCTCATGGTACCTTTGCTGGGTCTGAGCAGGTGCCTTCCCAAGGCTGAAATGATGCAACCTCCCTTGCCTCCTTTGGTGGCCACTTTATACACCATGGACGGCCTCCTACCATGGCTTTGACAAAAACAAAGCTAGTGAATTGTGCTTTGTTCTCCAGCAACGCTTTCAGATGGGTACTCTTCTTGAGTTATTACTAAAAGGCACACCGGTGGGGCCACTCGCACCCACAAGTGTTTCCGCCATGGCATCGGCCGGTTGGTACTAGTATTGGGCTAATGGGTTATTTGGGGTGGGAGCCATAGAGGAATGGCGGCATTGTCGCCCTGTTGGTGCCGGTGGTTGTCCTGCCCCAAGAAATATACTTCATTTTCTAGGAGTCATAGGATGGGAGAGTTGGGATGTTATTGGTTAATGTTTTGGTTATTGTTGATGTTCCCAGTTTTTCTGTCAGTGTAGGGCGCTCCCACAACACCAGACAGTCACTATACCACATATTGCCATGATCCACAAACTCCCAACACAAGATGGCTGACAATGACCCAGCCTAGTTCGGTCAGGTCAAATAATGTCCTGGAATGCTAATGGCCTGTTAAAATCAAAAGAACAGCTGTCCTTCAAGCAGCAATGAGGCCCCTGCCGACCACCTTTTCTTGTAGGAAACTGTTAGACCTGTCTGGCTTTTTGGCAATGTCCCTCCTAATTTTTATTTATTTTGTCCCCTTTTTGCCCCTCATACCCTTGGTAATTTTTTTTGTCTACTAACTTTTTATAGGTGCTGACCAGGGGGATAGGTGTTCTTTCCCCCCCTTGTAATCTTTTACCTCAGGCCCAGAGGCCTGTGCTGTCAGGAAACCTCATGTTGTCACAAAATGGAGGGCCCTAACTGTCACCAACTGCCACACCATAGTCAGCCCCATAGGATAACATTAGGTCTTCCAGAACCTTCTGGACCCTACTGGACTCTGTGAGGCTAGGCTATAAAAGGGCAGGGAGCAGGAGGCCATTTTGTGTAGTCCAGTGTGAGAGGAGAGAGGCTGCAGTGTGAGGAGGAGGACGCGCTAGGAGAAGCTAGTTGGTTTCATTAACTGACAGCATCTTTCAGAGGACGTTCCCCCTTGTGCTGCTGACCGAACCCTACCATTGGCCTGAAATCGATCTGGTCCAGTCAAGTAACCAGGGACTTTGGACCTTTCCCCAGACGGCTGTGTCCCACCTTCACCCCTTCGTTCCCTCTTGGGGTTACTAATTGGCTCCCCGCCTTCCTGCTGAAGCCCTTACCTACCCGGTTGAGAGGAGCGGTGCCTGGGTTGTCTGGATATCCTCGGGAGCCTGAGGCGTCGGTGTCCTGAAGGATGTGAGGAACCTGGGAAGGAGTGCAGTCGGCAGGAGAGCGCTGTCGCTCGTTATCCAAACTGCGCGGCGGAAGAGGAAGTAAGCCGCTGTTCCCCCCCCGCGCAAGAGCAGGAGCGAGTGTCTCCCGACGAAAGGAGGCGGTGCCGGCGGTGCCGCTAATCCCCCTGCAGCTGCGCAGCTAAGGTCTGCCCCCGTGAGGCGCGAGTGCCGATTGGTGAGAGGCGGCGCGCCACAAATCACCTCAGCGGAGCTGGCCTAGAGAGGAGCGGGAACCTTTAGCCTCCGCTGATCGAGCGGATGTCAGCCGGCCCAGCGCTCGATTCAGAAAGTGTGAGGAAGCGAAGGGTCATCACGATTGAACCTCCCCACCCCAGCGCTGAGATCAAAAGGCTGGCTGGGCGGGGATAGGTGGCTGCTTCTGCCACTGGTGTTGTTCGGTGGTGCCGACTGAGAGCCCTACCCCCCGTGGACTGGGGCAGGACCAGAAATTCAAATACAGTAAGGAGGAGTGGGAGGTGTGAGGAAGAATAGGGCTGAGCCCTTGCTGGTGTGGTAAATTCTCCCATGTACTAATGCCTAATTAGGTGCCTTGATCACCAGTCAACTTACATTTAAACTGTGCCAGAGAAGGTGTGAGGGAGGTTAACTTCAGCTCCCCAACTTAACGCTCTACAAAGTCTAGGGAAGCAGATATTAAGCAAGTCATCAGAGGGAAACCTAGGCTGAAGTGAGAAAAGTGCACTGACTGTTCTGATTACAGGGAAACCCCTTCAAATCCTTATAGCCATTGTTGTAGTGAATAGTGAACGTGTGGAATTCCTGCACTAAACTGTGCGTGTGCATTCTAGCCCTGCATTAAGGGGTGGATAAGGGGTGAGAGATCTTAGCCCTGTGGTGAGGGAGTAATCAGTGACCTGGCAGACTAATGTGATGATCTATTGATGACACTGTTTAGTAATGCAAAGTGACACTGCTTAGTGTAATTCTGTTGGGACATCTTTAAATCTCTAAAGGAAGCCATATTGAATCCTTGACATCTGTATGCTTTGAACTGTAATTTTCTCCACAGAAGGAAGAGTACTAATTACTTCTCTAAATCAAAGGTATAATCGCTATTCTGGAGAAGAACTGAAATGTATTACACTGTATAAGTTGAAACTAAAGAGCATATTATTTTTATAAAGCAGCACGTATTTTCACATAATTTTGGTGTAGAGTTTTCTTTTTGAGTGCTATTGCGTGGAGTTACTTTTGGGTGGTCTGCAACCTTTACACTGTGCCTCTGTTATGTTAGTCTTGCCCTAGGCCAGGCTACCTAATTCCAACATTTGGTGCCTAGCGGTGGGATTACTGACTTGGTTGCAGCTACTCACTAGTAATTCAACGCAATACACTAAACCTACACCAGGAGTTTTCTCCTTGCGGCCCTCCTAATTTACATTTTTGTTTTTTCTAAATTTATTTCTGGTGGTGGGTGGAGGTTAACCTCAGATCACTTCGTGGTTTTCTCCTGCGAGTAATTACATTCCATGGCAAAGATGGAGGTGAATCTTAAGGAGCTGGAAGCCAATACTGTGGCCCAACTCAGGGATTGGTGTCAGCAGAAAGGGGTATTTTTTAACAAAGGTGCCAAGAAAGGAGAATTGCTGACAAGCATAAGGGCATGGGTGGAAGCTCGTTTGAGGGAAGAACCAGAAACTGAAGTGGGTGAAGGGGACACTGTTACTGAGGCTGCATCGCTGAACCAAGTGGGGAGAGGGAATCTTCTGACAGGTCCCAGGATACCTTCAAGGGCAAGCAGCAGCGTCTCAGACAGGGGTTTAACCGAAGCCGAGCTAGAAGATAGAAGGGAGGAGAGGAGAATGAGGCTGGAGTTAGCTAGGATGGATATGCAAAGGGAGGAAAGGAGGTTAGCTCATGAGCGAACCCTCAAGGAGATGGACCTACAGGTCCTAATACAAAGGCCTCCCACTCCAGATAATGGTGGCAGCGAAAAGAAAGTAGACACCAGGGAATTTAGACCCTACCTACCCAAAGATGTCATTGCTAGTTACACCCCAGGTGATGACATTGCCAAATGGTTGGCCGCTTATGAGGTTTCTTTAAGGGCTCACGGGATCCTGGAAACTCATTGGGGGGGTGGGCTGTATAAATACATGCCACCTGCTGGCAGAGACACCTTGTTGGCTCTGGAGCAGGATGAGCAAACCCACTACCCTGTCATGAAGGTGGCACTGGTGAAAAAGTTTGGACTTACCCCTGAACGGTACCGACAAAAATTCAGGGGAAGTCACAAAATGAGTAACCAGAATTGGGTAGACTTTCTAGACTACGCCAAGAAAGCTTTAGAGGGTTGGGTCAAGGGCAGCGAGGTAAAAGATTATGAGGGGCTGTACAATCTATTTTTGAAAGAACACCTCCTCGAGAAATGCTTTCCCGAGTTGCGCCAACACCTGGTGGACAGCAAGCTGACCGATCCCCGGAAGCTTGCAGAGGAGGCGGACACTTGGGCAAGTACCCGGGTGTCCTCCAAGGGGACTGGAGGGGATTCTCAAAAAGCCGGACAGGGCGCCCCCCAGAAGAAAGAGGGAGGAGATAAAAAGAAGGAGTTCTCCAAAGGTCCCCAAAATAATTTCCAAGGTAAGGGAGCAGGTTTCACCCCGAGGGCAAACCCGCCCAGAAACCCTAATCCTGGCCAAAGCCAGCAGCCAAGGGTTCTCCACTGTTTTGAATGCGGTGGTGTTGGACATTATAAAGGAGATGTCAAATGCCCAAAGAGACCACCCCCTCCCACCGGAGGAAAGTCACCGGGAGTAGCTAGTGTAGCGCTCGGGGAGGAGTTGCCCTTAGATAAGGGGGGTGAGTGGGCGGGTGTCACCTTAGTGTCCC
The DNA here is from genome assembly GCF_964261635.1 of Lissotriton helveticus. Classification (NCBI taxonomy): domain Eukaryota; kingdom Metazoa; phylum Chordata; class Amphibia; order Caudata; family Salamandridae; genus Lissotriton; species Lissotriton helveticus. Next base: position 608,214,032 of record NC_136059.1, on the reverse strand, counting down.
TGGGAGAGCGGGAGATGGTGCCAAAGATCCAGGTGCCCCCAAATACTATCAAGTATGGGCAATGGGTTACCATCAATGGCCAAAGAGGGGAGGCTCTGAGAGATACAGGAGCCAGTATGACTATGGTGAGAAGTCAACTGGTGTCTCCAGAGCAGGTTGTTCCTAATGTACTCCACCCCGCCGCGATGGCTGACGGCAGAATGGGCCACTATCCAGTGGCTGAGGTTCCCTTTGAGTGGGAAGGGGTTGCAGGTTCACTTCGAGTTGCCGTAAGCCCTGCCGTGCCAGTTGATTGTCTGTTGGGGAATGACATGGAGCACAACACTTGGAGAGAGGTGGAATACCGGACGCATTCTGCGATGCTGGGTACACCTGACTGGGCCTGTGTAAGCACACGGTCTGCGACTGCCCGGAGAGGGAGTTCGCCTGGGTTGGAGCCTGGAACAATGGCCCAACCCGCTGCCAAAAGGGGACAGAAGCGGAGACAGGGACAGCCTGCTTCGGCTTCCACGCCCCATGTGACAGATCGGCCACCTGCGGTGGTAGGCCAGGAGTCCGTGGAGGGGGGAGTAGACTCTCTGGAGGATTTACCCATTCCTGCTGAATGGCATGTGGAGGGAGGTCCTACCAGAGAGGAATTCTGTAGGGGGCAGAGGGAGTGCCCTACCCTTGAGGGACTGAGGCGTCAGGCTGAAGCCCAGGCAGCAGGTGATGTTACGGGACACTACCATCTTTACTGGGAGGATGGACTCCTCTACAGTGAACCCAAGGTACCTCTACCTGGCTCATCAAGGGCCTTGGTGGTCCCGCAGCAGTACCGAGCCTTTCTGCTGGAATTGGCTCATGCGATACCACTGGCAGGACACTTAGGCCAGGACAAGACCTTTGCACGGCTTGTTCTCCACTTTTACTGGCCTCAGATGAAAGCGGCGTCCAACACATACTGTAGGACATGTGTATCCTGCCAGGCCAGTGGGAAGACAGGGGTGAAGCTAAAGGCTCCCCTGGAACCACTTCCTGTCGTTAGCACCCCCTTTGAAAGGGTGGGCATCGACATTGTAGGGCCATTGGATCCACCAACAACAGCTGGTCACAGGTTCATCCTGGTTCTGGTGGATCATGCCACACGGTACCCAGAGGCCATCCCTCTGAGGACTGTTACTGCACCTGTGGTGGCTAGGGCCCTGATGGGAATCTTTACTAGGGTAGGATTCCCGAAGGAGGTTGTGTCTGACAGGGGGACTAACTTCCTGTCTGCTTACATGCGGACCATGTGGAAGGAGTGTGGGGTGACCTACCGGTTCACCACTCCTTATCACCCCCAGTCCAATGGACTGGTTGAGAGGTTCAATAAGACCCTGAAGGGCATGATAAGAAGTCTGCCAGAGAGTTTACGGAGGAAGTGGGACATCCTCCTACCTTGCTTACTGTTCTCCTACAGAGAGGTGCCACAGAAAGGAGTGGGCTTCAGCCCATTCGAATTGTTGTATGGGCACCCGGTGCGTGGGCCTCTCAGCCTGGTGAAGGAAGGATGGGAGAAGTCTCCCAGAAAACCTCCCCAGGATGTGGTGAGCTACATGTTGGCCTTCAGAAGCCAGATGGCCAAGTTGTGGAAGCAGGCTGCTGACAACTTGGAGGCCAGTCAGGCAGTCATGAAGGAATGGTATGATCAGAATGCTCACCCGGTGGAGTTGGAGCCTGGCCAGAAAGTCTGGGTGATGGAACCTGGAGAGCTAAGTGCCCTTCAGGATCGTTGGACAGGCCCCTTTGAGGTGTTGGAGAAAAAGGGTAAGGCCACTTACTTGGTGGATCTTAAGACCCCGAGGCAGCCCCTCCGGGTGCTGCATGCCAATCGCCTCAAACCCCACCATGAGAGGCCAGAGGTCATCCTGATGATGGTGACTGATGGTGCTGAGGAGGCAGAAAGCGAACCTCTCCCAGACCTCTTTTCATGTCAAGAGAAGGATGGGTCGGTGGAGGGAGTGATTCTCTCCCCGTCTCTCACTCCTGAGCAACGAGAGGACTGCCGACAGGTATTGGGGCAGTACTCTTCACTGTTTTCCCTTGTCCCAGGAAGAACCCACCTGTGTACCCATGATGTGGACACAGGAGACAGCCCCCCAGTGAAATCCAAGACCTATAGGCTGTCGGACAAGGTGAAGGCTAGCATCCATGGCGAAGTTGCCAAGATGTTGGAGCTAGGAGTGATAGAACCGTCCAGCAGCCCTTGGTCCAGTCCGGTGGTGCTAGTCCCAAAAGCCGCCCCACCGGGCACCACACCAGAACTGAGGTTCTGTGTGGATTACCGAGGACTGAACTCAGTTACCAAAACTGATGCTCATCCAATCCCCAGGGCGGATGAGTTAATTGACCGGCTAGGAGCTGCCCAATACCTCAGTACCTTTGACCTCACCTCAGGGTACTGGCAGATCTCCTTGACAGATGGAGCAAGGGAAAGGTCAGCCTTTTCCACGCCCGAGGGACACTTCCAGTTCTGTGTGATGCCCTTTGGTCTCAAGAACGCCCCTGCCACATTTCAGCGACTGGTGAACCAGGTCCTCTCTGGAATGGAGGGTTTCTCGGCTGCTTACCTGGATGACATTGCTGTCTTCAGTAGCAGTTGGGAGGACCACTTGCAACATTTGCAAGCAGTTCTCCAGGCGCTGAAACAAGCTGGATTGACCATCAAAGCCAGCAAATGCCAGATTGGGCAGGGGTCGGTTGTGTACCTTGGACACTTGGTGGGTAGGGGGTCCGTGCAACCCCTACAGGCGAAGATTGAGGCAATCATGGCCTGGGAACCCCCCAAGACACAGACTGAGGTCCGAGCTTTCCTGGGCCTCACAGGTTACTACCGTCGCTTTGTGAAGGGGTATGGCACTATTGTAGCGCCCCTCACAGAGCTCACCTCTAGGAAACAACCTCGACGGGTAGTTTGGACAAAGGCTTGTCAGCAAGCCTTTGAAAAGTTGAAGCAGGCAATGTGCGAAGCACCGGTCCTGAAGGCTCCCAATTTCTCCAAGGAGTTTATTGTGCAAACAGATGCATCCGAACATGGCATTGGGGCAGTGTTATCGCAACTAAATGAAGAGGGCCTGGATCAGCCTGTAGTCTTCTTATCCAGGAGACTGCTTCCCCGGGAACAGAAGTGGAGTGCAATTGAGAGGGAAGCTTTTGCGGTGGTGTGGGCTCTGAAGAAGCTGCGGCCATACCTCTTTGGCTCGCACTTCCTGGTTCAGACTGACCACCGACCCCTTCGTTGGCTAATGCAGATGAAGGGGGAAAATCCCAAGTTGTTGAGGTGGTCCATCTCCCTACAGGGAATGGACTTTCGGGTGGAACATCGGCCTGGAGTGGACCACGCCAATGCAGACGGTCTCTCCAGGTATTTCCGCCTTAGTGATGAGGACTCCCAAGGGGTTGGGTAGTTCTCCCCACTTTCAGCTGGGGGGGACGCGTGTTAGACCTGTCTGGCTTTTTGGCAATGTCCCTCCTAATTTTTATTTATTTTGTCCCCTTTTTGCCCCTCATACCCTTGGTAATTTTTTTTGTCTACTAACTTTTTATAGGTGCTGACCAGGGGGATAGGTGTTCTTTCCCCCCCTTGTAATCTTTTACCTCAGGCCCAGAGGCCTGTGCTGTCAGGAAACCTCATGTTGTCACAAAATGGAGGGCCCTAACTGTCACCAACTGCCACACCATAGTCAGCCCCATAGGATAACATTAGGTCTTCCAGAACCTTCTGGACCCTACTGGACTCTGTGAGGCTAGGCTATAAAAGGGCAGGGAGCAGGAGGCCATTTTGTGTAGTCCAGTGTGAGAGGAGAGAGGCTGCAGTGTGAGGAGGAGGACGCGCTAGGAGAAGCTAGTTGGTTTCATTAACTGACAGCATCTTTCAGAGGACGTTCCCCCTTGTGCTGCTGACCGAACCCTACCATTGGCCTGAAATCGATCTGGTCCAGTCAAGTAACCAGGGACTTTGGACCTTTCCCCAGACGGCTGTGTCCCACCTTCACCCCTTCGTTCCCTCTTGGGGTTACTAATTGGCTCCCCGCCTTCCTGCTGAAGCCCTTACCTACCCGGTTGAGAGGAGCGGTGCCTGGGTTGTCTGGATATCCTCGGGAGCCTGAGGCGTCGGTGTCCTGAAGGATGTGAGGAACCTGGGAAGGAGTGCAGTCGGCAGGAGAGCGCTGTCGCTCGTTATCCAAACTGCGCGGCGGAAGAGGAAGTAAGCCGCTGTTCCCCCCCCGCGCAAGAGCAGGAGCGAGTGTCTCCCGACGAAAGGAGGCGGTGCCGGCGGTGCCGCTAATCCCCCTGCAGCTGCGCAGCTAAGGTCTGCCCCCGTGAGGCGCGAGTGCCGATTGGTGAGAGGCGGCGCGCCACAAATCACCTCAGCGGAGCTGGCCTAGAGAGGAGCGGGAACCTTTAGCCTCCGCTGATCGAGCGGATGTCAGCCGGCCCAGCGCTCGATTCAGAAAGTGTGAGGAAGCGAAGGGTCATCACGATTGAACCTCCCCACCCCAGCGCTGAGATCAAAAGGCTGGCTGGGCGGGGATAGGTGGCTGCTTCTGCCACTGGTGTTGTTCGGTGGTGCCGACTGAGAGCCCTACCCCCCGTGGACTGGGGCAGGACCAGAAATTCAAATACAGTAAGGAGGAGTGGGAGGTGTGAGGAAGAATAGGGCTGAGCCCTTGCTGGTGTGGTAAATTCTCCCATGTACTAATGCCTAATTAGGTGCCTTGATCACCAGTCAACTTACATTTAAACTGTGCCAGAGAAGGTGTGAGGGAGGTTAACTTCAGCTCCCCAACTTAACGCTCTACAAAGTCTAGGGAAGCAGATATTAAGCAAGTTATCAGAGGGAAACCTAGGCTGAAGTGAGAAAAGTGCACTGACTGTTCTGATTACAGGGAAACCCCTTCAAATCCTTATAGCCATTGTTGTAGTGAATAGTGAACGTGTGGAATTCCTGCACTAAACTGTGCGTGTGCATTCTAGCCCTGCATTAAGGGGTGGATAAGGGGTGAGAGATCTTAGCCCTGTGGTGAGGGAGTAATCAGTGACCTGGCAGACTAATGTGATGATCTATTGATGACACTGTTTAGTAATGCAAAGTGACACTGCTTAGTGTAATTCTGTTGGGACATCTTTAAATCTCTAAAGGAAGCCATATTGAATCCTTGACATCTGTATGCTTTGAACTGTAATTTTCTCCACAGAAGGAAGAGTACTAATTACTTCTCTAAATCAAAGGTATAATCGCTATTCTGGAGAAGAACTGAAATGTATTACACTGTATAAGTTGAAACTAAAGAGCATATTATTTTTATAAAGCAGCACGTATTTTCACATAATTTTGGTGTAGAGTTTTCTTTTTGAGTGCTATTGCGTGGAGTTACTTTTGGGTGGTCTGCAACCTTTACACTGTGCCTCTGTTATGTTAGTCTTGCCCTAGGCCAGGCTACCTAATTCCAACATTTGGTGCCTAGCGGTGGGATTACTGACTTGGTTGCAGCTACTCACTAGTAATTCAACGCAATACACTAAACCTACACCAGGAGTTTTCTCCTTGCGGCCCTCCTAATTTACATTTTTGTTTTTTCTAAATTTATTTCTGGTGGTGGGTGGAGGTTAACCTCAGATCACTTCGTGGTTTTCTCCTGCGAGTAATTACATTCCATGGCAAAGATGGAGGTGAATCTTAAGGAGCTGGAAGCCAATACTGTGGCCCAACTCAGGGATTGGTGTCAGCAGAAAGGGGTATTTTTTAACAAAGGTGCCAAGAAAGGAGAATTGCTGACAAGCATAAGGGCATGGGTGGAAGCTCGTTTGAGGGAAGAACCAGAAACTGAAGTGGGTGAAGGGGACACTGTTACTGAGGCTGCATCGCTGAACCAAGTGGGGAGAGGGAATCTTCTGACAGGTCCCAGGATACCTTCAAGGGCAAGCAGCAGCGTCTCAGACAGGGGTTTAACCGAAGCCGAGCTAGAAGATAGAAGGGAGGAGAGGAGAATGAGGCTGGAGTTAGCTAGGATGGATATGCAAAGGGAGGAAAGGAGGTTAGCTCATGAGCGAACCCTCAAGGAGATGGACCTACAGGTCCTAATACAAAGGCCTCCCACTCCAGATAATGGTGGCAGCGAAAAGAAAGTAGACACCAGGGAATTTAGACCCTACCTACCCAAAGATGTCATTGCTAGTTACACCCCAGGTGATGACATTGCCAAATGGTTGGCCGCTTATGAGGTTTCTTTAAGGGCTCACGGGATCCTGGAAACTCATTGGGGGGGTGGGCTGTATAAATACATGCCACCTGCTGGCAGAGACACCTTGTTGGCTCTGGAGCAGGATGAGCAAACCCACTACCCTGTCATGAAGGTGGCACTGGTGAAAAAGTTTGGACTTACCCCTGAACGGTACCGACAAAAATTCAGGGGAAGTCACAAAATGAGTAACCAGAATTGGGTAGACTTTCTAGACTACGCCAAGAAAGCTTTAGAGGGTTGGGTCAAGGGCAGCGAGGTAAAAGATTATGAGGGGCTGTACAATCTATTTTTGAAAGAACACCTCCTCGAGAAATGCTTTCCCGAGTTGCGCCAACACCTGGTGGACAGCAAGCTGACCGATCCCCGGAAGCTTGCAGAGGAGGCGGACACTTGGGCAAGTACCCGGGTGTCCTCCAAGGGGACTGGAGGGGATTCTCAAAAAGCCGGACAGGGCGCCCCCCAGAAGAAAGAGGGAGGAGATAAAAAGAAGGAGTTCTCCAAAGGTCCCCAAAATAATTTCCAAGGTAAGGGAGCAGGTTTCACCCCGAGGGCAAACCCGCCCAGAAACCCTAATCCTGGCCAAAGCCAGCAGCCAAGGGTTCTCCACTGTTTTGAATGCGGTGGTGTTGGACATTATAAAGGAGATGTCAAATGCCCAAAGAGACCACCCCCTCCCACCGGAGGAAAGTCACCGGGAGTAGCTAGTGTAGCGCTCGGGGAGGAGTTGCCCTTAGATAAGGGGGGTGAGTGGGCGGGTGTCACCTTAGTGTCCCTGGGAGAGCGGGAGATGGTGCCAAAGATCCAGGTGCCCCCAAATACTATCAAGTATGGGCAATGGGTTACCATCAATGGCCAAAGAGGGGAGGCTCTGAGAGATACAGGAGCCAGTATGACTATGGTGAGAAGTCAACTGGTGTCTCCAGAGCAGGTTGTTCCTAATGTACTCCACCCCGCCGCGATGGCTGACGGCAGAATGGGCCACTATCCAGTGGCTGAGGTTCCCTTTGAGTGGGAAGGGGTTGCAGGTTCACTTCGAGTTGCCGTAAGCCCTGCCGTGCCAGTTGATTGTCTGTTGGGGAATGACATGGAGCACAACACTTGGAGAGAGGTGGAATACCGGACGCATTCTGCGATGCTGGGTACACCTGACTGGGCCTGTGTAAGCACACGGTCTGCGACTGCCCGGAGAGGGAGTTCGCCTGGGTTGGAGCCTGGAACAATGGCCCAACCCGCTGCCAAAAGGGGACAGAAGCGGAGACAGGGACAGCCTGCTTCGGCTTCCACGCCCCATGTGACAGATCGGCCACCTGCGGTGGTAGGCCAGGAGTCCGTGGAGGGGGGAGTAGACTCTCTGGAGGATTTACCCATTCCTGCTGAATGGCATGTGGAGGGAGGTCCTACCAGAGAGGAATTCTGTAGGGGGCAGAGGGAGTGCCCTACCCTTGAGGGACTGAGGCGTCAGGCTGAAGCCCAGGCAGCAGGTGATGTTACGGGACACTACCATCTTTACTGGGAGGATGGACTCCTCTACAGTGAACCCAAGGTACCTCTACCTGGCTCATCAAGGGCCTTGGTGGTCCCGCAGCAGTACCGAGCCTTTCTGCTGGAATTGGCTCATGCGATACCACTGGCAGGACACTTAGGCCAGGACAAGACCTTTGCACGGCTTGTTCTCCACTTTTACTGGCCTCAGATGAAAGCGGCGTCCAACACATACTGTAGGACATGTGTATCCTGCCAGGCCAGTGGGAAGACAGGGGTGAAGCTAAAGGCTCCCCTGGAACCACTTCCTGTCGTTAGCACCCCCTTTGAAAGGGTGGGCATCGACATTGTAGGGCCATTGGATCCACCAACAACAGCTGGTCACAGGTTCATCCTGGTTCTGGTGGATCATGCCACACGGTACCCAGAGGCCATCCCTCTGAGGACTGTTACTGCACCTGTGGTGGCTAGGGCCCTGATGGGAATCTTTACTAGGGTAGGATTCCCGAAGGAGGTTGTGTCTGACAGGGGGACTAACTTCCTGTCTGCTTACATGCGGACCATGTGGAAGGAGTGTGGGGTGACCTACCGGTTCACCACTCCTTATCACCCCCAGTCCAATGGACTGGTTGAGAGGTTCAATAAGACCCTGAAGGGCATGATAAGAAGTCTGCCAGAGAGTTTACGGAGGAAGTGGGACATCCTCCTACCTTGCTTACTGTTCTCCTACAGAGAGGTGCCACAGAAAGGAGTGGGCTTCAGCCCATTCGAATTGTTGTATGGGCACCCGGTGCGTGGGCCTCTCAGCCTGGTGAAGGAAGGATGGGAGAAGTCTCCCAGAAAACCTCCCCAGGATGTGGTGAGCTACATGTTGGCCTTCAGAAGCCAGATGGCCAAGTTGTGGAAGCAGGCTGCTGACAACTTGGAGGCCAGTCAGGCAGTCATGAAGGAATGGTATGATCAGAATGCTCACCCGGTGGAGTTGGAGCCTGGCCAGAAAGTCTGGGTGATGGAACCTGGAGAGCTAAGTGCCCTTCAGGATCGTTGGACAGGCCCCTTTGAGGTGTTGGAGAAAAAGGGTAAGGCCACTTACTTGGTGGATCTTAAGACCCCGAGGCAGCCCCTCCGGGTGCTGCATGCCAATCGCCTCAAACCCCACCATGAGAGGCCAGAGGTCATCCTGATGATGGTGACTGATGGTGCTGAGGAGGCAGAAAGCGAACCTCTCCCAGACCTCTTTTCATGTCAAGAGAAGGATGGGTCGGTGGAGGGAGTGATTCTCTCCCCGTCTCTCACTCCTGAGCAACGAGAGGACTGCCGACAGGTATTGGGGCAGTACTCTTCACTGTTTTCCCTTGTCCCAGGAAGAACCCACCTGTGTACCCATGATGTGGACACAGGAGACAGCCCCCCAGTGAAATCCAAGACCTATAGGCTGTCGGACAAGGTGAAGGCTAGCATCCATGGCGAAGTTGCCAAGATGTTGGAGCTAGGAGTGATAGAACCGTCCAGCAGCCCTTGGTCCAGTCCGGTGGTGCTAGTCCCAAAAGCCGCCCCACCGGGCACCACACCAGAACTGAGGTTCTGTGTGGATTACCGAGGACTGAACTCAGTTACCAAAACTGATGCTCATCCAATCCCCAGGGCGGATGAGTTAATTGACCGGCTAGGAGCTGCCCAATACCTCAGTACCTTTGACCTCACCTCAGGGTACTGGCAGATCTCCTTGACAGATGGAGCAAGGGAAAGGTCAGCCTTTTCCACGCCCGAGGGACACTTCCAGTTCTGTGTGATGCCCTTTGGTCTCAAGAACGCCCCTGCCACATTTCAGCGACTGGTGAACCAGGTCCTCTCTGGAATGGAGGGTTTCTCGGCTGCTTACCTGGATGACATTGCTGTCTTCAGTAGCAGTTGGGAGGACCACTTGCAACATTTGCAAGCAGTTCTCCAGGCGCTGAAACAAGCTGGATTGACCATCAAAGCCAGCAAATGCCAGATTGGGCAGGGGTCGGTTGTGTACCTTGGACACTTGGTGGGTAGGGGGTCCGTGCAACCCCTACAGGCGAAGATTGAGGCAATCATGGCCTGGGAACCCCCCAAGACACAGACTGAGGTCCGAGCTTTCCTGGGCCTCACAGGTTACTACCGTCGCTTTGTGAAGGGGTATGGCACTATTGTAGCGCCCCTCACAGAGCTCACCTCTAGGAAACAACCTCGACGGGTAGTTTGGACAAAGGCTTGTCAGCAAGCCTTTGAAAAGTTGAAGCAGGCAATGTGCGAAGCACCGGTCCTGAAGGCTCCCAATTTCTCCAAGGAGTTTATTGTGCAAACAGATGCATCCGAACATGGCATTGGGGCAGTGTTATCGCAACTAAATGAAGAGGGCCTGGATCAGCCTGTAGTCTTCTTATCCAGGAGACTGCTTCCCCGGGAACAGAAGTGGAGTGCAATTGAGAGGGAAGCTTTTGCGGTGGTGTGGGCTCTGAAGAAGCTGCGGCCATACCTCTTTGGCTCGCACTTCCTGGTTCAGACTGACCACCGACCCCTTCGTTGGCTAATGCAGATGAAGGGGGAAAATCCCAAGTTGTTGAGGTGGTCCATCTCCCTACAGGGAATGGACTTTCGGGTGGAACATCGGCCTGGAGTGGACCACGCCAATGCAGACGGTCTCTCCAGGTATTTCCGCCTTAGTGATGAGGACTCCCAAGGGGTTGGGTAGTTCTCCCCACTTTCAGCTGGGGGGGACGCGTGTTAGACCTGTCTGGCTTTTTGGCAATGTCCCTCCTAATTTTTATTTATTTTGTCCCCTTTTTGCCCCTCATACCCTTGGTAATTTTTTTTGTCTACTAACTTTTTATAGGTGCTGACCAGGGGGATAGGTGTTCTTTCCCCCCCTTGTAATCTTTTACCTCAGGCCCAGAGGCCTGTGCTGTCAGGAAACCTCATGTTGTCACAAAATGGAGGGCCCTAACTGTCACCAACTGCCACACCATAGTCAGCCCCATAGGATAACATTAGGTCTTCCAGAACCTTCTGGACCCTACTGGACTCTGTGAGGCTAGGCTATAAAAGGGCAGGGAGCAGGAGGCCATTTTGTGTAGTCCAGTGTGAGAGGAGAGAGGCTGCAGTGTGAGGAGGAGGACGCGCTAGGAGAAGCTAGTTGGTTTCATTAACTGACAGCATCTTTCAGAGGACGTTCTCCCTTGTGCTGCTGACCGAACCCTACCATTGGCCTGAAATCGATCTGGTCCAGTCAAGTAACCAGGGACTTTGGACCTTTCCCCAGACGGCTGTGTCCCACCTTCACCCCTTCGTTCCCTCTTGGGGTTACTAATTGGCTCCCCGCCTTCCTGCTGAAGCCCTTACCTACCCGGTTGAGAGGAGCGGTGCCTGGGTTGTCTGGATATCCTCGGGAGCCTGAGGCGTCGGTGTCCTGAAGGATGTGAGGAACCTGGGAAGGAGTGCAGTCGGCAGGAGAGCGCTGTCGCTCGTTATCCAAACTGCGCGGCGGAAGAGGAAGTAAGCCGCTGTTCCCCCCCCGCGCAAGAGCAGGAGCGAGTGTCTCCCGACGAAAGGAGGCGGTGCCGGCGGTGCCGCTAATCCCCCTGCAGCTGCGCAGCTAAGGTCTGCCCCCGTGAGGCGCGAGTGCCGATTGGTGAGAGGCGGCGCGCCACAAATCACCTCAGCGGAGCTGGCCTAGAGAGGAGCGGGAACCTTTAGCCTCCGCTGATCGAGCGGATGTCAGCCGGCCCAGCGCTCGATTCAGAAAGTGTGAGGAAGCGAAGGGTCATCACGATTGAACCTCCCCACCCCAGCGCTGAGATCAAAAGGCTGGCTGGGCGGGGATAGGTGGCTGCTTCTGCCACTGGTGTTGTTCGGTGGTGCCGACTGAGAGCCCTACCCCCCGTGGACTGGGGCAGGACCAGAAATTCAAATACAGTAAGGAGGAGTGGGAGGTGTGAGGAAGAATAGGGCTGAGCCCTTGCTGGTGTGGTAAATTCTCCCATGTACTAATGCCTAATTAGGTGCCTTCATCACCAGTCAACTTATATTTAAACTGTGCCAGAGAAGGTGTGAGGGAGGTTAACTTCAGCTCCCCAACTTAACGCTCTACAAAGTCTAGGGAAGCAGATATTAAGCAAGTCATCAGAGGGAAACCTAGGCTGAAGTGAGAAAAGTGCACTGACTGTTCTGATTACAGGGAAACCCCTTCAAATCCTTATAGCCATTGTTGTAGTGAATAGTGAACGTGTGGAATTCCTGCACTAAACTGTGCGTGTGCATTCTAGCCCTGCATTAAGGGGTGGATAAGGGGTGAGAGATCTTAGCCCTGTGGTGAGGGAGTAATCAGTGACCTGGCAGACTAATGTGATGATCTATTGATGACACTGTTTAGTAATGCAAAGTGACACTGCTTAGTGTAATTCTGTTGGGACATCTTTAAATCTCTAAAGGAAGCCATATTGAATCCTTGACATCTGTATGCTTTGAACTGTAATTTTCTCCACAGAAGGAAGAGTACTAATTACTTCTCTAAATCAAAGGTATAATCGCTATTCTGGAGAAGAACTGAAATGTATTACACTGTATAAGTTGAAACTAAAGAGCATATTATTTTTATAAAGCAGCACGTATTTTCACATAATTTTGGTGTAGAGTTTTCTTTTTGAGTGCTATTGCGTGGAGTTACTTTTGGGTGGTCTGCAACCTTTACACTGTGCCTCTGTTATGTTAGTCTTGCCCTAGGCCAGGCTACCTAATTCCAACAGAAACATACTAGCTGGGCAACAGAGTTCTCTTCCTGACCTGTTACAGCTTTGCCCAATGTTTTCATTCAGGCTTCACAAGGGGCTCTATTGGGGTGGGGTGCGACAAACCTGGAAAGACCAATGGAGCAGATACATGGCCATCCCATGTCAATTATTTGGAGAGCCCCTGGCATTAGTGAATGTGCATGCCCACCCACACTCACCAACTCCTTCCTCGAAGTGCCCACAAATCGTATTGTCCCGACTGCTTTTTGCACTAGCCATAGAATCCCTAGCCAAGTGCCTCTGTAAAGCTGCAAAAGTTCGGGGATTTGAGTGGGAGGAGTACCTAGGGATGCAGTTGCGCTTAACGCTGATGTTCCCAAAATACTCTTGAGACTTTAGGTCTCTCCATCAATAAATCAAAGTGTAGCATTTTCCTGGTCCCCCCCCACTCTCAGCACTTGGGATGGGCCACAGGCTTCCAGATAGCCAGTCAACATTAAGTCAATTACTGAGCATCCCACCAGAGTGTCCCATTCAAAAAACTATCAATAAATGGTTGTACAATACCCAGGGAGTCCCCGTTTGTGCATCAAAAAAGTAGGTGCTCCAGTGCTTCCCAATCCAACACTTATTGTACAGCGGACGGGCATGGTTTTGGATACCCCTGGCGACACAGGTGGTACAGCTAACCTGGGGGGGCGCTGGCAAAGATGGGATGGAAACGGAAGCTCTCGACACAGACCCCACTAAAGGTGGGAGATTTGATGCATCAGGTGGCGGCACTGATGGGCTTCTCCAAATGGTATGGTATAGGTATTTCGGCCCTGAGTGATGTTATGGAAGGCATCACAGTAATATATTATGCCACCCTCCAGTGCGAATTCCATCTACATAGTAGCAAGTTCTATCACTATCTCCAGCTGTGCCATGCCTTGACGTCGCACATTCACAAGTTGGAGATTCTCCCTGACTACATCCCCCTTGAAGCCAAATTACTCCTTGGAGAAATTGTATATGCATAACACCACCTGAGTATATCAATCCCTAATATCACATATGCTCAACACATTTGCTGCACAGTGTACAGTCTGGGAACAGAACATTGGGGCCTTGTCGGATGAAGAATGGACAGAGGCTATTGCATCCCCGCCCATTGCGTCTTGATTACGATTCATACAACTGAATACCTCCACTGCACATATTTCATAGGTCACAAACTCTGGACAAAGGGAAGGGTTGCCTCCTCTTCCTGTCTTCGATGTGTGGAGTCAGAGGATACCCTCCTGCACAAAGTGTGGGAATGTGCTGAAAAACAACCATACTGGGCTCGAATTATGGCTTGTCTGGGCCAAGTATTGGGTAACCCATTCTGCGAGATCCTAGGTCATTCCTCCTCTATATATGCAGACTGATACACAACTGCCTTGTTCAGGCTAAGCCTGACAGAAGCTAAAAGGGATATTACTTGCAACTGGAAGGATGCTGCACCACGCAACTGTAGAGACTGGTGCCTGTACAGAGAAAGGCCAGTATACGAAGCCCAGTGTTGCCTTCAAAAATGAGTTAGAATTTGGCAGCGTTGAGCTGACTATAGAGGGATCTCCATTGCACTACCATAGGCCCAGAAATCCAGACTTGATGCAGACATTTAGACTTATGGATGTCCAAACCACTGTCACAGCTTTGGCATTATTTTGGGACTTACCTCCTTGCACGTTCAGGACACCCCCAGGTTGTTGGTGGGGATTATGCGTAAAGCATTGAGCCTTGTTCTTATATGTTTAGCACGTTATGGGGTGTTGCAATTTTTTTCCTGTAGACATCATATAAGAAACTATATAAAATGTGTCCCTCCCATAAAAAAACCTCAACAGCTGGATCATTGCATGTACCAACACCCTGCCTTCCCTCAAGCGCAACCCAATGTTAAGAACCCAACAGAGGCCTGCAGGTACACAGAGGAATTCAGGCTGACTAAATGCCACTGCAAGCAACTGGCATGCAAGTGGAGAACAAATCAAGACACCACGGATAAAACCCCAGCAGATACAGAACACCAAGCACACTGCTTTTGCAGCCTGTATCAATGCTGGCAGAAACAGCAGCAAGGAAATCATCACCACCATCAAAGCTTTAACTGTGCCTTCTGCCACCTCTTGCAACAGCACCTCTTCACAAGACCTGCACAACAAGCTCTTGGAATTCTTCTGTAATAAATTGCCTTCATAAACAGCAACTTCGGCCCTTAACCATCACCATTATAACTCAACTTTACGTTATGAAAGAATGAACTCTGACTTTGTGGCCTGCCGTCACCACAGTCAAAACCATCATTAACATGAAGATTATCCACTCTGGGGTCCCATCTGACTCCAACCCCCATCACATCTTCATCAAAGGACGCCTACTGATATTCAAAGCAGTAACTCCTATCCTCAATGCTTCCATTGACCCAGCCACATTCCCAGATATCTGGTAAAACACCACCATCACTCCCTTGCTCAAGAACCCATCTACTGTCCCGACCATGCTCTCCAACTACAGGCACATCCCCCAACTACCATACCCAGGCAAGATATCAGGGAAACTAATCGACCAACACCTTACCGACCACCTCAGCAACAACCAGCTCCTCAATGGACCCGGATTCAGGCACTGCCACTTAACAGAAACAGCACTCATCTCCGTCACAGAAAACATCCAAATGATCCTTGACAGAGGAGACATGGCATCCCTCATTCTCCTTGACCTCTCTGCATCATTTGACACAGTTGCACACTCCATCATCAGGCGCCTTCACAAGATCAGCATCCAAGGACCCACTCTTTGCTGGATCTGCTCCTTCTTAAGACATAGAACACAACCTGTCAGCCCAGCACCTTACTCCTTGGGAGGCTGCAAACTCATCTGAGGAGTGCTTCATTGGTTCATCGTTCAGCCTCACCCTCTTCAACGCATACATGATCCCTTTGGCCAGTCATCCGGCGAACACAACAGCAACATCATCTTCTACACCAACTACACACAATTCATACTCTCCCTCTTAGACAAAGTTTAGCACCTGCATTACCAAAATCACCAACTGGATGAAAGCCAACTGCCTCAAGCTCAACCCGGACAAGACAGAAGTAGTGGTCTTTGATGGGAAACATCCAATACAACAAAGTAATTACAATGCACTACCTTTACAAGGCAGCTATTACAATGCAACTGCCTTTACATTGCATGCCATTAGAATGCATGCCATTACAACACATATCACTACAACGCATGCCATTACAACGCATGCCATTACAACGTATTATAAGGTAAGTAATGGAGATTTTTTAGGGTGGGTATGGGTTTTAGGGTACATGGGAATAGTGATTTTTACCCCTACACTATCTAACTCTTTCCCTACTGATGCACTCACTGGAGTGGGAATAGTAATTTTTAACCCTAAACTATCCAGCACGTACCCTACTGTTGCACTCACTGGAGTGGGAATAGTAATTTTTATCCCTACACTATCCAACACTTACCCACTTACCCTACTGTTGCCATAAAAGTATTATGCATTGTAATGGTATACATTGTAATGGAATGCGTTGTAATGGTAGTTTTAGAAAATGTGCTGTAGTGGCATGCGTTGTAAAATCATGCGATGTAATGGTAGTTGCAATGTTAAAACTGCGTTGTAAAATCATGTGTTGGAATTGTTTGCTTTGTAACGTCATCCTTAACCTCCCACACAAAACTCTCATCCCACCACACCTCAGGGAGCTCCACTGGCTCCCGATACACAAACGCGCATATTTCAAACTCCTTACACACATGCTAAAGGTACTACATACCTTAGGCCCAACCTACCTGAACAGTCACATTTTCTTCCATCAACTATCCAGGCACCACTGCACAGCTCGACTCCTACTCACACACAGCTCAAGCATTCTAGTTGCCAGATCAGGAGGACGGGCTTTCTCTTACATCACTCCTAAAGAACAGAACAACCTCCCACTCCATATCAGAGTCTTCCCCTCTCTTCTTGAATTCCCAAAGAGGATAAGGACCTGGCTTTTCAATTAACCAACCTACTCCAGGAATGGCTAGGCACACACACTGGTGATTGTGAGCTTTATAGATACACATAACATATGGCAAATGCTGCACATTATGCAGAAAACGCAGTGATTGCAAAATCGCAAAATGTCAGTGGCCCTAGCTATAAGACACAACCTACTTTGAAAAATGCCTCTGCAATAGAGATCAGGTTCCCTCAGCCTTTAACGTTTTTTGAACATGCAGCACTGCTTTTACCTGAAACTGTTTTAGTTGATAAACCTTGTGCCACATAACTTTCACTGTGCACAGCCACAGTTGCTTCCAGCTGCCTTCAGTTCCTACTTTGCCTTCTATGCAACCACTTGTGTACGACCAGTGATAATATGCTGTGTATTACTATAGGTTCTTTCCTTTCAACTTTCTTTTTTAAAAGGATGTAAGAGTTTGTGGAGCAAGGTGAACAGCAGTATAATGGATGATGTCATCAGTGATGTTATTTATAGTTATGAGTGATATAATAAGTGAGACCATAAGCAGTGCATGACGGGCACAATTTATAGTAAGGTAATTAACCTGCAGCTAGAAAATGTCAATGCTTTTCTGCTTTTAAAAATTATTTTTTTATCTTATTTTAACATCTAACTATAACGTCACTTTAACTTTAGGCTATTTTCAGTGGTTAAGGGTGTACATCATCCACTGATGATGTTTTGTTACTGCATATGCCTATTTAAAATGTGATTAGGGGACAATGGACACTGGAGTGCCCTGCAAGCATAGTAACACAATGACATGCATACACTGTAATTTAGGCATACTTTCCCTGCAGCTTCGGTTGCACTTCCACCAACTGGAGTGCTTAGAGGCAAAATAAATGCAAAGAGACTGCAAAATGTATGAGGAAATTCTAGCCCTCAGACTTGAGCCTATCTTCAAAAATATCATACACCCTTCACAATCCGGTTTTATAAAGGGGCGATTCAGCGCTGACAACATCAGACTGTTTAGCCACGTTAATTCAAAAATCCCCACTCCTTACCCAGCCTGCTTGCGCAATAGCCTTGGATGCAGAGAAGGCCTTCGACAGGGTATCATGGGGTTTCCTCCATGCGGCGCTTACCTCCTTCATTCTAGGCCCCTCCCTACTCAAAATTATCCTCGCCTTGTATAAAGAACCTAAGGCTAGGCTGAATATCAATAGGCAGCTATCCAACACATTTAGCCTTCAAGAAGGAACTGATGGAGCGAGGATGGAAACAAAAATGTTTGTATACCCCTTGTGAAATCACTTCTCCATAACAGTAAAATGCATTAATCATGTGGTTTGCAAATAACCAACATAGAATAGAATGCACACACACAAATACAAGTGGGATACTAATTTGCTTATGTTGCGAATCATAATTTACTAATTAAGTGAAGTTGTCAAGTTAATCTTGTGCGCAAATGTTATAATTTAACCAAAATTTGTAAGAATATGCTTTCTATATGTCTAATTGTGGCATAAATGATGGCGAATGGTGAGTAAACCATGCTTATTTGTAGGCCTGGGCGGTAAATTCCGTTCCGCTCGTGGAATTTGCGGAATTTCGGTAATTTCGCGTTCCGCGGAGAACTCGAATTTGCCCAAAATTCTGTGTTCCTCAACTTCGCGAAATGTTTTGCTTGTTCGCGTTCTCAAAGTGCGTGTCCACGAGATATTTCCCCCCGAGCACCCAAACAACGACTGTGAACAGGAAAAAAGCATTGCGAACAAGCAATTCAGCATGTTAGCGGAGATTTTTTACTGTTTCAAGGAGATTTGCGTAACGCAATTCCGCAAATTCCGCCCCCTCTACTTAGTTGTTGCTATATCTGCTAGATAATAACTAACTGGGTTACCTTAGAAAGGGGGGAGGTAAACAGAAGGGCTATATTTCGAAAATTAACGTTTAATTGTGTTTGTTTCTATAATAGTTCCCGTTGTGGCCTATGCGGCCCAATCCAAAATGGAAGTTTTCCGCGACTCCGAGTGTGATGTACGCATGCGCAACAGAACTCGAGAGGAGTGCAAGCAGCCTGTGCCTGTACAGTGTGGGTCAAGGACAGTGTGACCTGGATGCTCGATTCGGTGTCAACAAATTTGAATGCCTGCATCATGAGCATGGGAAAGTTTGAAGAAATTACAAATTAAAGGACACAAGCAGAAAGGACTGCAAAGAGGCAATAGAGACTTTCAGCCTGATTCATGTACGGGCCGTTTTGCGTGGCCCTAATAGCGAATCATAGCGACTCGCTATTGAGGACACGCAAAACGGCATTCATGTAGGAATTGCTAAATCAATAGCGATTCCTACATGTTCTCTATTTGCGAGTAGCAATTTGCTACTTGCAAAAAAAGGAATAACTCCCCATTCATTCCTATGGGCCAAAAGGCCCATAGGAATGAATGGGGAGTATCCCTTATTTGCGAGTAGCAATTTGCTACTCGCAAATCAGATAGCGATTTTAAGGGTGCCAGGGGTGTCCAAAGGACACCCTGTAGCACCCCTAAAATGCACATTTGAACAGGTGTTGCGCACACACATGTCCAAAGGACATGTGTGTGTGCAACATGCAACTTAGAAAAATGCTTTTAAAAGCATTTTTCTATGTTTTTGCTATTTACCGAGAGGTCTGACCTCTCGGTAAATAGCGGCCCAATTTTGCTAAATCTCAATTTTTGCAAGTGTCATGAATAGCATTTAAGGAATCTCTAATAGAGATTCCTTAAATGCTAATCCTCGCATATTTGCTAATTCCTCATTAGCGATTTTTGCATTTGGGATTGTGAATCCCAAATGCCAAAATTGCACTCGCAAAAGGCAAGATTCTGAGAATCTTGCCCTTTGCGAGTGCAATATTGCTTCATGAATCTGGCTGTTTGTCTTTTGAATTATACCGATGACTTTGCGGAAATACGAACAATAAGGTAATAAGGTTATGCTCCTCCACCCCTTGGACTAACCAATCAGAATAAAGAAAGACCCCAAAAGTTACACGTTTTAGATAGATAAGTTAGGGAAAAAGGGTATAAAAGCTTGCTTTTTGATTTTATTTTGCACCACGACATGCTGTCGTATTATTTGATTTTTATGGTGCGAGGACTTTGAAATTTTTCTGGAATTTCAACTTTTCGAATGGGTGCGGAGTCCTGATGGAAGGTGAACACCAAGAAAGAATAGAGAGGTGGTTTTTGGGAACTGTTCTGTCCTTATGCTGATGTCCGTGTCCTGAAATCTTGGAAATATAATTTTGCTAACTTACCTGAACTGTTATGCTAAATAAATATAAATGTTTGAATTTAACTTTTCTTTCTCTTTAGGTTATTAATGTTTTAAATGATTATTGAAATAGAGTGAATACAAGTAAGGTCATGCTAGGAGATTTAAACTCTTAAATAAAAATTAAATAAATGGAGAATTAAGCTGGTCTTGTTGTCCATTAGTTAACTTTTACTAGCAGATCCATTGACAATTATGGGGTGGTGTTTTTATGTTTCTTGAAATTAAAACCATGGTAATATCGATAAACTGCAGATGTATATAGTGTATAAATTTTAGTATGAAATAAGACACTCCGCTAAAAATCCAGCTGCTCTCCTCTAGTCTTCACCAATCCTTGGAGCAGGGTGATTGTGTGTATAAATGACTCGCAGTGTTATGGGCCCCACTGATGAGTAATGAGAGAATAGCTCCTTAGGAGTATGGTGATGGTTTTGCAGGTAATTTCTGGAGCCGCGCTGAATCAGCACCAGGCAGGGATTCCCCTTCTCTTTAATGCTATTTCTACCAACACTCGAACCTCTGCTTACATTAATTAGAGAGAACCCACTCATCCAAGGCATACTTTTCTCTGAAGGCCCGCAAAAACCGGCTGGATTTGCCGATGATATTTTCTTCTTCATCACAACTACCGAACCAGCCCTCACCCACATCAGGTCCACCATGAACAGCTTCTCCGAAGTCTCAAGATACTGTTTTAACAAACAAAAAACATGAGTACTACCCCTCAATGTCCATTGTAACAGTTCCATGATCAGCTCCTTTAGTCTTAAATGGGCCCCTAACAGTTTAAAATACTTAGGAGTAAGGATCATTCTATATTTCATTCATTCAAATAAATCTCAAGGATTTAATTAACCTATATGAACAAAAGACACTAGACAAAATTATGGACAACATTGACAAATGTATTTGGATTGGGTTAGGGCAATCAGGCACACTCTTAGCTTAGATAAAGTGGTATGGAAGAGAAGGAAGCATTTTTGGATTCCTTGTATTAATTGGCTTGACGAACTATAAATCAACTGTGTCCAATGATTATGCCTTTTGCGGAACGAAACACCCTAAGATCAGTCCAAGGGTCTGGTAAAGTGTAAGACTGAGTTGATTATAGACATGGTGGTACCGTAAGATTCATATTGGGTGTCTGCAAAAAGAGCTTCCTCAAAGATTCTCAGTATAATCAATACCGAAAATATCTTTGATGGCGTATGAGGACTAAAAAAATAAAAATAATAAATAAATAAAAAATAAAAAAACATTGACAAATGGTCAAACAAATTTATGACCTGGTGGGGAAGAATAAAATCCATTCAAATGATGATTACACCCCTCATCATCTTTCGAATCAGTATGTCCCTTAGTTACCTTTCTGACTCCCTTTTTATGAAAATAGAGGCGATTCTTACCGAATTCCTATAGAAATAAAAAAAACAGAATCATTCTAAAGAAACTAAGGCTTTCAAATTAACTAGGAGCCCTAAACATCCCAGATTACTGCAGTACCAACACACCTTCCTTGTTAAACAGGGAAGCTAGTGGTTTCTACCCACCACCAACAGAAAAATCAAAACAGTACACTCTGCTAACACAATCACAATGCAAAGACGATACAAGCTATCCAACAAAATGCGTCACTCGCACTTAGCCTCCTTATGGCGCAATGAAAACCTCAGAACAGAGGGTAGAACACTTTTCATTGAGAAATGGGCACAAAAGGGCATACTGTTGAAAGAGGACATTGGCACCCTCTCAGGACCCATTCCCTTCTCCCAGCTCAAAATGAAATTCGACCTCAATGGCATAGACATCTTTCACTTCTTAAAAATCAAATCACTCATAGACAGACATAAACCCCAACCCCTCTAAACCTCCCAAAGACTCAAAATACTTACAGAAAAGGGAGTCACGTGGCAACCAGTCTATACGCTCTCCTTTCTCCCACTAAATCTGTGCTAACCAAACCCATCCGGGGTAAATGAGCAACCCTACTGGCTGATCCTGGCAACTCCCATGTGACAACACCTGACAGGTCATCCATTTGTGGAAACCTCACCACCAACAAACACATTTACTTACTGGCACACTGCCATTATTGGATTGCTAATATGGACCACTGGACCCCATGAAAACTTTATAAACTAGGTCTCCTATCCTTGGACACCTGCTGGAGTTGCGAGAAGGAAGCAGGGGACTTGAGACACATGCTTTGGGTATGCCTTTTTACAAAACAAATCTGAAAGGATATCAGTGATACTGTATCATAAATTCTTCACACAAAGTGGACTCCAGACTTAGGGGCCTTTACACCAGGTATACTTCCACTGACACTAAAACAAGCATTGAACAAAGATGAACAAACCAAATGGAATATACTAGTCACAACTGGTCTCAAAGTCATCCTTTCTGAGGGGAAGAACTCATCCAAATGCTCCACCCAAACCTGGTGGGAATGGGTTCAATTCACTAGAAGCACTATCATTTTACAGAATATGTATCTTAAATCCTCTCAACAGATTGAAGGGAAAACCTGGACCAAACTAGACAACTATATATCGAATTATCCCAACCATCCAAGTTAGGGGACACTCCCACCTACTCACTTCTCCCCCCCTCCGCCCTTTATTTTCTTTACGCATCCCTCCCCAGTGTCCCACCATTCATCCCTGACATGTCCCAACACTCCATGCTAAATTCCTCTCACTCTCACTTCTTCTTTCCTCTTGCTTTCTGACTCTATATCCTTTCCCAATACACAACCATTGCCATACAAACAAGTTACCATATAGTCCTCCCTTAGTAACCAACACAACCCATTCACCACGCCAACACCAATCAACTATATGTCAAACCGATTCACGTACACCTCATACTCTCAGAGGCTTATCGTTTATTTGTAATCTATTATAATGTTGTCTTTCACTCAAATTATCAATTTCATCCCCTGGATGGATTGCTCTATTTGTATCTTCTTTCCTGTATTTTGTTTACACAAAAACCTAATAAACCATAAAAATTAGGCATAGAGGTTTGCTACTTCCAATAATGTGTAAAATACATAATTCAGTTACTTCAGTTGTATGTAGCTTATTTGGAGACACCAACAAAAAACAACATATGTTCTTCATCTAACATTGCTAGGAATAAATACGGTGAGCATTGCCATCAAAATTCAAGCCGCTCTTTATACGACATAATGCAACTGATACAGTGTATACATTTCTTTTCTTTTTTTTAAAATATTTTTATTAAGCAGGAAAAGCAAGAGTCATTATACAAAAAATAAAGGCAGTAACACAACGTAAATAAATTATATAACATGGAATACAGACAAGGGATTGATTTAAACAGAAGTAAGCATAAACAAAAACAGTAAACACTTAGGGCGTAAGAAATGAATACACAAATATTTAAATCAACCAATACCACTAGGAGTAATGCCAGCTTTCCAGTTAATAATTGGACGCCAGAGTGCTTCCCCGCGTGCCCTAGATTTAACTCCTCTTATTTCAAAAATAGCAACTTCATATCTATGGACCGCTAGGAAGCGCGCTAGCCACATCTGAAAACTTGGCGGGTCAGCTTCTTTCCAGCGAGCAGAGAGAATTAACCTTAGTACCGCTGTGCCTATAAACAATATACTTTCTTCTGATTTTGTTAAATTTAAGGAGTAATCATGTCCTAGTAAAAACAAAGTTTCTGACTCTGGTATTTTATGACTAAATACCTCTTCCCAAAAGGATAATATCATACTTTTGATCAACATCAAATCGGGACAACTATAAAACATATGAATAAGGGTTGCCGGCCCTTGGGTACATCTAGGACATAAATCATTCTCATGATTACCCCATGAAAACAGTTTAGCAGGAGTAAAATAAAGGTCAAATAAAGTTTTATAAAATTGTGCTTTATGGTTGCTAGCCATAAATAACTTCTGGCTCATCTCTAAGACTCTATCGATGTCCACATTGGGATTGTTTAATTTTGTTACCCATTTATTTTCAACTTTATCAAGATCATCATGTTTCTTGCTCAAAAGAATGTTATACAAAGTCCCTATCCTGGTGTTTATTCTAGGTATAAATTAAAAAAAATCTCCATTTGGTAAATTATATTTTTCTTTCAAATCGAAAAAGGTGGCATCAAAGTCATTTATTAAGAATTCACCAATTGT
This sequence comes from Lissotriton helveticus, assembly GCF_964261635.1. NCBI lineage: Eukaryota > Metazoa > Chordata > Amphibia > Caudata > Salamandridae > Lissotriton > Lissotriton helveticus. Next base: position 608,190,010 of record NC_136059.1, on the reverse strand, counting down.
TTTAATTCCCAAGTTATCCCATTTCCTTACGACAGGAATGAGATCCTGACCTTGAATGGCATTAGAGCACCAGAGCGGTGTATATCGATTAATCTTCCCAATATGCATATATTTGGCCACTTTATTCCAAATTCCCCATGCACTAGCTATAATTTCTCCCTTAAAGTCCTTATAATTCTTTGCCTCAGTCTTCCGTAAGAGTAAACCCTTAGCCTCCTGACCTAAGAGGAGCTCATATATTGAAGGTATTACTCCAAAGCCTTCCGGGCTTTCTAGACTTGGATTACTAATCATAGGAGTAAGCTGTTATAGAAAAGCCGCCCAGTGATAGAGAGTTATATTAGGTATAGTAAGACTGCCTCTATTAAAAGGGAGTGATAATAATGTAAGTGACCTCCGAATCTTCCCATGTTGCCACATAAATTTTAATATGAGTGAGTTAATCAGCATTAACGTTTTCTGATCAATGGCTAGCGGAATTGCCCGAAATAAGTAGAGGCATCTAGGTAGCGTATTCATTTTTAAAAAATTGGCTCTTCCTATAATGGAAAGATGGAGGCTATTAACCCTTTCGAGATCGTCCTTAATCTTGACCACTAATGGATCAAAATTAGCTTCTGCTAGAATCTTGGTGTTAGCACAAAGAACAACTCCCAGATACTTGGCCTTTTCAGCCCTACGTTGATCCGGACAAATGGTATTATCCGTACAGAGAATAATTGTTTTTCCTCTGTTAAGAGAGTATCCCGAGCAGCGCCCAAACTCCGTAGTCACTCTCTCTATTTCACAAATAGCCTCGATCGGGTCAGATGTAGTGACTGCGATGTCATCGGCATAGGCCAATACTTTAGTTTTAAAGTGGCAACTAATAACAGGTTTAATAATATTGCTTTCTAATAATTTCAAAATAAGGGGGTTAATATATAGAGCAAAAAGCAGAGGCGAGCACGGGCACCCCTGCCTAGTGCCCCTGGCAATGTTGATATGTCCAGATAATGACCCTGCTGCTAGAATTTTAGCTTTGGGGCAGAGGTACATTGACTTAATAGACTTAACGAATTTGGGGCCGAAATTATTGCGTTTCATAACTTCCCACAGAAAGTCCCATGAGACGCGGTCAAAGGCTTTCTCAGCATCAAGTAGGATCACTGACATTTGTCCCCCCGTGGCAGCCATGGCATCAAATAATGCGATTACCCGACGGGTGTGTTCTGTAGTCCCTTTACCAGGAATAAAACCATGTTGCCACGGGGAGACAAGACGTTCAATGACCCCACTGAGTCTGAGAGCCAATACCTTTGCATATAATTTGGAGTCCGAATTAATCAGGGATATAGGGCGATAAGAGGTTAGCTGCTCGGGGGATTTTCCCTTCTTTGGAAAAACGATTATATTAGCTTCATCCCAGGAGGCTGGTGGAACACCATTACATTGAATCCCAAGAAATAAATCATGTAGAATAGGGCATAGTTGGTGGCTAAGAATTTTAAACAGATCAATCAGTAATTTGTCTGGACCTGCTGCTTTACCAGATGACAATAAAGATAAAGCAGCATCCACCTCTGCTAGAGTAATTTCTTTTTCAAGTTCTTCCTTGGTGGCATCATCTAGTAGCTTCATAGCCTCAGAGTTAGTAAGAAAATTATCAAGATAATCTGTTATATCCAATTCGGTAGGTGGCGCTTCCTCCGAATAGAGGTTCTGATAGTACCTTTGGAATTGGTAATTGATATCTGTCGCGTGGGTAAAAGTCCGCCCATTATCTACTATTGAGGAGATATTATTCCTAACAATTTTCTGACGTGTACGAAGTGCCAACTGTCTGCCCACTTTCTCCCCACTTTCGTAAGCTTGTTTCCTATGTGCTTGGTATGTTTGGGCAGCTTTCTGACTAAGTTTAGTGTTTAGTTCGGATTTCAGCACTGCTACCTGTAACATCAGATGCCTGGCTTCTTGTTTTTGTATGATTTTAGCAGTATGTTCTTCCTCAGCTTTAGCTAAGGCTGTAACTTTCAATTCATATTTTTTTTAAAGATGTTTCCGGCTTTATTTTGGAAGCTAATGGTTTCCCCCCTTAATGCAGATTTGTAGGTATCCCATACAATATTTCTTGACGGGCTAAAGCGATTCATATTAAAAAATCCCTCAGTCCAGGTTTTAATATATCTAATGTATTCATTGTTAGATAGCAGCTTCCTATCAAAAGACCACGAACAATGTTGAGTAAGATTAGTGTTGTAAGTAGTTGATATTATTAAAGTATTATGATCCGAAATTATTTTAGGTGGTTTGTTTATGCATGAATAAGGTGCTAGGTCCCTAGAGGTAAAGATGTAGTCGATCCGAACATGTTTTTGATGGGGGTGGGAAAAATACGTGTAACCCGGGTCATTGGGGTTATTTTGTAGCCATATATCAGTTAAGCCCAAGCTACATACCAGGCTTTTAACCGCACGGTATACCCTTGGTTTCCGACCCATATATTTCTGTTTTAGTGCTTGCACCATGAATGATGGCAGAAGTGAAATGTTAAAATCGCCAAAGAAAATTAACGGGCCGTGCCACGTAGCTAATTCTATTTCCAGAGTTTCAAATACTGCGGGGTCATCATAATTTGATCCATAAACAGAGCAAACAATGATTCCACAGGCCAGTTTAACAATTGCCCACCTTCCATGTATGTCAGACAGAAAACGTACTCCCTGGCCAAGGCATGGTTTTACAAAAATTGCTACACCCCTGATATTGGAGGACTGGGATATAGTTATCAGCAAATTATACCCCTTGAGGTTCAGCAAAGCTCTTTTGCTCCAGGTAACATGCGTCTCCTGAATGCACAAAATATCTACAGGATTTAATTTCATTAATTCGCCCAAACGAAGACGCTTGTCTCTGGGTAGGAGCCCCCCTACATTCCAAGATTGAACACTAAGCCTACCCATTGTTTATGTAAAAAAGTTGTATAGTAGCCTTACTCAAATAATATTCCTTGTCTTGCTTCATCTCCTTTTTCATTGTTTCAAAAATTAACATTGCCCTTGCTAATAAACCTGGTTCGTTTTTAGTTTTTTTCTTCCCCTTCCCCACACCCCCCCTTCCCACCACCCCAAAACTCCTTCCCCTGAACCCTCCCCCTTTGCCCCTCTCCCCCTTGCGTAGGCATTCAGACTCTACCAGAGTCTGTGTGATGTAGTTCCTGCACCTCTACTGAGCTACCGCTTCCCAACATAAAAAGACTAGTGAAAATTAAACACATGAACATTTTTTATAAACCATGACCAGGGTAACCTCTATATCTTACAAAGCATCTAGATGAATCTCAATTCATGCCTAACAAATATTACGAAAATATCCACGTATGTCACATAATACATATCAGATCACTCATGGTTAAATGTTGTTCCTTTGCTAAGCATGTACAGGTTGCTAGCAACGCCTATACATTTTCTAAGATTATCTAAGATAGTTCGTCAAGATAGGCTTTTGCTTTCACTTCAGACTGAAAAAACTTTGTCTGACCACCATGTACAACTTTAAGTTTAGCAGGATTGTTCAAGAATGCCAAGGCTCCCTTATCTTGAAATGGTTTAATCAATAGGCGCAACCGCCATCGTCTTTCCACGGTTGCGTGGCAAAAATCGGGCCTTGAAAAAAATGAGAAATCACTAAAAGATAATTTGTGATCAAATGTACTAAAAGTTCTGGTACTGACATTTTTTCAATGTCTGGATGTGGTGTGTAGCTGGCTAGAACCGGCCACATTGCTCCTGGTCTACCTAGTGGACCGAACCTGGTGATGTGATCATTATGTTTTAGGGCGCCTTTAAACCAGAGCAGGTGCTCTTGGTATTTTAATGGGATTTCCACCTCCTCGAAAGGAGTGTACTCATCCGGTGGTTCCTCTATTTTGTAATAGTGGAACTCCTTTGTTACAGCGTTTGCTGCTGGAAAGTTTATCCATGAATAGAATACCTCTGTCTGCCGATATTCATGTGCCTCAATTACAAATATGACTGTACCACCTCTCGATGTCAGTCCATTTTCTATAAGTTTTAAAGTTATAGTTTTTCTTATGCTGACCGGGATGAGTATTGCATCCGGGTCTTGCTGTAGGAGACTTGTGTCATCCGCTAGGAGTTGAGCTGCTATTCTAGCTGTCTCCCTATCTTCTTCATTGTCTGACATTTTACTGACAAGAAGATTTTTGTTGCAGATCAGGTTTTCACGGAAAAGAAGATTAGGTGCACAATATTTTGGAACACTGTATCCTTCAACGTTGAATAAACCAAAAAACCATACATAGGAGTCTCCTCCTACTAAGTTTGGTGGATTTTTAACCTTTTACCCACTCCAGACGTCTTTGGAGTATTTATGGGAGAAAGGGTCTGTGTGAAAAGCACAACTGAGTTACTCTAATGTCTTGCGTTAGTTTTATCGCCTTACCAAACCGTTGGGCGCCATGTAGTGTAGTTCCTATTATCCCAATAGGCTCTGCGCATTGGAATAATATCTTCAATAGTATAGACGTAGGACAGAGGTTAACTAGGTCTTCTACTGACGATATTAGACTTAAGTTTTGTGTGCCAGCTAGCTCAGAGTTCACTAGAAACTTTCTCGAATAGGCGAGGAGGAGTTTAACCTCCCTGGATAGACAAGAAGGGATTTCGTTTCTGACAACCATAGAACATGACAACTTTGCTCTCCCTAATCAAGAGTATATCTCTAGAGTCGTGTGAAAACAAAAGACAACTATTTTACTCAGTCAGTACGTGCATACTTAGTTCCACCAGATTGTAGAGAAAGAAGAGATGGGCGTGTTCAATAAAAGGTGTTATTTATTGATCAGTCTCTTTTTCTCATACAAGAGAAATGAATCGCTACAGTAGCAATACTTAAGGTTAAGTAAAATGCATACAGTAAAAGCAGGATTATAAAATAATACTGTAGAAGCATTGATATGGTTTCTTAGCCATATGATACTTTAAAATGGATAAAAGATATACATACATATATACATTGACTAATCGTACTCAACTGGTGCTTCTAACTACGCCTACCCCGGTGTACCTGACCTAAGCTTAATACGTGGGAGGGAGTAAGTAAGTAGCAGTTTAAGTTAAGTTTGTTTTGCCAAGAATCTGACTCAAGAATTCTCTGTAAGGGGTTAGTCAGTTAAGTACCTGGGATTTAGAAGGCAGGAGGGCTGGTATCTCTGTCTCAGGACTCGGTATCCCAATCACCCGCAAGGGCAAGTTGGAAACGCTAGAAGCTGGATTTCTCGGCAGGAGAAAAGGCAGCGTCTCTCTTAGCGCGTCAGGAGGGAGGGGCAGCGTCCGTGGGCTTCCTGCATCAGCTGGGCTCTCCGGCAAGTAGTCACTGCTCCAAGCTCATCACCACCGTGTCTTTGCTTAGGGCAGCGTCGGTATATTTATACCTGAAAGGTGCCGGGTTTGACGTAAGGATGGACATAAGACGTCAATAAAAGATGTCATTAAGAACTGGTCGTTCTTACATTCTTTACAGGAGTTCTCGAACGAAATCAAAACAATAGCAGCGGGGATTTCCCAGGTTTGCTGGAGGCTTGGTTTGTTTAGAGAACTCGGTGTGCTTTCTAGGGGGCTGGAGGAATAGTGCTTGCTTAATGTGACAGCATGCGCTATGACTAATTTATGAAACGGGTTTCTGTGCCGTTGTATGGATATTAGTGATTTATAACCGGACAAGGGTCAGAAATTGGAGTATCAATACAGGTCCCTAGATAAACATACTACAGTCTCGCTTTCTCAGACACCACCTGCCGTATCAAAAAATTTCCAAAATATACTAAAATAGCATGGGGGTACACCCCTGGTTTAGGTGGTAAATTGAATGGGACTCGATGGGCCCGTTGTACTTCCACATTCCAATTCCAGATTTGTACTTCAGGCATAGATTCACTAAGAAGTTTAATAATGAAAGCTCGCATGTTCTCCCCCTCCATCTTCTCCGGAACTCCTAAAATACGCAGATTATTGCGCCGCTGCCTATTTTCGAAGTCCTCAAGCTTCCATTTGATATCCGTGAGCTCAGCCTCTTGAAGCTTAATTTTCTCAGAGTTCTCAGAGGAGTCTTTTTCAGCCGACATCACCCTTACTTCCATCTCCGTAACTCTTTCGCCTATATGATTACAAGTTTTTGAGAGTTTCTTGACAACCCCTTGCATTTTGCGCAAAGCTGCCCGAGATCTTTTGCTATCCAGAGCAGTCTCCTCTCTATGCGCTGCTATAGCCTGTAAAATGGTCTCAACTGCTGTGGGAGGTATCTCCGTGTTGGCGGAGCTGGGACCATGGCTGGCATCAGGGCGATCTTTGGCTAGACCACATTGCATGGCTCTGGGTCCTACTTTAGTCTTGGCTTTAACAGTATTAATATTCTGCATTCTTTCCCCATAACTATCTTCTGAAGAGTTAGGAAGAGGTTCCGAATCCTCGTCCTCCTCCTCCGTCGACTCATAGCTCTCCGACCATTCCCACACAGCATCTGCTCCAACCTCTCCGGTCTCGTCAGAAAAGGAGTAAAACTCGCTAAGGTCTTTTTCAACCTCCGGGAGCTGAGTGGTTTGTAGCAAGCTTACATTAGGTATTAGCACATTGATACCATTGATACCTTCGTTTGCTGCAGTCACCCCCGGGGAGCCGCCAGGAAGCATAAGTGGGGGTATGGACAGTAGTTCTTCAGAAGCAGCTAAGTGTGAGTGTGAGGTAGATGGTATAAATATGGTTTGGTTTGTAGCTAAAGCTGCCTCCGTAGTCAAATTACCTAGCTCACTTTGTACCCCTAATATGTTTCCACCAGGGCCTGTGAACGACATAGCGCGCCCCTCCACACCTCGGGTCTCGCCAGCTTCTAGCTCCACTGCCAACTCATTAGATTGCAAAAGTTCAGAAGTCTCAATAATGGTCGAATTATTAGTCATGACCATACCTGTGGACCGGAGGTTGGTGGCAGCACACGAGGGATCAGATGCTCCATTGTTTAAGCCAGAATGTTATTTGTTTGAGACATGGAGAGAGCTGAGTAACACTCGTCCACTAAACTGTTCTGACCATCATTTGAAGGTATAGTAAATAGTGATTTAGACTCAACCTGAGGGCTAGCCTGGGCTGGTTGTTTCTTCAAAAATAGATCAAGTACTGGGACCCCCCCAGTAGTACTTAGCTTTCTTCGCGAGGCAAGGACCTCCTGTCTTGGAATGTTGTTCAAGGGCATAGTCGCTTGTTGCTTCTTCGCTTTGGTTCTCACTGTTTTAGCCGAAACGCTGTCAGTTTCTCCCCCGTCCAATGAGCCCTCTCGTTGTTGCCTTTCCGCCTCTTTGCGTAGCACTCTGGCTGCCTTCGCGACCCACGCTTTGGTCGCGGCAGCTGAAGGACTCTTCGGTCGCATTGCTGGTATTTTCAGAGGACTCCGCACACACGGTTGCACTCGGAAAGCGAAGCTGCCACACACCAAAACGCCTGAGCTCTGTAGCGGTGGTTGCACCGCCTGAAATATCCTCCGAAGCAGGGCTGTTGCAACAGGCTGGAGTCTGTTGGAAGCGTTACCGTGAGGGGCCTCCGCGTATATCCAGGTAAGTTCGGACGTCTTCCGTGGCTTTCCCTTCTTTTTCTATACTGTAGAAGCCCCTGTACCATAACGCCACGTAGATAGGAGCAGAAAGCGGGAGTACAGATTAGGGCGTAGAAACAAGTTCGAAATGGTCAATTTTCCTTGACTGCTACGACTGCTACGATTCTCAGCAAATCAGCAAATATCCATCATCGTTCAGCAATAGTTGAAGTAGGCAGTCAGCAGTCATTTACACGCTCCATTCAAAAACAAAAAAATTAGCGGTGTAGGCTTCGGTCATCTCCGGTCTGGTCGCAGTGAAGCGGAGCTCAGTGAAGTGCTGCAGTCCGGTCTAACGCTAGACCGCCATCTTGCCTCCTCCACGTAGACAGCGTATACATTTCTAGTGAGGACCAAATTGTGTTTCTATTTATGAAGTCTTGACCTCCAGAAAGAGCGATAGAGAGTATAACATACAGACATGCACTTTACTAAACAGAACAAACTACTGGTTGTAAAAGTGTAAATGATTTTGCCAATACAGTGAAACAAAGCAAAAGGCTCCACGGGGTGCATCACAGTTGTGGGAGTACACCTTGAAAGGTGGTTTGAGTCTTGGATTTTCTCTGAGCACGGTTTGAGCATGCCAAGCGACTTTTGAGTTTGAGGAAGGTCCGTGCTGGCTGGCTTTTCCAGTGATGTAATGATTATCTAAAGTGGGACACAAACTTTCTATGTGCTAGGCCGGAAAATCACCACTGTCTGGTGGCAGTAGCGCACAATCTAAACAAGATTTAGAAATCTTCAGGCCTAGGTTTAATGTTGGTGCAGTTTCTGGGAAATGACCACTTAAAACTCCTCCTGTCTCATCTCCAAAGGAAGGGATAAGTGCACATGGCCCTGTGCAAACAGGTGGGCTTCAAACAGCCACCTGACAAGTAACAGTAATTCAAGGAATCCCCTGGGCCTTAAAGTCAGTCAGACAACATCCTGCTCGAGTAGCAGGTGTTTACTCCAGAAAAGACTCTGCATAAGAAGGAGCCAATCAACTCATTAGTCTAACAGAGGATTCAGGATATATACGTGTTCCAGCAGTTGCACATTAACAAGTACAAACTCTATCCCTATTGGTTCAAATCATAAACTTTGGCAATTAACAAAGACAATCTCTATCCCTATTGTTTAAAACCATAAACCTAAAGTAGACTATCAGGTTTTACCAGTGCTGATCAATATCCACATTACAACAGTGTGGTAGCTCAAAATGTTGAGCAAGTCTGTTCCAGGTAGGCCTCAAAATCAATGGGTCTTGATTTTTTTTTAAACAGATTTTATTTGTCAAGGAGCATATATGGAGCAGAGCTCTGTACCCCAGAAACTTCGGCATAAGAAAAGAACATCATCATGACTTTGACTTTTACAAAAGCAAATCAAGGAAAAATGGAGAGCAATACAAATGAAAACCCCACAGAGAAACCATAACCCAACCAACCCTCCCCCTATTGCACTGAAGTCTACCCCAGAGCTGCACAGTAATAAAAATGTACTGTCGTCAATTAGTGCAGCCTGCTGTTACACATAAAACTAAGTCCTGCAGCAACAGAATGGAAGTTAAGCCGGGTCGAGGGGCCCTGCCGTAGCGACGGGCTCCAGCTGCAAGCCTCGATAGTCCGCCCAACTCTTCCAGATTTTAAAATGTTTGAGCGGGCACCCTCTTGCCGTAAAAATGGGAATCTCCAAGCCCATCCAAAAGTCCAGGCCATTCATCCATGCGGACACTGAGGGCGCTGCCAGTGCCCTCCATGCCCTGGCAATATCTCTTTTAGCCAGAGTAAACCCAAGCAGCATAAGATGACGTTTGTATATGTTGCCCCTCACCCCCTCCATTACATGTAAGAGTACCAGCTTCGGCGAGCGGGGAAGGTCCCAGCCCAATACTTCTGAAAGGCAGGCCATAACTCCCCTTCAGAATCATGCCAAGGCAGAGCAATGCTAGACTGTGTGCATCTGGGTACCCTCCTCCCTTTCGCATCTGAGACACACAGAGGAGGCCACCAAACCCGCCCTCCATAATCTAACCAATGCTATCCCCGCCACGAAACCCAGATAAAGTAGTCAATTGTGGCAATCGCCCATTATTCTAGAGGGAGTCTCCCACGTCAGCCTATTCCACCACCCCATCCTCTTTTGAGCCTGTCCCCAGATTTGGAAAATATCCCTCGTAACTGACAGCAATGAGTTGCACAATGGTGCAGAGTATAATTTAGTGTGTGAAGAGAAATCTCCCATACACCTTCGTTCAACAGCATAGGCCGAGTCTGCCCTATCCCTGTACCACCACTCATTTAAGACGAGCAGGTGCAAGGCCATATAGTACGATAGTATGTCAGAGGTCACCAGCCCCCCACAGTACGTAGATTGGAGGCATGTGCATAATGCAACTCTCGCCACCTCACTGGCCCACAAAAACTGTCCCAGGGCCGCATTCACCTGTCGGAACCATCTGGGAGGAATCAGGTTGGGGTGATTCTGCAGGTGGTATAGTAAACGGGGGAGCGAGACCATTTTGAAGATAGCCGATCTGCCATAGATGGACAATGGCGTATGGCAGTGGTTCCCAAAGTGTGCGCTGCGGCACCCCGCTGGGCCGTGATGAGAAGCCAGGGGCGCTGCACCACCCGCATGATGTGGGTCGTGAAAATTGCAGCCGCAGCGCAACATGCGGGTAGGGGTTTGAAATGCCACCTTCAAAATGGTTTGGCCCAAGAGCAAACTGCCGCCATACACATACGTGCGTACATTCGCACGCGTCGTACGTGCTTTAAGATGTGTAGTCTCAGCATTACTGGCAAACGCAGCTTGGAGCATTTGAGGATCATTGTTGCTGACCGCCGTGTTGTGCCATGCCTCGTGGGACTCTCTTCACCAGGAAATCGGTAAGTAAGGGCGTGTAGTGCCGCGCCCTGTATGCGCACTTTCTTGTAAATGTGGGATTTGTGATCATGGACATTCAGTGCCCAACACAAATTCCTGGGTGGAATCTCCCTGAGAAATGTTCCATCCCTTCCCCTGTGAAGTGTGGGTACGGTGCATGTCTTGATTAGGCCATAGTACAAGATGAATGCGAGGCAAAACGGCCTGATTCTTTTGTACATACATTGGTTCCAGATACAAGAAGTATTGGTGTCGCGCGCTAGCCCTGAAAACATGTTGTACTGTGCTTGAGATCACGACATCTTAAAGTCGATGTACCTGGCAATGAAAGTTACTGGACCCACCAGAATTACAGTCGACTGGCTGACCCATTATTAATCTTGCGGAGACTGTGGCAGTTGTAATCAGCTGCAGACTTCTGGTGAACGATTGGTGAGAATGAGGAATAACCGCCAGATTGGGTCCTACATTTCCAATCCTGCTGATTTTTCCCTACTGCTGAAGAGATCCTGATGACTTGCCAGGTAATCCCATTATATTTTAATAGTTTTTGGTGGCTGACAAAGTAAAGCAGATAATTCATGGTAGAAATAGCAAGGGACACAGGCAGGCCCCCGGAGAACCTGCTTGGGTTAGGTCTATTTTTTAATATAAGAGAAGCTCAGGCATGGTGTGCAGATGGATTTTAAAGTTCCGAAAGCTAAAATATTTTGGAAAGTAAAACGAGTCACAGAAGCACGGAAGTGCTAAAACATAAAAGCAAATGGCCACTTATTCTTGTACAAAATGTGCAGAAATGATTTCCTGACTTTTCTCATCTGTACAAGTGCATGGAAATCATGAAATGCGATTGTTGCAAAGTGCTGAGAAGTGCCAGAAATCTCCCTACTAAAGCAAAGAACTGCAGGTAGCCGGTATCAGATAGGACCTGCCCATTAAAAAAGCTTCAATTAGAACATCTGTTTGCTTTTACCTCAAAACATGATAAACATTGTGGCATGCCAGTTGATTGCCAGGATGTAGCCTTCAGTCCATCATTAGAGCAGTTGCCTTTGTATATGGGATGATATAGACCAGTGGTTCCCAAAGTGTGGCCGTACCCCGGTGATCCCCCCCACCCGCCCGCCTGTAAAAAAATGGTGGAGAGCCACGGCCAACTGCCAATTAGGTCAAGGGAGCCACGGGTCAAAAAAGTTTGGGAACCACTGACATATGGGACCAAGCCTTGAGATCCTCCCATACACGTTCCCATGCTGGAACCAAAATTCTGTCCCAAGATGTAGTAGGTGAGTCAGACAAAAATACACCCAAATATTTCAACCCCCTGTAGCCACCTGAACGGACGAGACCCAAGAGCCTAGACCCAAGGACCCATAGAGTATGGTTCTTGATTTTGAACATTGCTGGGTTCTCTACCTGGGAGTGAGAGTGTCTGTTTTGTTTTATCCTCATCTTGGCATCAAGAAGATGCTGGTGATGAGCATGAATGGACAGGGTGGCACCGCATGCTGGGGCTCCAAGTAGCAAGGTTAGTCCTCTGTCCTGGTGACTATGATTCTGACTCAAGAGGCAGAGTGATGGCCTATCCCGAAATAGCCAACTAAGAAATTTCACAGAGAGCTTCAGACAAAACTTTGTATTTGAGCTGATTGAAATATAGTTACATTTTTACCCTCTAGAATAAAATAGGAGAAGCTAGATAATGTACACAAAGGTTCATAAAACGCAAGGCATGCATGCTGCAAAAGTCAAACCTCTGGCAACGTCAAGCACACAGGCATATGGAAAGAATATTATTTCTTTAAATGTGCTTTTAAAAGTAGTGTTGTGCGGTAAGAGGCTATGGGCCCCAATGACGAAACACATTTCTGTTTCAAAAGTGTTATCACTTGTCACATTAAACACACTGAATATAATAACCATGTGGAATGCATTTGCATTCTGTTGACACTTTATTTTTCGGTACTTTTACCTCCAGCTTCCCCTAGGTGCTCATCTGAACCCCACCATCCATTGCTGATATACATTCTCCACATAAACATCATCAGCAACTCGATTGCAACTGCTCCAATTGATGGCACCTAGCTGAAGGACTGCTCCAGTGATCAACACTGCCAATCACTTCGAACATGTAACCTCTTTAAACCCAGATGACATGCAATTCAGTAGTGGCGACCATGTGACTTCATCATTGTCCCCGATCGCGACCATGACCCATGCCAGCCAATCCTATTGCTCGGAGCAATTGTTTAGCTGTTCCTAACATGTACGCTATTAACTTTCCCATCAGGGCGGGTAAAGACATGTATCAGCTTTTGTTATCACGAGAATTATGAACTCTGGTGTTCTAAGCAATTGATCACCTAAATGATTTCAAATCTTGCTAGAATTATTTCCCAGAAAGCACACTTTTCGGGCTGCTCCACAATTACTGTGTTAGATTGCCCCTCGTCCCGCAGCCCACCAGCCCAGGTCTGTCCTTTCCGCATCTATTTTCTTAAGCTGCACAGGTGGAAACTCAAGTGGGGCACAATGGGGACCACGAGTACAACTGTCGTGGGTTAAGGCATTCTTGTAGGGTTTTGTGAATCCTCAAAACTGCAACAATCTAGACATACTGTGGGCGTACCCCGCATACAAAGCCTGCCACGAACACAGACTTCATTTTATTATAAATCAGGCAAATTGATTGTCGACTGTGTGAATTTGGCTCATAGCCACAAACCACAGATATATTCAGCTGATAACTAGGAGCTTTCAGGAAGCATTACTTGTCAACATGTCAATGAATGCAGACAACCAGAAACAAGAGAAAATGAACCATTATAGCTCTGCAAAAGACAACTAGTGCAGACTGTATCAGTAAATTAGGAAACAATTGAACTTTAAAGGTTGAAGGTTAAATCAATTGCTGAAAGGACAATCCTATAAAAAGTTGTCTGTTCACTATCTTATTATCTAAGACCGACTATCAAAAAACAGAATACAGCAGCATGGGAGAGAATACTTTCAAAAGAATGAATACTAAATTGGAACCTGGACGCGAGTCCAATTAAATGTAACCTTTTACTGAAAAAATGCATTTGCGTTACAATTCAATCAAAAAGCAAATTGGTGTTACTAAGGCAATTTAGTGCCAGGCATATTAACAGCAAATAATAGTTTTAATATTATGAATGAAAATGTAATTTTGTTCAACATCTGCTGGAAAATCACTTTTCTTGATATAACCCTCCAATCATGCATTACGTAGTGTCCTTTTGTCTTTGCAGTGTTCTAAGAAATGTTCCTTAGAGTGCTCTGTAAAAGTAATTTCTTTTTCTTTATTTCATTAATTAATTCTCTGCATTTTAATTACAATGCTCAATCAACTTCAAAGTGTTTTCCTATCTTTCCTTATCAATGTCATGTTACTATGTATTAATAAATTAGAATGAGTAACAGTTAATATTAGAAAAATAATTTATTAAATCTAACAAATATAATACATTATCATTAAATACAAAATATTCAAAAAGTTTAAAATTAAATGAACTGCCTATATATTAGTAATGATTTCATTCACGCTAACTTAACCATAAAATCAGATAAAGATTATCAGAGGTGGTCATGAGGCAGTGCTTAATTTGTGCCAGTGTTTGCCGGTGCTCGGCGCCAGCACTTAATTTTAAACACAGGCACTTGTTTATGAGAGTAAACCACATGGTGGCTCTCTCAGTCTATTTTTATTCAACACAGCACCAATATTTTGTAATACATAGTATTAAAAAATGATCAAACTTGCACTTCCATGTCGTCCCTACAGCCTGGAATGACCTGTAATGGTCCACAATTTCACTCTTGTTTAAGTGTGATAGTAAGTATGAAATGCTGGCACTGCCTTTCGGAAGCAGTGACAGGTGCTGTGGGTGGTGCTGTAGAAGTGGCATACCTTGAGACCTGGCACTTACATGTCTACAAATTAAGCACTGTCAAGAGGGCATACACAAAATGCATGATACAAAGCTTTGATTTTCTGTACTGTCCTTGGTATGCATGTCTGCGCATCTGTCATTGCCTTTAAACATAGATGGCTAGTTTGTAACCCTCCGCGCTATACCTATCAGACAAATAAAGCACGTTTCTCCTAAATTTAGTTTAGACCTACTACGGGCTTAGTTTACAGGATTAGATGATTATTGGCAGGTAATTAGAAATGTGACAGATTCTCTAGCTAAACTCTTAGGAGTGCTTTTGCCTGGCAATCCACATCTTTAGCTGGTGTTTGGGTCACTTTGCACTTTCGCATCCCTGCTCAGCTAGAACAAAAGCAAACTATATAAAGGTCGGGACAGGGCTGGTCAAGTGGTCTCACAACTTCCTGATTACATCAGTCGCTGAACAGTTCTTGCAGCACCCGTCTCCGTCCTTTCACATTGTTGGGCAGACGCAGAACACTAGAGAATGGAGCCGGGCCCACCAGAAGGATGGAAGCAGATCAGAACTCAAGAAGGACCATTTCCTTTGTATTTATTTTTATTTATTTTGAAAGTTTTATATAGCGCGAACAAGATCTTTGCAGATAACAGAGCGCTTTACATAGGCAAGGGAGGGTGGGTAGACAAGGGAGCATAAAATACAGATAGGAGGGAGTAAGAACAATCGAGCAATCAATACAGGTAAAAACAACTGTGCAAATGGATCAAGCACGAGTACAGATCGACGCAGAGTCTTAAAAGATCAAGAGTGGCAGTTCAGGTGTATTTAGCCATGAGGATAGCTTTAACTTCTTTCTTAAAAAGAAAAGTGGAGGGGATGAGCCTGGTTTCAGGAGGGAGTGAGTTCCAGATCCTAGGCGCCATTCCTGAGAAGGAGCGTTTGTAAGTTCTTTCCTTCTGGAATCTTCGAGGTTTCAGCAGAAGATTCTTTGTGCTTCTGGTGGATCTCGAGCCGCCTGAAATTGTCAGTTTCTGAGTGAGGTAGCCAGGTGAGTTCAGGTGGATAGCCCTGTGCGTCAAGCAGGCAATTTTCAGATGTATTCTGGCTTCAAAAGGCAGCCAGTTCAGGGATTTGAAGTCAGGGGAGATATGTGAATGTTTTTTTGATCCAGTGATGAGTCTCGCTGCCGCGTTTAGTGAGGCTCTCAGGGGTGCAGTTGTAGTTAGGGGGAGGCCGCAGAGGGCGATGCTGCCGTAGTCTATGCGAGGGATGATTAGCACTTGTACTGCAGTTTGGAAGTCTTTGGCTGGGAGGAAGGGTTTAAGTTTCCTCAAGGTATTTATTTGGTAGTTCGCTCCCTTAGTTGCCTTGCTGATATGCTGTTGCATGTTGAGATTGGCGTCACGTGTTATGCCTAGAGATTTTGCTGAGTCCACGATGGTCGGTTGGACATTGAGTGCAGTTAGGTGTTTAAGCCAAGTTTGAGTGGTAGAGATTTTCGCGGGAGGTGAGATCAGAAGGAACTCAGTTTTCATAGCATTGAGTTTGAGGTGGTTATCGGCCAGCCATGATTGGGTGCTTCTGATCGTTGAGTTCAGACGCATGATGTCTTTGGGGGATTGTAGTTTGAGATACAGTTGAGTGTCATCGGCGTACATGTGGAAGTGTACATTGGATGCTTGTAGCAAGGTGGTGAGAGGTTCCATAACTAAGTTGAACAAAGTAGGGGATAGGCAGGATCCTTGAGGGACACCTAACGATACAGGTACTGGGGAGGACATCAAGTTGTTGCTCTTGTATTTCTGAGACCTGTTGTGAAGAAATGAGGTGAACCACTGAAGAACAGTCCCGGAGAGACCCATTCTTGACTTTAAGAGTTCGAGTAAGTTCTCATGTTTCACAGTGTCGAATGCTGAAGAGAGATCAAGAAGGATAAGGAGGCAGGAATCATTGTGATCTAAAATTTGGAGGGCATCGTCAATTATGTGAGTCATAGCCGTTTCAGTACTATGCCCTGCTCTGAAGCCTGATTGATGAGGGTTGAGGAGATCAAACTGTTCTATGTGCTTTGTCAATTGTAGTTGAACGCATTTTTCCAACAGTTTGGCGAGAGTGGGAATGTTGGTGATAGGACGGTAGTTGTGTAGATCAGTGGGGTCTGCTGTTGGTTTCTTTAATAAAGGTGTAACTTGTCCGACTTTGAGGGAGTCAGGTATTATTCCTTGCTGAAGTGAGCTATTGATAATTTTAGTCCAGAGTGGGAGGATCATCGGGGTGAAGTCTTTTACAGCGTTAGCGGGAAGAGGGTCACTAGGGTGATTGGACGGTTTCAGGGTGCTGAGTAGATTGTCAATTTCTTCTTCAGAGTACGTGTCAAAGGATGACCATGTCGCATTGTTTTTTGGTTCATTGGGTGTTATGCAGTGGTGTTTGGAGTAGAGGTTTGCGTCAATGAGGAGATCGCTCCTTATGTTGTCAGTTTTTTGTTTAAAGAAATCAGAGAAATCTTCACAGGAAGGTGCATTGCCCATAGTGTCGACTGCTTGGGGTTGTTCCTTGGATTGGGATCGAATTAGCTCGAACAATTTTCTTGGACGGTTTTTTGCTTGGTCGAGCTGGAGTCTGAAGAAATCTGGCTTTGAGCGTTTTATTTTCCTGAAGTATACATTTCTCTTTTTCTTCTTTTTCTTGTAGTTTGATTGCCCAGATTTAAGGGGCTCGGGCAAGGTTAGGAGGTAGGGCGAGCTTAGGAACAAAAGGGGAAAAAGGACCAATATTGGATCCTGTGGAACAAAGGATTGTGGGATAGCTTTGTGCTAGAAGAATATCCATGTGTGAGGAAACGGATTACACCAAAGCGAAGTCTGGCAAGGGGAATGAATGCTCATACTGTGTGCTGAAGTGTACCAACAGCTGACTTGTTTTACACTTAAAATACACTGCTTCACTTAGTCCATGGACAAAACTACCAGGAACAAATGAAGATACCAAGGTTTACCTACTTGTCGGACTGAGGATGCCGCATCTCTATCTTTTGGCTTCAACCTATGAGCCCAGTACTGTGTCTAGAAAGGGAGGAACATTCTGCTGAAAGGACTGATAAGGACCAGTTGTTACTCTTTATTTTGCTGTGGGTTTGTATAGGAGATGAGGAATCTACCCACAACTGCTGACCTTCCAACTTACATGGTGTTGCTGTCACATGGTAGCAGCTGCCTTTAGACAGTCACCTGGTAAGGAGTAAACGTCACACGGCGTGCGTACAACGAACTTGAAGCGCCTGCAGAGAGCAGGTTTCCATGCTAATTGTCTGGAGGCTCCGCTCAGTCGATGTTCATTCCAGGGTATGACACTCCTCAAGGACTCCAGGGGCAGCCTCAAAAGCGTTGTTATTTTTTGGTGTTGGAGGTGGTGAGTTAAAGTGCCTCATGCTATGCTGGGTTCAAACCTCCACCCCCTCCTCACACAGTGAAAAGGTTTCGAAGTAACAGGTCTGCATTTGCAAAATGTGGAAGGGATCTAAAGAATCAGTTCTGAAGTAGTGGCGACATTTAAATGAAGATAGCACTGCGACAGGACCTATTAAAAGTTGTAAATTAGAATCTCTTCAAACCATCACCAAAGCAACAGCAGGAGGAATGGGAGCCCCAGATTTTAGGGCCTACTGCATGGCGAGTCAGTTGCAATGGCTCTCATACTGACTAGTGGGCCGTAACTTGCAAGAAATTGGCTATACACCCAGAATGCTAGCGCTGAGGAAGTTGCATGCAGTGCTACATGGCACGCACCTACTCAACAGTGCAGACTCGCCACTACTGCAAGTAGCCCTGCGGTATTGGAAACATGTGCTAAAGTATCCACAGCCTCGCCTGTCATATGCGCCAAACACCCCTTTCTTGGGATTGCCCATACCAACAGGCATAGACACGCGGGTGCAACTGGCCGAGTGGGATGATGCAGCGATAACCACAGTGCGTGCAATGTTCCATGAGGGCACCCTGCTGCCACACACAGACTTTGATTTCAAACCAATTGGAAGGATGACCCCGCACTCGACTTTCTGTGCTGTTTTGGGTTGTTGAAGTAAGGTTTTGGAGTGTGGTTGGTGCTATATGTAAATCCCCTACTGAGCCACGGTGTAAATATAAATGCTTGACACGTGTTTCTTGAGCCACAAGATTCACTTTCACATAAGCACTCTGTTTTGTCATTCATGCGCACAGTTCATTAATGATTTACTCAAGTGGTGATTTGAAAAAATGTCAAACTGATTTCTTGATTTCCAATCTCATTTAATTCTCATGAAATTGTAGTTTCTCAATGGTGTGTCAATTATTCCGATTAATCATCACAGTTCATAAGTTTTTTAATGTTTAAATTTTTGCCCGATGCATTTCGAGCTACACAGCTCTTCCTCAGGGGATCATTCATCTGCACATTTGTTGCGCTTGCGATGGTCTTAGAGCGTGTCAGTACTTCAGTAAGCTTTCGCTGCTCTCACTGTTGGCGTGCGACCACAAATCGGGCAAAAATTGAAACATTAAAAAACTTATGAACTGTGATGATTAATCGGAATAATTGACACACCATTGAGAAACTACAATTTCATGGCTCAAGAAACACGTGTCAAGCACACAGACTTTGCACATACCAATGCACATACCAATGGCCTAACAGACACCCTATTTCTGCTACATGCTGGAGTAGCACACCACGTGAAACAGGTGTGGGCCCTGGTGGGCAGGAACCACCAACAAATGAGCTAGTACATATGCTTCACTTAATGGGTAATGGTAGACATTTGACAAAATGTCTGTACACGGGTATCAGAGAGAAACAGACCTCCCCATTAGGGGCTTTATAAGCCAAATGGGATGCACAATACGTACCCCGCAGCTGCATCGAATTGCCCGGGATGTATAGAGGCAGATGCAGGGTTTGCATATGGGCCTGCCCAGCACCAACAAACTACTGGGAGCAGATAGCGCAGATTCTGACAGATGTGGTAGGTGGGCGGACTTGGAATACAGCGAAAAGCTGCATTCTCGGGCTATATCCACACCCGAAGGGATACGAGGTTCAGGCGTGCTTTGCTGATTTAGCGTTGATACTAGCAAAAAGACATATCACATGGAGATGGAAGGAAGCAAGGCCACCAAAAATAGAGGCGTGGAAGGAGGAAGTAGAGAAGTGGGGCCTAGCCGAAAGCGCTGGGATACACAAAGAGGAACAGCGAGGGCAGAGAAAAATACCCACTGCAATGGCATGGGATATGCTGCGGCAGGCCTTTAAAGCATGGGATGAGACCGCACCAGTGGCAGCCGACTCTATAAATGACATGCCATAGGTATTAGAACTGAACACCCATGTTGCTACCACACGCCACAGTGCAGCCAATACATGCCTCTCATTCAGAAAACAATTAAAAACCTGGATATTCGATGAGTGAGCACCCTCCTTCCCCCAAGCGCCTTGAGACCCTCTGGGTGAGTAGTGCGCTATATAAATGCAGAACTTGAACTTGAACTTGCCTCGAAGACACTGGATTCAGGAGCACAGACAGCATAAACGTGCTGACCTAAGAACGAGACGTGGAGCGTAGAAATGTGTTGCTTGATAATGTTTTACTTATCACAAATGCAATAGATGCTTACTCTGTGTACTAAAGCGGATATCAAATGTGATGCCCAGTTAGTTAACTGAGGGGTGGTTGGGAGGGATCCAAGGTTGTTGGATTGAGACTGATCGCACTATGTACCACCTGTTAAAATTATTGAATATGAATAACAAATGTAGCGTTAAAATACAACACGTATGGAATACGCTGAGTAAATATTGGCACTGTAGCCAGGAGATGGCGACTATATATCAATATGATAACTGTAATAACTGCATAACGATAACTGCACATGTATGCTAATGTATCGGAACAGGTGCCAATCATACGAATATGTCCACTTGAAAAACCCAATAGAGTTTGTTTAAAAAAAAAATAATGACACTCCACCTTAGTAGATTTTCACAGTATCAGCTTTTTTGGGACAAACGTTCTAGGCCACAGAGAGACTGCTGAAAAGACATATTCAACATTGTGAGAAATTGAGATGTTGGTTGAGGCGGGCCACAATCCTTGTCAAGGTGAACCACAAAAGGTTCCTAAATGAAGCTTTGCTTAACCCTATAGTAGCTTGGCACAAAATCAGCCAGGCTGGACTTAGAGGCAATGGGTATAGTATTTACACACCAGAAAAACAGTGATAAAGTGAAACACAATACACAAAAATCACACCAATTTAGAAAAATAAAGTAAAATGTAATAAATTAGTATAGGAAGCTGACTTTTTATGTGTTGTAACAAAATAAGGTACTCTATGTAGAAAGTCCAGACGACCTTTCTTGGTTTACAGGACTTAAATTAATGACCCCATTTCTCTCTTTTCTAGTAGTGTGGGTGAGCAGTTTAGGCTTATCACAGGGTATTGTTAAGCATTTGTTGTACATACAGAGTCAATAAATGAGACACACACATCCAGAAGATACTCAAGACCAATTTAGAAAAATAATATATTTAACTATAATTTTTAGGCACCAAGATTATCAGAATCAGGTTAAGTACTTTAGACATTACCATATTTTACAGTAAAACAGTAGATAATGACAGCTGTCAGATTTGAGGCATGTGCCTTGAACACAGTAATGTTATCATATGGGTGAAACATTCACTGCACAGGTACAGGTACACTTACAGACGACTTATAGTACTGTACTTCTTCTGGACTTAAGCAAAGTACTTAAGATAAGTAGGGGCCAAAGTAAGGGTACCAACAGTTCAAGTTTATTTGCCCTGGGGTGATCCAGGTGAAGAGGTGCTTTAAGTATTTAATCGATGGTAACCTCGAACGTTACATGCTAAGGTCAATGAGGAAAAGTACATGTAAGAAAAGGCTGCAAGGGAGGTCTGGGAGACCAGTCCGGCAGAGCCCAAGGGGGGCTCAGCTCTTGAGGGTTTCAGGACCACAGAGACACTGTCGGTTTACGAGAGCCCGGGCTGGGGAGCTTGGGTGCAGGGGTGTTTTGTTCATTGGTCAGTGAGTTAGAGGCTCTCACGATTCTTAGTGTACCTACGGGTGAGGGAAAAGAAATACAGCATGACCACTCTTAGTTAGGAGCCTGCCTCTCTCGGAGTCCCTCAATGTGCAGGTTCGTTCTGGCATTGGTGGTGTTCCGACTGAACACAATCAAGCTGTGGTGCTTGCAGCTGGCTTCGGTACCTCAGGAAATGGTGCAGAGCAGCTTCTGGAGTTTTTGGCTACTCAAAGGATGGCAGGGAGACGGATCTTACCTCCTGGAGCATGAAGAAATGTTGCTGAAGAGTGCTCCCTCAGTGGGCCCAAGGGTCCATAGAACTCTGTGCCGGGCAGCTGCAGTCAATGCCTTCTGGTGCAGAGAAGTGGCTCCTCCCCTCCAATGTAGATGTTGCTGGGTCGAGGAAGTTCTGGACTGTCATCGGTTTGGAGAGGCTGTTCCTCTTCTGGATGAGTCTTGCCGGTGAGTGTAGGGAGAGCAGCAGTCAGGCAGAGTTTTGCATCAAGATATTTGGTGGTTCACAGTTCTCACAAAGTCTGCTCTTCTTTGTCCTTTTTCTTCCTTCAGGGAGACGAATCAGAGTTCTTGGTGTCGGGGGCCACCTAAATAATACAGTTAGGTTTGTTAAGGGGAGCAAAGGGTAGAAGCGAATGAGCTACTTACTCTATCTATTACTGCTTCCTGTGGGCATAAACCTGTCCCCGAGTTCCTAGTTCCACCAAAAACAAGATGGTGGAACCCTTCTTTCGTGGAACACATCATGTAGTTCACCTTAGAGGTGTGACTAGCTTGGTGGTGCAACATGCCTACTGCATAACTAATTTCTCACCTGTCCTTGTGCCTCAGGGCAGGGGGTGACACGGTCTCAAGGAAGCCGGTGTTGCATATCAATAGTGGCAGGGGCTTTGAAGACCCTGGCCTTGATATGCTAAATCACCAGCCATCCTGCTGGAGAGGGTGTGAACACCTTCCTCCTGAGCAGGCATTGTTTCTCACCTCAGAGAGTCAGAAACTTGTGGGTGGCGGCAGGCTGGACGATACCAGTCAGCCAGCACACTAGATGCTGGTAGGTCTTTCAGGGTCACCTCTAAGGTGCCCTCTTTGTGCCTGTCATAATGAATCTTGTATTGGCAACAGTTCAGATTTATTAAGACATGGTGCTTGATGTCAAACACCAAAGGTTTCAGTAAAGCCATCATGTAGCTGGGGAACTGGTAATGACCAGTTGCCAATATGTATACTTAAGATGGCTTCCCTGTTTACCTGTACTTTCCAGTGGTTGAACTAGATAGCATAGGGACATATCTGCTCATGCAGATATGTCCTCACATGTAATATAATGCACCCTGCCTCAGGGCGATAAGGCCTGCTGTGTCGTTGAATTGCATATATTATATGCAGTGACTTTGGCATGGTACATAATGGGTGTGCCATGTGTTTTCACACATGATTTGCACCATGTCACGCAGTCTGCAATGGCAGCCTGCATGCAGTTTGCACAGAGGTACCTTAGAGTGGCATATTATATGTTGCAGCCTTCTTAGGGACCTTCTTTAGTACCCATGTCCTAGGTATCAGGGGTACCATTTACTGAAGATTTATAAGGTGGTAAACTGTGTTCCAATTGTATCATAATTAGTGCATTTTAGTTTGTTTTTGTTTTTAGAGAAAGATCACTGGTGTCTGATTAGTAGGGCCGCAGTGCACATCAGTCAAAAAACATCAGTAGCAATGGCAAAAAGAAGGGTGACCACGACAAAAAGGGGCACATTCCTACAATCAGTAGATACCAAAAGAACAAAAAGAAATCAGTAAAATCAGAGCCATGCAATTTCCAAGATTTAAAGTAAGTATAGCAGCTAAAAGCAGATAGTGGCACTCTCTAGTCATGCAAGTCTGGGTGAAAGTCACAAGTTTAGGGTGACCGTGCTGGAGCATGGGCCAGATACAAGGATCAGGTTAGTCCCACTGAAAAGTTACCTTCTAAACTCCAAGACGAAGAGTTAAAGTCCACAATGGAGGAGGCTGTGGGAAGCAGAGTAATCTTTGCGATGGTTGTCGCTATTGCACAAAGTGCAGGTCGTGGGTAGTCGTCACTGTAGCGCGAAGATCCTGTTGGGCGTTGCTGACATTATTGCTCGAGATTTGGGTTGGCAGTTTCCACGGTCAGTCAATGCAGTAGCACGCAGTGCAGATCTTGCATTGCTGGTAATATCTGGTGGTCACTGTAGCAGGAAGAGTTATTCTTGACTAGGGGTGAATGTTTGATGTGCTCTGCAATCCATCCATCATGTGTGTGTCTTTTGCTTTCTCGCCCTAAGTGTGCTGGGTTCCAGGATCGCTGTGTCACTAGATTCAAGTTAGGCTGGCTGAAGACGGGTGTTGCCCCGAAACTAGTCCCAGGATTCTTGTTTCCAGTCAAGGGACGACCTGGCTTGTCAGCTCGGTCCGGACTGTTCCCATGAGGAACAGGGTCACAACTGATTTGCATATGGCTGGGTCTAAACTGGGTGGCATGGTGAGCAAAAGAACAATTTCTTTAACCCAGATCTCCTGACTGGGGGTTAATGTTTGATATGCTCTACATTCCACCCATCATCTGTGTGTCTTTTGCTTTCTCGCCCAAAGTGTGCCTGGTATACCCAGACGTGGGTCCCGGGCTCGCTGTGTCACTAGATTCAAGTTAGCCTGGCTAATGAGGGGTGTTACCCCGAAACTGGTCCCAGGATGCTTGTTTCCAGTCCAGGAAGGACCAGGCTTGTCAGTTCGCAACAGGATCATGACTGATTTGCATTTTTGCTGTCTCGCCCTAAGTGTGCCGGGTATGCCCAAATGTGGGTCTCGGGCTTACTGTGTCACTGGATCATCTGTGTGTCTTTTGCAGATCCAGTAGTAGCATTTAATTTACAGGCCCTGGGCCCATGTAGTGCCACTTTACTAGGGATCTACAAATCATAAATTAGTTATGCCAATTGGTTATAAGTCAATGTTACTATGTTTGAAGGAGTGAGTGAATACACTTTAGCACTATCTAGCAGTAGTAAACCGTGTAGAGTATTAAAGCCAGCAAAAACGAGGTCCGCAAACAAATGGAAGTGGAAGGCAAAAGATTTGGGAGAAGACCACCCTAAGGCTCACAGGTCTAACACATTTTATTAGTTTTGGTAGTACACAACAGCTTGCCATACATAAATGTGGTAAATACACATTGGCATCTCAGGGACATCTCCAGAACAATAATCCATCTGTCTCCCCAACACCCATCCCACATCTCATCAGACTGGGCATGCCATCAACTCGGTGGCCCAAGTCTCCCTCCCATTTGTTCATTATGATGAGATCCAGGTTCCCTACAGCCCCTTTTAATCTTCCAGTTCTTGTATCTCCTCCCATGGGACCCATATTTTATAGTGTTTCTTCGGTCACCCGCATGCCTGGTACACAGTTCTCTCCGCTTGCCAGCACCAATCCGTATTATATGTCCATTGAACTGTTCAGGGTACTGTCCCACTGCTACATGGCTTCATCCCTCTTAGGCACCATTAGCTCCCCATTGCAAAACAGGAGGGGATATCTAGTTATTGACTGCTCCCCCCACATTCCTAAGGACACCACTTGTGCTGACTAGTCAATTCGTTGTCCAATCACCCGATCCACGTAGCCCCATATACTCAACCGGAAAGCCCTCAAGTCTGGGCATTCTCATAGAGTATGCACCAGTGTCCCTCTTTACTTGCAGTTCTGGAGGCATCTGTCATTGGGGATCTAACCCATTTTGTAGAGCCTAGTTCACATGTATTATGCTTTGTGTAGTATATTAGGGTGTATAAGCTGGCAACATGTTCTAATCTCTAGCTCCCTTGCGTACCTGCATACTTCCTCCCAGTAAGTATCCTTGATTAACCGCAGGTCTAATTCCCATTTTTCTTTTGACTTATCCAAGGGATGTAGGCTGTTCCTAGTTAGAGTTGCATAAAGCTGCGAGTTTGCATGTTTATGCAGTGGGGTCATCAGGATATTGTATTCTAACATGGTTTCTTTAGGTATTTCTTGCAAGTGTGCTTTGTATTGTATCAGGGTGTTTTTTACCTGGATGTTTTCGAATCTTTGGGAGTCCGATAGCCCAAACGGCACTTGCAGTTCTTCTGAGGACATCATGCTCTTCTCGCCCCATAAATCCCCCGCCTTAGAAATACCTATCAGACCCCCAAGTCAGAAGCAGGTCATATTTTTCAAATCCATGAGCACATCCAAAACCCATAAGGCCTTCTCAAGGATGATTTTCCCCTTCCAGCCTATAGCCTTTGTCGTGTCTCCATGGCCATGTGGTTCTGCTGTTCGCGTCCTGCCCTCTCTACTTTACAGTGCCCTAGGGTACCCTAGTTTAAGCAGCACACTTCTGTCTGCCATAAAGACAGGTTTACTGTGCTCTGCAAAGGCCTGATTTCTGATCATCGTCAGCTGGGCTGCCCAGGAAGTAATACAGTTTAAGATTAGGTAATGCGATCTCCCATTCATATTAGACACATATTAGGCTAGTCAGAGCAATTCTTGGGGGACCCCACAGCAGTACGGTGGTGGTCTCCAGGACTGCTTGAAAGGAAGTCTCAGGGAATCTGTATGGCATGTTTAGCAGTGCATACAGGAATTGCAGAAGGTATATAATTTTATTTAACACAGCCCTTCCCATTAGGGATAAAGGCAACTTTCTCCATCAGGCTACATATGTCTAAAATTGGTTGAGGAGTCGTCTCAGGTTCATATTTATAAAGTTCACCAGGGCCATAGTACTAGAGATACCCAGATACTAAAAGCCAGAGACCGACCATTGTAGAGGGCGCTCCCAATCCCTAGGTGGGCGCCAACCTGCAGGCAAATAAGCCACTGACTTATGCCAGTTGATATTTACCCTGGAATATCTTACAAAAGTGTTTTAAGTAACCAGTACTCTTGGAACAGAGTGTATGTGTAGTGCCAAATATAATAACTGGACCGAAGCAATAAATGCTGGGTCAAAACCCATCTTTTTGAGCACCACCAATAGATAGGGCCATTCGAGTGAGTTGCATGCCCTTTCAGCATGTAGGGAAAGTATCACTGCAGGTTCCTGGGAGGTTTTGTATAGCTTCAGAACATCATACAGACGACGAAGATTAGGTTTCATGGCGTTATGTGGCATAAACCCTGATTGAGCGGTGTTGATTAAATTGCCTAAGACATCATGCATTTGTAAGGCCTATTGGAGGACAGTAGGATCTGCTTTTATGGTTACCCACATTTTTTGTTGGTGTTAGTATGTTTTTTCTACGAGTCTGACTGGGATCCTGCTAACCAGGAACCCTGTCAATGTGCTTCCTCCCTAAATCTGACATGGTAAGTACTTTGGTACCTCCACAATTGGCTACTGGTGTACCCCTATAAGTCCCTAGTATATGTTACTGTGGGGCACAGGGCACAGGTACGTCACGGGTCTCCCATGGGCTGCAGCATATATTATGCCACCCATGAGATACCACTAACACTGTGAGTACAGGCTTGCCATTGCAGCCTGTGTAAGCTGGTGCTAGCAACCCTTACAATACAAGTTTTCTTATAACTTAAGTCACTAACTTAAACCCCATAAGTCACCCCTAAGGCAGGCCTTTCAATCCTGAAGGCATGGTGCTAGGTTATAAGTGTGAAGGTGCCCCTGCATGAGCAGGACACCCCAACAAACCCTGGAGTCCATTCTTCAGGCTTTGTAAGTTCAGTCAGCCATTTGAATACACATAGTGGCCATCTGTCATTACGTGATGGCTAACTTTAAAGTGGCTGTGCCGAACCTTGCATGTTTGATATCAAAAATGTTGGAATCATACCCCAACACCCTTACCGGCTTTGGAGGTATGATTCCATGCACCGGGGTCTTCTACAGGAAGGCTGTTACTCCCGGTAACAGCCTTCCAGGGACTGCCAGCAAGCTAGTGTTGCTGCTGACCCCAGACATGATTCTGCCCTCCTGCTACGGGGCTGAGCTCGAGCAGAGGAAGGTAGAACAATAGGTTTACTTTCACAGGGAGGTGTGACCACCTCCCAGACAGGACTTAGTGCATTGGGCTGGGGTGGGGCGCTTGTCAGCACCACCAGACAGCTTTAAAGGGCACATTTGGTGCCCTCCTTGCATGCTCCAGTTGGAACCAGTTCTGGGAGCCCTTTGCTCCTGCTCTGGCACGAAATTGTACAAAGGACAGGGGAGTATCCTACCCTCTGTCCAGCCTCTCCCCTGGGAGGGACCCCTGAGTCGTCCTAGACCATTCCTTAAGGTATAAAAGGGCTTTCCTGTGGGTGGGTCCTCAGATTTGTTATGGGACAGCACTCAAATCTGAAACCATGTCAATTTTCAATCGTCTAGACACTTGGACTGCGCCTGGAACCAAGACTGCATCAAGGAAGACTCCTGCTGCTCCTGATCTTGCTGTTCTGCAAGTCTTCTTTGTTGTCTGTGTATGTGCTTCTTCCAGGATCGTGAACAGACCAGTGGGCATCAACAGCACCCAAAGTAATCTCCCTTGTAGTGAAGGAGTCACTCCCCTGCATCTGCAGGTACTGCAACAAAGCGGACAGGTCTGATGCTCTGAGGTCCCATGGACTTCGAAAGGCTCAGTAAAACTGGTGGTGGTTCTGCAACTCCCTTGAGGTCTGACCTGATCTTTATTGCATTTTGAGGTCAGTATCCCTTGTCGGAACCGCTGACACCGAACCCCTGTGCACAGCGTCAACTTGCCATTGCCTAGGCTTGCTAACTCTAAACTCCAGAGATCTTCGGGATACAAGATGCTCAAGCCTCCTGTATCTCTTCCTATCAAGATCAGCATCCTAACTGCATCCTAACTGCATCCTCTGTACCATGGGCCTTCATTTTTGGTGAGCTGCTCAAGGTCCTCTTGTGACTCCTGTGCCTTCGGCTGAGGGTCCTCCTGAGGTTTTTCTCTTGCTTCAGTGGGATCCCTGCTTGCTTGGCGCCTACTATGACTCTCCTGCACGTGATGAGTCCCTTGGACCTTTCTGGTGCCAATGTTAATCCTTCTCCGCTTTCCACCCCTTTTGCAGCTGCCAAGGCTTGTTGGTGCTCCCGCCGGACACCAAATCCCCCCCCCCCCCTTCCCGGTTCTTGACTTTCGACGTGGGACAGCTCGTGCACAGCTCCTGGTCTTCCTCAGTGTCACCTGGTCCTCACAACTGCAGAGACAAGGTCACCGTCATACCTTAGGCATTGTCATGCCTCGAGGTCTCTATCGAGGCGCCTCATGTTTCTTTCCCTGTTAAGGCCCGGGGTTTCTATATAAGGAGCATCGATACACCAGAACGCCGCTTTGCGTTCTAGCGTATTGCTCATTTCCTGTTCTTCCGTCCTACTAGTGTTTGCCTGACTTCCGTTTGAGTGTGTGTAGTGTTTCCGGTCCCTGAGCGCCCTTGCTTTCTTATCGGCGTTCGGCTCCTCCGCATCCTGTACTACTCCCTGACTACTCGGAACACGTTTGCTGTAATTCGTGTTCATTGTTTTGTTTTGTTTTCCTCCCGTTGTTACCCACTGCCCTGGTGCTCCGCCAGACCGCCGGGTTTGACTCCGTGGTCTGGCCGGGTGCTGCTTTATTCTCCCTTCCCTATCCTGGTGCTCCGCCTGGCTGCCGGGTTTCGCTCCATAGTCCGGCCGGGTGCTGCCTTCTCCAGAGACCTTTGGCATTGCTGCTCCGCTCGACGGCTGGGTCTTTCCCCGTCGTTTGGCCGGGTATTGTTTGCTGAAACCTACAAATTAGGTTCTCTGGCCGGAGCTGTCTCCCGTTTGGAGAACCTCCCTACCTGATCTCTACCTTAGGCATTTTTGCTGTGATCCTGCCTTCGGGGCACTTGCATGGACCATTGCTTGGTGTGTCTTGCTTCCCAGCTACTAGAATCACGGTAACAGCGTATAGCGCTGCCTCTCTTATATATATTCATATCAGTTTTGAGTATGGATGTAACATGTTTGTGACACTTTTTGGCAGGTACGCTGTGTATATTACATTGGAATAGGGTGAGGTCCAAGCCCAGCGTTCCTTAAAATTCACGTGGTGAGAAGCACAGAGATATTCCTTCACATATTAGCTTATGTTTGAGGACGAATGTCATAATCAGGGTTGTTGTAATTACACAGAGAGTCAACACCAGACTTCTCCACCTTTGATCTTCCGAACGACTTACACTATTACTGTGGTAGGTTCTGCATATGTATTTCAGATATTCACGAGCATATAGTGGAGTATAGTGGTAACTTTATTCTTTCCTTACAGCCTGTTACACCATCTGGAGTCTACACGGAGGTGCCACCTTCAGGATCTACTATTGTTTCCCCCCAACCTTTCCTTGTTTTGTTTCCCTGTTTTCCCCTGGCGTGCTAACCGATACTCTAGACTCCATTAGAGTCGGAAGGCAAGTGGGGGACAGCTGAGGACTCTCTCCGGTTCCTGACGCTCCTGCAAAACCAGCCTGAAAACCATTACAGGCATCAACCGACATTGGTGGACATTGTTCTCCATGCTTCCTGGTCACCTCCGAGTGGCTTAGACTGTGTTCCTTCTGCTTGCAGGTTCTTCTCTTCAAGAATCCACCCTTGGGTTCCACTGGACTCTTGCACAGTCTTCACCGGCGGTATCTTTACTGAAGTCCTCCATTGTGGTCTACAGCGGATTCCGACGTCACTTCGCACCTATGCACTCAGCTTCCCTGGTGTTGATACCCTGGTTCCTTGGGTAACAACTTGTGGGGTGTCTCTCCAACCTTCTGTTTTCCATTAGGTTTCTTCAGGGTTCTTCTTCAAAACTGCAACTGCGACCATTCAAATGACTTCTATTGAGTACACGGCTGTGTCTCTACTCTGCACACAGCCTTCGTGGGGTTCCTGGGTACTTACCTCGGGTGGTTCCTTGTGTCCCCAGCTCTTCTGAGTCTCCTGGTCCAAGTACTGAATTCAGTTGCAGTTCGCATTCCATTTTCTTAGTATATAGTTTGGTCTCCCCCTGGAGACCACTGTGCATTGTGCTTACTTACCTGTTTGCATTTGAAGAATTCTTGTGTATTTTTGTTGATATCTCATGGTAAGAGATATACCAATGTGTTAGTGTTTGTTGTGTAATACATATCAAATTAAATTTGATATTTTGATTTTAAATGTGATACCTACACTACATGAATAGATCTGGTGAAACTAGCTGCTTAACACTCCTTCTAAACTAAGCCCGAAAGCTGCTCTCCACAGCTACCACTTGGAGAGATTTCTCTAGTTGCCTAAGACCACTAAAACCAGCATTCTCAAAAGGAGGTTACTCATCTTGAAGCCATTTGGCCCCGGGGTCCTCCAATTATGAAGCTGCCTCATGGCCTCTACTATCTCTGCCAGTTCCACCCCCTGTCCCCTGTTGTTAGCTCTGGGGTGGGACTTCCCATACAAAGTCCTGCAGATCCTCCTCATCGTATTGTTGGCAAGATTGATGAAGGGTTTCTAAATAGGTCGCAAAGATGGTTGCAATCTCTGGAGTCATGTCGGCTATCAGTCCTGCACAAACTTGAATCTTCTGTATCCATGTGTGATCCTCCTCTTGTTGGGCCACACAGGTGAGTAGCTTCCCAGCCTTACAGCCCACATCGTACAGTCTGTGCTCTAAGGCCCTAAGTAACTTCATGGCCTCATATTCCACAATAAGTTCATATTCTTTCCTTATCATTCCAATAGAGTGTGCCAGTGTCTGCATGATGTTGTCTTGGTATTCCCATTGTGTTAGGCATTTTTCAAGATCTCTCACCTTTTATGTGGCCTCCTTACATTTCCCAGATATTTTAATTATAGGCGGTCCCTCATTTCTGTTTTATATGCCTCCTATTTTGTTAAGTCCTATTCTACCGACCCCTTATTGCCTGTAAAATAATCCTCAGTGACTTGCATGAGGTATGTGTCCCAATCCTTGATATCTCAAGGGTCCAGATGCCATGGCAGCCCATCTATCCGGTTGCAGTTGGTTAATCCAGTATATAATGGCAAATGATCTTAAATTCCCCAAGGTAGGAAAGTGGTACCTCTATGTCTGTGTCCCTGTGTTTGTGGCACCAGAAAGTAGTCTAGTCTTGCACCATCTTTCAGGGAGGAGGACACATGCGAGAACTGTTTTGTGTTTGTGTGTTCTGCCATCCATGGGTCCAGGAGACCCATTGCCTGGGTGAAATTGCTCAATTTATGATCTTCCTTTGCTCCCAGTCCAGATCTGGCTTGTCTATCCAAGTCTGGGCACATAGTTAAGTTGAGGTCTCCGTCAATAACTTATAAGTTTTTCTATTGGGGCCTGCATCAACCAGCTCTCCATGCAATCCAGGGCCAATGACTGTAATATTACTGGAACATACTAAGAAACAATCTTTGTTCCCATTCCATTTCCCCAGTATCTCTGCGTCACACCCCTCCATGTCCATCCATAGCTGTGAGTCCGCCAGTGGCTGGGACTTCTTCAACAGAATTCCCACCTATCTAGAGTCAGATATACACCCCAAATGGGCCACTGTTTTGTATCTGTCCTGGCTGAGGAATACACAGTTGTTGCCCCTCGAATGAGTTTCTTGTAACACTAGCATATCTGGGATATGTCTGTGGAAGAACCTCATAACCATCCCCTTACTACCTTATTGCTCAGCCTGTTAACATTCCAGGACCGAACTGTAAGACTCGGGGGCTCAACCTCACCCCTTGTATTACACCTCCGTCAGTCCAATCATTCCCTTTTTATTTGTTAAAGCAGCTCAATTGAGGTCGTCCTGTCACTTGTTTTCCTCCTCCATGCCATTATAAACCCCTAACCTACCCAAACTCCCCTCTCCCTACTGCCTCATGGGGTGGATTCCAAACTACCCACCCCACAATGCTTGTGGTGTCTGTTGCCCTTATCCCATTAATGTTAAATTAAAGTAACTTCTAGTAAAATTATAGCAAATGTTTGCTCAATTTTGTGGGTGCATAACTTGTGGGGTCTGTGAGTCACTATGTATTTGCACTCCCCACCTCTGGCAACATCCTCATATATATGTCTCTAATTCGGGAGTTCATCCTTACGTTTCTGTCGGCACAGTTCCTGTTGCCTCCCTCGTGGGCGGTGAAGTGCAGTTGTTCCAGATCAAGTCTCTGCTGGTTTGGCGATCCGGGGGAGCTCGATTCCATAATTTCCTGGCCTTTGTGAGGCCCTGTGTCACTGGCCGCCAGCCCTCCAGCCAGTCCCAGACTTCTTTCAGCGAGGTAAAGAACTATGACCCTTCTGACAGGACTTTCAGTTTTGCAGAGAGTAGCATTAGATATTGTAGATCCCTTTTCCCTAATTCTATTGTTGCCTTGTTGGATGATCGTTGTTAGGCTTGCACTTCCCTGTGTGTAGTCCAGGAAGACCAGGATATCTTGGTATTCAATCCTAATTGGACCTTGTTGTCTCGCGGACTTTAGGACTGTGTGCCTATAATTGAGGAGTCTGCTATCACTGGTCTGGGTCGTGCCCCAGGCTTGGGTGGAACGCTGGGGACCCGAGGTGCTCTCTCCACTACAAAGTGGGCCAAGACCTGCTGAGGCCGCAAGAATGTCTTAATCAGATCCTCAACACATTGTTCCAGGTTCCTGCCTTCCAGTTTATCTGGGATGCTCACCAGGGATTTACTCTTTCAGGACCTCCCTTTCGCATCTGCTTCTGATGCATGCAGATAGCTTGTAGCCTCTCTGAGAAAGAGCACATTTGTTTGTAATTATTTAACAGTGGAGAGGAATTGGCCTAACGGCTTGAGCGGTCGACCTCGAATCTGGGGAACTGGGTTTGAATCTCGGCAATGATGCTGAACATTCTGTGATTCTGGGCAAATCACTTAATCTCCCCGTGCCTAACAAAACAAATTAATGTGTCCTCATGTAATGCAACTGGTGCTATGTAAAGCGCTCTGATACCCGATTTGTGTCAAGTCCGCGCTATATAAAACTCAGTTAAAAAAAAAATCAACTCCAGTGTGTTCCTCTAGTGAGGATTCTGCTGTTCCCACCCTAGCCGAAGTTTTGTGTAAATCGGTATGGAGGAGGTGGCTATTGAGTGCGATAGTGTCTATTTTCTGTTCCTGTGTTGCTTTTGTTTCTCAAACCGCCTGCAGTATCTCTCTCATAGAGGGCTCTGTCACCTCCATCAGTTGCTGTTGGTTTTGGTTTCCCGGTTTGTTTCCCTGTGTCAGAGCACAGAAGACATATTACTTCAGTCTATGGGCTGGGGTTGTCTTCGACCATTACAGACCATGGTATGTCCTTTGATAGTGGCCGGACTTTACATCTGTGAGGTCAAGAGTTTCAGCTGGTTCACTGGATCATTTCCTCTATCCTAACCACCAAACTGCTGTGACGTGTGTTATGGAAGAAATGAAAAAGGAAAGCACGGCAGACAACAGCAGAGAGCATCACAAAGCCAGACTTGGTGAAAGAGCAGTACAGGCCAAAAACTTGTACTGATGAAAAAGAGGTGCAGAGTTTACTTGAGAACAGAGTGCATGACCTGTAAGGTCATAGTTAAAGGGCAACCTGGGTTTGACAAGCTTGAAGGAATTTATGGCCTTAGCACACAGGGACACCAGCACGTTGTCTGTGTTTTCAATAAATTGAAACATGATTAGACAATAGGAGCAGGAGATTGAATTAGCCAAGAACAAACGCAATCTGATAAGAGGTTTTAGGAGCATAATGATAGAGTACCCACACAAATAAATATGCATTCAACCCACATACACATTAATTAAAAAGTAGAAGCATACTTTGTTTGTTAAGCATTGTTAGAAGGCAGGAAATTATGTGTAGCGAATTATGTTAAAGTCAAGGGTCACAGATGACCTCATGTTTTCCAATGACTAATGTGTTTTAATGTGTAACTGCCTAGTAAATAATAGTTTGAGCTTGTGTAACTAGCATTGTTTACCTGTGTACAAAAATAGCAGCCTGTGAAACAGTAAATTGAGAATGGCTATTTACTTGTGTGAAGACGGTCACTCTCCTTGCTGTAACAGTAAAGAGCTGTTTTTACATTGCCAAGAGGAGGCTGTCTTTTTCTTTATTTTTATGTTACGCAAGACATCTTGATGGGAGGGAGAGTGAGGGAGCACTCTAAGGTTTCCCAATTTTGGCGATGCAAGTTCAGACATTCTACCGTTCTCCCTTGGGCTTTAGCCTGTGCCCGTATTAGTTTGTGTAACAAACGCCCCCTTGGCAGCTCCACTTATTGTGGGTTTGGGCTTGATTCTGAGACTGAGACTGAGCCTAACTTTGCCCCAGTTTGCTACCTGGCAGCTTCTCTTACTTTATGTCGGTGAAGGACCTGCTGCATTGTAGGGCAGATTTATCCCAGTAGCCCTAGCAGTATATGGCCCCCTGGCTGCAGCATTCTCCTGGCAGGTCAACGCCATGTGGGCTCCAGCCCCCGATGGGCATGTAAACGCTGCACCACCTCTGGACGTTGATACAAGGCTCCACCGGCCGATTCGGCTACTGCCCGGCTGCCCAGCTGTAGATGGGAGACCCTGTGTACTGACCTTACTGTCTCGCAGCTGCCCTCACGGGACTCCTGTTGCCACTTGGGACCTAGGTCCCCACCCTGCAGTGGCTCCTGGCCGCCAACCTTCTGTCGCAGCCACCACCGCCTCTTCAATGTCATCGCACTATGTCCTGCAGCGCTTTCAGATTCTGCCCACTGCTGTCACAATGGTTTGCTATCACTCTGTGAGGCCTATTCTTGCACTCTCCAGGCTGGCATGGTCCCCACTCGCAAAGGGTGCGGAGTCTTGGGCAAGAATGTACTACTGGGCCCAGTGGCAGTCCCAGTGGAGTTTACCACTGCTTGTTTTGCACCCCCATTTAGTTTTAGGTAGGATTGTGTGAAGTTTTATGCCGCTCTCAGCGGGACCTCCGCACTAATGCACCATCTTGAGTCGGCACTTGGCTATGCCCAGATTAATCAGCAGTCTTGACAGCATTATTAAACAACGTAATCACTTTTATTGGTTTTGAGAATTAATTGCCTTGATCCTTCCTTGGTTTTCTAATTGCCACCCAATCATCTACCATCATTTTCGTTATTCTCACTGCTCTTTTTGCATCAAAGCACCTCTTTCTCTCATTCACCTCTTTTCATTTCTTTATCCCTTCAATTCTTTTGTTCCTCATCTCCACTCCCACTTCTGGCATTCAACCAAAAGGAAAAATAAAAGTGTTCTGCCTTCTTCCCCTGAACAACTCAAAGGATGTTTTCGCAGTGACTGAATGAGGAGTTAATAAATACACTTCCACTCTTCTTCTCATCTCATTTTTCCCTTCTAATCCACTACTCTAACAATTAGTATGGTCTCTTTCACGCCTCTCTTAAACCGTTCTATCCTCCCATTGGCCTCTGGGTGATATAAGATACACTTCTTCTGTAGAATACCATTTCTTTCAAGAAAATTGTCCATCTCTTTGGAGATAAACTGGAAACCATTGTTGTTAGTTTGACCTCCAGAATAACCTCTCTACCCATGGGATTTCTCAAAAACTTTATCACATGATTGGTCTCAACCCCACTAGTGAAAATTACTTCTGGAAACCTAGAAACATCTCTATGAAAACCAACACTAATGTTGTAGTTTCTTCACTATGTGTAGGACTCAAAAAGTCCATGGCTGCCTCTTCCCATGGCTGACCAGGTAGCTTCTTAACAAACATGAGTTGAATATATGGGGCCTCATTTATGAGAAATGACGCATCGCTGTGTGAAAGCAACGATGCATCACTTCTCAGTGCGCACTCCTTGCGACATGATTGATGCGTCATATTTATAATATGACGCATCATGTCGCAAGGAGTTACAGATACGTCAGTATTTCTGAAATGTACAGGAATTTATATAGCGCAAATCACCAAGCGGTTTCTAAGCGCTTGCTTAGGGAACCCGTCCTGGTATTCCCCTGTGAGATAACCCCGGCAGGGTATCCGCAAGGTGAAAGCCAGGCATCCCGCCGCGAGGGGCCATTGTGGAGATTAAGCAAGCTATTGCCCAGAGTCGCAGAGTGTGAACCCGTAAATCGAGTAGGCACCGGAGCGAGAATTGTCGAGTCCATGGACATTTTTTAGGACTAAAGTCCCCGCCGAGCCGGGAATTGAACCCTGGTCCCGGGCTGACCTCTGCTTCCAGGTCTGCCTCCTCTAACCAGTGAGCCACACTTCACACCTCCACTTCTGACGTATCTGTAGGCGCAAAAGTGACGCATTGCTGGAGTGTGTCACAAAAGTGACGCAACTCCAGCAAGTCGTCCTTTCACATGGGGAAAGCCCCATGTGAAAGGGCTTGCATCAGTCTTACGCCTGCTGTGAGGCAGGTGCAAGATTTTGACGCAACAGCATCCTAAAAGTGACGTAGTGAAATCTCATAGAT
Organism: Lissotriton helveticus; assembly: GCF_964261635.1. Classification (NCBI taxonomy): domain Eukaryota; kingdom Metazoa; phylum Chordata; class Amphibia; order Caudata; family Salamandridae; genus Lissotriton; species Lissotriton helveticus. The sequence continues at coordinate 608,153,015 of NC_136059.1, read as the reverse complement.
TTCACTGCGTCACTATTAGGAGGCTTTTTGCGCCCCCTCTGCATACATTATACCTGACGCAGGTATAATGTAGCGCAGGGGTTTACAAAGTGACGCATCTGCTTAGATGCGTCACTTTGTAAATAGTGCGCAACAGGAGGCATGTTTTACGCCGCCGATGCGTCACAAAAAGTGACGCATCGGAAGCGCAAAACTGACACAAGGCCTCATAAATGAGGCCCACGGCTTCTAAGTTTTCTCACTCAATGCACACTGCATATAATCCCTTATAAATCTGTCTGCTTCTAAGTCTAAACCAGGCCACCAATAAGCCATTCTTAATCTTGCTTCGGTCTTAGACATACATACCTTGATGAGCGACATGCACTATGATCCACAATACCTCCCTTACAGAAGCAGGAGGAACTAATCTGGTGCCCCCATACAACAGTCCATGTTTATCTGACAATCCATCCTTTACACTGCGAACATTTCTTGCAATTCGCACTACAACGATTTTTACTTCTCCTTCCCTGATTCAATAATTTAAACATTTCTTACATAACCTTATCTCTGTCTTTTTTCAGAAATTGCACCTCTCTCAATTTCAAACACTTGTATAATCTTTTTCCTTACTTTCAGCTGGCAAAATATCCATTTCATTGGATACCAGCGTCAACAATGAATCTGCAGTGAGATTGTTTGCACCTGGAATATATTTGACCTTAAATCCAAATTCCTTCAATGCTATTACCCATTTGGTAATCCTTCTGGAAACCGCAAAAATTCCTTTCTTTCTGAATATCTCCCTAATAAGCTTGAGGCCTGGTTTGACTTTAAACTCACATATGCACAAAAATTGTCTTATCTCCCCAATTAGTCAAAACAATTGCCCGGGCTCCTCTGTCACTGAATAGCATGTTTCTGACCCTCTCAGACTATGCGAGGCAAACATTATTGTCCTTTCGAACTTCCCTTCACCTTGTATCACCACACCTAAACCTTTGAGATTGGCATCATTAATCAGCATGACTTCTCATTAGGACTGAAACTTCTTTAATTAAGAATTGTTGCCTGTTTAGACTTTATTTCATTAAACTCCTGTTCGCACATTCTTCACTGCAAACAAATTCTACCCCCTTCTTCTGTAGATTTCTAATACTTCTACTCTTCTCAGCAAAACCTCGTACAAACATATTACATTACTCTCTAGATCCGCAATAATTCTATTTTGTTAGTGGGGGATGATAATTTTTAAATTGTGTCAACCAGTTCAGCCTTTGGTTTGATGCCATCTACGGAAATCTCATGTCCCAAATATTCACTAGAAGATTACCTGAATTTACATTTCACTACTAAACATTAGTACATCATCTTGATACACCTTTATTCAATCTAAACCCATCAGAACATTTTCCATACCTCTCTGGAATACAGAAGTCATGGTTAGCAAACCAAACAATATATTTTTTTTTACTGAAAACACCAAATGATGTGATAAAAGCTGTGAAATCCTTTGATTGGTTATCAAGCACAATCTGGTGATATGCTGAAGTGGGGCCAATTGAAGAAACACACTCGCCTCATTAAGTCAACCCATCAACAGTATTGGGATTGGGGATTTGCCCGCAGTCACACTTTTGTTTAACTCCCTCAAATCAACACACAACCTAAGATTCTCATTGGATTTTCTGGCTGCCACCACAGGAGCAAACCACTCAATTCCTTCAACCTCTTCAATAACTTCTTCAAGCTTCAACTCATACTGCATGCCTTGTCCTAGTGGCATAGGAAGACCTCACACTTTACTACATTTCAACAGCACATCTTTCTTCAATGTAATGCTATGTACTTCAAATTTCCTAACTTATTCCTAAAAACAGGAAGGAACTCCTCAACCATCTTCTGCTACAATTCATCACTTGACCACATATTTCCAACTATTTGAACATTTGCGTGTAGGATTTTTAACACAGTGGTTGGATCACAATTGGGGTCCAACATGAGTTCAACATCTATCTTGTGAAATCAGCACAGTCTACTATTCCCTCCCGAAGAAACATACACCTTCCCAGAAACAAACGTTATCAATGGACTTTTCTTCTTCCCTCATTGATTTGCGGCACAGTCTGGCAACATTCCACTTCATTATTACTATCACCACATCACACTTTAATTTCTTCTATATTTCTATGTGCTTGTTTGCTTCTACATTCACTCTGATAGTGACCCTCCTGCCACATTTCTTGCATACTACTTTAAAGACAGGACACTCCTTATGATAAGCCATGTGGCATTTGTTCTCATATCTGAAACATTTTCTGTGAAAGTTCTGTTTCTTTTTGTGTATACAAAACTTCTGTTTGATCACATTAATGTTCTCTTTCCTCACACAATCTTTCTTAATCACTTCTACACATTTATTATAATGCTCTATTTTCTTAGGTATGACTAAAATTTCATCCAAGGTGGGATCATCCCTTTGCCATTATTGATCTCTTTTTCAATATTGCATCCTGACAAGAATTGATCTCTTATTCTCTCTTCTACAGTTCCTAAGAACTTACAGGAAGTTTCCTCAAGTCAGTGATATAAGTCTCTACAGATTCTTCATCTGTTTGCATTCTCTTTCCTAAATGTTTTCTCTCTAGTATGGTACTAACTTTAGGTAAATAGTATCTATCTTATTTTCTCATAAACAGCTTATATTCATTAATGCTATTTTCCATTCAGAACTCAATGAAGAACCATACACTGAAGCAAATCTCTCATAGACCATTTCCATTTGCTCTATTCCACTGGAAATGTAAAGAAAAATAGTGGGGCAGTGATGTTTTGCATTATACTGTAATAACACAACCTGTTCTTGTACAAACCAGAATCTCACACTCCACTTAACCAAAGATTTAAAGAAACAATCACCAGCATGCAAATGCATGCCCGAGTTTCCACATGTAACAGAATGTGATCCAAAAAAATCCCAACTGTATACAAGCAACTTCATATCTCTTGAATATGTATGCTGTTTAAACAGATCCAACTTCAGTAGGTGTGCTTATCACTATTTGAATAGGGCCAAGGTACTGTTTTGCCTACAACTTTGCTTTAAACTTAGCTGTCAGTTGTGCCTATCATCGCTTTGAGTAAAGACAAACAATGTTTCCTCAAGTAAGTAATTTATGAATGTAAGACCTGATAGCCTTTGGGTAGTCTTTCCCCATCATTTTGCCTGCCTCTCTCCATTTTCTGACCAGGTTTTTGCTGGTGTTATGACTCTGCGCACAGTACCACTGCTGACCAGTGCTAAAGTACTTGTGTTCTCTCGCTTAATCATGGTAACATTGGCTTAACCCCAGTTGGCATATTTAATTTACATATAAGTCCCTAGCAAAGTGCACTACATGTGCCCAGGGTCTGTTTATTAAATGCTACTAGTGGGCCTGCAGCACTCATTGTGCCTGTCACTTTAGTAGTCCTCTAACCATGGCTCATGCCTGCTGTTGCAGAGCCTGAATGTGCAGTTTACACCGCCACTTCGACCTGGCAAGAGAAACCTCTTGCCAGACCTAAACCCTTTCTGTTATACATATGCGTCATCCCTAACGTAGGTCCTGCATGATCTATAGGGCAGGGTGCAATGCATTTAAAAGGCAGAACATGTATTTTAAGTTTATCATGTCTTGGTAGTGAAAAAATCCCAATTTTGTTTTTCCCTCCTGCAAGGCCTATCTCTCCTATAGGATAACATTGGGATTGTCTTATTGCATCTTTTAAGTGTAATTCCCAATTGAGAAGAGATAGACTTATCAAGTTTGGTGTCACTGCACTCACAATTTAAAATTACAACTAATGCTGAAGTAGGATTTCAAATTACAATTTTGCAAATGCCACTTTTAGAAACTAAGCATTTACTTGCTTAGCCATTTGGTGCCTGATACTTGTCATTGGTCAGTCTGGTTTGGGTGACAGCTGTTTTCTTTTGTATTCCCTCTAGACAGCCACACACAAAGGGAGCTGAAGTGTGTTTTGATGGGCCTTCATGGGAGATGGGAGATGGGAGGGAGGAGCTAGGTACAGCCTCATACCTACACCTCAATAGGCTGTCTCCTGTCCCCACACAAAGTGCTGCAACCCCGCCCGCCCCTCCCCCATAGACAGGCTGGAGCCAGGGCAGGAAAGGAGGATTCTGTGCACTTCAATTCTTTCTTTGCAGTTTCCCCCACTTAAAAGGCACAACGGGGTCGAAGTACAGGGCCTCTGACAACATGACTTCAGTACATTAAGGGACTTGTGAAGACTCTGCCAGAAAGAACTGCTACACTGCTGAAAGGACTGAAACTCTAATGGGCTGCACCTTGCTGTAATCCTGTCTTGCTGTGCTCTTGCCTTGCTGAGCTGGCCTGCTGCCTACTGTCCTCCTGTCTGGGTGAGAAGGACTGGACCTGCATCCCTTGAAGTTAGAGTGACTCCAAGGGCTTGCTGACTTGCCTCCTGTTCTAAGCCTTAGCGATATCAAAGACTTCAACTACCTGCATCTGCATCTGGACTCAACAAGCCATGAGTCTGCCCTGCCAAGTGGTGCCATCCCAGTCCTGCACTCTTGGAAGTGAAGTCTAAGGTGCTTCTACATCCAAAACCCGCGCATCCTCTTTGGAACCCGTGAATCTTCATCTTTGCGTTAGTCGGAAACAACGCATCCTCGTTGCTGCGTAGCGAGGACTCGGCACATCGCTTTTGGAACCAGCACATCACCACTGGAATCAACACATTGCCTACTGCAGGAGCAGCAGCCATGCATCACATTCAGAACCAGCACTTTGTACTTGGAACTGACAGATCGCCACACTTGTGTGGAGAAAATCGGTGCATCTTGTCCACTGTGTGGCTCGACACCGATACATTGCTTCAGCTGCACCATGCTTAACAGATGTATCTGCAAGAAGAAATATCCCAATATCAAGCCAGAGGAATATCCCAATATCAAGCAGGATATAAAAGATAGGAATAAATCAGTTTGCAGAGCGAGGAGGTGGGGTGGGTTCGGAAGGCATCTGTGGCTAGGATAAACAGGAGGAGGCTCCATTGAGAGCTGAGAAAAAGTGCCTGAGACAGGCGGTTCCACCAACACCACATCCAATGCTGTCCAGCGCTTACATGGCGACACCTCTATGTCAGAAAGGGGGTTTGCATGGCGTCGATCGGTGCTGCCGCCATCATCATCGGACCCAGACACCGAAGGTGGGAAACCCCAAGGGGTGAGCACCAACGTCAACGCTCCAGGGGAAGGTGAAGACCCAAAGATAGTATGAAGAGATTTGTGATATACTTGCATCTGGATCAGAGTCGCCCCTGCTCCAGGGTAGGGTGAGAGGCATGGGGTAGACTTGTGCATCGACTCTTCAACCAAAGATCGGGAACAGACTTTATGTGGAGAAGTAGGGGGTGCCGCAACTTCGACCACTTACATCGTGACTTGCTTCAGGACGATGATAGAGAGTGACGTCCACGGGAAAGGCACCTTCAAAGGGCCTGCAGATGGTCCTTGGAGCGCGAAGAGGACGCAGTTGATGGAAAGTCTTGGAAGACTGTGACATCCATGTCTCTAGGAGCTTCATTCAACATTCCCTCAGCGCCGTCGAGCGAAGTTGGCTACAGGAGTCGCACCCTTCAGAGTCATGGTGGTCCCCCAGGCACCACATGCAGATAGAGTGAGGGGGTCTGACAAACGTCAAAGTAGGCCTAAAAATAGCTGGAAGAACTGCTTACTGGATCTACGTTGAAAGAGGGGAAAAGAAGAAACCAATGTCAGTGCGTCGGGAAGGGGCATATATGGACTCCGTCAATGTCACATCCGGTGGTCGACGTCACAACAGAGTTGTACAATGCCTCTACTGATGCACAAAGGTACCGCTGAAAAATGTTTCCAGATGCAGTCTGGCACCAATGGAAGAATTCAAAGATGTCTCTATCAGATACTTTTTACATTGCCCCTTAAGTTAAGCCTAACTGCTCTGTGTCAAGCTACCAGAGGTTAATTAGAGGATCATTTAGGGTGTGTTGTGATTTACCCTGACTAGGATTGTGGTTCCAGCTTGGACAGGGTGCATACTTCTGACAACCATAAATTCAATTTCTAACAATGAATCAATTGCTCTTCCTCATTGGTATACAACTTCAGGGAAAAACGAAGATTGCACAACCTGAAGCATTGCCCAGTCATCAGTGTTATTCCTTTATTGCAGGATACAAATTAGCACAACAGTTAAATATGGCCACCATAAGTTTGTACTGTGTCTCTTTTCACAATAAATTGGGCCTGCTTTCCTACATAGTGACAGTGCAGAGGTTTTTCTTGCTAACTGAAGGAGAGGCTGCACCTAAAAGAAGAATTGCAAGGCTGGTACAAGTTGTTTAGAGTTAACTAGAGTGAGCAGTCCTTAGAGGGTTCACACACCACGATGGAGAAGCGTGAGGCGGGCATGAGTAGTGTAGATACAATCCGAGCTCAAGCACACTCTATGGACAGGTATCCAGTTAAAAAATATATGTTTGACCGTAAATACAAAATGATAGGTTTTCTAATGTTTAAAGCGCTCCTAGCTAGTCACAATAAACGTATCCAGAGAATCTACGAAAGTATAACTTTGGTTGAGTACAACAATACAATAAAAACAAACACCTCACCTTGATGTTGGGACTGATGTTCTCCACAGATATTCAATTTTGTCATTGTTGCAAGTGAAACTACAATGTGATATCTTCCAAATGAACATGCACTGGGATGAAGTACATTTCTGGAGAGGAGAATAATCTTAGCCATCTTGACAGCAGCTGCTCGAATTCAAATCTAAACTTCCTTTACTTTCAATATTACATTTGAACACTCTGAGCATTTGTATGAACTCACTGTTATCCATATACCACACACCCTTACCAGTGCTAAGTTTGCAGTAAAACGAGTGCCAGTGCTTGGACCTCTATTCAGAACCCCCTGCCAGTGGAATTAAATGTCAGCACACCGAAAATCAAGGCTGCATAGTCTTGAATCACATCACACCTCTGTAAGACACAATCAGACACTTTGCCCCTTTATCTCTCTTTTGTAGGTTCCCGCTTTATCTCTTTGCGACAGATTTTCTATCTTTATCTTCCTCCAACCCCAAAAATGAGTGTCGTGGGCACCACCGGCAACCACCCTCTCAAATTAAACACCGAGACTCTTCCCTTTGCCGGGCCCTTGCTGTTGTGTGTCTTGAAACTGTCTTCATCATGATAAGCCCCAAGTGGAGGTGCTACCTTGGCAATGAATGTTGAAGCTAGTGCCTTGCGGTAAACATCGTTTACCACGAAGTTTTTACAACGCGGTACCTTTAGCACGCATCCCTTACAACGCAAGTCGTTACCACGACTTGCGCTGGAGGGCGCTAAAGGATTAAAAATAGTAAATGTACTATCCCAACACCTTCCCTAGGGTCCACGGGGACTGGTGTTAGAATAGTAAATTATACTATTCGAAATCCGCACCCCCAACGCAAGTCGTGGTAACGACTTGCGTTGTAAGGGATGCGTGGTAAAGGGATGCGTTGTGACGGTACGCGTTGTACCGTCATACATCCGTGCCTTGCATTGCTTAGGGGTATGGCGACCCAGGAGTTGTTGTCACCTAAGCCTCTACTCTACCAAAATAAATCTAGCAAGAAATAGAGCAGCGGCCCATCCCTCTTTGGAAAGATGATGGAAGGTTGCTGTGCAGTCCTCCCCCACACCTCCTCCCAAGCCCCACAACATAGAGTGGAGCTGAAGCCAACAACAGATTTTACTGCTGAGTGTGCTGAGGCAAAAGGCAGTTGAAAGTATTTTGCTTTACTGCACATTTTAACCAAGTACCATGTACTGATGGGAAACGGCCACTACAACGCGGCCGTTTCCACGAGTAGCCATAACCACGCATGCATTACAACGCATGCGTGGTTACACGAAAAGCCTTTACCACGCATGCCTTTACTACGAGATACGTAGTAAAGGCATGTGTGCAAAAGGTAATAAAGAAAAGAGGGGGGCCTTGGGGGGTCTCCCCCCACCACAAAAAAACAACGTGGGTTTAATAAAGGGGGTGGGGGGGTCTCCCCCCCAAAAAAAAACAACTCACCTGATTCAGAAGTAGAAATGTGGAGGCAATCGGCGTCGTTAGAGGAAACGGAAAGACATTTCCGTTTCCTCTTAATGACGTGAAACGTCACCGCGGCAGGGATTGGAAAGAAGAGGACGTGGAGAGGTAAGGAGGAATGAGGGGGTGGTTTCACAAGGGAAAAATATAAGGGATAATTTACAGTGATAGGAGATATCCTTTAACACAAAAATGCTAATAACATGCATATTTTCACAACGAAAAACGTTGTAAAAACTGCGTGTTAAAGGCATTTTCGTGGTAAAGGAGATGCGTGGGAAAAGAATTCCATTGTAACGCATGCGTGGTAAAGGCAGGCGTTGCAACGGAATTCGTTGTAAAATCATACAACCTGTACTGATGGGTACTATAGCCCCTTCAGGCTCAAAGTCGCCCAAGATGAAGCTGACGAGGTATAATACCTCAGCAACCTGTACCTCTTCAGAGTGGTGAGGCTGGGAGCTGCGCGTTCCACCAGTATTGAAAACTACTTCCGCGTGCATGATCATGCTTCGAGTGGCCGCGGAAGCAATGGTAGGTAGTGATGGAGACCTTAACTTTAACCACACACCTGCTGGTGGAGGAAGTGACGCACATACAAAGAAACTTCGTGGATTTTGATGCAGATATTTTGTGAATTCCCAAAAAGTAGAAACTTCACGAATATTTTGCACTTTTGTCTACGACTCTTAAAGTTACTTATTTTTTGTGACTGATCCCAAGGAAAATACCAGTAAATCAGCAACAATATCCAGATTAAATTGAGCAATTACGCGTCTGTGTTTCCAAGTAAAGCATTTGATCAACGCAGCGAAGGTACAACAGGACATCTGTCACTGGCAGCCCCGAGTACAGGATCCCTCTAGCTGCGGGGCTGCCCAAGCGCCTGTGGGATCGGGCGTAAAAAACAGATACTCACGGTGACTGTTCAGAATAAACAGATCACTGCCTACCACACTGCGTCTCCAAGGCTGGCAATAAAACACGACTGTTTAATCATGTAGTTGACGCCTCTTCAATGAATACAGTTTATTATGAGGGCCCTATATTTTATATGGATGTTGCTCTTTTATAGAACGGCAAATACTGCCACCAGCAGAGCAAGAGTAAATTACAATGACGCTGGTTTTCCTGCGTTGGAATCTTCTAAAAGCAGCTGCTCTGTGGAATAGTCCAAGCAGGCCGGGGAAGGGTGGAACTATAAGACATTTCTGGCCAGTCCAAGTCACTCAGTTAGAACATAAGTTCCTATGATGTCGATGAACCTTCATGCCACATACATCTTTTTCTATCACAGCTTAAGCTTCGTTTTGGAACATGGACAGTATGACACGATCCTTATTCCAAAGAGCAAGATAGTAAGTCCATGGAAGATACCCACCTCAGGACTTTATTACAGCCAAGTACATTTTCCTCCTATATAGTAGGTTTCAGACGAGCATGACTTACAAATATCATCCAAAACTGCAAAAGTACAGGGTGGAGAGTATTAATGCATGAGCCTTAGCTTGAAAAGCCTTCTGGTGACCTCCATTTCCAGAATGTATGCCTACGATACACAGATCATTCTGTATCTGGAGAGGAAGCCATGTGATCAATGAAACATGACTAACTGCACAGACAACACCTTCATAGATGGAGCAGAGCTGTCTGAATGAAAAAAACCAGAAGCTTGTATTTTTGGAAGTGATCCTAACACCAACTCACTCATACCATTTATGCCAGAAGAACAAAGGTAGGAATCTAGTTTTATACTGAGATGTCCTTTACTTTCCAGGTACATTCTGTGGTATAAATTGCAATTCATCAACTTGTCATGCTGAGGAACTTTTGCCTGCTTCTTCAGACCACCCAATGAATGGAACTTATAAGAGCATTGTCAAGACAGGACTACTGAAACATTATCTGTGCATGCCTACGAGAAACATAGTTTCATGCTACCAATGGACCCATGGCCGGACTGGCCAGCCGGGCAAGTGGGCAAACCCCCGGGAGGCTGGACCCCTAGAGGCTGATTACGCAGCCCTGCAGCAACTTGCAACGTTGCCAGTTTGAGTTTGTTGGAGCTGGTTTTAGGGTGAATGCGCACACCAATAACAGACCCCTTGGCGCCTGCCTTCTTTTTTTATCACATTGAGCACAGCAGACATTAGAAAAGAGGTCAGAGAAGCGCATGCAAAGAAGTTAAAACTGCCCGAGTTGTGCACTCCCAGAGCATGCTATTAATGCCATGCGTTCGGCTACGGAGACAGACACTTGAGGTAGGCTGCATGGGTACCTACACCACCTCGTCCTCACGGTTATTGCAATGGCAGCACCCGCGGCACTCTGAGCACGACCCACAGTATGTGTGAGAATCTTTCTTGAGAGGAGAAGCAGGTATTATATTGGGTTGAAGTGGAGTTCCCTTTATTTTTGAAAGAAGCCTTTCTCTTCTCTACATGTTTTAGGTGCAGGCAGCGGCATTTAATTCACTAGCGCGCGTGAACGTCGACAGCAACAGTAAATGGGAACCATTGGGAAGGAGGGGCTTTAAACGAGAAATGCTTGCATGTGTTGTAAAAAGTGTCTTTAGGAGCAGACTGAGCGGGGATTTGACACTGCATGAGGCTTTTCATTCTGGAACCTGTAGCCATGTTAATCCGTTAAAACACCCATACTTCAAGTCCCAGAATGCAAAGTAAAAATCTGGACTGAAGCAACTAGTTATGCGGGGTCTGGAAAACATTGCAGCTTTAGGCACTGTGTGTACCTGACGATTTGTTGGTTATTCTGGAGGAAGCAATTGTAAATAATAATCCTCCTGCTTGGAGTTGGAGTAGCAGGATTTAGAGATGTGCTGTGAGGGGAGGGCTCGCTTGGTGTAAATGGGGGCTGAATTCATAGTTTTTGCCAGGGCTGCTTGGCGTTCTCAGTCCTGCCCTGAATGGACCCAACATGAATTTCAGGTCATAGAACTCTGCTTCCCCCTACCAAAGTAACCAAAATGAATATAACACAGAGGAAGATCCTTTAAAGTTCTGGGCCCCTGCGTTTGGAGCCATAGGAGAGCAACCTAACTACTTCAGTTTTAGGACAAATTAAAAGAAAGAAGGATCTTTTTAAAAACATCTTTAGAAGGACTGACTAACAATAAGGTGACGAAGCAACATTCAAGTCAAGAATGATGGAATTACACACTTAAACATTTTGGTGATCTTACATCAGTGCTAAAAGGATAAGCTGCATTCACACAAATAACAAATCTATTAGCCATATGAAATAGAGGACCCCACACAACCCGAGCTGATAGCTACCAATGACGATTTAGGTCCAATGATGGCCTATGGAGCTGTTCAGGCAAGAAGAAAGTATTCTTTGTAGTAACACCCATGACAGTGAGGGTACACATTTCAGAGAATGAAAAGTACATTGATCCATAAGACAATCAAAAGATGACCCTCCTAGGAACTCCTAGTGTGTTTCCTCACCAGCACCTCTTTTTTTAAGGGAGGTATCCCGAAAATGAGGTCATAATAGAGTCTGGATTTGAAGAATATGTCTCTTTAAAGAAAAATGCCAGAAAAGAATATATTGGGGTGCATAGTAGTTCACCAAAACAAATAAAGTCATACACCTACTAGGTCCTGGCAAAGCTTTCATTATTTTAAACCTGACCTCAAACCCTGGTAGCTGTGGCACAAAGGAGACAGTCTTAACATAGTTAAGATGTGTAAAGTATCTAAAAGTATCAAAACAGGCAAAAAGTCAAAAACTCAACAAAATAAATAAAAATCCCTTTCCTTAATTTATAAGACTTAAGGAAAAATAACGTCAAAAAGTACCAATGACAGTCTATGGCAAACGTAGATTGGGATGAAGGCGTGATTTCAGGCTGGCAACGACAGAGCGTGGCTCGGATACACCAACCAGTCTATCTGAGATTTTACCATGGGACTTGATCTCTGAAATGAAAGTTGAAATTCTCTATCGGGCTAGGTTACAGGCTGTATCAGAGGAAGTCCTCTTGAAGTAGGGTAGTTATTGGACGAGGTCCCACTTAAGCTGATTGTTCTGGCAGCAAAAGCTGCAAGCGGGAAAATTCAAATTTCACACCCTCGGGAGTCCTTACATCAGCTGGATACTTTTGATGCCTTTACCCTGTAAGATTTCTACGTTTGGACTTAGTCAGGGGTGGCTCCTCCGTTGGAGCGGAGGAGCATTGCCCCACTTAAATTACCCCATAAGATGAAAAATAAAATGGTCATTCATTTATTTCCATTTTATTTTTCATACTACAGTCCTGAACTGAGCATCAGGATAGGGGTGAGGGGGGTCACTTCTTAATGACAGCAGCAGGGAGGAGGGTGGGCTGTTTGTGCATTGCACATGTCCCTTTTCCCAGCCTCTTGTGACAACCAGCCACACATGCGCAATTTGAAACCTCTAACCCACCTGTCTTAGGACAGCTGGGTTAGAGTAAGTGCAGGCTCCCAGGGTGCTGGGGAGTGCCGAATGAGGCCACTCCATCCAATCAGGGTGCTGCTCTCACAGCATGAGAGCAGTACCAGGATTGATGCCTGCACTGCAGCATCCAGTTCCTCAGAAGAGGTCCGGAGCGGAGGACGTCGGTTCAGGTAAGTTTTTATTTGTAATAATTATATTTGTGTGCGCACAAGCGCCTGCCCACCTTCCCTCCCCATAGATGTCAGCCACCACTGGACTTAGTCTCTTTTTTGAAGCTCAGAATTGTCCAGTGGAACAAAGATGCAGGCTGTTTCAGATGATGAGTTTCACAAGGCTGAACACCTTCTTGCTGAGGCCCACTGAAACTGATTTGCTCAGCTGGGGAAGCTCCAAGCAATAGACATCTGTTTTTAAGTACAGCAAAATCGAACCTTGGTCGTATTGGTTGGTCTCTGTTCTTCGAAAGTCCCAAAAAATGTCAAGTACCATCGTTTCAGAGTTGTTTGGAGAAGCCTCGTTAGACACAGCCAAGTGTCCCCAGGAACCCTGGAACAGCACATGGTGGGTTAGAGGTGGGGCAAGATTCACTCAAGCAGTAGCCATCAGCAGGGTCAAGTCCAGGTGCTACTGGTCAGAAGGGCACTTCAGGGAAAATGCCTCTTGAGGCTTGTTGTGTACCTGTATCCACACAGGAAGACAGCCCCCTGAGCCTTAGCGTCCACTTCCTTGAACTGGATACAAATAGGAGAAGGTCCATCCCTTCAGGTCTCCTCACAGGTCTCAAACATCAGGTGCGGTCCTTCTGCTCCTCCACAGGTCCTGATCCGTGTACTGAGGAGGGAACCTTGGGGTGCCACATGTATGGTTGGCACCAGATAGTGGGTAGGGGTGACTCTCTAACTACTCTCCAACTCATGATGTAAACATTCCCAGCCACACTCTTACCTACATTTTAAGCAGTTCCTACTTCCCTACTGCAAACAATTCCACAGTACACCTTACTCCTAAAATTCAAGATGGAGAAACCTTATTCCCTTGTGCAGAACCTATGTGTCCACCCAGAGGTGTGCCCAGGGAGGTGATCATTCCCCTCCTCTGTGGACACTCTTAAATAGTTCTGAGGTAGCCCCAATTCTGCTGAGTTTGGAACAGTCTGGCTGGCCATCAAAGAATTGCTTTCACTAGGTTTCGTGACAGTTAATGTAGTTCCTGGGTCCAACCTAACCGATCTTCCGTCAACGGGATGAAATATTACTCTCCACACCCAAACAATTGTCCATGCTGTGGGAGGAGATTTCGAACCTCATTAAGGTCAAGCACTGACATGGCAGCTGCTAACAGACTAGTGCACATTAATCTTCAGGAGCTTCAGAAAAGGAAAAGGTAACTTTCTAAAGGTTACATTTCCAAACATTTATTAAAAATCCAACTTCACCCTTGACTTATGCTTTTAATAAATATTTAAAAAGTAGTAGAACTATTTTTCTAGCTGGTCCCAAACCTGAGATGGAAGAATGAATATTTTAACCTGCACTCTAGTCTTTTCTCATAGGACAGCCAGAGCCTTTGGGGACTTGTCACTGTATGGTCATAATAACCTTCAATTTCCACGTCCTACTTTTAAATTCCAAGCACCGTACCCTGAGAGGGCGAGCTGTAGGTTTAAACTGTTGAAGTGAGGCTATAACAGTAGGCCTAATTCCATGCTTTCCTCATCACACTTGTGGATGGCACAATATGTGCTGCAGTCCACAGGTGACATATAACTTTCCATGCCAAGGGTGTAGTTTCAACACCATATTTTATCCGCCTTACACAAGAGTTAAATATGGTAATCAGGAATTAGCCAATTTTTGCATGTTTTAGGGGTCAGAGCACATACACTGGGATATATGCGGCAAAACCCCAGTTTGCAGAGTCTGAAAACCAACAATAGAATTCAGCCAAAAATGTGTGTGACAACACAGAAAGGGCCTTTTCTCCCAAAAAGGCACAATGACAAGACGTTGACCCCAAAGCTGGGTTTCAAGCTTGGCTAGTGAGTTCCAATGTTGGCAGCTCTAGCTGTTAGACCATACCTTCTCCTCTCTTTCTTGCTATCTCGGTCTCTCCCCCTTTCTTACTCTGTGACAAAGCCTGGGAGACCCTGTAATAAGAAATAATGGAGAAAGCATAAAGGGTATTATTCATGTCACTCTGAAACAAGGGTAAAAGATTTTATATGGCAGAGAAACCAATAAATTATCCAGTGCTGTAGGCACAATGCCTCCAGCCATAGTTTCAAATTCACTAAGCATAAATAAATGGTTGTCTTCGTTCATACTTTAGATTTGATTATTAATAGTAGGCAAATGCCCTTTTAAAGAGAAAATTACCGCTGTATGTCCAGGAAACGTGCGCTACCCGCTTGAGTTTCAGCAGACACTGAAGAGTTAAACCCATCTATTTAAAGCCCTGAGGTGTCAGTCATCTGCACTCAGAGAGAAGAGAGCTGCGTGTTTCCATGAGCAACAGGTTTACATTGTCTTCGGCTATTCATCCCACGGCAATCAGAGCGTTCGCACAGCGCTGCTCTTAACACGCACCTGATCCAATTCATACCGTGGCAGCGCACCGAGGCAAGTCTCACCACAAGGACAAAGACGGGAGTTTAAAAAGTCTCTCCCTGATGTAAGCTGTCGACTAAATAACAACTGAAATTCAAAGTGGAATTAGGACAACAATAGCACCCGACGAATTTGTGTTATATACACGGATTGATTCCTGCTGTGGGAAAATACATGAAGCACTCACTATAGCTCAATTTCCGAAAAACGCAATGCCTGCTCTTACCAGCTTAGAAACAGTTTTAGAGAACGCAGGGTTCATTCCAAGTGTGCCAAATTATTGTCCGAGAGAGGGTGGTTTCCCTACTCGAAGCCGAAAATAACGAGACACTCGTTACTTTCACAATGAAGGGCCTATTCACAAGACCATTTATGAGTACGGTACAGTGGTACTGCAGGAGTTCGGAAGGAGTTCTCTTTACATACTCCTGCATTTCTTTGCGGATTGGAACATTCAACCCAGCCATCAAGTTATCATCTTTGATAGAAAGCTCACCAGAGACTTTCACAAAGCAAGCTTGCTTTCACCTGTTTTTCTAATGAAGATTATAATGAGAATCATCCAGTTGTTATCTGAATCAGAGAGGGAAACTGAAGTCCAAGCCCTAGTTTTGGTCCAGGCATCACTATGATAATTCCATTTTTGCAGGGCTGCCTGCTTTCCCTCAACGCCTTCTGGCAGGGACCTAACAAACGCTCTAGAAGGACCTCTTATCGCCAAACTTTGCGCTCACTCTTTTGAAAAATGTGCTTTTCAAGGACCCCTACCTGTGTCACAAAGCTCTTCACTCCACCTTATGGAACCACATGAAGACACTTGTTTCTCCTGACATTCCTACCAGGGCTCTTCATTCTAGTTCAGCTTTTTTCATACAAGTTCCTAAATTCGGGAAGTCTTGCATGGAAGGCCAAGCGTTTTCGGGTTTCACTGCCAAATCATGGGAAGCTCCTACTGGCAATCTTCGTTCAGGCAGCTGTCTGATTAGATTTTGTAAGTCCCACATAACTCACCCGGTGGTCAGAGTGGGGCTAAAAGAGATGGGGAACTGTGGGCGGAGAATCAGAGGGCAGGAATAACCCAAGGATTGGATCAGTGGGCGGATTCAGAGGTGTGGCCAGAATGCGCAAAACATCCCACTTTTTAGTATTTGTTTGGCATTTCACTGCCCAGTTACAGCTTATTATGTTATTTAATTAAACCAATGGAAACACATGATTATTTAAGGTTTAATATGAGTTACTGACATTAAAATACATTCGCAAAGTGGTATATGTATCCAATCACAAAATGTCCCAAATACGCTTAAAATTGGAAGCACAAGCCATCTGTCTCAGAGACATGTTGTTTCTGTCATCAGCACTTCTGCCTTTTTCCACAAGAGCAGTTCAAACATGAATGGCAAAATATCCTAGCTCGCAAATGTTTTCTATATAATTATGGCTCTGCCATATTTGCCACCTAATACAAGATCTGCTGCATAATCTGACAATTTTAACTAATAAATTGTTTGTAGCTCAAACAGATCAAAAGTTACAAAAAAAGTGACATGTTGCTGCGACTGTGTACAGCCCTTTGCATAGGTTGACTGATCACCTTTCTCACTGCTGCATTTGTATGTTACACTGGTACTAATAAGGCAAAATCTTTCAAGAGACTGTTAGCATGTGTACAAATGTCAAAATAATAAAATATCAGAAAATATACTGAATTACGCTACAGCCTTTTTTTTGCTGCATAATTTAGTTAATGCTGAGGCATAATTTTCTCCTCTTTTGCTGAATAATTCCAGTGCCCCCAAAGCAGGCTGCACATGTTAAAAGTGCTTGTGCATGAAGCAAAGAGACTGTGAATTTTGCGATCTTTGTTTGGTGGGTGTGCATATCCTACACTACCGATCCCTGATGAGTTGCAGCTACTACTGCTGAAACAAAGCCAATGTTTTGACCCCGTAGAAACAGCTTAGGTTGGTTGGTACCTTACAATGGGGTCTTCATCAGGACAGGATGAATGTAGGAGGGCACCAAGAGGTCCTACAATGAGGACACAGATGTAGACAACGGGCCAGGTGGCTCCTAGTATGTAGGCAACGACATCAACCCCGCTCTTCGTTAATGAGACTAACCAAATACGCAGGCGGTGCGCCGATCGCTACTCGCCAGGGAAGTTCATCACCGAATGAATCAGGCTTTCCTGATGAAGACCCCATTGTAAGGTGCCAACCAACCTACGCTGTTTCTACGGGGTCGAAACGTCGACACTTTTCTCTTTTACAACGAGCCCTTGTATGAATTGTAATTGTGTTGCATTAACAGGGCATAGTGATTTGCAAATGCATAATAATAGATTCTGTAGCTTTGGCTTATAATCATTAGCCTGATTGTACTCGTATAAACGTTTTTATGACTTCACATCTTCTTCCATGCTTCTCACATGACCACGATCCTCACTTTAAATTCACTTACCCTTTCCCTATTTCTCTGTCCTGTTGGGCACCTCATGTTCAAATGATGATATGTGATTTTTCCGTGAAAATGACAAATTAATTCTATGTGGTAATGTGATTAAATAACATTCACTTCATGACATATTTGTTGCAAAATCATCTTTTTATGTATGTTTTTTTAAATTGTATACCCTTAGTTTGTCCTTAACTACTGGGGCCACTCTATAACGTACTTATATGTGTGAAGTAGACATAGTTAGGAGTGTTCTGTCTTGTGGAAGTATAGCTGTAAACCCTATAAAAAGTATTAATACATTTAAATGCAATGATTTGTCTACTACTGTGCGACTTGCATTTCCTCTACCTAATGTTTGAGTGCTGAACGTTATCGCTCAGTGTTTTCTAATTGACTACCTATTTCTTCAAAAGAGATAAAGGTGTCTTGTGAAGAGAAGATGGAATTTGTTTTATTGCAGGTAGCAGTCAGGTGAACCTCAAGGTGTTTGAGTTGGCATTCCTGCATTCAGAGGTAGAAAGCATTTGAAAAATGAAGGAGGAATTTATTCAAGAAAGCCTCCACTCTATCACCTTTTGATAGAGGGTGGATAAAAGACTGCTTTCAAACTGGCAGAAAAGTAAAGACTGTTTTTAGCATTGGAATCCTGTGGGAGTCAATGTGAATGCCATCTTCGAGGAGATCTGCTAGATTCCTAACCACTCTAGTCGATTGGGAGGAGGGGTTGAGTTACAACTACTCTGCTAAAGGACACTTCGGCAAGTGACCCATAAGGACCATTGTTCTATAGATAGAGTGTGGCTTTTGACCTAAGAAATGGAGTGGCTCCAGGGCCTTATTAGTTCACAGAATAGCAACGTAAATATTGAAAAGGGTAGCGGAAGTCTTGAGGAGCACCACATTACCATGAAAGATATATAAAACAAGTTTTAGCAACACTTTCGTAGATGTTAACTTTAGAAAGGAAATGAATACATTGGTATATGGCAAAACAGGCATGTGTAACCACTGCCAAGGAATCCAGCTACTGACCGTGTATGACATGAAGCCAGTGACTGTAGAGCCCAACAAATGCCACAGCAGGTACTGGTAGCTGATTCCAAGAGTAGGCTTCTCAATTGGCAGGAGAAAGAAATCACTATCTCATCAACATAGGAGGGCAAAGAAATATTTGACATTACACATGAACAGGATGAAAACAGTATACTAGTCCAGACTGTAAGTCCAAACAAACGAGACAAATAAGTGGGACAGAACCTCAAATTGGAAGGGAGAGACTTAGGATGTTTACTGCGGTTGCACCTAAAGCGGCATCTAGCTAACTATGCATAAGATGGACTACTTGTGGAGCATCCAGTGCTTCAGCTCCGGTCAGGTAATTTTCTATCATTGGTGGATAGGCCAGTTGAGATCAGTCGCGGCTGCTGCCTCAAAGTAGCCGTGGGGTGGGTGGCGGACAAGAGGCAGGGAGGGGTGAGGGATTCACTATAAAAAAACACTTAACTTCCGGCCGGCCGGCTTGCCAGCCGCCACTGTTTCTCCTGCGTCCTCTTTCTGGCTTCTTGTGAGAAACATGAAGCAGGAAGCATCAGGGATCCCACACTCCCTGCAGTCAATCACAATGCTGCAATGAAGCGTTGTGATTAGTTTGAGCACCGTGACACGGCGCTCAGCTATGGGATGTAGGGATGGGCATGAGCTCCATGCAGGCTATAACGCAGCCTGCCTGGAGAAGGTGGAAAGTGCACATAACTGGTTTGGGCGGCCCGAGAGCACCAACCGAACAGTCATTATGCACTAAGGAGGGTTGTACCACTCCTCCCCTGCTCTCCAGCCCCGTCCCCTCACGCAAGCTGCCGCAGCAGGAGAACAAAATAAAATGATAATAACAATCGTTAATATAATTTTATTTTTTCCTTTCTTTTGCTGATCCAAGGCAGTGGGGCGATGCTCCTCCGTCTTTGCGTAGGAGCCGCCACTTGCTGAGATACTCCTTGAAGAATCATAATAGGATGAAATGATCTGATCTGGTTCACTGAAACCCAGGCTTCGAAATTTCAAAATACTGCACGGGGGAAAGAAAGAACGTGAGATGTGGAAGTTAACACAAAGCATATCAGCAACAATTTGAGGCATCTGACACCTCAAAATGAGCAGGACCGAAATACTTTACAGAAACAAGGAACTGTGGGTGCGCTATCACTTAGAAAATCTGCTTGGCAGTGGCACACCCATATTTGCGGGAGTCGGGTCTTTAACCTCAAGAACTATGAGGTAATGTGTTCCAAGAACGCTTTAAAATACAACCAATAAGGAAGGACTGACTCAAAAAGGGAGTCTCAGATTAGAATTTAGGAACAAACATGAAGGTTTATTCAACTTTTAATTGGAATACAGGGATGCAAATGCAGCAGCAATCTCATTTAATCAATTAAGGCATTAGGAAGTCAATTGTCATAAAGGCTCTCGGTTATAGGAATAATGAGCAAAACTCATGAAATAGTCTAAATGTCAAGTGTGAAGCAAATCCATAAGAAATCAGACAGCGTCCTTAGTACAGACCCAAAAAGATCTGGCTCACCTCAACATTCAAGGGTTTATATAGTCCTTTTCAGCATAGGAGATCATAGAAACTGCACAATCAGAAGGGCGAGAGCATTATTATAGCAAATCAGATTTCATATTTCTACATTGTCACCCTAGCATCCTAGAACTAACTCACTACATGAATACTGATTGACTTCTGACCCAATGTTGTTCGGGGGTGTCAGAACCGACTAGTTAGATAAACAGAAAACACTCATGAATGAGTGCAATACGGTGTGCTAGCTGGCTGAGCCATGGAAAGTAGCAGAATGCTTCTTTCAGGAGAGAGAATAATGTGTCTTACAAAATAAGCAGTGCACATCTTGTTGCATGTGGTGCCAAGCTAGAAATATAAACACAGAATGAACATTATGATACAACAGCCATTTCAACAAAGATGGAAATGAGGCCTAACCAAGGCCTAATGTGGTCTTAGCCAGAAAACACATCAAAATACTTAATCATTATTTTGCTTCAATTGCAAGAGCTTGGTCAATACATGTATGTGAATTCAAATGCAGAACAACAAATATTACCATATATTTTAGTTCAATTGTGGAAAACCTCCACACTACCTTAGTCAAAGTAAAAGAGATTCAGGATGAAATATGTGTTGGCGGCACTGGAAAGACCGAAAGATGCTATTGCTCATTAATCTCTATGCACCAAACATGGCCTAAGACCAGTTCCTTTGTCCTTTTCTCACAGACACCATGAGTAATGTGGATTTAGAGCTAATCTTGTGAGAGGAATTCTATCACATAAGTAAATTACAGGTAGATCTCATGAAACTTGTTGGGATGCCGTCAAAGGGACTTTGAGGGGTGTGTTAATGTGTTTGGTATCGTGTGAAGTCCTTCACCTCTGGAAGCGTAAGCTCCTTAAAGCACCCTGTTGTGAAAATGTTCGCGTTAAACAATCACCATTCAATTGAACTTATTTCACTTCGGTTTATTAGCCTTCATATTCCAGTAGTGAAATTTCCATCAAATATTTGTAGATTCTTTCATAAATGCATTCAAATACTTTGACATTATAACTCAATCGTTGTATTTGTTCTCAGGGGTAACTAAGAAAATTCCACGATGCATTTCGGGTCCAGCCCTCTTCAATGTGTTTGGTAATATGGACTAAGAGGCAGGGCCCCAAGGCATAATCAAACTTGTGGAGATGGAACAGGTGAATAAACAAGAGCATAGCCTGCCAAGGAAAGCATTTATCACAGAAGTCTGGGGGATATTCAAAATACATCAAACAGACCAGAGTTAGCCTTCCTGAAGGTAAACTAAAGTTTTGTGACCAAGAACAAAAGGCTGCTAAATTGCTAGCTTTAACGCAAAGGGCATATCGGTGCCGGAGAGCCCATATCAGGGTCGGGAGGATAAGGGGATGGGCATAGGAAAACTGTTCCACACATTCTACCAAGAACTGTATGTCAAAGAGTCAATAAAAAGAAATGATATAGAAGAATTTGTATCACATATCCAAATTCCTAACTTACCAGAGGAATTAGTTATTGTAATGGACAAACCGATCAATACTGAGGACTTTAGATTAGCATTTAATGTCTGACAAAGCATTAAGACCAGAGCAGCCTACAATGCGATTCAAAAAATTTTTAAAGTAAAATCTTAGTCCCACGATATTATTCAAAACCTTCTCGCAAGAGCAGAGGATTGCTTCCACAAAGAAGGAAACAGATTTAACTCTCATTTCAAAAGTCTGGGACAGACCCAGAGCTAATTAACCTGTGAACCGTACAGTCCCAAAGACTGACAACATCAACCCATGTCTCATCTTCCTGGTGGTCTTCTCTGTGGACATTGACACTATTGACCACCATGCACAGCTTTGCACCACACATTCCGAAATTACTTTTTTCTACATTTTCCTGCAATGGCCCACATTCTAACTGAAGAATGCAGGGGGAGGGTGGTCTCCTAATACTGGTATCAACTCCAGTGGTAAGTGTATAAATAAAGGAATTGTTTTTTAAACCTCATTTGCAACTCGCGAAGATTTGGTACGCCAAAGAGTTTAATATAATCTTAATCAATTTTAATTATAATTACTTTAGGGTTCAACCAGTGGGGATTATTGAGGCGTTGAAGCATCTTCTCCATGATAAAATAAAGAATAGAAGGAGGTTTCTCTATTATGGATGGGTAATCCTAATATAACAAAATGTCCCTACAGTGGGAACAATGTTTGTGGAATTTTTAATGGGCGTTGGGTGAGCCTGCTGGTCACTTCAAGCACTCAGCGTAATGGGAAGCAATAAGGCTAATACTAGTTAATAACCTGACCAATGCAATGGATTTAAGTGCAGTAAACCAGACAGATATTCCAATCTTTGTGGGGAGAAGTAAAGGAAGGACCATTGACCATATCCTAAAGTCAGATACCTTGACCAAGCTGATAAAAAATGTCAAGGTCTGTCCCTTCTCTTTTAGCAATCATTATTATCCCATTACTGTAATGCATTCCAGTACACCCTTAGTTTCCCCTACGCCTTATAAAGCCCAGCCTATGTCCTACACCAAAAATAAGGGGGTGCACAGAAAATGGAAGCATGTGGTTCCTAGTAAAAGCGCCACAGAAGTGGTAAGCAAAAATTATATGGTAATCTTAAATTGCTTGGGAGAAAACTGCAAGCCAGCTACTGTGTGTGAAAACTTCACGCGGATTTGTATTTCAATTTTGGATTCATTACTGATTAAGAACCCACAGTTGGTATGCCCTGTTTGACCATGGTTTAATTCAAAATATACAAACACCTACGGACTTAAAAAAATGCAATTTACCAAATCCCACAGGATGCAGTGGGGGTGAAGGAAGCCAGAAGGCACTACAACAAAGCTATTGAAAACAAAAAGGCTTAAATAAGAATTATGGCTAGGGACGATCTGGAATAAGCAGCAGTCCTGAAAGATAATCGAGCCTTTTGGGAAATAGTGAATAGGCTTTTCACCAAAAATCCAGAGTCTGGTATTGATTGCCATATAATGGAGCATGAATTGGTTGCTCATTTTGCAAAAATATTTAACCCTGAGATGCCTGAAAATTACTTTAGCAAGTCCATTTCTGTGGGGGAAGTACGCACAGCCATACTCTGCTCAGCATCAGGAAAGGCAGCAGGATCAGACGGGGCGCAAGCAGAGTTTTGTAAACACAATTGAGAACTCTGGACCCCGCTGCTCAGAAATATTTGTAGGTGTATAATAGTTAGGGGCCAATTGAGTCATGAAGGCAGTCAGTCATATATTTGCTATACATATAAAAGGTGATAAGAATGTCAGTTCCAGTAAGCATTACACAAGTGGATTGCTTTTGGTCCTGGTTTAAAAATTCAATAAAATATTTTCTTTTTCAAAAGAATGTCTGTTCCAACTTACCCGCCCCTCACCCCCCCCCCCCTTGCATTGCTTGACTCTTCGGAAAAATCTTTGGTAGGATCATCTTAGGGAAGTTGGAAGCTTGGGTCAGTGAAAACTCCTATTTTTACCAAAGTGCAATTTAGGTTCCGCCCAGGTATGGGCGCTACAGAGCAAGCTTTAAATGTCTCCCTAATCTTGGGTAAATATGTCAAGGCCAGGAGAGGGGCCATACATATGGCCTTTATGGACCTCTCCTTTGCTTTTGACCTAGGGGATAGAAATACATAGCGGGACATCATGGGAATTACAGGAGTGGATTCATCCCTATGGAATGTGCTACAAAGTCTTCACCAAGATCTGAATATGAGAGTACGCTACTCCCAGTCAGGCGAACAGACGCCCCCTGCCCAAGTTACCCGCGAGGTGAGATAAGGCTGCATCCTGGCGCCTTTTTTATTTCTTTTTTATATTAATGCCCTTGACTCCTTTTTAACAGACTGTACCCCTGATGTCCCAAAAGTTGGTTTGGGTCTAATCCCGGTTTTACTGTATGCGGACGATGTCGTCCTACTGGCCTGCACTGCAAATGGTCTGAAAGGGGAAACATCCTTTTCAACGCAACTTTTACCACGCAGTGCCTTTACAACACAACTATTACAATGCATGTCATTACAACGCATTGCGCTGGGGGCGCTCTAGGATAGGGAATGGATTTAATTTACTATCCAACACCTTCCCTACTATCCACGGGGACTGGAGTTGGAATAGTAAATTAAATTATTCACTATCCAGCACCCCTTAACGCCATGCGTTGTAACAGCATGCATTGTAAAAACTGTGATGTAAAGGCATGCGTGGTAAAAGCATGCGTTGTAATGTCATAAATCCGACTGAAAGTCTTTTACATGGGTTTTATAGTGTTATGCAGGAGCTAAACCTCAAGGTAAATACTGATAAATCCTATGTATTAACAAGCGGGCCAAAGACCACCCCCTCAAAGTTGTTTTTAGTGGCCATACACTGATAAAGAAAACAAGGAGCTTTAGTTACCTGGGCATTCTATTTAGCACCAATTCAAAACAGAACTGTTTAGATTCGCAAAATAGTTAGGACATAATCCCTCCAAAGAATGGATAATGTTATACAGGAGTAAATGTATGTTTGTGGGTACATATGGTGCAGGAGTCTGGGGACATACATCTATAAACACCCTCCAGGCAGGAGAAAACAAGTTTTTAGCAAGGCTTTTAGGAATTCCCAGATCCACATCAAGTTTTATTACTCACAAAGAAGGGAGTCTTAATTTTATAGGAGCTAAGATGGGCTTGGCACCTATCTTGATGTGATCTTAAATCTGGTCTACTCCGGAGTTAAGTTTCACCCGGGGAATAGGAGAAGATTGTCTGAAACAGACTAACATGCTAGCCAACACATGGATCAAGTATATAAAAAACACCTTTCATGACCTAGGATTAACCAGCGTCTTTGAGAATACTAGTGAGATTGGCTTACGCACAAAGGCCTTGATAAAGGACACGTACCATGCACATAGAAATAAGATGAGACTTGAGAAAGTTCTAAACTTGGTAACTGTACACACATATATCCCTTTGTCAACTTATGAAGGCATGGAGCCCTATCTATCACGGATAAAGGCACCAGAACACACTTTTTATTTAACCCACTCTGAATAAATATGATTCGCTTCTTGGTAGCTTTTTTTTTCCTTTACTTGGACGTGGTTTGCTTCATTACCCCGCTGCCCATGTCACACAGTGTCCATACAGTTCACTAAGCATTTTATGTATGTCTGCACTTTACATTCAGCTTTTAGAATCCGGTTTTTACACCCAATTTTAGCAGGGACAGGTTTTAAAACACACCAAGAATAATTACTGTTTTTACAACTCTGTGAATCTCCAACAATATGTTATGCAGTGTTGAACTTTATTACTCAGGTGAGGAGTTTAAGGAAAAAATATGCACTATGACTCAGTTATGATGTCACAGAAAGGCAATGATGATGTGCAATCCAGTAATTTACCTTTGTGATTTTAATGTGTATGATCTGTTTGTAATTTGATTTTACCATGTGCTTTTATGGTCTTTTTTGTCAGAATATAGTTTATTTGATTGATACATTAAAATGAGTTCCACCAAGTCTGAGTGCAACCCCATAACATGTTATTCCCCACAGTCTCATCCTCTCAAAAGTGATGTTCAACTTGTACAAGAAGTCTCTTTTTAACCATCAAGAGTTGGATAAAACTCAGCTCAATCAGGTTTCCCACAAGCACAATATCGAGTATAAATAAAGAGTTGTCTAACAATAATTGAAGCAGGAATCTTAAAAGTCTACTTCAAAGCCAACCCCCATAAAGATGGAATTAGTGCTTGCTGCCCATGACAGCAAGCAAGCTAAGGCTTTGTCTTTGTCTTCACATTAGGGTTCTTGGTAAGAAATAGGAATTAAGTCTAAAGAAGGCTTTGGGTAATTATGCTACATTTAAACTTGCTGGTGTCACAGGGTATGGAAAGAGGAACTTCAGGTAGAAGTTTCTTTTTAGTGAAGTAGCATGGGATCAAGAATTTAAAGAGTGACCTTTAAGGATAAATAATGATGGGGGTAAGACAATGGATTGAGGGTAGGGCATTGACTTTTATAGATGTGAGGGGAACCTATGAGAGAAAAGAAGGTTTCAGGAGTAGAAGTTCAGATAGGACAGTCAAGCGAATGGTGAAACATAAGACCTTTGTCTGTTTAGTTGCAGTGGTCTAATACAATGTGTTCTATAAGGTTCTGTGCATAGCTGAGAGTGTGTACATAAAATGAGTATTCATGAAAGGCTGATTGTAGTAAGAAAATGCATGGGAATAGCAATTCTGCATTAGTGATTGAGTGCCTGGAATGTAACATGATGGTAATTTCTGATAGGAATTAAAAAGTAATTGGTAGACCTCTGTTGCGACTATGAGAAACACTTTTTTTTAAAGAACTGCCATAACCTAATGGTAGTTTCAGGGCACTCCCAAAATACGAAGTGTTAATAATAGTTGCTCTCTTAATATGTGGGACTACATCTGTGTATTTAAGGGGGTTCTAGTTCAGAAAAAGTAAATGCCCACCCTCTCTCTGAAAACAAAATTAGGGGAAATTATCACTGCGATACAATGACATCAGATGTCTGAAGGTCTTGGATCGTTACTATGCCAGACACTAGCTCAGACGCCCAAAGGGGGAAGGGAACGCTTTGATATCAAAGAGTCAATTAAGCCTCTTCATGAGCACTGAACTCTTCCACTGGCACAGCTGTGCCACGACTTAAGATTTAAAGTGGCAATGACCAAAGGCTTTGTCAGAGACAGGGCTATGGAGGGAGATGCCACTCCAGCTCGTAGGTGTCAAAGCTCTGAGCTTACGTGAGCTGCACGTAAGACACAAACACAGTCCAAGCCTCAAGAGAGAGGGCCGAGTGGATGCAAACAAGCAGTAGGAAGCAGCTCTAGGGCCACGCCTAGGACTGCACACAAATAGTTCTAATCGAGAAGAGTTCTAGGGCCCGGCTTAGGACCACGCACAAAAAGGTCTGATGGGAACAATTCTAGGGCCAGACCCAGGACCGCACACAAAGTTCTAATGCTCACAACATGGATGTGTAGAGGAAAGTCCCACGGCTGTCCACTGCACGTATCATTTGGGTACAGGTTGTAGCGGGGTATACAAAATCAACATTGCTTATTTTTGACAGTTTTAAGCCTATAAATGTTTAGATCAGTTTATGTCTTACATTTTTTTACACTGCCTGTCGTACCTTAGTGTATGCTACACTGTGAAGTACTGTCAAGCTTTCAGTGCAATGGCTCGTTGTTCTATCTGTCTTTAAGATTACCTGCTCCTTGGACTCGCAATTGCATCTGTTAACCCATCTAGACACGAGCATCATTTATATGCAGCCAGTGATGATACTGGCTTAGCCTCAAGCAGGAGTGATGGCGCCAAAGTGAGAGTTTACTGTCAGCGGAAATAACTTTCCACCGAGCACAGCTGCGTTGCCCTAGGTCAGCAAAGCACGTTGGGCCAGCTATTTTCTTTAACATCCGCCGCAGCCCATCCTAAGATGCATTCTGCAGTGACGTTGTTTATTGCACAAGCGGAGCTTCAGCCCAGACTGCTTGGAATAATAAACAAACACAACTGAACAAAACGCTCTCTGGTGACCTGGAGCCATCGGAGCCGCCAGAATCAGTCAGAGTGAAGGCAGCCACCGCGCTGTGATTAAAAGGAGAGGAGCCAGGCTCCTGGAAGGACTATATATTCACAAAGCACGCGTGCGCAAACCTGGACGCAAAGACCCCATTCACAAGGTAAACCAGTCTGGCAAAGCCAAGAGGTCTCGCCTATTCAAGAGCTATTGGCTTTGCCAAGGAGTTTTAGCCATGTTGTACACCAGCGGGGCTGCTGCTCAGCATGGCTAAAAGGGAGTGAGTGGAGTGGCGAAGAGTACAGTGTTATAGAGTAGAGTGTCGTGCAGGCCAGTGTTGTGGAGTAGAGTGGTGAAGAGTGGAGTGTGGTGGAGGGGTGTAGTGTGGAGTAGAGCCATAGAGTGGAGTGGAGTAGAGTTGTGGATTGGCAAAGAGTCGAGTGGAGTGACGTTGGCCTAGAGTGAACTGGTGTAGAGTGGAGTGTTGTAAAGTGTCATAGACTGAAGTGGAGTTTAATAAAGTGGAATAGTGTCCTAGAGTGGAGTGGCATAGGATGGAGTACACTAGAGTAAAGTAGAGTGATGTAGAGTGAAGGAGCATGGAGTAAAGTAATAGGAGTAGCATAGAATGGAGTAAAGTGACATAGAGTGGAGTAAAGTGGCATGGAGTGCTGTAGAGTGGAATGGAGTGGAGTGTCGTGGACTATCGTGGCCCAGTGTGAAGTGGGATAGTGTAGCATAGAGTGGAGTGTCATAGAGTGGAGTAGATTGTCGTGGCTTAGAGTTGAGGGGCATAGAGTGAACTAGATTGTTGTGGAGTGGAGTCTGCATAGTGTGGTAGGGCACTACCAACACGCACATACATTTTCAATTGAGATGAAAATTAAATTTTATAGACAGTTTTACTGATAAAACTATACCGCGCACAAATGATAGTGTGTGGAAATGGAATCACCTAGTGAACTGATTTTTTTAAAGGACTGTTTACAGAAAGTAGGTACTTGTGGGAGTATACAAGGAGCGATGCTGAACAAGGTTTGCTCCATGGAGGTGACAAAGACATGTTGGACAGCCTAAAACAAAAAAAGCCAGCAAATAGAAAGCCGGAAAATGTGAGTTACAAACCACAAAGCCGATAGAAAACAATGGGCCGAATGCAATCTCAGGGAAACTTCCAGAATGTCCACAAAAAATATTTTGCAACCAGACAGCTGCTCTGCCAGGAAGGCTTCAATATAAATATGCCACTGTAGCTCCAGAGTCGCATTGTGAACTGATTCTGAAAAGGGATTGTAAAAGTGGTTTTCTCTTTCATCTTTGTGACTCGCAAGATAATGCTTTTTATAAAACAACAATGGTCCTTAACGCATTTGATACCAAACATACAATAAAGTATAGTCAACAATGTGTGCTATATTAAAAAAAGGTGTCCAGCCGACACGGCATTTAATCAATGTAGGGTATAAAGGAACTTCTCAAGACAAATTATACAGTGGGATACACTCCTGTATCCAATACATGAAAATATAACAAAACAAAAATAGACATCAAGGTTTTTCAGGCAGCGGCAGAAAGGATGCTTATGGTCAGTAATAATGCATATCTACGCTATCCAAAAATAGTTGACACACGAATAAAACACATTGGTAAGCTGTGTGTAACTATATAACTGGTCGACGGCGTTTCGATCCCTAAAAACAAATAATGGGATCATCATCAGGACTTGTAAGTATCACATGCCTGAATATTGTAAGCAAGTCTGTAATCTGGGCATACGGGGTGCAGAAGGAACTCAGCTCAGAGAGAACCACAATGGGTTGAAGATCGCAAAATTGCGTTATCGGTCCACATGCTAATTATACTGTTTGATGCTGGAAACGTGACTTGGGGTCACAGCTTGTGCGTGTGACACGGCTACCTGTTGCAACGGATGGTGCAAGTGTTGGTATAAAAGAGAAGAGAACCGCGGGAATTGTACTCCTCGTCGGTCTACATCTGGGGAGGATGATGACTTCCAGCCGGTGGGCAAGTGTTCAGAAACTGCTAGACGCGATGGTGCGATGGTCTGAGCCGAGTTCCTTCTGCACCCCGTATGCCCAGATTACAGGCTTGCTTAGAATATTCAGGCATGTCATACTTACAAGTCCTGATGATGATCCCATTATTTGTTTTTAGGGATCGAACCGCCGTCGACCAGTTATATAGTTACACACAGCTTACCATTGTGTTTTATTCGTGTGTCAACTATTTTTGGATAGCTTAGATATGCATTATTACTGACCATAAGCATCCTTTCTGCCGCTGCCTGAAAAACCTTTCTGTCTATTTTTGTTTTGTTATGTTTTCATGTATTGGATACAGGAGTGTATCCCACTGTATAATTTGCCTTGAGAAATTCCTTTATACCCTACATTGATTAAATGCTGTGTCTGGCTGGACACCTTTTTTGAATATAGCAGACATTGTTGACTATACTTTATTGTATGTTCAGTATCAAATGCGTTAAGGACCATTGTTGTTTTATAAATTGCTACCCTAGGTCCTTAATTACCTTTAGGGTTCCCTTGTTTACTCTAAACTTGCAAGCTAATGCAGCATTGCTTTACAACTACTACTATGGGCATAATGCAAAATGATGGGACCCCTGCAGAATGGGAAAAGGTGCCCCTGAGTTGTGCTTATTTCATAGATATACATCGACCTTGGGCAGCATGGGGCCCTCTAACAAGAGCTTATGGCCTCTGAGGGGTTGTCTGGCCCCACAAACCACAAAGCCTGGGTTATGTCCCTGCTACGGGTGTCATTCATTGAACAGTTGCAGGGGCGGGCATTTCAGTGGGGCATTTCAGTGGGGCAACACTCCTCCGCCATAACGGAGGAGCGTCGACCCTCTGAAATGCCCCCAGAAAAGCCCCAGGAACAAAAAATAAAATGGCAAGTGAAGTTAATTCATAACCATTTTATTTTTTGTCAACCTGTCCCTAACTGAGTGTCAGGACGGGGAAGGCCTGCTGAACGGCAGCAACAGCAGGGAGGGGTTGTGAGTTGGCTGTGCACTAGTTTAAAGTGTGTATGTCTCTTTGGTCGGTCGTCTTCTGATGGCCAGCCCCACATGCACACTTTAAACCTCTCTAGCACAGTTGTCTGAGACAGCTGGGTTTGAGAAAGCAAAAGCCTCCAGTGCTCTTGTGGGCACTGGTAGTGGCCGCTCCCTCCAATGCTGGCGCTGCCCTAGCAGCATGAGAGCAGCGTAGCAGGACAGCAGCACCAGGATGGCTTAAGGGAGTTGGCTGGGGCCCTGGAAGTCATGAGGGAAGAAGAGGACCAAAGCCAGGACAACATAGCGAGCACGGTAAGTAAAGTTTTATTTTATTTACTTTATTTTAATAACTTATTTATTTAATATACCCACCTACCACCCATCTGGCCGCTTCTCCACTCTACATAGTAGCCACTCAATAGTTGTCAAAGGCAGGTGGTAATCATTCACAAAAGTGGACACTGTCAATGATGGGGAGCCTCTGCTGTGCACGTGGCAGCTGTCAGCACTGGACTGGACAGAAAGTATTTTTTTTCCGCAATTTTATATAGCGCAAACATGGGCTGAAGGCATCAGAGCGCTTAACAATAGTAGCATGATATAAGGGTACAGCAAGTTACAGTTACAATAATTAGGTTCAGACATTGCATCAGTAGCTGCGACTGGGAAAAGCAGCCATTGGACAAGGATGTACACTGTTCAAGCATTGATTAAGATGGTGGGGACATACAATAAAGGTCGTTTGTCTCCTGGATAGAGTACTTAGGTATGGTCGATTCATTACTTAAAAAAAATTAAACATACATTACAAAAATAACATACACTTTTGACACATATACTTACATAAAAAACAGATTCGATATTATTAAAATACGATATATTTTAATGCCTATATTATATACTTCGATATTTTGACTTCGATATTTTGACAATCGATATTACTTACCTTCAATTCGATATTTTTAACCACTATATTGTGTCCATTCGATATTTTGTCCATTCTATATTTTTACTTCGATATTATGTCCATTCTATATTTTTGCTTCGATATTATGTCTTGTTACCGTTAAGCCTGTCTGCTCTGTAGCATGGCTTCTAGAGGGTTGTGGTCAGGTTAATATATTAACCTTAAAAGTGCACCATGACAAGATTTGTGATTATTCCATCAAATAGGCAGTCACACCTAATAATAATCCAATTACTTACGAAGGGGGATTGTCTGGGTCATAGTAAGTCTCACAAATGACTCCAAATGCTGTAAAACTGTACTGCATTTCAAACCAATATATTCACTATTAGCTACAAATTCCTTGTTTCAAGGATAATGACTTATAAACTCACCCTCCAAAGCCAGATGTGTGATGTGGTTTAAGGTGAAACTCCGAAGACCTCTATGAGCAACTAAGACAGTGCATGAAACATAAATGTGGAGAAGGAGGAGGAGGATTGAGAAAGCGAGCAAAGCACCAGCTAGCCTACAAATGAAGGGAATTGACGGAACGACAAACACTGTAAAGTTGCACAATGCAGCAAGCGTGGGTGCAAACTTTAAAACAAGTGAGAAAACCCACCAACTAGCAATGTTACCAGACAAAGCATCATTTTCTTTTCTGTGTACTGTATGCTGTATAAGCCTAACATGACCTGGAAGAGAAACTGTCATTGCAAGTTCAGATAGTGAAAAATGTGCTACAGCACAGCATTCTCCATGCAAGATGTTCCAAAGCAAGATGGCGGATGTCCAACACGTCACACCATTGAGTCCATTATGTGCAATGTTTATATCTTTCCAATATGGTGAATGCACATGTAGAAAACTATTTTTTCAGGATACCTACTGCACGCAGAAGCAACAGTTTCCTGTTTCTTCGCCTGCTTAGAAAACAATGGGAAAGAGACCTGATTGGATTAGGCATCTGGGGAGAACAATCTCTGGACCGATATGCCTTACCTTTTATGAACTAGGCCCTAATGGTGGCACGTAAGTATTTACTGAAATACTGGGGGCGCAGACTCTGCTAGCCATGCGAGAGTGGGAAGAAGGCCTGGATCGGTGTATGGAGGCGGAGAAATTGACGTACAAAGATCAAGACTGCCCCCGCAAATTCGAGAAGGTCTGGGGTCCCTGGATTGAGGTGAGAGAAAACAATGTATTAGGAGAGAGGGAAGGTTCAATACTGCTTGGTGAGAGCCAGGCATGGGTCACACGGCGAAGTGTTGGGCCTTTGTGTTGGGCCTTTGTGTTGATGTGAAATGTTCTGACTGCTGGGATATGATGTGAACCGGTCTGAATGACTCTAAGGTGCATTAGAAACTTGGGGAGGTATGTTGTATTGTTGTTTCTTCTGTGCAAAAACTGAATGAAGAAATATTCAAACGAAAATAAAATAAACACTGATTTACGACAGATGCACTGCTAAGGTCCTCTTCAACCTCTTTGAATGGATAATCTAATTAAGCTCATTCTGTGTTTTCGTTATTAGTTAAACCATGTAGTCCTTTAATTAGCTTAGATCCAGTTCGCAGTATGTTGCTGTTTTCTTTGTATTGCCCTGACCTGGTCTGAACCCATCACTGGAAGTATAATCACAGCAGTACACTGAGCAATGGAAACATTATGCTGTTATCTTAGTTTGTAAAATCTATACAAATGACTGCATTGTTTCGAGATAATTCTCAGTCATCGTTAATCCAAATTAAGTTTAATATCATTTGCACACAGGAGCTAGTAGGTCTTTTGCACATGAAGCATGGATACAAATTCGGATATCTTCCCCGGAAGCTTCAGCTGAATGCATATCTTGCTTGTAAATAATGTGGTACATCATAAAATACTACTCTATGATAAGGTACATCAGGAGAATTACACTTACTACATATTGTACATAATTATTTTCTTGAAAGTCATTACTTTTGTTTGTCGTGACTTATTTATCGCAGGGGGTGTCTGCTCCTCTTTGTGCAAACGTCTTCCAAGTGCACAATATTATTTTGCTTATGTGCTGTAGTACTTTACCTTCAAGTACGCTTACTGTACTATTTTTACCTGACTCTGAAGTCATACGGTTTACAGTTTTTCTCCACTGGGGTCATTAACTTTCTCACACTTTATAATACAATAGCTCACCCAGAGCTAGCTTCAGTTGACAGATCTTCTCACACTAGTGTCACTCACCTAAACCACAGCGGTAAATAAAGTGACCCCCAGGGGACATTACAGAAATTGATTTCACATTATAGGCACCCTGATGACATCACAGCTACTGACTTGACATAAACCTTAATTAACCCTATTTGCAACTAAAGTGACATCACCATGCCGTTGACATAAAATAAATCACAGAAAAGTGAACAATACCTTTAAATTCTCACAGACGTTGATGGAAGGCACACTGGAAAGTTGCAACTGAGGCACAGGGGTTGCAGTTGTAACACATGGAGAACCCTTAGTGTCGTTACAACCATCATTTACTATTTGAGAGAACGCAAGCCGTCCGTTACTTGTTAACCATGGATCACTGACTAAATATCGAGGGACAAAATATAGACTACCCAAAATATAGATTCCAAAATATCGACAGACAAAATATCGAATTCCTAGCTACAAACAGGTAAGTACCAAAATATTGACCCCAAAATATCGTTTATATATATATACGTTAGAAGCAACTCATGAGGCAGGGCATACCCTTGATTGCATTGGTTCCAACCTAGATGAAATGACGGTAAAAGGCCCGTACCACAAGTTTGGACGGACCACTACTATATCGAATTCAATATTGAATTAAAGGGGAATGAGATGACTTCCAGGAAGGTAGAAAATAAGGGGAAAACCCTACCAAGCTGGGGGAAAATTATGGAACACCCTGACCTTGGTAGATGGGCCAAGGAGAGTAAACCAACTCTCTCAGGGAACACCACGACAGACTATCAGAGGTTTGAGAGATGGGTGACAGAGATTGGGAATAAGATCAGAAACCCAGAAAAAACTTGTACCATAGGGAAAAGGAGATTATCCGCTCCTTGGTACTCAGGCAAACTTAAAGAGCAATTAGTGGAAGTTAGACTTTTAGAGCGAAAATGGCGACGGAGCTATGAAAATAAAGCAAAGGAAATATATAAGAGTGCCAGGAGATTATATCATGCCTCTATTAAAACTGCAAAAATCAAGTATTTTACCGCCCGTATTGAAGCATCAAACAACAAACAAAAATACATTTTTAAAATTGTTAATAGCTTCATTAAGCCCAAATTTCTAACCCAAGAGATCCCTCCCTCCCAGACTTTGTGTAATGATATTGCCAACTATTTCACCCAAAAAATAGACATCCTCACTAAAGACTTTCCCCAATTTGAGAAAGAAGAGCTTGGGGATGAAATGGATTTGAACCTGCATCAACCTAGATGGGAAAGCTTTAGCTATATTAGCTTGGAAGATTCCCTTCAGGGAATATCTGCCCTTAAATCAGGATCTCCTTTCGACCCCTGCCCCCCTGTACTGTTTAAATCCATAATCTATGAGGTCAATCCCTGCATAAATTCCATCATCAACTCGTCCCTCCAATCAGGGGAGATTCCCCCACAATGGAAGGTGGCGGCAGTGAGACCACTGCAAAAAAGGCTATACAGGACCCTACAACTCTGTCCAATTTACGTCCTATCTCCCTTCTTCCCGCTATTTGCAAAATTACAGAATCATATGTCAACAAACAACTGACAGCATTTCTGGAAGAAAATGGCATCTTGCACCCATGTCAAGCAGGTTTTAGGACCCACCACTCCACCGAATCTGCGCTTCTGTCATCCACTGAAACCATTCGTGCTGCACTGGATCAGGGAAAGATGGCTGTCCTGATCCTATTAGATCTCTCTGCAGCATTTGACACGGTTTCCCATGCTATCCTTTTACGTCGCCTTGCTAATGCAGGCATAGTAGGAACCGTGCTCGAATGGTTTAAAAACTACCTGGCGCATAGGCATCAGATCGTTATGCCGGGTAATTTTTGCTCTGAAGAAAAAACTATGAGAACAGGGGTCCCGCAGGGCTCAAGCTTGAGCCCCACTTTGTTTAACGTATATATGGTCCCCCTGTTAAAATTAATTTCTTCTTTTAACATCAGTACAATTGCCTATGCGGATGACACCCAGTTGGTCCTGATATTGGACAAAAATCAATCCAATGCGGAACTGACATTAAGAGAATGCTTGCCAGCAACTTTTGAGTGGATGACACACAACCACTTAAAATGTAATTCTGCTAAAACAGAGATCGTGCCTTTTGGTCCCAACAATTGTTTTTCTCCGCAAGATTGGTGGCCCGAAAAAGTTGAAGCCCCCCCAAAAACTATCAATGCAGCACGAAACCTGGGCATTAAATTTGACAGTACTTTGTCTTTTAACCAACAAGCCAAAGAAGTAGCAGGGGTCTGTTTTAATATCATTAGAGGTCTCAGAAAGTTCTTTGACCTTCTTCCTCTAAGTGCCAGACGTACGGTTGCTGTAGCATTAATAACATCCAGGCTGGATTATTGCAACAGTCTGTATGCAGGGCTAAATAAATCAGCCCTGCACAGACTTCAAATGGTCCAGCACGCAGCTGCTAGGTTAGTCCTTAGACTGCCTAGAAAGTCTTCGGCCTCTGCAGCCTTGGATGCCTTACACTGGCTCCCAGTACATAAGCGTATCCTGTTTAAGGTTCTCACCATCACATACAGAGCTTTCCACCATCAAGGCCCACTGTATTTGCGTAAGTACTTTAGACCATACCATCCGTCACGGGCACTCAGGTCCTCCACTGCAAATTTGCTCCATGTTCCCAGGTTTAGGATGATGACCAGAGGAGGAAAATCCATAGCAGTCATTGGCGCCAAGGCATGGAACAAATTACCTCCATCCCTGCGTCAATCGGCAACAGAGCAAATCTTCAGAAAACTATTAAAAACATGGATATATTCCTTATCAGATTCTGGATGCTTAGCGTTAATCTGACCCCCCCCCGCAGACTGTTAGTTTATGCCATGGATATTCCGCTGCGTACTGTAACAAGGTCTCGAAGCGCCAAGATACTCCTTGGAGTGGTAGCGCGCTATATAAGTGCCTTTTCACATCACATCACATTATAAAAATATCGAATTTCTTAAAATTAATGTAAAATTATTATTTTTTTAAAATAAATAGCTAAAATATACTTAAAAATACTTAAATTACCTTAAAATTATTAAATAACTAATTTAACTTATATAAAAAAAAGAAATACAATCATATCTGTTAAAACATATATATATATTAACATAATATTAATTAAAACTACACAATATTATTACCGTAGGATAGCGGAGGTGTAAAAATTACTATTCCCACTCCTGGAAGTGCAACAGTAGGGAAAGCGTTGGATAGCGTAGGGGTACAAATTACTATTCCCACTCCAAAGAGTGTAACAGTAGGGAAAGCGTTGGATAGCGTAGGGGTACAATTTACTATTCCCACTCCAGAGAGTGCAACAGTAGGGAAAGCGTTGGATAGCGTAGAGGTAAAAATTACTATTCCCACAACAGAGAGTGCAACAGTAGGGAAAGCGTTGGCTAGCGTAGGGGTAAAAATTACTATTACCACTCCAGAGAGTGCAACAGTAGGGAAAGCGTTGGATAGCGTAGGGGTAAAAATTACTATTCCTACTCCAGAGAGTGCAACAGTATGGAAAGCCTTGGATAGCATAGGGGTACATTTTACTATTCCCACTCTAGCGAAAATAAATTAATATAATTCACATAATTATCAATTATTCAATAAATAAAAATTAATTATCAATTAAGAATTAATTATTTATCAATTAAAAATTAATTAACAATGTGTTCAAAATAAATATCAATAAATTAATTAACATATTTAAATATTTATAATTAAATTCCTTCCCACCCTATTCCCCATAAACCTACAACCCGCTACAGAAAATAAATTCATATTATTCACATAATTATCAATTAATCAATTAATAAAAAATAATCATTTAAGAATTAATTAATTACCAATTAAAAATTAATTAACAATTTATTCTAAATAAATACCAACTAATTAATTAACATATTTAATTAATTATAATTAAATTACTTCCCACCCTATTCCCCTATAAACCCACAACCCGCTACAGAATTAAATTACGCAATAATTAAATAACATAAAAAAATTACTTAAAAAAATTTCGAAAATATATACACTTTTCACACATATACTAACATAAAAAACACTTTAAAAAATCGATATTATTAAAAATTCGATATTTTTAATAAACTATATTATGTACTTCGATATTTTGACTGTCTATATTTTTAAAATCGATATTACATTACTTACCTTCAAAACGATATTTTTGATGTCTATATTCAGTCCATTCGATATTTTGTCCATTCTATATTTTGGACTCGATATTTTGGTCTGTCTATATTTTGAAATCGATATTTTGACCATTTACCGTTAACCATGTAGGAAAGATTTGGTGGACAAGGTGTACATCTGTATTAACTGTTATGATTCCCTGCTGGGATCAACCTGATCGCTAGCGTGCTGCGGGTGTACGCTCGAGCAATGACAGACGCACACACACACTTCTCAATTGCTAGCGGACTGACTCCTCAGTCCCGTCCATTTTTATTTCTATTCATCCATCTGGCGTGAGTGCGGGCCCGTGCATTTCCAGCGCATGAGTTTGCGCCCAAAGCCTAGCACGCTGACTCATCACATCCCATCCCAACTCAGTCCTTGACTGCTTCCCAAGTGTCTCCCAGTTCACTCACTTGGCCTGCGAAGTCTCCAAGCCGGGTGCTCGGCTGTCGATTGCTTCTCAGAGCATATCTTTGACTGCCAAGGCTGGGTCGGGGTGTCGCCACTGGTTCACTGAGCATGGGCGGTTCCTCCGGGGTACCGTGGGTCACTTCCGGAGTACTGGGCAGTGGTGCTTGCCCCGGTTTGCTGCCGTTGGCCCCTCCGGTCTCAATTTGGCTGGCTTCTCGCTCCCCTGGTTCGGCTATGGTGGCGGGACAATCCACTCTCTCGAACCACGAGATGCTGCGGGTTACGGTCTCCCCTTCTTTCTCAGCCATCACCATGGTCCTTTTTCATCAGTCGCAGTCCAGTACCCTTGTTCATAGTGCATCCAGAACTTCCCGCCAGGCCTCCGATCTCTCAGAATTATGGTGTCTCCTTCCTGGAGCTGGAGGGATATGGCCCTCCTTGTCTGATTGGCTGTTAGGTTGTGCTTCTCCCTCCTCCTAAGGGCACCTTCCTCGTTGAATGGAGGGGGGCCTACCCGGGGCCGGTAGGGAGGCCGTCACAGCTGGATCCATTGAACATTAATGCCCAAGGTGCCTGACGTGTGGAGCTTTGAGGGGTGCTCCGGTATTACTGAAGGAATTGCTGGAGGTGCTGCTCAGGGTCAGCGTGTTCGGTTACAGCGATGCAGAGAGCCTTGTTTCTGGTCCTCATAAACTTTTCAATTTCGCCGTTCGCTTGGGGCCATTGTGGGGTGATACACCTGTGCTGGATGCCATGAACTTGCAGAACTCGTGGCCTTGGAACGGGGGCCTGTTGTCGCTTCTGATTTCCTCGGGACACCTGTACATGGCAAAGATCTTGTCCAACACTGGGCCCACGTGTGAGAACGCTGTTGAGTTGACCACTTCCACCAGAGAAAACTTGGAGTAGCTGTCGATTATGGCTAAGGTGGCTCGGCCATCCGGGAAGCTCCTGAAGTCAATGCTAATCTTTTCCCAGGGGCCTCTCCCCTGCACCTCAGTGTGGATGGGCACAGGCCTCTCGAGTTCGCTTGTCACTTTGCAGGAGGGGCATCTCCTGACCGTCTTGACGACCCGGGCGTCCATTCCTGGAACCCAGACCCTTTCCGCATTTGCGTGCCTTCATCTTCTCCACTCCCTGGTGCCCCCTTAGGCTAGCTGTGTTGCTCGCAGCTGGAGGGACGCGGTGATGACAATGCACGGTCCTCTCAGTAGGATTTCCGTTTGAGTGATGCTTAACTCGTCCCTGACCCTCCACATGTGCATGAGGCTCTCTTTCTCCGGGCCGGACCACGAATTAGCAGACTGTAGGAACTGACACCAGTGTCCCCCTTAGACGGCTGCCCAGATCTTGTCAATGACTGAGTCTGCTTCTGCAGCGACTGTTATCTGTTTGAGTGTCAGCACTCAAGGGCACGTGATCGCTGAGATCATGTCCAGGTGTGCCTCTGTGGATTCTGAGTCCGGCTCCTTGCTACTGTCTCCATGTGGATCTGGGTGTCTCGAGAGGAAATCGGCAGGGTTTTTAGCCTCGGGTCGACCTCCATCTAGTATTGTTGGAGTCCAATGGCCCACCTTTCAGTCCGTAGTGGCGTGTGGGGCGCGGATCCTCTGAACAGAGGCACTAGGGGTTGGTGATCAGTGATGACCTTAAACAGGCGGCCGCAGATGTACAGATGGAAGTGCTGGCATGCGCAGCGGATTGCTAGGGCCTCCCTCTCGATCTTGGCATAGCGCTTCTCAGTCGGGGAGAGCGACTTGCTGGCATAGGCTAGTGTAGCCCACCAACCTGGTTCTTGCTCCTGGATGAGGACGGCTTCCAGGCCGACGAGGCTGGCATCCACCAATATCTCTGTCCGCTTGGCCGGGTTGTGTAATCAAGGAGAGCGTTCTTGACGGCTTGGAATGTTATTTCTTCAGCAGATCACCACTGCCTCATGGCGTCAGTGCGAGTGAGATTTTGGAGGTCTCGGCGATGGTGGCAAGGTCCGAATGAAACTGCCAAAATACGTCGCCATCCCAAGTAAACTGCGCACTTCCGCTACTGTCAGGGGCGCAGGTGCATTCTTGATGGCCAGAGACTTCCGAGGGCCGACCTGGATTCCTTCCTGTTTGAAAGTGCATACGAAGAATTCTATCCTTTGCTGGAATAGCAGGTACTTTTCTCTGTGCAGAGTGACCCCATGGTCTTGGAGTCTTTTCAGCTTGGTCCTCAGGTGCTGGTTGTGTTCGTCGGCAGTCTGTGAGTGGATGAGGATGTTGTCACTCACATTTTACACGCCGGACATTCCGACCAAGATCTCTTTCACTGTACTTTGGAAAATGTCTGCAGCCAAATGTATGCCAAAATGTAGGCGCTTGTATCTTCTGAGTCCTAGATGGGTACTAAACGTGGTGATATACCTGCTTTCCTTGGCAAGCACCAGTTGATGATAACCGGCATTCAGGTCTAATTTTGAAAAACACCTGGACCCATTTAAGTCAGCCACGATGTCATCCATCGTCGGTGCTATGTGGCGTTCATGCTGAATGGCCTTTTTGGGAGGCGCATGTCTATGCAGAGTCTTATTTTTCCTGGTTGGCGGGGGTTTTCGGCAATTACCATGGGGGAAACCTATGGTGTGGGCCCAGAGACTTTCTCTATGACCCCCAGGTCCTCTAGTTTTTGCAACTTCTCTTCCACTATGGGCCGGAGGTGGAAAGGGATCCTCCTGTGCCTCAACGCCGTCGGCTTGATGGTCTGGTCTATCTGTAGCTTGATTGGAGCCTTCCGTATCCTTACTAGCCCTTTGAAAAGGTCTTTAAATTGGTCGAGCAGGTCCTTTGTCTGGTTGGCTTGCACGCTCCTTGCGAACATCACCAGCCCTAAGTCCTCTGCTGCATGGCTGCTCCGTAGTGTGTCGGCCCATGCTACAATATCAGGAAGGCTGGTAGCCCGTGTCTGCAGAATGCTAACATGTACTTGTTTTGAAATCCTTTTTTTACGACCTTAAAAAGTAGTTCCTTTTTCAGTTCAACAACGTTCATTATGTCAGAACAGATTGTTACCTTTCCTGTTTCAAAATAATTTTTGTATAATTTAGGTTGGTGTAATCTGGATAACTCCATCCCTGTGGTGTTTTTGCTATTTTTTAATTAAAGGTCTTATATTTTACACCAAAAGTAATGTGTAGCTTAAAATATGCGCTTCATTATCGCCCTCCACTTTAGCTTTGAAGTATCTCACCCGATTTTCCTCATAGGTATTCTTGGTTCAACAAAAACTACACTTTTGAACTAAAATAATATAATCGTAGTTGCTACCAGCTTCAAATGTCCTAAAAAGGTTTAAATTCAAAATAAGCAGCATTCCACCCCCGCTGGCTTAACTAGACGTTAGATGTCTTTACTGAGCAGGTATTGTACTTTCCTACTGGCCAAACTTGTTGACAACAGTTAAAAGAACAGGAAAGGAAGTATTATTCTAAGAATAACCATCATAATGAAAACAAACAATCACAAGATAAAAAGAAGTGTAGGTAGTAAATGAAGGGAAAGTATATCCAGTATTTGTAAAGCACACAGCTACCCGTAGGCATCCCGGCGCTGGGGGCCGTCGGGAAGATTAAGCGAGCTATTGCCCAGAGTCACATGGTGCAGGGCAGACCCCTGCCGCCGGTGCCGGGGATCGAACCGTGATCCCCAGCATCCGGCGTCAGTCGCCCTGGCCGATGCGCCATAAATAACATAGGGCCCGATTAGGATGGCGATGGGATCGCTACCGTCAGGCTATTGGTGGTGGTCCCACCGCCATCGCTTCATGCAGGACCACGCAGTGTATTAGGATGCTGATCGGATGGTGGGTGGGCGGAGAGACGTCCGCCACACATCAGACGGGCTCACGGAGCCCATCGGACCGTCGGATGGACTGCAATCCCTACAATGGTGAAAGTGCATGCTCAGGTACAGCCGTAGGGATTACAATGTCCCTTTCTGCTAGCCGTTTCATGGCGGTTAGCCTACCACGAAAGGGCTGGCGGAAAGTGACTTTTGGGTCCCCTATCGGGCCCTGCTGCTCCCTGGCCCTCCACCATGTGCCCTGGGGGCACCTGTGGTGCCCCACTAAGCATTCCTGCACCATTTGGTAGGCACCGTATTTTGGCAGCCACATGGCGCAGGGATGTTTACAAACATGCCTCTTAGCATTTAGGCTTGTGCTACAGCCCTTTTGCTATGAGGCATGTTTCGGACTGCCTCCACCGCGTTCGGTGGAGGCATACTGATCCTAATCAGTCTGGCGGGACCACCGACTCCCTGTCGGACTGTCCCGTTCCTGGCATTATGGTGGTCGGACGCTCATCCAACCACCATCATAATCAGGCTCATACTTCTAAAGCCTAATCTATAACTTTCTTTCATTAAACTACAAAGTGAGGATGTTAATGATAGTGTGTATATTAATCAAGACTGCAAAATTGTTGTGGATTAATTCATTTTGCTTTATGTTTGCTTCAGTATTAATACAAATACAGACTGCACAATTAGGCTTGAAATTTGGTGAATAGTCATGGGCAATTAGCTTTTTTTATGTGATGTACTTGTTTACAACATAGATTTGTCAACTAATGGAGTATGAGATCACTTGATCTAATATATTTTCTAAAATGTGATATTTTTAAGGTATCTCAGTAATTCACATTAGCTATACTCAGTGTTAGAAATGAGATTTCTGGTTGGCTGAGGCTTGCGCCAAAGTCAGGCAGAAACCACCACTCTAATTAGGGCAAGGGAGTTAGTCTCCAAAGATAACCCCTGCTCACCCCCTTGGTAACGTGCCACGAGCAGTAAGGCTGATCCCGGAGGCAATGTTTAAAGCATTTGCGCACGCACCCACCAGCAACAACATCCCAGGCCCCCCACAAAAGGAACTCCACACAAGGTTATATCAAAAATAGCCTTTGTATTCTCAAAACACATCAGACAATAATCACACCATATACATTGTGCCAACTGGCACGGGCAATATTTACAAGGGATTACGTACACCTGACAGGGCCACATGGACCACTGTCAGCATCAGCACTTGGTAAAAATAGATAACTTGGTCAAGGTGAACTAAATCATAAACATACAAGTACAAATAGGTCATAGAACGTACAACCAGTAAACACTGATAAGCACTTGCAACAGTCTGTGCCATGAAATCCATCATGCACAGTATCCCACCAGTCTAACTACATTAGACCCTCACCACCTAAGTAAACCTTACACTAGGGGCGTAAATCACACAGGGATGTATAATCTCCCTAACATAAACCTAAACAGGTAAAACAACCTCCTATGCATAAACTATTTCTAGAGGTATCAAAGGAGGGTGCGCAAAGCATACTATACACAGTACATTTCCTAACACCCAAAGCATTAGCACATACACCACAATAGGGCCTGCGCCCTATAAATGTAACAATCCCCCTGGCCAACTGG
Organism: Lissotriton helveticus; assembly: GCF_964261635.1. Lineage (NCBI taxonomy): Eukaryota > Metazoa > Chordata > Amphibia > Caudata > Salamandridae > Lissotriton > Lissotriton helveticus. The sequence goes on along the minus strand of NC_136059.1, from coordinate 608,108,902 downwards.
CCATCTAGGAAGGGGCTCAAATGCCCTATGTCCACAGAGTCAGGGCTGCTGCCTAAGCAGCGAAAGTCCAGGTTGCGCCACTGCGCCAAGCCTGAACATTGCAGCTGCCCACTACTTGCTGGGCAGCTGAGAACAAGAACTGGGGTCTAATCGCTGCAGCTGGCACTAAGCTCTGAGCAGCTGTGGAAGGCCAAGGTAGGGGCGAAGGAGTGCGACTCACTCCTGCGTCCAAGAGAACACATGTCCCTAGAAAGAAAGACCTAAATGATGCAGCTGCCCACTACTTGCTGGGCAGCTGAGAAATCAAAACTGTGGCATGGGCCCTCACTGGCCCCTTTGGAACAAGTTGCACCAAAACGTGGGAGCCCTCTGGCTCTGGAAATGAATCCTGCGCAAAACGGTGAAGCCCTCTAGCTCTGGGAATAAATAGTGCACCATGTTGGAGCCCTCTAGGCTCTTACTACACACATGCCCCTCAGATCTGGTGCTTTTAAAGAACTGTGCCCCCTAGGAGGCATCTAGGCCCTAAAAATAACTGGGGCACTCAGGGGCAAGAACACGGGCCCCTCTGGCCCTCGGGACCCCCACTGGGGCCTTTTAGATAATTATGGCCATCGCTGGAGCCACACATGGCTTGGTAAACAAATGGGGGGGAGCACCCAGGCTCATTAAACAAATATGCCCCTGGTCGTTGGGGCGGCCCCTCGCAAGTGGGGCCGCCAGGGCGCCGACAAAGCACCCTGATATGGCCACAGACATGGGGACCCCACGTTGGAGCGGCCTCCTGCGCGTACGGGGCCACTCTGACTTTGCCTCTCTCCACCCCCCGGACTCCCTCGGGCACTCACCGGTTGGAGCGGGGGACTCTCTTCACCCGGCCCCTCTCCTGGGGACCGGGACTCCTCGTAAGGTGGCGGGGGCCGGCAATAGCATGCAGGGCTCTGTCCTGCGCATGGGAGTCAGCGCGGCTCCACCTGCTCGCTCCTCGACCCGGTCCCTCCCTGGAACACAGGACTGGGCAGGGGAGCTCGCGGGACTCTAAGCGACTCTTCCAGGCTGCCGGGGCGTGCGCGGGACTTCCTCTGCAAACCTGGAAGTCCCGCCCGCCACAAGGCAAATCCTTGCCTGACTTCTGCTTCGGTCGACCGGGGCCGCGGCGGAATTTCACTTCACTCAGCACAATGAGGGGTAGGCTCCCTCGGTACACGCTAAAAGGCTCCCATAAACGGGGTGGGCACCCGTGCAATTAACACCACACCACCACAGGCATAATGCAGGGTAGACACCTGCTTGAATAAACACAAAAGGGCAGGAGCGCTTCCCCTGAGGGAAAAACAACAGCGCTCTGCCCATAAATGAAAAACAAACCGCTCACGAGGCGCTGGGCACACAGCAACCATCAAGTCCCCAAGGAAGGACCCCCAGAGCAAAGTGGTCCCAGCAACACGCAGGGAAACCCAGGGAAAGGTCTACAGGGCAAGGAGAAAGTCTCCCAGCCATCCTCAGGACAGGCAGAAGGGGCCCCAGAAAGAAGTCCTCCAGCAATCCAGGGGCTGGGCAGGGCCCAGGGAGGCAGCCTTCCCCTGGGCCCCAGCAGCAGCACGCCCCTGGTAGATTCAAGTCAGGAAACAAAGACATTTTCATGGGGTCACAGCCCCTCTTTTATACACAGAAATCCTTTGTTGTCAAAGGTACAGGCAAGGGGCGAACCAGATGCAACTGGTTCTTGAGCACTTTGCTTTGCTCAGCCCCTCTGCCTATTCACAGGATGGGTCAGGGACATCAGACACACCACAGGGGGTGGAGCCAACATTGTGGAGGGAAGGCCCATTCCTATTCAGGTCCCAGGTGCACCCCTCCCTCCCATCAACATGCAGATCTCTCCATTCACCACCAGGGCAGACCCATCCTGACTCCTGGAGCCAGGCACACCAGCCAGCTCCAGCCAATAACAAGCCAGACAGTCAATTCACATTCACTGCACAGACATGCCAACTTCTAGAAGTGGCACTTCCACACTAGACACAATAAATCCGCGCACATCATCGTGCAGCATTTAATCTCACGAGTTCGTCCATACCAAACTTGCCCCTGCACTCCCCACACATCAGGAACTACCATGGACACACATATCCCCCATGCATTCCTATGGGAGGGCAGGCCAGTCTCACCACACGCACTCAGAGTGCGCACACACTTTACACTGGGACACAGTGTCAAAGTCCAGAAATCACTATAATTATGTAATATTAAAAGGCAAAAAGTTCAGGGGTGGACCTGCCAGAAGGGCCAAGTCCAACACTCAGGTGACCTACTGAGAATATATAGCATGGCTCTTTTCAGTTCACAAACAATACGCCACAAAATGATTTCCCCTTTCTTTTAATGTTGGAATTTGACTGCTGGTAAAAGTACTTCCTACATATAATGTCAGTCAGAACTTTGTGATGTTCGCTGTCATCCAAATATTTGTAGCTATCTATAATTATATTTCTATGTATAGCTCTCATAAAGGGTCTCTATCATTTATTTCTGTTTCTGAATGTCATACCTCACTGTTTTACATGCTAAAAGTTGACAACAAAACTGGTTACCACCTGTTGTGATGTCAAAAAGGGTTTCCAGGCCAGGTTGACAGGGCTCTCCGAGAGGCTGTCAGCACAGCTTTCACTTGTCAGCTTTGACTGAAAGCAGAAAGTAGAACTGCAGGAGCAGGGTTGCAGGCAGGGAAGTTTGTGGGAGTTGATCATGCATTGTTTTATTAAACCTTTGGGACAGGGATACATAACAGACACTATTTGAAGCGTTGCAGTTGAAATCAGGGTAGGTGATTTTGGGAGCCATGCATAACATAAAATTATGGATACGTTAAAAGTGAATTAAAGGGGATTCGTTTTTCACCTCAAGGTTCTGAGTGACATCTCAAGCTTCACTCTCGTTGTCTATTTGATACCATCAGAACCCTTTGGTGATAAACATCCCTGTAATTCACTGTAACCCATCCATAATTCTATATATAGTGCATTGGATTCTCCAATCCCTGAATACATGCCTGTCTCTAATTCTTAGTTGGCGATTTGTGGCCAGTCACTGATTATAAAGAAAAGATGTCAGAGCTCAACTGTAATAAGTTATGTTATCCGAGTTCTGATGTTACAATGCCTACTGCCAGAGCCAGCAGCCAAGATGAAAGCAGATCAGATCACAGAGCAGCTTTTTAAAGTAAGGAAAATTAACTGTTGCTCTTCTTTCTTCAGCTCTATTTCTCTAGCTTACATCAACTAATAGAAATAACACGTATATGTTTTGCATTCCTTAGATAATTACTGAAAAATTGGAATCTTTCTGCATGTTTCTACACATTTCGAGTTACTGAAGCTTTATTTTCTTAACAAACTGACTTGTATTGAACTGTTTCTAATATTGTTTTGCAACAAATATGTAGCAGGTTTTTGATGCATTTAATTATGCACTAGAGGTTCTATTTTTATTCTTCATGTTTGCAAACATCAAAGAGCTATGCACCAAGGTTTTAAGTGGTTTGTGGGAAAGGTGTGTAGTGTAGTTCCTATATTCCCAATAGGCTCTGCACATTGGAATAGTGTATCATGTAGTTCAGACGTAGGACTGAGGTCGACTAGGTCTCTACTGAAAATACTAGACGTAATTGTGTGTGTGCCAGCTAGCTCAGAGGTCACTAGAAACTTTTTCGAATGAACAAGAAGGGATTAGTTTCTGACAACCGCTTAAAACATGACAACTTTGTTTCCCAAGAATAAGAAATATATTTCTAGAGTCGCGGAAACAATAGATAGTTATTTCACTCAATCAATCGTGCATGCTTCGTTTCACCAGAGGTGCAAAGCAATAGAGAGACGGGCGTTTTCAATAAAAGGTATTTATTGAACAGTCTTCTTTCTCAAACATAAGAAATTAACTGCTGCAATCGTAATACTTGTGGTAAAGTACAGAGCGTACAGTACGAAGAGTATTATAAAATAATATTGTAAAAGCATGATATAGTTTCTAAGCCATAAAATACCTAAAATGCATAAAATACATACAGTGAAAAATAATGACTAAAAGTTCTCAACTGGTGCTTCTAAAATATGCCTACCCCAGTGTACCTAACCTAGGTCTAGTACAAGGGAAGAAGTAAGTGAGGTGTAGCTTAGTTTAAGTATTCTTTGCCAAGAATCTAATCCAAGAATACTCTTAGGGTCTAATCAGCTCCGTACTTTGGTTTTAGAATGTAGGAGGTCTGGTATCTCTCCCTCAGGACTCGATTTCCCAGCAACCCGCAAGGGTAGCCTGGAAACACCGGAGCTGGATTTCTCGGCTGGAGAAAGTACAGCGTCTCTCAGTGCGTCAGCTGGAGGGTCGGCTTCCTTCGGCACTTGCTGCGGCGAGCTGTGTCGTGTAGGTAGATAGTCGAACTGCTCCAAATCACCGTGTGTTTGTTTGGACAAGTGTGGGCATATTTATACCTTGAAGGTGCCGAGTTTGACGTAAGATTGGACATAATAACGTCATTAGAGACTTACAGCCTGATTCATCAAGGGGCCGTTTTGCGAGCCCCTAATAGCGATTCGGTATTCATGTAGGAATTGCTAAATAAATAGCGATTCCTACATATTCCTTATTTGCGAGTAGCAATTTGCTACTCGCAAATAAGGAATAACTCCCCATTCATTCCTATGGGCCAAAAGGCCCATAGGAATGAATGGGGAGTATCCCTTATTTGCGAGTAGCAATTTGCTACTCGCAAATAAGATAGCGATTTAAGGGTGCCAGGGGTGTCCAAAGGACACCCTGTAGCACCCCTTAAATGCACATTTGAACAGGTGTTGCGCACACACATGTCCAAAGGACATGTGTGTGTGTAACATGCAAAAGAAAAAAATGCACTTAGGTGCTTTTTACACTATTTTCGCAATTTACCACCAAGTCAGACTTGGTGGTAAATTGCGACCAAATATTGCAATTTCGCAATTTCTAATTGGTTGATGAATTGCATTTAAGGAATCTCTATTAGAGATTCCTTAAATCCAATTCCTCGCAAATATGCGAATTCTTAAATAGCGATTTTTGCATTTGGGATGATGAATCCCAAATGCAAAAATTGCACTCGCAAAAGGCAAGATTCTGAGAATCTTGCCCTTTGCGAGTGCAATTTAGCTTGATGAATCAGGCTGTTAATTCTCTGAAAACTCCATGAGTTCTTGGATACAGTATTGTTCATGCAGGGGGAAGTCCCTAACTGCTGAAGGCGGGTTTTTCCAAGAAAGCGTTGTAGATTTTCGGAACTAGTGGAAGTAGCCAATCCGTATTAGGACTTCTTGAGCTATGTCTTAATATTGTTATGATTTCTATGCCTATATAAGGATTCGATATTTTATACCTATATAAGGGCATGAATCAGGAAAATTACACTAGGGTCCTAAAACGCTATACAACAGGTGAGTGTGTGACCATGTATTATATGGGATAAAGTATGCAGGATATTGCAAGTCACCTCAGAGTTCCATAGCCTCATAGAACCATGACTTTGGTCTCTTTCCTCTATATGGTTATGGAACTCCTCCTTACTTACAATATCCTTATAATATACGGTAGGGGGTACTTTATACCTTATGTAATAATAACTGGCATGTAAATACAACAAATGGCAACAGTTCCAAGGAGCGCACAGCAAATTTAGGAAAAGAAATTCCGCAAAGTATAGTTGGTGCTCTAGGTAGACACGAGTCTGTTACCACGACTCCAAAAAACCACCAAGGCGGTTCGACCTCATTAACAACTGATCCACCAAGCACTCAAGATATTAATTACAGTCCACAGTTATATTCTCTGAAGTTCTTCAAGTTTTCTTTTCTTTATTCTTTACTCTTCTTCTTCCAAAGTAATATTTTCAAAACAGCCAACACGTGTTTCGTCTTAGCCAGTCTTTGACATACAGACTTCTTCAGGGCTGTAAGTAATTACAATAATCTTAATTTTAACCTTAATTCGGTTAATAGTATGTACAACAGACTCTTACAATGGTCAATTATTTGCCTTTAAGAAAACCACCGAGTTACTGTGGAGTATAGCAAAGACATAACATACAGACCCTAATGCCAAGTATGAAACTAAAGTCACCATGGTGAGATGAAATAAAGTTGCCAAGTGGGCAGGACCCAATTATAAATCCCAAAAGTAGAGTAATAACCAGTGGACCCTGGCTTATTCGACCTACCCCTATGAGGTCCAATTTAAATTCAATGCGATAGGTCCTTTCCACAAGATTCCAATTCAGTGTATAGCTATAGCAAAAAAACATCGTAAAAAACGACCCCAATCATGGACTATATCTCTTGAATCCAGTTATTACCATATCTTACACATTATACTAAATATCTCCATTGGCTCACCTTATACTCAATTAGGTACAGTCTTGTAGCACGATTTCTGTTTTCAGCAATAATGGTCAGATATCTGTCCTTCAGGCACGTTATTCTAGAGCAACGAAATATAATAGATATACCACTATTGACATTAAGTATCGAACTAATCTCGTTTTCGATCTTACAACTAATCTCATTCATTACCTGTAATTGTTTTCGTATCGGGAACCCTGCAGTAAGTATTAGTCTTGGTCCATAGTTCTGTAAAATGTAAGTTTAGCCAGACTTAGTATTCCATTAATAATAAATTCGGAATATTGCCCATTTCAAGTGTCACTCACTGTGTATCCGGAATGCGCCTCAATAGTATTCTAGTGTGCTACATCGACGCCATCTTGTAATGGCTTTTTATAGTCTTCGACTTTAGGCGCCATCTTTGCCTAGTGTTTCGATAGTTTTAAGTCTGTCGATCATTATCCATTGGCCAAGATTTTTTATCATCTCTTCGTAAATTATTTGTTGTTTAATATCATAGTAAGGGCGGCTCCATAGTAAATTTAGATCTGTATATCGTTCGGCGGACTATAGTCTCGCCATTTTGAATTGGGCTATAGCTTCTGTTTATTTCATCTGATATCCTGATACTACGGATGGTTATAGGATTAGTTATTGATATCTCGCTTCCCATGCACTCGTTAGTTGTGCGACCTGAATAATAGTTAAGCTAATTTTTCAGAGTTAAACTAGATTGTCCACTTCATGATGTGTCAAATATTGTGTACGCGTTTCCTACCTCTTTATTTATGTTATTATTCATAATTAATATTTCACCTATTCTTTTAAATAGGCAATCTTAAATCGCTAAGCAGTTAATAATTATAGCTACTTGCAAGCGCTTAGGTTAGAACCTACTGATTTCCTATTGTCAGCTATCCTTATCATTTATATCTTGTATTTTCAGATAACATTGAGTATAGAAGATGATTGGGGGTGTTTATTTGTATATTCTCCTGTTGTCTCTAATTCAATATTTTCATGTTGATTAGTATTCTAGAGAGAAGGATAGGAAGGGAGGTACAGGCAGGACAAGCAGAGGATAAGATCAGAGGCATATTATAAATAATTATAGCAATCCTTTTATAATCTCATAGTTACTCAGAATATTCAATCCATAATTATCTGATCGTATATCAAATAAATACATTTCACTCCTGTCCTAATTAGAATTCAAACTCATGATCGATGTTTAGACCAAGTTCTACGGCTCTAAGCTTCATCAGCCACATTACTTCTCTACGTCTAATTGTAACAATCTATTGCCACCTCTAGGGTCTCTTTTCACATGATCAATACCATGATAGCTAAATATGTGTTTTTCTTTCTCCTCATAGTTCCTTACCATGTGTGACGCTACAGGATAACGAGTGTCTCCTGTCTTCAATGCTCTGAAGTGTTCCACTATTCTTTCTTTCAGCTTCCTAATAGTACTTCCCACATACATCTTTTTGCAGGTACACACTATTACATAAACCACATATGTGGTATCACAGTTAATAAATTGATCAATAACATGTTCTCCAGTATTGTTATAATTAAAGGTCTTAACTTTCTTTTTCGCCCACCTACAAGAGCTACACTTGCCACATTTGTGGAATCCCCTTGTACTGGCCATAAGCCAATCTGGTTCTGTTACCTTTAAAGGGTAGCTTGGGCTAACATAGTTAGAAATGGTACGACCTTTCCTGAATGTCACTCCTGGTGTATTACCCACGTATGGAAATAGGTCTTTGTCCATACTAAGCAGACACCAATGTTTTTTCAAAATATTAAACAGGTGTGCACTATCAGAGCTATAATATGTGATCAGCCTTAGTCTTGTTTTACCTGTAGGGTCAATACATGGTTTTCTGTTCAGTGTTTTACTCCTCTTTAGTTTCTTGACCCTTTCCATTGCTTTCCCAACTACTTTACTCTGATAGCCTCGTTTTATGAATCTTCTTGACAAGTCTACAAGATTATTTTCAAAATCTGTCTCATTAGTACAGTTGCGTCTTGCCCTGACCATCTCTCCATAGGGGATGGCGTTCTTCTGACTGTGAGGGTGACAACTCTTAGCATGCAGTATAGCATTACAACTAGTTGGTTTTCTGTACATACGACTGCATAGTTTTCCATTTTCTATAAATAGTTCTATATCTAAGAAAGTGATGCTAACGGTATTGTAGTTGGTAGTGAATTTTAGATTCAGTCTATTATCATTAATGTAGTCAAAAAAGTCCTTGACTTCATCTTCTGAGCCTGTCCAAATTAACAGACAGTCGTCTATATATCTTCCCCAGTAGTGGATATACTGTATCCACTTTTCTCCAGATGGGCCCCAGATTCGCTCTGACCCAAAAACCACCCCATGAAGAGGTTCGCGAAGGTTGGAGCGAATCTAGAACCAATCGCAGTACCAAGACGCTGTCTGAACCACTGGTCATCAAAAAGAAAAACATTATTATGTAATACCATTTCTGTCATCTTCAGGACCATCTGTGTATGATCGTAAATTTCTGCCGGTCTTCTACTTAAAAAGTAGTCAAGTGCATTTATCCCTAGATCATGATCAATATTCGTATATAATGACACTACGTCTAGCGTTACAAGTATCATCCTTTCATCCCATACCAAATCTTGCAACAGATTCAACACATGCTTGGTGTCTTCAAAAAAAGACGGTAAGTTACGAACATGTATCTGTAAAAATGTATCTACATATTGAGATTGGCGATCAGTTGGTCCTCCAATCCCTGAAATGATAGGTCTACCAGGGGGATTATCTCTGCATTTATGAATTTTTGGCAGTGTATACATGCATGGTGCCTTAGGAGTTATAAACCGTAAGTATGTATATTCATCATGGTCTAGAAGCGCTAAATCATACCAGATCTTAAGTTGATCATTAATAGTCTTAGTCAGAGGTACTAGGGGGTTGTTAGTTAACTTCTCATAGTATTTAGCATCATTTAACTGTGACAATACCTCCCTTTTATAGTCACTAGTATTGAGGATTACTACGTTCCCTCCCTTGTCTGCTCTGCGTATGGTTATCTCTGAATTTCGTGTTAGCTCCCTAAGTGCAGACCTTTCTCCTATTGTTAGATTATCATTATATAGACTGGATTTCTCATGGCGCTTTCGGTCAATTACCTTATCAATATCTTGATTAACAGCTTTATAGAAAGCCTCAATTGTGCTTCCAGATGTAATTTTAGGTGTCCATTTGGATTTCTCCTTCAACCCATTCCCCTCACTCAGAAATCTATCTAGTTCTAAGTCATCCAATAGTTTAGTCATAGTGATGGGATCATCTTCTTTCTCAGAGATGGAGAGTAGTAATTGAGTCTCTTTCAGTTCTTGTATAGTAATGTTACTCAAAGGTTTTATTCTTTCGACTTTCTGCTTTTCTGGTACATTTGCAAAAAACTTTTTTAGTTTTAATTTCCTAACAAATCTGAATAGGTCTATTTTCGTCATATACCAATCAGAGATAGCCGTAGGACAGAAGCCCATACCTTTACTCAGTAAGCTCCTCATATCATCAGTTAGCTCTATAGATGACAGATTTACAATCTCAATCTCTTCAGTACCTTTTGCATCACTTCCAATTATGGTTTCCAAGATCTTGTTCTCATCCCTACTCTTCCTACCTGACCTCCTGCCGCCTCTCCCCCCTCTCCTATTTTTTTTACATTTATATCCCTGTTCCTCTCTGAATCCCTGTTCCCTCACCTCAGTCTGCGAACCTCGTCTAAAAAAGTTGTCTCTGGTGTTGGGAGAACTAGGGGTTCAGGGGTATCTTCGTTTTCACTGCTTGATACATTACTTGACCCAGGTTCAGTTTCACTAGTGGATGGGGTGCCACTCTTTTGTTTACCGGTAGGTACATTATTAATTAGGTAATCAAATCTTTTAGCAAAAGTATATACGCGACCAGAGCAGTAATCTCTTTCATCGCGTTTTAACTTTCTGGCTTTCCTTTGTTTAATGTCAATTTGTACCTCATTCATTATTTCATCCAGGATAGAGTAATTTTTAATAGTTGCTTCTGGGAGGTTAATTTCGATTGATTGATTGATTGATTGAAAAAGCTTTATTCGAGTTATACACTCATAAAAGCACAAACATGCAATTTAAAATTCATACATTTTAAAATACATAATTAAAATTCATATTTCAGACACATGAGATACCTTTTAAACAATTGTGCAAGCTTTGACAAAATTTTTTTTTTAAAAATAAATATAAAATTTAGTGCATATTAAAAGATAGAGCCCTCCTCCTGATGGACCATGCCCACCCCAAGTATTTTGCTGTTCCCAGCACTATAGGCATTTCGGTGGAGGTACAAATAATTCTCAACCCCTCGACACCACTTAATACCCCAAGGTTTCTGCAAACTGGGGCTAGCCATACTCTCCTAGGGTTTGCATAGGCCTCACACAGAAATAAAAAGTGTATAATGCTTTCATTTAGGGCACCACATACCGGGCAACACGAGCTATTAGTACTCCTCCATCTGCCCGTCAATGACCTCAATGGGAGAGAACCTGACCTTAGCTGAAAAAATAACTTCCTATCTATCGGGACAGTTATACTGTCCCAATACTGTTCTAGTACAGGTCTCATTTCTATTTCCATAAATCTACCCCCCATTGTTTCTGCATGTGTACTCCTCCAGAGCTTTTGTTCTATATAATCCCAATATATGGCCTTAATGATGTTTTTGCTTGGGAATACTTCCCCATCCGGATTTTCCCAAAGGTTAGAGAGACCGAGCTCAGCAAGAACCACCCTGAGCGTCTTCAACCATGATATTTTGTGGAATATATCCGATTTAACTAGGGCTAAAAACCCATCGGCATAGTGTCGGATCTCTGGGGTCGTCCACAGTCGTCTCCAATAAAGAATAGGCCTTAATCGGGCACGGTCACTAACCAGTCTCCTCCCTAGATCCAAACCAAGTGGTATTATTGGTGTGCTCTGGGGGAGACTCGTTATTCCCCTCAAGAACCTGTTCTCTGATATTTGTAGGGCGGGTAGCCTCCCGAAACCCCATACTTCTGCCCCATACAGGGCTGCACCCAGGGCTTTAGCATCATAGACCCTGAGGACCGGTTTTACAGGCCGAATTTTTGATTTCACTTGTTCTGCCCGGAGCGCCCCTGAAATCTGCTGGTGTCTCAGTACCGCCTTCTCAATATGTCGTGACCAACCTGGCTTGCTTGAAATCTCTACCCCTAAGTAAGTAAAAACATTTACTACCTCAAGCTCTATATTGTTAAGAGATACCCTTGGTTGGGATCGGCGCCTTTGACCAAAAACCATCAACTTTGTTTTGCTAGCATTAACTTCGAGACCATGTTCCCCGCAAAACATATCAAATATATTCAGGGCGCGCTGTAGTCCTACAGGGGTCTTGGATACAATAAGGGTATCGTCAGCGAACATCAGGATAGGGACCCTGATGCCCGCTAGCGATGGTGCATCCACACTTGCATCCAACATCCTATCCACAATACCATTGATGAACAGGGAGAAGAGCAGGGGTGCCATTGCACATCCCTGCCGTACACCCCGTCCAACAGGAAAATTAACGGTACATTCCCCATTGCTCCCCCACTGGACTTTGGCGAAGTTGCTTTCGTGAAGACGCATTATAAGAGTAAGCAACTCGAGTGGGACCCCTATTTTTTTCAGAACCACCCAAAGCCTACTCCTTGGCACCAGGTCGAAGGCAGCCCTCAAGTCTACAAAAGCGACATAAAGGCTGCCCTCGGCCAGGAGTACAGTCCCCCACCGCAACATGGTAAATCGAAATATTTGGTCAACCGTACTGGTTGCCCGCCTAAAGCCTGCCTGATAGGGGGAGAGGGCATTGTTCTCGTCTACCCAATCCATAAGTTTGTTGACCACCATCTTCCCAACCACTTTTTGGATAGTGGCAATCAAACTTATCGGCCTATAATTGGCCGGGAGTGACCGATCGCCCTTCTTATATATCGGTATAATTATTGCCCCCTTCCATATTTCTGGGATTTCAGCCCCTTTGGCTAGGGCATTCCCCAGTGAGGTCACATACCTAGCCCACCGTACCTTGTCGTGCTTAAAAATATCTGAGGGAATCCCATCTAAACCTGGCGCTTTCCCCCCTTGTAGGGTTGAAATTACCAGTTCTGCTTCTTTGTTTGAAAACAGGTTTCCCTTACAAAATACCACTAAAATCGGTTCTATTGCCACAATATCCCTGTTTTCTGCATACTGGGGTTTAAAATACTCAACCCATGATGCCGCATTAATATTATTATCTGCGCTATTAGGGGTACCACCTCGTCCCCACTTCACAATTTGCCAAAAAAGTCTAGAATTTCTTGGCCCAGAGGCTTCGAGCAACTCTTCCCAATATTCCTCATCCCACTTTTTCTTGGCCTTGCGGATACTAACATTATAGTGTTTCCTAGCTAAACTAATCAAACCCTTGTCTCTGCTTTTAAGTGCCCTACCCAATTCCAGTCTAGTTGACCTGCACTGTTTATTGAACCACCTCGCCATTTTAACTGGGACTTTTCTATTTACCTTATTTAGTCTGGTAAAATATGGTTTTATAAGAGAAAAGAACGTATCGTGTATAGCTGTTATTAAAGAGGATCCAGGTGTTACGGGATTTATTATCCCCATGGCTGCAATTGCTTTATCCACCTCCGAGTCTATGTAGTCCATGGAAGCCACGTTTGCCAACACATTTGGCCATTTAACTCTTCGTGTATCGTTGGCCATAACCGGTACAACTTCGCTACGCGGCTCTGGATTGTCAGGCGTGGCCCTCCACCAGGAATGGGTGACACAAAGGGGATTATGATCACTTTCTAATCTACCCTTAATTTCCATATCACCCACCCCACACCATAAATTAAGGCTACAAATGACATAGTCTATTCTGCTTTTACTATGACCATTGTCAAATGTGCAATTGCCTCCCTGGTCGCTCTTTGTCCTTCCATTGAGGGCCCTCAACCCATATTCCAAACATAACGCATTCAATAGCAAGATATATTTTGTCCACCGCTTAACTGGTGCAAGATTCAGGTTTGGCACACTCCATTGAACGTCTTCTTCCTGCCCTAGTGGATGATCAGTGTTTTCCAACGGCTCAAAGGTCCTATTAAAGTCGCCAGCCATAACCACTCTATTTCCCAGGGACTGCGATTCTAGGGAGGAGGATAGAGCCTCTAGGGTAGGGGAGTTCCCAGTACTCGTACCCCTAGCATAGATATTGTATATGTCTATCACTCCCCCCTTATCTGATGATATTCTAAGCAGTTGTATATCCTTGCAACCCAGGTCAAGCACTTTTATTTTGACTTGTAGAGTTTGCTTGATCCAAACTGTTAATCCTCCCATAGGTCTGCCCCTTGGGCCTCTACTCGCTGGTATACAAAAATTTAAATAGCCTGGGAGGAAAATTGGGTCGCAAGCCCATGTCTCCTGGAATAAACACATTTCAAACCTGTTAACAAAATCTATCCAATTTTGTGACAACAATCTAGTACGCAGCCCTGCGATATTCCACGAAAGGAACCTCCCCTTGGTATTGCTATTACAGCTCCCCACATTGATAGCTGGCATAGATGCGTGGTTGGTCAAGCTCTCGCAGTTGCATTCCTCTTCCATAACAGTGTCTACACAATTACCAACCCTGCCCTCGGTGACACCCGTGTCAAGTAAAAACCTTGATTCACCTCTTCTACTTTAGAAATATCAATAAGCAACTTTGCAATTTTCCTTTCTGCGTTTTCTATCAAGATAGCAATAGGGTTTCTAGAGTTTGTATTCAATTCCTTCTCCGATGATAAGTAAGTATAAATCAGGCTCAAGATCTTCATACGTTGGTATGATTTGCGATCTGAGCCCTCGAGGAATTCTGTTCAACTTCAAGTACTGTTTCAAAGTCGCAGCATCCCACCACTTATTAAGTTCAGTACATTTGAGTGATTCTAGTTTAATAAACTTGGTTCTAAGGCCTTCTTTACTCGTCTGTTTAGGAGGTCTCATGGCTGTCCCTATAGATCCGCCTGAGACTAAATTCTCAAAAAGTTGCTCTGCTTCTTTGTCCCTATTCATAATCCTATGCGGCTGCTCCTAAACTCAATAATAAATACAACAAATGGCAACAGTTCCAAGGAGCGCACAGCAAATTTAGGAAAAGTAATTCCGCAAAGTATAGTTGGTGCTCTAGGTAGACACGAGTCTGTTACCACGACTCCAAAAAACCACCGAGGCGGTTCGACCACATTAACAACTGATCCACCAAGCACTCAAGATATTAATTACAGTCCACAGTTATATTCTCTGTTTTTCTTCATGTTTTCTTTTCTTTATTCTTTACTCTTCTTCTTCCAAAGTAATATTTTCAAAACAGCCAACAGCCAACACGTGTTTCGTCTTAGCCAGTCTTTGACATACAGACTTCTTCAGGGCTGTAAGTAATTACAATAATCTTAATTTTAACCTTAATTCGGTTAATAGTATGTACAACAGACTCTTACAATGGTCAATTCTTTACCTTTAAGAAAACCACTGAGTTACTGTGGAGCATAGTAAAGACATAACATACAGACCCTAATGCCAAGTATGAAACTAAAGTCACCATGGTGAGATGAAATAAAGTTGCCAAGTGGGCAGGACCCAATTATAAATCCTAAAAGTAGAGTAATAACCAGTGGACCCTGGCTTATTCGACCTACCCCTATGAGGTCCAATTTAAATTCTATACGATAGGTCCTTTCCACAAGATTCCAATTCAGCGTATAGCTATAGCAAAAAAACATCGGAAAAAACGACCCCAATCATGGACTATATCTCTTGAATCCAGTTATTACCATATCTTACACATTATACTAAATATCTCCATTGGCTCACCTTATACTCAATTAGGTACAGTCTTGTAGCACGATTTCTGTTTTCAGCAATAATGGCCAGATATCTGTTCTTCAGGCCCGTTATTCTAGAGCAACAAAATATAATAGATATACCACTATTGACATTAAGTATGGAACTAATCTCGTTTTCGATCTTACAACTAATCTCATTCATTACCTGTAATTGTTTTCGTAGCGGGAACCTTGCAGTAAGTATTAGTCTTGGTCCATAGCTTCCTAATAGTACTTCCCACATAAATCTTTTTGCAGATACACACTATTACATAAACCACATATGTGGTATCACATTTAATAAATTGATCAATAACATGTTCTCCAGTATTGTTATAATTAAAGGTCTTAACTTTCTTTTTCGCCCACCTACAAGAGCTACACTTGCCACATTTGTGGAATCCCCTTGTACTGGCCGTAAGCCAATCTGGTTCTGTTACCTTTAAAGGGTAGCTTGGGCTAACATAGTTAGAAATGGTACGACCTTTCCTGAATGTCACTCCTGGTGTATAAAAAGCCATTACAAGATGGCGTCGATGTAGCACGCTAGAATACTATTGAGGCGCATTCCGGATACACGGTGAGTGACACTTGAAATGGGCAATATTCCGAATTTATTATTAATGGAATACTAAGTCTGGCTAAACTTACATTTTACAGAACTATGGACCAAGACTAATACTTACTGCAGGGTTCCCGATACGAAAACAATTACAGGTAATGAATGAGATTAGTTGTAAGATCGAAAACGAGATTAGTGCGATACTTAATGTCAATAGTGGTATATCTATTATATTTCGTTGCTCTAGAATAACGTGCCTGAAGGACAGATATCTGACCATTATTGCTGAAAACAGAAATCGTGTTACAAGACTGTACCTAATTGAGTATAAGGTGAGCCAATGGAGATATTTAGTATAATGTGTATGATATGGTAATACCTGGATTCAAGAGATATAGTCCATGATTGGGGTCGTTTTTTCCAAAGTTTTTTTGCTATAGCGATACGCTGAATTGAAATCTTGTGGAAAGGACCTATCGTATAGAATTTAAATTGGACCTCATAGGGGTAGGTCGAATAAGCCAGGGTCCACTGGTTATTACTCTACTTTTGGGATTTATAATTGGGTCCTGCCCACTTGGCAACTTTATTTCATCTCACTATTCCGACTTTAGTTTCATACTTGGCATTAGGGTCTGTATGTTATGTCTTTACTATACTCCACAGTAACTCGGTGGTTTTCTTAAAGGCAAAGAATTGACCATTGTAAGAGTCTGTTGTACATACTATTAACCAAATTAAAGTTAAAATTAAGATTATTGTAATTACTTACAGCCCTGAAGAAGTCTGTATGTCAAAGACTGGCTAAGACGAAACACGTGTTGGCTCTTGGCTGTTTTGAAAATATTACTTTGGAAGAAGAAGAGTAAAGAATAAAGAAAAGAAAACTTGAAGAACTACAGAGAATATAACTTTGGACTGTAATTAATATCTTGAGTGCTTGGTGGATCAGTTGTTAAAATAGCTGGCAAGTATGTGCAGTGTATATGCCAATGGGGTGGTCTATCTTAACACTGAAAAGTACCAACTATATAATGACAAGACCACTAGGAAGACGTACATTGGGATTTGTATTACAGAAGGTATTTCTATTCTATTGATTATGGCCTTCTCTGCCAACATAGTGGATATCTTTTTGTGTACAGTTATTTTTCAGAATATTATGCAAATATACGTTTCTACTAAATTACTTTATTTTCAAAACTCTTTATCCAACCTTCACTGTTTGATTTAAATCGGAGTTGCCTAAACCTTAGTGGTTGATGCTAATTTTTCATGTTGATGTGCCTCTGATTTGTGGTTTTAAAGAAAGTGCATTGCATATCAACTTTGCCATAGGCAAGGAACTTCTGAGCGATTCCGTTTTATAGAATTAAAATGGGTTGCCTTTCAGCCATGAGAACTTAGGCTTGGGTGAAGATTACATACTTACAGAATTCTTGAATCATTTAGACTTTGAACAGTGCCACCTACTAATTATTAGATTCCGCAAACAAGTTCATAATTGATATTAGAATATATTATGCAAATCCTATTGAAATTTAGTGTAAATTGTAGTTAAACTAACAACAATTTTGGAAGTACTTACCAATGGCCAACATAATGCAAGAAACAAAAAGACTCAATCTAAACATTACTTAATAGTATGTGAAGAATTCTAGTCAACCTCATCAATAAAGAATTATTGCTATTGACTCACAGTTCTATACTAGGCTCTCAAACTCAAGAAATGGCAGACATCAGGAGAGTCTTTCAATGCTATCTCCTCTGTGTGATCCTAATCACTTAAAAACTGCTGTAACCTGCATCATCATACATGACAGCAAACAAAACATCAGTGACATAATTTGCGGCATCACAAATGACAAGCATGACACAAAGCGCTATTCTGTACCAGCACTACAAGGCACAGGTTTTTAAATGTGGTTCTGTGAGTCAGGAATCTGTGTGTTAAGTCAGGAATCTGTGTGTTATAGAGTGGGCAGAAGTAACTCTTACCTGCCCCAAAACTATTGATAAGGCAAAAAATCCTCTACCCAGGCTCATTGTTGATTAGCAAAGCAATAGAGGGTTCTAGCTAGTAGACAAACACAAGCTTTCCTGGGCACATTGGTGAAATAGGACTAGAGACCTAAAAGGTAGTAACCCACTGTATTATACAGCCTTAACTTAAACAAATATATCTGAAAAAGTAGAGTGAGAAGAGAGATTTGGCTACTTGACCCAAACATCCTCTGCAGATATAAAACTACGTTTTGCAACCCTCACCATCTCAGGTGAGTGGGAAACTGACTTGCCTAAAGAGAAGATAGATGGAGAAGAATCAAAGGGTCTCTGTCTAAGCTAATTGTGGCACTTTCCAGACATTTCTTTCTTCTTCCCATGTACACAAAAGTCATTAACACAAAGGGATATATTTCAAACCTACGGTTATTAATTGTTAGAAATCGGGGTCTCTAGTTGGCAATGAATTGCACCTTTGTCCAAGTAGGGATCCTTCTTCCTAATCAGGGTAAGGGGGATACACTTCTAAAATAACCCCTGCTCACACCCTTGGTAGCTTGGCATGAGTAGACAGGCTTATCTCAGAGGCAGTGTGTAAAGCATTTGTGCATGCATACAGTAACACAGTGAAAACACTACGAATGGACACCACACCAGTTTAGAAAATGAAGTAAATCTTTATCTAAACCAAACAAGACCAAAAACGAAAAAAATCGACAATACAGTTCTGTAAAAAAATATGCAGTTTGCAAGACTACCTTAAACTTGTAGAAATATCCACAAAACACAGTTCTTTCGAGTTGGTAGTTCTGTCCGGGGCTACCTCGATGCTGAGAACAACAGAGTCTAACAGTTCCAGCCGACCACGTCAGTACGGGTCAGCTAAACCATTGACAGACTCGTGAACAGTTTAAAACCAGAAAGGAAACAGCACAACCCAACACACACTACCAAGTGTGTGTGACGCACCTCCCTCTAGGCATGTGACAGCACACTTTTTGTCTACCCTCCTCAAATCAAACTGGCAATCGAGCCTTTTGCTCTCACGGTGTGCAACACCACTACCACTGCCGTTTCCAAGGGGCCATCCAAATGATCAACATAAACTTTTACCCACTGTAGGTTGCACCTCCCAATTCAAATATAAAAAAAAAGTAATTTATGAATGTCCATCCAGTAATAACAATGCTCAAGTTTCTTTATTCTTCTTTTGGTTTAAAACAAAAGCACCGGGCAGCCAACCCGTTTAGTTCTTTTTAGAAAGAACTTCGTCAGGACGATTATTCTGCTAACAGTTGTTTTTTAGTCTGTAGACGCATATCTCAGTTAAGAGCTCTTCCAGCGCCGCCACCTTATGTCCAAGATCACAGATTGAGTATTACGGCTTTTGTGCCTATTGTACTGAAGTGTCTGGTATAATTTCTAACCTCGCGGTGATATCCTACTAACTGGCTGTTGTGCCGGCTGCGGCAGACGCGTTGGTGCAAGTCGGTCGGGCAACCGTTGCGTTTGTGCTGCAAAATGGAAGCGCTGCAGGGTGAGTTGCCCTCACAACACAGGGCAGGCACCGGCTCGGTGACGATCGTCCAGATGGCGTCTGTGAGACCAAGGCTTACGATGCGGGGTGAGGCGGTGCACGATGTGATGCGGGCAGGTTGCAGTGCAGGTGATGGAGCCGGTCAATGTTCGGGTTGTGCAGCGACGGTGTCGGTGATGTCCAGGTAGGGTTAGGCGAGGCGGTGCGGAGTGCGGTGCCCACAGGACTAGGTGCAAGCAACAAGCTCAGTGACGATCGTCCAGACGGCGTGGGTGAGACCAAGGATGTGGTGCAAAGTGCGACCGGGCCTTCTGCAGTACCTTCACGACATGGAACCTGCGACGGACTCGATGACAGAGTCAGCTGCTCCTTACTTCTGCGGCGACTAAAACCAGCGGGTCCAGAGACAGTGCTCAGAAGGATGGTGAGGTCTTTACTGTTCCTGAGACCTCTTGAAGGGAGGCGGGCAAACACCACTTCAAGCCCTTGGAGATCCTTTAAAAGCAGGATACACACACAGTCCTCTCCTTGGCAGAAAACAACCACTGCAGGCCAACCCCAGACAGCACACAGCAAAGGGGCAGTGCTTCTACTTCAGCTTTTCCCAGCTCTTCTCCTTGGCAAAGGTTCCTCTTGATTTCCAAAAGTCTTCTAAAAGTCTGGGGTCTAGGCCCCATTTTCTATGGTACAAATTCCTTTGTTCTCTGGTATCACAGAAGTTCTATGCACAGAAAACCAGTTCTGTCCTCTCTGGCAAAGCTTCCTGACAGGAGGTGAAGACAGCATTGTCCAAGGCAGACCAGGTCCATTAAGGAGTGAAAGAAATCTCCTTCCCCTACTCAGAATGTAGCCCAGGTTTATCCAGCCCAGCCCTGACTTGCCCTGGAAAGGCAGGACACACCTCACCCACCCCAAGGGCTCTCTGAACAGAATTCACTTCCCCAGCCCATGTCACTCCAAAGCCAGACAGTCAATACACAAGCCTAGCAGAGGCACACAGGGTGGCTAAGCAGGAAAATACCTACTTTCTAAAAGTGTTTTTTTCAAAAACAGAATGTAAAAATCATCCTCACTAAAATATGCATCTTTATATTTTGAGATTAAGCATACCAAACTTTACCTTCCTATCTCAATCGGAAGTTATATTTATAAGATGTTATAAATTAACTTCCATTCTATCCTATGGGACAGATAGCCTTTCAACAGTGAAAAACGAAATTGGCAGTATTTTACTGTCAGGACATGCCACACACACCAGGATATGTCCTAACTTTTACATACACTGCACCCTGCCCAAAGGGGTACTGTGGGCTTACCTGAGGGGTGACTCACATGTAAGAAAAGGGGAAGTTAGGGTCTGGCAAGTGGGTGCACTTGCCAGGTCAACATGGCAGTACCAGACTGCACACAGACAGTGTAGTGGCAGGTTTGAGTTACATTTACATGCTGCTCATGTGGGTGGCACAATCAGTACAGCGTATCGACTAGCAGCATTTGATTTACAGGCCCTGGGCGCACACAGTGCACTGTACTAGGAACTTACCAGTAAATCAAATATGACCATCATGGATTCACCAAACAATAAACAAAATTTACAGGGAAAGCCTATGCTCTTTAGCACTGATCAGCATTGGTAAAGTGCCCAGAGTCATACAATCCACAAATACAGGGTCCAAAACAAGAGGCCAAAAAGGAAAAAGTCTGGGCATAAACCTGCTGGAAAGCCAGGTCTAACATTAATGGAACAGAAACACATATAACTACCACACCCATAGTTAAAAAATGTATAATACAAATTGTCACCACAGTCACAGGCTAGTAAGTTGCAATACTAACCTATAAACAAAGGCAGTGGGTAGGAGAAGAGCACCCTGTGCCAAAGAAGAATAATACTACATGAAGAAAAATAGAAATAGGAGTATTAGTTGATGCAACCCTTCAATGACACTAAAGTTCCAGGAAAGTCGTAGTTGGTTAGTATCAGAAAGCAGAATTGCAAGTACTAGTTAGCACTTGGTGTGATTCATGCACGGGAAAGCTTTATTCCAAATCCACTCGCGCTAGGTTCAGTTCTGTGAAGAAAAAGTTGGCAATCGTCATAGCATGCCAGAGCTGTCTCGACAGTGGCAGCATGCGCAAAGGACATGCGACACATCATCAGGCTCTCAATGAAACAAAATTTCTCATAGGTCACAAATTCATTAGTGTTTTAATGAGATGTTGGCCCTTTTGGATTATTGTATATAACTTCCCTTATGTTTGACAAAGTCCTTTGCTAGGGATCACTATACAATATGGCAGGCCTTCAATACATTTGGTGTGTGTTTCTACATGGCCCATTGTAATTTTCCCTAGGTTAGCCTAATTATGCATGTTGGTGTCCACTTTGGCTTTGCCCAAGTTACTGAATATTCACGCATGCCTTTGTGCCACATTATATTTTCATACGGATCCCGCACATCTTATGTATTTTATTCCTTCACTAGGATTTAGACTGAATAGCCTAGGCAAGTTCAAACAACATTGAACTTTGTTATTCACTCTGGTCAAAGACTAGCACCTAGACACAATAAAGGAATGCAGCTGCTGTTTTTGAATACCAATATCTTGTCATATAACTGAGGACAGGGGTTTTGGAAAAAGAGACACAGAGCGAAGGTCTTGAGAAGAGAGTGCTGCATCAGCTGAGATGTAGAACATCCACCTATGTATGCTAAGCTATGGGGTCTGCCAGAGATCTATACTATATAACCAATTTGCTTCAGTAGTATGGGAGGGGTTAGGCAGATCTGTCAGATAACATGACAGGGCTTTTCATGCTACACGGATTATTGACTATGCTGATGATATTACTGAAATGTATTTGTTTTCTAATTGTGGTGCAATTATTGCATCTTAGAGCACAATAGTTTAAATACACATTGTATCCTCACTGTTGGGGACGTCTGGAGGACGGGGGGCCCCCGCATTGAAGTGATTAACCCTCCCGGTACTCTCAATACTGCCCCTGGGAAGAGACCGGGAACACACTGTGCATTACTCTAGATCCAGCTGGAAGATGCGGCCATCCTGACTGAGAGTGATATCCCTGACCCCCACACTCCGCCTGTGAGCTGCTGCTTGTCTCCGCCTTCTGGTGCCCAGTGGATTGTTGAGTTCCCCTGGGCGAGGATCCCATACAACACGGGGTGAACTTCCCCCCCCCCTCTACGCTTGCCGGGGGGCCTCCTCCAACAGGTGCGCACCTCAGATCTTCGCCAGTCCCACCGCCTACAGGACCTGCACTTCGCAATGGCCTCCAGCAAGGGTAATAGACCTCCCAATCAAAGACAAATCAACAAATTGTCATGGGGCTCCAAGGGAGAACCTAAAGACGCTGCCCCGGATGCAATACCCAAAACAGCGACTCCCCCGCTGCAAACAAGGCCCCCCACCCTGGATGATGTCATGGAGGCGATCGCTGGAGTCCGTTCGTCTTTGGAGACCCGCATTGACTCCGTGAATATAAAAGTGACGCTGTTACGCGCGGATCTTCGTAAAATGGACACTAAAGTTAAGGATATCGAAGTCAAGACCCTGGCACTCGTTGACGATACCTCCACTCTACAACAGCAAGTAACCCAACTTCAGAAACAACAGCACCAAATGGAGATGCTCCTGGACGATTATGAAGGACGCGCAAGGCACAATAATCTCCGCATCCTGGGTGTTCCGGAGCGCCTCGAGGAGCCGGCCGCCGATCTCTTTGTGGAGAAACTGATCCTGCAACATCTCCAACCAAAGCAGCTCTCCAACTACTTCTCCATAGAGAGGGCCCATAGAGTTCCTGGGGGCGAGCCGAAGCCGGGCGCGCCCCCCCGCCCTATCGTTGCCCGGGTATTTAACTTTCGTGACCAAGATGTCATCCTCCAGACGGCACGCGCGGGACCGCCACTACGAATTGACAATGCGCAGATCCTGATCTTCCCGGACTTCACCATGAAAGTGCAAGCTCGACGACGCAGCTTCCTGGAGGTGAAGAAGGCGCTCCGTGCGCAGTCCATCAAATACTCCATGCTGTTTCCCGCGAAACTGCGCATCGAATGGGAAGGCAAGACCTGGTTCTTTGATTCCCCAGCTGAGGTGTGGGACTGGCTTGAGGGGTGGCGTCAATCCGCGTCTACCCAGAATCGTCGCAGGAAATCCTTGGACCGCTCTGATGCTGAGATACTACCTGAAAGTCAGGACCTGTTTACAGACAACCTTCAGGGCGAGTAGCGACCCGTGGGCTTGTGACCAATATAGCAGCTGGAGCACTGTTGTCCTAGGCCGTGTACACCCGCGACGCCTGTTGCGTTGCCCTATTCCCCACAAGTTCCCTGCTGGCTCCATCGGCGAGGATCCACACCTTCATTGGTCCGCTACCCCGCCTATACTGTTGGGGCTGTCCACGCTGATCAGGGCCACACCTGACTGCTGAACTTTGATCTCCATGGGTGTATCCTCCTTCAAGCTTTGAACTTCGGACCTATCGTTCTACGCCCAACCATGTACTCTGGTGTCCCTCCTGTCCGGATGGACTCCATTTCACAGTCTGCAACCCTTCCTGATCCATGTATATCCTTTTGGTCATGGCATAAGTGTGCATTTTGTTCTAATTGTCGTTTTTACCTGGCCTGCCAATGTTGTTATTCCTTTGGATCGCTCTAGGGCATGCCGGATTACCTCACCCAGTACTCCTATGGTGGGGATGGCTCCTGGTCCTTTGGGGGAACTCTCGGGGCGTGAAGGAATGATGTACACTATGCCTGGCAAGGGAGAGTGGCACTGCAGACTTTGGTCATCCTCGCTCTGGTAGTTACTAAATACTGTCTCTCTACAGGGGGCGTCATCTCGCAACAATGTCAATCGCCTGCACTGAGGGGCTCGGGGCCCTAGGCGTGGGGCCGACCTGGGCTTAATATGTTAAATAATTTTTACTATGTGAATGTTATTACTGACGTAAGTTGTTTCTAACCGCACTGGCCGATACTATCCTATCGATGGACGGCGGGGGCACCCATGGCTTTCTACGCACCTCGTTCATGTTTGGGAGGGCGACAGACATTTGCTCAGACAATGTTGTTGTTTTTGGTTTTGTTTCCATTTACGTTTCTGTTTTGGTTCGCACATTGCAGAGAATTCTTGACCATGGAGCATGCTGCACAGCGGAACGCACCCTCACATGCCATCTATTGCATCTTCCCAGACACGAGCCCAGCTACACTACACCGTATGCCTCCGCGGAACACCCATTGCTCAACATCTAGATACACTAGGCCTCTCGGGTACTCCACCACATGCCTCTCCTTGGCCGTCCTTTGCTACAAGATATACTCGTTGCCCCAAAAGCCACTGATCCGGGCACAATCTCCATTCTTTAAGCCACCATGCCACCCTCCCTGACGACGTCTCTCTCCATCATGACGTGGAATGTTAATGGCCTAGGTAACAAAATAAAAAGAGGGAAAGTCATGCAATATCTCAAACGCCACACTCCAGACCTGGTTCTCCTCCAGGAAACACACTTAATGGGCAACGCGTGCCAAGCTTTACACCGGGGAGGCTATAAACTACTCATACACGCAGGCTTCACCTCTGGATCCAGAGGAACCGGAATCCTGATTCGAAAGAATGTGGCGCTGACGTGTACAAAAACATGGGCTGACCCTCTGGGTCACTTCGCGGTCCTTGAGGCCACCTGGGAAGGCAAACCGTTGAATGTCATTTCAGTCTACATCCCTCCGACCTTGGGCACAGCCGCTCTGCAGGCCCTAAAGCACATAATGTTAGATCTCCCACAAGGACCCTTGCTTATCGGAGGCGATTTTAATATGACGATGAACGACGCTCAAGACCGGCTGCCCCAGCGTACTTCACACAAGCCGGGCTCAGACCTATTTGACTTTACACAGACAATGGGGCTTGAAGACCTATGGCGCCTGTCCCACCCGACTACTTCTTACTTCACACACTACTCCAATGCCCACAACAGCAGCTCTCGTATGGATTACCTGTTCTCTCCTACCACTGATCTGGAGTTTTTTCACCACCCTGATGGGCTCCCTAGGGGAATCTCCGACCACTCCCCACTCACTGTGGAATTCACACACTACCGCCGGAGAGCACGAGGCCCCATAATCATAACGCCCTGGCTCCTAAAAATCGGTTTCGGTGACGTCCAGGTAGGGTTAGGCGAGGCGGTGCGGAGTGCGGTGCCCACAGGACTAGGTGCAAGCAACAAGCTCAGTGACGATCGTCCAGACGGCGTGGGTGAGACCAAGGATGTGGTGCAAAGTGCGACCGGGCCTTCTGCAGTGCCTTCACGACATGGAACCTGCGACGGACTCGATGACAGAGTCAGCTGCTCCTTACTTCTGCGGCGACTAAAACCAGCGGGTCCAGAGACAGTGCTCAGAAGGATGGTGAGGTCTTTACTGTTCCTGAGACCTCTTGAAGGGAGGGGGGCAAACACCACTTCAAGCCCTTGGAGATCCTTTAAAAGCAGGATACACACACAGTCCTCTCCTTGGCAGAAAACAACCACTGCAGGCCAACCCCAGACAGCACACAGCAAAGGGGCAGTGCTTCTACTTCAGCTTTTCCCAGCTCTTCTCCTTGGCAAAGGTTCCTCTTGATTTCCAAAAGTCTTCTAAAAGTCTGGGGTCTAGGCCCCATTTTCTATGGTACAAATTCCTTTGTTCTCTGGTCGCACAGAAGTTCTATGCACAGCCAAAACCAGTTCTGTCCTCTCTGGCAAAGCTTCCTGACAGGAGGTGAAGACAGCATTGTCCAAGGCAGACCAGGTCCATTAAGGAGTGAAAGAAATCTCCTTCCCCTACTCAGAATGTAGCCCAGGTTTATCCAGCCCAGCCCTGACTTGCCCTGGAAAGGCAGGACACACCTCACCCACCCCAAGGGCTCTCTGAACAGAATTCACTTCCCCAGCCCATGTCACTCCAAAGCCAGACAGTCAATACACAAGCCTAGCAGAGGCACACAGGGTGGCTAAGCAGGAAAATACCTACTTTCTAAAAGTGTTTTTTTCAAAAACAGAATGTAAAAATCATCCTCACTAAAATATGCATCTTTATATTTTGAGATTAAGCATACCAAACTTTACCTTCCTATCTCAATCGGAAGTTATATTTATAAGATGTTATAAATTAACTTCCATTCTATCCTATGGGACAGATAGCCTTTCAACAGTGAAAAACGAAATTGGCAGTATTTTACTGTCAGGACATGCCACACACACCAGGATATGTCCTAACTTTTACATACACTGCACCCTGCCCAAAGGGGTACTGTGGGCTTACCTGAGGGGTGACTCACATGTAAGAAAAGGGGAAGTTAGGGTCTGGCAAGTGGGTGCACTTGCCAGGTCAACAAGGCAGTACCAGACTGCACACAGACAGTGTAGTGGCAGGTTTGAGTTACATTTACATGCTGCTCATGTGGGTGGCACAATCATTACAGCGTATCGACTAGCAGCATTTGATTTACAGGCCCTGGGCGCACCCTGTGCACTGTACTAGGAACTTACCAGTAAATCAAATATGACCATCATGGATTCACCAAACAATAAACACAATTTACAGGGAAAGCCTATGCTCTTTAGCACTGATCAGCATTGGTAAAGTGCCCAGAGTCATACAATCCACAAATACTGGGTCCAAAACAAGAGGCCAAAAAGGAAAAAGTCTGGGCATAAACCTGCTGGAAAGCCAGGTCTAACATTAATGGAACAGAAACACATATAACTACCACACCCATAGTTAAAAAATGTATAATACAAATTGTCACCACAGTCACAGGCTAGTAAGTTGCAATACTAACCTATAAACAAAGGCAGTGGGTAGGAGAAGAGCACCCTGTGCCAAAGAAGAATAATACTACATGAAGAAAAATAGAAATAGGAGTATTAGTTGATGCAACCCTTCAATGACACTAAAGTTCCAGGAAAGTCGTAGTTGGTTAGTATCAGAAAGCAGAATTGCAAGTACTAGTTAGCACTTGGTGTGATTCATGCACGGGAAAGCTTTATTCCAAATCCACTCGCGCTAGGTTCAGTTCTGTGAAGAAAAAGTTGGCAATCGTCATAGCATGCCAGAGCTGTCTCGACAGTGGCAGCATGCGCAAAGGACATGCCACACATCATCAGGCTCTCAATGAAACAAAATTTCTCATAGGTCACAAATTCATTAGTGTTTTAATGAGATGTTGGCCCTTTTGGATTATTGGATATAACTTCCCTAATGTTTGACAAAGTCCTTTGCTAGGGATCACTATACAATGCTGGCAGGCCACCAATACATTTGGTGTGTGTTTCTACATGGCCCATTGTAATTTTCCCTAGGTTAGCCTAATTATGCATGTTGTAGTCCACTTTGGCTTTGCCCAAGTTACTGAATATTCACGCATGCCTTTGTGCCACATTATATTTACATACGGATCCCGCACATCTTATGTATTTTATTCCTTCACTAGGATTTAGACTGAATAGCCTAGGCAAGTTCAAACAACATTGAACTTTGTTCTTCACTCTGGTCAAAGACTAGCACCTAGACACAATAAAGGAATGCAGCTGCTGTTTTTGAATACCAATATCTTGTCATATAACTGAGGACAGGGGTTTTGGAAAAAGAGACACGGAGCGAAGGTCTTGAGAAGAGAGTGCTGCATCAGCTGAGATGTAGAACATCCACCTATGTATGCTAAGCTATGGGGTCTGCCAGAGATCTATACTATATAACCAATTTGCTTCAGTAGTATGGGAGGGGTTAGGCAGATCTGTCAGATAACATGACAGGGCTTTTCATGCTACATGGATTATTGACTATGCTGATGATATTACTGAAATGTATTTGTTTTCTAATTGTGGTGCAATTATTGCATCTTAGAGCACAATAGTTTAAATACACATTGTATCCTCACTGTTGGGGACGTCTGGAGGACGGGGGGCCCCCGCATTGAAGTGATTAACCCTCCCGGGACTCTCAATACTGCCCCTGGGAAGAGACCGGGAACACACTGTGCATTACTCTAGATCCAGCTGGAAGATGCGGCCATCCTGACTGAGAGTGATATCCCTGACCCCCACACTCCGCCTGCGTGCTGCTGCTTGTCTCCGCCTTCTGGTGCCCAGTGAATTCTTGACTTCCCCTGGGCGAGGATCCCATACGACACGGGGTGAACTTCCCCCCCCCTGTACGCTTGCCGGGGGGCCTCCTCCAACAGGTGCGCACCTCAGATCTTCGCCAGTCCCACTGCCTACAGGACCTGCACTTCGCAATGGCCTCCAGCAAGGGTAATAGACCTCCCAATCAAAGACAAACCAACAAATTGTCATGGGGCTCCAAGGGAGAACCTAAAGACGCTGCCCCGGATGCCATACCCAAAACAGCGACTCCCCCGCTGCAAACAAGGCCCCCCACCCTGGATGATGTCATGGAGGCGATCGCTGGAGTCCGTTCGTCATTGGAGACCCGCATTGACTCCGTGAATATAGAAGTGACGCTGTTACGCGCGGATCTTCGTAAAATGGACACTAAAGTTAAGGATATCGAAGTCAAGACCCTGGCACTCGTTGACAATACCTCCACTCTACAACAGCAAGTAACCCAACTTCAGAAACAACAGCACCAAATGGAGATGCTCCTGGACGATTATGAAGGACACGCGAGGCGCAATAATCCCCGCATCCTGGGTGTTCCGGAGCGCCTCGAGGAGCCGGCCGCCGATCTCTTTGTGGAGAAACTGATCCTGCAACATCTCCAACCAAAGCAGCTCTCCAACTACTTCTCCATAGAGAGGGCCCATAGAGTTCCTGGGGGCGAGCCGAAGCCGGGCGCGCCCCCCCCGCCCTATCGTTGCCCGGGTATTTAACTTTCGTGACCAAGATGTCATCCTCCAGACGGCACGCGCGGGACCGCCACTGCGAATTGACAATGCGCAGATCCTGATCTTCCCTGACTTCACCATGAAAGTGCAAGCTCGACGACGCAGCTTCCTGGAGGTGAAGAAGGCGCTCCGTGCGCAGTCCATCAAATACTCCATGCTGTTTCCCGCGAAACTGCGCATCGAATGGGAAGGCAAGACCTGGTTCTTTGATTCCTCAGCTGAGGTGTGGGACTGGCTTGAGGGGTGGCGTCAATCCGCGTCTACCCAGAATCGTCGCAGGAAATCCGTGGACCGCTCTGATGCTGAGATACTACCTGAAAGTCAGGACCTGTTTACAGACAACCTTCAGGGCGAGTAGCGACCCGTGGGCTTGTGACCAATATAGCAGCTGGAGCACTGTTGTCCTAGGCTGTGTACACCCGCGACGCCTGTTGCGTTGCCCTATTCCCCACGAGTTCCCTGCTGGCTCCATCGGCGAGGATCCACACCTTCATTGGTCCGCTACCCCGCCTATACTGTTGGGGCTGTCCACGCTGATCAGGGCCACACCTGACTGCTGAACTTTGATCTCCATGGGTGTATCCTCCTTCAAGCTTTGAACTTCGGACCTATCGTTCTACGCCCAACCATGTACTCTGGTGTCCCTCCTGTCCGGATGGACTCCATTTCGCAGTCTGCAGCCCTTCCTGATCCATGTATATCCTTTTGGTCATGGCATAAGTGTGCATGTTGTTCTAATTGTCGTTTTTGCCTGGCCTGCCAATGTTGTTATTCCTTTGGATCGCTCTAGGGCATGCCGGATTACCTCACCCAGTACTCCTACGGTGGGGATGGCTCCTGGTCCTTTGGGGGAACTCTCAGGGCATGAAGGAATGATGTACACTATGCCTGGCAAGGGAGAGTGGCACTGCAGACTTTGGTCATCCTCGCTCTGGTAGTTACTAAATACTGTCTCTCTACAGGGGGCGTCATCTCGCAACAATGTCAATCGCCTGCACTGATGGGCTCGGGGCCCTAGGCGTGGGGCCGACCTGGGCTTAATATGTTAAATAATTTTTACTATGTGAATGCTATTACTGACGTAAGTTGTTTCTAACCGCACTGGCCGATACTATCCTATCGATGGA
The DNA here is from genome assembly GCF_964261635.1 of Lissotriton helveticus. Taxonomy (NCBI): domain Eukaryota; kingdom Metazoa; phylum Chordata; class Amphibia; order Caudata; family Salamandridae; genus Lissotriton; species Lissotriton helveticus. Next base: position 608,078,393 of record NC_136059.1, on the reverse strand, counting down.
CGGCGGGGGCACCCACGGCTCTCTACGCACCTCGTTCATGTTTGGGAGGGCGACAGGCACTCTGCCTAGTTGGGGAGTGGATAGTTTCAAGTCCGCGGGCAGGGGGGCAGGGAGGGGGGTTGAAGGGGAGGGAGTGGGAAGGGGGGAGGGCCCGGGGGAGACAGGGGTTGTTGGGAAATTTGCTCAGACAATGTTGTTGTTTTTGGTTTTGTTTCCATTTACGTTTCTGTTTTGGTTCGCACATTGCAGAGAATTCTTGACCATGGAGCATGCTGCACAGCGGAACGCACCCTCACATGCCATCTATTGCGACTTCCCAGACACGAGCCCAGCTACACTACACCGTATGCCTCCGCGGAACACCCATTGCTCAACATCTAGATACACTAGGCCTCTCGGGTACTCCACCACATGCCTCTCCTTGGCCGTCCTTTGCTACAAGATATACTCGTTGCCCCAAAAGCCACTGATCCGGGCACAATCTCCATTCTTCAAGCCACCATGCCACCCTCCCTGACGTCGTCTCTCTCCATCATGACGTGGAATGTTAATGGCCTAGGTAACAAAATAAAAAGAGGGATAGTCATGCAATATCTCAAACGCCACACTCCAGACCTGGTTCTCCTCCAGGAAACACACTTAATGGGCAACGCGTGCCAAGCTTTACACCGGGGAGGCTATAAACTACTCGTACACGCAGGCTTCACCTCTGGAGCCAGAGGAACCGGAATCCTGATTCGAAAGAATGTGGCGCTGACGTGTACAAAAACGTGGGCTGACCCTCTGGGTCACTTCGCGGTCCTTGAGGCCACCTGGGAAGGCAAACCGTTGAATGTCATTTCAGTCTACATCCCTCCGACCTTGGGCACAGCCGCTCTGCAGGCCCTAAAGCACATAATGTTAGATCTCCCACAAGGACTCTTGCTTATCGGAGGCGATTTTAATATGACGATGAACGACGCTCAAGACCGGCACCCCCAGCGTACTTCACACAAGCCGGGCTCAGACCTATTTGACTTTACACAGACAATGGGGCTTGAAGACCTATGGCGCCTGTCCCACCCGACTACTTCTTACTTCACACACTACTCCAATGCCCACAACAGCAGCTCTCGTATAGATTACCTGTTCTCTCCTACCACTGATCTGGAGTTTTTTCACCACCCTGATGGGCTCCCTAGGGGAATCTCCGACCACTCCCCACTCACTGTGGAATTCACACACTACCGCCGGAGAGCACGAGGCCCCATAATCATAACGCCCTGGCTCCTAAAAATCCCTGACATAAAAGACTGCCTGCTAGAACATACAGAATTCTACTTCGCGGAAAATGTGGGCTCTGTGACATCGGCTATAACCATATGGGAGGCGTACAAGGCAGTACTTAAGGGTAAGGCGCTAGCTCTAAAAACCAGCTACATCCACAAACAAAGTGACCACCTATCACAGGTAGAAACAGACCTGACCAACCTGGAATCCCTCCACAATGCAAGCCCCACAGATGAAACGGCGACCCGCCTCCGTGCGAAACAATTAGAATACAAAGCGTTGGCCCTTGAAAAGGTGCAAGCCAAGCTCCTGAAGACCCGCCATCGCGTTTACGAACTAGGAGACAGGGCAGGTAAAATGCTAGCATGGCTTGAGAAGCGTGAGCAGGGGTCTCGTTGGATCCCAGAGCTGACCCTACCAGACCACTCTACCGTCACGGACCCAAGTGACATAGCTGAGGCCTTTGCCACCCACCTAGAAGGTGTCTACACGGCCAGAGCTCACTACAGCGCTGCAGAATCTAAACTACTTCTGGCCGAGATGAGACTTCCCACTCTCTCCGAACCTGAAGTGCAGGAATTGGAGGCAGACCTCACAGCGGAGGAGGTTGGCAGTGCCTTATTTGCCATCCAATCGGGTAAGGCTATGGGCCCCAACGGTGTCCCTATCGAGTTCCTGAAGGGCATGGCGGGCGAGATCCTCCCACACCTTAAAGCAATGTTTGAAGAGAGCCGTGACGTCGGATGCCTACCGTTGGACCAGCGGTTGGCATCAATAGTGGTCATTCGTAAACCCAACAAACCGGCTGATGACTGTAGATCCTATCGACCAATCTCTCTTATCAACACCGAAGTGAAAGTCCTAGCGAAACTCCTTGCTACCAGACTTATGACAGTCCTCCCCGCCCTGATACATGAGGATCAATCGGGCTTCTTGCCAGGCCGCAATACAGCGCTTAACCTCCGACGGGTCCACAACGTTATGAGTAGGATACCACATATTCAGGAAGACGCAGCCATCCTCTCCCTTGACGCTACGCTTGCCTTTGATTCTATCGAATGGTCGTACCTCTTCGAAGTACTACTCCGCTATGGCTTTGGTCCCAAATTCATCCAGAGGATCCGACTACTATACACGGATCTCTGGGGTCAAGTTTATGTCAACGGGCATACATCCAGGAGATTTCCCCTACACAGAGGTACAAGACAGGGGTGCCCTCTGTCCCCTTTGTTGTTCGCACTTACCCTTGAACCTCTGGCTCATTGGATCAGAACTGACAATTCCATCCGCGGCCTCCGATGGAATGCCGATACTATCGACAAGATCTCGCTATACCCAGACGACATCCTCGTCTACGTCTCCTCCCCCAAATCCTCTCTTAACAGTCTGTTACACGTTATCACTAACTTTGGCAAATGTTCGGGCTTCTCCATTAATTGGTCCAAATCTATACTTGATGTTCTACACGGCCCACCCCCTCCCCTCCCACGAGGCTACTCAATTGAAATCGCCCGGGACGGATTTAAATATCTGGGAATCTTCATCACTCCGGACCCAACAATATTTTATGACCACAACCTAAAAGGCCCACTTCAAAGACTCCATAACGACATCTCTCATTGGAGAACACTCCCTCTCTCTCTCCCAGGCAGAGCGGCCCTATTTAAAATGCTCGCACTCCCTCGATTTCTATATGCCCTACAAAATTGTCCATTTCCCATAGCTGACTCCTATTTCAACTCACTCGAAGGAGACCTTCGCCTCCTCCTATGGGACGGCGGTTCGCCCCGCATTGCTCTCATTTCACTTACACAGGGATGGTACGATGGGGGTATTGCCCTTCCAAATGTTCGACTTTACTACTGGGCTACTCAATTGGTTGCCACTAACTCGTGGATCCATGGTTCACCCACGAACCCTGCTTTTCACCTTGAGAGGTACCAGACGGGCCACGGGGGCTACCTCGAGGCTCTATATGGCAAACACTCTCGTGCACGGTATATAGGCCCGATGTCCCACACACTCACAATCTTGCACCGTGCGAACAAGCAACTCGGCTGAACCGACACCCTCACATTGTCCACCCCACTTTGGACTTCACATAAACTTGGCACATTATGTCATTATCGAGGCTTTGATAAATGGGACGTAATAGGCATATCCACCATAGGCGACATGCTTCGCAAGGGCGAATTGCTGACATTTGAAGAGCTCCGGAAGGCATATGACTTGGCCCAATCCGAGGCTTTCCGGTATCTCCAAATTAAACATGCTATACTTGCCAACGTCCCGTACCTCTCTTCTCTCCCACAATCCTCGCCCCTCGAGGACAGACTCCTGTCCAAACCCATTCAGGCCAAAGCAATATCCTACACCTACCGTAAATTATGTAATAACATGCCAAAACACTTTCCACCTTTTGAGAGATAAATGGCAGAACGACATCGGAATCTTAGATGAGGCTGAGTGGCAGGCGGCATTGATGTCCCCGCGCGAATCAGCTATCAATCACAGATTCAGACTTATACAATTAAAGATATTACACAGAACATACATGTCCGCTCCTCTTCTGGCCAAAATTGGTAGATGCTCATCTGACCTCTGTCTCCGTAACTGTGGTCACACGGGTACCTTCTACCACATTTTATGGGACTGCCCGGTGATTCAAGACTTCTGGAAACGCGCCACCCAGAAAATGACTGATGCAATGGGCAAACCTGTCCCTCTGACCCCCAAATGTGAACTCCTCAATGTATGGGACCCCACAGATCTAACTGCACTGGAACAACGGTGGGCGGCTTTGGGTTTTCTCTTACTGAAACGAGAAATAGCTATGCATTGGGGCTCACCGTCTAACCCGCTCCTGATTAGGTGGGTAGCTGCTATGGATGTGTGCATGTTGTCCGAGAAAACGGTCTACAAGATTAGGGGATTTCCTGGTGTTTGGGATAAGAAATGGGGACGATGGAATATTTATAGAGGCGAACTGTGCACTTCTCCCTCAACGGACATGGAAATGACCAGACCTAATCCCCCCTTGTAATCATGTTTGTGGTGCGTTGCTGTGATATGCGTGTTCTGTGTCAGGATTATAACCTACGACTGTCTGCTAAACATTACCTCTGCTTTTTTGTTCAATAAAAAATATTTAAAATAAAAAATAAATAAATAAATAAATAAATACACATTGTAAACTTCCTACAAGTCTCTTTTTGGGTTTCGCCTGCCGAAGGCTGCGCTCTGCGCAGCTCTTCAGCACAGGTGAAATCCTATGTCGTCAATAAGGACTCCTGGAACGTCCCCCGGCTCTCATTGGTTAGCTCCATAAATGGAGGCTAGCCATTGAGTGCCGGATCTGTCCATCAAGGCTGGACCAGATTCGGGGGCGTTCCGGAGATTTTTTCCCAGGGCGGAGTTACGTTTTTTCCGTTCCCTCCCCTTTCACTGAAAGTGAATTCAGATGCGCTGTCCATTCCCGCCCCCTCCGTGTACCTTTCCGCCCCCCTTGCTGTCCTGTGCACGTTTCCCGCCGTCCGTGTCCTCTCCCGCCCCCTCCCGCCGTCCGTGTCCTCTCCCGCCCCCCTCCCGCCGTTCGTGTCCTCTCCCGCCCCCTCCCGCCGTCCGTGTCCTCTCACGCCCCCAGCGAGTGCCCACCTCGCGATTTCTGCCCGCCTGCTTGCCTAGCGAGGGCCGCCGCGCTGCCCGCGGCGACCCGGAAGTACCTGGCCGGCCGCCCAATCCCTTCGCGGCCGGCCGGAAGTCCCGCACCCGCAGCCCGGGGGAGGGAAAGGGAAGCCTTGCTGTTTGCCGCTTCCCCCTGCCTGGGGGAAGCCTTTGCCGGTGTTGCCGGTCTCCCATGCCTGGAGGGAGACCGGAGAGGAGCCTGACGAGGGTGGAGCGGAGGGGGCGCGGGGCACATTGTGGTGCCCGCCCCCACCGCAAATCCGTACCGGCAGCAAGGAGGAGGGCAGCAGCGATCAGGTAAGGATCAGCGGAAGACGATCTCACCACCCACGGAGCACGGCTCTCCTCGCGGAGGCTCCCTTCCCCCACCGCCTGGGCCTGCCTTTAGTCACGGCGCTCACCACACGCTCGGCCGGCTGCAGCCCCTGCACTGCTGGTGCCCCCCTGGGGCCGAGGTCTGACACACCTCCCTGAGTCGGAGCCCCGGACCCTCAAAAACTTCCCTGGGCTGGATTACTTAACCTAATCTCAGTGCCACACAACTGGATTCCTGGAGAGTCGCACTGCTGGACCCTACACCCAGTCTGGATTCCACATCTGGGTTCCCGGGGCAGCTTTAGAACAGCCAGAGCTAGACCCTTGAGTCTCGACCTAGCGCCCTGACTGGTTTTTTTTGTTGTGTCGACTGGAGTTCTCTGCCTTTTTTGGGTGTGTGGTGCAAATGGTGTCTACAGGCCACACTGAATGACAATTTGAGGGTGAATTTCTATTCTATAGTTGAAGGACCTACCCTCAATTGAGTTTAGCTGAGTTGTGTGTATGTACATTTGGAGAGATGATACTTTTCTCCTCCACTTTAGCCATACGTACGACATAAACTCTCCATGTAACTCGTTTACTTTTACCTAAATAAATGACATAATCTGCTCCAATTAATTACTATTCCCCATCCCTGGCTACCCATCACAATATTTGCCTCGGATTACAATTTTGTGCCGTGTAAAATCTCTTCCAACACTGGCTCGTTGTTGGTAAAGTGGTCATGCATGGCGTGATTATGTAAACTAACGAGGACGGCTTGCAAGTTACTAATGAATGCAATGTCTTGGTGTCCATTTTATTTTTTTCTGAGTACATATACATGCAGCCCACGTATGCCACATAAAAGTACGGGCAGAGAAGGAAATATCTGAGCTGTCCCTACGCCCGCGGATAGCCCGAAAATGATTACCAATTTACACTTTTCAGTTGATTGAGAAAATGCAGTTTTCAGAAGTGACTACCAGTATGAGTTCAGATTCCTATAAAAAGTGTAATGTACATTTGATGCGGCTTGGCTCCATGCAATATAATCACCTGCAAGTTCCTATGTGGGTGTCGTAGTCCTGAAATATGGAAGGACTAACCAAAATTAAATGGCTCTGTAGTGGTGAAAAATAAAACGTGGTGTATGGTGCTACAAAGGCATCCACACCAGAGTGGGTATGTTTAATGGTCCATTTAACTGTGGTTGGTTTTCAGTGGTGCCTGTATTTACAATTGGAAGTACTATTCCGTATGTTTCACGGAGTGAACAAAGATGTAGCAACTGACTTAAGGTTCTTGTGAGATGTATATAAAAAAAAGTGCCTTATTTTATGTTTGGGGGTTGAGGGGTCAGTTTGATTTAAGTGAGAATATAATTGTCCAATTCATGTTTGAAGTTGAGTAGTGTAACAGACTAAATGCAAATTTTTCGTATAAGCGACCATCTCCAAGTTAGGATTATGGCAATTCATATAAGTTCGAGATCTTTATTATCCATTAATGATGGCTGAGATTTTCTCCACTCTAGCCTCGTTGATCAGGATGTTCCATATCATTTCACTTTTTTATTGCAATCGTTGCTCTCAACTACTAATCGGATCAGGGTGTTTGAGATGCCACCAGGGCTTTGGCAAGGCAAAAGAAGGCTCTTGTATTAAAAAAATGAATGCAATCCATTTTTATTTTGGGAGCCTGGCAAGTGTGATGGGTCTCTGCCTAGACCAAGAATGTTACAGATGGACCCAGGAGGGCTGAAACAAAGTTGGATTTAAAGGATGGCGATATGTAAAAGAGCTCTGTTTAGAATTGTATGCAAAGTTATATTGTGAGGATAGTCTAAAAAAATGCAGCATGGGTTGGGTTTGGCTCGTATGGCCCTATTTTTAGCACCTTCGATTCATAAGTTGTCCAGCTGGAATTTATTGCTACTTAAATCGACACCAAGTGGCAGCAGAGTTTATTGGGTACAGATTAATACTGATTTAAACCACACAGGGCTGTTGCCCAGGAACAATGATACTTGAAGTCCTGTGCTTTAGCTACTGCCTTTTAGATTGTGCGCCTCCATATTCAGCTGTACAAATGCAAAGAGTAAATTCTCACACGTTCCAGGATTTACTAATCAGTGTGCATTGAAAGAAGCCACCTTTTTTTAGGCAAACTGAAGGCTGGCTATCTTGAAAATATAATTCATTCATTTGTTGTCTCCTGCTTGGTGACAACTATATCCCAATTATCAGTGTTTTAAAGTTAATTCCATGCCCTTAAAAAAGCTACAATGCCTTAGATTATTCTATACAATCCATCTGGTGGGCAGTAGACAATAACAAAACCATTCCCAGATAATGATTTGACAGCCTCCTCAGTAACCGATGCAGCATAGGAGAGAGATGGTGCCTGGTAATTGCATTTAAGAAAACTCGCCCAATGGAAGTTGAAAGTTCTAGGCAACAGTTTAAAGCATGTACATCTGCCTTTCTTAACCCTATTTAAAGTAGTAAAAATGCACTTCCTTAAATGCTGATCCGAATGTCAAGTTCTGAGTTGAATGTTTACTCATGCAGTTCAGTCATGCGAGTGTCAGTCTGTAAAAGCTAGGAAGTTACATCAGAGGAAGCGCTGCTGGTAGTGTGTGGTGCTAGTCTGTGAGGGGTGTGACTGCTACTCTCGGAGGGTTGTTAGCGCTGCTGGTAGTGTGTGGTGCTTGTCTGTGAGTGCTTGTGATATTGTGACTGCTACTCTGTTAGACTTTTAGTAGAGTAGGGTTGCTGGTCTTTGAGAGGTGGGAAAGTGCTATTGGTAGAGTAGAGAGAGTGCAGAGTAGAGAGAGTGCAGAGTAGAGAGAGTGCAGAGTAGAGAGAGTGCAGAGTAGAGAGAGTGCTAGGGAGTGCAGAGTGACTAGGGAGTGCTAGGGACTGCAGAGTGACTAGGGAGTGCTAGGGAGTGCAGAGTGACTGCAAAGTGACTGCTAGAGATTAAGCTAATGGCAATGTAAATGACAATGCCATTTATTTATCTGTTTTCAAAACCAACACATAAATACAAATTTTGTCATTTACAATGCCAATAGCTCTAACTTTTCCAAAGGCGAAACCATTGCATTGTAAATGCTTGTTGATCTTATTGAGGACTAGTACGAGTGAGAGACCGAAAGGGTGTTTCCTGTTACCACAATCCCTGAGAGGATTGAGAGATTTGTGTTCTGGAGTGCCAAATCACTTGTCTCTTTGGAAAATTAGGAGGGCAAATGAGGCACTATACCTAGTCAGACCCTGATTCATAAACACTGAGGTGGTATGGTGACTCCATGGTCTCAATCATAGTTCTGTTCCTGAGCAGAATCCATGGAACACATTGATCTCAGATATTCCCTGCCAAGACCTTTGCTTTATGAATAGTTATGAACATTGGGACTACTGTATCCTGATACTTGTACTTTTCATGGAAACAAACCCTGAACTATTTACTAGAACATTTCTCTAAACTCTTAACATTTGGGCTGCACATATGAATGATTTCTAGATTGAACTATATTGCATATGTAAATATAGATGTCATGCACGATGTATTAGTGGCTGTTGAAACTTTGTCCTTTCAGTAGGGTCACCTTGGACTTTTTTGCCTTTTTGCTGAACCCTATTTTAGTTTGCCATTGAACTCAGGGCATTTTACTCCTGCAAACCAGTATTAACGTGCCTGTGCTCCCCACAGTTAACACGTTGAAATATGATTAAGAGGTGTTTTACCTTAAAACGCGTTATGCTGTTTTGCCGTGATTAAAAGATTTGCAAGTACGCTGGTGTGGCCGGTTTCATGCTGCTGAGGTCGGCGCGTGAGCTTTGACTGGATATATATATATATATATATATATATATATATTCTCACCATACCAAACTTTCCATCAAAAGAAGGCGCTGACTCCGTGTATCTTAATTCAAGCGTTTATTCTCAAATTCAGTTTCTGCACAGACGCGTTTCGGCGGCTTGCTCCCGCCTTGCTCACTAACATCTGACCATCTGGATGTGCACTATATATATACAATTCATGTCAAGGGCCAACAAATCACACACTTAATTAGCATTATTTGGTTGCTATGGTAAAACAGATTGCATCCTAGGGAGTGACATGACAGTAGTACTGACTCAGCACATTTGTTTCATGGCCGTCTTTAAATCCTTACTGTTTGTCCACTCGTATGCTATTTTAAAACATTAACATCATGTTTAAAATATTCAAAATATTGCATTGCATGTTTTATACAATGGTGTACCAATGAAATATTATCGCATTGAGGCTACATATACTTTGTAAACATGCAAACAACCTCCGTAATTACTTGACATTATGATTACCCCTCCCATTTCAGCCTAAATTCGTGTTTGCTGTCCTGATACGTTCGCCAAACGTGGCTGAAATGGTAACTTGATCCTAATTGGATAAGCCCTGTTGTTATGTCTATAACCATGGTAACATTGCCGTCAGATCTGGTTTGCTTTCTGGTGCACGGAGCCATTGCACAGTCCATCTGTACATGTCGGAGCATGTGTCCCTGACTACGGCTTGGTGCCGGTAAGTGCTTGTGCCTAGGCTCGAATTAGTGCTGGTCGAGTGTTACAAGGTTAGTACAGAACAGTGTGTAGGGGGGTTTGTCGGACTTACGGGAAATGGAGGACTTGCTAAGTTGATATAGCCTCTATCTTTGTAGTGCGTTCAGGTGCCCATTGCGACATCTAGTTGTATTCGTGAAATGGTTGTGCTGGATGGTGGATGTTTTCATGGGGGTACTCGGGGAAAAGAGGTAGGGCAGTTAGATATGGACAGTAAGGGCTTCATCTGCATTTAACCCTGACGGGATCTTGGAATTCAAGAGGATGATATATCTTGATTCCAATCGGCGTAATGCCAATTTACGATTCCCGCCTCTTACTTTTTTGGGGATATTGTCAATGACAAAATACGTCAGACCTGTTGAATCTCCACCATGTGCTTCATGAATGTGACGCGCTACTGGGTAGGTTTGATCTTTATTTGTAATGGCTCGCAAGTGCTGTAGGATTCTAACGTGTGCTTGGTGGATAGTAGATCCTACATAACGTTTACCGCATTCGCAGGTGAGTACGTATACTGCGAATTCTGTTTTGCATGTAAACTGTTCTCTGATAGTCAGTGGTTTTCTTCTGAATGGTGTCACCACACTGGTTGTGTTTACACCGTGGGTGCATGCCTTGCACTTACTGCATTTTTTGAAGCCCGTTTGAGACTGTAGCCAGTTTTTCTTCTTCTTGACCACCGGGGCATTGCACACTAATTCTGCCCGCATAGACTTGGCCTTCCGGAAGGAAACTAGTGGCTTCCTGCCCATTAAGTTTCCTATTGATGTGTCATTGTGGATTAACGGCCAGTGCCTTCTAAGGATTTTTCGAAGGTTAGCATGGTGGCGATTAAAGCCAGTGATTAATCTCGGGGCTTGTCTTTGTTGTGTGGCTATCTTACCTTCTGTTACCTGTGGGAACAGTAGGTCGTGTCTGTTTTTGGTACTGCATTTGGCTTCAGCAATGTTGCAAGTTTTGTCGGAATATCCTCTCTTTTTTAATCTCGTGAAGAGATTTTGTTTAGCATCAGCTAGTCCTTCGTTTGTGCTGCAGTTGCGTGTCATCCTAAGACATTCTGCGTAGGGGATTGATTGTTTTAATGGTGTAGGATGGAAGCTATTGGCATGAAGGATCGTATTTCCAGCAGTTGGTTTGCGATAAGTGCGTGTTTGTATTTTGTTATTTAGAATGAACAGTTCTACATCAAGGAATTGTATGTTTTCCCTACTTGTGTTGCAAGTAAATTTCAAATTAATAGCGTTCTCATTAAGCTTTTCTGTAAACAACAATGCACTTTCCACACTGCCCTCCCACAAAATGAAAATATCATCTATATATCTTTTATAGATAATCACGTTCTTGGTCATAATTTCATGGTACAATTTCATCAGTACTTGCTCCTCCCACCAGCCCATATGTAGATTGGCATAGCTGGGAGAGAAGCAAGTACCCATGGCCGATCCTTGAACCTGTTGGTAAAATAGTCTATCAAAAATGAATGTATTATTGGTCAAACACCATTCTGTCATTTCCAGAAGCATCTTGGTGTGCTCAAATAAAGTTATTGGTCTTTTCCCCAAAAAGTGTTTTATGGCATTCAGGCCGTCCTTGTGTCTAATACTCGTATACAACGATTGGACATCTAGTGTTAGAAATAGATAGTTCTCTTTCCATTTAACATCGTACAGTTTCGTTAAGAAATCTCCCGTGTCCTTTATATATGCTGGAAGTTTTCGGACTTCAGGTTGTAGAAAGTGGTCTATGAAGATGCTTGTATTTTCAAATAGGCTCCCCATCGCCGAAATAATCGGCCTTCCTGGTGGTGTTTTCTCGTTCTTGTGGATCTTTGGAATTAAATACATTTGTGCAGTCACAGGATAATCATTTTTCAGAAACTCAAATTCCTTTTTGCTCAATAGTCCTTTTCCTTTCCATTTGTATAGCTCGGTGTGGTATTTTTCTTGGATTCCTATAAGGTGTGTTGGACTAATTCTTGCATAACATTCTCTATCTTGTAGTTGACTCATTGCTTCACTGTTGTACATTTCTAAAGGCCAAAGTACTATGTTGCCTCCCTTGTCGGACCACCTTACGACTATGTCTGATCTTGATTTGATCTTTTCCATCAATGCATTGTATTTTCTGTTGTGGTCTTGGTTGTCTTGATGATTTTGTTTAGTACTTTTAACGGAAAGTTCCTTAAGATCTTTGATTACATATTCAGCAAAGAGGTCAAGTCCATCTTTGGGCATTGTTGGCAAGAATATAGATTTAGGTTTGAATCCTGTTTGAACTGACTGCCAAATGTCGATATCGGAGCTCCTAGCTGCCCCACTTGGCGTGATTTCTTCGCTTACACTTTCATTGAATTGCTCCAAATCTATTAGATTTTGTAACGTTTCCATGTGCTCTACATTGAGCATTAGTTCAGGGTCATTGTTTGCTTGTAACTCAGCGGTGGTTTGGCTTGAATTGGAAAAATACTTTTGAAGTTTTAGTTACGCACATCTTTCCACACTGCCCTCCCACAAAATGAAAATATCATCTATATATCTTTTATAGATAATCACGTTCTTGGTCATAATTTCATGGTACAATTTCATCAGTACTTGCTCCTCCCACCAGCCCATATGTAGATTGGCATAGCTGGGAGAGAAGCAAGTACCCATGGCCGATCCTTGAACCTGTTGGTAAAATAGTCTATCAAAAATGAATGTATTATTGGTCAAACACCATTCTGTCATTTCCAGAAGCATCTTGGTGTGCTCAAATAAAGTTATTGGTCTTTTCCCCAAAAAGTGTTTTATGGCATTCAGGCCGTCCTTGTGTCTAATACTCGTATACAACGATTGGACATCTAGTGTTAGAAATAGATAGTTCTCTTTCCATTTAACATCGTACAGTTTCGTTAAGAAATCTCCCGTGTCCTTTATATATGCTGGAAGTTTTCGGACTTCAGGTTGTAGAAAGTGGTCTATGAAGATGCTTGTATTTTCAAATAGGCTCCCCATCGCCGAAATAATCGGCCTTCCTGGTGGTGTTTTCTCGTTCTTGTGGATCTTTGGAATTAAATACATTTGTGCAGTCACAGGATAATCATTTTTCAGAAACTCAAATTCCTTTTTGCTCAATAGTCCTTTTCCTTTCCATTTGTATAGCTCGGTGTGGTATTTTTCTTGGATTCCTATAAGGTGTGTTGGACTAATTCTTGCATAACATTCTCTATCTTGTAGTTGACTCATTGCTTCACTGTTGTACATTTCTAAAGGCCAAAGTACTATGTTGCCTCCCTTGTCGGACCACCTTACGACTATGTCTGATCTTGATTTGATCTTTTCCATCAATGCATTGTATTTTCTGTTGTGGTCTTGGTTGTCTTGATGATTTTGTTTAGTACTTTTAACGGAAAGTTCCTTAAGATCTTTGATTACATATTCAGCAAAGAGGTCAAGTCCATCTTTGGGCATTGTTGGCAAGAATATAGATTTAGGTTTGAATCCTGTTTGAACTGACTGCCAAATGTCGATATCGGAGCTCCTAGCTGCCCCACTTGGCGTGATTTCTTCGCTTACACTTTCATTGAATTGCTCCAAATCTATTAGATTTTGTAACGTTTCCATGTGCTCTACATTGAGCATTAGTTCAGGGTCATTGTTTGCTTTTAACTCAGCGGTGGTTTGGCTTGAATTGGAAAAATACTTTTGAAGTTTTAGTTTACGCACATATAAAAACAGATCAATTCGTGTCTGTGTATAATCAAAGTTGGTGTTGCTACAGAAAGTTAGTCCCAAAGATAAAATGTCAAGTTCTTGTTGAGATAGCTCCATATTTGTTAGATTGATTACTGTGTTATCTCTAACTGTGTCCATTATCGGCGCCTGTTTCTTCTGTATTTCGGTTTGTCCTGTCTTTGCACCTGTTTTTCCCCATCTCCTGTTTTTTCTCCTCCGGCTTTTGGTTGTTGGCTTTGATTTTGTTTTTTCTTTCCAAACTCCTCTCCTCGGTTCTGTGGCGTCCGGGGACGTAATGTTCTGAGGCGCTGTGTGCGTAAAAAAATCAATTCTTGTGCTGGAGTTGGTGCTGGGCCTGACCTTTCCGCACTTTTTATGCTCTCATTGTCAGTGTCATACTCAGAGCTTATTTCAGGCTCACTTTGTTCCACTCTACCATCTTGGTTCTTACGTGTCACATCAGGCGTTTCCCGTCTTATCTGGTCGAATTTCCGTGCAAATGTGTATATCCTACCATTGATATAATCATTTCGATCTCGTTGGAATTTGATGGCTTTTCTTTCTTTGATTTCGTTTTCGTGTTTTTCTACTCTTGATTTGATTTCTATCATTCTTTCCGCAATTTCTTCTTTATTTTCTTTTGAGTCTAGTTCTTTTAAAATTGTTTCTATACGTGCGATTATTTTGTCTCTATCACTGGCCGCAAATTGAGTGAGTATTTTCAACATGTTCTCCGATGATTTGGCACTGTTTTCTGCCCACATTTGTAGCATCAGGGGGTCGGGGTCCTCATATGTTGGTGCAACTAGGACTCTTAATCCCCGTGGAACTCTGCCTACATCCAGATATCTTGTAAGTGATTTGACTTCCCACCATTTTGCGACCTCTTTCTTGCGTAATTTTTCCAATTCGTTAAGTAGTGTCTTCGTTTCATCTTTTTCTTTTGTTTGTGCTTGCGCCCCTGAGTTGGTTTTATTGCCTTTGCCAGTGTCCGTGTCTGTAAATATATCCAATGCTGCCTCCTCTCTTCCCCTTTCCCACTCAGCAGCCATACTGACGGATTCCTGATTGATTCTTAGCGCTTGTATAGATACACTGCCCGTGTGTTTGTTTGGGTTCACCACACATGGGCTCACTCTCCCACTGAACCACCGTTATGCGCCCGCTCCCTGTTATTCACACCGTTTCACGGCTTACCTAGAAGTCTCCAACCGCTTCTCCAGCTATCGTTGATCTCCGGGTGGCCGATCTTCGATGGTTTCGCAGGTTACTCGGGTCCTTGTTGCATTCTGGTTCTTGGGGGGCACTGTGTGTCTTTTTTCTCAAAAGTTCTGTTTTGGTTGTCCTTTACGACACAGTGCAGCCAAATCGAGGAGGGTCAGCGTAGGGCTTCCAGGACAAATGGCCCTTCGTATTCTCACCATACCAAACTTTCCATCAAAAGAAGGCGCTGACTCCGTGTATCTTAATTCAAGCGTTTATTCTCAAATTCAGTTTCTGCTCAGACGCGTTTCGGCGGCTTGCTCCCGCCTTGCTCACTAACATCTGACCATCTGGATGTGCACTATATATATACAATTCATGTCAGGGGCCAACAAATCACACACTTAATTAGCATTATTTGGTTGCTATGGTAAAACAGATTGCATCCTAGGGAGTGACGTGACAGTAGTACTGACTCAGCACATTTGTTTCATGGCCGTCTTTAAATCCTTACTGTTTGTCCACTCGTATGCTATTTTAAAACATTAACATCATGTTTAAAATATTCAAAATATTGCATTGCATGTTTTATACAATGGTGTACCAATGAAATATTATCGCATTGAGGCTACATATACTTTGTAAACATGCAAACAACCTCCGTAATTACTTGACATTATGATTACCCCTCCCATTTCAGCCTAAATTCGTGTTTGCTGTCCTGATACGTTCGCCAAACGTGGCTGAAATGGTAACTTGATCCTAATTGGATAAGCCCTGTTGTTATGTCTATAACCATGGTAACATTGCCGTCAGATCTGGTTTGCTTTCTGGTGCACGGAGCCATTGCACAGTCCATCTGTACATGTCGGAGCATGTGTCCCTGACTACGGCTTGGTGCCGGTAAGTGCTTGTGCCTAGGCTCGAATTAGTGCTGGTCGAGTGTTACAAGGTTAGTACAGAACAGTGTGTAGCGGGGTTTGTCAGACTTACGGGAAATGGAGGACTTGCTAAGTTGATATAGCCTCTATCTTTGTAGTGCGTTCAGGTGCCCATTGCGACATATATATATATATACACCACACATATATATATCTCCTTGTAGGGATGCGTATTACTTCTTAAGTAGGGTAGCGTCTTCCATGCCCTTGTAAAAATAAAATTAAAATAAAAGTCTCTAAATGCACAAAGGGTGTTTGAGCCAGCCCTCTTCTGTCTGTTCAAGTGTCTTTCCCATTGAGCTTATTTCCATGACAGCATGAGAAAATCTGTTATCTCATTTATGCCACTGGAATTATTGCCCTGTGAGTCACAGCATTTGCCAGATCACATGTATGCATCTTCCTGAAAATGTGTGTGCTTCATTGTCTGGTGGCCATTTCTTTAGCTTTTGGTTATTCCGTTTACTTGGTCCCCTTTAATTTATTTGGTTCTGTTTTTAGCGCCCTGCAGCTGCTGAGAAAGTCCTACAAGGCTACTACTTGCCTCATTTCTTCAGCAGTGTGCAGCATCATGTGTGATCACTGTATATACACTTGTTGGCCATCTTTGAATAGTATTGTTGATAGTGTATCGTTGTTTTATTGTTCCAATTTGGCCAACATGTTTAGAAGCAGTATATTGTCCACCCTGGATTAGTATAACATGCTAGTATAACATGCTGCACTGTACGCTTTAGCATTCGAAGATGGCTGCCCAGTGAGATGTTTCCTGAGAGGCTACCTTGGGATTGTATTGTGCATAGTGTATAATGCTTAACCAGCTCTGAGTAGCCAACATGTTGCTTCTAAATGTGTCAGCTATGCTCAAAACCAATGACTGACTAGTACCATACCATTGCAAAATGGCCACCTGTCAGAATGTTCAATTTTGCTTTGGTATTGCAATCATATGCCCGCCATGATTAGGTTTTGGCATGTTTTCTTCTTTCTATTTTCTATTTTTCTCCTTTTAATTTATCTACCATATCCTTGTATAATTTCCAGTTTGTTTTATTTGGATGGGTACGTGGATAAATGGAAGAATGAATCGGTAGATGGATGAATAAATGAGTAAAAGAAGGAGTGACTGAATGCATGCATGATGATTTACTGAGTGGCTACATTGATTAGTGACTGAAGAGGCACTTTTCGTTATAAGCCAGAGTTACTGGCACTGCCAATGCTTGTTATTGCTTGTTCTTGGATGGAGCTCTAAAGTCAAATGTAAATTAGTATAAATATCCTTCCAAACTCTTTGGATGGGTACGTGGATAAATGGAAGAATGAATCGGTAGATGGATGAATAAATGAGTAAAAGAAGGAGTGACTGAATGCATGCATGATGATTTACTGAGTGGCTACATTGATTAGTGACTGAAGAGGCACTTTTCGTTATAAGCCAGAGTTACTGGCACTGCCAATGCTTGTTATTGCTTGTTATTGGATGGAGCTCTAAAGTCAAATGTAAATTAGTATAAATATCCTTCCAAACCCTTCACTAATTATGTGCTTATTTCAAGTACTAACTGTGTCAGTTTGGAAATAATTGACCTTTCTAAGGTGATGTGAAGTCTGAAAAGACATTCAGTACCATACAAGTGCCATATCACTGTACTTGCGAATTACCTCAATTTAGCTTTCTATACCATGGGGGTGAGAAATGCAATTATTAGGAGAAAATATTTCCCTGAACCAACAGCCTGCAATTGTAGACTGCAAGCTTGACTATTTCCCTAACACTTTTGTACCGTAATAGCTTTTCAGATCGTGTTAACAAATGGTAATTGCTGCTCAGTAATGTTGCACAATCTTTCCATCCCACTGTGATAGCACAGCTTCATGAATTGATAAGTACCTATAAAGGTTTGTATGTATTTGCTAATGTGTATTTTCAATGGATATATTTATCATGTAACAGAATGGAAAAAATCTGGCCAGACAAAGCCATCAGATGGCATCAAATGGGAAGGATTCTGGTTTGTGAAATGTGCATACAAAGGCCGACTACTACAGTTAGGGGCCCTGCCTGCTGGCCGAGTGGTCATTTTGTGTACCCTCAAGACATAAACACTAAAGTAAACATGACTATAAAGAGGAGGCCAGCCATAAGATTAGTTCAGTAGTGAGGCATCCAATCATATATAATATTGTAGATGCCCTTCGTAGTGTTACGGCATGAATAGGCCATACAGTCGAATTTACCATGGTACAAAAAGTTCGAGGAAGTGAATGACATAGGTGTGTGTCTGTACAAGGAGAGGAACAGCGACATCTCATGTTGCTACTCCGCGAACGGAGATACTCCTTGAAGAGATGTTTTGAACCCATTTCTGAAGTGAGAAGAGTAAAGGTGTGAGACAAATATGCGGGGGAGCGGCTGTTCTAGGTCTTAGAAGCAAAGAATGATAAAAGAAGCTTGTCTACTGTTCCATTTCTTCGTATACTTCTTGAGTTCAAGTCTCACAATGAGATCATTTGTGTTGTACCTACTGATAAGGGCAGGTTTTCTCCCAGCTAGGGGTAGCTCACTTATTTTTACTCTCTGTTAGGGATTCAGTAAGGCTGAAGATGAGTCCCGCAAGTCCAGAAGGGTGGAGGTGGTGTTATTGTGCTTCTTTAGTCCTCTGAAGCAGCAGGAGAGATATGCAAGTTAGTCTTTCGTGGAGACACAATGAAGTCACAGACACCAAAGAGTAGTGCCTTTACGGTGTGTATATCGGAGAGTGCCACTGGTGTACTGGTCCTTCCGACGCCTGAGTCTGCAAGAGAGGATGGTAGTCTACATAGTAGGAAGAGATTCCACCAGGAACTGGTACTTTTGACAATACGAACAGTGAAGGAGAGGACTCCATCAATGATGAATCTGAGTGATCTTGTGTATGTGGATATTTTGGATGTCAATTCATTCAATTTCATGTCGACAAGAAGTTAATTGAGCATGGCATTTTGGCTGCTGTTGACCATAAAGATGAATTCAGTGGCAATCATGCCCTTGACACACAGGCCTGGATGAGTGAAAAGCAATGTTTGAGTTACAGCCATTCACTGTGGAGACTTCCAGATAGGACTTCAAGATAGGAGTTGTACATTGATGTAAAGGGGAATGGCTTTGGATTTGCTAGGGAGCACTTCAAGATCTCCAGATACAAGTAAATAGCCTTGGGTGAGATGAAATCCTTGCCAATATATCAACAATCGCTACTTGCCAAGCTGGAAGTGCCCATCTGATCCAGCCAATATAAGCTGGAAAGGCAGAAGGAGAGTCATTGTAGTATGAAATCAAATTCTGTGGTTGCCGAACAATTTTGATTGGGCCTTCATAGCCCATGATATTAAATGCTGCAATGAGAACTAGTTAGATCAGGAACCAGGAATCTCTATTGCCTGTGGTGTGCAGGGCAATATCCATGACTTGGCAAATCACACTTAAAGAGCCACAATTTATGCCTAACATCAGAATGGTAGTTGTGTAAGGAGTAACTGCTGTTGATTCAGGCTAACAGTTGGATGGTGTTAATTTTTTACGTTAACATCCAAAGAAATGTTGATGAATTGTGGCAAAGTAGTTGGTGACATTGTTGAGATGAGGGAGTGCTTTTATCATTAGAAAAAAGATCCTGTTTAGAGTTCATAGGGGAAGATGTCTTTTGCAAGAAAAACATTGGTTATGTTTTAGTAAAATGGTTATCATATTGGAGGATGCCATATTTGAGGGCAGTGCCTTTGAAGATGGCGGGAGAAGCAGTAAGGCCTGTAAATGAGAGAGACTGCAAATTGGTCATTTGATAGTTGTTCGAATGGTGGCGTGGGAGGGACTGTCGTAGCGTGCTTGATGCTGTTAATGTGGTGCAAACAGGGTGACAGCACTGTAATTATTGTTTAGTGAGGCACGGTGAATCTGGAAGTTTCAACACAAAAAGAGAGACAACAATAGTTCAAACAAAGAAGCCAAGACGAGTAATTCCTTTTGCTTGCGTTTTTTTTTCTTTTGTTCCTCTTCAGAAACTACAAACAAGAACAAAAGAGGAACAGAATAAAAAGAAAAACACAAGTAAAAGGACCGACTCGTCTTGGCTTCTTTGTTCTCTGCGTAACTCTCTTTCCATGTGTCGTTGTCTCTCATTTTGTGTTGAAATTCGTCTATGTATGACCAATTGGTAGCTGGTCACTTGAGGTGGGCAATTCTGTTTGTAAGACTGTGGTTACTCCAGGTGGTGAGGCAACAGGTCCCCTAGCTGCCATTATTGGGTTGAATCTGGAAGCTGGCTGATGAACTGCCTGACAGCTTTATAGAGGATTTACTTTAATAGGACGTTGTGCAGTGTTTGATTTGTAGTGGATGATTTTGCTATGGTGATGAGGTTTCTGTATGGAGTGTTTTCATTTATTTGATTTGTCTTTAAGTTGACTTTAAAGGGATGTATTTTTTGCTTGAAAATGTGCAATATATTTTCAACATGTTTTGTGCAGAGGACGTAATATTGGTAGACAGTAGCTTTAGCAGGCGTGCACAGGGAGCTGACTGACTGTGGAGGGACTTGTGAATGAAAGTTCGGGAAAACCTTGAAGGAGTCATACTCCTGCTTAAAGACTTCGTGTTGTACAAGGTTGGAGATCTGTGATGAATTATGATCAGAACTGCGGAGTGGTATGCCCATCATAGTTGAATCAAGCAGTGGCATTCAAAAGGCAGAATTAAGGTGAAACGTATATTTAATATGGCCCCTTTCGAAAGCGCAGATACGACTTGCTTCAGCTATCACCATCAGCAATGATACAGCCCCAAAGGCAGCCTCACAGTAGTTAGGCATGTAATCCCACAATCTGAGATCCCAACTGTAGGGACATTTCACTGATAGTGACTCAGTTTACATGAAGTCTTGCAGGCGGTCTGTCTGAAAACTTTGTTTCCTTCATCCAAACGTATTGCTTTCAGTTTGAAAGTCCACTTCATCACTTTCCTTAATTGTAATTTTTAGGTATAAAAGCACTAATCGCGAGCTCAGACATACTCTCTAGCCAACAGTGATCAAGTATTTATTTTATAAATATTGTTCCCCTCACGTGGCAATTCACTAAATGGTCTGCTAGTTTGGGACTTGAACAAATGATCTGTAGAGTTGCCATAGACTTGTATCGTCCTTTAATATTCACCAAGATTTTCAATGATAACCATGGCCCGAGAGGGTAGAGCAACCAGCCATTGCAGATTGCTGCTCGATCGGCCCTGGGAGCTGGGGGGCGTGCTGGGGGAGATGCTTGCAAGAAGCACCACTCCTGCTTTAGTTACAGGGGCTGATATTGCAGCACTGCTGCAAAACCGGCCCCAGTGACAAAACTTGCCCCCACAGGCACAAAACCGGCCCCCACCCCTGTGGCCCACTAGGAAATGCCTGGTTCTCGCTATGGACAGTCCGGCCCTGCTTGAAACCCCAACCCAGATATGGCTGTTTTCTTTACACCTACGTTCTATCCAATGTCCCCTTCAGTAACCTTAGAAGATTATGAACAGCATGCTATTTAATGAATAAGAAAATTTGACCAATACCCATCGCAAATGAGGATGAAACTATGAAAGAAGCCTTCTCAGGTGTAGACAATATAACAGGCAGTAAAAAGCAGATGTTCAGGGACGAAGCAGAGTTGAGTCACTTCTAAAGGAATGAAACCAAACATTCAATGATTTCTGGGAAAATAAGATTTTTTCCAGAAAGAAAACTCATCTAGGGCTATTTTAATTTATAATCGGAATGAACAAGGGATTGCATAGTCACTTCAGGAAACTGATTAGAGTCTTTTTGGACAAACATGATCAGCAAATTTTCCAGCGGTGGAGATTGCGTGCCACGCTGTTGGTGTCTGGCTTCATCGGTGTTGGGGTGCTGGTGATGGCAGAGGTGAGCTGGTCTTCGGTGACTTTGCTCCAGTTTCTGCGGGGGTGGCGCTGGGCATGCTTGTGTATGGTTGGTTTTCCAAAGGAGAAGTGGCTGAAGCACTGGTCTGTCCAGAGGAGTGGTGTGGCTGTAGGAGACGCTGTCTCCGTCTGCAAAGACAGGGTTGAGTGTGTGTCTCGTTGAGTGCGTGGGGGCAGTGATGAGTTGCTTCAGTCCTATGTTGGCGAGGTTCTCTAGGTGGGCGGTGGTGTTGGGATCGTCGTGGTTGTCCAGGTGGAAGCTTAGGTCTCCAAGTAGTTTGTAGTCTGTGGAGGCGAGGGCATGGGGTGCGATGACTTCAGCGATAGCGTAGGTGAAGGGAGCATGGGGCCAGGTGGCCTGTAGATGAGTGTACTGCGAAGAGACGTTTTAGAGGTCTGGTTGCGGAGATGTTCCATGAGGGTCGTAGTGTCGTCCCCACCGGTGGTTGTCATGCGAAGGGAGTTTTTGTGGACGATGGTGATGCCTCCCCCTGGGCAGGTGGGCGGTCTCTCCACAGGATCCTGTATCCGTCTGGAATGGCAGTTGCGATGTCGGGCTTGTAGTTGCCTTACGTCCAGGTTTCTGTGAGGAAGGCAACATTGGGTGAGTGGGTATTGAGGAGGTCACAGATTTTTATGGCATGCCTGTGTAGGGAGCGCATGTTGAGGAGGATGCCGTTCAGTGGTGTGTGTGCGGTGACGTTCAGTAGGTTGGGGGCTGCTGCTGGGGTCCAGAGGTGGGTGAAGGTGAAGCGGCAGTGTCGGCAGGAGATAGGGCTGTGGTTGTCGCTCCGCGTCAAAAGCAGGCAGTTGTTGCGTCTGAGGTTGAGATTGCAGAGGGTGCTGGAGTCATAACGGAGGCGGGTCGGAGGACCAGGGTCACTGGCACTGGTCACGGTTGGGTCTCCGACGGGCTTGGTTTTGGTGCGCCTGTAACGTGTTCACACAGTGGCCACCATTAAGTAGGTTTTCGGGGGAGGGTGGGAAGCTGGGAGGTGGGAGTGGGAATGACACTCTAGAGGGAGGAGGGGCCACGGGGGCAGAGGCAGCGGGGAGCACGAAACAGGGAAAAGAGAGAGCGAAGGAGAAAAGAAAGAGCAAAAGGGAGAAAAGAGATCAAAAAAGAGAAAATAGGGCACACAAAAAAGCCAAGAGAGGTTGAACAGCAGAAGAGCAGAGTGCTCGCCCACTGGACAACCAAGGATGAGGCGCAGGCAGGAGCCTGCAGGTAGAGAAGGGCCTCGAACCTACAGCAGAATGGAGGGCACAGGTTTCTCAGAGCAGCACTTAGTGGTGGAGCTGCTCTGGGGAGAGCAGACACACTGACCAGGTCAGTGGACTAGCTCTTGTAAATGACAGGTTGTTACGCAATAGATAAAATAACTGGAGTGAAAATTGGAGTCTTGATTAAAAGCAAAGTATTTTGTGATCAGGCCAATATTTTACATTATGCCCTGGGGGGCGCAACAGGTGTGTGCGTCCACTTTGTGCGCCGCCAAGGCACAATGATATTACAGAAGTGGCGGCAGACGCTTGTGCCTACCCCTCTGTAATACAGATAGAGCTAACACACATATATTGTGCCAGCACTATCTTCAGAGGCAATTCCCTCATGAAAGCATGCTGCGGGCAGTGGCATGCGGTGGGAGAGGGGTAGGGTGGGGGGGTAGTAAACTACAGAATACGGCCAACTGAGGTAAGTACATAAATAAATTAAATGAATTACATTGCGCACGCTGCAACACCAAATGGCGGTGCAGCATACGCAATGTAATTAGTTTTATTTATTTATTTAGTTTATGCACTTATGTACAAAGTGATCCCCTCATTTGCCCCATGCAAATGAGGGCATCACTTTGTGTCTGTCGTAATACTGATGTGGGTCCAGAGGCAAACATGCCTTTATGAGGCTCACTGAAAGTGTGTCACAAAAAGGTGGCCCAAAAGGCAGCCCTCTGGGCAGCGACGGTTATTGGCAGACAGTGTCGGGCTCCCTCCACCTAGTTTTCTAGGTTCTGTGGATGGTAATTGCTAAAAGCAATTACCATCCACTTAACACTTAATATCATAATCATAGCCCATACCGCCCTCAGTACATGGCTGCCTCTTGTGACTCGTCCTCTCTGACAGGAGAGTCAGGCAACCAGGCACATTCCAGATAGGCATGTGCGCTAGTGAGCATGTGCCAAATTGCATTTACTTTTTTTTTTAACATAAGCACTGCAGGTCAGGGCTGACCTAGCACCAGCCCTGGCATGTAGTTCCTGGGGGTCTCAAGAGACCGCCCAATTATGAAGCAAAGCAGCTTGAGATTTTCCAAGCAGCCCATGGCATGTAGGACACCAACCCTCCATTTTACAGGGCTGCTTGTCGATCACTCCGCAGGCATCAGCACACCTTTTCCAAGTCGTCACCAAAGGGTTGGGCTACAACATGCTGCCTGTGAGTAATCTTGAGGCGGTGAAAAGTCCATGTTGCTCCCCCTTATGGCGCTTCACCTGCTAGCACAATATAAGGTATTAATTAGTACGGCCCAGGCACTGTAAACAGCAGCGTCTCCTGGAGAGTGCTGCGGGAGGTTGGGGAGGGGCAGGGTGGGGGTAGTAAACTACGGAATACGGTCGAACGGAGGTAAGTACAAAAAATAAATAAATAAAATGAATTACATTGCATACGCTGCAACGCCATTTGGTGTTGCAGCGTGCGCAATGTAATTCATTTTATTTATTTACTAGCTTACCCGTCTCGCGTTGCTGCGATCTCCGAAGAAAGGAAATTCAAGGAAACTCGTTATGATAACATTCAATTTACATTGTGTCATTTTTGTTTTAATATGGAAAACATTTCAAAGTGTCGTTTTAATTCTATTTATTTATTCGAGTACTTGTGGATACACATTTTTTGTTTTTCCGTCAGGTGCGTACATCAGTATTCGAAAGATTATGAGGGCCCTGGGCGGCCGATATTTTTAAAAAAATGATGCCAGAAACTTTCGCGGGAGTGTACTCAACAACTTCCCAAAGTTTCCTGGTGATCGGATGAATGGTGTTTTAATTCTATTTATTTATTCGAGTGCTTGCGGATACACGATTTTTTGTTTTTCCGTCTTGTGCGTACATCAGCATTTGAAAGATTATGAGGGCCCTGGGGGGCCGATATTTAAAACATTTTTATGCCAGAAACCTTCGCGGGAGTGTACTCAACAACTTCCTAAAGTTTCATGGCGATCGGATGAATGGTGGTTTAATTCTATTTATTTATTCGAGTGCTTGTGGATACACGATTTGTTGTTTTTCCGTCTGGTGCGTACATCAGTATTTGAAAGATTATGAGGGCCCTGGGGGGCCGATATTTAAAAAAAAATATGCCAGAAACCTTCGCGGGAGTGTACTCAACAACTTCCCAAAGTTTCATGGCGATCGGATGAATGGTGTAGTAATGCATAAAGGAAGAACAGACAGACAGACAGACAGACATACATTCGTTTTTATATATATAGATATACTTACCTCCGTTCTGCCGTATTCCGTAGTTTACTACCCCCCCACCCAGCCCCTCCCCGGCCCCACCGCCCTGCAGCACTCCCTCCAGGAGCCGCTACTGTAAATGAAAGCAGAGGGAGTGTGTACAAATAACTGTTTTACATGCGCAGGGCACAGTCCTGTTCAAATCGTTGGGTGTGCCGATTGGCAATTGACTTAATGCTACCAAATTGGGGTACCAAAGGAGGCACAGGTGACAAGAGTCCATTTTTGATTAAGCTCCAGCTGGGGAGAGTTGCATTTTTTGATGGTGCGTTAGCGGTTGAATGTGCGGAAGAGAGTGCAGGTTCATTCGCTCTTTTGAATGTTGGAGAATGTGATGTAACTGATTGAAAGAGCTGCAAACGCACGCACGATACTAACCAGGAGCTGGTATGGACAACTGTTCTTTTTCAAAGAGTAAACAATTTAGATGGATGTCTGAGGTAACTTGCAGTTGAGGCCACGTACTTAGGACTCGCAGGTCAAGAAACATTCGTTTGACATTTCTTCTAAGATTGGCTTTATAATTTCTGGCCAGGTGATTGTCGCATTTCTCAGTGCTTCCTTGTACGTTCAGGTGGTTTCTTTGCAGGAAAAGCCCTTGTTTTGCTAATTGCTTGCTAAGGTTCCTTCATTTGAATGATGGAAATATAAATCTATGACAGCTTAATGTTTATTTTCCCTGCTGTTTTGGAGAGTGCCCCCGCTTATAGTTTCCTGCTTGAAATGTACTTGAGATGCCAACAATAAACTGTGAATTTGTTGGGAAGTGGAGTGCAATTATGTGTTTTTCTTTTGAAACGTTTGGCTGCTTCCTTGTTGCAAGTGTTTATCTTTGGATAGGACGGGATACAAAAGGCTGGCTTGGAAAGATTTCCTGGGAATAAACACATACATCACATTTCTGTCATTTCCATCAAGTGCCAACCAACCAGTATGTTGGTGCCTCTCTGAGCTTTGTGTTATTACATCCAGACATATTTATTTCTGAAATTATAAGATTGCCAGTTTGTGGATTAAATATTACTGGGCCTGCAGATATGGTAGTGGTCATCAGAGTTTCTCAATCACTTCTGTTTTATTAATTCTGCATGACTTCCTTTATCTCCCTGCATTTCCTTCATCAACATTTCTTACTTTTCATCTCTTTCCTTTTCAGCACTCTTTACTCTCTCGCGAATGCACTGCCTCACATTTCCTTTACTTAACTACTCCCAAAACACACAACACACCAACTCACCTGTAAACACTACATTATTTACATTTTGCCTTGCTAATATTTTGGCAACTCTATACTTCCATCACACGCACTTTGACAGAAATACAATTGTGATTGGAATGTGTGACCATTGCTCTGCAGAGAGGCCAAAGATTGGATGACCATGTATTCTGAACGCCTTTTTGACTCTGTGGAAGGGACTCTGAGGAACTGGCACTGCCCCAACCTCAACTCCAGAACTCTTAATCATAGACTGCCGGAGAATCATTTCAAATCATGCACTAAGAGTAATAACCAACACAAACAACAAGTAAAAAAACACAGTTTTACAAGTTTTCCTTTATAAATGACAATAAGAACAGTATTTTGGGTCCATTCATCACAGAAATAGTGCTGCTGAACATTGCACCTACATAAGGCAATTTTTTAAAATCTTCTCGGGGGTAGAACCTCCCAACATCCATGAGAAGCGTTAGGCCCTCCCACGCATAAATTATTTGGTCTTACCCCATCACGTTCAAATTTCACCAGCCGCCACTGCCTCTGGGGCGGTAGGGGGAGAGATGGGGTCCTATAGACCCCCTCAGACATCTCCCTGAAGGCAGGTGCAGTCACTCAGTACACCCGCCTGCAAAGGGATCTCTAATACCCCTTAAAAGTGCACGCAGATTACACCATGAAACACGGAGCAGCTTTTAAACAGCTGCTCCGTATTTCACTTGAATGCACTTCCCCCACTTCACTTGAAAGGTGCACCATGGCGCAAACATGGAAAGTGCTTCATATTCATAATACGGCCCCAGATGTCCAGTGCCTGCATTACCTTCAGGAAGATGATATTGTAAGCTGGCTGAGAAATATCTGCCCAGGGGGTTTCTGTGTTGTAGATGTAGCCCGCACGACAAATTTGCAGTGATAAGAAACATTAATAGTGGGCGTCCTGGTCACCCACTTGGCTATCTGGAGGGATGTCATCCTCAACCACTATCAATATTTCCTTGATGTTCTCAGAAAGTAATCTCTGAAGGGTGTACACATGCCTCATGACTATTCGAAAAGTCATTACCTTCATTTTGAGAACCAGCAGTAATTCTGTTTCCTTGCTAGTACTCAGGCCCTCTAGAATACACTTCATTCCTTTGCCAGCACTACAGTAATCTGACTTAAAATGCATGTGCTAATTACAACCCACCAATTTAAGACTTGCTATAGCTAGTGTTTCTATCTAATTTAGAGGCAATTATTGTTGGTATTTCTGTTTAAAGGGAAAGTTGTCTGATGTTATTATCGTCATACATGGACATTTGAGGTTGTTGTTATGGGCTGAAGGCAGGGAAACTGGAGATCATTTAGGCCTCAGCAGGCATGCCATCAAGCCACTGGGGAGGGAAGGTCTCACTTCTTCATGCCGTGCGACAGCCATCCCACCATATGTAGGCTTCCCCGCTCTCGTGTCTTCCTCACCGCTCGCGTCTACTTCTCCACTGTTGTGTCTGTGAAAATCTGAATGCAGACTTGTCCGCAAGTCATTTTCGGAAACAAGGCCTACAGTCAGCAGTCTGTTTCAGAAAAACAAAGAAGCAATGTCCTTTCAGTGACATTTCACATTCTTTCCCCATGCTTGAATTTCAGTCTTGGGCAAAACAAAAGTTGGATGGTCCACCGTAATTTGGATACCCCTTCCAACTTAATAGAGACAGCAGGCCTGTGATGGACGGGACCCCCAGTACGGCCAGGAGAGCTGGCTTAGTTGTCATCATTTGTCCGCCTCTAAATAAAGTAAGATACCCGAGAGGTAGGCGAATGGCGTATCTGCAGGTTTTTGACATACTGCACTATAGTTGACACCAATTCTCCTTATTTTGCTTTTAATGGGAAGTGCTAAAGTTAAAAACATTGAAAAGGCTAGGGTGTTTCATCAGTTGAATAAGAACCAGGTAGATTATTATAGGCTTGTAGATGTCACTGGAGTCCATCTCTTTGTTCCACTAATTGTGGCACTAATTTTAAGAAAACTGGCAAGCTTCTGACAAAAAAAGTAGATATTGAAATTAGGGGACTAAGAGACCACTGCCAATTTAGAACCTGGTAGTACCAAAGAGAAAGTTCTTGATTGCTGAAAGTCAGTGTTTCTTAACCTGTGATTCGGGGACTCATGAGGGTACACAACGCCTACTCAGGTGGTACGCAACTCCTTAGAAAATTAAATATTATTAACAGATTATTACAGTCTATATCAATAAAAAAACAAATTTCAAAAGTGAACATTTTAAAACATTCTGTAAAAGTTAAGGAATTTGAACTTTGAGTCTAAAAATTAAGTTACTATCCTCAAAGTGATTTGAGGGAGCAGTGCAGGTGCATCAAACAGTTTATAGTACGGACTATGGTTGGCCTCAGTTGAAATTAGAAATGTTCCAACCTTTCCGTTCACATCAAAATTTTGTTTTTTTTATATGCTTGCAAATGAAAAAATATTTCATAATTTGTGTATTTTTTGATGAATGCTTGTTTCCATATTTTTGTGTATTATTTTGTAGCTCAAATCACCGAAAATGCTTAGACTGGGATGCCTAGATTCCAATAATGACTCGGTGTGGTCCCTATTACAATGTGGTGCATCTCTCATTGTTGGAGACTCTTACTGTCTTTGTTTATGTGTCGCACTCCAGTATCAGTTCATTACAGGATGGAACTAGTTATTACATTATTTCAAATATATACCTTTTTGAATAAATCCGAAGGGGCTACTCCTTTTATATCACTAAATCTTATAATTTTCGATATCACACTGAATGTCACCGTCATTGAACAAGCTAGTGGCATTCTGAGAGTAAATTTAAAATGCTTTTCCAAAAATGTTGGAGTATCAATCCCCCCTGGAATTCAATTTAGAGAAACCTAAAGGCCAACAACCTGTTCCCTAAAGGGTGTTTTAGAGCAGCAGCAAAGGTTTTGCATTGCGCATGGAAGGACATGAAATGTCAGATTTCCGTTTTTCTAAACTCAATCTACTCTTTTGATGGGTGAACTCGAGCTGACTGTCCTCCTCCTGATGCAAGCAGCTCCCCGTGGCCTCATGTTTGTCCACTCAGCATCGCTTCGAACTGTCAAACCATCAGATGCTGAGAAAGAAGAGCGGGTGCCTGACATCCTCTGACATTGGCTTCCTAAGCTCGCATCACCAAATCTCCATTTGCAGAGGGATTGCAGAAAGAACTGTATAATGAATATTAATAAGGCAGGTCTCTAATTGGTAATTCTGCACGTAACAGCAGATGACCATACCTGTGTTTACAATCCAAAATAGCAAACTTTTTATAAGCAACCCATGCTCCTCAAAGCTACTGGTGCTCCTAAAAAAATACCTGTCTGTTTACGAAGCTAATTGTGAAGCGTGAGTTGTTGACCTCTGGAATCCAGGATTGTACCACAAAATGATGGAGCCCGTCGAGAATGGGATGAAGGGGCCCCTGAGCCGCCTATATCTTAGAGATATTCATTGGTCTTTGTATGACTAGGGTCCTCCCATGAAGAGTTCCTCCACCCATCCCCTCCTTAAGATATTACAGGGGCCCGCGTTCGGCTCCTCCTGGATTCGCACTGCGTTTTCAGATAATAGCTGCAGATGTATGTTCGTGGCCAGCACGGGGTCTGTCAGACCATGCATGCACGTAAATGACAATATCAGCCTTTGACTGCTGGTAACAAATTGTTCATTTTTTACCATAGACCTATAGACCAGCTGAGCCACCACATTAATAGTTCAGGCTATGACAATATGATGTAATGGTATTCATAAAGCACACTTCAATGGAGAAAAAAAACATCTCTAAGCAATGGTGCATATTTGGAACGTGGCTTATAATTACTAAAGTAGAGACATGAGTGTATTCCTAGGGAAGGGATACTGGTGTCTTGATGAAGATAGCGTTACAGAGCCCAGGACCAAGAACCAATGGCTGCCTGCGTTTGAGAGTTTAAAAGAGTGCGTGTAGAGAAGATTTATCTAAATCAACAACAGACATGGCGGGCATATAGGAAAACATACTGTTACAGAGGAATCGAGCTGCTGACCTGTAAAAACATTTATGTGAGAGGAAACACATGTTAACTGAATTTTCCCCTCCACAGCAACCACTGAAAGGACAACCTCCCTTTTTCTAAGATCTCTAACCAGAACACAGAACACTACTGTAAAGTCTGTTTTGGACATCCCAAAAAGGAGTCCACTGCAGAAGTGCAAGCATAAATTCGCAAATACCCAGATAAGGAGAGAGCACAGTAAATTATGTTTGATAGGTGTGATTTTCTGGAGGCAGGAGTGATGGAATGATGGAACACAATGCTCTTGACAGTAGGAGTGTGCCAAAAGATGACTGCAGGGGAGCGAGTAGACAAATATTTGTTAATTTGCCAGCACACAATAATGCTGGTTTTCATCCCATTTAGCCAGAGTCAGCTGTTGTCCATCCAGGAATCACATTCCAAAGACATCGGAACATGTTGTAAAAGTTTGACTGAAATCCACTGACCTTGACTAAAAGAATTTTATTTATCTACGAACTAATCATGGGACATTGCAAGGAGGGCCATACGAGGTTTCATGCAGATAAAGAAAATGAAATGTAGGTTGACAGTAGAGACAATTGGAGAACCTGAAAGGAAACAACAGAAGTAGATGAGAGAAAATAACATAAATTGACTTAATGGCTCCTATAGCTCAAAAAGTTGCAGAAGTAGTTTGACAACCACCTTAGACCACCCACAGAAGGATAAAATATGATGCTCGACTGTGTCTAAGATGGCCGAGAGATTAAATAGGACCAAAGTCCCATCATTACCTTTTTGACAAAAGAAACTGTGTTATCTTCCACATCAATGAGAGTCACCGCAAAGACTTGACCTGGGAGAAAATCTGACGGTAATGAGTCTAACAGGTGATATTAGAACTGAAGCTACCTACTAACCCCTTTCTCCAGGATATAACTTTTCAGTTAGACCTACATTAAATCAATAGTTGCTGGCAGTAGCGGTCGGCAGTAATTGTTTCTGTAGGGCGGTGACGTGGGCAGAGGGAGGGGTAGGGTGGGGGGTAGTAATGTATGGATTACGGAGTTTTACAGGTAAGTAAACATTTAAATAAATAAAACGGATTTCGTTGCGCGCACCTCATCACATTTTGTGATGCAGTGAGCGCAACGAAATTCGTTTTATTTATTTAAATGTTTACTTACCTGTAAAACTCCGTAATCCATACATTACTACCCCCCACCCTGCCCCTCCCTCTGCCCACGTCACCGCCCTACAGAAACACCTACTGCCGACCGTTACTGGTTGCTGGACATGGAAGCTTGTAAGGCAGATTTGTTTCCGTGCAACTGGAAACATTGGATCACCCCTCCTTCAGTGTGGCACTGCTTATAGACTGAAGAGAAAACAGGGTAACGAGTTTAAGGAACAGCCACCCAGGGATGGGTTGCAATCTAGGTCAGTTCCTCGGACCTCATGTAGCTGAGAGCGGCGTCCCTTCTGCAGAGGAAGAAACCAGACAAAAAGGCAAAATAGTAAATATATGGCCAAAGGGTGGTCGAGAGCCGATCGGTCTTTCCAGAGACACAATAGAAAAATGGAAATGTGAAAAGATCATAGGTTTATCAATTGCCAGAATGTTATCATTGAACGCTGGGATCTACAAAAGGTTACTGTGATCTTGAGAAGAAGAGTTAAAAAGCTAGGTTAGCAAGAAGATAATTTCTTATCTTGCCTCTTAATTAACATTGTCATGCCACAAGAGTTTATTTTCTGGGTGGAAAGTGCTCGATAGTATATTTGAGAGGAGTATGATCATTTGAAATTTCAGTATTTCATTTTAAGTTTAAGACAGTTTAGCTTTACTATTTCGAACTCAGGAGACAACTACTTGCTGAAAAGGGTTTTTTGGAAGATGTCAAACCACTTTTCAAACCTGACCAATTATGTATTATTCTCTCGCCACAGCCTCTCTTCCCTCTTTGCAAGCTCATCAGGAGCCGACCTTCAGACACATTCATCTCTTTATCAAGTTAAGACCAACTGGTCCTGGTGCAGGCAGCCCGTGCCACATAAGGGGCCCACGGTGTCCATCTTAACTATGCTGTGGTCATTCCAAAGCCACATTTCCCTTATATGCATCACATACTTCAGCTTTCCAAATTCTACAGTAGAAAACTCTGGGCCCTGTGAAAATGCTCCTCCCCCAGAATATCCAAAAGAAATATACCCTCTTTTAAGTGTGGTGACCATAAAAGTAAGGTGCATTCCTCCATATAAAGCTTTAATCCTAGATGGCTGTTGATTGGAAAACTTAAAGTCTGCTGGACATTTTTATTTTGGGTCCCTTAAAACTGATCTAAAACACTGGGTTGAAGCATAATGACAGGTTGGTGATCTATACTGATCCCCACAAAGCAGCATGAAGCTTATGAGTCCCTGATGAGCTGTTTGACTGCTGCTTCATCACAGCCTAAGTCTTAGGCTATGTTTGGCCTGGTTTCTAGAATACCTGTATTGTAGTATCTTAGCCTGTGACAGATTCCTTATGCTTTAGGATTTTCAGGTTATATCCAAAAGAAGTCTCCCTTGTATGTTGTCCTGTTTAATTTTTAATAAGAAATATCTTGAGTCACACAAACTCTGCATCATACTCGTGCCTCTCATTTGGGAGACAATATTATTAATAATGACAGTGGTGGTAAGGTCTGAGAAGAGTGACGGGGCAGAGTTTGGCAAAAAGAGGGTGGATAAAAACATTCCTACTGTACAATGAATACCATAAAGAACAAATGGAAAATTAGGGACTTTCCAATGTTTTGTGTTTAAGAATGAATCCGTTCATTTTGCTCTTGTTCAGGGCAGATAATCTAAAAGGGGCATCCAGCAAAGAGGAAAAACATATGATGCACTCTGGCCAGTCCTGCCCCACTGACAATCATCAATAGCCATTTAATGACGTCAGTTGGGGTTTTCAGATGTAAAGTGACATCGTTCACTGGATGCTCGCTTAAGCACAGCGACCGTCAGTGGCACAGGCGGAGCTGAGGGAATAATGCTGCGACGGTCCATCAGCTGAAGCAGTTCATTAGTGGTCTTCAACTGTAAACCCACCCCCATTTTCTGGAGAAATACTCTAAGCAAAATAGAATTCCTTCTTCTGTTTGCCAACAGCATGTCTGTTATGCTTACAATAAACCCTGGAATGTAGTGTGACTTTTACAAGTGCTTCCTAGCTGCTCAGCTTGAACCAGATTGTTGACTTCGAGTGGAGATGACCGTTCAAGCCCAGCTTGATGCCTGCTGGACACAAGTAGCCAGGCTTCCGATGTTCTGTTGAGGGATGAGGAAAGGTTTCAGCTAAGTTCTTATTTGTATTAGGAAATACTACAGACAGAGTAGGTTGACTCGAAATGTTGTTTCGAAGGAGGAGCTTTTAATTGTGTAAAGAAATGCAAGGTGATTAAATAAAGATCAATGGATAGGGGTGTCTGATGAGAAGTCACTCAGAGATAAAATAAGGTCTCAGGTGCCGTCATGTGAATGGCAAGGCCAGGTTCCAACTGTCAAAGTCCTTATTTACATGTGTAGTAAAGAGACTCTATGGCTATGTTATTTGAGGAAGACCCAGAAGTGGTCCTTGCATTACAATGGCAATATGAAATAAAATCAAATATGTATTCCAGAACATAGTCTTAAAATGTGGAATGTGTATGAGAAAACAATGTTC
Organism: Lissotriton helveticus; assembly: GCF_964261635.1. Classification (NCBI taxonomy): domain Eukaryota; kingdom Metazoa; phylum Chordata; class Amphibia; order Caudata; family Salamandridae; genus Lissotriton; species Lissotriton helveticus. Next base: position 608,044,208 of record NC_136059.1, on the reverse strand, counting down.
ACAGGGGGGTCATCAGCATCAGGCAAACCACCAGTGCCACTTGCCTCAATCCAGCTGTAGGCACTTACGTAAAGCACTTCTGCTGGCAATATAGTGGCCCAGTCCCAACATAAACTGTACATCGCCAAACCAACAGACACAATTGCTCTTATAGCAGAACAATCCGATCAATGGCCTCCTAAACATATTTCAATCAGACTTTCACTCTGCAGGGACCACAAACTACCCTGACAAATGCCAGACAGAAGAGGCCTTGAGACAGGAACAGGAGAAGCTCATCAATCCAGATCATCCAGGCTCCTGTTCTCACAGTTGACAATGATGAATACAGAGTTCTGCAATAAAGAATAGTCCTATGGACATCTGCACCATGGCCAGTAGAAAGGAGCAACAGCATAATCGTATGTGCTTGGGAAGTGTAACTAGTGCGTTTTGTTTATAAATTGTGGTGCCTATGAAAAGATGAATCCTTCAATGTGTGTTTAGCTGCAAAACGTGTTTTAAACCAAGCTATCTATTAGCTTTGTGGAGAGAAACGATGCACATACACATTCTAAATTTGACATATAGAATGCGAGTTTTACCACTCACTGGTAAGATATATTTCTACAATGTGAAGTTATCAGTTAAAGTGAGTAGGCAGAAGAGAGCGGTCCTTACTTGCTGGTTGTCCTCCTATATGGCATCGCTGGCACCGACTAGCCACGATGCACTCCCCATGAGGCATTCCTAAATTTGAGGCCGCATATCCCTCGCAGAATTTGCGCCTGGGGGTCCGACAGCCCTCACTTTGCCTTAATCCCCAGTCACCTACAACTGGGAGTGCAGCAGCCTCATCTCAGACAGCTACTCAGGGGCCAGCCTGGTCCACACCCTATGCCGTCAAAGAAGACGATGAGCAAGCAGACGGGTAAAGTCTCGGATTTTTTTCATTCCTTCGCCCGACGCTGTGAGATGACGCAGGAGCCACTGCAACGGTGATCACAAAAGCGGATTTGGCAGCTATGTTTAAAAAATTCCAAAAAGAAACTTCGCAATGACTCTACTCTACTCTTCCCACTCTACTCTTCTCCACTTTCCTGCTTCTGACCTTTGCCCTCACCTGTCCTGGCACTTTAGTCCCCCCGTTCTATCTGTGAATTTTTCCCTCGTCATTTGAGATCTAGCTATTTTGTCCGACGCCTGATGGAGCTGCCTGGTTTAGCTATAGGGGAGACAGGCCGGGAATTCACTCCCTGGACGTCACCTACCCAGTCGTTTTTTTGACAGACTTCCTTTCATCTCTCTTGTCTTCTCCGCTCGCTTCCTCCCTCTTTCTATTTCTCTCCTTCTCTCCTCTCTCAATGTAGTGAGACTGACCTATTCTGTCTGACGCCCAATGGAGCTACCTGGTTTAGCTATAGGAGAGATGGGCCGTGGATAACCTCCTTTGGTCGTCACCTACCCAGTTGGTTTTTAGACAGACTTCCTTTCGTGTCTACTGTTTGTTCTCTTCCCCTATCTTCCCTTTCTCACCTCCCTTACCCCCCACTATTTCCCCTCTACACTTCAATTATCTCGTCTTCTACGCTCTTGCAATTGTTTGATAAAGCAAGTGATGTAGTTTGACACTGATGTAATCATGTAATTGTAATTTTTGTGGAACCTCATGTAAAGCGCTCTGATACCTCCGGGTCTAGCCAGCGCTGTATAAAACTCTTGAATAAATAAATAAACAAATAGCTAGGCCTTGCACTCACAAAAATATTGTATTTGAAAGAAACAGAGTCCGACATTCCTTTACCTGCTGCAGAATGATAAATAAGAAGTTCTCATTGATTTTACAAATGACATTCATGAAACTAGGCACTGAACATGGGCTATCCGTCGCTATGCGTCAAGCAGAGGACTTTGAAGTAAGGAACAGGAGAACTTACAAATTCATGCTCACTCCCGGCAGACGGCTGGCTCGAAGTTTATAAATGTTGCAAGTAATCATTTCTGATGAATACATTGCTATTGTGTACATTAAACCAAGGTGACCAGCTCTAGCGAAGAAAGTGATTAATTCTGGATAGCAAAGATCGGATAAAGGAAACATGCACGCAGGAGGGCGAGTCCCTAGATGCTGGCAGTTAGAGGCCCAGTAAAAGTTGCAGGTAGGTCGGTGCAGCCCATGCGAGGGGCGCCCTGAAGCAGACAAGAGAGAAAGAAACTGGTCCCATCCAAGCTTTCTGCAATTTTTTAAAAAAAAAGACAACAAATGCAAAAGGAGCAGTTTAATATAGCCTTATTCACAGCATGCTACAGAGGTCTATACTGGTTGTTAAAGGCCCTGAACTTTAGTGCTATAAGGCTATTAGAACAATCCTCCCACTGAAGGTAGAATGCTCTAAATTTGTCATGGCTCCCAGGGTTCTGACCTTCCAACAGTCCACAACGCCTTTGCCTTTTGCGTGCATGCGGGATCAAGTTACTGCTCTTCTGTTTGGTAGGCGGGTTAGGGTCTAGCTTCAGCCAATGCGTCCTCAGCGTTTCCGGGGGAAACCACATAAACCACAGCGGTTCCCGCCGGTTCAGTGCTTTAGATTGACGCCTACGCATTGCTGTTCCTGCCTGCTCCCGTGCTGACCTCTCATTGCCGCTTCCACGCTGGACCTCACTGCAGAAGTATTCCCGAGTTCGCGCTGGAGCGCACGTGTGTATCTAGGAGATGCCGCGCTGGAGCGCTTGTTAGTATTCCTGAAACGCCGCGTTTGAGTGCTTGTTTGTATTTCTACTCCATAGGCTCCTTTCCAAGAAGTGAAAAGTTCGAGTGAGAGTTAGAACTCAATGCAAAACTAGAAGCCCATTAGGGAATCTACATTGGTGATCTCTTTTTCTCTCATCCCAGCCGCCCTTTCCCTGCCCTACGTAGTGATCCTGCATGTTTTAGTACAAGGCTGTTCACGAAGAGTATGGGCGCGGTTGGACCTCTTCGCTCCTGTACCAGTCCAGCATCACACAGTTTACTGCAGCAGGTCAAGTGACAGTAGCAGAAGGCTTTGTTGATGGTTGAACCCTCTGAACCAAAGGTATTTCAACATGTGTAAAGGAGTCGAGGAATCTTTTTGACCTACATATTTTTCTGCGCGGTGGCGAAAGTGGCATAGTTGAAATATAGCACAGTCTATGTTTTAAGAAAGTTCTGACTGTCATAATGTTGCAGGTGTAACTAATCTACACAGAAAAATACAATGCATTATAGTGTCATTGAAAAGAAAGCCTGTGTTTTTAGATGTTTTGGGTACCGTATTATGGCTCTTGCTTCATGATGGACTGAAAAGAAGAAACAATTGTCTATCCAGATACGATGAACATTTGAATGATTGAACTTTCTGTACATTTTGTAAACATATAGAGCGTTCCCTCTTTTGCATGGTTGTCTACTTATGTTTGGTGGTTCCTGAGCAGCGGAATGACAAGAGGTTGAGCGCTAGCGCTCTGCATCCAAGTACAGACACCAGTGCGGCTATCCAGGGCCAACACGGATATTTTTTTCTGTGAAAGTTTTGTTTTTCTGTCGTCATTTATCCAATTCTGACCTACTATTTTTTTTTTTTTTACCAATCCAAAAACTCCTCTTCAATAGTTCTGCTAGTTCGTGTGGGACCACAGACTAGTAAGAGAATGCTGTTCATGTCCAAGGAAAGCATGATACCAAGGGGTGTCCTCCAATTCACTGGTCCCTTTTCACTATCCTTTCTCAATATGTTGGAGCACTATTCATCTATCGAGTAACAATGTTCAACCTCACCTACCAGAAATGTTCCAGTGATGGTGACATGTTATGTCATTGGTATTGGTAAAACACTCGTATTCTGGAGCTTCATAACCAGAACCCGAAAACTAAAACAATAAGAAACAGACATTCCTGGAGATTATGAGAAGCAGCTCTATACTTTTGTCGACTAAAAAGCAAGGATTTAAATTTTTTACGAAAAACTGCACAGGGGGATAAGGAAGAGAGCTTGAAAGGATGTTTGTTCCATTCTTTTGCAGCTGCAATTAAGAAAAAGACATGTCTCAGAAAGAACCTGTTTTTATCCTAGGTACTTCCATAGCCATTGGCTGTATTAATGAAAGGAAAGTTAGGGTAAACAAGGCTAGAATTTTGAGGCCCAAAAAATGTCAAGGAGTAATGAATTACCAGATGTACTAGTAACACCGCATTGGAAACGTGTTTTCTGATTGGAAGCCAATGGAGACTTCTTAGAATAAGAGTGATGGGTCTCTATGTCTGGTGTCAGTTTGAAAGCAGACTTAGGCATTTTAGGCGAGCTGGAGCAGTCTGAAGTAGACCATGTGGTTCTGAAAATTCTGGACTCGTATAATAATTCTGGACTCGAGAATAAAACTTCATCGTAACATGACAAATTTAGTGTCAAAAGACCGAGAATGACGAGTACACCATGTACAAGCATTTTCAGCATTTTCAAGTGACGATTTCACCTCGAAATCGTCATTATCGTTCTGAACCCTCGGCTTCCATTTTATGTATGGCAGCCATTTTGTAAGTTGCCCTTTACATAGGCTTTAATCCAGCTAAATTCGGTCCCAAAGGACACGCACACCTTAATCGACTTTCCTGTGACCTGTGCAAGTTGGAACCATTGCCCCAGGCCGAACCTGTTAGGTCAGTTCCTGTCCAGTGGCCGAACAAGATAACATCAAGGCTCAACAAGCCATAAAACCTTCTTATCGCACACACACCCTGCCGAATCTTGCTCACATCTTTTCCTGCTCATTTCTCTCTCTTGCTTTATGATGGGGAGGTGCCCGTTTCTATTAGGGGTCCACTGATATCTGATGGAAATACCGGACCTTGCCGGGTAATTTATTTTGGGCTGGACGAAGTGAAATATGGACATGTCACCATGACTCTGCTTTTCCCATTGTAACGAAAAGTGTTAATAGTATACTGTAAATTTAAGAATGTTTGCCTGAAGCTGAATATTTTGTATAAAAAGAGAAGCCTGGTTTTGTGAATTCGAGCAGTCTCCTGAGAATATACATCCCGTGTGTTGTACTTCTAGGACGCTTGTTACCTTGGTTGCAGCCAATAAAATCGATCTTTGACTTCACCTAAAAGACTCTGAGTTTCTGTGGTCTGAATCAGGAAGAACCCAAGGTCTTTGGGTGTACCCTGGCACCGCTGGGTTGCCGGTTCAGTACCGGTTCTGAAAAACCCAGTACCTCAGTTGGCGCCCAACGTTTGGGGCGATACCAGCGATACCAGTCCAGCCAGAGGTTCGTGAGGAGCTTCGTGTGAAAATTCTGGAGGACGGCCAACAACTTCATCGACCCCTGCATGTCGACGTGGTCCGAAGGTCTTTGCTGAGAGGTTCCCCGCTTCCCGACGGCTACGAAGGACTGCTGCCCTGGCTATCGCCCTGATTTGGACCCTTGAAGTTTGGTAGAGCGAAACACTAAGACGAGTCTTCTGGTGACGTCATCGATATCTCAGTTAAGTATAAGTGGAGCGTCTCCCAGTCCTTAGTTGGTTCTTAGTCTTGGGTATCCCTTTGGGATCTATTTGGAACTTGCAAGTGCCAAAGCCGAAGGACTCGTGTATTCACGAGAAATATCGTAATCGATAATCCTTTGAAGTTTGGAACTAGACTAGAGAGCGAAGATGCCTGGTCTTAGACTTGGAAATTTGTTTTGTCTTGGTTGTAATAATAGGGACTCCAGATTGGAGGACTCATGTCCGGTTCCTCCGGTTGGAACTCCAACTTACGAGTTATATGTGAAACATGGGGTAGGCCCCATCACGTACAACGAAGTGTGGATCAAATACACCAGAAATGATGGTGTTTTAAAATGGACCCAATATGGTAGCTTTGATACAGAAATCTTAGATAACCTCGAAATTAAACTTTTTAAGAAGAAAGCCCGGCCGGCGATGTTTGACTCTTTCCGCCTATGGCGTAAAGAGGCCAAACAAAAGGAAATTAAATTAGCAAAGAAAAATAAGAGAGAAGGGGAAATTTCGATAATGCAAGCTACTATGCAGTTTAAAGACAATGAAGAAGAACAGATTAGTGAGCAGTTGCACAGGCAACGTAAAATGGTAATAGATAAATGCCATCCAGTTTTGCCGTCTCTTCAGCATGAGGCAGCAAAAGAGCGTGAAAAAGATCCGTTAATGTCACATTTATTAAGTTCGCCACCCCCCTATGCGCAAAATGCCACGGCACCTCCGCAACCTTTAGTTGTGCAACCTGTGCCTCCTGTTCCTCCACAGCACCCACCAGCTGTTCTTCAGCTGGCTCCTGCTCCTTCGGTGCAGCCTCCTCCAGGCCCACCGACCACATCTGCTTCACCTGTGCTTTCTACGATTTTGCCTAGTGTACTTTCTACTTCTCCTAATGCTCCCTCCACGATTTTGCCTAGTGCTCCTTCTATTTCTCCTGATGCTTCCTCTGCTATTGTCTCTGCCCCTGCCTTGTCTCACCCTGTTTTTCCACCCGTTCTTCCTTCAGTTTCTCCTTCCGTTCGGCAGAAAATGGCCAACACTGTTACTAATCTTTTCTCACCTCTTTTCGGGTCGCCTACTACGACCCCTAACATGGGACGAAGACAGTTGCGAAGTCAACTGCCTGACTATCAAGAGAGAGATTCACTGAATCGTTTAGCACATAAATGGGTTATGGACACTGTAAAGTATGATGTAGAGTCAGTCATGGAAGTCTTCCGTCAATGGGAAGCACCGACGCAGAGATATGTTTTTGAACAAATGTGTGTTTTTCTCTGTGAGGATTTGGAAGACAATGATCTGGAATACAACCCACAAGAGTTGTGTCGTGTGCGGTTCAATTTCGCAGAGGGCATGATTGTAGGTCGCGATGTCAAGAGAGCGGTTGAGATATTGTTGTCATATCGGAGTAAGGGGGGCCCTTCTCAGTCGCTATTTGAGCATGGTAGGATAAAGGCGCGACAGTACCCCATGAGAGAGGTTCCCCCACAATGGAGAGAGGGTGACGCAAATGCTCACCCACCTGTCCTGCCACACTTTCAGCGTGTGTGGGTACATGTCCCATGGAGGCGAGCTGAAGTTTTAGCACTTAAACAGACATTACCTGATCCCCGTAAAAATCCTGCAGGGTATTACAAAGAGTTGTCACAAACTGCTGGGTCATGTATAATGAATTTAGCCGATATCGATATGTTATTTGGGAACGTTGTTCCACAGCCTTTATGGGGTAAGATTCGTCATGTAGATCATGATCAGGAGTTAGGTGACTCATGGGCTAATATTACTGCTGCAGATGCCCGACAAGTTGGTGGTGCTAAGCCTGAGCCTTTAGTAGCTGAACTTCCTGGTAAAATAATTGATTACATGAAAAGGATAATGCCTGCAATACGTGTAAATTGGGATAAGTTGTCTGCATGTAAGCAGAAGAAAGATGAAACGGTCTCAGATTTCTTCACCAGGTTTGAAGAGACTTTTGTCGACCACAGTGGTCAAGATATGAGCACAGAAGGTGGTCAGCGTTTGTTCGTCGATAAATTTGTGCACAATATGCTTCCCGAGTTGTGTAAAAAGTTAAAAGATTCAGAGAGTTCATGGGCAGTTTCGTCCTCAGCACAGATATTGGCTACTGCACAATATTACGAAAATAGAGACAAAGACGAGAAAGATAGAGCAGAAAAGAAAACTAAGGAGCTGAAAACGAAGGTTTTGTTACAACAAGCATATCCGCCACGTGGTGGTAGTGGCCAGAATAGTGGTGGTCAAAATAACAGTGGTCAGAGTAACTATCAGAATAATTATCAGCAGCCTCAACAGTATCAGAGAAACTCGCAAAGAGTCGAGTATACTCAACCACGTGTCCCTATAGGCCCCAATCAGTGTTCTTATTGCAAGGAAGAGGGTCATTTCAAGTATAGTTGTCCTATTTTATTACAGCGTGCAAATGGTGCTTCTGGTGTAAGAGGTAGAGGTGTTCAGCAAGCGTCTAGAGGTAGAGGACGTGAAAATCTCCCCCAGAACACACAGTCTCTTCCACCTCAAAATTCGATGAATAGGTTTGATCAGCAGAATAACGCATCTGGTAGGACAGCTCAGTACCATACTGATGATTACTATACAGAAGATGAGCATTGGGAAGGTAATGATTGCTAGGACAGCCATAGACAAAGAGAGGGAGTTGTTTCAGTTCCAGTAGATCAGAGTGGACCTTATGTTGAGGTGATTACATCGGGTGTGTCAGAGCCTTTTCTGTTGGATACTGGTGCTACAAAGAGTTCTATTATGCACTCCAAACTCCCTGGCGCACCTTTGTCTGGCGAAATGAATGTATCTGTAGGTTTTTCTGGCGCCCCAGTTAGAAATCCTGACCCTTTGTCCCTTTCTGTTGGACCTTGCGAATTCGAAGCACCCCTTATTCTGACAACAGGTTGTGGTGAAAACTTGCTAGGATTAGATTTGCTAAAAAGATTGCATGCGACTTTGTACTGTTCTCCTTCTGGAGTACAACTTACACTGGGTAAGAAAGTGGTTTCTCCAATGTATTTGTCGAGAGACAAACTTCCAACAGAATTGTCATCTCTCCCTAATAGTCTTTGGGCTACTGGTCCTAATGATGTAGGTCTTTTAGAAATACCACCATATGTTGTAACATTGAAAGCCAATGTTAGAATGCCACGAATTCCCCAATATAGAATTTCTAGTGAAGGTGAAAAAGCTTTGCTAGCGATCGTTTATGAGCTTATTGCAAAAGATGCGATTGAAGAGACAAGAGGCAACGTTTGCAATAGTCCTGTTCTGCCTGTTTTCAAACGAACTGATCCCTCTCAGCCACCTGTGTACAGATTTGTGATTAATCTTAGAGAGGTGAATAAAATAGTTGTGCCACAATTTCCAGTTGTCCCCGACATTACTGCCCTATTGACGATGATTCCAGCTTCTGCCACCTGGTTTTCGGTGATTGACCTGAAGAATGCTTTCTTCAGCATCCCGATTGCTGAGGAGAGCAGGGATATTTTTTCCTTCAGTTTAGGAGGAAGCAGCTTCCGCTTTAAACGCACTCCCCAGGGCTACTGTGAAAGTCCATCAATATATAGTCAAGCTCTAAAAACACAGCTTGATGCGATTGTTTTACCTGAAGGTGCTACTCTTGTACAGTACGTTGATGATTTGCTTATTGCTGCAGATACTGAGGAAATATGTAAGAAAGCCACGTTGTCTTTGTTGCGTCATCTGTGTGATTTGCATCACAAAGTGTCACTTTCCAAATTACAATATTGTCGACAAGAAGTGACCTACTTAGGTCACCTCTTATCGAAGGAGGGAAGGAAACTGACCCCAGAAAGAATTCAGGCAATAGCGAAATTGAGTGTGCCAAAAACACAGAGAGAAGTGCGTGCTTTCTTGGGCATTACATCGTACTGTAGACAGTGGATTCCAAATTTTTCGTTATTAGCCAAACCTTTGGTGGCATTAACGTGTAAAGATACACCCAATCCCATTCCTTGGTCTGAAGAGTGTCAGGAAAGTTTTTATGAATTGCGCACAGCATTATGTTCGGCTCCTGTGTTGGGTACCCCCAACTACAGTAAGCCCTTTACATTATATGTCCATGAGAAGGGAGGTTGTGCATTGTCAGTTTTGACTCAGTTGTTTGGGGACAAACAGCGTCCATGTGCATATTTTTCGTCGACTTTGGATCCAGTAGCTAGAGCGTTGCCAAGTTGTTTAAGAGCCACAGCGGCAGCAGCTGTTTCTATTCGACAGTCTGCTGGTCTAGTAATGAACAATACGCTAGTCGTGATGGTCCCACATGCAGTAGACACGTTGTTAAATAGAACCAAGACACAGTACTTAACTCGTGCTCGATTGTCAGGTTACGAATTAACCTTGTTAGCGAGTCATGTGCACATAAAAAGATGCAACACACTCAACCCAGCTACGTTGTTGCCAATTGTAGAGGAATTAGATGCTTCAGAACAGCATGATTGTTTTCTTAGAACAGAGGAAGAAACGAAAGGGAGAATAGATCTCCTGGACACTCCTCTTGCTGAATGTGATGGTACATTGTGGGTGGATGGTTCATGCTTCAAGCTCCCGAATGGTGACACGACTGCAGCATATGCTGTCACGACTTTGCATACAATTGTTGAAGCTGCAAGTATTCCACATAATTCAGCTCAAGCAGAAGAATTGATTGCACTTACGAGAGCATGTGTGTTGTCAAAAGGAATGAAAGTGACTGTCTATACCGACAGTCAGTATGCATTTGGTGTGGCTCATAGTTTTGGACGATTGTGGAGAGAACGTGGGTTCCTGACTTCGCATGGAGCTAAGATTCAGCATGGTCAGTTGGTGAATGAGCTTCTTGAATCACTGACCATGCCTCTGCAAGTGGCGATTGTGAAATGTAGTGCTCACAAGAAGGTGACTGATGATGTTGGTCGTGGAAATGCATTTGCTGACGAAATCGCGAAAGAAACTGCAAGGAATGTGATGAGCCGAATGTATGTTGCAGGCCCTGCAAGATGGGTTGGTGATGTTGGAATGTGTGAAGACACGATAGAGAGTGTGAAGTCTGTTCAAGCTGAGGCTACAGAGAAGGAGTTGAGCATGTGGAGAGAAAGTACGGGTAGAATGGATGCAAATGGGTGTTGGATTGAATTGTCAGAGCATCAGAGATGGTTGTTACCCGATGCATATGTGCTTGCAGTGGTTACAATGGCTCATGGAATGGCTCACATCAGTGTGAAAGGGATTTGTAAGTTGTTGGCTCCAGTATGGCAAAATGCAGGAATTCCCAAGTGTGCAGAGAATGTCGTGAAGAATTGCATGGTGTGTCTGAAACACAATCCTGGTAGGGGGACCCCAACTCCAACTGGTCATTTTGCACCTCCTACGTATCCGTTCGAGGTTTTGCAGCTAGATTTCATTCACATGGAGAGGTGCAACAATTTAAAATACGTACTCGTTGTTGTTTGTGCCTTCTCAAGATGGATAGAAGCATACCCCCTAAAAGACAATACTGCCTTATCCACAGCCAAAGCCCTTGTGAAAGAGTACTTCCCCAGGTTTGGAATGCCTAGAATGGTCTGGAGTGATAACGGAAGTGAATTCGTGGGTCGTGTGATGAAGAGAGTGTATGAAGGGCTAGGTATCCAACAGAAGTTCCACGCTGCAAATCACCCCCAATCAGCTGGATTAGTAGAATGTTACAATGGCACGCTTAAGTTAAAATTGGCCAAAATTCGGGGGCGTGGCCAGCTGCCGGCGATAGTGGCAGCTTAGGAGGAGAGCTCCGTGATTGAAGCGGCCTCCTGCATAATCCGACAACTTATCCGTTTGCAAAACTTCCCGGGCGGGAAGGCAACGAAGCCCAGGACCGAGCGGCAGTGACACAGACCAGCGGGACATTGATCAGTGGTCGGGAAGTCCGGTTCCGAGCGGTCCCCGTGTGGGCCTATGTGAAGCATCCGGGCCGGGGTGTAGACTGCGCCACTGAACAGGCAGGAAGTATACTGAGCCGGGCAGAGAAGCACCGGAAGTGCCCGGCCGCGCCCGCCGATACTGAGAGAGCACCCTCGGAGTTCGGATAACGCAACCGGACCTCGTAAGCCCACAGTGCGAGCCCAGGCACCCCTCCGAGGTGAGGAGGAGAGCGACACTGACGGCCTACGGGGGCGGGTAGAAGCGCTCTGAACGGCGACATCGGGGGAAACAACCGCCATCTTGGGGTCGCGCAGAAAGCCCTGCACCAGCCGCTGCAGACCCGGCGTCGCTGTCGGAGAGCTGGGACAGACTCAGAACACTTGTCGTCACCAGATGGGAGACAATATATAGCTCCAGGGCTCTTCCACTGACTGGGGGCGCACTGCGCTGCACAAGCCCGGACGGACACCGGACCCCATTGTGACTCCTCCCAGTGCTGACTCCGGGAGTTGAGGATCGTCAACACTGGCCTTTCTCCCTGGACCCGGACCGACCTACCTGCAAGTACCACGGGCCATACAGCAATAACAGGGGTACCAGGGGGGGGGTCCCTCGATCGCAGGGCGGGAGCGGCACATACAACACTGAGGAGGACCACCTAACGCGCTTCCAGGGGTAAGCGTCAAAACGACTGCCCCGTGACGGGGGCTGGCAGCATCGACACACAGTTCCCACTAGCCATTGCAGAAACGGGGACACTATAGAGGGGCCCAGTGAAAAATATTGTCACCAATCATCTTCGGGTTCAGGAGGGGATATCCGGGACGGCGCTGACCCGCTGACCACCACATGGACTGAGCCCCGTGGACACCCGAGGGTGAGACGAGTGGGTCTGCCCGGGCGGAGTCTGGGGTGAGGGCTTACGACCAGGTGCGCCGGTTCAGGAGATTGCGACACCGGCTACCTTCGCATTCGGCAAGATCCGCTGCTAAAATGGCCGGCAAGGGGCCGAAATCCGGAACGGCGCAGTCCCGCCTAGACCGGTTTGCATATGAGAAACCGGTTTCCTCCCCCCCAGACGCCAAAACACAGCAAGGCAAGACTGCGGAAGCGGCGGGGGGCAAGAAGGCGACCCTGGACGATGTCATGCGAGCCCTCACGCAAGTGCAAGCAACGGTGGGGTCGATCTCAGCCGAAATCACGCTGATAAGAGCGGACTTCCATAAGATGTCGGAGAAAGTGAATAATATGGAAGTGGTGACCAAATCTTTGGTGGAGGATGTGTCGGAGCTACAGATCAGTGTGGAACGCATTTCGAAAGAAAATAAGGAACTGCGTGACAAGCTCGATGACCAAGAAGGGCGCTCGAGGCGGAACAACATCCGTATAATAGGTGTGCCGGAGTCGGAAGACACGAGGGCGATGGACCTGTATGTGGAGAATTTAATCAAGCAGACCCTGCAGCCTAAAGGACTCTCCGCCTTTTTCACAGTGGAAAGGGCACACAGGGTCCCTGGAGGACGCCGGAAAACGGGCGCTAACCCCAGGCCGATCATTGCGCGGCTCTTTAATTTCAGGGATCGGGACGCCATCCTGCAGGTGGCGAGGACCTCACCCCCTATTAGGATCCAGAACTCTACGCTGGCCTTCTTTCCGGACTATACAGCTGAGGTCGCACGGAGGAGGAGAACCTTTTTTGAGGTAAAGAAAGAACTGAGAGCTAGGGAAATCCCGTATTCAATGCTTTTTCCGGCTAAGCTTTGGGTTGTGGCAGACAATAAAACTTGGTTTTTCGATTCCCCGGAGATGGCGCAGGAATGGCTGGAGGGGTGGAGAACGGCGGGCCTCCCTCGTCGCTCCAACAGGCAAAATAAACACCGTAATGCTGGCTCCCGACCGGACTCACAATCCACCGGGGAGGATGCGGAGGCACTCTCCCCGCTGAATGCTCTTCAAGAGGGGGGCGATGAGGAGGAACAGTGACTCACTGCTGTTGTCTGGCTGAACCGACTGCAGCGATGACCGGCAGTGCCGCTTTGGACACTGGGCTGAGGGCCTCCGCAGCCGTAGAAGGGGGCCGCTGATTCCGGAGAGTCCTTCACCCCAGCGAGCAAGTACTATGTTTTGGGTTGGGGTCAGGCACTCTGCTGAGTTGGGGGGGCGGGCAGTTTTGAGTCCGTTGAGCAGGGGGGCAGGGAGGGGGGGAGTTGGGGGTATGATGTGTTTTTGGTTTTCAGTTAGTACACAGGGTCAGAAACAGCACCATGGGGCACATGCGCGTAGAGTAGTGGTATGGCGGCACAGCACACGTGTTCGCTTCACAGGCTGCCTGGTTCGTTCCGTCCACAGGATATCATTCCGCTCATTTAAACATGGAGGGGAGGGACGCTAGTGTGGGGCGGGCATCCCCGTTGAGCCTCATGTCCTGGAATGTGAGGGGTCTGGGAGACAAAATAAAGCGTGGGTTGGTCTTGCAGAGCATAAAGAGGGTACACCCCGCCTTGGTCCTATTACAGGAAACTCATTTAACTGGCACAGCAACACGGCCCTGGACAGGAAAGGATATAACATGGTGGTCCACTCTGAGTTTACTAAGGGGTCCCGGGGCACGGGGATATTAATGCACCGCTCATCCAGGTTCGTGACCCAGTCAGTTAGCGCCGACACACAGGGGCGCTTTGCGGCGATACATGGACAGTGGGAGGGGAAGCCGCTCAACGTGGTCTCGGTATATATCCCGCCAGCGTTGCACGCCATAGCTCTCCCGGAACTGGGAAAATTTCTGTTAGACCTTCCAGAGGGGGATCTCATTGTGGGGGGTGATTTTAATGCGGTGGCACATAACTCCCTAGACCGTTGCCCTGTGCGCACACGGACACCAGGGCCTACTAGATTGCATGACTTCATGGAAGCGCAGGGTTTAGTAGACATATGGAGGCAGTTTCACCCGGAGGACCGACAGTACACATACTATTCGGCAGTACATGATAGCCTCTCAAGGATTGACTACTTCCTCACGCTGGGGGGGGGCCGCCTCAATTTCACAGACACTCACATCAGACCGCGAGGGGTTTCAGACCATTCCCCGCTGACACTGACCCTTTCCAGCCAGGTTTGCACCCATAGACGCATCTACCCCATTTACCCGGGTTACCTCAGAGAGCCTGTTATAGCTAAGGCTTTAAAAAGGGGCACAAGATCGTACCTCGATGAAAATGTAGGATCGGTGACATCACATGTGACCTTGTGGGAAGCATACAAGACGGTTCTTCGCGGGCAGGCTGTCTCTGTTATCACGCAGCATAAACGCACGCGGAGTCAGGAATTGTTAGACTTAGAGGAGAGACTCGACAGGGCAATGCAGGACCATGAGAGGGACCCGACTGGGGCTACACAACACACGCTCAGATTATGTCAGCAGAGTCACACCGACCATCTACGCCGCAAGGTAGAGGAAACTATGGCGGCGACAACGAGTAGGATCTATGACGTAGGTGATAAGGCAGGTAAACTCCTTGCATGGTTGGAAAAAACACGGGAAGGGCAGAGGGCCATACTGCAACTGAAGGACCCGGCGGGGGTACTACAGACCAATCCGGCACGAATAGTGGAACTCCTGGCTAACCATTTCCACTCAGTATACTCCCCTGAATTCGAGGTCACACGGGAGATGGTAGAAGGATCTCTCGTAGGGGTACCAACCCGTGCTCTCCCCCAGGGCGAACGGGACGAGCTTGACTCGGACCTGACGCCCGAAGAAATACAAGTAGCCATAGCCGCACTACACCCAGGGAAAGCGTTGGGCCCCAACGGAGTGCCGATTGAATGGTATAAGATCATGTCCGAAACGCTGTCCGCACCCTTACTCAATATGTTCAAAGAATGCCAGGAGCGGGGGCATTTGCCTCCTGACCAGCGCACGGCCACTATTGTAGCAATACCAAAGCCCGGCAAACCCCCTGAAGACTGCGGTTCATACCGCCCAATTTCACTTCTTAACGCCGAAAATAAAATTTTGGCAAAGGTACTGGCCACTAGATTGCTGCCTCATCTGGCGCACCTGATCCATCCGGACCAGTCGGGCTTTATGCCACACCGGAGTACAGCGCTCAATCTGCGACGGCTGCACGGGGTGCTGGCGTGCGCCCCACAGTTGGCGGGGCCAGCAGCGGTGCTGTCATTGGATGCCAAAATGGCGTTCGACATGGTAGAGTGGCGCTACCTCTTTGCGGTCCTGGAGCACATGGGTATTGGCTCGAAATTCATTTCGTGGTTCAGGCTGTTGTACACCGACCCGCTGGCAAGGGTGACAGCCAATAGATGTATCTCGGGAGAGTTCCCGCTGGCGAGGGGCACGAGACAAGGGTGCCCGCTATCGCCGCTGCTATTCGCCTTGGTTTTGGAACCCCTGGCCACGGTTATCAGAACCACCCAGCTGCTGAAGGGCATACAGTGGGGAGGGGACTGGGAGGATAGGGTCTCCCTGTATGCTGATGACATGCTCATTTACCTCATGGACCTCGCAAATGGTATTCCGGTCCTACTAGCGCTGTGTGAGAGACATGGGGCGGCATCAGGATATAAACTTAATTGGTCCAAGTCTGTACTATATATGATACGGGGTGGCCCCCCGGTCCTACCCACTGATTGCCAGTTGATTGTAGAACCCCTTTCCTTCAGATACCTGGGGATTCAAATCACAAGGGAACATGCGACTTTTCTGGAGTTGAACCTTGGGCCCCTGCTGGACAGGCTGAAGGCGGATGTGTGCCACTGGAAGACCCTCCCGTTGACACTGTTAGGTAGAGCGGCGCTCTTCAAAATGATGGCGCTGCCTCGCTTCCTGTATGTCCTGGAAAACACGCCGGCGATGGTCCCGTTGTCGTTCTTCCGCCAAGTGTCGGCACAACTGTCGAGCCTGCTCTGGGGCGGCAAACCAGCTAGAATTGCACATTTGAAACTGATTAGGGACTGGTACAGCGGGGGATAGCACTCCCGAACCTTGAATTGTACTATTGGGCAGCCCACCTTAAGGTGATCAACCAGTGGATCCATGGTGCACAAGATGACCCGGCCTATATGGCGGATAGACGCCAACTGGGCACAAACACACTTCTGGCCCCGCTCTATAACAAGGGAATGGTGAGGAAGCTGGAGGGTCCTACCAAACACACAGTATCTATATGGCACAAAGCTCAGAGGCGGCTTGCTTGGGAGGGGGTGATTACCAGACTCACACCACTATGGGATGCCAAGGCCCTCGGTAATTTACGCAACTGTAAAGGGTTTGTCCAATGGGACACCATCGGGATCTCCACGGTGGGAGATCTATGGACGAGAGATGGCGTGCTCTCTTTTGCGACACTGAGGGACCAATACGACCTTGGGGTGAATGAAACATACAGATATATACAAGTTAGGCACGCACTCATGTCTGTGTTAGAGCCAGGGGTGACAGTCCCGGACTCTGCTCCGTTAGAGGACCGGCTACTTACGGACTATATGGAGGCTGGTGCTACCTCTCTCACATACCGTAAGCTGCTGAACAACTTACCGGATCCACTGGAGAAACTGAAAGAAACTTGGGAGAATGAGATCGGGGACATGAATGAGACGGACTGGAATGCAGCTGTAGCTTCGCCTAGAGAGGCGGGGGTGTCCACCAGATTTAGATTGGTCCAACTTAAAGTGCTACATAGGGTTTACTACACCCGCACGACATTACACAAAATCCACAGGGCGGAACACCCATACTGCCTAAGGAATTGTGGGGAAGAGGGTACGCTGTTCCATACTTTGTGGGCCTGTCCTCATATACAAACATACTGGAGGCGTATAACACGAACGGTCAGTCAGACCCTGCAGAGCTCGTTCACACCTGACCCTAGGGTTTGTCTACTGAATGTGTGGGGCCCAACCGACCTGCCACCGCATGGGCGCAGATGGGTGATCATTGGTATGATGCTGGCAAAACGTGATATTGCAAAGAATTGGGGAGCACCAGAAACTCCGACCCTGGCTCAGTGGTGCAGGAATATGGACATGCTTATGTTCACAGAGAGGGCGATTTATGAACAAAGGCTTAATCCGCGCAAATGGAATAAAATATGGTCATCATGGAACACATACAGAGGGGATATCTGTGAGCCTCTGCCGGAAGATGAGGATGAAGATAGCTCAGGGGAGGATGAGGAATGATGTGGTAGGGGGGAACGTAGGAAAGGGCATTAGAGGCAGCGGAGGATGCGGGGCCCTATGAACTGAAAATGCAGGCAGGCTTGTTTTTGCTGACGAATATGCATAATGCTTGTGATGCCTCTATTCACGCCAATGCTGTATTTGATTTATGACACGAATCACGTATGTTGACCCTTTTAGTACTAAGTTTTGAAGTTGGGGGGAAAATAAACAATAAAACTTGAAATGTTGCTGTATTGACAGAAAGCAGCTGAATGTTGACGCTGCAATGAAAATTATATATCCGTTGATATTTCTTCTGTGGTAGCAACAATAAAAAACAAATTTATAAAAATTGGCCAAAATTCAATCGAGCACAGGTCTTAAATGGCCTGATGCTCTACCCTTAGCACTCCTGTCCACCAGAATGACTGTGCATTCACGAGTGAAACTTAGCCCCTACGAGATTGTTTTTGGCCGCCCGGCCAACATATGGGGAGTGCCACGACCCACTAAGTTCAGTGAACTCGAACACCCAGTTTTGCTTGATTATCTATACGAATTGACGGCTAAATTGCGTGTTTTGCATCAACAGGTTCACGACACCCTGCCTCCGGTCTCTGAAACCCCAGGTCACCCAATCGACCCTGGATCCTGGGTCCTTGTCAAGAACTTCCAGAGAACCAAGAACGAGCAGCCCAGGTGGACCGGACCGCACCTCGTCCTTCTTTCCACAAGATCAGCCGTTCGAGTGGAGGGGAAGGCCAACTGGATCCACGGGGTCCACTGTAAAAGAATCCCTTTACCTCTGCCGTATGACCAGTGGGTCCAGAAGGGTGTCGCTGACTCAGAAACAAACACCGTGCCACGTTTCCTACCTTTCAGTGATGCACGTGTAAAAGGAACTAACTCTGAACGTGAAAGTGAGAACATTTTGCAAGAGGCTGTGCCACCATCCAAGCGATTGAACACTTTGGAGCCTGAACTTTTGTTTCAGGATCAAACAGTACCTGGAAGAAAACGTTACAATTTGAGACCGAGACCTATGGACAAATAAATATATTTCTTTTTTTCCTCCAAGTGCTATTTTTGAAAGTGCAGCTCTCCCATCTGAAAACTTGCTTATTTTTGTTTTTCGAACCGCCATCCGGGTTCCGCTGCTAGGGCCGCGATTGCTTAAAGTCTTTGGGGTGCAGCTGACGACGTTAGGTCGGCAGTTCTGGTTGGTCTATGGGAGTTGCCCTGGACTGACAGAAGCATTTCTTAGCAGAATCAACCTCCCATCGCGGGCAGCACTTTAGAGAGGATGGAGTTTTCCAAGATGGAGAGACCTGCCAAAAGAGTGAACTTTAAAACAAGGATCTGTAAAATAATGACAAGGAAAAGCTTTTTGATATTGTGCATTTGTATGTTATTCAGTGTGATGATATTTTTAATAAGTTATGTTTTATTCTCTTTTCGTGTAACCTTTGCACCCACTGCATCACCCATACCTCCTCCTACTGTTTCCTCTCCTTCTTTTCAACTCCTTCCTGAACACGAATCCACTAGGAGATTAGAGTTCATTAATAACTCCTTCGTTCAGCTCTTGCACCAACACCAACTTGTAATGAACACAACTAACTGTTGGGTGTGTGGTCTTATGCCTCACACAACGGATAAAGGTATCCCTTATCTGGTCCTGCCATTTAGCCACAATGGTTCTGTGTGGGCATACAGGACAATGTTCATGTATGCACACGAAATCTACCCCCTACGTTCTGTAACAGACAATCCTAGAAATAGTGCTCTAGTTAAGGGTATAGTAGACATGATTAAGGAAGGTATTTCTTATGAGACTATCCCGAGAGATGAGACACTAGTATACATAGGATGGAACTTAACCGGATATGGAGCTACTCTGAGTGAGAAACAGCAAGCTAAGAGATCTTCCCCGATTTGGATTGTACCCCATAAGGGTCATCTGTGTCTGCAAGGTAATGGCACGAATCCCAGAGCTCAGTTAGGGAAGAGTATCTGCACTAAAACGTATGTTTTTGCAGCCTTGACTTCCCCTTCGTTTTTAGCAGCTAAGGGTACCTATTTCATCTGCCATGATAGAGCCTTTACATGGTTGCCCCCTGACTTTTCGGGCTCATGTTTTGTTTCATTCCTGTTGCCGCCCACCTACACAGCAGCGGCAGATTACCACAAGACAAGGGTAGTTAGAAGTGTCTTGAGCGAAGAAGACACTGCAGGTCAAGAATTTGGGGACTTTGCAAAGGGTTTTCAACCGTTCTGGGGATCCATGGCTAACAGCAGGAACATAAGGCAATTGACAAGGGTGGTTGAATCCACCATGATTGAAACTGCTGGTGCCCTTAGCAACTTGACTGCTGAGCTCCAGTCGGATCGACTTATGACCCTTCAGAACAGGGTCGCATTAGATGTCATACTTGCAGACCGAGGTGGGGTATGTAGATTGATCCAATCGAGTTGCTGTGTTTTCATTCCAGATAACGCTCCAACAGTGTACCAGGCCATCTCTAAACTGCATAAGATTTCCGAATCTATTCATGTGGATAAAGGAGATTGGTCGTTGATGGGATGGTTCTGGGAACTGGTATCCGCCTGGGGATGGAAGATTCTCATGGTCGTTGGGATGGTCTTAGCCATTCTTTTTCTGTTCTGTCTGTGCGTACAGTGTGGTCCTGCAATATGTGGCCTCTGTGTTACATCATGTGTAAGGAAGCCTGTATCAAGAGACGAACTAAGTACTAGAATGATGTTACAGCAACATCTCAATGACTTCAGGAATATAGATCTGGACTCAGATTAGCATGAGGAAAGATTAATTGCCTATTTAAGGGGAAAAGGAGGGTTTGTGGTTCTGAAAATTCTGGACTCGTATAATAATTCTGGACTCGAGAATAAAACTTCATCGTAACATGACGAATTTAGTATCAAAAGACCGAGAATGACGAGTACACCATGTATAAGCATTTTCAGCATATTCGAGTGACGATTTCACCTCGAAATCGTCATTATCGTTCTGAACCCTCGGCTTCCATTTTATGTATGGCAGCCATTTTGTGAGTTGCCCTTTACATAGGCTTTAATCCAGCTAAATTCGATCCCAAAGGACACGCACACCTTAATCGACTTTCCTGTGACCTGTGCAAGTTGGAACCATTGCCCCAGGCCGAACCTGTTAGGTCAGTTCCTCTCCAGTGGCCGAACAAGATAACATCAAGGCTCAACAAGCCATAAAACCTTCTTATCGCACACACACCCTGCCGAATCTTGCTCACATCTTTTCCTGCTCATTTCTCTCTCTTGCTTTATGATGGGGAGGTGCCCGTTTCTATTAGGGGTCCACTGATATCTGATGGAAATACCGGACCTTGCCGGGTAATTTATTTTGGGCTGGACGAAGTGAAATACCATGACTCTGCTTTTCCCATTGTAATGAAAAATGTTAATAGTATACTGTAAATTTAAGAATGTTTGCCTGAAGCTGAATATTTTGTATAAAAAGAGAAGCCTGGTTTTGTGAATTCGAGCAGTCTCCTGAGAATATACATCCTGTGTGTTGTACTTCTAGGACGCTTGTTACCTTGGTTGCAGCCAATAAAATCGATCTTTGACTTCACCTAAAAGACTCTGAGTTTCTGTGGTCTGAATCAGGAAGAACCCGAGGTCTTTGGGTGTACCCTGTCACCGCTGGGTTGCCGGTTCAGTACCGGTTCTGAAAAACCCAGTACCTCAACCAAGGTAGATAGGACATCCACAGTCAAGACGAGACTGAATCAGGGCCATGACTACTGAAGTATGGGAGTCAGGGGCAATGCATGCCAAGAGTTTCTCAATCGCGTAACTTGCCAGAAACGGGAGTGAACCCATTTGGAAATATGGCATTGAAGGGAGATATCTGAGTCAATATAGAAGCCTTGCCTGCACACTGTGCTTGAACGAAGTGGAGAAAAGCCCATCATTTCAGGCCAGTTGGAGGGCTTCCAGTTGTTAGAGAAAGTCTGCTAATGAGAAATTTGGATTTGATTGATTTCAGTTTGAGAAAGTGTAGTTTCAACCAATAACATATAGTGGTTATGGTATTGCTCAAGGCATTCAGCAGAAGAGCAGGTGAACAGGCAGAGTCTGGAGAGCTAGTCAGGTACAATACCTGCGTGTCATTGGCTATGCGTATAGAATGTTATGCTCCAGGTGCTTAACAGTGAGACCAGAAAAAGCATGCAAAGATCAAACAGAAGTGGTAAAGCACTGCTCCTTAGGGACACCACAAGGAACTCAAATAGAAGGCGACTTAATTAGAGGGACAATAATGCTCTGAGAGCGATTCAAAAGAAAACAACGGACTCATTTCAGAAGATTGTAAAGTTTAATATCCCTCAATCTATCAACCAACAATGCATGGTCGATGGTTTCAAAGGCAACCAAGAGGTGCTAACGTCAACCTCATCCGCCAGCCTCAAAGACAGGTATAACAACCAACTCTTTGCTGTGGCCTAGTCTACAACCAGCTGGAAATTGTAGGATGTTGTACGCCTCGGCGAAAACATGAAATAGGGTGAAAATTAACTTTTTAAAAACATTTCCCAGATAGGGAAGCTGTTTAGATTTTCAGGTGTGAAGAGGGTCAGTGCACTGGTTTAGAGAAAGTATGCATCATATGACAATGCGTGAAATTAGAGAGGGGCATAACAATTTCAATATATTTGCTAGACAAATATCAGAAGGGCAACCCGAAGGTCTGGAAATAGAGACAACTAGCAATGCTTCAGTGTGTGTGTGATCTCTCAAAGGGTTTAATCCTACTTTATGTTTGCCTGGGTTATGTGGGGATGGGTGGTCATTAACATGGCCATATCTGCATCAGTCTGGGATCAGAACTGCTTGAATACAGACAGGAACAAAACTTATATTTTGTGATGATTTAATTTAATTTAATTTTATAAGTGGAGCTGATAAGTTTTTTAAGGTTCTAGAACGCTCTTATGCAAAGTTCAGCACTTGGAGGAAATGGGTGATACAGGAGTTATATTTTTAGGTAACCGAATCTGCAACCTGTAAATTGTGGGGGCTTCAGGATAATTTTTTTTGTCTCCTTGCTTTAGTCAATGATCACTACCTTTCGGCTCTCCGTTATATAAGTTTAAGATATTTATAGGCAGGAACACATGACAGCTATGTGACATGGCCTAATTCACTAGTTCTTTCAAGCTTAGGTGAAAACTGCACATCTTAAAAACAGGCTAAATGCCTCAATAGCAAACAGATATCAATCTTTTGGATTTTGAAACCACTTCCACCATTGACAGATGTTAGTATGCCTCTTTGCCAGGCATTACTCGGACGCGAAATCTATTGTCATTCTGAAATAAATCTCATCAGCAAGATCAGTAAGTCAGCACCCAACACCACAGCTGAACTTTAAGCAATATAAAGTCTCTTGTTACTCTTCAACTTTTTATAGACTCGTACATTACTTTTGCATATAAAATATTAGCCTAAAATATATTGGATATAAAATCAAAGATACAGACTCCATTGATATTTTCTATCATTAACAGAATATATTTTATGGTGGTCCAGGTCTGTTAAGTATACGTTGGGGCTAATCGCTCTCTCATAATTTTGGGACAACACTAATGCAATCACACGTGATAGTGCCTCAGACATAAAGTCAGTATATGAGCTACTTAGCACATACAGGACAGGAGTGTCTATTATCTACACAGACGTTATCATTGATAATATCATTAATCTTTTTTTAGAAACTTCACATTTCCATCATTGATGATGCCCAGACATCTTAATTAATATAGACCAAATATATAAATTGTCCAACCCGTAATTACGGGTGTCTACATTAGTTATACACAGGAGTCACGGAATCTTGATGAAAAAAATCTTGATTTATTTCCATTATTTTTGTAGATGTAAACATGAATTCAGCCCAGCCGACACGTTTTGTCCTAAACGGACTTCATCAGTGTTGTAAGTATATGCTCAAAACCAGGTGTATCATCTCTAGTTAGGCTTTGCTTTGTAATTGAGTGGATCAGTATATAAGCTATCATCCAAGAGAAGACACATGTCCTTGTGTCAGCTCCCCCACGCTGCCTACAAGCTTAGGGTTTTCCTTAGTTAGTTTTGTGCTGCTTTTCTGTGTGAGTTTCCCAAATTTTGTGCTTATTTATCAACTTAAAAGTTTTCTTTTCTCACACTATTCCATGCCTGTTTTTCTGATTCTGTGCCTCCTTGTCTCATAACTATTGTTTTTGTGCCACTATCCCATGCCTGTTTTCTTTATTCTGTGGCTCTTTATCCCATAACTGTTGTTTCATGTGTTGCTATTCCGTCCCTGTTTCCCAAATTCTGTGCCTCCTTGTCCAATAACTGTTGTTTTTGTGCCACTTCTCTGTGCCTGTCATACATTTGTAGCTTCTGTGCTTCTTTCTCTGTTCATAAGCCAACTGGCCCACCTCGTCGCTCCTTACCTGCTGTTCAGTGCTCCTGCATCCTGCCTCACAGCGCCTCTCCCAGGACCAAATCTAAAAAAAGACAGAGAAGAACACCCTAGCTGACCACATCAAAGCCAGCTCCAACTACAGGAAAGAACTCTTCAGCATTGTCAAGGAGTTCTCCAACCCCTTAGAAACCGAAAACGTCATCACCCCCTTCAAATAATTCTGTGACACCCTGACAGACTTCTTCCACAACAAGATCTCCTTTGAACACCAACCTGCCGCCTCAGACATCCTCAGCCCCTTCACTTCCACAGTCTCAAGCTCTTCCCATCGGATCACAGCTTCGGACCAGCTCTCCGCACAGAGTTCCACAGTCATCATGCACTCCATCCAGTCAGGAGCACCCATCAACTCCTGTCCCCACCACATTTTCAACCCCGGGAACAGGACCAACAGCAATGAGCTCACCACCATCTTCAACACATGAATCACCTAGCCACCTCCCTAGAAGAATGGAAACATGCTGAAGTCAAACCCCTCCTCAAGAAACCTTCCCCCGACCCTAACGATCAAGAACTACAGGCTCATCTCTGTGCTCGCCTTTCCTGCCAAATTCATTGAAAAGGCCATCAACTGCCTACTCACAAATTTCATTTCAATCTCATTTCAATCTGTATTCCATTTGAATCACAGCACCAAACACGCCCTGATCGCAGCTACCAACATCAAAACCCACCTGGACTGGGAAGAAACGGACACCCTGATCCTCGACTCTCAGCAGCCTTCAACACCATGTCCTATCACACCCTGATCAAGATGTTTTATCAGATCGTAATCCAAGAGTACACCCTCAAATGGACCACATCCTTCCTCATCAGAAGAACCTAGAGAATCTGCCTACCACCTTTCACCTCAGAACCTAAGAACATATCTGTGGCATCCCTCAAAGTTCATTCCTCAGCCTGACCCTGTTCAAATCCAACATAACTCCCCAGGCCAACATCATCAGCATGCATGGAATGAACATTATATCCTATGCAGACAACACCCACCTCCTCCTCTCTCTATCTGAAGACCCATCCACCACGAGGCCTAACTTCTGACTGTGCCTGATCAGCATTACAGAATTAATGCAAAACAAATGCGTCAAACTCAACACAGAGAACAGAAGTACTGATCTTTCAGAACCACACCTCTTTGTTCATATACTCCACAAGAAGGAAAAAACAGATGTTACCATTAAAACAAACATGCCAAATGTAATTAAAAAGTAACCTTAAACAAATAAAGCAACATGCTAATATACAAAAGTAGATTGTACTACTGAATATCTGCACCAACAATATCATGTTATAAGAACATCGAGGACATACTGCTGTAAAGCAGAAAAATAAATCCACAAATAGAAAGGCTGTGCCCCCAAACACCAACAGATCTGGGGCCTATGGCTTTCAAACTCTGTACTGAATGGAGATTGAGACTTCTTTATTGGACCTTACTGTTCATTATGGGTTGGGCGCAGATCTTCAATATATACAGAGGTGGTTTGCTGCTGTAAGAAATTATGCTTTGTCATATGGTTGTTTGATTTCAACAAGAATAAAGCAATAAACAGATGTATTTAAAAAAATTCGAGGACAGAACATTGAGAAACTAAATATCAAAAGGTAAGTGCATATAGGGAAGTATAGATTTACTATTTCTAACTCCACCTATATGTAGGTTGAAATATAGGTACTGCATATGTACATAAACGTGGAGTAAGGTATAGAAAATCTAGACTTACTTACCATAATATTTTTTTTTTATATTTTGTCTTCCATATCCACCGATAGTGTGATTTTAATGTTCAGGGGCATACTTCAAAGGTACTACAACATTTTCAAAAATACTCAATAAGCTCCCTAGACGGTAAATAATCAGTAAAATAAGCTAACACACTTTGCTAAGAAGAACAGGAAAATAAATTAGAATTTTACTGAGCGAAATATAAAAGATGTTTTTGAATCTGCAGCA
Organism: Lissotriton helveticus; assembly: GCF_964261635.1. Classification (NCBI taxonomy): domain Eukaryota; kingdom Metazoa; phylum Chordata; class Amphibia; order Caudata; family Salamandridae; genus Lissotriton; species Lissotriton helveticus. The sequence goes on along the minus strand of NC_136059.1, from coordinate 608,018,126 downwards.
TGTTTGAAGAGGAAAGCAATCTTCTGCAGAATCCTCACTGTGTGCTGTACCTCCCAGGGTGCAGGGTAAACTCTCTGGGTGATGCTGCACCCGGGCTCTATTAGTGTAAAGGCGGATGCATTAATCTGCTTTGGGGAGACAATACTTTCTAGTGAGGGCTGCCAGCAATCCCATACGTGTGCTGAACCTCTTCACATGACACGAGAGGTGACGCCGGCCTGGACATTGGGACTAAAGGGAATAACCAAGCGAGTTCTCAGACAGAGAAGATCCCCCTCAGGATGGGAGCGAGCCCTGATGTAAGCATAGTGGGGGTGGTCACATGGCTATTCCCAGGCCACACTCTGCTCTACCCTTGAACGGAGAGAATGATTAAGCTTTTTGAGACTTCCTTCCGCTCATTTGAAGAAATTCGGATGACAGATCAGAAGATTGTTGTTCTTTCTAAAGTGAAGCCCAAACAACAACTGGTGAAGAGAGCCTTTTTTCACTCTACAGGTAGTTCACACTCCTATGTTGATGGCTAATAGCAAGGAGGCAATGGCAGTAATGTCAGCAGATGAAAAAACTCTCAAGGCCTCTCTGAAAGTACTCTATAAAACATGGACAAATCAAAAAACTGGCTGATAGCCTTTGAATATTGCATTGAGATACTGCAGTGGAAGACCAAGAAAAACTGGAATTTATTTTAAGAACAGTAAAATTCGACAATTTCCTGATTTGAACTATGAGATTCAGGAGTGGATGAGAAACCGCTAGGGGCTATATAAAGTCTTGGAGAATTTGGGGATCTGACCTGGCACCCGGGGAAACAACAGATTCAGCATGGCGAGAAGTCTGTGTCAAGGAATGGACACTGAAGGATATGTTGTGTTCCCTTCTTGCTCACCCGAGGAAAGGGCAACTCCTCCCAGTAGCCACAGTTCCAACCTGTGCAGAATATTACACATAACTGATGTCAAGTGTCCCCATAAGATGGTCCCAGATAGAAGGAATACCACAAAAAGGAGAAAAAAACATGTTGGCACTCGTGCAGCTATTGACTGAAGATAAATTCTAATACTGAAGAAATCCGCAAGGCACCCAAAAAACACCTGACATCAGGAAGGAGAACAAAGCCAAGCATTGAATGGAAGTAAGAACGGGTAGAAGCAAAGTTCTGGGCCAGAAATAGTAGCCAGTAGACAACGAATAAACTGAACAATAAGGCAAGAAAAGGATTGTGATACAGTTTCCTCAGGATTACTTCCCTTCTATAAAATTCAAAAAGGAAGTGACATCACAGCACAAGGTTCTACTACATCTTGGATTGGGAGCCTCGCATAAAATCCCATGAACAGTCCATCATTTTTGTAAGGGCTAGCTGTATGTCTTGTCCACATCACTTTTCATTAAATCATTGCGTTCATGTGGTAAATGAATATGAAGCCCAAATTTGACATCCATTGTTCCATATTAGATTACAGAGTTCTGCCTGAGGCCCGCCATTTATGGCTGGTCTTCCAAACACCTTACGGAATTCCCGTTCAGGTGTCCATGAGCACATGGCCGAAGGGTGCAGACGTTTCAATTCTAAAACATGTCGGCCAACAAGGCGAGAAGAGCTTCTTTCCTTCTCGAGCCCACATAGGTATGTTCTTAACGCTGCTTGCAGCATGGATGTGACAAACTGATTAGTTCACACAAGTATGACATGATGACAACACAATTCCTCAATGGAATTAGAAAGGATAAGTGATTGGGTCAAATTAAAGAAAGAAAGGGTGGAAAGATGCATACATTCAGATAGTTCCATTGGTGGTTTAGGTGTCATTTGTGTCCACAGTTCAACTGCGAAAGGACAGGATTTTCATTTTCCTCTTTTACCATGGATCCATCCAAATTTAGGGAAAAGTTTAACTGGGCAATAAGCATAATGCACGCATTTTCGTTTTGGCATTTTGGATTTGGGTATTTCCTTCATGACAACAACCCCCCTGACACATACAGCAGCCACAGAGCTTTGCTCGTTGTATCTTGTATATCGCTGTGTACTTCCTCTGCTCCTACCCCCTCCCTCTAAATGGCTCCCCTTGCCTACTTTTTGCCTTACGCATATGCCCTTATTGTTTATCTCGATCGAACATGTAACTACGTAGCTATGCTCTAATAACTGTATATCCTTTGTAACGATGTAACCTACAACTATTGTCTGATACTCATGTAATGCGCTCTGATCCGGGTCTATCCAGCGCTATATTAAACCTTTCAAATAATATAAAAAGGGGGCACCTAGTCTACTGTATTTTAGAGATATTCATTGGCACTAGGCTGAATAAGGAGCCCCCTGGAGGGTTGGAGGCCCCCCTGCGCCCCAGGTGCGGCAGAGACCAGCCTTACGGCCCTGTCACTCTGAAAACGTAGTTCCGACTGTTCCTTTCTTGTTGCGGTCTTCCTTTGTTTGTATTAACGTGCGCTATGCATAGGAGGCATGTTGTGTGCCGAACGCGAAATGCTTATGTTGTATTTTCAATACCCCATACCTCTTGAATTATATTCCTATTACCTTACATTCTTGTTTATATTATGCAGCTGTGATTGAGCAGAGGGCACAAGAAAGGGATGTGCTGTGGATACATTCAAGCATGCACTACAGTATTGATTGTGTATGTCACAGAGAACGTGTGGGGCTCCGGGGATGGCATGCTGAGCGCTGACATTCATTTTCAAATTTGTAATTCACAATTCGGATATCAAACAGGAAAAATGAAAATGCCATGAAAAGACAGAAAAAACCGCATCCCCTACCATTGCGAAAACGTGCTGCTAAGTAAACACTAAAAGAAAATGTAATGGCGACAAAGTGCTTTACTTTATCTTCACATGCTACTCAAACTTTGCGACAAATAAAAAATTCAATACTTACAAAAGAGTTCATTCTAGGATATATAATGGCATTATCTACTGCAAAAAATAGCGCGTTCTGAGACTCTGAGATATAAAATGTCTTGCATTAAAGCTATTGTTCCAGTAATTATAGTCTTGAACATAAAATTAACAGTTGTTTCACAGTCGGGTTCAGGTTATAAATGCTGCAGTGTCAACATGTCTTCTTAGGATATCATTACTGTGACTGTAGAGAAGTAAAGACATCTTTATGAGATGGTATGTGCGTTAATAAGAGAAATGTTATCACTATTCGGTTGCATTTGTCAAGATTCGTTACAAATTAAAATGCATAGTTTCTAAGTTTGCTATTGTTTTAAAGAAACAGAGGGTGGCACTAGCGAGCCCATGGCAAGATGGCCGCACTTTAGTGCAGCTCTGCCGTCCGGACTCAATAATGCGTTACTAATTTGGGGAACGGGTGCTAATCAGCAGCCATAGACCTTGGTAACATGCAGTGTGGCGTAGAAGAGGAAGATAGACCTGAAATGGGGTGCTAAAAGCCGAAAATAACGTCAGATTACGAGGCTGCAGGACGCTGCACAATCACTTGCAGTGATCAATGATGGTGGTCCTGAGCGATAACAGCGGAGTCTAAGTGGCTGAATCCTGCTGGCGGAATAGGCTACTCTGGTGGCTGGACACCGGCACTGCTCAGCATCTACACGCCAGGTCAGTGCGGGACCTACCATGTTGCAAGGTGGGAATTGGTCGGAGTTGGCTGCAGAGCACACATACGCGCCTGGTTGTGTCTGGGACTGGCGCCCGGCCCGCATTGCATGGACGTGCAAAAAGTAAGGAACCACTGGCATCGCAGCTCCTGACTGGGGTGCAGTGTAATGCTGCAACAGAGCGGCAGAGCAAAGAAGCGGGGTTTCTGCCTCCTACACACCACCAGCATGTGACATCAGCCCTGCAGGAAATATCCCCTTGAAGGTGATGAGAGGAAATCCTGTTGCGGTGCTGTGAGGGCTCGGGTGAGTCTTCAGCGACTGTGTGCTGGTCTCTGAGGGGCGTGTGTGACAGCTGCTGCGGATCGCGTCCCCTGTGTGCCCTGAGGAAAATAGCGAAGGTTCCCCCTGCCTCAGTCACTTTCTTTGGGTGGTGGGAGGCAGGATTCTACCTAGGGGCCTTGTGTGGCCTGGTGGTCACTGCTGCTGTCTCGATTACGCAGTGTGCTTCCCCCACCACCCTACCACATACAGTAGCTTTCGTCTGATGGACTAGTGGAGAGTTGAGGGTAGAGGTAGCCGCTTCAATCAAGAAAATCCCCGAGATCTACAGCTGTGCTAAAGTGGGGTGCATGAGCTTGGTGGTTGTAGGCGTTGCTGAGTGCCATGATTGAGGTGCTGCCTTCATTGGGTTCTGGACAATAGGGGGCTAACAACTAGTAGCTTGCCAGTTAGTTTTGAGCGATCTGCGAACATGGGCAAAACCGATAAACAGAAGTCACGATAAACTTTTGAATCTCGTCGCTTGGCGTATCCTGCGTCGACACATTCAGACACGGAAAGGGAGGTTGGACAGTCGAGCACACCTCTATTAGAGTCCACATTGTTGTCCAGGCCATAGATGGGAAGATTGAAACGCTAACGTTGCGTATGGATAGCATGGCTGCCAAGTTAGATAAACAGGCAGCTCGCCTCACTACGGCAGAACAGCGTGTTTCCATGGAGGAGGATGAATCCCATGAGACAGCAGGCTAGTGCCGAGACATGGAGATGATCCTGAAAGTTATAAGAGCAAAAAATGAAGATTTGGTGGTGAGTTCTTGGTGTAATAATCTCAGAAACTTGGGAGTCCCAGAAAGCACTAACAAGGGCTGCTTAGAGGACTATACTGAAGCGCTGCTAAAGGAAGTCTCTGGCCCAAAGCATCTCTCCTAGGTCCTAATCATCGAGAGAGCGCACAGATCACTTGGCCCCAGACTGCCACGGGGCGGCCCCCCAGGCCCCAGCCAGGTTCTTAAACTATCGTGATCGCAACACTGTTTTGCGACTGGCATGGGAAAAGCAGAACACCAGCTATCAAGGGGACGAGGTGGCTTTTTCCCTAGACTTTACTGTCGTGGTTCAGACGGCCTGCAGAGAGTTTTGTAACGGTCAAGAAGAAACTTCATGTGGCAGACATACCATATGCGATGATGTACCCTGCTCGCCTATGAATCACACATGAGGGCAAAACAAAGATCTTCACTACGCCAGGTGCAGTTACAGAATTACTGAAACATCTGCAACGTAACTGACCAAGTCCAAGGCGATCACCATCTCCTGCACACTAGGGGAATAACCACCACCCTGGCGAAACAGCTAAACAGAGTCAGGTTATCACATAAATTGCAGTAACAGGTTGGCATGGACTTCTGCTTGGGTCACCATAGCATCGCCCCTACGGATGGAATTGATTGACTATCTGGACTCCCCCCTTCCTGGCTGCAGTAGTTTGGTGATGGGGGTAAGGTGGTAATCTACTGTGTACAGTGCTGAAGGTACACTTATTGTTTTTGCAATATGTTACAGCATGTCACAGCCAAGAAGGCTTACAGTGGAACTGCTGGTGGGGTATTACGGGGGGATACTGCTTTGATATATGGTCTTGTAGCTTTTCTGACAGGTGTTTCTGCAAGTTGGGCGAGGTCAGAGCATTTACTCCCCTTTTGTAGAGGATGTATACTAAGCAACAGGTTGATCCATACCGAAAATGGTATTTCCGTCCACCCCGTGCTGCGGTTGGGGTGTACCGTACCTGGCTGCCCCCAACGAGGGTATACCCCATACTTGTTGTAATTAAGTCTCCTGAAAGTGGGTTATTTCAGTGTTTGCTGGATGATTCAAATATTTCTTGATGTTTGACATGACTGGGATGCTAAAGTGGGAGGGGGGATAGAGGGTTGTTTGCTGTATGGTACATGCATAGTACCTCATGGGCACGCAATCAAATGTTTCAAGCAGGTACAGTTAAACAAGTTACTAGGGAGGGGTCAGCATCAGGTTAAGAGTTTGAAAGATCAATACTAGAAAAGGTCAGATTTATGACTTGGTATGTCAAAGGGCCGAATAACTGCCAAAAAATCTGACAGGTGCTGGCCTATTAAGATAGGAACCAAGTTCATTTGGCACTACTGCAAGAGGGATGTATGACATTACAACGAATGCTTTTACCACGCATGCCTATACAACGCTGTTTTTACAACGCATGCCTTTACAACGCATAGTGCTTTGGGGCGCTGGATAGTGAATAGTTTAATTTACTATTCCAACTCCAGTCCCCGTGGATAGTAGGGAAGGTGTTGGATAGTTGAGTTCAAAACGCGGCGGCAAGAACGCTGGTCGGTCTTCCCCGCAGATGCTCAGCCAGAGCCACCATCCGCAAACTTCACTGGCTGCCCGTCGAAAACAGAGTAAAATTCAAAGCTCTCATTACGATCTTTAAAATCGTCAAACAGGGAAACCCCCCTCTGCTACAAAACCTCACCTGCCCCTATGCTCCTAGCCGCGAGTTGCGCTCCTCCAACCAACTCCTTCTGAAAGTACCTCGAATAAAGCTCTGTCGCACTGGAGGTCGCTCCTTCAAGGTCCTGGGACCCAAGTTATGGAACGCTCTTCCTCTTCATATACGTTCCATAGACTGCCTCTCTGCCTTCCGTAAGGCAATCAAGACCCTTCTCTTTCCTCCCGACTAGGGCAGCTCCTCTCCCCCCCCCCCCCGCCCCCTCCCTGTTCTCCTCCTGGTAGGGTGTGTGACTTCTCTCAGCGCCGGGACGCCCTATTGCTGGGGCAGCTGTTGCGCTTTACCAAACCCAGAATAGAATAGAATAGAATAGTAAATTAAACCTATTCCCTATCCTACAGCGCCCCCCAGCGCAATGCGTTGTAATGGTTTGTGTTGTAAAAGTTGCGTCGTAAAGGCACTGCGTGGTAAAAGTTGCGTTGTAAAGGATGTTTCCCCTGCAAGAGACCCATCTCACGAAAATAGGTGAGCAGTGGGTAGGGACTAAATGGGCTGTGGTCAAGCGGCATCCTCATATTGCTCATATGGTAGGGGGGTGATGATGTTAGTGAAAAGGGATACACTTTTTTCGCTTACACATACGGAATCGGATGACAGGCCGCTTTTCACTCATACAGGGGAACCTCTTTGGAACAAAAATTCCATTTATCGCGACATATGGCCCAATTATTGACGACCTGAGTTCTATAGGAGATTGGAGAGTAAACTATATGCCCTCCAACCAGAAATAATAATATGGGGGATCTAAACACCTACTTAGATCCAGACATGGATCGCAGTTTGGTAACGGAGTGGCAGAGCAAATGTTCAGCACATGCTATTCATGAAATTATGCACACTTATAAGTTGCGCGATATCTGGAGAGCGCGAAATTCGTTGGCCCAGGAAGGCACACAGGTCTCCTCAATGGGAAACAACCATTACAACGCGGGTTTTACCACGCGTTGCTTTTACATCGCATGTATTACAACGCATGTGATGTTACAACGCGTGGTAAAACCACACATACCATTACATCGCATATACCATTACATCGCATGCGCTTTTACAACGCATGCGATGTAATGTGTAATGGCGGCGGCGGGGGCGGCTATTCACAACGAAGTGAACTCGAGGGAAACACTGGATAATTCGACAAATTTAAATTTTTCGGGAGTTTTCACTCTCATGATAAGCCGAAAACAGCACAAGACTCTTCTGAGATTTTAAAATATTTTTCCTTCCTGCCTTCGATTATTTTCTACAAAATTCAAGGTACTGTAACTTCAATTTTAAAACGATTTAACTTACTTAAGCTTTCTTAAGCTTTGGATGGATCGGTTATGTTTGACTGTGCCTCTAAGTTCCAGCGCGTGAGGGAACCTTGCTGAGTCTGCTTCACGTCATCAGCTCTTCCTGCTGTGCGTTTTGCGCATGGGGTGGGGGTTACTTATATAGGGTTTAGGGCAGTTTTAAAATAGTGTGGTAATGTTTGTTTGTGTTTTTTTAAAACGTTTTAGTGTGTGTTGTGGTGTTGTGTTTATTTAGTGTAGTGTATTAGGGAGGGTAGTGTAGTGTTTATGTAGTGTAGTGATTTAGGTTTTAGGGTAGTGTAGTGTTGTAGTGTATGTTTATTGTAGTGTATTAGGGTTTAGGGTAGTGTAGGGGTGGGAGTAGTGTGGGTAGCGTAGTAGTGTTTTAGGGTTTAGGGTAGTGTAGGGGTGGGAGTAGTGTGGGTAGCGTAGTAGTGTTTTAGGGTAGTGTTGGGGTGGGAGTAGTGTGGGTAGCGTAGCAGTGTTTAAGGGTTTAGGGTAGTGTAGGAATGAGAGTAGTGTGGGTAGCGTAGTAGTGTTTTAGGGTTTAGGGTAGTGTAGGGGTGGGAGTAGTGTGGGTAGCGTAGTAGTGTTTTAGGGTTTAGGCTAGTGTAGGGGTGGGAGTAGTGTGGGTAGCGTAGTAGTGTTTTAGGGTTTAGGGTAGTGTAAGGGTGGGAGTAGTGTGGGTAGCGTAGTAGTGTTTTAGGGTTTAGGTAAGTGTAAGGGTGGGAGTAGTGTGGGTAGCGTAGTAGTGTTTTAGGGTTTAGGGTAGTGTAGGGGTGGGAGTAGTGTGGGTAGCGTAGTAGTGTTTTAGGGTTTAGGGTAGTGTAGGGGTGGGAGTAGTGTGGGTAACGTAGTAGTGTTTTAGGGTTTAGGGTAGTGTAGGGGTGGGAGTAGTGTGGGTAGCGTAATAGTGTTTTAGGGTTTAGGGTAGTGTAGGGGTGGGAGTAGTGTGGGTAGCGTAGTAGTGTTTTAGGGTTTAGGGTAGTGTAGGGGTGGGAGTAGTGTGGGTAGCGTAGTAGTGTTTTAGGGTTTAGGGTAGTGTAAGGGTGGGAGTAGTGTGGGTAGCGTAGTACTGTTTTAGGGTTTAGGGTAGTGTAGGGGTGGGAGTAGTGTGGGTAGCGTAGTAGTGTTTTAGGGTTTAGGGTAGTGTAGGGGTGGGAGTAGTGTGGGTAGCGTAGTAGTGTTTTAGGGTTTAGGGTAGTGTAGGGGTGGGAGTAGTGTGGGTAGCGTAGTAGTGTTTTAGGGTTTAGGGTAGTGTAAGGGTGGGAGTAGTGTGGGTAGCGTAATAGTGTTTTAGGGTTTAGGGTAGTGTAGGGGTGGGAGTAGTGTGGGTAACGTAGTAGTGTTTTAGGGTTTAGGGTAGTGTAGGGGTGGGAGTAGTGTGGGTAGCATAGTAATGTTTTAGGGTTTAGGGTAGTGTAGGGGTGGGAGTAGTGTGGGTAGCGTAGTACTGTTTTAGGGTTTAGGGTAGTGTAGGGGTGGGAGTAGTGTGGGTAGCGTAGTAGTGTTTTAGGGTTTAGGGTAGTGTAGGGGTGGGAGTAGTGTGGGTAACGTAGTAGTGTTTTAGGGTTTAGGGTAGTGTAGGGGTGGGAGTAGTGTGGGTAGCATAGTAATGTTTTAGGGTTTAGGGTAGTGTAGGGGTGGGAGTAGTGTGGGTAGCATAGTAGTGTTTTAGGGTTTAGGGTAGTGTAGGGGTGGGAGTAGTGTGGGTAGCGTAGTAGTGTTTTAGGGTTTAGGGTAGTGTAAGGGTGGGAGTAGTGTGGGTAGTGTGGGTAGTGTAGTAGTGTGGTAGTGTTTTTGGGTTGGGGTAGTGTAAGGGTGGGAGTAGTTTGTTGTGTAGGTGTAGGGATAGAGATATGCATACTTTTACCATAAGTATAGCTTTACCACGCATGCTTTTGCGTTGTAATGGCATGCGTGGTAAAAGCATACTCGTGGTAAAAGTATGCGATGTAATGGCATGCGATGTCATTGTCATCACGTTGTAATCATGGGCGTAGGAAGTGTGGGGGACGCGGGGGACATATCCCCCCAGATTTTGTAGTGGGGGGGACGCAGGGGACAAGAGTTAGGGGATGAAAGAATTTCCCCTCTCTCCCCTGTCTGTGGCAGGGCCATTAATATGTCAAAGCGCGAGTGCTTTGACGTGCTAATGGCCCTGTACTTGACCTGTGACCTTCCCTTTTGTTATGCAGCAAAAGCTACAGGATTGTTTTCACACCTCTCCCTTGCCACCATTGCCTTCAGTCTGCATTTCCCGCTCAAGGAAGAGTGGAAGTTTGTTAATTGCTGACTGCAGGGCCGGCTTTAGAGTTGGTTGCGCCCAGTGCGACCCTCTCTGTGGGTGCCCCAACAAACTTTTTTATTTTGAGTTATGCGGGAAAACAATGGTGGTGTAATGCTTATTAAGGGACTCAGATTCATGGCGCTCTGAGCACATGAGATTTAAAATGTGCTATTCACTGCATTCCTGAAAACAAGAAAGGTATTTGGGCTAGAGGCACACAAAGTAAAGGAATATAAAGAGGTGCCCAGAATGCATTAGGTGCACACTGCTGAAAGGCATTGTGTGGCACACACAGTGACAGGTGCAAGGCTACATGAAGCACAGCTAGTGCACGGTGCTTAAACCAATGAGACTTCTAGAATGAAAGGCAAAAAAATGACATCTGATGCTCTGCAAGACACAAAGACAAAGAATTAGCAGGTTAGGCCCTGGTGTATCAGACCTTCACGAAGAAAAGGAGCACAGATGCCCAGTGGTGAAATGGATGGAGAGTGGCTGCTTGAGTGGGAGGATATGTTCGGTTGCTATGCTTTCTTAGCAGTAACATTTTGCCTAATAGCCTAACAGTCTGCCTGCTTAGACGATGCCTGGGTGGCAGGCCTGTTACTGGTGGCTAGAAAGGCTAGATTGTATTACAAAGGTCCTGGCTTGCGAGGGGAAGTCTGGGCACTCAGACATGTCCCAGGGTGTCCACCCACCGAACCTGGCCGAAGGGGATCATAGTGCTTCATGTGAACACTAGATTATAGTACACAAGTCAGATTCATGTTTTTTCCAAGTATGGGGAAATTAAATGCTTTGCCCAGAGTCACAGCATAGTGAGCCAACGCCGGGACTTTAACCTGAGTGCCCAGTTGGAAAGTCAGAAGCTCTATACGTTAGGCCACATCTGGTATCCTAGCCACTTGAATTTGTTGGATGGCAGACTGTATATGCATGAAAGCGGCATAAAAAAAGTCCATACCAGACTGTACACAGCATGGCAGTATCTGAAAAATGATACAGGGCAGACTGTACACACCAGAGCAGCAGTCTAAATGAAGACAAGCCACATCAGTGTAAAGAGGGTCAAAAATAGACTGCATATAAGGGATAGCAGTGTAGACCCACAATTAGGCTGTAAACGAGAAGAGTAGTGTAAAGAGAGATGAGGGCATACTGTACACAGCACACAGGGTTGCTGGGACCCATTGGCCTGAAGGGCCCATTTTCATTCTTTCACTGGGGTCCATGACACACTGATAGGCCTCTGGTAGCAGGAGAGCAGTGTAAATAGGCACAGGCAGACTGCCTACCACTGTAAAGTAAGACAGTATGGATCAGAATAGCGGTGTAAAGGAGGCAGGCTGTTAAGTAAAAACATTGACAAGCAGACTGTTCACAATAAAACGTAAAGGCATGAAAAACGGCGAGACAAGGAAGGCTTGTTCAAACCAAAAGACAGGAGCTGTGTTTTAGCCACAGTGCTTGCCTCAATTTCCTGTGATGGATGCTCTGCTGAAGGCCCGTGCTGTTCCTCTCCTATATCTGAGGGTTGCTCCCTCGAGGGCCCTCGGGCTTGTTGTCAGAAGCCCAAGGGTGCACGGCTGCTTAGACTAGCTGCTGGGCCTCGAGTCCACCACTTTTTTTTAGGACTTGTGCCCTGTTGGGAGATGTATATTAGAGAACTGGTGTTGGCGGTTGTGGGAGGCAGGCTTAGGATATGGTGCACACTCTCTGGAGTGATGCACCGTGCACTAATACAGGCAACCCTTATGGTGATTTTAGTGGTCTTTAATAACCATATAAAGCTCTCAAAGTGGTAGCTGTGGAGAGAAGCATTCAGGCTTATCTTGAAGAAGTGAAAAGCAGCTTGTTTTACCAAAATTAATCAACTGTGTAGATTAGATGAAAAAGAACCACACAGTGATTATAAAAATAAGGCTATTTATTATGCAACACAATCACTAACACATTGGTTTATCTCCTACCCAGAGATATCAACAATACACACAAGAATACTTCAAAATAATGAGGTACTTGGGATCATTCTTCTAGCACCAGAGTCAGTGTTGGGGTATGATTCCAACACGTTTGATACAAAACATGACCCGGTCCAGTGCAGCCGTTATTTAATTAGACATCTCATAATAACTGATGTGCACTATATACCCTAAAATGGCTGATTGCTCTTCCAAAGCCTGGAGAATCAACTCTGGGGCCTGTAGGGGTGTCTTTCTCATGTAGGGGCACCCTCACATTTGGAACCAAGCACCCTGCCTACCTTAGGGGTGACATAGTTTTTAAGTGCAGTGACCTCAGATATAAGGAACTTATAGCTATTGTGAGAGGTGCAAGTACTATCTCACACAGGCTGTAAGGGCAGGCCTGTAGTCAAGTTTAAGTGGACTACCCAATGTGATAAAATACATGCTGCAGCCCATTGGAGCCTCTGGTGTACCTATGTCCGGGGTACCTTTGTGGCATATACTAGCGACGTATAATGTTACACTAGTAGCCAATTGTGGATGTACCAAAGTACTTACCTGAGCCAATTTTGGGCAGAGACCACAGTTGCTGGCGTCCTGATTAGTAGGATCCCAGCAGACTACAGTCAAAACACACTGACCCCAGGAAAAAACAATGCAAGCAGATCCTGCTTTCCTATACCCCCTGCCCCAAACATAAGGATGAGGCTAACCTTTCCCATTTGAGGCTTCATTGTCATAGTGGAAATATCTGGAAAGTCCATCTTTGTTGGCATTTCTACTCCCAAGTCTATGTTCCACTGAAACGTCCATCCCCTGTAGGGAAATGGACCACCTCAAAAGTTTTAGTTTTTCACCCTTCATCTGTTTCAGCCATAAGAGGGGTGTATGGTCTTTCTGAACAAAGAAATGAGTGCCAAACAGGTATGGCCTCAACTTCTTCAAGGTCCAGACCACAGCAAAGACCTCCCTCTCAATAGCTGACCAACGTTTCTCCCTGGTGGTCAACTTTCTGCTTATAAAAGCTGGGGTTGATCCTGGCCCTCTGCATTAAATAGTGACACTACTGCACCTATCCCTATCTCAGAAGCATTTATACGGACAATGAATGGTTTGGAGTAGTCTAGACTTTGCAGAATTGGAGCAGAGCACATTGATTGCTCCAGGTTATTAAATGCCTCTGACAGCTAAATGCTAGATATGCTGCACTACAAGCTTGCAGACATGTTAAGACTTTATTCACCAGCCTCTGAAATGTGGTAGGTGCATTTTCAAGAAATTGATAATGTCCATTGGGGGTTGAAAATGCTGTTTTAGGTTTGAGTCTGATTTGCAAATAACCAGCAGCCAGGTCAAATGTACTGAGATATTTGGCTGTGGCCAAAGTATCAATCAGTTCATTTGAAATTGGATGGGCATTAGCCCTAGTGACTGCATTGAGGCCTCTATTCATCACAAAAACTCATCTCTTTCTTACCATCCTGCTGTGAGATTTTGGTACAAGAACTACAAGACTAGCTCAAGGCCTATCTGAAGCCTCAATGACTCCCAACTCTGGCATCTTTTGGACCTCTGTCCTGATGCAGTCTCTGACATGGTCAGGCTGTCTGTATATTTTACTTTTCACAGGCATGCTGTCACCTGTGTCCACTTCATGGGTACACCAGGTGGTTTGACTGGGTGTCTGAGAAAAGGGACCAGAAATCTGAGAACCTGTCTACAATCATCTTGCTGTTGATCAGTGAGGCTGCCTGCCAAGGCTACTCCAACTGATCTGTCAACAGGGTCCTGAGAGAGGAGATTAGGGAGAAGATCACTCTCTTCCTCCTGTCCCTCATCAGTGGCCATGAGCAAGCTCATGTCAGCCCTGTTAACAAAAGGTTTCAGGTGTATCACATGAAGTACCCTGTGAGGACTTCTTGGAATATCTAGGTCAACTTGGGGCAACTCCACTTGTCTTAGAGAGCTGCTGGGGTCACAGGCCACAACACCCACACTTTCTGTCCTGGCCAGTAAACAGTAAGTACAGATTTTAAGTCATGTCAAGCTTTCTGAAACTCCTGTCTGGCCTCAAGGTTTTTGCTGGCAACCTTCATATGCTCAGCCATGTGAGAACGCAGATTCAGAACATAGTCTACTGTGTTTAGGAGGCTTGAGAGGCTGCTCCCATCCTTCTTTGCCCATACATATTGGACCCCTAACTGGATGTCCAAACAGAAGTTCAAATGGGTTGTAGCCCACCCCTTCTGAGGAACCTCTCTGTAGGGAAAGAGAAGGCAGGTAGTAAGGCATCCCATTTTCACTTCAGCTTTTCTAGGAGTCACATGATCATACCTTTGAGGGTCTTGTTGAACCTTTCAACAACCCCATTGTCCTGTGGATGGCAGGGTGTGGAAAGCTTATAGTTTACACCGCACTCTTTCAACATAGCAGTGATGTAACTAGACATGAAGTTATTACTTCTATCTGACAAGACCTCCTTAGGGAACCCAACTCTGAAAAAGATTCCCAGGAGAGCCCTGGCCGCTGCAGGAGCTGTAGTCATCCTAAGATAAAACTATCTCCAGATGCTGTTGGAGGGTTTAAGCGACCTGCAATGTCTATCCCTACCCTCTCATAGAGAACCATAACCAATGGCAGAGGGATTGGGGGGCCTGTGTAGTGCCACCTGACTTCCTGGTACCAGACATGTGGGGCCAATGAAAGTAAGAGACAAGCCTGCACCAAGTCTTGCTTTGCCCAAGATGTTCTGAAAGGGGAATGTTGTGTGCCAGGGCCAATAAGAACCCCCTGAACTTCGTAGGTATGACCAACCTCCTGGTAGCACCAGGCTTGGGGTCTCTACTTACAGAAAACAGGAGCCCTTCTTCCTGATAAGTCCTGTGAGACCTGCTGAAATGTCCTGCTTCCTCAGCTAGGAATGGGTAAGGTTGCCAACAGGGTAACCCCACTGCGCACTGTGCATGAATGGTCTGTGCTTCCTCAGCAGCAGCTTGATGACTGAGTTGTTCAAGAGAGGAACAGGCCTTCTGCTCCAAACTGAAGTCTTCCCTTGAAGGACCCCTGACCCTAGTTTCTCTGCCTTGTCTGGCACAAGCTCCTCTAGTACAGCTCCTTCACAAGTACTGAGAACATCTTCCTGAGGAGGCTGATTCTCATCGTAAGTCTGAGAGGAGGATACATCTTTAACCTTCTTGCTCCATCTGTTGGGAGCTGGCTGGTCCATTTCTTCAGGATCCAGGGCTCCCACTGTGCCTAACTTCTTGGCTGCAGCCCTAGTGGCAGCAAATACACTGGCTGAAATTCCCATAGTTTCTGCATGAGTCATGAACTTCACCTTAGACCAGGCTGAAGTTTCCAAATGATTGCCCGGTAGACAGTCCACAGGTTGGTCAGGGGATGCCACAACTCTCTTTGGGCCAGTTACCCCTCCCCAGCTGAGATCGACATCTGCCATGGAATGATCTGTCCTGCTATTGTTAGCATTGGTCACTTGGTAAATCTGTCCAAATAGAATTTGCTCAGTAGAGACAAGTTTTTCTGTCACCATAGTGACACTGGCCAAATGTGTCCATGTATGCCACAGCTTCCTGACCATTGATGAGAGGCTGTTGTCTGCATTTACCTAAGTTAGTGGGACTTTACAATTAGGGTGGCGAGCTCAGTGCCACCATCACAAACTAAAACAGCCTGAGTGGGTGTCCTGAGTAGGTCAGAGCCCACTTTAGTACACAAGGTTAACCCAGCTAAACTCTTGGGGGCCCTACCAGTGCTATTGCTAGGGGCACTAGGAGGTTTAGGAGTAGTAGTAGCAGTATTGGTGCTAGACTTAGAGCAATCAGCATCCTTTGCCCTTTTACCTTTTTCCTTACACAAATAGCACCAAGGTTTCTTGTTAGAGTAGGAAGAGGTTTTAGATTTCTCCCCACCTTTCTTGTGGACCTTAGAATAATCTTGCTTCTTCTGGTCAGCACTACCATGAGACATTTGTTGCACTCTGGTACAGACCCAATACTCGGGGAGAGGTCAGATCTGAGTCCACCATGTACTGGTGCAGTTGCTGATTTTGACAGTTGTTAAAGATGTGCTTCCTCACAAGTAAATTGTACAGTCCCTCACAATCATGCACATGCCGTAAGAGCATTCAGTTTATTCTTCCTTTTTCATCCCATCTTTGTTTACTGTGTGCATGAAGATGTGAGATTCAAAAACATGTTTTTTCACATTTGGTCTAATTACTTTGTGAATCGAAACATACTTGCAAACTGTGACTACATGCCTGCCTGTATCAATGTTCCACTACAAAACTATGCAATTGTATTCTTTTAACGGAGTGTACGGTTCCCAGACAATGGTCGATTTGAATCGGGGCACTGGAAAGTCCAAACTTGTTGTCCCTGTCCCCCCCAGAAATTTAGTGTCTCCTACGCCCCTGGTTGTAATACCCGCGTTGTAATGGTATGCGTGGTATTAGAATGCGATGTAATGACATACATCCCTCCTCAATACATAAAACATGGTCCAGATTGAATTATTGGCTAGTCTCTGAGGCGGTAGCTCCATAGGTGGGTGAGGTTGCACATCTTCCACGTACTCTGTCAGATCACTCACTCGTGGTGTTAGATCTGAGGATCCCCACACATCTGGTCCGCTCATTCCAGTGGCGACAGCAGAGGTTGTCGTTGCTGGACTCCATATTCAAAGAGGGGTTGCGAAGGCTATTATTCATTACTTTTTGGACAATGAGCGAACGGTGGAGGGAGCTGCCACACTCTGAGAAGCGTTTAGGGCAACAATACGGGGGGCATGCATTGGTTTGCAGGCGGGTGTGCTGAGGGATTTACGTTAAAGGATGCAAGCGATTGAGAAGACACTAGCGGGTTGGAAAGGCAGTACAAGGAGGACCATTGCATAAAAACCTTGGCAGAAATTAGGGAACTGATCACAGAATATAATGAGACAGCGGATCAAGAAATAAAATATCGGTCTAGGCGCTGTGTGGTTAGAGCCTATGGTAAGGGTGGGAGACCGGGCCGTAGTCTGGCCTCTAAGATCAGGGCATCGCATGCACAAGAGTTCATCACAGAGTTAGAATGCCAGGATGGGACAAAATGCTATAACACGCCTGAAATATTAAATCAATTTGTAGATTATTATTCAGAATGATATGCTCCCAGAGAGGCTGCTACTGGGGACGAGATGCTTGCTTTAGTGCAACCAATTGCGGTGGCGGAGGTGAAGGAGGCCATTCAAGCATTGCCTATGGTAAGGCGTCCGGTAGTGATGGGTTGCCTGGTAAACTACACCCATTTGCACCACTGACACCACTACAGGCTATGCTTGCCATCTCCTCCCACACAAAACTGATTACTCGATTGTATAACGCAATGCAGGTAGACACTGCCCCACAACATAGCAGGGGGATGGAGAGGTGGAATGAGTTGCTTGACACTCCCATAGCATGGAAAGACTGGGAATACCGCTGCGCTTTAACAAGATATTTACCAGCTAACTGTAATTTGCGCATTCTCTATTTTAAATATATACAACAAATTTACTACTCGCCCAAGCAACTGCAAAGATATGGTTTGAGAGAGACGGCCAGATGTAAGCGATGCAAAGAGCCAGATGCGGATTTCATACAAATGCTGTGGTACTGTGAAAGAGTGCACACATTTTGGGTACAGGTAACTAATGTGTTATATGATAGGCTCCTGGAACCGGATGGTTGCACCCTGCAAGTGTGTCTGTTGGGACTTTTGCATACTTAAAGCCACAGAACCGGAGACTAGTAGCAGTTGCACTTTTATTAGCAAAACAGAAAGTGACACAAAACTGGAAAGGCAGAGGTGTCCCCGAATTGCAGCAATGGTTAGTGGATATCACATATTGTAGAGATCAGCTATCCCAATAAGCAGAGGAACTCCCAGTACCGTCTTGACCTAAAGACATTGGGGCTCCTCCCTTTACCGTACCGTGCTGTAGAGTCAATGTGAACAACTGCCTGACGACTTACCTGAGGTTTGATCTTCCGACCAAGCCCTGCTCCCTTCATGAATATTCTATGCTGTATAACAAACATTGTGCAGTGTAACCGTCCAGTGTACTGTAAGAGCAATATGGTGTACGTTTGTATGAGTTATGTTGTCGTGAATGTATGTAATTCAGATCATTAATAAAAAAATTAAAAAGAAACCGGGCCGGATCATAAAATATTATTGACTGGGGTCACTGAATGTCTTTGATGGTAAGGCAGCGCTTGGTGCACATAGCTTTTTCCACTGTATTATAGAAGCAGATTCCTACAGGTGGTAATGTGTGATAGGACGGTGTTGTGAGGCATTTTGTTGTGGAGGTGATGTGTTCTGATGTTTGTGGTGCTATGTTTTATGCTGCGGTGTGTCATTGTGTTGGTTTACATACTGTTCTTACTGTTTTGTTCTCTCTTGTCCTTTAATTGTGCTGTTATCTTGCTTTGTATATGTTAGTGTTACATTAGATCAGTCAAAAAATGCTGCCCCATTTCAAACCAAAAGCAGCACATACGTTTAAAGTGAGACAAGGAAGCATTTGGCACTGTCTATGGTGCTGAAATTGCGATATTAGCTATGACAGTGGGTATAGATTAAAAACAATGGGGTGTACACTAGGATATTATGGTCCTAAGACCCTCACTCAAGATGTCAACATGTTCCAGCCCCTACAACTGGCCTGTAAGGTCCAGCCTTTCATCAGGACGTATGTCAACATGAATACCTATTCAGTGAAAACCTGACCAGGCACTGCTAGTAAAATGCATGCGAGCACTATAATTACTCACCTTAATGTAGTATGTAGTATGGAGTACGACTGTGGCATCCGTTTGATCGACGGCACAAACCTGGTGCGAGCAGTCTCTATCAGGTGCAACTGCAGTGTTTCCCTTGTGGGACTTTAGGGGCACGGCCCGCGTTTCCCCCAGAGAAGCTCAGTGGTTTACCAAAACGGGTGCCACCATCGCGCTCCATATACATTAAGGCGAGTAATTGGTCACTGAGAGAAGGATCACGATTCTGCATTGTGGTACAGTCATACTTTGCTTTTGAGTGTTAGAACTTTAGGGAGAGTGTATTTCTTTGCCCCCCCCCTCGGAGTTTGTCAGGGATTTTTTTTCCTTCCACTCCGGGTGACGAGTCTGGCCTTCGGTCCTCGGTTCTCTCCTTTTGCGATACCGTTGAAATTGCGATTCTCCAGCTCTCTAACATCTTAAGGCTGTGCAATCTTTAAAACACTTGCTTTGCTCACTTAATGTGATGCGGCCCAATGTCTCAAATTAGCACATTACCCCCCACATGCATCAATGTTCCCGTTTGCGAATTCTTAATTGCGAAAATTAAGGAATCGCAATTAAGAATTCGCAAACGGCTATGCATTAAAAAATCGCAATTTATTTTGCGATTCCTTAATTTTCCTTAATTGCGATTCACAATTTGCGAATCGCAATTAAGGAATCCCTTTCCATTGATTCCTATGGGCCTAGAGGCCCATAGGAATGAATGTGAAGGCATTCTCATTTTGCGATTCGCTAATAAGGAATCGCAAAATGAGAATGCAATCTCAAGGGTGCAGGGGGGGGTCCATTGGACCCCCCCTGCACCCCTGAAATGTACCTTAAAGTGCTTTTTTCACACACACATGCCCAAAGGGCATGTGTGTGTGTTTAAAATGAAACTTTCAAAAATTCACTTTTGTGCATTTTTGAAAGTTTTTGAAAATTACCATGAAGGTTAACTTCATGGTAATTTACCACTTCCAATTTGCGAATTCGCAATTTTAAAAAAGTCATGCATTGCATTTAAGAAATCGCAAAATTGCGATTTCTTAAATGCAATCGCAATTTAAGAAATCGCAAATAAATTGCGATTTCTTAAATTGCGAAAAAGCCAAAAAGGTTAATGCATCCCAAAACAATGAATTGCATTCGCAAACGGACGAATTTTGCGATTCGCACCGTTTGCTAATGCAATTCAGTTTGATGCATTTATTTTTTTAATATGTTTATTTGCATATTGTGAAAGCATAGCATGGTATTGGCATCATACAAGTAATAGTGCAATAATGGGTACTATGCGGTATAAGTAAGGCAGACATCGTAAACATTTTCTTTTTTTTGTTGCTTCTATAGGTAATCAAACAAACCCCCTTATTCACCCCCCTCCCACATCCCTGGCATCCCTCCCCTAATCGCTCCGTGTAGAAAATTAAGTATGTACATTGGTAGTTGGCTACTCCCATAGAAGATAAAGCAGCTTTGAAGCAATACAGTAGACATTTCAGTCAACAATAGGCACAATTGTCAGTATGACGGGTTGCCCCGATGTAATCGTGTCGTGTAGCACCGTGGACGTCCGTGGCAGTTGGCTGTGCATTACAAACAAGTCATAATTCAGATTGTGGGGGATACGACAGTAGACTCATCTTCTCCCGCTGTCTCAAAAGCCCCAGTAGTGTAAACCAGTCCAGCGAAATCAATATTTTCCTATGGCCCCTTCGTTCCTCACGTTGTAACGCCTCCCCTTCCGCCCTGCTCCAGCGTACAACTTCAGACCTCCACATGTCAGGGGCTGGTGGCTTAGGCGATTTCCATCGCATGGTTACGGCGCGTTTCGCTAACAGTATAGCCAAATCAGCAAAACGTGTCGACACACTCCTTTTGCGCGCCGCTGGGCCCAGTCCCAGTAGTGTACGTTCCGACGTGTATGGCAAGGGGGGTGCACCCGCGGTAGTGAGCTCCTCCCGCACAGTAGTCCAGAAGTAGCCCAATCTCGGGCAGTCCCAGAGCATGTGCAGCAGTGAGGCATCATCTGTACCGCACCGGGGGCAGGAGTCCAAAGCGTCAGGGAACATAGCATGTATACGGCGAGGTGTGAGATACGCCCTGTGCAGTATCATTAATTGGATAAATTTGAACTTCGGGTTTCTGGCCACTCTCTTGGGGTGTTGTAGAATACGCTCCCATTCCCTATCTTCGAGCAGCCGTCCAATGTCGGCCTCCCATTTCGCCTTCAAGGGCAACAGAGACACCGCTCTCCCCGCTCTGATGCCAGTAGTCAGCCATCTAGTCAGGTGGCTTCCCGTCCCCATTAGGTACTGCATTGACAGCAGAGGGTTAGTGGGAGGCTCATCACCGTTGTGTGTCCACATCATTGTCACGAAGTGACGTAAACCAGCATATAAAAGGAACAAACCCCCTGGAATGAGGTGTGCAGCCCTGAAGTCCTCAAAGGACATCATGTGTCCATTTGCAAACAGGTCCCCAACGTGCATGACCCCTGCGTCGTGCCACGAAGTTAGTCTTTGCGTCGTGAGCATTCCGGTCTCCAGTGGAATACCCAGTAACGGGATTGTGGGGGCGTACGTAGTCGCGGAGGTTGTGTACTTAACCGCCCTCCGCCAATATCTTATTGCAAGTCGGAGAAGAGGGGGGGTGTCCCTAGGAAGTACCGAATGGGGCAAGAGAAGAGTATGGATCCTCCCAGTGGATCGATCCTCTTCCGTCATGACTATTTCATGTAGGTTTCGGCCTGCTAGCCAGTATGCCAGCCATTGTAGCTGGCAGGCAAAATTATAGGCCCGGAAGTCTGGTACTCCCAGTCCTCCTGTCTCAGTGGTCAGCTGCAATTTGGCAAGTCCTACGCGTCTCCGCCCTGATCCCCATATTAGCTCCGTCAGGAGTGTGTCAAGCGTCTTGAAAAACGGCGCCGGTATTAGGAACGGTAGGTTAGTGAAGAAGTAGATGAGTCTGGGGAGCACCACCATCTTCGAGATCGCTACCCTGCCCATCACGGATAGAGGTAGCGATGTCCAAAACTGTACCTGCGCCTTCAGTGCCCGTATTGCTTTGCCCAGGTTGCCGTCTATCATCTCCTCCTCACCTCTGTAGACTTGAATTCCGAGATAGCGGATAGTGGTTTCCGCCATTTGGAAGGTGTATGGCGGGAAGAGCAGCGGTGTAGATGGACCAGTAGCATTAAAGCAATATCCATATGACTTGGGCCCGCTAATCGTCAGGCCCGACAGTAGCCGGAAGTCCTCGAAAAGCGCGGGGAGTGGGTCCAGGTCACCGTGGACATCACGGAGGTATAGGATTATATCATCCGCATACGCAGATACCACATGAGTTTTCCCGCCTCTCTGAATGCCCCGGTGAGGTGCTTCCCTACGCAGCCGACAAAGGAGCGGCTCGAGTGCCAGAACAAAGAGGAGCGGAGAGAGCGGGCACCCTTGTCTGGTGCCTCTGTAGATAGCCAAGGGTTCAGAGATACACCTGGACGTACGCACCCGTGCCGTGGGTTGGGTATACAGCAATCGGATCCATGCAATATATTCCGGAGGTAGCCCGAACTTTGCAAATGCTGCAAACATGAAGTCCCATCTGAGGGAGTCGAAGGCTTGCTTCAAGTCTAGGGAAATACAACCCTCCCTGCTCACGTCACCTTGGTCTCGTGGCATCAGTTGGGCCAGCCTACGAAGGTTCATAGCAGTACTTCTACCAGGCACAAACCCGCATTGATCGGGGTGGATCAGCTGGGGGACGTATTGCGCTAATCTAGTGGCCAAAATCTTGCTCAGTATTTTGTAGTCGGTGTTAAGTAGGGACAAAGGCCTGTAATTAGCCAGTTGCATACCGTCCCTACCCGGTTTCGGGAGAGAAGTTATCAACGCCTGTAGGGAAGTCTGGGGGAGAGTGGCAGTCCGCAGCGCCTCTTGGTAAATAGTCAAAAGCCGTGGAGCAAGTATGTCAGTATATGCCCCATAAAATTCTACGGGCAAGCCGTCCGTCCCAGGGGTTTTATTTCTCGGGAGGGCACGTATTGCCTGTCTAATCTCTGCTGCTGTTATAGGACGTTTCAAGTCATCGCTCTGCCTAGCTGTCAGTTGGGGGAGATCCAATCCTTCCATGAAGTTCTCCAATGCTACTTGTGATACAGGCTGATGCCAGCCATACAGCGTAGTGTAGTATTCCTTAAACGCAATGTTAACTCCTAATTGAGTCGAGGTCAGCGTACCCCCCTGGTCCACTATTTCCAATACGGGGAGGTGTGTCGGGGCGTCCCGGATGATGCGAGCTAACAATGGTCCCGACCTATCAGCTTGCGTGTGTTGTCTGGCAGTGTGTTCTCGGTAGTCCAGTAAGCGTAAGTCCTCTAGCAGCTCAGCGTGTCTAATATGTGCTTCTTGTAGTGGTGTAAAGGGTACGTTTGTGCCCGCCGCCTCCCGCTCTAGCATGGCCAATTTACCCTCTATGTCCTTGAGTCCATCAAGCACCTCCCTTTTCATACCCACCCGGATGGCCATCGCCTCTCCCCGTATGTACGCTTTAAACGCATCCCACTCAATGTGTCTAGAGCTAGCTGTATTAGCATTTGTACCAAAATAGGTCTCTATGGCGGACGCAATTGATGTCTTGAAAACAGCGTCCTCTAGCAATTCAACAGGTAAACGCCACGTCGGGATCGGCGTCAGCACTTTACCCCATTGTATCGTCAGTTCTACAGGGTTGTGGTCTGAAAGCGTCTTTCCCATATGCTGTGCCGTGAGAATTGCCCCCAACAGAGGGCGGAAGCAAAACACCCGGTCAATTCTGGTGTGCAGCTGGTGGGGCGGGGAAAAGAAAGTATACTCCTTGTCAGAGGGGTGTTTATTGCGCCAAGCGTCCGTCAGGTCCCACCCTTCGGCCCATTGCGTCAGCGCAGCCGCCTGTTTCCTACTGTCTGTAGCGTGTAGTGGTGGATGTGATCTGTCTAACGTAACATCTAGCACAGCGTTAAAATCCCCCCCAACAATCCAGTGATATCCCGCCCAATCCACTAACACATCATTAAGACTGGTTAGGAAGTCTGACTGCCCTGAGTTGGGTGCATAGACACATCCGAGTACAACAGCAGTCCCATCCAGCATACCCCTCACCAAGACATATCTCCCTTCCTTATCAATTCTCTGCTCCATAGGTTGAAAAGGTACAGAGTTGCGGAGCCATACAGCCGCCCCCCTCGAAAATGCAGAGTAGGACGTGGCGAAGAGCTGGCCCTTCCATTTCTTGGACAGTTTTGAGGCCTCAGCAGTGTTCAAATGTGTCTCTTGGAGGCAAGCTATCATGGTCCCTCTACGGTTGAGTTGTGCCAGTATTCTATGTCTTTTATGGACAGAGCCCATGCCCCTCACGTTCCAGGTGCACACAGTGTAAACATTAAGTGGCCCCATGACTGATCGTGTACTGTGTCAGTGATGTGCTCGTCGGTGAGCAAGCCAATTGTATCCTGCGGTAGTGGGAGAGTGCCAAGTAAACGGTTAACCCCTGAACAATGAGGTCCCCAGATAAACAGACCCGGGGTCCAAACCTCGGTACCCAACGTGGGTAAAAGTCAAACAAAACCATGTTCATACGATGGGGGGTATAGTCAATGCAATGCCGATCAGTGCTAGGCCGTGGTGACATAGCAAGCCCTAAGCAGATTTTAACCCTTTAGGCCACCCACCTGATCGTGGCCAGTCATGCCAGGCATACAGTTCATACATTACCACCCAGGCAGTGTTCAAGGCGTCGGTGTCAGAATTCCGCAGCCATTTGCGCCGTGATCTTGGGGAAGAGCTGCAGACTGTCTGCCGATCCCGAAACCTCAGTGCGGGTGCCCGACATGCTGGCGATGTCCCCCGCCATGTCCGCGTCGTGAGCAGCCAGCGCCTCCTCCGTTAGTTGCACCACCTTCAGGTTCCCTTCCAAAGTGGTCGCCGTGGCCTGTCCAGTCGGGGGGTCCTTATCTTGGGGGGCTGGGCCAGTGGCAGCAGTAGTGCGTTGTCGGTTCGGTCGATGACGTTGACCGCTGCTCCCACCCTCAGCGAATGGGTCCTGTGAGGTGGTCGGCGTTAGCGTTACCTCCATCCGTTCCTCCGCTTCTTCCGGTGTGTCGAAGAAGTGCGATTTGTTGCCATGTAGAATCTTGAGTCGGGCGGGAAACAGGAGGGCATACTTCAACTCCCGCTCTCGAAGCTTGCGTTTAACTCCCAGAAAGGTGGACCTGGCTCTTTGTACCTTCGGTGTAAAGTCTGGGTACACCGACACAGTCTTGTCCTCATAACGGATCGGAGCTTTCTCCCTGGCAGCACGCAGGACTGTGTCCCTATCTTTGTAGTTGAGGAGGCGAGCAATCAATGGACGTGGAGGCGCTCCCGGTTGAGGCGGTTTAGATGGCACCCTGTGTGCCCGTTCCACACTGTATAGGGCCGTCAGGTCTTCCGGGCCCACCATCTGTTTAAGCCAGTCTTCCACGAATTGGGTAGGGTTCCTCCCCTCGCTGCGTTCCGGAATGCCCAAAATGCGGACATTGTTGCGCCGGGCTCGCCCTTCTGCATCGTCCACCTTGTCCCAGAGTTGTTTGAGCTGTTTTTCCATGCCCTTGATCTTTGTAGAGTGTTCCGTCTGCTGGGGTATCAGGTCGTTAAGTGCTATCTTCTGTTCCGATACCCTCTCTGCAAGCTTGTTGTGATCAGCTCGGAGCAGGGAGAGGCCCGTCGCCATGGTGTCCATTCGCGATTCAAGCGCTTCCCTTGTAGCCCTGATTTCGTTTAGGATAAGGTCCAGTTTGGCGTCTTGCGATCCCTTCCCGGTCGACGGGATAACATCTGCGTTTGAGGAGGCCAGTGGGTCCTCCGAACCGGTGGACTGCATATCCGTCAAAGCGCCCTGGTCCTGGGCCCTGCCCCTGTGCCTCCCCATAGATCTGGTGTGCAGGGCGCCGCTGCGCTGGGCGCACACACTCGAAGTAGTCCTCACCACGTGTCAGTGTGCAAAGGTCGAGGGGTCTGGCAATCCTGGCAGCAGGTAGTCGGCGAGGGGATGGGATACCAATGTTGTAGGTGCCTGTGCAGAGGTAAGGAGCCTGCCGGGCCCGCAACGAGTATAGCGCTCTAGGTGGGTGCAGGCGTGCAGCGTCGGTGATCCACTGCGCCACAGTGGGACAAATGGGGTGGCGTGAGTCAGCTCAATCAGGATTAATACGCTGGAGGGCACTGCAGCATGAAGGGCCCTCCGCAGTTTTGCTCAGCAGTCCCCACAGTGGTGTTACAGGGCGCAGTGACCCACCACACAGCGCAGGATAGTTCCTGGGTCCGCTATTTCTTGCTTGTAGACTCACTGGGTGCCCTGCAGTGTCCCTCCGCCGTTGATCATTGTACGTGCCCTCGTGCGCCGCACTCGGCAGCCCGTCCTGCCGTGTGCTGGGTGGTGGTCCGGCGCCCCGGGGGGCAAGGCAAGATGGCGTCCCCTACCGGGGGTGTGGAGCCGGGCCCCGTCGTGCAGTCGCTGTCCGCCTGCGGGCACACACGGCAGGTCTCAGGGCTTCTCGGCGCCTCCCGATGCCAGATGGCCGTCGCGCAGTGTGTCGGACCCCAGCAGCGCGCGGGCCCCACCGCGGCGGGGTCGCTTCGGCGCAACAACCCGGTTCGGCTGGCAGAGTGGGCCGGGCTCAGCAGTCAGGGCGGCCCCCCCCCCGGTGGTTCCAAGGGGGAGTCCCAGGACAGCGAAAGCAGGGACAGGGACTCCGTCGAGCAGCCGCTTTTCGTGCCGGCAGGCACCTCAGAGAGTCCCGCAGCGTCTCGCTGGTCCGCCGCCGTGAGTCCGGGCGCGCTGGAAATCGGGACCGCGGCTTCACCCCTCGGCGCAGGCCCAGCCAGCCAACTCCCTCGCGCTCAATCCCGGGCAGCGCCGGAAGGTAGATGTCGGTCGCCGCCGCCCCACTGGCCGCTGCAGAGGGTCCTGGGGTGGAATCCGGGTGAGTGGTGTGGTCAGGGATAAGGATGTGCAGCAAGTATCGTGGGCTACGGACGGAGCTTAAAAACTACACGTCCGCCATGATCGGCGTTTAGCCACGCCCCATTCATTCAGTTTGATGCATGTGGGCAATAATAGTGCTCACTTTAAAAAAAACATTTGTATTCAATGTATTTATTTTTTTGTTGGTATACTCGCAATATTTAAGTCAGATTAGTCATTATTTTGTGTATTATAATCCTCTTACAAAAAAGTAGTGTACAGATAAATCACATCAGGTTTTGCATGTAATGGACATAAGAGGCTTGTCTACTATGATTATTACCATATAAACAACCCAATACTGGGTGTGGCGACTACAGAGCCTCAAAGATCTCATCTAAATGGCATCAGCATTTCACAACATGTCTTCTCAAGCAACACTGGTGGTGCATTCTCTGGTCATTTAATGGGGGCGGGGGTTCAGGTGGGTCCTGAGGTCGCCGGTAATTTTTCCTTTCTTCCTTTTGTCTAGTGATTT
The DNA here is from genome assembly GCF_964261635.1 of Lissotriton helveticus. NCBI lineage: Eukaryota > Metazoa > Chordata > Amphibia > Caudata > Salamandridae > Lissotriton > Lissotriton helveticus. Next base: position 607,990,813 of record NC_136059.1, on the reverse strand, counting down.
GCAGGGAAGCAAAGGTTCTGATCTCATACAAAAGAAATGGTGGTGTGGCACACCGTAGAGTTTATAATGTAATCCAAAGGTAAAGTGCAATAAGCTTTTTCTTAACTTTTCCGGGCGCCTCAAGAGTGTTTCTCTCCCGGCCGGTGAGAGAATAGCTTGAAAACAATGTCAAAGGTGGCGTGGGATCATCCCACGCTGAATCTTGAGGAGCACCAGTGGGCCTTGGCCTCAAAATTATCAAACGTTACTTCAGTTTAAAGCTGAAAATATCTTGATTCAAATTGTATCTTCATAGTTGTATATTTAGACGTCATATAATCAACCGTAGATCAGTCATTGGTTTCGACATTTACGTATCAATCCATTATAAATCCCATAGTTAATCCCAATGCATTTCGGGACATAGCGTCCCTTCATCAGGGGATCTATTGAGGAGACAAACATCGTATTAGGGCGGACATAAGAACGGGGCTCATCTATCACACATGTGAAAAAGGAAAAGAAAATTAGTGCTCCACGCATAAGGTGTTGCGTCATAGCCCAAGACCCGATATACCATTCTAATGAATTAGAGACTGAAATCAGTTTTTATAAATTCATGCGAAATCTCCGATTACGCCATTTCTTCACTAACGTGAATCCTCCAACTGGCCCCAGCATTCAACACGCTTGTAGAGAATTGAAAGTGAAGAGCCAATTTATGGCCCCTGTCAGTCATAAAATATTGGATTCATATGAGACAATAACCCTTAAGGCATTACAAGATCACCACAAAAAGACTCCACCCAAGTTAAAGAATTTCGGTACCAAAGATTACAGGGCTCTACGAGAAATCACCAACAATCAGAATATCACCTGCTGCAGAGCGGACAAAGGAGGAGCATTAGTAATTTTGGACCATGATTACTATCATCGTAGTGTCACAGCCCACGTAAATGATGAACATTTATACATGAAATTAATTTCAGATCCCACACAAGCTTTTTCAAAAATTCTGAAAACCATCCTCGACAAAGCTTTACTCATGGGAACGCTTTCCCAAAAGGACTTGAAATACTTGATTCAGCCCAATCCGAAATGTCCCAGCATTCATATGCTGCCCAAAATTCATAAGTGTCTCCAACAACCACCTTTCAGACCCATTGTTTCGACAAAAACATCGATCCATGAACCCATCGGGAAATTCGTGGATATGTACCTGCAACCACTTGTAAAAGAAATGTCCACCTATATACGTGATTCCACGAATTTCTTGAACAAGGTGAACAAAGTGACCCTGCTTCCAAACACCAAATATACTTTAGTCACAATTGATGTTTGTGCACTATATACATCCATACCTCACAATAGAGGTATAGACGCATTGGAATCTTTTTTACTACCTCATTCAATAGATGAAGATCTAAAAGTACTCCTTTTGGAACTAATGCATTTCATGCTATACCATAGCTACTTTGTTTGGAACAACGATTTCTTTCTCCAAAGAGTCGGAACCGCTATGGGAAATTGCGCAGCGCCGAGCTACGCGAATTTGTTTATGCATCGGCTAGAAATCGACAACATTCTGGAAATTCCTCAATGGCGCAACAAAATCCAAACCTATTGGAGATACATCGACGACATCTTTTTAATTTGGTCTGGGGCTCCAGAAGAGATCGTTGAGTTTCTGACTCACCTAAACCAAGTTGATGACCACATACGGTTTACTCACAACATTGATCCCAACAGCTTGCCTTTTTTAGACATTCAGGTTTCCATTGACAATGGTAGATTAAAAACCAGCTTGCATATCAAAGAAACGGATCGCAACAACGCCTTACTATACACCAGTTGCCATCCATCTTCCTTGAAAAGACATTTACCATATTCCCAATTGTTACGGGCCAAAAGAATTTGCTCTGAAACACAAGATTACCAAAAACATGAAACCAACATCTTACGCAAATATAGAGACAGAAAATACCCAGACACGATCTTATCAGAGGCTCAAGATCGCATAAAGACAAAAACCAGAGAAGAATTACTGTTTCAGTGCATTCGCCAAAAAAAACCTGAGAGACCAGTATTTGTGTCGAAATATTCTACGAATAGCCCAAACATCAAAAAAATCCTTTTACACAATTGGTCAATGGTACAACTAGAACCTGACTTTCAGGGAATTTTCAATAGTACCCCCTTGTTTGCCTACCAAAGAGCAAAGAACTTAAAGAATATGTTAGAACACACTCCATCTCACAGAGTTGACACCTTTTCTGGAACGAAACCATGCCATAATTGCAGTCACTGTCACAATATAATTAGTGGCAATTCCATCAATCATCCACGTACTGGCAAAACCATACAGCTTAAAACCAATGCTACATGTGACTCCATGAACCTGGTGTATTTGTTAAAATGCCCATGTGGTTCACCATATGTGGGAAAGACTGAGCGAAAATTAAAGATCCGTTTAACGGAACACAAAAGCACCATTAGAACCCGGAATGTGAAATCCCCACTGGCTGCACATTTTATATCAGCTTCACACAACATCAGTCAGCTGAGATTCCTTGCACTGGAGGTTGTCCCCTTGAGATCGGGAGTCGATAACCACAAGAGATTGTTACAACGAGAGTTAATTTGGATGAAAATTCTGGACTCGTGCCAACCTTTTGGTCTGAATGACCGTACAGAATATAGTTGTTTCCTTTAAGTACTGTTTTTTCCCATACTTATCTCACTCATCTTCACCCAACTATTTTCTTTAACTTTTGACATTCTCATTTGTGAACTTTCCTAATCTGCAGTTTCCCACATTTCTCTTTTACTGTGTTTTTATACTGTGTATACATATTATTTTTTATTTTTCATTTTTCTTTCTAAACGTTTAATTTACATTCATTGAACCATGATGGTACTGTGTTTTATGTTCATTGCCCCGAACGTCCATTGGTTAATTCACCTGACTGTGTTTATTTAGTTAAGTCCCTTGTTTGTGTTAAGCATCCTAGCCTTTCTAAATGGTCCGTTTTCTAGTTATCCACTACCTTGCATGCCATTTCCCCGAGTCCGTTTTTTATGTTACCGTTTATTTTTCCGGTGTCCGTCTTTTACATTATCACCCTCCCCTGCACGCCATTACTCGCACTGAACGCGGTAACGCTGGATCACTTGGAACACGCCCGACCTTTTGGTGAGTTTCATCAGGTACTTTTCACAGGACTTTAGGGTCCGCTAGAATCGATGCGCTCTAAGCTCTTGGGATTATCCACGCTGGCATAATGGTTTAACTGGTCCTGTGTGGGCTTTCGTACTTTCGAATATTCACGCCGGCTACTTCGTTTTCACATGCATTACCGCTAGGGTACTCTAAACAGGCACTTCTGTTTGACTCAATCCGATTTTCGTCTCACTTGCGTTAAGATTCCTGCAGCTTTAGTTGCATGCAATGACTCGCACTTTTTTTCTTTCTGTCTTATTTCACACGTTTTTTTAGTTCCAACCACCTGCATGTTTTCACTATCTCAACCAGGGATGGTTTATACAGTGAATACCTGGTCTTGGGCTATGACGCAACACCTTATGCGTGGAGCACTCATTTTCTTTTCCTTTTTCACATGTGTGATAGATGAGCCCCGCTCTTATGTCCGCCCTAATACGATGTTTGTCTCCTCAATAGATCCCCTGATGAAGGGACGCTATGTCCCGAAATGCATTGGGATTAACTATGGGATTTATAATGGATTGATACGTAAATGTCGAAACCAATGACTGATCTACGGTTGATTATATGACGTCTAAATATACAACTATGAAGATACAATTTGAATAAAGATATTTTCAGCTTTAAACTGAAGTAACGTTTGATAATTTTGAGGCCAAGGCCCACTGGTGCTCCTCAAGATTCAGCGTGGGATGATCCCACGCCACCTTTGACATTGTTCTGATCTCATACACACAGCACAACTTAACGAACTATGGGCCTGATTATGAGTTCAACGGTCTTACCGCCATACCGCTGCAGCGGTGGTCTCAAGAAGACTGCCACGCAGTGGTCTCCCACCAGCCATATTACAATGTCACCGCTGGCCCAGCTGCAGTGTTTCTGATGGCGGCGAAATGTGTGTATATTTTGACTGCACAAGTGTTAAATGTACGCATATGCATGACATATGAAAAAATACCTACTACGATTGCTGGAGTCCGGGCCATATGTGCCCATGTACAGTCTATGAGTAAATAGTGTAAAATGGACTTAACTGGATTTTGGCGCCAACAAGGTTGTTTTCTTTGGGGTCAAGATGCTGCTGTGAAAGGGGGCCCTGGAGGAAGGAATCCACATAGGATACTGAAGGGAGGAAAAGGAAATGGGTGAGTATGCACCGCAATTCCTTCGATTCCGCCATCTCGAACCAGGTGGTCTTCTTTGCCACGGTTGATTTAACAAAAAAACAACTCATAATTCCGATGCTTGTGAACTTGTCAGCACAGCCTTCTGGCAGCAGCTATCCCCCTACCGAAATTGAGGACGTATGCAAATAGCTGATGGCATCGGCGAAACTCCGGCGGTCTTTCCTTCAATAGATCGCCAACATCGTAATTCAGTGGGCATACCACCAACTGTGCGGGGTGTATTTGAATTCGCTTTGACTGATTTTCCTTTACGGCCAAACTCATAATCAGGCCCTTAGTTATTGCATGGTAAGTCAGTTTGTAGTCAGTCTTCAATTCTGTCAGTATTGAATCCTATATCAACAGCAGGTCTGAACGCTTGGGTTGTCTGGACAACTGCTTTTGCTCCTTTCTGCATTCCCTGTTGTCATTTCCCCAAAACGGATCCCTTTGCGCCTTCCAAGACATGGCTATAAACCATTTAACCAAAACCAATGCACGTCAGTGAAATTGTATTTCTACTTCGACTTCCTGGACCCATGTAGCAGACCAAGTAGGCTGGATTCAATCCCCAGTCCAACCTTTTGTCTACTAACATGGATATTGTATCAAACACATCTTTCCATTATGGCTGCAGTGTGGGGTAATTCTGACCATATGGTAGATTCTTGCATCATCTTTCCAACATCTAGGGCGCTCATCCTTGATGTTCCTATTTACTTTATGTAACCTTTTAGCAGTGAGGTATACGAGGTGTAGGTAACAAAATTGGATTTAAACTGTGCATTGCATGAGACCTTTTCCACATACTGTTTAATGCTTGCCTTTTCACCATTAGGCATTGCCATACCCAAGTCTGCTTCCTATTTGCTTCTAACCTCCCAGGGTTCATGTCTGCACTGTTCAAGTAGTGTCTAGTACAAATTTGTCATTGCCTTGCCATCAGTGCCTAATGCAAGTATCAACCTCAGTGTTATATGTATTTTCTGCGTGTCCAGAGCTTGACATCACATAATTAAAGCTACCTTAACTATACTTGATACATCAAGAATTAAAAATGTTCTAGCTACCGTAACAAAGCTTTCAAATCTATTAGGGACTTGGAGGCGAGGATTAAGCTAACACCCTCTTCGCTTTATAAATAGCAGCCCTTTCGTTGTATTTATAAGAAAACTACAGTTCCCATGAACCATTGCAATATTAGTTAAAACAAACAACAGACAATGTCACTGAACATCCAATTAGGAGACAGGGTGACAGGAACTGATTGGGTGCCACAATAAGAAGAGGTTAAGAACCTTGTTGACATCCAACAGTCCCGAATAACATAGTTCTGGTGGCAGGGACAACCAAATGCATCTAAGAAGGCAGCACACAAAAGAGTGTTCCTCTGCTGGAGCCCCTTCCACTGGCACATGGCCCGCAGGATGGCTGAGAGAATGGTGTTAATGGAACAATAGTCCATGCCCTGTTGTGCTAAACTGGCCAGGAATTTATGAATCTGAACTACATTTGCACCCCAAAGGATCACAGCTCCGTCGAACACATTAATAGACCCATCTCGGCCATTCAAACTAGTAACACTTGATGGTGCCCTCGGACCAGGCCTTTGACAGAAGGTTCTCAGCCTGTGCTGAAAGTCTCGGGGAGCGGCCATCGACTCCGGAAGTCCGCCACGCCATCAAGCGAAGGGACCCTTCCACAACCAGTTGGTAAGGAATCCAGTCCAGACTGAGAAGTGGAGTTGCAAATTGGGGGACCTGGATTGCAAAATCCCAAGAAAGTGCCAGAAAAACTAAAAACTAAACTTGAGTCTTCCAAGTCAGGGCGATGAAAATGACGTCTGCCCTCTGGCGTCATATCTGGGCCGATACACTTGTGAACATTGTAAATAGGGAAAATGCATAACCCTTCTCAGGTCCTCGGTCCTGCAGGAATGCATCCGTGGCCGATGCTAGTGGATCTGGTCTCCAGCTGAAGTATTGGGCAGTTGGTGATCAAACCGCAAGGCAATCAGGTCCACAGAAAAGGGCCCCACTGGGCCTGAGGAGTGGTGAAGACTTCCGGCTGAAGCTTCCTCAGACTGGGATCTCGGAATGAGGAGACTGCCAGTCCGCCTCTCAATTGTCCCGATCATGAAGGTACTCCACCGAGACAAATATCTGATGATCTAGGCAAAACTGCCAGAAGTCGGTCACCAGGTCCGAGAGTATCTTGGGAGAGTGCCTCCCAGGGGATTTATATACCTGACCAATGAGGGCTCCTCCGCTAAGGCGGAGGAGCGTTGCCCCACTGCTTTTTTGCAGTGACACAAAGGTAAAATAAAATGATAATAACTTGTGTTATTATCATTTTATTTTCTCCTACTTCTGCTTTCTTTGCGTTAGGGGTCAGGGGCAGGGGAGGAGTGGTAGCACCATCCTAAAGTGTGCAGTGACAGCTTGGCCGCCCAAAACAGTCTTGTGCACTACACATGTTCTCCATGCAGGCTGCATTACAACCCACATGGAGAACATGGCCAGCCCCTCAGTCAGAGTCTGATCGCCGAAACACGGCGCTCACACCAATCACAATGCTGCTTGTTGGTGATTGGCTGACTGGTGGCCTGGGTGTGCGTCCGGTAAGGCTGAACGATGGAGAACTACGGAGGTGAGGAAGCATAGAGAAGGTACGTTTTTATTTTAAAAAAATGTATTCCCTCTTCCACTCGTTTCCTCCCCACCTCCCACTCCCACACCCTACCTCCTGCATCCTCCCCCCTCCCGCCCCTCCCGCCCCTCCCTCCCACCTCTGATCAGTGCTGGCCCTCCGGTACCTGAGAGCTGAAATGCTGTCCATTTTGAGTAGTACAGAGGACTGAACCCTGTCTCTTGTATAACATCGAACTCCAAAGAACCCAACGAGGAGCTCTAAAAAATTGAGGTGTAATTTCTGTTCTTGAGGAGACCATAACCCTCCTGTGGAAAAATCTCCACATTGAGCGTCCCAGCCAGACGTGCTGGCATCGTACTCTATAATGGGGTCCAGAGCTGAGCCTAAGATTGCTCTCCCATTCCACGCTGATGGGAAAGCCACCACTGAATCTCCTCCCACGCTTCATTGGAAAAAGCTACTGCCCGTGATTATGAAATCCCTTTCCACAGGTGAGTGGTCTTCAATTGCTGAAGTGCCTGATAGTGAAGGGGAACTGGAAAAATGGCCTGGATGGATGCCGATAAAAGTCCTATAAGGCGAGCGATCTGTCGTAACGACTCACTGCGGGTACAAAGTTCCTCGGAGTTCATGCAGAATCTTAGCCATTTTCCGGGACTCAAGGTAGCTGCGGTGGAGTCTATGACAAACTTGAGAAAATCTGCTTTCTGCGATGGAATCAGGAGAGATTTCCTCTCGTTTATAATTAAACCCAGGCTTTCTATCAGATCGACTGGCATCTACAGCTGGATCGACAACTGTTGGGGGTATTGGGCGAGGAGAAGCATATTGTCGAGGTAAACTATGAAGCGGGTCCCCTGAGCCCACAGGTATTCCATGACTGGTTTGAGTACCTTAGTGAAGTCCCAGGGGGTGGAGGAAAGCCTGAAAGGCAGGGTTGTGAATTGAATAGTTTGCTGCCACAAGACAAACTGAAGAAACCTTCTGTGAGGTTGAAAGATCGGTATGGCCAAGTAAGCGTCCTTTAGGTCCTGTTGGACCATCCAGTTTAAGGGTCGAAGCACATCACAAAGTAGGTGGATGCCCTCCATTTTGAAATGACAGTACACCAGCCACTCTTTGAATTTGTGCAAATTTATGACTGGACGTTGGCCACTGTCGGCCTTGTCAACAAGGAAAAGGTTGCTGGTAAAGCAGCGGGGATAAGGTGTGGTAGCACATATGACTCATTTCTCTAGGAGTGAGGTGACCTCTGCGCCCACCAATTCTGCCTCTACCTGAGAAAATTGAAGAGGTCTGGGGTCTGAGACCTGACATGAGAACCACAAAATGCTATTTGAAACCCCTGGACTGTTTGCAGGACCCATGCATCGCTTGGGATTGTTCTCTACACGTGGGAAAAATTTGCCAGACGGCCCCCTACTTTTGAGGGGGAAGAAGGACGAACACTCACTGGCAGTGGAGGAAGCATCGAATCCCTTCGAACCTCCTTCTCTGAAGCATCTGCCACGGGTTGTGTAGAGGTTTGCAAAATGGGTCTTGTCTTGGTAGTGGCTGCGCCTGGAGCCCTGCACTCTAGGAGGGTAGTGGGAGAACAATTTGCCGGCTTAGCGGCCTGTGCTTCGACCAGCCCGCAGAAAACCGGGAAGAAAAAACCCTCTTGATGGAGGAATGAGCTTTATCCAATGACGTAAACATATTCCTCAACTTGCCCAACTCCTTTATAAATGGCTCTCCAAAGAGCCCCCGTTGAGCCACCGCTCCCGACTCCGAATCAGCATGGTCCCCAAGCTTTGGGTCCACTTTCATTACCTAGAGCGGCGACACTCCATGGAGAACATGCAGTTGGCATTGCCCAGAAATAGTACTGTGCACTGCCCCACCTGGAGAGTACATCTAGTGAGTCCAGGGAGCCCAAATACTTGGCATCCTCCTCCATGGCAAGGATTTTGGAGATGGGGGCCAAGAGCATCCAGAAGCTTATCCTGGCATGCCCACCATGAACTATCTATGCCTTTTTTGGGGTCTTTCATGAATTTTGTGAGAAAGGTGGTCATGTTGGAACCCAGCTCTGGAGTTAAAGCCGCCTTCCCATCCAACGAGGGGTGAGGGCACTCAGCTTTAGGGCAACTACTGACTGCTTTCCCCAAAGGAGCCCTTATACGGCTCAGCACGTAGTTTACTATATTTGAGGAGGGGGCCCAGTCAGAAGAGTGAGGGTAAAGGATGTCCTCCGGGTCCAAAATATCAGACCTGTCATCTGGAACTGTCGAGCCGGTGGCAAAAGGGAATAGGCATTAAGGGTGCCAAGGCATGGATGGTCTGGCCTCGTCATCTGTATCTCTGGGAGTGTCAACTGCAGGGCAGACGTGGGGTGTAGTGTTACCATTAAGGCCGGTTGAAACCCCAAGCAGAAAGGGCTGGTGGGACTGGGCTAGGAAAGCTACTCAGAGGCGCGCAAAAGTGTTGAGATCAACCCCTCCCAACCCAATGGGCGCTTGGCCCGGGACAGGTTCTGTCTCTGAGCGCTGGGCAGGAGGAGCTAATCTTGGTGATGTATGCCCCTGCGAGGTAGACATTTTAGCGCATTGATGTGCGATCCGTTGCACCAGGCCCTGTTCCATCTGAGCCACAGCCTCCTCCACTGCCCTATAGATAGAGGCACTCACAGCCTCATAAAACTCCTCATCCCACTGTATGTGGGCAAGTGAATCCCCACAAGATGATGGACGGAATGTTGCACAATGGCAAAACATTCACCCCAGTCACAGATCTGGGTTTAATCCATCGTTATTTTGCTCACCAAGCCACCCCAGTTCAGACATGGCCATATGCAAATCAGTCTTTACCCTGTGCCTCATGGGAACAGTCCAGACCGAACTGCCAAGCCATGCTTTCCCTGGACCGGAATCGAACATCCTAGGACCGGTTTCTGGCTATCAACCTTCTTCAGCCAGGATAGCTTGACTCCAGTGGCGTTGTGAGCAAGGGACCCACGTCTGGGCATACCCTTCCTACATAGGGTGGACAGCAAAACACACAAGATGATGGAAGGAATGTTGCACAATGGCAAAACATTCACCCCCCAATCACAGATCTGGGTTTAATCCATCAATATTTTGCTCACCAAGCCACCCTAGTTCAGACATGGCCATATGCAAATCAGTCTTGACCCTGTGCCTCATGGGAACAGTCCAGACCGAACTGCCAAGCCATGTCTTCATTGGACCGGAATCAAGCATCCTAGGACCAGTTTCTGGCTATCAGCCGTCTTCAGCCAGGATACCTTGACTCCAGTGGCGTAGTGAGCACGGGACCCACATCTAGGCATACCCTTCCCACATAGGGTAAACAGGAAAACACACAAGATGATGGGTGGAATGTTGCACAATGCCAAAACATTCACCCCCAGTCACAGTTCTGGGTTTAATCCATCGTTATTTTGCTCACCAAGCCACCCCAGTTCTGACATGACCATATGCAAATCAGTCTTGACCCTGTGCCTCATGGGAACAGTCCAGACCGAACTGCCAAGCCATGTCTTTCCTGGACCGGAATCAAGCATCCTAGGACCGTTTTCTGGCTATGAGCCGTTTTCAGCCAGGATAGCTTGACTCCAGTGGCATAGTGAGCACAGGGCCCACGTCTGGGCATACCCTTCCCACATAGGGTGAACTGCAAAACACACAAGATGATGGACGGAATGTTGCACAATGAATCCCCTTCATCCAGAAAGTCACCCTCAGCCTCCATAGCCAACTGACTAGAGGTGGCACAGAATAACAGGCAAAGGCCGCTGCAAAGCAGTGTAGGTTTAGCCTGCAAGCGCTGGAAGGCTAAGAGATACAGGGAAATGACGCTGGGTATGGCAGCATGGAAGGCTGCGTATTTGGAGCTAGGGAACCAGCAGATTATGGATGGGCAGGGCCTCACATTCAAATGGGTCTAAGCCCAGAAACACCATTCCCTCAGTGCTTAACTAATTTATATGGGGCCGAAGCCTACCTGGAGCATGTTCCCTGAGGCCGTCACGGCCAAAATCAAGAGACGCACACAAAGTACTCACCCTGGAATCTCCCACGGTGTCAGAATGAAATTAGCTTCAGGCATATACCACCTGTACAGACCCCGTTGTGAGGGCTGTCATTTTCCAGGAGGTGGCAGAGACAGGCATCAGTGTGCGATTCCAGACCAGTTTTGACAGGGCTGCCGAAATCGGAGAGCCATAGAGCTACGGTGCTACAGCAGCCCCACCTTGTTGGCGGAGGACTCCTCCGCACTCTGCCCTGCACCGCAAGTCAACCAGCTGTGTAGAACCGCGAAGCAGTCTTGTGGCCTGCGCTCAAACAGCACATCAAAGGCTCAAATACAGTATCAGCACAATCACAATATGAATATAACAATAACGACAAGGCAAAACCAGTATGAGGCATATCTTGGCTGCGAGCAGCGATGAAAGAGGCACTACTGACAGGAACAAAGGACTAAGTTGCGGACGCTTTCTCCTGATTGATTGTTCATTGACTAATCATGACATTGTCTGTTGTTTGTTTTAACTAATTTCCCAATGGTTCATGGAAACTGTAATTTGTTTATGAATACAATGAAATGGCTGTGGTTAATAAAGTGAAGAAAGTGTTAGCATAATCCCCGCTTCCGGTCCTGACACAGAACTGATCTTGGTGTGGCCGTTATTCATCATGAACATCCTGGGATATGTGATTGACTGTTTCACACACATGGAGGAGTAGGGGAGGTGTATTCCAAGATTGGCACGTGCTTTGTGGAAAAATACTGCCCTCACTCACAAAACTGTGACATGCTTCATCATTGGGCTTACTTTATGTGATACTGTCCCATAAGGTAAATTAGAACTTGCAGTGCACACTTTATATGATTCTACCCCATGTCTTAAATTGGCACTCAACATCCTCATTTTATGTGATACAGCTTCATAGTTAAATTAGCACTTACAGTGCTCATGTGATGTGATACAGCCCCTAGAGTCACAATCTCTCTGTCAACCAATTGAGTACAATGAAGTAAAAACCCAGGCAATTGCCCCGGAAAACATATGATAAGCCAATTGAGTCGTAGTCAAAGTTACAAAGTATGTTTAAAAAATTCTAAATAACAGGTTTCAAAGATTAAATGAATACATATTTTCAAAGACTTATGGCAAAAGAAATTAAAAAGAGGTAACAAGTGGCGATTGTTTAAATTAATGAAATGCAGAATTTAACTATATTTAACATTATTATTCAACTGTCCAATTTTTTTTAATTAAAATGTAGACATATTTTGAATAATTTATTATAAAGTTTATTAAACCTGTTAATTTTCGATATACTTTACCATAGAGAGATCTTCATCATGAATGTGGAGTCTCCCTATGATAAAGTATAAGAAAAAGTGAAAAAGTTTATTTAACTTGAAAAAAAATAGGAAAAATATGTTTATGTAAATATTAATCTAAATTAATTTTATATATTTATTCTAAATGTAGTTCTAAATAAATCTTTAGTTCATTTTAATACATTAAATGAAAAATAAAAATTCTACTCAGAACCTTGGGTTGGGCTAGATGCTTGACCCGGGAATCACCTCTCTTGTCTAGGTGTCAACTCCAACAGATGACAAAACTAAAAGGATTCAGGCAATCGGACCTCACCAGGGTGTCAACATTGGGTGACTTAATGATAGAAACAGCACTTAAATCCTTAACCAACTTTCAAAAAGAGCCAATTTTATTGGTGCCTACAACTTAGAAATGCTCTCACCCCATACAAGAAACGCCCTCACACCATACAATCTCACTCTAGAGGTACTGCCAGACTGCACCCCTCTAGAAGCCAAGATCATGATCGAACCCCTCAGTGAGCACAACATCTCAAGTATATATAAATCCCTGGTGGGTAATATCCCTGACTCCTTTGCATACCTGCATGAAGCCTGGAAACGCGGCCTGGATCCAATTGCAGATAATCATTGGCAGGAGGCTTTGGAACCCCCACGCGAATCTGCGACTGTGACTAGATTTCATGCCGTCCACATAAAATACCTCCATCAAACCAACTTTGCCAGAAAAAGCTGTGGAGGGAGGCGGTGGTCGTTACACCACATTGCCTTCACGGATTCGTCCAGTCAGGGGACGTTTTGCACATTACATAGTACTGTTGCGGTCTTGAGGCATTCTGGGCAGGGTTTCTTTCATGCCTGAGTTCATGAAGGGCTATCCCCAGTCTAAGCTCTCCACCTACATAGCTATCTTGGTCTGAGATAAGCCTTCTCATGGCCCTTTAAAGTCTTGAGGGGATTATATACCCTTCCCCCATCTTATCTGCAATTCAGTTCCTTACAGGACTACTAGACTCATATTAAACTATTGGGGATGGAGAGTAGCAGTATTCTCCTGTCTTCCCCCTTGTATTCTGGGGGATCCTGGCCTACTCTTCCTTGCCCCCCCGTTGAGTTTTCCTGGCAACAGGAGGGTGGCATCACCAGTGCTGGGTTCTTGCTCTATGCCTGTGGTGCCACCCGGGCGTTTTCCTAGCCCCCGTGCTGTGTTTTTGTGTCTCCTTCAGGCCCCGGCCTCAGTATGCTACCGGGCCTAACCTCTGTGATATCCTTTACTGGAGGAACCCACCTTCTTTTCTCTATCCCCCAAAATTGTTGTGTGACAGCAGCAGCCTTGTCTTGGGCTCCCTCAGCGCTTGATGTGGTGATGTTGTAAGGCCAGGAGGGCCCCAGCACCACTTCTGCAGGTCAAACGGGGCCCCTGGCTGACATTTTAGGCTCATGTGGAGCAGCCAAGGCCGGCTCCCCCAGCAAGCCACAGACCTTCGCACACCGCAGGATTCGCAAAGTCTTTCTTCAGGGTATATCACAGTTTCTTGGTGGGGGGCTTTGGAAGGGGGTTAACAGAGTCTGGATCATGACAGATTCAAAGAGGGCCCAGGAGATGTACCTCAGTGCCTGTGCATGGCCATCTCCCCAGGCCACAGCCCCCTCCTTCTTCAAAAGTTACAATCTCAGGCATTTGTTGGCCAAAACTCAGCAGTATACATTTAATGCCAATGATGTGTGTTATGTTACAATTTGTGAACCCAAATAAGATAGTCTGTCTTATAAAATGTATTTAGGTTTTAAGGTGTCTATAATCTTCTGATTGGTGGATCTTAATCAAACTGTATCTCCAAGCAGCACAGTTCAGGGATACCCACAATTAAGTAACGAAACTGAGAACTTACTGCTGCTTTCAAAAGCACGTGGAAAATACCAAATCACTTGGAAACCTGGCCATACCACCATATAGTCCACCATAAGACATTACAGCTCAGATTTAATCAAAGTTACGCAGTGTTGTGTGAAAATCAGAAAAGCAGAGTGAAAAATTGTGCAGTGCTTTATTTAATAGGAGTTGCACAGTGATGATGCTATCGGCCAGACTTACAACAAATAAACTGTTTCAGTGTAGCATAAAGGTGAGCCAGTGTTGCCTTGTTTGAGATGCGTACTGCAGATACAGCACTGGCTCATTGTCCCCCTTCAGTACTTGGCAAGCTTACCCATCTTGCCCTGAAGCAATTCATCCAACTGCTGAATTCATCGCTGGTAGAGGACATCATCCCCAAACCATGGAAACGTGCACTGGTTCCACTTTTGCTTAAAAAGCCTTATTTGGAACTATTTCTTTGTGAAATTACAGACTGTATATCTCTCCTGCCTACTCTGGCCAAGGAGGTAGAAAAATCTGTAAATCAGCAACGTACATCTTACATGGAACTCAATGGCCTTCTCCAACCATCACAATCAGGTTTTAGAGTGGGCCACGGTGCCGAATCGGCCCTCCTCAGTGTTACAGAATACCTGAGGCATCAGTTAGACACTGGTGAGTCTGCTGCACTGCTCCTTTTAGATCTAAGTGCATTATTTGACACTTATAATCACACCATGCTCCCACTAAGATTTGGGTAAATCGATGTACATGGCACTGCACTGTCCTGGTTAAGATCCTTCATGCAAGATCGCACCTTTCAGGTCTATACACAACATCATAGATCAACACCTCATCCTTTAGCTTCGTGGGATGCCCCAAGGATCCACCTTGAGCCCACTTCTCTTTAATCTGTACGTAAGACCACTAGCAGAGATTGTTGAAAACTGTGGTCTCACACTTGGATGACACCCAAATATTGGTATCCCTGTGTTCAAAGGACAATCAAAGTGCAACCGCCATCAACACCTTCCTCTCTCATGTCTCGTCATGGATGATTGTCAACTCTAAAGAGAGAGGTTTTGTTGGTGGGCAACTCCTCCAACCTTTGGAGAGCTCATTTGTGGCCCACGACTATGGGTAATAATCCCATTCCAGTACTGGTAGGGATAATCTAGGAGTCTGGCTTGAAGCCATCAGATCAACAAGGTGGCGGCAACTTGTTTTGGAATCCTGAAATGGCTCCAGAAAATTCTTACCTGTCTCCCCACCTCAGGCCTGAGAACAGTAGATCAGGCTCTTGTTGTCTATAGGCTTTACTATGGTAACATCCTTTACCTAGGTGTGGCAAAAGCTCTACTCAAACACCTCCAGATTGTACAAAATGCTGCCGCCCCGACTTCTGCTCCATCCCCCCAAATTCACTTTAACTGCCAGTATGCTTCTTCACATGCACTGGCTGCCTATTGAACGACGTGTTCCATTCAAGGCCTTATGCTACATGCATAGATCCTATCCAACACTGAACCGCTATATCTTAGATCCTAGTGTCCAGTTACTCACCCACATGTTTGTTGCATAAAAGCCATCTTGAACTGGCCATGATTCTAAAATCAGACTATCTCGCCAAGGAGGCCAAGCCTTTCTTTCTGGGCCTTAGCTCTGGAATGCTTTGCCACTAACACGTGGCATGCCTCTCGCACTCTACATTTCGCAAACTGCTTAAATCTTGGCTGTTCATGCTCATTTAATTTGCCCAATCTTGCCTCTTTCTGGGCAGCTTCTGGTAGGACCTATGTTTCGTGAGCCCAACGCTGGGAAACCTTTCTGAGTTAGCCGTGCTCTTTATAAATCACTCATAATAATAATAATAATAATAATAATAATTATAATAATATGTTGTTCAGTACAAATTTCAACGCAAGATCAACCTTCTAAAGTACACAACATATGCAAAACAGTCTTGACCCTGTTCCTCATGGGAACAGTCCAGCCCGAACTGCCAGGGCTGCTTGTGTCCAGTCCAGGGAGGACCTGGCTTGGCAGTTCGGGCTGCACTGTTTCCAAGAGGAACATGGTCAAGACTGAGTTGCATATGGCTGTGTCCAAACTGGACTGGCATGGTAAGCAAAAGAACGATGGAGTAAACCCAGATCCTTGTGACTGGGGGTGAACGTTAGCATTGTTCAGCATTCCGTCCATCATTTGTTTCATTTGCTTTTGTTGCCCTAAGTGGGAAGGGTATGCCCAAACGAGGGTCCCGTGCTCACTGTGGCACTGGATTCATGCTAGCCTGGTTGATGAGGGATGATGCCCCAAAAACCGGTCCCAGGATGCTTGTTTCTGGTCAAAGGAGGACCTGGTTTGGCTGTTCGTACTGGACTGTTCCCATGTGGGGCAGGGTCGACTGATTTGCATATGGCTGGGTCCAAACTGGGGTGGTGTGGTGAGCAAAATAACCATGGATTAAATCCAGATCCTTGTGACTGGGGGTGAATGTTTGCATTGTTCAGCATTCCGTCCATCATTTGTTTCTTTTGCTCCTGATGGAAAAGGAGCCATTAGAGGAAGGGCTTTACCCTGCCTGCACTATCTAGGGACGATGGAGCGATAAAAAAATCATTTTCTGGATATGCACAATTATTTCTCAAGTAAAAGTGAATGAAAATATGCAGCTCTGTATTAAAAAAAGGAAGAAAAAACACTCAACTCTGTTGAGTAATATCTCAGTCGCAAGTGTCTTTTTAGGCTCTTAAAGGACCAAGAACTGTTCACCTCAGAAACTGCAAAACTACTCCCTCAACTAACTTAAGTTATGGGATTACTAAATAAAAACACACCGCATTTAGTATCTAAGTTTTCATTTAGTTGATTCACGCTGGCAAATCAAGCAGGATTTCCTCAGCCATTGTAAAACTCTCGGCATGTATTCTCCTAGCAAGTCCAGAACATCACGGAAAAAGGACGCCAGGACCAATTCTAACGGAACAGAGTGTACCTGATATATATCAACGGGAAACTGCGCCAAGCACTGATTAGAGAATCACAGAGTCACACGTCTGTGTGCTTCTGTATGGCAGATAAAGACAAAGAGGCACATTCATCTTTCACAGTAACAATAAAGTACTATAGGCACTGCTAAAAGAAAATAGTTTGCAAAAAAGAATCTTAAAATAAAACAATACAGAACTATTTTCCAAATGTTGATAAAGTGTCCTAATCCTAGGACCACAAGAGATAAATGAACGAAGGAATGTCACGTGTGCACAATATAAATACAATGTACCCATTGCTATCTTGTTCATTTCAAAAACATTTTGTCAATTGTATACGTGCACTGAAATATTTAAACATAGAGCTTTCGAGTCACAAAAAATATAAAAATAGTTTGAGTGTATATTTAGGAATTTCTGGAATTCTGAAAGATTTCCAGGACTATTGCTGGGAAGCTGTGACAGGTGCAGCCACCCAGAAGTGCTCAAAGGCCTAACCATGTATTAATTCCTAATTGTACATGCTGTACAGGTATTCATAAGACAGGTGCTAACCTTTTTTTCTTTTATAAGAAAAAACATTGTCTGTGTAAAGAAACCTATACCTCAATTAATTTTGCTGGTGACAGGAGTAAATCTATGAGCGTGTCCAATACAGTGTCAATCCTTGGAAAACGTTTGTCAACATCCACTGATGGACTTGCCTTCTCTGTGGGTCACCCCCAAACCTTTTGCCTTTAGTCTTCACTTTGTTTGCTGAATTTGTTTTTGCTGGCCTTAGGACTCTGTGCACTTTACCAGTGCTAACCAGTGCTAAAGTGCTTGTGCTCTCTCCTCTAAACATAGTAGAACTGGCTTACACCCAGTTGGCATATTTAATTAACTTTTAATTCCCTAGTAAAGTAGTACTACATGTACCGAAGGCATGTAAATTAAATGCAACTAGTGGACCTGCAGCACTTATGGTGCCACCCTCTTAAGTAGTCTTGCAAACCTGTCTCAGGCCTGCCACTGCAGCCTGTGTGTGCAGTTTAAAACTGCCATTTCGATCTGGCAAAAGAAACCATGTGCCAGGCCCAAACCTTTTTTTTAATTTATACATATAAGTCATCCCTAGGATAGGCCCTGGACAGACAGCCCAGAGGGCAGGGTGCAGTGTATTTAAAAGGGTGGACATGTACTTTTAAGTTTGACATGTCCTGGTATGTAAAAACCTTTTTATTCGTTTTTTACTACTGCAAGGCTTACCTCTCCAAATAGGAATATGAAAGCAGTTCACACTTGGTGTCTTTTGAACTGTAATGTAAACTCCCTTTCATGGTAAAATCGGGCTTTAAATTTTAATTTAGAAAATTACACTTTTACAAAGTTGGCATTTTGCTGCCTTAGCCAGACAGTGCTTGCAGCCACTGGGTCACATGACTGGCTATAGTTGGCAGTTGGGATTTGTGCATTTCTCCTAGACAACCATGAAAAATAGAGAGTTTGGGTGTGCATGGATGGGCCATCACTGGCAGGATGGGAGGGGGAGCTGGGTATACCTCTACTTATTCTTGAGTAGGCTGCGTCCTGCCTTCACACAAAGGGCTGCATACCCACTGTAGTTCATTGGGAGGCAGGGCGATAGAGGCAGAAAACCTATCCCACTTCAAAGTAGGCACCAGGTAAAATATTCCTCATGTACCAACACTTCAGTACACTTCTGGACCTGTATAGACTGCTAGGAAGAAGATCTGCTGTGCTGCTGAAAGTACTGCCTCTCTGCTGGACTGCTGGCCTGCTGGCCTGCTGGAATACTGTCTTGCTGGACTGCTGCCCTGCCGCCCTCCTGTCTGAGTCAGAAGAATTTGGACCTGCAGTTGAACCAAGGACTCCCAGAGTGACTCCAAGAGCCAGTCTGCTGGCCTCCTGGTCAGAGCCACAGGAGCATACTAGGCTGCCGACCACCTAATAGCACCAGATCCAACTGGAATAATCCCTTGGCCCCCAAGTGGTGCCCCTCAGGTCCTGGACACTTGGTGTTGCCTCAGATGAGCTAAACTGACATTTTTGGGCTCTTCGTGAATGTGAACAGGCCTATTTGCGCCAAATCTTTATGCTTGCACTGTCTGCCAACGCAAATTTTCATCAACCCAACTCTTCATGCTGCAGCATCAAATGCTCGTTGGTAGCACCATCGCGAAGCTCCGACCCGATTGTCTGCAACGACAACAGGATCTTCACGCTACAGTGACAATCGTCCACTACACGCCCCTGCTCTTTGTGACACCCTCTACTAAGAAAAGGGCCCTTTGAGCTGGACTGAGAGGCAAACTTTTCAGCAGCACTACCAAGTCCCTGTATCCGACCCATGCTCCATCTTGGTCAGCCTGAACTTGAGACTTTCTCAGAGTCTTGCACAAACAGATAGCACGAGTTGCTCTTTGGGCTTTTTTGCGATATTTTCACTAAAATATTTTAAATTGCATCTCTCCGGTTCTACTGACTGGATTTTTGTCGTTTTTGTATGTGGTTCAAGATACACTTTTATGGGAATAAGCTACACTCTATACAATTTTTTTAATAAAAATTGTGCGTCCCATGCCCAGGTCATCGATCTCTGTCACTTCCTATCAACATGTATGCCATTGACACCAGACCCTCGCCGGCAAGAGAGAGATGCAAACAATCAAAGTAATGATCAAATGCCTGGAACCCATATTTTCCTGGAGGAAAGAAAGCTTCTCCTATCTGAAAGGGTGATAGAACTGAAGTTCTTATATTTGGGAATGACCCTAACTGTAATGCATTCCTACGTCTTCATGGCCTTCTACCATTAAGCAAGCCCCAGCCCAAAGCAAGAATACAAAATATTATCTTCAATTCTTATTTGATACTGAGATGACCTGTATTCCCCAGATAAGCTATGTGGGTATGCCATGCAGGTGGTGTGGCCACGGTTGGGTTCATGAACTTTCTTGTGTATTGTTCATAGAGCACTCCCGTCTGTTCATGTTTACTAAGTCTGGTCTCTCTACTGTTTCCACGTGTCATGCGGTCATCCTGCTGTTCGCCTGGCAATATGTCTAGGGAATGAGCCTCTGGCTTTTCTCTTATGTGTCTCTCCTGAGCTCGAGCACCTGCTTTAATTTATCTATTAGTGCTTCCTGATGAAGCTAACTTAGTAACTATTTTAGAATGGCGCTGGCAGCTTGCCGGCGCCATTCTAAAATAAAACAGGAGTGGGGCAGAGGGCAGAAGGTCACAGAGTGGGGCAGAGGGCAGAAGGGCACAGCAACGAGTGGGGCAGAGGGCAGAATGGCACAAAAACGAGTGGGGCAAGGGGCACAAGGGCACAACAACGATTGGGGCAGAGGGCAGAATGGCACAAAAACGAGTGGGGCAAGGGGCACAAGGGTACAACAACGATTGGGGCAGAGGGCAGAATGGCACAAAAACGAGTGGGGCAAGGGGCACAAGGGTACAACAACGATTGGGGCAGAGGGCAGAATGGCACAAAAACGAGTGGGGCAAGGGGCACAAGGGTACAACAACGATTGGGGCAGAGGGCAGAATGGCACAAAAACGAGTGGGGCAAGGGGCACAAGGGCACAAAAACAAGTGGGGCAGAGGGCAGAAGGGCACAAAAAAACCGAGAGGGTGGCAGTGATGAACCAGAGGGCGCATCGCGGTCTCGCACAAAAAAAAACCCGCGAACACGCAAAGCACCCCGCGAACACGCCAAGAGCCCCGCGAACACGCAAAAATAAAAAAATCCGCAAATTTGCGAATTTTGCGGATCGTGAATTCGCAAATCCGCAAATTCGCGGATCGCGCATTCGCAAAATTCACCCATGCTTAGCTCTATCAGCAACAAAAAAAGACTTGACAGCACTTGAGAGAGATGAAAAACACAAACTATCAATTACATTACGTTCAAGAATGACCAGAACGGCTACATTTGTACAATTGCTTTTAGTACACCAGGGACTTAATGGGACCAAGCCCTTTCCCAAAGGTCCTGCTTCTTTCAGTAATAGGACTTCGGGGGGATATAATACCACCGTTACTGCTTCCCCGAAGAATGTGTGAACAAACACACTCGCCCGTAGTTCCTGAAATTAAATTAATCTGAAACTAAATCCGCCATCTAGGCCTCTGAAGTTCTTGCAAAGTGAGACGTTTTAGTGCTGTCCAAGACTTAATCATAAATATCTAAAGAAATCAAGGAGCAGCAAGTTAGTGTGTGTTTTGTCAGTCCTTGCAACTCTTGCAGCTTCTCACAGAAGACCAGTCGTAGCAGCTGCACACAGTGCTGAGATTGACCTCTCCGAGAGGTGTAAACAGAAGTCTTTTGTGCCAGAGAGAGTCACAGCTACTTTCCTCCTCACAGGTGCTATCCTATTGCAGGCATGTTGAATCAAGGTTGGTGCTTCTCTGTGGCACAACCGGGGCTGTAAGGTTCTGCCCTGCAGCTTGACAGACAAAGGCCCATATATAACGTGAAAGGGTGGGTGGTTGGTTGAAATAGTGAGTGCGTGAAAGGGCTGATGAAAAGGAGTGCGGGTGAAAGGGTGTATGGATGAGGGAAAGAGTAGATGGGTGGCTGAATACATGAGTGAAAAGATGGATGTATGAATGGATGAGTGAAAGGGGGTAGACAGATTGATACAAATGTGGACTGATAGATAACTAAAGGAATGGCTGGTTGAATGAAAGTGGGGTGATGGATGAAAGGGTTAATGAGTAGATGGAAAAGTGAAAGGGTAGATGCTTGGATGAATGGATGAGTGAAAATATGGATATAAGGATGGATGAGTGAAGGAATGAATGAGTTAGTGAAAGATTGGATGAATGAATGAAAGATGGAGGATGGATGGATGGATGGATGGATGGAAGGGTGAATGGATGGATGACTGATGGTGGATGGATGAAGAGAAAGAATGGAGTAGTGAAAGCATGGATGGATGGATGGAATGAAAGGGTGGTTAGAAAGTCATAATGAAAGGGTGGATAGATGGATGAGCAATTGGATGGATGGATGAGTAAGCGACTGAAAGGATGGATGCTGGGAAGTCGTGAACCCCCAACTTTAGAAGCTATAATGAGGTGGAGTTCCTCCTCATGTTGTTAACTTCTTATTCTTTTGCCCACCGTGCCACCTGAGTTTGGACCCATCCATATGCAAATAAGTTCTGGTTGATTTTTATGGGAAGTTCTTCTGGGGATTTGAATCCTTGGTGGAATATTTAAGAGAAGGGTCATAGAAGGGAATGGAGAGGGAGAATAAATGAAGACACTGCAGGCATTAGAGGATGTGCAGCCACAAGCCCCAGCAGATTGCCCCACGGGGGACAGGCAGTGCTTAATTTGAGTCATTGGTTTTTGGTCCTGGGCACTGGCAGTTCATTGTTAACATTGGCATTCATGGCAGTCTGGTGGCACTGTATGTGGAATTTAATAGATATGCAAAACAACTGCTGTTTATTAATTCTATATACTTCAAAAAGGACTAACACCTCAAATCAAAGCCATTCTTATAGCTTTGGGGGCCTGGAATAGTCTGAATTGTCACTGTACATTCTTATTGGCAACACTGGCAGGGGCAAATGTGTAGTGGCCAAGCTGTAGTGGCTCACTGACGTGGGCCCCGGAACTTATGTTTTTACAAATTAATCACTGGGGACAGGTTTGCTTTGTTCTGTATTTACACCTCTGTTCCTGGGGCAGTGGTAAGAAAACCCAGGTTCTGTTCCATGCTCAGTTGGAGGTGAAGGTGGGGGAATGCAAGAAGGATCAAAGGGGAACGAGGAAGAGGGTGGAGGGGAACGAGTCACAATGTAGGATGACAGGTTCAGAGGGAAGGAAGGATTCCTAAAGTAAAGGAGGAGCTGGAGAGAGGTCGTATAGGCATGAATATGGCAGGGAAGTAATGGAAAAAGAATCACTGGGGGTGATGAATTGCTGCCTCATGTCAGGTAGTGCCCACCCATTTGTTCAGCACAGGTGCAGCAACAGAAGGGTGCAGGCTGGTCACACAAAGAGAAGAGGTATTGAACTTATGGATACTGAGGTCAGACTAGTTCAGTGGGTTTGTCATGACATAGGGGAAGAGTGGAGCTGATTGTGTAACGGCTCTCTTTGTTTATACACGATAGTGAGGGGAATTGAGAACCAGAGGTGTGGCTCTGTGGTCATGCTATTGTTCAGTGGCTAAGGGAACATGCAGGACAGAACTGTAGTGAGGAGGCTCCTTTAAGGACGTGGAGTTCAGAGGTTAGGCCAGGGGCAGTTAACGGTGCCATCTCATTGTTTCATGTACGATACCAGTAACAGACCTCCCCCTAATACATGTTATAGGTATAGGATCACCCTGACCGAGCGGTTGAAGTGGGCACCCATATCTCCAAGCGCAGATTGAAATTGGAGCACTATATTAGGGGCCTGACGAAAGTGCAGCTGGGCTCCTATTCACGATCCGTCTCCTTGGTGATTCAAGTTTACAAACTTGAAGGGGGGCTACTTTATATGGAGCTGAGTTATGTGGGCACAAGGATGTGCAGGCTAGTGATTGCATAGAATCCTTTTCTGAGACAATTGCTTGGCCTCCTGGTAACAACCCCGCTACTCCTGCTTAGGTTGGGTGTGGGGCTCACAGCGATTTCTGATGGGGCCAGAATTAGGCCTATTCTTTACTGGAGAAGGATTTGGGCCACTCCTAACGTGCATTTTTGTCTGCAAGGGCTGGAAGAAATACTCAGTAAAGTAGATTCCAGAAGATCAAGTATGTTAGAGAAACCTTAAAGAAAATGGGGATTGAAAGCCTGTAGTCGGATCCAAGGGGGCTTCTGCCCTAACCCCCACAGCTGTTCTTAAGAGAAACGTTCTACAATTTACACTGAGTATCTCCCAAATGGTGAACATGCTAGGTTCCCTGACCACGTCTTTCCTGGCATCAGTCGAGCTGCAGAGAAGGCATGTCCTGTTGTGCGCCTCCTGAACCCGTGGCTCGGGTTCTTGTCTTCTGCCCTGCATATAACTTGGCCACCCGAAAATGGTGGATGTTAGTATGCCGTAATAAAGGTGTTAGGCGGTATCTGGTTGCCTATAGGATTGTTTCAATCTGAAGTACGTCAACCTATAGTGTTTGCAGTTACGATGTTTCTTTATTGAACGTAGCGAATTAGGCACAAATATAGCGTCCGGCCAATTAACCCAGGTGTGGGAGAGGGAGAATCGGAGGCAGGAAATAACCAACATAATCATCATCACGCATTGTACTGATAACACTGACCTCCTGTCATTCTTTTTCCTCCAGCCTGTGCATCTTAAATATTAAGATTATGAGGAAAAATGTTGAACTTTATGAAAAATGGGGGAAATTTTGTTTTTATGGAGGGCACCCAAGCTCGCATAATGTGCAATGAGTTGTTTCAGAGGTATTTGTTTTTTATCTCTTTTTTCTCTGATTATGTCACCGAGTTTTTAATTGTCTTGCAATGTATGTATGCACTGTTTTTATTGTATCTGTATTGTTTTATCCTTTTTAATACTTTCTTATGGCTTCCTATATTTTTGACTGACTGACTGTCATTCAGTATAAAAACTATTATGGAGCTGCACATGTCTACACCAAACAATCTTCATGTATATGTGATGGTGAAAAAAGAATATTGCCATCCTTTGTTCAGTAACTCAAGATAAGCAGCAGCTGTAAAATATTAAATCATCTAATTCGACTGAAAATGGTAAAGTTAAATCTGATACTACCCATTTTGGATGAAAGCAAAGAACATATATGTAAGTAGAAAAGTGCACACAATAAAATGATTAAGATACGTGTGTCTAAATTATATTACTCTACTAAATCGCAGAGTTAAAAAAGACGAGGGATTTGGTACAACTACTGCTATAAAAAGAGCCAAGAAACCAGATAACTCCATTAAACAACGTAGGGCAACTATGCAAGGGCTTCACAAACAAATCAATAGCAGCTGCACTACAATCTTAATAACCAAAAACCCAATCTTGCCTTCATATTCACAACTACAGCAAAGAAATGGGAAAATAATCAACGCTTCTGCAGCTATTGGAGAAGGTGCAACAAACATTGATTTTGAGCAATTTTGAGAGACCCTACACTAAATGGGCTTCATTAATTATTGAGCAAGCATTCTAAAGGGAATAGCTGCATCAGGTCTTTTGTGACATCTCCTTGCAATACAGAGAAATAGCATATTGATTTGTACCTCTTTACAAAGAGGTATCAGGAGACATTTAATTTACTGTGCACTTACAACACTTTTCTATGTCATATTGATTTGTTCTTTAACAAATCATTGCAAAACATGTGCTCATTTAAGTTACTGCATAGACCATAAAAATGTGTAAGAACCTGATTTCCACACATTTTACCATTTGTCAGAAATTTAAGTGGTAAAGAACAAGTTACTTACCTTCGGTAATGCCTTATCTGGAGAGACTCTATCTAGCTGCAGATTACTTACCTTAGAATCATTGCCAGACATCAGAATGGATCCAGAATTTTTTTGTTGAGTAGCACTTCTGCGCGCCAGTAGGTGGCGTCGTTGTGCTCTGTGTGGCCTTGGCAGCATCGTCTGTGCCAGAAAAGACGTGCGCAGTGCCTATATAGGCACTACCACAGCGCGCTGACGTAAATTTCTTTTTTTGCGACTTTCCACACCAGGAGTCCAGAGCCACGAAGAACACTGACCACTGCTGTGGAAAACTAAGACACTGAAAGGGGAACAGACCTTTCCCTATAAATATATTTCCCGGGGAGGGGCTGATAGGTGGGTCAGTAAGGAATCTGTGTCTAGATAGTCTCTACCAGATAAGGCATTACCGAAGGTAAGTAACTTGTACATCAGATAGAGACTTCTAACCGCAGTTTCCTTACCTTACAATAGATAGCCAAGCAATACCTCCCCAGAGGTAGGTCTGCTTCACCGTTTCACAATAAAAAGTCCGGTAGGACTAAACAGACAAAGTGCCCATCCCGACGGGCCTGACTGTCTAGGCAGTAGTGCTTGGTGAACGTGTGCAGAGAAGCACACATTGCCACCTGGAAGATGTCCAGGACCTGAACTCCATGTGCTAACACAGTAGTTGCAACCCTAGCTCTTGAGGAATTAGCACACAAACCCTCAGGGTGTTGCTTATTGGCCAGTACATAGCAGATTTTAATGCAGAACAGTATATATTGGGAGATGGTCCGTTTCTGCACTGTCTTCCCCTTTCTTGCTCCGACATACCCCACAAAGAGTTGGCCGTCCACCCAGAACTCTTTTGTGAGGTCAAGGTAGAACAACAAAGCTCTTTTAAGATCCAGTCAATTGAGGAGCTCCTCTTCCTTAGAGGGAGAGGAGACACTCAATTGACTTTCTTAGAGGGATGTGGCGGAGTATGAAAGGTAGGCATGGTAATGGACTGGCCTACATGAAATACAGTGACGACTTTCGGTATAAAAGATGCCCTAGTGCAAAGAACCAGCTTGCCTAGAAATATGGTTAGGTACGGAGGCTTAGATGACAAAGCCTGGAACTCACTGACCCTCTGGGCAGATGTTATTACTACTAAGAAGGCCGGTTTGATGGTAAGGAGCCAGAGAGGAGAGTTGTGTAGTGGCTCAAAGGGAGCGCACATCAATCAATCAGAGTACTTGTAAAGCGCACTACTCATCCGTGAGGGTCTCAAGGCGCTGAGGGGAGGGGGTGCCGCTACTGCTCGAAGAGCCAGTCTTGAGGAGTCTTCTGAAGGCGAGTAGGTCTTGGATCTGCCGTAAGTGGGTAGGGAGGGCATTCCAGGTCTTGACAGCGAGGTAGGAGTAGGATCTGCCGCCGGAGGTCGTTCATTGGATGCGGGGGACAGCGGCAAGGGCGAGGCTGGCAGAGCGGAGCTGTCGGGTGGGGGAGTAGAAGCTGAGTCTGCTGTTCAGGTAGGCTGGTCCTGCGTTGTGGAGTGCCTTGTGTGCATGGGTGAGGAGCTTGAAGGTGATCCTCTTGTCGACGGGGAGCCAGTGTAAGTCTCTCAGGTGGGGGGTGATGTGGCTGCGGGGGGGACGTTGACGATCAGTCGGGCGGAGGCGATTTGGATGCGTTGTAGTCGTCATAGGTTTTTGGCTGGGATTCCTGCGTAGAGTGCGTTGCCATAGTCCAGTCTGCTGCTGACGAGGGCCTGTGTCACTGTTCTTCTTGTTTCGGTCGGGATCCACTTGTAGATCCTGCGGAGGGCGTTGTTCCAGGAGGAGGAGACGGCGTTGACCTGTTTAGACATGGAGAGGGAGGAGTCGAGGATGAATCCTAAGTTGCGTGCATGGTCGGTGGGTGTCGGTGCAGTTCCCAGTGAGGTCGGCCACCAGGAGTCGTCCCAGGCTGAGTGGGTGGGTTCGAGGATGAGTACCTCCATCTTGTCCGAGTTCAGCTTCAGACGGCTGTTCTTCATCCAGTCAGCGACGACCTTCATTCCCTCATGGAGGTTGATTTTGTCGGTGTGCGGGTCCTTGGTGAGGGAGAGGATGAGCTGGGTGTCGTCGGCGTAGGAGATGATGTTGAGGTCGTGTTGGCGGGCGACTTGTGCGAGGGGGGCCATGTAGACGTTAGACAGCATCAGGCTGAGGGATGAGCCCTGGGGCACGCCGTAGATGATGTCGGTGGCCTCGGATCGGAAGGGTGGGAGGCGGACGCTCTGGGTTCTGTCGGAGAGGAAGGACGTGGTCCAGTCAAGGGCCTTCTCTTTGATTCCAGTTTCTAGGAGGCGTGTCTTTAAAGTGCGATGGCAGACCGTGTCGTAGGGAGCTGACAGGTCAAGGAGGATGAGGGCTGATGTTTCGCCGTTGTCTAGTTGGTGCCTGATGTCGTCTGTGGCGGCGCTGAGGGCTGTCTCGGTGCTGTGGTTTTGTGTGAACCCGGACTGGGACGGGTCCAAGGTGTTGTTGTCTTCCAGGTGGCAGACCAGTTGCATGTTGGCAATTTTCTCGATGACCTTCGCCGGGAACGGGAGCAGGGAGATGGGCCGGAAGTTCTTGAGGTCCTTGGGGTCTGCTTTGGGCTTCATGAGGAGGGTGTTGATTTTGGCGTGTTTCCAGCTATCCGGGAATTTTGCTGTTTCGAAGGAGATGTTGATGACCTTCCGTAGTTGGGGTGCGATGGCAGCGTCTTCTTTGTTGAATACGTGGTGTGGGCAAGGGTCTGACGGAGATCCTGAGTGGATGGAGTTCATGACCTTGCGTGTCTCGTCGTCGTTGACGTGGGATCAGGAGGTCAGGCGGTTGGCGCTGGTGGTGTTCACAGGGGGGGTGGGGCCTGGCGTAGTCGGAGCATTCATGGTGTTGAAGCTGTCGTGGATGTCAGCGATCTTGCGGTGGAAGAAGATGGCTAGTGAGTTGCACAGTTCTTGTGAGGGCAGTATGTCGTTGGCGTTGGTGCTGGGGTTGGAGAGTTCCTTTAGGATTCTGAAGAGCTCTTTGCTGCTGTGTGTGTTGTTATCCAGGCGGTCTTTGAAGGAGGATCTCTTGGCTAATCTGATGAGGTGGTGATGTCTGCAAGTCCTTGTGGGCTGCACGGTTGTCCGGAGTGCGTTCGTGGAGCCATATCTTCTCCAGTTCCCGGCAGGCGCGTTTGGAGGTCTGCAGTTCGTTGGTGAACCAGGTGGCTATCTTGCTGGCGTGGTTGTTGGAGGGGTTCTTGAATGGGGCGAGGGTGTTGGCACAGTCATCGATCCACTGTCTGAGGTTGCGGGCTGCGGCGTCTGGGTTGGTGGGGTCGGTGGGTGGGTTCTGAGCGAGGGTGGTGATCAGCTGGTCTTCGGTGACTTTGCTCCAGCAGCGGCGAGGCAGCTGTTGGGTGCGGTGGTGCGTGGTTGGTTTGTTGAAGGTGAAATGGATGCAGCGGTGGTCGGTCCAGCGGAGTTCGGTGGTGTGGTCGAAGGCGACGAGGATGCCTGTGGAGAAGATGGGGTACATCAGAAATGTAAGGACAAGATTGAGGTCCCACTGAGGCATGATAAAGGGTGAAGGTGGAAACATATGTTGGAGACCTTTCAAAAACCCTGTGTACAACAGGGGATTTGAATGGGAATTGCTGATTTGGCACCGCAGAAAGGCTGAGATGGAGGAAAGGTCGCCCTTTAAGGTGCCCAAGGAGGAGCCCTGCTGGGAAACAGAAAGAATAAATAGAGGGACGACCTGAGAAAGAAGAGCAGAAAAAGGGTCAACTCGTTTGTGGCAGGCGTATACTGTCCTGGAAGAGGGATACCTGGCTGCCAAAATAACGCTGCAGATTTTGGGCAGTAGGTCGAAACGTGTGAACTGTGGCTGCTCAATCTCCACACATGCAGGTGGAGAGTGGACAGGTTCAGGAGAACTGCTGTTGCGACAGAAGATCTTCCCCAAGAGGCAACCTGATCCAATGACCGATGGCCATGCTCAACAGCTCAGGATACCAAACTCTCCAAGCCTAATCTGAAGCCACAAGGATGATTTGGGCCTGGTCGTTCCTGATCTTCTTGAGAACTCTGGGCAGGAGTGGTATGGATGGAAAGACATACAGGGGGCCGGAGTTCTACTCCAGATAAAAAGCATCTCCGAGCAAGAGTCGACTTGAACCTCCAGCGCTCAGAAGTGCTGACATTGAGCTTTCTTTGCAGTAGTGACAAGATCTAGCCAAGGCTCTTCCCACTGCTGCAAATGCAAATACCGGGTACCACCGCCGATGGAGACAACATTTGTGATATGCTATGCGTTTTTGGCTGAGTTTTTCTGCCCTTGCATTCAGAGAGCGCGCCAGGTGTTGAACCACTAGGGACATGCCCTGACAATCCAACCATGTCCAGAGGCGCAGGGCCTCTTGACGAAGGGTCCACAACCCCACCTGCTCTGTTTGTTGCTCTACCACAAGATGATGGTGTTGTCCTGAAGACCTGCGCTAGTCTTCCCTCGATGTAGGGTAGGAAGGCTTTCAATGCCGTCCGCATCTCCCAGAGCTCCAGTAGGTTAATGTGGAATCCAGATTCTTCCAGAGAACAGAGACCTCTGATCTCCACCTCTCCCAGATGGCCACACCATCCCAGGAGTGATACATCTGTCACTACTGTCAGATCTGGTTGGTGAAAGGTGTGGGGTCTGCCACTGACCTAAGCGTGGTTTGTTAACCACCCCTGCAGATCTTTTGCAGTACCCTTTTAGATCTGGACCATGTCGGAGAGATTCCCATGATGCTGTGCCATTGAAACTTCAGGCCCCACTGCAGAGCCTGCATATGCCAGCAAGCATGTGTCACAAGCAGGATGCAGGAGGCCATGAGGCCCAGCAGCCTCAAAGTGAGTCTCACTGAAACCCATGAGAGAGGCTGAAACATTGGTATCATAGCGTGAATATCCTGGACTCTCAGTTCTGGAGTATAAGCCCAAAACTGCACCGTGTCCAAACAGCTTCAAAGAAAGGGAGAGTCTGAGGAGAAGCTAGATGTGACTTTGGCACATTGATAGTGAACCCCAGCGAGTGCAGGAGGTCTTCCATAGCCTGGAGGTGGAAGAAGACTGCCTGGGGCGATCCTGCCTTCAACACTCAATCGTTGAGATAAAGGGAGGCTGGACCCCTGATCTCCACAGATAAGCGGCAACCACTGCCATCACCTTGGTGAACACCCAAGGGGCATTGATGAGGCCAAAAGGGAGCACAACGAACTGAAAGTGCTCATGGCTCACCGTGAACCGCTGGTGACATCTGTGGGCATGCAGGACGGGATGTGGAATTATGAGTCCTGCATGTCCAATGCTACCATACAGTCTCAGTCTCAGGTTTAAGGCAAACAGGACTTGAGCAAATGTGAGCATTTTGAATTTCTCCTTTTTGTGTAAGAAATTGAGAGGGCGCAGGTCCAGGATAGGATTAAAGCTTACGTTCTTTTTGGGCACCAGAAAGTAGCAGGAATAACCATCACAACCTACTTCTGGCATCAGCAACCTCTCTATGGCTCAATTGTCCAAGAAAGTCATCACTTTCTGGCAGAGTAAGAGAGATAGTCCTCTGTCAGCCTGTCGTAAGAGGGTGGCACGGGCAGAGGGGTAATCATGAGGGGAAGGGAGTAGCCACTTCGTACAATCTGGAGAACCCAGCAGTCTGATGTTATCGAATTCCGGTGGTGAAGGTGATAGCCTATCGTGCCTCCCACTGGTTTCCTATGATGGATTGGAGGTTGAACTAAAGAAGTTAGGAGGCTGCGACTGCTGGGGGTTGGTGGATTGGCCCGACTTCTAGTTGCCTGACCCATAAGGTCTGGGGTACTACTTCCTTGGCCACACAGCAGCTGGGAAGCCCCTTTGTTGCTGCAAAAGGAGTGAAAGGCAGACTGGGGTTGGCAGAGGACATGGAAAGACCCAAGGACCTGGCCATAGCTGTCCTATCCTAGAAGCGCTCCAGCACTGAGCCCCTCTTGTTGTTGAAGAGAGAGGAACCATCAAAGAGCACGTACATAAGCAAAGCTTGAAAATCCACTGAAAAGCCAGTTGTTCTCAGCCAGGTGTGGCTCCGTAAGACCACCAACAAAGAAACCACTCTGCTTAGCGAATCGGCCATATCCATCCCACATCTGAACATGAACTTGGCTGCATCTCTTGCGTTTGCCATACCTTGGTAGAGTATTGCATGGGTCCCTTCTAGGACCTTTGGCAGTACCTGTGCATCCGGATCCCACAGTGCATGGGAGTAGCAGCAAACATGCATGCAGTTTTCACAGACCACTGTGCCAGGCTGGTGGAATAGAACATATTCTTGCCTATGCTGTTCAAGCTCTTTAGGAGCCCCTACCTACACTGGAAGTGGAAGCTTGGACCACCAAGCTCTCATGGGTAGCGTGTTGAATGAAGAAACTTGGTTACCCTGGGGCAGGGCGATGGCAGCGGGGAATAAGCCTGTTCACAGAGGTCCCTTTGCAGGGCTTGACCAGGTTCCAAGCAGGATGTCCATAAGGGCTTCATTAAATGGGAGTAGTGGTTCTAAGGAGGTCACTCCCGGCTGTAGCATCTGTTTGAAAACGTTAGTATTGAACTGCCACTGAGGGCAGGCAAAGGTCCAGGACCTCGCCACCAAAGCAAAAGAAGCTTCCGCCGCTGTAGTCACGGTAGGAGGAGAGACCATACTAGTATTTGGAGAGGTGTTCGGTCCACTGACATCTGCAATTCCTCACACTAGTCCATGTTGGAGTTATGAGGCTGGTATTCTTCAGGGTCCAATGCCCCCTGCAAATCTTCCCCAAGCCCTAGCCCATAGGAATAGGGCTCAGGCTCTTGTCTGGAGAGCAATGCTTCAGTAGACTCCGTGTTGGAGTCAGGGGCTTACTTGAATGCCTGAATGACTTTGAATGCAACGTAGATAAATGGCTCTGTGACCGATCCTGGGACCTTCCTCTGGTCTGGGATTAAGACTGTCGCAGCTTCGCACATCAAGCATCAAGGAGCTTGAGTGACCGTTCCCTAAAGGCTTTCATGTGCATTGCGCAGCAGTCGGCCCAGGTCTTCGCATTGTGGTCGTGCTCAAGGCACCAGAGACAAACAAGATGTGGGTCCGTCACCAACATCTATCAGTAACAAGTGCCACTGGGCTTGAAGCCAGTTTTCCTAGTAGATATCCCTGTCACACTAGTAGAAAGCTCTCCAAAAACATTGACAAAAAGTCAAAAAAGGGTTAGTAAAAAAATGACCAGGGAGAGCTCTCTCCGGATCTGTGCAGACTGGCACAGAAACAAAATAACTGATGTGAGCATGCTGAGGTGGCAACTATATAGGCACTGCGCATGTCAGTTCCACCATAGAGACGCTGACATTTCCACGTGGAACTGAACGACAGCACCTACCGGACTGCAGGGGTACTGCTAACAAAAAATTTCTGTATCCAGTCTGACGCCTGGGAACAATTCTAAGGTAAGTAATCTGCGGCTAGAAGTTTCTATCAGATTTGACTTGCAACCATCACAGGACTGTCATTACTACTAGTATTAGGCTAGTGCTGATCATACAAGTTTAAAAAACACAAACCACAAAAACGCAGAGTATTAGGTTACAGCACATTAGGGATCCTTTTTATCTACAAATATCAATTTTAGGTAGTAAATATACTGATGAATACTGAAACACAATTTTACACGCTTTTAGAGCAATCATAGCAATTTATGCATTGAGAAGACACAGAAAATCTATATGAATAAAATGTAAATGTTCGTTTGTTCAAAATCGCAAATCTCCTAAAGTTCTTCACCGATTGCTTTGAAGTTTTGACACAACGTTGGATTAGAATACGCGCGTGTTTTTATATACACAACGTTGGATTCCAATACACGTGTGTCCAATACACGCGTGTTTCTAATCGAAAGCCCAAACAGACACATAAAAATGTCAATGTTCATTTGTTAAAAAATCTTAAATCTCCGAAATTTCTTCACCGATTGCTTTGAAATTTTGACACAACGTTGGATTCGATTGAGCGGGTGTTTATATATACACAATGTTGGATTCGAAAACGCGCGTGTCCAATACGCGCGTGTTTTTAATCGAAAGGCCAAACAGACCCTATCGATTTGGTTGCTGCGCAACAACTACAAGGGACACATAGAGATAATAGTCCATATATATTAGGATGGACAGTTGGTGTCAGGATGGCAGACCAAGAAGTGGGTGGGGGGAGGGGGAGGAATTGGTTCACTTTGCAACATTAAGAAAGGACGCATAGAGATGCTGCGCAACAACTACAAGGGATGCATAGAGACAACAGTCTACATATATTACGATGGACAGTTGGTGTCAGGATGGGTGCAGGGAGGGGGGAGGAGTTGGTTCACTTTGCAACATTAAGAAAGGACGCATAGAGACAATAGTCTACATATATTAGGATGGACAGTTGGTGTCAGAATGGCAGACCGGGAAGTGGGTGGAGGGAGGGGGGAGGATTTGGTTCACTTTGCAACATTAGCGCATGTTTATATATACACAACTTTGGATTCGAATACGGCGTGTACAATGCGCGCGTGTTTTTAATCCAAAGGCCGAACAGACCCTATTGATTTGCTTGCTGCGCAACAACTACAAGGGACGCATAAAGACAATAGTCACAAAAACATATTGTATACCCACAAGCATTGTGAAGTGAAATTAAACATATTAGAAACGTGCGCTTACTCTTTTCTTTCTCTTCCATTTAAGCAGACTGAGCCACATCAACGCGTGGCCGGGTACAGCTAGTATGAATATAAAAACTTATAACAGTACGTTGGTAAGCACTGCATAACGAGAGGTCCAGATTGGCAGGACATATCCAATTGCTCAACTCCAAGAAAGTCTTGCGATTCTGTGAGCACATCTGAGGGATTTGAAACTAGCTGCCACATTGTCATTGAAGAAGATTCTAATAATTTAACCTCCTTCCCTGCCCCTCCGCCGCTTCATATGCCCATTCTCCATGAACTACCCCTAAATGCCCATTATGCAGTAATTGTGTGTATTCTTTAGGTGGACCACATCAGTAATCCAATTTCTTAATAACTATATTGAATTGAATTTAAAGACCCCTACCTGCTTCCCACATACCCATTTCCTCTCTCATCAGTGAAATCCCTTTTTAGTATGAGAAATGGAAGGTTGACTTACATGGAAACACTACCACAGAAAAGAAGGCAAGGACAATATTGATGCAATGTACTAATGATGGTAACAAATGCTATATTTGCATCTATACAGTACACATGTATAACCTAGTGCTAGTCCAAACATGGAGGCAAACTGTAATTTCAGCCAATTTTTGTACTACAGTTGATTAGTGATGGTTCACCCTCGAGGGCAATGAAGCTCTTCCTGTTTTCTGCCCAGGTTGTAGTACATATAATTAATAATGGCCAATTGGAGGAGGAGCTTCGCGCGTAACCGGGATGGTCGCGTGAGCACAGGGCTCCCGGACCTTCGCCACCTCCGGCATTTATCCTGACTATAATCCTGGTTACGACGACGGATCATTGAAGATGCAACCCAACTGATATGATAGTTGCTTTCAAAAATTGATTTGGTCCGAGGGAACCGATTTTATGACGCTCTGAACTTTCCTGGCCTGCTCCACGGATCTGCCCCAGGCTCGAGTTAATGTTCTGCCTGGACGGTAATTGAACAACAGCGGCTTCCCTGATCCTACTTTCGACCCTGGACTTGGCTTTCAGTTTCGCTTTTGGCCCGGACCCTTCTACGCAGAGGATTTGACCCCGCCACCCACGGACTGCTTCACTTCGCGGTCCCATTTCAGGGCTGGAACTGTATATCACCGCTCGGTGTGTGACGTGGAACACACTGTCCTTTGGTTGAGCATCTGTGGGTGATTTTGATGTAGCCATTTTCACCAGATCTCGGGGTCCCCTCGGGGGCGCTGCTTCCAAAATGGCCGGCAAGCCCGAGGTTGAAAAGCGAAAGACCAAGACTGTTCACCGTGGGGGCTCCATACAATCTAATGTCATGGACCGATACACCCATCCTAAGGGATCCCCCGGTGGAACGGGCAAGTCTCCGGCGGACAGGGGAGATGACCCTACGGTGGACGAAGACCCGACTCTGCACAATATTATGGGCGCCATTGCGAGTACGCAGACCTCAATTGGTGTGCAGTATGAAACCCTGGCGCAAAAACTGGACACAGTGGCGATCGATGTCAACTTGATCAGGGCGGATTTAGCTAAAATGAATGAAAAAGTGAAATCCCTGGACTTGAAGACTTCTAGCCTCACGACGGATGTCTCCGTTCTACAAACGGAGGTCCGCGATCTACGGTTCTCTAATGACTCCTTCTCCCGTCGTTTGGAAGATTTTGAAAGTCGTTCTAGGCGGAACAACGTCCGTATTGTGGGTGTCCCTGAGAATTCAGACAACTTAAATGTCGACCTCATCGTGGAGGACCTCATCCTCAATCATCTCGCACCCAAAGGCCTGAGTAAATTCTTTGCGGTGGAGCGGGTTCACAGAGTGCCGGGTGGTAAACCTAAGCTGGGTGCTACCCCACGGCCCATAATCGCCAGAATATTTCATTTCCGTGATCGGGATGCTATCCTGCAGGCATCGCGCTTGGGTGGCCCCACGAAATTTGAGAATACGACGGTGAGTTTCTACCCAGACTTCACTCAGTTGGTGCAGAAGCAAAGGATGGGGTTTCAGGGAGTGAAGAGATGTTTGAGAGACAGGGACATGAAATACGCAATGCTATTTCCAGCTCGGCTACGTGTGGAACATGGAGATCGGACGTTCTTCTTTGATCACCCTGAGGCTGCAAGTGACTGGCTCGACACACTGCCCAGGCGGCAGGAACACCCTGAACATTCCGGTGGAGCCGGGGGTGGACTGATGGAACAGGAATAGTACTGTGACTTGGTTCGCTGGACTACATATAGATCTTTCGCATGGTTTGTGGATCCTTTAACTTGCTTTAATTGAGGTGGTTCTCCAGGGGTGGCGGAGGGAGTGAGTCTCTTCCTCCTCTGGGGTTTCTTTTCGTAGATTAGTTATTCTCTAGGGCGACAGGCACACTGCAAGTTGGGGGGGCCTTTGAGTCTAACGCAGGGGTGCAGGGTGGGGGGTCTTGTTTTGAGGGTAGGTTGGGGGGAGGAGGGGGGGAAGTTGTTATTGTTTGGTTCACTTCAAGGCACTATATTTATGGACTTTTGGACTTAGCTGTCGCGACTAATGTGGGGTGGATGCTGCGACTACGTTCGGGATGGGGGGTAGGGGGCTCAAATTCCTGTTTACGAATGTTAACGGATTGGGGGACAGGATAAAACGTGGTGTGGTGTTACAACTCTTGAGACGTCTCTCCCCTGATGTTGTGCTGTTGCAAGAAACACATCTGATAGGCAATACATGCCAGGCCATGAATCGAAGAGGCTACCGTCTCCTGGCACACTCCGGCTTCACCACTGGCTCTAGGGGGGTGGGTATCTTGGTCAGAGTCTCCCTCCCCATTGAGATCGATGCTGTCATTCTTGACGACAGGGGGCGATATGCCGCCATTACTGGACGATGGGAGGGGAAGGTCATCACATTGCTCTCCGTTTATGTTCCGCCTGGCCTTCAGACCACGACCTTTGCTGACTTGGGGAGGGTGATACTGAGGCTCCCAGAAGGCATCCTTGTGGTGGGCGGCGATTTTAACTCTGTGGTCTCCGGAAATATCGATCGCTACCCACATAGGGATCTTGGGAGGTCCCAGTCCTGGCTGGGTGGCTTCCTTGACACTCTGGGACTGATAGATTGCTGGAGGCTGCTACACCCTGGACAATTACAATACACCTTTCATTCTGGTGCACAATGTAGTCTCTCGAGACTTGACTATATCCTGATGCCCGCAACACAGGCCCCACTTGTTAAGGAGATTAGACATTTGGCTAGGGGTATTTCAGATCACTCCCCCTTATAGCTCGTAATGGAAACGGGACCGGGAACTGAGGGCCGGGTAGCCCCGATCAACCCTTGGTATCTCCGTGACCCTAAGAGCCGCATGGAATTGATCAAATCACTCAACCAATATTTTGTGGAGAATGTGGGGTCTGTGTCATCGCCTGTCTCGCTCTGGGAAGCCTATAAGACGGTCATCCACGGCCACGCCTTATCGTTATTAATAACGCTAAGAAACGTAAGTGGGAGGCAGTGGTCCGACTTGAAACTGAGATATCAGACATAGAAAGAGAGCTGGAATCTGATGTTACCCAGGACAAGTTGCACCTTCTCAGCCTCAAACAAACTGACTATAGAGCGTTGGTCACTGATGCCGCCAAGGTGATGAATAGAGAGCAGCAAGGCCGTTTGTATGACGTGGGTGATAAGGCCGGAAAGTTGATAGCCTGGTTGGACAAGAAGGAGAGGGCTAGTCGTGTGGTTCCTTCGATTGAGAGAGCGGATGGAGTGAGAGTGACTGACCCAGTTGAGATTGTGGAGTGTTTTTCTGAGTATTTCCAAACCGTGTACTCCCCAGTATCGGACAGACCGGAACAGGATTCGCATCTGCTTCTAAGAGACATTGCTTTGCCCTGCTTGTCGGATCTGGATAGGGAACTGATGGACGCGACACTCTCTGTTGAGGAGGTCGCGACCGCAGTCCGCTCTGTGAGATCGGGAAAGGCCACGGGTCCGAATGACTTCCCATCGAACTTTATAAGCTACGCCCAGATAAAATAGCACCACATCTTCGCTCGATGTTTTTAGAATCGTTAGATGCGGGTACCCTCCCATTCGATCAAAGACTTGCGTCTATCGTCGTGATTCACAAGGAAGGGACGCTGCGGGATTGCTGCGCGTCGTACAGGCCCATCTCGCTCTTAAACGCCGAGCCTAAGATCCTCGCGAAAGTGCTCGCGAATCGTTTAATCACTGTTGTCTGCGACCTGATCCATCCGGATCAGTTCGGATTTATTCCGCACCGAAACACGGCACTGAACCTTCTGCGTCTAAATGGCGCCCTTGCGAGAGCGTCCTCGTTGCGTGAATCGGCCATTTTGGCTTCTTTGGACGCCACAATGGCGTTTGATACACTGGAATGGCCATACCTCTGGGCAGCCCTCGCCAAGTTTGGTTTTGGCCCTGTTTTCATCAGTTGGGTGAAACTACTATATCACGACCCCTTGGCTCAGGTGGTTGTTAATGGTCGTGTTTCTGGCTCATTTTCTCTCGGAAGGGGTACTCGCCAGGGGTGCCCGTTGTCTCCGCTTCTTTTTGCCCTCGCTTTGGAACCCTTGGCGGCTTGGCTGAGGTGGGAGCCGTCAATGAAGGGTATACGCTGGACCCCTGATTTTGAGGACCAAGTATCGCTTTACGCTGACGACATCCTGCTGTACCTCACGTCACCTCGGAAGTCGCTAGTAGTGCTATTCGATGTATTGACCTCCTTCGGTAAAAATTCTGGCCTTGTGATCAATTGGTCCAAGTCCTGCGTGTACGTTCTCTCGGGGGACTCTCCTCTCTTGCCACGTGGGTGCCCAATACAGGTGGTACACGCGGGTTTCAAATACTTGGGGGTGTTTATCACCTTAGATCCTGTGGTTCGCTATGAACGTAACCTGCTGCCCCCGCTTCAGCGCTTGCGGTCTGATGTTGTGGCATGGCGTAGACTTCCGTTGTCCCCGCTCGGACGAGTGGCTCTCTTCAAGATGATGTCACTGCCCCAATTTTTGTATGCCCTACAGAATACTTGCGATACCATCCCGGCCAGCTACTTTCGGGAGATTGAAAGCTTGCAGAGACAACTGATGTGGGGTGGGCGGTCCCGCATAGCCCTTGCCAAGTTAACACTTCCTTGGTATGGCGGTGGAATTGCTCTCCCGGATATTAAGCGCTACTACTGGGCCTCCCAACTGGGGGCGATTAACCACGGCACGTACGATCCCATGTCGAACCCCGCGTTCGAAATGGACAGATGGTTGCTGCCTGGTGGTGACTACAACAGGGCGCTTTATACGGAATCCGCAGGGAGGATGCTCACTGGCCCTACCAAGATAGCGGTGCAAGTATGGCATCGTGCATATGATGCCATGGGATGGAAGAATAGACTTACACGCGCTACTCCTCTCTATGCTTCCGAGAGGCTGGGCTCCCTATGGCAGACGAAAGGCTTTGATAGGTGGGACATGATTGGTATATGCAGGGTGAATGATATATGGACTAAGGATAGGGTCAAAACCTTCGAGGAGTTGAGACTGGAGTATGACCTAAGTGACAAGGAGTTTTTTAGATATGCTCGGATCCGACACGCGCTGATGGCGGTTTTCCCTCCGGGTACTACTGTTCGGGAGGCGTCGCCGCTTGATGATCGGGTGCTGGATGGGCACGTTCCCGACATTACGATTTTGCTTATTTATAAAAAGTTGATAAACGATAGGACCGATCTTCTACAGCGACTTAGGGAAGCTTGGACTGGCGATGGTTTGGAGTTAGATGACGAAGACTGGCAGTCGGCCATATCTTCACCGAAAGAGGTTGCAATTCCGGCCCACCTCCGGTTTGTACAGCTTAAGATTCTCCACAGGATCTATGTTACCGGTCCATGCTTGGTCAGTATGGGTTATGCTTCGGATGGGCTGTGCAGGCGTAGTTGTGGCCTCCCGGGCACCTTTCTTCATATACTCTGGGAGTGCCCGGTGGTTGTTCGTTTCTAGAATCGAGTGCATGCAGTAATGGAAGAGGTCACGAGTGTTGCGTTGTTGCCTGAAGCTAGACGATGCTTGTTGAATGTTTGGGAACCAAATGATTATGATTTGGCACAGACTCAGTGGGTGACCCTTGGCAACATGATCGCTAAGAGGGATATCGCCCAGTTGTGGGGCTCTCAGAGGCCACCCACAGTTCTGGCATGGAAGGAGAATATGGACTGGTGCATGTTCAGGGAGAAGACGGTGTATGTGGCGCGTGGCAGGCCTCGCAAGTGGTGTAAGACTTGGGGTCAATGGAACTTCTACCGGGTAGAAATATGTACACCTCCCTTCACACACTTGGTGGCGGATTCTCCCTCCCCTTGACCCGACATTCCTGCTATTATGTTGCTCGGACTGTCTCCGGACTTGCTGCATCCCTCAATCCTCCCATCCTGCAATGTCAATGATTGTATTATGATCTTGTGCTTTCCTCCCCGCAGGACGCTTCGCCATTCGATTGATTGTACTGCCTTGATTATTTATTCTTGTTTATGTTGTTAAAAGTTTCAATAAAAAGAAATACAAAAAAAAATAATGGCCAATTATTCACTATTTAGTATAATTAAGACATGCCAACTCATGCTAAGAGGGTCAAGCAACAATCTGATACAGTCATCATGCCCTAAATGCTGGTGCTAGCATATTGGTAATTTTTGGACTACGGGTCACCAATGGCAAAATATTATCTTTGGCATATTGGAGGTAAGCCTTGGCATTAGGGAGAACAACCATGCCATATTGGGGAAGGGAGAACAACTGACACAAAATACTGGCCCTGACACACGTAATTTGCTCATTTTTAACATATGGGCACCCATAGCATATTGATGCAACCAATAACAAATTAATGACATAATGTGTGTAATTCTTGGCATCAGGGCCACCCATACCAAAATACTTGCATTGACACAATGGAGAAAAATATTGACAAAAGGTGACTGACTATACCCATGGCACATTCTGAAAAGAGTTTGGTCTGCTTCTGGTAAGAGTAAAGCTTCATTGGCTTGGAACACATTGAAAGTACTTGAATATTTGACGAGTGCCCTGTCTTACTTTTTGTGCAAATTTATGTGAATAAGTCCTTTAAATACACTATTTAATGCAATTTTCCCAAACTTTTGTATCGTGGAAGAACTCCCCAATCACCTTGCATTTTTTCAGTCACTTTTAACACCAGCCTTTCTCTAGTGACACTGCGTGTTTACTATTAAAATAGGTGCAATACCTCAAAAAATGGTGCAGAAAAACATGGGCAATCATTATTCCCGAATTTTTGGCTTTGATTGGCTGATTTATTTTCATGCCATGATGTCTGCTAGTCCCAATCAGGTTTAAATGTCCCGCTGTCTACACTGATTGTGCAGAATCATGGTGTTCAACTTGTTTCTAGACACTTTTTGCATAGGGAGATAAATGAATGTGCCTAGAACAGCACGATTCTGGTAATGCTGAGTAACTATTAGACATTACCTCACAATTTAAGGAGGCAACTACATTTCCTACCAAATAAATATACAATGTCAGTCTCATGCACAATATGTTTGTAACTTTGTGTCCTTTAGGTCAGTGCTTTTCTTCTGGTGATTGTTTTGAGAATGACTTCACTTTCTCGCTAGGCCTCCCCTGAAACGTGCTCACTTATCTGGCAGCAGGACCTGCCGAATTACACAAGTCAACACCCTTCCTGTGTGGAGCGATTTAACAAATGCTTTAGATGGAAAGCTACAAGGCCCAGAGGCGTATATAATATTCAGTGAGTCTAATGTATAAGCAAGATAATCGCAGCAGCTTGCTCCTAATCTGCATTCTTTTTATTTTATCATCATACAATGTATGAGTAATTTTCGCCCGTGAGTCGTGGGAGACTTGTTGTAGTCAAAAAGATCTGGCGAACACATGTGAAACTATAGCGCCACCCGGCTGCAGGAACGGTGCTACAAAACGTTCTCCCAGGGTCAGGTTGGGACAGGAAATAGCCCCGGGCACCACAATAAAGGTGGCCCCCATTAGTGAATGAAACACCTAAAAACGTGTTCCATTTTTGCAAATAGGGGTCGTGACTCGTTCAGCACTTGTAAAGACAAGAAGTATAAGTGTTTTCGTAAGGTATGGAAAACCTGTGCCACAGACTATACACCAGGCCCAGAAACAGCCTAAAAACGACCCACACACAAACCTGTCAGACTAGCCCTTCCAGGTCTGCCTGACTACTCTATCAGGGGCGGCTCTAGGCTCATGGCGGTCCTGGGCAGGGAGTGTAGGTAGGGGACCCCGGAAGAGGGGGTCCAGGCGGGACGGAGCCCCCCAGAGCTCAGAAGGGGGCGGTCAGGGTGTTAGGAAGTGGAACAGAGCTGGAGGCCGCCAAATCCCTGCCAGGGGCTGCCACGCAAATATGTATCCATCCTCAGAGGATTAATATATTAAGGATATATATTGGCGTGGAGGCCCCTGGGGTTTGGTGGCCCTGTGCAGGTGCACAGCTTGCACATGCCTAAGGCCGCCCCTGGCTCTATATAGGCAAGTCTGACACTGTGAAATAACCACGGCTTTAAAAACTATATGGAATATACATTAAACAGGCAGGTATCTGGCAACACTTTTTTTTACGCAAGTGCTCAATTAACAATTTTGCAAGAAGTATACATGCATCATGATGTAAATCTTTACACAGTTATGTAAAGATGATCCGCACCACTACGACAAGTTAGATGCAGCAATCAATTATTGTACATAAGGGGAAACAGCATTAAACAACGAGGCCAGAAACACGCGTGCCGTTGCCACGCATTTGCCTTTACCAAGCATATTCCTTTACCACACGTCTTTACAACGGTTACTGTTGTAAAGGCGGTAAAGGCATATGCGTGGCAAAGGCAGTCAGCGCTCTAAACGAACAAGCATTTACAATGTAACGGTCTCGCCTTTGCCAAAGTTAGAGCTATTGGCATTGTAAATGACAACATTTTTATTTATGTGTTGGTTTTGAAAACAGATAAATAAATGGCATTGTCATTTACAATGTCAATAGCCATACAACTTGTAATTACATTACACACACAGAGGGTCACACGCACACATACAATCTTACTACCACACACAATTTCTCTCTCACACACAGTCTCTCTCTCTCCCACACAATCTGTCTGTCTCTATCGTGCACACACACTTACAATATCACACAAACGCTCACACATATTCTCTCGACCACACACACAATAATTATCACTTTCTCACATACACGCTCTCACACACAATATTTCTGACGCAAACACTTGCAATTATTTCCACACACACAAATGATCTCTCTCACGCACACATAATCTGTCTGTCTATCTTTTACACACACAATCCCTCTCACAATCTGCCCCCCTCTCTCATACACACACACAGGCAGTATGGAGGTGACAATCAGATGCACCCCTGAGAAGCCTGCCTCAGGAGACTGGCGTCCGTGGAGACACAACCAGGATGAGACAAGCACACACTCTTTCAGGAGCCGTCACGGGTGGAGCGAGCCGATCGGCACCAGCTGCGCGTCACCAGAGAGGCCTTAATTCAGGGTTATTCACACATTCACGGAAAGGTGAAATGAGGAGCGGGGGTGCAGACTGCAGGCACAAGCAGAAATGTGCACAAACGCGTCTGCACGTATATGATTACACACTGAACATGCGTGTGTGTGTGTGTGTAAATAATATCCAATGTATAGCTATATTAAACTGCCTCACTACAACCACATATAAATGTTATTATATACATATCTATATGAGCATATATTATGCAGCCCCATATCACGGAAATAAACGCCCCCTTCATCGCCGTTCCTGCCCGGATCTCACTGTCCTCAAGAGCAGGTTCAAGCCTCGGTTGTTTTAAATGTCTATGCTTCTCAGAAGTAGCGCCCAGATGCCCCACCCGGGGTGAGTTGTGCTATACCAACTGTCCGTAATAAATCAATAAAGATGTATGTATGTGTGTTCGTAAATATACTATGTGTATATATTAATTTTAAATACCTGTGGGAATATATATAATTTTTCAGGCATAATGACAAAAGGTACGCTATATATATATATATATAGTTAGTCAGTGTTGTAACAGATTTACTGCTATTTTAGCAATAACTTCACTGACTTTTACCTGCCATGCTCTTGCACCATTTATGTGTTCTTATATGTTGCTGCATAAAAAGTAGTTTTAACAGTAACATTATTTATGCCTTTAATTTATGGCGAGCTGCTAGACATTAGTCATTTTTTATGTCTATGATGACGTTATCAAAACGTAACTTGCATTGTCACTTTAAATATTTGAATTGCACTCCAAAACGCGTCATGTGATCAAGGGCCAAGGAGGCCCGAAACGC
The DNA here is from genome assembly GCF_964261635.1 of Lissotriton helveticus. NCBI lineage: Eukaryota > Metazoa > Chordata > Amphibia > Caudata > Salamandridae > Lissotriton > Lissotriton helveticus. Next base: position 607,946,011 of record NC_136059.1, on the reverse strand, counting down.
GTCATGGCTGAGGTGCGGGGTTCTATGCACGAATAAAATTTGCACCTTTGAAAATTTGGGTCCGCTGTCGTATTTTTGGAAACATTTCCGAGTCGACTTGCTAATATATATATATATATATATATATATATATATATATATATATATATATATATATATATATCTATATATATATTCACTGAAAAAACCATAGGTTATAGACCATATATAGTTAGGAATTAGCATTTACAAAACCTTGAAAATTCACTGAAAAAACCATAGGTTATAGACCATATATAGTTAGGAATTAGCATTTAAAAAACCTTATTTTACTCACACAAAACCATTGAAATTCCATATATAGTTAGTTGCACTAACTATATATTGCGCACCCGCAATCCACTGCTGATGATGTCACATATTACATCATTCATGACATGGTCAGTGACATCACTGATGACAACATCCAGTGACTATGTTTCTGTAAAGTTAAAATATGTCTTACATATTGAAGAATGAGTGGATGTATAAGTGTCTGGACGAAGGATTTAGTAGGTGCATGACTGAATGTATGAGTGAGTGATTAAATGTGTCTCACTGAGTGCATGGGTTAGTGACTAAACTGTCTTAATTTGTGCATCATTATGTCTGTTGTTCTGTAAACTGCTGCATGTGTTGATCAGTAGCTATATGAGTAACTATATGGGTTATTGATTGATTGCCCAAGTATTTGCATGGGAGACTGAGTGTGTGTGTGGCTGGATGGGAGGTGTGTGACTCTGTACAGATCAATGTGTACTTGTATCAATGATTGTATAAGAGAGTAAGTATGTGTTAGTATATGGTTGAAAACGTAAGGTGCTCTATGTTTAACTGTATAGAGTAGAAAATGGAAGTGTGATTGATTCTTTACAGGACTGACTAGGTGTGTGAGTAACTCCATGGATGAGTGGCAGAGTGTGAGTGTCTGTATAGGTGTATGAGTGCATATGATTGTGTTGTAAACATGAGTGATTGTATGTATGAATGATTGTATGGGTGAATGAGTGAATGTGTGTGTAGACGTAGGAATCAGTGAGTACGTATGTAGTAACTAGTATTGGTGTGTCAATGGTTTCAAAAATTATACTCTGTTTTTAACACTGGGTGAAACAGAGGTTATATTAAAATGTGAGGAGATGCATTGTATTGTCACATGAATGATATCATCAGTGATGTGGTCATTGATGTCAAATGAGATGTCATCAGTGATGTCATTTGAGATGTCATCAGTGATGTCATCAGTGATGTCACTGACCATGTCATGAATGATGTAATATGTGACATCATCAGCAGTGGATTGCGGGTGCGCAATATATAGTTAGTGCAACTAACTATATATGGAATTTCAATGGTTTTGTGTGAGTAAAATAAGGTTTTTTAAATGCTAATTCCTAACTATATATGGTCTATAACCTATGGTTTTTTCAGTGAATTTTCAAGGTTTTGTAAATGCTAATTCCTAACTATATATGGTCTATAACCTATGGTTTTTTCAGTGAATTTCAATGGTTTTTTAATAGCAAATATCATAAGCTGTCGAATGTCAAGTACGTGGTAAGAATTTTTTTTTTCGTGTTTATGCACACTGATCTGCTTTGATTGCTGCCCCCCACCCCTCATTTCTATTAGGAGTACTCTCTCTTTGCAGATAGTGAAGGGTAGTTAACGCAGCCCTTTCCCCCTTTGTAATCCGTCGTGCCTGCTTCTCTCTCCATTTGATTGATTGTTCTCTTTGGTTCATTCTCTATTTACAAACAAGCACAGAGTCGCAATACTCTGTTTAGTCTTTGCAGATAGCGAAAAATCGTGTAAAAAAACAAAAGGAATCGAGCAAAATCAGTAGGCCACTAATGGGATCTCTTTTTGACCTCGCTAAAATAGAAACATTAGGAACAACCTGTTGAAAATAGCAATGCGTATGTACATAAGCGGCGTTCATTTGTGTTCACAGTACCCCTTGTTGATTGTTTCAATCGAGCATTGAATTGTTCGATGTTAATTCTCTTAAGGATCTTCTCTACCTGCAAACGAGGAAGAATAGGAATATTCTCTCTCCCTTTGCAGATAGTGAAGGGTAGGTAACGCAAGCCTTTAACACGTCGTACCTATTTCATTCCTCATTGATTGATTGATTGTCCGAACATTGACTGTTTGGGAATTAGTTCTTTTTGGAGGTATTCCCTGTTTGCAAATAAACGTAGGAAAATCTTTGCAAGTAGTGAAAGGGTACGTAATGCGGACCTTTCTCCCCCGTTGTAATCTATCATGCCTATCCCCACTGATTGATGCACCTGTTTCACCCGGACCATTTACTAGACATACGTCATCTGGCCCGACCAGAGAGCACCCCTAGTGAAAAGGACATATGCAATAATAACGAAGTGATCACTGTATCCTGTTAACAGAAACTTTAGCATGAAACAACCTGGAAAGAAAAGAATAGGAAAACGAAAATCAGTAGGCCACTGATGAACATGAACTTTTATTAAACAACGAACAAAGAAACGATAACATAACGTAATGATAAAACCTATTAATGTCCTAGAAACAAGAAAACGTTAAAATATGCCAGTGGTGAGAGACCAGAAAAACAGTAAGAGAAACCAAATCACCCCTCGCTGTCCCACCGCCTGCCACGCCAAAAAAATCGATAGACTAGGGAAAATGCAAGTCAGTAGAACATCCGCCCCCACTCTGGAAACTTCCAAGGTGGGGCAGGGTTCCGGCTACGCCCAGCCGGGAGCAGCCCATATAAGGCAGGTCCTGCTGCCACGCCTCGGCCAGGAGATCCTAACGTAGGGTGTAGCCGGAGGAGAGGCCGAGACCAACGGGACCCGGCCAGGGGATTGCCTTTACAACGCTGAACAGTTGCAGGGGGGGGGGAATGTCTCCTCGACCCTCCCCTCTCTCTCCCAGTCCGGCCGCGGTGGCCCTTGAGAGTTGCAGGTAGTCCCGCCACATGCTCTTCCGGTCCGGCCACCAACGGTCGGGGGGCCGAGGCCGACGGAATCCGGCTGCAGCCGATAAACCAAGAAACCCGTTCATGGGGCCAGAGCCAGGGGCGTCCGGCCGACATCCACCGGAAGCCCGGCCCGAAGACGGACGGGACACTTCTTTCTTTTATAATGGCTGCGACAACACTGGGGGGGGATGTCTTGCACATGCCTCCGACCCCCCCCTCGTCCTCATCGCCTGGTCCGGCCATAACAAATCTCAAGCGAGACGCCGTGGGGTGCACTGGGAGGGAGAGACGGTGCGAACAGGCCTCTCCCGCCTCCCCAGTGTAGGCTTCCCAGCTGCACCCTCAGCGGTCCAGGCGCCCGGAAAAGAGTTCTTCCACTGTGGCCATGCTGCAACGTCTCGCCCGGCAGGGTGGAGCCCGTCCGTTCATTTGACCCCGCATTACCCCAGTAGCTACCGAACTCTCAAAATGGCGGTCGACCTGGCAAGAGCGGGCCCAGCATAAAGAAATGGCCCGGTCACTGGTTGACTCCACCACCGTAGTCCTCCACGACCTTGAAGATTCTAGAGGAGCCGCGGGAGTCTCCCACCCCCGATGGGGAATGACTGCCATGATCACCCGTGGAGTGACGAAACTGTATCCGCGGGACGTCGGCGCCAGCCTCACTTTGAATTACTAGAATCCTGCAGACCTCACTTCCGGTGAAAGCACAGTGTGACCCGGTAGGAAAAATTGTTGAACCCCCTCCCCTTTTTGACTGATAGTTCAAACCACCGATCCTTTCCTTTGCCCTTTTAACGGAACTTTGGACTGCCTCCCCCTCTTTTACATTTTCTAGAGAAAACAAAACATTAACCACTACATTAGCATAGCAGTTGACACCAGAACTGTTTTCAAATTGAAAACCAACAACATCTTCAACAGAATCCTTTTTGTTTCTGCTGTGACCCTGCTCCAGCACAGGCATTGTCCCCAGCAGTAATTCTGCAATGCCGGTAAGAATAGCTGTGGTGCCTACTGGACTCACTCACCCCCGCGGCGCCCCACGCCGTTATTTGCTGGGCGGCAACTTGCTAGACATCACCTTCGTGACATCCAGATTTCAGCGCGTTCTGCTGCCTTGGAACTATTCGCACAACAGACCGCTACTGACAAGAATATTTCATTATTGGTGCTGTCAATTTCAATAAATCTATTGGATAATTCAAAATAAATTGCCACGGTCTCTTCGTTGTTTAAATGTTTTTACTGTTTTTGTTTTGTTGTATATATTTATATGTTATTAAAGTTTTATATTCCTACTACTTTGTTGGAGTGCTATATATTTTTTATGTGACACATAATTGTAAAAACTTTGATGTACAAAGAGTCATTCCTGGAATCTTCCGCTTCAGGCTCGGTCCCCTCCCCAATCACAATACAGGATAGTTTTCAGATAGTAGGAACACGTGTGGTGTGACGGATCTCATCGGGTGTGGGCCTTGATCTACTATAACTCCTTTGAAGAGGGGTGATTCTTTACAGCTGGGGCCATAAACTACATCTGCAGGGCTAGCTGATAGCCTGGACAATCGGACACAGAGGAAGAGGAGTGTCACAGGGTGCGGTAGTGAATAGGGCGAAAGGGAGGTGTCGGGCGGGCACAGTGTGATTCTCAGGGAAGAGCAGCGCAGATGGGGGGAGGTTTATTGCCCATGCATAAGACAGAGAGCGGGGGTGACCAGTGCCTGGGGAAGATGCTTGCGAGGGTGAGGAGCCATGCTACGAATCGACAGCGTGCAGAGAGTGGGTCTGGTCAAGACATCTAAAATGGCTGCCGTGCACGACAAAAGTGTGGCATTTCAAAAAAGGCAAGATGGCGCAGACAATGTTTTTCAACACTTCCTCATTTCCTTCGAATCGAACGTTAACAGACGTTGGGGCATATTACCAAAGTTAAGCGATATTTATCGCTAACGATGCTTACCAACCAATTTTTTACCACTAAGCATCGTCAGAAATTATCGAAGATAAACCTTACTATTATCAAGGTTTATCGCAAATGCGATAATAAACGGCCGCAATGCATGAATATCGCTAAAAACTCAGCGATATTCATGCATTACCGAGCTAATACTCTTAGCCATGTTATCCACCTCCCATTGGATAACATGGCTAAGAACTGCTCAGGGCAGGTGTTACTTTTTGGAGATATTCGCGCTTAGCGCGAACATCTCCAAAAGTTGGTAATAGGAGATAGATATCTTGCATGTTGTAATGCAAGTTATTGTGGTATATGGAACTCATACCATAATCTCTCAGGAAAGCAGAAACTGATCCTTTTGGGACCGCCTAAAAAGGCCTAGGGGGTGAGGAGTACTCTACTTTGCCCCCTTTTCACGTTCCGAACTATTTTATTTTACTCTCTTCTGTAATTACACAAAATACCAGCGATAAGATGCATCGGAGACACACAGTGAGAGAAAGGAGGCCGGAGATGAAGAAGACATGTCAAATACACATTGGAGATAATATAGTGGCAGAAGGGAAGTAAATATGAGTAAACTTACCATGTAACATAAAAATGTTGCACTCTATACTATAAGTCTCATTTTATACTACAATCACTTCGCTACAACCTCATAAATTAAAAATAAAAATAAATAATGTCTCAAACAATTTTTGATTTCTAAATATAAATTTATTCTTCAAAATTTTCTAAATTTGAAACAACTAGTAACATGTCCTCATCAGTAATTTCCTCTTCAATCATCTCATCTGGAATCTCCTCATTAAAAGTCTGCAATGATGATTCTTGTAACTCTATGGTCTCCAAACACTCGATAAATTCGCCATCAAGAGATTGATCAAAAAAATCATTCAAGTCATCTCCTCCTTCTGACAATATTTCATTATTGGTGCTGTCCATTTCAATCAATGTAGTGGAATCATTCAAGTCATCTCCTCGTGACAATATTTCATTATTGGTGCTCTCAATTTCAATCAATGTAGTGGAATCATTCAAGTCATCTCCTCCTTGTGACAATATTTCATTATTGGTCCTGTCCATTTCAATCAATCTAATGGAATCATACAAGCCATCTCCTCCTTGTGACAATATTTCATTATTGGTGCTCTCAATTTCAATCAATGTAGTGGAATCATTCAAGTCATCTCCTTGTGACAATATTTCATTCTTGGTGCTGTCCATTTCAATCAATCTAATGGAATCATACAAGTCATGTCCTCCTTGTGACAATATTTCATTATTGGTGCTCTCAATTTCAATCAATGTAGTGGACAATTCAAAAGAAATTGCCACGGTCTCTTCATTGTGAGCCATTTTATTTTGAAATTGCTTGCTGTAAATTGCAGAAAAAAATAATCACTTTCATTTATCGTTTTTAGTAATACATAATATAAAACTAACTTCATCAAGTATTTAGTATAACAGAAGGACTGCAAATAAATAACAGAAAACATTTTTCAAATTATCTTCAAGTGTACAACATAGTTCCCCTTACAAATTAACAACTCACCTTTTTAAAAGTAGCAGAAGTGTTAGTACTGTGTAAATCAAACACCAGAAATTCACCACCAAAAATTCCTCACAAATGTACCTCAGACAGTAGTATCACAAAATGGCTGTGGTTTCCTCTCATTTGACATATATACATAACCAATTAACTTTCATCACACACAAATACAAAACCAAAGTAACATTTTAATTGGTTCTAAATTTCAACACTTTCAAATGTGTTTTCCCCATGCAATTTTCCATAGGACATTTACATACGTCTACAGCCTGAATGGCTGAACGGAATTACACCAAACTTGGCAAAATGGTACATCAAACCTAAGAGGTCAGGAAGGATCTACTATGCCCCCTTATGGTCATTTCCCCCTTCGCTTTGGCCTCCTCTTGTCTCTCAATCCTACCGAGAGACAAGATGGCGGCCGCTACGGACTGTTTGGAATGTTGACAGACGCCGGAGAACCAATCAGCTTCGCAAAGCTCCGTAACGCGAAAAGTACGCGAAGCGGAGCGCTGTTACAGATATATATCTTTTTTTGAACGTTAATTTCTCAAAATCCACTGGAGCACATATATTGAGACCTAGCAAAGGCACATCGGGCTACCAGTCCCTAATATTTTGCCAAGTTTCGTGCAAATCCATTCAGGTGTTCGATTATTATTATTATTATTTTTTTTTGCCCCGCGGGGCCCTTTTAAAACCTCCACATCAAACCTAGGGGGTCAGCGAGGATCTACTATTCCCCCTTATGGTCATTTGCCCCTTCGCTTTGGCCTCCTCTTGTCTCTCGATCCTACCGAGAGACAAGATGGCGGCCGCTACGGACTGTTTGGAATGTTGACAGACGCCGGAGAACCAATCAGCTTCGCTTCACAAAGCTCCGTTGCGCGAAAAGTACGCGTCCTAGGACGCTGCCCGGTCCGCTGTTACAGATATATATCTTTTTTTAAACGTTAATTTCTCAAAATCCACTGGAGCACATATATTGAGACCTACAAAAGGCACATCGGGCTACCAGTCCCTACAATTTTGCCAAGTTTCGTGCAAATCCATTCAGCCGTTCGGGCTAAAAGTGAGGCCAACCGCCCTATGGAAAACTCAATGTTAAAAACACGTTTTGGGACCCCCCTTTTTTCTCGGCCCCCCCTTGACGAACCCCCCCCAAATTTTCAAGGGCTGCTCAGAAACAAAATGTGCCATTTTCCTGAAAATTTCAGCCAATTCCGTCCACAAACGCCAAAGTTATTAGACATAGAATTTTCAAAAAACCCATAGAGAAAAAATCCTAACTATATATACCTACTGGCGACCGCCAGTAGGTAATATATATATATCTATATATATATAGTGATCATTTCTGCATTAAGCATAGATATTTATGTGAATATATATGTGTGTGATTATAATGTATGTATGTGCAATATGCAAAATATATATATTATATATTCAGATACATATCTATGCACACACAAACACACACGTATGTGAATAAGCGAGTTTTTTACTATATACAAACTAAAGAATATACATGTGAATAATTCGATAGTGTGTACTTATGTCGGTGTGTGCGAGAGCATTGCTCATTTGTTTCTAGAAGTCGTTAAAAGCCTGTTGCCAATTTTATGCCACAGCTGTCACTATAATATTGTTTGTAAGACGGCCGGTATTCAGAATATATATATGTGTGTGAGTGTGTGTGCGTGGGTGGGTGTGTGTATTTGCGTGTGTGATGTATAAACAGAATAAATTATGTATTAATATAGTAATTTTCTTCTTGCACACACACAGTTCGTCGCAGCCGCACCCCTTAATGCAGGCAGGATCGGGGTTTGCAGGTCCCCAAATGTCCGGCGGAAAATCCAGTTTGCTGGCTTGAGCGGCTTCAGACAGAGCCCGAGTAGCGCCCTGATCTGCGCGGCGCTACAAGGATCGGGGTGTGCGCAGACATTCGTGGTCGGGGGGACTTTGAACAGCTTCAAGGCAGGTGGAACCGGCGGCTATGCTGCTTTGACAAGGATGAAGGTAGAGGGGGGGGGGGCGTGCGCACGTCTGCCCCCCCACCCCAACGACAGGACTCGGGGACGACCCCAAAAAACCCAAAAAATGAAGCATTTACCATAAAGTGATCGCCCACCTATTCTAAATCCAGAATGAAATGATACCTGGTTTATTCTGGCTCACTGAGTGTGATATGTCTATCGAGTTTGTTTTTCAAATTAAATTAAAGCGTTTTAACCGACAAGAATTGAAGCGGAATTTCCGTTTCTTCCAACGATCACGAAGTGCCCTGAAGCGGCTCCTTCGAAAGCCTTTGTTTTATGTATTTGTTTTACCTGCCGCAGGGTTGTTTGAAATGCTGCACTTTCTATAGAAAGCGCCTAGACGTCGACAATGGGGCACTCGAGACCCTATTGCGCTTACAATTGGAACTTTAAAATAATGTAACAAAAACTATGACGTGAGCTCCGCGTGCCCCAGCTGGCAGCAGCGCTTTGCACGAGGTTGTATCTTTCTAGATAAAAGGGGCTCTGTATTTCATAGCGCCGACTATGGGACCCTGCCCCAAACAGCGCCTTGTGACAGGGCGCTGTGGTCATGTCCGCCTGCATGCTCTGGGTTAAGATGCCTGACAGATTGTTAGGATTGTGGGTGTCGAATACTTTGATTACGGGTGTCAGGCAGAATTTTATAATTGTGGGTGTTAGACATAATTGTGTGTTTGCGCGTGTCTGACAAAAGTTGTGTTTGTTGGTTTCTGACGCAATGTTGTGATGGCGGTGTCTGCCACACTGTTGCGGCTGCATGTGTCTGCCATCATTGCGGTGTCTGCCACACTGTTGTGGGTCGGGTGTCTGCCAGAATGTTGTGATTGTGGTGTCTTCCACACTGTTGTGGCTGCAGGTGCCTTCCTCAATGTTACATTTGAGGTGCCTGGTACCACACTACGTTAGTGGGTTTGCGCTTGATAGGCGTGGGTGTGTTTGTCTGACATAATGTTATCATTGTGGGTGTCTGACAGACCGGGGTTCGTGATCTGTGACATACCACTGTGGGCTCGCCACAACGGGAACGCGATGTGTTTTCCAGGTGTGATGTATGGAATATGCGGCCGAGTGTCTGACATATACATCGTGGACTCTGTATGTCTGCAGACGTGTTTCAGGGTGTCTGACAGGGTCTATTGATGTGAATTCAGAGTGTCTGACTGTAGAATGTGGCTGTACAATGTCACATGATGTGGGTTATGAGTGTCTGGCTGTTGATTGTGGTTTCTACACAAGTAACAATGTTTGCGTCACACGGCACCCAGCTTTGTGTTTCCAGGAACAAAGGTTTGATTATTTTCAGCACCGGCCCTCCAATGTCTGTAGAGTCAGTAATATTTGGGTAAGAACACACATACAAAAGAAAGCCACAGTGTGTGTGTGTGGTGTATGCATCGGCGCTCTTATCGATGTATCCTTTAAAAAACGAGAAATGTGGCAGTATTATTATAATTATGGATCGTTTAAAAACCTATTTTACGGTATTTAAAAATGCAAAACACTACAACCCCCCACCCCACGCACACAGAATACACACCCAGGTGACGTGAGATCTGCTCTGCTCCAACGACAGGGACACGAACCCAACAGGCTGACAGACTCGTTTGTACATTTCACCACCACCCGCATTAGTATTTCAGGGTTTTTACATTGTAGAGAGTTATGTGATATGTTTATCTGGCCGCCGATAGTAGGAAAGGTGCTTGTTTTTCCGAACAAGAAAAGGTTTTTTGGGGTTTTTTTAACCAGAAAGTGCAATCCTGCACAGACTGTTCTGCTGTCTGTGTAAACAGCACAGACAGTATTTCAGTAATCATGCCAGGCACTACAGACAGCATATGTCGACTACAGAGGGCGGAGGGTTTTAAGCTGCTTTCTGCGGCTGTCACTGGGGTTCAGACCTTGCTTACATGTCATGCACAAGACACTTCTTGAACAAAGGGCGTGACGAGGAGCCGGCATCATGTATGACGTCTGTGTTTCATCATAATTACGTCACATGCTCAATAACATGAAACCACCGTGGAATATGGGCTTTGAAACCGCTGCTTTTATGAGAAAACAATCCACCCACGCGCCGCCCCTTCTCTCTCTGTAAATAAGCACGGGTGTGTACGTACATGTACATGTATGTGCATGGCTTGATTATAAACATTCCTTCTTAGGCAGGGGCACGCATCTGCACGAGTACAGCACATGGCCTGTGACCGAATGAATGTAGTGTACCCCGGATGTGCACGCGCTTTGAAAAGAGGCCCCGACGGCCCGGCCTTCCAAGCCCCCGCCATACCCTCCGCCCCCCCACCCCCATAAAATGGACTTTCTCTTTAGCCCTCCTGACATCTCTACCCTTCTCTTTTCTTGCCCAGAGGCATGTTCTCGAAGCTCTAAGTGTTTGTCTCACCATTCGTCTGGAAGTTTGTTTTGTATCATACCAGCTTGAACAAACAAAAAAAAATCAACGTTTAATTCCGAACAGGGGCCCCTAAAATATGTGTTGCCCGGCCCCAAAAATCCTAAAATGATGCTGGCTTTGAATACGGATTGCTGTGCACCTTTGTACCTTGTACACTTGTGCATTGCACTACGGGTCCTGTCCGACTTTTTTCTGCTCTAGACTCCCCTTTGCTGCCCCCTCCCCCTACAACTCCCCCGCACTTAAGTCCTACACAGCGGCTCAGATAACAATCGTTTTGTTACACAACCCTGCACGTAGCACTTCTCCCGTTTCTAAGCGCTGTGAATACCAGCCATCCCTCATTGTAATGGTGTTCAGCTTACCGACCTCGGAAGGATGTTGCTGCGAGCTCGGGAGCGGAGATGGGAGTCGGCTCGGAGTAGGGAGCGGGTCGGGTCTGCGTCCTCACAGGGAGAGCCGTCTGGCTGGTGTGACGAAGGATGCCGAAGAAAAAAAAAAACTCCGCCCACCGCCGCATGACGTGGGCAAAAAGAGAAAAATTCTACGGAACGCCCACGAATCGCCTCGGACAATGATGGACATATCTCTGTTCCAATGGCTAGCCTCCATTTATGGAGCTAGCCAAGGGAACAGAGAGGCGGGACAAAGGCCCCATACTGGTAAACAAATGTTTTTCACCTGCACGAACGCTGCTGCGCAGCGGATCGCCAGGCGAAACCTAAAAAGGAATGGGCGGAGGTGGGAGGTGTGGGCGAGAGACTCTCTGCCCAGACGAGATTGGGAGGAAGGGGCAGTATCGGGATGCAGCTAGGCGTGTTTTTCTGTTTTTAGGGCTGGGGTTGGGGTAGTTTCCAGGGCTGGAGACTGGGTTTAGGGTTCAGGGCGGGAGACTAGGGTGTTTTTAGGGCTGGAGTTCGGGCATTTTTTCGGGCTGGGGGCCCGTTTTAGGGGTCAGGGCGGGAGGCTGGGGTGTTTTTTTTTTAGGGACGGGGTTGGGGTAGTTTTCAGGGCTGGGGGCCTGGATTTAGGGCTGAGGGGTGAGGGGGGTAGATGTAATTTTTAAGACTGGGGGCCAATTTTAGGGCTCATGGTGGTGGGCTGGGGTGTTTTTAGGGCTGGGGCAAGGTCGTTTTTACAGCTGGGGGACAAGTTTTAGGGGTCAGGGCAGGGGGCTGTAAGGTAACCTGGCGTATTTAGTCACCTACATCATCTGGACTACCTCAAACACAGAAATGAATGGATGTATTGGATGTTGAGTGTAGGATGCTATTGAGTATGTATGAATAGAGAGTGGTTGTTGTTGTATGTGTGGTTAGCAGGGTCTTTTCAAAGGACTTGTCTAGTTTTTGATATATGAAGAATGCATTGTATTTTTAAATGTTTATAAAATCTGAAAAATAACTTATGATATGATGAAAGTATCCAACAAAAAAGAAAAAAGAAATAAGTCTGTTTGTAAAAAAAAATAAAGAAAAACAATGAAAATGATATAAATCTATGTTATCTGTGGTGATTAGAACGACTCTTCTACTGTGAAATATATTTTGAACTATGTCAGATATGAAAGCATAAGGTCATTGGGGAATTTCTCTTGGTTTTGTAAGGTAACCTTTACCACACATATGCCTTTACCAATCATGATATTATGATAAAATGTGTTGAAAAGGCAGGCATAGTAAAGTCATGAGTGGTAAAGACGCGGTCCTGGTAAAGACTGCATTGTTAAGGCATGCGATGTAATCACATATGTTGCTCCCTCATACAAACCTGCAAAAGATGGACAGAGAGAAAGAATTCTATATATACCGTAGTAGTCCACCTTAAAAATATTCATCCCATTCAGATTGGGCATGTGTTGAATATACTATACTTGTCTGTGCCTTTAAATTTTTTCGAGAAACCACTTACAAAATGAATGTGTAAGGCATTAAATACCTTACAATCAAGTTATATTTGTGTGGGAAGAAGTATAAGAAATGTAGTAGAAAATGTGCAAATGATCACATATTTCGGTATGTCAGTCTACCTAATTCTACGTTATGAGCACATTTCTAAAATGAATCCTTTTTGTAGGCATCTACTTTCTGACTAGAATGGGGTTTTATTCTCTGGGAAATAGAATATATACTTTTTTCATAACCATATTCACCTCAGTTCTGTAAATTTGTCCACTCTCAGGAGTTTTACCATTCTTCACTGACACAAGAATTGTACAGTAATTATGTTAAATATATTTACCTAGCCAAAGCTGACAATACACAGCGGTGGATGTGGGTATGAGTGGTAATCAAGGGCCCGATTCACAGAATGAATTTAAGACTCAATCCTAAATGTACTACTATTTTGGTATTCACAGAATGCACTCACTACTTTTGGCATTCACAGAATTAACTTACTACTTTTGGAATTCACAGAAGTTAGGATTTTGTCTTAAGACAGACTTAAGACAGACTTCAGACAAAATCCTAACTCAAGTCTGTCTTAAGTCTGTTTTAAGACAAACTTAAGACAAAATCCTAACTTCTGTGAATACCAAAAGTAGTAAGTTCCTTCTGTGAATGCCAAAAGTAGTAAGTGCATTCTGTGAATACCTAAATAGTAGTAAGTTTAGGATTGAGTCTTAAGTTCATTCTGTGAATCGGGCCCTATGTGATGAGGTTTTGCCAAATCAATTTACTAAGGGTACCTTTTGAACAGATTACTGCAAAATTGATGCACCAAAATCATTTGCAGGCATTATCTCGAAGTTCCATATTCAGCAATCAGGATCTGTAGCATTAAGAAAGCAGATCCATTTCCAAATGTGGAAACGAACCAATTGACTTGATTTTTCACAGTTGAAACACCAGGTTTAGGGTAGGAGAAGGGGAGTGTCAGTTTTCGTACATTAGAAGCAGTGCTGTGCTTATATAGTCAAGTCTCTAAAAATGATGCATGGGTTAGGCAGTCCATTTGTCAATTTGTGCGGCTTACTAAACTGTGTAGGTTGATCAATGAATTGAACACGTATAACACTTCAATTTGTAAGAAAAGTGTAAGTGTTGGAATTTGATTGTGTTACAGCAAGTGGTGTGTTCTATTGAGTTTCAGATTTCCGTACCTTAAGTACTGTTTTATGTAACAATGATGGTACTTGGCCCCGCTGAAGGGCCCCTCTCCATGTGGCTCATTACAAGCACCTGGTTTAATAAGCTCATGCCTCCACAATGGTGATGCTAATGCAGCTTGTTAACTGATTTGAAGGTGATGGCTAGGAGCAGGTGTTACCAAGGTAATATTGCTTGCTTTCCTGCCAGTATTACAGGAGGTGCACACTCTAGCGTCCACCTTGGTGTAGGCATATTTGTGTAGCTCTTCCTATATTTGGTACTTTAGGGACCTGGGAAGACTTACAATTTATGGTGATAGCCCTTTTTGGCAAGGACAGGACCAGGTCTCGTAATTTCGTTGTTGATTGATGTGCCTTTGGTCTGACCAACTGACAGAGAAGACTTGTTTTGCAGTGGTTCTGGACCTTTCATCTAGTATAGGGATTTAGCTTTTCCGTTATCGATTGCCAGGATGGTTGAAGTGTGGTGTAAATCCATACTATGTGGAAGAGGTTGACTTCTACTATGCCACATTTGGGACATCTGTGCATCACACTAGAGAGCATGTTATGTACACGCGCTGGTGTTAAGTATATGTGGCGGCAGAAGTTGAACAGCAATAATTTAAGTCTTTTGTTTGTGGGGGATTTGGCCAGGAGCCAAAATACTAAAACACATTCCCTGTCAGCTCACCTCTATATCTCCCTCCAATTGCCCTTTAAGGAAATTAAGATCACTCCTATAGTCCAATATAACACAGCTAAAATGCATAGGTGGTTCCCCAAGTGAGTAGTGCTGGCAGAGTTTGTTGGTTTCAGGCTTGGTTAGGTCTTTTCCCCATTTTGAATTCACCACTTTAGTCAGGCAGTGAGCATGTTGAACTGCCCCATCAAGATGTCGTTTTTCTATTGTCAAAAGTGTGCGTGATTCAAACATATCGCTACATATGTATATTGACTATTTGGTTCTGTCCCCTGCGACCACAATTAGTCGTAATCTTAGCACATCTCGCAACAGCAACACAGATGCATAAGGTACTCGACCTGCCTTCCTCTTCCCTGTCAGGACCAGTTGTATTTGGCAGCTTTATGGAGAACTGTTGTTGGCTTGCGCTGTGACCGCATAATTAATATGCATTCGTGGACATCACCGCACTCATACTCTAGGCCTGCAACCAAGCGGCCATGCACACAGCTTGGCTGCCACATTATGTGACTCGGAGTCCGGGCAGGGCACCAACCCACCCCTCCTTTGGCTAACTATTGGGGTGGTTCTGCCAATGCAAGTCTTCCAGCCCCCCCATATCGCTCCTATCTGCAGCACTGACAGCTCCCGGTACACAAATTAGTCCCTCTGTGGTCCATTTTGGAAGTTACATGCGATGCACGTCTGTGTTTCTGTACTGCTGCACCCCATTTAGCATGCGCGCACTGTGGCATTCCAGTGTTTACCCAATTGCTGAACTTTGTTCAGGCAATTTAAGAGTTTGTGTTTAACTATAACTCCCATTGTGCTCAGACTCAAAAAGCCATGGGTAGCATGTGCTAGTATGTAAGGATTACTCAGCTGCTGGTGAAACATTAAAGCAATAAATACAGCCAGCACTATGAAAGCGGCTATTTTCTCTTTAAAAGCAAAGATGTATTCATTTTTATTAGGTCTTCCCTAAAGAGTCAACCTCAATTTGTTTGAGAAATACATACATAGAGGAACTTTGGGTCAGCTCACGTTGTCCATTGGTCTGTTCAGCTTTCAATCACACTTTGCTTCTGCCCACCACAGATCATCCATTTGCAGCCCACACTGTGCGTGGCTACATTTTACCCTAACACGTGCACAATCGCCTGAAAAGGAGAACTGGTGGGGCAGTCTTAATTTTTGTTACAGTATTAATATTTTCTAGCTCTACCCACGTCTTTTGTGTTTTTTAGCATTTGAATTAATGCGAAATAAACTTTGACTTCACGTGTACTTAGGGCACAGCAGCTCCCCACACCGAGCTATCAGGCCAGACATATGTCATGCTGGTGTTTGCAGTTCTCCGAATTCTGCGTAGCCACTATTTATTTCATAAGCGCATGCCTTATGCAATAGCTCATTTCTGGCTTATTTTTCTTTGCAGAACACGCACAAGTTGCATTTTTACTTGTGATTTCTCGCTCATATACTTGCAAAAATAGTTAAATAAAAATAAAGGCATCATCACTTGCCAAAGCCATAACTACTTGCTTTGCCAATGCTCATTAAACCCGCTTTTCTTTTCTAAGCGCACCCTTGATCGTGTGC
The DNA here is from genome assembly GCF_964261635.1 of Lissotriton helveticus. NCBI lineage: Eukaryota > Metazoa > Chordata > Amphibia > Caudata > Salamandridae > Lissotriton > Lissotriton helveticus. Next base: position 607,929,674 of record NC_136059.1, on the reverse strand, counting down.
AAGCAGTGACAGTCTGGATATCTCAGTAGTCTGCTGCATTAGCCTTCCAACCAAGCACACAACGCACCTTCTTCAATGCTCCTTCCCCCCTGACATTTAATCAAATCACCTGTGCTTCATTTAAGGCGTCCACTTTCAGGAAACATTGTGTGAGTCACGCTTCCGGGATGAAAATGAACAGTTTTATAAAAGATAATGATTTCATAGATGCTTCACGGTTCTTTTGTGCATTTCAACCCCCTGGTAGATTAACCAGTCCTCAAATAAGAGGAAATAATGTTAACTGGACTCTCAGACTATCTGAAGGTGACAGCAGAGGTTCTGTGGGCAGATTGATTAACACTGCCTGTACAATAGTAAGATGATGAGAATGATGTTTGCCTATTGAGTTCACTCTGCTTTTATTACAATACACGTTTCACTACCGCCAGGCTGTGTGCACCTTCTTTAGAAACAATTCTATGGCCACCATATTCAGGAACATGAATTGGACATGAGGTGTCACATGTGCCCTGAAGCCACAGTTCCTCTGAAAGAAACATGTAATGCCAAGTTCATCAGACAGTTTCAACTGCCTCTGACTCTTGTCATAAAATCCTTTCATGCCCTCCTTCAATCACTCAAGTATGCAGTCAGAACCCTTCTACTGAAGACAGCTAATGCAGACCTGAGCTTTTGGCCAACTAAAGGCCAGTGTCTAGCCATGGTTCTTGTGACTGTGGTGCATAACCAACTCTCAGACCACTTATATCAAAACAGTTGCCCGAGTGGATCACTGACAGAATATCAGTAAGAAAAATATCATGTGGACAGAATATCATGTTAAAAATATCGAGGATCAAAATATGGAGAAGGTAAGTGCAAATGGGTATGTATAAATTACAACTCTTAATTCCACATCTATGTTCCATGAAGAAATATATATATTTATATTCACTGAAAAAACCATAGGTTTCCTGGGCGTTAAAGTTAGCTGGACATTTCTCTCATACAAAACCATTAAAATTCCCCAGTTATAGTTGTTCAGCTAACTATAACTCGCGCGCCTGCAATGCACTGCTGATGACGTCATATATTACATCACTCATAACATGGTCAGTGACATCACTCATGACATCACTGATGACATCTCAAATGACATCACTGATGACATCATCCAGTGAATGTGTGGTTTTTTAAAAATTAAATATGTTTTATACATGTATATGTAAAGGTCGATGGAAGAATAAATGGGTATATAAGTGTCTAAATGGATGATTTTTTGTGTGAAAAATTGATTGTATAACGCATTGATTAAAAGTATCTTCGTGAATATATGGGTTAGTGAGTAATGTTTAAATATATAATAATCAGTTTCAGTCTTTCACTTTGTATATTAGTTACTGCATGGGTTGGTGAGTAGCTACATGAATGTCTATATGGGTTATTAGTTGTTTTTTTGAGTATCTGTATGAATGTATGATTGTCTGTATGGTTCAGTGGGGGGTCTTACGTAGTGCATAGTTCCATGAATGACTGACTCACTGCTTGTATGTTCTGAAAACAGCATGTGTGCAGGACCGTATGGGTGGATGAGTGTGTGTATGAGTGTGTAGTGAATGAATGACTGTCTCAATAGTGTCTTTATGATTAACTACATATGTTTTAAACTAGTATATGAGAGTATTGGTGTATATAAGTGAGTATATGTGAGAGTGAGAGATTGGAAAGGTTCCTGTATAAATAAGTATGTGTTTATAGAAGTGATTGTTTAAGAGAGTAAGTATGTGTATGTTTCTGTAAAAGTGAGTGTAGTGGTGTGTGTATAACTGTACATGCAAGTAAATGGATGTTTAATTCTTTATTAGAATGAGTGACTATGTGTGTAAGTAACTCTATGGATGAGTGGTGGTGTGTATCAGGATGTATAGATGTATGAGTACATATGAGTGAATACATGTATGAGAGACTATACAGGACTGTTGGTGAATGAGTGGATGTGTATTTAGATCTTGGAATTACTGAATAGGTTGTTGTAACTGGTATTGGCATGTCCATTTTTTTGAACATTTTAGTTTCTATTTTTGAATGTGTATCAAAGGTTATATTAGGGTAAGAGGAGGTCTTCAAATTTATCACAAGGATGATGTCATCAGTGATGTCCTTTGAGATGTCATCAGTGATGTCATGAGTGATGTCACTGACCATGTCATGAGTGATGTAATATGTGACGTCATCATTAGTGCATTGCGGGCGCGCAATTTATAGTTAGCTGAACTAACTATAACGGGGGAATTTCAATGGTTTTGTATGAAAGAAATTTCCAGCTAACTATAACGCCCCTGAAACCGATGTTTTTTTCACTGAACTTCTAAGGTTTCATAAATGCTAATTCCTAACTATAACGTGCCTGAAACCTATGGTTTTTTCAGTGAATTTCAAAGGTTTTTTTAAAAATAATTCCTTAGTATACCCTGCTTGAAACCTATGTTTTTTTCAGTGAATTTGTAAGGTTATTTAAATGATGATTACTATTTATAAATGTTCAAGAAGCATATCTGTTTTTTCTATCTTTTTTAATCATCATCCCATTCTCAACGTAGTAAAAACTGCACATATTAATTACCACTCTTTAATTAATTCCTTCCTCCAAGAAAATCGCTACAAACCAGAACCACAACTAACGTTAATAATACACAAACTATGCGTTCTCGTAGAAAAAAACACCACTTCCCAAACTTGCAAAAACAAACCAAATCTACAATGCTATCCAAAAAAAAAAGGCGGTAGTTCCATATACCACTAACAAATTAATATCAACATTTAACTAGTGTAAGGACGTTGACTATGTACTGTGTAAATTACATCCAACTCACACCCATATCTAAAGATAAATATGTAATAGAGGTACTAATTATACACTTCCAACATCCAACAAAAAACAACACTTAGCGCCACCACGAAAAGAACCACCCCTCCTGACCCCTCCCCCTCTACTACATCACAGGCAGCGTAAAACAGGACAACGGACCTTCCCAAAATAATATATCCCCTCAACAGCACACTAGCTCAATGTTCAGAGATGTGGCAATCAACTATGTGTAAGGGAAGATCTCACACATCAACAATAATGTACACACTGCTAATACTACCGATGGTATGCTATACACAACACGCTATAGAAACCAAAAACTTTTCCGTGTGTAGATATGCTATTGATTTGTGAAGTGTACTGCACAGTGGACGCAACCATATTATCTCAGACACTGGGGAATATTTCAGTCATGTAGCTGTGTTGTCTCCCCCCTCCCTGAAGCAGAAGCGGAGTGGGCTGCTCCAACGTACTCAATGTCAGCGTAAGACTATAAATAATTAGCCTACGCCTTGGGCGTGGTTCACTTCTGCAAAGAGAAGAGACTCCGCCACAGCGAAGGTCCGCACCCTGCCATGTGGCTGCCACCATGACCACGTGCCTCCTCGATACAGGCCCATTGCGAACTCAACGCCACAGCACCGCAGACTTATGTCTGTATCGACTACTGCCTTCGATTATCACTGTGGACAGCAGGGTTCACAACTTAAATTCAGCTTTGCATCTGCACTACAGTCTGCATTCAATCCAGCCTTGCTTTATTTAAAATAAAGACAATTGTACTCTATGTCTTCCGATTTTGTAAAAGGATGTGACAAAAAGCATTCGTCTATAACTGTGCTGACTACAAACTTTGATCTACACTGCGGACAGCAGGGTTCGCAACTTGAATTCAGCTTTGCATATGCACTATGGATAGCATTGAATCCAGCATTGCTTTATTTAAGGTAGAGACATTTGTACTATATGTCTTCCGATTTTGTAAAAGGATGTGACAAAAAGCATTCGTCTATAACTGTGCTGACTACAGCCTTCGATCTACACTGCGGACATCAGGGTTCACAACTTGAATTCAGCTTTGCATATGCACTATGGACAGCATTGAATCCAGCCTTGCTTTATTTAAGGTAGAGAAAATTGTACTCTATGTTTTCCGATTTTGTAAAAGGATGTGACAAAAAGCATTCGTCTATAACTGTACTAACAACAGCCTTCGATCTACACTGCGGACAGCAGTGTTCACAACTTCAATTCAGCTTTCCATCTACACTACGGACAGCATTCAAGTTATCCCTGATTTATGTAAGGCAAAGACTATTTTGTTAAAGGATGCCACCAAAAACATTCCTCAATGTCTGTACTGAGTACTGCCTTCAAATGTACACTGCAATCAACAGAGTTCACTACTTGATACCAGAAGCACATCAGCACTACAGACAACATTTAATTCAGTCTCGATTTATTTAAGGCAGAGACAATTGTACTGTGTCCTCAGATTCTGTTAACTGTGACAAAATAGCATTCATCGATGTTTGTGTTGACTACTGCCTTCGATCTACACTGCATACCGCAGGATTCACAACTTCAATTCAGCTTTCCATCTACACTACGGACAGCATTCAAGTTATCCTTGATTTATGTAAGGCAAAGACTATTTTGTTAAAGGATGCCACAAAACACATTCCTCAATAAGTGTACTGAGTTCTGTTTTCAAATGTACACTGCGATCAAAAGAGTTTACCACTTGATACCAGTGGCGCATAAAATTCAGTCTTGATTTATTTAAGGCAGAAAAATAGCACTGTGTCCTCAGATTTTGTTACAGTATGTGACAAAAAAAGCATTCCTCGATGTCTGTGTCAACTACTGCCTTCGATGTACTCTGCGGACAGCAGAGTTCACAACTTGAAGTCATCTTGTAAATGTAAATGTAAATGTTTTTGAGCTTGTAGTCCACCCTAAAATCTACACTGAGGACAACAGGGTTTACAACTTCAATTCAGCTTTGTACCTACACTACAGTGTTGGACATGCCACATCACTAACTCCCAAGACCTCTGCGATGCGCTATCCTCCTTCTTCTACAACAAAATTGCCGACATCCACAACAGCTTCAAGAATACTCCCAATGACCAACTCACCCCACCCACTTCAGATCCCACCCCTCCAACTAACTCCCTCAACTCCTGGAACCCAATCACCTTTGAAGACACCATTCGCCTCATGAACTCAATCCACTCTGGCTCACCTTCTGACCCCTGCCCCCACTTCATCTTCAACAAAGCTGACTCCATCATCGCTCCCCAACTCCGCGATGTCATCAACTGCTCCTTCGACTCCGCCACCTTTCCAGAAATATGGAAACACGCCGAACTCAGCGCCCTTCTGAAAAAACCAACAGCAGACCCCTCAGATCTGAAAAACTACCGACCCATTTCCCTCCTCCCTTTCCCGGCCAAAGTCATCGAGAAAGCCGTCAATACCCAACTAGCAGCCTTCCTTGAATCCAACAACTCCCTGGATCCCTCACAGAACGGCTTTCGAGCCAAACACAGCACCGAAACTGCCCTCATTGCGGCGACCGACGACATCCGAGCACTCCTGGACAACGGTGAAACAGTGGCCCTCATTCTACTCGACCTCTCCGCCGCCTTCGACACTGTCTGTCACAACACCCTCATACAACGCCTCAACAACATCGGCATACAAGGAAAAGCCTTGGACTGGATCATCTCATTCCTAGCCGGGAGAACACAGAGAGTCCGACTCCCCCCATTCTACTCAGCCCACCGAAGTCATCTGCGGCATACCTCAAGGCTCCTCACTCAGTCCCACCCTCTTCAACGTCTACATGAGTCCCCTCGCCTCCATCGCACGTCAACACAACCTCAACATCATCTCCTACGCCGACGACACCCAGCTAATCCTTTCCCTCACCAAAGACCCCAACACCGCCAAAAACAACCTTCACGAAGGTATGAAAGAAGTAGCCGAATGGATGAAACAGAGCCGCTTAAAACTCAACTCAGACAAGACGGAGGTGCTCATCCTAGGATCCTCCCCCTCAGCTTGGGACGACTCCTGGTGGCCTTCCGCTTTGGGATCTGCGCCCACACCCACAGACCATGCACGTAACCTTGGCTTCATTCTAGACTCCTCCCTCTCAATGTCCAGACAAGTCAACGCCGTATCGTCCTCCTGCTTCAACGTCCTTCGCATTCTCAAAAAGGTCTTCCGCTGGATCCCCCTAGAAACAAGAAAGACTGTCACCCATGCACTGGTCACGAGTCGACTGGACTATGGCAACACACTCTACGCCGGAATTACAACAAAATTGCAGAAAAAACTCCAGCGCATCCAAAACGCATCAGCGAGACTCATATTAGACATCCCGCGCCAAGAGCACATCACCGGTCACTTAAAAAACCTCCACTGGCTTCCCGTCAACAAAAGAATTACTTTCCGCCTTCTTACCCACGCACACAAGGCCCTTTATAATCTAGGACCCGAATGCCTCAACACCCGACTGTCCTTCTACTATCCCACCCGCCAACTAAGATCATCCAATCAAGCCCTCGCCGCAGTCCCGCGCATCCGAAAAACCACCATGGGTGGCAGATCCTTCTCCTTCCTGGCTGCCAAGACCTGGAACTCACTCCCCACCCACCTCCGCCTCACTCAGAATCACATCTCCTTCAGAAAAGAACTGAAAACATGGCTATTCGATAAAAAGTAAACCCCTCCCTCCAGCGCCTTGAGACCCTCTGGGTGAGTAGTGCGCTTTATAAATACATGAACTTGAACCTAGGACTGCTTCTTCGCCGTGTCTGGAAAAGTTGCACTGGCTTCCCATCCAGCAAAGAAGCCAATTTAAGATCCTGAGCTTGGCCCACAACGCACTATACAGTAAAGGGCCTCGCTATCTCCGAAAAAAACTTACTTGGTATGTTCCGAAAAGACCTTTAAGGTCTGGCAATAAGTTTCTGCTGACACAACCCCGTGTGCGTTCCTCTAGGTATGGCCAACGCTCGTTCTCCTACCTGGCCCCCACACTCTGGAATAAACTGCCCACTCACCTCCTTTCCATCGTGGAGCACCAGAAATTCCGTAAAGCATTGAAAACCTGGCTTTTCCCAAGTAGGACCCCTGTGTTGTTTAATTTCTTTTTTTCTTCTGTTTGTCACCCTCTTTCCGGTTCCTTGTGCTGCAAGCGCCTTGAGACCTTATGGTGAAAAGTTGCGCTATATAAGAAACCCTGACATTGACATTGACATTGACAGACAGTAGAGAATTTAGCCTTGATTTATTTAAGGCACACACAAAAAATACTCCTGTGGCACTGCTAGTATGCACAAGCACCTTTAATCCCTACATCTTGTGAACTATGTTTACAAAGAAAGTACAACACAGCGCCAAAATGTACCTCCACCACCGGTAATACCAAGTACATCTGGGGTATCACCTTTAACATCGCAACCAGACATACGTCCCCATTTTGAGAAAGTTAGAATGCACAGCGTGAAATGCAATCGTGTAATTTCTTATGGAGAGCAATCAGTAGACATAGTTTGCAGAGCAATTGATAATCATTGATTATAGTTTTTTTTAACCTCAAAATTCATGCAGACCAGTATGCAATACTCAATATTTTGAGTACAGACCGCTCGAACCACGCATCATCGCAGGGTGAGCACATGCTGAGCACCAGACGTACAACTAACTCAGTACACTATAAATAATCGGCACATGGCCTTATTAAGGCAAAATTCAGTTGCCAAAAGACATTCTTACCAGTTCGTTCTGCTTGAACCACGTATCATCTACATAAACCGCCCCTACCTCAGTGTACCACAACTCATGATCACTTTACGATAGAATCTTCTATCCATTATTTCACATATAGTGCTCCTACCTTAGTACAGCAGAAGTCATAAACCGTTTACGATTGAATATCTGTGTATGATATCATGATTACTATTCTACTTGTTACCAACAGCAACGTTATAAAATGTTGTCGAGCGCATGTGCCCGTACCCACTTCAACTTTCTATCTGTGTCTGTGTATTTATTATGTATGCGCCCTACCACATTATATTGTGCTATAAATAGCGTATGCAACCATCTTACCTCTGACAGTAAGTGTGGACTATTCCTCCGTTTTTTTTTGCATATTTATACAGCGCAAAATCAACCCAAAACTATATCAGCAATTTACATGAGCACCGTATTTACAGTACATTTTCAGGCACGCGTAGATAACGTCATTACTCTACAATATCAGGATGTGGGCGCAATTCCAAGCCTAGAACTCTGATTTCCAACACCAAGTTTGACAGTGTACCTGAATGACCACATACGTATATACATTATCTGCCCTTCATGTGCCAAAAACTGCAACCTAAACCTTTTACAGCCCTGTATTCCTAAAGCTACAACACTCCACTGAATGTACAACAAACATTCATAATCACAGAAATGCGTCATGTCCACCATCTTTTATGTGTGCCACTATGAATGAATATAGAGTCAGTGATACCCCGTACACATTTATACCAAATGGGAGTTTCATGGTGACTCATAGTGACGTGGATGTCGCAGTACAGAAAGGGAAGAAATAGAACAGCGCTAATACAACAATTAGACAATAAGGTAAAAGATATGGGAGAGTAATATAACGGAAGGTACAACACAGTGAGACCCCGTACCTTTCATATTGGCCATGTTGTGGAAATTTACAGACATAATGATACATTTGCGTTTAAGACCCAGGTGACGTCAGCACTACAAAATGGACACCTGATTCACTTGATTTTTCATATAACTCACAACGGAATCAAGCCCATAGCTCTGGAATTATGGTTCAGATTCTCACGCAGCATTGGCATACGTCACACCAGCAACTCCGCTTACGTTCCAGGAAGAAAAAAAACGCAACATTCCCTAGATTTCCATTGTACTGATTTCTTAATTCCAGGTTTAGTTGTCAAAACGGGACACACACACTCCTTCATGGCTGGTATACACCCACACCACACCCATCTAGCACATGCGTCACTAAACAAGCGACCCTACCAATAAAAAAGACAGAGCGCACATGCTCTACGCCATTTTAGAGTTGCACCCATCGCAAGCGCTGTGATGGTCCGTCCTGGTGGTTCAGATGCCTCATGTAGGCCCGAACCACCGAGTACAAGGGCCCACCACTACGCGCCTGGCCTCTTTGGTCACTGAGTTAGTGGTACCGCAAGGACTGAGTGGGTGAGGAACCTGCGATGATGATGGGAGCACGAGCATGTCGTTAGCCATACCGATATCAAGACTCAGCACCATATATCAGATTTCTTGGTGACAGAGCAGGACTGCATGATGTAGAATGTGTCCTGTCCCTGAAAAGGTGAGCAGTGAGGCATCGGAGAGAGTTGACGGGGTGCAGCAGACTAGATATAAAAAAGTGACGCAACGATTTAGGCGTACGCAGTCCTATATACCGTATCCTATTGCATTAAAAAAAAAATCCAATAGCAAGAACGTTTTTATAATCGGTCAAATGTCCGGTATATAAACTGTACAAATTGCTGTTTTTAAATGCGAGAGGGAAGGTGTGTGAAAGGGCGATGTAATTCTACTCCACATTAAGATAGTAACAAATACCAATCATAACATCTTTCTTTTACTATCACTTAGATGTAGAGCTTCAGGGTGCATTATGTCCCGGCACGTGGTGAAAAACACACAGGTGACAGAAAGGTGAACTGTGAATATTCTTTGCAGTCACTCTCTCACTTCCTCTCTCCTTTGATAAACAAATGACACACAATGTTAACTTCCTTTTTAAATTACAGGTTGTGTTTCACAAATTGGTGTTATCCCCCCCAAACACCTCCAAAGCTCTATGTTCGTGCATTCTGCGATGATGCGTGGCCATCGTAAAATCTGAGAAGGCTGCTTCGACACGTGGTGCACCCTCTTTAAATCACCCCAATGGCACAAGGTGAGCAAAGAAGCTTGTTTCCGAAACAACGACAAGTCATCTGTGGACGGAGAGAGTGGATAGTGTGGAGCAGCTTCACGGCATAGGAATGTACAATTACCTCCAAGCTGTGAGAATAGATAGGTTACAAAAGTCTGAGGGGCAGATTTACAAGCCCCTTGCGCCACTTCTGTTTCACTTTTAAAATGGGAAAAGTGGCGCAAGGAGCTTGTAAATCTGCCTCTGAGTTTGCAAGAAAAAGCACTCACCTCCGGACTCTGCGAGTCAATGGGGTGCAACAGTCTAGGTACGCAATATTGAGAACTCACCACTATGCAGTAGGAGTGCATGGGATATAGTACTTTGGAAGAAAAACACGGCACAGACACCTCCTTACAGTGGAAGTTAATGAAATACATTATCCTGAGTGTACAAATAAACAAAAAATATACTTGTGCAGTTGCATGTACTGTGCTATTCTTAACTCTATATACTATCTTTCAGATCACTACACTAGAGGGTGCACAATGAACCAGCACGTGCTTGGACACACAACGAAGGCAAAAGGTGAGCTACGAAGATTTTCTCCAGTATTAACTGCTCCATCTATAACTTTCTTCGCTCACGTTTACATGTTGTTTTTTCTCTCTTTCTCTCTCTGACTCTCTCTCACATCGTTTCTCTTTCTCTTTTAAAGTTATGGACGCTGCTGTCCACTCTGCCGTGTACAACCAAAGCTGAGTTCAAGTTGTGAACTCTGTTGGTCACAGTGTTTACACAAGGTAAGCAGAGTGGCCTAAATATACATTGCCTCTGATTAAATGCGTTAGAAATAAAAGGGCTTATTTTCAAGCCCCTTGCGCCACTTCTGTTTCACTTTTAACATGGGAAAAGTGGCGCACGGTTCTTGTAAATCTGCCTCTGAGTTTGCAAGATAAAGCACTCACCTCCGGACTCTGCGAGTCAATGGGGTGCAACAGTCTAGGTACGCAATATTAAGAACTCACCGCTATGCAGTAGGAGTGAATGGGATATAGTACTTTGGAAGAAAAACAGCGCACAGACACCTTCTTACAGTGGAAGTTGATGAAATACATTATCCTGAGTGTGCAAATAAATAAACAAAAAATATACTTGTGCAGTTGTATGTACTATGCTATTACTAACTCTATATACTATCTTTCAGATCACTAAACTAGAGGGTGCACAATGAATCAGCACGTGCTTGGACACACGACAAAGGCAAAAGGTGAGCTACGAAGATTTTCTCCGGTGTTAACTGCTCCATCTATAACTTTCTCTCTCACGTTTTCATGTTGTTCTTTCTCTCTTTCTCTCTCTGACTCTCTCTCACATCGTTTTTTTTTCTCTTTTAAAGTTATGGACGCTGCTGTCCCCTCTGCCATGTACAACCAAAGCTAAGTTCAAGTTGTGAACTCTGTTGGTTACAGTGTTTACACAAGGTAAGCAGAGCGGCCTAAATATACAATGCCTCCGATTAAATGCGTTAGAAATAAAAGGGCTTATTTACAAGCCCCTTCTGCCACTTTTGCATCACTTTTAACAAGGGAAAAGTAACGAAAAAGTGGCGCAAGGGACTTGTAAATAAGCCCCAAAGAATATTGTCCTGCATAATGACTTGATCTCTCACCTAATTCTGTCTAATCTCTGAATCATTTTAAAGACCTGTTGATCCATACTGTAAATCTGACGTTGTAGGCACTTCCGTACATACACCTCTTGAACGCAAGCCTATAAGAGAGGTGGAATGTATCAGGCACACTGCAGACGTGCAAATTAAAAAAATCGCCAAGTATTACCTTAACTTGTAATGTTTGACCTCATTTAGTCACATCAATCTAATTTTGAACACTTATTTTTATTTTTGTTTTGCAGATTACCTACCCTTCTTCCATTGGAGTCCATATCACATTTTGTTTACTATATTGTTATGTTACAGTTATGTTTCTAGTTATTTATTATATTATTATCTTAAAGTTACGTTTCCAGTTATTTATTGTTGTTTTAATAAAAGTTAATTAAAAAAAGTATATACGTCTTCTTTTTCTGACATTTACTATTATTTAGTGTGATAATGATATAGCTATAAAACATTTAAAAATAGAAATGATATTTATAACTAGAAGTATAATACTGAGGCTATCTCTTTACCAGCCCTTTACTAGAGTCTATAGCTACGACTAACGGTTCCTATGGAAAACATTTTAAACTCCAGCACAGTAACTGTTTCGATTAGCAACATTGTGTGGTGAACTTCTAACCTCTGTGCTCACAAAGGGGAGAGGGGTTGGCCTAACGGCTAAGGCGCTCGACCTCGGACCTGGCGATCTGGGTTCGAGTCTCGGTAACGACGCCAAAAACCCCCTGTGATTCTGGGCAAATCACTTAATCTCCCCGTGCCTAAAATGAAAGTGTGTCCTCATGTAACGTAACTGGTGCTATGTAAAGCGCTCTGATAACTGATTCGGTTCGGTTCTAGTTCGCGCTATATAAAACTCTGAAAAAAAAAAAACTTAAGTGTTCTATGAACTGTTACTATGGTAACAGGCGGTAAGCAGTTTGGGGGTAGGGATGAAAGGTACTGGCTGTACAGAAACCGTTATATTTACCCAGGATCCTCTACATGACAGAAAAGAAAGCAAAGTAAAACAGAACACTGTGTACCAGATTTACAACCCCCTTGCACCACTTCCACATCCAAGGCACCCCCTGCAAAATTAGAAGTGTGTGGGCCTCAACAACCCCCCTCAAGCCCTGGGAACCACCACCCCCTGGGGATTTGGGTATTGCGGGAGGCGGCCAGCATGGCCCTCCGGCCGGAGCCCTTGTATACACTGGGTACCGCCACGCCCCAGGGATGGCTCCTGCAGTGTCCCGGGGTGCCTGCCCCGGGGACACTGCTGTTTGCTATGAGAGGGCGGGAGTCTCGCAGCTCCAGCCTCTCCCATAGCAAACTTCGTTTGGATTTTGAAAGACAGAGCAGTGAAATCTGTTCTCACTTTCAAAATCCAAACCAGATTGCTTTTCCACATGCAAGTTAGCATGCGGGGAGCCGGCGGGACCGTGGGGGCATTGTGGCTCACCCCACGGTCCCCAACATTTTTTATAAGACCCGGGGGATAGGGTCCCCGGGGATATTAGAAATTACTGATAGGGGCTTTTTTTACGGTAAAATTAGAAGTCGCGCACCCAGCGCAGCGCTCAGTGCGGCCCCCTGGTGTGCAGGCGCTGAATGCACGACTCAATCTGTAGGGTGCACGACTCCAGCGCCTTTGGTGCACAAATTCTAGACGTTTGGGAGCCAGCATTGCTTTTCCACATGGGGAGCTACTAACATGCAGCTCCCCATGTGAAAAATCAATCTGATATAGATTTTGAAAGAGAGAACAGATTTCTTTGCTATAGGCGGGCAGGATGGACACCCCGGGACACTGCAGGAACCAGCCCTTCCACAATACATAAAGCCCCGGGGAATGGTGGTCCCCGGGGCTTTGGAGACTTTACAGCCACCCCCAACCATTTTTTATGTAGCCCGGGGGGTGATGGGCCCTCCATCCTTCTGGGACCCCCTAAGCAGGTCTAGAGGATCAGGATATTTCTACCCCGCCCCCTTTATACGTTTTGCACACTTGTTCCACTGACTTCTTCAGCCTTACTTCTACCGAGGCACAAAATGGCTGCCAACAGTTCCTGGTTTCGCATGTTGACAACCACTTGACAGCCAATTAGCATTCAGCGCGTGATCGGAAGGGTGCACTTATGGTGCGCTCATGGTGCGCTCATGGTGCGCTCAGGGTGCGCGGATCCACAGCGCCCATAGATATATAAATACTTTTAACTGTAATTTTTTCAGGAACTACTGAACAGATTGACACCATTTAAGCCAAAAGTACAAGTCTGAACTGAGGACCACATCTTTGCCAAATTTGGCATAATTCCGTTATGCAGTTCGGGCTGTAGCTGTGGCTAAAGGTCCTATGGGAAACTACATGGGGAAATCGCGTTTTGGGACCCCCCTTTTTTCTCGTTCACCGCTTGACGAATCATCCCGAAACTTTCAGGATAGGAGCAGACCAGAGCTGGCCAAAAGTTTGGAAAATTTCGCAAAGATTGATCAATCGGAGCCAAAGTTATTGATAATAGAATGTTGCGGATTTCCTATGGATAATAGGTCCTAACTATAACTACCTACTGGTGACTGCCAGTAGGTAATATATCGTCAAGGTACATATTTGTGGACTTATATAAAGTAAAACTTTACTTATCCATAAAAGCCTACCTACACAATATTTTGTCCCTGATATTCTTGGCACGATATTTCGTCCACACATTTTTTCATTCCGATATTTAGTAAAGAACACTTCCTGAGTTTCACCCCCAACAAAGAAATCAGATATCCCATGACCATCTGAGAAAATTTGCTTTGACCAGGGGCAGACCAGTGCTATGACACAGATGGCCACTGACTACTAGTGGTCCTGCATGCAACTAACTCTGTGCTGGTTGAATGGCCTGTCTATGTATCACATATCATCTAAGTTCTGTATTGTCTGCATGGTGCACAGAATTTTTTTTTTACATTGTCACTGTGGGCACCACAAATAGGTTGAAAACACCCACATTTAAAGCAAGGTTTATAACAATATATGTGATTAGTGACAAGTTATAGACTGTCTAGCAGCTTCAAAAGCCGTGAGCAGAATTCCTTATTTTTAGATTTTTATACAACACAGGCTAAACACCCTTCCAGAGCTTTGTGCAAAGAGACTGAAAAGAACAAAAGAAGTCTAATAGGAAGAAGATGTAATATTTGCTTTAGCATGTAGTCTAATGAACTTACAAACACAGAAAATAAATAATCTAAGGGAAAGGATAGATAGCTGTTTCGTCTTGAGAAGGAGATATAGCTCAAGAGGGAGGTAGTCAATACTCGGAGTCTTTTTCTGAGTGGATCCTAGGTTGCTTCTTTCTTAATACCTATAAGATTGGGATACTCATCTTAAGTTCAGAGAATGCTGCCACTCTTTCACTTGACTGATCTCATTGAACAGTTGCCACTGTATCCATCCCAAAATGGCTTTGAGATAGGTGATAATCCAAATGATGGTTTATCACTGACTCCTCACGAGACCTAATTCACAAAATATTTTAACAACTATGTGTCATCCAAGGAATGATCCTGCTCTTCCTGCAAAATTGGAACAAAATTTATGTTGGTGTTCCTGCAAAGTCAAAGTAAAAGCTCAACAGTGTGAAAAATGATGTGTCCCTCCTTATGTATGGTCTCAAGAGCACATAGTACATCTCTGTAACTCTGATATGTATCCACTAGCTAATGAGAAAACAAAACATTGAATTTAAGACACATGACCCTTAATGGACAGGCTGCTTCTTACCTTACCAACCTAAGGGGGCAGTACTAGACAACTAGAAACCTAAAGCCAGATACCTAAACAGACATCCCATGACCTGGTGAAATACAAATCTGAAGACAAAACCCAATTTGCAAAAGGTCCCCGCCTTTGGACCCCACTTTAACTAACCTCTTGCTCTAAAGACACTTTTCAATGATTCAATAAGCTGCGGAAAACACCTCTGTGCGAACAGGATTTCTGACTGGGCAACAGCTTTTAGTTCTAACTCTAATGACCAACTGATACTGTTATGAGGTGGTCAGCTGGTATTTCTACTACCCGATGCCCCTGTATCCATTCCCTCCATTCAAAACCACTCTGAAGAAATCTCCGCCTGCACACCTGTCTTAAAAAAAAATTAATAGAATACACTACTTCCCCAAGCACAGATTTAAAAGGTGGTAAAAAGCTAGATTACAAATAACCAGTCAGCAGCACAGGTTGTAGCATGTGCCAGCACAAACATTTATCATCTGATTGGGCTTCTTGTGCATTTGCTCTACAGTTAGAAGATAATGTACACAATTTACAATTCACTGGTCCAGGCTTTGACTTTCTCTCTTGCACAAAGGTTGGTGGAGAAATATTTCTATTTCTCCATCTTTCCATGGCTGCTGCACTTAAGTACAGGATGACGTGCAGCACAGCAAAGAATCACCCACATCAAACACAGACGTAAAGAAGGAAGATTGGAGATCACTTCAGCCAGGCTGATAGGCCATATCCTCCTGCTGCCACGATTAAGATGCCAAGGCATATCTTCACTTTCCCCGGTTCTGCTTGGAACGATGTAAGATAGGGGGCCTCATTTATGAAAAGTGACGCATCGCTGCGTGAAAACAGCAATGCGTCACTTTTCATTTCGCCCTCCTTGCGACACCAATGATGCGTCATATTTACATTATGACGCATTATTGCGCAAGGAGTTACAGATACGTCAGTATTTCTGACGTATCTGTAAGCGCAAAAGTGACGCATTGCTGGAGAGTGTCACAAAAGTGACGCAACTCCAGCAATGCGTCCTTTCACATGGGGAAAGCCCCATGTGAAAGGGCTTGCGTCAGTCTTACGCCTGCTGTGAGGCAGGCGCAAGATTTTGACGCAACAGCGTCCTAAAAGTGACGCAGTGAAATCTCATAGATTTCACTGCGTCACTATTACGAGGCTTTTTGCGGGGGAACGCCCCCTCTGCATACATTATACCTGACATAGGTATAATGTAGCGCAGGGGTTTACAAAGTGACGCATCTACCTAGATGCGTCACTTTGTAAATATCGTGCAACAAGGCACATTTTTTACGCTGCTGGTGCGTCCCAAAAAGTGACGCACCGGCGGCGTAAAAGTGACGCACGGCCTCATAAATGAGGCCCTTAGTGTTTTCTTTATATGGTCTTAGTCAGGATAGATTTTAGAGGACGCTTTCTCGTTAATGACTAGAAATTGCAATCGTTCTATATATAGTGTGGTGCTAAATTCCTTACAGACTATAATCTCAACAAAAGACATTATTTTTTTAAAAATTGGCTGAATATGCCTTAAACACGGAAAACTGCAGCAAGCAATTACGAACCTGGGGGCAGATTTACAAGCCCCTTGTGCCTCATTTACGCCGCCGTTGCGTCACTTTTGTGACGCAGCGGCGGTGCAAATCCTGCCCCATGGTGCGGGGTACTTACAACGTGACGCATCTAGGAGATGCGTCACGTTGTAAAGCCCTGCGCCACATATAGGCGTTCCTGCGCAGGGGGGGGCGTTCCGGCGCAGGAACGCCTCCTAAAAGTGGCTGAGTGAAATTTACAAGATTTCACTCAGTCACTTTTAGGTCAATGCTGCGTCAAAACCCTGCGCCTGCTTCAAGCAGGTGTAAGGCTTGACGCAGCATTGGAAGAATAGGGCCCCCCAGAGCATTGTTGGAGCTGCGTCGTGCTTGCAACGCAACTCCAGCAATGCGTCACCTTTACAGCACAGATGCGTCACGCATCTGTGCGTTTTTTTCCCATGGTGCGCCGCATTGTAAATGCGGCGCATCATCGGTGGCGGAGCTGCGTCGCACAATTACTGGCGCATCCCTGCTGATATGCAGAGTTGCGCCAGTAATTGTAAATCTGCCCCCTGATTTTTAGTTTGGAGAGCAATACTCGGAAATCAAAAACACTTATTAATTCCTTAACTAGCATATGATTTAGAGCTGATTTATGAGCATGTTGGGATCTCCATGTGCCTTGATTACAGATTTTAGGTAGAAGCCTTTAAAAGTAAACCACTCGTTCTGTCATTAACCCCAGTTAATACAGGGCTGATGACAGTGAGGCAAGAAAAGATGACAAAGGCACAGCAGACGACTGAATCTGCACGATGACTCCAGCACTAGGCTACAGAAAAACAGATCACAGTAGAAGTTTCCCAACAGTGGCACTATAGAACTTACGTCTATCAGCGATATTGATGCGATAGAAAACATGCATACCCATGATATTTACAGAATACAGGATAGGACCACGCTCTGAAGTACAACATACAGGCCCACACAAATATGTGACTCTGTTGTAAAATAACGCTATGCATCTGGTGTCAGAGGGGAGAAGGGATGCTCGAGTTCAGAAATTATCAAACAGCATCATCTAGGGCGGGAATGGAAACTGGATTTATCAATTCAACATTATATAATATATATTCCTGGGAGTTCCAAATAAGTTCTCTTGTACTCTAAAACGCCAATTTAGACAGACTTCTCTTCCTCTAACTCGGGGACCCACTCAAATGTACTACCGCGACTGTCAGTTCTGGAGCAGGTGTGAGATTCCTAAAACTTAAGACCTTATGTACTAAACAGGCAAACTTTTTCTTGCATCATGCCTCTTTCGCTAAATAGCCAGCAGAATACATTTGGAAGGTGGCTGCAATGCAGAAGCATATAAGACTTCAACTAAAAACGTTGTGGAGCAAAGTTTGACAGTAGCCAAACTCTAGAGAGAAGCGATTTTAAAAGATTTAAGCAGTGGCATAAGGTTCTGCCGTAGAGATACAACAATGAACTCTGGAAGCGTCACTGGCAGGCATTGTCCTTTTCTAGCATAATGGACCAGGAAAGCAGGAGAGGGCTGGGAAACGGGTGTGAGTGAACAGTAGCTTGTTTGGTGTCTTAAGCATCCTTGGTGACCGCCACTTGACAGTCTAGCAGTTCCCCAGTTAGGATCCTCCAACTCTCCAGGGGCATCCTGAATGTTTAGCACTGGGGCTTCCCTAAAGAGCCACCCTACTTCTCCAGCTTTATACAAAGGGTTCATTCAGTCCCGATATAGTTGGGCATGTCGTTCTTCATGTTGCAAGAGCTGCCAATGTAGCAATTTCGTGAACTGAAAGAGCACCATTAAGCCTCTGCCATCGAAAGGTGGTTGTATGACAGAACAATGCATTCCGTTGCAACACATGCATTTACCACTCATGTGTTACAAACCAAATGCCTTTACCACTTATAACCTTTACCACGCATGTTTTTACAACTTATTTTGCTGTAAAGCATGTATGGTAAAGATCTATGCGTGATAAAAAAAATTCCCTAACTCCTGCCCTTGGTCCTCAAGCCAGTCCCCGAACCTCCCCCACACGACCATTTTTTAAAATACCCGACTCCTGCCCTAATCCCTTAAAATAGTCCCCTGCACGACCTCCACTGCCCCTGACCTTTATAAAAAAATACCCAACCCTGCATTATCCCTAAAAATACACTCCTGCAGACCCCCACTGCCCCCGCCTTTTTAAAAAAAATCCACGACCCTGCTCAAAAGCCTAAATCTAGAACCCAGAGCGACCCACACCGCCCCTGCCCTTTTTAAAAATACCTGACTGAAATGATGCAAATATTTGTTGATTAAAAGAGTTTATTGCATGAATTGAAGAGCTCATAGAAAATGCATCCAGCTCAAGCTTCAATCTAATACTCAACTCCTGCATCTGAAAGATGCAATTCCTCGATGACAGATCTACATTCCACATGACATCTACACATTCTAAGTTACATCATAACATGTAAGACTGTAAACACAACACATCCCCCTTCCTCAATATACAAAAAAACCAAAAGAATAATAATACAATAACACAAATATAACAATTGATTAATCTAACATTTTTCTAATTTATCTACTCTCCGTGATATAATCTTTCAACCAAGAAGGAACCGTCTTCCTCCTCAATGAATGACGAAGAGATACTGAGTCTTCATCCAGAGAGGTTGAAGGTACAGGTTCTCCTAAAACTATATCTTGTACAGAATAATTATCCTCACACAAAATAGCATTAGATAGAACTTCATTCTCATCAGATTTGGAACGTGGATTCCTACCCTTCATAAGAACAAAGGGAGAAAACCCTGTTGAATCATTAACAGTAATTCGATAATTCCATACTGTTTTCCCAATTTGTGTAGGCCAATCAAGGTTACTATTCAATGACAGCTGAATAGTATTCTTCAAGACGTGATTAAATCTCTCTACTAAACCATTACCACTTGGATTATAAAGTGATGTGGTTTTATGAGAAATTCCTAGTTTTTTTAAATAAGTCGTAGCCTTTAACGACAAGAATTGTACCCCGTTATCAGTAAGGATGCGAGAAGGAATACCTTCCACAACAAAAGTTTTATCCAGAAAAGCAAGAACAGAGTCAGTGTCTGCCTTACTGACAACCTTAACAACAGGCCACTTAGAAAATAAATCTATGAGTACAATCAAATAACAATGAGATCCATCAGACTCCTGACCTGGACCCATAATGTCAACAGCGACACATTCCCAAGGATTATTTGGATAAAACCCTTCAAGCATAGGAGCCCGCAGAGTATGTATGGTCTTATCAGCAGAAGAACATGGAACACAATTTCTAACACTTTTCTCAGTTTGTGAATCACAACCTGGCCACCAAAATAATTTCTTAACTAAGGACTTAGTTCTCACGATTCCTGGGTATCCTTCATGACATAGCTCAATAATACCCTCCCGTAATTTCTCAGGAGGAATAATTCTCTCACCCCTCAAAAATTTGTTATGTGAAACAGATAATTCAGATCTGATTTCCCAAAAGGGTTTGTGATTAGAATTCAGCAAAGCTTTCTTTGTTGGCCAACCATTCACTGTATAAGAAATGACTGCTTGTAAAGTACTGTCCTTAGTATATTCCTCATCCCATCCTTGTCGCCAGTGAAATGATGCAAATATTTGTTGATTAAAAGAGTTTATTGCATGAATTGAAGAGCTCATAGAAAATGCATCCAGCTCAAGCTTCAATCTAATACTCAACTCCTGCATCTGAAAGATGCAATTCCTCGATGACAGATCTACATTCCACATGACATCTACACATTCTAAGGTACATCATAACATGTTAGAATGTAAACACAACACCGACCCCTACCCTAATCCTTAAAAATAGTCCCCTGCACGACCCCCACTGCCCCTGCCCTTTAAAAACAAAAATACCCAACCCTGCCCTAAGGCCAAAATCTAGAACCCAGAAAGACTCACACCACCCCTGCCCTTTTAAAAAAATAACCGATCCTGCACTAAGCCCGAAATCTAGAAGCCAGCGCAACCCCCACAGTCTTCAGTCCTTTTAAAAAATCCCCGACCCCTGCCCTAATCACTAAAGAAACACCCGAGTGACCCCCACCGCCCCCTTCCCTTTTAAAAAATACCCAACCCAAAAATAATCCCCCTTACCTTAACAGGACGACGACGAGGCAACTCTGGTGAGGCACGGCACCGGTCATCAAGAGGAAGCGGAAGGATCTCTTTGCTCCTCTAACGACGCCGATAGCTTTGAACCTTGCAGGTGCCTATACCACTGTTACCAACATATGCCCTCACCACGAACGTTGTAAACAAAATGGGTGGTGAAGGCACAGCGTGGTAACAGTATATGCGTGTTAATGGCTGATTGTTAAAGGCCCTGCGTGGAAACAGCCACGTTGCAATGGCTGTTTTCCGCGAACCTCTGCGGGGGCTTGGAAGACCACTCAGGGATGTCTTCTTAAAATATTAAGGAACACTAGCCCATCCTAAACTTCAAAACCATGAATATACAATTTGGGTGATTGTTGAGTTTCCAAATTTTAACTGCTTGTCTGCAAATCTAAATCACTGATAAAGCCCGTGGGTTTGAAACTGGCCTGCCTCTGCAGTTTCTTGGTGTGACTGTAAAATGCAACAAGGAGTATTTAACAGTGTCTACCCAATATGTTGCAGGCATTTCTTTGTGTGACACCAAAGCTTGCAACCCCTGAAGACCTTTCCTTTCACTATTGACCTGACAATGTAAGGGCCTCTCTTGCAGGCGCGGTGCGTCCATTGGGGCGTGTGGGCGTAGCCCCCCCGCCAGCAGCCCGCCCGCAGCTCCCTCGGTGTCTTTGAACTTAAGTAAACTCTCAGTTTACTTAAGTTCAAAGATGCAGTCGCCGAGGGAGAACTGACAATCATGTCAGTCAGCATGACTTCGGACCGCCCACCCCTTCAGAGTCTGAAGGGGTGAGCGGTCAGACGTCATGTTGACTGACATGATTGTCACCAGGGCAGCAGGCAGCACCACAAGTGCGCAAGAGTGGGGATTGAGGGCGAATTTTTAGCCCTTGCCCGATCATGCGCACTTGTATTTTCACTGGCTTGCACATGCCCATTAGGAGTCCCTCGGTCTCCTAATGGGCGTGCGGCGGGCGCGTAGTAGACGTGCCCTAAGCCGATTGGCAGAGAGAGGCTGCCAGTCATCTCCAGGACCGTTCGTAAAGGCGCCAAGCCAGAGGAGCAGAGGTGGCGCGGACCGGCTAAGGTAAGTTTTACTTTTTACTTTAATATTTGATTCCTGGCCCCCACCCCCGCGTGACCCCCCCCCCCACCCCGCGAGCCGCGACTGCTTAGGACTGCACTTCTGAGGCATTCCTGCGTGGCAGGTTATGTTGCTGAACTGTCGGGCTGGCGGCCAGTGCGAGGGTGTGATGGTGTGCTATGGATCTTTGAAGAGCCGGAGAGCAGTGGGCAGCCAGCAGCTGTCTCTCAGCTCAGTGAGAGTGAAACGGCAGGGGCTAGCGCCGCAGTGATAATATTTGCCACTCAATAAGGTTGCCAGGGATTTCACTAGCATGGATCTGCGTGGGACTCTCTTCGCTTCTCCCGCGCCTCTCTGGCTTTCTCTGTCCCTCCCTCTCATCTCTCCTGTCCTACCTCACCCGCCCGTCTCGTGCTCTAGCTCCAATCCTTCCCCACTGGCTGTCCTCCCCTGCGCCCTCTCTTCGGCCCCTCTAACTTCCCCGTAGTGTGTGATCTATTGCCTTACAGCAGTGACATTCTAAAGAGGCGGGCGGCCTCAAACACGGGAGAAATCACAACACTGTTCCCATGGCAAGCTTCTCTGCCACTATCTCTCACCCAGGTGATACCGCCCTTCTTCTCCATAGCTACCCCACCACACACCAGACCCTGTGTTTTGTTGTGTAAAGATTGCCCTAGGCCCTGCAGCAGGGGCATCTGTGACAATTAATATAATGCCCCCTCGCAGAATTTACAGAAACCAAATGCAGGGCTATATCCGGAGTTGAGGCTAAAAGTGCTTCAGTTCATGCGCCGCAGTTTTGAGGGGTCTTGCTCTGCTTACGAGGGGTTAAACCAGATCCAGTGCTACTAACTTGGGCTATCACCTGGCTCCATATTGTCAGAGCTGCGTGTTTTAAGGCTTGAGTTTTAATCTAACAGCCTAGTGCATTCTGGAAGCCGGCGTTTCGGCGCTGTAGAATAGCTGCATTGAATGAACGCACCTGGTGGCAATCATCTAGAACTGAACAGGGACACTCAGGCACAAGTGGCTTCCTGGCCACATGGAGAGAAGAGGTGACCCCGGTGCTCGTGCTCTCTAATAATCGTGCCTCCGCAAGGCTCACATCTGTAGGGATGATGATCGTGCCTCTCTGTAGGGCTCTTGCATCTTTCGCCATTGCAGGTGTCTTTGAAATGTTGAAAAGTCTACATTTGGCCTTGGCTGGTTCATCTATTGGAGACTTGGAGGAGAAGGAGGGGGAGGCTGGGGAAGACCGGAGGCTTGGAAGAGGAGGAGTGCGACAAACTGAGGGAGAGCAGAGGCTTGAGGGTGGAGAGGGGAGAGACAGAGAGGGAGTGGATCCTTGCAGGTGAGAGAGAGAGAGGCTGATACTTGAAGTTGGAGAAGAGAGAGACTGGAGGGAGAGTGGAGGCTTGGAGGAGAGGGAGAGAGTGGCTGGG
This sequence comes from Lissotriton helveticus, assembly GCF_964261635.1. Lineage (NCBI taxonomy): Eukaryota > Metazoa > Chordata > Amphibia > Caudata > Salamandridae > Lissotriton > Lissotriton helveticus. The sequence continues at coordinate 607,906,156 of NC_136059.1, read as the reverse complement.
GGAGAGCAGAGTCTGAGGTGGATGTAAGAGGAGCTGTGGAGTAGTGGAAACTTAGGAGTGCATTGGTGACCAACCTGCTCTCTTACGTTTGCTTGAAAGTGCACCATTTGCCTACTCTAAAAAAAGAGTTTTCTCAGGGTCGCTCCCTCGCCTCAGGGCACTCTTCCCTAGCTTTTATGCCCCACCACTTTCAAATGTCACCAGCCACCACTGGCCTCTTGAAAACACTGTTGAGATGATGGGCATCCTTGAATTAGGTTTTGGTCACAATCTCTTTCCCCATTCTGCTGCACAGTGGCCACAACATTATTCATTTTATTTATTTATGGAGTTTTCTATAGCACCTAGTCCTCAAGACTACTCACTGAATGTGATATTGATGGAGCAGTACATGACAGGTGTTAGTTGCCAAAGGTTCAATATAAGTTAACAACCAAAAATCAATAAAAAAGATATTTTAAAAAAAGAGAAATGTTCACAACCATTAGTGCAACGAGTCGATCACTGCAATAGTCTCTATGTTGTTACCATCTGAAGTGGTCCATTACCATCCTGGAATAGAATGCATACCGTGTTTTTAGACTAAATGACTATAATATTGAGCCCAAACTTGGAAGCTCGCTTGAACAATGGGAGGGTAAGGGGTTGTGCCTAAAAACGATTGTCTTAAGAAGGTAGTTTATAGCTAGGTCTGTCCTGGATCTTCAGTGCATTGGTTAGGACTTCGGAATTTTGTAAAAGTTGTTCTAGAGGGCACATAAGACCAGCTTCTCAAAACACTAGCTTCCAGAGATCCTTTATTGTTGTTGTAGGACAAGACACTTGTGTGTGGGTGTCTTTAACCACATTGCCAACTTAGTACACATATTTTTATCAAAATTCTGTGTCTGCAGACTTCCCATTTGGCCGTCTACTACTTCGAAATATTGTGCAGACATTTGCAACTGTGCAAGGTACTATATTTGTTTGCAACCAATTTTGTGCCTGAATCTAATTATATGGAATCTGTATTTTAATCCATATTTCCCTTAATACGCATTTTCCTATCAAATCAGCTGTCCTTTTCATTTACACTTGTGCTCATGGTTCATAACTTCAATTTCTCTTGAGTTACTACAAGCCTAACCTTTCCTCATTTTACATTTGTACCATGATCATTATTCTATAGAGAAATATTGTTCAGTTTAAGAAGTTAGTGAATATACTAGGTAAAACAAATACAATGTTGATCTTGGTTTGGACATGGTAGAAAGTAATACCAATGGCTTTATTCTGAACTGTCTGATATTTGGGGAGGTAAAATCATGCCCAGTAAATATTGATACCGTCGGGTGCAACATTTACTGGGTGTGTTGTTGTGCACCACTGAATTTAGATATTGCTGTAATACTTAATCTATGCTCTTGTCCTAAGATGAGAAATTTGGAATGATGTGCTATTTCCCCAAACAAATTCCACAAGGTTTTATTTGGTGACATTTTCAAGAGGAAATAATATGGCATTTTAACACTACTTGTGATCCCGATTAGCGCATTGGCAACTGAATTGGAATTACAAGGGAAAAATTAGTTTTTCTTGATTAACCCTTTTGAAAGCTGACGCAAGGCCCATGAAGTCCAAGTGAAGAGATTCGGGTCGGGCAACCGTGTATTTATTAGCAACTAAGTATATGTTCAACCACCGGTCAATGGTGGACTTCCTTTGTCTGAAACTATACTGCACATCTGAAATAATGTTGTTCACTTCTAGTCAACTAGATAATCTTGACAACAATACTCACCCCAGAACATTTGCGATGGAGTCAATAAGGGATATGGGTCTATAACATTGTGGGTTGTCTTTCTCCCACTTTTTAAAGACTGGAAGTATAACTGAGGAAGACCAAGAAAGAAGGGGACCCTTCCTAGCTGAAACATTTAAGATCTTGGTCATGGTTGGGCCCCAAATTGCCAAATTAATGAGGAACAAGTTGGGAGGGATACCATCCAGACCTGGGGCTTTATTCATTGTTAAGCCACGGATTCACTGAGTTACTTCCTCTAGATTAAAGACCAAGTTCAGCCTAACAAGTATGTGTGACACAGGTGCGACTGTATCAGCTAGGGACAAATAGTTATATATTCCTTCAAAATGGGAATCCCATTGGCTGGAATCAATAAGGTGGCACAATGCAGCGTCACTAGGCTGCTAAAAATAAGGCTGAGTTACAACGCGCCAAAAAGTTGAACTAAAAAGTTGAACTATTTTTCCCTGGGCTTGCTTGTGCTAAATCATCCCACGCTTGTGCTCTGAGGTCGTCTTTATGCATCTTTAGTTTGATTCATAATTTTTACGAGAGATGGCAATAAATTCTCTATTTCTAGAAGTAACTTTTAACACTCTTTTTAAGGTCGTGAAGCCGTTGAGCGATCAGAGTCGAACGATCTATGGAGTTAGATACTGAGAGTGAGAAAAGCGTGGCTACCTTGGTGGGAATATTTTCAAAGACCTCTAATATCGATTGCTAACTGAAAGACTTGTCTAGACAGATAGCAAAATCCTGAGAACAACGATGAAACAAAGTGCGCTTGAATCGATCAGGCTCAACCATCGCCCACCTTATCAGACCCCCCAGGATTTTGTGCTTTTTGATGACAAGTATCGCAGCCAAAAAAAACACAACCTTTACGGCCCAAAACCTCAAAATGTGTGGTATTTTTGCAGTGGGCAAAACATTTGCCCACCACAAAAATACTGAAGGCTTGTGCTTGGTGGAGATTGTACTATGTCACAGCCTGTAACATTGCAGAGTCTCCAACAGCACAGCGCCTGGAATCAGAGGGTGTCTGATGCCAAAGAGAGTAGATTACATATGAAACCTGCTCTTTTTGGCATGAGACAACCCATGCATGCAGGGAAGTAGGGGTGGAGGGATGAAAGGGGGGGAGAGGCGGGGGGATGGTGGCAGAGAAGATTGAGGATAAGTAAAAAAATTAGGAGACATGGGGGAGGTTTGGGTTTATCAGGAAACAATAGGGAGCGGAGGAGAGACGTGCTATGGAGGGTTGGGGACAGGGGAGCCTTTCCGTGGCCTGCAGGGTCTGCAGGGGGCACACAAACGTGTGAGGCAGCCTCCAGGCTAATTGTTCACAAGGGGTTTAGGTGCATTTCAAAGGCAGGCGACCGAGAAATGTAACACCTCTGCTGCCTGAGGGCTTGTTGCTCACCCTCCCTTTACTGGCTCAATGGCAGCACAGAGCCAGTAAAGAGAGGATGAACGCCAGTTTTTTAAAAAAACGCATTTTACAGACACTTTTGTAAAAATTGCGGCATTTTTACAAAAGTGCTAATTTAGCAATTTGGTTTGAAAATCACGAAATCGCAAAATCCGGGGGGATCTGCCTTATGAAAGGTGCAAGCTTCATTAAACAATGGAGCATACCTGTGTACAGTTTTCGGCCTTAAATGATGAGCACGGACTCCCAATGCACAGCTGTAATCTGAAGTACAGAAGACAGCCTCTCCATTAGTAGGTAGGGCTCCAAACTCCCAGTGCAGCTTCCTTATGCACCGGTAAATTCACTGATGGCCAGAGCAACGCCCCCAATTAAATCCCCAAATATAAAGTGTATCCTTCTATAGGGACTAACTAACTAACCACAGTTTTGACAACTGTTAAAGCTGGACAAGAAGGATCTGTCAACCACACAAACACTATTAAATTATTTAGAAGTAAACACATTTTTCACCAAATGTTTACAATGTGTTTCTATTTCCATAGCCTTTTCTATACGTGCTTTTACTAATTAATCAACTACTCTAACATAAAACAAATGTAAGGATGTTACATTTGAATTATGCAATTAAAGGGACATTGAGTAACTACTGAGATGAATAACTGGTTTTGTTTAGGCTGCTCCTGATCCACTGATCTGGGCTCACAATCATGGAAACGTTATTTCACACTTCTCCAAGTACATGCAAATTCATACACACGAAAGATGCTTTACAGTACATCACGTAGCTTGCTTCTTGCCAAATAGGCAAATGGCAGTTTTGCTTATTAAAAATATTTCTATCTTTTGCCAGCAACAAACGAGCACCACTCACTGAGAATTGCTTGCTTCTGGCGTTCGTATATAAGACACGCGGTTTGCAGGTTAGTGGTTTAAATATAGTGTGCGCTATTTACCATCTCAATGGTATTTTATAAGAAAGAAAGCAAAAGGCTTCGGTGGCCTCAGGAGCGTAACACAGGCCACTGCAACCCCTGCACTGCATGGGGACCCCAATGCTTCAGGAGGCCCCATTCAGCCCAAGGCCAAAGAATATCTGTGAGATATGGAAGATTCAGGGGCTCTTCGTCACATTCTGTAGGGGGGGGGGGTCATTATTTTGAGTTAACCCACCAGGCAGCCTCTGATAGAGCGTTTTTAATAAATGAAAATGAATGCAATTAACATGTAGAAATAACGTGAAGGCCTGCAACGAAAAGCCACAATTGAAAATGCAAATGGGAGTACTAGGCTTCAATAGCTGCATAGGTTAAGTTAGAGAGGCTTCAGATTGCAATTTTACTTTTCCACTGACCTTATGTCAAAAAGGTCAGTAATGCTGAGGGATGAAGTGTTCAATGATACAAATGTGCTGAACTAAATATGACCTAATAGAAAATGTTATATTTCGACCTTTCAATTGAGATATTTTCATAGAAAATAATTATGTATTAAATTGTGTAGTTTAATTTCTATTCAAATGTTTCTTCATGAATAACATTTGCAAGATAGAATGTGTGCGAAAGGCATGATCCATTTGTGCAATGAGAGACCTAACCATGAACTGTTTTGTCTTGTAGTAAAATGAACAGAGCGAACCAAACTTCGACTTGTACAGTGATAATAAAATGTTTAGTTTAACTCTTAATAAGTAAGTCTTTTGTCCTGAAACTGCTTCAAAAATAGAAGCCTTAATGTTCCCATGAAGACATCGAATTTATATTGTCTGACGAGGCAGATGAATGCAACCTTTCTTTTAGTTGTAGATATCAAAATGTTATATTAGTGAGTGTTCCTAGAGTAGGTTAAGGAAATTCTTCAGACCCTTTCCAGACTCTCTGCTGGGCTCTATGCTGAGGCCCATTAATTTTCTCCTTGCCTGAATCTATGCTGTCTACTGAGTACTTCAGACTCTACTGAGTATCTTAGCTTCTCCATATGGGAGGTGCTTATTGAATGACAAATTGATAAAAGCTTTATGCTTTCACCTCTCGATTTCGAACTCCTTATGGGTCAATGATACTTTTCTTGTCTTGATATTTAGAATAGGGATTTTCTTATTTGGAACGTGTTTTATGTATTATGTTCTGTATGAATTAGCAACTAATAAGAAATAATTACTAAAGATTTTAATAAAACCCTTTAAACTCAACTCAAAAACTCACAGTTGACTCCGAAGAATTGATTATTTAACTGTGATGTATACATTGAATGTGATTTGCAGCTCCAGATTAATTCTTCACCTACATCCAAGGTCCTATTGACCCTAGGCCCAGTAAGAGCAGGGACTTTTCTTTCAAATGCGTTTGGATGCTATTCTGATACCAAATTACTTTTTGCTCTGGCACCTCCCTCAGAGGATTCCAATCTGCGGTATGCAAATTAAACAGAAGTCGCTGCATACCAGTCCAGCTATCTTTTTGACACAAGACTTGACACTGCTTCTAGTGATGCGAGGTGAAAGCTTCCCTAGTGTTCAGCAGACAGTGGGATACCTGCAGTCTGGATTAGTGCATCCCATAGCGTGCTTTTGATCATGTATGCACATGATTGTAAATATCATATAAACTGCACCCTAAATAGAGCACTCAAACGAAAAGGCAGGCTAGCGCCACATTCCTAAAATGGGGACACAAAAAAACAAGCATTGGCAATGCCTATCGGTCTGGGCTTCTTTAGATGGCGTTGTTCTTTGTTGTAATGACTCGTGTGGTGCTATGTTTGTTGCAGTGGTGGTGTGTGTTTCAGTGAACCTATTTGAAAGTTGGCCTATTGAAGTGTAGATTACCCTGCGAACCTTACTGACATACGTAGAGCGTATCCAATACCTGTGGATCTGCTGTCTGAGAATAAGATTAGAAATAAACTGTCAGCTAGTAGTTAAGTTAATGTGATTGCTCAGAATGTGCTCAGTGCACAGACACTTTACAGGCAATTAATAGATTTTAAATGGAAAGACACATGTTCCATACTGCTCAGAAATGTAAGGCAAACTAGGAATAAAAAAAGAAAACTTGACGGCTACAGAAATGGCTCTTTATTAATGGCTCACTTGTCAAAGAAAATGTAGCTAACAAAGGAAATGTGCAACATCTGGCAGAAAACACCAGTGATTTTCTTTTTAAATGACTAAAGCAGGAGATTATTAGTCGAGATGTACAAAAACGGATGTATTTGCAAGAGCTGTTGGCTGACTCTGGGAAGTATTGCAACACAATGCAACTTTGCTCTCCTTGCTGCTGGTCAGTTTATCAAGGATGGTTTTCACAGCAAGGAAGAAGCCGCACAAAACCGCGCATTGCTCTGCCCAACCCCGTTGCCCGGCTTACAGTCTGTATGTAGAACGTAGAAAAGGCAGCCAATAGGCAACGCTCAATGTGTTGTTTGGCCGCCAGCTTAGAATGGAGCCTAGTAAACTATATCTATGCACCGCAAGTGTTAAAAAAAGCTCAATTGTACAAATAAACACTACTACGTTTGAACCATTGAACTATTTTTCTAGTTTAACAATTATATATACACAATTCATCTGAAAAAAGCTTTGCAAATGTATAACTAAAACGTTTATATAGTTTAACATTACTGTGTGATTTAATATACCTATTTCTTGCAGGTCCTACGAATGCCACAAAAGAGTGACAAACAAGAAGCCTGCTGCAACACCTAACTTGCTCTGTGACACATATAGTAGACATTTTATGGTCAGTCACTGTTTTTTACTGGCAACAAGCATTGTTATTGACCGATGCAAGGCAGTTGTGATATGGGTCAAGCGTGGGTCCCTGCTTGCACAGAAGCCTCGTAAGCACATGTGTAAGCAACTGCAGCGATTGAAAAAAAAGGTCATAAAACAAAAGTGTACTCTTTTCTCTCTTAATGCTGGAATACGGATGGAAAATTAAATTGATTGAATGCTGTCAGTTATGCTTCCTGACATTCAACCCATAAAACACTGGTCCGACGCAAGAGGCAACTGACTTTGCATTCTATTCGTTATCTGAAGAATGTTTTCCTTCTCGACTTATGCTGCAATGGGGGCTGATCAAATATATGACTGGCTTTTCCAGCGGGTTCATCCCCAGACGTTTTGCTTTTTGGCCTCTGTTTTTATTGGTTTTAAGACTGTGGGCACTTTACCACTATTGATTAGTGCTAAAGTGCATATGCACCTCCCTGTAAATTGTGGTTATGGATTGGTGATTCCATAATTGGCATATTTAAATTACTGTTAAGTCCCTAGTACAGTGCACTGTGTGTGCCCAGGGCCTGTAAACCAAATGCTGGTAGTGGGCTTGCAGCACTAATTGTGCCACCCACACAAGCAGCCTTGCAAAAGGGTCTCAGGCCTGCCATTGCAGTGTCTTCACTTTTCCTACATGTGGACCACCCCTAAGGTAGGCCCAAGGTACCCATGTGGGCAGGGTGCAGTGTATGTGAAAGGGAGGACATGCCTTGATGTGTGTGGCATGCCCCAATAGTGAAATATTGCCAATTTTGTTTTTCACTGTTGAAAGGCTATCTGTCCCATAGGAAAAATGGGAGTTTATTTATAACATCTTATGAATATAACTTTCCATAGGGACAAGATGGGAAGGTAAAGTTTAGTATCCCTGCACTCAGAATATAAAGATGCATCTTTTAGTAAGGATGATTTTTACATTCTGTGTTTGAAAATACCACCTTTAGAAAGTGGCTATTTTCTTGTTTAGCCATCCAGTGTGCCTCTGCCATGTTTGTGTATTGACTGGCTTTGGAATGACAGGGGCTAGAGATGTGTATTCTCTCAGACAGCCACTGGGGGGTTGATGTGTATCCAGCCTTTCCTGACTGAGTCAGGGCTGGGTTGAATAGACCTGGGCTGCATTTAGTGAAGGGGGAGGAGATCCCCTTGCACCCAAATAGGCCTGGTCTGCCTTAAACAATGCTGTCTCCACCTCCTGCCGGGAAGCTGGGCCAGAGAGGACAGAACTGGTTTTGACTGAGCACAGAACCTCTCTGCCACCAGAGAACAAAGGGAAATGATGTATAAATAGTTTGGCCCAGACCCCTGAACTTTAGATCACTTCTGGGAGTCAAGAGGAGCCTTTGCCAAGGTGAAGAGCAGGAGAAACTGAAGGATAAGTACTGCCCCTTGTTTGTGTGCTGTCTGGGGTTGGCCTGCTATGGCTGTTTCTGCCAAGGAAAGGACAAGGACTTTGATGAGTGCTGTGTCCCCTGCTTGAGGAAGATCTCTAAGGGCTTGAATTACAGCTTACCTCCTGTTTTGAAGTCTCAGGGATACAAAGACTTCACCCCCAGCTCCCATGGGCTTCCTTGCTGGAAGTTCTGACCTACCACGAAGTGCCTGTTGCTAATCTGAGCCTTTGGAGGTTGTTCCTGCTGTTGGAGGCTGGAAAAGTAACACCATGATGAGAAGCACGACACATCCCCACCTGTTTCCAATGCATTGCTGAAGAAACCGACGCAGCGCATGCCTGCCGTGGGAGAAATCGTTGGACGCCACATCGAGTGCACCGATCTACGAATTCCAAGATCACCGCACCGATTCCAACGCAGGCCCTGCTGTGCGGCTGCAAGAACCAATGCATTGTGGGACCGCGGCTGGATAAACCAATGCAGCACCGTTGCCACCGCCGCATCAAGAAAAGACGCATCCCTGATCCTCACGCATTGCACCGGGGCGGCACGTCTACATCAACGCTGGGGCACAGTAAGAAACAGACGCATCACCTCCTGGCACAGTAAGAAACCGACACATCACCTCCCTTTCAGTAAGGAACTGACGCATCACCTCCCCTGTGTGGCAGTAAGGAACAGATGCATCACCTCCCATGGAGTAAGGAACCAACGCATTGCCTTCCCTGCCCCTGAGGTACCGACCCATCACCTTCACTGCAGCAGTTTTTGTTTATGATTTTGACGTATCTAAGGTACTTTGTGTTGAAGGTGTTGCATCTATAGTTTGCTATGGACAGAACTGTTTCTACATTTTAAAAGGGATGTACGTTGTTACAGCGCATGCTTTTAGCACGCATGCTGTAACAACGCGGTTTTTATAACGCATTCTTTTACAACGCATAACAGAAAGGGGTGTTGGATAGTGAATATTTTAATTTACTATTCCAACACCAGTCCCCGTTGACACTAGGGAAGGTGTTGGATAGTAAATTAAAAGTATTCCCTATCCTTGAGCGCCCCCCAGAGTCATGCATTGTAATAGAATGCGATTTAAAAACCGCGTTGTAATAGCACTGCGTGCTAAAAGTTGCGTCGTAAACGACGTTCCCCTTTTAAAAGTCATATTTTTATTACTGTATTGTGGATTTTTTTCGTTTTGGTCTTGTTTGGTTTGGATAAAGATTACTTATTTTTCTAAACTGGTGTGGTGTCCATTTGTAGTGTTTTCACTGTATTACTTTATGTTTGCACAAATGCTTTACACACTGCCTCTGAGATAAGCCTGTCTTCTCGTGCCAAGCTACCAAGGGGGTGAGCAGGGGTTATTTTATAAGTGTATCCCCCTTACCCTGACTAGGAAGAAGGGTTCCTACTTGAACAATGGTGAAAACCATTGCCAACTAGAGACCCCATTTCTAACACTGTCCAACAGAGCAATGGCTGAAGGAAGTTGAACCAAGGCCCCTCTAAATACATTTAATAATAGATATTCTTTTATTACATAAGCCTGGAAAGACACAGCTAAAGCAATCTCTACCCAAGACCTAAAACATGGAAAGAAGGTGGAGTGGAATGTCAGGTGATGCTGCAGAGACATCAACACACAAAGGAGATATCAGAGTACTCGGAATACAAACTGGAATTGAAAGAGGTTCTAGCACAACTTGGAAATCTATGTCAGGACCGGAAGCGAGGATTAGGCTTTCCTTCTTCGCTTTGATCACATATCAAAAACCACAACAGCCATTAAAGCACTAAAAACTACTTTTCCCATGAACACCATAAAAGACAACACTATAAAAGTCCATAAGTCCTTCTTTATTCTCTGTAGCGGGTCCCAACGCAGTACTCTCTCACTGCCTACTCTCCCTCTTTCTTCGATGCTCAGCAGCCAGTTAAGTGGTGTTTTATTTCCCTCTTGTTTTTGAGCCTTGCTGCCCAGGGTGACGCACAGCTCAGTACCGGGTCATTATTTTCTACTCATTTTCTTGACTTACGCCCCTGTGGGGTCTGTATTTGGTACTGCTTCTTTTGACGCTCTGTGGGGTCCGTAAATGATTTAAGGTCTCTGGAGGCCAGTGTTGGGACACAGTCAAGGGCAGCTTAAATTACCTGCAATATCCTACAGGGTGTCTGTGTCCCCAGGGCTTACGCCAGCCTAATTGTGTGGCTCCAGCCACCCACCTAGCAAGGCCTCCTCAGCCCACACATATTTCAGGCCTTAGGTCTCACTATTCCCCAGGTGCCTATATAAACATAGATTGTTAGCTCACATAGCTCACTATCATTTCTGCCAGAATGACCATTCAACCCTCAAGGCTACTGTGGGCGTGGGAGAAGGGACGACCTTGACACCAGGTGACGTGGGTAAAGAGGGTTTTATTTTTAAAGCACTTTTATATACAAATGTCCGTCGCCTCCTCTGGGTCAAGCGGTCACGGGAGAATGAGCTAGGATCCATGGCTGTAGTCTTCTCTTGTTTGTTGGGGCTTCGGGGAGTTGCTTCGCTGATCCCACGCCGTCTCCGTCACATACAAGAGACCAACAAAAGAGGGAGGCTGTTAGTTCAAGTCCTCTTTTATATGTGCACCTTTAGGGACCGGGTAGCGTGAGGGTAACCCCAGTGAACTGTGCTCTCACTTTGATTCTAGTGCACGGTGAACGAGGGGGGGTAGGGTATGAGGTGCGGTACAGGGTAGGGAAGGGTATTGGAGGCAAGGAACACAACAAAAGGGAAAGTACGAACCGGGGCTTTTTATTTACACTATGTTACACTAGAGCACTCCGGCTCCCCACCCAGGCTGCCCAACGCCGCCGTACCTGTGACAGCCACACTCCTCCCTCGGGAGTGTGGCACGGCGGTGCACGGGGTCGTTGGCCTCCTGGCTCTCCTTCACTCTCCGCCTCTGTTTCTCCTCCGCGCTGTTCCTTCGGGTCGGGTACCTCTTCGTCTCCTCCGCTTTCTCCGCTCGGCTCCACAGTCGCTTCCGCCTTCCGCTCCTCCGGGGTGATCACACACCCTGCGGACATCACTTCCTTGCTTTTGGCCAATCCGGCTGCTCTGACGTATCCAGGGGGCGGTTCCTCCTCTTCTGGTACGAACTCCCAATTAAAGGGCCCGCCGTGTTCGTCCTCTTCTTCGTGGCTGAACGGTTCGTCGGTCCATCGGTTGGTCTGGAAAGAAGGAGATGAGGTAGGGTCAGCGGGGCACGGACTCCACCACTCCTTAGGGGTACGTTTACCCGCCTCGACCTCGTTACAGCTACCTATGAGGAAGACGACTCATTGTCATTGTTCCAGTGGGATGAAGACTTTTATGAGGCAGTTGACTCCTAGATCTACAGGGTGGTGAATGACCTCATGGGGCCCATGGAACAACACCTCTCTGACCAAATAGGGTGTGAATGTGCCAAAATCGCCTGATTACCACTCAGCTGCTGGCTAAGCCCCCACATGACTTCCCAACAGAGGGTTCCCTAATCCCAAAGAGAAAGTGCTGAGATGGGGTGGATAAGAACGCGTTTAAGCCCCTCAAACATGCATTCTGACAAAATCCTCTAACCAGGAAATCCTGCTGGATCTACAGAGCCCTATCCCGACTCCCCCACCCCCAACCAGACACAGCGGACCAATAAGACAGTAGCTCTCCTAGCAACATGGATGAGGAGGCGGACTCCTCCAAGTCTTGGCGCCCAGTTTGGAACTTTGAACCTACACCATAGGGTCATTCAGACATGCTGGACCCGGATTATATCATCCAACCCAGATCTGCAGAGAGGATCCCAGCTAAAAAAAAAGTGTCTAAATATGTGGCACGATGGTTGCACAAGCCCTTAGAAAAAGATGCCCACAGCAGCCTTCTGGCGGAGTGCCCTCGCACTACTTTGGAGGGTATGAAGGGTATAGTGGCACTTACCCCGGCTATAGATGCCAAAATGCCAACACTCCTAGCAAAGTTTATCAAATATCCCAAAAATTGCTGAATAGTTCGTGGCGCTCATACCAAGGCAAACCTTTGGACACAATATGCCCTATGACCAAAATACTAGATATGGCAGTGGAGGCCAAGGCATTAGGTTCTCTCATCAAACCAGACGTCTTTTTCAACTGGGCCCAGCGCGCTACAGTTTTCATGGGAAACGCTAATTGTGCTCTGTCCATGGAGCGGCAAAGCTCCCTCCTGATCAAGGTAGACCCCAAATTAGGTGACTTTGCCTCTTCGGAAGCGGGAATCCCTTTGTGAAAGTATTGGGAAAATTTGTAGCAATGTTTACGCCTCTGGACAAGGCGAAATTCAACATTAAGAGCGTTTTCACACCCCTGGATTTCCAAGAGACCGGACCAGACTAACCCGAGCTTCTCCAATTTCTTTCCAATTAGAGGATAATGCTTCTATGGTCGTGGAGGATTCAGAGGACAAGCAGGCGGCAATGCCGGCAACTTGTCATTCCTTCTGCTCAGATAAGGGTAGGGGGGCGACTGGCTCTGTTTTTACTGGCCTGAGTGGTGATTACCTCAGAGGTCTTGGTTTTGCAGGCAATGCAAGGATTCCACATAGAGTTTTACAATTCCCCCCAGCAGGCTTCCTACCCAAGACCTATCTGTTCTTTCTTCTGCGACGCAGCGCTCCTAGATGAACCAGTTTTCGCCCTCCTGCAGAAGGGCGCCATCTGCCAGTCTTAGTGCATCCCAATGGTTTTTTCAGCAACCCCTTTCTGGTTGACAAGACCGATGGGGGCCGCAGACCCATGATCAAACTCCGAGATTTCGAGTGGCTGGTGTACTGCCACTTCAAAATAGAGGACATTAATCTACTCAGGGACATGTTGCTTCCGTCTGATTGGATGGTGTGCTTGGATCTGAAAGATGTGTACCTAACAGTGCTGTTTCTGCAGTTTATGCAGCACTCGCAGTCTTTGAAGTTCATCACTCTTCCTTTTGGCCTGTTGTTAGCTCCCTGGTGCTCCACAAAGGTCCTCAAGCCTGCAGTAGAATTTCTCAGAGCGCAGGGAATTCATCTTATAGTCTACCTAGACGACATGCTCCTCCTGGCCCAATGCCACAAGAAACTGATGGGGCACCTTCAGGCAGCAATAAACCTATTGCAAAGCCTTGGGTTTATCATCCACAAAAAAAGTCTCTGCCCAGCCCAGCCCAAAGAGCGACCTACCTGGGTTTTGTCATAGACTCCACATTGGCATCCTCAGTCTTCCATCTTAGAAGATGGCAAAGATCAGGAGAAGGGCTATGTTTCCACCTCCCCTTCTCGATGATCAACCTGAAGTCCGCAAAGGTATGCAGGCAACAAGCAGAGGTGGTCATGATAATTCCAGTATAGAAGTCTCAAGTGTGGTTTTCAGTTCTTCTGGAACTTTTTTGGGATTCTCCAACCTGACTCCCTCACTTTCCTCACATTCTGCTGAGTCCGGATTGCAAACCACATTGGTTAGTGCAAGGGAGGTGTTTACATCTGATGGCATGGCGGATTACAGGCAACGCTGGAAACTCACACGCCTTTCTCGCCACACTGAGTTCCTCCTCTCTAGGGCCGGGGCAGACAGTACCACCAAACGTTACTATTTGACCTGGATGAAAAGGGTACATTGGTGTCTGCGTCGGGGCGAGGTTCCATGGACGCGGATGTTGTCAAAGTGCTTAATTTCCGGTCAAGCCTGACAGAGGACAGGCTAGCGTATTGATAAATTAATGCTTTCTGCTCTGCGATTCCAGCGGGACAAGCCCCCGTAGATGGTGCCCCAATTGGAGAGCATCGTTTTGTTTACAGGTTGCTTAGAGGGATTTGTCTCTTTCATCCACCGGAACCGCGATATGCAGTGCTTTGGCAGTTCATCTAGTCCCAAACCTTTTCTTGTCATGGCAGCTGAATCGGTTTCTGTCCTAGAAAGAACTCTCGGCCAAGTTAGCAATGTTACTTTGTATCATCCTGGGCAGGAGAGTTTCTGACATGCAAGCTTTGGCTCTAATGGCCCGGGTGTTCTTCTCTGAGGGGATGGTTTTCACAGTGAATAGGTGCACAAAGTCCAATACGCGCACAATTTCTTACCCAGGCTTTGTAGAATCTCCCAAATTGTGTGTGGTATAATGCCTCAAAGCATATGAGAAAATGACAAACAAACCAGAAGAAAAGACTGCCCAAATAAATAGCACAGGCAAATTAGCAAACCAGATGAATCTTTAAGGCCTTCCTCAAAGCCCAGAAATCACGAATAAGACTCACAGATAGAGATAGTTTGTTTCAAAAGTGTGGGCCTAGAACTCTAAAATGCATTCCTTAATATCAGGTTTTCTTGAAATGATGAACAATGGGGAGAGCAAGAGAGCTAGATCACAATGGTTGCAGTGGAATGAAAGGAGTGATGATGTTTGATAGACATTTCGGACTGGTCCAATGAAGGAGCCTTTGACCACACAAAGAACCATGAAATTGACCATTTGAGGACAGGCAACCAGTGCAGAGCCTTGCAGGATGTAGAGATGTAGTTGAATTTATGGAAACCGTAAATAATCTCACTGCCTAATCTTGGATTTTCTGAAGCTTTTTCAACTGAGATGCTGGCAGATCTAAGTAGATGCTATTGGCAATATCCAAGTGAGATACACTCAAGGCAGCAACTACTGACTGGTGAAACTCTTGAGGAAGGAATGGAAGAACCTTGCTAAGAGCTATAAGGTCTGAAATCAAGTCAGAAACAGTCACTGGATATGCTCCTCTAAAGTGAGGCACAGGTTTACCTAGATCCCAAATGCCCACCAGAGTCAGGGAAATGTCCATAAAGAATCTCTATTCAGACCGTCTGATCACCTCCAATCAGCAGGATCTCGTTCTTATCCCCATTGAGTATTACAGCTCTGTACACCAGCCAATCTGGACAGTGATGAGACAGTCTCTGAGGTGACTGGTGTTCTCAGGCACCAGGATATCACACCTCAATAGGATGTTGGTGTTATCAGCAAACAAAACTGTGTTAAAGCTGAAGGACTTAATTAGATACCCAAAAGACTGTGTGCAGACATTAAGCAGAATAGGTAAAAGGGCTGATCCCAAATAAATCAACAAAAATCCCTGTAAAATTTCCATGGGTCTCATATTTAGAAACTAAACTCATTTTAGTCACAATAAGGAATATACACATTAGCAACAATTTTGAAAAGCAGATAACTTTAATCTTTTTGTAGTTAACTCTGAAAACTGAACTAAGCATTCACTTCGAATGATGCACATTACATCATAAAATCTCACTACTTCTGCTAGAGAATGTATCCAATTGTCCCTGAAACCCTTAAGGTAGCAGCTCCTAACATCAACTGGGTTTGAGCAGATGCATAACATATGGGGAACTATTTCACAATCTAGACTGCAAAACCTACACAACGTGTCTAGTTGCCAATCGATTTATCCCCATGACATCACTATACCTAATAAATCTATATACCTAGGTTGAAACCTCATATATCCATAGTGTATCCTAGATAGATTATGTTCAATTGAGTAATTCTATACATCTAATGCATCATATCCATGGTTTAACCCCTACACCTTAATGAATTATTATCACATCCCTAATGTAGGTCTTTTTTGACTGTAGTAGCAATCTGACTTTCACTTCTACGACGTTACAAATCCATTCCACCTACTTTCCGGTGTCACTATGTAATTTCTCAGTGACCTCCAAAATCATGATTATGTGCAGTTGAGTATACAATGATCTTTATATGTCACATGAATAACTGCAATATAGGCAACTGTATTTAATTTCTTTAATCCATAGTAGCTGAATTATCACAATATACATCATTACTAACGTAATATCACAATAACACTATTATAACTAACAACACAGGTTTGTATCAAATGGAGGATGAGGCAGGCCTCCCCGGTATGTTTTTGGGTACAGAGGGGCAAGATGTCATCTATTAGAAGTACTAAAATATCCACAGTGTAGAACATATTCAACATAAGGGAAGTTTGATCAATGGGAGGTGACCAAATAAAGGCATCCAGTCTACAGCCTTATTGGTCCATGTGGTTACAGGAATCCTCAATGGCACGCAATATCCTGGTTTTGTTTGTTGGGGTACTGCATTCATTGAAAGATGACTTGCCACTGTTTGCTGCAATCAGAGGCTGCTGCTCCATTTGAATGGAGGAGCGTCGGCCCACAAGCCCTAGAGCTAAAAAATAAAATGGTAATAAAGTTTACTTATTACCATTTTATTTATCAGCAACCTGTCCCGATTAAGTGTCAGGACGGGGCGGGGGCCAGCGCTACCGAGTGGTAGCAGCAGGGAGCTGTGCGCTTTAAAATGTGCATGCCTCTTTGACCGGCTGTCTTGGGACGGACAGTAAGACATGCATATTTTAAAGTTCTTTAATCCAGTGAAGAGTCAAGCCTTCAGTGCTCTTTGGAGCACTGAGAGAGCCTGCTCTATCCAATATTGGGTTGTGCAGTTTCCTGCTCCCGAAGCTTCCTGAAAACACCCGAGGGAGGAGGACGTCGCAATGCGAAGGTAGGTACATATTTTTTTGGGGGGGGCAGCTGCCCCGATCCCACCTCCCTCAGTACAAGCCAGCCACTGGCTGCAATCTCCACTGCCTTTCTCACAAAATCAATACATTACATAGAGCTGCCACAACGTTTTTGGGATTTGACCTCATTACGGACACTGAAGACCAATTTATTCAAACGCAAATTTAGTTGCCGTCTTAGATTGGTCTAGTTTTTGCGTCTCCAACTCACTGACCGTGGTAGAAAGTGCTTTACCATTCAAATTAAATAGGAAGTAAAACAGTCAAGATAGGACTGGCAGTGTCATCCTACAGTCTTGGTCTCGCTTCTTCAGCGGCCATGTCTGAATGGCAAGTCAGAGCTTCTTAAATTAGGTAGTCTCTTAAAGAAAATCTTTAAAATAAAGCCTCAGTTCCCCCTGCCTCCATCTTGCCCGTTTCAATTAACAAAAATCTTTTGCATTCTCTATTTATACTTATAGTAGCGAAACAGTTGCTGGTCAATGCAGCATCAGCACCAGCTTCAACTTCGCCATCAGAAATTTGGTGAGCTCATGCAGGCTAATAATAATTGGATGAGCATAAACAAAATGAAAATGAATTCATCAAATTCCTAGGAAGTTATTGGAGGCACTCACAAACACAACTATGCCACTCATCATTTTGGCCTGAGAATCTGAACATTGTCCATGTACCCTTTCCAACCACATGGTTAAGAATTTAGAAATTCTATTAGAATGGACCATACGCTTTAGGCTGTACTGCATTACTTTTGGTCATTGCAGAAACTATTTATATAGTTGGCTAATCAAAGTATGAGTGCAGTGGTTGACCATCTACAGTTATATCAGCAATTTGCAAATTGAATCTACTCTGGCCTCACATGTTCCCAGCATGCACTGCTACAAAAACTGCCTGCCTCAGTGAAAGGAGAAATGAATGGCCAAAAAGATCAAGAAGGTGTTTCACCAGCACTGTAATCATTCTACCATCAACTGTTGCCCTGTGGCTTTTAAGAAGCCAATCTTAATTTCGCTTGCATTCCGAAATGACAGATTTAGGCAACACATGTTTCGCTGTGGGCTCTGCCCCTTTCCAGCTGCATGCCAACAGCAGCCACACTCTTGCTTAACTAGTATCGACCAATCTTTCATACTGTAGTCAAATTCTAAAGTAGCCACAAAACAGCAGCAATAATATTCAGAAGACAAATCCCTTAATTCATGACACTTATCTGTGTTCTCGCCTCTGCAAGGAGCGAAAAGTGATTTGGCAAGCATGAAAGAACTTCTTGCCTCTCTTGTTGAAGGCTAACACGGGACATGATCATTCTTGAGCTTTCTTTGGGAAGTGCCACTCTGGACCACGATATATGGCTGTTTGGCAAAAATCATGGTCACAGTCATTTAAACATTATCCACCCCTTCCTAAAAGGCAGCCCACAAGTTGTAGTCCAATGTGCTGGTCCTCCCACTCCAGAGGCGATTTAGGCATTGTCTATTGGGTTCTCACCCTACACTTGGTGTTCGAGGATGCCCTATTACTTACCAGTAATCTTCATTACTCCTGGTCCCGTTGTCCTCGTTCCATTCCTTACTTATAGTGATGACCATCTACCTGGCAGAAGCCAACCCACAATGGGAACACTCCTGAACCAACAACGGAGGCGCAGCACCCACCAAGGTAGCACCATAGACTGCCCTCAACAGAAGGACAGAGAAGAGGCCAGACATGGAAGAAGACCCAAGGCTACCAGACACACCAGCAAGCTAGGACCTGACCAACAGGGACACAACCAAGACTGGAAGAACCAGCACCCTGGAAGCAGAACTCACCAGTGGCACCAATGAGGCAGCTAACCACAGAAAAAAAGGACAAGCAGAAAACCCAGGACCTACCAACCCCAACCACAAAAAATGCCAACCTGAAGGGAGCCAGCCCCTAAGGCGACAAGGCAAAAACAAATAAGCCAAAGCCGTAAAGGAGGCAAACCACAGAGGCCTCAAGCCAAAAGGCGCAGCCCCAAAGGGGCCGAAGCAACCAGTCTACCAGAAACAACCTGCACAAGGAGGAGCAGAACAGAGGAAGCCCCCCACAAGGCAAAAACAGCCCAGAAGGACGCTCACCGGGCCAAAAGGTCGCCAAGCCCAGCAACACTAAGCAGCTCCACAGACCCGGCAGCTGAACCGACAGAGAGTGTTCTCAAGCAGACAACAGAAAGAAAGCCCAACAATGCAGAAAAGACCCACAATGAACCCCACAAGAGAGTCGAGGGGAAGCAAGGAACGACCCAACATGAGACAAAGGGCAATACAGCCAACAACAGTACCTAACCCAACACCATCGGAGGAGGCCCACAGGAGACCAGTTAAAAAAAACAAGAGGACACAGCCAGCCAACAGGACCAAGGCACAGACCCAGAGGCCCAACCAAGGGCAGGCCTACACAGACCACACCAGGAAGGGAGGGAGCATCGACCAAGAGCTCGACAGACCCTGCAACCAGAGCGCCCACAGGACACCACCACTGAAAACCCCCAATTGAGGACCAGGCCTCAGAGCAGGAACGTCCAACACCAACCACCAGCACTGACACAGGGAGACTGCCAAGTACCCCAACCGGGAGAAGGAGCCAGGGCACAGGGACAGGCCAAGACCGGGGCATTCACAAAGAGCGCAGGGGACACTGGGACACAAACCCCAGAACCCCTCCCAAGAAAGGCACTGCGCGACCAGAAGGCAGCAAGTTGACGAGCACACCAACATCAACCACCAGATCAGCCAGGCAGCCAGAAACACACACCCCATCTGAACAGGAAAAGGCAGGGGGAGAGCCAGAAGCCAGAACCCAGCGAAGCACCAGACCCCACCAGGAACGAGGCCAACAACCGGGCGCTACCCAAGAACAGCCAAGGGGTGGCCAGCACAGAGAACCAAAAGAGGGGCGAGGCAAACTCCCAAGGCCACGGAGACCAGGGGAACCCAAAGCCCAACCAGGCACAATAGGGAAACCCCGCCCCAAACAACACACACAAAGGACTAGCCCTAACCACAAACTCGGGGACCGACCAAAGGCAGGAAAAAAACACACCTCCAGAGAATACCAACCGGAGATGAGCCAGGCCCTAACCATACAAACAGGGAACAGCCACCGCAGTTCCCAGAACACAAGCCAGAAACCCTTTTATCATCAAAGGCAGAGAGAAAGCCGCTGGAATCAGCTACTACCAGGCCAAAGAGGCAACAAAAAGCAGCCAGGAAGCCAAGGAGGAAACCAAGCAACCCACACAGGAATCCCAACTCCACAGCCCTGCCCACACTCAGGGAAGGCAGGCCCAGAGCAGAGCCAAGGAAAGGGCAGGGAGGCTGAACCGCACCACAGGCCACGCCAGGCGCAGGACCGTCGGACCACCAGGGGCCCAGAAGACCCACACCCAAGTAAGGCGCTATGAAGAGAAAAATAAGCTAGAAAGGGCCATGGGCAAACACCCAAAAGGCGACCCCCAAGGCCCCAATGGCCAGAACTGGATACCACCCGGAGGTGAGCCCCCACAAACTGAAAAGCCCCCAACCAGGAGACACTGGCAGAGAATGCACCACCAACCCAACTGGCACAGACCGATGATGTCCCAGAAGAGGAACAGCGAGGCCACAACAAACTGACCGGAAGACCCGTGGCGACATCAGAGACACATCAGGCGGAAACCCCACCACAGAACAGAGAGATCTGTGCAATGGAAGCCAGGGAGACCAAGTCCCACCAAACCCCACAGGACTGGACCCAAAACAGCACTACACAGATAAAAAGGGTGAAAAAACCATCAATGTGGCATACACCCCGGGGCCGGCAGACTCCCAATAACAGCACCTGCCAAAGGAACAGCCCCAACTGCCAGCCCCGGTACATCCCCAAAACCGGAGCACCAGGGAAAAAGCAAAAACCGGCCCACCAGTAACCAGGCACCCCATGCACAGCCGCCAGCCATCCCAGGGTAGCCATAGTGCAAGGCCAGAGAAGAGGCACAGAACTGTGAAAGGGAATAAACACAGCCCACAAGCGTGCGCCAAACCCAAGAAAAGCACTAAAAAAACAGAGGCAAACTGCCATGCAGCACTCCCCCGCCATCCACCTCCCCCAACCCCCTGGGGCTGGTAGACTCCCGAAAGCACCGTCTGCCAAAAAACAAGCATTGGCAAAGCCAATAGGTCTCGCCTATGCAAGAGCTAATGGCTTTGCCAATATGTTTTAGCCATGTTGTGCACCAGTGTGGCGGCTGTTCCGCATGGCTAAAAGTTAGTGTTGTAGAGGAAAGTGGAGTAGAGTGGAGTGGCTTAGAGTGTCGAGGTGTGGCAGAGTGGAGTAGTTCTAAAAAAACTGGTTTGAAGGAGTCACTTGTTTATGTACGTATTGGTACCATTTTGTGAAACACAACGGGGACACGACACTGCAATATATTTTATATTGCAGATGACAAGCCCCGACATTCTCTGGTGCATTGTGGTCATGGAAGTCCCGTTTTTTTAATAGAACTCACTGTGTGTGATACGAGGCAGGTGTGGGTGTATTGGGGGAGCAACAGAGAGTATATCCGGTTTGTTTTAAAAAAGCAGATAAATGAGAGATGCTGATACACTCATTTAAACATTGAAGAGGTCAGATGAAGTGCGGCGTTCTTTGCAAGTATGAAATAACGCATTAGAATGAGCTTAGCGTTGAGAATGTGGGGAGGTGGGAAGTTTTTTCTGCACAAAGGGTATAAGTCAAAAGGGTTATAGCACGAATTAAAACGTTTGTTTTGAACTGTGGCACAATGGGGAAATGTAATGTCTATAAATCGGGGAATGCAAACACCTTATGTTTACATAGACAATCGAAGGGTAGAGCAAAGGGCATGTGATTTAACGGTGGGGTAATGCAGTGATTAGGTACCAAAGGCGATGAATGGTTCAAATGTACTTGTGATGCATCGTTGATGAATATGTATTGATCGTTACCTTGTCATTTTCGTAGTGACCCCTGATGAAGGGCATTTTCAGCCCGAAATGCATTGGGTTTAATTCGAATAAACGCTGCTTTTTATGAGTAGCGCTTCTGTCTTGTTCCTCATTGAAGTCCGGATGGGCACTTGGTGAACAAAAGAAACTTTGGAAAATGGCGCGCAATCCCACGTGTGGACAGGAACTACAGATTAAATTGAAGAACAGAGAACAAGCAAAAGGATAAAAATTGTTTATTGTAAAAAAAAAAAAAAACGAATAAGGAGTTGAATACGCCGAAGGGCAGAAATGGCTGTGCACTGGTTTTGGGGAGAATGGTCTCCCCAGATACTGTGTCTTAGAGTGGAGTAGAGGGCAGTGGAATATCAACGAGTAGAGTGGTGCTTGGTAGAGCGTTGCGTGGAGTGGAGTACAGTGGATGGGTGTACCAAGTAGGGGTGTACAGTGGAGTACAGTGGCATTGAGTGGAGTAGTATGCCGTGGAGTGAAGTGACGTAGAATGGTATAGAGGGAGTAGCGTAGACTGGAGTGCTGTAGACTGGAGTGCCTTAGAGTGGTGTGACACGGAGTGGAGAAGAAGGTAGTGGCATAGAGTGGAGTATGAAGAATCAAAATACTACGAAGAAGAGGAAGGAGATGTGTATGAGAGATGAAGATGGAGGATTTCAGAAGGATGTTGGGAGAAAAGGGTGTAAGTGTCTAACAATGAGAGACTGCAGAAGGAAGTGGTGTGAAGGGGAGAACAGGAGTTAGTGAGACACTCAGGGGACCATCACCCTCCCACAGACCATAGTAATGTCTTAACTAAGTGAAAATTTGGAAAGACTGCCACCACAAAATTCACCAAATGAACATGGGCAGACGTAAACCCTGGTGGTATAAGCCTTCACTATTTCTAACAAAAGGAGGGAGGGAGAGAAAACACGTGGATTCAGTCTCCCCAAGTATAGTACAAAAACAAAGTGGAATCCACTCGGGCAGTTTGAGATGGTCCCTTTAATGATGGAGAACACTCAGTGTTGTTTGAATACCCCTCACACACCAACAGGCCCCTTGGTGTCATGCTTCATCATCGGGGTCTTCGCACCCCTCTACGGGATGCGGCGTGCTGCGACCGACGACTACGTGGGAGCACTTTTAAATGGACTATGTGTGGGTGTGTGTGGGGTAAAGAACGTATGTGAGTGGTGAGTTAGGAGTGGGTGAGGGTTAAAAAATACCTGGCTCGTGGGGTGGGAGAAAAAACTTTATTCAGCCCCCGGCTGGTATTGTTAAAAAAGGGTGCAGAGAGAGGTTTGTGAGTGTATGATTAAGTACACCAACCTCGTCGACGACGACGCACAAACGAGGTTGGTGTACTTACCGGGGGCTGAATAAAGTTTTTTCTCCCACCCCACGAGCCAGGTATTTTTTAACCCTCACCCACTCTTAACTCACCACTCACATACGTCCTTTACCCCACACACACCCACACATAGTCCATTTAAAAGTGCTCCCACGTAGTCGTCGGTCGCAGCACGCCGCATCCCGTAGAGGGGTGCGAAGACCCCGATGATGAAGCATGACACCAAGGGGCCTGTTGGTGTGTGAGGGGTATTCAAACAACACAGAGTGTTCCCCATCATTATAGGGACCATCTCAAACTGCCCGAGTGGATTCCACTTTGTTTTTGTGGTATAAGCCTTCATGCATGGGCGGAAAACCAAGCTTGAATCCACACTGCACCACCTGCACCTACATGGTATGCCCCATCCCTTCCCCGATCTGACCTCCACAGACTGCTGCATTCTTGCTCACCTTCATTATATAAGTCTTTCTACCTAGGAAATATTTACACGTATTGAACACCTCACATCCCTTTCTTCTTTCTTTCATTGAGAATTCAGGCACAAAAGTAACATAAGCAATACGCCTTTTAAGGAAAAACTAATCTGAATCTGAATAATGTTTTCAGAGCTCTTAATTTTCCTTAGGTAAGTAACCAATGCAGTGCAGGTTTTTCCATTGCATTCTGGAACTTGCAGTCCTGATTTAAGTATGCTAACGTTTTTTCTAATGGGATTCTAAATCTGCTCGTTTATGGAAGATTTCCTACTACTTCTTTTTGCTTTTGTAACAAACTAATGACCTCTGTTAAGTGGGGCAGTTAGACGTTCAACATCTTAAATATCTGATCCCAAAGTGGGAGGAAATCTATACGACAAATGCAAATCTCATTACACGCACACGTAGGCCTTATTACTAAAGTGTGCCTGCCTGCACTGCTGCCCACCTTGCAGTGTAAGCAGACTATACATGCTGCTTGCATCAAACTAAGCGATGCAAAAGGGGATGATGGACGGAGCATTTGAGCAAATCAAACACTCACCCCCAGTCAACTGATCTGGGTTTAATCCATCACCATTCTTTAGCTCACTCGGCCACCCCAGTTCAGACATGGCTATATGCAAATCAGTCTGACCCTGTGCCTCATGGGAACAGTCCAGCCCGAACTGCCAAGCCATGTCTTCCCTGGACCGGAAACAAGCATCCTGGGACCGGTTTCGGATTCATAATCCTCATCAGCCAGGCTATCTTGAATCCAGTGGCCAAGTGAGCAAGGGACTCACGTCTGAGCATACCCTGCAACACTTAGGGTGAAGAAAGCGATACAAAAGGGGATGATGGACGGAGCATTTGAGCAAATCAAACACTCACCCCCAGTCAACTGATCTGGGTTTAATCCATCACCATTCTTTAGCTCACTCGGCCACCCCAGTTCAGACATGGCTATATGCAAATCAGTCTGACCCTGTGCCTCATGGGAACAGTCCAGCCCGAACTGCCAAGCCATGTCTTCCCTGGACCGGAAACAAGCATCCTGGGACCGGTTTCGGATTCATAATCCGCATCAAACTAAGCCATATGCAGTCATCTTGTTCTGCTAACAAATCTTGTGGTTTATCCGCATCAAACTAAGCCATATGCAGTCATCTTGTTCTGCTAACAAATCTTGTGGTTTAAGAAATTGCTCCTACGAACTACCTACCGGGGCCTGTAAGGATGGAGTGAGAAACACCTGACCTCTACCTATGTGAGGCTTAGCATGATCCGCCTTGCCCATAAGAGGATTGTCTTGTGCAGCTAGGGCTGGAGGGCAGAATGGAGGACTGGCACTCTCAAAACCGGCCCAATGGTATATTGAAGAGACCCTGCACCAACAGGCCATCAGAGCTCCACTTACCATGTGATTCATATGTGCAATCGGGTGCTCTTAGTTCGCAAAAGAGATGCATTCTGGGAGTCGTAGTAAAAACCTCCAACTGACCATAGTTTGTAATGGAAATAGAAACCAATGGGTGGAAATGTGCAAAGGCCTGCGACGCGTAATCTGTCAGACTCTGGTTGCAGCGCTAGTCAGTGAAAGCTGCTCGAGAGCAGTCCTGAATTGCAGACCATGGCAGGGAAGGAACACAACACTCGTAGGTACAAGGAGCACCTTTCTCTTTTTTTCTGGAAAGTTCAAAGGAATTGTTCCCTTTTTTCTTTAAAGACAAATATCTGTTCCACAGCCTCATATTTATTAGCTCTGTTATGCTTCTTTTGGTTGAAAGTGGAGTGGAGCAAAGCACGTCGTGCCTACAGTATGAATAAGTCAATAAAGAAAATAGTGCTTACAGACTAAATAACATGCAACGTGTAACAACCGAAGTAAAAGGGTCAGTCGCCATGTGAGGTTACAAAAAAAGACAAGGTGCTACTAAGGAGGGACTAACAAGCCGATTTATGAATCAGAAACCAGCATTTACGAAGGACAATGACACAAGCCAATTACAAATATGGGCGGAGAGTGGGCAGAGCTTCTATTCCATACTCCAATACAACAAGTCTCACAGAGCAGCGCATGCATGCTGACCCTAGGCTTGACCAGAAAATGGCCCCAACAGCCAGCCCGACATGCCCCAATGCAAGAGTACCAGGGCAACAGCCAAAACTGACCACTGGCACTCAGGCACACCAGGGCCACCCCCAGCACAGCCCCTAGCCGCCAGCCACCCAAGGACCGCTGCAAGCAAGGGAACAGAAGAGGCATAGTACGGGAGAAGTGGAACACATAGAGGGCCCACATGCACGCAGGAACACCAAGAAAGCAGAGGAAAACCACCACACGAAATTCCCCCCAGGGCCGGTAGACAGCAGACCACCAGAAACCCCAACAGCCAGCCCAGGCAGGTACCACTAGCCATAGCCCTGGGGCAACAGGTCACGACCCAAACCGGCAGCCAGTATCACACTAGAACATAGAGGAAGGACAACACGGGGAAACCCAAGTGCCCAAATGCAGGGAAACAAATAGCACAACATGGCCCAGTCAGCAACAGTGGAGAAATAAAGAAGCCAGAGAGGCAGATGCGAAAGGACAACCCACTACACCTAGCCCCCACCTGTGGCAAACAACACTGCAGCAGGGAGCCAAGGGGCTCCAAAATTGTCCAGGCACCCAGAAAAGCAACAAAAAGAGGAGAGAAAAAAAACGCTATGCGGCACTCACCCCCAGGTCAGGCAGACTCTGCACAACACCATATGCCCCCACTAGCCAGCCCAGGCATTCTCCGCAACCCCAGCGCAGGACAACAGGACATCCTGTACACCGGTCACCAGGCACTCTATGTCACAATGGACCATCAGGCACTCTAGGGGCACCACCAAATCAGCCCGAGCAGCCAATAAAACGAATTTCGTAGCGCGCCCTGCATCGCATTTTGAGATGCAGGGCTCGCTACGAAATTCATTTTATTCATTACATTGTTTACTTACCCGCAGAGATACTCTATAAGAGTCGATTCTAGCGCGTTATAAATCCATAAATAAATCTATGTTCCGGTGTTTAGCACTCCCCACCCTGCCCCTCCCCCACTCCACCTTTCTGCCCCACGGAACTCCCTCCACGGGCCGCGGCTGATCCCGGGCCCAGCCACCAGGAAGACACGTGCTGTAACCCGGAACCAACTGAGAGGGCCGGCGCGCAAGCTGCAAAGGGCCGGCAGGAAACATCTGTGACTTCCAGCAAGCCCAGCAGGCTGGGAGGCACCACGCAGCTCGACGACGACAGGCCAGCAGCCCAACAGGATCTTGTAGAAGAGTTTTGCAGGAGCAGCACCAGCACCATCATCCCATACTGTCAGCAGTCAGAAAAAAGAACAGGTGAATGATGGAAAGGTACAAGTTATGTACTACCAGTGTGAGGGGGTGTGAGTATGGGTCCCAGCATTCCCATGTTCTTTTTTCTATCACAGAGATGGTCATCTCCATAAGTAAGGAATGGGACGAGGAATGGAGGGACCTGGGGTAATTAATGTGCTATGTTCCTCAAGTGCTTGAACCATGCTACATGCAATTCTAGATGTATGCTAATGACACCCAGAGTTGTAAGCATTGTAAGAACAGCCAGAGGAGTAAGTCTAACATAACCAAGTGCCTAGACCATGGTAATTGCTGGATCAGAGAACGCTTCTAGTGATTGAGTGAGCAAAGTCTAAACATCCTGTGCTGGTGGTGGGTAGATTCTGGAATGCTCACATCTATTTAATTTTAGTTTATGAGCTACACCTACCACATCATCGAAAGTCAGCAAAGTAAGAATCATAGTCAAGGGCCTAAACAAAATACTCTCGTTCAACATGGTATGCTTCAAAAACTCCATCCACTCCTGCAAAAAGCTTATTGGGTAGAATGTTGTGCATAGGCTACTGAAATGTAATCTGCCTGCATGGCTTCCTAAAAGGCTGCAAAGTCTTCAAACCAAGGATGCCAGGATAGTTTTAAACTTGTGGAACGATAACCATGCCAAAATAGGTCCTTAGTAGAGTCCTCCTAGAACTGGTTCACGAGTGCCTGAAAAATCTACTTATGTTTTACAACGCCACCTCTTTCCTGATTCGCCAACACTGGGAACTCAGGGTCAAACTGTTAAATGTTCTTGACCTGGGGGTTTTAGCAGAATCAAGCTCGCTATGGGTCTGGAGTTAAAGTATGTAAAGGCTGTCGGGTAGGAAATCAAACTAATTCCTTTTTGATATATCAGAGCGCGCTGCAGCATTCAGAATTCCCCAAAATACCTCAATAAACTGAAAAACGACAAAGACCGTGGGGCGCAGTGTTATGACAACTAAGTGGGTCGACTGTCTGTCTCCTAACATGAGACTGAATTAAACTCGAGGGATTCTGATGAAGGCAGGGACAGAGATGGGCCTGATGTCAGTGAAAGGCCATGCACTACAGACCTGTGTCAGTTTGTTTAAAGTCAACGGCTGGGGCAAGCGTGCAAGGCCCAGGAATGGAGCAGAAGCTGGGTAGGGGAATGTGTTTTAAGTGTTTTAAGTGTTTTAAGAAAAAGGGCGCTAAGCATGATTTCTGTAATGAACTAAACGCTAAACACATTGTACAGCTGTAACCTTGGAAACAAATTATACTGCAAATTATAATTATATGTTACTAATAGCTAATTAACTGATAATTGCACTATGTTCTGAAAGAGAGATTCTCTTCCCTTTGTGCATCCAGTGAGGGCAGTCATGCAAATGTAATGAGTGAAATAAAATAATGCGTTACACGTCACACAAAAACGCTGCACACATTGTGAATAATAGTGCGGTAAAATACGTTTCCATTCTCGTCTATGTACATGCTATCATGTATAGAGGGATTTTAAGGCAGGCCTTCAGGTTTCGGCCTTCTACAAAGTAAATGCTAACACAATGCTCTCGTAAGAAGTCATGCAGTTGATGTCTCCACGCAGTACAATGTTACATCATGTTGGACTCTTCCACAATCCATCCCTCCATCTTCATCTTGGGCTGTGCAGGACCAGTGCGTTATCCGATGGTGGTTGATTGATGGCGTCACAACAAGACACCACAAGCAGTGATTGAAAAGGAAAAATGGAAGTAGTGCAGGTACCCTGTACCGGATTACCTGCTTATATTTAAGAAGTGCCTGTACTCTCCAATTAAACGCATTACGTCCCTCTTGAGAAGTGCAGGTACTCTCTCTCTAAAAACAGACAAATACTGTACTCAGTACCGGGCAGTACCAGCCCATTTAAAGCACTGCCAACAAGGGCATTAAGAGGCTTAAAAATTGCCTTTTTGTTAAAGAAACTCATAAACACAGCACAGTCGGTCTTATGATGGAATCTAGGTACTGCCTCTTTGTCCAAGATGCTAACCAGATCGAAAAGGGCCCTAAAAGGCTAAGGGCCTTTTTAAGAACTTGATGGATGGGCTACTCTGTCAAAACGTGGAAGCTATCACGTCCACTGTATTTCTTACGGGTTGGATAATTTAAAAATGTAGTCTATATTAATTATGATGTCTGGGCATCATCAATGATGGAAATTGGAAGTTTCCAAAAAAGATTAATTATATTATCAATGATAACACATGTGTAGATAATAGACACTCCTGTCCTGTATGTGTATAAACACAAAATGCACCGTTCTCTTACCAAAATTCTCGCCCACAGCCTATTACAAAAAATACCTCTATCCTGAATTCTAACACAAATAACATCAAACTATTTCAGAAACATATCAGCTCTTTTCCCAATAACTATACATACTCATTAGTCTCCCAACTCCACCTACCTTATATATTAGGTACACTCCCCGTATCTGTGCCGCGATGCACCTTTAACTGGATGCACTCTTTGTAGATCAGTTTAGTGTGACCTATTACAGATAATGCGCTGCCCCAGGGGCAGATGCAAACTCGCACATGCCTTGGGAACAGCACATTAGTGAAAGATGGACCAGCTGTTTGAAGCAACCGATCCGACTTTCACTTTGCACGAGACAACCCCACCTGAATTACAAAGAGGGATAGCAAGTGACTGCGCAAGCCTCCATGGGACTTAGGACCCCTTGACCCGTCTTTCGGGGGTGCATCAACCGTGCGCCACCTCTTGGTGGCACACAGTCAGTTAGTATCCTACATGGTCCTTTGCCTCTGCACCTGTGTATGTAATACAGCCAGGGTGCAAAGTCAAAGTGTACTTTTGTTGTATGGGGCCAAACCTCCATGCAGATGAAGTAATGTGCCCTTGAAATTGCACAGGTGTAACATGTGAACCTACGTGAACTATATTAAAGAAGGGGTTGCATAAGCACTCTCATCCCCTACTGTAATACTAAAGTCTCGTGTAGGTGTCGAAAGTGGGCAACACACGCCTGTTATGCAATACAGAAGCTGGCTCGAAATTAGCCTTTATGCCTGCCACCTTAAACTCAGCGATATGTATGGTGCTTGGTATGAAGTTTTTATTCTGTGGTATTTATCATACATGTCATTACCACACAGCTGCTTTTTTGGTACTTTAACTCAAAAGACTTTACCACACAGGTAAGTATTTTTTTATGGCATAAATATTATGTCTTAAACAAAGAATTTAAGGGTTAAAGGATGGGTATGGGTTAAGTGATGGGTAAGGGGAAAAGGAGGTATGGTTTTGTTATGGTTCAGGGGTGGGTAAAGGTAAAAGGAGGTACGGGAGTTTAGGGTACCGGGAAGGGGGAAAGTAAAGGGTGGCTAGTGGTGTACAAAAAAAGGGATGGGGTTTAAGGAGCTTCCTGCCCAAAAAGAAAAAGGAAAGGTTTTGTGGTTGGGAGGTACCCACTCCAAAAACCCTTTATTTCAGCAGTATTTTTGGTGCTTGGTGCGCAGTATTTACTCTATGGTCTTTACGACACAGGTATGAACCACTCAGCTTCCTTTTCGTACCTTACCTTGCAGTACTTTGCCACTCAGTTAAGTATATTTTTTAAATAGCATATATATTATGTCTTTTTTTAAATAAAAAAGGAATTTAAGGGTTAGGGGATGGGTAAGGGTTTTTTAGGGATCAGAGGAAGGTAGCGGTCAAGGAAGGTATGTTTATTGCATGGTTCGGGGTAGAGGTAAAGGGAGGTACGTTTTTTGCAGGGATGGGTAGAGGTAAAGAGAGGAAAGAATTGCTTAGCTTTCAGAGTGGGTAGGGATAAAGGGGTTAAGGGTTTTTAAGGGTTCAGGGTGTGTAGAGGTAAAGGGACAATCTTTTTTTACGGTTCATGGGAGGGTTGAGGTAAAGGTAGGTTAGTGTAAAAAAAGGGGGGATTTGAGGGGGGGGAAGGTTTGGGGAGTTATCTACCCAAAAAGAAAAAGGAAAAACACTGTATTTATATATAGTGGAAAATATAATAAATATATAGTATAAAATATCACCTTTATTTTCTACTGGATTGTTGTGCCCATTTCCCTTGGTGTGAAGGGCCGCCTCTCTCTTTTGTAAATATACATATATGTATATACATCTACACATTATATATATAATACATACATATATATAGATATATATATATTTACAGATATGTATATACATTTCAAGCTTTACAACAGCAGTGTGGTGGAGAGGCATGCTTTGTAAAGCCCTGTGTGTTATTACAACATCTTGTAAATGCCAATGCGTTGTAATGCCCATGGGCTAAAGGCATTTTGGGTACAGGCCTGAGTTGTAAAGTATGATATTCAAGATGCTTTCGTGATAAAAATGGTGGGAAAATAAAAGTAACCCCCCCCCCCCCCAAAAAAGAAGAAATCTGACCTGTAGGTTTTAAAACCTACAGTTACCATGAAAATACTCTACAGCTAGAAAGACTCCAAAAATGCAAAGCTGTGTCTGTAATTTTGTGTGGGGGACAGGCCCTTATATTGATAACTCCAACTAAGTATCCTTAAACCTATATGGGCATCTTCATTGTATTATTTTCATTGAATCCTTAACCTTGAGATTATCAATGTTGGCATCTTAAATACTGGCACAACCCACGAAGACAACGCTGAATGATTAATGTTACATCACATGTACAAATCTTTTAGAAATGCACCAAAGGGCATTAAGAAAGATATTGTTTCATGTGAAAACAGCTTTGGAATCATTAGGTACCTGGGTTGAAAAGCAATAAAACGAATAGTTTACACTAGAGCTAATTCCACATTAACTACCCATCTATAAAAAACTCTAATTGCCTATATCAATGATGCGGTTAGTAGATTTACCATAAAGTAGATGAAAAAGTATCAGTAATCAGTAGCCTGGTTTGAGCCCAAGGTTTCACAAAGGAGAAGGGAACTCAATGCAATTGACAGACATGTTGAAGATTCTGAGGTGAAGCACTGTAATGACCATTTTTGAAAATGAGAGCTAAAATATAATATTTGATCAAATGAAGAGCAACTGTGGAGTGTTGAATGCAATCAAGATGCAAGACTACAGCATCTTTTGGGAGTTGAAGAAGCAGGGATGTCTCAAAGAACAAAAACTATTACATCAATAAGTATACAGAAGTAAGGGGTGGGGATGCATAGACACATGAAGAAACCAGTAACAAGTGAGGGCAGAGAGCTGGCAGCCATAGAGACTTTTACGTCCATTGATGTACCATGGCATAATTATGAGCGACATCATTAGGTTGGTGTAGTAGAGGCATTGATGGATTTCAGTGTCCGTGCCAGTGGGAGCAAGAGTAGAATGAGAGTTATCTCTTACACATAATGGGTCATTAAACACCACAGATTCTCTCACTTTCTCTTTTCCTTTATAGGAGTGAAACCCACACACTGTAAACATACTGCAATAATTTTGGTAAGCCTGATATACAGTTGAGTGGTCTCGATTGGGTGGTTGCAATTTGGAAGGGGGGTGATGCGAGGTGAGAGCTAAACCACCAAACAACAACCACCCACCCAACATCACAAATTATATTACTGATAACAAGATATGACTATCAAAAGCATCACTGAGCTGCTCCACATCACTTGGCTGCTTAACATCCCTGCACCCCAGAGTCAGCCTTTGGCCATGTGATAGAAGCAAACCCACAATGCACATACACTGTGGACATACGCAGTAGGTACGTGGCAATGCATGGAAAGCAATCTCAAGTAGGACTATACAGGCTGGTGAGGATGATGCAAATGCAAACCTATATATGAATCTAAACTACTCAGCATGAAATAATAGTGGAATTTGTAAAGAGTAATATGGAACATTCCCCTGGAGTCGTCTGAACGCTGAAGGCCCTAGGTGTCTGGCACATGTCTATCTGCAATTGCAGACAAAAAGGCAGGGCTGTATATCAAGCAAAATTACCATGGAAACAAAAATCTGTGCAAATGTAATTGTCAACCTAGGGAGTCAACGTAAAATTCCGTACATTGATACAAGGCTTTGATGACTCAGCAAGACGTTATCAAGCAACCTGATGGTTTACCTCAAAAGCCTCCTGCTCAATGGAGAAAGCCCAAACATGTATGGTGTAAATGGTGACGAGAGGAGCTGATTTATGCATGAATGGGTAATGGACTTTACCATAGGAAAATACACCCGAGGCCTAGTTAGATCACTGTACAATTTTAACAAACCTATAACAGAAAACAAGTACTCTCTTGACAGGGAATTATTGAATCAGTCTTTTCAGGAGAGTATTAGCCTTCCTGCAGATCCCTATGAAGTTTACTCTCTTTTCTAGTCAAAGATGATCAAGCCTTAGATATGCTAGATTCCAGTTAAAGAGTGCAGGTTCTGGAGAGCAAACTGACAGGCATGTTTAAAATCCAAAGAAGCAGAGGCAAAATGTAGAAATTACTATTCTTCTAAGTGATAAGAAATATAATGACAACACTGCATCAATATAAGAGGACAATTTGGCTTGTGAAAAAAGCCTACTGCTTCAGAACAATCAAAGAAGCATGCCCAGCAAATAAATAATTTTAAAAGATTATAAATACGCTGAGGAATGCTGCCCAGTGGCCACATACACCAGACCTTCTTAAGGGATGGGTGAAGCCATTCCATTCTATTTTACTACCAAAATTCAAACTATCCACTCATTAATTTTACAAAAATAGAGGGGTTGGGTGTAAATGCCAAAGTGTAATATTGGAAACATGAATGGTGGCCTGCTGAAGTTGAAGAGTAACTCATGGTATGCATTCACATCAATCTTAGAGGAATAGTTTTGCACCGTACTCTATAACAGGAAAACATCAATCTACAAAAAAGATATACCCCAGAGGAACATATTAAAAAAATAGTATTGCTGTCAATGGTCACCAATGCAGTAAAGAGAACTTATGAACAGAATACTGATTGAGGGTTATGCACCAGAGAAACTAAACTAGACCAGCACGATTCAAATTCTTGAGAACTCACTAGAGGATTCACCAGATGTGGTGAATGCCGGTGCAGTTTTCAGCTTCCATACCTGGCTACGTTCACGGACCTACAGGGGATGAGCCAGTTACAACCATCTTTTGCAAAAAATATTATCTTCAGTTTATTTCATATAGTTGTATAACATTACTTTCATCACCACTAATTCTACCTGCCATTATTTTCACCCAATCACATCAATGTATAATTACGTAAACCCCCATTGCTAACAGAAAAATACCTATTACTTTGCCTTGACACCTAACTGTAACTGCTACCCTAAACTAACCAAAACCCCACAATTAACCTTACCCCTAACATTAAACCTAACACTAATATTAGCCATAACAATGGTATTCTGTCTAACATGAAACAGTAACTTATATTTTATTACATTTTATTTTAATTGTCTTACATTGTATTCATGTGAATTAAAATGAACTAAAAAAAAGAGGCCCATAACGCAAATTTCATTCAGTGTTAATATTCTATAACTTAATCAATTCAATATATGAATTTGAAACTGAATAAATATTTTAATTAAAAAAAGAAGCTAGTCTTAACCCAAACCCTAGTATTTAAAATAAAGTAAACTGAAGTAAAGTATAGATAATGTATAAATGGTGAATTCTATCCCATAACCATATTTCTTTAATTAGATTTCACAACAGCGCATTAAAAGTGTTTTCTTTGTTCTTTTAAATACTTTGTGATTTTGTTTTGGCTTTAAATAAATATTTGAGTGTATTCATGAACTACACATTCCAGATCCTTTTCATTTGTTTTTGCTTGCAAAGTAACATTAACACTGTTATTAAGAAACCTTAAAAGTGAAATGCTATTGTCAAGTAAAGACAATCAACGTAAGGAGTACAAGTGAAGGTAAGCAGGAGTAATCGATTTGAACTAATAAGAGTGTCCCCCTCAGACAGACCTCATGCCTCCCCCTCAGAGCCAATTTCTATTTTAGATGACATCCGTATGATAATGGATCATGGCTTTCCTACTCTCCAGAACGCAAGAGCTAGTATTGACAAGCTAGTATTGACATGCATAGTAGTGAGGCGGATTGCTACCATATGTTCAGTTACTAAAAGTGAGTGGATGTTGGAGAATAGCATCAAAATGAGTCCATTGAAAGCAGAGATCATGAGGGCAAGAACCCTTGAGACCAGTGGTGGCTGGCTTATACTGAGGGTGGTGAGGTGGGCACACAAATAAAATAGATTTATCTTCGCAGCGCAACATACTTCTCCCTCAGGTGTCGTCAGGAAGCTCTGGCTGGACACAGGAAACTACACAACCCAATCTGGAAACTGCACTACCCAATCCTGGGGCTGCTCTCACAGCATGAGAGCAGCACTATGATTGGATAGAGCAGGCTCTCTCAGAGTGCTCTTAGGAGCACTGGAGGCCTGCGCCTTCTTTAAGCCAGCTGTCTAAGACAGCTAGGTTAGGGCACGTTAAAATGCGCATATCTGGCTGGCCGTCGCAAGACGGCCGGCCAAAGAGACATGCACCTTTTAAAGCACACAGCTCCCTGCTGCTGCCACTTGGCAGCGCTGGTCTCACCCCATCCTGACACTTAGGGACCTATTAGGATGGCGGGGGGACTTTCGTCCGCCCCCCACCCTAGCAGTGCTGGGACCGGCCGCCAGTGGTGCGGCGGCCTCGTACCAGCAATTAGGATGCCACCGCCACTGTGGCGGTGGCATCCCCCATCCACAACATTGTGCCGGGTGGTGCACACAGCACCGCCCGCCACAATGCTGTGGCTGCACTTTGTGCAATTGCATGAACAACATGGCAGGCACCACGCGGTGCGTGCCATGTTGTGCATGCAAATGCAGGGAGGTACCATATGTACCCCCCATGTGCTCCCCTATTCCCCCCAACATCCTGGGGGCCAGCAACGGCCCCCAACTGCGAAAACCGCATGCCTTTCCATGCCGCCACAGAAAGGCTGCTTCCCGCATGCATTGTGATATGGATGGGGGTGTCTAGCTGACACCGCCACCATATAAAACTCTTTTCCGCCCAGTCGAAAAACGTTGGGCGGTACCCTCCACCGTCATAATCAGGCGGGAGGTAAATTGCATGTGGGCGGTGAATAATGGCATCAGATCGCCATTATAATAGACCCCTTATTTCGGGACTGGTTGCTGAAAAATAAAATGGTAATAAATAAAGTTTATTACCATTTTATTTTTCAGCTCTGGGACTTGTGGGCCGACCCTCCCCCCCACCCCCACCCGCTCAAATGGAGTAGCACCCCTGCTCAGAGACGGATTTGCTCAAGAATTTGGAAATGATATATTTGCTAGAGTCATATTCACCTTTGGTCCAAGCAGACCGAACCAAGTGGTATTCAGATCTGATTGCATCAACAGGACACATGCAGGGACCACAAGTTGCATAAGCTATTGTGTTCAGCGTCTACAGCCACCTACGTAATATATATTATGTGTGTGTATGTGATCCCAGGCATACATACAAAGATATTTACAAACACTCACACTATAGTGTGTGTGGGTGTGTGCGCGTGTGTATGTGTGTCATTAAAATATTGCTGCTCAATGCTCAGTGACCTAGATGGCTCTCCTGTTTAACAGTAAGCACGTGGAATTTAAAATACTATAAAATAAGCAAAACAATAAAGTAACAGATGGAGAGTGCACCATCAAGCGGAGGGAAGGAACCCGCTGTGGATTAAAAAAGCACGTGGGCTGTACACAGGAATGCTGTCTGGTTGACCGTCTACAGAAGAACATACAGGCTGGAGATATTAATGTTAATATTCCTCCCATCTACTCAGACTTTATTACTTATGTTTCACAATTAACTCCAAGTTGCTATGTCTACCATTTAGACAAAATCGCACACAGGGAGGACTGACATGTACTAGATTCAAATAGAGCCTTGATTATTTTTATTTTCCTTGTGCTGATTTTTTAAGCAGTAAAATTAAAACCCGGCAAACATTTTCTAGACTGGTCTTACAAACTAGAGAAAATAGAGTAATATACTTGTCTTTTCTTTTATCAGTGTTTTTATGTGTTCTCTGTTTTTATCATTTCATCTCATTGCTTTGACTCTGCCTTATACATCAACAGAAGAGTTTTATATAAGGTCAGAGACAGTTAGTTTTTTAAAAGTCAGAATTCTGCCAGCTATAGTGCCACACGTGCGATTTGTATGCTTGAGTTCTACGCGAGAAGTAGGTGCAATTTACATGTGTATTAACTATTTACTAGTGTGCAGACCTTATGCAGCAATGTTCAATCAATTAAATGAAAAATAATGTAAACCATCAGAATACATTAATCTTACAATACTAGAAAACTAACGGGAAACGGCCTTTACAACGAAGCCGTTGCCACGTAATCTTTAACCACGCATGCAGTACAACGCATGCGTGGTTACCACTAATGCCTTTACCACGCATGCCTTTACTACGATGTTTGTAGTAAAGGCATATGTGGTAAAGGTAAAAAAAATAAAGGGGGGGCTTGGGGGGGTCTCCCCCCCAAATAAAACAACTCACCATAAGTCACGTCTGCATCATAGTCGTTTAAGAGAATTCGGGAAAAAAATGCCGTTTTCTCTTAACGACGTATGACGTCACCACGCTAATAGTCGAGGAAATGTTTATACGTGGTAAACGAATTCCGTTGTAACGCATGCGTGGTAAAGGCATGCGTTGCAACGGAATTCGTTGTATCATCATATATTCAAAACTAACACACATCA
This sequence comes from Lissotriton helveticus, assembly GCF_964261635.1. Taxonomy (NCBI): domain Eukaryota; kingdom Metazoa; phylum Chordata; class Amphibia; order Caudata; family Salamandridae; genus Lissotriton; species Lissotriton helveticus. Next base: position 607,868,225 of record NC_136059.1, on the reverse strand, counting down.
TACATCAAAGTGAAGGTCGCATCTCGTGCGGTTTAAAAAATATTGTTTCTTACAAGAAGCCAGACACAAAGGGCTATGCGTGGTCATTTATATATCGGGGGCATTTGTTGATGTTTTCAGTTATGAAACATTACTTGTTCTTCACGCCAATTAAGGGGGCCACTTATATTGCAGTAAATTCTTACATATCTCTGATCACAATTAGAACACTTTAACCCAACACTGTAAAGTAAAGAGACCAGACTTCAAAATGAAGAAATGGGCTACACAAATTCTGAAAACAAAACAATCAATGGCAATAAGACTGCCCTGGGAGAGCGTACTTTGATTTTTTTTTTGCAAGCACAGGCAATAGAACTGAAAAGTTTATACAAAAAAAAGTGAAAAGTACCACCATCTAAAGGTAGCGAGCATATGTTTGCCAACAAAATGAAGTGATAAAAAATAAAAATGTACTCCTTTTCAGGCTGCTGTACAAAGTGTCATCAGTCACAGTGCAAGACAGCCTGCCAGCCAGCCAACCTGCATGTATGCTGTAGTGGGTGGACGCAATCTGTGAAAGGTACTTGAACAGACAAATGGATGAGGAGGGCTGACTGAATACCTGTCCATGTATGTACAGCTGTATGTACTTTTTTATTAAGAGTTTTGTTTTTTACTTGGAGTGAATCTGATGGAACAGCTAAAGCTGTCTCTAGGCCACCATAACACGTCAGTGGATCCATTCTTTCACAATCCGATGGGCAAGTGAACTATTTCATCTTCTCTATTAGACACAGCTGTTCTTTGATTCAATCCAATGTTTCGGTCATCTGTTATAGCACCCTCAACTCACTGACCCCCCTAAGAACAATATCTAGCATCCACACTTACCCAGATAATTAGTTTGCTCTTGATTTCAAAGTAACGAAACAAATATTTATGTTTTTAGTTGAAAAGGAATGGCAAACAAGCTGTGGCACAGACAAGAGGTCTGGCTGTGGCAAGCTGGTGCAATTGTAATGTTTTTATTTATTTTTTACTTAAAGTAGATGCATCAAAAAGGAAAAGAAAAAACATGCTGCCACCTAAACCTGCCTGCGATATGCGGTTGTACGACGATAAAACTAATGCAATTACTTTGCATGCCTTTCACATGCATTTTTTAGCGCGCATGTTTTTACAGTAAATTATGCCAATACCTTTTAGATTTAAAAACAATGTATTTGTAGGGGGAGACCCTCCCATCCCCCAACTTGCCTTAAATGCGTGGTATTGGCATGCATTGTAAATACATATTCGCAGTAAAAATATGTGTGCTAAAAATGTGTGATAAAGGCACAACAAGGTAAATCTTGTTGTAAAGGCTGTATCCCCGATATGCTTGCAACAAACATTTTAAATATTATAAACGTTCATCAATGTGGTCATTTTTCTATTGATGTTTTCTAAATAACAAACCTTTCAGTTGTGCACTTCTGCTTATTATCATTTGTGTAGGAGACAAAAAATGAAGACCTAACCAAGCACTCCAATCATACGTAACTACAAAATTACAATATCATTTAGACACTTATAACAGCTACTTTAATAAAAAGAAAGTAAATAAATCGCCATCTAACTGGGTAACCAAAGTGAAGGGGTGATACACAACAGTTATATAGAGCTAATATAAAAAAAATATAAAAAGCCAATTTTGAACATTCTTTGCCACTGAAGAAAAAGGAACTATTCTGGAGGATGTCAACAATGCATAGGATTTAAATAGTCACTGAACAGTAAAGGGAGCCGGTGGTAAACTGGGCTGACCCACGACCTCTTGCTAAATGCTGTGGTGAGCAGAAGCCAAAGGTAAATGGAAATATAACAGTAGCTGAAGCCCACTGACCAAAAGTCCCTACATGTATGTATGAGTGCGTTAGTGTGTATGTATGTATATTATGCATCACTTTTTTTTTTATAAAACTAAGGCCAGACCAAAAAAATACTCCCTTTAAAATTTCACAATAAAAGAAGGACAACATTAGAATATCATTTAAGATTTGGCACCCAGAATATCATTTCTAGCATGATAAATTTAATGTGGCTGAGACTCAATTAAACAACTCTTCCTGTACTAGGGTGCTGTTCAAAACACTGGACTCTTCAGCTACTTCCCTCTGAAATTACATGACAGACATCTTTCAAAATAAGATTTTGCTCATCCAGGTAACTGATACACCTGTGGTGGGCCAAATATTTACCTTACCCGTCCAGTCTCTCTGCTAAACCATTGGCTCTAGGCCAGACCCCCTCTTTTACCATCTTTCCAACTTCAGTGAAAGATTTTGCTCCCTGCTGTGACTCTGAGTGGCTCCGTGCTCCTATTACATCTTCGACCCCTGGCCCTCCTGCTATGCAGTCGTTTTAGGCAGATGTGTACGTGTGATTGTGCACAATGCAGCCACTCATGGTGCAAAGCAAAGGATGAAGATGGCTGACCCATTGCTCCATCCTGTGGACTGTAGAGGGGGGAAGCAAAAGGCCAATGATTGAAGAGTGCTGAACCAACACCTCTCTATCTATGCATATATATTTACAGCTTTCATTTATGATTTAACGTTATTACATACATTTCTGACTCATAAAATCAGGAATTGCGGAATTTAATTCGAGAGTAAATCTACTCACAGTGTTAGGATGTGGGAATTCTATGTCAAGACCGGAGGTTCAGATTATGCCATTCTTCCTTTGCTTTATTTTTTAGCAGCCATTTTTAAACATATAACAAACTACCACTCCCATGAACAGCAGGGAGTAGGAAACAAAAAAGTTCCATCAGAAGTCCTTCCTCTCTGTTCACAGTCCAGCCTTCACTTGGTCGCTCTACTGTGTTTCCTCTTCCTCTTTTTTTGCTAATCAGCAGCAAGTTGTTTTTTCCTTCATCTCTCTCTTGTGGGGAGGTTATGGCATGGTTTGCGGGCAGTTAATGTGCTGTTTTTCTTATTCTGTTTTTTCCACAGATCACATATTGTTGCGGGTAGCGTTTGCGTGCCTTACAGGACTTTATCCCCCGGTGTGCAGCGGTGAGGTCCTTCCACCGCTTGGGGGCACTGTGCCTCTGTACTGGCAGTGTGAGTCTAGCACTAATCATAGAGTGCTGACGAGCACTGTCTGGTTGAGAGCCAAGCCCGGTCCCTAGCCTTCCAAGTGATGCCTGTGTGGGTCTGTACTACCCCTATTTTCCTTAAGCCCCTCTGGGGGTCTGTATTTTCTTTGGTACTTTTCACCCTGCATGGTAGTATTAGCGGCTGCAGTGCCGCAGGGGAATCTTTTCTCATGTGGCAGGGGCCCTTCAGACTACCTCAGGGCGTTCAGTGTTCCCAGGGCTTTGCCCACGAAATTATGTGCCTGAGGTACACCCATATCTGTTTCGGCTCCCTCCCAGCTTGTATTTGCCACGCTGTGCGTGCCTTGGGTGACTATGGTGCTTCTGACACTTAAAGGACTGCCTACGAGCCATAGTGGTTACTTACCTGTCATGCAGGACAAGGACCAGTACCAGGATGAGTACGCATTATCCTTCCTGCCTTGGGATAATTTTTTATCAGGCAGTTGATGATTCCATTTACAGAGCTGTGAACCAGGCTATGGAACCCTTAGAACAGCATCTCTCAGTGCAGATTGTGCGGGAGAGCGCCAAATGGGCCAAACCCATCCCAAGCTCCCCTGAGGCCACCAAAACACTGCAGGTAGAAGGGCCCCCTCTCGCAAAGAGCCAGTGCAACCCTGGGATAGATGCAGATGCTTTTGCGTGCCTGAAAGTGGCCTTTTTAGCGCAAGTCTCTCTCCCGCAGTCAGTGCCTGTGGCACCCCTAGATAGTACCCCGACCCTCCTCTCGCACTGCAACCCCAGACCCCCAGGACACCGGGCACTCCCCGGGAGACACCGATGATGATGCAGGCCCCTCAAGGCCTTGGCTTCCCACCCCCCAGACCCCTGAGCGCCTCTCAGACATTCTGGACCCGGTTGATATTGTCCATCCTCAGTCTACAGACTGTGTCCCAGGAGACAAGGTGACCAAATAAGTGGTGAGTTGTCTTCACAAACCTATGGAAAAGGACGCTCGCAACCACCTCTGGGTGGAATGCCCCCGCACTTGCCTGGAGGACAGTCGCCCTTAGTCTGTACCTTGACCCCAAAATGGAGACATTCCAAGCCAAGTTTGTCAAGGACCCTAAGAAGGGTATTGAACGCTCCTGGCGTTCATGCCAGGACAAGCTCTTCGATGCCGTATGGCCCGTTACAAAAATCTTAGACATGGCCGAGGAGGCTAAAGCATCGGGCTCCCTGATCTCACACGAGGACCTGTCACAGTGGGCACAGCGTGCCATTGTGTTCCTGGGGAACGCCAACTGTGTGCTCTCCATGGAGAGGTGCAGGTTACTTTTAATAAAAGTGGACCCTAAGGTGGGGGACCTCGCCTCTTTCAGAGGCTGGAGCTGTTGCCCAGGGGGGTTTGTTTGGGGACTCATTCGTGAAGGAACTGAGCAAGTTTGTGGTGACATTTACGTCACTGGACAAGGTGCAGTCCAACATTTGCAGGGTTTTTTCCCCCTGGGTTTTCCAGGGGCCGTTATGGCAGGGGCCGCTCGACCGACCGGCCCAACTACTCCAACCCTGACAAGGGGCAAGGCTCCGGGCTTGGCCAATACCAGGACGACACACGCTTCAACACTTTCTACCCCACCAGAGGGCAAAAGTTCAGAGGTCGTGGAGGCTTCAAGGGACAATCCAATAATCCTGGAAAAGGTGAGTGTGCTGCCGTCAGCAGGCATGCAAGTGGGGGGCAGTTTGGCAGATTTCTTCCCGACTGTGCCTCTCTAAGGAGCAATGTTTGGGTACTGCAGATGGTACAGGGCTTTCAGGTGGAGTTTCATGGCCGCCCCTACCAAGCATCCCGCTCCCGTCCCATTTCTTTTTCCCAAAAAAACGCGGGGTTGACAAGCGAGGACATTTCCGCCCTTCTTTAGAAAGGGTCGATCTGTCATTCTGAGGAACATCCCCACGGTTTAATTAGCAATATTTTCCTGGTTGACAAGGCTGATGGTTCAACAAGTGGCTGGTATATCGCCACATTCAAAAGGAAAGGGATTCACCTGCTCACGGATGCACTGAGGCCTCTCAACTGGATGGTTCTACTGGACCTGAAGTATGCGTATTTCACCGTTCCTGTTTTTCCCCTCACCGCCGTTTCCTGCAGTTCAGGTGGGACGTCCAGGTTTTCGAGTTCACCACTTTGCCTCTCGGGCTATCCTCAGCTCCCTGGTGCTTCACGAAGGTCCTCCGGCTGTCTGTGGAGTTCCCCAGGGCACAGGCTATCTGGATGACCGTGCACCTCGTCAACATGCTGTTTATGGCCCAATGCCCCAAGACCCTGACCGGTCAATTGCAAACAACAGTCAACTTACTGCAAGGGCTCAGTTTTGTCATCAACAAGAAGAAATCTCTCCTCACCCCGGTCCAAAGTGCAACCTTCCTGGGGTTCACAATAGATTGCACCTCATCGACTCTGAGCCTGCTTGCCCGGAAAATGGCAAAGATCAGACAAGTCACACACCTCTCTGCGCCAACTGACTCGTCTAGTGGGCCTTCTCTCCTCCTTGATCCAGGCCATCTTTCCCGGGTCTTGGTACTACCGCACACTGCAGCGGCTCAAGGCACACCATCTCCAGAAGGGAATGACCTATTCACAATCTGTCCCCCTTACGGCGGAAGTGAAGGAGGAGGTGGTTTGGTGGCTCACCCACATGGAGGCGTGGAATGGAAGAGAAATCTTCGGCTCTGCCCCAGGCATTGTGATCAAGTCAGATGCCAGCCGGTCTGGATAGGGGGCCAGATGCAGAGATTTTACCACCAGAGGAGCCTGATCTGCACAAGAACAGTCATTGCACATCAAATGTCTGGAGTTGCTGGCGGGCTAATTCGCGGTGCAGTGTTGGACGAAGTACCGTGTACAATCCTGTGTCCTTCTCAAGATGGACAATATCTCTGCCTTCAGATACATCCACCATCTGGGTGGCACTAGGTCCCGTGCACCGGCGAACCTTGCTAAGGAACTTAGGACTTTTTTCCTGGACAACCAGGTGTCGGTGATGGAATAATACCTCCTGGACCGAGTGAATGAGGTGGCTGATTGGCACTCCCGTCATCTCCTGAACGCCAGTGTTTGGAAATTGAACCCCCAGGTTTACTCCCAACTGATGAAGAGGTGGGGGCGTTCTTCAGTCAACCTTTTTGCATCGCATCTGGATCATCAGTTAACAAAGTTCTTCAGCTGGAGACCAGATCCTCTAGCGGAGGCGACGGATGCGTTCCTCCAGGATTGGCAGTGGGACCAGGGTTATGCGTTCCCCCTTTCTCCATGATCAATAGACTGTCTGCTTACGTGTGCCACCAAAAGGTGGAGGTAATGGACATCACCATTCTTTGAAGATCTCATGTGTGGTTTCCAGTTCTTCTGGATCTTTCCTGGGATTTTCCAATCTGACTCCCCCACTTTCCTCACATTCCTCTGGATCCAAACCACAATCCCCACCATCTGGTAGTGGAAGGGATGCTCCAGCTGATGGCCTGGCGGATCTCAGTCGACGCTGGTCGCTCCCGGGCTTTTCAGGACACGCTAAGTCCTTATTATCCAAAGCATGGGTGGATAACACGACCAAAAGATACCGTTCTGTCTGGAATAGATAGCGCAGTTGGTGTTTGCGACGGAGTGTCCATCCCGTGGGCGCAGACGTAGTACATGTTCTCAATTTTCTGGCGACTCTTGCGGAGGAAGGGTTGGCTTAAAGCTCTATCAATACTTTCCATTCGGCGACCATCAAGGGATCCCCTGTGGAGGAACACCTGTTTGTGTGTAGGGTCCTTAGGGGCGTTCGTCTTTCCTTCCCACCAGAGCCACGCTACTCTATGTTGTGGGATGTGAATGTAGTTTTGAATCTCTTCCTGTCCTGGCAGCCGAATAGATTTCTGTCACGCAAAGAACTCTTGAAGAAATTGTTGACCCTCTTATGCCTGGTGTCTTGCAGGAGCGTGTCTGATGTACAAGCCCTAGACATCTCGGACAGAGTCTTCTCCCCGGACGGGGTTTCTTTCACAATCAGTAGAAAGACCAAATGCCATACCAGGGTAATCTCCTACCCAGCGTTTTGAGAGTCTCCAAAATAGTGTGCAGTACAGTGCCTTCGAGCATATGAAAAATTGACAGAGGAGGTCCACCCTCCGGGTGAAAGACAGCCATACAAAGCAGTTTCTTCACCCACCGTAGCCAGATGGGTACGTTGGGTGATGCAGGAGGCAGGAATGAACACCAAGAGGTTTGGGTCCCGTGTCTGTAAGATCTTATGCGCGCGGCCGACTGGTCCAAGGATTCGACCTTTAAGAGGTTTTACTTTAAGCCAGTAATAGAGGTGGCCCAACTGGTGGTGGATAAGCTTTAAACTGGCAAAATCTGAGACTCCGGTCCTGACATAGAATGAAAATTTGCTTAGCTTTAGTACAGGTAAGTTTCAATTCTATTAAGGACACAGAGGCGAGGATTATCCCGCCTGTCAATCGATGATGCCATGGACCCTCCCCGTTCTGGAGTAAGTACTTGATTATCAATGTCCGTTGCACTGTTGGTCAATTTAAATGTTTAATAAAGTGTTTGGTAACTGCCTATGACCTTATATTGCTTAACATTGTCGGGTTTTGTGTTTGCTCTGCTGACCTGTTTATATTGAGCTGGGTCTGACGCCGCCTGTTGTCGCAGGAAATGATGGGTCCAAACAGGATGCGTTAGGTTCGTGATGGAGTTGTTCGCATGAAGAAAGAGGAAGAGGAAACACAGTAGAGGGACCAAGTGAAGTCTGGACTGTGAACAGAAAGGAAGGACTCCTGATGGAACTTTTTTGTTTCCTACTCCCTGCTGTTCATGGGAGTAGTAGTTTGTTATATGTTTAAAAATGGCTGCTGAAAAATAAAGCGATGGAAGTATGGCATAATCCTCGCCTCTGTGTCCTTAACAGAATTGAAGCTTACCTGTACTAAAGCTAGGCAAAATGTCATTCCACGGTTGTATGGAGCACCTGCAAGAACTGCAGGGCACCCAGACACTCACAACCATGTGGTTAAGCCAAAGTATTTGCAGGTTTTTTCCAATCCTGAAAAAATTCTTTGACTCATGTCAAGGGCAGGATTAACAATGCAATTTTACTAGCGTAGCCAATGTGTTCATATCAAAACCAGAGCAAAAGATTGGATAAAATTGCTTTTTTACATTTTTAGGATGACCAAAGGTGATTTGCAATGGGCTGGAATGTGTATTACAATAAATACCAATGGCTGAAACAAATTCAATCTTTTCACCCTTCAGCATTTTCTTCTTTTTGATGAAACTCCTTAAGTGTGATCGGTATGCCCTGACATGAGCCCTTCATGCGCTTGGACATACAATGCAATCTGCACCTCACTGAGGAGGCCTGACAAGGTTAAAACCAGTCTTGGGTAGCTTATGTTCCCGTTGAGAGAGAACATGATGTGACTGTATCGGCTGGGCTCTCCGTACCATAGCAGGGCCAAGGCTGATTTGCATATGGTTGGTCCCTGATAGTAATGACACAGTGAACACAAAGCATGGACTGGAAATCAGCTCAAGTAATTAAGTGGCTTAGATTAGTTCAATCATACCTCCAATCACTTTTTGTTTTTCTCACTACAGCAAAAATCGAGAGAATTTACTGTGATACAACTGTTACCTGTTTTATCTCCAGGCACACATATTGCAGAAATGCAAATGTAAAACTGAAAAAAGTGTAGATAAAACATATCAAGAAATTAAGAAACTGGATGTCTAGATTGATCCCCTGTCCAATTGATGCCATCAACTCAGCCTAGGTAAAATGTTTGGTACAATGAGCTACTGTGTGATAGGGGTTTATTGTATGGCGTGGTTGTTCGATCTTATCGTGCAATAAACTCATAAATCCTTCTTGGGTCCAGTCAGGCTCATTTATCAAACCGTAACTGAACCGTGGGAAGTTGTGGATTCGAGCAGTCAGGCTTTAACAAATGAACAAGTGTAAAGGATTTAAAAGTACTCAAATAGTTGAATAAAAAAAGAAACACAACACTAATGAATTCCAACACCAATTTATGAAAAGAGATCTTATTTATATGAATTTTTAGATACAAAAACGAACTAAATCCACCAGAGGGTCCCAGAAATATAATTACGCAATTCATAAATCACTGCTTTTCACTCAAGTTGTAAACAAGCATTAGTAACTGTCATGGTTACTTTGAAAACCTTTATAAAGTTGTGTTCGGCTACTCCGGCCTGCTTTGTGTGGCCAACTCCAGCTGGGAGCGACTTGCAGGGGCCAATAAGAATTGGCAGGACAGTTACCTTGCAGTCAAAGCAGTCTCCAGTCCAGTTCCAGGTTCTATGGGCAAACTGCCATTGGCATCAAGGAAGCGATCCTGATACTAGGATACAGGATGCTAAAAACACTGGAGGCTGCTGATTCGTTGATGGTGGTTTTCCTAGGGCCACCCCTTGGTCCACGTCAATGTGGATGTTCACCACAGGGGTTGATGACACTCAAAATCCAATTTTCACAGGTCTAATGGTCTCCAGTTACAGCCATATCAGCTGTTCCTTTTAACTGAGGCTAGTGTCCATCTTAGGTAACCAAACTGCTCTCCAACTACTTTCCCGGGTCCCCCAGACGTGGGTGCAACTTTTGGGTGTCATGTTTACCAGACTGAGCTTTAGCAGGCAGTAGCGCTCAAGTGATTGTGGCTATCAACTCACCAAGGCAGGATTCTTAAGCTTTTGTGGCCCTGGAGCTGTAACAGGATGTCAGCCAACTGACTCTTGGAGTTTACCTCTTCTGTCTGGGGCTCAGAGATGACTTTTCCTTCAGCAGAGTCTCACAGGTACAGTGTTCTCTTTGCAAGCCCAATGATCAACAGATACAGTCCAGTCCTGGGTGCTGCAACTCTTACCTGGTCCAGGGAGCAGCAGGGCAGGCTTTCTTCAGTCCTCTCTCCAGTGCAGGCGTGATCTGAGGTCTGAGTGTCAGAGATGCCACTTTTATGCCCACAACTTGTCCTCATGGGAAGTGTTGCCTGATATCCAATGGGCTACCAGTCCCCCCACATTATAATGACTTCCTACAAAGTGTGGTATCTAAGTCACCCCAGAATACAGTATTCTGCCCAATCCCAAGATGTCAGAACCCCTTTCTCAATGTATGGAGCTTGGTAGACCACCCTAGGCTGTCCTTTGTTCTGGTAGACAGGTTTGCGTCGAGGAAAGAGAGTGGGAAACCATTGACAAATGAGTATTTCCCATGGGTATGTAGCCATCAGGTAGCCACACCATTTTTAAAATATTTCTTATTATTTTCCAGTAGGTTAATATGCAGAAAGCAAGAAAAATATTCTGTAACTTGCATCATCATCAGGACTCTTTTATCCATCAATCCATATTTTCAACATAGTAGGTACAAGACTAGCAGGATGCTATCACCCATGTAGTGGTCTCCTTGTTAGCACCTCTAGAGGAAAATGGCTACATTGGCTTCTATAGTTCACCACCTTCTCTCCCAGTGACCTTGTTAGCAAATACTTACCTCGACACAGTGGTTGTTTCCAGTACAGGCACTGGGTTGAGGTTCCGTGGTTTTCGGGACCGGACTCCATTTTGTTTGCATTGTTCGTGACGTCATTTTTGTTGCCCTCACGTAGGCCTATGGAGGTAAACGAACGAACAAAGTTGCATGGGCTTCGTTGTTCATGTATGCATTAACAGGCCCTTTTCGACTTGCGAGTGAATTGCAAGATGCTGAGCCCGTCACCTGAAACTGACCCTTTCACGAAGCCAATTTTCCTAGCTGATCGTTGTCTGAGATTACCAATCAATGTTCAGGATATCGTTAACTTTTAGTTTCTTGCACATATCTTATCCTACTCAACATCTGAATTGTTTCTTTCCTTACGACTTTTCATCATATGGGTAGTGCTTTCACTTATGGGTTTGTCCGGCTTGTGGAAATTGAATTTGGGACAGTCTTAATAATTAACTTGTGGGTTGGTACAATGTAAAGTGAGCTTTTTGGAATGTAATAATGTATGTGAAAATGTATTCTATTGGTCAGAATTTGACACAGTGGGTGTGCATTCATAATTAATCGAAAACAGCATAAAAAGTGATGTCTCGCTCTATGAAAATTGAGCAGTCTCCTGAGTTGTACACCGTGTTGTATTGCTTGGTTTACTGTTACTAGCTGCAGCTAATAAATTTGATCTCTGACGCCACCTAGAAGTATTCCGTGTCTCTGTATTCCAAGACAGGAGAACTCGAAGACTTCAGGTGTGTCCCTGGCACCGCTGGGTTCTAAGAAAACCCGGTTCTTCAGGGTCATTCCACTGGATTGGGCTGCTGGGTGCTCCCTGGTGGTTTAGTTGTTTTGCCTCCTAATGTTAACTAGATTACTAGCTCCATTTATCCTTTGACAATCAAAAAGCACATTAGGCATCCCATACTAGCTCACTGCAGAATGCAAGACAAAAAATAAAAAATGTGGGGGAAACCTGCCAACTTACAATGCTGGGCCTCAGATCTCTGGACTATGGCTGCAAGGCCCTGGTGGAAGGGTGAGGGTTTATTCTTGGCCTCCTATCAGTGGATCATGGTTGCAAAGATGGAAAGGGGCCATAGTGTTAGCAATAGCGCATGGTGCCCTGGTGCAGGCAGAGTAATCTGCCCTCCCCTGTCCACTAGCTGGACAATAAATTACAGACATGTGTTGGTGCACTGGACATATTAAGCCTCTGAGCCCGATGCCACTGCACCATTGCACTATTAATAGCTACGCCATTGAGTGAGGCCCCTTCCCTTAAGCCTTGCAGCCATGGTCTAATGCTGTCAAACTTAAAGGAGAGTTCTTCCTCTCCTGGGGCAGGTAGCAATGCACCTACTGCACCACTGATAGCTATACCTTTGAGAGAAAGCCCCTTCCCCTGTGCCTCGCAATCAAGGTCCAGTGCTGCAAAGCGCAGGGAAGGACAGCCTCTCCTGGGTCTGGCAACCCTGTGCAGGTTCACTTTTAACGTTTGCTCATATGATTCAGGTCAACTGTGTACATTGTGTATCTTTTATGACTGTGCAAAACAGTCAAACTTTTAACCCCACTTGTGTTTCCCAATAGGATTTGGATGCCACCTCGAGTTTCTGTGCGAGGTTTAAGGTGTCATTGGTTTACCCGATAACAAGGGTAAGCTACATTCACAGTTAATCCGCATAGTGATTGATTACCTATATGGTTTATTGATGAATTCAGTAGCAACCTAGTTATGAACATTTAGTCTTTAAGTTTGTATTCTTGTCATATGAGTGCGTTGAGATATATGTATGTTCGAACACATTGTCTCTTTTCAGGTATTACACTGACCAGTGGAAATCGTGCTTGAGTCGCGAAAGCTGTAACACCTCTACGGAGGGTTTGAGGCTGAAACATATCGACCCCCCCCCCCCCCACTGCTCTATTACAGGTTGAATAACCTCCTGTCATAGTTTCACTTTTTAATCCTGAACTCTGGGTGCCCCAAAAAAGCTTTTTTGTCATACCACAGAATCAGTTTTAGCTTGCACACTCTTTTCTCTTCCTCTCACCACAACCTACTCATCTACAGGTTTTAGGATACCTTTACTTTCTCACAAACAAAACATCCCTGCACTCCTCCCTCTCAGAGAGGGGGTTGTAGCCTGCATTGCGACTAGTTCCACAATGCAAGGAGGTTACCCAATGATGAAGCATGAAACCCTCGGGTGGATGAGGGAAATCGTCCTGTAAAAGGGACACTTCAGCAATCGTCTCCTTAATACTGAGACCCAGGGGACATTTTTGTGCTTTTTAGTTGTGATAGAGAGGAGTCAAACCCTGCTGTCTTAATATCTCCTCAGGCCTCCTTTTTGTGTGTTGTATACTTTCCACATACCCCGAAGTGACTAGTTCTTATGCCCGTTAGCAGACTCCCCTCCGCCAGTCATTGCTTCACAAATGGAGAATTACACAATTTCCAAAGTCTGCTTAATATTCTTTTCACTAGCAATAATGCTCATAGCAACTAGAGCAATCTCTAATTAAGGAAAGCAGAATATTCCTTGTTGTCTCTGTTTATTTTCTTTCTCAGTGTACAAGATATAATTTTTCAGATATCTGCAATGATAGAACAGTTCCCTTCCACTCACAGTACCAGAAATATGGGGTGATCAATTCAAGGCTGAAGGAATGAAAGAATGAATGACAATTTGTACAGCGAACTCAAATGCAGTCAGCCGCGTATGGATTATGACTGTCATAAGGCAGAAACTGATGAATTTACAAGGAGGTAGAAGAAGAAAGAACATTTCTTAAGTGCACTGCGGGGGGTGATGGGGTTCACAAGAGACTGCAGGTGAATGGAAAGAGAGTGCCAGATATCTGTAGTCATATGTGAGAAAGCTCTGGCTAGGCCCCAGACTGGCCCTACAGGGCATCGAATTTTCTCAGGAAGTTGTCTTTGGAGCAGGTTTGGGCTACTTTTCATGTGGGGGCTGTGGCAATTGCTCAGCGGTGGTTCCTTTGTTAAGGGAGAAAAGTGTTGCCCCACTGCTCTCTGAGCAGTGCAAAAACGAAAAATAAAATGAGCACAAAGGTATTATCATTTTATTTTTCAGTGCTGAGCCAGGGCGGGTAAAGGCTGGTCTATCCTGATGGACAGCAGCAGCCAACAGGGAGGAGGAGTGGTGGGTACCATAAGTGCGCATGACAGTTTGGGACGGCCAAACTGCCATGCACACTTAGCATTTCTCCGCCTAGCTGGGTTGCACCGCTGGGTGTAGAACAGTGCCAGGCACTGTCTAAACGGCAAACCAGGCAGCTCAGACCAATCACAGCGCTGCTGTCATGCTAGTAATACGCTGCTGTCATGCTGGTAATAGTATTACAGCCGCGTTGTGATGGCTAATGGGAGTCTGGGAGCCTGTGTGCTGCCGAAAGTCAGGTACAGAAGACGTCGGAGGAGAGGTGGCAGCCATACACGGGTAAGTGATTTCTATTTTTGCTTTTCAAACCTCACCCCTACCTCCCACCCAGGCTGCCACACCACTTCTGGTCGCCAGCAGCAGTTACAGCAATCGCTGCCTGCCGACCACTAATCCTGCTTGCTGCATTTAAAACCAACAACAAAAGCAAAGAGTTTTAAAGTGTGTGCTGTTGTCGGTGATCATTGTGGGCTTGCATGCACTTTGAAAACCATTTGGCTTTTTTCAATTAGTTTTACAGCTGGACTGGAAGAGTGTTAATTGTCTCCCGGTTCCTGCCTTCCTAAGGGATGAAAAGGGTAAGCAAATGGCAAGTGCAAGTAGAGGTGGGAGAGCCAACAAATTAACAGGAGAGTCGAGTCAGAGCCGAGGTGGGTATCTAGCTAGGCTCTAAGCTCTAAGATCCTGTGCACAAACCGACAGATGAAAATATTTAGCATGTAAATCATGCAACAAAAACATGATTTAAAAGCATGAAAATGTCTCTTCAAAATTAAAAAAAAGTATGTTTCTTTAACTTGCGGAAGCGTATCACTTTAGTACATCAGATTTTATCACTGAATTGAGAGGGTTTTATTAAAGATGATGGTGTTTAAATATACACTTAGAAGCATTCCTGTCCTCAGTCTGATGACAATAACATTAGTTAACCAAGAGACAAATCAGCTGTCCACTGTTTATGTGGCCTTTACTCTTACTATACATGGTGCAATATTATAGTCTATTAAACCAAACACAAGGGATTGTAGAATGGGCCATAGCCTGTACTCAGGTATTTGAAGGCGCTTTCATAGGTAATAATAAAGAAAAATTAGGCTCTTTTTTGCCTATGATCACATTATTTGGAGCAGTGATAAGCTTGGATTGATTCCAGATTTTCTGGTTTATCTGTGGAATTCAGCCACCAGATGGGTATCGCTTGGTCCTTTTGTGTCAAAGGTTTATGCTTTATCTTTGATACTTGGTGCATGAGGTTGGAGCGTGGTAGCAGGCAGAAGACACACATGAGGAGCTTGGTTCGCTTTGGGCACTAGGGTGCAAGGGTGCAGCAAGCCTGGCTTGAACTTTCAGTAACTCAACCAACCTTCAACTGCAACGTTTCTATAAAAGACTGCCAGGGCATTGTCAGTCGGACTATGCCTGAAACTTGGCATTTGATCAGATGTCATGTTAAGTTGTGTGTATTTGTAAATCGAACTATCACCGGCAAGGGTATCCTGGTGCTGAAGAGCTGTGTGTGCCTAGACCTGCCTATGGAAGGATGGTTAATTGAAACGCCAGGTATGCAGCTTCTTGTAGATTTCAACAAGTGGAGTGGGAGATCATTCCAAGCTTTAGGAGCAATGTAAGAGACCGCCCGTCCTCCTGATCTGATTCTTTGTATGCCTAGCATGTGTTTGAATGCGAGTTATGCAGAGAGAAGGTATCTGGGTAGTTGATGGAAAGAGACATGATTGTTCAGGTACGTTAGATCTAAGTTGTGTAGTGCCTAGAATATGTAGTGAGGAGTTTGTAATGAGTGTGTTTATGTATCAGGCGCGAGTGGAGCTGCATGAGGTGTGGTGTGATGCAAGTTCTATGTGGAACTTTCCACCGTTGTCTCAAAGAGGCCTGTCCACTGTGAAGCAGGCTGGATAAAATGTAGTCAGACTATGCTGGACACATTAATCACCCTTCCTCAACGCCACCAACTCTTTCAGAGACACCAGCCCATGATTTATTATGGCTGAGGCAGTCGGACAGGTAACAACTGACTCAAGGCTCCCCCTAGCTCAGTTTCACCATCCTTTTAGAGGCACTGACCTGTCATAAAGCAGGGCTGGAGTACAGTCATCCATGCTCTGGTGAACACCTGACTGACCCCCCCTCAACCCTACTAGCAGTCCAGAGACATTGGAACATCTGTCATGAAATGTCCTCATTGAGAGCCAGGTGGTGCCAGGAAGAATCTCCTTGGCCTTAGGAATATCACAGGAGATTAAGCTTTTCAATTTTTAAGACCCTGGTTGTTCGACTTGGCCCTTTTTGCAGGGTCATCCCAGAGCTTTTTGCCTTCCTCCTGTATTTTGTCTGACCTGTTTATGTTGGTTTTATGACTCTGGGCACTTTTACCACTGCTGATCAGTGCTAAACGTGCATATGCTCTCCCTATTGTAAATTGATGTATGGATTAGTGACTCCATGATTGGCTGGTTTGGTTTACTTGTCAGACCCTAGTACAGTGCACTGATTGTGCCCAGGGCTTGTAAATCAAATGCTGCTGGAGGGCTTGCAGCACTGGTTGTGCCACCCACAGAAGCAGCCTGTAAAGTGTGTCTCAGGTCTGCCATTGCAGAGCCTGTGTGCAGTCTGGTACTGCCATGTTGACTGGGCAAGTGCACCCACTTGCCAGTCCCTCAACCTTCGATTTTCTGCATATTAGTCACCACTATGGTAGGCCCAAGGGCCGGTTGCATTGTAGTTAAAAGGTAGGACATGCCCTGATGTGTGTGGCATGTCCTGATAGTGAATTACAGCCATTTTTGTTTTTCACTATTGCAAGGTTACCAGTTCCCCATAGGCCAGAATGGGCAGTTTGATTATAACATCTTATAATCCTAACTGAGTCAAGGAATTAGGTAGAAATTCCAGTTTAGTTTGCCTGAACCCAGAGTGATAAAATACATCTTTTAGTGAAGTTGGTTTTAACATTCTATGTTTGAAAATACCACTTTTAGAAAGTAGGTATTTTCTTGCCTAACTATCCAAGCCTGCCTCTGCTAGGTTGTGTATTCCTTGTCTGGAGTTTGAGTGACAGGGGCTGGGGGATTCCAGGAGACAGGGTCAGTCAGCACAGGGCTGAATATAGCTATCTACATGTAGATGGGTGGGAGGAGTTGCACCTGGGACCTGAATAGGGCTGGGCCTGCCTTCCACAATGCTGGCTCCACCTCCTGTGGTGCGTCTGATGTCTCTGGCCCACACTTTCAAAGGAAAGAAGGAGTCTTGTCAGCAAAGTGGTCCAGGACTGTATAGAACTGGTTTGGACTAGGCACAGACACTCTCTTCCTCCAGAGACAAAGGACTTGCTAGTATAAATATGGGGACCCAGACTCCAGATCTTTAGATCACTTGTGGGAAACAAGAAGAACCTTTGCTGAGGAGAGGAACCAGAGAAACGGAGGAGGAGACTATCCCTAAACTGAGTGCTGTTTGGGGGATTGGCCTGCAGTTGTACCGCTTTGGCCGCCATAAGTTGGCAGGGTATGCTCAGACGTGAGTTCCTTGCTCACTTTTCCACTGGATTCAAGCAAGCCTGGCTGAAGACGGCTGTAATGCCAGAAACCGGTCCTAGGAAGCTTGAATCCGGTCCAGGGAAGGCATGGCTTGGCAGTTCGGGCTGGACTGTTCCCATGAGGCACAGGGTCAGACTGATTTGCATATGGCCATGTCTGAACTGGGGTGGCAGAGTAGGCTAAAGAACGGTGATGGATTAAACCCAGATCTGTTGACTGGGTGTGAGTGTTTGATTGCTTCAGATGCTCCGTCCATCACCACCCCCCCCCCCTTTTGTACCGTTGTTGCCTGACTGCCAAAGAAAGGAGAAAGGACTTTGTGCTACTTTTAAATCAACTTGTAAAGGATATCCAAGGGCTTGAGATAGAGCTTGCCTCCTGCGGAAGTCTCAGGGACAACAGATTGTACCAACCCGCTCCCCTGCCTTCCCTTGCTGGGAATTGAAGTGCTTGCTGTTGGGCTGGGCCTTCTGAGAGACTGCGTGTCGCTGGGAGCTGATAGTGCGAGTCAAGATGAAGAAGCTTGTCGCCCCCGCAGCCGTTGTCGTCGCATCACCGGAGAAGAGTGACGCCATCGCAGCAGACGCCATCGCATCACCGGAGAAGCGTGCCGCCACTGCTGCTGTTGCCATCGCATCACGCCAAGCGCCTGGCATCACCGGAGCAGAGTGCCGCCGTTGCAGCAGACGCCGTCGCATCACCTGAGAAGCGTGTTGCAGGGCCTGTCGTGGCTCAGAAGAATCATTGAGTCGCTGCACGGCTGTCGGGCGTGCACGCATTGTCACATCAAGAAGAAGACGCCATTTTTCTTCATTGCAAAGGATCTTCATCGCATCACGGCGCTGCTGGTCGCATCGCCACCGAAGCGCAGTAAGAAACCAATGCATCACCTCTCCACATGGAGAAGAACCAACGCATCCCCTACGCAGCAGTAGAGACCCGATGCGTAAGGAACCGACGCATCACCTTCCCTGCAACACTTCAGTTGTATAGCGTTACGCATCTAAAGGTACATTGAACTTAAAGTGACGCATTTTACATCTGAAGAGAACTAAGCTAATTCTACCATTTTTACAGTATTGTTGCTTTTTGTCATTTGTGGTCTTGTGTTAAGTCTATATAAAAATACTTATTCTTATACTACAACCTGTGTGGTGTTCATCTGTAGTGTTATCACTGGGTTACTGTATGTGTTCACAAATGCTTTACACACTACCTCTGAGATAAGCCTGTCTGCTTTTGCCAAGCTACCAAGGGGGTGAGCAGGGGTTAGTTTAGTAGTGTACCCCTTACCCTGACTAGACACAAGGGTCCCTATTTGGACAAAGGTACCTACCTCTGCCAACTAGAGACTCCCAAATCTGACACTGCTGCATTGACAACTACTGTAGTCTAAGTTATCAATTAATCTCAGCTTCAGAACATATCACGGATTTGTCCGGAAGACCATATTTTAAGATAGGAAAGTAAACTCAGGGGTAAAACAGCTGGGCTGGGTACTGTAGGCGCTGAAAAAATGGTGTTCAGGTTTCAGGTCATTTAACAGAAAGCACAGAAAACAGCCTTATCCTTTCTTTGATCTGATAATGATAATAAAATATGCACCGTCAGAGGGAGCAATAGTACCTTCTGATAGCAGGGAGCCCAGACATTGGAGAGTGGGTACTATTTGAGAAATCACTTAGTTTCATCTGTTAAAATCTCTCGTGGGCTAATGCAACGACAGCAGAGAGGTGAACGCCACTCATTGATGTAATGCTTTTGGTGCAAAAGTTGTTCGTATGCTAAATAAATGTCTTAGTTACGCTGTGAAAATGAACCAGTTCCCAGCATGTAATGTGGCACAAATGCTTGGAGGCATCCCACGAAGCCCCTTTCCAGGTTTAAAAATGAGTGTTAACATGCAAACAAATGTACGCTTTACTGCGCTGGAGTGCACTAAATAAACATGGAAGCATGCATGTTCCCATATTGTTTAATGACTACACTTTCAGAGGAAGAAAGTTTATACAAATCTGAGTAGAAAGAAAGCCGCGAGACCAGACCAGTGGCAGAACTGTTCTATACAAATGAGAAATGTGTTCTAAAAAGCACCATTTCCGCATTTATTTCCAAAAGTATTTGTCTGGAGCTCCCCAACCCACCCCCCCCCCCCCCCCCCCCTTCCATGGGTTGGGCTCACTTGCGCACTACGTGCAGTCTGGGGCTGCTGGCTCCCAGTCCGAGTGGCCGGTCGGCGGGCACAGAGCTAAGGTTTCTAGTAAGAATACCTTTTGAAACGTGCTCGGAAAGTGTTGGGAATGGCCGTGCTATAAACGCTCTGGTTTTCAAAGACATTTCCCACCTGTGAGAGGGAAGCAATGACGGTTAAAGACTTCTTGGAGAGGTGTTCTCGGCGCGAGAGGCCGAGCCCCTTCTAGTACCCATGTCCTGGGTGAAGAGCAGTCTATTAACTTCGTTTGTTTCTGTAAAGCACACGTTCACCTCTTGGTGAAACATTTGTTGTTACACAACTCCATCGTTCTCATGTTACCGACCTCACAAGGACGAAAGGCTGAGAGGACCAGGTCGAATTGGAACCTGTCAACATGAGGTCAAACACAGCATCCTGAAGTCCACTCTGCCCAGACCCAGGAGTTGATAAACACCTGTGCCACCACCAGCGAGGTTCTAAAGAGCATGACCGAATGTCTTCACTATCGCGCCGTACTAAAGTGTCTCATCACTGAGACGGCAGCAGTAATAGACACCCCGGAACCTCACATTGAACGAGACAGGGGGTGTAAAAATGTCACCCTCTGCTTCATGACATACAAAACAAACATGCTACAGCCTCCTTCCTCCTTGGTTTACAGATGGCTGTCATAACTGTGAGATTAACACGGAAATGCCAATTCATCTGACTTGAGATACTGTTTGCATATGCTAATTCGAGGAATGCATTGCAAGGTGTCCTGGCTTCCAGCTGTTTGCTGTGATATTGATTCTTAGATTAATGTTGAGAAGCCTCTTAAGCGGTGCTCTTCTTTGGACCCTCACCACAGGCATGAACATTTTTAAACGTTTCTAAGTCTAGAAAGCATTTACTGGAAAATGTTTGGAAATCTATGAATCGTAGACATACGCTTACGATTTATGTAGATTTCAAAGCTCTTCAGATACCCGGGTTCTTGAGTAACCAGACCATTAAGTCAGTGTTTTCTTTGCATTCTAGTATTTGTAGTCCTGGGTGTATAGGTAGATAAACAGAACTACAAAAAACCAGAATGGAAGTTTAAAAAGAAACCTGGACTGAATATGCTACTCGTGCATTGATCGGGAACACTGCAGCGAATGTAAATGTAAATGTAAATGTATTTCGATTTATATAGCGCACGTTTCACCCAGGGGTCTCAAGGCGCTTGCTTAGGGAACCCGTCCTGGTATTCCCCTGTGAGAGATACCCCGGCAGGGTATTCACAAGGTGAAAGCCAGGCATCCCGCCGCGAGGGGCCGTAGTGGAGATTAAGCAAGCTATTGCCCAGAGTCGCAGAGTGTGACCCCGTGAGTCGAGTAGGCACCGGAGCGAGAATTGTCGAGTCCGTGGAATTTTTTGAGCCCGAGACGGGGAATCGAACCCTGGTCCACGGCTGATCTCAGCTTCCGGGTCTGCCGCCTCTAACCACTGATTGCAAAACGTTCTTAAACTTTTAAAGTCTGCGGGTGCAAAAATGCAAGTTTCGAGACCTGAAAAAAAAATGCTATGTACGAAATTGTGAGTCACAAATAAATTTGCAACCTGCAATGTCCTCATTGCGACTAAACGGGCCTTCCTCCATCGTTGCAACACACAGCCATATGTCAATGCTTTGACACTGCTAATACAGCCGCAGACCGTGATGAAAAACTGATACCAGGATAGTCCTGGGAATGCCCTGGTTACTTACCGATAATCTTCATTACTCCGAGTATTGTCTTTCTTGCCACATGAGCTTAACGCCTTAACTGCGGTGGTTTTTCCGCCGCGGTGCAGGCGTTCTATTATCTGGCGGGTCTACTTCGGCCGTGGGTCGTGCGCAGCACTGGGGAGCACGGAAGGGGTTACATTCCATACCAGAACCCTTCAAAGCAAAGTTAGCATCCTGTGTCTCCCATCCCTCCCCAACATTGCCGACCACCGTCACCCCATATCCAGAATAAGAGGAGAGTCGGCCCAATCCACTCCCTATAGAACTACCAAGCCCCAAGAACAACGAAGCTGATATAAAAAACAGGGAGGGGGGATGGGAACTCATGTGGAGAGGAAGACAATACTTGGAGTAATGAAGTTTACTGATATGTAACTGGGACATTACCTCCTCGTAAGTCTCCCTCGCCACCTGAGTAATAAAGTGAGCACATACCCAAGCCAGGCAGCTTCATGGCACCACAAGAAACCACTGACAATAAGGAGATGCAAAAGAGCAGGGTTTAATCCAAAACATATCAAACAAATGGAAAAACAACCCAGCAGAAAACACAGAGGACAGAAAACTCATGAGGAGGAAGAACGAGCCCCGAGAACCGGTTCAGCAAACCCCCCAGTTGAAGGACCACCCAAAACCACCTGGTAATGATCCATAAACATATGCGGGGATAATCGAATTGCTGCCTGAAAGATATCCTCAGTAGACACACCCTTGAAGGAGGCCAAGGAGACAGACAGAAAGACCACTGGTAGAACGACCCTGAACCCGGGCCGACACCTCACAACCCTGAGAACCTTAGGACAGCAAGATAGCCTGCATGTTCCACCAACTCAGGGTGGAGAGAGAAGGCTTGTGACCAGACCAAACTGGACCAAAAGTGACAAACAAACTGTAACAGCATCAGAAAGGCGCAGTCCGCTCTAAATACAACTACACAGTCCGATGGACATCCAAAAGTGAGAGGGCGGGATCCACCCCAGACCCAGGACCCTGAGGGAAAGAAGGTAACACCACCTCAAGGGAGCGGTTGACAACCAAAGTGACCTTGAGCAGGAATTTAAGATCCAGGCGTAACACAAGACTATCCGGCAGGACCCACAAGAATGGCTGTTAATGCAGAAAACAGCCCAGCTCCCTATCCGACCAACAGAGAAGAAGGCCACCAGAAACACCACCTTCATGGTGAGGAACTTTAAATCCACAGAACCCAGGGGTTCAAAGGGAGCATACTGAGGGGCCCATAACACCAACGGAAGATCCCAGGAAGGAGCCAGCCAAATCGCCATAGGACGTTGCAAAAAGCAACTCTGAAGCAAACGGACCACCAACTGGACCAGCCCCTCAACAAAGGACTGCGGAAAGCCTGCAAAGCCACCCACTGAGCCCGCAGAGTAGAGGGGGCCAGGCCCAGGGAAAACCTGTCAGCCAGGAACTCGAGCACCCTCGAGAGATCCACAGACACAGGGTCAACACCCTTAGACACACCACAGAGAAAAGGAACTCCAATGGTGGGAATAAAAAGAAGAGTAGCCGGACGGTGAGAGCCCTGAAGCACTCCATCACCTCGAGGAGCAACCCTGCGCCAGCAGGCTCTTCCTCTCAAGAGCCAGGCCTGAAGATGAAACCGACGCAGCACCCCCTACGGAAGTAGAGGTAAGGGGTATTGATGATCTGGAATCGCCCAGCACTCCCAGATGGCCATCTCCCTCAGAAGAGGAAACAAAGGGTGGCGAACACAGCTAGGCACCACCAAGAGAACAAACGCCTACTCCTCGCGAATCTTGCATAGGAATGTTGAATCAAGAGAACCAGGGGAAAAGCATACAGAAGAGAGTCCTGCTAATGGAACAACAATGCACCCAGCTGTCGCACCCCTGGGCACAGGGGAAGAGTGCAGAAGCGAGGCAGGTGAGCATTGAACTCGTCCGCAAACAAATCCACCGTCGGGCACCCAAACTGGATCTGCAGCAGATGTCCCACCACAGGTCTCCTAAGTGATCGCTAAGGCGGCACATACCTCAAATTTCTCCCCCTGCTGGTGAAGAAAACCTGCATTAATTGCTCAAGAATCTCCTGTGTTAGGATATCGCCAAAAAGGGTGTCGGGTGACACCGAAATGTCAAACAGCTACTGAAGGAACTTCTAGCTGTCTTCGTTCTCAGGCTGTCGCTTTCTTATTGTACTGATGAAGACCCGCTCCAGATGCAAATAATTCTGCACTAACATCTAGGGTCGAAACGCCGACGTTACTCTTGTCAATCCGTCCATCATAAGTCACAACACAAAGGAAAAAGAAAATAATACGATTGTTGTGACTAATGTTTCATAAAAATGGACTGATGAAAACCTATGTTTTTCTATAATTGTAAATACGTCATTCTCACTTATTCATGTATAGCACAGTTATCACCTGTCACTATTAGTCACCAAATATTTCACCCTGTATGTGATTGTATGTCATTTCTGTCCCTGACAGCCACTTTTAACAAAATTGATTGTTACATATAAAATTTCTAGAAGAAATACTTTTCAAAATTGAGTATTGGTGTCCTTACAGTTCATACCATAAATGTTGACTGAGTGAATTATATAAAGAATAATTATATTCACAATATAGCAAAGAAATTGACTCGCATCATCTTTCAGCATGGCGCCGGCTTTTATGATTCCTGTTTCTATGCGTCCACTCAACTACAAACCAAAAACACATGGGTCAAAGACATTGTCCTTTAGAACGCCAATAGCTCTAACGATCACAAATGTGAGAGCTATTGCATTGCAAATGCTTGTTTTTTTATTTTACAGGCCCTGTCCGTGAACAGGACAAGCGTTGAAATATTTCCATTTTACAAATGCTAACGAGGGATGCAGGAATAGAGATCTTCTGTCCCGTGCAGGCCCCCGTTCCTGCATTCACAGACATTCACAAGGATTCAAACAGAGAATCCTACCTCATCAATATAAACTGAGCAGGGATTCTTCAAATGTTCTCAAATTACACTTTTGCACTGGAGCCGATTAGACCATCCATGGAAATAAATATCTCAAAGTCGGTTGACAGGTACTGCACAAAAATAGCACCTGGGAAACAAAATAAGCATAGCACATGGACCCCTGAGAGCTATGAGGTATCCTGTTTTCACAAAAATCCCCATGAGTGCACTTGGAAATGTATGAATATTGAAAAATGTAAAAAAAAATTACATGGCGACAGTAGAAAACAAAACCTAAAAACCTGTCTCTGAAAACCCCATGAAATTGTGAGTGGTGGTGTCCGCCCGCATGCTTGGAAGAACATAAATGACACACTTGGGTGTTAGTAGACTGATGTAGGCCAAAAGGATTGTTCCATTAGTTCTAAGACTTTTCACAACAAAATTCATACTAATTGTAGAAAAACTGCTCTATTTTTTAGCTTTTAGATAACACTCCTTAGTGTTCTCACAGAGCAATTTGTCTTAAATCTGAAAACCAAAGCATCTCCAACCTTGCCTTCCTCTCCAAAGCCCTGGAAAAATGTGCCCTCCTACCACTGGACAAACACATTGATACGTTTAACCTGCTCGACCCCCTTCAATCTGGCTTCCGCAAAGGGTGCAG
Source organism: Lissotriton helveticus (assembly GCF_964261635.1). Classification (NCBI taxonomy): domain Eukaryota; kingdom Metazoa; phylum Chordata; class Amphibia; order Caudata; family Salamandridae; genus Lissotriton; species Lissotriton helveticus. The sequence continues at coordinate 607,843,307 of NC_136059.1, read as the reverse complement.
CACGGAAACCACACTTCTCAACATAGTTGATGATATTCACCTAGCCCTGGATAAGGGTGATACCCACCTACTCATCCTTCTTGACCTTTCCGTGGCATTTGACACTGTTTACCACCCAACCCTACTAAGCACACTCAAAAACCGCTTCGGCCTCAGTGGCACTGTCCTTAACTGGTTCACTTCCTACTTTCAACATAGAACACAACAAATTAAAATTCAAAACTGCCTCTCTAATCCAACCTCTGTCTCCCTTGGCATCCCTCAAGGATCCATCATCTCTCCCGCTCTCTTTAACCTCTTTGTGGAACCCCTTACCCGGATACTTAAACAAGAAAAAATCAACTACCACCTATATGCTGATGACACTCAATTGTACTATAAAATTAAATCCCATGCGGATATCCTACACCTTAACTCAGCTTTAACCAAGATCCAAACCTGGTTCCACATCAATCATCTGAAACTCAACCCTAAAAAAACTGAGATCATCCTCTTCTCTCCCAAAAACAACTCTCTCCCAATCCAATCATGGATCGCCGATCTTAATGCGCTAAACTGCTCTCTCTCCCTAGCAGATTTGGTTAAATCAATAGGAATCACTGTCAACAATAAACTCACACTTAACTCCCACATCAAGAACTCTGCAAAAAGGGCTCTCTTCACTCTCCGCCATCTCAAATAAATCAAACCTTTTATCCCAGCTGAAGACTTCAAATTAATTATCCAGTCTCTTGTACTATCCAAAATAAACTATGGTAATGCCCTTCTCTCCAGCACCCCCAAAATCCACCTGGCCCCCTTCAAATCCGTTCTCAACCTACCCCGCCAGGTTAACAACAAACTGTAAACGCATGGACCACATCTCCACTGCCCTCAAGTCCCAAAAGTGGCTCCCCATTGAAGGCAGATCATCCTACAAAATTGCCTGCATTACCCACAAAGTCCTTTACCAGAAAACCCCATTCTACCTCTCCAATAAACTTAAGCTGGCTGTGTCCGAACACTGAGAAGCTCCAACACTCTCCTTCTCATTCGCCCCCACTCAAAAAAGCTGCCTCCAAATCCCGCTCCTTCTCAGGTAAGGCCCCAACCATTTGGAATGCCCTACCCAAAGACCTTCGATGCAACCCCTCCTACCCCAGATTCAAAAAAGACCTGAAAATTCATCTACTCGCCACATTCTGGGGAAACTAATTCCCTGATCTCCTTCCTGACAACCTCTCCTCCTCCCTCCTTAGACTTCTCCCCCTTCCCTCATTTCACCCCTCCCATTTTCCTTTAGTCTCCTCCCTTCCCGTTACCTCCCACTACCTACTATGTCCTTTGAATCCTCCCTGACATTCTATAAATGTTCCTATCTTCAATTACATTCAGGCTCCTGCAACTTGCTATCCTATCTCTACCTATCTGTGCCTTTTATCATTATGGTTTTGACTATATTATACCTGTATTTTGTATTGGTTCTAACACCTGTATAACTCGTATGTGGTCAACTACTATGATTGTTTGTTATTATGTAATGCCATTGCTGATGTAGAGTGCTCTGATACCCTCGGGTGGAGCTAGCGCAATATAAAACCTTCAAAATAAAAAAATATATAAATAAAAAATCTATTGTACGCGAAAGAAACAAGTAAAACAGCAAAACAGTCAAACAGGTTGTACAGTAAGATTAGGGCAGTAACTTTCCTCTTTACTGAAGTACTGTCTTGTAATTCATTTGAGCCCGCGTGTGCTTGTGAATAATGTAAACACAAGTATTTCATTTTTTTATTTCATAAACTTTGCTTCATTGTTGAAATATGAAAAGCTGTGGAGAGATACTCTTATAAGCTAAAGAGGCTATTAACGTGCCTGCCATCCAGCAATATCCTTAATATTTATGCATAGTAAATGGCTGATGTAAGGTTTTCCACTGAACATCACCTGTTATGGTTCACGAAACAGGTCATGTGTGTCTTGTTGAAACACCAGCTGGCTGTGGCTGGGTACTGGCTGCTGAGGTGGAATGAAACCCTGCTTCAGAAATGTTGCCAGTCTGAAATCAACTTCTGCCTTCCTCACTGGAGTTTTATGCTAGTAACCAGCCAAGAGTTAAGCCTACAAAGGTTACACCGAGTCCAAGTCTTCCTCGCCACTGCCCGACAGCTTTGAAGGAGAACATGCGCTTTCCAAATAGTCCTGATATGTTCTGTTCAGGGAGGCTCAGCCTCGCCCACAAGACAGGCACCCATATTTAGTATCCTTTAATCTGCAATTGTGCAACGCTAAGTGGTGCATCATAATGCATAGAAGGGCAAACAATTGTGTCTATCAATTTTCTAATACAAAAATGAATTATCAGTGAAACGTTATACATGTGCAGCGCTAAAATAATTTTACATCGCTTAGAGTAAAGTGCCCCGTCAATAATTTATACAGAGGGGACACATTACGGGTGGAACGGCGCAAACTCTCTAGGATCTGACGCAAAGGCAGACCTACTAAGCTAGCATGACCTGGCTTTGCATCAAATCCTTAAACCAAAAGAAACCAGGTGCAAACAAAGGGCACACAGAATACTGAGTGATTTTCCGATGGATAAAGTGTTATTTGTGCAAAATCATGCGTGTTACGCAGCTTACGCATGTGCAGTTTTCATGGCATTGGAATTTGTACTTTAGAGTGTTCCTGGAGTTAAAATCATATGCTAGAGACTGCTACCTTGGCTTTGCACGATAGAGTAATACTTACAATCGCATTAAACATGCTTTTTTTGCATGTGCGACACTTCAGATCTTTTTAATATTGTTTATGCAACACAGAAGTTCACGTTCTTAAGCAGCACTTAGTTACCCGAACCTTAGAAAATCTGGGCCAGAAGGATAAATACAGTCCAACATAAAATATTCTTCTGTCCTTTAACCCCCATCCCTGGCTGGCTCATCCCAGTCTTGCCATGTTAAAAGCCATCCGTACCCTGAGGTGGACCAAGACCTCCTCAACCCGCCTGTGCTGGAGACCTGTACATGTGGGAAGGAACTCTCTAAGTCCAGAGGAAAACCTGGACTCAGAAAATGGAGCTCCTTGATGGAAATCACTACATTCCTGTGTGAATCCAAAGATCGTTGAATCAAACCTGAACCCTCATGCCTATCCATGAACCTCTGCATCCTCAGTTAGATACAGATAGTAAGTAGAACTGTAGAACCAGAACTAGTGAGAACATCCTCTGCACCCCGGAAAAGATGAAGGAGGGACAACCCCGAGCTGTACCAGCAGGCATCCCTGAAGCAAGGGAGGAAAGGCAGAATTCCAAACAAATTCTCCCACTGGCAGGGAGACTTACCATAAAACTGAATATTAAAGAAATGGACAGAGCATATTGTTTCAAGGCTTGTGTCCAGCTCTACTGTGAGTACTCGCTCAAATGAGAAAAGAGGATGGAACAATAGCAAAGACTGGAAGACAGTTTTAAGGACTACTTTGCCCTGTCCAGTCTACAAAGAAGCACACATAAGGATCCTGACAAACACTACTACGTGCTAAAGTCAGGGCTTGGTGGTCTACATACTGCACAGAGGGTGATAGTCACACTGCAGGCAGGGACCGCTACCAGAAACTGAAAGCCAGACCTGATCACCCTGTAGCATCTGACAGGTCAGTCCCTTGGCCTAGAAAAGGAACTGCTCCTTAAGTACCAACAGCAGACAGAAGACCATAAACGTGGACTGGGGCACCCATTTTAGGGATCTGTGTTTGACCTTGTACATAAAGATGCAAACCCCAGCCGGTGGACTCAGCATTTCATCCTTCCAAGGTAGATAAACTATTACTTGTGGATTGTCAATACCTTTCTTATGTCATGCCTTTGGTGATTATATGCGACTCTATGACTGTAAAGTGTATTGAACCCTTGAAACCAAAGAAGCTCTGCAGTACACATATGCAACTCTCATTGTGACATTCGTTGATTCTCAAAAACCCTTCATATGTCATGCTTTTGTTGATTATATGCTATTCTCGACTGTAAAGCGCTCTGTTACCTCTGGGTCTTGACAGCGCTATATAAAACTTCTAAAATAAATAAAATAAAAAATAAAAAAGTATCATTGAGTTCAGTGGCAATGCAGGTTAGCTCCTCAGCACCATGATTAGTTACAAATACGTGTTATTTAAAGCTAACGCGTAAGGCCATACTAGGGGTTTTCAGTGGGTACTCCCAATGACCCTGGCCTCCTCGTCTATTAAAACTTGGAATACTGGAGAGCTCCCTCGGTGCTAACAACACAACAGATACATATGTTCTTCTTTTCAGAGGTGTGTTGGGCTGGGGTCACCACCTTTCACTAGGAAATGTAATAGCGCGGGCTGCAGGTGGGGGTCTGGGCCAATCACTGCGCATTGGTCCTGGATGCATAGCACGCTTGATGTCTGCTGAGATTGCCTCCAAAACGCTTCGAATAATGAAACGGATTCATAAATGGATGTGCTTGCACAGAGGGAGAGGACCCGGGGCTCAGCGGACGTGGAGTGGAGTGGAGGGTTTGGATGTTGTGGCGGTTGGCCCCACACCCCCGCCATTAGCGGCCATGTTTGATGGAAGCCTGCCTTTCATACCCTTTCCACTTTTGTGATCTCGATGACTTCGGCTGGGGACAGGTTCTGCGATGCGCAGCATTCAAATTCTCTGAGAAAAGGAGCTCATTGAACTGTACAAATGGAGAGCGCCGTCAGTGCTAAAAAGTCAAATAATTGGATTCTGTTAATCTGTGGGGACACGAGATGTAATGCTGCATTTAATTTTGCTAAGTGGGAGGAAGAGCGTTTTAGAGAGTGGATAAGGGGGGCTTGGGGGGGGGCAGCCGACCCCTGGGAGGTCCCCCCCCCCGGGCTGTTTGGGAGGGTCGGGTGGGGGCCATTTTGAAGCAGGCCAGGGGTTTGGGCTTCTTTTGGGCTATTTTTGGTTGTGGAGGAAGCCCAGCCTATAAAGGGCTTGGGCTCCTCCCCCCGGCCACCATTTTAGGCTTAGGTGACCTGGTGGCCGGGTGTTAGAATAGCGAGTTTTTGTGTGAATTTTTGTGCGTCATAGTCAGGTTTGTGGTCAAAGAATCTTAAGCGGATTATTTCAATGGCAGGCGAAGATTATCGCGTCCTTGAGGCGATCCGCCTCCTTAGCGAGGCGGGCCGCTTGGATCTGGTGATTGGGGAGCGGCAGGTCGAGCAGCCGCGTCCCCAACGTCGTGCATCGGCGGGAGTGTCCGCCGTGGTGGCGGCGTGTGTGTCGCCCAAACGTCGACGGAATGAGTCGGTAAGTGAGCGGGGCCGCTCTCGTTCTCGCAGAGCGGCCCCGGCGGTGAAGGGGCAGCGGGGGAGGGGTGCGGGGAGCTCGGAGCCCAGCGCTGCAGGGTGTGTCACAGGGGAGCTGGCGAGTGAGGGCCTCAGGCGGGCGGAGCCGGTTTCAGTACCGGTGTCTGCACTCCGGGAGCGGGCAATTTCTGCGCCTTCTCAGCAGGGTCGCCGGGCCTCTGGTACACGTGGTGGTACTCGGCGCTATGCCTCTACCTCGGCAGTGGCGCTTGGTGACGTCGCTGTGGGGGGAGGGGCGGAGGCATTTTCAGAGCGCGACGCGCTGTTTTTTATGCCTAGGCAGAGCGTGTCTGTCAGACCGGAGCCTGATTCTGTGGTTTCTTGTCAGGAGGGGCTTATGCAGGATGTGTCACTAGCGCCGGGGGTGTCTAGGGGAGGGCTTTCCTTCAATAACCCTGGGCCTCATGCAGTTTCTTTTACGTCTGCTCAGGAGGTTGGTTTTTCTTTGGAAGAAGGTGGTGGGGCAGGTTACAGTAGGGTGCCTTTTAGCCCTTTATTGTTTTCCCCCCCTTTATCTGTTAGAGGGGAAGTTTTTTCGGTTTGCAGTGGTTCTGTGGGGGAGGGTGAGTGGGCGCAGACTGGGGGTCATGAGGTTTCTCCCAATTTGCGACCAGGTGTAAGTGGTGGTGATTTTGTTTTTCCTCAGGTTTCTTCTGTTTCTGGGCCTGCAGATGAGGGGATGGTGGGATCCTCTACAGTGGGGGGTGATGGGGGTGGGGCTTCTTCGGGGGTTAGGGTTCGGTCTTTTGAGGGTCTGGATGTGTTTCCCTCTTGGGCTGAGGGGCTGCGTGATGCAACGCGGTTTGGTACTGGGGTAGCTCATGGTGAGGTGGGTTCGAGGTCTGGCGTGGTGCATTTCCCGGGACTACAGGTTGGCGGCCTGAATAGGGTGTCAGGTCTTTCGGAGGGGGCGCCACAGGACGGCGTGGCATTGGGTTCTCAGGTTCCGGGTACGGCGTCAGAGTTAATTCTGGCTTTGTTTGACGGCAGCAGTGATGAGGAAGTTTGTGCCCCTTCTCCCCCTCCGCTTCGTTTGAGCGCGGCTCTTAAGAGTAAGCGGCAGGTTCCAGTTGATTTTCAGGGGGGTAGTCAGGTTTTTGGTAGGGTAACTGGGGACGTGTTCCCAGCGGCTGGTTCTTTAGGCAGTTTGGACCCTGGCACATCAGTCCGGCCTTTTTCTTTTCAGGATAGGGAGCAGTCGGGAGCAGCGGACTTGGTAGGGCGGAAGGCAGCCCATTTGCGCCAAGGTGAAAAGAGGGTGGAGCCTTGCGCGGCACGTCCCGTCACAACGAGGGATCCCGTCGTGGCCACTACAAGCAGGTTAAGCGCGACCTCAGTGGCCCCAACGAGGGATGTCGGCGCAGCTGGTTTTAGCAGGTCACGTGCGATCTCACTGGCTCCACCGAGGGATTACAGCGCAGTTTCCAAGAGCAGGTCCGGCGCGACTGCTTTGGCTCCGCAAGGTCTTCAGAATTTCTTGCCGGTGACAGGTGTTGGGATTGGTAATGATGGTGGGGCATACAGGCGGGTACAGTCTGCCTCCCCGCCTCGCTCTCATGTCAGGGTTGGTAAGGCCCGTGATCGTTCACTGACCCTTGAAGAGGTCCGGAAGGAAGTGGTGTTACCTGCCCCCTCTCAGTTGGATGAATCGTTAATTCTTGACTATGATGAGGATAGCCCTGAGGAGGGCGAAGTGCGGGATACTGTGTCTAAGGGGGGGCAGTCTCATGTGTCTCTTAGTTCTTTACAGGCACCGGTGGTGCGTGGGAGAGCGGAACGGTCCAGGCCACGAGCGCTCGGCCCCTCAGTGAGGGCTCCTCGGACGGCAGATGATGTTTCCCATGTGGAGTGGAGAACGGAGCCAAGTCAGCCTCCTTTGTTACGTCCAGGTGAGAAGGTGCAGCCTCAGGTTCAAATGGTGTCTGTGGGGTCTGGGGAAGATTTAGTCTCCACGGGGTCTGGGGGTAGGTTATACAAGGGTCGCTATGTAAAAGACCAGGGTGTGGGTACCGATGGGGTTGACAAGGGGGTGGCGGCTAAAGTGGACAGTGGGACTTCTACTGTCGGAACTGACACAGGTAAGGTTGTCCATAGTAAGGAGTTGAAAATCAAGAAGTTGCCCTATATGGGCGTCACTAAGCCGTTGGGAGCTCATCTAATGTTGAGCACTAAGGAGAAAATTTGGAATGGTGAGTTTGTGGAACTCCTAAAGTTGTTACATAGGGAAGTACGTGCTAAAGAGGGTTCCAAGGAAGAGGAATACGAATTGGCTAAGCGGCCTAAAGTCCCCCTGACCATCGAAAATTGGACGGCGGCGTTTTTAATATACGCCAGTGTATACTGTGAGAAGTTTCCTGAGCGCTGCGTTTCGTTGTTCAAATACATGGATGTGATTCGTAAAGCTCAAATCACTAGAAATGACTTTGCTTGGGCACAGTATGATGAGGAGTTTAGGGCCCGTATGGCTTGGGACCCTGAGGCGAAGTGGGGGGAACTAGACACAGACCTTTGGCAACACACCATGGGTGCGGCTTCTAGTGGTAAAACGATCTTTACAGCCAGTGGTTTGCCGTTACTTTACCGCCCCTTTCAAGCGCGACCCACCCGGGGAGGGGTGGGGTCAGGTACATCAGCACAGGCTAATGTTGGGACCTGCTGGGACTTCAATCGAGGGACATGCACTAGAGAGTTTTGTAAGTTCCGTCATGAATGTTCACAGTGTGGGAAAAAGAGCCACCCGCTTTCTAGATGTTGGGGACTCAGACCTCCGGGTGGGCAACAGTGGTCACAGCAGGGTTCCACACATCAGGCCACTTCACAGACACCTCAGGCTTCCAGGGGAGGGAGAGGTTCATCAGGTGTTGGGCCCAAAGGCTCGTACGCCGGTTAATGTGCTCCATTTGTCTGAGGCGCTACACGGGTATGGGTCTGCTGAGCTGAGAGAGTTTCTGGTGTCTGGTTTCAGAGATGGTTTTCATCTGGGTTATGTGGGGCCTCGTGTGAGGAGGTGGTCAAAGAATCTTAAGTCGGCAGATGAACATAAGGATATAGTCCAGGAGAAGTTGAACAAGGAGGTGTGTGAAGGCAGAATGGCAGGTCCTTTTGATGATTGGCCTCTGGAAGAGTTAATTATTTCACCAATTGGGGTAGTTCCCAAGAAAGACCCGGGGCAATTTCGGCTTATCCAACACTTGTCGTGGCCTGAGGGTAGTTCTGTGAATGACTTTATTGATGATGAAGCAGCTTCTGTTTCATACTCTTCCGTCGATGTGGCCATGTCTTTGGTAGTGGCTGCGGGCCCTTCGGCTCTAATGGCAAAATGCGATATTAAATCCGCATTTCGACTGCTTCCAGTCCATCCTGAAGATTGGCCTCTTCTGGGTATCCAATTCCTTGGGAAGTGGTACGTGGATAAAGCACTGCCAATGGGCTGTTCCATGTCATGTGCGTTGTTTGAAACGTTCAGTACGTTCTTACAATGGTACTTCACACAGCAATCTGGTCACACTTTGGTTACTCACTATCTAGACGATTTCTTTTTTGTGGGTGCTGCCGATTCTTTAGACTGCCAGAATGCGTTGGTTCAGTTCCAGTCCCTTATGGTTCATTTGGGTGTTCCTTTGGCTCCGGAGAAGACCATGGGTCCTTGCGCGACCATGTCTTTTTTGGGCATTGAACTTGACTCTCAGTCCATGCAGGCTCGTTTACCCCTGGATAAGAAAAGGAACATGTTGGAGTTGGTTGAACAAATGTTGCCTAAAAAGAAAGTCATGGTGCGGGAAGTGCAGGTCTTACTGGGTCACCTTAATTTTGCATGTCGGGTGGTCAGGGCGGGCAGGACTTTCTGTAGGCGACTGGGCAGGGCTCTGTCTGGTCGTTACTTGCCACATCATCGGGTTCGGCTGTCGGCGGGTGTCAAGGAGGATTTGCGTATGTGGGTCACCTTTCTGCATTCTTTTAATGGAGTTCCTCTACATAGGGAAGTGGATTGGATGTGGGATGTGCAGATCTTTTCTGATGCGGCTGGTAGTGATGGTTTTGGACTGTATTGGCAAGGGAGGTGGTGTGCTCAGCGGTGGCCCGATGCTTGGAGGAATGGTGGCCGGAGCATTGCCTTTTTTGAACTGTTCCCGGTTGTTGTGGCAGTAACGTTGTGGGGCCAGGATTTGGCTCACAAGAAGGTTCTTTTTAGGATTGACAATTTGGCTGTGGTTCAGGTGATCAATAGACAATCTGCCAAGGACGTGCAAGTTCTGAAGCTGCTCAGGGTCTTTGTGTTAGGATGCCTTAGATTTGATATTTGCTTTAGGGCACTACACATTCCTGGTGTGGACAATGACATTGCGGATGCTTTGTCTCGTTCACAGTGGGAGAGATTCCGTGGGCTGGCTTTGGAGGCAGACGAGACGCCGACTCCCATGCCGGAACATCTGTGGACGGTAGGCAACACAGGGTCTTTCAGCTGGTGGTAGGGTCCTTAGCGACTTCCACAAGAACAGCGTATGAGTTGGCATGGAAAGAATTTTTGGCTTCTGGAGCTGTCAAAAGGGACCTGTCGTGGCAAAGATCAGAGGATGTGGTTCAGTTTATGTTGGGTTTGATGGACAGGGGTTTATCCAGAGTTACTATTGCTGGGAAGTTGGCGGGTGTTTCCTTTATGGGTAAATTGTTCTGGGGTTACTCACCATCTGCGGGGGAATTGGGCAGGAGAATGTTAGAAGGGTGGGCTCGGGAGCGGGGTGGTGTTCCGGCGGTGAGGTCTCCTTTGTCTTGGCAGAGGCTGGCTAGTGTGGTGTCGGTTTTGCCGGAAGTGTGTAGAGACAGGGCTGAAGCTTGCCTGTTTGCCACCTTGATGGTCTGGATGTTTTTTGGCGCCTTTAGGGTGTCCGAGTTGTTGGGTAATCGGTGTTCCAAGGGAGTTCTGTGGGGTGATGTTAGTTTGTCTGTTAGAGGTGTTCATATTTGGCTTTCTCATTCCAAAACGGATCAGAGAAATAAAGGCAAGGGTATTTGGTTGGAAGCTGTTTCTTCCGTGGAGACTTGCCCTTTGCGCTGGGCGCGCTGCTGGTGGGAGCTTTCGGGTGGTGTTTTAGAACATAACGTTTTTCAACACTTGGATGGTTCTGTGGTCACTACATACCAACTGCGCATGGTGTTGCGAAAAGCGCTGCGTCATCTTGGCTTGGATGAGTCTCGTTATGGCACACATTCTTTTCGAATTGGAGCTGCCACTGAGGCTTTTCACAGGGGTTGGTCACGGGAGGACATTATGCATTTGGGGCGCTGGACTTCAAACTGTTTTCAGCGCTATGTCCGAGGTACGGTTGGGGATGCGCCTGCGTCTTCTTCTGTTTTGCCTTTCTGATGCTTCTTTTTCTTGCAGGTTCTGTGGCTGGTCCTCGTTCCGCTGTCCTGACGATATGGATTGTGGGGCACTCCTTCGTTAAGAGAGCTCAGCTTCAAGCTCGATTGAGTTACTTTGGTGCTATGCTTGGCTTTAATGAACGTTTATTTAATGTTGTTTGGAAGGGACGGGGGGGTATGTTGTGGAAGGATCTTATTCCGGCTCTTAACTCGTGGTTGGTGGGAGGGGTTTGTCCGGATATTTTGGTTTTACATCTTGGAGAGAATGACCTGTGTTCAGTTAAGGGTGTTGTTCTTCTGCGGACCATCAAAAAGGATCTTTCTTTGTTACACCAGCAATGGGCTGGGTGCCACGTCCTGTGGACTGAGTTGATCCCAAGGAGGTGCTGGCGCAATGCATTAAAGCCTAAAGCTATTGACAAGTCCCGCAGGAAGATTAATCTTGAGGTGTCTCGGTTTTGTCGGGACTTGGGGTTTGGCCGGATTGTTCATAGTGACATTCGGTATGATGCTGTGCCTTTTTTCCACAGTGACGGGGTTCATTTATCCCGGATGGGGATGGACTTGTATCTTTTGGAGATTCGAGAGGTTTTGTCCCGCTGTTTGACGGTCAGGAATGCGTTGGTTTAAAGTACGCGTTTGCCCCTCGTTTTCACAGGTTTTGTTGGCTGTTTGGGGGGGCAGAAAGGTGGGTTTCGTTGTCCTCTCCCACTGCTTTCTGGGTGGCGGATTATTTTGAATTGCCAATTTTGGGCACGAGGGGAGTTGAGATTTTGGAATGTAGATTTTGTCAGGGGAAGTTGTGCAGGTGGAATTCGGGTTTGGAGGCATAGGCTGGGGGATCTGGTCGGGCTTTGGCTGTAAGTGGGGTTTTGAGATATGGTTTTGGGGCCTGTTGAAGTTATAAGGTTGTAATGGGGCTGTTGTATGGTTTTAATATGTGATGGGGTATGTACGGGTGGGGGCGGGTTTGACTGAGGGTGAGGGGCGGGGGTGGGTGTTTTGGGGGTTGGAAAAACAATTCAAACAATTGGTAAAGTTTTAGATTGTTAGGCGTTTGCCGAGGATTCGTTGTGTAAATGTGCACCTGTTTCATTAAAGCGGCCTTTTCCACACTGTACTTGGTTTCTTGGTCTGCTCACTCCCCCCCACCCCTCCCTCCCAAGGGGGGCTTGGGGGGGGGCAGCCGACCCCTGGGAGGTCCCCCCCCCCGGGCTGTTTGGGAGGGTCGGGTGGGGGCCATTTTGAAGCAGGCCAGGGGTTTGGGCTTCTTTTGGGCTATTTTTGGTTGTGGAGGAAGCCCAGCCTATAAAGGGCTTGGGCTCCTCCCCCCGGCCACCATTTTAGGCTTAGGTGACCTGGTGGCCGGGTGTTAGAATAGCGAGTTTTTGTCCCTCCCTCCCTCCCTTATAGTTTTTTCCTCCTTTGTCTTGGTTGCATCTCATGGGTTTTTTGCTGATGCTGGCTATTTTGCCCCCTCTTTTTTCCTTTTGTTGGGCGCAGCTTTTTGGTACAGGTGGACATGGTGGTTTTTTGTTATTGTTCTGTCCTTGTCGCTTGGAACAGGTGCGGTGCGGATTATTTTGAATTGCCAATTTTGGGCACGAGGGGAGTTGAGATTTTGGAATGTAGATTTTGTCAGGGGAAGTTGTGCAGGTGGAATTCGGGTTTGGAGGCATAGGCTGGGGGATCTGGTCGGGCTTTGGCTGTAAGTGGGGTTTTGAGATATGGTTTTGGGGCCTGTTGAAGTTATAAGGTTGTAATGGGGCTGTTGTATGGTTTTAATATGTGATGGGGTATGTACGGGTGGGGGCGGGTTTGACTGAGGGTGAGGGGCGGGGGTGGGTGTTTTGGGGGTTGGAAAAACAATTCAAACAATTGGTAAAGTTTTAGATTGTTAGGCGTTTGCCGAGGATTCGTTGTGTAAATGTGCACCTGTTTCATTAAAGCGGCCTTTTCCACACTCTACTTGGTTTCTTGGTCTGCTCACTCCCCCCCACCCCTCCCTCCCAAAGAACGAATAATCTTGGTGGCTTTCACGAGAGCACAAAGGCCCCCCGCCGACGGCCTTCCCCGCAGTGTCCTCCCCCCACCCCCACCTGCAGCCCCCCTGCCCCAGACCCCCCTCCTGCACCGCGCAGTGGCCGGCACGCGCTGCTCTCACGCGGACACCCAGTCCTATCTCTGACGAGCAGATGGCAGATACGAAAGGGCCCCGGCTGAACATGTGCCGGATTTTAACTGGGTTTAAAGTTCACAATCACCGCCCGTTACATCCTTTACGTATGTCCTGGTCATTTTATATTATTTTATCAGTTCTTGGAAGGCCGCAGAAGTGATGTGAACTTCAAACTCCAGATGTAGTGAAAGGGAGGTAAATCCGATAATCTACGAGATTATATGAAATATTTCCCTGGAAAGTGGGCTGCCTTTTGTGGTATTTTCTGCCTTGTCTTATCGCAGTGTCATTCTGTAAATACCAGGCCTGCAGGGGCGAGCTGTGCCCTTTGAAACAGAGCTTGACGTCTGCGGATTGAGCTGTACCCACCAACCAGCTAAATACCGAAGAAGGGGGCATGCAGGCGCAGTTCGGCCTATGAATACACCGATATCCTAATTTCTCATTTAGCATTTCCCCTGCAAATTATTCACACAAGCATTAAAATTGGTGTTTTGTTCTTAAAGAGTAATTGTATCATGGCTACTAAGTAGGATAGATTTTTATGAATATTTACTTGACACCTGTGCCTTTATGTTTCCTACCCTAGTCCTCTTGACATAAAAAAAATCATAAAATCTGGGACGTGGTTAATATTGACACATTTCTTTATTTACATAACTTCATTCATATTGATGTATGTACTTTTATATATTTTAAAACAGAACTTATGTTGCCCAGTGCCATAGCTTCCAGTTGGTGGACCTGAAATACTATGAATGCTTATAGAGTGTCTCTACACAGTGGCTGCTGTTTGATGTGAAGATTTAAAGTAAAGAGGACATCTTTAGCATTTTAAAATACATTTCAAAACATTTATTTTACAACGTGTGTGTACTCCACTCAGTGTCAACATGCAGTGATTAAAACATACTACGTGCTATGACAAGAATGATGCAGCTCCTAGAAGGCAGATGGACAATGTAAAATGTAGTACTGTCTTCAATATGCCACAAGGCCCAACAGAACATACTAGCAGAACTGATTACATAACCCCAGCATAGCTCGGGTATGCTTAGAGCTGGCTATGACGTGACTTATAAGGCCATAAGGTAATAATAAATAACAAATACAAACTTCCAAAAGAATGCATTTGATAGAACGCCTCAGAAATATCCAACAAAGATAAACCATCTATTTACTTACAACGGAATCCCATGAATCATGACACCCCACAAACTGAAATCCAACACAGAACTCCTAACACACATCCTACACGGAGCAAATGTGATTTACAATGTGCAATTACAGTATCCAACAGCACCACCCCCTTAGGATTACTACAGGCAGATATGTCACCACCCACTGGGCAATTGACATGTCCTTGGCTCTTAAACACCAGTCATACCTCACAGATCAATTAGAGCCTGAACGAAACACATCACCACAAGCTGAAACTGAGTCTGGCCTGTGATGGAAACCAGGATACCACAAGGAAAGTCACTGCACTGCCAAAGATGCTGCTAGGCCATACCAAGGGGAGAATGTATGCAATACAGATGCCAATATCCAACTGAACATTTATCACCTTCACACTGCCCCAAGGGTCTCTTGGCGTGACATGACAAAACAGAGCTTATTGTGGCCTCACACTCAATCCAGAGACCCTTTAAGGCCTCTCCAGTTAACCCAAGATATATGTCTCCACTTTCCTCTATTCAGATATTCTGTAACAAGTGCTAAAGCACCCGCCTCGCACACGTGCACTATATATATATATATATATATATATATATATATATATATATATATATATATATATATATATATATATATATATATATATATATATATTATTTTTTTTCTTTTAAATCAGCAGTGCTGCGGTCACTGGAGCCTGCCTGGTAAGCCGGCCGAGGCCCAGGGTCATAGGACTGCAGCTCCTCTCTCTGTACTTCGGTAATCCCCGGCAGCAGATTGCTGGCGAGCATCCCATGCAGATCTTTAAGCAGCTTCTGCCCGTGTGCCAGCCTTCATGTGCCCGCATGTATTTGCATTCAAGCACCCCATGCCGCCGATGAGCCGCATCGGCGTGCCTGACACTTTGCACTCGCAAAAGCCACAGCAATTGCCCCCGGCTTGCAGTTCGCTGCAGTGCCCCCCGCAAAGTTAGAAACTGCAAGATGTTGGTAGTGGAGGTCCTCTGGGGATCATCCTTCGGCTCCAGAATTTAGGAGTATGAGCCACAGGAGGGCTGGTGTCCATCAGAGCGAGACTCAGAAGTGGTGTGTCTCCAGCTTCCGGCACGTGTGTCTCCCTGCCTGTCCGAGCGTGTGTCAGAGCCTGACTGTGGAATCCACGGCCGTCACTTTTCACCTGGACCCTCACCTGGCATGGACGGCTAAGCACCAAAATGGCAGCGCTGGAGATGTGACATCACCGGACGTGACGGCATGTCACCGTTGACAAACATGATATCACATGAAGCCATGTCAGTGAGGTCTGATGAAGTGACAGGAAGTGATAGATATTGTGCCCTCTGCAGGTGCCTCCAGGGAGGGCTTCTTTAATCTAAGCATGGTTTGTGCAGATTACTAAACAGAAACATTGTAGTGATCGGTATGATCTCCGTGGAAGTGCATTTCTTGATCATGCGATCCTGGTACATTTCGCACTGGGCTTCTGGTAGAACAATCCTGGAGATGGAGATTATTTAAGAATGGTAAGACGAACCTACGCATGTCATTGACCCAGAATATAGCGCGAATGTGCAACAGGAAGGATCTTTGGTGGATGTAAAGGCAGGCTCGTTATCGTCTGCAGTGAAATGTAGCACATATGTGTGGTGGTGGTAGTACAGCAGTTTGCTTAGAAAAAAAGGCAGCATATTGTTAATCGATGTACATAAAACCACCAAACGCAGATACCGTGGCTGGTCGCCATCTGAACTGCCATCCTGTGCAACAATAACTCTGTAGCTGCGTGAGTAAACCGAGAACTTGCTGCTCCTTCCTGCCTGGTCCCACTCTCGGCTCCAGTCTGGGCCACACACACTGAGAGAACGTGGGCCTCTGCCGCGCTCCAGCCCACCTGGAGGGGCGGGATGACTGTTCGAGCCCCTGGAGGAGGGTACGTCTCCTCGCACGACACTGCCTCTTGGGTTAGTCCTTGCTAGCGGTGGACGCGGGCACTGCAGCGAGGGAAGTACGAGAAGGGCAGGAATCTGCCTCCCCCTGTAAACCTCGAGAGAACAAGGGACTTTCGGATCTAAAAAGTGCATTGAGGGTTAACAGGGTGCGTCTGGATCATTCTTTCACTGTCAGGGTCGAAACCTACCAAGCGCTTTGACTCCCACCCGTGCACGTGCAGGGTCCAGTCCAGTTAAGTCCTGTTCCACAATCTAACCACAGGGCTCGTCCACCTGTGGAAGCAGAGGCTGGGTTTGGAGCCTGAACCTCTACTTAACAATACTGGCCTGTTTGGCTCAAGGGAGTAGGTAAACGCTGGGTTGTGAAAGATGGAGTCGTTTCTGCTCACGTTTCCACTACTTTCTTCTCCTGTGAGGTGTATCTGTGCCCAGGCCTTTAATAATAGTATCAGCAGGTCCCACGCTAGCCCATTTCACATCATTTACCTATTTCTCAGCATCTCTGCCATGGATGTCTCCATCCTGCCCTTCTCTGGCTACTCCCCTCCCACCACCAGCAGTGGTGTGGCGCACACCGCTCCCCTCTGCCTCTGGGCTCTGGGTACGGTCATGCTCTCTGTGTCGCTGTCTATATATTTTAGTTTAGACTATAGTTAGAACGTGCACTCCCGTCACGAGCACCTCTGCCTCCATCACACTGCTAGGCGCTGCCTCAGAGACAAGGTGAGAACACCTCTCTGGTCCCTCGCACACGACTCCAAACACTTCCCACAGAGGATCATCCTATCAAGGGCGCACTCCTCCGCAGCAAAGCATGCCACCGTCAATGATGCTTCGGGGCCCCTCACGGAGGTATGCAATGCCCCATAAATGCCACAATCCTACTCCTTTCTGCGTTTGAATGCATAGTATATACAGAATTATTATGTATTCCTGCCAGAAGTCAGAAGGCTGATCCGCGCTTCTTTGGTGCTGCCAATATCTTCGCCAGGGCCCTTGGTTGCGTTTGGAGCATATTGGTGCACAGGCAGTGGAGGCGCGAGCAGCCCTGCCTCGGTGTGTGCAAGGAAGCGACAGTGCATACATGTTCTGCAGACCGCCTGTGCATCAGTGTGCATGTGCACCATGGAAGGGTGTAAATCGCATCAGCTGAGGAGGAGTACCGAACTTCCTCGCCCAGGTCCTTTCATACCTCTCTTTCTCTGAGGGTACAGGCTCCTTTCCTCGCCTCAGAGGCGTAGTTAACAGTAGTGCAACAGGTGTAGTGGCACCCTACCCGGAGCCGAAGAACTCACTTATCCCCAATGAATTGCTGTTTATTGAAAAAAACGGGGCCTGAGGACAAACTCTATTTATATATATTTTGGCCTTCGCCACCCTTGCTCCGCCGCGGCCTCTTCGCTCTGTGCCCGCATCAAACCGCATCTTCAACCACGCCCTCTCCAGCCGGAAGCCGAGGGGCTTTCATTGAGTGTGACTTTTAAAGTGCCCCAGCTAGCGTGGGCTGTGGCTGCTGTCTGCGCCCTCTCTGCGCTGCCTGAGAACCGGCGGCGAGTGGCTGAACCCTCAGTGCACGGGAGCACACGGGGTCAGCCTGAGCCTGGTGTCCGCACACTCCCCCGGGCGTCACTCTTCATCATTCCCACGTGTTAATATGGGAAGTCAGTGCACTGCACCCCCCGTTCAGTCGTTCTGTGGTAAGTTCACCACCTCAGCCAGACCACACACGAGTCACAGCCACAGCGAGTCCACGGCCGGTGCCCTGGGCAGGCAGCCACCCCCCTCGTGAATGAACACGCAGCGCTGCTCAGATACGGTGGGGGGTGCGGGAGGGACCCGCCTGGTGACAAACACTGATGCAGCACCGCTTCAATAAAGCACCGCTTTGATTCGTGCGCTTACATGCAGAGCTTTCAGCACAGAGGTCGATGCTGTGCGCTTTCTGCACGCTATAGATCGGTTGTCTGGTGAACCAGTGAGGTGAGCACACATAAACTCAGTTAAACCGGAAACAGCTACACGCTTTAGGGAACGAGTGAAAGATTCCAGCGATAAATGGCGCTGTAAGGCCGCGTGGAAGGCTTTGGCGGAATTCGGTAAAGCGCCTTACTTTAAGACAGCAGGGACATGGCTCTCGGCGCTTCACCGCAAAGGGCATGTATACGGACCCTAGAGCTAGGAAAGGAGAGCAGCGTTCGCGAGAGGGGGTTGAACCATGGTTAGGGCATATGGATACTCATTATTTGACGCATTTAACAGGGTGAGGCGAAAACACAGACGAAATGTGTATTTTATGTACAGCTCCTCCTCTGGCATAAAGGACCGCGAGGAAATTGGACCATGGAGTCCGAATCTCTAAACTTAAAGACAACTACAATGCATCATCCCATGGGTTGCCCGGAAAGAGATCCCCGATTTTTTTTTTGTAAATAGAAGTTTACACAAAAGTGACCCACATTCAAGATTTGTGACTAGGAATCATCCACTGGCGTTTCCACAAAATCAACAAAAACACAACGTGGAAGGAGGGTCTAGAGGGGAAAAGTTTAAAGACCTATGTTGCACCCTATCCCCTAATCTAACTGGAAAAAACACAAAAGGGGGTGCTGATGGTCTAAAAAGGCTAAAGTTTGTCTGCTTTCTAGAGTGTGGTGTGTGTAGACACTAGTCAGTGTGAGGAAAAGAAACCCATCAGCCCACCTGTTGGCGGAGCTTCATCATCTGGTATTTTTCTGTAAACTGTTATCTACTAGGTTCCTCACTTGTGGAATCGTGAGGGAACCCTAGTATCAGATCCACCAGTGATGGAAAGCCAACAAGCTATGGTACTTGGCGCTGTATGGAAAAAGTTGCAGTGCTCAAAAAACTATGTGAAACGTGTTAATAGTACAGAAAAGTTAAGTTTAAGATTGACTATCATGGTGCCAAAATGCAGACTTTATTAGGGGGGTCACCATAATAACAAGGTTAAAAGCAGAGTGTGGATAGTGGGTAAACAGATATTACTATCAGTTGATGGAATAAACTGCTCGACATGTTTCAACCAATCATGGCTTTCTTCAGGACCTATTGATATAACACTACTGCAACTGTGAGGACAAAGTATTATATTCGCCCAAAACAGAAAACAAAAATACCATGCAAAGAAAATGGCCTACCATATGTTGAGTACTAGATGGTAGGTTAATGAAGTCATGGTAAGAAGAATTCTCTCCCAAATTCTGCTAGGGAAGGCCTCACCTCGCCTGGCACTTGCTCAGGTTAAGAGGCCCCGCTCTGTCCGTCGGTACCTCAGGCTGCCCTCTGAGCCAAGGGGAAGGTACCTCAACATATGGTAGGCCATTTTCTTTGCATGGTATTTTTGTTTTCTGTTTTGGGCGAATATAATACTTTGTCCTCACAGTTGCAGTAGTGTTATATCAATAGGTCCTGAAGAAAGCCATGATTGGTTGAAACATGTCGACCAGTTTATTCCATCAACTGATAGTAATATCTGTTTACACACTATCCACACTCTGCTTTTAACCTTGTTATTATGGTGACCCCCCCTAATAAAGTCTGTATTTTGGCACCATGATAGTCAATCTTAAACTTCACTTTTCTTTACTATTAACACATTTCACATAGTTTTTTGAGCACTGCAACTTTTTCCATACAGCACCAAGTACCATAGCTTGTTGGCTTTCCATCACTGGTGGATCTGATACTAGGGTTCCCTCACGATTCCACAAGTGAGGAACCTAGTAGATACCAGTTTACAGAAAAATCCCAGATGATGAAGCTCCACCAACAGGTGGGCTGATGGGTTTCTTTTCCTCACACTGACTAGTGTCTACACACCACACTCTAGAAAGCAGACAAACTTTAGCCTTTTTAGACCATCAGCACCCCCTTTTGTGTTGTTTCCACAAAATCACCTTCATCCGCAAGACAGCAGAACAAAAAGTTGACAGGTTTGAAGAAGACAGGCAGAAACGTCCAGAAGCGTGCTTTGGGGTTGCCTTTGGGAGCGGAGGTTCCTAGTGCAGAACGAATCTTGTGAGCAGGATTAGTGTCAGAAATGTGGGCTGGATTTGAGAGGAGATATGGTGAGAGACGTTGGCTGCACACGAGTGAGTATTATATGATTGAGTGTGATGGGCTACTTGTGAGTGAGGATAGGTTGCCTGTGAGTGTGGATAGGTAAGTCGTATTAGTGAGTCGACTGCAAGTGAGTTGGGTGAGCTGACAGTGAGTGAAGACAATGTGAGGGTGGGTGAAGTGTAGTGCCACAAGTGAGAATAGAGTGAGGCCGAAAGGGGCAGGCTAATTGTAGGGAGGGTGTCAGAATGAGCGGGATTGACTGCATATGAGCGGAACGTGTAAGCGGTTACGTGTTGAGTAAGGTGAGAGAGATAGAGTGGGCGGGGCGGGGCGGGGCGCTGCCTCTGAGTGAAAACGGTGGGCGCAAGAGGTGGCTGTGATGTATGTGAATGAAAATAGGGAAAGGGTGAGTTGGGTAGACTTCATCTGCGTAAGGACTGTGTGAGGGTGAGTTTGAGTCCAACTTCGAGTACAGATGGTGTGAGGATGAGTGGGGTGTCTTGTGAGTGTGCGTAATGTAAGAGTGCTGGGTTCCCACAATACTAGTGTGTGAGTGAGCTGTAAGTGGGTTGAGTGTGCTACTTGTGAGTGAGTTTGCGCATGAGCATGGTTTAAGAGTTAGAGGGGTAAACTACTTTCAGTGAGAACAGGGTGGGGAGTGAGCTGTGTGCTAATGGGTTGCGGGAGAGCTGCCCGAAGACGAGTGAAATGTGATGGAGCAGGGTGTCAGTTGCCTATGAGTGAAAAGAGTGTGAGGGTAAAGAGTGAGACGAGTGGCCCACGCTGGGGTGAGGGTGGACTGCTGCTGAGTGATTTATTTATGTATTTATTTATTTAATGCGATTTTCTATAGCGCGAAAATTACTTGAAGGTGTCAGAGCGCTTTACAAAAGAACCAGTTGCGATACATAAGGATTTAGGATTACATGAGTTACATAAAAGACACAAACAGGGAAAAAAATGCAAATGCACAAGTTGTAAAGTCACACAGGGATGAGATACAAATAGAAAAAAATGCAAATGTACAAGTTGTAAAGTCACTCAAGGAAGAGATACAGATGGATAAACTCTAAGAATCACATAGGAATGGTAGTGAGTACAAAGGTCTACTACATATACTAGTGGTTAGAGTTATCTCTATATACATATATATATACAAATAGTAGATTAGGTCAGAGGGTTAGAGAGCGAGCTGCCTCTGAGTGGTAGAAGTGTGGGGCGCGACCACCACCGGGAACAGTGCGCCAGCACCGTAGGAATGAGCTGGGAGACTAATGTGACTGACAGCAATATGAAAAGGACTCGGTGACCTGAGGATAGAGAAGTGAACTTTCCATGACCTGTGTGCCGGGGCAGCGTGAGCTGGAATGTAAACACAGGAGGCTCGAGGGAAAGTGGGCGTGCCCTCCGCCCGCCCTCCGCCCTTACCTGCTTGTCCCCCGCCCCCGCGGGCCCGGGGGTCGGCGCCGGGGCCCTCTCGCAGCTGGCGCCCTCCAGCAGGTAGAGGCCGGCCGGGCGGCCGCTCTGCTCGCTCTCGAAGTAGAAGAGCACGTTCTGGAAGAGGGAGAACCACTTGTCGTGCCAGCGGCCGCCCTCGGCCGTGCGCCGGGCCAGCGGGCCGCGCTTGGAGCCCTCGCGGCGCGCGAGCAGCGACAGGTGCAGCAGGTGGCCCTCGTTGTAGCGCACGCTCTTCTGCATGGCGGCTCCGCGGGGCGCTCAGTCTGCGCGCCCGGCCATGGCGCCGCTGCAGGGGGCGACGGCTCAGGGTCCGCTCTCCCTCCGCTGCACGTCTGTGAGCGGCCTGCCTTCTCGCCCCTCCAGTGAAAAGTGCCTGGAGCTCTGCCTCTGTGCGCTCCTGCCCAGGGTGTCTTCCTCGCCCGAGGTGACTGCTTCTGTGCGCTCTGCAGCGGGTGCCTCTTCCTGCTCCTGCGCACTCCTGCGGCGGGTCCCTCTCACTGAGGCGTCTATCCCTCGGTGCAGTCGTGCGGGGGTGCCTCCCCCGTGGGGTGACTGCCTCAATGCACTTCTGCAGGGATTGCCTTCCCCCGCAGAGGGGGCTGCCTCTGTGCGCTACTGTGGAGGCGGTCTCCCCTCCAGTGGCGGCTCTCGGTCTCAGCGTCTCCCTGGCCCCAGGTGGGTCTAGTTCAGTGCACTCTGTCTGGGGTTCCTTCTGCCTTATGTGCACTGCCGCCGGCGTTGCCTTCGCCCTCACGTGTGACTGTCTCTGTGCATTACTCCCTCTCCTCGGGTGACTCTGTGCGCTACAGTGGAGGGCACCTCGCGGAATCCCTGCCTTCCCCTTTAAGCTTTCCTGCGCAGGGCCCTTCTGCTTGGGTGACGGTGTGCCCCTCGACAATCCTGCGCAGTAGGTGCGGCCCCCTGCTGGGGTGACTTTTTGCCTCGATGCACTTCTGTCGCACAGTCTTCTTCTGCTACCTTCTGGCTCTAGGCGCTATAGCGGAGGGCGCCTCTCATTCCTCGATACGCCCCCGCCTAGCGCTCTCTTTCTCCCTGATCACAGTCACCCTCGCGGTCTCTTTCCACGACCTCAGAGAGCCCGCTCTACTCTCCCTGAGGTGGTCTCTCTGCGCTCCACGAGATGCTCATCCACCTGCAGGCGTCACTCACATGTTCTCCAGCGGATGTCACTTTCCCGTCCTCACTTCCGCGGATAAGAGGTCCCTCGTTCCTCCTACAGGTATTACCCTGCTTCCTCCTGTAGGTGTGGACCCCAGGGGTGTTAGTTAGCCCCCTTTACAGGTGCAGCTCCGGGCACGGGTCCCCCTGCGCGAGTGACTTTTCCTTTTCCTCCTGCAGCTGTGGACAGCGTGCTCACCTCTGACCTGTGGCACGCACGAGCCCCTGTTCTCCCCTTCTCTTTTGCAGGTGTGTCTCCGTGCACTCTGCTTACCCCTGGAGGTGGGACCCCTTGCCCTGTTTTCTCGTGCAGTTGAGACTTCTCGTTCCTGCTGCAGCTGTCACTCCGCTGTACCCCCTCTCGTTCTGCGTGTGGGGCTTCGTGCGCTATCTCTGCTCCTGTCTTCTTCACTTCACGCACTCTCTCCACTTCTGGACAGAGCCCTCTTCCTGCAGGTGCCCCCCGAGCCTTCTGTCCAGTCGGCCCCAAGAGCCAGGCTGCCTTCGGACACGCAGTACAGAGAAAGAAACCACCCGCAGAATAGACAGACAGAAGGCGCGCGTCATGTGGAGCTCAGCGCTAATCCGCTTTGCTGCGGTTTCCCTCGGAGGGCAGAGGCAGGGCGGGATCCGGCTGTACCGGCAGCTCAGCCAGGGCCAGAGCAAGGGGGCGTGGCCACAAACAGGGTGCCTGGCAATCAATCCATCAAGGGGGTCCGCGGACCCACACATTTTCTGAGCTGCCCCCTTCCTTTTATCGTGACAAAGAAATGCAACCCATGCACAGCAATGTCACCCCAGGGGAGCACCCGCCACATTGAGATTTTACTGCATTCTCAGTGGCTTCTCTAGAAAAGAATTTAGGGTAGGGTGAGGCAGGGGCGCAACTAGATGCAAACTTGGGGGGGCGGAGGGGGGTGCTAAGACTCCCAGCCTAGACTGGTCCTAACACCGGTTTCGCACGGTGCAATAGTCTTTTTGGGCTCACCTTCTCCCATTTCCTCCTTCTCCATGAATTCCTCACTACCATTTGCCAACGATTCACCTCATCTCGCTATAGCCCCTTTCTGACCAACATTTCACTTTTTTACAGGGCTGCCCGTAGTTTACTCACACTCGGTTCGGTGATCTGCATGGTACACGTTCTTTGTAGCAGGCATTTTAGCCCTCTGCGCTGTGTGGGTGACAGGAGTGCCCATGTGAGTGCACGGTGAGCAATGCAACAGTGTGAGAGTAGGGCGAGAGGAGTGACTGCAGGGGTGAGTGAGGTGACCATATGAATTTGGGTGTGGACGTAAATGCAGAGTGGGACGAATGAATGTATGGTTAGTGATGGGCTTGTTTGAGTGAGATTGCAGCGTGAGCAGTGAGGGGTACAGGTGAGGGTAGTGTCACATGAGCAGGGTGAGTGGTGTGCTGTGTGACTGCAGGGTGAGGTACAGGGTGAACAGCTCGAGTGCAGAGTGAGCGGTGTGCTCATATGGCCGCAGGTTAAGTGGAGGGAGAACTGTGTGAGTCCATAACGAGTGGCATAAGTGGAGTGTGGTCACTGTGAGTGCAGGATTAGTGGGTGGTGAGAGTGCATGGTGATCAGTATGAGAGCATTGTGATCGTTGTGAGTGCAGGGTGAGCGTGAAAGTGAAGGGCAAGAATGAGGAGTGAGTTTTCTGAATGCAGGGTCCATTCCCAGACACTTGATCAGCATGTTATTGAAGGCTGGCGTGGTGTTTCAGATACAAGTTAAACTATTGCTATTATGGCAATATTCAGGGTCCAAGGATCAAGGGTGGAGGAAATAAATATTGTGCTCATCTGCAACAATCTTCCAGTTTTGTGATGAGGGTTGTCAGCTCATTATATTCATGTCCTAGATGGTACAAAAATAAGCAGGCACCTAAAGCCTATTTTCAGCACATATCTGTGCATACTTGGAACGGATCACTGACAGAATATCGATATTGAAAATATCGAGGTACAAAAATATCGATACAAAAGTATTGTTGTCCAGAATATCAAAGTCCTACCTACATAATGGTAAGTACAAAAATATCGGAAAAAAATATAGTTGTTAAAAATATCGTTTTTTTTTTTAAATGTTTAAAAAATAATATAAAATAAAGGAAATAATACGTATAATTATAAATAACATAGATTTATTAGAAAATAATAAAATAATATAATAGCAATACATCTAATGTAAAAATAAATTAAACATACATATATACATTATAATATATATATTTACTTAATATTAATACATCCTTATTTTAATAAATTATGCATTGTTGGAAACATATTAAAAATTATAAATACATATACAGATATATATATATACACATACACCAATAATATAAAGAGAGTGCAATAGTAAGGAAAGGGTTGGATAGCGAAGGGTAAAAAATTACTACTCCCACTCCAGTGAGTGCAACAGTAGGGAAAGTGTTGGATAGCGGAGGGGTAAAAATTACTATTCCCATTCCAGTGAGCGCAACAGTAGGGAAAGTGTTGGATAGCGGAGGGGTAAAAATTACTATTCCCACTCCAGGGAGTGCAACCGTAGGGAAAGTGTTGGATAGCGCAGGGGTAAAAATTACTATTCCCACTCCAGAGAGTGCAACAGTAGGGAAAGTGTTGGATAGCGGAGTGGTAAAAATTACTATTCCCCCTCCAGAGAGTGCAACAGTAGGGAAATGTTTGATAGTGGAGGGGTAAAAATTACTATTCCCACTCCAGTGAGTGCAACAGTAAGGGTAAGTGATGGGTAGCGGAGGGGTAAAAATTACTATTTCCACTCCAGAGAGTGCAACAGTAGGGAAAGTGTTGGATAGCAGAGGGTTAAAATAAAAAAGAAACAAAAAAGCAACTACAATACAAAAAGTGTTAATAACAGAAAAATAAAAACCATATACAAATATAAAAAATAAATAAATAGAAAAATCATTTAATATTAAAAAATACTAAAAATTAACTACAAACATTAATTTATAAAAGTTTATAACTACAAACATTAATGTTGTAAAAACAACATTTTACAAACAAATAACTATCTTCAAAATGAATCAATTATAATCAAATAATATTTATTTATGATTTTTAAATAAATTACTTCACACCATATTCCCCTATAAATTCATAAACAACTCCTACAGATTTGACACAATTAACATATTTACCAATTAAATATTTATAATTTACAAACAATTAATAGTTAATTATTAATGAATACATTACCACAAACACCACTATAAAATCGAAATATAAAAGAAATACTAATAAATAAAAAATATTAATCACTTTATTTTAATTAAATTACTTCCCACACTATTCCCCTATAAACCTACGACCCGCTTCTTAAAAAATAACACTATTAACATAATTATCAATTAAATGATTGTTAGAAATTAATAACTAATTAATTATATATTATTTATAAATAATAATACATACAAATTATGAATAACTTCATGATAATTAAATTACTTACAACCCTATTCCCCTATGAACCCACACCTGCTCCTAAAAAAAGAACACCATTAATATAATTATCAATGATTCAATCAGTCAAAATTAATAACCAATTAATAATGATTTAATAATACATTAATTATAAATACTAATAAATAAATATTAATAATTACTTTATTATTAACCCTGCGCAAAGCACTACCCTGCGCTCGCGTAGTTTGCGAAGTTTGCGCCACTTTGCACTACGCGAACTGCACGTAGCACAGTGCAAACATGCGTAGCGTAGCGTAGAGCAGCGGTCATTTTTTGCTTGTTCGCGGTCCTCAACGTCAAGTTGGCGACCGCGAGCAAGCAAAATGACATCCTCGCAAGACTTTTTCTTGATCAGCAAGTTGCCGATCGCGAGCATGGAAAATAAACCTCCCGGCGAGATTCTCAACGCGGGGAGGTCATGGTTTCTCATTGAGAGAGACACTACCAGTCCGCATTGAGAAAGCTGCAGCTCAAGTAAAAATCTGCTTGAGCGGCAGAAAAGTACAGCTCGCACTGTGCAAGATGCCGTTTTCAATGATTGCACAGTGCCGGATGTTTGTCCGCACTTTGCAATCATTGAAAACGACATCTTGCACAGTGCGAACATGCTACTACGCAGTTCGCGTAGCTCGCGTAGTGCGAAGTGCACTTTGCGTAGCTACGCGTAGCGCTACTTCGCGAACTACGCCCACCCTTATTTATTATAATGAAATTGCTTTCCACCCTATTCCCCTATAACCCCACAACCCACTGCTAAAAAAACTACAGTTAATATAATGATCATTTAATTAATACAAATTAATAATACATGAATTATAAATACAAATGAATAATTACTTTATTATAATTAAATTACTTCCTACCCTAATCCCCTATAAACCCGCAACCCACTCCTAAAAAAAATAACACAATTAATATAATTATCAATTAAATAATTAATACAAATTAATAACTAATTAATAATCATTAATATTAAATTAATTATAAATACTAATACGCACATAATAATACTTATTTTATTATATAATTAAATTACTTTCCACCCTTTTCCCCTATGAACCCACAACCCGCTACAGAACTAACATACACAAAAGTTAATTAACAAAATGAATTCCTGCTAAACATTTAACACATACATTAAAAAAATATATACTTATACAAAAAAATCATACTTTTAACACACATACTAAAATATAGAACACTAATATAAATAACAATATTATTAACAACAGTATTTTTACAAACGATATAACTGTCTTCGATATTAAAAAAACTATATTTCTTACCTTACTGTCGATATTCTGTACCACAATATTCTTGCAGTCGATATTCTTGTACCTCGATATTGAAAACTCAATATTATGGTACTTCGGGAAAAAACAACTCAATATTCTGCTTGTGCACCACTTTGAAAAGCAAATAGAAATAGAAAGCCTTTTTAATTGTGTTCTACCTGAATGACCCATGACTGATAATTGAAGGGAACAAAGATGAAAAAGTCACATTACTAATGAATACATACTATTTTATTTATAACCCCATTCAGGGCCTGATTCTGATGCGGTTAGGAAGGCCTCCTAACAGCATTTGCTCCTTCCAAATCAGATCGGGAACGTGTCTTCCTGACCGAGGGCCCAATTATAATGCGTTTAGGAACATATGCTCCCATTGAAGTCAATGGGAGCCCAACCAAATTGTATCGGGAAGTATCCGGATGCATCGTACTCCGTCGGTGGGAATCTCCCGAACCGAGTGGGTCAGAAACCATTTCCAAACCGAATCAGTTGGGAAGCTTTCCAACCCGCATCAGAATCAGGCCCTTAGTGTCAAGACAAGGCCGTTGCAGGCCTTTAAACAACAAACGGCTGGAATTTTTCTTGGTAACTCTACTTTATATGCCTTTTCATGAGATGCATTCTCACATGAAGGCAATAAAAAATAAAATCCAAATGTAGGGAATAGGCAGAGTGGGGGCCCAGGGAGTACTGCAACCAGAAAAAAAACTAAGCCTCGGTATCCAGTTTACAAAAGTATGTAAATATGCAAATGGTCTGTAAAGACCTGTGAAAAACTTGGGTGTGCTGGAGATAAGACTCCAGACACTGGAGTGAGGCTAGCTATAAAGGAGATAGTGTATATATATGTGTGTGTGTGTGTATATATAAATATATATATATATATATATATATATATATATATTTTTTTTTTTTTTTTTATTTTTTATTGAGATGGATCGGAATACAAAAAACAAGGTTACAAATACAAACTGGATATCATGTGATACAATCAGAGATTTACACATATGTACTTAAACTAGATAACATGATAAAATCAGACAGTTAATATATATCAATTTCTGTATCTACATCAGAATCATAAAATATGCAAAAATGTTACTGTCCTGACAGTGTAGGAGGATCGTTCTCCCTTCAGCTCAAAAAGTCTATTCATCTCAGCTCTCTCCAGTTCCTAAGGGGAGCCCAGATCTTTTTACCATAATCTTTCCTCCTTTTACCCTTAAAGCTGTATAGGCATTCCTCTATGTTATGGATCCCCATCAGCCTAGTTAACCACATCTGAAAGGAGGGCGGTGTCGGGTCTTTCCAGGCCGCGGCTATTAAGATTCTAAAAACAGCTACTGATAGAAAAATAAAAGCTTCAGCTTCATGTTCAATTACTAAGTTTTCATCCCTGCCGAGCAAGACAGTGGTTGGGGATAGAGATATTTGGTGCTCTAGCAACCCCGATAAAAATGTTTCCATTTCTGTTAAAACAGGTGTAAGATTCTGACAGGAATAAAAAATATGCAGTAAATCCGCCGGGCCTTGATTACACCTGGGGCATTTATCGTTGTCTCTTAAGCCCCATTGAAACAACTTTGCGGGGGTATAATACAGGTTAAAGACCATCTTGTAATGCTGTGCTTTTAAATTAGTTGCTCTTAATACCCTTTTATTCAATGCAAGAGCATAATCTACATCTATGTTTGGATCCCCTATTCTTTGGGCCCATGCAGATTCTATTTGTCCGATATCGTCACCCAGCCCCTTCAGGAGATGGCTATACCCTATTTTGATCCTCTTGCCACCATTTATTACATACTTCACAAGAGGATTTATCTCCTGTATTGCTAATCTCGGTCTAAATGAATTGATCGTTTGCTTGAGTTGATTATATAAAAACCAATGATTGGCAGGAATACCAAATTTCTGTTGTAGGAGATCAAACCCTAATAATTCATCCCTACACATGACGTCCCCCAGACTTCTAATACCCAGCATCTTCCATGTGCTGCTATTTCTATTCTGTCCAAGATGGGAGAAGGGTTTTGAGCTCCATAAGTCAGTTGTACCATTGATCTTCGGGATTTTCAGAAATTTCAATATTGCCCTCCACGTGCCCCATGCGCTTAGCATTACTTTGCTTTTACTCCTTTTGAAATATGAAATGTTAATCTCTCTTGTTAAGAGGCCCCGAGCCCTTTCTCCTACTATTAGTTCATATATTGACGGAATTCTATAAGAGCCAGGTGGAGTCTCTTGGACATCATATTTCACTAAGTATTTCATTTGCAACATTAAACAAACCCAATGGTACAGCCTCAGATTAGGTGCAGACAGCCCTCCTCCCTCTAATGGTGCAGAAAGTCGAGCCAAGGATCTCCGAATTTTTCCATATTGCCACACAAATTGTGAAAAAACAGCTTCCATTTTTTTTAGCAGGCACTCTTCTACCAGTAAGGGTATGGCACGGAATAGATACAGCAATTTCGGAAAAATTGACATTTTCAATACATTCACTCTTCCGATCAAAGATAAATGTAAGACATCTATTCTTCTGAGTTCTCTATCTATTGAGGCAAGTAACGGGAGATAATTCTCCTGAACAATTTTCCCCACATTAGCATTAATTCTTACCCCAAGGTAAACCGCAGAATCCACATATCTTGGGTCTCTTCTATGAATATTTTTTGTGGCGATTATTATTGTTTTTTCAGCATTAAGCCTATAACCAGAACATAATCCAAACTCATGCGCGAGTTGAGCAAGTTCAATCATTGCCATTTGCGGATCCGTGGTAGTGATTGCCAGGTCATCCGCATATGCCAATAATTTAGTACTATAACCATTAATTATAACTGGGGATATGATATCAGAAGCAAGAATTTTTCTAATAAAAGGATCGATAAAGAGTGAAAAGAGTATTGGGGAGCAGGGACATCCCTGTCGAGTTCCTCTCCTGATCACCACTTCTTCTGATTGCAAACCCATTACTGTGATTCTGGCTACAGGATCCATGTACATAGCTTTGATTGCATTCCTACATTTCTCTCCAAAGCCCCTTTTAGCCAAAACCTCCCACATAAAATCCCAGACCACACGGTCAAAGGCCTTTTCGGCGTCTAAAAGGATCATGGCCATATCTCTCCCCGTAGCAGCAATTGCGTCAAATAGCGAGATTGCCCGCGCCGTGTGGTCGGTTGTACCCCTTCCCGGAACAAACCCATGCTGCCAGGGTGAGACAAGTTGACCAATAACCCTCCCTAATCTTTTAGCCCAAACTTTCGAATAAAGTTTTGCATCCGAATTTATCAGGGAAATTGGCCGATATGAACCGGGATTTTCCTCCGGCTTCCCCTTCTTATGGAATATTGCGATGTTAGTTTGTTTCCATGTGTCGGGGATCTTCCCAGAGCAGATGATTCCATTAAAAAGGTCTACAAGCATAGGGAGGATTTCCTCTTCCAGAGCCCTATAAACTTCTAGTGGTAGCCCGTCTGGACCTACGGCTTTACCCGCTGCTAATTCGTATAAGGCAGTCTTAATTTCCTCTGATGTTATATCTAGGTCCAATTGCATCTTATCCCCCTCTCCCACCCTTGGACATGGTGGCCCATAGTCATATGAGGGCACTACCACCCCAGTCTCCTGATCATATAATTTTT
This sequence comes from Lissotriton helveticus, assembly GCF_964261635.1. NCBI lineage: Eukaryota > Metazoa > Chordata > Amphibia > Caudata > Salamandridae > Lissotriton > Lissotriton helveticus. Next base: position 607,812,125 of record NC_136059.1, on the reverse strand, counting down.
GATAAAATTTCTGGAATACCTCCATTATTGCTTTAGGATCTGTATGTTCCACTCCATTATATTTGATCTTCGCAATTTTATTTTTATTTGTTTCTTGCCTAATGCGAAGGGCTAAGACCCTACCAGCTTGCTCGCCTGTCTCGTATCGTCTTGCTCTATATGTCTGATAGTTGCAGATCTCTTTCTGTGTAATTATTTTTAAAATCTCCCCCTTGATCAAAGCCATAGTTCTAGCTGTTCCTGAGCTATCCCGACCTGAAACTATCTCCACTATATGGCTTTTCTCAGCTTCTGCTAACTCTAGAGTGCATTTTTCCATATTACTTCTATCCTCTTTTCTTAATTTGGCTGCGCAGCTAATAGTCTCCCCCCTTAATGAGGCCTTAAAAGATTCCCACACGCTGTTTCTAGACGCACTATATCTGTTAATTTCGAAGAACCCTTTTGCCCACTGTTTAATATGTTTAACAAACCTTTCATCATTTAGAAGTTTCTTTTCGAAAGTCCACTTTGACATTTTTCTTTGGATATTGGGGGTCTTATACGTCAATATCAAGGGATTGTGATCCGAGATAATTCTAGGTAATTTGACGATTCTAACCTTACCGATTTCTCCCTTTGTCACAAAGAAATAGTCTAATTTAGAATATTTCTGTGCGGGGTGTGAGAAATATGTATATCCTGGATCTCCGGGCATTTTTTCTCCCCACACATCAGCCAAACCATGTGACTGTATTAGAGAGTCAAGAGCTCTCTTTACCTTCCGTTTACGCCCTATATACCTGCTTCCCTGTTTCCAGTCGGCTGTAATGTTCATATCACCACACACTATCATAGGGGTTGCCCAATTAGCCAGTTCTTCCTCCAGGCTATCATAAACTGTTGGCTCATCTTCGTTTGGGCCATAAATTACACAAAGCGTGATCCCCATCTGGAGTTCCACTATGGCCCATCTACCAGACCCATCAGATTTGCTACGTTTCACCCCCCCCAGATTGCATTTTGCCAAAATAGCCACACCTCTAATCACCGATGTTTGTGAAGAGCACCCTATCATCGTATACCCATACATATCCAGAAGCTTCCTTTTATCCCAGGGTATATGGGTTTCCTGGATACAAAGAATGTCTACATTATTAGATCTAACCCAATGGGACATCCTTTGTCGTTTTTTCCAATCATTTAATCCCCCTACATTTATAGTGCAAATCCTAATGTCTGACATAATAACCATATTTCTTTTCCCCACATTGTCTGTTATCCATACATATAGTTCTAGACCTAGCATTAGTTATACACCTTTCCATCTCAAAAATTTTCTTATTTTTTCCCCCTTTTTCCCCACCCTCCCCCTCCCTGCCCTGCTGCTCCTCTCCCCACTCCCAGCCAGAGCTCCCCCCCCCTTTCTTAGAGGCGCTCAGACTTAAGGTCTGTGCAATGTGATGGTTCGCAGCCCGAATTGCGGAGATTGCAAACCTGTAACCCGTCTTTACATCCCTATAGCCCTATCACCCACCACCCACCACCATGTATAATGCACACTGCAACACCCCTACGAGTGCCTATTGTGATGGTTATTAACCTAAATAGAGATCCCTTTTAACAAAATGCCCCCCAGATGTAAAACAAGTAATTATACCACACCAAACCAAATTACATATATTACTAAATACTGTTTCAACATTACTATGCATTACCACACATTTCTAAATATCCTATAGCTGCAGAAATTCTTTGGCCTTGATCTCAGAGGAGAAATATAATATTCTTCCATCTTTAATTATTTTCAATTGGGCAGGATTAATCAAATACGCCTGCATGCCCTTATCCTGAAACGGTTTGATCATCTGCCGTAACCTCCAGCGTCTCTCCACCGTAACATGACAAAAGTCAGGGCGCACAAAAAAGGAATAACCGTCAACAGCTTTTTTTTTATCGGGCCTCGCTCTCTCTGAAATTGCTTGCCTCAGGTTGAAGTTTCCTAGAAAAATCAGAATTGCCCTTGGTTTGTCCCCCTCTTTAGCATTTTTATGAATCTTAAAAGGTATACGATGTGCCCTCTGAACCTCCCTAGACCAATCCCAATCTTTCAGATCTGTAAAGGCATGTTCAAATAGTTTGACCACGAATGCTTTCATATCTGAGTCCTCTGATCCTTCGGGAATTCCCAGAATGCGCAGGTTATTCTGTCGTGACCTATTCTCCAGCGCCTCCAATTTCCACTGTATATCCGTTATTTGCGTTCCTTGTAAATCTGCCGTGTTGGACGCCGCTGCAGACTCTGCTTCCGCTGAAACAACCCGCTCTTCCAAGTTATTCACCCGTTCCCCCAGGCTCACACACGCTTTTGTCAGTTTTCTGACCGCACCTTGCATTTTCCTGGCTGCAGCCTGAGCTTTGCGGCTTTCCTGTCGAACTTCTTCCCTATGAGAGATTATTTCCTGATGTATAACCTCCAGGAGAGACATTTGTGACGCGTCCCCTCCTGGGCTATCTTGAACCGGTCTGGCAGTTTTAGACATCTGCTGTTCTTTTTTTTGGAGGTGGATTTTCGAGCCTGAGGTGACTTTTACTGCAGTTATTGGAGGACTGCCACCGCCCTGATCCAGGTCGCTATCAGTGTCGGACCCACTGATTTCTTGATCCAGGCTGTCCTCCTCTTCCTCCGACCATTCGCCACCCTCCGATACTGAGAAGAACGCCTCGCTAGGGACTTCTTTCTTGTCACTTGGATCACCCCCGTTCCCTTCCTCCAGTATTTCTTCTAGCCCATGGGGTGCAGCTAGCATAATGTCCTCTGCTTTCCCTGTTGCATCCCCTGGTAAGCCTGTGTCTGCTTTCTTACACCCCTCTATGTCTCCAGTTTGATCATGGTACATAGCTGTGTCTATTTCTGTTTCTGTTTCGTTTCTGGGTGCTACCACAGTATTTTTGGGGGTCCCCCCATCATTGCCCCCGTCATTAACCCCTGCCATAGCCTGGATATCCTCATTATTCGGACCAATAGAGTCATTGGGGTCATTGGAGTCCTTATTTTTGACCAGTTTTTGAAAAATATTGGATATCGGGGTGGTGCCCTGGGAGTCTGGGTGAGCTTTACTGCCCCCTTGTTGCTGTGCTAATTTTCTTCCAGGGGAATCTTGCCTCTTCCTCCTGTTGCGCTCTAGATCCTTATCTGCAGATAAAGCAGCTAACTCTGCTGCAGCTTTCCTTTTAGCGGCAGCCTTGGAGCTCGCAGTGATTTTGGGGGCCATAATTTCTCTCCTTCTTTCAGTGAGCCCAAACTGCACCTTACCGCTTGTGCTCGTGCTGTCTCCCCGGCTCTCCCCCTCCAGGTTACGGTCTGTAGGGAGCTCCAGAGCGCTCCGAGCTGTGCTCCCAGTACTACGGTGAGGGCGCCCTTGCTGGCTCTCTGATTGCTGCGGCGCCTCCGCCTCGGTCCGCCTCCTCCTCCTCAGCCTCCGCTGTAGACGCTGTAGACCCCGCCTTGCCTGCAGGCTCCGCAGTGTTTCCGTCGTGAGCACCTCTGCCAGCAAACCGATGCCCGAAGCACTTCTCCGCCTCCTTGCCGCCTGCAGCACTTCTAGCAGCAGCCGGTTGAGCGGCCCGCAGCAGGTAAGTCGCATCGGCACAATCAATATTCCCTTTGGCAGGCTAAGTGCAAAATCAAAATCAAACACACTTCTTTACTGCCGGTGTCTCCGTATCTTTGCAGATTTCATACAATTGCGTCCTTGTGATCTCGCAGGCGCAGGCTCAGAGCCGCCGTGCTCCGCGGGTCCGTAATTTCGGGTGTTCTACGTCTTACTATCCATCAAACCAGCATCTCCTCAGTCGAGCTGCTTTCCCGACCGTTCTACACAGCCGCCATCTTGCCTCAACTCAACCATGCCCAGGGAGTACTGCAACCAGAAAAAAAACTAAGCCTCGGTATCCAGTTTACAAAAGTATGTAAATATGCAAATGGTCTGTAAAGACCTGTGAAAAACTTGGGTGTGCTGGAGATAAGACTCCAGACACTGGAGTGAGGCTAGCTATAAAGGAGATAGTGTATATATATGTGTGTGTGTGTGTATATATAAATATATATATATATATATATATATATATATATATATATATATAGCAGCACACATCAACCAATCCTAGTTGATAAACGGCAAGCACACGGGTATCCAGTTGTAAAATTTCATTTCAAACCCCCTTCACCCTTGACAGACGCGTTTCGCTGTAAAAGCTTCGTAGAATGATGTCATCAGTGATGTACCTGACCATGTCATGAATGATGTATTATGTGACATCATCAGCAGTGGATTGCGGGCGCGCGAGTTATAGTTAGTACAACTAACTATAACAGAGAAATTTCAATGGTTTTGTATGAGTGAAATGTCCAGCTAACTATAACACCCCTTAAACCTATGTTTCAGTGAATTTCTAAGGTTTTTTAAATGCTAATCCCTAACTATAACAGACCTGAAACCTATGGTTTTTTCAGTGAATTTCAAAGGTTTTTTAAATGACAATTTTTAAATACATTATTTGTTATATTTATTTTTTTGATACTGATTTACTACATTTTTAAAAACTATTTATTTGTATATTTAAAAAAAAATTACACTACATATTTTTAACATAAATTGAAAAAAAATGTTTTTAAAAATATTGAGATTCTATATATTATTTGTATTTTATATTTCTTAAAATATATATATAATATATATATATATTTTTTTTTAAATAAACATTTCTTTGGGGAGTCGCGCACCCAAAGCGCACATTCCTCGATTACTGCGCGGAACCTAGCCGCCATTTTAGGATTGTTGTGTAGGATCCATGTAGGGTGTGCAATGGGTGCGTGTTTCCCTACGCGATTGCTATGCGACTTGTACGCGACTCCTGGCGCATACGCGACATGTATGTATTATGTTACGCGTCGCTCGTGCGTTTCCGCGTGAGGTCATCTACATTTTGGACGCGGTGTGTGCGCGACTCCCACAAAATTTCTTAATGTCTAAAAAGATATATATATGTATTTAATATAAATATTAAGGCAAGACATTATCTGAGCTAATCAGAAAAATAATATTCTTTTAGTTTTAATAAACATATATTACTTTTAAATGTAATTTCGTGAAGTCGCGCTGGCTGCGTGCTGCATGTACACACCCTACGCGGATCCCATGTGACCACAAGAAAAGAGATTTGATTGCTTCATACCACTTCGTATTTTAACTATTGAAGGACCCCACCTATTTCAATCACTCTTCTTAGACCTTCCTTGGGAGAAGACCTGTGCTGAGAAGAACTTCATTTTTCTTAATTGGAAACCTGAATGTACTTTCTGCAGACAAAAATGGCTACACCACTGCCACAGTCTGATTCTGGACCATTCAGATGTAGAGGGATGTCTACTAGAACCTCCCCGTCCCGAAAAATACACATCCATTGTATGGAAATTTTTCACTTTTCCGGAGGGAAAAAAGAAAGTTAATGCCACCAAGGTGACGTGTAAGATTTGCAAGGCTGTGTTATCCAGGAGAGATCCTAATAAGAAATACTCCTTTGGCACTGCAAGCATGCCGAAGCACCTACAATCTCTGCATCCAGTCAATTACGCTAATGAAGAATGCAGAAGACTCCGCCAAAATGCACCTCCACCACCGGCAACTGCAAGTACCTCTGAGGCATCACCTTCAACCTCCCATCCGGACATACGTCCACAAAAATAAAACAAAAAAAAAATCGTTCAAGAAATCAAAAAAATGTATAAAACTACAAAAAGAAAAAAAGTTATTTTCAGAACTAACTACTCTGGTTAAAAAAAGAGCTAAATTTGTATGCAAGTGTGTGAAAGTTTAGATTAAGGTATGTGTAGTGCATAATTGATTAAACAATGCATTTGTGATGTATGGTGAATGTATAAGTGCAGAACTATAAGGAAGTGCTGCAGCATGACACTGTAAGCTCTTTAGCTACAGCGTGCTGTGGTACTTCCGAAGCACAGGGATGCAACATATGTCCATAAATATGTTGTAAGTCTATGCTTCCCTCTGCACTGCTGCCTAAACTGCAGCCATGTGGTGACACAGGCGCCATGGTGCAAGGATATCTGTCTCATGTGGAGTTTGTTTTTGTGCAAAAAGACACACCTTCCTGCACAAAAACAATCAGTGAATGCATTTTCTCTTTCAATGTATGCTGTGCATTGTAGCATATATTGAAAGAGAAAAAATGAGGAGAAATAAAAAGAATTCTCCTTATTGTGCCTTGCTACATCAATTGGAGGATGGTGCAGCATTCACACACATGTCCAGATTTATCCTTTCTGATAAATCCGGTGATGTGTCTTATTCTATGACTGTTCTGTGCAAACACGCACAGCAACACTTATAGAACACCCTTTCAACGCAAAGTGGTATGTATGATGAGGTCGTATTTACATGGAGAAGAAAAGGTATACAGAGTGCCTTTTCCTCTCCTTGTAAATATGAAAGAGTGTTTTGCCCTATCACTATGTAACAAAAAGTGACATATTGTTGGCACAGGATGCTTTCTACACATATCTGGTGGGTTGGTTGGCCCCCAGTGACACTCAGTATTCGTGTTATTTTTATCCTGTAACTTAAAACGCCCACAGAGCATCTTTCCACACATATCAACTCCGTCCATCTCCCCTTTCTTCACCTGTGTGCAAACACAGGCCATTGTACATTTTAATACTTAGGCCCCCATTAGGATGGCGGGCGGACTTTGCCCGCCCGCCATCCCATTGTGGAAAGGGACCGCCCTCCATAAGGGCAGGGGTCCCGTGGGGTGAATTAGGATGCATTTTGTATTTTTACCTCTCGAAGAAATTCAAGTAAATCATCCCAAGCATACTCAGCACAGCTTAGGGTAAGGAACCATGTAGGAGCTCCTAAGTTCCTTAGCGTACATTTAAGTTATCCATGATGACTGTACCACGCTGACATGCCATCAGATTAATTAGCTGAGATTCTAAATGACCATCTCTCTGGTGCACTTTATATCAATGAAATCCTTTGCAGAAACATTTTGCAGATGTACTCATGTTTTCAATATGTGATTGACTGCATATGAAAGTCCAGACAAGTCACTCTCAAACAAAAGATGAAATATATATATGGGATACATTGTCGAAATCTTGGAACTTCTGCATACAATCTTGTTGTCCGATATGCAGATGCAGGAATCTGCCCAGGCCGTTCATGATATTGTCCTCATTTTCCTGTTGGGAACAAATGCAGAAAACAACGAGCTTCCAAGCTTTCTTCCCATACACTCATGGGACTTCCCTTTGCTTTTTTCATTTGGAATAACTCAATTGAATTCCCTATCACTTCTTTTGAATGAAGTGGATGTACACTGTAATATTCATAGATTTTTTTCACTTCTTGACATGTCCACTTTTTCAATTTGTCCACTTGACGTTTCAGTATCTTCTGCTAAAAGTATTTCTTCTTCTCCCATATAAACATTTTTATAGTACTCATTGTTTTTATCAAATACAAAGTTGCCTTTTGCACTTTCCTAACATCCACTAACTCCTGCCAGATTTTCTTACTTTTAGAAGGCACACCATTAACTAGAAAAACTAGTGGTTCATTTTCTACACTCTCTACACCAATAGTTTCAATATTTTTCTTTAAATCTAGAGATAAATATACAACTCTTCCTTTTAATCCTCTAAGTAAATCTGAAGGAGGTAATTTACCTGGTTTAGGCTCCATACGAACAATAGCCTGAAACGGGTGTACACATTGAATGAGAATAGACTCATAGGTATTTAAATCTATCAGTTCTGGAGGAATAGCAAATAACTCTAGATTATTATGAATAGCTCTGGCAGGCATTTTATTCTCATCTAATTTGTTATACCAATATTTACAAATACGCTGATCAGAACCCAAATCAAAACAATTCTCTACCAACAAATAAGTTGCAAATTCCTTCCACTTATCATTATTTTCTCTTTCACTTTTTAAATACAGATCAACAGTCCTAGTCTGATTTTTATAGTGAGTTCTCCGACAACAAATACAAAAATAATTTGGCCTTTCACCTGAAATCCCCTTAAACTTTGTCATTTGTTCTTCAAAAATGTTTTGTAGTAGTATGTTGCACATTCTCTTCAACATTTTCTTCTATTAATGTCTCAGTTTCTGCACTCTCTTGTACAAGACCAAAGTAACAAAACTCATATTCATCACAAACCTTCTTCACATCCGATACTGACCCATTCAAAGGAGCACTGTTCAACTCATTTAATTTTAGTGCTGGACTTTTTGCATAATACAATCTTCTGACTAATTTCCGCATTTGAGAATAATGTACTGCTAACATCCTGAAATGATGAAAACACTTTGACATACTTTCCTAGAAAGACAAGCCTGAGAATGACCTTGCAAACCAGTATTTCTTCTCACTCTGCAAGGGTCTAGTCCTTGCAACATCTTAATCTTTTGTTTTACACTTGTTTTACTATATTTTCATAAGAAATTGCGTAAAATATCAATAGATTCTTGTCGTACACTACAAATACTACAGCAATCCCAAGTGTACACTGGGGCTTTAGGACGTCTGCCTAGAACTTCATCAGCTATCACTTCTTCTGCATTTCTGGGATCCATCTTCTCTTTCTCAATTGGACAACCATTTCTAACCTCATAAGCTCGACCACTGGCATCATGCATGCAATAAATCATTGGTCTGAAAATAACTCTCTTCATTAAAGAAAGGCTCTGAACTTGAACCATGTTTCCATTCACCCAAAAAAAATAACAAACTTTAATCCTGTTGATTACTCTTTTCCTCTTACTTTTGGCCTTCATTAAACGGATTGGTTTATCTAGTGATCGAATTCTGTTTAAAACTAAAATGAAGGGGGGCGGGCCAAGATGGCGACCTGACCAGACGTGGAGTACTGAGGCTCCCCGCCGCGGCCCTTCGCCCCTGGCTGACCAATAAACATAGTCACCCCAAACTGTGCTGCAAACAACAGAGGTGTGAGTGGAGGCACAGAGGCTACATAAAGAGGGGTCTGCTGTGCTACCAGACCCATGAAGTACCCATAAACTGACCTGCAGTGGGATCCAGCGCCACAACGACAAAATGGCGCCCAGGCAGTAGCACACTGTGGAAGGAGGCGCGCGTCTTCCCTGATCTGCAACCAGGTGCCACCAACACAGCAGTGCTCCGTGCTTCAGGGCGGAGAGAGGTGGGAGCCGACCCTTGATTGATGCGTGCCCGGGTGGTTGTATGAGGGCCCGGAGGTGCGAAAATCAAAGACGGGGCTTCTTGGCCTACAGGTGGCAGGGCGGGACTGAATGGCGCGTATCAGACGCCCCCCCCCGAGGACAGTGAAGCGGGAGCCCAGTGGACCGAGGACGCAGCAGCATTTTTCGGTGCTTGGATGACTGGCCAGACTCCAGGGACAGCGAGGCGCGGGCCTGTTGGACGGTGGGAGAAGCTACAATTGCCAGGGCCGGGGTGCCCGGGGTCTTCACTTCTGCAGCGCGGCCACGGCGAAGCTCCTCCAAGACACGGAGAGATCCGGACGGCCCTCGGACTTTGGGGCCTAAGAGGTAGCAGCACACTGGGCTCATCAAGCAGTAGGGGCCCCAGCACCATCATTCCTGGGCGCTTGGCGCGGATGGCGCGATCTGACCCCAGCCCCCGTATCACTGCATAGTTCACCCAGCAGCGGCTTCTCACTCCATCTACGCGGCAGGCGGTGAGTGATTCCAGCATCGGAGGAGGGGGCGCCGATCTCCAGACAGTGACGCACCTGACTGCCGTGTGGCTGGCTCGGCGGCGCCAAATTTGAGGGCGCGGCTTTGCGGCCTGACAACTACAGCACTGGGCCCCAGGAACACTTTCTGAGCCTCGAGGCTGTTGGGGGGAGCTAAGGCGGCACCTCCCACGAGCGGCATAACCGGGAGTGTTGCCCCCAGGACAGGGGCCCGAGGACATCGCACTCTTCAGGCATGCGGCCTCTGATACCCGCCTGACATTCACTCACACCCGGTATTGTTCCACCACTAACCCTTACATAGAGGGCCAATAGCGCAGACATAGAACCAGAGGCCAGGCCACCACCAGGTGAGAGACGGCGCATTTAGAAGAGACACTGGGCCCCAGTGATCCAGAGGCCAGCAGTGGGGAACCAGCCTGGGAGGGACCCACAGGGAAGGGAACCTACAGAGACAGCAGTGCAGCGGGACGACAGGGGCCACCGAAAGGGGTCAGTGGGTTGGTGTTTGCCACTCCCCCTCCCCTCACACCGCCACACGGTCCCCCAAAAAGGTGAAGAATTTCCCCATGGCCTCCTTGGACCCCCTCCCTCTCCAGCACAGTGTCAAGTCTCAACCGCAAGGGAACACCACCGGAGACAAACGGCCTAGTATGGCCAACACAAGGAAAAAGGGTGAACGCACGCTCACGGACATGCTCCTTAAAGGCCCTCCCAAGAGTGACAGAGGGAACCCCTCTCCAGCTGCGTCAAAGCCACACACTGACTCAGGGGATGGGGAGGTGCCCATCACCAAGTAATTCCTGGAGACCCTATTCAACTCCCTGCGGGAAGTTTTCCTCAAGCTAAAACAGGAGGTGGCGGGGGAGGTTCCGAGAGATACGCCGAGAGGTGGATGGTTTGGGTGAGTGAATGGCGGCCGTCGAGGACTCGGACCAGACTAGAAGCGAGGAAATCGAACACCTCCAGAAAGACATTATCCACCTCCGAGACCAACAGATAGACCTACAGGCGCATGCAGAAGATCTCGAATATAGGTCTCGGCGCAACAACATTCGGGGCCGTGGCGTCCTGTCTCAAGCAGAAAGAGCGGACATCAACAGATACTTGCAAGGTCTGTTCTGAGAGATTTTGGGGGAGCCCGCGGACTTCGAGATTCGTATAGACAGGGCGCACAGAGTAGGGTTGGCGTGGCGCGCACCCGCTCCGCACCCGGACATATTGACCTTTTTACCTGACTTCCCTTTAAAAGAGAGAATTCTCCGCGCAGCCCGACAGATGCAACAACTTCAATACCAGGGCTACCCAGTGGCTCTCTTCCAAGACCTGTCGGCCATTAGTCTTCAAAAGAGAAAAGCGTTCAAAGTTGCCACGATGTTCCTGCGGGAAAAGGGGATTTCTTACTCATGGGGACATCCATTTCGCCTGATTTTCAAATGGAACAGAGCCTTGCAACATTGAGATCTCTTCAGGACACTTGCGCTCTGCTAGGCATTGATCACAACGAGTGCTCGTTCTCCCCCAGACTATCCCTGCAATCCTCACGGGGAGGGTGGCAAAGAGTTGGCCGCAGAATATCGCCCACAGCGGAACTGAAATTGAACCCAGTCACTATGTCGCAAGAACGAGCCATGGCCATCCAGGAGGTGTCCAGAGACACATCGGCAACGGAATGATTTGTCGGAGAGACAGGGACTCTTTGGCACTACGACAATATTGGTCCAGTAGGGGAGGTAGTCGGGGGCCGCAGAGGCCGCCATGACTACACGCCCTACTAAGAAACTTCACCACAGGCCTGTGATATGAGTTTCCAGGACTGGGACTATGACACACTGTTGGGGGTTTTTGTTTGGGTTAGGGTGGGGGGGCCGAGGGGTGAGGTCCAGGAATGGGTATGTTGGGGAGTTGGGGATTGGGGCCGGGGGGTTGGGGCAGAGGGTTGGAGGAGGGTTTGGGGGGGCGAGGATACGGGGGATGGGGGAACCAGTGTGTCGCACAACTGGAGGGACTACATGCGCCGCCGGAAACAGGCAGCTCCCAAGGGTCTTTCCATCTTCATAACTAATGGGAACCATGTCTGTTAACACCCTTAGAGTCATTACCCTGAATGTAAAGGGGCTTAATAACCCGGTCAAGCGGCGGGCGGTGTTGTCATACCTGGAGAACTCAGGTACTTTGATCTGCTTTGTACAGGAGACGCACCTTCTCTCCAAGGACTGGCCCAGAATGCGCTCCAGAGCCTTTCCTCGCCAATTCTACTCTTCCACTACCGAGATGAAAGCGGGGGTAGCCATTCTGTTCGCCAGTCACTTTAAAGGTCACATGGGGGACAAGGTTGCTGAAATCAAGGGCAGGCTTCTGGCTTATAACGTGCGGGTGGGGGAAATGTCCATGGTCATTGGTTCTATATACGTTCCAACCTCCGGGCAAGAGTCGTTCCTTAAAGGGGCCCTGTCTGACGTCCTTACTTTCCCAACACGTTACACACTAGTGGGGGGTGATCTCAACCTGGTGATGGACCAAGACTAGGACAGATCAGGTCACTGATATGGCGCCACCGGGGTGATTTCCCTGGAGGGGAGGGAATGGTTGACTAGCAGAGGCCTTTCAGAAATTTGGCGGGTTGCACATCCCGAGAGGACTGAGGATGCCCATTAAACCGAAGTTATTTAGGTTTCACATGAAAAAGGACTTTATGGACAAATGGTACGCTGTACTAAATAAATGCTCCTTAGATTTGTTACTCTTATTAATCGAAGAATTGGCAGTAGTAATTAAAGAAATCATGGAAGAGATTTCATTGATAGAATCCGACTTAGAAAGTCGGATGGATGCTGGAGATTGAGCAAAATTTCTTGAGGATATGAATTCAAGACTAGACGTATATACAAAAGACATACAAGAAGGTAAATTGAGGAAGTATAAACGAGAACATACGTCAAGAAAACAACTAATACTTCATCTCAAGAGAGTGTGACCTCAGAGAGTGAAACCAGCACCAGTCGAGCACCCCCAATTATTCAAACATCAGCCACAGGAGCTACAGGAGAATCTAGTACAGGAGGAGCGTCAGGCAGCAAGACGTCTTTTTCTCCACAGGACGGGGATATAAGCCAACCACCAGGAAAATCAAAAGGAAAACCAGGCGAGGCAAAATAAATATCAAAACCAAACTTGAGGAGCACGAAACAAACATAGTGGTAAACATTTCTACTCAGACCATGACTAACCAACAAATTAAATCACTCAACAAAGGCTTCAATTTCGTGCCTACTTATCACACCAATCAACTTGAAACTGAAATTGATTTCTTCAAGTTTATGAGAGTATTACGCCTGAAGTATTTCTTTATGAGCATTCCGGATCCTGGAATTACACGTGCAGGAACTGAGATTGAGGAGTTCAGACCAAAATCTTCTTTCATAGCTCCTACGTCACACAAGATATTAGACGCTTTTGAAAACCTAGTATTGAATGATTTAAAGAAGATCAACACAAGGAAGAAGAGAACCATGAATCTTTCCAAACAAGAGAGACAAATTTTGAAAGAACTAGCTGAAGATTCCAATATACGCATTGAGAGAGCTGACAAGGGAGGAGCCATTATTATTATGGATCAACAGTTTTATGAAAACAGAGTCAGAGAGAATATTCATGATGCTGAAATATATTTGAAACTGGACAAAGATCCTATAGAAGACCTTAAAATGACCCTCAACCTTATACTTGATCAAGCTGAGAACATGAAATGGATTTCAGCTAAAACCAGACAATTCTTAACAATGCAGCACCCCAAGCAACCAAGCATATACATGCTGACCAAGATCCATAAAGACCTTCACAAACCTCCCTTTCGCCCTATAGTCACAGGATGTGGAACCATCTTCGAGCCCCTGGGCAAGTACTCGGATCACTTTTTACAACCCTTTGTACAGACCTGGTATTCGTACACCAAAGACATGACCCATTTTTTGCAGAGACTAGCCACAGTTCAATATAAAGAAGGTCTGATTATGTGTACTCTGGACGTAAGAGCATTGTACACCTCTATTCCCCACATTGGTGGAATTGAAGCGGTTGAATGGGCTCTCCTTAAACAAAATGAACTGAGAGCTGATAAAGTATTCCTTTTGGAACTTTTACATTTTTGCCTTCATCACGGGTACTTTAAATATGGGAACAAGTTCTTTTTACAGAATAAAGGAACTTCCATGGGATTTTCCGGAGCACCCGCGTATGCGAACACCTATATGGCAAGATTTGAGGAGGAATTTTTACTTGCAGATCCAGAATGGACGGATAACGTAACTCTGTATTGTCGCTACATCGACGACATCTTTTTGATATGGCACAACAGTAAGGAAATGCTTGAACAGAAAATACTTCAACTTAACACACTGGATGAGAATTTGCAATTCACTAAGACTATAGAAAACAGGAAGGTTCCTTTTTTGGATGTTTTAGTAACAATAGAAAATATGGAAATTCACACTGAGGTATACCACAAAGTGACAGACAAAAACACAGCTTTGATGTACAACAGCTTTCACCCCAAAAACCTAATTGAAAATTTGCCGTATTCACAGATGTTAAGAGCCAAGAGAATCTGCACGGACACAGAGTCATTACAGCACAATCTGGAAATAATCACAGACAAATATCTGGATAAAAAATATCCTGAAGCTCTCTTGGAGAACACTAAACGCAAGGTAGAAGAAAAGACCAGGGAATCATTATTAACAACAACAACCAAACCTGAGAAGAGTCGCCAAGTCTTTGTATCAAAATACTCTACCAGTTCCAGAGAAATTAAAAAGAGCATTAACCAGCATTGGGTGATACTTAGTAATGAAAGTGACTTTCAAGGACAATTTAAAGAGAGACCTATTTATGCCTACAAAAGGTCCAAAAATATCAAAGAAATGCTAAAATTGTCAACAAGGAACTGTTAAATCTAAGGTCAAGGGACAATCGATATTTGCCCGGCGGTATCGCCTCTTTAACCCACGAATTATTAATCAATGAAGAGGCAGGCGCTGGAGACGGGAAGGCAGGAAACAAGGTTTATTCTCTCCGGAGGAGAACACATCAGTTCGGACAGCAGGTATCGTCATGAGGTGCTCTAACCGCATCTCTGAGGCCTGGCCTCTTATACACATTTTCATCATCTTTATTGCAGGTAACACATCTTTGTAATGCTTTGAAGTATGAAAGGACATCCTCTGAATCTCCCCTTCAGGCCCGTTCCCACACACATTTACAGTTGAAGTCCCCACCCAGGTCACAACAGGTGATGATTATAGCGCAGCGGGACATTCCGCCGATTCACGGAATGTGGGGGGTTTGATCGGATCTCATAGGGTGAGGGCTTTGATTAACTGGGGGGTCCTTTGATGAGGGAAGCTTTCTACTGTACGGGGAGGGGCAAGGAACAGTATCGGCAGAGCTTGGTGTCGGCCTGGGAACGAGGAAGACAAACGGGCACACAGGAAACGGGGATTTGTATCAAAGAGGGCTTGGGACCATGAAAGGAAGGAAGGGAGGTGTCGCGCTGGGGACAGGATGGGGTTCTGAGGCAGAGCTGCGCTGAAGAGGGGTTTATGACCCAAGGCATGTGCGAGCGGGGGTTGTCAGAGTGCGGGCTTCGTGAGGGAGGAGGGCTATGCTGGGGGCCAGTGGCATGCAAAAAAAGGGTTGTTCTGATCGAGGCACCTAAAATGGCGGGTGCGCACGACAAAAAGTGTGGCATCAGGGAAAAGGGCAAGATGGCGCAGATAATGTTTACCAGACCGTACTAATTTTCCACAGTCCTCCCTTTAACATATCCAAGACATCTTGCTGGCCTATTTCCAATTCATGTCGACTACGGTGGTCATAGGGAAAGAAGTAGGTACCCAGGTGAAGGAGTTATAAACATTACATTTTAAAATCTTTCATCTTTGGAGGCGGGTCTATCGATAAAAACTCGTTTGCAGGAAAGTCATAGTAATGCAATAACAGACAAAGATGATTCTGTAGTGTGAGCATTGGGTACATTTCATCATTACATATGTGAGTTCGGTTTATATTTGGTTGGAGCATAATTAATACAATGGTGGCTGGGAGAGAAATGAGACGTAGTAGAAACGATAATTGAGGGTGTCAATGTTCAAAGTTAATGAGTTCTCAGCATTCTTTGTCGTCTTTTGTTGGCGCTGTGGAGCACCGGCGGTGGAGCTACGGGTCCAGCTCTATTCTAGGTCCGCGTTGCAGGGCATGACCTTTTCCTCACGTTTCTGGTCAAAAAGGTCCTTTTCGCCCTGTGTCCTTTGAGTTGATTGTCAAAAAGGTTCAGATGGAAGAAGAGTGTGTAGTCCATAGGGTAGGTCGGAGAAAAAGGGGGGGATGGAGCTGGGCCAAATCGGGAACAGATCAGGGGGGCGGAAATTTCAGGTAGGCGGGCTCATGACTGAATTCAGAGAGCGGGGACTTTTCGGCACATGTTGAACATTGAGCAGGGGCATCAGGTCAGCCCTTTCCTCTCACTTTAACGGAAACAGTGCCTCGTCCTGCAACTCCTTCCTGTCGCGGTCTCGCCTTAGCCAATGTCGCAGATGTTCCGCGATCTGTAGTCAGGCCACGTGCTCCCACATCCGGTCCTTCTTTCCTCCGACAGTCGTACCCTTAAATGAGTTTGAAAAGACAGTCTTTAGAGAATTGGCAGAGGAAGGTAATCACATAAGTCTATTTCTCTCCCAGCTCCAGGCAAAAATGGAAACGTCCGTTATATTAGGGTTCGCAACTAACATATAAATGATTGATGACGGGCCTGCTGGATTTACTATAACTTTCCTCCACAGAGTACGAGCCTTACAAAGCTATACCGTTCTCCTGGGCTTTATATTAAAAAAACGCAATGTGCTATCACCATGGTCTGATAGGTATCTTTCTGAGAGATGAACATAGGCTAAACATTTTTCATTCTATCAATGCATCCTGCCTTTTAGCTACACATTTTACTTTCAACAGGGTTCATTGCAACGATTCCTTCACTTCGGTCTAATCTTAATTTTGCAAACATCGTTCTAGTTTTTACATGGCCTCTTACAACCTGACTACTTAATTAAAAACCGGGGTTTTATGGAAAACAACTATGGACATAGAAAACTGTGGTAAGGGCGTAAATAGACCCATCTCTTACAACCGGGGGTGGGGGACAGTTTTATAACTCTCGTCTGGGGCAGCTGATACGAAACAGGGGGCGTTCCGGGAACATGAGGATGTTTCGATCACCTTTACTGTTTGGGTATTGCGACAATTCGGGACGGGGAAGGTCGCGTTATCTGAGGCATCTTTTTATAACACAGGAGCCGCTGACATGTAGTTCCCTTATTTTCGGGTCAGATTAGGGGACCTCAGTCGTCTTACCTGTCCTTTCCCTAATGGCCAAATCTCGGTTTCATCAATTTTTAGCAGAAAGGAGAGGTAGTGACACGGCGTCAGGGTGATTTTTATTTAGGATAAATTTTGAGCAAATACTTGTGGTATTTGGAGCCAATTGGGTGGTGCACTAGGGGTGGCGGTTTGCCAATTTAGATGCTAGTCGTTCGGAAGAGCGAGAGAGAGAGAGAGAGAGAGAGAGAGAGAGAGAGAGAGAGAGAGAGAGAGAGAGAGAGAGAGAGAGAGAGAGATGTGCAACAACAGGCTAAATAGTACACGTGCGACATGGGGAGTGGCCGTGCATTAAGATAGGCTTTTCAGCGCATTATACAACATAAGACCTTACGGGTCTGTGTTAGAACGTGGAAAGCATGCAGTTTGGGATGGACGAGCATTAGGCCGGGTCCAGGGGACATGCATCGAGTAAAAAAAAGGGGCACCATTGTCGCATTTCTTGCATTCTCGGTCCTTTAACCAGTTAAGTCCACGCGTCAGTCATACACAAACATCATCTCATAGTTTCAGACATACGTGACAGGTGTCCATTCACGCAAGGGGGACAACATTCGAGCATATCAAAAGCACGGGTACGAAAGTCTTTTACTTACCTCATACTCGTCTTATCTCCTCGGGATAGAATCCCTGGGGTTGTGGTTTCTGGAGCCAAGGGGGGGGGGGCGGTGAGTCCTTACAGGCTGTGAGTAGGAAAACGTTAGAGAATCAGAAGCACTTAGCGCGAGGTTTCTAGTTGGTAGGTGTATTTAGCTATCGGGGTCCTTAAATCTCTTCCAATGCTGTGATGTTCTAAGGTTTATCAGCTCTTCGGTCAACTCTGTTCCCTAGTACCTTTTGAGTGTCGTATCTTTATAATATTCTATTATTTACATCGTTTCACTTTACCCATTCTTTATATTCCATCTTTTACACCGTTTCGCCTTACCCAACCCCAGAAATCGAGGTCTTTCTCCATGCGCGAGTCCCTGAGTCAGTCGCATATTTGACGGCAGAGTATCGTGTCTCAGATTCGATCCTCCATCCGGGGCTGGGCAACCATCTTCTATTAACCTTAAAGAGAGAGCAGAGTAGGGTGCACAGAAAAGAACTCTCCCGCCGTTCCCATATTTTAAATAAAGCATGCAATACCCGTTCATAGTTTCGAAAACCTTTATTTTCACAATCGTTCAGCATGTTGATAGGACAGTGTGATCGGGGTTGGCCGGATACGGCAATGGCTAAAGTGCGTACAGTAAGGGGGGGGGCTATTTTGTAGGATTAAAAACATGCTTTAAGAGGTTCATTCATTCATTTGCAGGGAACTAAAAACGTCTATCGAATAGTTGAGGGACCAAGGGGCATTCATTTCATAATTGGAAACACAGTTGGACTAGTTGTAATCAAATTCCTATAGGTATACCATGGGTGTGTGTTATAAGCGAGGTTACATGATAATATCATAATGAATCGTACATTTGAAAAAAACAGTTTTCATGGGGCCCTTCTACATGTTCATCGAGTGAACCCTCCCTCTTTTTCGTCAAGTGTACAAAGGATCATATATATTTTTCAGAGCATCGAGTCTTTTCAGCTAAAAAAACACCACGAGGTGTTCGTGAGTTCCTATTGATACCGGCGCCATTTTGGGCGGGGCCGGGTTAGTCCGGAAGTAGCGTCAGGGAAAAAATGTTTCCTACAACCGGCAGTTGGACCAGAGTCCTTTTCGGCAGTTCGAGAATTCATGCTAACAGAAGGAGTGGCTATGTCATGCTTATTTCGTTAGCGATCAAGGCAGTTGTTCCTCACCGGAAGTCTGCAGGGGCCGAGGGCTCCTGGGACTTTTGTAGAATCTTCAAAGCTGTGGAGGTGCTGTCGGAGGTGGGGGCTCGTGCCCCGGTGGACAAGCGTCCGAGTTACATTGCTGGTCAAAGTTACTCTAGCGGCCTAGACCCGCCTTCCAGGGGGCCCAGACGCCATTTTGCGGTCCTGCAGCAGCCGCCCTTTGTCCAGTTTGCAAGAGTGGAGGAGACCTTTTGGAGTGAAAGAAAAAGGAACTCTGTTGTTGTAAGAGCAGGACATTCGGCTAGGGTGCAGCTGTGGCGCCCCCACCTGGGGGGGCGAGGGAGACTCGTTCGCGCCGTCTCCCTCTCCCGGTGCACTCCATGCCGCTCTCTTTCATGGGCATGCACGATGGCCTCTCCACATCCCGTGCTCCACGAGTCCCATGTCCAGTGCTGCGGAAGTATGGGCACCTTTGTGTGTTCGGTGCTGCGCAAGTATTGGCGCCGCCCGGCTGGAGGATTTCGGCGCCGGGCCGGGGGGCTGGGAAGCCTCCTACCTGTGGAGGTGGGAGAGGCTCGTCCGCGTCACCTCTCCCTCCCAGTCCAACCTCCAGAGTTGTCGCAGCCATTATTCAAGTGGCGCCGGGCGTGCTGCTGCGGCCATTACGGAGGAGAAAAGAAAGAAGTGGCGCCTGGCGTGCTGCTGCGGTCATTACGGAGGAGAAAAGGAAAAATGTCCCGTCCGTCTCTGGGCCGGGCTTCCGGTGGATGTCGGCCGGACGCCCCTTGCTCTGGCCCCATGAACGGGTTCCTTGGCTTATCGGCTGCAGCCGGATCCAGTTGGCCCCAGTCCCCGGCCATTGGTGGCCGGACCGGGAAGACATGTGGCGGGACTACCTGAAACTCCCACGCGCCACCGTGGCCGGACTGGGGGAGAGAGAGAGAGGGGGGGGTCGAGGACATAGACATTCCCCCCCTACAACTCTTCGGTGTGGTCAAGGTGATCCCCTGGCTGGGTCCCGCTGGCCCGTGTCTCTCCTCCGGCTCCACCCTATGTTACGATTTCCTGGCCGACTGTTGGCAGCAGGACCCGCCTTATATGGGTTGCTGCCGGCTGGGCGTAGCCGTAACCCTGCCCTACTTTGGAAGGTTCCAGAATGGGGGGATGTTCTGCTGACTTTCATTTTCTACAGTTTACCGTTCTTGTTTCTAACGTTTCTTGTTGTTATGTTAAAATAAAAGTTCATGTTCATCAGTGGCCTACTGATTTCGATCTCCCATTCCTTTCTTTCCAGGTTGTTTCATGCTAAGGCTTCTGTTCAGTCAAGTTAAGTAACACGGAAACACAGGCAGAGGGATGACGTAGATTCATGCATCACGTACACACAAACTCAGACGGGGAGACAGTACAAATATTATATAAAAAGGACCCAAGACAAACATAAAACAGTTATTGGCCATAATTATCTTATTTCTATATGCTGCGCATACTTTTTGTTAGAGCAATGGGGCAGGCTTTAGTTATATGCCTATAAGGATGCCGAAGAAAGGAGGTAGTAGGTTTTCAGACATTGGCAATATCCCTAGTCCTCTCGGCGAAGGATACTTGTGTAACCCTTACCTCGAAATACCCTAAACTTTTCCCTACTTGGCTAAACGTAAGGATGCTTGATCATGTGTGTACATTATTCTTTCTGGTTTCTTCGGGGTTTGTCGTCTGTTAATTTAGAGCTAGACTGGGTTTCCCGCCTTAGCGTTGTTTGATCTATGAGGACTCGAACATGTCGTTGAAATCGGCCTGGCGAAATCTGTGCCATCGGGCATAATCAAACGTGGTGGTTCTATCTGGCCTGTCCATGTCAGTCTGATTCATCTTTGTCTCGCGCCTTTTCCCTTTCTGCCGGCCTGTTATTCCTGTCGGTCCTCTGCTCCTACTCACGTTCAGTAGAGTCGGGCATTGGGCTTTCCAGTGCCCGGCATATCTACAAAAAGCACATTGGTTTTGCCCTAAGTCTGGCCGTCCTGTGCGTAGTGTCGGGGGATTACTTTCGGGACTTTGTGTTCTGGGGTCGTCCTGTCGATATGTTCCTTTACCTGCTCTGTCCTCGTCTTTATTCTTTCGTTGCGTTGCTTCTTTGCGCCACATACCGAGGCAGTCGAGCATAATAGGCGTTGTCTTATTATCACGAAGGGCTATTTCTAACGTTTCTATTTTATCAAGATCGAAGGATCCTATCAGTGGCCACTGTTTCTCTTGACTTTCTTTGGTATACCTGTGCCACAGTTTACTATAGGCTATGGTAACTAATCCATAGTTTACGAACATGTCTTTATTAGGGGTGCCTTCCAGCGGAGCTAGATGATCCACCTCTAATAAACGGTCCGGGCTGAACCAGCTATCGACCAGTGGGGAGAAGACAGACATGACAGCTCACAACGAGGGACAAAAAGTCAGCACTGCCTATCTTATCACTGCGCGCAAAGACTAGACAGAATATTTCTATTCTGCGTTGTTTGCAGGCAGTGAATACCTCATGAACCAATAAAAATAAAAAAACAATTCAGTGGGAAGAATAAGTAGATTCGCAAAAGGTCTGCTTCCTCTACCCTTTCACTATCTGCAAAGGGGAACCTGTTCTTTCCTGTTTGTAGACAGAGAATCTCCAGAAAACAATCCGCGAACAGTAGCTCGGGGTCAAAAACAGTTAATCAGTGGCCGTTAATAAATAATTAATTCAGTGGGGGAGGAAGATAGGCACGACGGCTGCGTTACCTATCCTTCACTGTTTGCAAGGAGAAAGAGCCTACTGTTTCTTCATGTGCAGACAGTGAATCTCCAAATAGGTCAACAAAGAGTAATACTAGTATTTTCTGAACAATTAAACAATTATTTCGTGATTCGTCGTGTCTACACGACCTTACCCGGACCGTATGGACAGTTTCTTGTCTTCCGAATCCAGCGCCCGATCGTCCTCTTTTCTTTGTATTCCTCGCAGCACTCCTGATGGTTCCCAGTCAGGACCGTAGATCACTCGAGAGAGGTCTGTTCGGAACCAGTGAAGTTCGGATGATCGGCTGCCAGACGAGGGTCTATTGGGCAAGAGCTCTCCCGATCGTTGCAGTCGTTCACTCTGTCCTCAGGACCTCTCCCACTGGATCCACGAGTCGCTGATGGGCCCCACGCTTGGGACGCCAATTGTTAAATCTAAGGTCGAGGGACAATCGATATTTGCCCGGCGGTATCGCCTCTTTAACCCACGAATTATTAATCAATGAAGAGGCAGGCGCTGGAGACGGGAAGGCAGGAAACAAGGTTTATTCTCTCCGGAGGAGAACACATCAGTTCGGACAGCAGGTATCGTCATGAGGTGCTCTAACCGCATCTCTGAGGCCTGGCCTCTTATACACATTTTCATCATCTTTATTGCAGGTAACACATCTTTGTAATGCTTTGAAGTATGAAAGGACATCCTCTGAATCTCCCCTTCAGGCCCGTTCCCACACACATTTACAGTTGAAGTCCCCACCCAGGTCACAACAGGTGATGATTATAGCGCAGCGGGACATTCCGCCGATTCACGGAATGTGGGGGGTTTGATCGGATCTCATAGGGTGAGGGCTTCGATTAACTCGGGGGTCCTTTGATGAGGGAAGCTTTCTACTGTACGGGGAGGGGCAAGGAACAGTATCGGCAGAGCTTGGTGTCGGCCTGGGAACAAGGAAGACAAACGGGCACACAGGAAAAGGGGATTTGTATCAAAGAGGGCTTGGGACCATGAAAGGAAGGAAGGGAGGTGTCGCGCTGGGGACAGGATGGGGTTCTGAGGCAGAGCTGCGCTGAAGAGGGGTTTATGACCCAAGGCATGTGCGAGCGGGGGTTGTCAGAGTGCGGGCTTCGTGAGGGAGGAGGGCTATGCTGGGGGCCAGTGGCATGCAAAAAAAGGGTTGTTCTGATCGAGGCACCTAAAATGGCGGGTGCGCACGACAAAAAGTGTGGCATCAGGGAAAAGGGCAAGATGGCGCAGATAATGTTTACCAGACCGTACTAATTTTCCACAGAACCCCCAAGAGACCTATCGCGGCACAAGGAAGTGTCAAAACTGCGTACAGTGCAACAATGTAATAGTGAGTGACACTGTTAAGCATCCCCACACAGGGGAAACCATAAAAACGAGGCACAATGCAGACTGCAACTCTATGAATCTGATATATGCCATAAAATGCCCCTGCGGGCTCTTGTACATAGGCAAAACTGAACTGAAAATAAAAACACGTATATCAGAACACAAGAGTACCATACGGAATAACAATCCGAACAGCAGTTTAGCTGTACATTGGACCAACAACAGGCACACTATAGCACAGCTTAAGTTCCAGGTGCTCGAGGTAGTTAAACCCACCCCTGGTAAGGATTTGACTAGATTACTACTTCAAAGTGAAGTGTTTTGGATCAGGAGGTTAGATTCTCAAGATCCGAAAGGGATCAATGACCGAGTTGATTTAGGATGTTACCTTTAGTAATTGCCCTACTGTCGCCTGCGTGCGACCTGAGTTCTATGTGTCAAGAGGACATGTGTGAATGTAATCATAAAGACATGTTATTCATTTTAATAAGTATTCTGATGTTTGCAGACTTTATAGAAAGCTAAAAAAAGGGTTTACACCTTCTTCTTTTTCTTTCATCCTTTCTTTACTTCTGTCCATCTATACACAATACCTTCCTAGCAAGCTAAGTCCACTTAATAATGGCGGCCCAATCCAAGTAAAGAACCCTGCAGCACTTGCCACAGTCCGTTTTCTAGTATCAGTGCACAAAGCATAGTACGCGCATGCGGGTTTGATCAACAAGAAGTTAGTACGAACTCCGGCGTCTTGAAGCGGAGCTACGCGGAGTTTATGATTAGCGTAAGGTAAGCCTTACCCCTGTATATGTTAGGGTCTACATTCCCAAACCGAGCTATTATTGAACTTTGTCCTCCGCATTTTTGTAGAAAGCGGATCGAGCCGATCAAGAGTCCCTAGAACCGATACGGCAGCCCCACCTCATCAGTTTGAGACTAACACGCAACACCAAGGTGCGCGTGTTTTGTATTACAACCGTAGAACCTCTTGAACCTTTTTAAACACGACAACTTAGTGTTACTCCTTGTATATTTCAGAAGCAGCTCAGTCACATGATCGTATCCAGTGATTTGTGTTGATCTTTTGACAGACATAGAGTTAAGGTTGGTAACACGAGTTGACGGGTTATTTATTTGGTTAGTGGTATTAGTCGAACAAACTCCTCTTTGGGATTCGAGGGCTTAGTAAATTCTATGGCACAGGTTCTTTTTTCGTCATTCACATCAATCTCTATGTTTTGGATCATCTATCTCTTTTCATACTTAACCCTCTTTTATTCTTCTACTCTAGTCATTTCACCTAGAAGAGTAGCATGTATATACATTTCTGTACACAGAGCGATTTTGTTAAAGACTCTCTGACTGCATACTCTACATTGTTTGAAGGACGTTAACAAGTAGTATGAATTGTTTTGATTTCTTTTAGATACAGCCCCTGAGGAAGGGCCAAGGGGCCCGAAATGCATAGGGCGTCGAAAGCAAGCATGAAAATGTTAATGTTATAACTGTGAATGTAAAAATGTAATCTAATGAAATTTGCAATTGGTTATAAAGTAACTTACATTCCAATAATGAACTAAGTAAACAACAATGAAAAACAATGAAAGGATGTCTTTAATCATGTAAATGTTTTGTTATTTAATATTTGAAAAGAATTTTGTTGAATAGTTGAGTATTAGCACTCCAGCTGGAAGTGCAACAGTGCGCACTAGGTCAAGTGGTCTCGCTTGGTTTTTTCAGGGTTGCACATCCCCTCACTACCCATTACACTTTCTACTCTCACGTGCACCGCACATATGCTAGACTAGATCATTTTATGGGGTTCCCAGGTCTTGCCGCAACGGCCACAGACGTAGACATAGTCCCAGTAGCCCTCTCAGACCACGACGCGGTTACACTCACGATGACCGTCCCACAGATGACTCAGAGGGGCCGGTGGTGCCTGCGGTAGGTCCTGCTGCAGCAACAAGGGGTTACGCTACAATTGCACAAACGCATTACTGAATACCTTGCACTTAATGACACACCTGACGTACCAGTGACAGCGATATGGGGAGCACTTAAGGCGGTGGTGAAGGGAGATCTCATTGCGATATCAGCGGCTGAGGCTAAGGACCGCAGGGATAAAAGGGAGGCGCTCTTGGCGTATGTGTCAGAACTAGAGAGGGTACATAGCCGCACCGGGGCCCCCAGGTTATGGCGGCAGCTAAAAGCGGCCAGGGCGCTACTCGCGGGACTGGACTTAGATCGCGCGGAATATGCGGCCCTTAGGCTGCGACATACTTATTATGTGGGAGGCGAAAAAACAGGGCAACTTCTAGAGAGCAAGCTTATGGCGCGGGTCCAGAGATCTAAAGATACCAGTATTCAGGGCAACCAAGGGCAGGAGCTCCAAGAGGACGTTAAAATTGTGGATGCCTTGCGGGACTTCTATGCCTTGCCCTACAAGGCAGACCCATCTTTAGACACCAGTGGGGGAGTCTTACCTTAAGGAGGTGGCGGTCACCGCACTCAATGAGGCGGGTGCTGCTTCCCTAGACACACCTATCTGGACGGAGGAAGTGATATCCGCAACAGCGCGCCTGAAGCCTCTAAAGGCACCGGGGCCAGACGGTTTCTCCGCCGGGTTTTATAAAGCATTTTGCCCCCTGCTTCCGCCCCTCCTAACTAAGCTATTTAATTCTTTCCAAGGGCCGGGATCAATTCCCCCAGACATGCTCGCGGCAGATGTCATAGTTCTGCCCAAGCAGGGCAAAGATGCCACGCAATGCGCCTCTTACAGGCCCATATCCTTGCTTAACCTCGACCTCAAGCTTTTTACGGGGATCTTGGCGGCAAGACTGGGACCATGTTTACCAGGTATCATAGAGCCCAATCAATCGGAATTCATCCCGAATGGGCAGCGTAGCGACAACACCAAGCGACTATTACATGTCATAGACAAAGCCCATTAACGCCTCCGACGCGGTGCTTCTCTCTGTCGACGCTGAGAAAACGTTTGACAGGGTAGACTGGGGATTTCTGGACAAGACACTAGTGCGCTTTGGTACTGGTAACCGCTTTAGAGCCTGGGTTGCCAGCTGCTAGGACGCGTCATGGGCAACTGTCCGTGTCAACGGCATTGGATCGCAACCATTTGACATCAGACGGGGCACCAGACAGGGATGCCCACTCTCACCTCTACTCTTTGCGCTGTACATAGAACCACTTGCGCAAAGAATCAGGGAAAATCCTGCTATAACAGGCATTACGTTCGGGGGCGAACCTCACACCATTAGCCTCTACGCACATGACATCATCATCCTGGCGGCCCTGGACAATCCCAAGCAGTCCGTGCTGGCTTTTCTGAAAGAAATGGAGGCCTTTGGGAAAGTATCGGGGTTCAAAATGAACACATGTAAGTCCATGACCCTCCCGCTAGGCCGAAACGTTCGCAAATCCGCCAGCGGTCCAATGACATTCGGGGGACTGTCTTCTCGCCCCTCGATCCCCTACCTGGAATCACCCTGACACCTAGTACAGCACAAACCGTCGACCGGAACTATTCAGACCTCTGCACCCGAATTCAGGGGGACCTGAGGAGATGGCGACAACAACAGCATTCGCTGTTGGGTCGTGTTGCAGCGATTAAAATGTCCTTGCTGCCCAAGGTCCTTTATATATTCCAGACCATTCCCGTGACTCCGCCGATAGGAATGCTAAAAGAGTTGTAAGATGCTATACAGCAGTTCATATGGGCCGGGACGCTTCCACGGATGCGCAGACATTTTGCCTATCGGGCACCGCAAGAGGGGGGATCTGGGGATTTCTAACCTCCAGAGGTACTTCCAAGCGACGCAGCTACGCTATCTCTTAGAATGGAACCACCCGAGTCGGAGAAGTGATGGCTCTTCCAAGATAGAGCGATGGCCCAGATGTCGCTGTGGAAGGTCACCTTCCTGAAACGCTCGGATAGACCGGCCTACCTCAATAGGTCTCCTATCACTCGCACGTTACTCAGAGGGGGTCTTACCACCTTCCCTTCACCCATCACTCCGCTGTTTGACAACCCTGCCTTCGGGATGGAGCCACGGGCATTCGAGCAATGGAGAGTCTCCGACTGCAGGTCGGCGGGACACCTCTTTGACCTAGAAGTTTTTCCTCCAACTCGATGACCTAAAAGAACTGTACAACCTATCTGGCCCACGGCGCTTTCAATATTTCCAAATCAGACACTGGCTGACGCAGCCCGATACACGACCACTGGTAGGTAGGCGACTCACAGCTTTCGAGAAGTGGATCTGCACGAAAGAGACCGATAGACAATTGATTAAAGACCTCTATAAAATGATCGGACTGGAGCCACATCCACACCGTTCGGCGGGCCAAAGGAGGTGGGAAACCGAGTTGGGGAGAAGCCTCACAGATAAAGAGTGGGGGCATATATATTACAGAGCATACCGCACAGCTAGGAACACTGCCAGTAGAGAAACAGCAGTTAAAGTCACGTCCTCTTGGTACCTGATGCAAGCTCGACCACACCAAGTTAATCCACATCAGAGCCCCACATGTTGGAGGGGCTGTGACGAAACTGGGACTCTAACCCACCTATTATGGGACTGCGTAGAAGTGAGGGAATACTGGACAGAGGTTCTGAATGACATCAACGCACACTTTGACACAGACATCCCTCGATTTCCAGCCTACACATTACTGGGTCTTCCGAACGCACTCACCTTCCTGCTAAAATCCATCAGAGGTAAACAAATGGGGCTGGCAATGGGGGCGGCAGTTCAGCACATTCTCTCGCTATGGGGCTCATCGAGGTGTCCCACACACACAGGCTGGCTTCATAGACTTTGGTACATTTTGGGCATGGAACGAATCCAGGCCACACTCCCGCAATCCACAGCGTCATTTACTACTGTCTGGCAGCCCTTCCTCACTCTGCTAACCACGGAATTCAATGAAATCACATGCCCGAAGTACCTACGCTTGTTGCGGCTTATTGACATATCCCCCGCCAAAGAGGTCCCTACATAATGGGATGGAGTCAGTCACTATGTTCCAGCACCCTCATAGGACACAAAATGGACACACCTGTGGGGGGGAGGGAGAAGAGGGGAGATGGTGGGGAGTTGGAGGTTTTGGGGGGTTGGGGGGAGTTGTCAATTCAAAAGGGGGTTGGGTACATTGACTGCTGGGGCCTACCCCAAACATGCTCTCATGGACACAGCACTCCCATACAATTTACGAGCCTGTACAACCTTTGCTCCTGGGGGGGCGGGTTACTTGAATGATAGAGGTTTAAATGAGGCTAGTGCTTATTGTATTGTACCGTACCTAATGCACCTGAAAAATAATAAAACAAAGTTAAACAAAAAAACAAAACTAAAATTAATAGTTTCCTTTTTTACTTCAAAAGCCTTTTCAACAATGGATTCAACATGCTTCTTCTTTTTATAAAATAGTGTTCTTTTTCTATATTTCTTCATATCTTTGAGCAAATTATGTAGTACTCTATTATAAAAAATAATTTTCGTATTTCTTTATACTGATTTTGTCTTCTTTTACTATACCTCATATCTTTTGACTGAACATTGGCTTTTTTTTCCTTTCCTGTTATTTTGATTATTTTTTCTGCTTGAAGCATTGCCAGTAGTTTCAACATTATGTACACTGTTTCTGGGCCTAGAAAGTTTCTTAATGAATTACTTGGTTGTCTTACCGGAAGACTTCTTCTTTTTAGCCACATGTTGTTGGTCATCCAATACTTGTTGTTGAGTTTTCTTCAAGTAACTTTCCTTTAGCTTTCTTTTAATCTTTCTTGATTTTTCAGGCATGATAACTTTATTTTAATGATGATAAACAATTTCTGTACAAAATAAACATAAATACATGTATATTAATAACTTTATAACTTATATTTTTCTATTACTATACAAACACATACTATATAAAAATCATCTAACCACTTTCTTTTCTCATCACTAATTGAAATTGTAATTCAAGGTGTATACATAACTGTATAGGAATGGAAGGAGAGTAACAGGGTGTTATGTGCAGTGTATAGAAACTGACTGAGGAATTGTAGACCAGAAACACAAGTGTGAAGGTGGTTAGAGCACTAAATGCATAGTGCATAGGAATTTAAAGCAGTCCATGTCCTAAGGCCTGGCTCGCTGCATGAGTATATGGATACTGACTGAATGATTAGACTACTGCAAGGAGATACACTGGGTGAATTTATAATTGGTTGAGTTTCACTTTAGTGAATGGATTAGTACATGGTACTGGAAGAGTCACTATGGGATTGCAAGAGCAGTCACAGGATGTTTGCTGAACTGCATGGATACTGGCTGGGGAATTGTAGGCCTGAAACACAAGTGAAAAGGTGGTTAGACCACTACATGCATAGTGCATAGGAGTTTAAAGCAGTCCATGTCCTAAGGGCTGACTCACTGCATGAGTACATGGATACTGACTGAATAATTAGAGTACTACAAAGACACATAAAGTTACCAAATGCTTCTCTCACAATGCTTCACAAATGCACACACACTCACAGTGTGATTCTAGTGTAGAAAAGTTAAGTTCACTGCACACATTCCACATATTTCATCACTGCTCTTTAGAGTAGAAACCTGACACATGTTCTAATACATAAGCAATGCCTACTTTCAAATTAAAGAGGAGTCAAAACTTACGCGATGGCCTAGTGCACACTAGACCTTGCTCTCCTCCTCAAGAGTTTACTTCCATGCTATGGAATCTTCCACCAGTTCAAGGACATTATCCATGTGGTGTGTGCTCAGTGTGCTCACAGACTGAAAAAACTCTAACTGTGGACATTGGCACAGAGCGCCCATGGATTTTAAAACATCATACCAATTGTAATAGCGAAAAAGTGATTTATCTTATTACATGCCCCTGTTCCCTTCGCTACGTTGGTATGACCACCAGAAAGGTCAAACTCAGGATCAACGAACACAAGAGTACCATCAGGCGCAATCAACAAGCTACGCGCCTGACTAATCATTTCTCACTATGAAACACACTGCCGATGAGTTGAAGTGGATAGTACTCGAGCAACCTTTTATCCCCCAACATGTCAGTGACATTTCCCATTATCTGTTTATTAAAGAACAGAAATGGATCTTCAGAATGAATTGCGACACTGTGGGGCTGAATGATGAGATCCCTTGGGTCCAAATCTGATGACCCATTGGCCCGCACCATTTTGTATGTTTATTCTGTGTGTTTTATCATCACACGTCCACACGATCACAGTATTACTCAGAAGATCTATTTAATCTTTACTAACTCGAGATACAACCATACGAGCATCACCTCACTATTAACCCTGCCCCTTTTCTGTTCTCAAAACTGGGCAGTTAAACATCTGAAGTAGTTTATGTTTTGACAGCCACTGGGTTTAATACCACGTTCTGGCGTGTATTCTATTCTTTTCCATTTTCCTTAAGATGGCTTTGTTATTACTGGAGTTGTTGTCACGACAAACAACGAAGCAGACTTGTGACGACTCTGCCGTCTGTTCAATTTAACTGAAAGGGCTGAAACAGGCACCGATTGGCTGTTTCGTGACCCAATAGTGAGACTACTTATACCTCCACTTTATAGAAAACCAATCGGGTGGCTATTTACACGTTTCTGCCTTTCTCGACTGGTGCTCTCTCTGGTCCGCCATCCGAATTATAACGGCACAATATATTCTTAAGTTGCATCTGAAAATTGGTAGTATCTTCATTCATTTGCTTGTCGCGATCTGCACATATTCATTTCGAGTCTCCAATACTCCCACGTGAGCTGCCAGTAATCTAAAGATTGCGGCAGAAATAAGACGTTTCGGCTGTTTTCCGATTCCTTTTTGCAGGCGAAAGCGAGGCTCTGATTGGTTGGTCTCCGACCAAATCATCAGATCGTTAACACGTCTACGCTTCAGTAAACCTATCAGTGGTAGGCTTATACACCTTTACTCTTTTGTATTACATGCATCAGTGCGGGCGTTCACGACTTCCTTTCTGGTCCGCTTTTTTCGTCATGATGCATATATTATGACTCTAGTTAAACATTGGAGAAACGGTAACTTCCAATTACACGTTTCCTTCGCGGTCCGCATGTTTTGGATTTAAGCTGCTCGCCTTGTCCGTCTCGTCACCTTCCCCTCAGCTCAGTAGGGGACTGGGGCAACAACGGACAGGTGAGTAGAGAGGCTCGTGGCTCACAAAGATCTGCTTATTCCTAGCGGTGTTGGTAAGGGATTTACCCTATTACCGTCTCTTTTGTTTCTGATAGCCTGAACTTTTGTCCAACTAGCGCTTTGTTTGCTTGCTATAGTATTTGCTTGTGCTAGAATATTTTCTTGCCCTGCATTCAGACTATACTCTACCAACTAAGTATCCTGCATTTTACCATTAACAACAGTTGGCAGACCTGATGCAAGATCAAGTTTTTATCTGGGGGTTACCCCGAATTTATCCAGACATGTACAGTTACCACATGGCTATGTGGCAACTTTATACAGGCAACTATGCACATGTTTCTGTTTTTTTCAATTCTTAATTTAACATGGTCCATCATTACTTGGCTAAGCTAGCTGAGTACCGCTTCCTTTTCTATGCCCATTTTTAACACAAGGAGATTTATACGAAGTGGAACCAATACCAGGAAAGTGATCCTAAAGGTATTTCTTGTTTCCATTTCTTCAGAGCGGGGCCTCATTACCTGAGCGTGTGCCAGGCGAGGTGAGGCCACTCCCAAGTAAATTTTGGGTGAGTGAATAAATAATAAAGTAATGAATGAGCAATGTCTCTTGGCTAGTATATATGTTTCTCACAAATGGTTGCTTTCATATGTTATACTATGTGTCTGTATACACTGTTCTTTTCTAGGAGAGGTGATTCTACATCCATGACTTCAGAAGCTACCACTTATTATCCTGTCAGATGGTAGGTCATTCACGCATGTTATGTAGTCCTCACTACACACTTTTTTGTTGGTATTGTTGCAGTAGTGTTGTTTTCATAGGTCCTGAAGAAAGCCATTTTTTTGGGGGGGCTGAAACATGTCGACCAGTTAACTTTCCATCAGGATAGTAGTATTTGTTGAAACACTATCCACACTCTGTTTTTAACCTTGGCATCATGGTGACCGCCAGAATAAAACTTTTAGGCACCATGTTAGTCAATTTTACATCACTATTTCATTAGCACACATTTTTTGAGCAATGCAACCTTTCTTCCCTCAGCTCTCCACACCACTACTCTTTGGCTTTCCATCACTGGTGGATCCGTTACTAGAGTTCACTCACGATAACAACAGTGAGCAACCTAGTGGATACCAGTCCATACTTTAAAAATCCCAGATGATGAAGTTCCGCCAGTGGGTGGGCTGATGGGTTTTCTTTTTCTCTCTCCTCACTCTTTAGTTTATACACACACTCTCGTAAGAAAGCAGACACTTTCTAGGCCATTCAGACCAGTAGCACCCCATTTTGTGTGTTTTTTACTTTCAAATTCTACCAAAACTTGTCAACAGGATACATTTTAACCAGTTATGTATCTGCAAGCACATGAAGAACCCAAATGCATCTCTGAAAACAGATCCCAAATGTACACAGACTCACAGTGTGATTCTAGACAGCCAACACTATCCCTTGGAATGTATCAAAACACATTTACTGATCTAGAAAAAGTAAGGTGACAGCACACATTCCACATATTTCAATACTGCATTTTAGAGACAAAGCCTAACTCATTTTGCAAATACATAAGTAATGACTATTTTCTAATTCAACCAAAACTTGACAACAAAATTGATTTTTAAGCAGTTATGTCTTTGCAAACACATAAAACACCCAAATTCTTCTCCCACAATGTTTCACAAATGCACACAAATTCACAGTGTGATTCGAGACAAATAACAGTATCCCTTGGACTTTACCAAAAAACATTTACTAGTGTGGAACATGTGAGAAAACCGCACACATTCCACATTTTTTAGAACTGCACTTTACTGGGAAAGCGTAACTCATTTTGCAAATATATAAGCATTAACTTGTTTCTAATTCTACCAAAACTTGAGAACAGAATAGGTTTTAAAGCAGTTTTATGTCTTCAAAATCATTAAGTACCCTAATGCTTCTGTCACAATGGTTCCCAAATGCACTCAGACTCACAGTGTGATTCTAGACAAGCAACACTATCCCTTGAACTTTACCAAAAATCATTTACCAATCTAGAAGAGGTAAGATGACTGCACACATTCCACATATTTTAGAACTGACTGTAGTTTAGTGTGGAAGCCTCACTCATTTTGTAAATACATAAGGAATGACTGCTTTCTAATTCTACCAAAACATGAGAACAGGATAGGTTTTTAAGCAGTTATGCTCCACAAGCACATGAAGTATCCAAATGCTTCTGACACAATGGTTCCCAAATGCACTAAGACTCACAGTGTGATTCTAGACAAGCAACACTATCCCTTGAACTTTACCAAAAATCATTTACCAATCTAGAAGAGGTAAGATGACTGCACACATTCCACATATTTTAGAACTGACTGTAGTTTAGTGTGGAAGCCTCACTCATTTTGTAAATACATAAGGAATGACTGCTTTCTAATTCTACCAAAACTTGAGAACAGGATAGGTTTTTAAGCAGTTATGCTCTACAAGCACATGAAGTATCCAAATGCTTCTGATACAATGCTTCCCAAATGCACACAGACTCACAGTGTGATTCTAGAC
Source organism: Lissotriton helveticus (assembly GCF_964261635.1). Lineage (NCBI taxonomy): Eukaryota > Metazoa > Chordata > Amphibia > Caudata > Salamandridae > Lissotriton > Lissotriton helveticus. The sequence goes on along the minus strand of NC_136059.1, from coordinate 607,778,291 downwards.
AAGCAACACTATCCATTGGACTTTACCAAAAATCATTTACTAATCTGGAAGAGGTAAGATGACTGCACACATTCCACATATTTTAGAACTGTAGTTTAGTGTGGAAGCTTGACTCATTTTGCAAATACATAAGCAATGACCAGTTTCTAATTCTACCAAATTTTGAGAACAGCATAGGATTTTAAACAATTATGTATCTGCAAGCACACGAAGTATCCAAAAACGTCTGTCAAAATAGTTTCCACATGCACACAGACTCACAGTGTGATTTTAGATAAGCAATAGTACTCCCTGGACTTAACCAGGAAAAATTAATAACTCACCTTTCAAATTGATTTGTAGATTAAGAAGTATGTCAGTCACACACCAGATTTTCTTATTCAGAATCTCTGGACTTCACTGCTCTTATCAAAACCAAAAAATTGCACAGTTTCCCTCTCATTCGGCACACATATACATGTAAATATCAAATCACATTGCTTCCCACATTAATTCAAAAGCTAACACACATTTCTTTTTGTTACACATTTCAACCCTTTCTAATTGACATAAGTTTGACCCCTACCCCCAATCTGCCTTCTGCCTGTTACCATAGTAACAGTTCATGGAGCACTCAACTGAGCACACAGGTCACAAGTTCAACACACAATGTTGCTAATCCAAACAGCAAGTGTGCTTGACTTTTCAAAATATCAGCTTATCCTATATAATGTTCCTTTCAAACACTTTTTCTTAACCAAAAAGAAACATGCTTTTAAAAAACAGAAACATGCAGCCTACTTTTCAGACTAGAATGCTGTCAAACAGCCAATGATTTCTTTTCTTTTTTCAAAACTGCATCTTATCCACCATTTTAGAAAAATCTTACTTCTCAAACTGCCATTCGACACACACAGACACCTTCTGAGTGCACCCAGACCTCCTTTCAAGATGTTTAGAATGTGGATTGTGGGACACAGCTATATTTTCTGGAGCCAAAGGTATTCAGAAAACAAAGGCATTTACAAAGACCTAGCTTTGCCAAATGTAGACATTAAATGGATTGGACAGAGAGGGTTAAAGTGGCACCAGTTGATGCCATTGGTTAAATCGTTTTTGCATCTCCAACACCCTGACCTCATAATTGTGCACTGTGATGGCAATGACCTAGGCACTTTGACTGGAGTAGGTCTAGAAATGCTTATGAAGGACACCTTTGGAGAATTGATGTCACTTTTCCCCCAAACTGCCTTTGTCTACTCCAACATATGCCAAAGGCAGAAATGGAACTGGTCCAATCAATTTTGTCCACAGATTGAGATAGCTAGGAAACATGTCAATAGATCTGTTTCTGCTTTTCTCCGAGATTATAGGATGGGGTCCATTTACCACAACAATCTGCGTTTCAATATGGATGGCATCTATAGGAGAGATGATGTACATTTTACAGATGAGGGTAACAGAGTCTTCCTCTTGAACTTTAGACTCTGCATAGGTACTTACTTGTAGGTACCAAAATCTCTCAATAAACACAACAGCTCTTTTTAGAGACACCCAAGATCTAAACAAACAAGCTTGATGTATATCTGAAAAATATTACTTCTTCTTTGCTTGGAGTCGTGCACCCGCGCGTAAGAATCGTGCAACCAACGTGACAAGATCGTGCACCCAACGTGCTGGAGTTGAGCACCCTACATGTTAGGAATCATGCACTCAACGCGTGGACACCAGGGGCCCGCGCTGGGTGCGCAACTCCTAAATTTACCGTACAATACACAAAGACCCCGGGGGTGGTGGTCCCTGGGGCTGGGGGGGGGCGTTGAGCTCCCCCAACCCATGTATTTTGCTGGGGGGACTTTGAGCCCCACCTACCATTTATTTTGTAGCCCCGGGGGTGGCGGTCCCCGGGGCTGGGGAGCCCCTCTGGTCCCCCCATAACATTTAAAACTTTTGCCCTGGGACTTGGCCCCCCGGCTAATTACTAAGCCCGCGCTATGTTTTATTATTTTGTTTTACAGCAGGGTCCGCGCACCCTGCATGCATTTTGCCGTTTAAAAACAAAAATGTTTTTGGGCCCTAGGTGTCTTTGTGGGACCCCCTAAGCAGTTCTAGAGGGTCAGGGTATTTGTACCCTGCCCCCTTTATATGTTTTGCACACTTGTTCCACTGACTTCTGCAGCCTCGCTTCTACCGAGGCACAAAATGGCTGCCAACACTTCCTGGTTCCGAATGTTGACAACCACTTGACAGCCAATTAGCATTCAGTGCATGATTGGCATGGTGCGCTTAGGGTGCACTCAGGATGCGCGGATCCTGCGCGGCTATGGATATATATTTGATTTTAATTGTCATTTTCTCAGGAACTACTGAACGGATTTACACCATTTAAGCAAAGGGCACGCGTCTAAACCAAGGACTATCACTTTGCCAAATTTTGTGTAATTCCGTTTAGCAGTTCGGGCTGTAGCCGCGATGAACGGTTCCTATGGAAAATTGCATGGGGAAAACACTTTTTGGGACCCCCCTTTTTTCTCGGCCCCCACTTCACGAATCACCCCAAGACTTTCAGGAAAGGAGCGGACCGGAGCGCCCCACCAGTTTTGAAAAATTCCGCAAAGATTCGACAACCGGCACCAAAGTTATTTCAAATAGAATGTTGCGGATTTCCTATTGATAATAGGTCCTAACTATAACTACCTACTGGCGACTGCCAGTAGGTAATATATATATTTCACAACAGGATCCCAAAGGTACAACCCTCCACAGGAACGGCGCAACAACAGGAAACAGACTCCGTGGGCAAAGTTCAGATTAAGGGTCCCAATAGGATCTCGGGCGGATCGCAACCGCCCGCATGATTGTGGTGCTCCGCCTGAGATCCTTCCCCGTCCGCCACCCATTTCCCCCCATATTACTATGTCGGGGGGACCGCAGCGGATGGAAAGACCGTCCGCCGCTTTTCCACCCGGTCAACAAGTTGACCGGGCGCAAAAGAGTTTAATATGGTGGCGGTGTCTGTTAGACACCGCCAGCCATATTAGGATAGGGGCGGAAACATGCCTTTTCATGACGGCATTGCCGCCATGGAAAGGCATGTGGGGATTGCTTGTGGGGGCTCGTTGTGGGCCCCCAGGGACTCTGAGAGGTGGGGGGGGCACATGGGGGGTACCAATGGTATCCCCCTGCAGTTCCATCCACAACATGGCAGGCACCGTGCGGTGCCTGCCATGTCGTGCATGGAAGTGCATGACATGCCTTTCTGGCATTGTGGCGGGCGTTGCTGAGTGCACCGCCTGCCACAATGACAGGAATGCAGGATGCGACCGCCACTGTGGCGGGCACACCCTAATGGCCCCCACGGGACCCCCTCCCTTATGGCGGGCTGTCCCATTTCACGATAGGATGGCGGGCAGACAAAGACCGCCCGCCATCCTAATGGGCCCCTAAGTGTTGGTTTATTCAATCATCAGATGTCCAAACGAGGCGTTTCGGTCGCCAGACATGCGGCCTTGTTCACATAGCGCACTAATGGTGAGTGAGGTATTTATATACAAGTGAAAGTGGCAGTATTTTTTCTATGTTCGTCATAGTGACTGGGCATTGTGCAACCTGTGGTGACTGTTGGTTATGACGCTGATGTGCTGTAAAAATAGTCTAATGACATCACAGTTTACTGCAGTAAGTGTTACAAGGGTAAACAGACTATGCGAATAGCCAGTGTCAAGCATAGCCGGCGAATGCCCATGGAGTCCTGCCGGAGCAGTGTAGCAGTAAGTGAAAAAATATAAACATTAAAATACAGCAAGCAGATCGCATGTATTAAGCGAGTTCATAAAGATAAAACCCCCCGCAAGTAAACATAAGTATCGGACAATCCGCTCAATATCCAGAACCATGCCAAATCCTAAAGCGTGAACAGCTGAAGTAACAGACCGCAACTCTTTAATCACATGGGTAGCAGAGAGTCTAACTTTGAAGGAGGTTTCAAATTAAGAAAGACATGTGATAAACTGCGCGCGTCAAACCCCATTATAACCTAGTTGCAGTGGGTAATGGAAATGCTTATATGCCAGGTTAACTGCCACTAGATTCAGCTAAATTCAGGGTGTGAGTGAGGGTGAGGTTTGCACATTGGTGTTTATATACATATACAACTTGAGGCAGGCATGCACGTATGAGTGAATAAATATACAGTGAATATTCATGTGGTGATTGTACCCCCTCAAGAGCATGGCAAAAGTGACATAAAATGCAATCTAAATATACGCGGAAAAATAGCTGGTGACTACCAAAAATGTACACAGTATGCATCACATTAGAACCAATGTATATATCACTCAACGCATTTAGAAAAGGCATAATCCTGATTCATATTCATGCGCGGACAAGAATTAAATAATGTGATAAAATAAATATCCTACCGAATATATATATAGACAAACTTAGCGAAAGTCTTCCAATTTGGTCCCTGTACCAAATCTTCAAGAAAAACACATAGTCGTCCCAAACCTACAAGACGCATGAAGCGTGTTTATTATATGTGCAACTACCCTACCCAACACGTTTCGGAGTGCGAGGCTCACCAGTTCTAGTTAACAGAGCTAACTATAACTTGCGTCCCCAATGAGCACTGCTTATGATCTCACATATTACATCACTTATGACATGTTCTGTGACACCATTTATGACATCACCATGATGACATCTCAAATTACATAATTAATAACATTACTGATGACATCATCCAATGAGTGTGTAAGGGGTAAAGCAGTACTTGCATTACGAGTTAATCAGCAAGTCTGGACTTGTTATTCATTTTTCTTGCAAGTTATTATCTCAGTACACAGTGGTACGTGTACACAACTGTAACACACTGTCTTAAATTGTATAAAATAGTACTGACATGTACAAGACTCATGTAACTCAATATAACTAAACATTTGTTTTACACTGCACCTGCGTGTGATGGGCATGCACCTTGCAAATGGCATTTTTTGACTTTTGGTCACACTCCGAGTTCAATGAAACCTTTACTTCCTGTATGCAATCGATTGTTATGCCAGTATTTTGTTTATGTTTACATGTCCAAAATTAAGCACTGGATGCACTTGTACATAATGGTTCTTTAAATCACTTTCCCCCAAGCGTGATCAAGGCTGTGGGGCTGAAACAGGATGCAGGAGCTGGAGCACCTTCATGAAATAGTCTTTGATTATTCCATCCTGAGTGCGTGTGACTCGTGGTTTTCACAGAGTCTTGCATATTGTTATACTGGGTGCCACGCCTGGCACCACGTGACTACCCCGAGCCGCAGCAAGCAGACTCGTACCATATACATATAAAATACAAGTCTGCTTGTGAACGATATGGGTGTATACCTTTTTATAACCCCACAGTGGTTTTTATTTTCAATATGGCTCAGGACACTGTGACACCCATGGGGGTTATCATTTTTGTAGAACTGCAGTTTCCAGGATGCCTTGCGGCAGAAACCCAAAGGGGATGGTAAGACCTGTACATAGGGGCAGGAACTCTACTATTTAATCAGGCAATAATTCTACAGTTGTTGCAATGTTTCTGGGAAAAGGCTTGTGATCAATGACTCATGTTTGAAACGCTTAAAGCCTCCTCATTTGAATAAAAGTTCTGATGCTGATCTGGCTGCAATCCTCGTTAATGATATGATGCAACTTTCTGGGAGGGATCACGGACATAATATCGAATTCACAAATATAGAATTACCAAAATATCGAAGAAAAAATATAGAATGCAAAAATATCGAATTCCTATCTACAAACAGGTAAGTACAAAAATATTGAATCAAAAATATAGTTTTAAAAATTATAGTTAGTCAAAATATAATTTTGTTTTAAATGTCTTAAAAGTAATTTAAAATTAATGAAATAATAAATATAACATTTACTGTTACCACTCAAGTGAGTGCAACAGAAGGGAAAGCGTTGGATAGCGTAGGGGTAAAAATTACTATTCCCATTCCAGAGAGTGCAACTGTACGTAAAGCGTTGGATAGCGTAGGGGTAACAATTACTATTACCACTCTAGAGAGTGCAACAGTATGGAAAACGTTGGATAGTGTAGGGGTAAAAATTACTAGTCCCACTCCAGAGAGTGCAACAGTAGGGAAAGCGTTGGATAGCGTAGGGGTAAAAATTACTATTCTATATTAAATTACTTACCTTCAATTCGATATTTTTCACCACTATATTCTGTCCATTCGATATTTTGTCCATTCTATATTTTTACTTCGATATTTTGGTAATTCTATATTTTGAATTCGATATTTTGTCTTGTTACCTCTGGGAGGTCATGCTCATTGGGGCAAACTGTTGTTGGAGATATATATATATATATATATATATATATATATATATATATTCACTGAAAAAACATAGGTTTCAGGCACGTTATAGTTAGAAACTAGCATTTAAAAAACCTTAGAAATTCACTGAAAAAAACATAGGTTTCAGGGACGTTGGAGTTAGTTGGACTTTTCACTTGTACAAAACCATGGAAATTCCCCCATTATAGTTAGTTCAGCTAACATAACTCACGCCCCTCTAATGCACTGCTGATGACGTCACATTTACATCATTCATGACATGGTCAGTGACATCACAGATGACATCTCAAATGGCATCACTAATGACATCATCCAGTGACTGGGTGTTTCTCTAAAGTTTAAATATGTTTTATATATATGTCAGGGTGTATTGAAGAATGAGTGGGTGTATAAGTGTCTGGATGGAGGATTTAGTAGGTGTGTGACTGACTGTATAAGTGAGTGATTAAATGTGTCTTACTGAATGCATGGGTTAGTGACTAAACTGTCTGACTGTGTATCAGTATGTCTTATTGTTGTGTAAGCTGCTGCATGTGTTGGTCAGTAGCTACATGAGTGTCTATATGGGTTATTAATTGGTTGCCTGAGTATTTGTATGGGAAACTGAGTGTGTGTGCTCGGTGTGTGACTGTGCATAGATGTGTGAGTGGTTGATTCACTGTGTGTATGGGTTCAAGAGTGCACGTGGAAGCAGCTGTGTGGGCAGGTGAGTGTGTGTATGGGTGTGTTGGTGAGAGATTGAATGTCTCAGTGGTACATGTTCAAGTAAGTACATATGTAAAAGGCAGTGTTTGTGAGACTAGGAGTATATAAATGACTATACGTGAGAGTCAGTGATTGTGAGAGTGGCTGTATGGATGAGTGTGTACTTAGTGATTGTATGAGAGTCAGTATGTGTTAGTATATGTTTGAATAAGTGAGGTGATATGTGTATTACTGTATAGGTGAGGAAATGGGAGTGTGATTGATTCTTTGCATGACTGACTTGGTGTGTGAGTAACTTTATGGATGAGTGGCAGTGTGTGTGTCTGTATAGGTGTATGAGTGCATATGATAGTGTTGTATTGATGAGTGACTGTATGTATGAGTGATTATATGGGTGAATGAGTATATGTGTATGCAGACCTAGGAATCAGTGAGTGTGTATGTAGTAACTGGTATTGGTATGTCGATGGTTTCGAAAATAGTAGTCTGTATTTTACAGTGGGTGTATCAAAGATTATCTAAGACTGTGAGGAGGTGCATCAGATTTTGACATGGATGATGTCATCGGTGATGTCAGTTGATATGTTATCAGTGATGTCACTGACCATGTGATAAATGATGTAATATGTGATGTCATCAGCAGTGCATTGCGGGGGCGTGAGTTATAGTTAGCTGAACTAACTATAACTGGGGAATTTCTATGGTTTTGTACGAGTGAAATATCCAACTAACTATAACGTCCCTGAAACCTATGGTTTTTTCAGTGAATTTCAATGGTTTTTTAAATGCTAATTTGTAACTAAAACGTGCCTGAAACCTATGTTTTTTTCAGTGAATTTCAATGGTTTTTTAAATGCTAATTTCTAACTATGCCTACAAAGTTAGGACATGTGAAGAAAGAGGAAGAAAAGCGCAGAAAGAAGCAAGACAAATGCAGAAAAAGGCAACAGAAGTCCAGAAAGACGAAGAAAAGTGCAGGAAGAAGCAAGAGATGTGCAGAAAGAACCAACAGAGGAGCAGAAAGTCCTCCTGTGCCCCCAACTTTTTACTGATGGGTACTGGTGGTAACTGACTCTGACTAACCAGGACCAGAGCCAGTGCTATGCTAAAAGACACTTAGAATACAGTAAAAAAACACCTACATACACTAGGGAACACTATGCGTTGGGGTACCCCTGTGATTAGCATGACCTCCTCTGTATTTGCCATGAGTTAGTGCCTGGGTCATTACATAAGTACATGGGTAGTGACTGGATGATTAGAGTGCTGCAAGGACAATGCATGGTGATTTTATAACTGCTTCGGTTTTGGTGGAGTGATTGGATAAGTACATGATGCTGGATGGGGATTTGAGGAGTGCATGGGTAGTGACAGAGAGATTTCTGGAGTGCATGGGTACAACCTGGGTAATTGGAGGAGTGAATCAGTACTGTGTAGGAGGTTAGAGGTCTGCATGGGTAGTGTACAGGGGATTATAGCAGTGCATGTGTTAGTGCCTGGGCAATTCCATGAGTACATGGGTACTGACTGGAAGAATAGAGTACTGTAAGGAGAGTGCATGGTGAATTTATAAGTGCTTGGGTTTTGGTGGAGTGATTGGATAAGTACATGGTGCTGGCTGGGTGATTGAAAGAGTGCATGGGTACTGACAGGGCGATGACTGCATGGGTAGTGCTCAGAGGATTGTAGCAGTGCATGTGTTAGTGCCTGGGTCATTGCATATGCACATGGGTACTGATTGGATGATTAGAGTACTGCAAGGACAGTGCATGGTACATTTATAAGTGCCTGGGTTTTGGTGGAGTGATTGGATAAGTACATGGTGTTCGCTAGGTGATTGGAGGAGTGCATGGGTAGTGACAGGCGATGGCTGGACTGCATGGGTACTGCCCAGAGTATTGTAGCAGTGCATGAGTTAGTGAATGAGTGTAAGGGTAGTGATTGGATGATTAGAGTGCTACAAGGAGAGTGCATGGTGAATTTATAAGTGCTTGGGTTTTGGTGGAGTGATTGCATAAGTACACACATGTCACATCAGGCCCCGCCCCCTCCCTTCACTATTGAGCACACCCGCCCCCTGGCTGGTGTTTATTTGAGGGATTAATTCCCCTTGAATCCTGAGGGTCCCTGGGGGCCAAATAGCCCACCAGGTAGCTCCAGTAAGTGCCACAGAGCTGCGTTGCAGAGAGGTGGTCTGAGGCCATGCCCCTTTTTACACCTCTCTGCAACGCCGCTCTGTGGCACTTACTGGAGGTAGCTGGTGGGCTAGTATGCCCCCAGGGACCCTCAGGACTCAAGGGGACTTAAGTCCCTAACTTAAAACGCACCACAGGGCACGTTTGCACACTTGTCACATCAGGCCACGCCCCCTCCCTGCACCACTGTGCAAACGCACACCCTGGAGCGTAGTAAATTGGGGGATTAAATCCCCTTAAGTTCTGAGGATCCCGGGGGGCCAACTAGCCCACCAGCTACCTACAGTAAGTGCCACAGAGCTGCATTGCAGAGTGGTGTAAAAAGGGGCATGGCCTCTGAACACCCCTGCAACGCAGCTCCCTGGTGCACACTGGAGGTACCTGGTGGGCTAGTTCGCCCCCCTGGGACCCTCAGAATTGAAGGGAACTTAATTCCCTAATTTACAATGTGCCGGAGGGTGCGTTTGCACACTTGCTATGTCAGGCCCAACCCCCTCCCTGCAATACTGTACAAACGCACCCCTTGGCAAGTTGTAAATTGGGGGATTAATTCCCCTTGGGTCCTGAGGGCCCCTGAGGGCCAACTAGCCCACTAGGTACCTCCAGTAAGCACCACAGAGCTGCGGTGCAGAGAGGTGTAAAAAGGGGCCTGGCCTCTGAAAACCTCTCTCAACGCAACTCCCTGGCGCATACTGGAGGTACCTGGTGGGCTAGTTGGCCCCCAGGGACCCTCAGTATTCAAGGGGAAGTAATTCCCCAACTTACAATGCACCAGGGGGCGCGTTTGCTGAGTGCTGCAGGGAGGGGGCGGGAACTAGCCATGATGCCGGCTTTTAAAAAAAAAAATTTTTAAGAAGGGGGGCTGTGTGGGTCCCCCTTCTCTTTCCTTTTTTTGGGCCCAGGGCTAGACCCTTTTTAAAAAATAAAATAAACATTTAAACAGGAAGGGGGCCTCGTGGCCCCCCTCCCGAGGCCAATTTTTTTTAAATGTAGGAGGGGGCTGCGTGGCCCCCCTCCTGAGGCTTCTATTAGCCCCGGGGTCCCCATCCCCCTGGGCTGTGCATCTTTTTTCTTTTTCCTTCTAATTGAGGGAGGGGGAATGCGTGGCCCCCTCCTAGGCCACTCATGGACCCGGGGACCCCATCCCCTGGGCCCTGGTCTTTCCGATGGGGACCATGGGGGGACCCCAATTCCCCCACGGTCCCGCCGGCTACCCGCCTCCTGTGGGAGCCGGCACTGCTTTTCCACACAGGGAGCGGCTGACATGTTATGGAAAAGCAATCTGGTTGGATTTTTTAAGTGAGAGCAGGAAATCTGTTCTTGCATACAAAATACAAACCAGTGTTTGCTATGACTGGGCGGGAGCCGCACGGCTCCCGCCCTGCCGTAGCAAACAGCAGTGTCCCGGGGGTGGGCACCCCGGGACACTGCAGGAGCCAGCCCTGGGAGGTGGCGGTTTGAGATGTCATCAGTGATGTCACTGACCATGTCATGAATGATCTAATATGTGACATCATCAGCAGTGGATTGCGGGTGCGCGGAATATACTTAGTACAACTAACTATATAGGAGCAATTTCAATGGTTTTGTATGAGTGAAATGTCCAGCTAACTATAACACCCCTAAAACTTATAGTTTTTTTGAGTGAATTTCAAAGGTTTTTTAAAAGCTAATTCCTAACTATATAACGCCTGAAACCTATGGTTTTTTCAGTGAATTTCAAAGGTTTTTTAAATGCTAATTCCTAACTATATAAGGCCTGAAACCTATGGTTTTTTCAGTGAATTTGCAAGGTTTTTTAAATGCTAATTCCTAACTATATAAGGCCTGAAACCTATGGTTTTTTTCAGTGAATTTGCAAGGTTTTTAAAATGCTAATTCCTAACTATATAAGGCCTGAAACCTATGGTTTTTTCATTGAATTTCGAAGGTTTTTTAAATAACAATTTTTAAATCTATTAATTGTTACTTTTTTATACTGATTTACTACATTTTTGCAAGCAGGTGTTCAGAGGGCACACCCCCTTTTTACAACATTCTGCAGCGCAACCCCTGGCGCGTTTGCAGAGGAGGAACTAAATCCCCTTGCATACTGGGGGTCCCTGGGGGGCAACTAGCCCACCAGGAGCCTCCAATATAAGCCAGGGAGCTGCATTACAGAGAGGTGTAATGAGGCCACACCCTTTTTTACACCTCTCTGCAACGCAGCCCCCGGGCATGTTAGCAGAGGGGGAACTAATTCCCTTTGCATACTGCGGGTCCCTGGGGGCCAACTAGCCCACCTGGAACCTGTAGTATACACCAGGGGGCTGCATTGCAGAGAGGTGTAATGAGGCCACACCCTTTTTTACACCTCTCTGCAGCGCAACCCCTGGCGTGTTTGCAGAATAGGAACTAATTCCCCTTTCATACTGGGGGTCCCTGGGGGCCAAGTAGCACACCAGGAGCCTCCAGTATGCGCCAAGGGGCTGTGTTGCTTTGCCCCGGGGGCGGCGGTCCCGATTGTGGACCCCCCACACTTCTTTATCACTATGCCGCCGCGATTTGGTCCCCCCGGGGGGTAATTTTCAAAAAAACAGACCAGGTTTTTTTTTAAAGAAATGTGGGCCTTTTTGGTCCTTGTGGGACCACCTGGGCAGGCCTAGGGGGTCAGGGTGTATCTACCCTGCCCCCTTTTTGTGTTCTTCACATTTGTTTTTCTGCTTTCTTGTGCCTCGGTCTATCTACACGCACACATATACACATATATATATATATGCATTTATATATATATGTATGTGGACAACAAACCAGAGCTCACCTTCCGAAAATCTCCTTCTATGTCGAAGGCTTTAGTCAGTAACACCTTGAAGCCAAGAGCCTCCACCACTTGGACGACACTCAAGAAGGGCTTTAAGGCATGTCCGCAATGTAAAGCCTGTTGGTTCGGCAGCAATAGGACCCACTTTAAGAGCCTATTCCGTGAACATCCAATTGCCATTTCCAAGTGGCTTACCTGGAAGACTGAATACGCCATTTATGTATTGGAGTGTCCGTGTGGACTCCAGTATGTGGGCAGTACTAAACTGCCCGCCCACAAACGGATACTCCAACACATACGTGCAATTTCTGGGCACGATCAAAATTATCGGGTTTCTAGGCATTTTCAGGAGAAACATCTAGGCATACCTGACAAGCTCCAATTCTTTCTGATTGATTGTGTAGAAGTTTCAAGGAGAGGAGGGGACCGTGAGGCTAAACTCCGTCTCCTTGAGACCAGGTACATTTTGGAGCTCAATACGAAAAATCCTAATGGATTAAATGACAGGGAAGACCTTTACACCTGCATTTAGGATTTATCAGCATGCCCGTTAGACCTGTCCGGATTCAAAAAGATTTTCATCCCAGTAATGTCACTTTTTATACTATAAGCTCTTGACATTGTGGTGACTCTGTTGTATATATTTTTATAATCATGAAGATAAGATTTTTTAGAAAAACTTTTTCTGATTTATATTCTAGGAATTATCTGTTGTTATAGTTGCACTTTATATTGCTAATTTTGCACAATCACCTTTGCACTTGTCATGTTTCTAGCAGGCATCGTGACAGGCCCATTTGGGCTCTATTTAGATCAATTTACTCTTGATTCATAAAATTGGACCAACGCTGTTGTACTGCACTTGAACATTTTACTTGATTTTTTGCACAACATTGATATTTGGATTGTTTACATGTAGACATTGGGTCGACACTCTTTTACATAGACATAATTATTTGTCATGTTTTGGTACCATTTCTATTTGTTCGTGTTGTGTAAATATGCTTGTACATTTATTAACTAAATAACTGGTTTTATTGAATGTAAAATATTTTGGGAAATTGACTTGTTTCCTAAAGGCTTTCTTTCATTGATTGCACAACTACAGCGTTATCATGTATAGTATTTTTACCATTTTTATGAATCATTCTGATGCACTGTCACTTTAAATGCCCCGCTCAATGACGAGCAGTTTGTCATGTGATCAAGCCTTTCCGAAGGCAAAACGCGTCATGGCGGCAGCGCTGGCTTTATTTTAATAAACCACCTTTGCACCAGCACTCCTTTGGGTCGACTCTTTGTCACTACGGAACCAGCAGTTCTCTGTCTTCAAAGTGACGAGCCTCGTAAATATATATACATACATATACAAACATATATAATCTGCATATCTATATAAATACAAATATAAATGCATGCATACATATGCATATATGCATACATATGCATGTTATTTACATGAAAGTTTGAAAAACACTATTAAAAGCAAAGCTAAAAAGCCACCTCATTACAAACAGAATGGCTTTAACTTAAACGAGGTTGAGATTTATTGCATTTTCAATGCTTGTTTACTTTGGTTCCATCAAGAAGGTATTCAGATGTGTCACACATTTGCCATACATTCTGAATGTGAGCACTCTAATTGCTCATTATATCACTGTAGTAAAGCTACTGCTCACCAGGGAAGTCTGCTGCTGGTATTCAAAGTGCAGGATTTGAGAAGTCACTCAAAATGTGCCCTCATTTTTCTTTCTGAAGCACTAATCATACTTTCTATGGCAAAATATATCCTCATATTGTTCCTTTTTAAATTAAATGTTTTAAGAGTTACCACTTCATCCCAATCAAGATGGCTTCGGTTGTGCCATACTTTTGTCATAAGTAAGACTGTTAGCGCTCTAGTTGTTCTTTAGAACACTCTGGGATATTCTGTCATTGGGCTATACTTGGGCTACATCTGGGTGATATTTGGGCTACATTTGGGCTCTTTTGTCTCTGGTGGCCATCTTGGGAGACTGCATGTCAGATTTTTTTAATGAAATAGAATAGGATTTGAGAAGTCACTCAAAATGTGCCCTAATTTTTCTTTCTGCAGCACTAATCATACTTTCTATGGCAAAATATATCCTCATATTATTCCTTTTTAAATTAAATGTTTGTTTTTATAAAAAAATTTATTTGTTATTTATTCAAGATTTGAAGTAGAAAAAGCGAGGAAGAGCAAGAAGAAGAAAAAGAGAAAGAGGAGAAGAATAAAGGAACAGGCGACAAACCGCCACATATCCCCACACAGGGGGTGCTGAAAATATTGCTGTAGAACCCCAAGTCATACATGGTACATTTTGCTGTTCGATGCCCATGGCAATGTTCGTGTTCGCCAACCAGTACCGATTTGGAGGGTGCGGCAAGTCCGTAGCAAATGGCCAAAGGTTCACAAGGGAAGGGGTCCCCAACCAGGAGCACATTTATACAGGAATGCCACGCAGGTCACTTCCACATGCAAAGTATGTCGCAACTAAGAGTAAACTACAACCCCACCCCAACACCCCTCAATCCCCCCAACCCCCCACCCCCACCCCTCCCCCGGTGGTGGCGCCCAACATCCATGCAGCACAACTTCACATATGTAGGTGGTTAAATTTGAAAGAGGTGCAATGCACATAGCGCTGAGGGGCAGACCGCAGAAGGTAGACCTCGGGATAAGAATCTAACCAAGGGACCCCAGGTAAACATGAAGTTTTTAAAATTCCCCAAAAATATATCGGACATTCTCTCCATACTCAACAGTCGCCACAGCCGCGCGTGCCATAGCGAGATGGCCGGTGCAGATGGGTTTTTCCAGGCGGCTGCTAATGTCAACTTGGCCGCCCCTAAACACAGCCATACCATGCGTTTATCAGCTCTAGTCTGATGTTCCAACAACGGGTCCCTAAGCCCCAGTAGCACATATTCTATTGAATTCGGAACCGGATAACCCAGTACATCTTTAATGTGGGACAGGATCTCAGACCAAAAGGGTCGGATGGTGGGACAATCCCACCAAATGTGGCGGAAATCCCCCAACATACCGCAGCCCCGCCAACACCTATCTGAGGTAGTCGAAAAGATCCGATGCAACTTAGAGGGGTATAGATACCAGTCAAACAGAAGTTTTAAGTGAGCCTCCCTAAGATCTGTTGAGTGATTATGTGCCGCCACATCCCGCCAAAGGCTCCTCCACTCGCTGTCAGAAATGTCCCTACCCAGGGTAGCCTCCCAGTGATCCATGTAACGAGGGCGGGGGGAAACCGCGGTATCCAGTAACATCCCATATATGAAGGAAATCGTTCCCTTCATCGTAGACGTGCGGAGAATAAAAGCCTCAAACTTCGTCAGCGGTCTAGTAGCGGCGTCCCCCACTGCAGTCGATGTCGCCCAGTGTAAGAGTTGAAGATGTCGAAAGCGTTCAGTGGGCGGAACCCCATAATCTCGCATACAGTTTTGAAAGGTGAGAGGTGTCGCCCCATGAAACAGGTGAGTAAGAGCTCGGCAACCACCCTCCCTCCAAACGTCAAAGGATCTGTCAGTCAATGCCGGAGGAAAAGCCGGGTTAAAATGAATAGGGGTAAATGGAGATGGGAAGGTAGTCCACCGGTCGTCACCACTGAGTGTGTCCCAGACCTTCAACACCGTGCTGGTTGGAGTGCTAATATATGCATTCCTGGGTCGATCAGCCTTGGGCTTCCAGGCCAGATCCCAAATGGATCTTCCGGCCACACACCGATCCATATGGAGCCAATGCTTTTCCGAAAGCTGTTGTGACCATTCAACTAGTATTCTCAATTGCGCCGCTTTATAATACATGTGCATGTCCGGGAAACCCACCCCCCCTCTGTTCACGGACGGCGAAGCACTGCATAGGAAAGTCGTGCCCAGCCACCTTGCCACACATACTTCAACATCAGAGTCTTAAGCCGACGGAAATAGTCTAACTCCACCGGTATGGGCAACGCCTGGAAGAGATACAAAAGTTTCGGGAGGAGGACCATCTTGAGTGCGTGAATCCTACCCAACCACGAAATGTACCTCGGCTTCCACCGCTCAAGTTCAGCGCGTATCGTCGTCAACATTGGAGTAAAGTTGGCCGAAAATAAGGTGCCTAGAGTAGGTGTCAGACGGACTCCCAGATACAGCAAGGATGAAGTCGACCACGACAAGGGGGTGAGCGCTCGCAGTCGGAGCACCTCCTCGGGGGGAAGAGTCAAGTTCAGAATATACGATTTGG
The DNA here is from genome assembly GCF_964261635.1 of Lissotriton helveticus. Taxonomy (NCBI): domain Eukaryota; kingdom Metazoa; phylum Chordata; class Amphibia; order Caudata; family Salamandridae; genus Lissotriton; species Lissotriton helveticus. The sequence goes on along the minus strand of NC_136059.1, from coordinate 607,761,987 downwards.
CGAGGTTGACTCTGAAACCCGCCGCCATCTCAAAATCAGAGAGCACCGCATGAACATATGGCAACGATAGCGCCGGATCTCTAAGCGAGAGTAGCACGTCATCCGCAAACAGCGAAATCTTATGCTGTTCACCGGAGAAGGGGAGGCCCAAGATATTGTCGTCCTCCCGGATCGCAAGCGCCAATGGCTCAATACTTAAAGCAAAGAGGAGTGGGGAGAGAGGACATCCCTGACGCGTTCCACGCGAGTGACGGAAGCGCCAGGATCTATGGCCATTAACCATCACTCTAGACATAGGGTTGCTGTAATTAGCCTCAATCATTCTTATGAAGCGGGGTGAAAACCCAAAGGCCTCCAGGGTGCGATGTAAAAAGCCCCAGTCGACGCGGTCAAAAGCTTTCTCCGCGTCGAGCCCCACTAATACCGCCGGGATACGAAGTCTATTAGCCTTCTCGATCAGGTGGACCACGCGTCTCAAGTTGTCATGAGTTTGCGTCCTTTGATAAATCCGGACTGGTCCGGCTGCACCAGAGCCGGCATCAAGTCCTGTAACCTCCCTGCGATTATAGACGAATACAACTTAGCATCCAGGTTGAGGAGCGCTATCGGCCGATAAGAAGCGCACTCGGTATGATCTTTCCCCGGTTTGGGGAGGACGGTGATCAAGGCTTCGGCCATAGTCTCAGATGTTCTGCCCTCCGATGCCATGGTATTAAAGAGGGAGACCAGGTAGTCACAGAGGTCCGACGCAAACGTCTTGTAAAACAGGGCAGTGTAGCAGTCCTGGCCCGGTGCCTTGTGAAGTTTCAAAGCCTTGATGGCGTTTAGTACCTCTTCTCTAGTGATGGGGGAACCCAGCAAGTCGTTCCATTCTCTGGAGACCTGCGGTATCGGGAGACCATTCAAAAACGCAGATTGAGCCTCTGGGTCAAGGGTGTCACCCGAATAAAGATCAGCGTAAAAGCGGCCAAAAAGATCCGCTTTGTCCGCATCACTGTGCTGCACAGATCCCGCGTGGTCCCTTATTCCCCCAATGTAGTCCTTCTCGCGTTTATCGCGAAGTTGCCGGGCCAAGTGCCGCCCCACCTTGTTCCCTTGAGAGTAGGAGATGCGTCGGAGGCGGAGGAGGGTGAACTCAGCCCGGTTGTTATAGTGGGCCCTCAATTTCCCTCTCACCGCCGTCAACGGACGGAGGGTCACCCTAGACGGGTTTGATTTGTGTGCTTGTTCCAAAAGAGCAAGCTCCGCTTCTAGGGCCTCCCTCTCCTTTCTCCTAAGCTTATTGAGGTTGGCATTAAGGGCGAGGCAGGTGCCCCGCAGGGAGGCCTTGCACGCATCCCAAGTGACATACACTGAGGTATCAGAAGGCGGGTTAAGTGCCATGAAGTCTCCTATAGCCTTCCGCAGCTCTTTACAAGACACCTCATCCCGTGTCAACGCCGCCGGGAAGTACCACTTTCGCCAACCGTCCCCCCCAACATGCCACTGCAGGCCAAGAACCACCAGGCTATGATCAGATACCGAAATCGGAAAGACACTGGAGAATCGGGTATCTCCCCTGAGGGCCTGACTAACAAAAACATGATCTATACGGGAGTAAGAGCGATGGACAGATGAAAAAAATGTATAGTCCCTAGTATGTGGGTGTAAGAATCGCCAGCTGTCCACCAATCCCAAAGCCTCTATTTGTCGTTGCGTTTCAACCGAAAACACCCCCGAGTCTGCCCGGCGCGCTCCTGAACTGTCCATGTCTCTGTCCCACACCATGTTAAAGTCCCCCAAGAGGAACAAGTGCCCCTCCACGAAGTGTCCCACCCTGTCCAGCAACTCCTGTAAAAAACCATTCTGTCCAGCATTAGGGGCATACACAACCACAAAAGTACATTGTCGGCATACAAGGACCCCTTCACCATTAGCCATCGACCTTCCTTATCACCGCACACCCCCAGAGGTTGAAAGTGAAGGGACGCCCTGAACATGAGGGCCACCCCCCTATGTTTGGTGGATGCTGACGCCCTATAAATAAGGGGAAATTGTCGGTGCCGAAGTCTAAGTTCATCTTTCCTGGCTAGGTGGGTTTCCTGGAGGGCCACCACATCAAGATGGTGATCCGACAGGTACTTCCAGAGCTTTTGGCGCTTTTGCGGGGAGTTGAGACCTTTCACATTCCAGGTTCCTACACTAATAGGCATAGTGATAAGGGGATTCTCCGCTCTGTAAGCCTATCAGCATGATCCGCTCCCACTCCCCGACCAGTGTTACCTCCACTTCACATGCACCCGGGCCAGGCCCAACTCCAAGCTTCCCCTGCCAGCCCCCCCTCCACCCCCCTTCCGTCACCAGATCCGCACTCCCAGGTCTCCCAGAGCCAGGCACACACGGCGTCCCGCAAAGCAGCCCATACTGAGGACAACTGGATAGAAACACCACTACCAATGACCAGGCCAATGTCCCTCCCCGGGAAACAGCACACCGCCCAACCATGAATTCCAGGTCTCTCATCACCAAGCAGCCAGTAACAATGAAATAACTCGCAATTAGGCATAAGGCAGAGAGTGCCCCAGAGAAAGGGCCCCTGCAACAGACGCTAGAGGAGAACACCTCGAGTGCAAACAGCACCTCGCACACACAGCTTCCGGACGCCACCACCTTCCCATCTTCCCCCACCCCAAATCCCAACACCCCCCCCCGCAACCCTCGCCCCCAGGACCTTCCACCCCCCGCCCCACACCCGCAAACAGAACAACAATAGAAAATAACGGAAGGCACTGAACCTGAACAATGTCCTCAACAGTTCCAGTAGGTCACAGGTCACAAGAACCCTTCTGGACCGGGAATGGGGAGGGGGTACCAACTCGGTGACCCCCAGGGCCACGGTCCGGGGTGTCTTCTCCAAAAGTACAAACGCACCCCCGGGACCTTAGGGCCAGATCCCCTCCGGCGCCAATCTGCCATATATCTAGGATCACGCTGCTCCCGAGCTTTGCTGAGAATCAGCCAACGTGGCGGAGGCCACCGATGCCACCGCATCTCCTCGTTCTTGCATGCTGGCAGCGCTGTCCGGCCGCCGCCGGTTCGGGGACGCACCAACTCTATGCCAGGAGGACGATCGATGCCGTCTCCTCGAAGCAGAGGTACGCGCCTCTTGAGAAGGAGGAACGTCATCCAGGCCCAGCAGGTCCTTAGCCACCTGAAGAGAGCGAATTTGCTCCAGCCGGTTCTGCTAGCGGAATATGATACGGAAGGGGTGCCCCCATGAGTAGGAGATGTTGCGGTCCCGCAGAAAGGCAGTCACCGGGCGGAACTCCCTCCTCTTCTGAAGCGTCGACGCCGCCAGATCCTGGTAAAGCTGTGGACGGTGGTCCCTAAATTGCAAGGAGGAGATGGCTCTGGCCTTCCGCAGGATGCGTTCCTTCACCTGGAATTCGTGCACGCAGACGAGGATGTCCGGAGGAGGCCCCCCTCCTCTCCTAGGTAAACCGACTCTATGCACCCTATCCATTCTTATTTCCTGCACATCTTCCTCGCCCAAGATCTGTAAGAACAGGGCCTGCACATAGCCACGCAGATCCCCATCCTCACCCTCCCAAGGGACCGCACGAATTCGGATATTGTTCCTCCTAGATCGGTTCTCCAAGTCCTCTGAGTGGGCCTGCAGATCCAGATTCTGTTCAGTGAGGCGGATGATGTCCTGCTGAAGCTGGTGCACGTCGTTCGCCACGTTCAGATCATGGTCTTCCAGCGTCGCCACCCGTTCGCCAATTCCATCCACATCTCTCCGCACCTCACGTAGGTCCGACGCCAACTGAGCACGGAGGTCCGAGATGTCCTCCTTGATAGCGGCAAACAACTCAGTCATAAAGGCCTTGGTGGCGGGCGCCTCATCATCCGACTGCCGAGACGATCCACTCGCCCCTGGAGAGGCCGGCTGCTGCGAGGATTTAGAGGCGCCATCTTTCCCCGGCTTCCCCTTACGTAGGGCAGCGGACATCTCAGAGCTCCGAAAGAGGCGCGGGCAAGGCGATCCCCCCTACTCCAGGAACCAGAGGCGGAACACCGTTATGGGGTCTCCGGAGCAGCAAGAGGCCAGCTCAGCCCGTCCGACCCAGCCAAGGTACGATGCAGGCAGCAGCTACCCTGTCAGGATGGCGTCGATGGAGCTTCCCGCCAAGAGGTGCCTCGGTGACAAGCAATGCAGCGTCTCTCGAGATCCGCAGTTCAAGGTCGCAGGGCGCAAACCAGTCCCATAGGAGGAGCCAGATAAAATGGCCTCGCGGCGTTCTCTGCCGAGGAACGCACCCAGGACACTTGGTGCCGACCTCCTGTGATAGTAGCTAGTTCCACCACCGGACCAAAGTCGGGATCTGCTGCTCCAGCGACCGTCCGTCGCACCCTCCAAGCCGCACGGTGTGCTGCGTGACGTGTCCGACCTGCTCAAGCGGCCCACAAGGCAATACTGACGTCCAGCCTCCACGTGTCTGCACCCCCCCTATGCCTGCGCGGGTGGCACCGCGTTGATCAGCAGGGTGAGGTCAGGGGCAATACACCGCAGCTATCACCAGGCCGCCTCCACGCTGTGGTCAATCAGCGCTCCTTGCAGTTCTCCCGGCGGGCCCTGTCCGCTGGCCCGGCTCCACCCGTCTCCTCTCCCGTCCAGGGTGGGGGCCCACTCACAAGATCCAGGTCCCCCAGCGACCCCCGGTGTGCTCAGCCTCCGCTGTCCTCCAGGCGCCTCCTCCGTCCCCCTGGACGTGCACTGCGGCGCTTCCGTGCTCTGCCGACTCTGGGCCCGCTCCACTCCTCGGGCCGCCACTGCCAAGCACCCCCGGAGCTCACCGGTAATCGGGTCCGCCCCTCACCAGCAAGGCGCGCTCCACCTCCGGTAGCCGGCGCAGGGTGAACTGCGGGTGGGACGCGGTCAGGGCTCTCCTCCTCTGCGGCGGGCTCCGCGATCTATCGAGCCGGCCCCCAAACTACGCCAGACCGGGGATTCTCAGGCCCCAAAGCGCCGCCGCTTCTGCAGCCGCCACAAGCGTCGCCTCACCCCGCCGACGGCTCCGGACCACTCCGCAGCGTGTCGGAGACCTCCGCCACCGTTCTGGAGCCAGTCCGCTCACTCAGCACCGTGCTGTAAGAAGCTTTGCTGGATCGGCGCCGGAGAGGTTAGGAGAAGCGTCCTACTCTGACGCCATCTTAGCCACGCCCCCCTTAAATTAAATGTTTTAATTAAGAGTTACCACTTCATTCTAATCAAGATGGCTTCTGTTGTGCCATACTTTTGTCATAAGTAAGACTGTTATCGCTTTAGTTGTTCTTTAGAACACTCTGGGACATTCTGTTATTGGGCTATACTTGGGCTACATCTGGGTGCTATTTGGGCTACATTTGGGCTCTTTTGTCTCTGGTGGCCATCTTGGGAGACTGCATGTCAGAATTTTTTAATGAAATAGAATAGGATTTGAGAAATCACTCAAAATGTGCCCTAATTTTTCTTTCTGCAGCACTAATCATACTTTCTATGGCAAAATGAACCCACTCATTTTGTTCCATTTTAAATTAAATGTTTTCAGACTTACCACTTCATTCCAATCAAGATGGCTTCTGTTGTGCCATACTTTTGTCATAAGTAAGACTGTTAGCACTCTAGTTGTTCTTTAGAATGCTCTGGGACATTCTGCCATTGGGCTATACTTGGGATACATCTGGGTGATATTTGGACTAAATTTGGGCTCTTTTGTCTCTGGTGGCCATCTTGGGAGACTGCATGTCAGAATTTTTTAATGAAATAGAATAGTATTTGAGAAGTCACTCAAAATGTGCCCTAATTTTTCTTTCTGCAGCACTAATCATACTTTCTATAGCAAAATATATCCTCATATTGTTCCTTTTTAAATTAAATGTTTTAAGAGTTACCACTTCATTCCAATCAAGATGGCTTCTGGTGTGCCATACTTTTGTCATAAGTAAGACTGTTAGCACTCTAGTTGTTCTTTAGAACACTCTGGGACATTCTGTCATTGGGCTATACTTGGGCTACATCTGGGTGCTATTTGGGCCACATGTGGGCTCTTTTGTCTCTGGTGGCTATCTTGGGAGACTGCATGTCAGAATTGTTTAATGAAATAGAAGAGTATTTGAGAAGTCACTCAAAATGTGCCCTAATTTTTGTTTCTGAAGCACTAATCATACTTTCTATGGCAAAATGAACCCCCTCATTTTGTTCCTTTTTAAATTAAATGTTTTCAGACTTACCACTTCATTCCAATCAAGATGGCTTCTGGTGTGCCATACTTTTGTCATAAGTAAGACTGTTAGCGCTCTAGTTGTTCTTTAGAACACTCTGGGAAGCTGCAGTAGAATACAAAGGAATCAACTGACAGTCTCTGTCCTTGTTGGATGTACATGTTTTACTGAGAATGTCAGACTTCATTCTCACATGACTGAGAAAGATAATGTGAATTTACAGAAAATATGCTTTCAGTTTAGCTTATAGATCCCCCTCCAAACCACTGTGGGAAAACATGAGATAATAGTTTTCTTTCAAACATGATTCATGATATCCCAGCAGAAGGCTTTTTCACATGGTAAAATCACCTTAGAACACACCACAATTCCTAAAATGGGTATGGTACCATCAACAAATGATTTATAATTTAACTAAAGTCCTAAAACCCTCTATTAACTACAATGCTTTTTAATGATGTGCTATCATGTATATTGGTCCCAAGATGGCTGCCAACACTTCTTGGATGAAGAATTTGAATTTTGAAAAAAAAATGTTTTGCCTTGGGGGTCCTTGTGGGACCCCCTGAGCAGGTCTAGGGGGTCAGGTTGCTTCTACCCTGCCCCCTTTTTGAGTTCCACACGTTTGTTTTTCTGCTTTCCTGTGCCTCAGTCTACTGAGGCACAAGATGGCTGGCAACACTTTCTGGTTTGGAGTGTTGACAGACATTGACAGCCAATCAGAATGCAGCTCATGCTCGGAAAGGTAAGCTTACAGTAAGCTTACACGTAAGCTGCTATAGATATATATATTTTTTCTCTTTTGATTTTCTCAGGAACTACTGGAGGGATTTTCACCAAATATAGCAAAGGCACATCTGCGTACCAGTCCCTACAATTTTGCAAAGTTTGGCGTAATTCCGTTCAGCGGTTCGGGCTGTAGACTTGTCAGACCGTCCTATGGAAATGAACATGGGGAAAACACGTTTAGGGACCCCCCTTTTTTCTCAGCCCCCACTTCACGAATCTCCCCGAAACTTTCAGTGAAGGAGCGCAGTGGAGCTGGCCAAAATTTTGGAAAATTACACACAAATTCCTCAACCGGCGCCAGAGTTATTCCCAATAGAATGTTGCGGATTTCCTATGGTAGCCACTCCTAACTATATATACCTACTGGCGACCGCCAGTAGGTAATATATATAAATATATATATATAGATATAGATATATCTATATATATATATATATATATATATATATATATATATATATATATATATATATATATATATATATATTACCTACTGGCGATAGCCAGAAGGTATATATAGTTAGGATTGTTTTCCATAGGGAAATCGCAACATTCTATTGGGGATAACTTTGGCGCCGGTTGAGGAATCTTCCTGATATTTTCCTTAACTTTGCCTCGCTGTGCTCCGCTCCTTCCATGAAAGTTTCGGGGGGATCCGTCAAGCGGGGGCTGAGATAAAAGGGGGGTCCCAAAACGTGTTTTCCCCATGTTAATTTCCATAGGGCGGTTGGACTCACTTTTAGCCCGAACGGCTGAATGATTTTCCACCAAACTTGGCAAAATTGTAGGGACTGGTAGCCCGATGTGCCTTTGCTATGTCTCTGTGGAGAAGTGTGGCTCAATGGTTAGAGCAGGCAGTCCTTGATGCAGAGCTCTGGCCAGGGACCAGGGTTCGATTCCCGCCTCGGCGGGTCTCCGGCTCATTAATTCCCCTGACTGGATATTCTCGCCTCAGTGCCTGTTCTGATCATGGGTCCCACGCTGCAACTCTGGGCAATAGCTTGCTTAGTCTCCACAACGGCCCCAAAAGCGCTGGGATACCTGGCTGCACCTGGCGGGTGCCCAGGAGTGGACATTTCCCAGGAAAGCCAGGAAGGGTTCCTAAGCGGTATACGGACAGCGCCGGGACACCTCCGGTGGAGGTAGCTGTGCGCTTTACAAATTCCAACATTAACATTAAAGATATGTGCTTCAGTGGTTTTTACGAAAATTAACTTTGAAAAAATATATATTGGGCTACATTGGGCTATATATATGTTAGAGCCCAAATGTAGCCCAATGTAGCCCAATGTAGCCCAAAGATGGCCACCAGAGACATAAAAAAACAAATGTAGCCAGATGTAGCCCAACTATAGCCCAATGACAGAATGTCCCAGAGTGTTCTAAAGAACAACTAGAGCGCTAACAGTCTTACTTATGACAAAAGTATGGCACACCTGAAGTCATCTTGATTGGAATAAAGTGTTAACACTTAAAACATTTAATTTGCAAAGGAACAAAATGAGGGGGTTCATTTTGCCATAGAAATTATGATTAGTGCTGAAGAAAGAAAAATTAGGGCACATTTTGAGTGACTTCTCAAATCCTCTTATATTTCATTAAATAATTCTGATATGCAGTCTCCCAAGATGGCCACCAGAGACAAAAGAGCCCAAATGTAGCCCAAATATCAGCCAGATGTAGCCCAACTATAGCCCAATGACAGTATGTCCCAGAGTGTTCTAAAGAACAACTAGAACGCTAACAGTCTTACTTATGACAAAAGTATGGCACACCTGAAGTCATCTTGATTGGAATAAAGTGGTACCACTTAATACATTTAATTTGAAAAGGAACAAAATGAGGGGTTTCATTTTCCCATAGAAATTTTATATATATATATATTCACTGAAAAAAACATAGGTTACACACCAGTTATAGTTAGGAATTAGCATTTAAAAAACCTTTGAAATTCACTGAAAAAACCATAGGTTTCAGGCCTTATATAGTTAGGAATCAGCATTTAAAAAACCTTTGAAATTCACTGAAAAAACCATAGGTTTCAGGCCTTATATAGTTAGGAATTAGCATTTAAAAAAACCTTTGAAATTTACTGAAAAAACCATAGGTTTCAGGAGTTATATAGTTAGGAATTAGTTTTTTAAAAACCTTTGAAATTCACTCAAAAAACTATACGTTTTAGTGGTGTTATAGTTAGCTGGACATTTTACTCATACAAAACCAATGAAATTGCTCCTATATAGTTAGTTGTACTAACTATATTTCGCGCACCCGCAATCCACTGCTGATGATGTCACATATTAGATCATTCATGACATGGTCAGTGACATCACTGATGACATCTCAAATTACATCACTGATGACATCACTGATGACATCATCCACGTGACAATCACATACACCTTTTCATACACTATTACAATTTTTCATCACTGTTTGTAAAATACAGAGTATCATATTTAAATCCATTGTCACAGCAATACAAGTATCTAAAAATCCACTCAGTGATTCATAGATGTATACACACATCTAATCACTTACCTATGGATTCACTCATACATGCTGTCAATGAACAATAGAACACTATCAAACATACTTATACATCTATATCGACATTAAACAACAGCACGCATCCTATTCACATATGAAGTCATCCTACTCACTTATGCAAACAATGGATCATACTTACATATTTACTTAGCAAAACACTTATAAAAACACCACTTCTTCTATTCATTTAGATAGTAAGTCATACTTAGTGAATTATAAAATCATTATTACAAGTATACAGTTATCCATACAGTCACTCACACAATCATTGTGTCTTATGTATACTTATTTATATACAACAGCTGACACATACACTGCCTTTTATTTTTCTAGTTTGTTGGACCTGTACCTTTGAGAAATATATTTGCTCATCACCACACCCATAAAGAGATTCCCTCACCCAAACTGTTAGAACATGTAGTTTTAACTTCATATATCTACTGAATCAACTATTCACACATCTTTGGACAGTCACACACCCCCCACCGAACCACACACACTTTCACACTCCCATACAAATACTCAGTTAACTAATCAATGACTAATATAGACTTTCACATAGCTATTAACCAACTGTAGAATCAGTTTACACAACAACTGACATAGTGATACAGATATTCACACAGTTTAGTCACTATCCACTATATTTAGTGAGACATTATAAATTGGTCAAGTAAACAGTCAATTACACTGCTACTAAATCCTCCATCCAAATATTTATTTATATATATCCACTCATTCTTCAATGTAAATTGCTATATATATAATGCATATTTAAATAACGAAGCATTCCACATTCACTGGATGATGTCATCAGTGATGTCATCAGTGATGTCATTTGAGATGTCATCAGTGATGTCACTGACCATGTCATGAATAATCTAATATGTGACATCATCAGCAGTAGATTGCGGGTGCGCGAAATATAGTTAGTACAACTAACTATATAGGAGCAATTTCATTGGTTTTGTATGAGTAAAATGTCCAGCTAACTATAACACCACTAAAACTTATAGTTTTTTGGGTGAATTTCAAAGGTTTTCTAAAAACGAATTCCTAACTATATAACTCCTAAAAACCTATGTTTTTTCAGTGAATTTCAAAGGTTTTTTTAAATGCTAATTCCTAACTATATAAGGCCTGAAACCTATGGTTTTTTCAGTGATATATATATATATATATATATATATATATATATATCACTGAAAAAACCATAGGTTATAGACCATATATAGTTAGGAATTAGCATTTAAAAAACCTTATTTTACTCACACAAAACCATTGAAATTCCATATATAGTTAGTTGCACTAACTATATATCGCGCACCCGCAATCCACTGCTGATGATGTCACATATTACATCATTCATGACATGGTCAGTGACATCACTGATGACATCACTGATGACATCTCAAATGACATCACTGATGACATCTCATTTGACATCATTCTTGTGCTAATACGATGAACCTCTTCAGACTCTAATATAACCTTAGATACACTCAGTGTATACAGACACTCACACACTGTCACTCATCCATGGAGTTACTCACACACCTAGTCAGTCATGCAAAGAAACAATCTCACCTCCATTTCCTCAACTATACAGTTATACACACCTTACTTATTCAAACATATACTAACACATATTTACTCTCTTATACAATCCCTGATACAAGTTCACAATGATCCATACAGCCACTCACACATTCAGTGGCTCTCATGCACAGTTATTTATATATGCCAACTCTCACATGTACTGTGTTTTACATATGTACTTACTATGACATGTAGCATTGAGATATCCATTCACTCATCAATACACTCATGCACACAGTCAACCGCCCATGTAGCTGTTTCCACATGCACTCTTGAACTCATACACCTAGTAAATCAACTGCTCACACATCTATGCACAGAGTCACACACCTCCCAGCCACCCCCACACAAACTCAATCTCCCATACAAATACTTGGGCAACCAATCAATAACACATATAGCCTCTCGTATAGCTAATGATCAACACATGCAGCAGTTTACATCACAACAGACATACTGATGCACACATTCAGACAGTTTAGTCACTAACCCATGCATTTAGTACGACACATTTATTCACTCACTCATACAGTCAGTCACGCACCTACTAAATCCTTCATCCAGACACTTATACATCCACTCATTCTTCAATATATCAAACATATTTAAACTTTACAGAAACACACAGTCACTGGATGATGTCATCACTGATGTCATCAGTGATGTCATCAGTGATGTCATTTGAGATGTCATCAGTGATGTCATCAGTGATGTCACTGACCATGTCATGAATGATGTAATATGTGACATCATCAGCAGTGGATTGCGGGTGCGCGATATATAGTTAGTGCAACTAACTATATATGGAATTTCAATGGTTTTGTGTGAGTAAAATAAGGTTTTTTAAATGCTAATTCCTAACTATATATGGTCTATAACCTATGGTTTTTTCAGTGAATTTTCAAGGTTTTGTAAATGCTAATTCCTAACTATATATGGTCTATAACCTATGGTTTTTTCAGTGAATTTCAATGGTTTTTTAATAGCAAATATCATAAGCTGTCGAATGTCAAGTACGTGGTAAGTGAAAACATTTTCGTGTTTATGCACACTGATCTGCTTTGAATGGTGCCCCCCCCCCCTCATTTCTATTAGGAGTACTCTCTCTTTGCAGATAGTGAAAGGTAGTTAACGCAGGCCTTTGCCCCCGTTGTAATCCGTCGTGCCTGCTTCTCTCTCCATTTGATTGATTGTTATCCAAGTATTTACTGTTTTAGAATTAGTTCTCTTTGGTTCATTCTCTATTTACAAACAAACACAGAGTCGCAATACTCTGTTTAGTCTTTGCAGATAACGAAAAATCGTGTAAAAAAAAAGAAAAGGAATCGAGCAAAATCAGTAGGCCACTAATGGGATCTCTTTTTGACCTCGCTAAAATAGAAACATTAGGAACAACCCCTCATGACAAATACAAAACTAGTGAGATGAACTGAACTCCACACAATGATGGCTGCAAAACAGCTCGGCTCCGCCACCCACCCCGCCCAAAATAACGATAAAGAGCGGCTGCCATGATTGGTTGCGGAATGGCCACGACGGAGCTACGAAATGATGCTGCTCTCATGCTAACCCCAGCTTCAGTCTGAAACATCCAGAAACACTGTAGACTACCAATTCGATCAGTTCCGGTAGCGCCCCAATGTAACCCGGTAGAGAAGAACTAGCCCTCCCCTCTTTGACTGATGGTTCTTGTTGCCTGTCCCTTCTGTTCTCATTTAACAGAACTATTTAGCCTGCTGAAAGGGGTTGTGTTCCGACCGCTGGTTGGTGGAGACATTTTGACTATATTCTGGACCTGCGTTGTCGCGTAATGCGTCATATGACGCGCCGCGTTAGCGCATCCGGAAGTCATCCGGGGCGCGCAGCGCGTAACGTAAGCATAACAAGTCATGTGACTTGTTAATAAAACTTTTCATTGGTTCATTTTACTTTTCTTATTGTAATGATGAAAGGCTTGGTCATATGACCTAAAAATTACGCTTTTCATTACTTCCGAACATTATTTTTTCTTAAATATATGTTATAATGTTCCAGGCTAATGTACTTTCCCGGAAATTTTACAACTGTCCTGCAAGTAAAATATATTCTTTTTTCGAGAAAAAGAGCGTTTCTTCGTCCCATGACGGAGCCGTTGAGCAAAAGAGGGTCGACCTGCTGTCTTAGTCGCCGATACACCCGAATATGAGATTCTTATCGATCACTTTATGTTGCAGGAATAGAAAACACAACAGCCCTTGACCATTTATCTTTACTGCGTTCCTTCGAATTATACCTTTTACCCTTCATGTAATTGGTCTGCTTTATTTCACTTGCCTTTTAATGATTCTAAAACAGTGACTATTATTAAAAACTTTACCAATGTATATACTACTACCATGTTTTCTTTTAAAAACCTTTATTGTGAAAATTTCATTATACAAATACGAGCCTATAACCACGTGGGCCTGCCACGGAGCAAACTGTAATCGTATATGATGAATAGACATTTACACTGTAGAGGAACGTAACGGGCGGGCCATTAGGTTGCAAGAACTAAGGTGTCTAACAGTTACGGAATCGGTGGACGTACATTTTATAATTAAAATACGACAGGGCCAGTTAAAATAAAATTATCTAGATATACATTTGCGGGCAAGTACCATGGGTGACGTTAATTCGAACTTTCAACAGTACAGTAATCAATAACACATCAGAACTTAATATCAATAGGGATGTCGAAATATTCAATCAATTCTCGTCCCCGCCCGCCATGTGCTTCAAAACTGCATACGTATCTCGTGATTTCAAGGTTCTGCAACCAGTACACAACAAGGAGTTACGAGTCCCATTTATTCCGGCGCCATTTTGGGCGAGGACGGGCAGGTCCAGGATATAGTCAAAATGTCTCTACCAACCATCGACTATGATGATGTTCATATGCTGTATTTATTAGAGTAACACTCATCTGTCCACATGAAATTAATTTGCCACAATCTAAACATGTCATTTTAATCTTTCCAAAGTTCTTCTAAATATTTGGGACCGTTTCCCTTGCCTCTGAAGCTCTCAGTGCCACTTCTTTGATGAATGTACTAGCAGGTCAGGGGTTCTCCTCCAAATCTCTCTTTTATGCAGCACTATAATTAATTGGTGCCACCTCTCCATATGACGATGCATGGTATAGTTACCACAACTATATTTTTTTTCGGTTCCTCTGGAGAGTTCATCGTGGCAGATGAAGCGTGTAACGTACCGGGCATTTACCTTTTTTTGCATGTACAGGAAAGGAAAAAAAAATCGAGCGTCCGAGTTCTAAGGTGTCCCAGGGCCATTTTAGTGGAGGACATGATACAGCGATAATGCCCTGGATAAGGACACTTCCTTCGGGCACCCCACGCCGTCTTTCGGCGCAGCATTGTAGGATGGCCACACCAGTGCGGCAACTTGCTAGACACCACCTCGGTGCCATCCGGATCTCGGCGCCCCACTGCAGATGAACTGCCTCCACATGGAGAAGCGGGAGAGGCTCGTTTGCGCCGCCTCCCCCCCCCCCCTTCGGGCACCCCACGCCGACTTTCGGCGCAGCATTGTAGGATGGCCACACCAGTGCGGCAACTTGCTGGACACCACCTCGGTGCCAACCGAATCTCAGCGCCTTGTGTTGTCTTCCATTCCGAAAATATTGTTGGCAGCATTTTGAAAGGAAAGATAAACAGCCGTTTGTGGCCCTCACTACACCGTTCTCCTAGTGAGTCTCACATTGTTACATTTAGGAAGAATGTTGAAGAGTAGTATGTTGAAAATCTGAAGCCATTGTTATACAAACTCTCAACCAGCCTTGGATGGAAAAATCCTGAAGAATGTACAAACTGAAAACCAGTTTTTGTCTGTATAGCATCAGCAGCAACGCTTGAGTCAGCTTTGTGTGAAGCCGCCATTTTGATTCAATCAATAGCGTCCCCCTGCACACATTCAGGGACCTGGTCGTGTCTTCAGGTCAAACGGATTGTGGGACAAGATGCACAAAGGAAAAGGAAAAAAGTTCCGCCGGACCCCGGGAGGTGGCCGCCTATGTCATGGGCGATCTTAGGCCACACCAGGGCAATAGTGAAGCTGCAGCAGGTGCAAATAAGCTTCAGACAGTGTTACAAGCGCTGCTCAGAACTCTCAACTATGACACCACCTCGGTGCCATCCGGATCTTGGCGCCTTGTGCTGGTTCCGGCCTATTCACACATCGGTCCGCTACTGACGCCACCTCACAGGCCAACGGGGCACCCCACGCCGACTTTCGGCGCAGCATTGTAGGATGGCCACACCAGTGCGGCAAATTGCTGGACACCACCTCGGTGCCATCCAGATCTCGGCGCGTTGTGCTGCCTTCGGCCTATTCGCCACAAGTGCGCACGCAACTCAGCTGCATAGCGAGTGAAACACCAAGGGGCGCCCCACTGCAGCCGAGGAACCTCCATCTTGGGGGCGACGCACAGCATCACATTGCTTTCCAATGCAGTCAGATCCTCAAACAGCCCCCACTGACTGACGCAAACTCACAGGCCAACGGGGCGCCCCACGCCGACTTTCGGCGCAGCATTGTAGGATGGCCACACCAGTGCGGCAACTTGCTGGACACCACCTCGGTGCCATCCGGATCTTGGCGCGTTGTGCTGCCTTTGGCCCCATTCGCACATCAGTCCGCTACTGACGCCATCTCACAGGCTAATGGGGCGCCCCACGCCGACTTTCAGCATTGTAGGATGACCACACCAGTACAGCAACTTGCTAGACATCACCTCGGTGCCATCCGGATCTCGGCGCCCCACTGCAGATGAAGTGCCTCTCAACTATGAAACCACCACTGTGACATCCGGATCTTGGCGCGTTGTGCTGCCTTCGGCCTATTCGCACATCGGTCCGCTACTGACGCCATCTCACAGGCTAATGGGGCGACCCACGCCGAGTTTCAGCATTGTAGGATGACCACACCAGTACAGCAACTTGCTAGACATCACCTCGGTGCCATCCGAATCTTGGCATCTCAACGCCTAGTGGTATCTTCCATACAGAAAATATTGTTACGCTACCTTTGGCCCCATTCGCACATCAGTCCGCAACTTAGACATCACCTCGGTGCCATCCGGATCTTGGCATCTCAGCGCCTTGTGGTGTCAGTCAGAAAATATTGTTGCGCTGCCTTTGGCCCCATTCGCACATCAGTCCGCTACTGACACCATCTCACAGGCCAACAGGGCGCCCCACGCCGACTTTCAGCATTGTAGGATGGCCACACCAGTGCGGCAACTTACTAGACACCACCTCGGTGCCATCCGGATCTTGGCGCGTTGTGCTGCCTTCGGCCTATTCGCACATCGGTCCGCTACTGACGCAAACTCACAGGCCAACGGGGCGCCCCACGCCGACTTTCAACATTGTAGGATGGCCACACCAGTGCTGCAACTTGCTGGACACCACCTCGGTGCCATCCGGATCTTGGCGCGTTGTGTTGCCTTCGGCCTATTCGCACATCGGTCCGCTACTGACGCCGCCTCACGTGCCAACGTATTTTCTCCGCATTTTATACCCTATGCCGCATAACAGGTCATGTGACTTGTTTATAAAACTTTTCATTGGTTCATTTTACTTTTGGTTTCCTAATGATGGAAGGCTTGATCATATGACCTAAAAACAACACTTTTCATTGGATGAAAACTTTTTTTTTTTTTCCAAACGATGAAAGCCCCACCTTGTTTCTGGATGTTTCAGACTGAAGCTGGCGTCAGCATGAGAGCACCACCATCTCGTAGCTCCGTCGTGGTCATTCCGCGAGCAATCATGGCAGCCGCTCCCCACCAGAAGCCTGCAGGAGTCGGGGCCCCCAAAACTTTTGATGAATTCTCAAGGCGGAGGGGACGCTTTCGAGAATGGGGTCCAAGACCTAGCAGACAAGCGTCCGATTTCCAAGGTGTCCCAGGGCCATTTCAGTGGACCAGGCCCAAAAAGGAAAGAGCCTGCCGCCATTTTGAGAGTCCTGTGACAGCCGCCTATCGCTGCACCGCAAGAGTGGGCGCAACTCAGCTGAATTGCGGCTTTTGACACAGTGGACCAAAAACGGACGGAATGGCAACTGAAACGGTAAAGGGGCGCCCCACTACAACAGATGACACTCCACCTGGAGAAGCCCGTTCACGCCGCCTCCCCCGGGGCGCCCCACGCCGTTATTCGGAGCAGCATTGTAGGATACCAAAACCAGTGCGGCAACTTACTGGACATCACCTTGGTGCCATCGTTCTGCTGCCTTGGAACTATTCGCACAACAGTTTGCTACTGAAGACCCACCCCCCGCGACGCCCCACGCCGTTATTTGCTGGGTGGCAACTTACTAGACATCACTTTCGTGTCATCTAGATTTCAGCGCGTTCTGCTGCCTTGGAACTATTCGCACAACAGTTTGCTACTGATGACCCACCCCCCGCGACGCCCCACGCCGGAAATCTGGACGTTGTGCTGCGTTGGGACTATTCGCACAGCCGACCGCTACTTCGTTGTTTTTCCCTAAAAAT
Organism: Lissotriton helveticus; assembly: GCF_964261635.1. Classification (NCBI taxonomy): domain Eukaryota; kingdom Metazoa; phylum Chordata; class Amphibia; order Caudata; family Salamandridae; genus Lissotriton; species Lissotriton helveticus. The sequence continues at coordinate 607,744,268 of NC_136059.1, read as the reverse complement.
GTTTATATGTTATTACTATTTTTGTTTTCTTGTATATATTTATAAATTATTAAAGTTTTATAATCTTACTACTTTGTCGGAGTGCTATATATTTTTAATGTGACACATAATTGTAAAAACTTTGATGTACAAAGAGTCATCCCTGGAATCTTCCGCTTCACGCTCGGTCCCCTCCCCAATCACAATACAGGATGGTTTTCAGATAATAGCAACGCTTCTGCTGTGACGGATCTCATCGAGTGTGGGCCTTGATCTACTATAACTCCTTTGAAGAGGGGTGAATCTTTACAGCTGTGGCCATAAACTACATCTGCAGGCCTAGCTGATACCCTAGGACCAGCCTGGACAATCGGACACAGAGGAAAAGGAGTGTCAGAGGGTGCAGTAGTGAATAGGGCGAAAGGGAGGTGTCGGGCGGGCACAGGGTGTGATTCTCAGGAAAGAGCAGCGCAGATGGGGGGAGGTTTATTACCCATGCATAAGACAGAGAGCGGGGGTGACCACTGCCTGGGCGAGATGCTTGCGAGGGTGGGGAGCCATGCTAAGGATCGACAGCGTGCACAGAGTGGGTCTGGTCAAGGCATCTAAAATGGCTGCCGTGCACGACAAAAGTGTGGCATTTGAAAAAAGACAAGATGGCGCAGACAATGTTTTTCAACACTTCCTGATTTCCTTCGAATCGAACGTTAACAGACGTTGGGGCATATTACCAAAGTTAAGCGATATTTATCCCTAACGATGCATTGCAAAGATTTTTTTACCGTCAGAAATTATCGCAGATAAACCTTGCTATTATCAAAGTTTATCGCAAATACGATAAAAACCGACCGCAATGCATTAATATTGCTGAAAACTCAGCGATATTCATGCATTACCGAGCTAATCCTCTTAGCCATGTTATCCACCTCCCATAGGATAACATGGCTAAGAACTGCTCAGGGCAGCTGTTACTTTTTGGAGATATTCGCGCTTATCTCGAATATTTCCAAAAGTTGATAATAGGAGATAGCGATGTTAGCGACTGTTTCCAGTCGCTAACATCTTGGCATGCCCACTTTGCATGTCATTAGTGATAAATATCACTCACATGCAAAGTGGGGCCCAAGATGGTCGCTATCTCCTACTAGCCGTCGCTAACTGGTGTTAGCAACAGCTAGGTAATACAGATATAATTTTATCTCCGCGAAGCGGAGCGCTGTTACAGATATATATCTTGTTTTTGAACGTTAATTTCTCAAAATGCACTGAAGCACATATATTGAGACCTAGCAAAGGCACATCGGGCTACCAGTCCCTACAATTTTACCAAGTTTCGTGCAAATCCATTCAGCCGTTCGATTATTATTATTATTTATTTTTTTTGCCCCGCGGGGCCCTTTTAAAACCTCCACATCAAACCTAGGGGATCAGCGAGGATCTACTATGCCCCCTTATGGTCATTTGCCCCTTCGCTTTGGCCTCCTCTTGTCTCTCGATCCTACCGAGAGACAAGATGGCGGCCGCTACGGACTGTTTGGAATGTTTACAGACACCGGAGAGCCAATCAGCTTCGCTTCGCAAAGCTCCGTAACGCGAAAAGTACGCGAAGCGGTGCGCTGTTACAGATATATATCTTTTTTTGAACGTTAATTTCTCAAAATCCACTGAAGCACATATATTGAGACCTAGCAAAGGCACATCGGGCTACCAGTCCCTACAATTTTGCCAAGTTTCGTGCAAATCCATTCAGCCGTAAGATTATTATTATAATTTTTTGTTTTTTGCCCCGCGGGGCCCTTTTAAAACCTCCACATCAAACCTAGGGGGTCAGCGAGGATCTACTATTCCCCCTTATGGTCATTTGCCCCTTCGCTTTGGCCTCCTCTTGTCTCTCGATCCTACCGAGAGACAAGATGGCGGCCACTACGGACTGTTTGGAATGTTGACAGACGCCGGAGAACCAATCAGCTTCGCTTCACAAAGCTCCGTTGCGCGAAAAGTACGCGTCCTGGGCCGCTGCCCGGTCCGCTGTTACAGATATATATCTTTTTTTAAACGTTAATTTCTCAAAATCCACTGGAGCACATATATTGAGACCTACAAAAGGCACATCGGGCTACCAGTCCCTACAATTTTGCCAAGTTTCGTGCAAATCCATTCAGCCGTTCGGGCTAAAAGTGAGGCCAACCGCCCTATGGAAATTAACATGGGAAAAACGCGTTTTGGGACCCCCCTTTTTTCTCGGCCCCCCCTTGACGAACCCCCCCCAAATTTTCAAAGGCTGCTCAGAAACAAAATGTGCCATTTTCCTGAAAATTTCAGCCGATTCCGTCCACAAACGGCAAAGTTATTAGACATAGAATTTTCAAAAATCCCATAGAGAAAAAATCCTAACTATATATACCTACTGGCGACCGCCAGTAGGTAATATATATATATATATATATATATATATATATATATATATATTAGACATAGAATTTTCAAAAATCCCATAGAGAAAAAATCCTAACTATATATACCTACTGGCGACCGCCAGTAGGTAATATATATATATATATATATATATATATATATATATATATATATATTACCTACTGGCGGTCGCCAGTAGGTATATATAGTTAGGATTTTTTCTCTATGGGTTTTTTGAAAATTCTATGTCTAATAACTTTGGCGTTTGTGGACGGAATCGGCTGAAATTTTCAGGAAAATGGCACATTTTGTTTCTGAGCAGCCCTTGAAAATTTGGGGGGGGTTCGTCCAGTGGGGGCCGAGAAAAAAGGGGGGTCCCAAAACGTGTTTTTAACATTGAGTTTTCCATAGGGCGGTTGGCCTCACTTTTAGCCCGAACGGCTGAATGGATTTGCACGAAACTTGGCAAAATTGTAGGGACTGGTAGCCCGATGTGCCTTTTGTAGGTCTCAATATATGTGCTCCAGTGGATTTTGAGAAATTAACGTTTAAAAAAAGATATATATCTGTAACAGCGGACCGGTTAGCGCTCTGGTTCGCGGACTTTTCGCGCAACGGAGCTTTGTGAAGCGAAGCTGATTGGTTCTCCGGCGTCTGTCAACATTCCAAACAGTCTGTAGCGGCCGCCATCTTGTCTCTCGGTAGGATCGAGAGACAAGAGGAGGTCAAAACAAAGGGGGAAATAACTATAAGGGGGCATAGTAGATCCTCGCTGACCCCCTAGGTTTGATGTGGAGGTTTTAAAAGGGCCCCGCGGGGCAAAAAAAAATAATAATAATAATAATCGAACGGCTGAATGGATTTGCACGAAACTTGGCAAAATTGTAGGGACTGGTAGCCCGATGTGCCTTTGCTAGGTCTCAATATATGTGCTTCAGTGGATTTTGAGAAATTAACGTTCAAAAAAAGATATATATCTGTAACAGCGCACCGCTTCGCGTACTTTTCGCGTTACGGAGCTTTGCGAAGCGAAGCTGATTGGCTCTCCGGTGTCTGTAAACATTCCAAACAGTACGTAGCGGCCGCCATCTTGTCTCTCGGTAGGATCGAGAGACAAGAGGAGGCCAAAGCGAAGGGGCAAATGACCATAAGGGGGCATAGTAGATCCTCGCTGACCCCCTAGGTTTGATGTGGAGGTTTTAAAAGGGCCCCGCGGGGCAAAAAAAAATAATAATAATAATAATCGAACGGCTGATGACCATAAGGGGGCATAGTAGATCCTCGCTGACCCCCTAGGTTTGATGTGGAGGTTTTAAAAGGGCCCCGCGGGGCAAAAAAAAAAAATAATAATAATAATCGAACGGCTGAATGGATTTGCACGAAACTTGGTAAAATATTAGGGACTGGTAGCCCGATGTGCCTTTGCTATGTCTCAATATATGTGCTTCAGTGCATTTTGAGAAATTAACGTTCAAAAACAAGATATATATCTGTAACAGCGCTCCGCTTCGCGGAGATAAAATTATATGTGTATTACCTAGCTGTTGCTAACACCAGTTAGCGACGGCTAGTAGGAGATAGCGACCATCTTGGGCCCCACTTTGCATGTGAGTGATATTTATCACTAATGACATGCAAAGTGGGCATGCCAAGATGTTAGCGACTGGAAACAGTCGCTAACATCGCTATCTCCTATTATCAACTTTTGGAAATATTCGAGATAAGCGCGAATATCTCCAAAAAGTAACAGCTGCCCTGAGCAGTTCTTAGCCATGTTATCCAATGGGAGGTGGATAACATGGCTAAGAGCATTAGCTCGGTAATGCATGAATATCGCGGAGTTTTCAGCGATATTAATGCATTGCGCTCGTTTTTTATCGTATTTGCGATAAACCTTGATAATAGCAAGGTTTATCTGCGATAATTTCTGACGGTAAAAAAATCTTTGCAATGCATCGTTAGGGATAAATATCGCTTAACTTTGGTAATATGCCCCAACGTCTGTTAACGTTCGATTCGAAGGAAATCAGGAATTGTTGAAAAACATTGTGTGCGCCATCTTGTCTTTTTTCAAATGCCACACTTTTGTCGTGCACGGCAGCCATTTTAGATGCCTTGACCAGATCCACTCTGTGCACGCTGTCGATCCTTAGCATGGCTCCCCACCCTCGCAAGCATCTCCCCCAGGCAGTGGTCACCCCCGCTCTCTGTTTTATGCATGGGTAATAAACCTCCCCCCATCTGCGCTGTTCTTCCCTGAGAATCACACCCTGTGCCCGCCCGACACCTCCCTTTCGCCCTATTCACTACCGCACCCTCTGACACTCCTTTTCCTCTGTGTCCGATTGTCCAGGCCGGTCCTAGGCTATCAGCTAGCCCTGCAGATGTAGTTTATGGCCACAGCTGTAAAGAATCACCCGTCTTCAAAGGAGTTATAGTAGATCAAGGCCCACACTCGATGAGATCCGTCACAGCAGAAGCGTTGCTATTATCTGAAAACCATCCTGTATTGTGATTGGGGAGGGGACCGAGCGTGAAGCGGAAGATTCCAGGGATGACTCTTTGTACATCAAAGTTTTTACAATTATGTGTCACATTAAAAATATATAGCACTCCGACAAAGTAGTAAGATTATAAAACTTTAATAATTTATAAATATATACAAGAAAACAAAAATAGTAATAACATATAAACATTTTTAGAGAAAAACAACGAAGTAGCGGTCGGCTGTGCGAATAGTCCCAACGCAGCACAACGTCCAGATTTCCGGCGTGGGGCGTCGCGGGGGGTGGGTGATCAGTAGCAAACTGTTGTGCGAATAGTTCCAAGGCAGCAGAACGCGCCGAAATCTAGATGACACGAAAGTGATGTCTAGTAAGTTGCCACCCAGCAAATAACGGCGTGGGGCGTCGCGGGGGGTGGGTCATCAGTAGCAAACTGTTGTGCGAATAGTTCCAAGGCAGCAGAACGATGGCACCAAGGTGATGTCCAGTAAGTTGCCGCACTGGTTTTGGTATCCTACAATGCTGCTCCGAATAACGGCGTGGAGCGCCCCGGGGGAGGCGGCGTGAACGGGCCTCTCCAGGTGGAGTCTCATCTGTTTTAGTGGGGCGCCCCTTTACCGTTTCAGTTGCCATTCCGTCCGCTTTTGGTCCACTGTGTCAAAATCCGCCATTCAGCTGAGTTGCGCCCACTCTTGCGGTGCAGCGATAGGCGGCTGTCACAGGACTCTCAAAATGGCGGCAGGCTGTTTCCTTTTTGGGCCTGGTCCACTGAAATGGCCCTGGGACACCTTGGAAATCGGACGCTTGTCTGCTAGGTCTTGGACCCCATTCTCGAAAGCGTCCCCTCCGCCTTGAGAATTCATCAAAAGTTTTGGGGGCTCCGACTCCTGCAGGCTTCTGGTGGGGAGCGGCTGCCATGATTGCTCGCGGAATGACCACGACTGAGCTACGAGATGGTGGTGCTTTCATGCTGACGCCAGCTTCAGTCTGAAACATCCAGAAACAAGGTGGGGCTTTCATCGTTTGGGGGAAAAAAAAAGTTTTCATCCAATGAAAAGTGTTGTTTTTAGGTCATATGATCAAGCCTTCCATCATTAGGAAACCAAAAGTAAAATGAACCAATGAAAAGTTTTATAAACAAGTCACATGACCTGTTATGCGGCATAGGGTATAAAATGCGGAGAAAATACGTTGGCACGTGAGGCGGCGTCAGTAGCGGACCGATGTGCGAATAGGCCGAAGGCAATACATCGCGCCAAGATCCGGATGGCACCGAGGTGGTGTCATAGTTGAGAGTTCTGAGCAGCGGTTGTAACACTGTCTGAAGCTTATTTGCAGCTGCTGCAGCTTCACTACGCGCCAAGATCCGGATGGCACCGAGGTGGTGTGTAGGAAGTTGCCGCACTGGTGTGGCCATCCTACAATGCTGAAAGTCGGCGTGGGGCGCCCCGTTGGCCTGTGAGTTTGCGTCAGTAGCGGACCGATGTGCGAATAGGCCGAAGGCAGCACAACGCGCCAAGATCCGGATGGCACCGAGGTGGTGTCTAGTAAGTTGTCGCACTTCTGTGGCCATCCTACAATGTTGAAAGTCGGCGTGGGGCGCCCGTTGGCCTGTGAGATGGTGTCAGTAGCGGACTGATGTGTGAATGGGGCCAAAGGCAGCGCAACAATATTTTCTACTATATTTCCGGTGTAGAAGACACCACAAGGCGCTGAGATGCCAAGATCCGGATGGCACCGAGGTGGTGTGTAGCAAGTTGCCGCACTGGTGTGGCCATCCTACAATGCTGAAAGTCGGCGTGGGGCGCCCCGTTGGCCTGTGAGATGGCGTCAGTAGCGGACCGATGTGCGAATAGGCCGAAGGCAGCACAACAATATTTTCTGACTGACACCACAAGGCGCTGAGATGCCAAGATCCGGATGGCACCGAGGTGATGTCTAAGTTGCGGACTGATGTGCGAATGGGGCCAAAGGCAGCGTAACAATATTTTTTGTATGGAAGATACCACTAGGCGTTGAGATGCCAAGATTCGGATGGCACTGAGGTGATGTCTAGCAAGTTGGTGTGGTCATCCTACAATGCTGAAACTCGGCGTGGGTCACCCCATTAGCCTGTGAGATGGCGTCAGTAGCGGACCGATGTGCGAATAGGCCGAAGGCAGCACAACGCGCCAAGATCCGGATGTCACCGTGGTGGTTTCATAGTTGAGAGGCACTTCATCTGCAGTGGGGCGCCGAGATCCGGATGGCACCGAGGTGATGTCTAGCAAGTTGCTGTACTGGTGTGGTCATCCTACAATGCTGAAACTTGGCGTGGGTCGCCCCATTAGCCTGTGAGATGGCGTCAGTAGCGGACCGATGTGCGAATAGGCCGAAGGCAGCACAACGCGCCAAGATCCGGATGTCACCGTGGTGGTTTCATAGTTGAGAGGCACTTCATCTGCAGTGGGGCGCCGAGATCCGGATGGCACCGAGGTGATGTCTAGCAAGTTGCTGTACTGGTGTGGTCATCCTACAATGCTGAAACTCGGCGTGGGTCGCCCCATTAGCCTGTGAGATGGCGTCAGTAGCGGACCGATGTGCGAATAGGCCGAAGGCAGCACAACGCGCCAAGATCCGGATGTCACCGTGGTGGTTTCATAGTTGAGAGGCACTTCATCTGCAGTGGGGCGCCGAGATCCGGATGGCACCGAGGTGATGTCTAGCAAGTTGCTGTACTTGTGTGGTCATCCTACAATGCTGAAACTCGGCGTGGGTCGCCCCATTAGCCTGTGAGATAGCTGTTCTTTGGATTTGGGCCTGGCTCGTCTGCTGTAGTGGGGCGCCCCTTTACCGTTTCAGTTGCCATTCAGCTGAGTTTCGGCTGCTCTTGATGCTACAGCGACAGGCGGCTGCAACAGGACTCTCAAAATGGCGGCCTGTTCTTTGGATTTGGGCCTGGTCCACTAAAATGGCCCTGGGACACCTTAGAACTCGGACGCTCGATTTTTTTTTCCTTTCCTGTACATGCAAAAAAAGGTAAATGCCCGGTACGTTACACGCTTCATCTGCCACGATGAACTCTCCAGAGGAACCGAAAAAAAATATAGTTGTGGTAACTATACCATGCATCGTCATATGGAGAGGTGGCACCAATTAATTATAGTGCTGCATAAAAGAGAGATTTGGAGGAGAACCCGTGACCTGCTAGTACATTCATCAAAGAAGTGGCACTGAGAGCTTCAGAGGCAAGGGAAACGGTCCCAAATATTTAGAAGAACTTTGGAAAGATTAAAATGACATGTTTAGATTGTGGCAAATTAATTTCATGTGGACAGATGAGTGTTACTCTAATAAATACAGCATATGAACATCATCATAGTCGATGGTTGGTAGAGACATTTTGACTATATCCTGGACCTGCCCGTCCTCGCCCAAAATGGCGCCAGAATAAATGGGACTCGTAACTCCTTGTTGTGTACTGGTTGCAGAACCTTGAAATCACGAGATACGTATGCAGTTTTGAAGCACATGGCGGGCGGGGACGAGAATTGATTGAATATTTCGACATCCCTATTGATATTAAGTTCTGATGTGTTATTGATTACTGTACTGTTGAAAGTTCGAATTAACGTCACCCATGGTACTTGCCCGCAAATGTATATCTAGATAATTTTATTGTAACTGGCCCTGTCGTATTTTAATTATAAAATGTACGTCCACCGATTCCGTAACTGTTAGACACCTTAGTTCTTGCAACCTAATGGCCCGCCCGTTACGTTCCTCTACAGTGTAAATGTCTATTCATCATATACGATTACAGTTTGCTCCGTGGCCGGCCCACGTGGTTATAGGCTCGTATTTGTATAATGAAATTTTCACAATAAAGGTTTTTAAAAGAAAACATGGTAGTAGTATATACATTGGTAAAGTTTTTAATAATAGTCACTGTTTTAGAATCATTAAAAGGCAAGTGAAATAAAGCAGACCAATTACATGAAGGGTAAAAGGTATAATACGAAGGAACGCAGTAAAGATAAATGGTCAAGGGCTGTTGTGTTTTCTATTCCTGCAACATAAAGTGATCGATAAGAATCTCATATTCAGGCGTATCGGCGACTAAGACAGCAGGTCGACCCTCTTTTGCTCAACGGCTCCGTCATGGGACGAAGAAACGCTCTTTTTCTCGAAAAAAGAATATATTTTACTTGCAGGACAGTTGTAAAATTTCCGGGAAAGTACATTAGCCTGGAACATTATAACATATATTTAAGAAAAAATAATGTTCGGAAGTAATGAAAAGCGTAATTTTTAGGTCATATGACCAAGCCTTTCATCATTACAATAAGAAAAGTAAAATGAACCAATGAAAAGTTTTATTAACAAGTCACATGACTTGTTATGCTTACGTTACGCGCTGCGCGCCCCGGATGACTTCCGGATGCGCTAACGCGGCGCGTCATATGACGCATTACGCGACAACGCAGGTACAGAATATAGTCAAAATGTCTCCACCAACCAGCGGTCGGAACACAACCCCTTTCAGCAGGCTAAATAGTTCTGTTAAATGACAACAGAAGGGACAGGCAACAAGAACCATCAGTCAAAGAGGGGAGGGCTAGTTCTTCTCTACCGGGTTACATTGGGGCGCTACCGGAACTGATCGAATTGGTAGTCTACAGTGTTTCTGGATGTTTCAGACTGAAGCTGGGGTTAGCATGAGAGCAGCACCATTTCGTAGCTCTGTCGTGGTCATTCCGCAACCAATCATGGCAGCCGTTCTTTATCGTTATTTTGGGCGGGGTGGGTGGCGGAGCCGAGCTGTTTTGCAGCCATCATTGTGTGGAGTTCAGTTCATCTCACTAGTTTTGTATTTGTCATGAGGGGTTGTTCCTAATGTTTCTATTTTAGCGAGGTCAAAAAGAGATCCTATTAGTGGCCTACTGATTTTGCTCGATTCCTTTTCTTTTTTTTTACACGATTTTTCGTTATCTGCAAAGACTAAACAGAGTATTGCGACTCTGTGTTTGTTTGTAAATAGAGAATGAACCAAAGAGAACTAATTCTAAAACAGTAAATACTTGGATAACAATGAATCAAATGGAGAGAGAAGCAGGCACGACGGATTACAATGGGGGCAAAGACCTGCGTTAACTACCTTTCACTATCTGCAAAGAGAGAGTACTCCTAATAGAAATGAGGGGGGGGGGGCACCATTCAAAGCAGATCAGTGTGCATAAACACGAAAATGTTTTCACTTACCACGTACTTGACATTCGACAGCTTATGATATTTGCTATTAAAAAACCATTGAAATTCACTGAAAAAACCATAGGTTATAGACCATATATAGTTAGGAATTAGCATTTACAAAACCTTGAAAATTCACTGAAAAAACCATAGGTTATAGACCATATATAGTTAGGAATTAGCATTTAAAAAACCTTATTTTACTCACACAAAACCATTGAAATTCCATATATAGTTAGTTGCACTAACTATATATCGTGCACCTGCAATCCACTGCTGATGATGTCACATATTACATCATTCATGACATGGTCAGTGACATCACTGATGACATCACTGATGACATCTCAAATGACATCACTGATGACATCACTGATGACAACATCCAGTGACTGTATGTTTCTGTAAAGTTAAAATGTGTCTTACATATTGAAGAATGAGTGGAAGTATAAGTGTCTGGACAAAGGATTTAGTAGGTGCATGACTGAATGCATGAGTGAGTGATTAAATGTGTCTCACTGAGTGCATGGGTTAGTGACTAAAGTGTCTTAATTTGTGCATCATTATGTCTGTTGTTCTGTAAACTGCTGCATGTTTTGATCAGTAGCTATATAATTAACTATATGGGTTACTGATTGATTGTCCAAGTATTTGTATGGGAGACTGAGTGTGTGTGTGGCTGGCTGGGAGGTGTGTGACTCTGTGCAGATCAATGTGTACTTGTATCAATGATTGTATAACAAGGTAAGTATGTGTTAGTATATGTTTGAAAATGTAAGGTGCTCTATGTTTAACTGTATAGACAAGAAAATGGAAGTGTCATTGATTCTTTACAGGACTGACTAGGTGTGTGAGTAACTCCATGGATGAGTGGCAGACTGTGAGTGTCTGTATAGGTGTATGAGTGCATATGATAGTGTTGTAAAGATGAGTGATTGTATGTATGAATGATAGTATGGGTGAATGAGTGAAGGTGTGTGTAGACGTAGGAATCAGTGAGTGCGTATGTAGTAACTAGTATTGGTGTGTCAATGGTTTCAAAAATTATATTCTGTATTTAACACTGGGTGAAACAGAGGTTATATTAAAATGTGAGGAGATGCATTGTATTGTCACATGAATGATATCATCAGTGATGTGGTCATTGATGTCAAATGAGATGTCATCAGTGATGTCATCAGTGATGTCATTTGAGATGTCATCAGTGATGTCATCAGTGATGTCACTGACCATGTCATGAATGATGTAATATGTGACATCATCAGCAGTGGATTGCAGGTGCACGATATATAGTTAGTGCAACTAACTATATATGGAATTTCAATGGTTTTGTGTGAGTAAAATAAGGTTTTTTAAATGCTAATTCCTAACTATATATGGTCTATAACCTATGGTTTTTTCAGTGAATTTTCAAGGTTTTGTAAATGCTAATTCCTAACTATATATGGTCTATAACCTATGGTTTTTTCAGTGAATATATATATATATATATAGTTAGGATTGTTTTCCATAGGGAAATCGCAACATTCTATTGGGAATAACTTTGGCGCCGGTTGAGGAATCTTCCTGACATTTTCCTTAACTTTGCCTCGCGGCGCTGCGCTCCTTCCCTGAAAGTTTGGGGGATTCGTCAAGCGGGGGTCGAGATAAAAGGGGGTCCCAAAACGTGTTTTCCCCATGTTAATTTCCATAGGGCGGTTGGACTTTTAGCTCGAACGGCTGAATGGATTTCCACCAAACTTGGAAAAATTGTAGGGACTGCTAGCCCGATGTGCCTTTGCTATGTCTCAAGATATGTGCTCAAGTGGATTTTGAGTAATTTAGGTTAAAAAAAATATATATATCTATAAGCGCGCCCCGGTACGCGTACCGGGGCGCGTACCAGCGCGCCACGCGAGTTCGCGCGCGGAAAGTTGATTGGCTCTCGGGTGTCTGTAAACATTCCAAACAGTCCGGAGCGGCCGCCATCTTGTGTCTCGGTAGGATCGAGACACAAGAGGTGGCAAAAAACAAAGGGGCAAATGACCAAAAGAGGGCAGGGTAGACCCCCGCGACCCCCTAGGTTTGATGTGGGGGCCATAAAAGACTCCGCGGGGCAAAACATTTTTTTTTTTTTTTTTACGAATTTTCGCGGGGGGAGCGCCCAGTACGCGTACCGGGAAGCGTACCAGGGAGCGTACTTTGGTGAAAAATAGTGAAAATAATTGTGTAAAATAATCATTTGGAGTGATTACAGGTAGGGTAGCTCTGAAAAGAGCTTTTGGTTCTGTGGCTGTTTTAGGTACCTACAAGTACGTCCCACACACACCCACATGCACACAACCCCACACCCCCACACCCACACACTCCCCACACACACCTCACACACGCACACCTCCACCCACACCCAAACACCCCACACCCCCACACCGACACCTTACACATCCACACCCACACCCACACATCCCACACACACACACTCACACACACACCTCACCCCCCAACACACACACACGCACACACAGATACCTCACAGACACACCTCACACATCCCACACACACACCTCCCCACACACACACACACACACGCACACCTCACAGACACACCCACACATCCCACACATACACACACATCCTACACACATACCCCCACACCCACACACACCCCACACACCCCACACACACCTCACACACCCACACCCCCAGCTACACCCAAACACCCCACACATCCACACACACACACACACCTTACACACCCACATCCCCACCCACACCCACATACTCCACACACCTACACACACCTATACACCTCATCCCCTCTCAGACACACACACACACACACCTCACAGACACACCCCACACATCCCCCACACACACCTCCCCCCCCACACATGGGGAAAACTCAGTGAAACACTAAAATAATAATTTAAAGTGCTTAGAGGTAGGGTAGCTCTGAATAGAGTTGTTGTGTTGTTTGGGTGTTTTAAGTACCAACATGTAGGTACCAATGCTGAGTCTTAAATTTAATGTACACCGTTTCCTCTGTAGATAATTTGCATGTTGTTACAGAAGTTATTGTGGTATATGGAATCCATATCATAGTCTGTCAGGAAAGCAAAAACAACATGGAGGCAGGAGATGAAAAAGAGATGTCAAATACACATTGGAGATAATATATTGGGAGAAAGGAAGTATCTATGAGCAAAATTACTATGTAACATAAAAAAGTTGCACAGTATACTATAAATCTGACTTTACATTATAATCAATTTGGTACTAGTTTATGAATTACATATAAAAATGAATAATGTCTCAAACAATTTTAGAATTATTAAATATAAATTTATTTTTCAGATTCTTTTTCAAAATTTGATAGAACTTCTAATAACAGATTGTCGGAAATGTCCTCATTTTGAATTAGCGAATCTACCGCTTCTACACATTGAACTAATTCATAGTCCCGTGATTTATCCATGAATTCTAAGTCATCATTGGGTTCAATAACTTGTTCATTGTTGCTCTCCAGAATAATTTCGAAGGAAATATTTTGCTCTCCTTCCATTTTCTTGCTGTAATTTGCATAAAAAATAAATATATCAGTAGAGATAGGGCACTGTTGGGTTTAAGTTCAGTCAGGTAGTTTTTATTTTTTAACAGTGAAGTTATCTTTGGGCAGTGTATGGTATCAGGCTGGAAGTAGAAATATAAAAAAGTGTATATCATGAAGCCTAAGTAAATTTATAATTATACAAGACAAGCCTAACTCCATCCATAACTATAACAGAGAAGTGTATCTCAATCTATAACTATTACAGAGGGATAGTATATAACTATCAGAAAATGTTTTCCAAATTAACTTAAAGTGCACAACATCAGTTTTCAAAATAACATCTTACCTTTCAAAAAGAAGTTTAAGTTCTCAGTGGAAATGCTTTTGAAATGTACTTCAGGAAGTAGTAGTCAAAATGGCTGTGTTTCCCTCTCTTTCTTTATATATATTCATGTACATAACCAATCAAATGTCATGAAATAATAGTAGAAAATGAAAGTAACATTTTAATTGGTTGTAAATTCTAACATTTCAGATGTGTTTTTGTCAAGTAATTCACCTCAGGATATTTAGAGAGGGCTACAGGCTAAATGGTTCAATGGAATTCCACCAAATTTGGGAAAATGGTAGGGACTGGTATGTAGTATGGCCTATTCTATATTTGGTGAAAGTGTCTCCAGTGATTTTTATGTAAATTAACTTTTAAAAATGTTTGGGAGCGCTTCCCGGTGAGCGCCCCGGTACGCGTACCGGTAAGCGCAACGGGAGTCCTCCATTTTGTGTTTCGGTAGATTTGAGTCAGAAAATGGCGGACAAACAACTTTGGGAATGGGTATAAGGGGGCACGGTAGGTACTCCCTGACCCAATAGGTTTTCTGAGGGGGTCTTAGGAGGCCCATATAGGACAAAAAAAATAATTTAAATTTTCGCGGGGGAGCGCCCGGTACGCGCACCGGGAAGCGTACCGGAGAGCGTACTTTGGTGAAAAATAGTGAAAAAAGTTAGAAAAAGATAATCATTTGGAGTGATCAGAGATAGGGTAGCCCTGAAAAGGGCTTTTGGGTTCTGTGGCTGATTTAGGTACCTACAAGTAGGTACTAATGCACAGTCTTAAATTCAGGAGGAATATTCTATTCCCCTCATCTGAGAAGTGCACACCATCTCCTCTGTAGATATCTTGCATGTTGTAACGCAAGTTGTTGTTGTATATTGAACCCATTCCATGGTCTCTCATGTAAGCAGAAACAGATTTATTCACATGTTTCCGTGCTTTTTCAAATTGTGGACAAAATTGGTTGGACCACTTCCATCAAAATTGGTTGGACCACGTGTCATCAATTGCCCAAAGGTGTCCTTTAAAACCATTTCCAGACCTACCCCAGTCAAAGTGCCTAGGTCATTTCCACCACAGTGCAAAATTATGAGGTCAGGGTGCGGCAGATGGTAAAAGGTTTTCACCAATGGTATCAATTGATGACATCTCAATCCTCTTTGGCCAATCCATTTTATGTGCACATTTGGTAAATCAAGGTTGTGAACATTTCTGTTAGCTGCATACCTTTGAGCCCAGTGAATGTAGCTATGTCCAATAATCCAGACAGAGTACATGGTGAGAGGAGGTTCTGGTGCAGTCAGATGAAGTGTAGAAATGAAATGGCAGTTGGAACAGTAGGAGTTCGCAAAAAATAAAACTGTGGAGTTTCAGTGCTCTTGAATCACAAGCAATGATTGGTGGATTCAGATAGTTGAAAACTGAAAGTTAGGGTGCATGGTTCTGTTGTGTGAAAGAAGTCATTTGAATGGTTAAAAACAGTCATTTAAAGAAAGATTGCAGCAGATAAGCTGGTATATTCACAGGTCAAACATCCTTGCTGAGGTGATTTGCAACATTGTAGAATAAACTTTTAATCCTGGGAGCTCAGTGAGGAGGGAGTTGCTATGGTAACAGGTAGAAAGGGCTGAGGGGGGGAAGGGTGTTGGTTTGAAAATAAAGAGGGAAGAGTTTTGATTGGTTACCATGAGCAATATGTGTGTAGAATTAGAGATTTTCTGTGCATTAATGGTTGCAGTGCTTGGAGACCATACCTTTTGCTCTGCTAAAGAAATATTGGTGTGTGTATCTGACACTGTTCTGAATCTCTCAAAGCATTTGTAAAGGTGAGTTATGATTCATTTAGATAGAGAGTTTAGATTCAGAAGCACATTGATTTTCTTTGCTTTTGGTTTGTGTGATGCTTTTAAAAAATGCATGGTTTCTATATTTGCAAAATAGAGGATTTGTATTTTGTGAAATAGTGATGTTTCAGTAGTGAAGTTGAATGGTTGTACATAGGACTTGCACTCTGTATCTAAAATGTTATTTTAAAAATCAATTTTAGGGTAAATCAATGGGTTTCAGTAGTGAAAATGAATGCTTGTACATAGGACCTGTGTTCTGTTTCTAAAATGGTAACTGAAAAACGATTTTAGTGCAAATCAATGGGTTTCAGTAGTGAAAATGAATGCTTGTATATAGGATCTGTGGTCTGTTTCTAAAATGTTAAATAAAAAACGGTTTTAGGGCAAATTAATGGCTTTCAGTAGTGAAAATGAATGCCTGTACATAGGACCTGTGTTATGTTCCTAAAATGGTAATTGAAAAACGATTTTAGTGCAAAATAATGGTTTTTACTTGTGAAAATGAATGCCTGTAAATAGGATCTGTGCTCTGTTCATAAAATATTAAATAAAAAACGGTTTTAGGGCAAATTAATGGCTTTCAGTAGTGAAAATGAATGCTTGTACATAGGACCTGTGTTATGTTCCTAAAATGGTAATTGAAAAACGATTTTAGTGCAAATCCATGGCTTTAACATTTTTAAGAAGGAATAAATAGTGTGTGCTTAATTATATAAAAATATTTGAATCTTTTACAAACATGTTATCTGTTTTACCTAAGATTAGGAAGCAGATTGAGTTTCTTTGCTGTTGGTTTGTTTAATTTTTTGGGTAATGCTTTGTAGGAATGTTTGCAAGAGATAGGAAATGTATTTTGTAAAATAGTGACTTTTCAGTACTGAAATGGAATGATTGTACATAGGACTTGCACTGTGTTTCTAAAATGTTATTGAAAAATAGATTTTGGGGCAAATTAATAGCTTTTACATTTTTGAGAAAAAATAAAAAATGTGTGCATGATTAAGTAAAATAATTTGAAGGTTTCATAATCATGTCACCTGAGTTACCTCACATTAGGAAGCACACTGAGAGCTTTATTTATGAAAACAGCGATGCATCACTTTTCACTGTGCACTCCTTGTGACACCAATGATGCATTATATTTAATGTATGACGCATCATGTTTCTAGGACTTACAGATAAGTCAGTATTTGTGATGTATCTGTAAGCGCAAAAGTGACGAATTGTTGGAGTGTGTCACAAAAATGACGCAACTTCTGCAATGCATACTTTCACATTCACATGGGGAAAGCCCCATGTGAAAGTGTTTGCCTCAGTCTTATGGCTGCTGTTAGGCAGGTGCAAGATTTTGACGTAACAGTGTCCTAAAAGTGACGCAGTGAAATCTCAAAGATTTCACTGCGTCACTATTACGAGGCTTTTTGCGGGGGAATGCCCCCTCTGTGTACATTACACCTGACAGAGGTATAATGTGGCGCAGAGGTTTAAAAAGTGACACATCTACCTACATGCGTCACTTTTTTAATATGGCGCAACAAGGCACATGTTTTATGCCGCCGATGCGTCACAAAAAGTGATGCATCAGCAGTGCAAAACTGACGCAGGGCCTCATAAATGAGGCTCATCTTTTTTTGCACACTACTCCAGTTTAGTCCTGTCCACTGCACTATTGGACACAAGCCTCACCTTTTGTGGTCCCCTGGACAGGCTTCATTACATCTGCACTCCTGCTTAGGTTTCATAATCTTTTTTAGAATAACATTTGAAAAACAGAGAAAAGGTTATATGTATAAGCTTTTCATTACACTACTGAAACATTTTTGGGGCAAATTAATGTCTTTTACATTTTTGAGAAAGAATAAATAGTGTGTGAATGATTACATAAAAAAATTTGACCTTTTCACAATCATGTCACCTGTGTTACGTCAGGTTAGGAAGTAGATTGTGCAGATGAGGTGAGGAATGTCCAGAGGGACAGAGGAGGTGAGGCCTGAGTTCAAGACTGTAGTGGGAGAGAGGCTTTTCTTGGAGAGTGTAGGTGGTGAGACCTGTGTCTAAGAGTGCAGTGGAGTAGGCTTCATGAAGCCTATCCCCACTGCACTCTTAGACACAGGTATCAAATTATTTTCACCCGTGGACAGATCTCTCTTCTACTACACTCTTCAATAGAGGCCATACCTCTTGTGCACCCCTAGACAATCCTTACCTTATCTGTAACCCTGAATAGACTTCAACTAATTGGTATGCTTAGACAAGCCTCATGTTATTTACACCCTTGGACATGCGGTAGGATTGTTTGCAAGAGAGAGGAAATGTATTTTGTAAAATAGTGAGTTTTCAGTATTGAAATGGAATGCTTGTACTCCAGTAATTCATCCTTTCACATGGGGAAATCTCCATGTGAAAGCGTTTGCCTCAGTCTTATGTCTGCTGTGAGGCAGGCGCAAGTTTTTGACGTAACAGTGTCTTAAAAGTGACGCAGTGAAATCTCATTGATTTCACAGCATCACTATTACGGGGCTTTCTGCGGAGAAATGACCCCTCTGTGTACATTACACCTGACAGAGGTATAATGTGGCGCAGAGGTTTAAAAAGTGATGCAGCTACCTACATTCGTCACTTTTTAAATATGGCGTAACAAGGCACATGTTTTATGCCGCCGATGCATCACAAAAAGTGACGCATCGGCAGTGGAAAACTGATGCAGGGCTTTATAAATGAGGTTCATCTTTTTTTTGGACTACTCCAGTTTAGTCCTGTCCACTGCACTCTTGGACACAAGCCTCATATTTTGTGCTTCCCTGGACAGGCTTCATTACATCTGCACTGCTGCTTAGGCCTCATAATCTTTTTTTAGAATAACATTTGAAAAACAGAGAAAAGGTTATGGGCCCGATGTAGGTAATTCTTATTTACCCCTTCTTAAATACCGAATTTTACCGATTCGGTATTTAAGAAGTGGTAAATATGAAGGGGGGAGATGTAGGTATTTCCAGATGTGTAAATACCGAATCCTTAAGATTCGGTATTTACCGAATCTGGAAATACCGAATCGGTATTTCCTATTGATTCCTATGGGCTGTGAAGCCCATAGGAATCAATGGGCAATACCGATTCTGTAATTACAGAATCGGTAATTACCGATTTTAGCAAGGGTGCAGGGGGTGTCACTTTGACACCCTCTGGCACCCCAAAAATAGGCTCGGGTACCATGTGGCAGGCATACATGCCCCAAGGGCAGGTCTGCCTGTCATATGGCAGAGGTGTGCATGCACACATGTGCATGCACACCGGAATCGGTATTTTACCATCAAATTGGATTTGATGGTAAAATACCGATTCGGTAAGGCTTGTGGGACTCAGAAGAGTCCCACCTACATCTCAATTTTACCGAATCGGTACAAATACCAATTCGGTATTTTACAGAATCGGTAAATTTACCGATCGGTAAATTTACCGATTCTGTAAAATACAGGGCCCTACATACCATTTCTGACATACCGGTCGGTAACGGCCGAAAATACCGATTTTCGGCCGTTACCGACCAACCTACATCTGGCCCTATATGTATAAGCTTTTCATTACACTACTGAAACATTTTTGGGGCAAATTAATGTCTTTTACATTTTTGAGAAAGAATAAATAGTGTGTGAATGATTACATAAAAAAATTTGACCTTTTCACAATCATGTCACCTGTGTTACCTCAGATTAGGAAGTAGATTGTGCAGATGAGGTGAGGAATGTCCAGAGGGACAGAGGAGGTGAGGCCTGTGTTCAAGACTGTAGTGGGAGAGAGGCTTTTCTTAGAGAGCTTAGGTGGTGAGACCTGTGTCTAAGAGTGCAGTGGACTAGGCTTCATGAAGCCTATCCCCCACTGCACTCTTAGAAACAGGTGTCAAGTTCTTTGCACCCATGGACAGATCTCTCTTTTACTACACTCTTCAATAGAGGCCATACCTCTTGTGCACCCCTAGACAATCCTTACCTCATCTGCAACCCTGAATAGACTTCAACTAATTGGCATGTTTAGACAAGCCTCATGTTATTTACAACCTTGGACTTGCGGTAGGATTGTTTGCAAGAGAGAGGAAATGTATTTTGTAAAATAGTGAGTTTTCAGTATTGAAATGGAATGCTTGTACTCCAGCAATGCATCCTTCCACATGGGGAAAGCTCCATGTGAAAGCGTTTGCCTCAGTCTTATGTCTGCTGTGAGGCAGGCGCAAGTTTTTGACGTAACAGTGTCTTAAAAGTGACGCAGTGAAATCTCATTGATTTCACTGCGTCATTATTGCGAGGCTTTCTGCGGAGAAATAACCCTTCTGTGTACATTACACCTGACAGAGGTATAATGTGGCGCAGAGGTTGAAAAAGTGACGCATCTACCTACATGCGCCACTTTTTAAATATGGCGCAACAAGGCATATGTTTATGACGCTGATGTGTCAGAAAAAGTGACGCATCAGCAGTGGAAAACTGATGCAGGGCTTTATAAATGAGGTTCATCTTTTTTTTGCACACTACTCCAGTTTTGTCCTGTCCACTACACTCTTGGACACAAGCCTCATCTTTTGTGCTTCACTGGACAGGCTTCATTGCATCTGCACTCCTGCTTAGGCCTCATAATCTTTTTTTAGAATAACATTTGAAAAACAGAGAAAAGGTTATATGTATAAGCTTTTCATTACACTACTGAAACATTTTTGGGGCAAATTAATGTCTTTTACATAGTGTCTGCATGATTAAATACATATATGTCATCCTTTCATAAAAATTTCACCTGTGTTACCTTACATTAGGAAGTAGATTGTGTAGATGAGGTGAGGCATGTCCAGAGGGACAGACAAGGTGAGGCCTGTGTTCAAGACTGTAGTGGGAGAGAGGCCTTTCCTGGAGAACATAAGTGGTGAAGCCTGTGTGTAAGAGTGCAGTGGACTAGACTTCATGAAGCTTATCTCTTACTGCACTCGTAGACACAGGTCTCACTTTCTTTGTACCTGTGGACATACCTCTCTTCCACTACACTCTTCAATGCATGTCTCACCTCTTCTGCACCCCTTGAGAATCCTCAGTTGATCTGTAACCCTGAATAGATTGTTTGCTTTTTGTCATTGCTTTGTTGTTTGATAATAGTGGTCTATAATGTGCTATTTTTTTGTTTAACACAGATTGAAAACAAGATTTCAAGAGTAAGGAAAGATGCCCTCAAGGCAAAGATCAAGAAAATTTGAAATACGGTTTAAAACAAAAACAGCATCGGAATTACAGCAGTCCTCCACAACAAAGACTTCAAAAAATAGGAAAGAAGTTCCTGGTAAGATAACTAAGTCTTTTTTACGGAACGTATGTAGATCAAAAATAAATGTTGGACAGCATGTAGAAAAAGAGAAGGAGAGAGTAATTTTGAAAAGGAAGGAGAGGCCCTCAAAAAATGTTAACACTGGAGCAGGAGAGAATAATATGTATCGGAATAGAAGGCAGAATCAGTTTAGAGACATTCGTAAACAAATGTTTCGCAATAGGGTGGTTTTAAATTTGTTAAAAAACATTAGGAAAGGCAAACAGAGAGCTGCTTTTTATAAGAAAAAGAAAAATGTAGAGAAGATTGTTGATCAGGCTTTTGAAGTTAAGAAAAAATTCTTTATTTTAATAATCATATGAATTAGGACACTTAACAAGACAATTGATGTTTTTAAATCAAACAGTAGATGGAAAAGAGTAATTAATCAGACTAATTTTTGTAAAGTTTTTTCAGGAGAATGGATGCACAGTTCAAGTTGTGAGCCATTTTTTAATGAGGAGAGTTACTTTCAGGAGAATGATTTAGAGCATGCAGTTGACACCAGTAGTCGAGCGTATGAAGTGAAAGACGGTTGTCCGATTGAAAAAGAGAAGCTTGTGCCTAGAGAACCAGAAGAGGTGTTAACTGATGAAGTTTTAGGGAGACGTACTAAGGGTCCAGTGTACACTTGGAAATGTAGTCGTATTTGTAGTGTGCGACAGGAATCAATTGATTTGTTTTGTAATTTCTTACGTACATATAGTAAGAAAAGTCTAAAGCAGAAAGTGAAGTTGTTGCAAGACTTAGATCCTTGCAGAGTGAGAGAAAACACAGGTTTGCAAGGGCATTCACTGGCTTGTCTTTCTAGAAAAGTCTGTCAGGGTGTTTTTCATCATTTTAGGATGTTAGCAGTGCATCATACCAAAATGAGGAAATTAGTGAGAATGTTGTATTATGCAAAAAGTCCAGCACTTAAGCTTAAACAATTAAACAGTGCTCTTTTGCATGGAACTGAATTAGATGTGAAGAAGATTTGTGAAGAAATTGAGATTTGTTATTTTGGTGAAAAAGAGGACAGTGTAGAAATTGACACAGCAATTCAAGGTAATGTGGAAGAGAATGTACAGATTTCAAGTACAGAAAAGTTTGAGCAGGAAATTACCAGGTTTAAGGTGAAATCAAGTGAAAGGCCGAATTTTACTTGTGTGTGTTGTCGACGAAGTCATTATAAACATCAAACTAGATTAGTTGATTTATACGTAAAAAGTGAAAAGATGAATAATTATGAGTGGAAGGATTTTGCAATTTATTTGTGGGTGGAGAATTGTTTTGATTTGAGTTGTGATCAGCGTATTTGTAAATATTGTTATGATAAAGTAAATCAAAACAGAATGCCTGCCAGAGCTGTTCATAATAATCTGGAGTTGGTAGACATTCCCCGTGAATTGATGGATTTAAATACATAGTAGTCTATTTTGATTCAATGTGTCCGTCCTTTTCAGGCAATTTTTCGCATGGAGCCTAAGATAGGGAAATTGCCTCCTACAGATTTGCAGGGAGGATTAAAGGGAAGAGTTGTTTATTTGCCTCTAGATTTGGAAAAAAATATTGATACAATTGGTATAGAAAAAGTAGAAGAGGAACCTTTAGTTATTCTAGTTAATGGGGTTCCGACAAAGAGTAAGAAAATCTGGCAAGATTTAGTGGATGTTAGGAAAGTCAAAAAGGCAACGTTGTATTTAGTCAAAAACAATGAGTATTACAAAGATGTATGTGTTGCAGCAGAGGAAACAGCTGCAGATGAAGACAGTGATTGTTCAGGCGGCCAAATTGAAAAAGTTGATGTGTCTAGAAGTGAAGAAATATATGAAAATTATACTGTTCATCCTTTGCATTCCAAAGAAGTAATGGGGAATGCAATTGAATTGTTTCAAATGAAAGCAGCAAAAGGAAGTCCCATTAGTGTATGGGAGGAAAGTTTGGAAGTTCGTTGTTTTCCACAGCTATTTCCAACAGGTCGAGGAGGACGATATGACGATCGACCACTTCAAATTCCTGCATCTGAATATCGAACTGTAAGATTATATGCTGAAGATCCAAGGTTTCGTCAATGCATTCCCTATTTGTTTCATTTATTGTATGAAAGTGACTTGTCTGGGCTTTCTTATGCAGTAAACCATATACTGAAAAGTGGAGCACATCTGCAAAATGTTTCGGCGAGGGACTTTATGGAGAAAGTGAATCTGCAAGATAATATTTTGGAATCTCATTTAATCAATCTCATGGCATGTCAGCGTGGTACAAACGAGTATTGGTACCGTCGTCATGGGGAATTGAAATGTATGCTAGGAAACTTAGGAACTCCTACATGGTTCCTCACTCTTAGCTGTGCCGAGTATGCATGAGACGACTTACTTGAATTTCTACGCGAGGCAAATGCAAATATACAAAATATAGATTTCAAAACAGCTGGAGAACTGTGTTCTTTGGATCCAGTGAATGTATGCAGATATTTCAATCATAGATTTGAAGCTATGATGTCTTTTATTACCAACAAAAAAAATCCTCCCCTTGGAGAGGTTTTGGATTTCTTTTGGAGAAAGGAGTATCAAGCGAGAGGTGCTCCTCACATACATATGTTGTTGTGGATTAAAGATGCACCCAAATTTGGAACTGATTCGGATGAGACAGTGATGAGCTTCATTGAAGAGTATTCAACATGTGCTGTTCCAAAAACTACCGAAGAAAACAGTTTAAGGCAACAAGTTTTACGCTTTCAATCCCATCTTTGTGGAAAGTACTGTCGTCGAAAATTCAGAAACAAGGACAAGTTCTACACAAAATGTCGTTTCAGCTTTCCACGACCAGTGATTTCTAAAGGAAGAGTAAATAATTTGATGTCTTCTCTGCGACATACTGTGACGAGGAAGTCACCAAAAAATACATACAATTTAAAAAGAAACGAAGAGTCCAAGTACATCAACGACTACAACCCAGTGATTTTGTCCATGTGGAATGCTAACATCGATATTCAATTCGTTGCTGACAACTCTATTGCTGTGGCTCGATATGTGACGTCTTACATCACAAAAAAAGAAAAGACAGAACTGAAGGAAATGTGGGAGGACATTTCACATGAAAAGAGTCTAAGCAAGAAATTATACAGTTACAGTCTAAAGATGTTGTCGCATCGAGAAATTGGAGCATATGAATGTTCTGATCGATTGTCATCAGCAAGTCTCTATGCCAAATCTAGAACCATCATTTGGGTGAGTCTAGGTCTTGCTGCAACACGAAATCGAGTTTTGAAATCTGTACAACAGATAGAGTATTTGGCGGAGAAAGGACCAGAAAGTACAGATATTTTGAAGACAAACATGTTGGATACATACTATCCAAATAGAAGTCCTCACCTTGAGAACGCTTGTCTCTATGAAGTTCTTCAAAGCTATATTTATAAGAGGAACATCAGAGAAGATATCAATATTGGAATATATGCTGTCATTGGATGTGAAGGATGTCTAGTGAAACAGAAAAAAGGCCATTTGACTAATCATCGAAAATTGAGTTGTGAAAATCCAGACAAAGAGAATTTTACTATTTAGCTCTTTTGCAACTCTTTAAGCCATGGCGTACAGAAGAGGAACTACTTGGAGATTTTCTCTGTTATGAAGATTCTTTTAATGCAACCAAAGATACCATAGAATGTCCTGTTTTTCCAAATTATCTGCAAATGTTGAACGAAGAAATAGAGCAAGAAGCCACAATTGCTGCAGAGATTTCTAGAGACAGTTCTCAAGACAGTCAGAGTTCTGCTTCATTGAGTCAGGATCCACTTGGAGGACCAATTATTCAAAATGAAGCTGCCACTGCCATGGATGAGGTGGAAAGAGCTATGGAATAAGCTCAAGATGATGTAGTTAACTTAGAAGATTTGGTGAAACAACTAAACCTTGAGCAGAAACAGATATATGACGAAGTCACAGAACAGGTTGAACATGGATTCAGTCATGAGAAGCAAGAGTGCTCATGTACATCATTTATGCATGTCCAACTGTACGTGAGTGGAGAAGCGGGAACTGGAAAACGTTTTCTGATTAAAGCAATTGCAACTTATCTGCAGAAAAGGACTGAATCACCGCTGTCTTGTGTTGTTACCGCTCCAACTGGGCTGGCAGCACATAATATTAAAGGGATTACTTTACATCGTTTACTGATGCTGCCAGTGGAGCATGATAACAAATTGCAATATCACAAGCTATCTGGAGATGCGTGTTCTGAAGTTTCGAGAGTCCTGAAGAAAATGAAACTTCTTATCATTGATGAAGTAAGCATGGTGTCAAATATAATGCTTGCTTTTGTACATTTGAGAATGCAAGAAATTCTTAGAACAGACTATGATGTCTTATTTGGAGGAAAACATATTATTGTTTTTGGAGATCTACTGCAGTTGACTCCAGTGAAAGGTCAACCAGTGTTTAAAATGGTCACGCATGAAGATACGAGGAAGTGCCTAGGAAGCATTGGAAACGTTAATATATGGTTAAATTTCAAATATGCAGAACTACTCCAAAATATGCGGCAGGCAAAGGATGAAGATTATAAAAATATTCTACAAGATGTAAGAATTGGAAAAATAAGTCAGCATGGGAAAGAAGCTTTACATGGATGATTAATTTCTAATTTGTACCCAAATGAAAACATTCTTCCAGAGAATATTTTTAAGAAAATTAATGAGAAGAAATCTGGCATATGTTTGCCTACTCTGAAAGAATGTTCCATGTTCAACAACAAAATGTTGAAGTTAGAAAATGAAGAGATAGTGAAACTGGAAGCTATAGATAAAACAGAGCCTATGGGAGCAACAATTATTTTGTCAGAAAATTTGAAATCAAAATTGGATTCATTAGAGAAGACTATATCTAAAACTGCTGGTTTTGAAAAGACTCTGAATGTGTGTTTAAATTGTCGTATCATTTTGAGAAGGAATTTAAATGTTGAAAGAGGTCTGGTAAATGGAGCAATGGGTCATGTTGTTGGTTTTGTGAATTACAAAAATAGAGATGGAATTGAAATTTTAAAAATTAAATTTGATGGCATTGACGAAATAGAACAAATTTGTCGTTGTTCAGCTAGATTTTTGCTTGTGAAAGACTTATATGTTGGCCGAAAACAGTTTCCTGTTTGTTTGGCATATGCAGTGACAATTCATAAATCTCAAGGTTTAAGTGTAGATAGTGCTTTGGTGAACATTGGAAGTTCTGTGTTTAAAGAGGGTATGGCATATGTGGCATTATCACGAGTCAGAACTTTATCAGGATTGTACTTGATTGAGTGTGATGAAACAAAGATTTCTGCTGATCTAGATTGTGTTAAAGAATACAATAGGTTAAGAAGAGAGTATGCTCCACATTTGCCTCAATATCCTCTGTTTGAAAAATGTTTGGTAGGCCGAAAAAGAAGAAATGAGATTAATTGCAGTGAGGTACTAGCAAAAAGGCAAAAAGTAGATAAAAGTGTAATTGTAAAGAGAAAGAAAAAGGATTCTGTTGAAGATGTTGTTGGATTTCAGTTTGAAAACAGTTCTGGTGTCAACTGCTATGCTAATGTAGTAGTTAATGTTGTTTTTTTTTCTTCAAAATTTACAAAAACAGATTGTTGAAAATCGGGATCAAACATTGTGCTGTTTATTGAATTCTGTGTTAGAGAAATGTAGCAGTGATAGAGCAAAAATAGAAAGTGTTTCAGAAATTAGAAATCTTCTAGACATATGTTCTGGTCAAAATCAATTTTCACAGATAATTCAGCAGGATTGTCAGGAATTTTTAATGTATGTGTTTGATGTATTGCAAGATGAAGGAGTAGATATAAAATATCTTTTTAACCTTTCTTATCAATGGCAACATGACTGTGATAACTGTACTTCATCAAGTACTACTAGAATAGACACTGAAAGATTTATATATTTGACTTTACCAGACTGCAAATCAGTGTCTTTCAATAATCTAGTTAAAGCAGCTGATCACAATATGGTGTGTACCCAATGTAAGTCTGCAATGCTGTCCATATTATTTCTACAAAGTTACGGTCAGTATGTCATTTTAATGTTCCAACGATGTAGACCTGATGGAACGAAATTGACAACTTCTATTAAAAATGTTGTGGCTTCTCAGTTATCCATTTCAGGAAGAACATTTGGAACTGTAGCTATTATTTATCATGACGGTCCTTCAACAACATCAAGGCATTACACATGCTATTTAAAAAGTTGCAAAGGTTGGACCCTTTGTAACGATACTCATTTGACTTTTAAACAACGTTTGCCTTTTGACTTAAAAAATTCATATCTAGTGTTTGTAGAACCGAAATTTAAGTAAAGGTAATTGGCGTATGAAGACGGGAGCAGTTAATAAAGGTTAGTTTGCTATTTAAAATTATATTCAGAGTAAAAGTGATCAAGATAATATAAATAATTGATTTGTCATATAGGTACTGTAAGTGGATCTTATAGGAAGTGATATTAGTATTATTGGAAATGATGAACATGAGTAAGTCACAGATGGAATTAGGTAAATTTAAATAATATGAAAATGTTGTTTGAGCCTTTTTTTCAGAACGTCGGAAAACGGTAATTTTAGAGTTTGTTTTAATTCATTTGAAAATATAATGATACATCTGACACTATTTGGCCTTAAGGAATGGTGAAGGAACGAGCAAAGAGTTATGACTGAAAAGAAGGAGTATATGAAAATAATGAAAATATTTCAGATGTTCTTCAAGGTTGTCTTCTAGAAAGTCGATGAAATGGAATTTGTATAGAACAGCAGAGTATTTTCCAAAGACAAGGAACTTCATGATATACTATTTGGCCTAAAGGAAAAGTAAGTAAATCAAAGATTAGTGTACGTTTGTTATTTATAACTTTAGATGGTTTTTTTTAAAACACAATCTTTTTGATTGTGTTTTTTTTTTCCCGCTGTAATATGATGAGTAGTTTGAACTCACTTTTTAAAGTGAAATTCAATATATTCTGAGAACGGCAAAAATAAACTATGTAACATGTTGTACAAGTTAATCTATAGTTTGTATTCTGTAATTTAAATTATATTCCCATTGTCTCACACTCACTTTTCTTTTTCCACCCTCTTTCAGCTCTTTTTACTCACTTATAATGTCTTTCTTTCACTCTCTTTCAGCCCTGTTGTTTTTCTCCACTTCTTTCACAACCCCTCATTCTCATTTCAACTGTCTGCATCCACTCTCTCCCTTGCATAACTATTCAGCTTTCAGTCTGTCTGCTTTACTTTCCTTTTCTGTGTTTGCCTCCTTTGCTCTTTTAGTAATTCCTCTTTACTCACTCACCAGTATTGTCGCACTCTATCACTATAAATCATCCACTCTCCCTCGTTTATCTTTGTTTCCTCCTTTCTTTTGACCTCTTCTCTCTATTTTCCGTTCACTACCTCTATGTACTCAGTCCCTCACTCTCCTTGTGTTATGTTCACTTGTGTTTATCTACCTTCTATCATTTCTCTTTCAACAACTTCACTGCTCCTCTCTCATCGTTCTTCAACCTATTTCTTTTAGTCCGGTTCCATTACTACCCCTCATTTTCTTTCTTTCGATGTCCTTCTCTTTACTTTCATCACCAAATTAGTTTCTCTCATTACCACTGTTTTAGTTGTTTTCTCCTCTGTTTTCTTTTTTTGCTCCCTTACTCATTTCCTTTGCTCACTCATTGTACTCCACCTCACTCAGTATTTTTCTTAGTGTGTCTCTTTACTAACTTCCTCACTCCATTTCCCTCAATCATTGTATATTATTATCTCTCTCTTCGTCCCTTCACTCTATGACTGTTCTTCACTTACTCTCAGTTATCTTCTATTCCTCATTCTTCTAAATGCATTCTTAATTAGACTCTTTTCCATCTCTGTCATTATCTTTTTACTTACTACTGTTTCTTGACTTAGTTTTACTAACTCACATTGTTTTAGTATCTTTCTTACCTTCAGTTCATTTCTCTGTTCTTCGCTTCCTCTCTGTCAGTGAATCTATATGCCTTACTCTTAGTAATTTGCTCTGCTTCTATTTCTTTTTCTCTCTTTTTTCATTCTACTTTACTTTATTTCCCTTTCTATGTCCTACACTCTTACTTTATTTCTAAATACACTGTTATGATTTTTAACCTCTTCATTTGTATCTTTTAATTTAAAATACATATTTTACTAAATATAACTTATTTTTTCTTCTCTCTTTCACAGATACAAAGTGTAGTAAAAAAATGTAATTACAGTTACATTTATTATATGGTAAGTGTCACTACAAAAATGTAGTTTGTCATCACCCTTTGCTTTAAGCTCACTAATATTTTCTCGACCAACCTCACTCCTGTTTCTTTACTCTGCTTCCATCACTTATTCTTATTCTCCATGTTTACTCCCCTTTCCCTATTTCCCCTCTCATATTCAACTTCTTTCAGTCCCTATTCCTTATTTCACTTACCCTCTGTTCCTTTCCTTTGCTTCTTCACTCATTCTGTTTTTCTTAATTATTTACTTCACTCCTACATACACATCTCATCCCCCTCCCAACACATACACACACCTCTGACATACACCCCACATACACACCCCACACACACCTCATACATACACACACCTCCCCCACATACACTACTCTCACACACACACACATTCCATACACACACATACATCCCACACACATACCCCCCACACCCATACACCTCACACATATCTCACACACCCTCACCTCCACTCACCCCAAAATACCCCACACACCCACACCCATATACACACCTTACACACTCACACCCCGACCTACACCCACTGACTCCCTATAAGTCACACATACTGCATTACTTACCTTTCTTTGCTGTGTCACTCAAACCCATTCTGACAGTCTTTCCTTTACTGTCTCTGTCCTTTCTTTTTATCACTCCCCATGTGTTATCCTAATTCAAGTTTTTCACCCTCTTTCACCCCTCTTTACTTATACTCAATGCTCTTTCCTTACCCTCTCTCACCGTTGTTCATTTATCCTGGATCCGTCACTACTCTTCATTCCCCATTTTTTACTGTTCTTTCTTTGTCTTTCAACACCCATTCACATTCTCTCACTATGTCTACTTTAGTCTTCTTCCTCTCTCTTCCTTTCTTTCGCTTCCTTATTCATTTTCCTTTTCTCACTTTCACCCTATTACACCTTTTCTGTTTTTTACTATGTGATAAACAATCCCTCTGTGTTTCTCCCTCTAGCTCTCTTTCTCTTAACATTACTCTCTTTGTGTTCTTCCCTCATGCTAACTTCTTCATTAATTTTTTTTTCTTTTTTTTTTTTTGGTGCGCTCCCCGGTGCGCGCCTTGGTGCACGTACCGGTACGCGTACCCTGCAGAAAAAAGATTGACACAGATTCATTAAAAATATTGGTTTATTTTTATAAAGTAAAGGTAGTTCTAAAAAGAACTGGTTTTTTTCTTCTTTTTGTTGTTTTATTTTTTTATGTTTTTTTGAACATTTTGTACTTTTTTTGGCTTTTCTGAACACTTTTATATTTTTTTTGTATTTCTTATGGGGAGAAACAAAAAACAGGGAATTGTAAATGGCTCAACTGGAGCATAAAAAAAATCAGGAAAAATTAGTTTTTTTTTGGACACTTATGGTTATCACCAGCAACCATGATAAGTTCGATGCTTTGCTCACCATAGCAAAGTGTCTTGTTACAAAATTTGCATAAAATTTTGTAATTGGCAAACTTAGGTTGGATAGTAGCCAATGTGTCTCTTGCCTCCGAACCCGATGGAGTGGGTTGTTTTGATGTTGAGGGTCTAGACGTTGATGGGGGTAGCTTACTGCAGAGGTCCCTTAACTCTGCATTAGAATAATTGTTTGGATGCCAACGCATCATGTGGCGAATCATGGTATGATTCCCGAAGGAATACCTTTTGTTAGGGTTCCCCCTAGACAGTTCAGCACCACAAATTAAACAAGTCACCTTTGCAGCGTTGACTTTCTTAAAACCCCTTGGGATTTTATAGAACTCCCATATAAAGTGTTCTTTCGGTTTGTAGGGCTGTTTATCTTCAGGCAGGAACTCCCTTGTCTGTGCCTCCTCTTCATCATCCTCCTCCTCTTCCTCTTGACCACCAATGTAATCTTCTGGTGGTCTTTTAGATGGTGGTGGTGGTGGTGGTGGGGCAGATGCTCCAGCTGTTGCTGCTACTGTAGCCATGTTATACAAGTAAAGAGTACAGATAGAACTCCAAACAGGTCTTCCTCAGTCAAAGGACAAAGTCAGAATAAGGAAAAAAGGTGGGGCTTTCAGTATTTGGAAAACAAAACTGTTCTGAACCAATGAAAAGTGTTATTTTCAAGTCACATGATCCAGGCTTTAATCATTTGGAAACCAAAACTGATTTGCACCAATGAAAAGTGTTATTTTCAGATCACATGACCCGACGCGCTTACGCTACGAGCCCCGGGGCGCGTGGCGTAAGCGCGTCGAGACATTGCGCGATCGTATGCCATCGCGTGCTTCCGGGTGCGCTTACGCAGTGTGTTATATGACGCATCACGCGACTGCGCGAAACGTCACGATGTTGTTTTCGTTCGTGGGAATAGCGCTAACGGGACGCTCCCCAGTACGTGCCCCGGGGCGCGCCGTAACATTGCACTCCAGGCAAAAAATATTTTTAAAAAATTAAAAAAAAAAAACATTACATATTTATACAATATAAAATTCGTTATAAAAAATATTACTTTTCATACCTATAGAGATTTGCTAATAAAAAACCATTGAAATTCACTGAAAAAAACATGGGTTTCACATCAGTTATAGTTAGGAATTAGCATTAAAAAAAACTATTAAATTCACTGAAAAAACCATAGGTTTCACACCAGTTATAGTTAGCTATGGCATAAAACCATTGAAATTCCCACGTTATAGTTAGTTGGACTCACTATAACTTGCGCGTGCAATGCACTGCTGATGACGTCACATATTACATCACTCATGACATGGTCAGTGACATCACTCATGACATCACTGATGACACCATCCTTGTGACAGACCTCCTTTTACTGTAATGTAACCCTTGAAACACATATTCAAAAATAGAAACTAAAATTTTCAAAAAAATGGAGATACCCATACCAGTTACAACAACCAATTCAGTAATTCCACCATCTATATACACATCCACTCATTCACCAACAGTTCTATGTAGTCACTCATACATATACTCACTCATCATATGTAGTGATACACCTATACATCCTGTTACACACCGACAGTCATCCAAAAGATACTGTCACACATACTCACACATGCAAATAAACTATTAAACATCCATTTATTTGCATATACAGTTATACACACACTACCACTTTACTTTTAAGGAAACTTACACATACTTTCCTTAAACTCTTAAACAATCACTTATAGAAACACATACTAATTTAAACAGGAACTCTTACAATCCCTCACTCTCACATATACTCACTTATATACATCAATATTCACATATACTACATGAA
Source organism: Lissotriton helveticus (assembly GCF_964261635.1). Classification (NCBI taxonomy): domain Eukaryota; kingdom Metazoa; phylum Chordata; class Amphibia; order Caudata; family Salamandridae; genus Lissotriton; species Lissotriton helveticus. The sequence continues at coordinate 607,711,598 of NC_136059.1, read as the reverse complement.
AACATATGTAGTTACTGATAAAGACACTAGTGAGACAGTCATTCACTCACTAACACACACATATACACCCATACAGTCCTGCACATATGCTGTCTTCAAAACACATACAAAGAGAGAGTCAGTCATTCATGCATCTATGTGCTAAGTAATACCCCCAATAAACCATACAAACACTCATACTGATACCAAGAAAAACATCTAATAACCCATATGCATACACATGTACCTACTCACCAACCCATGCAGCCACTTATACAGAAAGTGAAACAATAATACATATATTTAAATATTTAAACATTACTCACTAATATTTATTTTTCAGAAAGACACACATTCACTGGATGGTGTCATCAGTGATGTCATGAGTGATGTCACCGACCATGTCATGAGTGATGTAATATGTGACGTCATCAGCAGTGCATTGCACGCGCAAGTTATAGTGAGTCCAACTAACTATAACGTGGGAATTTCAATGGTTTTATGCCAGTAAAATTTCCAGCTAACTATAACTGGTGTGAAACCTATGGTTTTTTCAGTGAATATATATATATATATATATATATATTACCTACTGGCGATAGCCAGAAGGTATATATAGTTAGGGTTGTTTTCCATAGGGAAATCGCAACATTCTATTGGGAATAACTTTGGCGCCGGTTGAGGAATCTTCCTGTAATTTTCCTTAACTTTGCCTCGCGGCGCTCCGCTCCTTCCCTGAAAGTTTGGGGGGGATTCATCAAGCGGGGGCCGAGATAAAAGGGGGGTCCCAAAACGTGTTTTCCCCATGTTAATTTCCATAGGGCGGTTGGACTCACTTTTAGCCCGAACGGCTGAATGGTTTTCCACCAAACTTGGCAAAATTGTAGGGACTGGTAGCCCGATGTGCCTTTGCTATGTCTCAAGATATGTGCTCCAGTGGTTTTTACGAAAATTAACTTTGAAAAAATATATATTGGGCTACATTGGGCTATATATATGTTAGAGCCCAAATGTAGCCCAATGTAGCCCAATGTAGCCCAATGTAGCCCAATGTAGCCCAAAGATGGCCACCAGAGACAAAAAAAACAAATGTAGCCCAAATATCAGCCAGATGTAGCCCGACTATAGCCCAATGACAGAATGTCCCAGAGTGTTCTAAAGAACAACTAGAGCGCTAACAGTCTTACTTATGACAAAAGTATGGCACACCTGAAGTCATCTTGATTGGAATAAAGTGTTAACACTTAAAGCATTTAATTTGCAAAGGAACAAAATGAGGGGGTTCATTTTGCCATAGAAATTATGATTAGTGCTGAAGAAAGAAAAATGAGGGCACATTTTGAGTGACTTCTCAAATCCTCTTATATTTCATTAAAAAGTCTCCCAAGATGGCCACCAGAGACAAAAGAGTCCAAATATAGCCCAAATATCAGCCAGATGTAGCCCAACTATAGCCCAATGACAGAATGTCCCAGAGTGTTCTAAAGAACAACTAGAACGCTAACAGTCTTACTTATGACAAAAGTATGGCACACCTGAAGTCATCTTGATTGGAATAAAGTGGTAACACTTAATACATTTAATTTGAAAAGGAACAAAATGAGGGGTTTCATTTTGCCATAGAATTTTATATATATATATATATTCACTGAAAAAACCATCGGTTACACACCAGTTATAGTTAGGAATTAGCATTTAAAAAACCTTTGAAATTCACTGAAAAAACCATAGGTTTCACACCAGTTATAGTTAGCTGGAAATTTTACTCGCATACAACCATTGAAATTGCCACGTTATAGTTAGTTGGACTCACTATAACTTGCACGTCTGCAATGCACTGCTGATGACGTCACATATTACATCACTCATGCATATATTTAAATATTTAAACATTACTCGCTAATATATGTATTCACTAAGATACACTTAATAAGCCAGTTAACCAATCAGTTTTATTTTTTTTAAAACACTGTAAAAACCATAGGTTTCAGGCCTTATATAGTTAGGAATTAGCATTTAAAAAACCTTTGAAATTCACTGAAAAAACCATAGGTTTCAGGCCTTATATAGTTAGGAATTAGCATTTAAAAAACCTTTGAAATTCACTGAAAAAACCATAGGTTTCAGGCCTTATATAGTTAGGAATCAGCATTTAAAAAACCTTTGAAATTCACTGAAAAAACCATAGGTTTCAGGCCTTATATAGTTAGGAATTAGCATTTAGAAAAACCTTTGAAATTCACTGAGAAAACCATAGGTTTCAGGAGTTATATAGTTAGGAATTCGTTTTTAAAAAACTTTTGAAATTCACTCAAAAAACTATAAGTTTTTGTGCTGTTATAGTTAGCTGGACATTTTACTCATACAAAACCAATGAAATTGCTCCTATATAGTTAGTTGTACTAACTATATTTCGCGCACCCGCAATCCACTGCTGATGATGTCACATATTAGATCATTCATGACATGGTCAGTGACATCACTGATGACATCTCAAATGACATCACTGATGACATCACTGATGACACCATCCAGTGAATATGGTTTGCTGCGTTATTTAAATATGCATTATATATATAGCAATTTACATTGAAGAATGAGTGGATATATATAAATAAATATTTGGATGGATTTGCTAATTCCTAACTATATAAGGCCTGAAACCTATGGTTTTTCAGTGAATTTCAAAGGTTTTTTAAATGCTGATTCCTAACTATATAAGGCCTGAAACCTATGGCTTTTTCAGTGAATATATATATATATATATATCCAAAGCAAGTTTGCCTGTTTAAAGAGAGCCCACGAACAGGTAAGTTCAATTGCCACATTTATTGCTGAAAGGAACAGCGAGGACCAGCCGCCATGCCTCACAACACCATTTAACCTGGTCCAGCCGACCGTTTCGTGTCTTCCACACTTCTTCAAAGGCCAAGCAGAGCAAATAATGCAGCATTTTCATGGTAGCACCTTTTGTATTTCAAATTCCGCCTCAAAGGGCGTGGCCACAGCTATGGCCCGATGGTCATTGTAGTGCCAACATTGTTTCTACAGTGAGTGGCCGTGCTTGTTCACCCTAATAAGCTTTAAATGTCCCCAAGTGGGTGGTGAGATATAGCTATATGTTCCATCAGGCCATGCGAGTGGCCACGCCGACTGGGGCTGAACGTAGTTCACTTGAAAAGGAGTGTTGGGAAATTGCTGCTTTCTCCACTAGCCGCCAGCCCACAACCCCATGAAGAAGTGCCCACGAGGCACGAAACGCGTTGGGTGGACTGTTTGTTATTTTTTCAGCGATGCACCATGTCCTTGTGATTTGCCTTCAGTCAACAATAAAGGAAGCTACACAGATACTCACCTGAGTGTGGTCCTCTCTCTACATGCAACTGTTTGGTAGATATGTTGCTGCCCCGCCTGAGCCGCGAGAGGCACCCCACTGCGCTGTCACACAGTCCCGCAGAAGCGCCAACCGACGGTTCTGCATTGGGAAAGGAGAGAGCGGTTTGACTGAAGTAAGTGGCACTCCTTGGGCAGAACTGTGATCGCTAACCCATTTGAGATTTACGGCAACACGCTGTGGCGATAAGCAACTACTCACTAGAGGAAGACACAACACTACATGTACCATCAGGCCACGCGAGTGGCCACGCCCACTGGGGCTGAACGTAGTTCACTTGAAAAGAAGTGTTGGGAAATTGCTGCTTTCTCCACTAGCCACCAGCCCACAACCCCATGAAGAAGTGCCCACAAGGCACGAAACGCGTTGGGTGGACTGTTTGTTATTTTTTCAGCGATGCACCATGTCGTTGTGATTTGCCTTCAGTCAACAATAAATTAAGCTACACAGATACTCACCTGAGTGTGGTCCTCTCTCTACAGGCAACTGTTTGGTATATGTATGTATGTATGTATGTATGTATGTATATATATATATATATATATATATATATATATATATATATATATATATACACATACATATATATATATATACACATACATACATATATATATATACACATACATATATATACTACTACGAGACTAAAAACAAACTACAGACAGAAACCACAATGCTTGAATGTCAATCCTATTGAGGCGCCCACCAGGGGGACAACACCTTCCTTGAAAATAACAGCACATTGGGTTTCTATCGTCCGTTGCAGCCTCTCAAATGCTCCTGGCTCCCCCTTTGAAAAAGGTCTGGAAGACCGAAATGCATCAGGGATTTAGAAATGCCAGTGCTTTTAAAATGAAATAAAACCTGCCTGATTCTTCATCGTGATGTGTGCGGCACATTTCCTCTGACCAAGAGGGGTTGTTATGATATATATATATATATATATCTTAAAATGTTTGAATCTATGAATTGTGGAGCAAAACCGTACCCCAAAATTCAGATACCCCCAACATTTTTACCACAGTTTACTGTATCGGAGATGGTGTGAAACTTCACTTTCATGAGGCAATATGTCCCACATTAAGGCACCTCCCTGAACACCAAATTAGCAAAGTGAAATAACACATTAAGTAGTGGGGTCCACTCAGTTACTGAGTTCTAGATCAAGGAAAAGTTAAAGGGCTTTATTACAAAATAACCAAATAAAGTGATTCAGAGTAAATGCCATGAAGGCTCTCAGTTGCAGATTTATATAAAGTATGCCAAAATTAAAAAATATTTTAAGTCCCTGTGAGCAACAAAATCATTAGAAAATTGAGCAGCATCCTTTACAGCGCAGGTCAATCAATCAATCAATCAAGGGAATTATAAGCACACTACTCACCCATGAGTGTCTCAAGGCGCTGGTGGGGGGTCAGCAATTCCGTATCAGTCGAAGAGCCAGGTCTTCAGAGCATTCCTGAAGGTGTTTAGGGAGGGGGCACGTCTGATGTCGGTGGGGAGCTCATTCCAAGTCTTGGCCACAATGTAGGAGAAGGATCTTCCCCCTGCTCTGGCTCTGTGGATGCATGGGGTTTCGCAAAGAGGAGGTTGGTGGAGCGGAGGTTTTGTTTGGGTACATGGAGGGTGATTCTGTCGTTGAGGTATTGGGGTACTGTGTTGTGGAGGCATTTGTAGGCATAGGTCAGTATCTTGAAGGTGACTCTTTTCACAACGGGGAGCCAGTGGAACTTGAGTAGGTGTTGGCTGGTGTGTTCTTGTTGCGGGACCCCGAGAAGGAGACTAGCGGCGGTGTTCTGTATTGTCTGGAGCTTGCAGAGTAGAGACTTGTTGATGCCGGCGTAGAGGGCCTTATGCTAGTCCAGCCTGCTGGTAATCAGTGCATGGATGACTGTTTTCCTTGCCTCTGGGAGGGGATCCATTTGAAGGTCTTATGGAGGATGCAGAGGGTGTTGAAACAGCTGTAGGTGATGGCGTTGACCTGTTAATTCATGGAGAGGGAGGAATCGAGTACGATGCCGAGGTTCTTGGCATGGTCCGTGGGGGTCGGGGAGGTGCCGAGGGTGGTGGACCACCAGGAGTTGTCCCATGCTAAAGGGGTGGCTCAGAGTCGAGGACTTCCGTCTTCTCCGAGTTGAGTTTTAGGCAACTGTTGCTCATCCAGGCTGCGACGTCCTGCATTCCTTCCTGGAAGTTAAGTCTGGTGGTGGTGGGAGCCTTGCTGGGGGAGAGGATGAGCTGGGTGTTGTTGGCATAGGAGACTATGTTGAGGCCGTGCTGTCGGACAATGTCGGCGAGGGGAGACATGTAGATGTTGAAGAGAGTTGGGCTGAGTGATGATCCCTGTGGGACTCCGCAGTTGATTTCAGTGGGTTCGGAGAGGAAGGGGTGCAGTCTGATCCTTTGGCTCCTGCCGGTGAGGAACGATCTGATCCAGACAAGGCCGGTGTCTTGTATGCCAGCGTCATGTAGTCTGGCTGCGAGTGTGCAGTGGGAGACGGTGTCAAAAGCTCCTGATAGGTCGAGTAGAATCAGGGCTGCAGTGTGGCCTTGGTCAAGGAGGGTGCAGATGTCATTGGTGGCGGCGACTAGGGTAGTCTGGGTGCTGTGGTTGCTTCGGAACCCGAATTGGGAAGGGTCGAGGATGGCGCCGTCTTCAATTAACCTTGTCAGTTCTGCGTTGACTGTCCTCTTGACTTAAGCTACAAAAGGGAGGAGCGAGATGGGCCAGTAGTTCTTGAGGTCCGTTGGGTCAGCTGAGGGCTTCTTGAGCAGGAGGCTGACTTCTGCGCGTTTCCAGTTGTCGGGAAAAGAGCCGGTCTCGAAGGTGGTGTGGATGGTGCATTGCAACACTGGTGCGATGATAGTGGCGTCTCTGTGTTATATGTGGGGTGGGCAGGGGTCTGTGGGGGCCCCGAAGTGGATGCCTTTCATGGTCGCAGCAGTCTCCGCTGTCATGATCGGTGTCCAGGCGGAAATGGTGGTCTGGCTGGCGTTGCCACCGGGCGGGCTGACTGCGGGGTAGTTGAAGTTGTTGTAGAGGTTCTTTATCTTCAGGTGGTAGTAGGATCCAAGTTTGTTGCAGAGGTCCTGGGAGGGGCTGATGTCCATGGCTTCGTTGCAGGGTTTGGTGAATTCCTGGATGACGCTGAAAAGTTCCTGGAGTTGGCGAGTGTTTTGTTGTGGATGTAGGTCCTTTTGGTGGTTATGATGCGTTGATGGTATTCTGTCATAGTGTCCTTACAGGTGGTGTAGTTTTCGGGTGTCTTGCTGTTTTTCCACTTCTTCTCCAGGTGTGTCTGGTTTCTTGGAGATTGGTGGTGAACCAGGCGGCTTACCTGGGGTGTTGCTTGTCGGGGTTGTGCAGCAGGTGAGTTTGTCTGTGCAGTTAGCTATCCAAGTGTGGAATTCCGTGGCCGCGAGGTTGGTGTCCGCAGCAGCAGACGGGGTGTTGTCGTTGAGGGTGGAGTTGAGTTGTTCCTTGGTGACTCTGCTCCAGTTCCTATGTGGGGGCGCAGAGCATGTTTGGCTGGCTTGGGTTTGTTGACGAGGAAATGTACGCAGTGGTGGTTGGTCAAGGGGGGCTGCGTGGTGTGGCTGAATGTAACGCTGTTACCTCCAGCGAAGATGGGGTCGAGAGTGTGTCCTGCCTTGTGGGTTGGTGTGGTGACGAGTTGTTTCAGTCCGATGTTGGCGAGGTTGTCACAGAGAGTGGCAGAGTTGGGGTCGCTGAGGTTGTCGAGGTGGAAGTTCAGGTCTCCGATGAGTATGTAGTCCATGGCGGCAATGGCGTGGGGTGCGATGAGGTCGGCGATGGTGTCAACGAAGAGTGCTCGGGGGCCGGTGGTCTGTAGGCTAGGGTGCAGCGGAGTGTGGAGTTAGGGCTGGTCTGGACCTGGAAGTGCAGGTGCTCAGCGTAGGGAAGTTTTCGCTGGAGGTGGTGAGGCGGAGGGAGTTTTTGTGCACGATGCCTCCTCCCGGGTGGTTGGGGCGGTCTTTCCTCTGGATCTTGTACCCGACTGGGATGGCAATGGCGGGGACTGAGGAGGCGCTGGTCCAGGTTTCCGTGAAGAAGACATCAGGTGAGAGCGAGTCCAGGAGGTTCCAGATCTCCACGGCATGTCAATGCAAGGAGCACACGTTGAGGAGGTGCATCTTAGGGCGTCAGGGGTGTTGGTGGCCGGAGTGGTGGTGATGGTCTGGCAGCAGTGGCGGCAGGAGAACTGGCAGCAGGTCGTGTTCGACGTGGCCTTCTGGCAGTTGTTGTTTCTTCCGTGGTTGAGTGCGAGACGGGCGGCTGCGTTGTAGCGGTGGATGGTTCGAGATCCAGGGTCCCTGGCGCTGTTCGCAGTCGGGTCACGGACGGGCACAAACGGGCTTGCCTTTGGTGTGCCAGCGGCGTGACATCACAGCTGCTGCCATTAAGTAGGGGAGAGGGGAGGGACAAGCAGCTGGGAGGCGGGAACGGGCATGGGCAGGGGGGGGAAGAGGCTGCAGGGGCAGCAGCGGCGGGAAGGGGGACGTAGGGGAAACAGAGCGGACACAGAGAGCAAGAAGCAAGGCACAAAGGCGAGAAATCAAAAACCAATCACAGAACACAAAGCCAAAAACACAACTGACCCACCAAGGAAATGGTATCAAGCAAAGTCGAGGCAAAAACTGGCACAGATGAAGGTGACCTGACGAAGAGGCAGATCAGGGCCTCAAACACCTCCCAAGAGGAGGCTGGAGGGTTCTACGGCGGTGCAAGTAGAGCGGAGCTGCTGGGGAGAGAGCCGGCCTGAGACCAAGAGTCTGAGGTCTTGCTCACGCTCCCCCACAGCGGCCGCCATTAAGTAGGGGAGGGGGAGGGACAAGCAGCTGGGAGGCAGGAACGGGTGTGGGCAGGGGCCGCAGGGGTAGCAGCGGCGGGAAGGGGGATGCAGGGGAAACAGCACAGGCACAGAGAGCAAGAAGCAAGGCACAAAGGCAACAAACCAAAAAACAATCACAGAACACAAAGACAAAAACACAACTGACCCACCAAGGAAATGATATCAGGCAGAGTCGAGGAAAGAATGGGCACACACAGAGATGACCAGGCGAAGAGGTAGACCTCGGCCTCGAACACCTCCCAGGAGGAGGCTGGAGGGCTCTGCGGCGGTGCAAGTAGAGCAGAGCTGCTGGGGAGAGAGCAGGACTGAGACCAAGGGTCAGAGGTCTTGCTCAAAATCTCTGGCTCAGCCCTAAAATCAAAGGTTCTTTGTACAAAAGTGTAGCATAGAGTATTAGTAATACTGCAAACTCATCATGGTGTGAGTGAAAATGTAAATTCTTTAGCAGAATGCAAGAAAAATAAGCATCATTACCTTAACACATAAGTCCATTTCAATTATTTAAATAATTATTCAACACCCTTTATGCTAATGTCACCCGGAGATATTTTAACAAATATAAAAAAATTAACAATAAGACTTTTTCTGAATGAATAAGACCAGCAAAGACACCGAAAACATGGATACTTTTTGCAATCAAACATCCGCACCATAGAAGATTTATTGTCTTCACTGTGAGCAAGTCAATACAGCAATGAAAATAAACTAATAAGACCTCAGTTTAACTAGACGCTGCAGAGGCTGTAGGGAGATGTGCACAGGGGAGCACGAGTAAGTGACAGAGATGGTATCCATCTGGTCATTTTACACATTATTAAACACACTTCTACGCGTCCTAGGACATTTATTTCCATTGCAATTTGTGTTAATTTACTCTCTATATGTAAATTATGTGCAGAACTAGATGGTAATTGTTATTATTGATGCACAAAAAATACAAACCCAAAAAATATTTCCACAGTATGTGTGTGTGTGGGTATATATATATATATATATAGGAATATCTATCATTTATCTATCTATCTATATGTCTATCTGTCTATCCGTCTATCTGTCTATCTGTCTATCTATCTGTCTGTCTGTCTGTCTATCCATGTGGGTTGTATGATGTTTTAATGCATGACTTTACCACGCAGCCTTTACCACGCATGTACCACTACCACGCATGTTTTCACCCTGCATGTCTTTACCATGAACATAGATAGATTACACTATAAGTACCATTACCACACATACCATAACCACAGATACTTTTACCACGCAAACCTTTACAGCACATTTATTTTTAAAGTAAGAGTAGGTTTGAATATAAATGAAACTTTGTTAAATAATGTACACATTAATAAAACGCATATATTGAAAAATATATTTTTGACATTTTTCTATGAATTAAATTAAATACACCGCACCTCCACTCAACACAGCACAAGACAACACAACATATCTCAAGTCAAGGCACTACATCCCTACACCACACAAATTATTTTCAACATGATATTACCACACAACACAACGGAAAATTACGCACCAGTAGATAAATTGCATAAACAAATTGACGTAACACAATACAAAATATGGCAACCCTGTAAAAACAATTCTTTCCATTCCATATAAACATCAGTGTTTCTTTTATTTTTACATATACAAATACCTTTATCCCCAACCATGATGGCTGTCACATCCTCTGAAGAAGGTGAAAAATACATCATTTTTTTACAGATAAAATGATTATACCTTTAGTCATGATTTAAATACAGATAAATGTAGCTTCCAATGCTTATTCTATTTTTAATTAAAGAATACCCATTAAATCATATGAAAACAGGCGTCCACCATTTTGTAATCCGTGGTACACTGCCTTCTGACTTGACTTCACGCACAAGAGAGACCAGGAGAGTGAATCACAGCCATTTCCAAACACTGCCTTCTACCTACTCAAATATATATAACCTTTATATTAAAGCACTAACGTTAGCGCAAAGGCAAATAATTCTAAATAAATGTTTCTACTTTTTGAGACATTTTTATGGTTATCTCAAGACACAGTTTGGGCAGATTTTTACATTTTACATCAATGTAAGTTAAAATTCAACCTTTGTTTCACAAAAAATGTAACAAAACAATCCAATAAATTAAAACAGGTAATCTACTCATGAAGGGTTCTGGACAGCGGCTGGGGGGCAAAATTACTATTCTAACTCCACCAAGTACTTACCTCAGGGAAGGTGCTGGACAGTGACTGGGGTGTAAAATTACTATTCTTACTCCTCTACTAACCTCAGGGAAGGTGTTGGACAGCAACTGGGGAGAAAAAATACTATTCTTACTCCACCAAGTACTTACCTCAGGGAAGGTGCTGGATAGCGACTGGGGGGGGGGAGTAAAATATATTTCTTACTTTGCTATGTACTTACCTCTTTTTCTTTTCCTTTAAAGCTTAAAAAACAAACTACATACTATCTAACGAGGAAAGAATATATTTAAACATTTTCTTCCTAACCTTAAATCAATATCAAATAAACAAGAACACCAGCAGGCCCAAATAACTCATCAATTCAAGAAATCCCATCAAGCCATCTTTGGACCACACAGGAGCAAGAAACAAAGCTCCGGGTAATATTTCTACAATAAACATAAATTTGCAATGCTAACAACTTTTTTTCCCAGAACACATATCTAACAAAGATTTAATTTTCTCTTTTTCATCAGAATAACTAAAAAAAAAAATCTCAACAGACTGCATAGATTAACCATACACTTTTTTTTAAATCTTAGCAGGCAGAATTTCAACAACGAAAATAAACCACAGTATTATTTAATTACACTCATATACCTTTTTCAACAGAATATTAAAAAAATTATTACCTCAAGGCAAGTGAGTTACATCCAGCCTAGATGTCGCAATAGACTCTTAAAGTATGGTGGCAACATTTATTTTAAGGAGAGATTAACTGAGCCTAGGAGCCATTTGAGGTGTGTTGAGTATTTTTCCTTCCATTGGAAAGGCAGAGCAGTTACTCTTGGTGACACTGCGGAAAGAACCACAGAGCAGAACCACTCTGCCTCTGCAATGGAGAAAGAAGTTAGAGAAAGTATTTAGCAAATAAAAATACTAGCAGCCATCTCTAATGAACCATGTGTCTCAGATGTGAGTGAGGTAGCCCAAAACATCCCATGCACATTGCCAGTAATTTGCCCACAGTTCCAAATTCAAGGAAAATGGTTCAAAGACAAAAAAGTCAAGTAATCCACAAAACTTATATCATCAATCCCACTCTGACGGGGGGGGCGTGGCTTGGCGCCGATGTAGACAGTAGCGGGTCTCGGAACTCCTCCGTGGCCGCCTTTCCTTACCAATGATCCTGATGCAGCAAAGAGGTCCCCGGTGCCGCAAAATAGCGCTGAGTGTGGCGTGCTAGCCTGGGAGCGGTTGCAGGGAGCTGACACGCTGCAGTGCAGAGTTCTCGGCACTTTGAGCAATTTGCGTCCGCCCGCTGAGTTCGGGACTAAAATGGCCGCCACTGGTGCCCGCGGCCGCGGCTGGTGAAGTGCGGGAGCAGCCCCAGAAATGCCCTAGCCCGCGGAGTGGAGGCGAGAGGCGGACTGGTCCCCAACTGATCGATTATCCAGGCGGTGAGGAGTGGGGGAAGTCGGGGGCACCCGAGTGCCTTTGTGCCGCCCGCCGTTCTGGCCTGACCCTAAGATGGCAGACTTGAGCTGAGCTTCGTAGAGACCCCGAGCTCTGGGGCTGACTTTGCGCTGCTGGGCGCCTTCGGGCGGGGACTGGTGCTCTCGTGCACTGTGTCTGCGGGCCGGGAGAACAGGCTTCCGCCCAGATCCTGAAACGAGTTGTGGGAGCAGTTCATAGCGAACTTACAGATACTGCAATCCAACTAATACATGGGACTTGGCTGGTCTGATGCACGTGCTGCGGCGGGGTAGTGCCGAGAACTGAGTCCTAGGGCTCCTCTGTGGGGGCTCCCTGGACGACGCCCGGCGGCTCCTCAATTCAAATCTCAACCTAAGGAGTGCGGGCGGGCGCATTGCAGGAGGTGCACGAATGGGCCCAGAGCTTGCTGATGTGAAGGGCGGTGCTCGCACTGATAGAAACCGAAGTGGCTGGCTGCACGGAGGAGCTGGACTGGGGAGCACTGGAGGACGGAGGCGGGAGAGGGAGAAGGTGTTTAATCCCTCCGAGAGCAGGGGTCCACAGCGCCACTCTGAGCCGGGGATTCCTAAAACCTACTGCTCGGATGAAAGACACTGAACTCAGTCCCTGTTCCTAAGGAGACTTGCAGACATAGCGCTCCGCCCATACTCCATTGCTGGCCCTCTGCTCCGGATTGACCCACAATCCTACCTGATTCACGTCTGTACTCCTGAGACTGGTGGGACATTTGCCTGGAATACACGTGGTTCTGAGGCCCGCTTGCGCACAGGGCTCCGGTGGCGGAGTGAGGGCACCAGCGCCCTAGCGGCTCTGCACTCTGAGCGGTAGGATCACGCCGCATGTGCTCATGGGCTAGCAACACATACAAACCGCATCAGCTACCCATCCCTACTGACAACGACCCCAGAGCTGGGGGTGGGGGGGTGTGAGTAGGAAGGCGAGCGTAGGTCTTCAAAGTGTTGACGTTCCTCTGCGAGGTATCACCGCACGACCTTGGTTTGGCGCCCGTTTGAGACGGCGATAGAAGCAGAGTTCTTCGGAGCTGACGGCCGGGGGCAGCGGTGCCCTGCTGGAGTGGAGTGTAACTGCGGCCTCCCCCACCACTACTCCTCTTGTCTCCGCCTGACTACTATGATGGGCCGGGTATCGAGGAAAACTAAGGGCTTTGAGGTGCTGCGCCTGGATGCACCAGATCAGCGCATAGAGGATGAAGACGGTGAGGAGGTGAGCCGACGGCCGGGACGATCCGGGGACCCTACTCTGGGGGAAATAATGCAGGCCATAGTGGCATCCCGTGAGGCCCTTGAGAAACGGATGGATGCCATCGGATCAGATCTTACTCTGCTGAAGGACGACCATCGGAGGCTCAAGGAGAGAGTGACGACCCATGAAACCGTCATGAAGGACGTTCCGGAAGAGGTGGCAGCGCTGCGGCACTCCTTAAAAGAAGTGACTCACAGGGTCAAGGTCCTTGAACTCCGGGCAGAGGATAGCGAAGGCCGGTCCCGGCGCAATAACCTCCGTATCCGGGGGTTCCGGAACGCGAAGAAGGGACGGACGCGGTCCGGTTTTTGGAGGACTGGTTGCGGTCGGAGGTGGCGCTGGAGGGCCTTTCTCCATTTTATGCGCTGGAGCGAGCGCATAGGGTCCCGACTCACCCACTGAAACCTGGAGCCCCTCCTCGACCAATGGTGGTGAGACTCTTGCATTACCGCGACCGAGACTTCATCCTGCAGAGAGCCCGGGAACAACAGAACCTGCGAATAGGGAACAGTAAGGTGCTGATATTTCCGGACTACACCAGGGAGGTGCAGCGTCAACGGTCTTCCTTTCTGGCTGTCAAGAGGAAGCTGCGCCAGCTCAATCTCCAGTATGCTATGCTGTTCCCGGCGCGTTTGCGGGTGACGGCGGACGAGGAGACCCATTTTTTTCTTACCCCGCAGGCGGCGTGAGACTGGCTGGAGGGTCGCGGAGGTGCGGCCGTGAATTCCTCGCGGGTGGCTTCTCCTCAAGATTGACAGACGACTACCCCACCGAGGGGGCAGTCCGCTTCCCCGATGGTGCAGCAACGTGAGCGAGAGAAGGCGGTGAGAGCTGTGGCGAATATCAGCAGAGGGGTGCCCAGTCCGGCGAGTACTGACACAGACGCAGAGAAGAGTGGAACAGGGAGTCCGGGTTCTGGAAGCGCACTAGGACTCTCCGACATGGAACTGCTGAAAGTCACCCCACAGACAGCTGACGGGATGTTTGGTTGATGGGGCCAATAGGGTTCAGTAGGTTGTTTGTTCTCAGGGTTGCTGCAAGCACTGATAGTGGGGGACGGCTTGATGTAGGGCACTGCGTTGAAGTTTGACGTTTTCAGGTTGCCGGGGTTCTTCCTGGCTATGCAGACTTTTCCCAAGGAATGGGGGGCCGAGGGAGGGGTTCTGGGGGCATTGTACGTATGCTTAGAGTTCCCTCCTGGAGATAGTTCTGGATACAAACAGTTTGGTTTGGATGGGTTCTGGAGTTTGTGTGCCTGTCCTGGGGTGTGGGAGTTGGGGGAAGTTTGAATGTTGGGTGGGTTGTGGGAGGGTCAGACATGTCGCTAGCGGGGGGCTAGAGAAGTGTACACATGCTTGGAATCCATGGGCACCTCCATAGGTCTTAAAGTCATGACTTGGAATATACGGGGGATGCACACCATGTATCGGCGACACAAAATACTCGCTTATTTAATACGCAGGGGAGTCCAAATCGCACTACTGCAGGAAACTCACTTGACCAGGGCAGAGGGGGTGGCGTTACAACGCCGCTGCAGAGGGCAGGTCTTTCACACCTCCTATTCGGCTTATGCGCGGGGGACATTAATCTGGGTGCGGGCGGGCGTTCCATTTCAGTGTGTGAGGCAGGTGATAGACCCGGAGGGTAGGTACACGGTGGTCATGGGGCGACTGGATGGGCGGGACATTACTATGGGCAGCATATATGCTCCAAATATTGATCAGTCCACTTTTTTCACACAGCTGTCCCAGACATTAGCAGGGGTGCTGACAGGTCCTGTCCTATTAGGGGGAGACTTTAATTGTGTCACTGATGTAGATCTGGACCGCTCCCACCCACCACTTCAGGACGCCCCTGCTCGCAGATTAGCGGAGGCCAGGCGAGATTGGCAGGGGAGCTGGGGGCTTACAGATTCTTGGAGGGCACAGCACCCCGGGAGAGCGACTACTCTTTTTTTTCTGCAGACCATGAGTTACACGTCCGGCTGGACGCGGTGTTGTGTTCCCCTGACGTCCACATAATGATCACGATGAGTGAGTACTTGGCTAGGATGACCTCTGATCATAATCCCCTACTGGTGTCCTTGAATTGGGTTCGAATTCGAACAGCGATCCCTAGTTGGCGACTCAGACCGGAGGTCTTGGAGGATCAGATCTTCCGATCTTGGAGGATTCAGATCTTCCGAACCACCATAGGTAATGCCATAGAGGACTACTTCCGGGGCAATCACAATGAATGGGACGCATTCAAAGTGGTGGTTCGCGGGAGGTGTATCGGGGAGGCTGTGGGAGTGCGTAAGACTCTGCTGAGCGAAATACAACAGGCGGACAACGGCTCAGGGAGAAAGAAAGAGAGAGGACGGAGGGGGAGGACATTCAGGAGGGGCTCTTGAAGGCGAAGGAAGAGCTCGCAACGCAGGTGGAGCGGTTGAGGTGTTTCGATCATAGGGCCTACCTGGTGCGGGCACATGAAGAACGCGATAAATCAGGGGCGCTTCTAGCCTGGTTGGCGAATCCGGCACGCAGGGGCACGCCAATCCTTGAACTCCGGGATGATGGGGGGCGGCACACCATCGGCAGCAGGCCATTAACGGGCAATTCCTGGAATACTACTCCACCCTTTATCGTAGCACATTGGACCTTAGGGAACTAGAGGAAGGGGATTTCCTCGACATAGAGTTGCCGCAGATCGAGGCTGAAGAGGCGGAGACTTTGGGTCGACCGGTAGAACTGAACGAGGTTAGGGGAGCCATCAAGCGTATGGCTAAAAAGAAAACCCCGGGCACAGACGGCGCTTTATAACTGTTCAAAGCAGGAGGGCTACCTGCCAGCTTCGACGAGGGAGGCCATGATCGTGCCGCTCCTGAAACCAGGAAAACCGGAGTGGGATTGAACTGCGTATCGACCTCTGGCGATGCTAAATATCGATTATAAAATACTGGGCGGCATTTTGGCCCATCGTTTGGGGGTGCACATGACAACTCTGGTACACCGAGACCATGCTGGATTCATCCCCACCCTAAGCATGGCCCTGAACATCCGGAGGCTTTGTCATTTAGTACATGAAGCAGAGGCGGGTGACAATGAGGTATGTGTCCTATCCATAGATATCGAAAAAGCCTTCGATAGTCTAGAGTGGCCATACCTGTTCCGAGTTTTGAGGACCTTTGGCTTGGGTGAGGGGTTTGTGGCATGGACGAAGATTCTTTACTCTCGCTCGACGGCCAGGGTGCAAACAGGGGGTGTGATCTCGGCTGCTTGTGACGTAGGTAGGGGGACCAGACAGGGCTGTCCGTTGTCTCCCCTCCTGTTTGCCTTGATAATGGAGCCGCTGGCGGTTCGTGCGCGGACAGGGGGATATTATAGGGGACTAGTGAGGATGGGACAGGTGCACTACATGACCCTATACGCTGACGATTTACTGATGTTCCTCTCCAATGCTACTGATGAGCTCCGGGGGGCCCGGGAGTTGCTGGAAAAGTTGGGACGGGTGGCGGGGCTCAAAGTCAACTGGGCCAAGACCTGTCTCTTTCCGCTGAGGGGGGAGCGTGGTGATCCTCCCGAGGGGGTTGATGTGAGATGGGAGGGTAGGTGTTTGCCATATCTGGGGGTTAGAATTTATCATGCGTCAGCAGACCTATTCGAGGGTAACATAGGGCGGGCCCTACGTACCACCAAGAGTAATCTCGATTTCTGGGCTTCTTTGCCTCTGTCGGTGGCGGGACGTGTGGCATTATTAAAAATGATAACCCTCCCCCGTTTACTTTACTACTTTGTTACCCTGCCGATTTGGATACCTGGAAAGTTCTTCGCCCGACTCAACTCTATGATTTCGAGCTTCTTGTGGGGAGCGGGGAGGCGGAGAGTGGCTTTACCGATCATGATGCGTCCGCGACAGGAGGGGGGCTTGGCGGCGCCGGATTTCGAGGCTTACTACCATGCGGCCCAGTTCCAATGGTTCGTGCAGCGGTTGGCAGGGAGGCTGGGAATGGAGGCGGACCAGAGAGGAGGGGACCTGGAGCTTCGCCACCTGAGTCGGATCTTGTTACACCTTCCGGTGCGAGAAAGGGAAGTGTCCAGGGAACTGTGGGTCCTGAGGCAGTGTTGGCGCAGGGCTACGAGACGCAATAAAGGGGGCCCGGCATATGCTCCCAAGATTCCAGTATGGTTCTGCGCGGAGCTTCCCCATGGGGGGGATTGGCAGCGCCTACATGACTGGGAGGAGCTGGGGATCTCCACCATTGGCGATCTGTATGAAAAAGGTGCACTACTGCCGTTTCAGGACCTCATGCAGAGGCATGAACTGCCTGCTCAAGACTTCCTCTTGCATGTGGGCGTGACGTCCGCTGTGCGCAAGCAATGGCAACAAGGGTTGGAAGAGCCTCGGGTTTTCCTCCCTTGCCAATATGTGGTTACCTCTGCGGGTAAAGTCAAGGCGGTGACGTGCCTATATCGGAGACTGACGCAGGGCTTGAGAACCCCTTTGGAGGCACTGCGTGCTAAGTGGGAAACAGACCTGGGGACGCCTATAGAGGAGAAACCTTGGGAATCACTAATGGAACGGGCCTGGAAGTGCTCCCGCAACGCGAGGTTTCAACTTATCCAATTCTATGTGTTTCATCGGGCATATCTTACGCCTCACAAGATCAATGAGTTCTTTGGCACCCACGCTGCTTGCCCACGGTGCAGACTGGAAGATGCGGCATTCATGCATCTGCTCTGGGACTGTCCATTACTTCAGGGCTACTGGGAGGAGGTACTAGCTAAACTGACAGAGGTGACGGAGAGGGACTTGCAGCATACTCCAGGGGTGTGCCTCCTGCACTGGTTTCCCCACACTTCCCGTAACAAAACCACCAGTAAGTTCCTGGACCTGGGATTAGTTCTAGCCAGCGTGAAATAACTAGCCATTGGAAGGCGGCCACGGCCCCTAGTGTTGCGCGCTGGCTCCGAGACTTTACTAAGTGGGCGGACTGCGAGGGGTCGCTCCGGCTCCAATTAGCTCGGCGGGCTGACAATGATAAATTGTGGGACTCGGCGAGAGCCTGGGTGGCGCTGGTGGATCTGCTCAAAAACCCGGCTGAAGACGATGCCGGATATTTTAAGCTATGAATGCCCTCTTGGACACTTGAGACCACAGCGGCAGGCAGTGTGATGAGTGAATGGGAGGTGGGACTCTGAAGGTGGGTGCGTCCTCTTAGTGGAGATCTGGCTTACTGACTTAGGGCTCGACAGGAGTGTATGGTACATATACTGAGTAGATGTGTGTGGTGTTAGGGAAAGCGGCATGTCTGAACGGTGGGGGGAGGTATTGGTCGGGGGTACTGGGGGTTCAGTTGGAGGGGGCGATGTTGTTTTTGTTCTCTGTTTTCTGTGCTGAAGCATCACCGCTGACACTGCAGGAAGGACTACTGAGCAGCACGCATAAGCCCCTTACGACTGTGACACGGGTCACCTGCAATATCTCTGCTGCCGGAAAAGCCTAGCTCTTTCTGTGGAACAGTTCACTTGCTTACAACAGTATGGGCGCAGTGTGGCAGACTTGTAGTGGGGCGTTCGTATTGTTCCAGCACGGAAGGGTCACCGGATGGCGGATAGACATGTGTAAGATGTGAATGTATCATCTGTGGAAACTTAATAAAATTTGTTTATAAAAAAAATAAATCAATCCCACTCTGACATTAACATCCCCCTGAACTTACTGCTTCTTTTACTAACAAACTTTTTCTACTGTTTGGGAACAAGAACCCTCTAAAACAAACACTAATCTTTAGTACAGTTCATAACATGGTAACCCTGGAGAATAGTGCAATTTGGATGATGGATGGAACTTTTAAGTCCACTTACTATCCATTCATCAAAATTTGCAATAGTAATGCCAACATTAATAACCCTACCATCCCATCAGTGTACAGTTTACTCCCTGACAAACAATCCTCAATTTACACTGAATTGTTATCCGCAATAAAATCCAAAACAGTGAATAAAAGCCCTAGGAAAATTATAATTGACTTCAAATTACAAATGATTAATACAATTACTAAAATGCAACCAAATATACAAATTCAAGGATTTTTTAAACATTTCTCATGCGTATTGACGAAAAATTCAAGCAGCATCTTTAGCTGAGAATTATACGTCAAAAAGTCAACTACAATATACATTAAAAAAACGAACAGCTTTGGGGCCGATTACGATGCCCGTCAGAAAGGCTCCAAGCGGCATTCGGTTTGTATGAATCCGACTCGGACTAAGTAATAGGGGGACCCCTGAGCAAATGCAGGTAGAGCAATAGGGGAAACATCTCTAAATATCAAACAGAACACTCTGCTCCACCTATACAGTTTGAAGAACGCAAAAATGTTGTTTCATTAATATGCCACTCTTGCTAGACCATGCGCTCAGTAACTTACATAATTAGAATTACTGAAACATAATTTATTTTTTTGTTTTCCTACTTTTCAAAACAGATAGATACATGCATCAATCACGTGTTTGTACAATAAAATATATACAGAAAATACTCAAACATAGACTGTAATGATTCCCAAACCATTACAGTCTATGTTTGAGTATTTTCTGTATATATGAGACTCATGCATCCACTCACATACCCTCTCAGACACTTGCGCAAGGAGTCACAAACCCACTCATACACTCACAGACCCACTCAGAGTCTTACATAGACACTCTCAGACTCTCAGACCCAGTGACAGACTCATGCATTCACACAAAGACCTAGTCAGACACTCATGCACCCAGACACAGAACCACACAGAGACTTATGTACCCACTCACAGACCCACTCTGACACTCAACTCACCCACTCACAGACCCACTCATACACTCACATACCCACTGAAAGACCTACTCAGACCCTTCCACACCCACTTACAGGCCCACTGAGAGACACATACATCCACTCACAGACCCACTCAGACACTCCCACACCCACTCACAGACCCACACAGAGACTTGTGCACCCACTCACAGACCCACTCTGACACGCAACACACCCATTCACAGTCCCACTCAGACACTCATGGACCCTCTCATACACTCACACATCCCCTCACAGACCCAGTCAGACTCTCATACACCCACTCACAGATCCTCTCAGAGACTTATGCACCAATAACTCACTCACTCTGAGTAATGCACCCACCCACATGCCCACTCATATACTCACACACCCACTGAAAGATCTTCTCCTGCACCCACTCATAGACCCAGTGAGAGACTCACGCACCCATTCAGAGACCCACTCTGACAGTCACCCACCGACTCACAGACCCAGTGACAGATTCACACACCCACTAGCAGACCCACTCTGATATTCACACACCCATTCACAGACCCACTCATACACCTACATACCCACTGACAGATCCACATAGACACTCATGCACCCACCCACAGACCCACTTAGACACTCATGCACTCACTCACAGACAACTCAGACACTCATGAAACCACTCAACTGCGCAGTACCCCAAGGATCATCACTCAGCCTCACGCTTTTCAACATCTACATCTGCCATTGTCAGACAGCATGGACTCAGCATAGTATCTTAACACCTTGACTGCTTGAGCTATCCCTCTGCTGGGCCATAATGTAAATGGGTGTGGTCATGACGAGCTCAGCTCGTCATGAGCACCCTAGAGGTATACCTCATGACGAGCTGAGCTCGTCATGAGCACCGAAGGGGTTAAGCCAACAACACCCAGCTCGTCCTCTCCCTCAGCAAGGACACCAGCACCACCAGACTCAACTTCCAGGAAGGAATGAAGGACGTCACATTATGGATGAGCAGCAGCTGCCTGAAGCTCAACTCGGAGAAGACAGAGGTCCTGGTTCTCGGACCCTCGGCTTGGGACAACACCTGGTGACCCACCGCCCTCTGCAGCCCTCCCACCCCCACTGACCATGCCCGGAACCTTAGCATCGTACTCGACTCCTCCCTCTCTATGACCCAACAGGTCAACACTGTTGCCTCCACCTGCTTCAACACCCTCTGCATCCTCCAAAAGACCTTCAAATGGATCCCCCGAATCAAGAAAGACCGTCACCCACGCACTCATAACCAGCAGACTCGACTACGGAAACGCCCTCTACGCCGGGATCAACAAGTCTCTGCTCCACAAGCTCCAGTCATTGGCAAAGGTTACTGGTTACAGTTAAGAAATAACATTTAAAACACCTTAGAAATTCACTAAAAAAAAACAAAGGTTACAGAGATGTTATAGTTAGGAAATAGAATTTCAAAAAAGTAGAAATTCACTGAAAAAACAAAGGTTACAGGGACGTTAAACTTAGCCTCAGATTTCACATGCACGAAACCAGCTTTTAATTCTATTTCCTAACTATAACGTCGTGTAACCTTTGGTAGTTTAAGTCAATTCCTAAGGTATTTTACGGTTAGGGCCTAGTTTCCATAGACTAAGCGTTTTTTGTTTTTCTAATAGCTTTGGTGCTGTTTGATCAATTGTCACCAAATTTTAAAAACTAGTTTGCCACTCACTGCAGCTGCTGTCTGGAAAGTTTTGGGGTGATTCGTCAAGCAGGGGCACGAGAAAAAGGGGGGTCCCAAAATGTGTTTTACCCATGCAATTTCCCATGGGGAATTTAGACATGACTACAGTCTAAACTGCTGGACGAAATTACACCAAATTTGACGGAAAATTATCTCTTGGTCCAGAACGAGCACTTTTTGTAATTTGGTTTCAATCCCTTCAGCACCACATTGAATCCGAGGATCCATGTGTCAACAGAAATGCCACAACCTGACAGGAAAGTTGGGGATGCCATTTTATCTATCGGGACACAGTCCTGGGGCCTCATAATGAAAGTGTAAACTGATAGAAGGGGCCAGGGTGCCTCTATTGGTGTGATAGAGGGGTCACTGAGGGACTCCAGAATGACAAGAAACTGCCCCAAAATGTTTTTTTTTCTCACATGTGCAGATCCGCAGATCCACCATGGTGCATGAGCGGGCCACAGTGTGAATCCATGATGGATCTGTGGATCCAATGCTCAATTAAAAAGAAAATACACCCACTCACAGACCTTACACACACTATTATAGCCCTACACTACCACTCATACAGCCACTTACAGACCCATACAGCCACTCTCATACCTACTCATGCACCCATACAGCCACTCACACACCCACCAACAGACCCCACAACCACTCACTCATTCACAGACCCATACTGCCACTTACATACCTACATAACCACTCACACACCCTCAAAACCACTTACACACCAACATAACTACTCACACACCCTCAAAACCACATGCACAACACCACTCACAACTACCCACAGACTCACAGTCCCTTACCCATTCACTCAACAACCCAGACAGCCACTCAAACACCCATTCACAGACTCATACAACCACTCTCACACTCACTCACACACCCACAAAATCTCTCATACACCCACAGAAACACTCACACACCCATTCACAGAACCATATAGCGACTCACAGACTCATACAGCTACTCATACCCACTCACACACCCAGCCACTCACATGCCCACTTACAGACCCACACATCCACTCACATAACCATTCACAGACCCATAAAAGCCACTCACATATCCACTCACTGACCCTTACAGCCACTCACACGCCACATCCACATAACCACTCATACACCCACTCACAGACCCATACAGACACTCACATACCATTGAAACCACTCACACACACAAAACCACTCACATACCCATAGTCACTCACACACCCACTCACTCACCCATAGTCACTCACACATCCACAAAACAACTCACACCCCTACTCAAAAAACCACTCACACACCCAGTCATACACCCATACAGGTACTCACACGCCCACAAAACCACTCACACATCCATTCACACTGAATGAGTGCTTTTGGTTGGGAACAGATCCTCTGATCCTTGGGAATCTCAAACATGTTGTTATTTTGTATTAAATGTGTGCTTCAGTGTTTGGGAAAAGTGTTCGCTCTGAAAAGTGCCTTTGTGTTTGTGGTGTGTAGCTATTAACTGCACATAGAACAGGATGCCGTCTTTCAAATTGCTGAGGAACACCCTTTTGCCTCTGTCTGTGAAATGACTCTGTCTTTTTGATCTATTCAATCTATATTGAAGCATACGTTGTTGTGGTATATAGAGCCAATGGTGTGGTCCCAGAGAAATGTAGAAACTGTTTTATTGACATGTTTCCTTGATTTGTCTATCTGTGGACAACATTTGGTTGACCAAATCCATTTTTCTCTTTGGCAAATATTGGAGAACACCAAGGCAGTATGTGAGCAAAGTGTCAATAATTTACCAAACATTTCCAGTCCTACCAGCAATTGCGCCTAGGTCATTGCCATCACAGTGCACAATCATGAGATTTGGATGATGACAATTCACAATGCTTTCAACCAAAGGCATCAATTGGTGCCACTCTACCCTCTCTGGCTAACTCAAGTAATGTCTACATTAAGTAAACCTAGGTCCCTGTCAATGCCACTCTTTCTAGCACTCTCTCTGGCCCAAAGCACAAAACTATGGCCCACAATCCGCACTCTAACCATTTTAAAGACATGGAGGAGTAGCACACAGGAAAAGGCTGCAACAGAATGAGGCAGTTTTGAAGATGAAAGGCAGTTAAAATGGAGGACAGCCAGCAAAATATAAAAGCAGATCTTTGATTGGATGTGTGGATTTGTGCTGGGAACTAAAATTAGGTAGTGACGTTAACAAAAAAGTACCTTTTAAATAATCATAAAAAACCTGTTATATTGCATTTATATTGCATATACAAAAACAGTACATAAATTAGATTACCTTCAGTATAGATTTAATCATTTTAAAATGTAAATTAATAATAATTGTGAGAATAAAATGTATTTGTATAGTTGTGAAAAATAATATTACAAAATTAAACTTATAGGTTTTTTTTTATGTTAAAAAAATATTGAAATCCACTAAAACAACAAAGGTTACAGGGAAGGTATAGTTAGAAATAGCTATAGAAGAAAATAATGTTAAGTTAATATAGCTTGCCATAGCACACGAATCACTTTAAGGAGGTATCTTGGCGCTAATAGATAAACACAGGCAAACTAGAGCGCAAGTTTAAAAAAGAACTGTCTAAGCAGTTTCCTAAAATTGACATAATCAGGACAAGCCCAGATGCGATAAGGCAGGTTATTCCAATAAAACTGAGCCAGGTGGGTGAAGGACCTACCGACGCATCTTATCAATCACGAGGAACTGTTAGTAGGGCTCTATCCTTGGAGCGCAAATTCCTAAGAGGGCAATACGGCTTAAAAGTTTCACTGCTAAATAGCTAGAACTGTTGCCCGTTAATGATTTATACGTGAGGCAGCACATTTGAAAAATAGTCCCTTGCTTGATTGGCAACCAGTGTAAGCAAAGGTTCTGATGCAGAACCATCAGGGAGATTATAGACAAGTTGTGTGGTTGTATTTTGGACCACTTTCAGTTTGTCCAATAAAGTCTAATTGGTTGAGGCAAGTAGAACATTGCCGTAATCCAATTTGCTGATTATCAGAGCCTGGACATGAGTTTTCCTGGCAGAGAGTGGGAGGTAGAGAAAGCTTTCTCCAGCATATGCATCATGTTGAAACAGCAGCCACTGATGGTGGCGACGTGATCTTTCATTGATAAAGACTGATCTATTTTCAGACAAAGATTATTAACTACCTGCTTGGGCCTAGGAGCAGGGCCTAATTCTGTAGGTCACCAGCCTGGGGTCAAGGTTGCTAGGCTTTGCCAAAAAACATGATCTCAGTTTTGTTGGCATTCAGTTGTAAACGGTTTGTTGCCATCCAGTCTGCCTTCATGCCACTGGAAAACTGATCTTTTGTTTCCTCTAGATCTTTATCAAAGGAGATCATCAGATGAGTATAGTCAGCATATAATACAATTTGAAAAACAAAAGCTCTGGCAACAGCATCCGGGGGGCAACATAATGTTAAACAGTGTGGGACTTAGACAGGAGCCCTGTGGCACCCCCTTGTCAATCAGCATAGTGCGAGACTTGAAGGTGCCCAAAGACAGTCTGAGTTCTCTCTTTTAAGAAATTTTGAAACCACTGCAACGCAGTGCCAAAAAGGCCAATCCCATACAACATTAGAATAAACCTATAGTGGGGTATGGTATCAAAGGCTGCAGATACATCCAATAGCACCAGCATGGATGGAATGCCTTTGTCCAGAGATAGTCTTATGCTGTCCATGACTGCAACCATGGCACTCACAGTATTATAAAAGGATCTGAACCCAGAATGCAATGGGTCCAGAATCTTATCCTCAAGATAGGCTGAGAGTTGAGTATTTATTACACTTTCCAAATACTTGCCCAGGAGCAGAAGCAGCGAAATGGGGTAGTAGTTTGCTAGATGGATAGGATCAATGCTGCCCTTTTTTTGTATAGGCACCACCTGTGCAGAATTTCAAGCATCAGGAATACTTTCCATGCTCACGGAAAGATTGAACAGTGCCAACTGGTGCGAAAGTAAGGCTGCAATCCATGGAAGACCAAGATACAAAGGTGAGCGAAATTTGGCTTTTCCTAGGTTCTTTTGAATCTGCTCAAGAGAAAAGGGTGCAAACATTTCTAAACTGCAAGCATTGTTTTGAGTGGAGGTGTTATAGATAGGCCCTTCAACTGACTCGACTGCAGCAGTGGTGAATCTCAGATATATTTGGTTAATTTGTACCTAAAACAAAACGCCAATGAATTGCACAGGTCTTGCAAAACTTGAATAGACTGGGAGCAGACGGAAGGATTTACAAAATCGTTGAGGATGTTCAATAATTCTTTAGAAGAATTGCCAGCTTGCTCAATTTATGTAACAATATGGGATTTACAAGCAAGTTTAATCTTTTCGAGATAGGGGAACAAAGTCAGTCTGAAAGTGTCTTTGTCAATTCAGGATTTTTTTTTCCGTTATCGTGTTTCCAGATTTTTCCTGCTTTAGCTCCTTGGAGTACCAGGGAGAATAGGTTCTAGACGGTATTTTAGATCCCGTTTTTAGGGGTGCAATACTATCAGGTGCTAGATTTAGGGACTTATTAAATTGAGCTAAGGCTGAATTGATATCTAAGTCCCGGGTAGGGTCCGGAGTATTTAAAGGCATTAGAAAAGGAGTCAGGGGTCACCAATCGCCACTGTCATGAACCTCTGTGTCCATCTGTTTTAGGATTAGATGTCCCAATAGGTTTCGGGATCAGGAACAGGAACAAAAAGTTATCCTTCCATGTAAGTGTTAGAGGAGGATCTCAACGTAAAACGTTAAAAGTGGTCAAAATTAGATCAAATGTGTGCCCTGCAGTATGGGTGGGGTCTCTGATTTCCATATGTAGTTAGAGTAAAACCAGGTCTGAGATAAAGTGTGAAGCCTCAGGGTTAGAGGATTCATCCCCATGACAATTAAAATCACCCAGCAAAAGAAAGTGTTTTGCAGACAATATATGGGTATAGCGACCGGATACACCCCAAATCGCAACCAGAAACTTTAGGGAACCACATAGAGCATATGATATTTAAGATCGAAGGAATCTAATCCACTGTGGCAGAATAGGATAAGAGTCCAGGAATGATGCATGATCAGAACTTTTCTGGGAGGGTTTCTTGCCTGATAAATATACTTTCGACTGTGGATGGCTTTGTGTATCGCTGTTATGCTAAAGACGTATTATGTAACCGTGATGTGGCCTTGCAGGTGTTTCTTTGATGTAATATCATGTATTTGCAGTTATTGCTTCAGCTATGAGTGAAATGATGAATTGTTCTTTTTTGATTGTAAAAACCCCCAAAATATTTTTGGTATCATTGAAATATTTTGTTTAGCAATCAGTACAGGGCCAACTCTTCGCCTTTGTTTTTAAGCTATGTTGTAGAGCAGTGTGGCTTTGCCTTTGTTTTTAAGCTATGTTGTAGAACAGTGTGGCTGCTGTGTAGCATGTTGAAAACTTATAATAAAGAAGACTGGCCACATTATTTTGTAGGCACGTGCATGTATTACCACACGAAATGACACATGCACCTTTTTTTTACTTTTGTGATCCAAAAAGGAATGCAATAGCTCTTGCTTGAGTTAGAGCTTTTGGCGTTGTAAATGATGAACAAGTTACTTACCTTCGGTAACAATGTATCTGTAAAAGATATATATTAGTTATAGATTACTTACCTTAGAATTACCCCCAGGCGTCAGACTGGATCCAGAGAATTTTTCTTGAGCAGTACCCATGCGGGTCGGTAGGTGGCGTCGGTCGACTCTTAGTCTGTTGTCGTGGTCACCAGAATGATTTTGCGGGGCCTACTAGACGCCGCTCCTGCGCGTTCAGACACATTTTTCCACGCCAGAAGAGCAGAGCCATGAAAGACACTGACCACTGGTGCGCCACGCAAGGGAGTCCCTATCCCTAGAAGTCAGTTTGCAGAGTGGGGAGGATGGGTGGGGCAGTAAAGAATCTATAACTAATATATGTCTCTTACAGATACATCGTTACTGAAGGTAAGTAACTTGTTCATCTGAAAGAGACTATTAGTTACAGATTCCTTTCCTTAGAATAGATATGCCAGCAATACCAACCCCTTAGGAGGGACTGCGAACCAATTTCACACCAGAAAGTCCTGGAGGACAGAACGGGCAAAGTAGCTGTCCCTCCGGACTGGTCTACCCAGGCAGTAATGCCTAGTGAATGTGTGCATAGAAGCCCATGTGGTCGCCTGGAAGATGTCAATGAGTGAGACTCCTCGTGACAAAGCAGTAGTTGCTGCCGTAGCTCTAGTGGAATGAGCTTGCAGCCCCACTGGAGATTCTTTTTGACAAAAATGCCTAACAAATCTTAATACAAAGGAAGACCCATCAAGAGATGGTACACTTTTGCACAGCCTGACCTTTCTTAGCACCCACATAGCCAACGAGGAGTTGATTGTCCACCCGAAAACCTTTGTGCGGTCAAGGTAGAAAGATAGCGCATGTTTAAGGTCCAGACAGTGGAGTCTCTCCTCCTCCTTGGAAAGGTGCGGAGGCGGGAAAAAGGTGATGGCAACTAGCAAGGCAGTCTTCAGAGTGAGAAGGCGAAGAGGGCAGTTGTGAAGAGGCTCGAAGGGAGGGGACATAATATATGTCAAAACAAGGTTCAAGTCCCACTGAGGCTCTATGAAAGGAGATGGAGAAAAGAGATGAATACTGCCTTTAAAGAACCTACCTACAATAGGGGATATGAACAAAGATGGCTGATCTGGTAGCTGAAGAAAAGTAGAAATAACTGCCAGGTAGCCTTTAAGAGTGTCCAGAGCAGAGCCCTGTTGGGCAAAAGAGAGAAGAAACAAAAAAAACTCAGAAAAAGAAGCAGAAGGGGATCCACAGCCTTTGCTGTGCACCATGCCACAAACTTGACATCGACAGGCATATACCATCTTAATGGAGTGACGCCTGGCTGCCAAGATGACATTACATACTTCGGGAGGAAGGTCAAAAGTTGTCAACCTTTGCCGTTCAATCTCCACGCAAGAAGGTGGAGGCTGGATAGGTTCGAGTGGAGGACCATCCCCTGCTGCTGAGAAAGAAGATCCTCTATATGGGGCAGTCTGATAGGAGGATCGATAACCATGCTCAGGAGCTCGGGGTACCAGACTCTTCGTGCCCAGTCCGGTGCCACAAGAATTACTTGGGTCTGGTTGCACTTGATCTTGTTCGGCACTCGGGGCAGAAGGGGTACAGGCGGAAAGGCATACAGGAGGCCAAAACTCCACTTGTGACGCAAGGCATCGCTGAGCCAGTGCCGCTTTGGACACGCCAACGCGCAAAACTACTGACACTGTGCGTTCTCTTCGGTGGCGAACAAATCTAACCATGGCTCTCCCCACTGCTGAAAGAAACCATGCACCAACTCTGAGTGAAGAAGCCATTCGTGATCCACCAGGCACCTGCCAGGTGTTGAACCACCAGGGTTATGCACTGATGTTCAAGCCATGTCCAAAGGTGAAGAGCCTCTTGACAGAGGGTCCACAACCCCACCCGCCCTGTTTGTTGCAGTACCACTTAGTGGTGTTGTTGTCAGGGAACACCTGCACTGCCTTCTCCTTGAGGGTGGGAAGGAATGCCTTCAGTGCCAGGTGAAACGCCCGGAGCTCCAACAGGTTGATATGGAGCCCGGACTCCGCTGGAGACCAGTCTCCTCTGATTTCCGCCTCACCCAGGTGGCTGCCCCAATCCCAGGAGTGATGCATTGGCCACCAACGTGAGGTCTGGTTGGGGAACGGAGAGGGATCTGCCTCAGATCCAATCCTGGCTCCTTAGCCACCACTGCAGTTGTCGCACAGTTCCCTCCAAAATCTGGACGTAGTTGAAAAGATTCCCCATATGCTGCGCCCACTGGAACTTAAGCTTCCTTTTGCAGAGCGCACATATGCCACCAGCAAGATGCAGGAGGCCACGAGGCCCAGCAGCCTCAGGGTCATTTTCACCGAAATTCGGGATAGGGTGCAGCTCAGGATCAGTTGAAGCGCCAGGTCTTGAGGTCCTTCCTGAAAGTGTACAGGGTCGGGGAGCATCTGATGTTCACCTGGAGCTCGTTCCAGGTCTTGGCTGCGATGTTGGAGAAGGTTCTCCCACCTGTTCTGTTTCTGCAGATGCGGGGGACCTCTGCCAGGGCGAGGTCGGCGGCGGTTCCTCTTGGGTGCGTGGAAGGATTCTCTCTCATTGAGTTATTTGGGGCCGATGTTGTGGAGGGATTTGTAGGCATGGGTGAGGAGTTTGAAGGTGACCCTCTTCTCGACGGGGAGCCAGTGGAGGTCTCGTTGGTGTTTGGTCATGTGTTCATGGCGCAGTGTCCCAAGGACGAGTCTGGTTGCAGCATTCTGGATGGTCTGGAGCCTGTGTAAAAGAGTTCTGTTGATTCCCGCATATAGGGCGTTGCCAAAGTCCAGTCTGCTGGTTATAAGCGTGTGGGTTACGGTCTTTCTGCAGTCAGGGGGGATCCATTTGAAGGACTTACGGAGTATGCGCAGGCAGTTGAAGCTAGTGGTGGCGACGGTGTTGATCTGGCAGTTCATGGAGAGGGAGGAGTCGAGGATGATGCGTTTCGTGCGTAGTCTGTAGCGGTGGCCAGGTTCCCAAGGGCGGGGGACCACCAGATGTTGTCCCAGGCGGAGGAGCAGGGTCTGAGGATGAGGACCTCGGTCTTCACTGAGTTGAGCTTCAAACAGCTGTCCTTCATCCAGGCTGCCACGTTCTTCATTCCTTCCTGGAATTAGAGTCTGGTGTCTTCGGGGTTGCTCATGTGTGAGAGGATGAGCTGGATGTCGTCGGCGTAGGATACAATGCTGAGCCCATGCTGTCTGACGATGGCGGCGAGGGGGGCCATGTAGATGTTGAAGAGCATGGGGCAGAGCGAAGATCCTTGGGGTACTCAGCAGTTGATATCGATGGGTTCTGAGAGGAAGGGAGGGAGTCTGATCCTCTGGGATCTGCCGGAGAGAAAGGATTGGATTCAGTCAAGGGTCTTTCCTTGAATCCCTGCGCTGTGAAGCCTGGCTGCAATCGTGTGATGTGAAACGGTGTCAGAGGATGAGGGCCGCAGTGTGCCCCTGGTCGAGTAGCATGCGGATGTCGTCAGTGGCGGCGAGGAGGTCGGTCTCATGTTGTGGTTGCTGCAGAATCCAGACTGGGAGGTGTCTAGGATGGAGCCCAATTTGATGAAGGCGGTCAGCTGGGTGTTTACGAGTCTCTCGGTGACTTTGGCCACGAAGGGGAGGAGATGGATGGGCCTTTAGTTTCTCTGCCCGCTTCCAGTCATCTGGGAAGATGCTGGATCTGAAGGAGGTGTTGATGGTCCATCCTAGTTTGGGTGCTATGGCGGTGGCGGTGCTGTGGAAAATGTGGGGTGGACAGGGGTCCGTTGGGGCTCCTGAGTGGGTTGTCTTCATGGCTGCAGTGATATGTTCGACAATGGCGGGATCCCAGGTCATGATGTGTGGCTTGACAGCCGCAGTGGGGTGGGGGGTTCGGCATCAGTTCACTGAGTTGTCGTAGAGGATCTTGATCTTCAGATGGAAGTAGGAGCTAAGCTTGTCGCAGAGTTTTGTGAACTGCAGTATGACGTTGAACAGTTCCTTGGCTTTGGTTGTGTTGGTCTGGACTTTGTCTCTTATGAAGATCTGCTTGGTTTCTCTTTTGCGCCATTGGTATTCCTTCAGGGTGCTCCTGTGGTTGTTCCGTGCTTCCGGGGTTTTCTGGTTTCACCAGGTTTTCTCAAGGTGCCTGCAGAAGCGTCTGGCTTCTTGTAGTTCTGTGGTGAATCAGGCCCCAATATCCAGGACTTGCTGCTCGGGAGGATAGGCCCGAAACTGCACTGTGTCCAGAACAGCTCAGATGAAAGGGAGCAACTGAGAGGGAGTCAGGTGTGATAGTGATCCCCAGCAAATGCAGGAGGTCTGCCATAGTTCGGAGTTGGGAGACGACAGCCTGGGGAGAGCCTGCCTTCAACAGCCAGTCATCGAGATGGGTGTAGCCACGAAAGGGGCAAAAGGCAGACTGTGATGGACAAGAGAACAAAGCAAGGTCTTAGGAACTGGCTGTAGCCCGAGAATCCTTGAAGCGCTCCAGCGCAGAGTCTGCCTTGTCACCAAAAAGGCGATGGCCATCGAAGGGCATGTCCAGTAAGGTCGCTTGAACATTCCCCAGAAAACCAGACGTACTCAACCAGGTGTAGCGCCAAAGGGTTACCGACGTGGCAATCATTCTGCCCAGTGAGTCGGTGGTATCCAGTCCACATCTGTTTGTCAATTTGGGTGCACCTCTCCCATCCGCCACAGCATGGGTTAGAATGGCCCAGGTCTCCTCTAGGCACTGCGGCAGCAGTTGCGCAATGGATGCCAGACAGTATGGGTATAATGGCCCAAGAGGCACGCAGTATTCATGGACCACAGCGCCAAGCTTAAGGAAGAGAACATGCGCTTCCAAAGATGATCCAGCTTCTTGGATTTCCTATCCGGGGGTGCGGAAGGGAATGCGCCCTTGGAAGAAGAAGCTTGGACCACCAAGCTCTCAGGGGGGAAGGGTGTTGGGTGAGGAAAATGGGATCGCCCGGAGCCCGGCAGTGGCGGCGGGCAATCGTCCGTTCCACAGGAGCTGCTGTGCTGGACTTGGACCAAGTGCCCAGAAGGACATCCGTGAGGGTTTCATTGAATGGAAGGAGGGGTTCAGAGGAAGTTACAGCTGGTTAAAGCACCTCTGTCAGGAGGTTAGTCTTGACTGCCAATGTAGGGAGCTCCAGACCCAAGGCCTCGGCTGCCCTACGGCCCACCACTGCATAGCTTTCTCCATCCTCCGTAGCGACGGTATGGGGAGAAAGCATGCCAAGGTCTGGGGTGCTGTCCAGACCACTGGCGTCACCCAATGCCTCTCTCCAGTCCGGTTCATTCACCTGGTCTGTCCAAGGGTCAATCGACCCCTCCCAGTCCTTATCACCACCCTCAGGGTGCAAGGGAAAACCTGGAATGAACAAGGGAACAAAATTATCCTCCGGCGGGGATTCGACTTCGGTCCGGCTCCGAGTCCATCTCAGGGATGAATACGGGGGCGGGGAGAGGGCGAAGAGCGGCGGTGCATCTTCACCTTCTTCTTGTGCTTCGACTTACCTGAAGAATGAGAAGACTTGGATGAGGTGTGGAGGCTCCACGACTTGTCTCGAGACCTTTCCCTCGAGCGAGACTGGGAGCGACGCTGAGCCGACTGCCGGGCCTCCAAAAGCTTTTGGGACCGCTCCCGTAAAGACCTTGGATTTCATAGCCCGACAGTCCGCACACGACTTCGGGCCGTGGTCACCCTCCAGGCACCTGAGGCACATGAGGTGCAGAACGGTCACAGACATCAGCTTGTGACAGGAGTCACAAGGCTTGAAGCCGGTCCGATGATGGGACACCCCTTGCGCACCAGGAGTCGATAGACTGGAGAAAAGAGGTCGACAGAAGTCGAAAAAAAGTTATTCATGACTTAAGAGGCAAGCTCTCTCTGGATCTGTGCTAGGCTGACTTGTAGGCACCGTGAAATCATGCCAGCAACCACGATGCCAACAACAGATGCGGAGTCGACCGACGCCACCTATGGACGAGCAAAGGTGCTGCTGAAGAAAAATTGTCCAGATCCAGTCTGACACCTAGGGGTAATTCTAAGGTAAGGAATCTATAACTAATAGTCTCTTTCAGATAATGTCTTTTACCTATGTGTTATGTGTTTGTGGTGTGTAGTGAAATTATGTGAGTTGGATTGGAATTGTTAGTTGTGGAATTGTGTGGTGCGGAGTAGATTTGTGTAGTGGAATTTTGTGGCATTGTATACATTTAAAATATGTGGATAGTTATGTGGTATTGAGCGTATTGGAATTATGTAGAGTTGGACTGGGTGTGATGTCAAGGAATCATATTTTTTAGCATGGTGTGGAATTATGTGGTTTGGATTAGATGTATGTGGTGTTATGTAATTGTGTTGTTGAGTTGAATTACTTGGTTTGTTGGTGAATAATGTGGTCTGGAATGGAAATTTGTGCAGTTGAATTGTGTGGCGTGGAACTGTGTGATGGTGAGTGAAAGAGCAATGTGATAGAGAGATAAAGGAAGGAAGGAAGAAATGGGGAAGGAATTAAGAGAAGGAAAGGAGGAAATATGAGAGGATGTGAGAGAGGGAGAGAGGGAAGGACGGAGTGAGGGAGAGAAATAGAAGAAAAAACAATAGGAGAGAAAGAAAGAAGAAAAAAAGAATGGATTTAGTGAAAGGCAGATGGGCAATATACGAGTGATTGGAATTAGTGAAGTTGAAATAAGGACTGAGGAAATAAAGCTGGGTATAGGATTAAGGACTGACAGAGGAGTTAAGAAGAGCAAGAAGGTAGAAAGAGGAAAGAAGGTAATGAAGAAAGATAAGGAGGCAGAGAGGTAGATATGCAGAAGGGACAGTGGAAGTAAATTAAATAGGAAGGAAGGGGGAAGAGATAGTTCAAGTAATGAAGAGTGGGAAAAGGAAGGAGGGTTAGAAAAGAATGAAGGTAGGAAGGAAACAGCAAGGAAAGAAGAGGGATTAAGGAGGAACAAGGGAATAAGGGCGAGAGAGAGAAATAGGAAGGAAGGGTGGGTGGGTCTTAAGGAATTATATAGGGAGTATGGATGGAAGAGAAGTTGGAAGAGAGAGTAAAAGAAGGTAGGAGGTTAGGGTGGGTTTGAGGGATGGAGGTTAACATATGTGTATGCCATTCACATGATCGGTACTTATTTATTTGGGTTAGACTGCCAACTGAAAAAAGGAGAATGATATATTATATGATATAACGGAGAAAATTGTTCAGGGGCGCAGTATGTATTTATTGTCATTAGCAGAATTGCATTACTCAATAACATAGGCTTTGTAAATATTTTTTGCCAGAAGCCTTATCGAGCATTACTAAGCGAAGGTGTAACTTCCCTGCACCTTTTAACTGAACTCACATAGGAGCAGCTCCTCTTACACACACCTCTGCCGTGGTGCTGAAAGTTAAACACAAGAAAGACACTCTCCCTTCTCACTTACTTACCTTTGAACTAGCTGGGATTGGCGCAGAGCTCCGTAGCCCAGAGGCAAACAAATGTTTGTGAATAGTAAAGTGCTGGGTCAGCAATGAACAGCTGACTACTGTGCAGCAGATCTGAGCACCAAGAGCACACGTCGGGCCAGGCGGTGGGAGACCTCCTTCATAAATTAGGGTGGTGAGTGGTGGTCGCAGAAGTTGCAGACAGGTAAAAAGAAGAAAGGGGGAGTAAGCCTGAAACAATAAAGGGCAAAAAGGTATGGGTAGGGGCTGTAGTAGTGCTGCCACGCCCAAGCAGTAGGTATGCATCTGACCACGATTGGGTCAAAGGAACAAAGGGGCAGTTCAGCAGTTTTATGGGGGCAGGCCAAAGGTCAATACAATTTTACATTTTATTCTGAACTGTCCGGCGTCCACAGAGCAGGCTTAGATTATGCCAATTTTGTTGGCTACATCCTGTGCATCATAGTCTGGAGCTAGACGCACATATGCCTTCTTCTCGCCGTCTGGTCTGATCAGGGTGTTGACCTTGGCAACATCAATAGCATAAAGCTTCTTTACAGCCTGTTTGATCTGGTGCTTGTTAGCCTTGACATTCACAATGAAGACCAGCGTGGTGTTATCTTCAATCTTCTTCATGGCAGAGTCCATGGTAAGAGGGAACTTAATAATCGCATAATGGTCAAGTTTGTTCCTATGAGGAGCACTCTTCCTGGGATACTTCGGTTGCCTCCTTAACCTCAAGGTCCTCGGCCTCCTTAAAGTGGGGGCTGTCCTAATTTTCTTCTTCTTGTGACTTTGTACCCCCTTAAGAACAGCCTTTTTAGCTTTCAAAGCCTTGGACTTTGCTTCAGTTTTAACAGGGACAGCTTCCTTCTTGGCCTTCGTGCCATGTTGGGGGTGAAAAGGTCAATACAAGAATTGCAACACCCTCATAGGAAGGAATTGCTGGTGGATCAAAGGATTTATGACTGCAGGTGTTACTGTGGGGACGCAGACACTGGAAGAGGGGTGTGGCGAAGCAACCCCAGGCTGCAACATGGCTGCAAGGCACAATTCTGTGAATTGGATGTACACTACGTTGATTACAGCAGAAATTCTGGTTGCCCACCCAACTTGATTTTCCCTCGCATAATTGGGCAAAATACCGCCTAATTTTGGGCGATCTAGCCCAATCAGTCAACCTTGCTGCTAAGTGACATGCGGTGCATGGGGGAGGAAAGATGGGGGGTGTGGATGCCTCAGAGCATGAATATGCTGGCTGGGAGAGGGGGGGAGCACAGAAAGGGGGGATGAGACATGCAGGGGATCCTGCGCTTTCCTGTGGTTGGTTGTTTGAAGCATTTGAAAAAGACAGAGTGCATCATATATTATTGCTAGGTGGACGGCAGTCAGCGTGCTGCAAAGTGGGTTCCCTCCTGCTGTTAGACCGTTCTGTCCTGGCACTGCCATGCAGCAACAGTGCGGTGTTGGGGAATTGCCACCAAATGGAGAGGATAGGCATGCATGTTTCCGAGGGCCAGAGCTGCAAAGGAGCTCGTGCTTGGCTGCCCGCAGTTCTGCTGGAGGGTGTTTTCCTGCAGGCTCTCCGCTCCTTCCGTCACAGCCATGGCGCGGAGAGTTCGGAATGTAATGACGTGAAAGATCGCTGTTTTGGAGATCAAAACAAAGTGCCGCTGAATTGAGCAGCCGGGGAGGGATGATATATTGGTGGAGCACACAGTGGGTCGTGGATGTGAGGGGCGATGTCAATCTCTTCTAGAACTCTGTGCCCAAACAAGCGTGCAGCAACTCTAAACATGAGCATTAGTGTTCCGTCCAAAAACACTTGTTTAAAAACAGTGCAGCACAAGTATCAAATGGCCTTAAGTGAAATGACCCATGTAAGAGGGCAAGCCGCCATAGGCATGACAAACACACCCAAAGGAGGGACAAATGGCAACATTCACTACACAAAAGAAAAGCAGTTGGAAAACCACAGGAAGAAACTGCTCATACCGAATACAGCATGCCTCGCAGAGCAGCGCATGCGTGCTGACTCTAGGCGCGACCTAAAAATGAAACTGCCAGTTGATATAGTGACTGATAACAGCATGTGTTCGAGCTCATTCACAGCAGCCTTTCTGAACCAAACCCTCTACTCTAATATTTTCATATAACAAGAGAACTGGGCGGATAATAACTGGCCAGTAAATCATCAACCTCAATGAGTTTTGACTAGTCAGGCTCTTTAAATTCTGAATCTTAATGGTGGTACTCCAAAACCAAGTATCACGCCTATCTGGATTCCCTGCAATTATATCCAGGACTTTTCAAATGTGGATAAAGCAATTTAGCTTTTTTTGTGACTATTATTCTTGAGGATGTTAAAATCTGCATTTACTAATATAATAAAGGGCATACTTATGAAATAGTGGTGCAAAGTCACCTTCCTGCGCTGCATTGCGTCACTAGGAAAGGGCAGGAATGTGCCATATTTAAGGCCCCATGCGCATTCTTGATGTTTCTCCCTGCGTTGGCATACAATAGGCTGCGTAGTGCCAACGCAGGCACCCTTGCACCATGGTGCAAGGGTGCCAGCGTTGCATGCAGGATTGTTTTTGTGTAGGAAGGGGCACCTTCCTGAATAAAAACAATCCTGCAATCCTGAGAGGCATTTTCCTCTTTCTATTTATGATGCAGAATGTAGAACACATAGAAAGAGGAAGTAATGAGGAGAAAAAAAGATATTTCTCCTTGTTACACCTCTTCTGGGGAGGCGTATCTCGTTGAGGCATTCCTAGGTTTACAAGGTCTTGTAAATCTGGGAATGCAGCAAAAACTATGGGAGTTGTGTGGGAACACCCATGGAACGCCTACCCAGGGCAGAGTAATGCAACACAGTGATTTGTGCTGAGTTACTCCAGGTTTTTGGAGCCACTCAAAGCCATGCAAAGTGGCTTTGCGTGGCTTAAAACAATCAGACTTAAGGTTTGCATCGCTCTTGCACTACAGTTTGTGCTGGAAGAGCGACGCAAACCGTATCACAAATATGGTCTAAAATAGAGTCTTCAGCCACGTCACTGAAGTAGATTCTTTAACTTAGTGTAAATCTGGGAACAAGATTTTGATATGCAGAACAACTTGAGTTCTAAGATGTGTTGAATCTGCCAATCAATGCCTCAATTTTGAGAGATTCCCCCTATTTAAAAGATCATGATTTTCTCTAATTTTATAAACATATCTCAGTATTGTAATGCTATTCTTGTACCTATCACTGATATTACTTTTGATTATTGGAGTGTGAAAATTTCATTTTCCAGAGATGTTGACCCTAGCCTCTAATTCCTCTATACACCATGACGGTCTGGTACAGAGTTAATAGGGAGCATAGGCCACCTGTTTATGTCTTCCCCTATATTTTTGGCCAAGAGTCTTGCTCCACTTATTTGGACGCCATTACATTTTTGCTCTCCTTTTCTGTAGTAATTTACTCTTTCAGGCCAGTAGTCATCGTATTTCTCGAGACAGAATGTAATGGGGAAAGATCATGCAATGATGTCCACCACCAATCTTATGATGTCTGATTTCCTAACAAGTCGGGAATCTACCATTATGAATACTTCCTTTAATGTAACTCCAAGCAGCCACTTGAAAGCATTAAATCACAAAGCGAAAAGCAATTCTAGATCAGAGCCCTCATCCTGTATAATAGTCATACACACAGAACAGTCTACCTCTTTCAAATGCGGCTCCAAGCAGATAAGTTCATCTTTCTACTACTCTTTTGCTGTTACTAACCTAATGATTTGATAAGACCTGTATGTAGATTTCTTACTAACCTTAACAAATACATTTGACAAGGCTTTAGATCCTTCTTCCCCCATAAACCTTTTATTTGCTGACCTCAAATTTATGGAGATCATTCTTCCCCACACCCTGATCCCCTTCCTGGAAACTTAACCAACAATGAGCTACTCGCTCATTAACGACCCCACTTCAGCACATCTCCACACCGCTACTAGCCTCTTCAACCCTTAAGGACTCCCGACAGGCTAGTTTGCAGACAAGCCCCTGGCAACTCCTTCGTTTGCCGGGAGGCCCTCTCCTTGCCTCACTCAGCCGTCCCATTGACATCACGGGCACCAGTCACGTTTTGCTTTCTCGGCCTGATCCTTTCGATGTTCCGCTCCGTGGACACTGCAGTGATCGGTCTCCCTCTCCCACTTTAAAGGAAAGTACCTTGGCAATGGCTGTACCGGCGTACAGCGGGGTCTTGTTGCCAAGGCTCAAGAAATAAAGATTAAAAACAAAAGACAAAGAAATAAAGGCAACGAGGGAAGCAAACCTTGGTCACCTTGGCAACACAAGCAGGAGCTGATCTCATGAGATCTTCTGACAGTTGCACCACTTCGTTGATCAGCTGCTGCCCCACGATAAACACAAGTACTTTTACCCACTCTTGACATAAAACTGATTCTTATTAACAAAAAAAAGCCACGTTAACACTATTGACAGAAAACTTGAAATATTTTATTAATATAAAAAAGCCACATTACCTCTAACCTGAGCCATTATTTATTAACTACTCCATCTAGAAATGTCTGACATAGATTCAGATGATGCAGTAGCACCCATCCCCAATATGAATAATTTTGTTTAAATATGTTTATTTGAGTTTCATAATTATAGTTCACTGCAATGTACACATCAGTATGGCAGTACAGTTTTGATACGACAAATTTTAATAAACAGGTTTGCAGCAAAGAAATGTTCTCCCCAAACAATATCAAACACCCTAGAAGCTCGGAATGATGGCCACAAGACCATGTGGCCAAATTAATTTTAAAAATGGCTCAGAAACCAACTAGAGAAAGAAACCTCTAACATCTTAGGAGCGGAATGCTCAAGACCTACTATTCAAGAAAAAGTCTGCCAGACTCCCAACCTTGACACTGAATTAATTAAGTTCCTCTTTAAACCTGGGATAGACCGCAGAAAGGGCATGGAGAGATTGCTAAAAGTATGCCAAGATCGTTTACTCAACATTATTGTCCCTCTGGCCAGGAAAATAGACATGGCAGAAGAATGCCATATGATTTGGACAACTCTCGACACAGAGCTCGTCAGAGGGTGGAGCCAGAGAGCACTGATCCTTTTAGGGAACGCCAACGCAGGCCTGAATGCAGAAAGAAGGAGAGTGGTTCTTACAAAAATTAATCCAAAGTTGAGCGACATGGCAAAGAATCTTCCCAAAACCCTAAAAGATTACTTTTTGGTGAAGACATGAATAAAACCCTTGAAAAATAAGTAGCAACCTTCACGGTGCTCGACAAAGCCCAAATCAACATGAGACTCATCTTCACAGCAAACATTTTTGGATGGGCCGGAAGAAGGGGCCTTTCGACCGGCCGGTTCAAGCAGAGGCCCTACTTTAGGCTTTGAGGATTCTGAAGAAATTACCAATCATCCAACCCCCAACAGTTCTACCCCCAGAGAGGAAGAGCTTCCCGCTTCAGAGGGTTCAGATCGTGTGGACAACCTACCAACAACATCCACTGTTAGTACCTTCACCCCTCATTATTCTTTTTCCCTAGAAAAGGTGGGAGGCAGACACTAAATATTTTCTCAAACATGGAAGAAAATCACACAAGATCCCTGAGTACTAGAAACTATCCAAGGTTTCAGAATAGATTTTTTAGAAACACCAACACCAACATCACACCCGAGAGACATACCACTGAAGAGGGAACAAAGGAAAATAGTAGAGGAGGAAATAACCTCCATGCTACACATGCTACACAAAAGGGCAATCATAGAAGTGCCATGGGACTGCAAGAGATTTGTAAGTGCTCTCTCTCTCATCCAGAAAAAGGACAAAGGTGGAGACCTGTTATAAACCTCAGGGAACTAAATGCATTTCTAGTTTACAGGCACTTCAAGATGGAGGGCATCCATCTTTTGAGGGATATGTTATTGGACAGAGATTGACTAGTCAAACTAGACTTAAAAAATGCTTACTTCACCAAATCCATGGCGAAAGAGCATCAACCCATCCTACAATTCAAATAGAACAACCATCTATTCCAATTCCAAGCTCTACCCTTTGGACTATCATCTACCCCCTGGTGCTTCACTAAAGTTATGAGAACTATTGCCTCACTCCTAAAGGAAAGAGGGATATGATTAATTATCTATCTGGACGACATCATTATCATGTCCCAACACCACTCTCAAATCATACAAGACCTCAAGGTCATCCACTCATGATAAAGGACACACGTAGGACCTTACATTCTCAAATGACCCCCAGGTCACGGTATCTGAGGTCATCCCAGTTCCCTGGTCCGACCACTGTCTTATCCGGTTTGGACTACCCAAACCTGTTAAACGAATTAGGGACCAGGGGGGCTCTATTATAACCAGGAGCTGGTCAAAGATTGACACAGATTCTTGGTCAAACACCCTAAAGAACACATTGCCCAACCTGGATGGCAGTCCAGAGGAGGACTTCAAGAAATGGGAAAATTGGATTAGCCAGTCACTGGAGGCGTGTGCCCTACTAAAAAAATGCCCAAACAAAAACATCAGACCAGAAAAGCACCATGGTTCAATGAACATTTGCTATCATTGAAGAAGCATTGCAAGAGATTAGAAAGGGATTGAAGAAAGGATTTCAACCCGGATAAAAAAATCAATTACAAAACCTCTATCAGATAAAGCACTAAAACTGGCACAAGCTAAATTCTACGAGGACAAAATCTTCCAGTCACTCAACTCCCCAAAGGAACTCTTCAGAGTAGTCAAAAATGGGTCCTCCAACGGCCATGACCGAAAGATGTAACCTAATAGCCTCTTTCTTTCACAAAAAAGTGACGGATATTTATGGTCTCTTTCAGAATACCCCCCAGCCCGCTCAAGAAGTGCCCCACGTGAATAGCGTTCCAGCTTCTGCCCTTAGTCTAACATGAAGGATTGAGGATGAAGCTACCCTCAAGTTGCTCAAGTCCATCAAATCAGGTTCCCCATTTGACTCTGCACCTCCACACGCTATTCTCAAGTGACTGAGTATATTCTTGCCCCCCTAGTGAAGATTTTTAACAAATCACTTGACTCAGGGTCGGTCCCTCAAGCCTGGAAGCACGCCATATTAAGATCTACCCTAAAAAAAATCCTATCTAGATCCAGACATACTCAATAACCTATGACCTATTTCACTTTTTCCCATCCTTGGCAAACTCCTGGAAAGTCATGTCAATCAGACTCTAGTCAACTATCTGGAGGAGAAGAAGCTACACCATCAATCGCAGATGGGTTTCCGCGCCCTTCATAGTACAGAAGCAGCGCTCTTGGTAGTTACCGAGGAACTTAAAGCCATATTGGACAACGGAGGGTCAGCCGCCATAATATTGATCGACCTTAGTGCGGCATTTGATACTGTCAATCATGCCATACTAAGAAATAGACTGAGGGAAAATCCGGGAGAAAGCAATGGAGTGGCTAAGCTCCTTTCTGGACGACAGGTCTCTCCAAATGATGGATTAAGACTGTCTTTCGGATAGCATGCCTGTAAAATTTGGAGTGCCACAGGGCTCTTCCCTTAGCCTCACTCTTTTTAATATATATGTAAGACAGCTGGCCACCATCATGAAGGAGATTGGCATACTAGAAGTGTCATATGTTGATGACACCCAGTTGATTGTCTCTCTGTCCCAAGATCCGATTGTTACCTTAGCAACGCCCTTAGGTTATAAAATCTCCCGATTTGATCAGCCGGTGGGGCGAAGGGGTGGAGTTGCGATCATATATAATGAAAAGTGGGAGCTGTATAGGGTAGAGGCTTCTTCCTGGGATAGCTGTGAATCCCTAGACTTTAGTATTTGCCTGTCGGCGCATTCCACTCTTGGAGGTTCACTGATTTATAGGCCACCGGGCCCAGCGGGCCATTTCTCCAGGATTGGGGTGACGCCATTGCTACCTGGGCGGTCAGATTCTCCCATTTTATGGTCCTTGGTGATCTGAATATACATCTGGACCAGTCAGATAGTAAGGACACACAGGACCTGCTTAATGGGCTGCATATTGCCCAGCTTAATCAACATGTCAGCTTTCCTACACACCAGGATGGACATGTTCTCGATCCCATCTGCACTAATTCTCTGATTCAATTAAAGGAGCCCAGTCCGGTTACCTGGTCGGATCATTATATAACCTATTTTTCTTGGGAAGTGTCCAGGACCGAGCCCTCGGCATATCCAAGCCATAAATCACTTTCTGGTAAAATTGATCCGTTTGCATTTAACACA
Organism: Lissotriton helveticus; assembly: GCF_964261635.1. Classification (NCBI taxonomy): domain Eukaryota; kingdom Metazoa; phylum Chordata; class Amphibia; order Caudata; family Salamandridae; genus Lissotriton; species Lissotriton helveticus. The sequence continues at coordinate 607,668,545 of NC_136059.1, read as the reverse complement.
GTCTTGGAAGCCTCTAAACCAAGACTGGTAGGAGAGCTTGATGCTCAGGTTGCAGAGTTCTCTAGCTGGGTCTTGTCGGCAGTGGCGACGGTGGCCCCTCCTCGTTCGAACAGACTGGCTAGAGAATCACCATCCAAACCCTGGTTCAACTCTGTGCTTAAAGGCCTGAAACAGGATTCTAAAATACTTGAACAGATATGGAGGAGGGGTGGATACTGCTCAGCGGACAAGAGTAAGCATAGAGATAAGCAGAAGTTCTATTATGCATCGATCAAGCTGGCCAAAAGGCAATTCTATTCAACCTGTATCGAAGCTGCCAACAATAGCGCTAGGGAAATCTAGGCGGTCGTCCAGAGTTTTATGTCTCCCGTGGCCCAAGCCAGTGTACTGCCATCCTCACCCTCATGATGTAACAATCTTTCTCGTTCTTTTGTAGATAAGATCTTAGGGGTTCAAGCAACCTTCATTCCTCGGATTATCTATTCAGAGGATGCCCTGGCTTGCCCCCCAGTAGGCACTGGATGCTCATTGTCTGAATTTAGGCCAGTTGTCCTGCAAGAATGTCTCAAAATTCTTAAAGCTTTAAAATCAGGCTCTACTTCTGACCCGTGTCCGGTTAGCACGCTGGCAGCGACCACTGAAGTTGTTAATGTAGAATCGACCCCCATTATCAATCTTTCCCTTCAGGAAGCAGTGGTCCCCTGTCCTGGAAGGTGGCTAAGATTCAGCCTTTCCTTAAAAAGCAATCACTAGACCCCCTTTGCCCAGGGAACTATCGGCCTATCTCTCTCCTCCCTGCATTAGCAAAGGTTTGTGAAATTGTGGTAAATAAACAGCTGACCAACTTTGTGGAAAAGGAGGGGCTTTTACTTCCAGCGCAGTCTGGGTTGTGTTTGTCACATTGCACTGAAACAGTGCTGGTTGAAGTGGCGGAGGCTATACGGGACTGTTTGGACGCGGGCAGGAGGGTGGCGCTTATTTTGCTCGACCTCTCGGCCGCATTCGACACGGTCCCACACCCATTGCTTCTGTCTCCTCTGGCCAGGATTGGGTTGTCAGGCACTGTGTGGGAATGGCTCCGCTCCTTTTTGGAAGGTCGGTTCAAGCAGATCTGGATTCCACCCTTTTCTTCCTCCCCTCAGGTGGTTTCAACGGGTGTCCCGCAGGGGCTGCCCTTAGAACCCTCCTATTTATGATCTACATGACTCCTTTGATATATTTAGCAGAGGAGTTGGGGCTAAGGTGATGGCGTATGCGAACAACACCCAGATGCTCTTCACCTTGGATAAAGGGGCGGACTCCGTATCTCAGGCCCAACACTGCTTAGCCTCAGTTTTTAGCTGGATGGCGGATGCACAGCTCAAATGCAATAAAGGGAAATCGGGGATTCTGGTATTTGGCACTTTTCCTTTGAATTTCAGAGAGCAGCTTAGGCTTCCTGATTACCCATGTCCGACCTCCACGGGGAAACCAGCAAAAAATCTTGAGGTATGGTTTGACGAAGAGCTTTCCTTTGCTGCACACATTAAGAAGCTGGCCGGTGGCTGCTTTGGCCTGCTCAAATCGTTTAGAAGGTTTTTTTTCTCTTCAGCCAGAAAAAAAACTTCTAAACGATTTGAGCAGGCCAAAGCAGACAAACGATTACGTGTGTGCTGATCATGTCCCGGCTGGATTATGCCAATGCCCTCTTCGCTGGCATCCCGGGCTACCTGTTGAAGAAGCTACAGGTGGTCCAGAACACCGCAGCCAGATTATTGTCGAGTCTGTCAGCCAGGGACAGTGTGCATAACCAGCTGCGTTTATATCACTGGCTGCCTTTAGCAGCCAGAGTGAGATTTAAGCTATTGTTTATGGCCCATCGCGCACTTCATGGATGTGGCCCTCTTTATCTGCTGAGGCGGGTTTCTTTTTATGCCCATGCGCGCTCTTTGCGCTCCGCATCTCTATTCCTTGCCCGAGTCCCAAGTTTCAAGCGGCAGTGGATGGGTGGTAGCTCCTTTTCAGTTAAGGCAACTACTGCTTGGAATGCTCTTCCACTGGCTCTGCGCACTATCCACGATCCAGTGGTTTTAAAAAAAAATTGAAAACACATCTTTTCATCTGAAGTCCAATACCGAACCCCACTAGACTCGCGCCGGGACACTCACGTGTAGCCGTGCGCGTAATAAATTAATTTAACATAACATAACATAACATCACAACCAAGGCAATATTCAATTGGGTCCCTGCCTAAACAAACTGGTCCACTGGATTTCAAATTGTTGCCTAAAATTGAACAGTAAAATGATGAAGCTAATCATTCAAGGCAACAGGGTCATTCCCAGGCCGTTGAATAACTGGCCATCTTGTATGGGCAACCCACCAGTCCCTAAACCGGTGGTAAAAAACTTGGGCATCTGGCTGGATAGCTCCCTCTCAATGAGCCAACAAACTGTCAGGTATTTGCTTCGGACTCCTGAGAATGCTCAGAAAGATACTAGAACTTATACAAGAGCAGCTCAGGAAAACTGTTCTGCAGTCTCTGATAGTCTCACGTCTGGAATATGGGAACTCTCTCTATTTGGGATCTCCTAAGTTTGTTATTGAGAGGCTCCAGACGGTACAGAACGCAGAGGCTAGGCTGCTGCTCAATCGCAACACATACCTCAGCACGAGACTTCCTAAAACAACTACACTGGCTACCTGTAGCTGCAAGAATAAAGTTCAAATCCCTGTGCATCGCTCACAGGGCTGTAAATAATAAAGTCCCAGAAAAACTCAGACATCTGAACTCGGCACATGTCCCCATCAGACCACTAGGGTACTCTCATCTACACCTCCTCCGCACCACCAGAATTAAAAAATCCAGATGGAGAGGCAGATCTTTCTCACACCTGATTCCAAAACTGTGGAACGAGTTACCTCTCGACCTAAGAGGGCTGCAAAATGAAATGTCATTCAGGAAAAAACTGAAGACCTGGCTATTGCCTGTAAACCACCAATGGGTACCATCTCCTATCACAGCGCTCATCGTCAGCACGGGAAGCCTTTGGGTAGCCATGCGCTATACAAATCCCCAAATCAAATCAAATCAAGGTCGATCTCATAGAAAGCTTACGATTCTTAATAAACAAAGATAAATTAATAATAACCGCCTCCAGATCTCTGGAGTTCTTAGGATTTACTGTAGATACAACGAAATGCCTTCTCTTACTACCCTAAAAGAAAATAACCAAAATACGGAAAGAAATCAGGTTTGTATTAAAACGAGAAACCCTAGGAGAACTAGCCAGACTTCTTGGCTTCCTCTCCTTATCTATACAAGCTATCTTTCTGGGACCTCTGAATTACCGAGCACTTCAAAAAGTAAAAGCTAGAGCCTTAAGATCAGGCATATGGTACGGAGATCAGATATGCCTAGATCACAAAGCCAAATCAGAACTGAATTGGTGGCTAGAGAATTTAGATGCCTGGAATGGCAAAGCCATTTTGGGGGCACACCGGAATTCATACTGGAAACAGATGCGAGCCTTCACGGCTGGGAAGCTTGCCTTCTCGATCAGAACACGGGTGGCATATGGTCACAAGCAGAGAGTTCTCACCACATAAACAAACTAGAATTGACAGCAAGATTTTATGCACTGATGAGCTTCAAACCTTCCCTTCAGGGGAGATCAGTCATACTAAAAATGGACAATATGTCAGCCGTGGCATATATAACTCAGTTAGAAGGTTATGATCCAGCAGATCTATCGAACTTAGCCAAAAAACTCTGGATGTTCTGCATAGAACACAAGATTGCGCAAAAGGCAGAATATTTTCCAGGAAAAATAAACGTATCGACTGATTGGAACTCAAGATTCCTCTTGGACCACAGCGATTGGAAACTCAATGAAAAATCGTTCAGAGCTCTCAATCAAATTTGGGGACCTTTAGAAGTAGATCTGTTAGCAAGCAGACTGACCTTCCAATTCAAGAAAGACTTCAGCTGGATGCCAGACTCAGGAGCCTTAGCAGTAAACTCATTTCTCCAACGCTGGAAAGAAATCCAAGCATACGCCTTTCTCCACTTTGCCATGATACATAGAGTCCTACAGAAAGTGAGACAAGAATAATGCTCCCTTGTGCTAATAACTCCCTTTTGGCCATCACAGAACTAAAACAATGTCCGATTCAATTTTTCACCCACGTTTTGATTCATTAAAAAAACTGTGTGTCGTAGATTGCATGAAAGAGTACGAAAATAGAATGAAAGAACATTGCGCGAATGATGTGAATCAGTTACTCATATCCTTTGTAAAACTGATTAAAGCCATAACTTCAGCTTCAATAACGAGAAGGGTTAAATCCGCCATGCAGTTAGCAGGCATTGATATCAAGAAATTCCAAACACACTCCGTTAGAGGGGCTACGGCAAGTAAATCCTTATGGACAGGTGATAAGTTAAATGACATCCTTAAGGCAGCCGATTGGTCTAATGCAAAAACCTTTGCACAACACTACTGCAAACCAATTGAACATATGTCTGGTGTAGTCTTACAAAGCTACCAACATGCATAATGGTAGCCTCCAGTCTTGTAATGAAATTGCGATTCTCCTATTACCTTCACAAGAGAATCTGGTTTTCATTAAAGATACAGAGGCTAACATTATCCCACCTGACCCTCCCTATGGCCTGTTAACAAATAAGAACAAATATATATATCTTAACCGAACTTTTATTAAATGTATTGTTTAAAGTTTGTTATAACATGAATGAAATGTACACATATTTTATTACTGCATGCCTCTGTAAAGACGAGAGGGAGACAGAAATGTATAAAAATATAGTATTTATTTTTAGTGCAGTAAAAGGACCCACTGATGCACAGGAAACACTTCAAGCTCCATCGATCTCCAACCGTCTTCTCCCCGTCTCACCACTCCAGAATCCTACCCACATCATAACACTCTAAGAACCCCTAAAGTCTAGATTCCAACACTTACAATAGAAATAAAGATAAGACACAGTACCACATGTATCCTTTTTAAAACAAACAAGAAAAAGAAACACTGTAATGAAAAAAACTGAAACTTAAACATCTAAAATAAAATCATCAAATTTCTTGGGCAATCTATGGTTTCTCTTAAGTGATGAAGCAGTTTCTTGAACCAAAGAATCTGAATCACAATTAGTTTCTTCATTAGATTGAGATGTGACACTTGTTTCTTCATTATGTTGAGAAGTAGCATTTAACAAAGAACTCGCACCCATGTAGAACCACCATCCTCATCCTTATAAAAAAAAATTCTTGCCCTGGTTTGAGAACCACAACAAAACTTTTACTCCACCACCCCTTATCTTTAAGAAAAACAGAAGAGTCAGTAACTCTCTCAACCCTGTAAGGGATCGTGAACTTAGAAGAACCCTTGCTGTGAAATGTGGGTTTAACAATACGAACGCAATCATCCACTTTAACATTCTCATCTCTGACTTTATGAAAAGAATCATAATAGCTTTTGCCAGATATGCGTGAATCTAAAATATTCTTCTTAGCTTTGTCAATAGAGGACTCCAAATTATCCACCTTGGTAACTCTTTTAAACACATGTGTTAATAAAGATTTTGCTTGTCTCCCTCTCATCAAGAAATAGGGTGAAACTCCAGTGCAAGTATTTGGAGTGAGATGATAACTCCAAACTTTTTCTCTCAAAAATTCTAAAATATCCAAATTGCTCTCCAATGCTGCCTGAATACACTCTTTTAAAAATCTATTGACCCTCTCAACTTGACCATTAGCCCGAGGACAATAAAGTGGTGCCTTTTCAGATTGAACCCCAAACTTGTCTAAAATGATTTAATTTTGTTTGAAATAACCTGCACCCCATTGTCCGACAGAATGGTATCAGGAGCTCCTTCAATACTGAAAATTGTGTCCAAACATTCAATCACAACATCAGTTAATGGATGCTCAACAAAAGTGTAATAAATCCACTTTGAGAAATTGTCAACAACAACAATAGAAAATCTACTCTACCTACCCAGACACTCAAACGGACCAGAACAATCTATAGAAATGTTCTTCCAGGGACCATCAGGAACCTTTAGAATAGATAATGGCTGAGTGGAAATCTTCCAATGCTTATCAGACTTCACGCATACAGAACAATCGTCCACCATCCTCTCAATACAAGCATCCATACTAGGCCACCAATAATGTGCTTTGAGTAATCTCTTTGTGCCAGAAACACCCGATGTCCTGAATGAGACAACTGAACAAGTTTATTTCTGATACCTAGAGGAGGAACAAACAAATCCTTCCTTAAAAGTATATCATTCTCAATGCTAAGCTCTTCAGCAATCTGTGCAAAACTCCCACAATGCACGCACATCCAAATTTTTACAAGGCCAACCATTAATCACAAAATGCTTCACCTTAGTCAAAACAGAATCATTATTCATAGCATCCAACCACTCCTCCTCCGAAACTGCAGCATTACAAGATACAATAGCATCAACCAATGCCACAACACACTCCTGATGATCAACAATCTCATTGTCACACACATCTAAAGGAGGAAGCCTCGACAAGCAGTCCGCAGTAAAATTCTTACCTCCCGGAATATGTTGCATCTCAAAATTAAATTCTTGCAATATTGCAATAAGCCTAACAAGTCTGGAAGAAGCCTTACCACTCCTAACCCCATCCATCATAAAAGCCAAAGGCTTATGATCAGTGACTAAGACAAATGACCTTCCCCACAAAAAACTTTTAAACTTCTCTAAGGCCCACACACAGGCCAGAGCCTCTTTCTCAATAGTGCTATAGTGTCTTTCTGCATCACAAATCCCTCTAGAAATAAAATAAATAACTCTCTCTTTGCCCTCCACCATCTGCGTAAAAACAGCTCCTAGCCCAATAGCACTCGCATCCACAGTGATAAAAGACTTCCCTTTAGGATCAAACGTATTCAAACCTGGAGCTTTAGCAATAAGCTTCTTCACATTTACAAAAGCCGCATCATGTACACTTGTCCAAATAAACTTTGAACCTTTTTTCAACAATTGTCTGAGAGGTTCAACCACCAGAGCATATCCTTTGACAAACCTAGAATAATACTCTCCAAGCCCCAAAAAAGAACGCAAAGAATCCTTATCCTGTGGTTTGCTGACCTTCTCTAAAGTGTTGACAAGATCTTCTTTTCGAAAAATACCAATAGGAGTTATTCTATGTCCCAAATAATTGATCTCTTCCACCAAAAATTTGCATTTATCCCTGCTTACTGTCATCCCCTTGTTACCCTGGATACTCAACACTTTATCAAGAACTAAATTGTGTTGTTCACCACTATCTGCAAAAATTAAAATGTCATCTTTAAATGACTGAACACCCTTAATCCCTTGGAAAAGATTCTCAATTAGCTTTTGAAATACACTAGCCGCTGAGGACAAGCCTAAGGGCATCCTCAAAAATCTATAGAGACCAAAAGGAGTGACAAAAGTTGTTAGATCCTTAGAGGATTCATCCAAAATCACATGATGATACGCTGACTTCATTTCTTGAATACGGGGCAAGGGATAAGTATCCACCACAATGTTTTTATTAAGAGACCTGAGGTCCACACACAATCTCAAATCCTTATTTTTTTAAGTGCAATTACAATGGCGGAAACCCACTCTGAACTATCAGTTGACTCAATGATACCCTCCGAGAATAAGGTATCTAAATGATTTTTCAATTTCTCTCTTATGCTCAGAGGAACCATGCGCACCATGTGTTAAATGGGGACAGCACCTTTTTTAAATTTAATTTTGTGCATGAAACCCCTGACCTGTCCGACCTCATCCTTGAAAACATTAACATGCTTCTTTAAAATCATTTGCAATGAAATCTTATCCATGGAAACATTGTTAACATCCAAATCTCTCAACTGAATTGGACGATCTGATCCAGGACATAAGTTAACGCCCAATCTTCCCAAATCAAACCACCCAACAATCTTTTTACCATCAATGGCCACATATATTTTCGTGAATATTTTCCTTCCCTCAAACTCTAAAGTGTCCTCAAAAAATCCGAACATGGAAATATCAAAGTTGCCAATAGCCTTAGGATTCACATCAGTCTTCTTAAGGACAACATCCTTCCAATGCTCATGAAAAAATAAATCCGAAAGAATAGTGATTGGTGATCCTGAATCAGCCATTGCTTCGAACCCCACTTTACCAACCAACACTCTTCCCAAAGGTGCCTTAAAAGGAATGGTAACATTGTTAACAAAATCATCATCATATATGGTAAGTAACAAATTTTGTACATCATTTTTGTTTGAATATGTTTATTTGCATTTTGTTATAGTACATCAGTACCCATATAGATACAGAAGTAATAAATGTCACTGTAACATGAGGCATTGTGCACCGGCCATTGCGGGCATCCACTCTCGTGCGAAAGCATGGCAACAAGGAATAAGAGCGAAGAAGAAGTGCACAATTAAACAGCGTGACAAATTCTCATTACACCGTTCAGTAATGTTAGTGCTCCGCTACGGAAAAAAAGAAAAAAACAACATCCGCAGTGGGACTGCATATCCAAGAATTGTTCAGTTCGGTGCAAAGACTATGCTATGGCTGCAAAACCAAAGGTGTTAGACTCAATGACAGTATATTACATATCCAAAGCAGTTTCTTGAAAACAATCAAAGTGAAAGAACAACCCAAAGTATACAGTAAACAAGGGATTCGGTGATAGCTGACAGTAATCGTGTGTGTGTGTGTGAAGACATCGATGTGGACAAAGAGCGGGTCCATAGTGCTCCGTGACAATGGTATGGTGTATGCCGTGGGGTCCTTCTCGCATGCGGCAGAGCGTGAGGGGGGGGTCCCATAAAGAAGAAAGAAGGGGGGGCTCATAGAGAGGGAGGAAAAAGTGGGAGTGGGAGGAGAGAGCGGCAGCAGAGTCGGGGGTGGACAGAGAAGCGAGATTATTTACACGATGTTATGCTGCGAGCACACTTGATGATAGGTCGTCAGAGTGGTATCCCAATCCAGCGCTATGGGGTACTTCCTGAGCCCCGCCGTCTCCTCCCTATGCAGAGCCACACTCTCCGCTCTTGCCCAATTATCCAGTGTGGTACGCCACTGTATCGCCCGGGGGGGGGGTACACTATGTTACTATCGCTTCGTGATGAGCCGTTTCGCTCTGATAAGTCCCAGGTCCCAGAATCTCGCCTGGACCTTTGTCTGCTTAGTTCGTTTAAGTAAACCTAACAGGCAGGCTTCCCTAGTGTTCGGTAAGGTGCCCCCTGTCGTGTTCGCCAATACAGTTGATACTGCAGTCCAGTAAGGCTGCAGCGAAGAGCACGTCCAAAGGGCATGTAGGAACTGCGCGTCTACCAGTCCGCATCTGGGACACGCTGTGGTAGTGAGCCCAAAGTACTGGTTGATTTTGTCCGGAGATAGATACGCGCGATGTACAATATAATACTGTATAATCTTAAAGCGTGCATTGCGCGGCACATTCAGAGCCCCAGCCAGTATCAGTGTCCACTCTCTGTCCGTCCAGTCCCGACCTCTGTCAGCCGTCCATTTGTCTCGCAGGCGCTGAGGGGAGAACTATGTATGTACGTGTAGCGCTTGAGCAAGCCAATGTATTAGGTGACTACCATTCCCCATCACATGTAGGTATTGAATGAGTAGGTGTGTAGGTGGTTCCTCTGCCAACAGACCCCAGGCCCTCGTCAGTGTACGCAAAAGCTGTGCATGAGTCAGGATCTGTCCGGCTGGTAGTCCGGAAGTATCTGCTAGTGTTGCAAAAGGAAGAAATGTACCCTCCGCAAACAAGTCGCCCAGACTGTCCAAGTCGGCTGCCCCCCAACAGTCTAGTACAGGTGTTGTGAGTGTTCCGGTGCCCCAGGGCGTACCCAGTAGTGGGAGGTTGGGCGCATACGGTTTAGTCGCTACGGTGAGTTTCAGACTCCTCAGGTAGCACTTCTTTGCCACCGCGAGATGTAACTGGCTCGGAACACGGGTCTTAGCTAAAGGGTGAAACAATGCATGTATCTGCGGAACTGACATGATCGTCTCCGCCGTAGCGGTATCTCCCAAATGTCTCCCACTCAGCCAGTAGGCGATCCATTGCAACTGGGCAGCCAGGTAATAAAGCTCGTGATTGGGGACCGCCTGCCCACCACTCTCCGTTGCAGCATGAAGGGTCCTCAAGGCCACTCTGGGACGCCCCTTGTTCCAAATCAGTCGCCTGGTGAGGGAGTCCAGTTCGCGAAAGATACGGGCCGGGACATACAGCGGCAGATTTGCGTAGTAGTACAGCAACCTGGGCAGAACGATCGCTTTTGCCAGCCCAATGCGGCTGGGTACATTCAGCGGAAGAGTGTTCCAAAAGGATATTTGGGCCGCGAGCGATGATATCGCTCTCGTGAGATTGCCATCTAAGAGGTCGGCAGGGTCTTGGTAAACATGGATTCCCAGGTATCGAAAGGTTGCTGGATACCAAAGAAGGCGCTCGCCCATCACCGTGATCTCGCACGCAGGGGAATCTGCAGCAAAAGAGTATACCCCGGACTTCGCCCAGTTAACATGTAACCCTGACATTTTGCCAAAATCACGGAATATGTCTGTGAGCACGTGTGGGAAGCGGGTTAAATCATTGATATAGATCAGTAGATCATCGGCATACAGGGATGCCGAGTGTACCCCGTCAATCAATGGAATACCCCAATCCTCACCAGAAGCGCGCAGTCGTGCCGCTAGATGCTCCATTATCAGAGCAAATAGTAGGGGAGAAAGGGGACACCCTTGTCTCGTGCCTCTGCGAACACGGATTGGGTCCGAGAAGAGCCTGTTCGTTCGCACACGGACCACGTGGACTGAGTAAAATAGTTCCACCATTCGGAGGTAGGGTGCACCTAGACCAAATTTTTCCAACACTAGCGCCAAATAGGGCCACTCCACCGAGTCAAAAGCTTTCTCTAGGTCAAGGACAATACACCCCGAACGGGGCCACTGGGATACCGCCAAACTCTACACACGAAACAGTCGCCTTAAATTGTGCGCGGTGCTACGGGTGGGGACAAATCCATTCTGGTCCGCATGTACCAGGGCAGGAACCAAAGGTGCCAGCCTCTGGGCCAGTGCAGATGCTATGATCTTATAGTCTGTATTGAGAAGGGCAAGAGGCCTGTACGAACCCATGCTCAGCGCATCCCTACCTGGCTTCAAAAGTGAAACCACATTGGCCTCATTCAAAGACGAGGGGAGAGCAGTATCGTGTATCGCTGCCGCGTACACCCGAAGCAGCTCAGGGATGAGAATGGCAAAGTAAGCCTTGTAAAACTCAGCCGGCAGGCCGTCTGGGCCTGGGGCCTGCCATTTGAGAGAGAAAATATAACGTCTCGGAGTTCTTCCGCCGTGAATGGGGCACCCAGTTCCTCACTCTGCGCAGTAGTGATTGTTGGTAGCGGGTGGTCTAGTAAGTACTCAGTGATATCCTCTGCGGTGACCCTCAAGCGGGAGAAGTATAGGGTCTCGTAATGATTCGTGAATGCCTCATGTATAGCTCTCAGGGTGTAAACCACGGTCCCGTGTGTGGTGCGGATCGACATCACCGGTAATGTTTGGGCGTCCCTTCGCGTCAGCCAGGTTAACAATTTGCCCGATTTGTCCCCAGCGTGGTGTGTACGTGCCGAGTGTGCTGCATAATTTAAGTTCTTTAACCTATCAAGAAGCTGGGCATGTCTCCCACGAGCGTCGAGCAACCGCGTATCGTCCCCCTCCACCGCTTCCTGCTCGCCCGCCAACAGTTCCGTCTCCGTCTGTGTCAGCTCCCTGTCCACTTGGCGCCTCAAACCCGCCTGTGCCCCCAGACAATGGCCTCTCGCAACCACTTTAAAAGCGTCCCACTCAAGTTGCGGGGTGGAAGCAGAGTCAGTGTTCTCTTCAAAATACTGTAAAATACGGGCCGATAGCAACTCCCGGAATGGGGCATCCAGTAAACGTCTGTTTGGAGCCGCCATGTGGGAATCGGTGGGTGTGGGCGTTCCCAGGCGAAGTCAAGTGTGTGTGGATTGTGATCTGAGTGGGTACGTCCCGGGTAACTGGAGTCAGAGACTAAGGGCAGAAGGTCACTAGTCAGCATAAATCTATTGAGTCGAACATGTAACGTGTGAGCGCCCGAGTAGTATGAATAAACCCTTGTGTTTGGGTTATGGCTACGCCAGGCATCCATCAGTTCCCACTGCATCGCCCAGTCAGCGAAGGCTCTCGATGCACCGTGTATCGACCCCAAAGGGGGGAGGGATCTATCTAGTGTGACATCAAGGACACAATTATAATCACCCTCCAGCAAAAGCGGCATCGCCGTCGACAATTATGTGAGGAAAACACCCTTGGTCGATGTTAGGGGCATAAACAGAGGCTATGACTATGTGTTGGCCATCTAGTCGGCCATGGAGTAGCGTGTACCTGCCATCGCCATCAATGTTACTGTGTGCAACACTAAAGGGGACCCCCGGGCGAATCCAAATCAGAGTCCCACGCGCGTATGCTGAGTAGCCCGTAGCATATACCTGTCCCCTCCATCGTCGGCGCAGAGTAAGGACCTCTGCATCCGTCAGGTGTGTCTCTTGCAAGAGTGCGATCTGTACCTGGTGACGCTTGAGATAGGAGTATACCTGATAACGGTGGGAAGGGGTGTGCATACCATGTACATTCCAGGTGCAAAATTTAATCACAGACATTTTGACACTGTCTCCCCACCATCCATGTCCCCAGCTCACCCACCCCACCACAGCCAGCAACCCCACAGACCAGTTCGGTACAAAGTGCATCTAGCGTGGACCGCATTATCCCACCATCTTGCCAACACACAACTAAGGGGAGGGAAATAAGCACCAAACCCATAACTAAGGAACTCGGAACCATAATACCAAAAGGTCGACTGCAGAACATGCTGTCGTCCAAACACTCTAAAGAGCACTAACTGTTCGGAAAGTCTAGGGGGGGTTCACTGAGCCCGCGAACTAGATGAACAGCCAAGTCATGCAGGCAGGACGGGGGAGTGCCACCCCCACCACAGGCAGCCATTGTCTCGCAGCCCTGTTGCAACGGGAATACGTGGTATCAAGTACAAACAGAGCGGCTGATGCTCCATCACCACATCGGTCAGTTTGTGGGAAGAACTTACTGCCGGGGGGTACCACCCCCGTGTCTCCCGTGGAGACTCACCAGCAACACGGCCATCCGCTGCGAGTCGCTAGCACCTGTCCCAGCATCCAGTGTCAGGGCCCTCAGGTCCGGGCCTTTCCGCATTACCCGCAGAACCGTAGACGCATCCTCACTGGCCAGCAATGGCACCAGTGCGTGGGGGTCACAGGCGGGCGCTGCATGTTGTCTATCAACGGTCAGTGATGCCCTGTCAAAGTCAATAAAGCAAATCAGCCGTCTGTGGTGTGACATCCGGAAGTTCAGTTGACGCCTGAGAGTCAGGTAAGCCATATATATACTCATCGTCGCTCACCAGGTTTTCAGGGCTAGTCCCCGGGGCTGGGATTTCCATCTGTGAGCCACTAATCTCAGCCACTCTACGGATAGCTTCCTGTTGCTCTTCATGACGATGTTCAGGGGTTGGACCCAAAATTGCTTCAGGATGTACCGAGCTCGTCGCCGATTGCCTCCTGCGTCGACGACGCCTGGCTCCTCCGCCGCGGCGTGGTCTTGGGGGCAGACCACCTGGTTCTGGGACAACGCCCGAGTCAAGCCAGGACTCAGCAGCCTCCGGGGTGTTGAAAAAATGAGTTTTGTCCTGGGCCACAACTCGCAGGCGAGCAGGGAGTAGCAAAGAATACTTGAGCGCCAGGCGGCGAAGCCGTTGTTTGACTCCCATGAAGGAGTGCCTTTGCCGCTGCACCTGTATCATGTAGTCCGGGAAGAACATGATTGTGGCATTATCGATCCTGACCTCCGACAGCTTTCTGACCTCATGCAGGATAGTGTCTCGGTCACGATAGTTCAGTATGCGAATAAGCATGGGTCTGGGATTGGAGTCCTCAGGGGGAGGTTTAGCTGGAACGCGATGAGCGCGTTCTACCACAAAATGCTGCGAAAGGGCGCCATACGGAAGAATGTCTCTGAGCCACCGTTCCAATTGCTCCGGCGCCTCTCTCGGTTCCCAGCGTTCCGGCAGGCCCACGATGCGGATGCTGTTCCGTCTCGCCCGTCCTTCCGCATCCTCCGCACGATCTTCCAGGAACTCCACCCTGTTAAGGAGGTCCTGGACATGTTTATCCACCTGTGAGATTTTGGGAGATAGCTCCGTCACCGCGGACTCCAGGGTCAATGTCCTCTCAGAAAGTTTTTTGTGGTCGGCTCGGAGGTGCGTCATATCAATGGCCACGCTATCAATTTTAGTCTCTAAGGAGGCGCGGGTTAGCTGCATCGACTCCTTAAGTCTTTCCATGGCCGCCAACATTGTGTCGAGCTTGGAGGCGGTTTGGTCCATTTCTGCCTGCTTTGCCATTTTCCCCTTCACCGACGTGTTGCTTGTGACGGCTCTCATTTTAGGTCCCCCCGACATGGGCGACGACAGCTTAATCAGCCAAAGGTGTAGGGCTAAGGCAATCACTATGGCACCCCGAATAGGAGAACCGATATCAGGGCAGGACGAAGCAGCCCAGTGCAGCGTAGTTAGGATTGCCGGCAGATCTCTGTAGGTCCCACTCACGGCGTGGGTCCGCCACCAGCCGCCTCAGACGGTCCGCGGCCACATCCGTGTGACGGTGTCTCTCCAGCAGAAGCACCGAATGGGCCGCCGCTCAGGCGTGCAAGTAATCCTGGCGAGGCAGTGGAACCCCGCGGCCGCCAATACAGTCACAAGGTGGAAGAAGGAAGCGTAGGGCCACCAGGTAGGCCCGAGGTAGGCGTTCAAGTCTGGAGTAGGCAGCCATGTTCAAGGGCACCCACGCAGCAATCGGAAGAACAGACCGTCAAGGAAGTCCCAGTGGGGGCCCTCCGACAACAATCCACACCTCGGCGTCTGCACTCACAGGGACTCAGCTCCAAGTCTCGCCTCCCGAAAGGCAGTGGAGGGAGGGGGGAAGTCTTCTCACCGGCGCCGTTCCCAGCTCCTCACGTCGTGCACAGGCCGGTCCCCTGGCGACCCCGGAGCGCCTCCGCAGCACAGCAGTCAGCAGCTCGCCATTGGCTGGTGTGGCCCCACGCAGGAAATGGAGCACGATGTCACTGCTGCAGATGGCCCACAGCGCTCCTCCGCACTGCGAGGTCAGGCAGGAGGTCCACCGCCCGGCTCTCAGTTAGGCCCGAGGGGCTGGAAAGAGGGGCCCCGGACAGGGGTGTCGTAATCGGGGCTCAGGGGTGCAGGGGTAGGCAGCAAGCCGGGCCAGTTCCCAGCCTCCAAAGGAGGCACTGCACAGGGCCCCCCGGGGGGATCCCCAGGTCAGCTATTGCCCCCGGTCCCACGTCAGTCGTCCAGGGAGGGTCCCGGCAGCATCCGGAGTGAAGCCAGCCCCCGGTCGGCTAAGAAGGGTCTTCACAGGGCACCTCGGGGAAATCCTCCAGTGGACCTCCTCACCGGGTCCCGTGGCCGCTGTCCAGGGAAGGCCTCTGCAGCTCACAGGGGTCACTAGAAGTTTTGGGGCGGCAAGCTGCGCAGTCGGGCCTAGCAGGCCGGCCGAATCCCCGACCTCGATTAGCCCTAAGCAGGAGGCCGGGCAGACAGCGGCGGTCCCCACCGGAGCGGCCTGGAGTGAAGTGGCCGCTTCAAACTTCACCAGCAGATGAAAGGGTGTCCCGCACGCACTCGCCGAGAGTTGCAGGCGGCGGCGGGCAAAAATGACACAGAAGTGGCCTGCGGTAGGGGAGCCTCACACGGAGCTCTACCCAGGCGCGACCGTCTCCATCGCGTGCTCAGCCACGCCCCCCCCCCAAATTTTGTACATCATGTTCCACATAAGATATACTATTCACAGTGGGATTCACAGTTCTCTTTTGTGCATGACACACCGCTGAAAAATGGCCGGCTTTACCACATTTAGTACACTTTCTTTTAACAACAGGACAATCAGCCGAATTCGCTAAATGTGTCTTTGCACCACACCTGAAACAACTTAAGTTATTATATTGTTTCACAACCCCTTTAGCATGAGATTGTATAGCACAAACCGAAGAAGATAATGACGAATTCTTAATTTCTTCTGCCGCAATTACTTTAGATCTAGAACTTCACTTAACGTAGGATTCCGACATGCAAGAAGCCTTTCTTGAATTTTCTTGGACTCACAATTAAAGATGAATTGGTCTCTTATGAAATAGTCAACTGTTGCACCATATTCACAATTTGCAGCCAACACCCTAAGTGCCGCCACATATTCCTCAATTGTTTCATCTGGAAGCTGTTTCCTTTTATGAAAAGCATGTCTCTCTATTAAAACATTTGGCTCATCCATAAATTGTTTTTCTAACCTTGCAACAGCTTCTTTATAAACATTCCAGCCTTCTCCTTCACCACTAGGTGTAGCAATGGGAACAAGATTTTAAAAAATGTCAATGGCAGCATTACCAAAAAAACTAAATAAAATTGCCTTCAACCTCTGCGCAGAAAACTTTGAACCATCAATAGCGACAATATAATTTTCAAATGATTCAAACCATTTCCTCCATTCACATTTAGGTTTGCCTGGAATCTGAAGAAAAATAGTAGGTTGATTACAAATTTGGGAAGCAGCCATAATGACTGAAATATTTGGAAATTAAACTTGTCAAAACACAAAAGAAAATAAAGAAGAAATTTTAAAACACACACAACTGTATCACTTCACCTGAAAAATAAATCATCAATTAGATGAAAACATCACTGAAATGCAGGAAAACACACATATGTATGTTGTAAATCAAGTGTGCGCATCACTGAATAAATGCGTTCAATGAAGAAATAAGTCAAGTGAGCACATCACTGAAATCCCACAGAAATGATTGAAAAATCCTTGAAATCGAAAATTAAGAAAATAAAGAAATAACCATAAATACCAATCAGTCCGCTTGAAGTTAAAACTGTTCCAAAGAAATAACTGTTGAAAATGGCACTGAAGAAACCCAATTGCGCTTTAAAATGGCCGCCGATGACGTGCACAACGTCAGAAACGTCAATCGCCTAGCAACCAAACCCAACAAAATAGTTTCAACTGCTTGTCAGCAACGCACCAGATGGAACGCAACGTAGAGAGCGTGCAACGTAGAGAGCGTCTTGTTCTCCAAGAAACAGCGTCGGCTAATCCGTCATTCAAAGAATGTTGCAGACTCTCGCGCTGCACACCACGCGCCGAATTCACCAACTGGCATCCACGGACACACAGCAGACGGTAAAGTGACTGTACCTTCAATCTTCTTTTGCCTCAGTAAACACAAGTCCATAGCACCCCAAATCGGTGACGGACTGCAATAAATCTTAAAAAAATCTTCCAGCAAAGTTTCTCCAAAGACAGGATGCCGAGATTCAAAAATCCAAAATGTCGAAGATACCGCACAGTGGGTCCAGACATCAGAGACACCTCGTCGCCATTGTAAAGACGAGGAGACAGAAATGTATAAAAATACACTATTTATTTTTAGTGCAGTAAAAGGACCCACTGATGCACAGGAAACACTTCAAGCTCCATCGATCTCCAACCGTCTTCTCCCCGTCCCACCACTCCAGAATCCTACCCACATCATAACACTCTAGGAACCCCTAAAAGTTTAAATTCCAACACTTACAATAGAAATAAAGATAAGACACAGTACCACAGCCTCTATCATCTTTTCTATTTTGCAATTTACAAATCAACAGAACACTTATATTCTCTCCTATTTCAGATAACTCTTCATAAATTACTTGTCATCTGAAGAAAAAAATACTGAGTTTCTTTTTTCACTGTTCATCTCTGCTTGGATTTAAAAAAAAAAAAAGAGGAGCAAATAAATGTTAAGATAACTTTTCAGAATTGTTACATAATACAACACATTGAAAAGAGGCAGACTGGTCCGTGCTCATGACTATTATACAGGATGAGGATTCCGTTCTAGAATTATTTTTCACTTTGTGATGTAATGCTTTGAAGTGGCTGCTTGGAGTAACATTAAAGGAAATATGCATAATGTTAGCCTCCGTGTCTTTAATGACATCCAGATTCTCTTGTCAGGGTAATAGGAAAATCGCAATTTAACACCCTTCCATTAAGGCCAAGTAAGTAATATAATGTAGGAAAAATGAAGCAGTGTTATGATTTTACCCCTCGCATGCTCATGACGAGCTGAGCTCATCATGAGCCATGGCGCTCTGGTGCTCATGACGAGCTCAGCTCGTCATGGCCCGTGGAACGCTCAGGTGCCGGGAGAATTCCCCTCCTGTGCTGAACGTTCCACGGGAGCCCCATGCACCTGTGACGAGCTCAGCTCGTCATGAGCACAGGAGCGCCGTGCCTTATGACGAGCTGAGCTCGTCATGAGCATGCGGGCACTGTGCGCGCCCCCCCATCCCCCCCAGCACAGCAGGTGAATAATCCCCACAGCGAAGGGGTTAAAACTAAAATAAATGGTAATTGTTATGGTCCATGATTCACCTCAAAATATGTTGTCCCAGTTACAGAATCTAGAGTTTAAATCACTTTATTAAGCCAATTGTAGTCTGTGACATGGACATTGACTTAGAGTATCCGATATTGTTTGAACCATAATTTATTTTACATTATTTTTCTTTTTACAATGTTTTGAAAAAAGTCCTAAACCTTTGTGTTATAAGACCAATGGGCGACAGGTATTCTTTAAAGTTGTATGCTTTATTGATACTATCTTAGATAGTTGCAAGTATCAAGTATAAGAATCATAGGTAAGTAAGCCCAAAGGGAGAGCCCCACCAGGAACAGCTTCCTTGCCGCTCAATAAAGTATTCAACTTTAAAGAATACCTGTAGCCCATTGGTCTTATAACACTTTGATGTCTGAGTCTAGTATTTGGCATTGATGTTAATGAACTTCATAAGCAGGTTTTTTCATTTTTTTTATTCTTCTTCGTGAATATTAACAGAAAATTTAAAACTTTTGAAACCCACTAGCAGCTTTGTTTTGCTGCTTGTTGTTATTCTTGTTCTTCACCTTCAGTGTATATTAAAATATTGAGAACAAGTCTGTAAGTTACCATTCTTTACATATACTTTGTTTGTCTCAGTATTGACCATGGATTTGGGTGCCCTCATTGTTGCACCCAATCCTTAATCATGAATTCTAAACTGTAAGGTTTAACTTGTACTGTTGAGGAAGTGCCACAACCCATATAACCTGTGTTCAATTTGTCTCTCGATGGATTGAAATAATCACAATCAAAACCTGAGGTGATTGTGTTGTCAATGGGTGACAAATAAAAGGCAACAGTTTTAAGAATTGAAACCTGTAAATCTAATTCAGTAGAATTTCAGTTCAGTGCTGCAACTATGGCATCCACAGCCCTACACAAATGCACCATGATAGTACTGTAAATGCCAGTGGTATAACACCACAATTTGGTGGGTTGTGTGATACTTCATACATAAATAAGAGATTGAGTAGCAGTGACAGGAAGAATTAAGGTTTTCTCTAACATAGAGAGCCATTTCCTCCATCGTTCTAATTCTAACATCATTAGGCTGAATTTTCAATGGATGCAGATAATCTAAAATATCAGAGTTCTCAGCCAGGTATTCTCTATATTTTAATAAAGAATAATCATCTGTAGTCTGGAATTGAGCCATAAAGGTCCGTCGATTTTCCAAATCATCTACATTACCCTTCTGATTGAGGTACTAAGTGTTGAGTCAAATGCATATATCACTTATTAGGTAGAGCGGAATGAATTTGAGTCTTCATAATTTGCTCCACCTCAGGTTCAATATATTACTTGTAGTATTTGTGTGATTTGGGGCCGAAAATGTTTTTGATGGAAACCCGTATGTTCAAAAGTTAAAGAAGGAGTGCACCCTGAGAGGAAAGGTATTCTGATGCTATTTTTTGATGGTTTGCTTGGTACCTTTAAGAGGAGCACTACTTGCAAATCTCGTATCCTCCTTTTGTATCTAGGAAGACCCTATCACTTGTACATTTGCACACAAGGGCTTGCTGTTGACCCTTGTGACATAACAGTTAATCAGCACAGTGCAACGCCCGGAAAAATGTATTCATAAATAATAAAAAAAACTTGATGGCCAGATGGCACTACGGCATTTCACTTACACAGTTAATTTGCAAACCATATATTACTATTATGCATGCCACCTGGGGAAAGCACACATTAAAGAACAAAGGAGGAGCCCTTCCCCGTGCAGCACAGTATGCACCCTGATCCTCACCCCTCTCACTCAGGACACTTGGTGCTACAATAGTAACCCTTCTAGTGTGCCTGATAGCCTTCACAGTGTCTGGTCCTTGACAACACTATTGTCAGAACATCACAGACTGGAAAGGCAAACTTCTCGTGCGCTGCCTGTTATAGGTGATACCCACACTCATCCTGACCCCTTCACAGTTCTGTTAGAAGCAAGAACTCATGGTTAGCAGGGACCAACACCTACCACTATCCGACAATGCCAAGTGCAAATCAGAGGGGCCTAGTGCCAGCATTAATCTCTGAACAAAACTTCACCCTCCTTTTTTGGGAGATACATCTGCAATGCAGAAGACCAGGAATAGTCGTTCTAAATGGTAAACAGACATAATATCGACTACAAAATATCGAATGGACATAATATCGAGTACAAAATATAGGCTGGACAGAATATCGAATGGACAGAATATAGACATCAAAAATATCGTTTTGAAGGTAAGTAATGTAATATCGAATGTTAAAAATATAGAAAGTTAAAATATCGAAGTATATAATATAGGTTATTAAAATGATCGAATTTTTAATAATATCAAATTTTTTATAGTGTTTGTTATGTTATTATATGTGTGAAAAGTGTGTATTTATGTTATAATTAATTTTAATTAATGAGTTTTGTTTATTTAATTTTGCGTAATTTAATTCTGTAGCGGGTTGTGGGTTTATAGGGGAATAGGGTGGTAAGTAATTTAATTATAATTAATTAAATATGTAAATTTATATATTGGTATTCAATTTTTATTAATTGTTAATTAATTTATATTTGGTAATTAATTAAATTTTAATTGGCAATTAATTTTAATTAATTGATTAATTGCTAATTATGTTAATTTTACTAATTTATTTTCTGTAGCGGGTTGTGGGTTTATAGGGGAATTGGGTGGGAAGTAATTTATTTATAATTAATTAAATATGTAAAAATATTTATTGGTATTTTTTTAGAATTAATTGTAAATTAATTTTTTATGGATATTTAATTACATTTTAATTGCCAATTAATTTATTTTAATTGATTAATTGCTAATTATGTTAATTTTACTAATTTATTTTCTTTAGCGGGTTGTGAGTTTATAGGGGAATAGGGTGGGAAGTAATTTATTCATAATTAATTAAGTGATTCAATGTATTTAATTGTTTTTAATTTGAATTAATTGTTGAATAATATTTAATTGTTAATTATATCATTGTTAATTTGTAATTAATTTGAATAGGTAACTAATAGTAAAAATTAATTGTAATTTGTAATTTTAATTGATTAATTATTATATTATATTAAATTGGTAATTACTTTTAATTATTTTTTTATAGATATTAATTTATAATGTTTTTAAATAATATAAGAAGTATTTACTTTCCCTACTGCTGCACTCTCTGGAGTGGGAATAGTAATTTTTACCCCTACGCTATCCAACGCTTTCCCTACTGTTGCACCCACTGGAGTGGGAATAGTAATTTTTACCTGTACGCTATCCAATGCTTTCCCTACTGTTGTACTCTTTGGAGTGGGAATAGTAATTTTTACCCCTACGCTATCCAACCCTTTCCCTACTGTTGCACCCACTGGAGTGGGAATAGTAATTTTTACCCCTACGCTATCCAACGCTTTCACTACTGTTGCACCCACTGGAGTGGGAATAGTAATTTTTACCCCTACGCTATCCAATGCTTTCCCTACTGTTGCACCCACTGGAGTGGGAATAGTAATTTTTACCCCTACGCTATCCAACGCTTTCCCTACTATTGCACCCACTGGAGTGGGAATAGTAATTTTTACCCCTACGCTATCCAACGCTTTCCCTACTGTTGCACTCTCTGGAGTAGGAATAGTAATTTTTACACTTCCGCTATCCTACCGTAATAATATTGGATATTATTTAATTATATTATGTTACTATATATATATATATGTTTTAATAAATATGATTGTAAAACATTTTTTTATAACGTTCATTAATTATTTAATTATTATAAGGTAATTTAAGAATTTTTAAGTATATTTTAGTAATTAATTTTTAATATTAATTTTATTTAACATTGTTTTCAATAAAGTCGATATTTTTATGAACTATATTTTTGTAAACAATATTTTTTACTCGATATTTTTGTACTTACCTGTTTGTAGATACAAAGTCGATATTCTGTCTGTCGATATTTTGTCGTCGATATTTTTGATAGTCGATATTATGTCCCTCGATATTATGTCAGTGATCCGTTCTAAATGTAGAACAGAAGACAAAGTTCCACTACCTCACAGTGCCACTACAGCAAGGATGGCCAAGTACCACAAAGCAGGATCCTGCCACTAGCTCACTTTTTTAAAAGGAAAGGAAGCATTTCCACTCCACCTACTCCAGGATTGGTGGAAGAAAGGACATGTGAAAAGGCTCCGAACTTTGAAAGTAGGGATTTGTCAACGACACAGGATAAGAAAATAGAAAACAACATGTGAGTTAAAATGCACAGGTCTCAAATTCAGATCAGTCTTGATACTTAGTATAGATCATCAAGCTTGCCCTTCTTGGGACTCTGTAGAAAACAATTAGACATACTTACTTCCAGCACATGCGCTGAAAGTAGGGGTGCAGGAGTTGCTGCAGCACCCACAAAATAATCATGCTGGAGTTCAGAAGGTGAATCAACAATACAGATGTCTTTTTTATGTTGTCACATTTGCTCTGCTCAAAGACACAGGTCAACTGTCAGGCAATGTCTTCTGACAAATTTCTGCCTCTTGTTTTTACTACGTGACTATGTAAATTTAGTGGCGGAAAATATGCTGTCTGTAAATGACCGTTCACTACCACACCAATCTTTAAAAATATTTTGCAACAGTGTGCTCCAAATGCACTACTAGGTACATACTACACCAAGACCACTCTCCTGCTGAACTGGGTATGGCTCATTTTCTATACTTGGATTGATGTAATATTGATGGCAGCACCCCCACTTTGAAAATTGTTCCAGCACCACTGACTTTCAGGCAGCTTACTGTGTCAGTGACACCAAGAAACTGAAGCCCATGATCCACTGTCACTCCTACTGGCAGACTAGAGGGAAGGTAACACCATACCAATCGGCGTCACCCCCACTTCCTGGATCATGAGGAAGCAAGTCAAAAAAGAGTAACAGCATAATTGGACCTTTATGCTAGACTGTGGCAACTTACTAGACTCAAGCCCTAACTGAATAGATCGTTCGGGGCCTCATTTTCCAGGCTACTGGCAAGTGGTCCAAGGTTATCCTTGCTTTGTCACCATTAGGTTGCTAACCCCATAAGCAGAAGGCCACAAGTTGAACTCTGTGGCGACCATAGGATCTCCATGTCCATGTTATTAGGCACCTGATACAGATAGGACCTAGCCATGGAGAAAGAATGGACAAGAAAAATATAAGGCATGCCTGTGACAGAGACATCAAGTAGGAATGCAAAGTAATTCTCCTATCCAAAACCTGCTTAGGTTGCATGGGTGAACCAGATGTTTGCCTGGCTATCTATAAAGTTTGGTCCTGCGTCACAGTGGTCATAAGCCAAGTAAGTATTTAATGATACAGAGCATTTCTACCACAGCATATATCGAGAGTATAGGGCATCTTGGCATTTTCTTGGTAATGGGAGTATGTTGCTAAAAGTGGGCATCCCAATATAGATAGAAAAGAGATTGCAGTAATCTATTACTTGGGTACTAGAATCATGTATTATTTATTTTGATAGGTTTCTTTGAAATTCAAATTAATTGTAAACAACTTTCTCATACAGTTATACTATAATACAATGACTTATTGTGAACGTATACAGGAGTAATGTACCAATCAGCATCCACATGTATATATTTACATCATCAAACTCAGTAATGGTAGCACAAGTATATTATGACTTTCAAAGAAACCTGCAAAAAATACACCAGGCAGGAATCTGGTAGGAGTTAATGGATGACTACACTCTCTT
Organism: Lissotriton helveticus; assembly: GCF_964261635.1. Classification (NCBI taxonomy): domain Eukaryota; kingdom Metazoa; phylum Chordata; class Amphibia; order Caudata; family Salamandridae; genus Lissotriton; species Lissotriton helveticus. The sequence continues at coordinate 607,644,222 of NC_136059.1, read as the reverse complement.
AACTCGCCCCTCTTGTGTGCACAACACAAGCCCCAGCATAGCAGCACCCACAATCCTTTAGGTGAAGTGAATTCATGCTGCATATCCATCTCACCTGAGGAAAAGATATTGCCACATAGTAACGACACAGCATGCAAATTTGACACCATCCTGTTGTATTGGGGTTTATATCATTTATGCCCGTGAGCATAAATGATCGTGGTTTCCGTTATGAAATGCAGAGATTATTATTTGTATTAAAAGACATTGCTTATTTGTATTTTTTTCCTGCATAGTGTGCACATTCTTATGATGCCTTTGGTTTTCTCTTTAGTTTTGTGAAGAAAGGGAGCTGTTGTATTGAGGTTTATATCATTTATGGACGTGAGCATAAACGATTGTGGTTTCCATTACTAATGTGCACGCGATGTTTAGTATGCTTATGTTTCATTGTGCATTCTGTGGCCCTGGGTGCCGCTGCTGCTGTTCATCGGGCATTCTCTGGATGTGCAGTCTGCACGGCAGCGTTACCAGAGGCTCCTGCCTGCTCTTCGTGGGCGACGTTACTGAACAACTCTACATCTGAAAATGAATACCATCGGGGCTGTTCAACCATTCAGGCGTGCGTATACACCTCACATATTCAGAATACCAGATTTCAGAGCAAGCTACTAACACTTCTCCTCCAGTCTCAACCATTCCTTACCCTAAATTAGGAGGAACAAGTTCAAGGAGCCTTAAACCTTTCCAGCAGGTGGGAAGAGGCTTCAATGTATCCCCCAAAGTCAGCTGAAGAATCATCCACAATTCAAAACTAAGGCTGCCAATATCTAGAGATAAACAGAGGACGGTAGAATAGAGGCATGGTAACAACCAATACCCTAGGATCAGACAGAGAAGCAAAAAAAGACCCAGACAAAACCTGAGGTCAAACATCATCTACCAATCCAGGAAAAAGAACACCTTTCCCATTGATACTGTACCTTACCCAACTCCATGCTCTAGGGGCCGCATAAGAAACCTGTAGAAAATTGTAGATCATGCAGATCATTCCCAGAAGGCAAAAGTACATGCTCGGAGCCTGCAAATGATGCGGTTCCTAACACTCATAAACCGTTACATCAGCTCCACGTGGACTGCTGAAGTCTTTCTGTCATCTACCTTCTAGGATATTAGACAGGACCTGTGTGCCATCTGCATTCATAAGCAGGAACTCTCAAGCCATGCAACACAGCTTGATAATGGGCCAACGGGAGGGAAGCGTTAAACCCTGCGAAACACCCACAATGGACAGGCTTCAGGGAAGAGGTCGAAGTACCCACTACCTATTTTCTATCAAGCAGGAAAGGTTTCATCCTGCGTACTTCCTTTACCTTTTACTGAAATTCTGAAACATACTGAAGCAAAATGTTTTGACCAATGGTGTGGACGAGTCCAGGGTATCACCACTGCCGCCAGCCACAATAGTAAGGAACTTATCAACAAAAAAGACATCCACAACAGCAGATCTCATGCCCAATCAGAAAACACCCTGCAACGTACCTAACAAAGACTTTTATTCAACAAAGTTTTGCAGCTGGCAAGATAATATTTTTCAACAATTCAGCTGGAAATAGCAATAGGGAAATTGGATGAAAATTGGCAGGCTTGTCAGATTCTAAAGATGTGCTTTTCTAAGACACGACAAACAATAGAAGACTTCAGCTCTTCAGGGACACTGCCAAACACCAGCGAGTTGTTTAGAGTATGCAAAAGTAAAGCATTACCAGTTACTCCAACCTCCAGAAGAAACTTGCCCGGGAGAGGCCTCTGGGACAGTTGAAGGTCATGTGAGCTAGAACAGAGAATTAACCTAGTTCACAAGGAGTCCATTACCTGCTTAACATGCGAAGTACTTTTTAGTGGCTACAGTTTTTCTATCATAGTTCAATCTCTAATTACTTCAACTTTGTTATAAGAAGAAAAGAGGACACACATTCTTCCAGTTGTAGCATAGGTTCATGCTGTTCCCAACAGCAATAAAATTTCCTAAAGCATTAAATAGTTACAGGGGAGAACTATCAGCGTTAGTAATGATCCATAAATATGATTATACCTCCTACACTGACACATACATACAACATTTTTGCTTGCTCATCATATTTGTTTCTTCAATATTACTCACTACGGGACTCATTTACAATATTTTGACACACAGCAGTGCAGCAAGCCATCCTGCTATGCTGCAGAGCGTCAAAATAAAAGTGCAGGGATGCGCTGTATCTACAAGATATTGCGCATTCCTGTCCTTCTCCCCTGTGCCGGTGCACAAACCGCAGACACCTTTGTGTCATGTTGCAAGGGTGCCTGCCTTGAAGGGATGATTGTTTTTGTGCAGGGGAACACACATTTCTGCACAAAAAAATAATTCATGGCACTTTCGTCTTTCTATGCGTATGGAAAAGAGACTTGAAAAAACTGAACCCTAACACGTTACCCTCTTCCAGCCACAATCTACTTCTGCCCCCTGCTGGTTCTTCCAACGTACATGATCTCACCAACCACTACCTCAACTTTATGACCTCGATAATTAACAAGATTGCTCTCCTTCAACTAAAGAGAGTTTCCACGAAAGATTCTAAACCCTGGTTCAACGGTCTTCTTAACGAGGATAGACGTTCTCTCAGAACTTCAGAATGCACCTGGAGTTCGGTCCCATCCGCCAAGCACCTCATGATTCTAAAAAGAAGAGAAATGCTTACTGCAGAAAAATCAAGCGCACTAAAGCAGACTTCTTCAGCCACCAACTTGACCAAGCAAGAAATCGCCCCAAAAAACTTTTAGAATTGATCAAAACCCAATCTAAAGACACACCTCAACGTCCACAAGACTTAGCCCATCCACAACCCACATGTGAAGAATTTTCTACCTTCTTTAATCTAAAGAATGATAACATCAAGAGAGATCTTCTCAATGACCTAATTTCTCACTCTAGTCCTCATACCAAAACCTCCCCACTATCCCCAACCGCATCACAACAAATCCCTTTAAAGTTTGTTTAAAAAAACAACGCAGTATGGTCATCCTTTGATACCTATATTGAAGATGCTTTAGGCAAGATTCTTAGTGCCCTGAAGCCTGCCAATCACCTCACCGACCCTCTCCCCGCAAACACGGTTAAAGACTTTACCCCATTGCTTCTACCTCTCTGGACCAAAATTATTAACAGTTCACTTCTACAAGGTTTCATCCCTGACACCCTAAAGGTGGGGCAGGTATCTCCCATCCTAAAGAAACCCACAGCTGACCCACGGACCTAAACAACTACCGCCATATTTCCAATATTCCTACCCTGGCCAAACTTCTGGAAAAATGTGTTCACCTCCAACTGACAAAACATATTGATCACTTCAACCTTCTTAACAAACACCAATCCAGTTTCCGAGCAGGTCACAGCACGGAATCAGCCATGACACACATTATTGATGATGCACTACAAATGAGTGATCAGAACAGTACATGCCTACTCATCCTACTAGACCTTTCCTCAGCCTTTGATCCGGTCAAACACGAGAACTTGATAGATCTGCTGAATCACAGAATGGGTCTATCAGGGTCAGTGCTTAACTAGTTTACCTCTTTTCTGCAAAACCGGACTCAAAAATTCAAGGTAAACAACACCCTGTCCAAACCCGTTCCAGTAACGTTAGAGGTCCCGCAAGGGTCCTCGCTAACCCCGACACTATTTAACTTATTCATGGAACCACTCACCGATCTGCTACAAGCGTCCAACGTGCAATTTCACATGTACGCTGACGATACCCAACTATACTTTAAGATCCACACCCTTGAAGACATTAAATTGATTAACACAACGCTTAAGAGCACCCAAACATGGCTGGCAGAGAACCACCTCAAATTGAACACTCTAAAAACAGAATTCCTCCTAATTTCTCCACCCGCCAAAGTCCCCATAATGCACGACTGGGCCAAACATCTTGCAGCACTCAACGTTCAATCAACCATTGTGGACTCAGCAAAATCATTGGGTATCACACTTGACTGCAACCTCAACATGCAGAAACACATTAGCAACGCAACTAAGGGAGCAAACTTTCAGATAAATACATTGAGGAAGCTGAAACCCTTCTTGCCCGTCAATGACCTCAAGATGGCAGTTCAAGCTCTAGTTTTACCTCGGTTGAACTATGGAAGTGTCTCTCTATGCGGCCTCCCCAAAGCTACTACAGCTCCCCTAAGAGCCTCTACTAATGCTGCAGCGAGACTCATCAATGGTTCGTAAAGAAGGTCCCACATCTCCCCGGACCTAACATTCTTACACTGGCTACCATTTGAAGCCAGAATTCACCTGAAAATAGTGTGCATAACGCATAAAGCCATACATCACAATGCACCCAGCTATCTCACACAGAAACTGACAAAATCTGGTGGTATAAGATCTACAAGCAGTGCAAAAAACCTACTACTGAAGCCACAAAGATTCAACAAGAAAAACACATATAAACGATCCTTCTCAGGAATGGCGCCTAGGATATGGAATGCCCTACCCACAGAAACAAGACAGAACTCCTCCACTGCATCTTTCAAAAAGGAAGTAAAAGACATTCTTATGGCAAAATTCACTTAAACACAGACTTAGGAAATTGTGAGAACATTTGTACCCGCTATCCAACTAGTCAACCCAATCATTCGATTTGCCATAGTCATGACTCATCAGGACTCTCCTGTTTTGCACCTTATTGCTTTGCTTTATGTTGCACAAGATGTTATGTATATTTGACTTACTTGTTTTTTATGTGTTATATAATTAACCTCACTTACTATGAGCGCTCTGATATCCGCAAGGGTCTTGTCTGCGCTCTATAAAACTTTCAAAATAAATAAATAAAATAAACGATTGCGCAAAAGTGACGCTAGGGCCTCGTAAATGAGGCCCATGGTTTTTAATGGTGCTAGGTCATCTGAAGTGGAGGCGAGACTGTTATGCACAGTCTTCAAAAAGACAGAAGGACCACGAGATAACTGCCTCTTAATGGCATCATAAAAAATAGAAGAGGATACTTTTTTCAAACTTAGAGTGGATCTGGTTTTACAAATGCTAATTTCAACCACCGAATATCTACTCACTAATGCTGCATTCTACCTTGTGGAGGTGACATCCTGAAATCAGGATACTTTGGAATTACTACACCAGACCCTCTTCGGACTGTTGACTACGAATTGATTGTGGAACGTAATGGATTGTTCATAAGACATAACAGTAGGAGACTACGGAAATCCATAAGCAGTCCGAAAATGGCGTCTGATACATTGCGACACAGCGAGCGCTGGTACATTCTGAATACATACATGTGGTGACGAGAGACTGAATTACAGTAATATTTTCGCCCTGAGATAGCTCTCAGCATGGGAGCGAAACGCCTTGGCTGATTAATGAAATTGGAATGTTCTTAAAATTAATTGTTTTCTAAATTAAGAAGTGACTTTTTCCATCTACTTTGACTTACTGGACTTTTTGAGCTGCGCACCCCCATTTGACTTAAATGTCTACATTGCCCTTTCACACCAATATTGCGGACGTGGAAAGATGGGAAGAAATCCCAAAAAAGTTAACTTCCGCGTGTGCGCACTTTCACCTACACAGCAATGAATACAGCAATCACTTTCCCAAATGCTATACTCTTATGAGTTCAACAACAGGTTATACGACTTAAAAATACTGCATTGCGAGAAAGCAGGGGGCAGACAATCCTCCATCCTAGTGGCGGAGCCGCCCCTGTGCTCTTCTTCCACTCTTCTCTGTTGGACTTCTATTGAGGCAGCAAAGTAAGAACAATAATATGCCACACTGGGTTGCGGAAGAGGATGTGGCTTAATGGCTAGAACATCTGACTTTGAAGCTTGGGAACCACATTCAAGTCTGGCAGGAGGCTCAAACATCCTGTGATTCTGGACAAATTACGTAATCTCCCAGTAAATAAAAAATTAAAAAAATGAATGTGTCCATCTGTAATGCAAATGGTGCTCGTGTAAAGTGCTCTAATACCTTCCAGTCGAGTTTGTGCTATAAAAAAATACAACAAAGAAAAAATATGCTATCCCCATTTTGTTTGCATGCTTTTTTTCGGCCTAGAGTTGAGGCCTCATGTCATCAATCCTTCAAAAAAGTACAAAAATAATTTTAGAGAGTGGGATATCAGTCTACCAACTTCATCCATTGGCTTTCATGTGTTTTTTTGTATATCTTGCTATTTGCTTGGATTGGATGTCCATCAAGGCACTGACATTTCATGGATGGGTACATTGTCCAATTTGTGTTCCCACTGGGTTTTGGTGATTGGGTATCAAGCAGTTCTGTTCTTACACTAGGACCAATGTATGTTCTTTGATGTAATTACTTTGAAGTATATACTTTGCTGATTCAACAACATTCTGCTTGGTGTTCTTTTGTTTAGGAAGTGGCTGCTGTTTGGATAGCTTAGTCTATCAGAAAGATTCAATGTTAATGGCCCTTGTGCATTCATTTGATTTCTTTTTCTGTCATGTTAACGTGTTATTAGATTTACAGTTATTCTGTTTGTCATGCAAATAGGCATTCTTAAACATGCAACACAAATACTGCCTTTTTGTTGATAGTATTGACTATGCCATATTTCTTTATGATTGTACTTAAAAATCACTGCTCACAAAATAAACTCCATCTTCTTACTCCTTTCCCTAACACTTTGACGGTACAGTTTAACTCTGCTAAAACAACCTTACTCCAAGCTTCCATAATGGTGTAAGCCAAGCGGTTGCTTAATTGTGAGTTTTTATTTCTACAACGACTAGGGAGAACACACAGAACTCATAGCTGTTACCAAACACTTCATATAACAAAAAGCCAGAGGTATTGGTTTTCCCAGTGCTTGTATTGTAATTGTATTCATAAAACTTGCATGAGCTTGATGCTTTTTGAAACTCAGGCACGTTTCCCTGTTCTTACTTAAGCTACAATATTTGCTAAAGGAGATAAAGACAGTGTTAGGAAGGCAGTTGTTTCCATTTCACATTGGTGCATTAAAGTCACTTTATCGGTTACAAAACATCCCAAAACTGTATGCACTAATCCTGCCACAGGTGCTTTGATTCCATGAGCAGAAGGCTAGCATCTTGCAGAGCTTCCTTATCCAGCACTTCATTTGCTGGCAGTCTTCTGCTTGTCAGTATTACATTTCTAAATGTGTATCCAAGCTTAAAATCAAAAGGTATACTCCTTAGCTCTAACACGAGCGGATACTTTATATATTCATACATCTAAGCCAGAGGCCCAGGTCTACCGAGCTCCCAATGCCAGAACTATTGGCTTTAGGACTGCTTTTAAACAAGATGGTGGACGGTTTGGGCTTGTAGCAAACTCAAAATATGCACCATATATTTTTTGGCAGATATCTTTGCAGATGTGGAGGATTTGCTGGAATTCCCATTTTGATTTTTGAAAATGGTATACCGCATGAGTTCCAGCCCAGTTCTCTTTCTAGGTCTGCCAGCAGGCAGCCTTGGCCTTTTTGAAAGAGCTCATTTAATCAACACGTATACATACAAAGAGAGTGGCACAAAATAATATATTCTCAGAAGCACTATTTTTAATTATATTCACAGGATATGTCTCAATTGCTTCATGAAAAAACTATACAGTGTCATTAGCCCATTCATCTCCACCTTCTCAATTATATATTGTCTTGCTTCTTCCAAGTAATTTGCTTCATAAAACGTAACAAGCAGACAAAGTGACAAAATGCATTTCGCAGGATAAAGACCACTTTTTCAGGCGCAAATGTTGATACAAATGTTATGTTATGTTATATATTTATTTTTATAGCGCACGGCACCTCCAGGGGAGTGTCCCGGCGCTTTATCAGGCAGCTCAGAATAAAACAACATAACACCGATGCAGAAAACAACAGAAACAAAGAAAAAAACAAAAAGAAAAGGGACTCCTAAAGATTAAAAAGCCAAGTCTTCAGGCCTTTCCTAAACAAGAGCAGGTTTGAGGAGGAGCGTAATGCCAAAGGCAGAGTGTTCCACAACTGAGGGGCCCTCAAACTAAAGGAACGACCCCCAGTGCGTGCCTTCCTCACTCGTGGCACTATGGCCAGGAACAGAGACTCCGATCGCAGTGATCTAGTAGGACGGTAGAAGGTCAGCCTGCGCTGCAGATACTTTGCTCCTGCGCCAAATGTGCCAAGGTCAAAGCCTTGAACATAACTCGCTTTCGGATGGGCAGCCAGTGAAGCGCCTGCACCAATGCGGAAGCTCTAGCTCGCCTATGAAGGCCGAAGATCGCGCGGGCCGCGGAATTCTGCACCACCTGCAGCCGCTGAACTAGATAGTCTGGGAGTCCTAGATAGAGGACGTTGGCATAGTCCAATCTGGACCCCACTAAGGCCTGTATGGTGATCTTCCTATGCTCCACTGTGAGCAAAGGTAGGAACTTCCGGAGCATCTTAAGCAGCCCATAGCAAGTCCCCGTCAGACCCCGTATGTGTTGAACCAACGACAGGCCATTGTCCAGCTTCACTCCCAGGTTTTTGGCCACCAACGATGCCTGTGCCGGAGGACAACTATCCACGGGCCACCACGCACGCCAGTCCGGGTCTTGGAGGCAGCCGAAAAACAGCACCTCCGATTTACTGGGGTTGGCCTTAAGACTGTTTCGCTGAAGCCAGCTAAAAACCAGCTCCAGACACCCCCGGATGTTCTCTCCATCGAAGGCCTGATCCTTCCCACACGCAAAAAGCAGTTGCGTGTCGTCCGCGTAGGACACGATCCGGGCCCCAAAAGACTCCACCAGTGCCTCCAAAGGTGTCATAAAGATGTTAAATAGAGTCGGGCTCAACACAGAACCCTGTATAACAACCTATATCGCATATGTAGCTAAATCCCAACATATATTCAGAAACAAATTTTGTTTTTTAAGCAAATATATCGAGTCATAGTATAAAGTACATATATTCCATTCCTATCTATAAAACATATTCCATTATTCAATAATACATGCCCATATCACATTCCTTGACCCATACTTAAGGGAAGCTGAAGATAGTCTATTAAGATATTGTCGAGAATCGCATTGACACTGTTATTTTATTGTGCAATTTGGTTTGTTATATACTTGCAATCAGATGGTATTTGTCAGACCATAATTATATTGTCTATCACTTTCTACCTGTCATATATTCCTTGCCTGTTATGGTTACAACTTAAACCACATGTTGGAAGAACACAATATGGACACAATCTGATCCTACCAGTATGTCATACACCACTACAGTCCAAACCATCCTACTGTTGCAGATCTTTGCATTGCACACACTGCAACGCTTCAGTCTTATTAAAACACCTAATAATCAAAGAAGGTAGCGCCTACCAATTTGTCTAACTAGTGTGTGAGATAGATGAATGCATTTTACAGAGGGTTAATACTACAGGGTGGTAAGCATGTGTGCATTCACTTAAAAATTCATATGTACACGTATGCATTATTCATACTGATTCTTAATGACTGTCTACTCTGAGCCTTCGTTACTATTATTAACAAGCATTTGCAATGCAATCGGTCTCGCCTTTGGGACCTTATATATATTTAGCTATGCAGCACATTAGCCTGGGTGCTGAAACATCTACTGTTCTTTAACATAGAGGGAAAGTAAGCACCAAACTGTGTGACACACCAGGTATGGGAACACATAGACAGAAATATTGCATTTCAGCGGGAAATGGTATAGTCCAAATCTCTGTTTTTAATATAAAATCTGTGCCTTCGGTGGTCATATCACTGAAAATACAAGATTTGAAAAAAATATTATTGTCTACGGGTGCTCATGGAAGACAATTTCTATGGACTGGAATCCAGAGAATGCTAAAGTGATTCTAGTATTTTACTGACCTCTGCTGGTTGTTTTCTATAACGTTAAATAGAGGCAGTTGCCAAAAAAAGAAGAAAAAGAAAGTCCCTCAGCAGAAAGCAATTCTGGTGTTTTACTGACCTCTACTGGTCGTTTTCTATCAAGACAGTTAAATAGAGGCAGTTGAACAGAAAAAAAATCCCTAAGTGGAAGCAGACAAGTCCTTGGGCAGATTTCCAGAATTCACAAAGTACATACACATATAAGTATATACTAAAGTATATATAGGAGGTCTTGAATGCTCAACCTAAAAATGATATCCTCTCACTCATTCTCTCTTTATAAAGCACTTTAGGAAAGAACACATTTCTCAATGTCAATGTATCCATCCAGAACTGCCCAAACATCACATGACATGGGTCTCAATTTCAGCCATTTCATATTTTAGCCAATGGAACTCAAAATCCCTGGATGTATAGAGGACCATGCTTAGAACGAGAAAAGTGATACTCTAAGATGATTTAATTAAATGTGTTGTCCAAGAAGAAGCAAATGACTAAATGTGGCAATCATGACACGAGGCCAGTATGCATCTCTCCCTCACACAACATACATCAAAATAATTGTACGAACAGTGCAGCCCTGCTGAGAAATGTTGTTATATCTACTGACCTAATTAACATCTCTTGCCAATTATAGCAACCATAAGTGCATAGAAGTGCACTGGCCACATGAACATTTATATTGATGGGCTAAGGGTAGGAAATAGGATTTAGCTGTCCTCTGCTCAAGGATCAAGCAGGCACCATGGGGGGAAAACCTAATCAGGGTTTCCTTAACTTCCTGTGCTTTCTTTTTCTTTGTCCTTCCTAAAGTCAAGCAGCAACAAAAAGAAAACAGTTATTGACTAGTGGGACAGTATGTCAACCGGGTAATGTGATCAGGGGAGGCAACAGGTGCTTAATGTTGCTTCCAATAACCTGGCATTTTGGGGCATAGAGGCACAAAAGCCCTGCTGAAAGGTACTCGTACCATCCGTGAGAAATACAGAAGCACTGGCAGTCTATGAAAAGTAAAGGATTGCAGATTAGATTTCGTTTTTTTAACGAAATGAATAGAAACTCCCCAGAGAAGTTCTGGCACTCCCTAAATAAAAGCACAGCTGCAAATCTAGGGGCATCTGTGAGTAACTCTCATTGCGAGCTTGACAACCCAGCTGACACGAATTGGCTTTGTCCATGAAGTGCTTACAATCCCTCCTGACTCCTGTTGATACTGCCCATGAAATGTGTATGATGAACCCTCTGCAAAGTGTTGGTTGTGCCTCTTTAAAGATATAGAAGCCCTGGTAAGAATTAATACTGCTGTGACATGATCCAGTTTCTGAAGCACATTTCAGCTTGAAAACATATTACCTGCTTAATACTAGGAAATCTTGGCCGTTCTCCAAGTAACTGCCTTCTATGCCAGACCTTGTAATCCCCGGTCCCTTATCTTCTTGTGATTGTGAATCCCCAGAGTCAATTGTTTTCATTTTTAGTCCCCCACGTGTAAGATCCTATTTAAAGACCTTCACTTATGTTACTGATGTGTGGTGAGTACGTCAGCATACAAGGAACCACCCTCAACTGGATCCGCTCGTTCCTCACCAGCAGAAGCCAAAGAATTACACTGCCACTCTTCCTCTCTAAACCCATGGAAATCAACTGCGGAGTACCCTACGCTGACGACGCCCAGCTCATCCTCTCCCTCATCAAGGACCTCACCAACACCAGACTCAACTTCCAAAAAGGAATGCAGGACATCGCATCCTGGACGAGCAACAGCTGACTGAAGCTAAACTCGGAGAAGATAGAAGTCCTCGTACTAGGAGCCATCCCGTCAGCATGGAACAATACCTGGTAGTCTACCACACTCGGCAGCCCTCCGACCCCCACGAACCACACCGGAAACCTCAGCATCGTACTCAAATCCTCCCTTTCCAAGACCAAGCAGGTTAACGCCATCGTATCCAGCTGCTTCAACATCCTCAGCACCCTCCGAAAGACCTTCAAATGGATCCCCCCCCGAGTCAAGGAGGACAGTCACCCACGCACTCATAACCAGCAGATTGGACTACAGAAACGCCCTGTATGCCAGCATCAACAAGTCCCTACTCCACAAGCTCCAGACGATACAGAACACCGCAACCAGACTAGTCTTCAGCATCCCCCGACACAAGCGCATCAGCCAACACCTACGGAACCTCCACTGGCTCCCTGTCGAGAAGAGAGTAATCTTCAAGATACTCACCCACGCCTACAAATGCCTCCACAACACAGGACCTAAACACCTCAACAAGAGAATCACCTTCCACGTACCCAAAAGAAACCTCTGCTCTGCCAACCTTTCCCTTGCCAAAACCCTGCGCATCCGCAGAGCCAGAATAGGGGGAAGAGCCTTCTCCTACATCATGGCCAAGACATGGAACGAGCTCCCGATCTACATCAGACACGCCCCCTCACTGGACACCTTCAGGAAGGCCCTCAAGACCTGGCTCTTCAACTGACCGGAACTGCTGTCCCCCGCCCAGTGCCTTGAGACCCTCACAGTTAAGTAGTGCGCTTAAAACCTCCTGATTGATTGATTGAAAAATACACGTGCTACAAACTTCCCAGAAGTTAAGTTCATCACTCTAAAATTCTATGCAGTTTTAACTTATGTCCCACTCCCAATCCGCGTAGAAATTATTTGATTGTTAGGTTCTATCAGGTGAAAAAGTCGCAATAGGGTTACAAAAATGTACTGACATATTGAACATTCAGCAGCTCACAATAATTTATGACTTCAGAAACATTTCAGGCAGGAATTTCCCCACCTCCAGCCAATAGAAACAGGTTGCTTTTATGTTGTTGTCATTTTTGGGGGCCATGCTCCCATACATATATAATTCTGGCAATGGACCTGTGAGTCGGGTGTGGGCGCATCCAACCATTGGGTGGGAGGCACAGTAGACTGGAACAGATAATTTTTCGACTGTAAAGCAGGCGAAGGGGAATTGGCTTGGAGATGTTTGGTAGAGCATGAGTGAGAATTTGGGGAATGCAAAGGGAAGGACTGTTAATTGGAAGAAGAAAGAAAGAATGAGTTGTTTGGAGACTGTTTACATTTTGGTGACGTTTAAACGGAAGGGGATGCCAGGAATGTTAAATGTATTGGCAAGGTTGATGTACTGATTTATTGTAAGTTGGTGAATTAAACTACAGACCTGCCCAAATAAAGAGATCTTTTAAGCTATCAGAAAGGTAAATGTACACCTCATCTGAACAGTGAGGGAACAGGGAAGCTGACGCAGATTGTAGTGAGCAAAAACTCTCACGAGAGGACTTTTATGGAAGAAGGTGGCTTGCTTTTAGAAGGTGGCGCTGACAGCACACAGTGCTAGATGTGTCAGTATTGTGGTGAGGCTAGTGTGGATCGGAGACAAGTGGGTCTGGAAGGTCGGATGTCTTTGTGGAACCTGGGATTCACAGGACACTCGGTGATAGCACCTCAAAGCCTGAGGGTCCATATCAGGGACACTGTTTTTGGACAGGGTGCTGCCCGGCCGGGGGTACGAGCAAGATCCCTGCCTATCACTGCAAGGGGTTGCCCATGTGTACGGGGGCAGCGATTCAATCGCAAAACAGCAAGCAAGGAAGTAAAGATTCCTTGTACAGGATTATGCATGTGAAATAAAGCACTATACCATATACCCGAAATATGGCCTTCAAGGCCTGCACTGAGTATAATGATCACATTAGAAAAACAAGGAGGTAACATGGGCTAGGTTAAGCCAACATAACAGTCGGACACATCGATTCCTGATGGGATTCTGCTCCTGCAGAGTGACCCGCCCGGATCCTGCCCGCTCACTCCTCCATGCCGCTGTGGGCGGCGGGGAAGCGCTGGTGCTGCCTGCCTCCTTCAATGGCTGAGAATGCGCTGATGACTGGAATGCAAATGACACAACATCTTCCTCCCTAACAATACTTAAGTCACCCCATAAAGACACAGGAAGTAACTGAACAAAACCCTTTAAAAATCATTAACATGGGGAACAACAACAAAATTTAACAAAGCAAAAGCATAAATGCATTTCGTAGCATTAAATAATGTACATCGCTTGCACATCCCATGTTATCCTACAACATAATCTTTCCATTTGTGAGGAGTACGTATCAGACAACCTCCTCAAGGAGAGCGAAGTACATTTCTGCCACTTACACTAGCAGCAGAATCAGAAGTACCCACCGAAGTTGCTTCTGGCATCACACAACTATTCGAGTTCTCAACATCAACCTCCATACACTGTCTGCACCTTCCATTGCATGTCATCTCATTTCCAATATTTTTACTTTCAGCATACTTCTGGTGTCTAGAAAGTTTACTGATTGATTGATTGATTGCTTTATTTCGATATGCACATATCATAAAAGCAGTGCAAAAGATAAAAACAGCATGTCGAAAAAAAGTAAGACTGTACATATAGTGTAAGAATTAAAAACACGTTAGGTCAGCATAAATTAGATAAAAAAGGATTAAATTGATGTGGACAGTCTTCTAAGTCTAATCAACCAAGCCCATTTTAAAAACTTAGCAACAGCACAAACAATGGGAGGGGCTGTATTGGTTAAAAGAATCCGGAGTGCAACGGAGTGCTGACGAGTCCCCAGTTCTCTGCAGATGGGACCAAGCCAACGTGATCTGGGGCGACCATAGTCCGGGCATTCGAAGAGGAAATGTGGCACCGTCTCTGGCTTATCATGGCAAAGAGCACAGAAGCATGATGTGGGCTGGGCTTTATTCCACCTCGAGCAAAGGTCGGCCAAGGGTAAGGTTCCTAACCGAAATTTAATATACAAGGACCTGTCCATAGCAACTGATATTATGTCCATGTATGGCTCGTACATGGCAGCGTCTTTGAACAGCAGGAAAGCTGCGGTGGTTTTGCAGTGCTGCTGACTTCTCAAGCGCTTCACACTGATCCACTCCCAAAAAAGTTTTTTTAGGGTCTCCTTTGGGGGGGCGGAGTGACTATGCCAGCAAGAGTCCAAACCTAATTCCCCTAAGAGGTGTTTTATATCCTTCAGCCATTTGATGCTGCGCCAACCATCAGAGTGCATCACCTCTGCCAAGCCATTGGCATAAGATTGTAGCTCCGGAACCCTCCATAAACGTGCCCAGAGCAGAAGGGGTCGAAGCCGAGCCTGATCCCTTATGGCTTTGCAGCCAGTGTCCATGAGCACTGGGATGGTCGGGCTGCTCGATGGAATGGCAAGGAGATCCTTGATGAATTTATTTTCGGCCTTGCTCAGTGAGTCAACTTTGTCCAAGCCCCACAGTTCCGCTCCATAAAGTGACGCAGGGACCGCACGTGCTTTGTAGATCTCAAGTAGGGGGGCAACACAATGTTTTGTAGAGTTGTTAAACTCCTTAAGAAGGGCACCCCCCACCCTTTTATGGGCCAATGTCATTTTCTCAATGTGGGCAGTCCAGCTCATCGCATCATTCAGTCGGATTCCCAGGTAATCGAATTCTGCCACTCTTTCTAGAGGTATAGAGTTCAGAATTATAGGGCAGCCAAGTTTGCGCGGTGGATGCATAACTAGGTACTTAGTCTTGTCTACGTTGATAACAAGGCCCTTGGTGGTACAGAAGTCCTGGAAGCGGTTCAGCAGTGTCTGGAGACCTTGGGGGGTTTTAGAGATGAGGAGGGTGTCGTCGGCGAACAACAGGGTTGGAATTTTTACTCCTCCCAAGATGGGAGCGTCTGATGGTTCGCCCAGTAGGTGATCTACCACCCCGTTAATATAGAGGGAGAATAAGGTAGGGGCCAAAACACAGCCCTGCCTTACTCCCCTCTCGACCCTGATCTTATCGGTCTTTTCCCCATTCAGCCCCCATCTAACCTGGGCATAGGTGTTGGTGTGCAGGTTGATAAGGAGGTTTAGTATGTACGGGGGCATCCCTAAACCGTGAAGCACCCTCCAAAGTTCCTCCCTTGGTACCAGGTCAAAGGCAGTCTTAAGGTCAATAAAGGCCAAGTAAAGACTGCCTTTGCCCAGCACCACCACCTTCCAGTATAATAACAAGAGCCTGAAGACCTGTTCTATAGTTCCTGTACCTGAACGGAACCCAGCTTGCATATCGGACAGGATGTGATTGTCGTCCACCCATTGGGTGATCCTCCCCAAGATGGCTTTCCCCGCCAATTTCTGGCTTGAGTCTATTAGGCTTATGGGCCTATAGTTCCCGGGTAAGTCCCGGCTGCCCTTTTTGTAAATGGGGACCACCTCCGCACCTCTCCAGGAGTCAGGCACAGGGCCTCCCCCCATAATTGCGTTGAGGAGTGCAGAGATTAGTACCCCCCATTCTTCCGGGTAAGCGCGGAGGATATCGCCTGGTAGGCCATCCGGACCAGCTGCTTTCAAAGGAACCAAGGTTTTGATCTGCTTTGTTACATCCAAAGCAGAAAAAAGTTCCAAGTCACGAACTAGAGTAAAGGGTGGGAGTTTAAAAGAGTCATTAAGTGGGCCTACAACAGCAGTATAAAGTTTTTGGAAGTGGGAGAACCAAGTCTGGGCGTTGATGGTACACGTCCTCCGGGTGTCATCAGGACGATTCCTTTTGCCCACCATGTCCCAAAAACCTTTGGCATCTTTCCCACGACTGGCAGCCAGGAGGTCCTGCCAGAAATTATCCTCCCACTCCATCCTTGCATTTTTTTGGCAGAGGGCATAGTGTCTCCTGGCCTCCCTAGTCCTAGACGGTAGTTTGGACCTGACTGCCTCAATGAGAAGTGACTTCGCCTCCCTACACTTCTGATTGTACCAGCCCTGGCCCAATCGTGTGCTTGGTTTCCTTCTACTCGAGTGAGCTGGAACTACGAAGAGGTCGCTAATGGCCTGAGTTATGACACAGAACCTGGGTGCCACCTCCATCAGCCCTTCCTCTTGGCAATCGAGATTAGCTAGGGCTGAAACTAGGAGCTGCCTAATGGCAGAAGTTTTCTCCTCTGAAAGTGCTAGCTTCGCCCACTTTAGCCGTCGTCCACAGTTTGTGACCACTGACGGGTCCGGGGCGGGGTTACAAGGAGATCTACTCACAGTGCTATTAAGACACCTGTAGGACAAGGTGAGGGACAGGAGATTGTGGTCACTCTCTACAGAAGGTACAATCACCATGTCCTCCACCGAGCTCCACAGGTGTAGGTCAAGGAGAAAGTAATCAATCCGTGACATGTGCCCTGGCCTGTTATAGGTGTGGGCCCCTGCTTTATCGGACCTAGTCCTACCATTGGCAGCTCTAAGACCAAACTCCATAGCTAGTGAGTTGATCTGTAGGGCCACTTCTGTCCACTTTTTAATAGGACTAAGCTCGAGGGGCGGAATCCCCCACCCGTTATCATATTCCTCTTGGTCTGTTAGGATTTCCCGATCCAGGGGCTCGAAAGTGCAGTTCAGGTCACCCGCCAACAAGGTACAAGACCTATGAGGAGATGAGCGGAGCTGGGCTTCCAGACAGGCTATTACTGGGGATTCTCTTCCCCCCTTTGTGCCACGGGCGTAGATGTTAAAAATGTTCAAAATGACTCGGCCCTGGGAGTTTCTCAGCAATATATTTAGGAGATCCGGGCAGTTAGTGTCCCGCTCCACCACCCTGCAATTGAGTTCTGTGGCTACCCAGATTAGTAGGCCACCCAAAGGGCGGCCCCTACCGGTTGCACTTTGTACTGCCGGCAAAAAGTGGGTGGAATAACCCGCCTTGTGTAGGGGCACCCGACTCCAGGTTTCCTGGAACAGGCATATGGAGTATTGCTCCACAAGCTCGTTCCAGTCCGGCAGCGCTAGCTTCCTCTCGAGGCCCGCCACATTCCAGCTGAAAACCCTAATCTGAGGGTCCGTTACAGCCGCAATGCTACACTCCTCGACAGGGAGCGATAAGTCCACAGCTCCCACACCAGGGGGACTAGCCAGAAGGTTAAAGGATGCCCCAGTCTCCCCTGTCTCTTCTACAAGCTCGGCCGTAGCCTGAATTTGCGAAGTTTACTAAAATGCCATACCTTTCCATCACTCAATTAAGCAGAATTATTGAACAACTCTACAACTTTAAAAAGAACGATCAATTTACTGCAATCCTTTACCTTTTTTCTTTAGATCCCTTACTTTAACATAATCTTCCAACTTTATCATCACCTCTTTCACACTCTGTTTTTGATAACAGTACTCTTTATAGTATGACCTAGAATTATTTATGTACTTTTTTAGCAACATCCATTGATACCGTACTCAGCCTCCCTTCCTTCACACATGCTTGTTTGTCTTTAGTAAATTGATCTCTTCTCTTTAAAGGGCGAGTAGCCAGTTAGCTTAGGAGTTATGCCCATACAAAAGTTTTTTAATTTCCAACTTTTAAAACCCCTAACAGCAAAACATTTATATATTGCTCATTAACACTCTGTTAAGGTATTCCTCGGCACCATTGCCTGCACGATGATAAACGGGTATGCTTCCACGAAATGTTGTTTCTCAAAAAGTAATCCTGGAACACACTTAACACAAACTGGGAGCCAGTGTCACTGAGTAGGGACTTGGGAATGCCTTCCAGCTGGAACACCTCGTCTATGAAATTTACAATTGCAACTGAATTGACCTTCACCATCACCTCATTTCTGGCCTTTTAAAAAACAAGACATATAATACAAAAATGTTTCGATTTTGTATAAATCCAAGAATGTCAACAGCTAGCATTTCCCATGGCCCTTCTGGACAATCTAAAGGAGACATTGGTCGCCTAAACTCTTATCCCCATTCAATCATTTCACACACTCATGCACAAACCTCTGCATCTCAGTATCAATTCCAGTAAACCAATAATGCACTTTCACTCATTTTTTTACACTTGATGAGTCGCCTATGCCCTTCAAGACATAACTCTAGAACCTTGCACTTGAGCGTGGAAGGTGGAAATTCCCCTTAACAGAAACCAATCTTCAACTCATGAAAACTCATTTTTAATCTCCCAAAATGGTCTTGTAGCTAGTGATCCAGCGCCCCAAATGAAAAACTGTCTCACCAAAGCTACCTATCTCTACAAGACTCACCATTAATCATGAATCACTTACCAAGGCCCATAAACCAATGAGACAATTTTTGAGCGACTGAATCATGTGACCTAATTAATCAGAACTATTCACAAAACTATTTACATATTTATATACAACTGCAGTATAATGTTTCTTACCATGGTTTTTAAACATTTATCACTATAATTAACACCCACATGCATCAAGCAGAATTGCATTCGCAAACGGTGCGAATCGCAATTTTCGGCCGTTTGCGAATGCAATTCTTAAATTTGGGATGCATCATGTAAAAATCATTTTTTCGCTATTTAAGAATTCGCAAATGGATTAGCGATTCCTTAATTAATCGCAATTTTAAGGAATCGCAATAAGAACTCAAGAAAGTGTATGCATCAAAAATCGCTAATTGCGATTCGCAAAAAAATCGCAAATAGGAATTCTAAAATTTAGAAGTACTGAGAGCAGGTGGTAATTTTTTTTTTGTTTGTTTAACACATGTGAAACTAATTGAAAGTGTATTTAAGGAGTTCCACAGTAGTTCCAGATCTCTTGGAAGATGGCAGCAGTCATTGTCCTGGCACGTAGGTGGAGGTTGAGAGCAGCAGGAAGGAGGAGAAGGATGCTGAATGAAAGAATTTTCAGATTGCGCATAACTTTGTTTGGGCAGACACAGGCTGAAATCTATGACAAGTATAGGCTTAATGCTGACTCCATTTTAGACCTAATAGCTGAACTGGACCCATTTTTGCATAGAGAAACATGTAGGACCCTGGCCATACCTACCCATGTGCAGGTGCTATGTTCTCTTCACCTCCTAGCCTCGGGATCCTTTCAGGGAGTCATTGCTGTTGCTGGGGGTGTTTCACAGAGTGCACTATCCAGATTTTTCAATGATTTCCTCAATGCAATGCTGCAGAGGATAAGGCATTATATTTTTTTTCCAAAGACACAGCAGGAATTGTTAGAAACAAAGTTAGACTTTTACAACATAGCTAATTTTCCTCATGTAATAGGCTGTGTAGATGGCACACATGTACCTATTTGTACCCCATCTGTGAATGAGTACATTTTTAGAAATAGAAAAAAATACCATTCTTTAAA
Source organism: Lissotriton helveticus (assembly GCF_964261635.1). Taxonomy (NCBI): domain Eukaryota; kingdom Metazoa; phylum Chordata; class Amphibia; order Caudata; family Salamandridae; genus Lissotriton; species Lissotriton helveticus. The sequence goes on along the minus strand of NC_136059.1, from coordinate 607,624,149 downwards.
CATACAAGTAATGTGTAATGCAAAAACAATCATCACAGATGTAGCTGCAAGTTACCCTGGGAGTGCCCATGACTCCTACATTTTCAAACATAGTGCCATCCATGCTCGTCTGCTTTCTGGAGAATTTGGAGATGGTTATTTGCTTGGTAAATATAGTTAAATCTTATTTTTTTTAAACATTTTGTATCTTGATGTGGCTTGATATTTTAAGTCTATCATGTCCCCTCCCCATAGGTGATAGTGCTTATGCTGTGAGGTCATATATACTCACACCATATCTTACTGCATCAACTCGCAAAGAATAGCACTACAACCATGCCCACATATCCACCCGCAATGTGATAGCAAGGACTTTTGGTGTCATGAAGTCTAGGATTCGCATCCTGCACAAGACTGACGGAGCATTGCAATATCGGCCAGAGGTGTGCTGTAAAATAGTTTCAGCATGTGCCATGCTGCACAACATAGCAACTAGGAGAGGCTTAGAACTTGAAATTGATGATATCCTACCTAACATTGACAATCAGCCACAACAACCCCATGCAAGAGTTCATGGCCCAGATGCAGCAGAAGGAAGAAGAAGAAGAGAGGAAATTACAGAACATTACTTTTGAAATAGGTAAGAGCCATGTCAATTGTGTTCAAATGTAACTTGTATTTATTTGCAAACTTCAAAGCAGATATGAATCAACTCAGGACACATTAATGCATGTATAGTTTAAACAAATTAGCCAATATTTTTTAGGACTAGCTAAAAAAAAAAAAAACAGTTTCTACATGTGGTCAATCCTTCAGAATGCAGTCAATTGGTTTAAATAAAGGTTATTTTCTACCACTCACACCTAATGCTTTGTTTTTTAAATTAACAACGCCCTTAGATGTGCTTGTTTTTTGTTCAAGATGTCTTGAGCTGCGCTGTTCACCAACTTTATTAGGTATTCCCAAACCACTGCTTTCAGCACAATGATCAATTTTGCCCTCTTGCAAAGACTGCAGCATACTAATGTCAGGTGGCATGAGAACATCAGCATTTTTTTTGTCCATCATTCCCAGTGTAAGTTGACTGCAACACTTACTTAACTCCTTCTGCATGCACATGGTTTGTTTCAGGATGTGTGCATTGCTAATGGTCAAACGATGTAAAGCCCTGGTGTAAGTGTGCATGCTAGACATTAATCTCAAGTGTCTATTGCAATTGGCAATGTTTTGAGCCTGCATAGCTTCACACATGGTTTCCATTGCTGATGCCATGCGGTCCAGTTTACTATTTGAGGACAAGTGTGCAGTTTCAAAATACTTTGTGAATTGACTTACACTGCTACTCATGTCACTAATGTCTTTACTAATTCGATAGAGTATGCCCTTCATTACCCTTATATCCTTCTCTTGCAGTCTTTGGACTTTGAACAGCTTCTTTTCCACCACACTGGCATTGCTGTCATCTTGTGAGGATGTTCTTTGGTTTGCAGGACGGGACCTTCGCCTGTAAAACTGTTGGATTCTAGTGCCACGACTTAACTTTGCTGTTTGAGGGGCACTATTTTGAACAGTCAGCTGTTCATTGACATGTGCATTGTGCTTTTCTTCAATGTCTGAATCCTATATTTGCTGCACTCTTTTCTTTGTTTTTTTCTCATTACAGTGGGTGAGGATGTCAAATTACTTTGTTCTGCAGGGGAATGCAACTCTATGTTGAATGTGTTGTCCAAATCATCTGTTTCATTTTCCTTTTCATGTTCTATGAATAAAAAAATGAATATTTTACTTATTTTCCTCATTATTATTGTTTGGGTGCACTGTCTCAAAGTACACTGAAACTAAAATAAACATGCATCATGCTTGCAAAGTTACATGGACTTTTGTGTTTTTCAAAATGGCCTTTGTGCTTTCTATGTACTAAAATGTAATTTTTCAAACGTTGAAAAAACTACAACTCCCAAAATGCATTGCTACAATGCATGACAATGACCCTATGTCCACCCTCATCTAATGTACATCTGTAAACCTTTGGGGGATTTGTAAAGTATTTTCAAAGACTTAAAAAAGGGCATGTGCACTATTACTAATTTAGCATGAAGTAAATGAAAAAGAAAACAAACTTACCTTGCGATGTGCCAGCTTGCTCTGAGGTGTCTATTTGTATCACTCTAATGACTGCTTCAGTAACAAGGGTCCCCTCAACCATGTCCTCCAGGGGGGGTATTAGGTCTATCCATTGGGTTGCCTCCAGCAGTTTTTTTGGCACTTTTAATCCTGGTCGCAATTTTTTCTTTTGCACGACTGCGTAAATCATACCAGCGTTTCTGGAGATTGGTGATGTCACGGTGGGCAACCCGCACAGCATTAACTTTGGCTTGTATTGCCAGCCAAAGTCTTCTCTTCACTGCTTATGGGACCTTAAGGGAATCTTTCCCAAAAAGCTGGTCATGCCTCAAAGTGACCTCTTCTATCAAAATCTCCAGCTCCTGGTCACTAAACTTTATTTTTCTTTTCCTTGCCTGCTGGTCTTCTTTTGAACTTTCTGTAGCCATTTCTCTTTCAGCAGCAAACAAAAAACCCTCCGTCTCTAGCTGCAATCAGAGCTCCAACTGCCAAAAGCCACTCCTGCAGTTTGAACTAGGCTGCAGGTGTGTGTAATTAGTCTCCTGGCTTCCTGGGTGTGTCTTTCTTGCAATGCATGAATTATGAAAAGAAAGAGGTTCTTGCAATGCATGAAAATGCGAATTCGCAAATTGCAAATTTGCAATTGAAAAATCGCATTTTTATGCGATTCGGTAAAAATTGCGATTTTTACCGAACCGCAAAAAAAAGCGAATTTTTTGATGCATTGCATTTTGCGATTCCTTATTTGCGATTCGCTATTTTTCGCAAATAAGGAATCGCAAAAAAAATATTGATGTATGTGGGTGTATGTCACTTAGGTAAATGGATCAACTAATGGTAACAAGACCATGAATAAACAAGACCAGCTTGTCGTTTCAAAATATTTTTTATTTACTTTATTATTCAAAGAAAGAGCATTTTCGATTAAATCTTTATTTTATTAGCAAAATAAGCAGCATTTTATTGAGGAAGAAGCATATTAGACTGACATTATCAAAGCATATCAATTAGCATGAATTAAAGCAAAATAAACAGTTTTCCATACCCTAAGTTCTATTTCCCTGTCTAAATCTCGCTCCACCTAAAAAATAGTCATTAAAGACTGCTGTCCTTACGTGCGCCAAAAATGTCCAACAGCACGTCACGCCCTTCAGGAATCAGAAAGCGAGAAGCGCCCTCCTGCCCATGGGGCTAGGTTTTATACCTTTCTAACTAGCTAATCTTCACTAAAAAGTACACTTTTCTTTGCCATCCAGAATCCTCATTGGCTGATTGATGTCAGCTCATGTCGAGTCATCACGTTTCCATACCAAAATCGAGCCTTTTCTTTGACTCTATTGTCCGCCTTAATACATGACTTTTGGCTTCCTCGAAAAAGAAACATTTCTCGAGTAACAGTCCGTTACTTCCTTAGCTTGGCAAACTTGCCGCTTACTGTCCTTGAATCTGTCACTCTCAGAGCACGTTTAGCACAGTTCATTTTATTTATTTTTCTGACAAACATCAATGTGATAAAACTTTCCACTTCTTTGTGCGAGGCTCTTCACGACAGGATTCCAAACACCATCTATACAGGCCTTAGGCCTCCTTTTCGAAAACTGTCATTTAAACAAACACAAAACATTAATTAATTAGAGAATTGAGACTCATTCTGTTACTCACCCCCATTGCTAAATATTAACCCATTCATTTATGTTACCTAGCAGTGCTTACAAAGCTGCATTTTTTATCTACCTTCTTCTTATAGGCCGCAGGTTTCTCCACAAGCTTTTGCCACAATAAAGACATAACATAAGCACACAAATAAGTACATGCCATTAATTAAACAGCCGCATTTAATACTGACAAAGACAATAGACAAAGTTAGTTTATTATTTTTCACGCACTTGCAGTTGCAACATAGAGCACATGAGTTAGTCCCTTGTATCGTGTAAATGCATTTTAAACTAGGTTGGTTAATATTTTTCTTCACACACGCATTAATACGGTTACATTGTTATGGAAGTTTAACTTTGCGAGTCAGAATAAAATTTTACTCTGCATCTCGCCCCATCAACTACCTCATCTGGTGATTTCAAAATCACCAAACTACACCCAAACATTTTAGCAAAATTTTAACCCTTGAACATGTTTTGGACAGTCACAGTATTAGTATTTCTAAACCTTTGATTCTGCTGTTTGCTTGTAACTCTCATATTGGGATCTACGGAACTCTTCTAATTCTATTTCTTTTTCCTGTTCTTTTCTAAGTTTGTAAATTCTTTTCTTTTCCCTTAGGTATTTCTTTCTCTTATGTAAAATGCAACTCATTTTTAACAAGAGTATCACAAAGACTATAAATAATAAAGGAGGCAGTATTTTGCCTAATATTGAACTGCCAATCTCTTGAAACCATTTTTTGATAGCTGCCAATCTTTTGCTCAAACGTTCTGAAAAATCTTCATCTTCTAAAGGTTCTATTTCAGTATGTAATTCAGTAATATTTTTGATGTACAACTCAATGTTCTGGCTCTTGTCTGGGATATATGTGCAGCAATGCTGAACATATAAAATCTCACAGACTCCTCCCACTTTAGCTAGCAGAATGTCTAAAGCAAGACGGTTCTGCATTACCATTGATCTCATGACAATAAGTTTTGTATTAACTAATTGGAAACCACTAGCAGTGTCAGTTGATAATCTATCAACAATTGTAGACATTTTTCTGATTTTTACTGCATTCAGGGTTATACCCACCATAGGTATTACTGCACCAAATATGTCACCCAAAATTTCTGAAAAGCTTTCCCTTCTGAATCTGCTCAGATGATTGCTAATTTCAAATGAACCCTTTGCATTTCTATCAACATGAAAGATTTTTGGAAAAACTAAACCAACAAAACAAGTCCCATACCAGTGGTCCGGGAGATTGTAATAAGCTTTGTCCCCACACACAAAATAAATTCCAGGAAAAATTGGATCTTTACCACCTTTGAATCCCCATCCACCTAAGATTTGATAAGTATCTTCGCATTGACTAGTACCTACAAAGTAATTGTCAAAAAGCGTGTTGTCTCTTCTAATACAAAGCTTTCCACTTACAGGTTTATCTATGTGAATAGCAACATTCTCTGTTCTACCATTGAGCTTTTCATCCTCAATTTGCCAAAACTTAGATTTGGTTTGTTTCAGCATTTCCTTACGTTTATAAATTGCTCTTCTCTCTTCAACCATATTTAGAAAAGATTTCTCTTCCGACCTCAATTTGCATGTTAAATTGGTTCTAAAAGCATACTCATAAGTAAGTTCATTAGTTACTATAAAAAATTCCCTCATCTGTTTAGCATGCTTCAGTTTATTCATACTGTTGTCAACTTTTAGATTAGCAAACATTTCGTCAAAATTTGAGTAATAATACTCAAGACGACCTGTCCGATAAAACAAACTAGTTATCACACTACATGTGATGCCATAAGTTAGAGGAAACATATTGTAGGTAACCCCTTCCGAAACGGAAGCAGGTAATTTCACACAAATGTAACAATCTTTCACATTCATTACTATGACATATTCAGATAAAAGTCTTGAGAAAGTATTACTAGAAAAATCACCAACAGATCTATCTTGATGGATCTCTGGCTTATGTTCAATAACTCTGTTAGTTTTGCCTACTGCACCATGGTTATCTTGTTTAGCCATAGCTTTACTTGTCATATTAGCTTTGTACAACTCCTTGTCAACTCCAAAAGGGAAAATGACAGCTAAAATTAACCAAACCAAAATTAATAAAATCACACAAATAGAAGACATTTTGCAACATCTTCTTAGGATAGAACATATTGAATTGCTACTAGTAGAAGGCATCTTTACTCAGAAAACAAAAGCCTTACAAAATACAAAAATCAAAAATCAAAAATTTCCTGTTTTTAATTTTTTTTTTTTAAAGAAAATCCCACTCTCTATAAGCTTTTCTTCGACCTTACGTCTTACATCAATGTATTTTTCCAGCTAACACAATTTCTTCGACCTTGTATCACCTAACACAATTTCTTCAGCCTTGTGCCAAATACAGATTTCAACTTTATATGGAATTAAATTCAATCATTATCACTTGTGTCATCCAAATCCTCCTGACTACTACTATCTACTTCCACTACTGGTGGAATTATTATATAGGTCCACTCAGGGGACTTGTATTTCTGATTAGGTTTAATCACCATCTTTGCCCTACTTCTAATCACTTCTATTTTCTTCCCTGCTTTATTTTTCTTATCAGAGTCACTTTCTGACTTGAGACTTCATTTACTTGCTCTTTTGATCTGTTCACCAATTTGCATTTTAGACATTCATTTTCATTGGGTCAGTTATCACCTTTTCTTGGTAATTTCTTATTTGGCTCAGTTAAATTACACTCAACTCTCCAAGCTCTTTTTCTTGGTCTTTTCACTTTGGATTCATCATCACTTTCATCTGTTTCGCTTTCTGTGATATCTCTGCAGCTTCACTCTGTTAGGAACATCATCCTTATAGCTGGTACTTGGTAATTCGTCTTCTTCTTCTTCTTCAATTACTTCCAATTCACCAGTTTCAGAATTTTCGTTCCTTCTTCCAGAGCTTCCAATCTGCTTTTCAATACTCTCCTGATCTTGAATCTCTCCTTGATCAGACTCTTTTTCTGCTTGTTGATCTAGCAGATCTTCATCATTTCCAGAGTCTAGTACCACAATCTTTAAATCTTCTTCATTCAATGCCTCATTCGCATTAGGATCTTCATCCAGATGTCGACCTTCCTGTCGATCTTCAGGATCTGGATTTCTTTCAGGTTCTTCTTCAGAGTCTTAATCAGCTGTAGTGTCACCTTCGTCAGGATTTTCAGGTGGTGGTACTCGAATGGTGTGACTAGCATGAATCCATCTTTTCAAACCTTTACACTTCACTGCATTTGTTGTGACAAGAATCACCTGTCTTGCCTTTTGCCACCTGGGTACTAGACAGTTTCTTCTTCAGTGTACTTTTGTCCTTACCCAGTCTCCTGGTAACAGATCATGAGCTTGCTCCTTTTCCTTTGTAATCACATCAGTTCCCACCTGATGGAACACAGAAGTCACCACGTCAGATAGGTTCTTGCAATATTCCAATATGACGCTATCATTAATGCTCAGTAGTTTGTCAACTGGAACAAATGCTTGTCTCATGACTCTGCCCATGAGTATTTCATGTGGGCTTAAACCTGTTTTTCTATCTGGAGTACTTCTCAAAGACATCAAAACAAGTGGAAGTTCGTCTGTCCACTTCATTCCTGTAGCTAAACACATTTTTGCTATCCTATTTTTGATTGTGCCATTCACTTGTTCAACAACACCTGATGCTTCTGGTCTGTAGGCACAGTGTAGTTTCTGCTTAATGCCCAATGCTTCACAAATCATTTGTAATAATCTGTTTTCAAAATGTGTGCCACGATCAGTCTCGACAGTTACTGGAAATCCGTACCTAGGTATGATTTCCCTTAAAAGCAATTTTGCAAGAGTAACTGAATCATTGTGACGTGTTGAAAACGCTTCTACCCATCTTGAAAACAGACAGATTACAACAAGTACATATCTCAACTTGTTGTGGGGTGGCATGTCAATGAAATTCATTTGTAGCCTGGTAAAAGGACCACCCTCCCTTCCAAACGCCATCTATACAGGCCTTTTCGAAAACTGTCATTTAAACAAACACAAAACATTAATTAATTAGAGAATTGAGACTCATTCTGTTACCCACCCCCATTGCTAAATATGAACCCATTAATTTATGTTACCTAGCAGTGCACACAAAGCTGCATTTTTTATCTACCTTCGTTTGGTGTAATATTCTAAAACATCCAAGCAATCATGATCAATATCATTTTCATTTTTGATTTCTGTCACAGTACCATCAGGCAATAATGTGGAAGGATTTAAATTCACACACCTTGCAATCGAAACGTTATCTGATCCCAGAATAACTTTCTCATATTTTGTTAACCTGTTACTTGTCAGATGCTGTGTTTTGCTTCTAGTAAGAAGAATTTCAACTGAATGAGGTACATATACTTTTACAGGAAATCCCATTATTATACCCTCACTTTGTTCAAGACTTACACTTGTTGCAGCTGCTGCTTTTAAGCAGCCTGGTAACGCTTTTGCAACAGGATCAAGAACTGCTGAGAAATTGGCTTTCTCAGTTTTCCATGTCTTTGAATCAGAACCGATAATGCACAACCTTCCCTTTCACTGCAATACAGCTCAAACTCCTTTTCGTAATCTGGCATTCCCAATGCTGGAGCTTTACACAAACTACTTTTTAGCTGTTCAAAAGCCTCTAACTCAGTTTCTGTTAAGGTAATCGGGTCTTTTATGTTAGCTTTTGTCAGTCTCTGCAAAAGGTTTTGCAATCACTGAAAATCCACTAATCCATTGACGACAATAACCAACCATTCCTAGAAACATTCTGACTTGTCTCTGTGTTTTTGGAGGTTGCATTCCCTGAATCATTTTTATTCTCTCAATTGTTACTTGTCTGATTCCTTTAGCAATTCTGTGACCAAGATATTTTACTTCTTGTTTGCAAAACGGTAATTTTGCAGGAGACACTTTATGTCCCTCGTCTGTCAGGTGATTCAAAATAGTAATGCTATCTGTCACACAGTTATCTCTTGTTTTTGCAGCTACAAGGAGATCATCTATATACTGCACTAATGTTGATTTTCCCGGTAAGTCTAAATTTTCCAAGGATTTCTTTAACAACTGATTAAAAATAGATGGACTCTCTGTATACCCTTGAGGGATACGACACCATGCTAGGATACGCTCTTGGAACCTGAACGCAAAAATGTGTTGGCTTTCTGGATGCAATGGAACAGTAAAGAATGCATTGCAAAGATCTATAACTGTATACCATTCTGTATCATGCGGAATCTGATATAAAATTACCTCTGGGTTTGGTACAACTGGGCAACATGGAACAACTATTTGATTAACCTTTCTCAGGTCTTGAACAATCCTGAAAGTTCCGTTTGGCTTTTTAATTCCCATAATCAGTGAATTACATGGACTGCTTTCAATTTCTTTTAGAACACCCTGTTTTACAGGTATAACACCTTCAATAACATCTGCTTTCATCTTATACTGAGGAATATTAGGAAAATCTACTCCTTGTTTCACTGTTATTTTTACTGGGTCTACATTTTTCATCAAACCCATTTCATTTCCTGTCAAATCCCAAATTTTAGCATTGACTGTCTCTTTTAATTCTCCAGGCAGATTATTTTTATCAAATGCAGGAAATAATTTACATTCCTCTGCTTCAACCATTAACATTGTTAACCTGTAAAGCCCATCTTCCTCTTGAGTTTGGAGCTCAATACCATCCGGTGAGCAATACATTTTACAATTCATCTTGCATAAAATGTCCCTACCTAACAGGTTTACAGGACTGCTGTTACAAACTACAAATCTATGCTTGTCTTTAAATTTACCAATTTCAACTTCAACTGGTTCAGTTAAATCTGTTTTAATTTGCTGACTAGCTACGCCAACTACTTGGATAGTATCACCAGAGAGAGGTAGGTTTTCTATTTCCACTGATCTAACAGTAGAACGGGTAGCACCTGTGTCCACAAGAAAAGTGATTTCTACATCATTCACTTTACCATTTACAAATGGACCGGATTAGTCTACCTGAAGAGTGGCTCCAAGCACACACTCTTCCTCCTCTCTCAGGCACCGTCATAAGTAATCCTCAGAATCACTCCCTCCATTTTCTTTCATCCAATATTGTTGAGAAACATTTGGCACATTCACTCTTTGCGGTCTGTTTACCTGTTCACCTCCGCAGAATACTGTTTCTGTATTGTATCTCTGCACATTCACACAGTTTGGAAGTGGCGGTTGTGGAATTTGACTTTGCTGATTCACTACCTGTCGCTGTAGCTGTTTGCTGCTGATTTATCTCATTCAGCATCTGTGGATTTAATGACGCATTTTTAAAATTTCTGGGCGGATTCTTACATTCGCGCTTCCAGTGTCCAATTTCGCCGCAATTAAAGCATGGGAGTTTCTGCTTTAACTTTTCAATATTCCCTATCAATTTTTGCTTATTAAAGTTACCTTTACATTTACCTTGATTCTGATGAACATTTTTATTTTCTAATGTTGCTATCTGTTGTTCAGCCACTTTTACCTGTGCCCACATTGCCTTTTCTTTTAGCTTCTTTTGTTTGGCATCTATTTCATCACTGCAATATTTTGCTTTTCTCAAAATGTCATCAACTGAAAGTGATTGCCAGCCAACTATTCCAGATCTAATCATTTCACCAATTTCAGGTTTTAAACCATACACAAACCTGTATATGAAGTGGCTACCACTGTATTGTTTAAATACCAGCAGTAATCTTTCATAGAATGAATGTACTGATTCTTTTGGCTCTTGATTTGTTCTATCTATTTTAACCCAATCAACCTCTTTTGGGGGAATCTTGTTTTTCAACCACACAATTACTTTTTCATACAGATCCATAACATCTGGTGAAGGAGCACCTGTTATTTTATCTCGAGCAGGTTCTTCTTTGGGCCAACTTATAGAAATTTTTCATTCTGTCCAAAGATCTGATGGGACAACAATGTCAAAGAATCCATCAAGATCAATCCACAGAACTTTTGAGACTTTAACAAATCTGTCTACCTGTTGATACCATTCTACAGGCTTTTCTCTCAGCCGAGGAAAAACATTTGTGAACAATAAAATGTCCTGTCTTGTCCATGGAACATGCACATATCCACCTCCTGCTATTTCTCTTATTGGAAACTGATTCGCTACTTCTCCTCTTTCTCTTCTTTCTTCCTCTCTTTTCTTTGTCCATTTTACTCTCCATTTACTTAATTCACCTAATCTTTTTAGAAACACAATCAATTCTTTTATATGAATTATTCTTCCTGTGGTATTCAGGTTCTCAATATCTTTTTAAGTAAAATCTGCTCTGTAATGTTTTCCCAAATTTTTCTGTCTACTCAGATCAACTTCTAATTCAGTAGCTAATTCTTCTAATTGGTCATATTTTGTTTTCGTTTTCCACTGTATACTTTTACAAATAAACAATAATTCTTCATCCTGATATAGCTTTAAATTGTCAGGTCCAATTGTGCCAATAATCAATTCCTCTAAATCTGCTTTCAATTTTGCAACATCAAGTAATTTATTTTCTGGAGTTTTGGGGGTTTGCGTTAAATCTATTTTATTAATGCTCTTTTCTGGGGTATCAGAATCAGATTCTGCACCAGCTGGAGTTCTACATGTCGGACTTTGATTAAAAGTTAAATCGGGCATCATTGTTTTTTTCTCGGTGAATTTCTGCTAAATCTGAATAAAAATTTTCAGCCACTTTCTGAATTTCCGCATTTAATGGAACAGTTAAAGCTGAATGTCTAACTTCCCTATGATCAAATACTGGAAGAACAGGTCCAATCGTTACTGGTACTGTTACTGCTTCCATGCTTTTAGTTAACTGCTGTATTAATTCATCTTTTGATCGGAAATATTCTGAAGTATTTGGTGTTTCCTCACATCTTTCTGTTCTCATTACATTTCTTGGGGTTTCATTTCTCTGGACTGGGGTTTCAGGATAATTTCTATTTTCTCCTGATATACTAGAATTAGTTTTGCTTTCTACTCTTCCGGGGTTTTTTGCATTATTCTGATTTAATCTGGGTGGTGTCTCATCAATAATTTCTCTAGGAGGAGCACTTGGAGAAGTTCCTGGAGGAATTCTCGGGGAAGACCATGAACAAACTGGTTGATAAGGTGGCGGTTTCTGTTTCGTAATATAAATTTCTTCTAAAACCGGATCTTCTAAATCATTATCTTCAGCATTATTATTTTTCTTTTGCGCACCAAAACTTGCTGGATACAGACCATCACACATATCTGCACGTCTCCATCGACGCATTCTATCCTCATGAGTTTCCCTATTTATGTCCAATCTAGTGCCTTTTGTTACTCCTCTGTTTTCACGTTCCAATTCAAACATCTCATCTTCCCATTCAGCTAAAGCCTCAAATTGAGTAGGCCTAGGCTTCGGTACAAGTGTCATCATTTTTTCTCTTACGTTTTTAAAAACCTTAATGTTAAAAGACCCATCTTCCGGCCATGCTAATACACCATCATCTTTGGTATATTCCATCCAATTCTCTATCCAAAGGCAAGTATGATAACCATATTCACCTAACATATAAGCTGCGGGTGTTTTGTACTTATGAATTAATCTTCCACTACGCGTTTCAATTTTCTAGTCAGGTTTAAATACATTTTTCAATTTCTGAAACCATGAAATCTTCTTTTCCTCTTTCATGTAATAATAATTCATGTTTAAATCGATTCCGCTTGCTTAAGAAAAGATCGTAAGTATTTCCTGTTTGTTCCGTAAAACCAACCAATCCGTGCGCGAAATTCACCAACAAGCCAATCAGGTTAAGCTACGTCACTACCCTGCTCAACCAATAGATTTGCTGCTTTTCAGGATAAGCCAATCAGCTGCACGCTTGCCTAGTCACATGAGCCAATCAGTGCGTGAATACTGTGACGTATGCTAGCCAATCACAGCGCGACACCAGTGACGTACTCTGCCGCTGCAGCATCGGACAGAGAAGTTCTGCTCCGTAAACTCACCCCTCCTTTACAAAATATTTTCACAACGCCATTTTTACAAATCTTTTCAATGGAATTCAGTTAATAACTACAGAAAAACAAACCATTTGTCTGTTTCGCTAAAATAAAGTGATCGCTTTTTTCAGTCATTCAAGTATTCTTTTGCGTGGAATAGACGACGCTATTCTCACAGAATATTCAATCGTTGATAAAGTAAGGCTACTATACCCTTCTATCAAATAATAACGAACTCGATTCACTCCGAATGCACATAAAGTGACAATTCAAAGTTACACTCGATCGTAATTACAGAATCATTTACGCACATTCAAACGGAAGAAACCCTAAACATACATACATGAATCTTGGTAGGACTTTAACCCACAGAGACCCTCACTCGCCAGTAAGAATAGACGACGCTTCCTTACCCTTCACTCAAGCTTGGATAAATTCTACTACTCTTTTCAAAGTGAGTTTTAAAATAGGACAGTTGTACCTATACTCGAAAGCTACAATGTCATAGACAATCCTCACTATACAATCTACCTTACACACCTAAAATCCCTAAACTTGTGCTGTACGTCCACAACACTAGTGATATATGACAATACCACTATTTTAAAACAGAACAAATGCACTGTGCAACTTCACCTGTTACACTACACTTACGAATGCCGGCAAACCAGGAATTTTCACACTGCTGGAAAAAACCTTTCAACTACATATAACATATGGACAAACTTAACATGTTTTAGTCATCAATCCTATGTATTTACCATGTAACATGTCAGTTACCATAGTAACCATCCTCTGCTACCAAGTTATTGATCCAGCGCCTCTAATGAAAAACTGTCTCACCAACGCTACCTATCTCTACAATACTCACTATTAATCATGACTCACTTACCAAGGCCCATAAACCAATGAGACAATTTTTGAGCGACTGAATCATGTGACCTAATTAATCAGAACTATTCACAAAACTATTTACATATTTATATACAACTGCAGTATAACCTTTCTTACCATGATTTTTAAACATTTATCACTATAATTAAGTCACTTAGGTAAATGGATCAACTAATGGTAACAAGACCATGAATAAACAAGACCAGCTTGTCGTTTCAAAATATTTTTTATTTACTTTATTATTCAAAGAAAGAGCATTTTCGATTAAATCTTTATTTTATTAGCAAAATAAGCAGCATTTTATTGAGGAAGAGGCATATTAAACTGACATTATCAAAGCATATCAATTAGCATGAATTAAAGCAAAATAAACAGTTTTCCATACCCTAAGTTCTATTTCCCTGTCTAAATCTCGCTCCACCTAAAAAATAGTCATTAAAGACTGCTGTCCTTACGTGCGCAAAAATGTCCAACAGCACGTCACGCCCTTAAGGAATCAGAGAGCGAGAAGCGCCCTCCTGCCCATGGGGCTAGATTTTATACCTTTCTAACTAGCTAATCTTCACTAAAAAGTACACTTTTCTTTGCCATCCAGAATCCTCATTGGCTGATTGATGTCAGCTCATGTCGAGTCATCACGTTTCCATACCAAAATCGAGCCTTTTCTTTGACTCTATTGTCCGTCTTAATACATGACTTTTGGCTTCCTCGAAAAAGAAACATTTCTCGAGTAACAGTCCGTTACTTCCTTAGCTTGGCAAACTTGCCGCTTCCTGTCCTTGAATCCGTCACTCTCAGAGCACGTTTAGCACAGTTCATTTTATTTATTTTTCTGACAAACGTCAAAGTGATAAAACTTTCCACTTCTTTGTGCGAGGCTCTTCACGACAGGATTCCAAACACCATCTATACAGGCCTTAGACCTCCTTTTCGAAAACTGTCATTTAAACAAACACAAAACATTAATTAATTAGAGAATTGAGACTCATTCTGTTACCCACCCCCATTGCTAAATATTAACCCATTAATTTATGTTACCTAGCAGTGCTTACAAAGCTGCATTTTTTATCTACCTTCTTCTTATAGGCCGCAGGTTTCTCCACAAGCTTTTGCCACAATAAAGACATAACATAAGCACACAAATAAGCACATGCCATTAATTAAACAGCCGCATTTAATACTGACAAAGACAATAGACAAAGTTAGTTTATTATTTTTCACGTACTTAGAGCACATGAGTTAGTCCCTTGTGTCGTGTAAATGCATTTTAAACTAGGTTGGTTAATATTTTTCTTTACACACTCATTAATACGGTTACATTGTTATGGAAGTTTAACTTTGCGAGTCAGAATAAAATTTTACTCTGCATCTCGCTCCATCACTAGTCATCCTCTTTTCATCTGGCACTCATTTTTCCACATATTCCTTGACTTCACTCAACACAATATCTGACTCATAACCACCCATCTATGTTTCTTCTGTGATACCATCACACCTACGTCATCCATGTCACAAACACACATATCACCCCACTCATTGTCCTCCTCGTACACTTCTTGCAAGGGTGCTCTGCTTAAATAATCTGCTACCTTGTTCTTTGCTCCTGGCAAAACTGTAGTCTAAACAGTTTCAAAGGTCATATAGTGAGCCAAGGGGTTGCTTTTTCCATTTCAGTTCTAGTTAGAATTTAAGTGAGTAGGATGTGATCAGTGCAGATCAAGAAATCTGAATCACACACATAGTGCCTAAATTTATCAATTTTCCACACACCATCTAGCATCTCTCCCAATCAATCATAGAAAACTTCTCCTCAGCGGAAGACAACAAACGCAATGCACAAGAAATGGTGACTTTATGGGCATTCTCATCAATTTGTGACAACACAACACCCAGCCCCTTCTCACTAGCATCAGTAGTAATGGCATGCAAGGGAATTGCTTTAGAAATTGCATCCTTGATATATGTTCAAAGTAGCTTTGTGCACACTATTCCATTCAAATTTACATGAATTTTTTAACATTGTCTGATTTCAAATGGTTTCATAGTAAAAGTTTTGACAACTTTAGCATACAACTCTGCTAGACTCAAAAAGATCTGACATCATCTTTTGACTTAGGAGCTGGAGCATTTTCAATGGCCTCTACTAATTCTTTTTTTTGGTAAAATTCCATGCTCCATAATTTCATGGCCTAGGTATGTAAGGGAACTAACCGCAAATCTACACTTCTTTAACTTTGCAGTGAGTCCATTGTCACTCAGCGCTGCTAAACCTTCCTTACTCTCTTATCATGTGGAGTGTGGCCTTTCCCTAAATTGAAGATGTCGTCCTGAAAGAAAATTACCTTTTTTTGACATTTGAACAACTGGTAACTTAATCGCTGGAACACAGCACTAGCTGAAGCTAAGCCAGAAGGCATGAACTTGTACTGGAAGCTTCCAAACAGTGTGATGAAAGCAGGTAGGTGTCTACTCTTCGGATGTAAAACAACTTAATGGTAAGCTGAAGTGAGATCAAGTGATGTCAACCATTTTACCCCTTTAGTCAGGGTCAGCATCTTAATAATTTTTGGTAACGGAAACTTACCTACAATAATATTGTGATTAAGATCACACAATTCAATGCAAAGTCTTACCCTACCATTGGCAAGCCTGGCTATAACTAAAAGAGCTAACCACTCCCTTGCTTCAAATCCTTCAATAATTCCTTCTTTTGGCAACCAGTCTAGCTCTTCCTTGACCTCATCCTTAATGCTTAACGGTTTGTTCATAACTATATGTATTACCGGGCATAGATCGCCTTTAAAATGATCCTGTGCTGGAACCCATGCCATTCTCCTACTTTACCCGAGCAAACGTTCAAAAATTCACTAAAACTTAATTTTACTGATTTAGATCTCTTACGAGATCCACAATTGTACATAATTTCGTTTGTAAAATAACATTCTTGCATAAAATATTTTAAAGCTTAGTATAAAAATCACATTTAAAACAAAATAGAACACATTTCATACATTTGTACAATTTATAGCAAACAAATTAATTTGGTGGACTTTTAAAAAAAGTGATTAAATTGGTGGAGGATGAAAGGTTATATCTAAAACACAAGTTTTTATAAAACGGTTTCGAGCCCCTATTTCTACTTTTCCTGATCTTGAAAAGGTGATAAATTATCGCCTGATTAATTGATTTACAGCCTGATTCATGTACATGCCGTTTTGCGTGTCCCTAATAGCGAATCATAGCGATTCGCTATTGAGGACACGCAAAACGGCATTCATGTAGGAATTGCTACTTAAATAGCGATTCCTACATGTTCTTTATTTGCGAGTAGCAATTTGCTACTCGCAAATACTCCCCATTCATTCCTATGGGCCAAAAGGCCCATAGGAATGAATGGGGATTTGCGAGTAGCAATTTGCTACTCGCAACTAAGATAACGATTTTAAGGGTGCCAGGGGTGTCCAAAGGACGCCCTGTAGCACCCCTAAAATGCACTTTTGGACAGGTGTTGCGCACACACATGTCCAAAGGACATGTGTGTGTGCTACATGCAACTTTGAAAAATGCTTTTAAAAGCATTTTTCTGAGTTTTTGCTATTTACCGACAGGTCTGACCTGTCGGTAAATAGCGGCCCCAAAAGTCCAAAATCGCTATTTTGTTTTGTGTCATGAATAGCATTTGAGGAATCTCTATTAGAGATTCCTTAAATGCCATTCCACGCAAATATGCGAATTCTTACATAGCGATTTTTGCATTTGGTATCATGAATACCAAATGCAAAAATCGCACTCGCAAAGGGCCAGATTCTCAGAATCTGGCCCTTTGCGAGTGCAATTTACCTACATGAATCAGGCTGTTAGTCTTTTTGGGATGTTCTTTCCTCCTGTGATCTTCTTGGGATTTTGAGAAGTATAGTATGGGAGAGCCTTCATATGTAGTTTATTGACGATGACAGTCAAAGTTTGCTCAATATTCTTAATAGGGCTGAGAGTATGATCTACCAACTGAAGTTGATGACCGGATATTATTTCATTGATTATATTTATGGTTGAATTATTCCAGATTATGCGGCCCAGCTTGGAATCTACGCCTGACTCACCGTTCATCCGAGACAGTGACCATGAGGCAGACATCGAGGAATGTAGACTAAGATTCAGATGGAGTATCCCGTGGTCGCTATCGGGTGTGAATTGGGAGTCTAAATAATTGTATTTTGATATAGCGAGGGGCTGCATATTATATAGTTAATATGGAACTGCTGTGGACTCTTTTTCTTGTGTAGTTTGCCGGTATGTCATCTGGCAAGCCTACCATTTAAGATCACTCCGCTAGTTCTGATTGCTAGTTCAAGTAGCATCTTTTCTCTTTTGTCTGTTTTTATGGCATCAGGAAAAATTGGAGATGGAATAGCCCAGGCGAGTTCTTCATCTGTGATACTACGAGTTTGTATTGCGGGGTTGGAGATTTTTGCATTGAAGTCTCCTGGATTGAGGATTTGATGTCTGCCGCAGGACTCTAGTATTGAATCTATCTGATCGAATATTTTTGCAAGCATTAAATTGAATTCCGGTCCAGAAGGTATATAGAGGTTAAAAAGAAATATGATTTCCTTAGTTCGGGAACTTTTATTACCCGTATATGTCCTTATGCCTTGCACGTTTTTCCACCCCATATCAATTCTCTCAAAATTCCAGTTTAAATGTTCCTTTAGCAGGATCAACAAACCCCCTTTGTGTGGCATCTTTTCAACTTTTTTGCTAGAACTTCAAAAGAAAAATACTCTTTTTGGCTGGAATTTCCAAGTAGCCAGGTTTCCTGGAGGCAGACTATTGCTGGGGAGGTGTTAAGAAGACTGGATAGTTTTTGGAGATCCAGGCCTGCTTCGCTAAAAAGTTGGTTTTGTGTCTTGTCCCTGCCTGTTTGCATTTAGGTTATCCGCAAGCCAGGACCAATATTTTTCCTTTTTTGAATTTATAGTTTTGTAGAGATTATGATTCCGTATTGATCATTCTCCTTCTGTTATACTTATTGTTAGCTTGTCAATTTGCCTATCCGATGGACTTTGTACAGGTTTATTTTGATCAGAAAACAAGAAAATATGCTGAGGATCCCTTTGGGACAGTAATAGAGCCTTCGATAAAGGTTGTGGAAACTTTTGCCTAATTCCAATCACGTCAGATCCATACTTGTGAAGTATCTCTCGATCATTTAAGATAATTGCTGGAATAACACCAGACCAGAAGTCTACTCAGACTGTAAATACATCAGCCTTATCTACAAAGGGGATCAGTTTTAGATCAGAGGAAGAGAGCATTTTCAAGGGGGGAAGGGTATGAATGAGATTAAGTACCCTTTTCCAATTTAAAGAGTCATTTCCTACTGGGAAGATATCGGATAACTCTAAAGTTAGGTAGACGTCTTAAAATTGGCTCTATCATTTTCTCATTGCATTTGTATTAAGAGAAGTGGCACCCTGGTCAGGATAGCTTATATTCTATAGAGAACCTTTATTTATCAAGTTAGTTGCCTGGGGATTCAATTGTCTTAAGGCGCCTGACTGAGGGGAAAAGGGAGATGACCCCTTGTGGTTGTCATTGTCAGTGTTACTTAAAATATCCACAAAAAAACAAAAAAGGTCAGTGAAGAGGTAATGCTCAAAAGAGCAATGGAGGTGGATACGTCTTCCTCTAGTCAATGTATAAAAAACAAAGATCCACCCTCAGATTGATGTATAACCATGTCCTCCCAGACTATGTGTGTTTTCTACATTGGTGGTAAGCACAGTTGTGTTTAAATACCCCTCACACACCAAAAGGACCCTTGGTGTCATGCTTCATCATAGGGGTCTTCCCGCCACTCTGCAGGATGGGGCGTGCTATGACCTAAGACTACGCAGGAGCACTATTTTTTAAAAAACAAGACTATGTTTCGTGTAGGAATGTAAGTAGCAGGGTCAGGAATGAGTGAGAGAGTGAATAAAAAAATTCCTGGGTCTAGGGACTAAACAACTTTAATATTCCTTTGAGCTGGTATTGTTTAAAGTGGGGAGTAGGGTGGAGGTCTTTAGCCTTAATGGGCAATCCCTCCTATGTCTGTCAACATGTATCGAAGCCCTCCCCTGGCTTCTTTTTCAGGACCAAAAGGATCCCTTCTACGCTCACTGTATAATACAGAGCGATGTCAATAAGTTATCTAAAAAAGGTATCTAAGAAAAGTAGTTTATATACATGTCGTAACTACTATGTGGTGAGCATGCCAAATAGCCATGCGCGGTATACAAGACCCATTTATTTGTTCTCTTAGGAGATATTACCCCATGAGCCTTAAAACAGCTGGGAAGGGTGCCTATAGTCACACATACTCCAAGAATACTGCCTCTCCTCGATCTTGCCTCCACCAATGTAGAAAACACACATAGTCTGGGAGGACATGGTTATACATCAATCTGAGGGTGGATCTTTATGTTTCTTACTTAAAATATCTACAGGTGAATTTGTGACTTCTGTCTTTGCCCCTGTGCCTGCCCAGAGTCCTTGGGAAAACTTTAGTCTCCGGGGCTTTGCTTTCGTAAGTCTGCTGTTATTTATTTTCCTTATTTTTGTGCTTATGATTTGTGTCTTTGCAATTACTGATTCTTGTTTCGCGCAGTTGGATTTTTTTAGATTTTTGGGGGAAACTTCCTTTATTTCTTGAGTTTCTCTAGTATCCGACTGAGGATGAGAGGAAGCTAATTCCGCAGGTTGTTGCTGAAGATTTTGGTTTGTCACCTGTGTTTCTTTGCAAGTAAAGATTGAATAGAATTTGGAGGTGGCATTTTGTGAGCTGCTTCCCTTTGGTGTCTCAGAAATCTTTTTTGTAGAATAAATGTTGTCGACTTGATCCCGTTCTATGTTTTGTGATTTATTTCCACTAATTGTTTGAGTACCTCTTGTTTTTCTGCTTACTGGAGCTGCAACATTTTCTTTTGTCTGAGTGTAGTTGTCACTTAGTTAAGCTAATTTCTTTGTCTGATTTTGCATTATGCATACAGGGGGTTGGAGGCTTTTCTGATCTGTCAACAATTGAAGAACTGCTGAATGGGTTTCAAAGACATGATCTGAAGTTACTGTCAATTTGCCTAGTAATGCCAGGATTGTTTCCAAAACAGTTTGCAAGGAACACAGTGATTCCCTGACTGATGCTCTATTTTATTTGAGATCCGGTGACAATAACTTCGGAAAATCCGGGGATAATGATAGATCATCATCAGAGTCCAGGTGGTTAGTAGGCGTACTGTTAAACAGTTGTAACGTCTCCCTTGGCGTTTTTAGGGGACGGACTGTAATTACCGGACTCATTTTTATGTCCGGAAGAGTGAAGTCCGGCTCAGTTGTCGCGATTGTAAGAGGAGATTTATATTGATATTAGGAAACCGATTCCTCTGGACAAGAGTTAGACGGGGGTTCAGCCACCTCGGTCTGAGGAACTAGAGGCGGATCTAAGGACTCCTTCGTTATTACCTTGAGGCCCCTTTGTTCCTCTTGTTTTGGTGTTTAGTGAGCCTTAGTTGAGGATGAAGGGCAAGAGGGAAATGATTCTGGTATAGTAAGTGTTCCTGAAAGTGTTTCAATGTGTGCTGAACTGGTTTTGCTTCTTCTCTATGTTTGGGCTCTGCCCAATCTTTTCCTAAACACTGTTCTACTTCTTAATTTTCTGAATGCCATTTCTACACCGTAGATTTTTGTGCTGTCGGACGGCTGTAATCTGGTAATGTGTTTTTGAATTTCCTTTCAAATTGATTAAGACCTTCAGGCTCGGCCTTCGGGAAATGGATACTCTGGCTGTTTTCTAGTGCATTAGTGTCTGATAAAAGATACACAGCTCCTACTTCAGTATCACTTGGTAATGGCCCCTATGTAATTTTCCTTTTGAGGGGGCCTTCGCCAGAGAGTTGAGCTTCGCCAATGTAAGGCGGTAGCTACCGTCTAGACATGATGGGGGCATACCCAGCTCTCCCCAGTGTTTTTTTGTGTTCCTCGTTAAATTTATAATCAGACTCTTGCAGAAGTCCTGGTTCCTTTATGCCTGGTTACCGCTCTTGTCACCAGTGCTAACTGCTTTAGGGTTGGGGCAGACGTACATCAGTAAGTATAGTTAGGAGGTAAACAGTTTATACACAGCAGAATCCCCAAAATAAAGGCTGCTGGACTGTATTTAATGGTGACGGGAAAAAACGTCAATCAGGGATTCGAATTGACATTAAGATTACAGGTTTGGAACAATCGTCTTCTTCTAGAATGCGACACCCCTGTCCCAGCCAAATAGATCCTCAGTGTACAGTGAATCCAATATTTACACTTAGGCCCTACCTGTGGAGGACCAGTCGTGCAACACCTTTACTGCAAAGCCATGCTAGTTGCACCACCTTAGCCGGCTCGCTGGAGCGGGTGACTATTACCACTGCTGGGATAACCCGCACAGTCACTCTGGAGCAGTTGAGTGTGGTAAGATTTTGGTGGGGGCGCGGGTAAACTACCCCTGGGCTTCTGCTGTGGAGCTCCTGGCGGCAGGTCGCTGCGGCTCGGCTCTGCTTTGCTCCAGCCATACTCCCACCGTACACGTTGCACTCACCTACACGTCACTCAACAAAGAGCAGCAACCGATCTCTAGAGCTTCAAAGAGTCCCCCCTCACTGGGCTTAGGGGAAGAGGAGCTGCGAGAGGAGCAGGCCGAGGTACGCCACCATCTGTATCGGATGCTTTGGAGGCAGAGGGGGCGGAGTGGAGCGGGCGAGGGCCGAGTGAGGCGGAGAAGAGGTGCATTGAGCGGTCACGCCGACTCGCAGGCCGCACCAGCCTAATGCCAGCCGCCTCCGCGAGGACAGGCGGAACCGCAGCTCTGAGCTCCAACCAGGGGGTGCTCACCTCTCCACCCAGGGCTGCCAGGAGCTGGAAGCTCTGTTTCCCAAGTCCAGCTTCATGTGAAGCTCCACACCCGCACCTGTGTCTGGCCCCCGCAGGCAAGAGGAAGTTGAAGGGGGGAGCAGGTAGGTGCAGGTGAGTGCAGTGCCTTGTTCGCTCGCGGATCCGGGTCCTGCGTCACCAGAAACAGCAATCAACAAGCAGCGGAATCGGAAAGCGTCTGTCTCTACACATCTATTGTGAAAAAAAATCCTCATTTCGCAACAACACTTGATCAAGGCTTTTGGAGTTTAGCATGATTCCCAAGTTTCTCTGTTCCAACTGTCAGTCCTTTCTCTGCAACATATAGCTTGCCTTCAGCTTCTCTACATTTGAATTCAAATTTGACCACCAGTTACCCTACCATTGGTATGGGTGCCCATGTAAATCTCTCGGACTGTAAATCAGTTGGAAGTAAGTCTCCTGGGGTGTCCACAAACTCTTCTACCCATACTGATTTATTTATAATCATAAACAGTGAGCCAGAATCAGCAGTAATGTCAACTAACACCCCAACCAAGAGCACATAGGTCCGGATCTCTTATATATGTTCATCTCTAGTACATTGAACACTAAACTCAACACACACTGTGACTCAAATTCCCAATCATTGTCAGATGAAGATTCTGAACATTTTTCAATACATGTATCAGTGGCGTTAGATTTCCTTCCATTTTTTTTTTTTAATGTTTAAAGACCTTTATTGCATAGAATGTAGTTTACACAGCACTTAGCCTACAACCCCCGGGGGGCCGGCTGCGTAAAGCGCAAATCACATGAAATATTGGCGGGATAACACAGCCATGTGGCCGACAACCCTGGGGTCCGCCGGCGTGATACAACAAGAAGGAAAGAGAAATAAGTTGCACACATTATACATTGTATATCGCGATGAAGTAATAGGTCTGTGTTTTTTATTGTGTTTATAGTGTGACAACAGTTCTCTGGCATCAGAAACATGCTATCAGTATTTCGTGTTCTTGGGTAATTATAGGGAATAACCATGACAGTAACTGACAGCGAGAACAGGAGTAAGAAAAGCTAGATGTTAGTCGCATGTGATGCCGTTCAAGTGTGAATAGGTAGGTGGTGGTATAGCACACCAAGTCAAAGGAGCAGTCTCGGTTGGCGGCGGTGTCAGGAAGAGACCGCCATGGCCCTAGCCGGTGTGCCTGTTGTCCCTATGTATGCGTTGTCCTCCAATATCGGCGGCGTTAGTGTGGAGGTCAAGAGCAATGGTCACTACATAACACTGTCCGTCCGTCTCCGGGCGTCGCATTTCCCAGTCATATCCCCCAGGTCATGTGTATGGGAGATTGTGGCATATGGTTGCCAAATGAGTCTTAAGTGGTAATAGGAACATGATCACCAATAGCACATGCGCAACATGTACAGTGTCTCACCAATAAAGAGAGATAGGTCCTGGTCGTGAAACATGACCAGCGTGTAAACAAAAACGTGAACTATATCAGGGGAAAGTAGGAAGAGGAGGACAACGGAAGGGTGAAGGTGTCTGCGTGTAAAGAAGGAAGGAGGGTCGCAGCTATAGATTAGGTTCGATGGTTTGGGATCGAGATAAGACATGAGAGCAATGGGGGCTCGGGGGGGCCAGCACAGGAGCGCACAGGTGATGTCTCCCGAGTGTGGCAGTCACAACAACCACACTCAAGGCGCGGGGTCAGTTCTTGTCGTGTGGGAGAAGGGAAAAGGGTAGAGACCACTTGACCGTGTCAAGCGGGCTAAGAATTGCCAGCGATCTGTAGCGTACAGGGGCTGCGTGTGTGGTTCTCCTCATATGCATTTGTCGCGGCTTCTACACAAGGGTGCAAATCTTTGGCATGGGCTTGGTCACAGAGAGAAAAGGGGGAAGGGGTCAGTTGGCGCACGGGTGCTCCGCAACGTCTCATGCTAATGGGTTAGTCTAGGTGCAGGCCTGTTCAGGTGATACCCTGTTCCAAACTTGCCTCCTGAAATGACTTAAGGACGTCATCCCAGAGCTGTGCAATGGGGAATTTCCTGAGTACCGCCGTTTCCTCCCGATGTAATACTGTGCTTTCCGCCCGTGCCCAATTGGTAAAGGACGTGTACCAATGCCGGGTATGTGGCGGCGTATTGGCCTTCCATCGTTTGGTCAGGAGACGTTTGGCCGTGATCAATCCCAGGTCCCAGAACCTGGTCGGCACTTTTTTCAGCTTGGTGCGTTTATAGAGCCCCAGGATGCAGGCTTCCCACGTTCGCGGCACATTTTCGTTAGTGCTTTGTGTGAGCAGTGTCGTGATCTCGTCCCAGTATGACTGGATGGCGGGGCATAGTCACAGCATATGCAAGAGGTCCGCTCCAACTAGGGAACAGCGCTGACAGGCAGTGTCGGTGGTTGAGAAATACTTGTTAATTTTATCGGGAGTCAGATAAGCTCGGTGTAATATAAAAAATTGTATGATCGTGATTCGGGGATTGCGGGGGACATTAATCGGCCCAAGTAGCACCATCGCCCATTCTTTATCAGTCCAGTCTCTCCCTCTATCCGCCGCCCACTTCTCTCTCAGCTGTAAGGTGGAGGTTTGCGTGTGGGTCAGTAGGGCCTGCGTCAACCAGTGTACAATGTGGGAACCATTGCCCATAGTATGTAAGTATTGTATGAAGTGGTGCATTGGTGGCTCTTCAGATATGTCGCCCCAGGTGGCGGTCAGTGTGTGTATGAGGGACGCATGCAATAGGAATTGCCCAGCTGGGAGATCTGTGTTAGTCGTAAGGTCAGCAAAAGGAAGTAGGGCTCCATCCGTATAAATGTCTCCCAGGGTTTCCACGCCCGCCCGCGACCAGCTCTCCAGCACAGTCTCTGTCAGAACCCCAGCCACTCTGGGTGTGCCCAGCAGGGGGAGTATCGGGCCATACGGCGTCGTAGTTCGGGTGAGCCGCAGACATCGTAGGAAGCATCTGCGCGCCACTGCTAAGTGCAATTGGGAGGGGTAGGGGGCCCGAGTCAGTGGATGAAACAAGGTGCATATCTGCGTCTGGGTCCAGGTGGTGGCGTCCGTGGCAGTGTCTCCCAAGTTGTTGCCACTTAGCCATCCCGACACCCATTGCAGCTGCGCTGCTAAGTAGCACAGCTCCATATTGGGGACCGCCAGGCCTCCCGATTCAGTGGGCATATATAACTTCATTAGCGCCACACGGGCCGGCCTATATTCCAGATAAGACCACGGAGCAAGGCTTCTAGGTCGCGAAATACCTTGGTGGGGACATAGGATGGGATGTTGGCAAAATAATATAATAGTCGCGGTAGGACTATCATTTTTGTCAGTGCTACTCGGCTGGGCATGCTTAGGGGCAAAGTCTTCCAATAGCCTATCTGTGCACGAATAGAGGCAATCACCCGTATCAAATTTCCCTCCAGTATGTCTAAGGGGTTCCGGTATATGTGAATTCCCAAATATCGGAATGTAGAGGAGTACCACTGCAGCCTCTCGCCACCGAGATGGATATCGCTTTCAGGCGTATCTGGGCTAAAGGAGTAGGCTCCTGACTTGGACCAGTTGACACTTAATCCCGACATATCTTCGAAGGTCCGGAATATGTCAGTAAGAGATCTCGGGACAATGGTCAAATACTTAACATACAGGAGGACGTCGTCCGCGTAAAGCGATATCACATGGACACCGTCCGCCATCGGGATTCCCCACTCGTCCCCCTGAGTCCTGAGGATCGTGGCTAGGGGTTCCATGGCTAAGGAAAACAGCAGGGGTGATAGGGGGCAGCCCTGTCTAGTGCCTCTCCGCACTCGTCAGGGTCAGAGAGCTGTTTGCCTGTGCGTACACGGACCGTTGGCCTTTGGTACAGCAAGTCAACCATGTCACCATAACCACCCCCCAGGTCGTATTTTTCCATTACTGCCCTCAGATACGGCCATTCTACAGAATCAAACGCCTTTTCAAGGTCCAATACCAGAGACCCCGCTCGTGGCCAGTGGCGGGTGGCGTATTCCTGTATACCAAACAGGCGGCGAATATTATGAGAGGTGTGGCGCGTTGGAACAAAGCCATTCTGGTCGTGGTGCACTAGAGTGGGGACCAAGGGGGCTAGTCGCTGGGCCAGGGTAGAGGCGAGTATTTTATAATCCGTGTTCAAGAGGGCCAGGGGGCGATAAGAGCCCATGTGTGTGCCGTCTCTGCCTGGTTTGAGTATTGAGACAAGGTTGGCCTCATTGAGTGTAGGAGGAAGGGAGGAGCCATCCGCGGCCGCAGCATACATCTTCAGCAGCTCGGGAATGAGGATGTCCGAGCCAGCCTTATAAAATTCGGCCAGTAAACTGTCCGGGCCAGGGGATTTACCGTTGGACAGGTTGAAGATAGCGGCGCGAAGTTCCTCGGGTGTGAGCGGTGCCCCGAGTTCGTCCCTCTGTGCGTCAGTTAGGTGTGGCATTGGTAATGGGGAAAGGTATTCCGCTATGTCTGGATGTGGGACGCGGAGCCGGGAGCGATATAAGGCTCCGTAGTGGGTTGTGAATGCTTTGTGTATGTGGCGCTGTGTGTAGAGCAGCCCCCTCCCATCTACTCGTATCGCCAACACTGGGGCCGTGCGATCCTCCTGCGTTATCAGCCAGGCCAGTAGTTTGCCAGGTTTATCGCCTAGGTGGTGCATGCACGCTGAGTGGGCAGCATAATTAAGGTTGCGTAGGTGTTCTAGGAGGCGCGTGTGTTCCGCCCGTGCTTCCGACAGGGAGTCGCTAGCGCCATCGACTGCCTCCTGTTCTCGACCAAGCAGGTCGGCTTCCAGCCTCTGTAAGTCACCCTCTAGCTGTCTCTGCATGTGTCCCTGTGTGCCCAAGCAGTGCCCTCGAATCACCACCTTAAAGGCGTCCCACTCAACCTGGGGGGAGGACGCCGTATCAGAATTATCCTCAAAATATTGCGCGATTTGTGTGAGAAGGGAGCCGCGGAAAGCCGCATCTAGCAGGAGGGCCGGTTGAAGTCGCCAAGTAGGGAAGGCTCCCATGAAATGGTGAGGACGTGTGGGTTATGATCTGAGTGTGTGCGGCCCATGTAGCGTGTGTCTGCAACAAGGGGGAGGAGGTCAGCGGATACCATAAATCTATCTAAGCGTACATATAGATCGTGTGCACCTGAGTAATAGGAATACATCCTCGTCGCAGGGTTGTGTGCCCGCCATGCATCGTGTAGGTCCCAATGTGTAGCCCAGCCGATCAGCGCTTTCATAGCGCTGTGTGCCGGCGTGCCATCTTGAGGTGGGGAGGAGCGGTCTAATGCCGCGTCTAAGATACAATTATAGTCGCCCCCCAGGATCCACGGGATACCATGCCAAGCCGCCAATGTTGTCGAAAGTCGGGCAAAGAAGCCGCCCTGGTCAGTGTTCGGGGAATATAAGGAGGCCAGTACTACCTGTTGCCCATCCAGTCTGCCCTGGGCCACTATGTATCTACCATCAGGGTCTATGTGGGTGCTTGAGGCCGCCCAAGGGGTCCCAGGACGGACCCATAGGAGCGTTTCACGGGCAAAGGATGAGTACTCTGTGGTGTATAGTTGTCCACGCCACCTGCGGTGTAGTGCGCGCACTTCCGTTCTGTTCAGATGTGTTTCTTGTAACAGTGCTATATTTATCTTATGGCGCTTTAAATAAGAGTAGATCTGGTATCTTTGTGCTGGTGTATGCATGCCCCTGACGTTCCAGGTACATATCTGGATTTCAGCCAGGGTCGCCGTCTATGCAAGTCCTATTCTCACCATCCGACCCTGGTTCCCTAAGCGGAGCTCCCCTCCGACCCCCCCCGTCCCATCCCCGCCTCCAGTCCAATCATAGCTGCATAAACATTTGGTATTGACCCACGCAGGCGTAAAGGGGTGGGGAGAACAGGGAGCACAAAGAGGCTAAAAAAGGTAATACAACAGTAAAGACCAAAAGGTCGGCTGCCCAACATGCCGCCGTCCAAACACTCAAGTGAGCTGAATAAACTATATAGTACTAGGGGGTGCTAAGTGAATGGCACAAAAAGAGGTCAGGTAACAATATTGTCCACAGGGGGGGTATCGTCCCACCCCGGGCCAGTAAGGAAAGGCCTCATCCGGCAGGCAGCACCGGGCTCCAGCCCAATGACGTGGGAAAAGTGTCTGTCCGATGCCATAGGGTGAAAGGAAGGTCCGCGTGGGGGTTCTCACCTCCGGTGGAGCCGGGCCATAGGTCTCTAAGGTACATGCGACCACAGCAGAGGGAGAGTCGCCGTGTCGGCATAAAGCAAGTGCGTGTGAAGTCTGCAAGATAGTACTCACTGCGTCCCGTCGCTGCTTTGCCGCTCGGGGCAAGAGGGCCCCCACATCCGTCGTCATTGAATATCGCTCATATCGCTCATCTCAGGACGAGCGAGAACAGTGTGGGCACGGCAATGTTGTCCATGCGCCGTGGCGGGGAGCTCTGGGTTTCTCCTCAATCGAGAAGGTCCGCTGTTTGAGGCGTGACGTCCGGTAGGTCCGTGGACAATTGGGAGTCCGGTAGACCGTAGATGGCTTCGTCGTCACTTGGAAACATGTGTGGGCTGGCATTAGGGGCAGAGGACGGCGCTGGAGAGCCGCTGATTTCCGTGACTTTGCGCAATGCATCTCGTTGCTCCTGCAAGATGAAGTCCACTGGTGGGGAGTGTGTTGCCGTCTCTTGCGTGTGGGAAGGTGTGGGTGATCTGCATCCACGGCGCCGCCTTGAGCACCGTGTGCGCGACACCGTGGAGTTGCCCTGTGCTTTCCGAGGCATCTCAGTCACTCCGGCATCCAGTCAGGCCTCAACCTCCTCAGGGCTAGTGAAGAAATGGGTTTTGTCCTGCGCTACCACTCTTAATTTGGCGGGCAAAAGTAGTGAATACTTGAGACTAGCCTGCCGCAGCCGTCGCTTCACCACCAGGAAGGAATGTCTCTGTCTTTGCACCTGTACTGTATAGTCGGGGAAGAACATCACCGTGGTGTTATCAATCCGGACTACGCCGAGCTTCCTAGATTCACGTAGAATCGTGTTGCGGTTCCTGTAGTTGAGGATGCGAAGGATCAGTGGCCTGGGATTGGAGCCAGTAGGAAGGGGCCTCGTGGGTACGCAGTGCGCATGTTCCACCACGAAGTGTGGCGATAGTGTGCCCTCCGGTAATAGGTCTCTCAGCCAGCCCTCCACTCGTCGTGTGGGGTCCATCCCTTCCCATTTCTCTGGTATGCCAACCAGTCTGATGTTGTTCCTTCGCGCCCGCTCCTCCGCATCCTCAGCGCGTTCTTCCGAAAATTCTACCCTGTTGATGAGGTCTTGTATGCGTTTGTCCGCTTGGCTCACCTTGGGTTCCAGTGTCGCCACTGCTCCTTCTAAGGTCGTGGTGCGGTCTTGCAGTTTCTTGTGGTCGGCCCTGAGATGGGTCAGGTCTATCGCCACGCTGTCAATTTTAGTTTCCAGGGAGGTGCGAGTTTGTTGGAGGGATTCTTCCAGGCGTTCCATGACAGCCAGCACGTTGTCCAGTTTCGACGTGACGTGGTCAGTATCCATCTTGGGCGTCTGCTTGACCAGTTTCCCTTTCGTTGACGCGCCTCCGGTTCCAGTGCGTGTTTTCACCCCCCCAGACATGGGCCAGGTGTTGCGTGAGAGTGGTTTCTGCGCTTGAGAGGGGTCGTCACAGAGCGTGGCGTGCAGCACTAGTGGATGATCAGTCAAATCTTCAGGAGGTCGGCGCTTCTGAGGACAGGCCGGTCACGCGGCAGTGCCAGTTGGAACGTCAGCATGTAATTTTCGCAGCTCTGTTCTGCGGGTCCGGAGCTAGCGTTGGTGTCCTCCTGGGAGGTTATGGGACGGTAGGGCAGACGAGAAGCGCGCACAGTAGAGGTGCAGGCGCCTCAGTATGTCAACTTTCCGCCTGGCACACGCTGTCCGTCTCCGCCAGTGTAGTACTCTCAGGGGAGCGAGTGCCCAGTCGGAGGTACGTAGCACTTATCACCCAAGGGGCCCGTCGCTCCTCGTCAGCTCCCACCAAGATCCGCGATCACTGCCTAAAGGCGATGGCTACACAGGATTACAAGTCTCTGGGGGGGTGTCTCACCAGTGGTCAACGATGGAGGTCTCTCCTCTCCAAGCCGGGACATGGGCCAGCACCGGGCATATCTTGGTGTGCCACGGGGGTTGTTGTCTCCCAGTAGTCTATCTTCGAGGGCCCCGGTGTCTCCAATCTCGAGGGTCTGCACCTGCAGGGCGCTGTTTAGCAGGTGTCACTCCAAGCGTGTGGCAGCTCAGCCCCCAGGGGCCAGCAGCACACCAGCACGACTCGGGGGTGCCCCCCCGCTGCAGGTTCCACCGGTGCGCTGGAAGCGGTGGCGTGCGTGTCGGTGCGCCCGGCCACGTGCACAGCCCAGCCGTGGGCGTGAGATTCCTGTGCAGCCCACCGGGCCCCCAGCACCTGTAGCCCTCACAGAGTGCAGCGTCCCGTCGTCCTCTTCTGGCGTTAGGAGCCGTGTCGCCACCACAGCACTGCAGCAGGTGCACAGTGTCTCCAGGAGTCCGCCGCAATAACACTGTCCCGGCGGGGTAGGGGGAGCAATCCGGCCCATCTCCACGGACGACGGACGACGCCGGTTCCAGCAGGGGGCCGTGTAGGCCGCCACTTGAGGCCTGGTTCTCCAGTCGAGGCTGTGGCCTCACGTAGTCAGACACCCCAGGGCAGTGATGGGCAGGGCGGGTGTAGACTTCTAGGCGGTGTGCCTCTCCCCCGTCGCAGGTCCTAACGGTGTGCCGGATGCGGCGGGTGGCGCTCTGGCGTGTCCAGGCACACCTACGATGCAGCAGGATCCCAGCACGGTCCGCCCCGCGTCTCCGTTGTCGCAGCCGCTACAGGCCCCAGCACCGTCCGGAGCACGGAGCCGCCTCGCCTCACCAGTTCCACTGCAGCTCTTCAGGGCGGTGTGGTCCGATGGGGACGTAGCGCTGAAGGGGGGGCCGCCTCAGTAATACAGTCCTGGGGACGGGGGGAGCCACCCGATCGCCCCCCGCAGTCGCCGCAGGCCCCAACAGGGCATCGCGTAGGCCGCCACTTCAGGCCTGGCAATCTGATCAAGTCCACGGGCTCGCGTAGGCGGCACTCCGGGACAGCAACGTCCGGGGCGGCCGCAGTCTCCTAGGCAGTATCGGTGCGGAGCCAGGCAGGCGATCTGCCCCAAAATCGGATGGCGGGTGGGTGAATGTTGTCTCCGGTTCCGCCCGCAGTTTCAGTCTGCACAGGAGATTTGTAGCGGAGAATCGGCCCGGGGAAGGGGAGCTCAGATCGGAGCTCTACCCTATCACGTCTGCCTCTATTGCGTGCCAAGCCACGCCCCGTTAGGTTTCCTTCCACGACACATTTTTGCAAAAGGCCCCATTATACCACGATAGAATGATCCCAAGCAGGACAATGTTTATCATTTTCCAAATGCGACTTATTTCCACATCTATAACATGCATTCTGAATAGAAGAGAACGAGGTTCAAGTTTGTAGGCTCTCTATGACTTCTCTTTCAGTTTGATTACACTGTTACTCAGAGGCATTATTTCCTTGCATGACAATTTTGCAAACATGTTCTTTTTTTTCCAAATTAGCAAGAGTCACCTCAGAACAACTTTTAGGGCCTCATTACGACTTTGGTAGTCCTACAGCGGATGGTGCTAAGCACTGTCTGCTGTAGGAAGGACCGCAAAAGCCGTGGTGCTAATGCCCGCCAGATTAGGAGTTCAACCCTGGTATGGCGGGTGGTGCTGCGGCGGTCTAAGGCAGCTGTCTGTCTAGTTCATTTAAAAGCATGACATGCAGTCCCCCTTTCTCAG
The DNA here is from genome assembly GCF_964261635.1 of Lissotriton helveticus. Classification (NCBI taxonomy): domain Eukaryota; kingdom Metazoa; phylum Chordata; class Amphibia; order Caudata; family Salamandridae; genus Lissotriton; species Lissotriton helveticus. The sequence goes on along the minus strand of NC_136059.1, from coordinate 607,591,728 downwards.
AGCGCCGACTGTACCTTCCTGCATGGTGTGGCACGCATGCCCCACCATGCAGAAACTGCAGGTGCAAAACCAGAGGGGCACTACATGTGTCTCTACTGCATGCACCATGTGCCTCTCCTGTGTGCACACTCAGGCTCAGCAGGGGACACTGTTAGGGCCCCCTTTGTTGCCTCTCTGCCACCCTTTTCATGGCGGACTCACTGCAATGACTTTTCATTGCAGTGAACAGGCAACTCCTAATATGCTTGTCGAAGCCACAGCGGCACCACCAGAATATTAGCACTCCTGACAGCTGTGCGACCGCTGCAGGATCATTGATCCCAAGCCGTTGCAGCTGTCCTGTGGCGGTCCAACCGCCACACTCATAATACGGAGTGCGGCCCCGCAGTGTGGCGGTGGTCAGACTGCCACCACAGGTATGGCAGCCCTATAGACCAATGAACTCATAATAAGGCCCTTTACTTCTGCTTTCTTCAAAGTAGTCTCACCATTTACTCATAGCCTTTCTTGGACATTAGAATCATTGTTGTGCATTATTATTTGATCTCTTATGGGATAGTTGTGTTGATTGCCAAACTAACATGACTCAGCAAGTTTCTTAAATTCATCTGTCTAATCCTCAATCGATTTTTGTGCACTTTGTTTGCGCTGGAATAAATGTAAGTGACCGATAGAAATGCATACAAAAGGTGAAAAGTAGTTATCTAAATCTTCTATTGCATGAGAAAAAAATAATTCTTGCTCCCTAATTTTTTTTCGTTTCCATTTGCTCATAAATTCGTTAGCCTTCTGGGCCTAAAGTGTGCAAAATTATGTTTTTTTCCAAGCAGCAGCTAGTTCTTCTCCTAAGTCTTCTTCAATGGTCAATGTGTATTTAAAAACGCATGCCTTCCATTGAGGCTACTTCATAATTGGTTCACTAGGCACTAATAAAAATGCCTGAGCCGGTGTAAGAGAATAGGTTTGGACACACATGTTTAAAAAATATAAATAAGCCACAAGAAAGTGAGTACTTACCTACTGGTGTGTTCAAAATTGCTAAAAACGTTGTTAACGATCCTGTGACAAAAAAAATCTGCAGTATCAAAACAAGACATAGAAAAGAGATTCTCTATTAGAACATTGGAATGTTGGGAGCTCCATTGAAAACAATGGAGTGCTCTGGGCTTATAATGGCTGGTATAAGCCTGGAGCACCAACATTCCAATGCTTCTTTGTTCACAGCTCTGGCTGTGAACAAAGGCTTCAGGGAACCTTAGGGGATTCCAATCCCCTCACGCCCCCAAAAGGCTTTGTTTTTTTTGTTAGAACATTCTGTCCTCTAGTGAGAGAATGTTCTAATAGCCTTATAGCCCTTCGTAGATGGGCTATACCGCTATAAAGTCCCTCTCCCTTGTTAAAGGCCCTTGCCTTCGGCTCGGGGCCTTTAATGCTGGAGAGGGCCTTTAATAGCCGGTATACCCCTCTACGGCGGGATATAAGGCTATAGTAAAACACAGTGTTATTGCTTTGCCTGTAAGAATATCCGGTGTAGTTTAGCAGTAAAGACTGTTCAAAGATGGCAGCACATTGGGGTAATGTATGTTGACCTTACCTCGTACCTTGCAGGGAATTCTGTGGCAGAGAGCGCCCGCTATGGAGGAATGTGTGCGAGCACTTCTACGATATGTTTTATGTTAGATGAACGGGCTCGTGCATAGCAATGGCTGCGGATTTATTGTAGCTACCCCATTTACTCACTAATGCAGGTAGTCACACTGTCCCTAAAGTATGTTGTACTATCTGCATACACTCAAATGACACACATAATATATGTTGCTGTGGAAATTGCAGAGTCCCTTAATAAATCCAAGTACAGTCAAAACTGAGTGTGCTTCATCTTCCAGTCTCCTCATCACCATTCTATGAAGATGTAGGATGTAACTTTATTTCAGTGACAAAAACCCAAGTGACCTGTAGTAATAGAAGCAGCCTCCACACACCTCATCAGCCTCTCTCACTGCCTTCCATCTCGTAACCAAATTTTCAGAGCGAGGCTAAAAATGTGATAATCAATGGAATGCAAATGACACAACACATATGAAATACGAAGGCTGATTACAGCCACCAAACACATGACCATTTATTGAGCTATAACAATATAAGCGGACCCAGATTTCACCCAATGAGTGGTTATTTTCAGACTTAAGAAATTAGCTGATTTGCAAGCACAAAGATCAAGAAAGTAAGGAAACATATACTAGTTCCCTTTTTATCTAATAAAACAATTTCCTTTAGCGCTTCCTTGCGCTCTGTGTCCCTTTCCCCCCTCCCTCTCCCTCCGGACCGCTCTCGGCCGAGTATTGACGCCAAGGGCTGGTTACCGGTTCTTTGGCGGCCATATTGGGTGAGGATCAGGCAGGTGACGCGCTCTAGCAGCGCTTAAATTAGACGGCTATGACTCCACGCAGCGGACGCGTTCAGCGGACACGCCGGACCTGCGCCGGAGTCATGCCAGAGTCATGCCAGAGTCCTGCCCGTCTGAGCCCGTCGGCGCCCGTCCGCGTCACGGAGGCAGATGGCGGGCCGGTTGCTGTTGGATCTAGGCTCTCCTACTCGGCGTCTGATCTTCTGACACTGAGGAAAGGTATGGCCTCGTGTCGGGTGGTCTTTCCGGGGCGGTGCAGAGGCAAACTCAGATGTCCTGGGTGTGGATGGCTCCCAGGTAATTCCGCGGCGCGCGGGGCTCTTAGCCCCAAGGCCACTACTAACTATAAGTGTCTTTTACTTAATACGCACTCTTTGGGCAGACATGCTCTTGATATTTACGAGCTGCTAACTGTTGAAAAACCTGTCTGTTTAATGCTCACTGAAACATGGTTGGGTGAGTCCTCCAACCCTGATATTGCGACTGCTATCCCTCCTGATTATGTTATTTTTAGACATGATAGACCTATCGGGAGGGGTGGAGGGGTGGCGATTGTGGTCCGGAGACCTGCCACATGTGTAGTCACTCCTATGGCGCCCATCTCCGGTTGCGAGTCCTTGGCTTTCTCTATTGCCCTATCTTCTCATCAATCTTTTTCCGGGCTCCTGGTCTACAGGCCACCAGGTCAACGAGGGTCCTTTTATGAGGAGCTGCAGGCACTAACCTCGGCACTTTGCTTAAAAACAGAACATTGTATTGTGCTAGGGGATTTTAACATACATATGGAGGCTGAGCTGGACGGTGATACTACTAAAATCAAAGATGTCACCGCCCCCCTAGGCCTGATTCCCTATTTGTCTGTTCCGACTCACAATAAAGGCCACACGCTTGACCAGGTGTTTTCTACTCTTCCTCTTGTCATGGCCAGTCCCGTCCCTGTTCTCTGGTCGGACCATTTTCTGATTAGTTTCCAGATTCATGGTATCAGCAAACCCCTCTGTGCAATCTCTAGTCATGGCAGACATACTAGTCGGGCATACCATCGGGTGACCCCTGAGAGCCTGGCTAAGGCCTTTTTGGAGCATCCCTGCCCTCTATCAGGTGATCTTGAGAGGGATCTCGACCTCCTACAGAAGTGGTTAGTGGAGCGGTTAGATGAACTTGCTCCGCTCATTGCGCCCCGGACTACTGCAAGGCGGATTACTGCGCCTTGGTTCACGGAATCTCTTGCATTGTCCAGGCGTAATTGCAAGGTGGCAGAGAGGCTCTGGCGCCAGCAATATGATCCTGGGGCCAAGGCTGCCTATAGGGCTACTATTAAGGTCTACCATGCGGACATTTTGGCAGAAAAAAGGAACTATTTTTCTGCGAGAATTGAGACTGCTTCAAGTTCCTGCAGGGAAATATTTACTATTGTTAAGGAGTTTGTAACCCCGAAGGCCAGTGTATCATATCATGAGTTTTCTGAGCCTTGGGTGATCTCGATAGCTAGTTTTTTCACTACTAAAATTCAGCGGATTCAAGACTCCTTCTCCCTCTTGGATCCTAGTGTTGTTACCATCTCGAGGGACCAGCTGATTTTGACAACTGAACCTGGACCCTTTCTTTCTGAGTTTCCATCTAATTCTGATTCCCTCTCCCAGGACCTCCTTTCTAAACTTAAGTCAGGGTCACCTTCTGACCCCTGCCCTGCTAGTTTTCTAGCCAGGGCTGCGGAGGTTCGGAATCCATTAATTAACCCCATTCTCAATTTGTCTTTGACAAGTGGTATGGTCCCTATGGCTTGGAAACAAGCGATGGTTGTCCCACTCCTTAAAAAGTCTGGTCTTGACCCTGAGACCTTTTCCAACTATAGGCCGATTTCTCTTTTGCCGGCTCTCGCAAAGACAGTGGAAAAGCACGTTCATACTGTGCTCTCCACTTTTCTTGAGACTCATAGCTTGTTGCATTCCACTCAGTCGGGCTTTCAATCCAATCTTAGCACCGAGACGGCACTTTTGGAGGTAAATGAGGCCATCAAGGAAGTGTTGGACGTGGGAGGAAGTGCCATGTTGATAATGCTAGACCTATCGGCGGCTTTCGACACCGTCCCTCATGAGGGTCTCCTCAGCAGACTCCATGAGATCGGTCTGAGAGGGACGGTGTTGAGCTGGTTTAGATCTTATTTAGCGGGTCGCCGGCAGGTGGTCTGGGCCCCCCCTTACTCAGCCGAAGTGCCGCCTCTGGAGGTCGGAGTTCCTCAAGGGTCGGTGCGTAGTCCGACTCTTTTTAACATCTTTATTACCCCTTTGGCGGTGCTGGTGGAGTCTTTGGGGCGCAGATCGTGTCATACGCCGATGACACTCAGCTCCTTTTCACTTGTGGGAAGGGAGTTGAGTTCAACGGAGAGAGCATCCGTGTGTGTCTTGAGGCTGTTTTCGAATGGTTTCTGCGAAGCAGCCTCAAATGCAACCCTGAAAAATCAGAGGTGTTTTCCTTCAGGTGTCAGGCTGACCCGATCTGGCAGGATTGGTGGCCTGTGAACATGTCCCCGCCCACGTCCTCCTCTCTGGTTGCTAAGAACTTGGGGGTCAAAATTGACAACAGCTTATCGCTTAAGACCCAGATCCTTGGACTGACTGGCACTTGCTATGGTCTCCTCAAAATGTTACGCAAGTTCCTTCCCCTGCTCCCGCTTGCGCATAGGAAGACTACTGTGCAGGCTCTCATTTGTTCTAGGCTGGACTACTCAAATGTTTTATATTTGGGTCTTCCGGACTACCTATTACAAAAACTTCAGGTGGTCCAGAACTCGGCGGCACGGGCAGTTTTTGGCCTACCTCATCGCGTGAGAGCCTCGGACCTTTTACATTCCCTTCATTGGCTCCCCATCCGTAAGCGGATTGTTTTTAAAACACTCACGCTGGCGCATAAGGCTCTCCACGCTGTGGGAGCTGAATATATTCAGAAACGTCTTGCTTTCAACAAGCCAACTAGATCCCTTAGATCGGAATCTCTTGGTCTTGCCATTGTCCCTGCTATTAGGAAAGCAAGGGTGGGAGGTCGCTCTTTTAGACACTGGGCTCCCCAGTTATGGAACGCCCTCCCTCTGTCACTTCGCTGTACTTCGAACTTGCTGGCCTTTAGAAAGGGTCTGAAGACGTGGCTTTATGGACAATGATCTGCATGCCTCTCCTCTTCTTCAGTTTGTCCTCTGTAAGTCCGCTGTGGGTTAGAAAGCGCCGGGACACTCTTCGGAGTAGCCGAGCGCTATATAAGACACCCATAACATTAACATTAACATTAACAATTATCAAAGGATGGCACAAAACAAAATTATCATCTATGCTATGTAAACATTTTTACAAATGTGCATGTCACAATGTTTACTTCCTTTAATTGTTGCTAAAAATATGGTAAAAAACGCACAAAGTGGGTTGCTACTGGTCTAAATGGGCTAGAGAGTGTCTGCTTTCTCATGTGAGTGTGTGTATAAACTAAAGAGTGAGGAGAAAGAATGAGAATAAGAAAACCCATCAGCCCACCCACTGGCGGAACTTCATCATCTGGGATTTTTAAAGTAGGAACTGGTATCCACTGAGTAGCTCACTGTTGTTAACGTGAGTAAACTCCAGTAACGGATCCACCAGTGATGGAAAGCCAAAGATAAGTAGTGTGGAGAGCTGAGGGAAGAAAGGTTGCAGTGCTCGAAAAGTGTGTGCTAGTAGAACAGTGATATAAAATTGACTAACATGGTTCCTAAAAGTTTTATTCTGGCGGTCACCATGATGCCAAAGTTAAAAACAGAGGGGCCGATTAGGATGGCGGACGGACTTGCGTCCGTCCGCCACCCCTGAGTAGGAGGGACCGTCCGCATGGGCAGCGGCGGTCCCTCCATGGCAATTAGGATGTGACCGCCAGGGTGGCGGTCACATCCTCTATTTTTAACATTGCGGCGGGTGCAGCTTCAAGCTGCACCCGCCGCAATGTTAAAAATGCATGTGTTGCATTTACATGCACAAAGCGGCAGGCACCGCACGGTGCCTGCTGCTTTGTGTACGCAAATGCAGGGGGGTACCATAGGTACCCCCCATGTGCACCCCCCACCCCCCATTCACCCAGGGGGCCCGCAACGGGCCCCCAAAGTGAATGTCCGTATGCTTTTCCATGGCGGAAAAGCCGCCGTGGAAAAGCATACTTACACCAACATCATAATATGGCGGACGGTGTCTCATAGACACCGCCTGCCATGTTATAGCTTTTCCGCCGCGGTCAGAAGCCGACCGCGGCGGAAAAGCGGCGGACGGAATTCCAGACCCACCAGCCATCCTAATTTGGCGGTGGGTCTTTGGAGTCTCCGCCGCGGTTTTTCCGCATCCTCCAGGCCGGCGGACACTTCCGCCGGCCCGGAGGATGCGGAAAAACCGCCATCCTAATCGGCCCCAGAGTGTGGATAGTGTTTCAGCAAATACTGCTATCCTGATGGAAAGTTAACTGGTCGACATGTTTCAGCCAAAAAACGGCTTTCTTCAGGACCTATGAAAACAGCACTACTGCAACAATAACAAAAAAGTGTATGTTGTGAGGACTCCAAAACATGCGTGAATAACCTACCCTCTGCCAAGATAATGAGTGGTAGCTTCAAAAGTCATGGATGTAGAATCACTTCTCCTAGAAAAAAGTGTATACAGACACATAGTATAACATATGAAAGCAACAATTTGCAGGAAAGACATATATTAGCCAACGAGACATTGCTCATTCATTACTTTATTATTTATTCACTCACCCAAAATTTACTTGGGAGTGGCCTCACCTCGCCTGGCACTTGCTCAGGTAATGAGGCCACGCTATGAAGAAATGGAAACGAGAAATACCTTCAGGGTCACTTTCCTGGTATTGGTTTCCCTTCATATAAATCTCCTTGTGTTAAAAATGGGCATAGAAAAGGGGGCGGTACTCAGCTAGCCTAGCCAAGTAATGATGAACAATGTTAAATAAACAGAATTGAAAAAACCAGAAGCATGTGCACAGTTGCCTATATAAAGTTACCACATGGCCATTTTTGCACTTACAGGAAACTTGGGCACGAGAAAATGCATTGTGGGTGGATGGTTATACATCTTTTTTTGTCAAAGCACAGAGTTCCACGGCGGGAAGGGATAGGGGGGGCTTGTTGCTTTTAGTCTCAGTTAACGTAACAGGCACTATTAAGGAAATCCCCAGCTCCTCATATTATTTTCAGCTGGTGGAAATTCTGCAAAAAGACAATAACAAGATAGTGCTAATAAACTGTTATAACTCTGTGCAGGGGGGTCCTCTCAATTTTGTTTTAGAAGAGTTGTCTTCTTTTTTAATTAATTACATGTCAAAACAAACCACTTTTGTTCAACTCATACTGATGGGAGATTTTAATGTTCATTTGTGTGGGCTACATTGCCAGATTGAGGTTGATACTGGCCCAGAATATACGACTCTGCCACATTTTGAGCATAGCCTGAAGGGTATGGCAATGGAGGATTTGCTTTCCTCTAATGATTTATTTGAACCAGGGTTCTTAGACTTAAAGGAGCGTGTGGCTACATACAACGCGAGGGGAAGTGAATCGATCATCGATTATATTTTCATGTCCCCAGGTTTGCTCCGCTATGTATTGTTTTATAATGCCATAGTAAGTGGGTTCAGTGACCACAACCCAGTGTCGCTAGTCTTAGATGCTTCCATTGGTCTACGCAAAGGGGCTTTGAGGTCCACCGCTGTGAAGGATGTGAGGAGCATAGACCAGGGAAGGCGCCTTAAATGGTGCAAAGTTTGCCCTGAGGATTTCCTTGCCGTAATTGAGCAAAATATGGCAGCGGAATTTGGGATATGTAGGGATTCAGACATGGGGGGAGGGAGGTAGTTTGCGCTTTTGAGGATATTTGCGCTAGAGTAGAAAAAGAGCTTAGAGCTAGACTAAAGAGGGGACCTATCCCAGCTTTTGGTTGGTTTGACCATACTTGCTCCAAGGCACATTCTGCTCTGTTGGAAGCGCTTAAACAATCCCCTAGAGATAGGTCATTGGTGGCACACTTGAGGAAGAAATATGCAGTGGCAATAAAGATCAGAAAAAAGGCTATTAAAGAGGAAGCCTGGGATTCCTTGATGGATTCTGCTATCCTTAAACAAAGCTCCAAATTTTGGTCTATAATCAATAACCCTCTATTTACTCAATCTAACAATTCAGATATAGAAGTAAACATAGCTGAAGCAGAGTGGCTCAAACATTTTTCTAATATCTATGGGTCAAATGAAATGGTCGAGACATTTAGTATGTCTTGTTTTTCAACTTCTCCTCCAAAGCTATGTTTCATTAAAACTGAAGTGGAGGTTGCTTTAAAGGGTTCAGCTGCAAACAAAGCCCCCGGTCCAGATGGGGTTCCTCTGGATCTTTATAAGCTAAACCCAGGTATGTGGGCAGAGCTACTAGCAAATGTTTTTAACTGTGTACTTGAGGGGGGTTTGCCAAAAACTTGGGCTTGTTCAATCATTGTCCCTATTTTTAAAAAAGGTCAAAGAAGCGATCCCAAATGCTACCGACCCATATCCTTGTTGGATTCTTCTATGAAGGTTTTGGGCAAAGTTTTACTGGCAAGAATCAATAATTGGTCTCTGAATAATGACATCCTATCGGATGCCCAGTATGGGTTCCGCTCAGGAAGAGGCACAGAGGACCAGTGCTTGAATCTCCATCTGATAATTTCTAAATATTCTACAGTATCAAAGGGGTCAATCTTTGTTGCATTTATGGACCTGTCCACGGCCTTTGATCTAGTGAACAGAGCGCGGCTGTGGACTATGCTGTTGAAATTGGGCCCTGATCCCCCTCTTGTACATTTTCTGGCTGAACTTCACAAAGACCTAAAGGCATCGATCAGAATGGACCAAGAAGGTAATCGCACAGGCTGGTTCAAATCAAGCAGGGGTGTACGGCAGGGCTGCATCCTTGCCCCCATGTTGTTCACTCTATATATAAACTCATTGGAGAAAAACCTTTTAACTGCTACCTTGGATACACCGCGTGCAGGGGATACTCGCATCCCCGTTCTCCTGTACGCAGACGATGCTGCACTAATAGCTCGGACACATTTAGGCCTGCAGAGACTTTTAAATGCATTTAGTGAGTTCATGTCCTCACTTGACTTAGTGGTAAACAATTCAAAATCCCATGTTATGGCTTTTGGGGCTGTTAAAAACAATTCCAAATCGTTCTATTGTAATGGTGAAGTGATCACTAATGTCAAAATTTTTACTTATCTTGGTGTGATTTTTGATACAAAGGGTAGTTGGTTACCTCAAATTACAGCCAAGACTAAAGCAGTGAGGAGTTCGACAAATGCTATTTTAAGTTTTTCTAGGAGACTGGGAGGAAAGCCGAGCGGTGCTTTACTAAGCTTGTATAGGGCAAAAACTCTGGCAATAGCCAGGTATGGCGCAGGTTTGTGGGGCTATGTGAATACCGAAATCATTCAAAGGGAGGAAAATAAGTTCCTTCGGGCCTTATTAGGACTCCCTCAATCGACAGCTACATTTTCAGTTCACCAGGAGTTAGGTTTAGGGTATATCACCGATATCCTTTTAATGGCACCTATTCTCTTATGGATTAGGACCTGGATTAATAATAACCTAGGCTTAAACCATAAAATACTGTTGGACTGTCTAAAATTGGAGAAATCCAATAACATTGCTTGGCTGTCATATATCCATAGGTGCTCTTTGGAATAAGGACGCCCAGAGATATTTACTGCTCCCACGGGTCTGAAGAAATCTGATTTAAATTGGGTCAAACTCAATTTCTCGAAATTGAAGACCCTGGAGAGAGAGGATCAGCAACTCATTAAGCCCATGGTTAGAGCTCATTACCTAACTATCACCTGCTTAGATATGCAGCCGTACCTTGCTACAGTGAATACCCCTTTTCATAGGTGGCTTCTAGTAAAATTCCGGTTTAACCAGATTTACATGGTTCTGTGCGACAGTCAGGGTTGGTTTAAGCAGGAAGATGCACCTGTTTGTAATTGTGATAATTTTTCGCGGCAGGATAACATGCATCTAATGCTGTTTTGCTATTTTTATAACACGCCCAGACAGAAGTACCTGGTACCCTTATTGAAGGACAAAGCTTTTCTCCAGGCAAAACCAGCCCTCCTATATCTCCAACTGTTGGACTCACCTTTGGTCATGTTTAGCGTGGCAAGCTATCTTGTTGCTGCAGTTAGGACTAGGAGGAGGCGATTGAGAATGTAACTTGGGGGTACTCTTTGGAAGATGAATTATGTTCCTTGTATCTGCAATTTTGGCTAATAATTACCTTCTCTTTTAAGCTGTTTTTAAATTGTTTTAAACCGTGTACATAAATGATAATTCTATATGTAATTTTTATGATATCAAATTGTCCTTTTTTATTGACTGTAGTATGCTTTTATGATTTTTAACTAAATCGAATAAAGTGGTTTTTGACTTGACTACTAGCACACACTTTTCAAGCACTGCAACCTTTCTTCCCTCAGCTCTCCACACTACTTACTTTGGCTTTCCATCACTGGTGGATCCGTTACTGGAGTTTACTCACGTTAACAACAGTGAGCTACTCAGTGGATACCAGTTCCTACTTTAAAAATTCCAGATGATGAAGTTCCGCCAGTGGGTGGGCTGATGGGTTTTCTTACTCTCATTCTTTCTCCTCACTCTTTAGTTTATACACACATTCACATGAGAAAGCAGACACTCTCTAGCCCATTTAGACCAGTAGCACCCCACTTTGTGTGTTTTTTACAGTTAGAATAGGGGATAGGGTGCTTCTTGGTCAATAAATCATTCCCCCTTGCAGACCCTCTTCTCACTTTGTGTTTTTGTTGCTAAAAATATGGTGACATTGAGGTTATATTTAAAGAATTCTTGTATCATTGTTGCATTGTAGTGTCTCATACAGTTCTGTATTATAGGATTGACTATGATATGAACCCTTAATATAGTCTTTCAGGCTCTTCATCACCAATAGCGCGCATGTGCATTACCCTACTAATTACTTCATAATTACTGATGAGCCTCCTATTATCCTGCATTCTCCCACAGGTCATATCTGTAGATAATATTAAAATTTCTACGATATAGATCAGTAGACTGAATGTTGCTTAATATATTTGATTTAATTATGTTTGATATTTATTGTGTTAATTAGGTAATACTAATCTATTTTCGCTATATGTTATTTGCCGGCTGTTAGGTTTGTAGGGGTATGTGATGAGAAGTTAATTAAGCCACAATTAATTTCCAAATATTATCAATTGTTAAATAATTATTTAATTGGTTTTTAACTTTGTAATTCATGGAACACTTTTATAGTCTGGCCTGCTAGGCTTGTAGGGGGTAAACAATTTATTAATATTAGTAAACTATTTAATTGAATTTCAAATATGTAAATCATCAACACTTATTCATTTTAATAGTATTTTTCTTGCAGGCTGCTAGGTTTGTAGAGGTCTAGGCTGGGAAGGTAATTAAGTAATGATTATTTAGCAATTCATTATTAATTATTACATTGATTTTAGGAATGTAAATGATAAAATTCTTATTCTGTTGTTATGTGTTAGATGTTGGCTGCTAGGTTTGTAGGGATATAGTGTGGGAAGTTAATTATTAAGTGAATAATAAAATCCATTGTGTTTAGTGTTCTTATTACACACATATATATATTTTTCATGTAAGTCAGTACATTTTATATTAAGAGTTTAATATTTTCTACATTCTACATTAATGGTGTTACTTACATATGTACTGTGTTTGAAGTTAAGTACTTTCCCTACTGTTGTTAAGACTGCAGAAGGAATAGTAAAATTAACCATGTTGCAGTTCAACACTTTCCCTACTTTTGCCCTGTTTGGAGTGGAAATAGTCAATTTTACCACTCTGAAATCTAACGCATTGCCTACTGTTTCACAGACTGGAGTGAGAAGAGTAAATAATACCCCTTCAAAGTCCAACACTTTCGCTACTGTGGCGCTGCTTTGAGTTGGAATAGTAAATTGCACCCCTCCGAAATTCAACACTTTACCTACTGTTTCACTGACTGGAGTGTGAATAGTAAATTTAACCTCTCTGAAGTCCAACTCTTTCCCTCCTGTTGCACAGATTGGAGTTGAAAATGTAAATTTTACACCTCTAAAGTCCAAGTCTTTCCCTACTGTTCCACTGACGGGAGTAGGAATAGTAAATCTAACTCCTCTGAAGTTTAACACTTTCCCTACTATTGCGATGACTGAAGGCGAAATGATAAATATAACCACTCCGAAGTCCAAAACTTTTCCCTACTGCTGCATAAACCACAGTGGGAATAGTATATTTAATATTGTTAGACTTCAATAGTCTTCATAATATTGGTAAAATAGATTTTATAGAATTGTTTATTTTTTATATGTTCTATTATTAGTTTATATTTTTTTTATTTATTTCATTGCCTACATTAATTATCATTCTTTCTCTCATTGAATTGCTTCTATTTTTATGGTTTTATATTCACAGAAAAAAACAAAGGTTACGGGGACGTTATAGTTAGGCTTACATTTCACTCGTAGAAAACCTGAGAAATTTATAGTTAGCTGAGCTAACTAACTCGCCCCCTGCATGGCATTGCTGATGACATCACATATTACATCACTCATGACATGGTCAGTGATATCACCAATGACATCGCTGATGACATTTAAAATGACATCACTGATGACATAATTCAGTAACTGTGAGTGTTTTTAAAATATTAATGAGTGTTAAATATATATACCAAGATGTTTTTATGAATCAGTGGGTGTATGAATGTTTGTATCGATGCTTCAGTAGGTGTTTGGCTGACTGTATAAGTGAGTGATTAGGTGTCTCAGTGAATGTATGGGTCACTGACTAGTTTGTCTGAATGTCTGTATCAGTCTGTCAGTTGGTGTTGAAGTCACCGTATGGGTTGGTGAGCGGGTATGTGAGGTGCTGTATGGGTGATTGAATTGCTGCGTGAGTAGCTGTATGAGTGTATGGGTGTCTGTGTGGTTGGGTGAGAGGGTGTGTGACTGCCTGCATCGATGAGTGAATGTGCGAGTCAGTGGGTATATGGGTTAGTGGCAGTCAAAGAAGGGTTCCATAAGTGATTGAGTGTTTCTATGGCTGTGTCAGTGAGTGAATGGATGTGTCACTGGTACATTGGTGAGTGAATGGATATGTGAAAGGCAGTATAGGTAACTGTTGGAGTATATCAGTGACTATGTGAGTGACAGATTGTGATAGTGGCTGTATGGGTTAGTGAGTGTGTGTATGAGGATCTGTATGGGTCACTGATATATGTTAGCATCTGTATAAGAAGAGGTGAGTAAATGGCTGTCAGATTGACTCTAGATAAGAGAGTACGTGTGTGAGTAGCTCTATGAGTGACTGACAGTGTGTGAGTGGCTGTATGGCTGTATGAGTGGATATAACAGTGGCTGTATTAGTGAGTGAGTTGGTGTATGAGTGGCTGTATAGGTGACTGAGTGGATGTGTGTCTAGACCTATTAATCAGTGAGTGGATATGTAAGTACTGGTATGGGCATGTCGATGATTTCAAGAATGGTAGTCTGGAATTTGCAGTGGTTGTATGAAAGGTTACATGGGGTGAGGGGATGATTCTGTGGATGATGTCAACAGTGATGTCATTTGAGATGTCATCAGTGATGTCACTGACAATTTCATGAGTGATGTAATATGTAACGTCAAAAGCAGTGCATTGCGGGGATGCGAGTTATAGTTAGCTCATCTAACTATAACGGCTGAATTTCTCAGGTTTTGTACAAGTGAAATGTCAGTTTAACTAGAACGTAACCTTTGCTTTTTTCAGTGAATTTCTAAGTTTTTTAAAATGCTAACACCTAATTATAACGTCCCTGAAACCTGTGCTTTTTTCAGTGAATTTCTAAGGTTTGTTAAATGCTAATTTCTAACTATAACGTCCCTGAAATAAAAAAATTCAGTTAATTTCTAAGTTTTTTTAACTAGCAGTCACGTTTGCAGAGTGGTGGAGAAAGAAGGCTGGGCCGCCAACCACCATTCAGGAATTCGACTGCGTAGGACTTACAGGACCTACCAGGAGGGCTTCTTGGCACCCAAGGACCCTCAGGAGTAAAGTGGACTTCATCCCCAAACCAGTAATGCGCCAGGAGGCATGTTTGCAGAGTGGTGGAGAAAGGGGGGCATTGCCTCTGAAGACCTCTTAGCAACCCCCCTGCGTGGAACCTACAGAAGGTAACAGGTGGGGTAGTTGGACCCCAAGGACGTCCTTGGGGGCCAACTACCCCTGCTATTACCTCCATTAAGTCCCACACAGCAGGATTGCTGAGTTCTGATACCAGGCCACACCCCTTTGTCCACCATTCTGCAAACCACTTACTGGCGCACTCTTGATTGGAGAATAATGTCCCCTTTGCTGCTAGGGGTCTTTGGGGCCAACTATCCTACCTGTTACCTCCAGTAAGCCCCAGACAGAGGGATTGCTGAGAGGTGGTCGCAGGCTACGCGCCTACCTCCACCACTCTGAAAACACACCTCCTGCGCCCTCTTCGTTGGAGCATGAAGTCCCTCTGCCTCTTGAGGGTCCCTGGGAGCAAACTAGCACTCCTGTTTCCTCCAGTAAGCCCCACATAGTGGAATTGCTGAGAGGTGGTCATAGGCCAAGCCCCCTTTCTACACCACTCTGCAAACGTGCCTCCTAGCACACTTCTGCTTGGGAGATGAAGTCCACTTCAGTTCTGAGGTCCTCAGGATACAAGGGGAGCTCATCACCCCACCAGCAGTACGCCAAGAGGCGTGTTTGCAAAGTGGTATAAAAAGGGGAGTGGCCCCAACCACCTCTGAGCAATCCCACTGTGTAGGGCTTACTGGGTGTACCTGGTGGGCTAGTTGGCCCCTAAGGACCATCAGTAGTGACGGGGACTCCATCCCCCAACCAAGAGTGCGCCAGGAGGCACGTTTGCAGAGAAGTGGAGAAAGGGGGCAGGGCCTCTGGCGAGTTGCGGACTTCCTTTTATATTTTTATTTTTTTTATAAAAAAAAAAAAGGTATGTGGGTGCTGCCGATTTCCCCATCCCCCGGGGCTAGGCCTTTGTTAAAAAATGTTTTTTAAGGGGGGCCTGCCCTGGCCATTTTTGGCCCCGGGGCCCTATCCCCCGGTCCAGGCTATTTTTTTCATTTACATTTTTTTAAGGGAGGGGTCCACGCATCCGCTGGGGATTGCCACAACGTTGGTGACCACGGAGGGAGCCCCAAAGCCCCTGTGGTCCCAGCTGGCTCCCCGCCTCCTGCAGGAGCCGGCATTGCTTTTTGACAAAAGGAATTGCTAACATGCAGCTCCCTTTGCCCAAAAGCAATTCTGCCTCACTTCCATGAAGCGAAGCAGAGTTTGCTATGGCACTCCCGCCATGCCATAGCAAGCTGCAATGTCATGGGGTGGGCACCCCGGGACATTGCTGGAGCCGGCCCTGGTGGGGGCTGGCAGTCCCCAGGGCCATGGAGGGCTCCTGGAGGGAGGCCGTGCTGCCCCCTCCCATCATCTCTGTGTCCCCAGGGAAGTTGAGGTCCCCGGGGCCATGGGGCCACAACGGACCCCCGCATTTAATCAATATGTGCCTTGGGGAAGTGGTGGTCCTCAGGGCTGCGAGGGGCGCATGGCCCCCCACTTTTATTACATATAGCCCCAAGGAGGTGGTGATCCCCGGGGCCACGAGGGCCCCCGCATCTATTTATATATGTGCCACCAGGACCTGGCCCACCCGGGGGACTTTGTTTTTTTAAAAGAAATCGGCATGATTCGCAAACCCTACGTGACTCCCGCTGAAATTAGTTTTTTTAATGCTTTTTTTGGCCCTGGGGGTCCTTGTGGGAGTGTTTCTACCCTGTGCCCTTTTCTTAATTTTTCAATTTTTTTTACATTTTCCTTGTGACTCTGTTCAACCGAGTCACAGGATGGCTGTCAACACTTCCTTATTGGAACTGTTGGCAGCCAATCAGATTGCAGGCTCGAGATCAGGAGCTTCGCGGATCCTCAGCGGGGATATTTGTATATCTGAGAAATGTTTACATTTCTTAGGAACTACTGAACGGATTTACACCATTTAACAAAAAGAGTGCTTTATGAACCAGGAGCTATCTTTTTGCCATATTTGGTGTAATTCCGTTCAGCAGTTCGGGCTGTAGCCATGTCTAAAGTTTCCTATGGAAATTAACATGGAGAAAATGCGTTTTGGGACCCGCCTTTTTCTCGACCCCCGCTTCACGAATCACCCTCAACTTTCAACACAGGAGCGAACTTGACCGCCCCATTAGTTTAGAAAATTTCACGAAGATTCATTAAACGGCGCCAAAGATATTGGCAAAAGTAAAAACGCTTTTTGAATAGAAACAAGGTCCTAACTGTAACACTATATATATATATATATATATATATATCAAACGCTCCGCTACTTCTCTCACGCTCTGGAGTCACACCAGCCAGGATACGAAGTACACGGACACGGACCAGTTAAGTGCTTTCGTTTTTTATTTTCTAGTGCAGGGTAGTCTCATAACGTTTCGGCTCACAGGAGCCTTGTTCACATGACAATGTTCTAGTGCAAGGTTTGCCCTTATAAAGTGCCAGTGATAGGTTCATTAACGTCACATGTGAGGGCTGTGTATGGACATAGAAAACATACTGAGCTTCTATAGCAGTTATGTTTCTAAAAACATTATTTAGTTGCTTTATACAAATCACTGTAAAATACCAGATTAGCAACAAATAACCGTCTAGCAATAAATTAGAGTGTTGACATTTATAACATCGTGGGTGAAACGAGATATCACAGTTAAATACATTGTACTAGTAGGCTGTATAATTCACACTTCCACTCAACTCTGGATACAATAATATCTTAATTAGTCCTAAAAATATATATGTATATATATATATACACACCGATATCATTTACACTTCTCATCCTGCTAGACCAATAGATGTATAAAGTGCATATGCAAAATTCTTGATGTGCAAGTGTCGCTTTCAGTGCGGTTATTTGTGCAAAACATCGCATTAGTGCAAAATAAATCCGATCAGGAATACTGTTCCCCATCTATCTGTACAAAAACGCTAAAGTGCAAAACTAGTATGGTCAATATTCATAGCAGCTGATTGTGCAGATATCCTCCGCCTGTGCAAAAAATCGCATGGCTTCAAGTAATTAAAAAAGTTCATAAGGACAATGTAAAATATCGAAGCATAATTTTTCAACACTAAATAAAACAATCTGAGTCAAATACTTGCTTACTATTTGTATCCGATGTTATTTTTAAAAGATGTTAAAAACAGCCTAAAACTCGTTCAACCCCAATGTTGTCAATCACCCTTTAAAAGCCCAGGGGGTCAATAAAATGCTTTAAACCTAAAAGCCCAGGGGGGAATCTCATTATGTACATACACTGTGATAGAAGTGAATTAAGTGTCTACTCAATGATCAACAAAGGACTGACCGGGATTGAGGCCCCGCACAGTCCATCTACTTTCTAAAGTGCCCTTCAATAGTGAAAATCAATATTTCAAATATAAGTAGCAGCAAAATCAGTTTTTTAATTTTGGGTCCCAACAATGTCTCTACCTCCCTCGTCCTCATGTGGTCCCTCCCAGCCGGGTGGTTCCTACTAATGAGGCTTACAGAAGGGAGACATTGTGTATTCTGTAGTTGTTGAAAAAAACTCTTATGGTAAACATGTATAAAGATCCTCGGTCACATTGAGGCCCCCAGGAGTCTTGGTATTAAGCAACAGGATATATTTTGTTTCCAGCTTTCTCAATTTGGCCTCTCTGTCCCCTCCTCTTCTACTGGCATTCACTGAGTCAATCATCTAATATTTCAGGGTAGCATTGTTGCTTTGATGGTATTCCCTGAAATGACGAGCCACCGGATAAGTGTTGCCGCCATTGGTGATTGCACGTAAATGCTGAAGGATACGTTTGGAACAGCATGTTTGGTGCTGCCCACGTATCTTAATAGGCAGGGACATTGCAGGATATACACCGCAAATTCAGTCTTGCAGGTTAATACCTGCGTGATGCGATGTTGGAAGTCAGCAAACCCATCCCTGTAGGTCTTAGTGTTTTCTCCATGGAGGCAGGCCTTACAGGTTTTACACCGATAAAAGCCCTTATGTTGTTGCCACCAAGCAGATTTGACATAGGGTTCTGGATTGGTTTCCACCAGATGATCTCGTAAGGAGGGTGCCCTGCTATAAGTTAAAGACACTCTTTTAGGAAAGGTGGTACCTATAATGGCATCATTGGTTACCAAGGACCAATGTTTGTTCATGATCCTATATATCTGCTGATGTTGTCTGCTATATCCAGTGATTATCCGGAAGTTAGTACTCTCCTTTTTCTTCCTACATACCGTCTCTATTATGGCTGTTGCCTGTTGATCAGTTTTCTTGGTCAATAGGTCCTCCCTAGGTAGTAGCATAGATTTCTCTTTAGCTTTATGGATCACCTGGCTTGAATATCCTTTTTCCAGGAAACGTATCTTGCTTTCCTCCCGTGCCCTCTCTAGGTCAGTTGGGTTGCTGCACACCCGCCGTAGTCGTAGCATCTCCCCATAGGGGATGCTAGATACCAAGTGTGCAGGGTGTGCACTCGCAGCATGCAGTATGCTGTTTCCAGCAGTGGATTTTCGGAAAATTCTAGATTCTAGGGGCCCATCACATATGTACAATTCAGTATCCAAAAACGTTATAGTGTCCTGACTTAGGGTAGCAGTGAATCTCAAGTTTAATTCATTATCATTAATGTCATCAATGAATTTTAATGCTTCCTCTCTGCTTCCCCTCCAAATAACCAGCAAATCGTCAATGAAACGATACCAAGCAACTAAACAGGACCAGCTCCTCCCAAGCCCCCATGTGCAGACATGCGAAGCTAGGGGAGAAGCTGGCCCCCATTGCCACTCCCTGTAATTGGTGATAAAGTTGTTGGTTAAATAAAAACACATTATTGTCGAGACAAAATTGCAACATATTCAGAAGCATCACATTATGATCATTGAATTCTGGATCCCTGTTTGATAAATAATGTTCGACTGCTCTGATGCCGTCACTGTGTGCAATGCTTGTATATACAGGGATGACACATCCAATGCTATAAGCCAATCTCCTTTAACCCATTCCACGTCTCTTATTTTTGTTAAAAAATCCCCAGTGTCTCGTATGTATGATCCTAATTTGTGCACATACCCCTGTAAAAAATAATCAATATAGACAGAAGTGTGTTCAAGAAGGCTGCCTCTGGCAGAAATGATGGGCCTGACCGGTGGGTGTAGGGAATCTTAATGCACTTTGGGGATGAAATATAATATGGGCGTGATGGGATTGTCAATTTTCAAATATTTGAATTCAGCCTCGCTGATCAGCTAAGATGATTTCCACTTGAATAGTTTCCGATGGTATTCAGTTTTAATTGATGTCAGTACATGAGCCTGTATACGTTCATAGCAAGTTCGGTCGTTTAGCTGAATATATGCTTCTTTGTCATACTCTGCCTTAGTCATCAGGACTACATTTCCCCTCTTGTCACTGCTCCTCACTATTATATCTTTATCCTTGGATAATCTGGTAGTAAGGGCTGTGTATTGTTGTGATCGTCCATCATATTTTCTTTTTGTTTTTCCTGTATTTTTTAGAAGTTCTTTCAAATCCCCAACCACATTCTCATGAAACATATCAATGTTGTCTCGTGGCAAAACAGGGTAAAAGGTTGAGGGTGGCCTGAATTGGGTGTTCGATGATACTCTATTGCCCCATTGGTCAATCTCATTGAATTCATTTGTTACCATGTTCGACTCCTCATAGCCTGCCCCTTCAGTTTCCCAAAGTTCTGTGATAGTTTGTGTGCCCTGAGATACATTAATTGTATCACTGTTAGCAACAGTTAAGTGTGGTGGAGTATTTTTTGATTTTTCCTTTAGCGCATAGAATTTTCGAAGTTTTAACTTCCTCACTGCTTTATAGACATCGCATCGCGTTGCAGGATAGTTTAAAATCACAGGGTGCGGCAAAAGTAAGTCCCAATTTGAGAATTTCTTCTACCTTTATCGTTAATTCAAGTGGTGTTAAATTTACAATTGTGCGATTACTAGTTCCTTGTATTCCTGTGGGGTGACAGGTCCCTGTCCCCTTTCACCTCTTCTTTTCTTTTGATACCCTCCTCTTGGCCGCCCTGTACCTCTGGCGCCGCCGGTAATTTGCCCGCTGTTTCCTTGTCCAGACTGTGTGCGGGGCCTCAGGGTTTTCAATCTCTCCTGGCATAAAAAAGTGATCTCTTGGCCTGGGGAGGGTTTGGGGATTCCTTACGCCTGTTCCTGCCTACGGCGGTCAGAATACGATTCTGCTTCTAGGTCAGAGCTAAGAGTGGAATTAGAGGAGTCAGTTTGCACATTTTGCCTCTGTTTCTGCCGAACATTTTTCACTTTGGGTTGAGGTTTTACTGCGCCTCTGCGAAGGGCATCGTATTTGCGTGAGAACGTAAAGATTTGTCCCAGTTCATAATCGCTACGGTCCCTTTGAAATTTATATGCTTTTCTTTCAACAATTTTCGCTTCCTCTTTCTTGAGGCGCTCATTCATTGCTTTGGCTAATTTTGTTCTTTCCTCTTCCTCCCCTAAAGTTTCCAGCTCTGGCGGTCGCCAGTAGGTAGTTATAGTTAGGATTGGCTACCATAGGAAATCCGCAACATTCTATTGGGAATAACTCGCCGGTTGAGGAATTTGTGTGTAATTTTCCAAACTTTTGGCCAGCTCCGCTCCGCTTCTTCCCTGGAAGTTTCGGGGGGATTCGTGAAGTGGGGGCTGAGAAAAAAGGGGGGTCCCAAAACGTGTTTTCCCCATGTTAATTTCCATAGGACGGTCTGACAAGTCTACAGCCCGAACCGCTGAATGGAATTACGCCAAACTTGGCAAAATTGTAGGGACTGGTACGCAGATGTGCCTTTGCTATATTTGGTGAATATTGCTCCAGTGGTTTTCTTGAAAAAAACTTCAAAAACACATATATATCTATAGGCGCGCTCCGAGCGCTCACCGGTATGCGTACCGGGGAGCGCACCCGGCGCGCTACGGGAGTGCGCGAGCGGAAAGCTGATTGGCTGTTGGGTGTCTGTCGACATTCTAAACAGTCCGGAGAGTCCGCCATCTTGTGTCTCGGTAGAATCGAGACACAAGAGGTGAAAAAGAAAGGGGGAAATAATTAAAAGGGGGCAGGGTAGATACCCCCTGACCCCCTAGGTTTTCAGAGGGGGGCCTTTTTTTTGTAATGTTCGCGGGGTAAGCGCTGGGTGCGTTCCCAGGTGCGCTCTCCGGTACGTGCACCCTGAGCGCACCACGGGGATAAACAGTGTAAAAAAATAGAGTAAAAAAAAATATTTGAGTGTTTAGAGGTAAGTTAGCTCTGAAAAGAGCTGTTGTGTTATGTTGGTGTTTTTTGTACCTACAAGTAGGTACCAATGCAGAGTCTTATATTCAAGAGGAAAACTCTATTCCCCTCATCTGTAAAATGCACACCTTCTCTCCTATACATGCCTTGCATGTTGTAACGCAAGTTGTTGTGGTAAATGGAACCCATACCATAGTCTCTGAGGAAAGCAGAAACAGTTTTATTTACATGTTTCCTTGCTTTCTCAATCTGTGGACAAAATTGGTTGGACCAGTTCCATTTTTGCCTTTGGCATATATTAGAAAATACCAAGGCAGTTTTTGGAAAAAGTGACATCAATTGCCCAAAGATGTCCTTTAAAAGCATTTCCAGGGGGGCGTGGCCAAGATGGCGGGCTGAGAGGACGCACTGACCGAGAGCTCCCATGATCCTGGGCCCTTAACCCGCTGAACCCCGCTGATCTCCCCCCGACAGCACGAGGATCAGCCCCAGAAACAGGCCGGCGCAAAGTAGCGAGGCTTGAAGTGCAGAGTGGACCGGTGGTTGCTGTAACAGGGCTTCGGAGTGAGCCCGAGTGGGGAGCCGGTCGGCAGCGAGAGAGGCCGCAGACATGAACAAAGTAACGGCAGCGAGGCGGCCTTGGAGGCACACGGACCGCCGGGTGGCAACGAGCAGTCCCGGCCCACCCTCATTGTGACCCGGAGGGGGGCGCGACGAGCTCGGGCCCGGGTGCTGATCCGCTGAGTGGAAGATCGGCGTGGAGTCGCAGCGCCGGGCTGAGGACCGGGCCTCACAGCAGCTCAGTGGATACGCGATACCCCCTGATCCACAGTGGCCGGCACGAGTGGAAGGGGTGAGTGGAAGGTCGCACCGGAGAAGCTCTGCGCCACACTGGGCATATTAGTGAACATTGCACGAGTCCGGGCTGGAACCGCGGCGGCTGGGGGCAAGTAGCCGGAACCTGAAGCTGCAGATCGGCGTAGAATCGCTACGCAAGTCCGGAGTCGGGACCGGAAGCGGGCCTCTCGCAGCGCGACCCCCTGTCCTCTGCGGACGATCGGCACCGGGGGTGACCGGCGGCTCCCCCAGTCAAGCACAGGCGCGGGGACGGGTCCCCTGGGGGCAGTTGCTGGTGGTGCCGTTGCACCGAGCAGGCGGGGAGCCATCAGGCGGGTCCGGGAGAGCGGCCTGCTGACGGACCGTCCTGGGCCCTTGCTGGTCATTGGAATGCCGGGGACTGGCTGGAGTTGGACACAGTGAGTAGTCCTGAGGCTTTGCCTCGGCCGCGGCCTACAGACCGGACGCCCTGGGCCCTAGGGGCGAATTGGACTGCCTGGACCGGCTGGCAGGGGGGCGCCTGGGCAGGCAGGGAGCATTGTGAAGCAGTCCCCCCCTATCGTGGATCCCCGCGCCGAGAGGAGAGGTACGGACACTTGGTGCCCGGAAGCGGAGTTTTGGATAGAGGTCACAGGCACAGGACGCTACGTGAGGCCGGGGTCGCGGCCTAGGGGTGGGCCGCCCCTCCCTTTTCTCTTTCCAGTCAGCCGTTGGTGGGGGCCACGCACCTGCCCCGTTTGGGCACCTTGAACCGCGGAGGCGGAGCTCCGAGGGGGCAGCTGAGAACCCAGTGCCGAGATCATCGGAGGTGGTGGCGCAGGATGCGGGCCTGCTGAGGTGGCCCGTAGCCGGAGCGTGACCGAAACGCGTGAAGAGGGAAGGTAGCGGCGCGATCCCAAAGAGGGGCTTGAGCGGTGATTGCGCACACAGGTACCCCACGGCTTCTGGTCAGGTCGGTGCTTCGCGGGGAACTCAGGCGGGGATTTGCCGAGTAGCAGTACAGACTAGGTGGCCTGGGAACCATAGCGGTGACGCTAACGGACTGGGGCCCGCAGGAATCGCGAGATTGACTACGCCAGACTCGCTGACTCTGGCTGCGGACGTGAACACCCACCACATCTGAGACGTGCAGGGGAGATCAGTGACTGGAACCGGTGCTCAGCTGCGCATATTGTGCGACGGAGTTTGAGAGGGTGGCCTCTTTCTGTGTGCAGCGGCCCTGAAGGTTTTTTTTTTTTTGCTGCCACTTGGAACTAGAGAACGGACGGGGTTCGCTTGGGAAGTGCCGCAACCGCAATGGCCAGCAACAAAGGGAGCCGGAAGGGTGGACAGACACTACCGGAGATGCTGAGTAGGAGTGCGATGAAGCAGGACAAAGGGCAACACTCCCCAGGCCCCTCACGAAACTCAGTGGAAGTAGGAGATGGAGAACCGCAGGTGACCAGATCCTTCCTAGAATCGCTTTTCAGTTCCCTGAGGGATGATTTTCAGACATTGAAACAGGAAGTGGCCGGAGAGGTTCGGGAGGTGCGGAGAGAGGTAGGTAGCCTGGGTGAACGGGTTGCAGCCATGGAAGGATCAGGGAACTCCAGGGACGAAGAGATTGGACAGCTGCAACAGGAGGTACTGCGCCTAAGGGAACAACAACTGGACCTCCAAGCGCACAATGAGGACCTTGAGAACCGGTCCCGCCGGAACAACATCCGAGTCCGGAGAGTGCCTTCCACAGAGGAGGGGGAGGATGTGGCTGGATATCTGCAGAGCTTGTTCAGGGAGGTCCTGGGAGAGCCGGAGGACTTCCCTATTCGAATCGACAGGGCACATAGAGTGGGCGCGGCACGCCGGACCTCAGCGCCCCCACCTGATATACTGGCCTTCCTACCAGACTATCCGCTTAAGGAAGGAATCCTCCGGGAGGCACGGAAACGGCAGACACTGCAATTCCGAGGGCATCCGGTGGCACTCTATCAGGACCTGTCGACGATCACACTTCAAAAACGAAGAACATTCAAAATCGCGACAGACTTTTTGCGGTCACATGGGACGCAATACTCCTGGGGTCACCCTTTCTGACTCATATTTAGGTGGAATGGGGTCTCGCACAACTCCGGTCCCTTCAGGATACTTGTGAGGTGCTGGGGATCACTGCAACAGATGAAGAGTCGCACACACCGTGCCGTAGGAGGCCTACCAGGGAGGGCTGGCAGAGGGTCCCTGGTGGCCGCTTGTCGGCCTCATCGGCTAGGCCGGACTCGCCCACTATTAGAGCTGGCATGGAGGGAGCGCTGAGAGAAGTGGCCGGGGACGCGGTCCCGATTGAGGTTGCGCTCACAGCCTAAGGTAGCAGCGCCGGAGACGGCCAGAGATCAGACGGCCGGTGTTTCTCGTGTTGGCTACTTGAGAGAACTCCGGGGGAAGATCGACACAGCTTCTCAACATGGCAGGTTTGGGGGCCCGGGGGAGGGGAGGCGGCGGGTGGGAGTGCAGTGGCTGGACGTCCACTTCTATAACCTTCCATAGACTTGTCTTCTGAAGAGGACCGGACTTGGACAATGGAGATACAGGGACAGTTGGGGAGTTGGGTTGGGGAGGGAGGGGATGGTGGGGGTGGTCACGAATTGGGACTGGGAGGGGTGGGTGGTGATGTTGGGGATTGGGAGTTCAGGGCAGGGATCCGGGAGTTGGGTGAGGGGGTGGGGGTCATCTAGTGCACTATGCAGGTACTAGCTGCTTTGGCAGCATTCATTCACCTTGGTTTGCCCAGACGGGGACGCTACGCGCTTGCAGGGAGGGGGGGGAGGATCACCCAGTGCACTGCGCGGCTACTAGATATTCTGGAGACATTCTCACATCTTAGTTTGCCCGGATGGGGAAGCTGCGCGAGCACCTACAGTTCCTTCCTTGCCTTGCTGCCTTTGATACTGTTGTGGGCGCTCATACATTCCGCCTTATCTGAACGGGGACTTCACGCCTTCACCCACATCTTTCTCTATGCCTCCTTACACTTTTAAGGTTGTGACCCTGAATGTCAGGGGTTTGAATAATCCTGTCAAGCGGCGGGCAGTGCTTTCCCTCCTGGAGAATACTCATGCAGACATATGTCTCCTTCAGGAGACGCACCTGCTACCGCAGGACACACATAGACTGCGCTCACATAAGTTCCCCTCCCAATTCTTCTCTTCTTGCACCACTAAGACAGCAGGGTTGGCGATTCTGGTGGCCAGACACTTTAAGGGGGAAATTCTCCACAAGCTCACCGAACAGAAAGGCAGACTGTTAGCATATCGGTTCATGATTGGGGGGCTTACTTTCACGATCGGGTCCCTGTATAGCCCTAATGAACGGCAGGAACGTTTCCTGCAATCGGCGGTTGAGGAAGTTACTGCCTCACCAGATAGACATGTTATTATCGGGGGAGATTTTAATATGGTTTTCGACTCTGCTACGGACAGATCGGCGCAGCGCTTCCCGCAGGTCGGGGAGTTCTCCGCCGGCTGTAAGGCGCGGCTAGCGGAGGTAGACCTCCTTGATCTTTGGCGACATATGCATCCCAAGGACAGAGATTATTCATATTATTCCCACGCACACAAGACGTATGCGAGGCTAGACCACCTCTTGGTTACATCCCCGGTGCAAGCGCTGGTCTCGGGGTCAGATATGGGAGTGTTGTCTCTATCGGATCACGCCCCGGTTGAAGCTACGTTGTGTCTGCCCCCGGCGGCTCATCCTCCCGGGACGTGGCGCCTCCAAGATACCCTGCTGCACAGGAAGGTGGTGGTGGACTGCATCGAGGACACGATCCGGGAATATCTGACCCACAACGACAACTCTGACACCACCCGGGCCACACAGTGGGCGGCCTTGAAAGCAGTCCTCAGGGGGGAATTTTTGGCAATCTCCGCTGCCGAAAACAAAGAACGAAGGGCCAAGAGGGAAGAACTTACCGATAGGGTTCGCGAGCTTGAACAGATACATCGCAGGACAGGGGCCCCCAGAATTTGGCGGCAGCTCAAGGAAGCAAGAAAGCTTCTGGCAGCCCTCGATTTGGACCGAGCGGAGTATGCGGCACTCCGGCTGCGCCATACCTTTTATACAGGGGGAAACCGTTGTGGCAAGTTGCTGGCCAACAGGCTCCGAGTGGCACGCCAGAGTCAGCTGGTGAGGGAAATCTCTGACCCTGCGGGGACGGCGGAGATGGACGACGCTCGTATCTCGGCCGTATTTCGCAGGTTTTACGCGGATCTCTACACTAGTGAGCCACCGGATGAGGCGGCCATGGCCTCCTATTTGGATTCGGTCACCTTGCCCTCCCTAGACCCTCTGCAGGCGGAGCACTTAAATCGGGATATCAGGATAGAAGAGGTGATTTCTGCCATCGCCAGGCTTAAACATGGCAAGGCGCCGAGCCCGATGGTTACACCACGCTCTTTTATAAAACGTTTTGCTTACTCGTCTTTTTAACTCGTTTGCGGAACCGGGGGCCATTCTGCCTGATCTTCTAAGGGCTTCCATTACAGTTATCCCTAAACCAGGGATGTATGACGTTACAACGCATACTTTTACCACGCCTACCATTACCACGCAATTTTTACAACGCAGAATCCATTACAACGAAGTACCATTACCACGCATGTATTTACAACGCATATACCTTTACAACGCATACAATTACAACGTAAGTATTGGTAAGTATATAATATTTTTTTTAATTTAATTTAATTAAAATTAATATAATGTAATTTAATTTAATTTAATTTAATTTAATTTAATGTAATTTAATTTAATTTAATTTAATTAATTTAATTTAATTTAATCAATTTAATTTAATGTAATTTAAATTTAATTATATTTAATTTTTACCCTGTACCCTTTTACCCAAAAACCCAAAACTGACCCTGAACCCTAAAAATACCCCTTTACCCAAAAACCCAAAACTGACCCTGAACCCTAAAAATACCCCTTTACCCAAAAACTCAAAACTGACCCTGAACCCTAAAAATACCCCTTTACCCAAAAACCCAAAACTGACCCTGAACCCTAAAAATACCCCTTTACCCAAAAACTGAAAACTGACCCTGAACCCTAAAAATACCCCTTTACCCAAAAATTGAAATCTGACCCTGAACCCTAAAAATACCCATTTACCCAAAAACTGAAAACTGACCCTGAACCCTAAAAATACCCCTTTACCCAAAAACTGAAAACTGACCCTGAACCCTAAAAATACCCCTTTACCCAAAAAACTGAAAACTGACCCTGAACCCTAAAAATACCCTTTTACCCAAAAACTGAAAACTGACCCTGAACCCTAAAAATACCCCTTTACCCAAAAACCCAAAACTGAGCCTGAACCCTAAAAATACCCCTTTACCAAAAAACCCAAAACTGACCCTGAACCCTAAAAATACCCCTTTACCCAAAAACCCAAATAATATTTTTAATAAAATAATATACTTACCAATACTTACGTTGTAATGGTATGCGTTGTAAAAGTACCTGCGTTGTAAATACATGCGTGGTAATGGTATGCGTTGTAATGGATCCTGCGTTGTAAAAAATGCGTGGTAATGGTAGGTCGTTGTAAAAGTTGCGTTGTAAAGGTTGTATACCCTAAACCAGGGAAGGACCCGAAGCACTGTGGGTCTTACAGACCGATATCTCTTCTGAATGTAGACTTAAAACTATACACGGGGATCTTGGTCGGTCGGCTGGCCCCTCACTTACCCGGTCGTATTCATCCTGATCAGGCTGGTTTCGTCCCGGGGAGGCAGACGGTTGACAACACGAATGGATCGTCCACCTGCTAGAGAAAGCCTCCCGGATTCCGGGGGAAAGAATGATGTTGGCGGTGGACGCGGAGAAGGCGTTCAATCGGGTGCACTGGCCTTACCTGGAACGTGTTCTGGTGAAGGTGGGCATAGGGGAAAAGTTCCGCTCCATGATCCTCAACTGCTACAGGCGGCCGACGGCTGTGGTTCGCGTGAACGGGTACAACTCTCGGGACTTTAACATCGAAAGGGGCACTAGGCAAGGATGTCCGCTTTCGCCCTTGCTCTTTGCCCTTTACATGGAGCCGTTCGCCCAGCGGGTCCGCGACAATCCGGCAGTGACTGGAGTGCGGATGGGAGGCTTCACACACGCTATCAGCCTCTATGCTGACGATGTCATCCTCTCGTTGGACGAGCCCCGGACAGCCCTGCCGGCCTGCATCGAAGAGCTGACTTCCTTTGGCGCGGTCGCGGGGTTTAAAATGAACATGGGAAAGTCGGTGGCTCTAGATATCTCCCTCGAGCCGGCCACTAGGACTTACCTACAGAACCTATTCCCCATGCTTTGGTCGTCGGAGGCGGTACCCTACCTGGGGATCCAGATAGCTCCCACTTTACCGGCTATGGTTTCAGCCAACTACACGGCCCTGGGTGCGAAGATCAGGGAGGAATTGGGTTGATGGAACCGCTGCACCCTCTCCTGGTTGAGCAGGATAGCCGCCATCAAAATGACGGTCCTACCTCAAGTTCTTTACTTGTTCTGGGCCCTGCCGCTCCAGCCGCCGGTCGGGTGGATCCCGCAATTGCAGTCGGATGTTGCGCGCTTCATTTGGCAGGGGAAAAAGCCCAGAATGCGTAGGGCCCTCTCACTTCTGGCCCCTGAGGCGGGAGGCTTGGGAATACCTGACTTCCGTGGGTATTTCCGAGCAGCGCAGTTGCGGTATCTCGTGGAATGGAGTAGGTGGGAGTCTGATAAGCACTGGCTCTTCCAGGATCAGGCGGTGGCAGGTAGATCTTTACAGGAAATCCGGTTTCTGCGCCGGACTCACCGGCCTAAAAATTTGTACGCCTCCTTTGTTACTAGAGTGCCTCTGAGGGTCTGGGATGCCACTTGCATCACGTATAACCTCACCTCATTCCCGTTGCCACTCACACCGTTAGTGGACAATCCGGACTTTACCCCAGGAATGGAAAAGGGGGCATTTACACACTGGAGGCAGGCGGGGTGTAGAGCTCTGTGTCACATGTATGGCCCAGAGGGGGTTGTCTCCTTCCCGCAGTTTCGCCAGGACTTTTCACTCCCTGAGACAGAGAGGCACCGTTATATGCAAGCTCGCCACTGGGCTCTTCAACCACAGGTGAGAGAGACGGCCGATAGGCACTTCTCACCATACAAAACATGGCTACTGTCGCGTACGTCGGATTCGAAATTGATCACGGACCTTTATAGGTTACTACAACAGCCTTCAACGCACCTCTACAATCCAGGGAGAGAACGCTGGGAGCGGGAGTTAGGAAGGACATTAAGCCCTAAAGAATGGGAGCACATATCCTATAGAGCGAGGCATTCGGCGTACCACATGGGCCTTACTGACACACTGACTAAGGTTCCCACCTATTGGTACTACACACCTGAGCGGGTCCACGAATTTGACCGTAGTAAGGAGGACACATGTTGGCGGGGGTGCGGGCACCGGGGTACACTTACACACATTCTGTGGGATTGCCCTCTCCTGGACACTTATTGGAAGGAAGTGCTGGATGAAATTGATTCTCATTTTGGCATTGAGCTACCACGCTTCCCTGCATACACCCTGCTGGGGCTCCCGAATGGATTGATGTACCCCCTCAGATCCCATAGGGGTAGGCAGATAGCCATCGCACTAGGTTCAGCGGTCCAAAACATCCTGACACACTGGCGCACCACCACGACACCCTCCATCACGGGCTGGCTACACAGATTATGGCACGTGTTGGGTATGGAGAAATTGTCACTCACAGTGGCAGGGGATATAGCGCAATTTAATGAACTCTAGCAACCATTTCATTCCCTACTACTCACAGAATTTAGGAAACTTACCTGTCCCAAATACCTCCGCCTCATGCGGCTCACGAGCCCAGCGGCGCCGGCTTCGTGACTTGATAGGAGACTCACTTCCCCCGTGAGAGGTGGCTTTGGTATACGCTTTGGATAGGGCTGTGCACTGGACGACGGGTGGGGGAGGGGGGGGTTGGGTTAGGGGAGTTTGGAAGTTTGGGGTTTTGGGGGGGTGTTCGCAATGGAAATGTCATCTCATGCTGTGACAATGCATACCGTCTGCTGCTGTGTTAGATTAGCACATACGAACTGCACCTGATAGCTCTTCGCCGGGGATGAGGCTCTGCCCGTCCTCACAAGTTGCTCCATGATAATGTATGTTTGTCCTTGTATGTCATGACGAATAAAATACTTTAAACCTAAAAGCATTTCCAGACCTACCCCAGTCAAAGTGCCCAAGTCATTTCCACCACAGTGCACAATTGTACGGTCAGGGTGTGGTAAATGCATAAAGGATTTTACCAATGGTATCAATTGGTGACTCCTCAATCCTCTCTGTCCAATCCATACAATGTCTACATTTGGTAAATCAAGGTTGTAAATACCTCTGTTAGCTGCGTAATTTTGACTCCAGTGGACATAGCTATGACCCACAAATCAGACTTTTTGCATTTTGAAGGTAGATGTGCTTCTAGTCAGATGAGTTGTGGAAATCAAATGGCAGTTTGATTATGAAAAAAAAGTGTCAGTGCAGTTGAATAACCAGAAATGATTGGAGCTTTCTTAAAAATCTCCACTGAAAATTAGGGTGCATGCTTTTTTTTTTGTAAGAGGTCATTTCAATGGTTGAGAAAAAGTCATTTAAAGAAACATTGCATTTCATTAATTAGTAGATTGAGAGGTCAAACAGCCTTGATGGATTCTTTTGCAACATAGTATGGTGAACTTGTGAACTGTGTGCTGGTTTAAGAGGGAGTTACCATGGTTACTTGGTGAATGAGCACTGGGGGGATGGGTGAATGTTATGCGAGTTTCAAAGTCTTGAAATGTACAACCAATTAAAATGTGTCCTCTGTCCTCTAATTTACTCACTCCCCTTTTCTCACTCTTTCTCTGTTACCCACATTCTCTCCATCCTCTTAGTCTCTCACTCCTTTTCTATCACGCTCACTCCCTATAACTGGGCCATACTCCCAGACTCACCTTCTTTCAGACCTTCTCCTTTACTTTCCTTCCTCTCACTTCCCTTCCTTTATTCCTTCACTCTTTTCCCTTCCCTTACTCTCCTTACTCCACTTCACTAATTCTTTCTCTTACTCCCTCTGTCCTCTTACTTCTACACTCCTCTTACCTCATTCTCTCTCTGTTAGCCTCATTCTCTCCGTTCCTATAGTCTCTCACTCCTCTTCTGTCACACTCACTCCCTATAACTCAGCCATACTCACACACTCACCTTCTTTCAGACCTTCTCCTTTACTTTCCTTCCTCTCACTTCCCTTTCTTTACTCCTTCACTGTTTTCTCTTCCCTTACTGTCCTTACTCCACTTCACTAATTCCTTCTCGTACTCCCTCTGTCCTCTTACTTCTACACTCCCCTTCCCTCATTCTCTCTCTGTTAGCCTCATTCTCTCTGATCCCTTAGTCTGTCACTCCTCGTCTGTCACGCTCACTCCCTATAACACAGCCACACTCCCTCACTTATGTTTCTTTCCTCCCTCACTCAGTCTTCTACTCTCACTTTTTCTTTCACTTTCTCTGTCTCTTCACTCCCTTACTCACCTTGTCTCACACTCACTTGCCTTTATCCAGTCTGTATCTCCACTCTTTCCTAAATATCACTGCTCTTTTCTCACCCTTCCACACCCCCGTTCCTTTACTACATTTTCTTCACTTATCCTCATTCTACATGTTCACTCTCCTTCTCGTCACTCAGTCCCCCTACTTCACTTCCCTTCCTCTCTCGTACCTTCCTTTACTTTCTCACTCATTTTCATCTCCTCTCTTACTGCATTCCACTTTAGTTACTCTTTTTGATTTTATTAAGAATACAGCTCTTTTTTGAGAATTGGAGGTAGTTCTAAAAAGAACTTTTCTTTTCTTCTTTTTTCGTTTTTTGAACAAAAAAAACAAAAACAGGGAATGGCAAACTGCTCAACAGGAGCAAAAAAAAAATAATCAAAATTAGGGCTGGGGACAGCAGCGGTGGTTCTCTATTGTTCGGACAATGTTCATAATATTTTGTTCACCAT
The DNA here is from genome assembly GCF_964261635.1 of Lissotriton helveticus. Lineage (NCBI taxonomy): Eukaryota > Metazoa > Chordata > Amphibia > Caudata > Salamandridae > Lissotriton > Lissotriton helveticus. The sequence continues at coordinate 607,558,952 of NC_136059.1, read as the reverse complement.
AACAAAGTAGTTCATCACAATGTTTGCATTTGATTGGGGCATCATTAAAAACAGGCTGAATATTTGGAATCAGCTGTTCTGGTCGACCCCTCACAGATACAGTTGCTCCTCCAGTTGAAGTAGAAGCACCATCCCTTGGAGCCTCTCGTGCCAGAGCCCTGACACTCTCCCGGGCATAGTTCTGGGGGTGCCTGCGTTGAACGTGCCGAATCATGGTCGAATTTCCAAATGAGTATTTCCTGGTAGGGTCACCCCGTGACAGGACAGTGTGACAAATTCGGCACTCCACCTTTGGAGCATTTACTTTTTTTTGGTCTGCAGGTATTGAAAATAATTTCCATATGAAATGCTCCTTAACTCTAGGCTGAGGAGCCTCTTCCTCTATGAACCCATCTGAGTCCTCACTGCTACTGGTGGGTCTAGCAGCCATGATAATCCTAAAAAGATTGAGCAGGAAAAAGACAGGTCTTGCAGTCACAAAAGTGAAAGAAGAAGTGAAGGAAATGGGTGGGGATTTCATTCTTTGTAAAAAAAAAACTGTTATCAACCAATGAAAAGTGTTACTTTAAGGTCACATGACTTGACGCGATTACGCTGCGTGCACCGGAGCGCTTCCGGAGGTGCTTACGCGGCGCGAACGTAGGTGCTTCCGGGGGCGCTTACGCGGCACGCCTGAGTGACGTTTTGGGAGCTTTACGGAAATGCAAAATCATTTTCATTCGGAAAATCAAAAATACTGCTTTTATAAGTATGGTACTGAATGTCTTGCATTATATTTAGTTTTCATACATATTTTTTTTTACGAACGCAGAAATAGCGCTCTCGCTGCGCTCTCGGGAGAGCTTACCGGTGTGCGCACCCTGAGCGCTCCAAGACAAAATGATACGGGTAAGCTTACCGGTGCGCGCACCCTGAGCGCACCAGGAAAAAATGATTAAAAACAAAAAGAAAAATACAGTGAACAAATATATATATATTTTTTAAATAATTATAATTAATAGTTATAAAAAACAGCTAACAAAAAAAAATCGTAGGTTACAAAGTCGTTATACAAAGGAATTAACTTTTTTAAAAAACTATGAAATTCACTGAAAAAACCATAGGTTTCACAAACGTTATAGTTAGGAATTAGCATATAAAAAAAACTTTGAAATTCACTAAAAAAAACATAGGTTTCACAATCGTTATAGTTAGGAATTAGCATTTAAAAAACCTTTGGAATTCACTGAAAAAAACATAGGTTTCACACCAGTTATAGTTAGCAGAACATTTTACTCATACAAAACCATTGAAATTCCCACGTTATAGTTAGTTGGACTCACTATAACTCGCGCGCCCGCAATCCACTGCTGATGATGTCACATATTACATCATTTATGACATGGTCAGTGACATCACTGATGACATCTCAAATGACATCACCTGTGACATCACTGATGACATCTCAAATGACATCACTGATGACATCACTGATGACATCATCCATGTGATAATACGATGCACCTCCTCACACTCTAATCTAACCTTTGATACACCCAGTGTTAAATACAAACTACCATTCCTGAAATTATTGACACACCAATACCAGTAACTACATACGCACTCACTAATTTCTAGGTCTACACACACATCCACTCATTCACCCATACAATCACTCATACATACAGTCACTCATCAATAGAACACTATCATATCCACTCATACACCTATACAGACACTCACACACTGACACTCATCCACAGAGTCAACCGCCCATACAGCGTATGAGAATCTTTTATGCAACCATAAAGAAACTTTGTTCAGTTTTAGTATGCTTTGTGGCTAATTAATGATTGAACTACATAAATGCCTTTCATATAGGTTTAGGAAAGAAATCTATTATGGATATGCACATACACCTATATTTATTTTAGCTCATAAAATGAATAAGAGATGGTTTGAGACACACAACACGCAGATTTATTATGCGATCAAAATAGAATAATATTTTCAGTTTGGGAAGACCTTTTGAAAAAATAATGTAAGCCGGGAAAGAAAATAAACTAATGCATTTATAATGTATTTCTAAGAAACCTATCTGCCAATAATGCTAGATGGTAAGGAGGAAAATGTGTTGTGCCATATGCCAGCCGAGAGAAGAAAAGAAAACTGCAACTAACGCATTGATATCCACTGAAATATTAACTGGCACTTCCATCATTTGGCTAGGGGCAACGGTATGGTATGAGGTGACTGTTTCCAAATATTTTATAAAACTTCTGTCCTCAATCTTCTTTGTACTTTTAGATTTTATGAAAGTGACGTGCCAGAGAAAATTCATGCTTTTTGATACAGAACGTTTATTTTCATCCCGCTATCCTCCGTGCTACATCTGTGATTTCTGTGCAAATAGCATCTATTATGACAAGTACCTGGTATCAGCAGATTAACAGCAAATTCACTGAAAGAGAGAATAATGCCGCGAGCAAACTAAAATTTAAATGACTAACCGAATCTTATTATTTTTTTGATTTTCTTAAAGCTTGACAGTCATTTTGGCAGCCAATCACAATTACGCTCCACGTCTAGCACTGCATAATATTTTCCTTGCATGACCGGACCAGCGAACAATGTTTATTATTATCACATGTAAACCAACATGCACCAAACAATGAGGTACTAGCCCAATAAAAAAGGCAACTTGGTATATTCAATAAAAATTCTGCTGGCACACTTTTTAAGTTTACTAAAATATGTATAATGTACTTCCATATTGGGACTTTCTGGCCTCTCTGTTCATCCATTGGTCTGTTGCATCATTCCCATTGTGCTCCCAACCACTATGGCATTCAGTTTGGAGCAGAGGGGTAGCCTACTGGTGGGTAAGCCAGTGGTTAACTTAACTTTGAGCGACTCCATTTTGCTCTCTCACAGGTAGCATATCCGCCCACAAGCTATTTCCCTTCAGTGCCAATGGTTTTGTTTTTACGTTATAATTACTTCACTGTTGCCTTTAAGTCTAGAGCTTGATGTGCAAACAGGACGCTTCTGAGGCACGTAACAGCTTTATCAGATCCCATTTCCTGCCTATGCTGTTATACATTCCTATTGGAGTGATTTGCTTCTCTGACTGCTCAGCAATCCAGATTGTGCATTTGAAATTATTCTGTTTTGAGGTAGCCTCTTTTTACTTTTTTCTTTTACTCCTTCTTTCTTTTTTTCTCTCTTGCTTTCCTAATTTCTTTTCTTCCTCTTTTCTTCTTTCCTTCCATCCATCCTTTATTTTTTCTTTTTCTTTCTCCTTCCTTCTTTTTTGCAATTGTTCACTCTTTTTTCTTTCTCTCTTTGATTCTCTCTCCTCTCTTTCCTTCTCTTTCTCTTACTCTCTTTATTTTTCCTTTTTCTTTCTTTTTCTTTCCCCCTTTCCCTCTTTCTTTCCTTCTGTCCTTTTCTGGTTCTTTCTATCTTTTCACTCTCTCTCTTTCTTTCCTTTCTTTCTCTTGCCTTCTCCATTCTTGAGATCTTTCATTGATTCTTCTCTTCTTTCTTTGCCTTTCCTTCCTTCTTTCTTTCCTGTTTTTTCTTTCTTTTTCCTTCTTTTTGCCTACATTCTTTCTTTCTTTCCTTTTTTCTTTCTCAAAAATATGAAGCTTGCAGCCAATGCCAGGCTGAGTCACTTTTTAGGTCTGTGTTAGCTATTTTGATTTTACTAAAATTATGAGTATGACATTGTTACTTGCAGGGGTTTCTGACAGACTTTATCCATTAATCTGTGGTTGGTGTCATTCACATTTTTCTTCTAACCACTCCAGCATCCATCAAGTGGCAATGTAGTCGCTCTCTTCACTGCAAGTTACAGAATGCCGCCCTTCCATGAGCACCACATCAGCGCACACATGAATTCCCTTCAGTGCCAGGGAGTAACATGATAATGTGTGTTTCTTTTGGCCTGTGGCAAATATTTATATGTATATCTTTTTTAGATCAATGAAGGCCCAACATATTCCCAAACAATAAGGTTTTGCAAAAACCATGACGAAACAAAACAAGAATTGCCGGAAGGTTGGAAGGCATCGTCAGACCTATTGGCTTTGCCAATGCTTGTTTCGTGGGCACTCAACTGCGGTTTGAGTATTTGCCAAGAAGAAGCTAATGAAAGGCCAAAGGGTTATTTTGTCGCCACTGTGATAGTCACCCCGCGCCTTTTCATTTTATTAGAGCCTTGCTGTTTAATTAACAAGTTTGGGTGAACAATACACGTCTATTGGTAATTCTACGCCAAGCGTGTTTTTCTGGTCACTAATTGGTGAAATGCCGCTGTAAGCTGACAACAAGTAATCACGCACATGCTGCATTATTTGTTTACTTGCACGTGCTGTTATCCGCAAGAGATGGATATTTATAAATGGTTACGTATAGGGTGTAGCAGAGAAAGCTTGCATCAACAAGAATCCTTAGGAGAATAAATGGCACGCGCCTGCAAGACATTGCCATGGCAGTGCGCACGGGCATATTTCATTGGCTGCCTCCCCGAGTTGCGCTTTCTCAGAGCTGCTGAGAACAGATGTGAGAAAAAGAGCCATAAATAGGCAGCTTCACTGAGAAGTGCAAATAGAGTTCAACATCACAGGCTCAAGAGTAAAGCAGAAACAAACAGGAAAAGGTTAACAGACAGAACCCTAACACAGGCATCCACGTGCAGCGCTCAAAACTTTCTACGCACCCTGATAGAAAGATATGTAGCTGCATAGAAACAGGCAAGTTTATGTTGGCAGGTAGTCATACCGGAAAGCAAACACTACCCTGCCCTCTTCTCCTGCACACATCTCTGGCCCCTGATGAGATTCTGAAAGCTCTCTGCCAAAGCATTGTGGAGACAAAGGGTAAGTCACCGACTCAGGAAACCCACCGCCGCCATGGCGGACGCGTCACGGTGTGCCGCGGCTGGCCTCTGCCCGGCCATCTGAATTCATGCTAGAGACACGTGCAGTTCGACGGCTCGTCAGAGGTAGTAAGCGCTATATAAAGGCAATTACAATACCATTACATGTTCAGTCGACTTGCACATGCGCAACCATCATACAATGGTGCCCTACGCAGAGGACACCTACTAGAAAAGGATGATGTAGACTGGATCAAGTGGAGCAAAGGATATCAGTGCGGGATGATGATGGAGCATCATCTACAGCAATCCACAAATGAAGTCTCAAAAGCTACATTACACGTTCAGGTGAAAACATAAGAAGGAGAAGGCCACTCACTGAGGGAAAACATAAATTATAGATATTGAGAAAACTAAATCGCGGACATAGTAACACTCGCACTGCACCTTTTCTTAAACATGTTTGAAAAATACTATTTTGAGATCCATTTGTTATTTTTTTTTTAAAAGATGTGGGGGCATAGGATACTCAAAATATGGCTCCCTTTTGGGAGACCACTCAGACCCTTTGGACTTAGTGGTCTCCAGTGGGGTAACTGTGGGCTGTGCTGCCCCACTTTTTAAACCCTCGCTGCTATCTTCTAATAACTGTATTTTTAACTTTGCTGCTAAACTTATTGTTTTAACTGGGCTGAACTGTCCCTGAACTTGAATTTGTTGTATCTGCTGCCTGAAGTTAATTAACTGGTGACAGCTGTGCTTCACTACTGAGGGGAGTTACTGGGGAGCTGAGGGTAACTCCACACCACTGTGTGTTGCGGGGTGCAGGAGGGTTGATTACCAACCTCATTTCTCCTTCCCACTTACCTGGATAACGCAGTGTAGTTGGCTTCCTCCTCACCTCCTGCTCAGCGGTCTCCACATCTATTGCGTCCATTTTCTAATGTCCCACTCTGGACACTTTTGGTAGCCATCTTGGGTCGGCGGTCTAGTTGTTGACCGCCCGGCCTCAAAATCCCCTACCTAATGGGAGCTTCGACGCGGACGCGCAGCGGATGGCGCAGTGGGCGCGCTACTGGCGCACCAAGCCTTTCTGCACCCTTCCGCGTCCGGACCGTGGTCAGCGCCAACCATGCTGCCCGTTTTTCATCTTCAGCTAATATTTCCTGGTCTACAGAACAGCTGCTATGTTTGAATAAAGTGGCCTATTCGGGGTTGACCAGTATTTATCTGACCACGTCTACTAAGGAATTTTGCTGCAATTTCTGCTCCTTTTCACGGATAGGCAGGATAAGAGAACGAATAACAGTAAAACCGCTTTAAAGTCACCAACAACACACCTCAGGGCCACTAGTTCCAACATAAAGGCCTGTTTGATAAATTGTAGATCTCTCCCCAAACACTCCCATGATATCTGGCTCGCTCTGGAGTCAAACTCCTGGAACCTTATGTTTTTAACCGAAACCTGGTTAAAGGAAAGCTCCAATCCTGGACTATTGTTAGCAATACCCGAGGGTTTTCGGATCTCTGTTGCCAACCGAGCTGGCCACAGGATAGGTGGCGGTCTTGCTATTATTATGAGGGATGGCTGGAAGATCTTGTGTAGGAAAATTGAGCGTATAAGGATTATTGAGGCGTTGTTTTATTGTATTAAAACCTCCCCCGCCTCATCTATTGCTGGGATCCTGGTCTACAGACCCCCTGATACTCTAGCCTGCCATCTGCTAGAGTTATGCTACATCATCACGGATCTGTCACTGATGCACACCAATTTCACGTCCTTGGCAATTTCAATGTCCACATGGACAGTGGCAATTGCTCCATGGCCTCTCAGTTGGCAGACACGCTGAAGGGTTTAAACGTGACACAAAAGGTGTGTGCCCCAACCATACAGCAGGCCATATGTTTGATCTTATTTTTACTAATGATTCCAACCTGAAAGTAGAAGCTCTGCTACCTCTGACCTGGTCTGATCATCTGTTAGTTCCTTTCAGTTTTCTAGGCAAATCCTCGGGCAGTAGTGCCAGGCCAATATACGAGGAAAGGAGAAACTGGAGGAAAGTCTCCCCTGAAACTTTGGGACCCTGGTTACAAAACACACCTTCTCAGCTGACGGGTGACCCAAGCAGTGATGTATCCAGTTTCGACTGCTGGGTCACCTCCGCCCTAGACAGAGTGGCCCCTATTAGAACAGCTAAACCTGCCAGAAAAACCCCTCTAACCCTTGGTTTTCCTTGGAACTACGATCAGAAAAAAGTTTATGCAAGAAACTGGAACATGCTTGGCACAAATCTTACAATCCGGCGGCTAAATGCTCCTATAGAGCGGCTCTAAAAATTTTTAAAAACACTATGCTAACCAAATTGAATTGTCTGATAACTCAGCCAAAGAAGTATTTTCAAATTGTCCAATGTTTTACCAAGCGGAAGGCTCTTGACAGCACCGTCTCCCCATCGGCCACTCTCTGCAAGAACTTATCAGAAGTTTTTCAGGAGAAAATACAATTAATGTATTCCTCCTTCCCACTAGCTGCGCCCTCTTCTATGTTAAATCCCACCTCGGACCCACTTGGCACCTGGTCCGAATTTCGCCCGCTTCTCCCGGAGGCCTCTCTCATAAAACTGTACAATTTTAAATCAGGTTTGCCTGGTGGCCCCTGCCCGGCTCAGTTCTTCAAATTACTTGCCCCATGGCTCAATACGCTGCTGATCCCGATTTGGCACTCCTCTCTGGCAACAGGTATCTGTCCCGCCACCTGGAAACAAGCCTATTTACTGCCTATTCTTCAGAAACCAGATACTGATCCTGCAGAGCACAAGAATTTTAGGCCTATCTCCCTTCTACCAGCGCCTGCTAAAATTCTTGAGAAGGAAGTTCAGAAGCAACTGTTCAATTTACTTGAATCTAACAATTGTCTCCATGACTCCCAAACTGGTTTTAGATCAGGCTACAGCACAGAGACAGCTGTTTTGGAAGTTGCTGAAACAGTATGTGAAGCATTAGACCAGGGCAGCTCAGCTATGCTTGTGCTGTAGGATCTCTCCGCAGCATTGGCATGGTGTCACATCGGATTCTTTTGGAGAGACTTAAGCACTTGGGAGTGGAGAGAACCACTCCGTCCTCAAGGTTCCTCACAGAAACTTCTGGTGTGTGGTGTTCCCCCGGGCTCGGCTCTGAGCCCACTAATATTCAATGTCTTTTTACCCCCCTCGCGACTCTGGTCGAGCAAAGTGCAAGTAGTATCCTACGGTGATGATACTCAGCTGATGTTCTCTTTCAGAGAACACTCCGAGGCAGCTTTTGCCAACTTTAAGCAATGCCTGAACAACATTTTGGCCTGGATGACGGAAAGTTGCTTGAAATTGAACACCGAGAAAATAACCAATCTTCCGCCCTGCAACCTGAGCTCTAGTGGCCTTCAGAGTTAAACCCCCTGCCGATCCGAGTAGATTCAGCTAGAAATCTGGGGTTCAAATTTGATACGGACCTCTCCTGCAAGGCCCAGATTTGCCAAGTCTCCTCATCTTGCTTCTGGAAGCTGCGAGCCCTGCTGGGATTCCTTCATCTCCTGCCAATTGACTGCAGGAAGACAGTGGTCCATGCATTGGTCACGTCCCAGCTAGACTATTCCAATAGCCTCTATATTGGATTACCAGCGTATCTCATCCGCAGGCTGCAAATATTTCAAAATACTGCAGCCAGACTTATTAGGAAAGTGCAGTTCCGCCACCACATATCCCCCCATCTGCAGAGCCTCCACTGGCTGCCTGTGAAAATGAGGATTGAGTATAAGCCGCCCACCATTGCCTACAGAGCCACAAGAGATTAGGCCCGGGCTACTTGAAAAAAGACTCCAAAACTATCATCAAGACAGGGTTCTGAGATCTAATCACCTGAAACTGCTCAGAATTCCTCGCTTCTCTAAGGCCTGGATAGGTGGCCAAGCTTTCTCTGTGAGAACTGTGTCACTTTGGAATTCCATGCCTGTCCATCTTCGTATGATAGAGTCAGAATCAGCATTCAGGAAAGGGCTGAAAACTTGGCTCTTTACCTTCCCGTAGCTTTCCCCCTTTTTTCCTTGTTGTAAATCTGCATTTAGCGCCAGGACACCTCTGTTGGAGGTAGCTGTGCCCTCTATAAATGTAATTTATCATTATTATTATTATTTGGCTTCTTAACTTCTGTCACAGAGAAACTGTATTTTGCTGTTTACTGAGAAGTAAGCGGTACACTACGGAGACTCCAGAGTTTTGCTATTTTATGATTTCATCTCATACATAAATTCTGCATGTACATCCTTCCAGGAGGTCGAGAAGACATTGCCAAGAAATGTGGAATACTATTCCTAACTAAGCTTAAGATTCGGTTGGATGAATTTCTAGAGCTAGCCAGGTGTAAGGCCAAGGAGGGGCAGGCATTATGGGGGATCTGATAGGTTCATTTTTAGACTTGTCTGGTTTCTGAAGAATGAGTGACAACCCAAATACATTTTATAGGTTAGAAACACAGAGGATAGAAGTGATGAAGGGGAGTTGAGAGATCTTCTCAATCTACCAAAAAAAAATTAATTTCAGACTGCACAGGTAGCAAGACACCAGGTCATGGTGACCAGGACTATAAACCTTACTTGAAAAGACTAGATTGACGCAGGCTTATTTTTGCCTTTGTCTGTGCAACCGACATCTTTCCAGTCTCGCTCTGTGCACATTTCTGGCCTGGACCGCAGTTTTGCCTTCCTGGTCAAAGCAGTGCCTTCAGCATCACCGGTCCAGTGCCTGTGTTGAAGCCATCCTAAAGGTATTTTCTGTGAACTGCCACTGACTATGTCGTCAGCGAGTAAGTGGGCATTTTAGGAGTCATGGCTGTTTTCCAAGGGTTTCTTCTTGGCGTCTGCGCCACGCTCCATAACGGCATTAGGCTGCCATCTTGAGAGTAATTGTGGCAATCAGTGCAGCGCGTGTGCCACCTTTTCATTTTATCGTGTGCTTATATTCCTTCAGGCAGTATGCCATTGGAACACTTGGAGGCACTCACTTATACTAGTTCTAATTTGAAAACTCTGATGTATGGCGGCAATTCTGGAGTCAGCGTACATAAAGTAGAGGTGACACGCACACCTGTCAGTACTTTATTGTTTCAAGTTGTGTGTGTTTGCTATCGGTGATGCGCACACCTTTTCTAAAGCTAACTTTAACCCAGTAATGCACACACCTGTTATGTTATGTTATGTTAATTGGAGTTTTATTGAGCGCTCAGCTACTCATGCAGAGTGTACCATGTATTATTTTAGATGCGTGCTCTTTCAGTGACATGCCCACCACAGTTGGACATACAGATTAAATGTTCTGTTTATTCAATTAGTACTACTGCAGGGAACATTTTATTTGGTATTCTTGGCACGTTGGGTCCAGGGCTTTTAGTGGGATGAAAAACAAGCATTGGCATAGCCAATGGGTCTCGCTTTTGGGACCTTATAAGTATTTAGTTATGCAGTATAAAATCCTTGGTGCAACATCAACTGTTGCGTGGCTAAACACTTATAAGGTCCCAAAGGCGAGACCTATTGGCTATGCCAATGTTTGTTTCTATTCTCTTCCCATCATGTTATTTCGTTACGATTCAATATCCCTTCAGCAATAGTTTCTTTGCTTTCACGATGTTTGATAACTAAATTGCTGTTTCCATTACGATTCACTCTCTGTATATATTACGCTTTCTGTCTGTCTCTCTTTGTGCAAAGGTTTCAGGTGATTTATCACCAGAGCCGAGTTTGGCATACTGTTGAATCGTGTATCCCCTCTCTCAGCCCAAGCGGTGATCAGCTGCTTCTGTCTGAACCTGCCCGGGCTGAGTTTCGTTTCCGAAAAGTGCCGAAGTGCAGGGTATACAGGATACAATGGGGATACCAGATATTGTACAACACCGGCCTGGGCACCAGGCGCACCGGACTGCCTGCCCCTCATTGTCACTTCTGTTGGATGGCGCTGGCTACGAACTGCTGTTATTCTAAGCTGTAGGGACATATCTAACTACCGTCTGGGCAACATAGAGTGCGTCGCACTAATGAGTTTTAGATTGGAGTACTTTGGCGAGCATGTGTCAGAATGGTGCCACGGTGTGTAGCACCAAAGGGGGAAAACACAGTAGTTCCGAAACGCTTTGCCGACTCGAAATTGACAGAAAAGCGACTTCTGCTCTTCATCAGAAATTCCTACAGACTCGCAAAATAAAAGAGTCTTCTTTTATCACCCGCAGCGAGCCTCCAATGGAAAACACTACATCGCTTGACTCCGGGATGACCTGGCAACCACAGATGATTATTGGGTTTAAAGTGCTCTAAATCAACGGATGCAGGCGCCGTGGAGATTTAAAGAACAAGAGAAGCGAGGGGAGTTATCTAAGGACGGATGGGGGCCTGCCCTTTAGGGGAGCCTTGGAGAGAGGGCTCTCACGCTGCATGATGGAGAGGGGTTAGGCAGCCGCGCGAAAGCGAAATGAAGAGCTGAGGAGGAGAGAGTAGGAGGGGGTAGGGGAGGGGAATGACGCACGCAGGGAGTCAAAGAAGGGAGGTTTAGGGGAGGGGAATCAAGAGCGCAGGGAGTCGGCGAAGGGAGGGGTAGGGGAGGGCATTCACGCACGTGATCAGAGAAGCCAAATGCCAGCTGTGCACGTCACGCGCGATCTTGTGCGCGTGATAGCAAGCTGGTGGCCGCTTTGGTAGCACTTTTAAAAGCAGCTACTAAATGTCTCGGCCAGACCGGCGCATGCGCTGGATCAGGCCGAGACCTAAAAAGGGGGTCTGTCAAAGGGGCACAGCCAATGCAATTAAGGGCGTAAAACACGTTAGCGAAACATTAATGCTTAGCGTAGTGTGCAGGGCACGAGTCGGGGGTACTCGCGGGTAGACGTGTCCACCCACTATTTTCACAGGGTGAACGCCGTCCACACTGCCAAGAAGTTGAGCCTCACTAAATAACGTGCTGACCTCGTCCTGGTGTAATTTCCAAACACCGACACACTTTCAGCAGCGCCTGCACGTTGTCTGCTTCCCATCTGCAACAAGCAACAACGTGCAGGCGGGGACGGGGCTTTCTTATTTTAGACTTGTGCTGGGTCTATAACAAAGGCTGAATTTGAGGGGTCATTAGGCCTCCTTTTGTTTGAGTCTCCTGGCTGAGAGCAGTCAGGAGCCTCACACTTAGAAGCAAATGGAGCAGAGGTATATCAAAGTTTAGCACTTCACACATAATTTAGACAGGCACCTTTTCAGTTTGTTCAGGCTCTGTTTAGTAGATATGCATGCACTGTAAGAATGTCAGATGTGTTGGTCTCTTCCAGCAGTTACATAATACTAAATGTAATATTAGATAGCGCTTACTACCCTTTAGGAGGCGTTGAAATAATTTAAGTACCACTATCTTTTCTTGTATAGCGCTACTCATCCGAAAGCAGAGTGTCAGAGCGCTTTACATCACACATACATATTAAAGTCATGGCTTGTGATGCCACTTTCTATGATGTCAATTCCTGTGATGCCACATGTAATGTCATGTGTCGTGATGTCAGGCGTCGTAATGTCACACACCATGCTGTCACTTGCATACTGCCGAATTAGGTTAGTTCCCCACTTTTTTTTAGGACTTATGCCATATAGTGTGTGCAACTGGTATTGTGCTGCTTCTGTCATTGCATCAGATATATAATACAAGTAACATTACACCTACCACAAGCCAAAACTATTAGCTTTGTCAATGGTTGTTAGTTGCATAAGCAACAACTATGACTTTGCTGCGTGTAATGTGACTGTCCTTCAGTTCTGAAATGATGAGACTGTGAAAGAACTTTAAGGAGTCTCTTCGAAGTTACCCCAAATGCAGTGAAGGGTGGTGCTGCTGCAGAGTTAAGATTTTTTTTCACCCAGAGCCTGAGGGCAAAATGGAGAGGGAGATAGGGATCCATCTCAACACCTGCTAGGGACCTGTCTCGACACCTGATTTTTATAACTGCCTCTGCTCAGCATTGGAGGGACCCAACCCTCTTAAAGCCCTGGGTCAGGTTGTGCACTTTAAATAACGCCTGTCTATTGTTTACTATTTATTTGATTTTCTACCCCATACAAACACTATTCCTTTCAACACTAGCTTACATTTTCTTTAAAAGTGGAATTGCTTGTAGTGAGTGCATTATTATTTGTGCCTCCATAGGTGTCATTGGTATAAGTATTCTATGTACTGTTCACTGCTCTCCATCAGATCCATATCCCCCCTGTTAGCATTGGGGGCAACCACCATTAATCCATTGGCCAACATGATGCTTACTGCTGCGCTGTCCACAGCTGCAGTCCCTTTTTCAGGGTACCAGGCTAAAATTCCTCCACTGTTAAAAAAAACCTCGGCAGACCCTAGTGAGCAGTCCAACGATAGGCCCGTATCCTTACTGCCGACCCTGTCTAAGGTGCTGAAAAAATTGTAAATCAGCAGCTCTCTTGGCATCTTGAAATCAATGATCTGCTCCATCCTAACCAGTCCAGCTTTAGACCGAGCGTCAGTACAGAGACAGCGCTAATGGCAGTCCCCAAATATATCACAGGCAATCTGGACGCGGGGGGGAGGTCGTGCTGATTATGTTAGACCTGTCAGCGGCCTTCAATACGATCCCTCACTCCAAGCTTGTAGCTTGTCTCCAATCTATCTGGATAGGTGGACAAGCCTTGAACTGGCTAGCCTACCTTTTTGGAGAATAAAGGACAGGAAATATGGTCTTTCCTTTTTCTTCAAGATCATGTAAGTTGACAGTGGATGTGCCACAGGTCTCTGCTTTAAGCCCCTCATTATTTAAACTTTAACCCAGCTGGCAGAAGCCTTGGGGGGCAAAAGAGATCTCATATGACGATGATACTTAGCTGTTGTTCTCCTGTGAGAGGGGAGAAGTGATTGAACCCCGGGTAGAGAGACAAAATAAGGGGAGAAACCATTCAATCAAACTATCTCACATACATACCTCCTCAACTTCACTTATACCACATTCAATAAGACTTATATCTGGAGGGTGGGGGACAGAAGATTGTTTTAAGTCCCCACCACCATTTAGAATAACTGCATAAAGCAGGATCTGAACAGCAAGGGTTGACGCGTTACGGTGGCTTGGAGAATGGATAACACCACCTTCCTCAGTACCAGCCAGATATCAACCAATCTCGCTAACCCAGGGGATACTACCACTATTGCTCCACCAGAGTTCTGTTATCAATTTCAACGAATCTTTTTCTAAGAACTGTGGCCGCATTCCATTTATTCTATTATTCACTGTGCCATGGATGAGGCATCAATGCAAATATATTATCGAGGGAACAGTGTATCCTCATAGAGCCACTTCCGTGGAGTCTATGATTCCTACGTTATTATGCTGTGCCAATCCATTATGGCCGCATCCTGAAATAAATATGAATAAGGATGTATTAATCTCAGTCCCGGAGTGCTTCAGTCTACAGCAATAAAGTTCTCATGAGTTCAACACGACAACGACCGGCCAGGATGTCCGAAAGAGTTTCTCACTCTATATGGTCGTGGAGACTTAAAACTAACTTCTGTCACCCACCCTCCAGATATATGTCTTAGTGAATGTGGTATGAGTGGTATGAGTGTAGTTGAGGAGGTATGTATGTGAGATAGTTTGATTGAATGGTTTCTTCCCTTATTTTGTCTCTCTCCCCAGGGGTTCAAGATGTTGACACATGAAAATGTCATGTCATTATACTGCAAATGTGTGTGTATATGTTGCTGAAATGGATTTTATATGTAAAAAGATGTAAAAGAAAGTATAAAAATATTTTTGATAAAACAAAGAAAATTAATAAATGATGTGAAGATTTATAAATATGTCTATGTTCTTCAAATTTGTTATTGCCTAAATCTATTTCAGCCCATGTGGAATTCATTTCTAATCAGATAAAAGAAATACAGGTCACGTGGGAGAGTCCATCAAAGTCTGCCTTACAGCTGTTTTCAACTGGAAAACCACCCACCAACTAAAATGTAACTCAAACAAAACCGAAATACTATTCTTCAGTCACATGCAGACCTTTTGGCCTAAAGTTGCCCCACCCCAGGCCCTCAGGAGGGAACATTTTGTTCCAAAGCCTCTGAGAACATCTGCGGCGTACCCCAGGGATCCTCCCTCGGCCCAATGCTGTTCAACATTTACATGGCCCCGCTCGCACACTTAGCCCGACAGCACGACCTCAACATAATCTCCAACGCCGATGACACTCAGCTGATCCTCCCCCTCACCAAAGACCCCATCACTGCCAAAGCCAACCTCACGAAGGAATGAAGGCCGTCGCCGACTAGATGAAGACCAGCCGTCTGAAGCTGAACTCGGACAAGACGGAGGTCTTCATCCTCGGCTCCAACCCTTCAGCCTGGGACGACTCCTGGTGGCCTACGGCACTGGGGGCAGCCCCGACACCCACCGACCACGCACGCAACCTGTGAGTCATCCTCAACTCAACGCTCTCAATGACCAAGCAAGTCAACGCCGTCTCCTCCTCCTGCTTCAACACACTCCGCATGCTCCGCAAGATCTACAGATGGATCCCGACAGATACAAGAAAGACAGTCACCCAGGCCCTCGTTAGCAGCAGACTCAACTACGGAAACCTCTCTATGCGGGAGCCCCGACCAAACTCATCAAATGACTACAACGCATCCAAAATGCCTCGTCACGACTGATCCTCGACGTACCACACCATGGCCACATCACCCCCCACCTAAGAAACCTGCACTGGCTCCCCGTCAACAAGAGGATATCCTTCAAGCTCCACACCCACGCACACAAGGCACTCCACAAGACCGGCCCAGCCTACCTCAACAGACGGCTCTCCTTCTACATCCCCAACGGCCAGCTACGTTCCTCCGACCTCTCACTCGCCACAGTCCCGCGCATCCGAAGAACAACCACCGGTGGTAGATCCTTCTCCCACCTTGCTGCCAAGACATGGAACGCCCTCCCACTGAGCCTACAACAGACCTAAGACCTGCTGACCTTCAGGAGGATACTCAAGACCTGGCTGTTCGAGCAGTAGCGGCCCCCCAGCGCCTTGAGACCCTCGCGGGTATGTAGTGCGCTTTACAAATGATTGATTGATTGATAGATTGATTGATTGATTGATTGAGTTAAGAACTTGGGTATCAAATTCAACAACTTCTTATCCTTCCAACCAGAAATGCAGTCTGTGGGAGGCACATGTTTCAGGCTACTGAGCATACTAAGAAGGTTTTTGCATTTAACTCTAATTTTCTGCAAAGAAAGTGGTCATCCAGACAATGATAACCTCGATACTGAACTATAGAAATGCCTTATATTTGGGACTTTCAACTACCTGCTCGGCAGACATCCAGTGGTCCAGAATATGGCAGCCTGCATTCTCCTCAGCCTGCCTCAGAGAATGCATTTGTCCCAGCACTTTTGTGCCCTTCACTGGCTCACAATAAGGAAGAAAACTATGTTTAAAACACTATTTGTGGTCCATTAGGGACTTAATTATGCAGGTGCAGGGTACCTTAGGGCCAGAATCAGCTTTTACATCCCCTTTAAAAACCTGCGGTCAGCGAATAGCTTTCTGGCTAGAATACCTAAGATTCACTTCTCTAGAACTAGACAGGCCTTCTCTTTCCTTGGCCCAACTGCATGGAACAAACTCCCTCTTGAGCTACGCTCAGTGGATGCTACTTCACTGTTCAAGAAAAAGCTGAAAACCTGTTTTTTTAAACAAGAGAAGATCGTCCAACTGCACTCCGGAGGTGGCCGATAAGTGCAGCATCGGGACACTCCTTGGAGTACAAGTTGAATTTCATTCATTCCTTCGTTCATTCATTATGCAGGCAGTCACATCTCCACCATCTTTCTTGGACACATCAGCATCAGGTGGGGAGTGTGGTTCAATGCCTTTAAAACATATTTTGGGGCAATAGGAGCCTTGAGTTTCAGGGCTTAAAGGAAAAAGAGATAACTTCTTCACTCTCTTGGTTTTGAGCGCAGTTTTATTTTCAAACACTTAGGGCTTAATTACAAGTCTGGTGGTACATAGACCGCCAGACTCGTGGGGGCGCAGCTGTGGCAGACTCCCGACTGCCCTATAACGATAAAGACCTCATTGTCCCATCAGAGCCGCCAGGGAACCACCGTTCCCTGGCAGTGTTGTGGCGGTCAGGAGGCCGGTAATATGCTGCCAAGTATATTATGAGTTTCACCTCCGCCGGCGGTGTCATGGAGCTACTCCATGAACATTGTGGCCGAGAGGAAACAAAGGAGGCCTGCAGGGCCTTCTATGCCTCCTCCGCATGGGTATGCATGCAGGGGGGCACCACATGTGCCCCTCATGTGCATGCACCCCAGTTCCTGCACGGCATGGACTTCTTCAATATACAAAGTTACATCCATTAATACAACTTTAAAAAGGAACTAGAAAATGTAAACATTTTACAACACATTAATTTACTAACTGGTCAATTTATCATCTGTATTGCAGCTCTTGCTGTTGAAATACCTTATTTTTTAAAAAGCAAAATTAAAAATCTCTGTTGATACATTTTTAAAGTAGGACAAGCAAATATAACATGTTCAAGGATCTGTACATTATTTTAACATAAAGTGCATATTCTATCCTCCAAAATGACATTCATCATGCATCCGTCACAGGTTTTAGTGGCAATCATTTGAGTCTACATAGCATTATGCATCTTCGCACTGTATGTTCCAGATTCCAATCTAAATACACTTGAGGAATTGCTGCCTGACAAGATTGATTAATATTACGGAAACAACATTTTGCTCTACATATCTCTATATAATTTTCCATGGAGCAATTTTTCATAGTATATTTTAGATTTTTTAAATAAGCATAGCTCATTTTCTGGATATCTAATCTAATCAAAGAAAAGTGCTGAAGTGCACTTTAAATATTAATTAAAATAATCTAGTCTCTATAGTAGGAGCAAGACATTTCGAAGCCATAAAATTCCTTAAAAACATTTCTTTACCATGTAATAGACAATAATACCATTGTAAAATAGCAGCCACTCCTTTTATGAAAGTGTTCACCAATCCAAATTCCAACCTAAGGGGTTCTATTGAGACCACAGGATTTAAAGTGCCAAGATTTTTCCACTCAACCTTACGCTTAAAAGTGATATTGATTTGTATTTATTTTCTTTATAGTATAAAAAAGTGTTGGTAGAATCTTCATTTTATATACTGTTAGTTGAATCCATTTTTTGTTCACCGCCTCCCTCAGACAAGGCGAGGTAGGCATCCATGGAATGTGCAAGTTTCATTCTTGTTTTATCCCCGATTTTGCGACCAGGATGAGGCCTATCAAAAATGTGCTCCAAAAAGTTTCCAGATTTGTTTGGTGCAATGATTGTGTGACAGCCTTTGAGCAAATTAAATGTTTGCTAATTCAAAGTAAGGCTCTCAAGCCATTAGGCCAGAGGTTGCCGTGTTGCATCACAGTGGATGGCAGCCAGATAGGGCTGAGGGCTACGCTCACATAGAGGAATGGTGAAAGCGATCACACTGTAGCTTTCTCATCAAGAGTGTTGCAACAACTTTTGGGGTGGGGAGGGAGGGTTTGGGGTGAGGGGTGGGGGTTGGTGGGGATTCTTGTTCATATTGTTGTTTTTTCTCATTTTGTCTTTCTTTCTGTGCTTAATTTTGTGTTTAAACAGCTGCTCTTCGTACTCCAGTGACAGTGTCCGACTTGTGCCTTTACTCATGTGCTATGGTTCACCAGACATTTACTTCCTCATGATCCTTATCTACTATTATTGCATGCCCCACTTGTGGACCTTTTGCCCTATATGGAACAAACACATAGCACCTACCACCACTCATGATTCACGTACCGTGCTGTGCTATCGATCACGCTTCTCCCCATATCATGGTCCCAAACAAGCAGTCTATTAGAATCGTTTCACTCAATGTAAAGGGCATCAACCACCCCGTCAAGAAGAGAAAAATACTCGATTACATACACAGGCAAAAAGGTGATATAATATTACTACAAGAAACTAAGATTGACTCGCCACAGTTTAACTCAATGAAGAATAAAGTATACAGCGAGGCAATCGGCTCGGATGCCCGAGGAAAGAAAAACGGGGTCTTAACCTTAATTGCAAAGAGAGCCAATATTGATGTTTTACAGAGTACTGCTGATTCCAAGGGTAGATGGGTGTCTACAAAATTGTTGAAGGATAACAAAGAATTCTATGTAACCAATGTCTATGCCCCTAACAAGGATGACCCAAGTTTTTGGAAAGAATTATCTGACCACTTTCACACTATTCCAGACAATGCGACTCATATCATGGGTGGTGACCTCAATCTACCTCTTGATCTACATCTGGATAGAGACTCTCATTACCCCTTTCGCCCGAATAGTTCGCACAAAGCACTCCTCAATCTCTGCTCCTGTTATAATTTGACCGATTCTTGGAGATTGTTGAATCCAACAGGGAGGGACTATACTTTTTATTCACCTCCACACAAATCGTACTCACTCATAGATTATATCCTCATCTCTGGTCACTCCTCTGCCGATATCGAAGATACTTCCATTGAACCACGTGTAATTTCTAACCATTCTTGTATCACGATGACACTGGCAATCCATAATGAGGTTAAAAAGTCGAACATATGGAGATTCAATAACGCGGTCTTAAAAAGTGATGCGAATAGGAAGGCTATTGAAGCAGCCATACAAGAGCACCTTGCTCACAATAAGAAGGGGGACACTACCGATCTTAGGAGATGGGAGGCTCTTAAGACCACTGTTAGAGCAGTCATAATTAAGATTCGTGCAGCCATGAATAAAGACGCCAACAATAACCTAACACGCCTAGAGCAAGAGATCCCAACGCTAGATAAGAGACACGTGCTTTCTAAAGACCCTCAGACCCTAAATGATATAATGACCAAAAAATATGAATATAACAAGATTATTAGTGAGAGAGCTGAAGTCTGGCTTAAAAATCACAAAAACTTCAAATTATGCCAAACTAACAAAGCTGGTAAGAGCCTTGCATCTTATCTGAAATTTAAGTTGCAACGCACTGCTATTAAGAGCTTGGTAGATAAATTAGGGACGTCACACACTGATCCCACTAAAATTGCTGACATATTTAAAGATTTCTACAGTGACTTGTATAGTAAAAACAAAGACCTTAGTAGCGCCAAATTAGGTACATACCTGGATAATTGTGCTCTCCCCTCCCTTTCGCTGCAAGATCAGGCGGACCTTAACCTTCCCATATCCACTGAAGATATCGAACAAGCCATCAAAACTCTCAAAACCGGGAAAGCCCCGGGACCAGATGGGTTCAGCGCCATGTTTTACAAGAGATTCACTTCAACCCTAGTAGAACCTCTCGAAGACTTATATATGGGCTTCGCTAAGAGCGGTCAAGCCACTGGTACCCCCGCAGAAGCAATTATCGCAGTAATTCCTAAGGAAGGGAAAGATCCGACATCCCCTAAGAATTACAGGCCGATATCGCTGATTAACCTTGACTGTAAAATTTATGCCATGATCCTGGCCAAACGAATTCAGAAAATCCTGCCCAAACTAATTCACCCATCACAGGTAGGGTTTCTTAAGAATAGACTGTCTAGCGACAACACCCGCACCCTGGCACATATAATAGAAAAGGCCAAGCTAATTACCTCCCCGACCATTGCAGTAACATTAGATGCAGCAAAAGACCTTTGATAAGGTCGACTGGTCTTATCTGAAAGCCACTCTGCATAAATTTAAGTTAGGTACAGATTTTATTCATATGGAGATGGCCTTATATTCTAACCCATCAGCGAGAGTACGAGCAGGTGGATGCCTATGGTCACCCTTTAACCTGGAGCAAGGTACGAGACAGGGCAGCCCCATATCTCCCTCCCTCTTTCTACTCGCCATCGAGCCCTTCCTCTATTATCTTGGACATAATGATCATATTAAAGGTATTTGCTTTGATGATTATACAGTCAAAATTTCAGCCTATGCTGACGACGTCTTGGTAATATCCGAGAATGCAGACTTAGCGATTCCGGCCCTGATGTCCTCTATTGCAGACTTTGCCGAAGTGTCAGGCTATAAGCTTAACAAGGACAAAACGGAGGTGAAACTCCTCAATAATATAGGTGATAGAAGCATTATAGGTAACTCTGGCTTATTCTGGCAAACCAAAAGCTTTAAATATTTAGGAATAGAATTTGAAAAGGACCTAATTAGCACACTCAAAATTAATGAACATACCCTTCATAAAAAAATATCTTCTCTTTTGGACGGTGGGTCACCGACATTTTTGTCGTGGTGGGGCAGAGCGGAAACTCTGAAGATGATGATCACACCTCTGGTCAATTATCTTGTAAGTATGCTTCCTATGCTACTATTGGATGACTTCCTCACCAAAATATATAAGCTCTTCAATACTTTTTTATTGCAGGGCAAAAAACCAAGAATCTCCCTGAAGAAGCTCCAACTACACAAAGATAAGGGAGGCATAGGTCTACCGAACTTCAGGTGCTACTAGACGGCATATTTATGCAAACCAGGTGTGAATTGGTTCCAACCTCAATCCGAATACATTCCGGTTTGGGTTCATATCGAAAAGGCCATCATTAACAACTTACCGCTACCAGCCTTAATGTCAATGGATATGGCAGCTTTTCCTCACTCCAAATATATATTTCTTAACACTAGAAGGGCCCTCCTAAACCTAGAGAGACATTCTAAAGTTGAAATCAAAATAAGCAAATCCAACTTAACCTCGTTGTGGTTCAGAAGGAAGAAGGCAAACACCTATACTGGGAGCACTGGTCTGAGAAGGGGTTGAACTTAGTGAAATATCTTTATGAAGGGTCTTCGCCTTTACCTTACGCCACCTTACACTCACGGTTCGATCTCCAACCTCTTGACTTTTATAAGTTCCTACGTCTTAAATCCTTTATCACTACCAGAGCCATCTCTTCGAGCGATCCTACAATTTGTAACAAGCTTTTTCATCTCATGTCAATGGGTCACATGGTGTCTAGAATCTATAAAAATCCTCTCCCCTAACCTCCAGAAGACACATAGGAAGTGCGAGCTCGCTTGGGAAAATGAACATAATTCCTCTAAAATATCATTTGATTGGTATAAGATACACCTTACACCTTTTTCCAATAAAATATCACCGATACTCTCTCAAACTAAGTTCATGTTGATAAATAGAACATATTGGTCAATGGAAAAACTCTACAAACTTAAACTCCTTGACAACCCCCTATGCTGGAATTGTAAATCTCATGTGGGGGACTTGGCTCACATGTTCTTTAATTGCCCGATGCTCCAAACCTTTTGGGACAAGATTTATAACTACTTTCAAAGAACCTTCCACTACCGACCTAGTAGGGAATTCGCTTATGTTATGCTTGGGACAATAGACACAAGATTAGTGAATGAACATGACCGTCACCTAATGGATCTCATGCTTACGCTTGGGTGTAAAGTGATCTTAAGCAAATGGAAAAGTGCATCTGATGTTTCTTTCAAGATATGGCAAGAATGGTTGGCCTCTTTAAGGGGCGCAGATAATGATGCACTCCACTCCTCACCGTGGCGAAAATCGCACGTCAAACTCTGGAGTTCACTTGACTCTCTGGAACTTTGCTATGACCCGCCATAGATTTGCACAGTGGTCATATCCACTGCTATATAACACGTTCCTGTCAGCCATAAGAGCACAACATAGACGCTTTTACCCCACTGTTACGATTTAGAGTACATAACATGCCCTCTCTCTTTCCTCTCTTTCTTTCTCCTTCCTTTTTCAAGTCCACTCCTATTGCAACCATCATTTTTGATGAATAATTGCATATATTTGTGTATATTGTTCATTGTTTCAACGATGGAGAATCATTTGCTTAAATGGTCTTGATGCTCTTTACTTAAATTGTGAAACTCCGGTTGCATTGGTTCATGAATGTAATTAAGTGTATGTTTTTGTTTTTGATTTTGTAAAATCCTGCTTCTCTTAACAAAAAAGATTTGAATTAAAAAAAAAGAGTGTTGCAACAAGCAGAACTGCAATACTCTCTTATTGAGAAAGTGCTCCTGGCCTGCTGGTTGATTGGTGAGATGTTCCGTTCGTATGTATAGGGAAGATGGTTTCTCTAGCAAACGGATCACAAGCCACTAGTTTCTATTCTGGGAGGGCGTGAAAGCTAATATTGTAAACCCAGGATTTTAAGGCTCTCCACTAAGTTGATGCAGTACCAATTTGATGTGGCTCACATTCCAGGTGATAGGAACAGAAGAGCCGATTTCCTTTCTTGATTCCTTTACAGAGGGGATGATGACAGTGAAGTGAAGTTATCTGATCTTATTGATGAGGATTTTGAAGATTGCTTAGTGGCTTCACTAGAGATACCAGAATTGAAGGTCTGTTCTAAAGGAGAGTGGATGTAAGCTATGAAGTATGATTAGGTTTTGCAACAAGTCCTAGACCTAGTTAAGGGTGGTTGACCTAGAGAGAAAATCCTGTCTCCTTTGTTCCAACCATACTGTAAGGTGGGTGATGAGATTTTGGTTGAAGATAATCTTCTTTTAAGATCTGACAAGTTGATTCCTCCACATTCTGTGAGAAGTAGCATTATTAGAAATGCCCATGAGGGACACCATGGCTTGTCACTCACTAAGATACGCATTAGAGAATCCTTTTGATGGCCAAGAATGGACACTGTAGTGGATGAGTGGGTGTATGCAAACCAGCTGACCCACCTCTCATGCCAATTGACTTAACATCAGGGCCATGGGTCAAGATTGGGATTGATATCATGGGTCCGTTCGATTCCTTACTGGGTGGTGCCAAATATATTTTTGTCCTGGTTGATTATGGGTCAAAATGGCTTGAGCTCAAGATGGTTAAGGAACCTAGTGTGAATGCTATTGTTGAGTTTCTTACAGCAATCTTTCTGAGGGAGAGGTTTCCTGAATTTCTTCTATCGGACAATGGGACACAATTTATTAGTAGAGACCTGCAGGTTTTCCTTGAGTCATGTGGGGTCAAACACCTGAGAAGTTCCTCATACCACCCACAAACTAATGGTTTTGTGGAGAGGATGAACCGGGTGTTGGGCAAGTGCATTATGTGGGCCAAAAGCGGGACCACGATGTGGTGAGGTCTGTGCATAGCATGTTTTGGTTCTATAGAATGACATCACACTCAACCACCAACGTTTCTCCCTTTGAACTATTGAGGGGTAAAAAGCTAATACCAGGTTTCCATCAGCATGAATGGCTAAATGGCTTAGAAAGTGAGACTGATTTTGAGCAGTTGATAGCTTTAGTAAAATATAAAATGTGAGTCATACACATGAGAGGCAAAAAGGCTGGGATGACAAAAAGAATGACAAAAAGAAATGTGTTAAGCCGGTCAGGATTAATGTTGGTGATATGGTTCGCATCAAGTCTGCTGTCCATGTCCAAAAAGGAAGAAGTACGTTCAAACGTCCAGTTATAGTGGGGAAAATCTGTGGTAAATCCATTAAAGTAAATGGTAGACACTGGTGGAATCTAGCAAAAAGTATTAAGGTGGGCATAAAGCACGAGTGTGAAAATGATTATGAGTTTGTTCGTCACAATACAGTGGTCCCTACTGATACACTTTTTTAAAATGTTAATTATTTTTACTTTATTTTGCACATGAACAAATGCATACAAATAAAAATTCTGTAACTTTAGTTGCATGTAAGTAACATAGCCATCATTTCCAAACTCTCTCCGCCCCTGGGTTGTCCGACTGGGGTTAGCGCATGATCATTGTATTTAGTGAGGGGTATTCTTTGCCAATGGAGTCAATCAGTGGGGGTGACTTGCAGCATTCTCCATTTTTTGAGTCTCAATGTTCGGTTGTGATATCTACTCCGGAGGACAACGCTATGGGGTCTTGTATATTATCCCAGAGGTCTAGCTCGTGGTATCGCGGCCACGGTCCCTACACTCTACCAAATGTTTTAGAGCATCCTCTGCTCGTATAAGTGGTACACTCAGCGGCCATATACAGATCCATTCCCCTGGTCCATTCTTGCATTGTGGGCATGTCCGCCACCCACCATCGCCTAGCAACATCCAGTTTGGCGACTGCAAGCCCAGAGAGGTGAAGAGTAGTTGCGTTCTAGGCACATCTACCTCACTTGGGATTCCCATGGTCAAGCGGATATGTCACATTTTGTACCTCCCCTAGTGTTCCATTTACTGCCTTCCAGTAAGTTTGAATGGCGGGGCATAGCCATATTGTGTGATAAAAATTACCTGCGGTGTCTTTGCAATTAACACAATCTGGTGTGTCCGCCCTGCCCATCTTATGTAGTTTTTCCCTGTCACAGTATACTCTATGTAGAATCTTGTACTGTACAAGGAGTAGCCTGGCTTTAATGACTATCTCTCCGGGTGCATTAGTGCTGCATCCTAGTCTATGTCCTCCAGAGGCCCTATGTCTGTCTCCCACCTCTATCTAAGCCTGTGTAGATTGTCAGGTGTATTACTATTTATGGTTTTATACGTAAGGTAGACTGCCGTCTCTATGAGTACTTCTTGCAGGAGCCTCTCCTCGAGTGGGCATACTGAGCGATGTCTGTATATGGGATATTCTGTGTTTGCCATGCGTGGCTTTGCAGCTCGTATTTAATTAATTGGGATCTATCTAGCTCATATTCCTTGCTTATTTCGAGACATGTTTTAATCGTCCTTTTTTCCAGGATGTCTCCAATTACAGAGATGCCAGGAGGTCCCATGCTTCGAAGGTTTTGCAATTCCCTGAGTCTTCCTCCCTCCCAAAGAGGCATGGCCTGGGTGACCCAATTTGCCAATCCAATACCCTTTGTGGCTTTCTCCCATGCCTCTATAGTGACCTGCGTTGCCGGTAATATTTGAGAGATGCCTTTCCCCCCATAAAGGAAGTGTAGGTCTGTGTATGGTCACATCCTTTCTCTCTCCAGTCGATAGGTGGGGTGATCCCATGCCCCATGCATCCATTCATTAATGGGAATAAGATGGGCTGCCCAATACTAAGCCTCTATGTCTGGAAGTGATTCCGCCATTATATTGGTTTCTCTGTAGAATCTTCAGTGCTATTCTGGGGTGTCAACCCTGCCATATTAGGGATCTAATGTCTTTCTCAAGCCCCGTGAGTGTTGATCGGGTAGGGGTGATACCTGTTCTGGAGTGTGTAGAGCAAAAATAGCTGCCCTTCCAAGCAGAGACCAGGGGAGTTCTCTCCATCTCTCCGTGTCTTCTCTGAAATTTCACAAGACCTTTCTTAGGTTATGATGGCGACATCTCTCTTTGTGTGGGGTAACAACACTTCCCAGGTACTGAAAACCTTCCTGTACCTCTCTTAGGTCGCCCAGTAACATTAGGTTATCCAGGCCGGTAACTGGACTTTAGATCATGGACTTGTTTCAGTTTATCTTGTAGCCGGGGTGTCGCCGGTAGTCCTTTATAATGTCGAACAGGACCGAGAGATTGTTGTCGGGCTTAGTGATATATAAGAGGACATCGTCTGCATAAAGGGAGATCTTTTCTGTCCCTTTCTTTATTTGGTGCTACCTTAAACTATGGATTTCTGGGTGCTGTCTGAAGTTACAGGCCAGTGATTCGAGAGTGAGTGCGAGAAGAAGTGGTGATAGGGGGCATTCTTGTCACCTCCACCGTCCAATGGGAAAGGGTGACGACATTATACCATTTACCCATACTGTGGTGGTCGGCCTGTTGTAGAGTAATGCTATAATCACAAGAGGAGCATAAGGTGGTATACAGTCAGGTCCCTCCCACTCTACATTCTATAAACACAAGAGGACCTTACCAATTCTGAACAACTGAATATATACTAGAGACACATGAGGAGTTTATAAAAACTTTCAAAAACTTCCTCCAAGGCACGGTACATTACCAATAGCCTAGTGTCCAATTGTTCAATTTCAAAGAAAACTGTCAATACACCACACTTCAAAAAACAATTTTTGTTGTCCATACAAAGTTAGTAAGAAAAACTTTTTGGGAAAAAAGTGTGAGAAAGGGAAGAAAGTACCTCACGGTAGTAATACCAAGGGGGGCTTGCTGGTTGGTACTCACTAGCTCACCCACTTATCATCGGTGACTTTCTTACCCACAAAAGAAAGAAATGTGCTACTTCATAGAGTTCTCAGAGGTGAGAAAGAGGAAAGAGACAGTGAAACAACATATATAGATGCACTGTTAGTGATTGTGTCACTCAAGTGCCCGCTGGTCCCCGTGAGAAAAGAAAAATTAGAATTCTCAAATATTAAAACGAGGTACCACTCACTTGCAAAATGAAATTGTATTTGGTGCCGTGAGCGTCCTCATTTTAAAAAATGGTTTAGTTAAAGCCATTTTCATAAGCCAAAAGCCAACATCTTTTGTTGCCACCTATTTATGCAACTTCATCTGGGCTGCCAGGGTAACCAGTATTCACCTCACTTGTGACTCACACCGGACTGAGTGGTTGCTGTCATCCCTCGTACCTGCAACCCACTCTTCAAGGGATCACGCGACCACCGGTCATGTATCCTGGTGACAACTGCGATCGTCAGTATCACTGTTATCGCGTATAGGTGGCCGCTCCGTGCTCCGTCCCGAAGAGTAATGCTACAGGATTTGGGGCTTATTCCAAACTTGACCAGCATGCATTCCAGGAACGGCCAATGTACCACGTCAAATGCTTTTTCTGCTTCCAACGACAGGAATATGTGTGGTGTGTTTTGGCTTCCGGCTTCCATTACCCAGTTGTGGGCCCTGCGGAGGTTTAGTCTTGTAGCTCGCAGGGTTATGAAGCCTGAATGATCGTCATGCACGAGGGATGAGATGTATTTGAGAAGGCGGGCAGCTAGGATTGTGGCTAGTATTTTAACTTCTGTATTTCATATGGAAATGGGGCGGTATGAGTCACATCTGTTGCATGGTTTACCCTCTTTGTGTATTACCACGATCGTTGCTAAACTAAGGTCTGGAGGTAGGCTGCCTTCTTTGTGTGCATTGTTAAACGAGCACAGTAGATGGGGCTCTAGGAGGTCTATGCGGCGTTTGTATAGCTCTGCTCGTAGCCCATTAGGGCCAGGTACATTCCCCTGCCTCTCCTCCTTCACTGCTTCTTGTATTTCATTCAGGGTTGTTTCAGTGTCTAGGTCGTGTGACTCTTCCGTACCGAGTGTCGGGGTCTGAATCCTCCGGGTCAGGTAGTGCTCAATTTCCATGGGCGTACTAAGGGGATGGGCCTTATAGAAGTCTTCGTAGTAGTCACCGAAGGCCCTGGCTATCTGGGTATCTGTAGTGTGTGCTAGCTGTCTGTAATCTCTCGCATCCATTTACTTTATTGTTCCTTTTTACTATGCCAAGCCAGCAGTTTCCCAGCCTTGTCTCCTGCCTTGAAGAGGCGGTGTAGAGTTGCCAGCCTTTGCTTTTTGACGTTTTCCATTGCTATGTCTCTATATTCTTGTTGTAGTGTGTCTGATTGTCTAACCAGCCTGGGTTCTCTGTCCTGGATCACCTGGCTTTTCAAGGTGTAGTATTAGCCACCATTATTCAAACCTAACTGGAATATATAAGAAGATGTGGGTTTTTGAATCGACAACAACAAACAAGGTAAGTTTATGAAAATTATTTAATTGTGGGAGGGAAATAATGTTATGTTTTATTGTTGTTGTGTTTTATTTTCTCAAATATATAATTAATGTGTGTAAATATATTATTATTTAGTGCTAAAAATATATTACACACAGTAATTATAATTGTTAGATAATGAATACATTTTATTTTGTATTGTTATGAAGTAAAAGGAAACTATTATGTATTTAATTTGTATGGATATGTTAAAGTATAAGTTTGGCAATCATTCCTAGGTATTCCAGGCCTCTTGTACTTGGGTATGGTTTAACTTGCTGTTCAAGGTATTGGTACATTTGCTTAGTTTGTTTAGAGGTTTTTGGTTTGAGTTGAGTGCCATATTGCTCCATTCGGAGTTCCTTATAGCTTTGTTCTTTTTGTAGGGAGTTATTAGCTTATGTGGTGTAGGTGTGACTCTTCCTGTGGTTTGTTGGAAGGCATTATGCCATCCTTCAACAGCGTTATTGGTTTTGGCTTGTTGGTTAAGTGTGTCAATATAGACGTTCCACAAGGGAATTTTAAATTTGGGTTGTCTCCTATGGCCTGATCTGTGTAGTCTGCCCACCCAGGTGTGTTCAAAGTAGTCCAGAAGTGAACTTAAATGTTGTTCATGTTGTTGGTAAAAAGGGCTTTCTAGTAGCAGGTTGTAATGTTCAGCAACATCTGTTACTGGTACATAGGCTAATGTGATTAGTTTTTTAATTTGGTATGCAAAAGATGTGTTAGTTGCATACTTTACAGTGAGTGTAGATTTTTGTAGGTGCCTCCATAGGCATTGATTAAAATGGTAATAACACCCTTGAATTGAGGTATGGGGGTATGTTTTGAGTATAGCGTTTATCATAGATTGTTCAAAATCTATAATTATTTTCTGAGAAAAATAATTATTTGCCGCTTGTTTTTTTTTTTTTGTATTTCTACATAAGTTGCATTGTGTTTGTTATGCAGCAAGGCGTAAATAAAGGGAATGTTACAATTTTGATGTAGGCCATGGAGGATAGCATAGCATTGGAGAAATGGTTTGGGACATATTGTGAAAGACCCATCCATCATCCATATCTCAGCTTGTTGAAGTCTTACTAAATTGTTTGCTGTACCAAACATTATTATTCTCTTTTCCTTGCATTTATTATCATAGAGAATAAAAGGTTCTTTATTGAAAGTAATAGCTAGTTCTGGGGTAATTATTACCTTATCAATAGTTTTAGGAGTTGGTGTGGGAGTTGTTGTAGCCCTTTTTGTGCGTGCTATGGTTCTTTTTAATGAAGCTATGGATGGCATTTGTCCAGTAGCTTCTTTGGGGATTCTTTTCGAATTGCACTGGTGGATCTTTGTGAGCTTGTGCTAGCCTCTTTGATGTTTTCAAGTGCACCTCTAACTTCAATTTTTGTAATATTTGGGGATGATTATGTTCCCTGGCGTATATTACAGTTGTTTCTCTGGAAGTAGCATAGCCATAACATTTATTGGAATAACATTTAGAACATTTACAATTGACTTTTAGGCCAGTTTGTTTCTCCTGGGTGTAGACATACCCCATGTAACATAACATTTGTGGGATATTATAAACTGTGCTCTTTCAGACATTTTGATGGTGAAAATATTCTATAATAAATGTATATAAGAATTATTAAAACTATTTGTATATATGTTAATGTTTTATACTTACAAAGTTCGTCTTTAGATCGTTGAAAATTATGATTTTGATGTTTTCTTTGTGGCATCTTCTTAAGTAGTTTATTTTTCTGAAAAAAAATGAAAGTATAGTTTAATATTTGTTTTACAATATTTTTATATGGCGTGGGTGTTTGGGATATATTTTGGGTGGTTGTTTTACAGGTTTATTTAATGCATTTTGAAAAATACTTACTTTATTAGGTGGATGATTTTATAGTGTCCTCTGTAATTTTGTTGTTTTGTTTAGAGTTGTCTGTAATGGAAATATAAAATAGAACAAATATAAAAATTAGTTATTTTAGTATGACCGTTATTAGAGAATTTTAGTTTAACTGTTATTTATGATATTTTTATTTACTTTCTTTTAGTAGATTTATAGAGCTTTTGGTTTGATGATGTTCTTTCGTTAGGTAGAAAACCAGCAGAGTTTCGCCTTCTTTAGCTTTGTTGGTTTGAGGTGTAAATTAAGAGTAAGGTTTTTTAGTTTATATAGGGTTTAGTAAATTGTTAGTTTAATTTCATTGGTAGGTTTTAAACTTGTGTGTTTTTATTGGTTAATCTATATTGTTTTAATTGTTTTGGAAGTTGTTTTGCTTATATGGAAAACGCTAATTAGGAGTCAGTTATTTTTCCCCCTCCTTATATTTAAATGTTGGGATTTATGTGTATTAATATATATGAAACTCAAGAAAATTATTTTATATGATGAAAGTTTATATGTATAAAAGTATTTTATAATACATTTTTTAGTAATGTATTTATTCTTTGAAAATAATATGTGTTTAATTTAATTTGATATGTAATATATGTTTATGTTTTTTTTGTATTTATGGTGTTTAATTTAGCATGTTTTTTCAAGTTTTGTATAGTAGATAATTTTAAAATAACAATATTTTAGCTGTCAATATGTTTGTGGATGATATTTTAGACATAGTGCATGTATTTAAACAATGTCTGATATTTTTGAAAACGATAATCATGTGCACGATCTTCTTTATGTCGATATTTTCGAAGAACGATATTATGGTTTCGATAATTTTGTGTTTTTTAAAATAAGTAAATAGTGTTGATAATATTGCTATCGATAATTGTGTGTCAAAATAAATGTAGGTCGATATTGTGTCTGTCGAAATTATGTCAGTGATTCCGAGCCGCCATGTCATCTCCGCAGGAGTACTTCGGAGGTTCTGTACTTCCTTTTGGAAGTTTTTAACAGCATCTTGTACTTCTGAGACTTGAGTTTCTGACTCTGTCACCCCCTCCGAGATTTTCCTCAAATCCTGGCGCTCCAAACTCCCATATTTTCCCATCCAACACCTCTCTGGAGGTTTGTATTGCCTGGAGTAGTACTGCAGTGTCTGTGGGAGTCTGCTTAGCCTCTGCTGCCTCTGTCTGTGGCGCTAAGACCTTTGTGTATCTGTCCATTTCCCCCTGTTTGGGGTGAATGGGGTCTTTATCTTTGGCCTTCATCTTCTACAGGTGTAGAGGTTCACCCAGTAATTTCTCCTTCGCGTCCGGCCCTCCCCTCAAGTTAGCCCTGGAACGGGGGGATGCCTACCGCTTGGTGTATCTTGCAGTTCTTCTGCGGGGGTCAGGGGCGTGAGGGGTATGTTTCTCTCATTTGCCCGCAATCCACCTCTGGTGACTGGGTGGGCGGTCCCCTGTTCACGGACTGTGCTCTCTTTTAGGATCCAATGGGCTTCCGTTAGGTCTGATGGGCCATTTGTCCCGACCAGGTCAGTCCTTCAGTGGGTGAGTGCCCGTTTCATGTATTTTAGATATTTATGGGGTACGCCCTCCCCCTGTATTAGGCCCCTTGGCTCTCTATTTTGGGGGGAGTCAGCAGTCACCATACACTGGCCAGCTTGACTGTCCCGACCAGGACTATTTTCTCCTACGGCACCGCTGGTTAAATGTCTATGAGGTCTGCCCCCTCCCTGTCCCAGGCCCTCCGGTTCTTGTTGGGGGGGCAGTAGCCACCTTGCTCTGGCCAACTCATTTACTCCCCTCTAGTCGATTTCCCCCCGGTGGTTTCACTTAATGCAGTCCTCTCCCCACTCAAGGCCCCGATCCCGGGCACGGCATGTGAGAGCTGGGGAGGGGAGGCAGCGGCAGCGCAGTATGACGGCCTTCTGCGGCCACTTTCTTGCAGGCCTGTCACTGCCTCCTCTAGCATGCCCTTCTTACCGCATTATTGTCGGTGTGCTGGCCCACCCGCTTCAGTTCAGGCAGCGTCCTATTCTATCCCACGTGACCCACGTCTCCACGTCCTCGGTCAGTGTTTTCCAGGTCAATGGATTGATGAAGCGCTGAACATCCTGGGGGGAGGGAGGAGCACAGTCCGCCGCACCTAAAGCGCTTGTTTCCCTGGAAAATATCTGCTAATCCTTTTCCAGCACCGTCAGGCGAGGTACGGCGCCATTTTGTAAGGCGGCCTTCTGAACCACGGCAGCACAGCGTTCGCTTGTGTTCTTGTGTCAGACCTTCTTTTAGGGCTTTCGATCACCGTCAGGACCCTCATCTGCCCAGTAGGCTTTATTAAAAGACTCAATCTCTTCCCAGGCTGGCAGGATTTATCACGGATTAGGGTCCCCTGCGGGAACTCTCATGAAGCACGTCTCACTCGGCCATTGCTCAAGCCACCACCACCGCACCTCCTTCCCACTGACACTCTTGAGCATGTGCAGGATTGTCAACAACTAATGGAGAGCAAGGTAGCTCTAGGAAATGTTATGTTATGTTAAAGGAATGTATTATAGTGCACAACTTGTTGCATGTATTCTGTTTAGAAACAGAACTATGCCTGGGATCATAGAACATCAGTATGTAGTGACTTAGGCCCTCATTACGATAGTCGGTGGTTAGGCCCCCTTCCGCTATTGGGGCGGTCAGGAGACCACCTGACAAGTAGGCAGCAGTCCGACCGCCGCATTACAATGCAACCACTGGGAAGGCGGTTGCATAGTGCTCCTTTTCACTGCCACTTGTGCTGTGGCCCAGTAAAAGGTTGGAAAAGAGGAAAGCAGAAAAGAAAGTGTAATCCAAACATATATCCAAGGTGGGACCAGGTAAGTGCTTTTCAGTCATGAAATAAAAACACTGATCCTTGATGGAGGAGTGTCTAAAACGGAAGAACTGTCAGAGGAAAAATTATCTTGATCCATGTAAAACCCAGAACCAGTTAGTTGAAAAACTGGTGACTCAGGTACAGCAACCAGACTAGAAAAATCCAGAAGAGGTGGATCCAAAGGAGGTGGATCTGTATACACGACATCTGCTGCAGAAGATGCATTAGTCACTTCAGTTGTGTTGCTGGATGCGGATGAAGGGAATAATTGAAGTGCATTTCCTGCCCCCCTAACCCGTCCCTCAGCTGGGGAGAAACAGCTCTGGTGATGCTCAGTAGCTGCAGAAGAATGTTCTGTATGGTAACAAGATGATTCAGAAAAGGGGGTGGTGATGAACAGAGTGTCTGAATTAAGCAGACCACTCTTACCCAGTCCAAAGATCAGGGCTTGATCCATCACCGTTATTTAGCTCACTGCCCCATCCCAGCTCAGAACCTGGCTATATGCAAATTAGTCTGTCCCTGGCCCAGTGCATCATGGGAACAGGGCAGACCAAACTACCAAGCCAATTCTTCACCAGAAAGGAGACAAGCTTCCGGGGACCGGTTTCTGCCATTTCAGGCGTCGTCGGCCCGGCTTGCTTGAATCCTGATGGAGCAGTGAGCAAGGGACTCATGTCTGAGTATACCCTTCCACGCTTATGGTGGACAAAATGATTCAGAAAAGGGGGTGGTGATGAACAGAGTGTCTGAATTAAGCAGACCACTCTTACCCAGTCCAAAGATCAGGGCTTGATCCATCACCGTTATTTAGCTCACTGCCCCATCCCAGCTCAGAACCTGGCTATATGCAAATTAGTCTGTCCCTGGCCCAGTGCATCATGGGAACAGGGCAGACCAAACTACCAAGCCAATTCTTCACCAGAAAGGAGACAAGCTTCCGGGGACCGGTTTCTGCCATTTCAGGCGTCGTCGGCCCGGCTTGCTTGAATCCTGATGGAGCAGGGAGCAAGGGACTCATGTCTGAGTATACCCTTCCACGCTTATGGTGGACAAAATGATTCAGAAAAGGGGGTGGTGATGAACAGAGTGTCTGAATTAAGCAGACCACTCTTACCCAGTCCAAAGATCAGGGCTTGATCCATCACCGTTATTTAGCTCACTGCCCCATCCCAGCTCAGAACCTGGCTATATGCAAATTAGTCTGTCCCTGGCCCAGTGCATCATGGGAACAGGGCAGACCAAACTACCAAGCCAATTCTTCACCAGAAAGGAGACAAGCTTCCGGGGACCGGTTTCTGCCATTTCAGGCGTCGTCGGCCCGGCTTGCTTGAATCCTGATGGAGCAGTGAGCAAGGGACTCATGTCTGAGTATACCCTTCCACGCTTATGGTGGACAAAATGATTCAGAAAAGGGGGTGGTGATGAACAGAGTGTCTGAATTAAGCAGACCACTCTTACCCAGTCCAAAGATCAGGGCTTGATCCATCACCGTTATTTAGCTCACTGCCCCATCCCAGCTCAGAACCTGGCTATATGCAAATTAGTCTGTCCCTGGCCCAGTGCATCATGGGAACAGGGCAGACCAAACTACCAAGCCAATTCTTCACCAGAAAGGAGACAAGCTTCCAGGGACCGGTTTCTGCCATTTCAGGCGTCGTCGGCCCGGCTTGCTTGAATCCTGATGGAGCAGTGAGCAAGGGACTCATGTCTGAGTATACCCTTCCACGCTTATGGTGGACAAAATGATTCAGAAAAGGGGGTGGTGATGAACAGAGTGTCTGAATTAAGCAGACCACTCTTACCCAGTCCAAAGATCAGGGCTTGATCCATCACCGTTATTTAGCTCACTGCCCCATCCCAGCTCAGAACCTGGCTATATGCAAATTAGTCTGTCCCTGGCCCAGTGCATCATGGGAACAGGGCAGACCAAACTACCAAGCCAATTCTTCACCAGAAAGGAGACAAGCTTCCGGGGACCGGTTTCTGCCATTTCAGGCGTCGTCGGCCCGGCTTGCTTGAATCCCGATGGAGCAGTGAGCAAGGGACTCATGTCTGAGTATACCCTTCCACGCTTATGGTGGACAAAATGATTCAGAAAAGGGGGTGGTGATGAACAGAGTGTCTGAATTAAGCAGACCACTCTTACCCAGTCCAAAGATCAGGGCTTGATCCATCACCGTTATTTAGCTCAATGCCCCATCCCAGCTCAGAACCTGGCTATATGCAAATTAGTCTGTCCCTGGCCCAGTGCATCATGGGAACAGGGCAGACCAAACTACCAAGCCAATTCTTCACCAGAAAGGAGACAAGCTTCCGGGGACCGGTTTCTGCCATTTCAGGCGTCGTCGGCCCGGCTTGCTTGAATCCTGATGGAGCAGTGAGCAAGGGACTCATGTCTGAGTATACCCTTCCACGCTTATGGTGGACAAAATGATTCAGAAAAGGGGGTGGTGATGAACAGAGTGTCTGAATTAAGCAGACCACTCTTACCCAGTCCAAATATCAGGGCTTGATCCATCACCGTTATTTAGCTCACTGCCCCATCCCAGCTCAGAACCTGGCTATATGCAAATTAGTCTGTCCCTGGCCCAGTGCATCATGGGAACAGGGCAGACCAAACTACCAAGCCAATTCTTCACCAGAAAGGAGACAAGCTTCCGGGGACCGGTTTCTGCCATTTCAGGCGTCGTCGGCCCGGCTTGCTTGAATCCTGATGGAGCAGTGAGCAAGGGACTCATGTCTGAGTATACCCTTCCACGCTTATGGTGGACAAAATGATTCAGAAAAGGGGGTGGTGATGAACAGAGTGTCTGAATTAAGCAGACCACTCTTACCCAGTCCAAAGATCAGGGCTTGATCCATCACCGTTATTTAGCTCACTGCCCCATCCCAGCTCAGAACCTGGCTATATGCAAATTAGTCTGTCCCTGGCCCAGTGCATCATGGGAACAGGGCAGACCAAACTACCAAGCCAATTCTTCACCAGAAAGGAGACAAGCTTCCGGGGACCGGTTTCTGCCATTTCAGGCGTCGTCGGCCCGGCTTGCTTGAATCCTGATGGAGCAGTGATATATTTTGTCCACCCTAAGCGTGGAAGGGTATACTCAGATGTGAGTCCCTTGCTCATTGCACCATCAGGATTCAAGCAAGCCGGGCCGACGAAGGCTGAAATGCCAGAAACCGGTCCCCGGAAGCTTGTTTCCTTCCCAGTGTAAGAATTGGCTTGGTAGTTTGGTTTGCCCTGTTCCCATCATGCACTGGGACAGGAACAGACTAATTTGCATATAGCCAGGTTCTGAACTGGGATGGTGCAGTGAGCTAAAAAACGGTGTTGGATCTAGCCCTGATCTCTTGACTGGGTGAGAGTATTCTGCTTAATTCAGAAACTCTGTCCATCACCACCCCTTGTTGTTAAATATTTTGTCCACCCTAAGCGTGGAAGGGTATACTCAGATGTGAGTCCCTTGCTCATTGCACCATCAGGATTCAAGCAAACCGGGCCGACGAAGGCTGAAATGCCAGAAACCGGTCCCCGGAAGCTTGTTTCCTTCCCAGTGTAAGAATTGGCTTGGTAGTTTGGTTTGCCCTGTTCCCATCATGCACTGGGACAGGAACAGACTAATTTGCATATAGCCAGGTTCTGAACTGGGATGGTGCAGTGAGCTAAAAAACGGTGTTGGATCTAGCCCTGATCTCTTGACTGGGTGAGAGTATTCTGCTTAATTCAGAAACTCTGTCCATCACCACCCCTTGTTGTTAAATATTTTGTCCACCCTAAGCGTGGAAGGGTATACTCAGATGTGAGTCCCTTGCTCATTGCACCATCAGGATTCAAGCAAGCCGGGCCGACGAAGGCTGAAATGCCAGAAACCGGTCCCCGGAAGCTTGTTTCCTTCCCAGTGTAAGAATTGGCTTGGTAGTTTGGTTTGCCCTGTTCCCATCATGCACTGGGACAGGAACAGACTAATTTGCATATAGCCAGGTTCTGAACTGGGATGGTGCAGTGAGCTAAAAAACGGTGTTGGATCTAGCCCTGATCTCTTGACTGGGTGAGAGTATTCTGCTTAATTCAGAAACTCTGTCCATCACCACCCCTTGTTGTTAAATATTTTGTCCACCCTAAGCGTGGAAGGGTATACTCAGATGTGAGTCCCTTGCTCATTGCACCATCAGGATTCAAGCAAGCCGGGCCGACGAAGGCTGAAATGCCAGAAACCGGTCCCCGGAAGCTTGTTTCCTTCCCAGTGTAAGAATTGGCTTGGTAGTTTGGTTTGCCCTGTTCCCAT
Organism: Lissotriton helveticus; assembly: GCF_964261635.1. Classification (NCBI taxonomy): domain Eukaryota; kingdom Metazoa; phylum Chordata; class Amphibia; order Caudata; family Salamandridae; genus Lissotriton; species Lissotriton helveticus. Next base: position 607,521,348 of record NC_136059.1, on the reverse strand, counting down.
CATGCACTGGGACAGGAACAGACTAATTTGCATATAGCCAGGTTCTGAACTGGGATGGTGCAGTGAGCTAAAAAACGGTGTTGGATCTAGCCCTGATCTCTTGACTGGGTGAGAGTATTCTGCTTAATTCAGAAACTCTGTCCATCACCACCCCTTGTTGTTAAATACTGTATGGTAACAAGAGGCGTTAGGAAACCACCAAGGACTCCTCGTGGTCTACTGTTTAAGTGGAGGCAAGAACACAGTTCTTGCACCTTGAGTGCCAAGGACAGGCACTGGTGCTCGAAATGATGGGCCAAACATCTTTTTTACCAGTACTTTCTCTCTTACAAGATCCCCAACTTTTGGAATCCAGGCAGGCAGAGGTCTTCAATTGCTTGTTGGATTTGGTGACACTGAATTTTTGTAGATCCGGTAAGACAGCTCGATTATCTTTGTCATAGGGCGTGACTGTCACCACAATGTCTGGACCTTCAAGCTCTAGAACAAACATTTTGATGCCAAAAAGGACATCATGTGGGGTCTGGTGAGCCAGAGATCTCTTAGGGAGGTTATCAATTGCTTGCTGAACCCCGTATAGCTGGTAGATCCAACTGCGTCCAGTGCCTAATACTCTAGCTGTTAAGGACTGCTTTAATTCATGGTTCATAATCTCCACATTAGAATTTCCCTTGGGCCACTATGGAGAAGAATAATGCACCTGTACACCCAGGAATGCCATAGTATCCCAATATGCTTTAGAAACAAAGGCCAGGCACTAGTCCGAGTGGAGTGTACTGCATACATATGTCCCGATAATGACTTGCATGTCTTTAATAACAGTTTGCGCATCAGCCTAAGTGCTGTGGCCAAACCCACAGTAACCTGGAGCAAGAATCAACTGCAACTAAAATACATTTATTTGCAGTATATTCTTTAACTGGACCACAATGGTGCAAATAAATATAGCAAAAGGCTTTTTGCAAATGAAGAGGTGTGTCTGCGGTGGGAAACCACGGTGGAAGATTTCATTTTTTTGACATATATCACAGCACAGAAAGTATTTTTGGACTTTGGTATAAGCCTTACCACCAATAACGTTGCTGTAGCATAAAAATTGTGGCCGCCAAATCAGCATGTGCTGAAGCAACACCCTCATGCACAGCTATCAAAAAAGCTAGTCTGTGGCCTTTGTTGGGAGTCAAACAATCACCAACTTCTGGAATAGTGACGAAAGCAATGTTTTGTTCAATATCGCTATCTGTTCTCTCTATTTTAGAATGAGGAATTGCAGCCACGGTAGCAGTTGCAACTTCAGATTTGGCTGCTTCATCAGACAAGAAATTCCTTACAACATGTGCTCCCACACGCTGATGACTCAAAGTATGTATAGCAAGAGCCAGCTGCAACCTATCTTTGAGGTCTGACACTTTAACCCAAAGCGTTTTCTGCTCGATTGTGTTGCCTTTAGAATCTATGAATCCATTTTGCCTCCAATATTGTAGATTATCATTAAAGGACTAGACACAGTAATACACATCACACAGTATAAGTGTGGGGAACTCAGGATCAGTATGTTCCATTGCAAGAAGCAAAGCTTTAAGTTCAGCCAAGTGTGCAGTGCAATCCTCTAGGGACTGTGTGCAGAGTTTTAGTGGTTGGAAGTTCCCATCCAACATAAACCCAACAACAGTGGTGCATGCCACTGAATATTACTGTTTAGAACATATAGCAGGTCGTGCTGAACCATCAGTGTAAAAAATATATTTATACTGTTCAAGAGGTAAGCATAAGTGGGCACAGGGTATACATGCTCATATTGTAAAAATTCTTGTGTCTGTAAAGATGGGCCAAAGAAGAAGTCTACATCAACAGCTGTTGAGGATGTTGTCTGTTGTATCCATCTAAGATGGAGCGTGTTAGCGTTAGGAACGCTGGCTTTTATGACAGCCTCTTAGGCTGGCACAGGAGTAACAACAATGATGCGTTTCTGTTGTGCAAGTGGCCGTACTTTAAGGCTAGCCATCTGCACTGCAGTCAGCATTTTTTCAGTGGAAGCAATAGGCATTTCTGCACTGGAATATAAATCCAATATATGTGCAATCACCACTGTTTCGCCTTCATGAAAAGTGATATAGGTAAATCCAATTGCGTCCAGTAAGACGCGAATGATCGTGTTTGTAAAATTTACTTGTGTATGTAAGTGAGGTGTTGCAAGTAAGGCAGATTGTAATGATCTGAGTGTATCAGTGTGTTTTGATGTCCAACAGGAAGTGGAAAAGTCAGGGTAAATTAATTCATAAAGTGGTTTGACACATTGTGCATAATCAGGACTGTACATTCTGCCAAAATTCAGAAATCCTAACGATCAAGTTAATTACCTTCAGTAACGATGTATCTGTAAGAGACATATATTAGTTATAGATTCCTTACCTTAGAATTACCCCTAGGCATCAGACTGGATCTGGAGAATTTTTTCTGTAGCCGTACCCCTGCGCGTCGGTAGGTGGCATCGGTCGACAAGGTAACAGTTAGAAAAGAGCGCACAGTAAGTTAAGGTGAGTACAATATACAAGTCCAAATGTGCTCAAGGAGAGAATGGGGCCGGTTACCACGACTCCAACTAATAAACCACCATAGGTAGTTTAAACAAGCTACTACTACAATGATTAACCAAAACCTTAAACACTGGTATGAACAGTCTTTGTTGGATCATGATGAGTATCTTTATTTACTGGTAACTACACCAAGAGCACCTTGTTTGTATACATTACCGAAGGTGCATAAGTGTCGGGACAGGCCCCCTGGGAGGACCATTGTTTCGGGTATTGGTGGGCCTACGGAGCGCCTGTCCCAATTTGTGGACACTTTTCTCAGGTCACATGTTCACAATCTACCATCCTTCATAGAAGATACTAAGCATGTATTAAATATTATGAATGACATGGTACGGGAGGATGGCATGATTCTAGCTACACTAGACGTAGTGTCGCTATACACAAATATAGATCATGAACTAGGTATAAAAGCACTAGAATATTTTTTGAGTTGAAGACCAGCAGAATATTATGAACATACTCAGATGATTCTGAAAATGACAGAAATGGTTCTCAAGAACAATATATTTTTGTTTGATGGACAATGGTTTAGGCAGCTTCTTGGGACTGCGATGGGTTCCAGATTCGCTCCGTCTTTTGCTAACCTCTTTATGGGGTGGTTTGAGGTGGAGCTGATCTGGGGCCATGAAGGAAAAAATTGGATACAGTATATACATTACTGGGGTCGTTTTATAGACGATTGCCTATTAATATGGACTGGATCAGTAGAAGATCTCAAAGGATTGTTTGATTATTTAAATGACAATACTTTGAACTTAAGGTTTACAACCGATTACAGCAATAAATGTATAACTTTTTCGGATTTAGAACTGTTTGTAGAAAATGATAAGCTTGGTAGTAGAATGTTTAGAAAACCTACTAGTTGTAATGCGATCTTGCATGCTAGGAGCTGTCATCCTAGCAGTCAGATCAACGCCATACCATATGGTGAGATGGTGAGGGCGAGACGGAACTGTACCCAAGATAAAGATTTTGAGTTTAATAGGAAGGATATGTCATGCAGGTTCACTAATCGTGGTTATCAAAGTGAAGTAATTAAGAAAGCGGAAACAAGAGCAAGGAAGCTGAAATGTAGTGAAACACTGAAAAAACAACAGAAAGGTGAGATGAAAAGGGTAGACATGATAAGGATGATAACGAATTTTAATACGGAGAGTACAAGACTATTATCTATTTTCAAGAAACATTGGTATTTACTTCTATTAGACAATGACTTGCAACCTTATCTAAATAAAAAACCGGGTCTGACTTTTAAAAAAGGTCTTACTTTATCGAATACGATAAGTCCGAGTTATCCTAAGAAGACAGAGAATGTGAACTGGTTGATAAATACAAGGGCTGTCATAAGTGTGGACGATGTAGTACATGTAGATGGGCGAAAACTAAAGTATTGTCCTTTAATTATAATGATTCTGTGATAATACTATTGAAATGTTTATAAACTGTGACACTACATACGTAGTATATGTCATAGCATGCTCCTGTGGTAAGATTTATGTAGGGAGCACAGTTAGGAGATTGAGAGACAGAATGACTGAACACTTCAGAGCTCTGAAAAATGGAGATACTCGCTACCCCATAGCCTCACATCTAGTGAGAAACTGTGAAAGTAGTGATCAGCATAATCTCAGCTACCACGGTATTGATCATATAAAAGCAGACCCCAGAGGGGGTAATAGACAACTAATGTTGAGGAGAGGAGAAGTATTGTGGCTGATGAGACTAAAGGCAGTTGATCGGGGCTTGAACATTGATCATGAATTTGAATACTATTTGGGTCAAGAATGATCTATTTTATGTATGAAATGATATTACTGTACTCTAACAAGTAGTAGCCTCTTTTGCATCTGTATGAAATTGTTCAGGAACTGTTTAGTTTTGTAAAGTACTCCGACAACGTCATTCCGGCGCTAACAACGCCGACGACGGACGCGGAGCCGCCGACGACGGCTGCCGGCGCGCAGGGGTATTTCTACGCAAAATTTTCCGGATCCAGTCTGACGTCTGGGGATATTCTAAGGTAAGGAATCTATCACTAACGTGTCTCTTTCAGATCTCTACGTCCAATAGCGGCCCTAGCCCTACCAGTAGTCCCAACCTAAGTCCAAACAACCAATGGCACAGGAAGCCCTAGTCCCTACTTCCAATAGAAAGCCTAACCCTACTCTTAGTCCCACAACTAGTCCAGCAACCAATCACACCAGAAGCCCTTATTGCTACTTCCAATTAAAGGTCTAACCCCAGCCCTAGTCCCACCCTACTCCCAACAACCAAATAACATAGGAAGCCTTAGTCCCTACTTCCAATAGAAATCCTAACCCTAGCCCTAGTCCCAACCCTACATTGATTGAATCACAGACTCAAAAACCAATGAGAACCCTCAAATACCCAACCAATGAGGACACTAACCCTAATCCAATAGAAACACCAGATACAACCACCAATCAGTGTATACATGTACCAACCACTAGCAGACCATAGAAGGTCCTGGCGACCTCAGACAAGGTTTGCTGGCCAGGGAGTTGGAAGCTGCTTCTCCTGTTCAGAATCTCCTAGGAGACAGACAGGCTCAATCCACACTTTGGACTTCTGCAGTAAAGGCCTTACTAACTTGAAATCTAACAATACTGTTTGAATAAAACTTTACTCCCTCTCCTGGCCAAAAAACGAAGTGCACAGTCCCTAGTAAACACAGTTTAAACAGCTCACAGAAGCACCCTCTGATGTAGAATATCCCTGTTGCTGGGGGGGGAGAGGCAGTAGGTCTGGTTTCAATGGCCTTTGAACACAAAATGGTGGCTGGGGGTGCACTGTTTTAACATACAGGTCTTAGCACAGAGCAGAAGAGAAATATGGAGAGAAAACTGAATTGTCAATAGGAATGAGAGGGATAAACTACAGAGTTTGGACTGCAAATCCCACAATTCCACGTCCCAAAGCAGTAGTAGCTGCCGAAACCCTGGTAGAGTGGGCGCGCAATCCTACTGGAGGTTCCTTTTTAGCTAAAGAATAACAGATCTTAATGAATAGGACAACCCATCGAGAGATGGTGCGCTTGTGCACTGCCCGACCTTTCTTGGCGCCCACATAACCCAAGAAGAGTTGATCATCCACCTGGAAGTCTTTAGTGTGGTCAAGGTAGAAAGACAGCGCACGATTAGGGTCCAGACTGTGGAGACTCTCCTCCTCTTTGGAGGGGTGCGGAGGTGGGAAATAGGTGGGCAATGTGATGTGGAAAAAGGTAACCACTTTGGTCAGAACAGAGGGCCTTGTACGGAGGACTACTTTGTCCGGATGGACAGCAAGAAAGGGAGATCTGGAAGATAAGGCTTGAAGCTCACTCACCCTGCAAGCAGAGGTGATGGCAAGCAAGAAAGCAGTCTTCAAAGTAATGAGGCAAAGTAGTATGTAGTGGCTCAAAGGGAGCACACATAAGATAAATGAGGACAAGATTAAAGTCCCACTGGGACATTACGAAAGCAGAAGGAGGAAAGAGATCAGTAATGCTCTTCCGAAATCTGTTAACAATAGGGGACTAGAAAAGAAAAGGCTGATCAGGAAGGCGGAGAAAGGCCGAAATGGCCGAAAGATAGCCTTTCAGATTGCCCAGAGCAGAGCCCTGCTGGGCCAAAGAAAGATTGAAGAGGAGTACCTCTGAAAGAGGAGCAGAAAGGGGATCCACAGCCTTGGCTGTGCACCATGCCACAAATGTATTCAATCTACAGGCGTATACGGTTTTAGTGGAGGGACGCCTGGCTGCCAATATGACATTACAGAGTTTGGGAGGAAGTTCGAGAGCTGTCAGCTGTTGCTGCTCAATCTCCCCACAAGGAGGTGGAGACTGGACAGGTTCAGGTGGAGGACCGTCCCCCACTGCTGTGACAGAAGATCCTCCGGAAGAGGCAGTCTGATGGGAGGATCGATAGCCATGCACAAGAGCTTGGGGTACCAGACTCTTCGTGCCCTGTCCAGAGCCGCAAGAATGACTTGGGCCCGGTCACACTGGATCTTCTTCAGCAGTCTGAGAAGAAGTAACGGGGGAAAGGCATACAGGTGGCCGCAACTCCACTTGCGACGAAAAGCGTTGCCGAGCGAGAGCTTCCTTGGAAACCCCAACGCGTAGAACTGCTGACATTGCGCGTTCTCTTCGGTGGCGAACAGATCTAACCAAGGCTCTCCCTACTGCTAAAAGAGACCTTGTACCACCTCAGAGTGAAGACGCCATTCGTGATCCATCATGCACCGTCAGCTGAGTTTGTCCACCCTGGCGTTCAGAGAACCTTGCAGGTGTTGAACCACCAGAGATATGCCCTGATGTTCCAGCCATGTCCAAAGGCGAAGAGCCTCTTGACATAGGGTCTATGACCCCACCCCGCCCCATGGTAAGGGTGTTGTTGATGAAGACCTGCACTACTCTTCCTTTGACAGAAGGAGGGAATACCTTCAGTGCAAAACAAATCGCCCAGAGCTCCAGAAGATTGATGTGGAGCCCGGACTCTACCAGAGGCCTCTGATCTCTGCTTCTCCCATATTGCCGCCCCATCCCAGGAGTGACGCATTCGTCACTCCTGTGAACGCTAGTTGGGGAAGGGAGAGGGATCTGCTGTTGACCCAATCATGGTTTGTGAGCCACCACTGCAACTGACTTACAGTCCCCTCCGAGATCTGGACGACATCAGAAAGAATCCCCTGGTGCTGCGTCCACTGGAACTTCAGGTCCCACTGCAGAGCCCGCATATGCCATCTGGCAAGATACACCAGCAGGATGGAGGAGGCCATGACGCCCAGCAGCCTCAGGGTCATTCTTACCGAAATCCGGGATAGAGGCTGAAACATCAGTAGTATAGCCCAAATATCCCGGACCTGCTGCTCGTGAGGATAAACCCGAAACTGAGCTGTGTCCAGAACCACTTTGATGAAAAGGAGCTTCTGGGAGGGAATCAGGTGCGACTTCGGCACGTTGATGGTGAACCCCAGCGAGTGCAGGAGGTCTGCCGTAGTCTGGAGGTGGGAGACGTCAGCCTTGGGCGAGCCTGCTTTTAAAAGCCAGTCGTCGAGATAGGGCAAGACTAGAACCCCTAGTTTTGCCCCCGTAGCCACGAAAGGGGCAAGAGGCAGACCGCATGGGGTGAGAAGTTGCAGCGAGGCCCAAGGATCTGGCCGTAGCCCTAGAGTCCTTGAAACACTCGAGCGAGTTTTCCGCCTTGTCACCAAACAGGTGGCAGCCATCCAGTGGCATGTACAAAAGGGTAAATTGGACATCCCCAGAGAAGGCAAACATTCTCAGCCAGGAGTAGCGCCTCAGGGCTACCGATGTGGAAACCTTTCAACCCATCACGTCTGCGGTATCCAGCCCACACCGGATGGTGAACTCTTCTGCGTCTCGACCCTTAGCAATAGCACGGGTGAGCCCTGTCTGGCCTCCTCCGGGCACTGCGGCAGCACTTGCATAACCGTATCCCACACCGTGTGTGTAACGGCCCAAGAGACATGCAGTGTTCACCGACTGCAGTCCTAAGCAGGCGGAAGAAAACATCTTCTTCCCAAGATGGTCCAGCTTCTTGGATTCCTTATCTGAGGGAGCAGTAGGGAATGCACCTTTTGAGGTTGATTGCAAAAAACACAGTTGATGGACAGAATGTAGAACAATGTCATACATTCACCCTAGTACAAGGATCTGGGCCTAAATCCATCGTTTTTGTGCACTCCACACCACCCTGGGTTAGACAATGGCTATATGCAAATCAGCTCTGACCCTGTGCCTCATGGGAACAGTCCAGTCCGAACTACCAAGCCATGTCTTTCCCAGACCGGAATCAAGCATCCAAGGACCGGTTTCTGGCTATCAGCCTTCATCAGCCTGGATAGCTTGACTCCAGTGGTGTGGAGAGCCTGGGACTCACGTCTGAGCATACCCAGCCCACTCGGGGTGAAAATTGCAAAAAACACAGTTGATGGACAGAATGTAGAACAATGTCATACACTCACCCCAGTACAAGGATCTGGACCTAAATCCATCGTTTATTTGCACTCCACACCACCCTGGGTTAGACAATGGCTATATGCAAATCAGCTCTGACCCTGTGCCTCATGGGAACAGTCCAGTCCGAACTACCAAGCCATGTCTTTCCCAGACCGGAATCAAGCATCCAAGGACCGGTTTCTGGCTATCAGCCTTCATCAGCCTGGATAGCTTGACTCCAGTGGTGTGGAGAGCCTGGGACTCACGTCTGAGCATACCCAGCCCACTCCGGGTGAAAATTGCAAAAAAAACAGTTGATGGACAGAATGTAGAACAATGTCATACATTCACCCCAGTAGAAGGATCTGGGCCTAAATCCATCGTTTTTTTGTACTCCACACAACCCTGGGTTAGACAATGGCTATATGCAAATCAGCTCTGACCCTGTGCCTCATGGGAACAGTCCAGTCCGAACTACCAAGCCATGTCTTTCCCAGACCGGAATCAAGCATCCAAGGACCGGTTTCTGGCTATCAGCCTTCATCAGCCTGGATAGCTTGACTCCAGTGGTGTGGAGAGCCTGGGACTCACGTCTGAGCATACCCAGCCCACTCGGGGTGAAAATTGCAAAAAACACAGTTGATGGACAGAATGTAGAACAATGTCATACATTCACCCCAGTACAAGGATCTGGGCCTAAATCCATCGTTTTTGTGCACTCCACACCACCCTGGGTTAGACAATGGCTATATGCAAATCAGCTCTGACCCTGTGCCTCATGGGAATAGTCCAGTCCGAACTAACAAGCCATGTCTTTCCCAGACCGGAATCAAGCATCCAAGGACCGGTTTCTGGCTATCAGCCTTCATCAGCCTGGATAGCTTGACTCCAGTGGTGTGGAGAGCCTGGGACTCACGTCTGAGCATACCCAGCCCACTCGGGGTGAAAATTGCAAAAAACACAGTTGATGGACAGAATGTAGAACAATGTCATACATTCACCCCAGTACAAGGATCTGGGCCTAAATCCATCGTTTTTTTGCACTCCATACCACCCTGGGTTAGACAATGGCTATATGCAAATCAGCTCTGACCCTGTGCCTCATGGGAACAGTCCAGTCCGAACTACCAAGCCATGTCTTTCCCAGACCGGAATCAAGCATCCAAGGACCGATTTCTGGCTATCAGCCTTCATCAGCCTGGGTAGCTTGACTCCAGTGGTGTGGAGAGCCTGGGACTCACGTCTGAGCATACCCAGCCCACTCGGGGTGAAAATTGCAAAAACACAGTTGATGGACAGAATGTAGAACAATGTCATACATTCACCCCAGTACAAGGATCTGGGCCTAAATCCATCGTTTTTGTGCACTCCACACCACCCTGGGTTAGACAATGGCTATATGCAAATCAGCTCTGACCCTGTGCCTCATGGGAACAGTCCAGTCCGAACTACCAAGCCATGTCTTTCCCAGACCGGAATCAAGCATCCAAGGACCGGTTTCTGGCTATCAGCCTTCATCAGCCTGGATAGCTTGACTCCAGTGGTGTGGAGAGCCTGGGACTCACGTCTGAGCATACCCAGCCCACTCGGGGTGAAAATTGCAAAAAACATAGTTGATGGACAGAATGTAGAACAATGTCATACACTCACCCGAGTACAAGGATCTGGACCTAAATCCATCGTTTATTTGCACTCCACACCACCCTGGGTTAGACAATGGCTATATGCAAATCAGCTCTGACCCTGTGCCTCATGGGAACAGTCCAGTCCGAACTACCAAGCCATGTCTTTCCCAGACCGGAATCAAGCATCCAAGGACCGGTTTCTGGCTATCAGCCTTCATCAGCCTGGATAGCTTGACTCCAGTGGTGTGGAGAGCCTGGGACTCACGTCTGAGCATACCCAGCCCACTCCGGGTGAAAATTGCAAAAAAAACAGTTGATGGACAGAATGTAGAACAATGTCATACATTCACCCCAGTAGAAGGATCTGGGCCTAAATCCATCGTTTTTTTGTACTCCACACAACCCTGGGTTAGACAATGGCTATATGCAAATCAGCTCTGACCCTGTGCCTCATGGGAACAGTCCAGTCCGAACTACCAAGCCATGTCTTTCCCAGACCGGAATCAAGCATCCAAGGACCGGTTTCTGGCTATCAGCCTTCATCAGCCTGGATAGCTTGACTCCAGTGGTGTGGAGAGCCTGGGACTCACGTCTGAGCATACCCAGCCCACTCGGGGTGAAAATTGCAAAAAACACAGTTGATGGACAGAATGTAGAACAATGTCATACATTCACCCCAGTACAAGGATCTGGGCCTAAATCCATCGTTTTTGTGCACTCCACGCCACCCTGGGTTAGACAATGGCTATATGCAAATCAGCTCTGACCCTGTGCCTCATGGGAATAGTCCAGTCCGAACTAACAAGCCATGTCTTTCCCAGACCGGAATCAAGCATCCAAGGACCGGTTTCTGGCTATCAGCCTTCATCAGCCTGGATAGCTTGACTCCAGTGGTGTGGAGAGCCTGGGACTCACGTCTGAGCATACCCAGCCCACTCGGGGTGAAAATTGCAAAAAACACAGTTGATGGACAGAATGTAGAACAATGTCATACATTCACCCCAGTACAAGGATCTGGGCCTAAATCCATCGTTTTTTTGCACTCCATACCACCCTGGGTTAGACAATGGCTATATGCAAATCAGCTCTGACCCTGTGCCTCATGGGAACAGTCCAGTCCGAACTACCAAGCCATGTCTTTCCCAGACCGGAATCAAGCATCCAAGGACCGATTTCTGGCTATCAGCCTTCATCAGCCTGGGTAGCTTGACTCCAGTGGTGTGGAGAGCCTGGGACTCACGTCTGAGCATACCCAGCCCACTCGGGGTGAAAATTGCAAAAACACAGTTGATGGACAGAATGTAGAACAATGTCATACATTCACCCCAGTACAAGGATCTGGGCCTAAATCCATCGTTTCTTTGCACTCCACACCACCCTGGGTTAGACAATGGCTATATGCAAATCAGCTCTGACCCTGTGCCTCATGGGAACAGTCCAGTCCGAAATACCAAGCCATGTCTTTCCCAGACCGGAATCAAGCATCCAAGGACCGGTTTCTGGCTATCAGCCTTCATCAGCCTGGATAGCTTGACTCCAGTGGTGTGGAGAGCCTGGGACTCATGTCTGAGCATACCCAGCCCACTCGGGGTGAAAATTGCAAAAAACACAGTTGATGGACAGAATGTAGAACAATGTCATACATTCACCCCAGTACAAGGATCTGGGCCTAAATCCATCGTTTTTTTGCACTCCACACCACCCTGGGTTAGACAATGGCTATATGCAAATCAGCTCTGACCCTGTGCCTCATGGGAACAGATAGAAACAGAAAGAGGAGTACCACCAATGTGGAATCAAGGATTCCTAATGGGGTGTGTGGTTGTACAAAAGTGAGAAATTCTCCTTTTGTTAAAAAACCCGTCACTCACCACCTAGTGGTGACATGCTTCATCATCGGGGTCCACTCTAATGACCTAACGTCATCAGGGTGTGCTACAACACCTGATTACAGTGGAGCAGGTTGTGAGTGAAGGTGCATGAACAAAAAAGTGTGTTAAAAATTGTCCTGGTTTAACTTGGGAGAAATAAAACTTTATTTTCAAGCAACTGGACAATGTTAAAAACAATGGCGAGATAAGGTGAGGGTGATTATGAACCCGTGTATCTCTATGTGTGTCTGGTCTACATGTTTCAACCGTGAAGGTATTATTTAACCAGGTTTTCTTCAGGACCAAAAAACCAGGGAAGTGGATGGTCTGCGCCCCCTAAAAGACGCACCCGATCCTACTCTCTGGGACCACAAGGGGCAAAAATGTGCCTGTGGTGTCAGCTTATACCACAGTGGGTAAGCGTAAAAATGATCAAAATACCTTTAAAGAAGGTAAAGACAAAACGTCAAAATGTAAACTTCTACATGCCTGTTACGTTGTGCAGTGTCTCAATATCGTGCCTGCATGCTGTCACTCCCATTAGGATAATGTAATTGCCCGGCGTCGCAAAAGTCAGGGCGCAAAGGGCTGTTGGGTGTGCCTTTCCTCAGTGAGAGGACGTGTTTGTACATGGCCGTGGTTGGGCGGTTGATATTTATCACACCTTGCAAGCTTATCAATTGTGCGTGCTGAGTGGTAACTATATTTCTTATAAACTCACGCGGTTCCCATCAATTTAAGTGGCGTGATCATATCTCGCATTCAGAATCGTGAGGGCGAGACTGTATCTTATAGATAGTGCATGAGCTGCCATACTTTACATACTTAACATGAACAGACTTACTGACAATTATACGTGTAGGACAAACATACATATAGTTGATATTATAAGGCTTACTCTCAATGGGGTATTAATAGACATCATAGGGCAGGGAAAGGTTATCCTCTGTATGAAACGTATTCTGAAACGAAATAGGTGTACCATTTTTTGAATAGCGTTTTGGGGAGACCGGCACGGGTCCAAGGCCGCTTAGCCGTATCTGGTAAAAGCGCTACAGAGCGTAGTTGATAAGAAGTGCCTGTAGTCGTTCTGTGGCTATGGGCTGGTCTGATAGGTTCTCTACTTACAGTTTCGATGTGAGGTTTGTAGCCGGTAACCTACTTCTGTCCGCTGCCCTGCTACAATGGATCGGGCGCTTAGGGACTGAGATGAGGAAGTTCGGCTTCCGTGTAGGGCGGGGCTACGTTCCGATCACGTGGGGCGTTACCAGGGGAGCCAGGGAGCTTGCATCGGCTACGGAGGCCGTGGAGGTTCACACTTGGCTCCTAAGGATGGAGTTCGATCCTGGGTTAAGGGACATAGGGAGAGACACTAAATTAATAAGAAATGTTCCAAATTGAAAATAAGAATGGAGTGTTCACGCCATGCATCATTAGGTGCACTGGCATGCTCTAAATTAGGGTTTTGAGTTGCCCTATTAGGTACAATGATCGTCAGTATTTCCGGTTTAAAAAAGACAGGAAAGGGTCAGTGCACTAAAGGAATGGGTGAATAGGCATTCCATAGCTGTCTATGATTGCCGGAGGTAGTGTCCAATGCCGGGGTACATTTATACAGCCACCGCATTAGGGAGTAATGTTATAAATGTGAATGATAATAGGGCCGTTCATTATAGGACTGGTAAACTTCTTGGGTGGGTTACCCTGTGGGGTGAACCTATTGCATGGCGCTATTCACAGGGATATAGTTGGGGTGGTGTGAGAGATACATAAAAGGTCTGGTTCATTTCAGTTCTGATGCCCACGGGATATTGTCATTAAGGCCTGTTTTGTGGGTCGACAGTCTATAGACCCAGCGTTGCTCTTTCTCATATAAGCTCTGTGGTGTGTTGGGTCCGGGTGGGATCTGTTCAATAATAGTCCATCTCATATCATTTGGTGTGTGGTGTGCTTCTAGAAAATGATCAGTCAGTTTGGTTGCATTCTTCTTGCAGCGTATGGTGCTGCGGTGCTCACAAATGCGTTGCTTTACTTTACGTGTAGTCATGCCGATGTAGGGTTTACCGCATGCACACTTGATCAGGTACACCACGCTGGCACTGTTGCAATTAGTATGCGATCGTTGTTCCCAGACCTTTCCTTCTTCCAAGTTGAGAGTCTTTGTATTTTCCGTGAGGTGACACACACTGCAATCTCCGCATTTGAAATGTCCTGTTACTGGTGGGAGGTTCCACGCCTCTGTGACACTTGGGTTCAGGTTAGATGGTTTCACTTTTGGTCTGGTGTTGACTAGACTGTCTTTTAGACTGGGTGCCTTTTTGTAGGAGAAGAGTGGTTTTTCCCATTGTAACATGCCCGTATTTAGTATTGACCAGTGCTTGTTGATGCTTACCTGGTTCGATATTGCATTGTATGTGGTGACACAGGTGAGTGGAACAGGGTCATTGTGAACCATTTTGTCTTCTAGGAGCACGTCTCTGGGCTGGTTTCTGGCTCTTTTTTGGCATTTATCAATGATCCTGGAAGGGTACCCACGTTGTTCGAGTTTGCTGGTTAGGTCTTTTGCTTGGGCTTTGTAGTCCGTCAGTTTGCTACAGTTTCTCCGTAACCTAAGGTATTGCCCGTAGGGCAGGTTTTCTCTGAGTGGGCGAGGATGGAAGCTTTCATACCTGAGGAGATTGTTCTTGGCAGTGGGTTTGAAGTAGGTTTTGGATGTCAAACCATTTTCCTCCTTTGAGATTTCTATATCCAAGAAGACCATTTTTTGTTTGTCATAACTGTGGGTAAATTTTAGATGTGGGTCACAGGTGTTGATCCATGTGATAAATTCTTTGAGTATTTGTTCTGGTCCTTGCCAGAAAGCCAGGACGTCATCAATATATCGTCGCCAAAACTTGATGTGGTCGGCGAAAGGGTTTGTCTCTGTCAGGATGAATTTTTCTTCAAAGTCGTGGACGTATAGTCCAGCCACACTAGGGGCAAAGACACTGCCCATGGAAGTACCTCCAGTTTGGAGGTACAGTGAACCTTCATACTCAAAATAATTCCTTTTTAATGCAAGAGTAGCACATTGTAGGATGAATGATTTTGGTGTTTGATGGTCCCAGGTGCTTCCTTCAAGGGTGGTTTTGAGTACATTGATGGTAGCATCCTGTGGTATGCTCGTGTATAAGCTTTCAATGTCAAAGCTGAGCAAGATAGTTTCATCATCAACTCTGATTTCATTGAGGAGTACCAACAGGTTCTTAGTGTCCTTCAAGTATGTGGATGTGGATTTTACGATAGTCTTGAGGAAAAAGTCACAGAACCTTGAGAGTGGTTCCAACAATGAACCAATCCCCGAGACGATTGGCCTGCCTGGAGGGGGGATTTTTCCTTTGTGCATTTTGGGCACTATATAGAAGTAAAAGATCTTGCCTTCCGTCTTACTCAGATAATCTGCCTCCTGTTTGGAAATTTTTCCTGTTGCCTCTGCCGTCTCTACTAGTTGTAGGATTTCTGCTCTAAGGTCTTCTGTGGGGTCCCTTTGTAGGGGTTGGTAGTTCCTAACATCCCCTAACAGTCTCCTGCATTCTGTGTTATAGTCATCTTTGTTCATTATGACCAGGCCTCCCCCTTTGTCTGCCGGTTTGATTATAACTGTGTTGTCTGCTTTTAGTTTCAGGATGGCATCTTTTTCTGCCTTACTGTTGTTTTGGAATTGTTTGGTTACTCTCATTTGCTCGATGTCATTGAACACTGCTTGTTCAAAAGTATTAATCTCCACAGGGATGGTATGGGGTGGAGGTATGAATGTGGACTTGATTCTCAGCCCCGTTTCATTGGGTTTTTCCTCAGTCTCCTTACCTGGGTGTTTTTCAAAGAAGGCTTTTAGTTTGAGTTTTCGGAAGAAAGTGGCCAGCTCGTTCCCATGAGGCACAGTGTCTAACCCAGGGGGGTGTGGAGTGCAAAAAAACGATGGATTTAGGCCCAGATCCTTGTACTGGGATGAATGTATGACATTGTTCTACATTCTGTCCATCAACTGTGTTTTTTGCAATTTTCACCCCGAGTGGGCTGGGTATTCTCAGACGTGAGTCCCAGGCTCTCCACACAACTGGAGTCAAGCTATCCAGGCTGATGAAGGCTGATAGCCAGAAACCGGTCCTTGGATGCTTGATTCCGGTCTGGGAAAGACATGGCTTGGTAGTTCGGACTGGACTGTTCCCATGAGGCACAGGGTCAGAGCTGATTTGCATATAGCCAGTGTCTAACCCAGGGGGGTGTGGAGTGCAAAAAAAACAATGGATTTAGACCCAGATCCTTGTACTGGGATGAATGTATGACATTGTTCTACATTCTGTCCATCAACTGTGTTTTTTGCCTTTTGAGGTTGAGGCTTGGACTACCAGCTCTCAGGGGTAGAGTGTTGGGAGAGGAAAAGTGGGTCACCCAGGGATGGGAAGTGGCCTTGGTCAATCATCCTGGACTAAGTGCCCAGAAGGATGTCAGTGAGGGCTTCATTAAAAAGCAGCAGGGGCTCCAAAGAGGCTGCTACTGACTGAAGCACCTCAGTCAGGCAGTTAGTCCTGACAGCCAACATAGGAAGCTTGAGGCCCAAGGCCTCAGCTGCCTATGCAACACCATAGCCTAGGACACTCACTCCCCCACAGACACGGAAGAGGGAGAAAGCATACCAAGGTCTTGGGAGGTATCCAGACCACTTGCATCACCCAACTCCTCTTGCTAGTCCGGCTCCTCAAGTTGGTCTGCTAGAAGGTCAAAAGACCCCTCCCAGTCCTCCTCACCCTCCTCTGGCTGCCACTCAGGGCGGTATGGAACGTCAGGAATGAACAGTGGTACAAAAGTACCCTCCGGTACCGACGTTGGTCTATGTCAGTCCGGCACTGTTTCCTCGTCGGGGTGAGGCTGGGGTTTGTGCGTCGGGGGCGTCATCACTGGAATCGGCACCAAGGAAGGTACTGTGAGGTCGACGGGCACCGATGTGGATCCAGGCCTGGATCTTTGGAGAGCCTGTGGCGTCAGAGCTGCCGGCATCGTAGGCCTAGGGCCGTGGGGCCCGAAGGCGCACCTGCAGAGTAGGGCTGCCCAAAGATGCTGTGCAGCTCTTCGTAAAATTGACGCTGGGCAGTGGACGGTCCAGGAAAGGGAGGGAAACACAGAGCCATCCCAGCTCCTGCGTCACATCGGCCGACAGACAGGGAGAAGGCGAAGAGCGATGATGCTTCTTCGCCGTTTTCTTGTGCTTCGACTTACTCAAGTAGTGCGAAGACTTTGATGAAGAGTGGTGATGGCTCTGCGACTGGTCCCGCGACCTTCCCCTCGACCGGGACGTCCAGCGGCGCGGACCAGACTGCCAGGCCTCCAAAAGCTTTTGGGACTGTTCCAGCAAAGACTTTGGGTTCAGGGCCCAGCAGTCGGAGCACGACTTCGGGTCATGGTTGCGCTCCAGGCCCAAAAGCACACAAGCTGCGGATCAGTAACCAACATCAATTTGTGACAGGAGTCACAGGGCTTAAAACCGGACTGGTGGCCGGACATTCCTCATGCACCAGGAGTCAGAGACTCAAAAGACGCCGACAAAAAGTAGAAAAAAGTTAGTCAAAAAGCGACTGAGGTGCAAGCTCTCTCCAGATCTACCCTGGCTGGCGCAGAAAAAGATAAGAACTGATGTCAGCATGCAGGAGTAGCGTCTAAGTAGACACCCCACTGGCATCCCGGCAACCACAACGCCACCTAGGTGGTTCTGCTACAGAAACCAATCTCCGGATCCAGTCTGACGCCCAGTGATCATTCTAAGGTAAGGAATATATAACTAATAGTCTCTTTCAGATAAGGACAGTAATTTCTTTAATGTATTTGGAGGTTGCAACTGTGCATACTTCTCCCAAAAATTAGGTGCAAGACTCTTTCCCCCATGTGTAAATTCATATCCTAGGAAAAGGCACTCAGAAAAGCTATATTACACTTCTTCAAGTTGAACTTACAGCCAAGTTTGACAAATCCCAATATTACATGATCCACTTTAGGCAAATGTGGGATTAAATCGGGAAACATCCTTTACTCCGTATGTCATTACCCCACATATTTTACTCCGCAAGAACCTTTACAACACAGGGCTTTACACCGCAAACCATTACAACGCATTTCCCATTACAACGCCCCAGTGGAGTTAGAATAGTAAATTGCACTGTAATGAACAATGCGTTGTAATGGATTGCGTTGTAAAGCCCTGCTTTGTAAAAGTTTTTGCGGAGTCAAAACACGAGGTAATGGCACGCATTGTAAACGCGTGCAGAGTAAAGTGTCCTGTTCATTTAAATCATTGTCCGTGAGGGAGATATCATCTACAAAGAATAACACGTCAGGGTCAATGTCATGTAGAATTGACATGATGCGCGCAGAAAACAGTTCTATGCTATTCTTATAGCCCATTGGGAGCCTTGCATACCTTCTTTGAAATCTAATATCAGTTTACTGTTCCAACATGTAACAGCCCCAGGGAAAACATCCGTAGCTGTGTGCTGGTCCCCAAAGAAGCATGTGCTTGAAAGAACAGTTGCTCTCACTCACCAGTAGGTGACATGCTTCATCATTGGGCTGCAATGCCTGGCGGGCCCCACAACAGGGCTCTTTGTTGAAGATCTTTTAATCAATATGCCGATAGAGCACCATAGGGCAAGGGATGGTATATATAACGCTACAAAAGTCAGAAGATTGTTGAGTGGTGTGAAATTAAAACCAACTACCACCCAGATGCCGCCAAACTAGTTAATGCACAATCACTTGGTGTTGAGCTCGAATGAAAGGAAGGGAATCTCATAAACTATGATGGTCCTAGTCCCTGCAAGTGAGCAGTGAATCGGTCACTCATGGGCCAGGTATTAGGCTATGAGCTATGCAATGGGTCAACATGTTTCATGCTATCAAGGAAGAGGGACGAAGTGCTTATAAAGGTCCAGCATAGGGGCCCTAGTCTAAGTAACAAATAATTGAGTACGCAGTTCTTAAGGTGGGAGTAAAGGTAAAAAAAGGAGTAGGCGGGATCCTATGGTGGCTAACACGAGGAAGGACATGGAATCCTTCCTTTCGGAATGAGGGCCCTCACACACCCAGCCCACGGGGTGTCATGCTTCATCATGGGGCATGCTCCTTGTCGGGTCGGCGCTGAAATACCCGATGGGCACCCGATGTACGGGCTCTTTGGCGGAGATCTTTTACTCCTTGCCGTATGGTGCAGTGGGTGTAAGGGGCCCTACAACTGTAGAAGTGCAAAAGTGTAAATTCAAGTAAACCTTGTGAGTTAAAACAGGGAATTGGAAGAGTCAGGAAGACTAATTTTAATGGTCCTGCCTCCCACTCTGGTTAAACAATAGTGTGGCGACTCTGCAACACAGGAGGCTAAGTAGATTAAGGAGGTAATCAGTGCAAGAAATTATAATTTTCTCAAAAACAAAGGCCTCACCAAGATACAAGACAGCTGGACGCAGCGTCAAAACACAACCCCATGGACGAAAGGATTTGGTAAATTAAAAATAAGTCTCGTCCTTGGCTACTCTTACTTGTCTCTGTGTGTATGTGCATTTGAGCACCTAACCTCTGCCTCGCCTCAGCAGGTAGCGGACTGGAGAAGCCGGTGCAGATAAGAGCAAGGTCTCCAATGAAAGAC
The DNA here is from genome assembly GCF_964261635.1 of Lissotriton helveticus. NCBI lineage: Eukaryota > Metazoa > Chordata > Amphibia > Caudata > Salamandridae > Lissotriton > Lissotriton helveticus. The sequence goes on along the minus strand of NC_136059.1, from coordinate 607,501,624 downwards.
AGAAGTCGTGCATCTTCTGAATATGTCATCCGCAGCGTGAGTGGAGCCATGACAGGCGTATGTACAAGTAACAGGGGTGGGGATGTCGGGGTCTAGGCCTGCAGCTGGAGTTTTTGCATCAAGGGAAGATAGGCGATTATTAGCGTCGAGGGAGGAACTAAGTGGATGAATGCCTCATAACAAAGCAAACAGTAAATGCCCTTTACTCTGGGCGATGTCGGAGAAATTAAATGCATGCACAGTGTATTGCACTATAAAATGTCCCACAGTGTAGTAGCCCTATTAACAGTAGCTGTAAATAAATTTCAGGTGGAAATCCTTTACAAGTGATAACAATTAACATACTCAATGTAAATAGGTTGTCATTGCAACCCAAAGAAGCCTAGATGGTACTACGGAGCAGAGGCAAAAAACAACAGAACCTGACCTAATCATTAATCTTTCCACATGGACCCTGAGTTATTCTGAACGCTCGGCTCTCAACAAAGGGCTAGGTTTAGTACCCATCCCACGAGTGGAACTCTTCCAGCTGAACTGCGAACTGGTAAATTTTTTAAAGAAGATTAGATTGTAGTTCTTCTTTAAAGAAAAAGAATACCTACCCAGATCTGAGGACTCAGGATTACAGACACCTTCTACCTTCAACCCCCCCAATCATCACCTTGCCAAGCGAGGTGGTGACCTTTGAAAGGGCTGTTATGAACGGCATCAATAAAATGTCTTTCACACCGATATTCCAGAACATGAATAAGCCCTCAGAGCACTCTCTACCGATGCCAACATCACTATCAAGCCAGGGAACAAAGGCGGAGGTATTGTGATTCAGGATACAACCTATTACAGGAATGAATGTCTGTGCCTCCTAGGGATCTCGGAATATTACCGGTCCCTAAGTCAGGATCATACGCCAAGCACCAAGACTTGAGGTCCTTCATGAACTCAGACAATGTGGGTGCTTTCCAGAGGTGGAGTGGGAGGTCGATCCAGGCTTTCTCTGTGAGGTAGGAGGACTTTCCTCTCGTTCTGATCTTGTGGATACGTTGGCCAGTGGCCAGAGAGAGCTCAGCTGTTCGGAGGTGTCTTTTGGGTGCGTGGAAGGAGAGGCGATTGTTGAGGTAGGTGGGTCTGGGGTTGTGAAGGGCCTTGTGTGTGTAGATGAGGAGATTGAAGGTTATTTTTCTTTCGACTGGGAGCCAGTGGAGATCCCGGAGGTGTTGGATGATTTGACTGCGACAGGAGATGTTGAGGATCAGTCTGGCGGCGGCGTTCTGGACAGTCTGGACTCGAGTTTTCAAAGGAGTTTCTTGTTGATTCTGGCATAGAGAGCGTTGCTGTGGTCCGGTCTGCTACTGATGAGAGTGTGCATGGCAGTTTTTCTGGATTCGGATGGGTTTCATCTGAACGTCTTTCGAAGCATTCAGAGGGTATTGAAGCAGGTCGAGGATACGGCGTTGATCTGGCCGTTCATTGTGAACGATAAGTCTAGTATGATGCCAAGGTTTTGTGCGTGGTCCATAAGGGTGGGGAGATTTCTGAGGGCGGGGGCCACCAGGAGTCGTCCCCTGTGGAGGGGGTGGAGCCAAGGATGAGCACTTCAGTTTTCTCGTAGTCGGAATTTCAGGCAGCTGTTCTTCATCGAGGTGGCAACAACTTTCATCCCTTCTTGCAAGTTGTGTTTGGTGATGAATTTGTTGGTGAGGGAGAGGATCAGCTGGGTGTTGTCAGCTTATGGAGACAATGTGGAGCCCGTGGAACATTAACCTGAAAACACCTTACTTTTACTGCCTACCCAAGATTCGCAAGGAAGCAAGCCCTCCTTCTGGACACCCAATTGTCTCAGGGATCAGATCAGTATTGGAACCCCTCTCACATCTGTGTGACCATTTCCTTCAACCCTTGGTCACTAAAACTCCCACATGCGTCAAAGACATCAAAGACAACGTCAGCCTTATTGAGGAAATCAGTGTCACTGGGGGAATTGACCTCTTCATCACTCTAGACGTGGAGGCGCTATACACGAATATCCCACAAGATGCCACCTTTCAAGTAATCGAGGAAATCATGAGATCAGGGATTGGGGATTCCCCCACTCCCATTGATTTTGTGATGACTTGTGTCACCCTACCATTTGAAGAACATGTCTTTCAATTTGAAGACATATTGTATCTCCAAAGTGGTGCACTTCAGTGGGCAGCACCTATGCTCCCAGCTTGGCATACCTATACATGCACTATTTTGAGCAGTCATCCATTCTGACCGAGACCAGCCCATTCAGGGCGAGGATCTAATTGTGGTGGAGATACATAGATGATATCTTGATTTTTCTGTAAGGGTGGAACCTCAGATATCCAAGGTTTTCTGGCATGGATCAACTCCATTAACCCCCACCTGAAATATAATGGGCATGTCTCTGACGTCCAACTACCGTTCCTGGATCTTCTCATTTCTCTGGAGGGCGGACTAATGAAGACTAAGACATACAATAAACCCACGGATTGAAATAGCCTCCTTCTCTTTGGGAGCCATCATCCAAGCTCCCTGAGAACTAACCTACCTTATGGGCAGTTCCTAAGACTTAGGCGGAATTGTAGTGGTACCAGCAATTTCAACAAACAGGCAGACAACCTGGAGCAGAAACACCTGGGACAAAAATACTCATTGCACTTAGTCAGGACAGCACACCAATGAGCATCTAACAGAAAAACCTGTGAATTCCCAACTTACCTGCGTAACAACTTTTATGCCAGCGTCCAACCAAATCATGAAAGTGATTAAGAAACAGTGGGTTTTCCTCAATATAGGGGTCTCTAAAATGACCAAACCTTTGTTTGCTGACAAGCGCACTAATAGCATTCAACATTTAGTTGTTCACACCAGACGCTGCAATGTTAATACCCAGACAAACATCACCAGTGGATGGGGGATGGCACCAGTCACTGGACACTATCCGTGTGGGAGGTGCAGTGTATGCCAGCTCACACAGGCCACTAAAACACTACAACCAGGCACTGGCGCCAAGAGAAACACACTAATTGTCAATCAAAAAACTGTGTTTATCTAGTCACCTGCCCATGTGGGCTCAGATATGTGGGGATGGCCAACAGAGCAGTTAAAACTAGGATCTGTGAACATCAGTGCAATATCAGGTGTAAGAAGCTGACCGCCCAGTTAAGCACTCATGTTATCAACACTAATTACACCACCACAGACCTTAAATGGACTCTCATTGAACCTGTGCAAGGGCATGATGTGCCAAGGAGGCTGTATGAGAAAGAACAGCGCTGGGTATTCCGTCTCCAGACGGATCTCACAGGTCTAATTGATGAAATTTCCTGGACTGACTTTAGATAGTCACCTCAAACATCTCTGATATACTTAATGGGTCCTATATAATACACATACTCTGGACCTGTTTACATTGAGTATGTTCATTGTTATCACTTGTGAGGGATTTCCACCTTGAATCTATCAACAGCTGCTGTTAATATGGCTACTACATGGTGGGAAAAAGTATAGTGCGATACACCATGCATACCTTTCATTTCCCCGACATCGCCCCAGGTAATAGGCATTTACTGTTTGCTGTGTTATGAGGGACTCATCCACTTAGTTCCTCCCTCGATGCAAATAATCATTCATCTTCCCTGAGCACAAAAACGCCCACCGCCGGCCTATGCAACGACATCCCCATCACTGTGACTCATAAGTAAGCCTGTCAGCACTCCACTCATGCTGTAGGTGATGTATCTGGAAGACGCGTGACTCCCGTCTCTCATTGAAGCCCTCATCTGCACCTGCTTCTCCAGTCCGCTACCTGTTGAGGTGAGGCAGAGGGTAGGTGCTCAAGTGCACATGCGCCCAGAGACAAGTAAGTGTAGCCACGGCCAAGACTTATTTTTAATTTACCAAATCCCTGCGTCCAGGGGACAGTGCCTTGACAATGGATTCAAACAAGCCTGGCTGAAGACGTCTGAAATGCCAGAAACCGGTCCAAGGAAACTTGTTTCCGGTCCAGGGAAGGCATGGCTTGGCAGTTCGGGCTGGACTGTTCCCATGAGGCACAGGGTCAGACTGATTTGCATATGGCCATGTCTGAACTGGGGTGGCAGAGTTAGCTAAAGAACGGTGATGGATTAAACCCAGATCTTTTGACTGGGTGTGAGTGTTTGATTGGTTCAGATGCTCCGTCCATCACCACCCCCTTTTGTACCGCTTTGTTTGCCATAAGTTGGCAGGGTATACTCAGACGTGAGTCCCTTGCTCACTTTGCCACTGGATTCAAGCAAGCCTGGCTGAAGACGGCTGAAATGCCAGAAACCGGTCCTAGGAAGCTTGTTTTCGGTCCAGGGAAGGCATGGCTTGGCAGTTCGGGCTGGACTGTTCCCATGAGGCACATGGTCAGACTGATTTGCATATGGCCATGTCTGAACTGGGGTGGCAGAGTGGGCTAAAGAACGGTGATGGATTAAACCCAGATCTTTTGTCTGGGTGTGAGTGTTTGATTGGTTCAGATGCTCCGTCCATCACCACCCCCGTTTGTACCGCTTTGTTCGCCATAAGTTGGCAGGGTATACTCAGACGTGAGTCCCTTGCTCACTTTGCCACTGGATTCAAGCAAGCCTGGCTGAAGACGGCTGAAATGCCAGAAACCGGTCCTAGGAAGCTTGTTTCTGGTCCAGGGAAGGCATGGCTTGGCAGTTCGGGCTGGACTGTTCCCATGAGGCACAGGGTCAGACTGATTTGCATATGGCCATGTCTGAACTGGGGTGGCAGAGTTAGCTAAAGAACGGTGATGGATTAAACCCAGATCTTTTGACTGGGTGTGAGTGTTTGATTGGTTCAGATGCTCCGTCCATCACCACCCCCTTTTGTACCGCTTTGTTTGCCATAAGTTGGCAGGGTATACTCAGACGTGAGTCCCTTGCTCACTTTGCCACTGGATTCAAGCAAGCCTGGCTGAAGACGGCTGAAATGCCAGAAACCGGTCCTAGGAAGCTTGTTTTCGGTCCAGGGAAGGCATGGCTTGGCAGTTCGGGCTGGACTGTTCCCATGAGGCACAGGGTCAGACTGATTTGCATATGGCCATGTCTGAACTGGGGTGGCAGAGTTAGCTAAAGAACGGTGATGGATTAAACCCAGATCTTTTGACTGGGTGTGAGTGTTTGATTGGTTCAGATGCTCCGTCCATCACCACCCCCTTTTGTACCGCTTTGTTTGCCATAAGTTGGCAGGGTATACTCAGACGTGAGTCCCTTGCTCACTTTGCCACTGGATTCAAGCAAGCCTGGCTGAAGACGGCTGAAATGCCAGAAACCGGTCCTAGGAAGCTTGTTTTCGGTCCAGGGAAGGCATGGCTTGGCAGTTCGGGCTGGACTGTTCCCATGAGGCACATGGTCAGACTGATTTGCATATGGCCATGTCTGAACTGGGGTGGCAGAGTGGGCTAAAGAACGGTGATGGATTAAACCCAGATCTTTTGTCTGGGTGTGAGTGTTTGATTGGTTCAGATGCTCCGTCCATCACCACCCCCGTTTGTACCGCTTTGTTCGCCATAAGTTGGCAGGGTATACTCAGACGTGAGTCCCTTGCTCACTTTGCCACTGGATTCAAGCAAGCCTGGCTGAAGACGGCTGAAATGCCAGAAACCGGTCCTAGGAAGCTTGTTTCTGGTCCAGGGAAGGCATGGCTTGGCAGTTCGGGCTGGACTGTTCCCATGAGGCACAGGGTCAGACTGATTTGCATATGGCCATGTCTGAACTGGGGTGGCAGAGTTAGCTAAAGAACGGTGATGGATTAAACCCAGATCTTTTGACTGGGTGTGAGTGTTTGATTGGCTCAGATGCTCCATCCATCACCACCCCCTTTTGTACCGCTTTGTTCGACACTGCATCCAGCAGCCTCATGTCTTGGTGACACCTTTGATTTTGTAAAAACGAAAATTTCTTGCACGGTTTACCTCATTAGTATAGGTAGCCTCCTGGGTCCAGAGACCTTGCATTCGTGCAGGTTGATTAGCCCTTAACTTTCAGGAGGGTGAGGAGGCTATGTTTTCTGCATGTTTTAATGTACTTTTCTCCACTATGGGATGCACGGACTGTCAACGTTACATATGCCCATGTTGGCATAATCCAGCATTGTCAGCAAGGAACATGTCATGGTAACACATACACAGTGAAGAGGTGAGTGCACATATGTGAATTTTTTAACCTGATGCATTCACTTTTCGTTCTTGTTTTTAATACAGGTAACTTGTAACTGAGTGCTTAATTAGCATAGCGCTTCACAATAAGGGTAAGATGTTAGCCAACACTTTGTCTTCCAAATACAGTAGTTATAATTTATAGTACTCCTCACTCCATTGAGAAGATTAGGTCACATAACATAACATTGATCCTAATGAAATGTCAATAGACTGCTCCACGTCTACTTGTGGCATGTTGACCCATTGCATAGATAGACCATAGCCTAATAGCTGGCCTATGAGTGACCGATTCACAGCTCACTTACGGGACAAGGACCATTATATCCTGAGTTTCCTTGCCTTTCTTTTTAGCTTAAGACCAACAAGGGATTTTATTTAAAATAGGTTGGCGGCATCTGGGTGGTGGTTGATTTTAATTTCACACCACTCACCAATCTTCTAATTTTTGTGGGGATACCTTGCCCTACGGTGCTCTATTGGCATACTGATTAAAAGGTCTCAAACAAAGAGCCCTCTTGTGGGGCCCATCAGGCACTGCAGAGCCAGCTTGGCGAGAAGCACCGCCCAATGATGAAGCATGTCACCTTCGAGTGAGTGAGGGCAACTGTTCTTACAAGCACATGCTTCTTTAGGGACCTTCCCACCGCTAGGAATATTTTCTCGGGGGCTCTTACACGTCGGAACAGTATACTGATATTAGATTTCTATTATCTGGGGAGAGTGTATACTGGACTGTTATCCTCCCTGTCCCTTTCCCAGATATATCTTCTTTAAAAGCCAAGCGCAGAGAAGGCTGTCCAATCCCTACTTTCAAGCACTAGATTGTGGCTAAAAAAACATTAGAAATATCCAAGGGAATTTTGTATTTTTTACAGACTATATTGTTTATAAGTGGGTACTATGTGTATTCTTTATTGCAAAAGTGTTTGTGGCTGTTTAAATGTTGGTAGTGTAAGACTGCACGATATGAATGATCAGGTTTCAACACAGAAAAAAGGGGATTATTCATCTGAGAGACACATGGTTCAATTACTCCCTGATAATCCAATTGGGCACATATCTCCCTAACAGATGCTTTAGCATCCTGTTTAATAGGGTACTTCGGTTGCACTTGCAGCTGGATTGTCTGAAATCTCAACTATAATAAAAGTATCATTGCTCTTGCTGCCAATAAACTCCTGGAGATTCTGATGCACTATTGAGGAATGTCACTGACCAACTCCTGTTCAGGAGGAGGGTTCTAAGGGATGTATGACGTTATAACGCATACTATTACTCCGCAGACCATTACAACGCGACTTTTACTCCGCATACCGTTACAACGCATAGCGCCTTGGGGCGCTGGATAGTGGTAAGTATAATTTACTATTCTAACTCCAGTCCCCGTGGACCCTAGGGAAGGTGTTAGATAGTAAATTATACTTATTCCCTATCCTAGAGCGCCCCCCAGCGCAATGCGTTGTAATGGTATGCGGAGTAAAAGTCGCGTTGTAATGGTAGTGCGGAGTAAAAGATCCGTTGTAACGGGTGTATACCGGGTTCTAAGTGTTTGTGGCATATTTAGTAGTTATAGGTGCAACTTTATTTTTTCGGTAAAGGGGCTTTAAGTTGAGGAGGTCTTTCCCCCTTCTTTATCTTCACGTCAGGCGAGCATTGTGTCTCCCTCTTTGGTTTCACGTACTCTTCATGCCTGCAGTCACATCGCCCTTTTCTGTCATACTGCTTTTCAGACAATTCCTGAAAGGAACAAGGAGAACGAGAATCAGGAATCTGATACCTTTTTGAACTCCTGATTTTAGTGCAATCACGAAAATCGTAGCACCTCTCAGAGGACTCCTGGGGTGGACAACTTCCGAGGTTGACCTTTCTGTGGTTGTTTAGGTTTATCCCATGTTTTTTTTTTTAAAACGCATGGTCTGCTTGGCTTCATTATTAGTACTAGATTTGCCAAGAGCTGGATTTGTAGGGATGGTTCCCAAAATATTGCGTACTAAGGATGTGTAAACAACAGCAATAATAATAGGCAGCTCAAGTTCACGCTAAATATGTGCAACCACTGTAAGCTGCTGGCGTATAGATAGAGATGCTGCTTCACCCTTGATGTTAGACAGAATCATTGCGTATACCACTGGAAAAGTTCCCATTATTTTCATCCCAAAATCCAGGGCAGCAGCTGCCCCATGTTCGTTCTGAATGTGTTTTAATACGGTTGGTAAGGCTGACATTGACAGAGTGCTGTGACTGACTGTATAGACAGTGGCAAAAACTGTCCCCCAAGTGTTTCAGTCAGGGCTGGACTGGCTACCGGGCAGTTTGGAATGCTGCTGAGCTGGGGGTTGATTTCGTTCATGGAGACCTGCCTGTGCTAAACGAAATTCGTTTTGCTTTAAATATTTTGAAGCACACGCAGGTCTCCATGAACGAAATCAGCCCCCACCGAAGTGAAATCAGCCCCCAGCTCGGCAGCATTCCAAACTGCCCGGTAGTCAGTCCGGCCCTAGTTACAGTCTCCTACGGCAGGAAACATCAAAATAGTAGTCCAAATTCTGTGCTTATCTTGGTGCCCTGTAAGGAAAACCAAGCCTCAATTTGGCAGATTTTTTGGTGAATCTAAAATGGAATTTCCTCACAATTAGTGGGTACCTTGTCCATAACTGAATGCACAATTATAGGACTTCATCATCATCAATAAACTTACTGTAGGCACTGCAGGCAACTGTGCTTGCCCTGGCAGGCCAATTCTTGCTGGTTGCGCCAACAAGTTGCACAAAACATTGAGTCAACTGTCTATATATAGTAACAAGAGCATAGTATAAGGCTTGTGTTTGCAAAAGATTCTGATTCGCCATATCAGGGTACGGTGTTTATCCAGCTAATTCTGGTCAAGACGACCCATCATTACTGGGAGGACCCATGCGTATGATTGTAGGTACATGTGGGATGGCTCCTAGGAACCATGTATGATGTTCCCAGTAAGATAACGGTATCTCCATGAGCGCATATGCTCTGTATTTTGCTGGTGAGGAGTTGTGTATGACTGAAATGTGCTTGTATTAACATCCACAGCTGGAAAATCGACCCAAGAGTAAAAGACTTCAAAGAGGTAAGGTGTCCTCTTCTAGTACAAAGATAATCACCAACTTCATTAGTAAGTCCATGACGTGTTACATATGCATGAATTGAAGGTCTGCAATTTACAGGAATAGCAACAGGTTGTGGCGCAGCCATATTATAGCAGTATGGAAAAAATAGTGGTAAACAAAAATGGGTCAAGCCTTTTTAAACGTTCAAGTTTGAAAAACAAGCAGAATTAGGAGCTTCCTAAACACTCTGGAGGTTTAATCCCCAACACCATGGACTTTTCCGGTGAGAGGTGTAAGGGTATTGTGGTATTGTGGACACGCATAAGTACTACTCAGGAGACCTGTAAATAAGTACTAGACCAAACGTTTGAGGCGCCATGTTGCAGGGATTCTGTTGAGAAACAGAACTATGCCTGGGATCACGGAACATCAGTATGTAGGGACTTAGGGCCAGATGTAGCTCGCCAATTACCGGTCGGTAACGGACGATTTCGGCCGTTACCGACCGGTAATTGGGAATTGACATGTAGGGGGCCATTGATTTACAGAATCGGTAATTTTACCGATTCGGTAAATATACAGAGTCGGTAAAATACCGAATCGGTAAAATTACCGATTCTGTAAATCAATATGTAGGTGGCACTGTATTCAGTGCCACAGGCCCTTACCGAATCGTTATTTACCATGGAATACTATTCCATGGTAAATAACGAATTCCTGTGTACATGCACATCTGTGCATGTACACCTGTGCCATGTGGCACACAGACATGCACTAAGGGCATGTCTGTGTGTCACATGGCACACAACCCAGAAACAGGGGTGCAACAGGGTGTCAAAGTGACACCCTGTCCCCCTTGTAAAATCGGTATTTTTACCGATTCGGTAATTACCGATTCGGTATCTGCCATTGAATCCTATGGGCTTCAAGGCCCATAGGCATCAATGACAAATACCGATTCTGTAATTACAGAATCGGTAAATACCGAATCATACCGATTCTGTATTTTTTATCTACATAGCAATTACCGAATAGTGAATACCGAATTGGTAAAATTCGGTATTTACCATTCGGTAAATTGCTATTACCTACATCTGGGCCCTAGTCACCATACTACGACAGTACCTATGGGCCCAAATCCAGACTATCTCATAGTGCTTTACCGGCTCTGCTCACCTTCCAGAGTGGCATGATAGTTAGCACCCCAGAATACAACACTGTAAATCCTCCCATGGGTCGTGGTAACAGGTCATCACTTCTCGTTCTCTCATTAAAAGTGTCCATAAAAACAGGAAAGAGACACGAAGAAAGCTCACAATAGTTATTGAAATTATTGTGCTCTGTCAGGAAGCAACTGTGCTGCTGCAATTAAAAAACATGAAAGTCAGCAATGTGAATAGCATGATTAATAAACTGTACACAATGAAATGCACTGTCAGAGCGAATGACACATCTGCCTAAGCCTACCCTCACTATGGAAGCACAGTGATACATTAGAGATCTCTGGGATTAGTGCTGGACCCGATACCTGCCGGTCAGATGTGCAGCTCTTTCGTCTCAAGACCTTTTCTCTGTAAGCATCACTCATCTCTCTTAGCTCAGCTTATATGATAAGAATTGCCTTGTTCGAAAACAGCAGCTGGATTTCTCTATTACGTCTAGGTGTTAGTGTGCGATCACAGATAAAACAGGGCACAATGTTGTTTAACCTTGTACGAATTGTTAGGAGGGAATTCCACCAGAAGAGCTGAATAACAAAACATGTGCAGCCTATTTCGAAAATAACAGTGTGGCGCAAAAACAAGTGTGTTACTTTGTAACATGTGCAAAATAAAAGCGGACTACTACGTGTACAGTTAGGCTAATATAGGGGAGAAACGACTGTGGGTCCTACAGGAAACTCACGACAGACTCACACCCTAAGGTGTATCTTGGCAACCAGAAGAGGCAAGCGCAAATAGACTAAAACATCAACATATTTAGAAGTTTAAAACATTTTGAGAAATCGTGACACATTCAGATTTGCAAGGGGAGCTTGTTCCAATGAAATGGGTCAAGGTGTGAAAAAGATCTAGCACACGATCTGGAGCTGCGAATTCAATGGCGTTTTAATAAAGCCTGATTTGAAGGTCTAAGCAGTAGTGAAGACTGGTACTGACTGAGTCTAGCATTCAGGTAAGACGAAAGGCCCTTTATTAGTGCCCTATGGGTAGACAGCACAGTTTAAAAATAACCCACTTCCTGATAGGTAGCCAATAAAGGGCGTGCAGAATGGGAGCCAAGGCTAAGTGGGAGAGAAGGTTACAAATTAACCGGGCTGCTGTATTCTGCATAGAGATTAGATGGCAACAAGTCATTTGCTGCTAATAAGAGTGCATTCGCATTGTCCATCAGTGCCTGGCCTAGGGTTTTCTGGATCAAGAAGGGAGCCATGGAAAAACTTTCCTAAGTAAACGTGAAGTGTCAGAACAAGTACCACAGATTGTACTGATTTGTTCTTACATAGACAGGGCCTGATCCAACTTGATACCAAGGTTTTTAACAACCTGCTTTGGGCAAAGAGCAGGGCCTCATTCAGCAGGCCACCAATCGGATGACCATACCTCCTGAGCCTTGGTCTCTCTTTTATGCTGTTTAATGTAGATTTTCCTAGTTATTATGACGGAAAGTCTTAATTTTATTAAAGACACGGAGGCGAGTATTATGCTTTCTTATCTTGCATTTTATTCTATAGCAGCCAAGATAAGTGCAAGAAACTACAGTTCCCAGAGGGCCAGGCAACAACTGGGCCATGGGAATGAGAAAAAACGAGAATACAGTAACCAATCAGCAGTCACATTATAGATAAGAGGACACACTGACTGCGCAGCTTCCTCTTTTCGCTGAGAGACAGTCAGATAACAATTGAAAATAAAGGAAAAATAGCCATAACCAGAAAGAACGCCAAAGTCCAGGAGCAGAATTCCTTAATCACTGGAATCCAGAGCCAAAGTCCAAGGAAAGGATCCGAAGAAGGAGCCGGAAGGACCGGAGGGGAAATCCAAGCAGGAGATGAACGGAGCCGCCGGAGAGTAGATCTTCTATGATGAGGCAGGCGGTAAGGCCGGATTCGCTGTAGGGAGGGAGAACACATGTTAATAGTGTAGCGGCGGGATAATACTCGCCTCCATGTCTTTAATAAAATTAAGACTTTCCGTCATAATAACTAGGAAAATCTACATTTTATGGCAAGACCGGAGGCTCCTATTATGCTTGTTCAAAGCAAGTCAATAACATCAGAAGCAACAGAATGAATAGGCTTACAGTAAAACATGCGGAAAATACTGTCATTGGACCAATCTGCTGATCTCAGTATGTCCTCTAAACGGGAGCCAGACCAAAAGGCCTTAGAAGCCATGGCTCCTCTAGCCGAATGTGCTCCGAAAACAGAGACATCAAAACCGGCAAGGGACATAACCCAGCGAACCCACCTGGCGAGGGTAGGGGAGGAAACAGGGAGGTGGGGTTTACGAAAGGAAATAAGGAGTTGAGAACAAGAGGGCGTTCTGAGATCAGCGGTCTTTTGTTCATACATTTTTAAACACTGTCCCACACAAAGTTGGGGTTGGTCGGGAAAGTAGGGGTAAAAAACAGAGTCTAGATAAGTCTTTGTGCGTCTTCGAATCTGGAACAGCACACCTGTAGGGGAAAATTGGCGAGAAGAAACATCCAAAGCTCTAACATCAGAAACCCTTTTAATAGACACCAAGCAAAGTAACATAGTAAGTTTGGCTGATAACATTTTGAGAGACAAAGCAGAATTAGAGGGCCAATTCAAAAACAGTTTAAGTACAACTGAAACATCCCACAAAGAGGTATACTTAGCCAACGGTGGTTTAGAGCATCGAACACCTTTGAGGAGGCGACAAATCAGAGGATGAGCACCCACAGGCTTCCCATCAATGAGGGCGTGATTGAGGGAAATGGCAGAGCGGTAGAGGTTGATAGTGCGATAGGCCTTCCCAGCGCTGGCCTGAGAAGCTAAGAAGTTGATAATAAATCCTAGAGGGGCTGAAAAGGGATCGAGAGACCTTTCCAGACACCAGCTTGCCCAAAGAGACCAGGCGGATTTATAGGCTTTGGAAGTGCCTGGAGCCCAGGCCTGGCTGATAAAGTGAGCAGCCTCTTGTGAAATGAGGACGTTAGAAGGGGAAGGCCGGAAACTTTCCAAGCCGACAGAGTTAGGGAGTTGTCCAAGATCAGACTGTGGAGCTCGCCTTGAGGGTTGAGAAGCAGCTCGTCGAAGGACGGCAGAAGTACAGGAAAATCCATCGCCATTTCCAGAAGAACAGGGAACCAGATTTGAGCATGCCAGAAGGGGACTATCAGTACTAGAGAAGTTTCCTGACGGCGGACTTGCGCCAGCACTCTGTTGATCATTATGAAAGGAGGAAAGGCATAATTGAGGTGACGAGACCAATCCTGGAGGAAAGCATCCGTGGCTAGAGCTAGGGGGTCTGGACGCCAACTGAAAAACTGAGGCAAGTGGGAATTGAGGCGAGAAGCAAAAAGATCGATAGAAAAGGGACCCCATAAAAGAGAAAGAGAGTGGAAGACGGAGGGACAAAGCCTCCAGGCGCTGGAGTCCCGCAGGAACCTCGAGTGCCAATCCGCCACAGAATTGAGGTCGCCTGGAAGATATTCCGCTTGCAAAGAGAGATGATGGGCTAGGCAATATTCCCACAGACTTTTCGCTAAGTCCGCTAAAGGCTTGGACTTGGTTCCGCCGAGATGATTGATGTAGCGAACCGCAGAAACATTGTCCATACGTAAGAGTATGGAACAGCGGATCCTGTCTTTGGAAAGACTTTTGATCGCAAAGGAACCAGCAAGCATCTCTAAACAATTTATGTGCAGTCTGGACTTCTCTCTTGACCATGCTCCTCCAGTCGAGATTGGACCACAGCGGGCGCCCCAACCCGATAGACTGGCATCGGATTCTAACACAAGATCTGGGGATGTGGCGAAGATAGTGCGCCCGTTCCACGCATCTAAATGGTCTATCCACCATTGCAGTTCTGTGCGGGACTCTTTGTCTAGAGCGATGACGTCTGAGTAAGCCAGACCTTGGCGAAGGTGTCTGATCTTTAGGCGTTGGAGGGCTCGATAGTGCAGGGGGCCCGGAAATATTGCCTGAATAGAAGAGGAAAGAAGACCGACAATCCTGGCCAGAGACCTGAGGGAGATGAGAGAAAGATGGAGCACAGAGGCAATCTCCGCCTTGATTTTGGAAATCTTTGAAAGGGGAAGGCGTAAAGACGCCGCTACCGAGTCCACAAGGAAACCCAGAAATTCCATGTTCTGAGAGGGAATCAGAGAAGATTTCTCGATGTTTACAATGAACCCCAAGTCCAGAAGAAGACACTGAGTGGTTTGGAGATCTGCGAGGAGACCCTGTTTGTCTAGATTCAGAATTAGAATATCGTCTAAGTATATTATGAGTCTGATACCAAGAGAGCGAAGAAAAGCGACCACTGGCTTCAGAAGTTTTGTGAAGCACCATGGTGCAGAGGAGAGACCAAAGGGAAGAGAGGTGAAACAGTAGGTCACTCCTGACCACTGGAATTTAAGGAACTTCCAGTGAGACCGGTGGATAGGAACAGTGAGATAGGCATCCTGGAGATCCAAGCGAACCATCCAATCGCTTTGCCGAAGGGTATCCCTCAGATGGAGGATCGTCTCCATTTTGAAATGACGATACACTACAAAGTGGTTGAACCATTTTAGGTTTATGACAGTGCGTAATTTCTTGTTCTTCTTTTGGACTAGAAAAATGGAGCTTAAAAAGCCTGTAGAGTCGTAGGGAAAAACTTGAATTGCCTGTTTCTGTAATAAGGACTTTTTCTCTGTGGAGATGAGGTTTGCCATGTGTGTAGAGAACACTGGAGGAGGAGGGAAAAAGGTCTGGACAGGATGAGAGTAAAACTCTATAAGATAGCCTTGAACTGTGTTGATGACCGACGGGTCGGCACTGATGGAATGCCATTTTGGAAGAAACAGTTTTAATCGACCCCCTACAGGAGGGAAAGAAGAAAGGCTTACCTTGTTGATTGGAGTTGGCGTTGCGATAACCTTTGCGCCCTCTGCCGCGGAAACCACGTCCTCGTTGAGGATAGAAGTGCGGCTTGTAGTCTTGGGAGTTGTCGTAAGAACCTTTGGGGCCTTGATTGTAGGGACGGCCGGAAGAGCGACCCCTGCCTCGTCCGGCCCGTCCAAAAACCCGAGGGGCGAAAGTCTTTTTTATAGATTGTTGAGCCTTGTCAAGAGAGGCAACGGTAGAGACAAAGCGACTTATATCGCGAACCAAATTCTCCCCAAAGAGAAGGCCATTAGCCTTAGAGCCGGGGTCCATCGGAGCAAGGTTGGCAAGCTTGGGGTCCAACTTGATCAAAAGACCCTTACGTCTTTCGTGGGTAATGGCTGCGTTGGCATTGCCCAAGAGGCAGAAGGCACGCTGCACCCACATGGAAACGTCTTCAGCTGAAAGATCAGAGCCTTCAAGACGGGCAGACTCTGCCATGTCAAAGATACGGGCCAAGGGACCAACAATGTCCAGCAATTTGTCCTGGCATGTGGACCATGCCTTGTCAACCCCGCGTCGAGGGTCTTTGCCAAATTTAGAAAAGAAGGTAAGGAGAGGCTGATCAATAGAAGGGACAAGGGTGATTTTAATTATTTATTTAGCTGACTCGAGCCTGTTTGCGCATTGTGCCGCTTTGCTCCCACAACTGCATAATTATTTGTGCCTGCTGCCTGCCTGATCGCCGCTGAGCTTACCTGCATTTTACTTAACTATTTAAAGTTTATTTCCACTCGGTTTGCGCGTTTGCTGTGCTCCCCCCTCCGCCTCCATTTTGTTTGTTGTTGTGCTCATCTTTAGCCCGCCCCGCCTCCCAGCTGAGACGCCCTCGCCCCTCCCCCTCCACCATCCATATATGACAGGTGCTTTCGCGCGCAGCGTTCACGCGCAGCGACCGCGCCCCAGTCGCGCCGAAGGTGCGCCAAAGGTAAGCCCGTCTACGCCCGTCCGTGCCTGGACCGCGCCCAGCGCCAGACCCCCTGCTCCTCGCGCTGCCCAGCCCTCCCGCATTACCTACGATGCCGCCACCCTCCTAGCCCTCAACCCCGGTCGCGCCCCCAACTGCGTCCAAGCAGCTCCTGGACACACCCATGGACCTTTCTCCTGCTACTCCTGCAAATTCAGCGGCACCGACAACATCTCCGCTACGACCACACCACAGATTCCCGACCCCAACCACCTACAATGCATCCTTCTCAACACCCGTTCGGTCCACAGACACGCCATTGACCTATGGAATCTACTAGACACCATCTCTCCAGACATCGCCTTCCTTACGGAAACATGGATGAACGCTTCCTCCGCCCCAGACATCACCATTGCCATCCCTGAAGACTATAAGATCACTCGCAAAGACCGTACCGGCCACACAGGAGGAGGAATCGCTATCGTCCATAAGAAATCAATCCGCATCTCAACCAGCTCTGACGCCAACCTCGCCAACTCCGAACACCTTCACTTCCAGATCCACATCGACCCCAAGACCACACTCAGAGGCACCCTCCTCTACAGACCACCAGGACCCCGCGCAAAATTCAGTGAAGACATCACGGACTTCATCACTCCACACGCGCTCCCCTCCAAAGAATACATCCTTCTGGGAGACCTCAACTTTCACCTTGAAAAGATCAACGACCGCAACACCACCACCCTCTTGGACAACCTCGCCAACCTCGGACTTAAACAGCTGGTCACTTCCCCCACCCACATCGCAGGTCACACACTCGACCCCATCTTCACCTCCAGCAATCATGTCTCCTTCAGCCACACTACGGATCTCCTCTGGACTGACCACAGCTGCGTTCACTTCACCTACAACAAGCCAAAACCCACCAACCACCTCCAACCAACTCTGCAAAGAAACTGGAACAAAATCACCACCGACCAGATCTCCTCATCGCTCCTTCTAAACACCCCAGCCCACTCCTCTAACCCAAACCAAACCGCCGCCAACTTCACCCTATGGTTATCCAACACCGCCGACACCTTAGCACCACTGAAAAAACGTCAAAGCAAACCTGGCAACAAGAAGGCCTCATGGTTCAACGATGATCTTAAGAAGTCCAAGAAACTCTGCCGCTCCCTTGAAAAGGCCTGGAAAAAAGACCCAACCATCAGCACCAAGGACGCCTTCAAAAACGCCACCCGCACTCACCACCAACTAATCCGAAAGGCCAAGAAAACAGCATTCAAAGATCGACTTGACAACAACGCCCACAACAGCAAGGAACTTTTCAACATCGTCAAGGAATTTTCCAATCCCTCGGCCAACTCCAACGACATCACCCCCTCTCAAGCCCTCTGCGACTCCCTAGCCTCATTCTTCCACAACAAGATTGCAGACATCCACAACAGCTTCGACAACCAACCCGGAGTCCAACCCACCCAACCATATGTTGAACATTCTCCCCCCTTGAACACCCTTAACGACTGGAACCCAATCTCCACTGAGGACACCATCCGCCTGATGAACTCCATCCACTCAGGATCCCCCACAGACCCATGTCCTCACCACATCTTCAACAAAGCAGACTCCGTCATAGCACCGCACCTCCGAGACGTCATCAACTGCTCCTTCAACTCCGCCACCTTCCCGGAAATCTGGAAACACGCTGAACTCACCGCCCTTTTGAAAAAACCCACAGCGGACCCCACCGAACTCAAAAATTACCGCCCCATTTCACTCCTTCCATTCCCGGCCAAAGTAATCGAGAAAGCTGTCAACAACCAGCTCGCCGCTTTCCTCGAAGACAACAAATCCCTCGACTCCTCACAATCTGGCTTCCGAGCAAAACACAGCACTGAGACCGCCCTCATCGCAGCAACAGACGACATTCGAACTCTACTGGACAATGGAGACACAGTCGCCCTCATCCTCCTCGACCTCTCTGCAGCATTCGACACAGTCTGCCACAGCACCCTTTTACAACGCCTCAGTAACATCGGAATACAAGGAAAAGCACTTGAATGGATCACCTCGTTCCTCACCGGAAGAACCCAGAGAGTCCGCCTCCCACCATTCAAGTCCGAGGCCACTGAAGTCATCTGTGGCGTACCACAAGGATCCTCACTCAGCCCCACCCTCTTCAACGTATACATGAGCCCCCTCGCGGCCATCGCCCGCCAACACAACCTCAACATCATCTCTTACGCGGATGACACTCAACTAATCCTTTCTCTCACCAAGGACCCTAGCACCGCCAAAACTAACCTACACGAAGGAATGAAAGAAGTTGCTGAATGGATGAAACACAGCCGTCTGAAACTGAACTCAGATAAAACAGAAGTCCTCATCCTAGGTACATCCCCCTCTGCATGGGACAACTCTTGGTGGCCGGAAGCCCTTGGAAAAGCACCCATCCCGACAGACCACGCACGGAACCTAGGCGTTATCCTGGATTCTTCACTTTCAATGAACAGACAAGTCAGCGCCGTATCCTCATCCTACTTCAACATTCTTCGCATGCTCAAAAAAACATTTCGCTGGATCCCCACCGAAACCAGGAAAACAGTCACCCATGCTCTGGTCACGAGCCGACTGGACTACGGAAACACCCTCTACGCAGGTACTACCGCTAAACTCCAGAAGAAACTCCAACGAATCCAAAACGCATCAGCCAGGATCATATTAGACATCCCGCGCAACGAACACATCTCTGGTCACCTGAAAGACATCCACTGGCTACCCGTCAATAAGAGAATCACTTTCCGACTGCTAACCCACGCACACAAATCACTCTACGACATCGGACCAGAATGCCTCAACTCACGACTGTCCTTCTACGCCCCCTCCCGCCAACTACGTTCTTCCAGCCAAGCCCTCGCCACTGTACCTCGCATCAACAAGACCACCATGGGAGGCAGATCCTTCTCATACCTGGCTGCTAAAACTTGGAACTCACTCCCCACTTACCTTCGCCTTACCCAGAACCACCTAGCATTCAGAAAGCAACTTAAAACGTGGATATTTGACAAGTAATCCTCCTCCCCTTCCTAAGCGCCTTGAGACCCTCTGGGTATGTAGTGCGCTATATAAATTCTCTGACTTGACTTGACTTGACTTTTATCAGGGAGGGCAGGTTTGGGACACTCAGACTTTAACCTGGAACGCACCGCTGCCTCCAGAGGGAGACGAAGACGGGCAGAAATATATTCACCAACGTGATGAGAGGGAAGCCATTCCGTCGAGTTGGGATGACGGATGGAGGAAGGGTCAAACATTGGGAGACCCTCCGAGTCATAAACTGGCTCAAAATTAAAGGAATAATTTTTGGGTAGTTTGGGGGGAGGGGGATCTGTGACGTCAAAGATGTCGAATAAATCGTCAGCATCAGGCATGTCGTCATCCGTGTCCAAGATGGTGGAAATTATCAATTTCTTAGGAGACTCTGTGTGCTTAGATTTCTGTTTCTTTTTGCCCTCTGAACCGACAAACCCCTCCTTAGCAGGAGGCCTTGGAGGCGCAACGTCCTCATCCATAGGCGAGTAAGACTCGCTAACCATTGCTGACGCCTTTTTAGGCTTTTGCACAGAAACAGAGTGATCCACCTTTCTTTTTCTGCTATCCCCCGCAGATTGGGCCAAAACCTTGGACAACATGCTGCCCATGGAATTTTCCATATTTTTAGACATCCTCTTCATAGAGACTTCCATAGCCTGTTCAACAGAATTGTTGATAAATCTATGCAGGTCCTGTTTAAGTGACCCATTATCCAAGTGAGAGGAATTTTCCTCAGAAGAGCTCTCCATAATATGCCAAGCAAGGTAGGTAAGGGTTAATATAAAATATAAAAAATAAAAAATAAAAGCACAAGTTGTAACTGTGGGGAAACCCGGGATAGAACCTGTGTCCTTTAGCACTGCAGGCGAACGCTCTCCCAACTGAGCTATTGAAGCCTGAGAGGAAGGGGCGTGAACAGAGGCGGGCCGGCTCGAACAAAGGGAGGAGACCGGCGTGAGGCAGGCAGGAAGCAGCTCCGGGAGCCGAGAACCAATGCTTGCAAAGCGGAAAGCGGAATGCGGGACACAGCCGGGAGAAAGCCTGAAGAAAGGCTGAACGCAGGCTCCGGCTCCGGTGAGTGGAATGTTCGCAAACAAGCGCGAGCAGCGCGGAGCGGGCCAGACCACTGCAAAGAGCGGGGAAAGGGGAAAAAGGGGGGGGGGACAGAACCTGAAGCGCGCGAAGCGCGAGTTAAGGCAGCGCAATAGTGCTCTAATGAAAACCAACAGTTAAAACCTGTAAAATATGACACAAGCACTAAAATTATACGTTTAAGTAACAACAAACACTGTGAGCATAGATAAGAGAACACTTATCTGACTGCGAGCAGCAAGAAAAGAGGAAGCTGCGCAGTCAGTGTGTCCTCTTATCAATAATGTGACTGCTGATTGGTTACTGTATTCTCGTTTTTTCTCATTCCCATGGCCCAGTTGTTGCCTGGCCCTCTGGGAACTGTAGTTTCTTGCACTTATCTTGGCTGCTATAGAATAAAATGCAAGATAAGAAAGCATAATAGGAGCCTCCGGTCTTGCCATAAAATTGGAGATAGTTGTTAAACATCCAATCAGCAATTTTTCCCATACAGTCCAGAAATCATGTTTTGGCCATATCTGGGATCTGCCCAATTAGGGCTAACTAATTAGGTGCCATCTGCGTAAGATCTCATACTCACAAGATCTAACAATCTATGCAAGTGCGGCTATGTAGACATTAAATAATGTCGGACTCAGGGAGGGACCCTGCAGGACTCCTATATAACCTGCATCTTGCAGGAACTAAAGGAGTCAATAGAGATGGTTTGGGTACGAATACTGAGAATATCCCTGAAACAGTATAGTGCTTTGCTATGTATACCCGCATTGTGTAGTCTGCGGATTAAAACAGAATGTGAGACTGTGTCAAAAGTCGCCGATGGATCCAGCAGTTTCCAGCACTGCTGAAATACCTGCATCCAGTGAGAGTCTGATGGTATCGATTGTGAGGGGCCATGATCTCGTGCTCTTGCAGATAGGTGGTCAGTTTATTTATATAGCATTCTAGACATTATCCAAAAAGAGGAAGCAGAGAGATAGATAGGGCGTGAGTTGGAAAGAATATTAGGATTGGTATTAGGTTTTTTGTAATATAGGGGACACTTAGGCAAAGATTAAAAAGGTCAGTGACCATGTGTGCAATATAGTGGGCTAAGGAGGCAATGGCATTAGGAGGGCAACTGTCCCAGTGATAGCCGGATTTAGCACTAACCAGTATTGCTTGCACCTGCTCCAATGAGCATGGCTCAAATTCCTCTAATTCAAAGGAAATAGCAGGTGAAGGCAGATGGAAATCTAAATAGGAGCCCTGTTGACTCTGGGTGGTAAAACAAATATAATAAATATTATTAATCTTGTCTTCAAAAAAGTCTGCTAGAGAATCGCATAACGATTGGGAAGCCGGGATAGAGCAATTACTTGCACGTGGCTTCACCAATTCATTCAGCGTTTTAAAAAGCTCCTTAGTGGAGTTCCCTGCCTGGTTTATTTTGTGCAATGTAATGTTTGCCTGCTACCTTAATATGTTTGTGATGATTTTTTAGCAACATCCTGTAAAAAAAATTGTCCCAGGGACTTTTAGTCAGGCGCCACCTACATTCTGAACATTTGCATTTGGATTTTTCCAGGACTAGTTTGTCATAGTACCAAGAAGCATGGCCACTGGTTGATATCTGAGATGCTGGTTTAAGTGGAGCAATTTTATCAAAGGTGCATGTCAGACGGCCGCTGTATACTGTTTAGGCATGATTTATGTCAGAGTGTAAGGGGGGGCATACAGGGCATAAGAATGTCAGTAATGGCACTGAAGGAGACTGCTTTCCCATTCATTCGTACTCTGCTACTTTCCAGACTAAACGTCTTGCCTGTCTTGTCACTAGGGATGGAACCATAATCAAGTAGTGATCGTCCCATGTTAAGGGCAATGGGGTTCGCTACTGATCTCCAGATATTGCGGTTGTTTGTTTGGCATGTTTATTGGTAGTTCTAACTAACCAATGAGAACAGACCAACACAATCATAAGCACAGACCGGGACTCTTTATTTCCGGTTTCTGGTTCTTTGTCCAATCAGGTTAGCCCGTATACACCACCGAGGGAAAGCTTTCCTCTCGCTTTTTCTTTCTAACTATAGGCTTGTCTTCAGCAGCAACAGCCTATCAGAACTGAGCCAAACTCGAAGTAAGCTGCCATCAAGGTCCGCCATATCCCTTTATGACCATTTCACACACGCAGCCTCACTACCTTCCCCTCGGCTCAGTCACACGACCGAGGCAACGACGGATAGGTAAGTGAGCGCTGCGTGTCTTTTACAAGCAACATCACATTATGCTACATGGGCTTTTTTGTCAATATAGGCGATCGCATGGAGAAACACCGACTCTCTCCATGATATTTGCTAGTCTTTCTGACTTAGTCAACTGTCCAAGGGACTTTTTGGAGAAACTGCGACAATTAAGGAGGTTTTTCTGAAATAGTCCGTTTTCTGAAATAGTCCTTTTTTGAATAACCACTCATGATAGCATATGTTGATTGTAAACATCAAACCATAACTCAAGGGGTCACACCGAGGAGTCTCCTCTCAATGTCCCATTGTCCTGCAGTTCTGCCTCATATGTCCTGCATTGTTGTTGTTTTTCAAAAGGTACATATTCTATGCTTAGAAATGCAAGTTTATCAATTTCCTCTATTCAGAGCGTGGCCTCTTTCTTCCTGAGCGAGCGCCAGGAGAGGTGAGGCATTTCCTCCCTACAATGATGGGTGAGTAGATAACATATTACTGTAGCAAAATATCTATAGTGTTCAGAAATGTATCTGTATATACAAAGATCTACTACATTTTGAGTGACTGTTTTGTATTGTATATATATTTCTCTCTTTGCTTTCCCTTTTTGTGTTTGATTTCACAGGAGAGTTCTTGGATTAAAGAGACCATACCACTGGTAGGTCCGTTCTTTTCACGTCTTTTGACAAAAATTGCAGTAGTGTACTTCATAGGTCCTGACGAAAGCCCGAAGGGGCTGAAACATGTTGACCACTTTCTATCTTTGATGAATAGTAATATTTTTCAAAACACTATATTCACTCTGCTTTTAGACATACCGTTTTGATGGTCACCCCTATTAAAATTGTTTTCTAGTCATCAAAACAGGTATTTTTATTTCCTTCACGAATATTGTTTTCTTTTGAGCACTGCAATTTATCCTATCAGCCCTTCAAACACCCATCTTCTGGTTGATGGTTTTCTCTTGTGCGTTTGATGATCCGTATTTTACAACCCTCATTGAATTAATTGAGGAGTTGACCAACGGGCATCATTCGTATCCACAAAACCCAGATGATGAGGCTCCACCAACTGGTGTGCTGATGGGTTTCTTTACTCATAAGTAAAGATTATTCTGATTTCTCTCCTGTGTCTCTCAGATAACCATTTGGTATCTACATGTCTGTAGATTTATAATAAGTACTGACTACAATAATAGTTCACTAGACCCATTGTATCTTCCGTGTTTTTTGTAAGGGGGGGCATACAGGGCATAAGAATGTCAGTAATGGCACTGAAGGAGACTGCTTTCCCATTCATTCGTACTCTGCTACTTTCCAGACTAAACGTCTTGCCTGTCTTGTCACTAGGGATGGAACCATAATCAAGTAGTGATCGTCCCATGTTAAGGGCAATGGGGTTCGCTACTGATTTCTAAAGAAAGGAAAAGATAAAGTCTAATGTATGGCCTGTTTAATGTGTCGGTCCAATCACTTTTTGAAGGAGCCCAATTGTCTCCATGTCCATTAGGAGCTCAGCAACACTAGTATCCTTAAGATTTTCCCCATAAAAGTTAAAATCACCCTGGAGTTGAAAGTTGTTAAATGATAGGACGTGTGGATCAATATAGTTCATGAGTGAATGGCTAAAATAATTTTTAGTGCCTGGTGGGAAATACACAACAGCCCCTTTCCAACAGTTGGTGGGGGATATAGTTATTTTGAAAATGCAAAGTTCCACCCAATTTGATCATACGGTATCAATGGTTTCAATCTTGAACAAATCTTGAAAGGCAATGGCGACCCAGCTCCCCTTGTCTGATCTCTCTACCTTAATCGTAGCATATTCATCGGGGGCATGGCTTGAGCAGCCATCATGATGGACGTGCTCTAGGGAAGCTCTGCTCTACACACCGATAATCCTGTGATTATCCTGCGGTGAGTCCAGCATCTGCAACCACAAAGTCCCTTCCCGTGCTTCCTGACTATCCTGACGCTGCCTGAGGGGGAAAATGCCACTGTGAACAACAGTGTGGTGGGGCTATGGGCCCCCTCTGAAACGGTCGTTGGCCAGGCCTGTGGCCCGGTGGCAAAGCTGCTGGTCTGGGCCACTGACAACTGGCACTGTACGGTGAGAAGGTGGCAGGACCTGGAGGTGGACTGCCAAATGCCAAGTGCAGGGACACCCCTGTCCACCCGCACAAGGCCAAAGCAGTTGTGTGGCGCAGGTATGTGGCAGCAGCCGATCACGGAGCACCCAGATGCGCAGTTAGTTAGGCCTCCCCAGACACTACTGACAGGTAACGGGCCGCCCGGTGTAGCCTTGCATGTGTACGATTGCAGCACTTGTGGCCAAGGTCAGGGGACCCTACACTGGTCATACCGGTGCTCCCCGTTGCTGGCACACAACTGTATTGGAGCAGCTGAGGCGTAATTGGCTTGTGAATGTAAGTGCAGCTGCTGTCCACTCCTGGTGCTCAGTGCGGAGCGGAGTGTTGTGTGGCTGCACAGCTGGGGAACAATCAGTTCTATACACCTCTTAGTATAGATCCAACAATAAGACTTTTGACCGAGATTAAACACCTAGTTGAGGAGGCTAGTGCGGAGGGGTGGATAACAACGAGTGAAGCAAAATTTCTTATTACGACTCACCCGATCACTCCGTACTTTTACACGCTGCCCAAAATTCACAAGACCATTAGGCCCCTCCCGGACGCCCAATAATTTCAGGCATTGGATCATTGCTAGAACCATTGTCCTCTTTTGTAGATGTTTTTCTGGCACCTCTTGTTAAAATTATGCCAACATACCTCCAGGACACTAAAGATGTCCTTCGGTTGTTACCTGAGACAGTTTTCGATACTGATTTAGATATTCTTGTCAGTTTTGATGTAGAGTCATTATACACGTGTATACCGCAAGCGGAAACTCTACAAACCGTACAGCAACTTCTTGAAAATACCAATCACGAAAGCATAACACCTATCCATTTCATTATGGATCTAGCCAGAATTGCTATGACCGAGAACTTCTTCAGTTTCGAAGACTCCTTATATCTCCAAACGTCGGGGACGTCTATGGGCAGTAAATTTGCGCCGAGCTTGGCGAATCTATACGTCCATCATTTCGAAACCAATCATGTCCTCAACCACAACAATCCATACTTCCACCAGATGGTGTTGTGGAAGAGGTACATAGACGACATCCTAGTAATATGGCGTGGAGATAGCCAGTCTGTACTATCCTTCCAGACCTGGTTGAACAACCAGAATCCTTTTCTCAGATTTACAGTAGACTACAGTAAAACAGAGCTTGCTTTTCTTGATTTGTTGATTATCCCCGAGGAGGGACACCTTTCGAGTAGCCTGTACCGCAAACCTATGTCGCGCAACTCCCTTTTGAGATTTGATAGTCATCATCCTCGATCCCTCCGAGAAAATCTCCCATTCGGGCAGTTTCTGAGGGTTCGAAGGAATTGTTCAGCCACATCAGACTTTCGCACTCAGTCTAAAGATCTATCAAAAAAACTGAAACAACGCCTGTATCCCAGCAGGCTTATTAAAAATTAATGCAAAAGAGCCTCTAAGAAGCATCGAGAGGCACTTCTTGCACCTGCAGTTGAAAAACCTCCACTCAATAGACTGATTTGCGTAACCACCTTCAGTACTGCCTCTTCCACAATACAAAAGATCATTAGACATAAGTGGCGCATTTTAAACAGCACAGGGGATAACATCCCTTTGCCGCTCTTCTCATTCAAGAGAAGTACTAAGTTGAAAGACGAATTGGTCCACACCAGACCTATGAACACCACATGTGAGACCACAACCAGACTATGGAATCTGCCACCGGTACAGGGTCACTATCCTTGTGGCAGTTGTTCGGTGTGTCCCCAGACAAAGAAAACACTGTCAGTAGACATCGGTACAACACGTCCATGGCTGTTGAGACACCATACGAATTGCAACAGCGAGAGGGTCATATATCAGATCACTTGCCCTTGCTCCCTGCGCTATATAGGGATGACGACAAGAAAAATAAAATTAAGGATACAAGAACACAAAAGCACGATTCGATGCAACAGGCAGGCCACTCGTCTGACTTCCCATTTCCTCAGCATGAAACATTCAGCTGATGAATTGGAATGGTTGGTATTGGAACAACCATATATACCTCCACATGTAAAT
Source organism: Lissotriton helveticus (assembly GCF_964261635.1). NCBI lineage: Eukaryota > Metazoa > Chordata > Amphibia > Caudata > Salamandridae > Lissotriton > Lissotriton helveticus. Next base: position 607,474,742 of record NC_136059.1, on the reverse strand, counting down.
GACATTTCACATTTCTTACTCAGGAAAGAGCAGAAATGGGTTTTTAAACTTAAATGCGACACAATGGGGTTGAACGATGATATTCCTTGGCTACAGCTTTAAACCAATCCTCTGTGCACATTGTAGACGGAAAGGGTTGACATGTATTGGTCTTGAGATTGAGTGAATATTTCTCACTCTGGAGACATACACACCCTCCCTTATCTTTCTGGACTCTAAACTCTCCATTAGATGGATTGACATTCAACACACGCATAGACACACGTCAATCTCTATGCTTCTAAGAGCACACAAGGGTCTGATGTCCTTGACTAAAGATCATACCAAGGTCCAATGTTAAAGATCTGACATGTCAGTGCATTCACGATCAGCGACTGTCTTTAGCTTGCGGTATTTGTAAGCTTCGGCGATGCCTGTCACAAGAAGTGAATAATCTTCACTACACGTTTTTCAAATAGAGTCCACATGTTTTCAGAAAAAATCTTTTTGTCTGTGCACATGGTGGCCATTTTTATTAAGAAAACTTTTGTCTGAGCAAGCGCATCAAGTATGCGCCAGTGTCAAACGATACACATGACATATCCATAAAGCATGTCGTCCTTGCGGGTCTCCGTTTTTCTAATTTTCGATCAAGAGGCACACAGTACCTAGCTGCTAATAACGCCGTGTATCGGTATGTCTGGGGTATCATTTCGAACTTGTGTCCCTATTATGTAGAAACGGCTCTCTCCATATACTGCTGTGGTTTGTTGTGTTTCCGGTAGTCTTTACCAACCAATGGGAATATACCAATGCTGTCGCTAACATAGACCGGCACTCTTCATTTCCGGTTCCTGGTTTTCAGTCCAACCAGGGTAGCCCGCTAAAACCACTGAGCTCGCGTCTCGATAATGAGAAAACCGCCTTCTCCAGATATTGCGGTTGTTTGTTTGGCATGTTTATTGGTAGTTCTAACTAACCAATGAGAACAGACCAACACAATTATAAGCACAGACCGGGACTCTTTATTTCCGGTTTCTGGTTCTTTGTCCAATCAGGTTAGCCCGTATACACCACCGAGGGAAAGCTTTCCTCTCGCTTTTTCTTTCTAACTATAGGCTTGTCTTCAGCAGCAACAGCCTATCAGAACTGAGCCAAACTCGAAGTAAGCTGCCATCAAGGTCCGCCATATCCCTTTATGACCATTTCACACACGCAGCCTCACTACCTTCCCCTCGGCTCAGTCACACGACCGAGGCAACGACGGATAGGTAAGTGAGCGCTGCGTGTCTTTTACAAGCAACATCACATTATGCTACATGGGCTTTTTTGTCAATATAGGCGATCGCATGGAGAAACACCGACTCTCTCCATGATATTTGCTAGTCTTTCTGACTTAGTCAACTGTCCAAGGGACTTTTTGGAGAAACTGCGACAATTAAGGAGGTTTTTCTGAAATAGTCCGTTTTCTGAAATAGTCCTTTTTTGAATAACCACTCATGATAGCATATGTTGATTGTAAACATCAAACCATAACTCAAGGGGTCACACCGAGGAGTCTCCTCTCAATGTCCCATTGTCCTGCAGTTCTGCCTCATATGTCCCGCATTGTTGTTGTTTTTCAAAAGGTACATATTCTATGCTTAGAAATGCAAGTTTATCAATTTCCTCTATTCAGAGCGTGGCCTCTTTCTTCCTGAGCGAGCGCCAGGAGAGGTGAGGCATTTCCTCCCTACAATGATGGGTGAGTAGATAACATATTACTGTAGCAAAATATCTATAGTGTTCAGAAATATATCTGTATATACAAAGATCTACTACATTTTGAGTGACTGTTTTGTATTGTATATATATTTCTCTCTTTGCTTTCCCTTTTTGTGTTTGATTTCACAGGAGAGTTCTTGGATTAAAGAGACCATACCACTGGTAGGTCCGTTCTTTTCACGTCTTTTGACAAAAATTGCAGTAGTGTACTTCATAGGTCCTGACGAAAGCCCGAAGGGGCTGAAACATGTTGACCACTTTCTATCTTTGATGAATAGTAATATTTTTCAAAACACTATATTCACTCTGCTTTTAGACATACCGTTTTGATGGTCACCCCTATTAAAATTGTTTTCTAGTCATCAAAACAGGTATTTTTATTTCCTTCACGAATATTGTTTTCTTTTGAGCACTGCAATTTATCCTATCAGCCCTTCAAACACCCATCTTCTGGTTGATGGTTTTCTCTTGTGCGTTTGATGATCCGTATTTTACAACCCTCATTGAATTAATTGAGGAGTTGACCAACGGGCATCATTCGTATCCACAAAACCCAGATGATGAGGCTCCACCAACTGGTGTGCTGATGGGTTTCTTTACTCATAAGTAAAGATTATTCTGATTTCTCTCCTGTGTCTCTCAGATAACCATTTGGTATCTACATGTCTGAAGATTTATAATAAGTACTGACTACAATAATAGTTCACTAGACCCATTGTATCTTCCGTGTTTTTTGTAAGGGGGGGCATACAGGGCATAAGAATGTCAGTAATGGCACTGAAGGAGACTGCTTTCCCATTCATTCGTACTCTGCTACTTTCCAGACTAAACGTCTTGCCTGTCTTGTCACTAGGGATGGAACCATAATCAAGTAGTGATCGTCCCATGTTAAGGGCAATGGGGTTCGCTACTGATTTCCAAAGAGTTGGAAAAGATAAAGTCTAATGTATGGCCTGTTTAATGTGTCGGTCCTATCACCTTTTGAAGGAGCCCAATTGTCTCCATGTCCATTAGGAGCTCAGCAACACTAGTATCCTTAAGATTTTCCCCATAAAAGTTAAAATCACCCTGGAGTTGAAAGTTGTTAAATGATAGGACGTGTGGAGCAATATAGTTCATGAGTGAATGGCTAAAATAATTTTTAGTGCCTGGTGGGAAATACACAACAGCCCCTTTCCAACAGTTGGTGGGGGATATAGTTATTTTGAAAATGCAAAGTTCCACCCAATTTGATCATACGGTATCAATGGTTTCAATCTTGAACAAATCTTGAAAGGCAATGGCGACCCAGCTCCCCTTGTCTGATCTCTCTACCTTAATCGTAGCATATTCATCGGGGACATGGCTTGAGCAGCCATCATGATGGACGTGCTCTAGGGAAGCTCTGCTCTACACACCGATAATCCTGTGATTATCCTGCGGTGAGTCCAGCATCTGCAACCACAAAGTCCCTTCCCGTGCTTCCTGACTATCCTGACGCTGCCTGAGGGGGAAAATGCCACTGTGAACAACAGTGTGGTGGGGCTATGGGCCCCCTCTGAAACGGTCGTTGGCCAGGCCTGTGGCCCGGTGGCAAAGCTGCTGGTCTGGGCCACTGACAACTGGCACTGTACGGTGAGAAGGTGGCAGGACCTGGAGGTGGACTGCCAAATGCCAAGTGCAGGGACACCCCTGTCCACCCGCACAAGGCCAAAGCAGTTGTGTGGCGCAGGTATGTGGCAGCAGCCGATCACGGAGCACCCGGATGCGCAGTTAGTTAGGCCTCCCCAGACACTACTGACAGGTAACGGGCCGCCCGGTGTAGCCTTGCATGTGTACGATTGCAGCACTTGTGGCCAAGGTCAGGGGACCCTACACTGGTCATACCGGTGCTCCCCGTTGCTGGCACACAACTGTATTGGAGCAGCTGAGGCGTAATTGGCTTGTGAATGTAAGTGCAGCTGCTGTCCACTCCTGGTGCTCAGTGCGGAGCGGAGTGTTGTGTGGCTGCACATGTCTTGCTGTGGGCCTGGACCCTGACCGCATGTATAATGATATTGAACTGTGCTCCCCGATGGGCATGGCGAACTGAAAAGCCCTGGGGGTAAAGCGCTGCCCATCGGAAATTACTGAGGGTGTCATAGAAACATCCCGGACCTTCTCCACTGAACAGGACAAGCTACTGAGTGGAACTGGCCCTGCTGATGGCTCCACTCACACGCTGCCTTCAAGCAACAAACTGGACGCTGTTCCTGCCGCAGTGGACAAAATTGATACTACCCTGGAGGTGGAAAGTAAGATAGATGTGGTAACGATGAATCTGACGCTGATCACTGTGAACTACCGCAAACTGGCAGACAGGGTGCACACCACTGAGCTAACCCTTGTGGAGCTGCACCCTAAGGCCTGTGGACTTGACTCTCCAATGCACCTGATGGCGGAGCGAGAGGAGGTACTGGAGTGCAGCATGGAAGACACAGAGGGTCAGTTGCGTAGCAACAATGTTTGCATAGTGAGATTGCCGGAAGGTGCAGAAGGATCAGATGATGTGTTGTATGTGGAGCAATGGATGTGACAGCTGCTACCCCAGGATACTTTTTCGCAGTTCTTCTCGGTGGAGTGTGCTCATCATGTCCTTAACGGCATGTGCCGCTGCTCTCCAATCTCAGACCATTGTTGTTCCGCCTACTACACTAGAAGAACAGAGATGCTGTCTTGCAGGAGTCTCTGAAGATGCAGGAGATCAAAGTGGACAATGGAAAGATAATATTTTTTTCCGACTACACACTACTGGTACAAGCACAGCGCAACTCCTTCCTCACGGTTAAACGCCGACTCTGAGACCTTGACATCAGATTTGCCCTCCACTTACTGACACACACGCAAGTTATGGTAGATATATGACTGTTGCCATGCCTTGTAGGTGGTGCATATACGAGGTGTTGCAACAGACATCCCCGATCACAATGCTCACCTCAGATAACAAACGCAGCGGAGTTGGGGCAAGTCATTTGGCGGCGGCGCCAGGTCTGACAGAATGCTACAGAGAGAAACTGGCTGCAGTTTGGAACTGGATGAATGACTCAGACAACAGGCATGTATTGTCCTTTATTATACTTCAACAGCGACTACATCTTGGGATGTTATCTCATGAGGAGCGGACACTGAGATTGTGCGGGAACCGGACACAGCGCAGAGGCAAGATTGCCCGCCCATATGCTCCGGAGCTCCCCTTGGGTATGTGCACTGCACTCCCACATGGGGGGATTGGATTGCCCTGGCCACATGGGAGGAGATGGAGGTACACGTATTGGAAGACCTTTATGAAGATGGTGTTTTATTGCCTTTCCAGACCTTGCAGGACAGATGCGGTCTACCCAAAGGAGATTTCTTATTGCACTCAGCCCTAGTGTCAGCAATTCAATGACATTGGGGAGGGAAGTTGTCGGAACCGCAAACATCTATAGCATACCAGTACATGGTGATGGCAGCGGGGACCTTCAAAGCTATCACGTGCCTATATAGACGAATGATGAGTGAGGGAACTAAACCACTGAGCAAACTGCAGCGGAAAAAGGAGATAGATCTTGGTAAGGAGATTCATGAGACAACGTGGACCAAACTAGTCAAGAGAGCGTGGAAGAGCAAGCGCAATGTCAGGTTCCAATTGGTTCACTTCTATATATTACATACAGCGTATTTAACTCCAGCTAAGATCAATAGGTATTTTAAAGTGGATACTGCTCACTGCCTGCGTTGCAATTTAGAAGTAGAGGAGTTTCACCACATGCTGTGGAGTTTCCCGCAACTAGGAACGTATTAGTGGGAGGTGGTTGACCTGATCTGTGAGATTACAGAAAGACAGATAGAGCCGGACATGGGTGTGTGCCTATTACACTGGGTCCCGCATACGACTAAAACAAAAGTCACAAGTAAGTTCTTGGACTTAGGCCTGTTACTGGCTAAAAGGGATCCCACAATGCATTGGAAATCCAAGCAAGGGCCTAACTTTGCGTAGTGCAGGGCAGAACTACTTAAATGGGCGACAAGTGAAAGCACATTTCGGTTTCAACAGGCCAGGAGATCTAATAATGAAAGAGCGCTAGAGACTGCGAGGGAGTGCAAGGCCTTAGTTGCATTATTACATGATCCTGAAGCAGACTTGGATGGGGACACAGAGCTAGAAGTATAGATGGGGATGTCATGAACTATTGAACAATAGGGGAGTCATTGATATGCCCATGTAGCTCAACAGCGATAATGAGATGGTAATAGGATGAGTGGAATAGCCCGAGATTGATGAGTTCCTTAACTTTGAATAATGCAGACATTGTTTCTTTTATGTTTGATGTATGTAGACTGAACACACCAGTGGGGAGGGAGGGGGAGAAGAGACCGGCTTATTTTCTTAATGATGCGATTATCTGTCAATTAACAGTGACTTGGTTCGAAAATGGGCGGAATGCGACCCCTTATGTGAACATTGATAGTTAAGAGAAAGAGGAGAAATGGGAAATAGATTAACATTGGGAAATATGTAACCATACCATTGTAGGGCCAGGGGGTTGAATACAGTATATTGAAGAGCTGTTACCACGATGAATATTGACTTATTTTTATGTGAATTGAATGACCAGATGTTTAGTTGTTTGAAAATGTAATAAAAAAATATATTTTTTTTAAATGTGTGTGTGTGTGTGTGTGTTGGACTTGTAAAGCGCACAGCTGCCCGTAAGCGTCCCAGTGCTGGAGACCGCTGGGGAACCCCTCCTGGCTTTCCCTGTGAGATGGTCCCTTCTGGGTATCTCCAAGGTTAAACCAGGCATCCCCGGCGTCTGTGGGGGGCCGTTGTTGAGATGAGGCAAGCTTAATGCCCAGAGTTGCCGAGTGTGATCCCTGGTTAGAGTAGGCACCGAGGCGAGAATTGTCGAGTCCGCTGACCCTGGTCCATGACCCTGCCGCGTCGGGAATTGAACCCTGGTCCCAGGCCGTTCTCTACTTCCGGGTCTGCCGCCTCTAACCAGTGAGCCACACCACTCCATGAATGACTCAGACAAATCAATAAGTGACGACGGTCCCTCAAATATATGACTTTCCAGGGGGGACTCGTCGGTGCTCTCTACAGTCACGCCACAGACATCGGATGACGTTATTTGATACCTAAAGTGGCTGGCCATTGCTTACTGATAACACAGCTCTGTTGATGACGAAGGTCTGTTATTGCATTCCCTACTGCAATGTATAACCCAATTGTTTCTTTCTTGCTTACACAGGGAATGTGGAGTACAGGGGCATCTATCCTCTCCTTTTCTCTTCAGTTGCAGGGCTGCATGTGTGGGGTGACTTCATGGCCTGAGTCAGAGACTTCGCTCTGCACTTACACCTGTGTTGGTGATGGGCTAATATTGGGACAGTTCTAATCACGGGCTCCCATCTAGACCTTCTTGTTTGTATGCTGTGTCTCTTCTCTGGCTACCTAGCTCTACCCCATCAGTTACACAAATGGTTAACTCCTGCTGAGTCTTGTTATAACATGGTTTGGGCAGAAACACGTTGTCCCTCTCTCCTTTGGTATTTCCCTTCTGAAGTGATGGATTTACATGTTTTTTTGTTATGACCCACAAAGCTTACTGGCTCAGAAATATGTCATCAGCTCCCCTTATACACAGAGCACATCGACCCATCCTTGCTGCCCCCGCGCGAGGCCCACATGATGTGCATCATGCCCTATCATGGCCCACATAAATATACTTACATGGGATGTGAGTGGCATGCACATGCCTTCATGCCACTGCCCGCATATTGCATTATTGCAGGAGACCCTTCTCATACACGCTGAAAGCACCAAGCTGCAGCACCGCTGGCATGGGCAGCAGTGGCTGCTTCTCTGTTAAGGCGGAGGAACATCGCCCCACTGTTTTGAGAGCAGTGAAAAGGAAAAATGATAATAACTGAATGTTATTATCCTTTATTTTCCTGTTCCTAGGTGCAGGGAGGGATGAAGCTGGCAAGAGCAGGGGCTAGGGGGAGGAGTGGCATTCACTCCCAAAGTGCGCATGACTGTTTGGCCGGCCTTCTTGGGCCAACCAACCAGTCATGCACACTTTGAAGCTTCCCCACCGGGCTGTAATGCACCGCCTGGTGAGGAACATGCACAGGCTCCCTGTCCCCATCTGAGTGCCGAACCACGGCACTCAGATCAATCACAACGCTGCGTTGCAGCATTGTGATTGGCTTAAGGGAACTTAGTAGAGCCCGGATGCTTCCTGCAACAGAGGAGAGGCAGCGGTGGCAATGCAACCACTGGTACGTTTTTTCCCTGATTTGTTTTGTCGTTTACTACTCCCCCTGCTCCGCGCACATGACCCCCCGCCCCCGTTCCCTATCCGATCCTGGTGGGCAGGTGTTAACTACCAATTATTCCACTTATGCCCAGAGGGTACTATTATGGCAAGACAGGGACACCATTTGTAGCTGAAGACACGGTCTTGGACCTGGAAGAATGTTATGTTATATTAGAACATTGGAATGTTGGGAGCTCCATTGAAAACAATGGAGTGCTCTGGGCTTATAATGGCTTGTATAAGCCTGGAGCTCCAACATTCCAATGCTTCTTTATTCACAGCTCTGGCTGTGAACAAAGGCTTCAGGGAACCTGAGGGGATTCCAATCCCCTCACGCTCCCAAAAGGCTTTGTTTTTTTGTTAGAACATTCTGTCCTCTAGTGACAGAATGTTCTAATAGCCTTACAGCCCTTCGTAGATGGGCTATACCGCTATTAAAGTCCCTCTCCCTTGTTAAAGGCCCTCGCCTTCGGCTCGGGGCCTTTAACGCTGGAGAGGGCCTTTAATAGCCGGTATAGCCCTCTACGGCGGGCTATAAGGCTATAATATCAGGCTGCCTAGACTGCCGCTCCGTTCTCCTGAGTTCTATATAAGCACCGAACTCGGAACAGACCACCTTCTTACATGCACTATCACATACACTATCATGCTGGAGTGCTAGTCTGTGGCTGATTGCGGGGGACTTTAACAGTGTTCTAGACACTGCCCTTGACCGCTCCTTCCCCCCCATTGCCCTGCATGGCAGCATCCTTCAACGCACAAATACTCACAGATTGTCTCCTACAATGGCGACTGGTCGACTTGTGGCACCTCCGGAATCCCAATACAAAGGTGTATTCCTTCTACTCAGCATCTCACAACTTACATGTTCACATTGACAAGCTGATTCCCTCCATCATATGGGTAGAATACATGGGTGGTACCCTCTCCGATCACAACTCCCAAATCTTGCGGCTACGGTGGGCGGCTGAGCCACCACCCCTGCATTGCTGGAACATCCACCATTCCGAGCCTCTGGGATCAGCGATTGTGGACTACTTCGACCACAACCCTAGTACCGTCTCCTCTAAACTAGTTGATTGGGACACCTTCAAGGGTGATGTTACAAGAACACTGTTTGGGAATGCAAGGCAACATAAGGCACACAATTACCACCGATATGACTAAGTTAGAAAGTACCTTCTTAGATCTGGAGACCTGGGCTGCTAGCCATCCTGTCGCCGCAAGGGAGCTGACAGAAATGCAGGGCGAATAAGTTATACTGTTAGAAATGCTACGCTGTCTTAACTACGCCGAACTCTAGAGCCACACACATGAAACGATTGACAGAGCTGGGAGGCTCTTGGCCTGGCTTACCCAGTAGGATCAGCCTCATCAACCCATAGTGGTGCTACGCTCCGAAACAGGCTCCATCCTTTAAACACAATGTGCTATTCATGAGGAACTCCCACAACATTATACACAGGTATACCAGTCTACTGCGGACGCAGGTCCGGAGGCCTATGACCCCTTATTTGCCAACCTGACACTGCCCCACATTACAGCAGATCAGAAAGCAGAGTTAGACAGCCCTCTTATACTGTAGCAAATTAAGGGAGCAATACCAGCCCCAATGATCGCCCGGCAGAACTGTATAAGGCTTATGCTTCTCAACTGACTCCACACTTGTGAACAATTTACGACGAAGCCCTCTCACTTGGCAGTCTCTCCCAGAGAGAGGCAACAGTCATCTTCTTACCAAAACCCAACAAAGACCCACCACTCCAACTCCTATAGACCACTGGCACTGTTCAATACCGATCACAAGGTTCTGGCGAAAATACTTGCTGATCGCTTGGCACCTCTGGTGCCATCTTTGGTTCACCCGGACCAAAACAGGTTTAGCCCGCTCGCAATATCTCCTTGAATTTGTGCCACTTCTTTAGAGTCATGGTTTATCCCCGACAGGCGTGCCTTCATGTAGGATGCCTGATCTTGGACCTTAAGAAGGCCTTGCACTCTTTGGAGCAGATGTATCTCTTTGCCATATTGGCCCAATATGGTATTGGGTACTGCCTTATCAATCTACTGAAACTGTTATATATCAACCCCCTGATTAGGGTTAAGACAGGGCCTCTCATATCGGATGTCATTACTATACATAGGGGACGAGACAGGGCTGTCTGCTGTCACTAGTACTGTTTTCATTGGCAATTGAACCCCTGGTGCTGGCAGTGCACTACTGGAGGACGTAGTGGGGCATCCCTCTATCACATGGTGTACATACGATATTGGTATACGCTGATGATATGTTTCTATACATTTGGAACACCTACAACATTCATGACATAACTGCTTCGACCCTTGCCCAATTTGCAACCATTTTGGGATTACGAGTCAATTGGGAGAAATCGTGTATATTTCCCTTTTACTCTGATGTGCCTGATCCATGCTTTTTTCTTGGTGGAACACAGTTGGACTGGCAACAACACACATGCAGATACTTTGGAGGGGGTGAGGGTTTACCACTCTCTGTGTGATATGTTTGAAGGTAATGTCGTTCAGGTGGTAACATCATTGCATGCCCAAATGGCATTCTGGCGCACACACTGCCACTGGCGGTAACAGGCAGGGTGGCATTGCTGAAGATGGTAGTTTTGGCCTGTATTTTGTATTTCTTTACAAATCTTCCCATATACATACCTAGTACATTCTGTTATGCGTTAGAACAACTGATTTGCAAATTCATCTGGAACAAGCCGAGATGAAGGGTGGCCTTGGTGAAACTTTACTCACCCACTATCAGGGGGGGATTAGCTGGCTCGCATTTTGAGCAGTATTACCTTGGCGACCAAGTCCAATAGCTAGCTAAGTGGGTAGCGGGTTTACATCTGTCTGACACAGCCACAATCTTCCCGGCTGGGGCCTGCCCGTTCTGCTGCACCTGTTTCATCCTTGCACATGAAAGCAAGTGCCTGACTCGCTATTGATGGGGGTTGTGTTTCATTGCTTTTGCAGGTAGCTTTGTATCACTAAACATACCATATCCTACACACCAGGGTTGGCTCTGCTGGGTATGCCTAGGCTTGGGCAGCCCACATCACAGCTGAGTTGATAGTATGGCATGCAGCAGGCATACACACACCGGTGACCCTATACAAGGACGTTACATTGGCAACGTTTGAGGTGCTAATGGAGGAGGATGGCCTACCTACGGGACAATTCTTACTGCACAGCGCATTACTTACCATGATGGGGCACCACTGAGGCAAAGTGACCACCAAACTGCCCATGCATCTCATGATTCAATACCTACATGGGATGGGCGCGGGCAGACACCTCATATGCTGGATCACTGATTCACTCCGCTCCCACACTGCTTCTAAGCTCCTCACTTTGTGCCACCATTTGGAGGTGGATTTAGCACGCCCCTGCAGTGAGAAGGAATGGGCCACCTTATTGGAGAGCCCACAACACATGCCATGCAATACCCAATTCAAGCTTATTCAGCTCTACATTGTCTATAGGGCTTTTCTCACACTGCCAACATCGACAGATTTATCACAGGGAGGATGCTACTTGCTCATGCTGTTCTCATATAGATGCTGATCTACATTCTGGGTCACCATCACCTCAAAATTATCTGCCTACCCTGAGTGCCCTGACCTACATAAATGGGAGGTATGTTTCTTGGGGCTGTTTCATTGGAGGGAGGGAGACATTGGGTTACCTCCAGATCTGGGCTTCATAGTGGCTAAACGTCTCATCACCCTCAGATGGATAGCCTCAGAGCCCCCATAGGTTGCAGCTTGGGGCATTTAATGCTTAACTGGGGGCAAGCCGAAAGCTTGGCCCTACATAAGGAAGACACCCTTGGCCTACACACGTACCCCATTGCTGCTTATTGGGATACAATTTTATCTGATTTACAGTCTAATCAATCTTCTGCGATGGGCAGTAACTATGGCGCAGTGGAAGAGGCATGGGTTCAGCAATCAGCGGTTGTGGACTAATGTTGCTGTTGCATTTATACAGGCAGCTCCCACACACAGACATCCCCTTTCTTGCAGGGTATCAGGGTGGTGGCTATGTAACAGTATATCTGTCTGGGATGGCGACTGGGGAGGATGGTGATGATCTGTTGAGTTGTAGGGACTGATATGATGTTTTGTTTGGGGTTTATTACTCCAAGTGTATTAAAATTGATGGTTCTGTTTCTTTTCTTTTTTTTTTATTTATTTATTTTTATTCAGTTTTTGCCAACAATTATCCACCTCCCCCAGACAAACACCCACACTCCCCGGTCAGACAAGAATACATACAAATTCATTATTCGCTTTGCATTGTAACCTTCAGTAACAGTTTGTTCCATAATACAATTAATTATATAGAAAAAAACACACACAAAAAAGCCTGTTAAACATAGAATTATCAGGGCAACTTATTGGCATTTAACTACCTACGTCCTTGGGATTTACACCATTCTACTAGAGGGGTCCAGATCTTCAACCCTCTTTTACGCCGTTTCCTACTCTTCCGTTTATAAATGGCGGCCTCCATATTAGAGATTGCTAATAGCCTAGCTAGCCACTGTTGGAAGGACGGTGCTATCGGGTCCAGCCTTGCTGAGGCTACGCACATTCCTAAAACTGCCATAGAAATAAAAAGTTCATGGCCTACTCTTGCATTACTAGGGTCAGCCGCCCCTAATAGAATAACATCACTAGACAGTGCCATATTGCTTTGGAGTGCTGCGGACAAGAATTTCTCTATTTCTTGCTTTAATGATGTTAATACTCCACATGTAGAGAAGATGTGTATACTATCAGCATTATATAGCATACATCTTGGGCAGCATGTCCCCTTGCCGCTCCCCCACTTGGCAATTTTTACTGCGGTATAATATAGAAAAAAACAAGTTTTGAAAAACTGTGCTTGCAATTTCGTAGACATGAGGATTGTTCGTGACATTAGGTATGCATAGTTAAATTCATCAATGGACATTTCGACTTTTTTTTGCCATTTCTGTGCGTTTTTCTCCATATTATCCGGAAACAGTGTATTAATAAGGGAATATATTTCTCCAATATTAATTAGTTTATCCACTACGGCAACTTTTTCAAGTAATACCCTTCACCCCACCTTCCGTGACAGAAAGTCTCTAATTTGGAGCTATATAAAAAGTCCTGCCAGTCCAGTTGGAAATCTTTTTTAAGTTCTTCAAAGGATTGTATCCCTGTAAGGGAGAAGAGGCAGCCTATCTGGACAATTCCCACCTCATTCCATTTAAGTATACAGCTGTCTCTAAAGATTTCCGGAAGAATTGGGTTATCCCTTAGGGGGGTGTAGAATGAGATCCGCCCTACACCGAGCGTTCTTCTTACAGCCTTCCATACCTTAAACCCATTATAGAGCATTTTAAATGTAACTTTTTAATGATAGCGGTCATGCAGGTGTCGCCAGAATAAACCTCTACTCTTACTGCCAAGGACTAGTTGAAAGATAGTTGGTATGCTGTCCCCAAGCGCCTCCACTACCCCAATGTCCTGTAAAAGCTCTCTACTATATAATAACACGGATGCCCAGTAATATTTAAGTTTGGGAGAGCTAATCCACCTCTATCCTCAGGAAGGGTAAGGAATTTATAAGCCCGCCGTGGTTGCGAGTAACCCCAAATAAAACTGGAGAACATACGTTCTAGTGATTTAAACCAATTGAAAATTCTAGGCATATTGCTCTGAATAGATATAGAATTTTAGGGAAAAAAAACATTTTCACAGCGTTAACTCTACCAATGATAGAAAGGTGTAGATTGTCTAGGCGCTGGAGATCTTTCTGCATTGAGTCCACCATGGGCTTCAGATTTAAATGAACCATATTGTCAAGATTAGATGATATATAGACTCCTAAGTATATCGCCTTTTCTATTATGCGGGAATCACTCATCTTACTTTTCTGATTCAATACAATCTGAGTTTTCCCCTGGTTCAGTGCATATCCGGATACTAGTCCGAAGATGTTAGCCTCACTTTCAATAGCGATCATGGCTGTTTTAGGATCAGCTGTTGCAATAGCTATGTCATCGGCATATGTCAATGATTTGGTGGGATAATCCTGTGACCAAATAGGTTCTATTTCTCAATTCCCTTCTAGTTTACGAATAAAGGGGTCGATGTATATTGCAAAAAAGCAATGATGAACAAGGGCAGCCCTGTCGTGTTCCACGGGATATTGTTAATTCTTTAGTTGAGCTGCCATTCACCATTACCGCCGCACTGGGGTTAACATACAATTTTGCACTGCCTGGATATACCCATCCTTTATTCCAACCCTGGACATAGAAGCCCACAGAAATTGCCAGGAGACCCTATCAAAGGCCGTCTCAGCGTCAAGAAGCACCAGAGCCATAGGGTCTCCTGAACCGTCCATACTATCAAATAGAGTGATCACTCTCTGTATGTGATTAATAGTGGATCTCCCTGACACAAAACCATGTTGACATTTGGCAATTACCTTATAAATAACAGGAGCTATTCTATTAGCCAGGACTTTTGAATATATATATTTGAATCTGCGTTAATGAGAGTAATAGGTTGGTATGAGCCTAGCTGTTCTGGAGGTTTGTTTTTTATGGGAAAAATGACTATCTTCGGCCTAGACCAGGAGTTTGGAGGTTGGCCACATTTAAAAATATGTATAATAAGGTCAATTAAAATACTTTTGATTTGATCCCAAAAGGTTACATCGAATGCCAAAGGAATACTATCCAGTCCGGTGCTTTCCCTTTTTGGCAGGTTTTTGATTTTAGTTAAAATGTCTTCAGTATTAGGGGCCTCCTCTAAGATGGCCTGGTCTTCATCATCAAATTTATCGTCATCAACGTTATCTAAGTACCTTTCCATTTTTGCTAGGTCACTCCCCCCTCCCCCGTATACAAGTCCCGATAGAATCGCCAGAAGGCATCTCTTATATGTTCTGGGTCAGTTATTTGGCTTACCAGAGGATCACATATCTCACGAATCAGGTTTGATGAGGTCTGTTGCCTTGTACGTACGGCAAGGTGGTGCCCAATTTGCTCGTTCACCTCATAAAGCAATTGTATTTGTGATAGCGCTTTTTTAACATCTTTGTCGGTAAAAAATTTTGGGATTGCGGCCTTAGCAATTGCAACATGGCCTTGCGTTTCTAATAATTCTTCTGCCCCGTTGTTCCCTATTGTCACCCTTATTAATTCTTCTGCGGCCAACCTTAAGTTTTCCTGAAGTACCTTCCATGTTATCTTTTGCCCATTCCTATATTGGCATTCTGTGACCGCTCAGCGGCCAAATTTGTGCGCTTTAGAGTGACTAAAAACATCCTCGCTGCCTTTGGCTAGAATAGCAACCCCCGCATCCTAACACCCTGTGTCGTTGCACAACTCAGCCTATACCCAAGTGTTTTTAAAATGTGCGTTTGTGACCCCTCTATAGGTGTTTCTTGTAAACAAATAATATTAGTGCCCAATGCCTGTATTCCTACCGCAACTGTTTGCCTTTTTTAATGTCGTTTAGACCACAGATATTCATAGATAAAAAAGCCCTCCCATCTCGTTAAAGTATATATTCCGTATGTTTGCTCGAAGTTTTGCATGGCCCATTTATTGCCCTATATCCTGATATTAACATCATACCAGTTTAACCTAA
Organism: Lissotriton helveticus; assembly: GCF_964261635.1. Lineage (NCBI taxonomy): Eukaryota > Metazoa > Chordata > Amphibia > Caudata > Salamandridae > Lissotriton > Lissotriton helveticus. Next base: position 607,459,015 of record NC_136059.1, on the reverse strand, counting down.
CAACGTTTTTTCTACTTTTTTAACAACCTGTCTGACCCTCCACACCCCCCTCCCTCTCCCACACCTCCACCACTTTTGGAGGTTACCTGGCCACGTCCGGGCCAGGGTTTTGACATCCGAAAAACAGAGCCTGTGCGCACACTGAGGCTCCCCCCCTGAAATGTAACCTACTGTAGCCACCAAACAAAAAATATGCCATCATAAGCACCAAGAAGAGAAAAAGACGGTGGAAACCCTACGATTATTACGCTCTGTTTCCTGAAACAATGCAGCTACCTGGCTCTCTTTATCGGGCCGGAGCAAAGGGAATTAACAATACCATATGCATTATATTATTGCGCTCACTACATATGTCCCGAAATTATGTCCTGAGTCTCCACCTGCGTTCGACAGCGGTGTGAGCAAAATCAGTTCTGGTGAAAAAGGTTATTCTGTCAAAGGCGCGCTTATTTGTGGGTCTTGCCAAGTCGTAGAGAGTTTGACGGAGTAGAAAGTTACCAAGGAACAAAAGCATGGCACGAGGATGTTGCTGTGTTGCCTGGGTGCGTTAAGCAGGAGACAGAGGGAATCTATGAGCTCACTGAATTTCTTTATCCCAGTCCCAGGAGTGTAGCTCTGGAAAAGCCCCCTTGAGAAACGTAATCATGAAATTTCTAGGGTCATCTTTTCCGACACCTTCCGGGATCCCTAGGAAAGGGAGATTGTTGCGCATCTGCCGATTTTCCTGCTCCTCCATCTTCCACATAAGATCTTTGACCACACCCTCATGTTTATCATTCTGTGTTTTGAGAGTGGAAACATCTTTTTCTAGTTGCTCCATCCTTTCCTCCACCGAAGCCATCCGATTTGAGATTTCGGAGCAGGTTTTGCCGACTTTCCTGACTGCCCCTTGCAGTTTCTTTGCGGTCAGGCGTGATCTGCGACTATCTACTTTGACTCCTGGAAGCTCTTGATTGATTGCAGAATAACTGCCAGAGCAGGTTCACTTCTTAGATCTCCGTGGTCTTCCCTTTCATCACTACCAATGATTGTTTGATTACCACCAGAGGCTGCTGTGGAGTTGGAAAATATCATAAGCGGGGTATCACTGTAGTCCCACTTTAGGTCTGTGGCATCTTCTTTGTCGAATATATCCAAATTCCTTTTTGGAGACCCCTATTTTTCTTCTTTTGTAGTTTTTTTTTTTAGACATGTTTATTTTTCTGAGGGTCCGTATTAGAGCTGCTAACCACTTAATTCCTTCCTCCCTGCTTGACAATGAAATGCTTATATCTGATAGCTCTGATTCGTATGTTAGTGAGTAAAACCTGTCTTGATTATCAGGCGTTTTGAGCATGTGACCTTGGAGCACATTGCTAGCAGCTTGTAATGTTAGTAAAGGCTTTGCCGTTCCTTCATTGGTATTTGCGCTGCCACTTGAATTACTGATGTTGTTGCTGAGACTCGCAGTATTGTCCATAAAGCCACCCTCTATCGGCTGAACTGAAGGTATTGCGATTTTTGCTTTATACCCCTGATCTGCAGGGGAGGGAGTGTCTGAAAGCTGTGATTAATACAGTACCGCTGGTGAGGTATGAACAGTCAACTCTCCTTCAGCCTGACCCACCATCTTGGTTACGACACCAGAAATCTCTACTGGAGAAATGGGTTCATTTTCCACCCGTCTCGTAGCGCCGAAACTGCTGGTGATTAGAGGCTGAGAGTAGCCGTATTCTTTGTGTGAACGAGCTGGACCTTTTTTGACAGTTACAGTAATTGCTGTGTCATTTTCCCCCGAGTTCTTGTCAAAGCTCCCCTATTTCTCTCCCCCGCCTTTACCTTTCGCGCCCAGGTTGTCCAGCCTTTTCTGCCGGGTAATCGCTAGCGCTACGCTGGGCTGTGAGGGTGCAAGCGTTTGGGGGATAATCGCTGGTGCATTCTTCACTTTGCCGGCTCTCCCCCGTTTGCCTGTCATCCTTACTTGTTTGTTGCGGCTGCTGAAACAAAATAGCACTAAGGTTATGTCGGCCTTCGAGAGATCTCAGTATCGTCTGCAGCGCTGTAAGATCTGGCAAAAGTTAATTTGGACAAGGAGCACTTTGTGGATCCTCGAAGCACTCCTGCGATTCTGTTGCGCTGGTGAAGGCAGGGCCGGTCCTAGCCATGGGCGGTATGGGCAGCTGCCCAGGGCCTCGCGCTGAGTGGGGCCCCTCCGCCGGCCCCGCAGATGCGGGCAATGCCAGCGGGAATAAATAAATTGGCAGCAGCGCCAGCGGGAATACATAAATTATAATCATGGGCAGGAGCAATAAGCGCTGCTGCACTCTCGTCGCGCTCGCGCAGGGGCCGGGCCGCAGCAGGCAGTAAAAGTAAGGCAGGGAAGGAAGTCGGGAAAAACACTGTCTGCGACTGCGCAAGCACCGCACGCACCGTGACGCATGCACCCCGCCACCTAGCTTGGTGGTGGTGACGTGACGCCGGCCGGCCTTGCTCATGATGCAGGTGAGTGAGTGACAGTGGGTCCCAGGGCCGTCAATCTGGTAGCGCGCGAAAGCGCTACCAATGACGGCCCTGGACATGATTTTATGGCCAGCCCACGCTCAGCACATTATCCAGGGCTACTCTGCAGTGTGAGATCTGAGGTGTATGACCAGGAACGACGAGAAGCACTAAAGTGCAAGTATAAAACCGAGAAATGCCCCCCTGGCCTAGAGACTCTGATTTCCTGACCTGGACGTCACGTGCAGCGTGAAGCTCTGCAGACACGTCATCTCCTCTCGTCTACCTAAGCTGCCATTTCCTCCTAGAATTATCATGTTAATAGCAACCAGGACACCCCCTTCACACACTAATCCCCTCCCAAATTATCCTCCGCTCCTGCTGAGAGACACCTGCAAGCAGGGCGGGTGGGTGGGGGCATCCTGAAAGGGGGTACACAACAGAAAGGGGGTAATTGAGAGCAGAGAAGAGCCTGGAGTTCAATGCCATCTCCCCACCCGGGGGAACGCCCGCCCCCTGGCCCCTCCTTTCCCGATACAAAAACACCGGCTGGAGAAATCTCCCAAGCCTTTGTCACGTGTGGAAGCTGGGCATCACTGGTCGATGGGTAGAGTTCCTATTCACCCCTGACCCCTCGCTGGCATCCTGTAATCCTGAAATTACCACCCTGGGTCTGTGGCATTTAGACGAGCGAGCTAGATGTTATTGTGGCATGCACACACTTTGTGTGATCTTCGGCAGGCCGCTCTAGCTCATTGTACTTCATGTTGTTCGAGGTAGCTATGGCTGTGTGACCCGAAGGTACCACTCAACACATCCCAGAGAGGGGTTGAGCGCCAGAGAGGGCTCAGGCCTGCACCAGAAATCATCTCGAGGGAAAGCAACTCAGATCTCTCTGGACGAGACTGCGGGGAGGGGTGACACTTATTTAACTCACCGTTATTGGAAAATGTATTTTACATGGGTAAGTTGTTTATGGTCTTATTAGATGGAATTTACCATTATATATGTATTTGCTCTCTTCTTATAAAATATAATGTTTTATAAGGTATTTATATAGTGTAATGTAATGGATATAAATGTTGTGTTGTTTAAAGGCCAGTGATGTAAATAAATATGGTTTATTGATTTGATTGATATGCAGATTAGGAATTAATTCACGACAAGCAGACATGAATTCTGTTCAGAAAAAGTAGTGAAGAGAGCACAAACAGAATGCTTTGGTTATCGTACTGTATTACAAGTGCATTCATGTAGTGCTTTCTTCCCCTGAAGAGGTGTTGAAGCGTTTTAATTGGGAAAAAACTCTGTTCTGGAATCCAAGCGTAGTGGTTAGTCTACTGCTATTGATTATTGTTGATTATTTGGGTTAGCAATGTGCTCGCAAGGGCACCATTCCATGATTTATACCAGTATCTTTGTTGGAGATTAAATGAATATATTAATGTGTGACCATTAGTAGAGGGACAGAGGGGAGTCTGCTCTTTTATTTTTCTTGGACCGCAAAATGCCCTCAGTTCGCCAAATTGAAGTCAGTAAACCAGAAACCTCCATTTGTTTAAAAGTATAATTTTGAGTGTGAACCCTTAAGAGTATATTGAACTTACACAAAAATATTTTTCCAAGAGCTGGTTACAGTGTCCCACAGAGGGAAGCCACATGTGGGTTGTCACATCCACCAGGATGGAAACAACCTGAAGAAGAACCTACCTCCTGTACTGCAATCTCTCGCTTCTGACAGAAGACACTACTCGTTGAGCACCTGGACTGCCAAGCGCCCAAAAACCAGCTGTATGGATCTGTGAGCTAAATGCTCGCTGCTCCCAAATGCGATGTTCTAAAGATCATGACTCATTTCCACCTACAAACGGAAGAAGCCAAGGAGCCCACTTACTAGAGACTAAGTGGTAGATTTAAAAGCCCCTTGCGCCTCTTTTACGCCGCCGTTGCGTCACTTTCTGTGATGTCACTTAGAGGGGCCTCACATCTTCCCTTTCGCCCGGGGCCTCAGAAGGCCTAGGACCGGCACTGGGTGAAGGTTCACGCAGGTCAGGATGAATCCGGGAAACTTGAGCTGTACTGGCGTCCTCGAGGCCGGGGAGAAGTGAGAGCTCGAGTCCTTGCGTACAGATGAAAATTACTTGAAAACCCCGGAGAAGGTTTTTCTGCTGCATTCCTCTCGATTTAATGCATTCTTGGTAACTCTTAAAACTTTGTGCTCGGTTCAGAAGGTATTTAGAGCGATTTAAGCTGTGATTAGGGGATTCTCAGCGGAGCATTGCAGCGGAGATGTCAGTCGGTCGCCATCTTGCCTCCCAAAATTGAACCATGGCTCTGTTTCTGATGTCAGTCACAACTTCAATGGCGCTTCACAATTCCTGTTAAATATTGCAAGGGTTGCCATATAAGAGTCCTTTTGCTTATGTAAATACATATAGATTGGTCACCACTCCTTTTCTAGAACTCAGCTTCGAGTTTCGCAACCCCTACGATTCAACTGTATTTTTAGCACTTCGAAATCATCGCACTGTGATATTTTGTATGACATACTTACCATTCTTTCTCTGTTATTTTATTGTACAAAAATGTATATTTACAATAAACAGATTCAAACAAAAAAATGTTGACATCATTCTTTGGTATGACCAACAGAATGCAGAGGAGAGCTGCAGAATTCAGCCAAGTCTCTGTAAAAAAAAACGATGTTAGGGGATAGAGTAGTAAGAGATCCCAAATTTCAGTGGCATGTTTAGCTATAGACCTAATATTACAGTACAGACCCTTTAGCGCCAGTGGTGCCTTAGTAGATGTAACCCCCTGTCTCTTTGGAGACTGCGGTTTGCCCATCACCAACACACACTGGACATGTAGACCAGAGAACCCACACTTCAAGCATGATGTTAGTCCCTCTAAAAAGAGTAATCGCTGTGGGCAACGAAGAGGTGGATATATTTGAGTACTAGATTTGCTGCGTATTTTAAGTAATTGCCACAAAGAGTACCACTGAATTGCGTGGTGTTAGTAATGGAAGAAGATCTCTGGTTAAAGAAGCAGGGTGTCTGGCTTCTGTCGATGTCCAGGTACGGACGGGCAAAAATGGGCTTGCCTTTGGCACGCCTGTGCCCTGTGGTGGCTTAAGACGGTGTCTGCAGGAGTCCTTAGACTGCTAACCTAAGAAGATAGCGGCAGTTGGATGGGGCTCCCAGGAAGTGGGCAGCCCTCACAAAATCTCTCTCTGCTCAATCGGCTACTCCTGTGGTGGACCGGAGAGGAAAGTAAATGCCAAAAAGTGGCCAGTTAAAAATTGTCGTAAAACCCTAAATAATACAGCAACAAAAGTTAAATAAATGTGAAGTAAAACAAAGTTTGGAGTTAAGCATTTGCCCTACAGTTCTCATGTGTACATGCTGTGTGGTGGCCTAAGTAGGCGTCTCCAGGAGGGCCTAGACCATGAACCAAAAATATGCCGATGGTTGAACGGGGCAACCAGGAAGTGGGCAGCCCTCAGGAAACCTCTGTACACTCAATCACCCCTACCGCAGCGGACCCGAGAGACGAGTGAATGCCAAAAAGTGGCGAGTTAAAAAACATCGCTATATACTAAATAATACACCAACAAAAGGAAAATAAACTTGAAATAAAACACTTGCCCAACAGTTATCCCAGGTCACGGTGAGACAAAAAAGTACTAACCTAGCAGGTTCTGTACCTGAAGGCATTTCTTTATATTATCTGTTGGGATGCTGTAATGTTGTGTGGTAGACTTTTGTGTGTGGTCCTTTTCCCCTGTGTGGTATTTTGGGTGTTTGGTTTGTGTTGTTGGAAGAAGGGAAGATGTGTAATACTTAATGTGGCTTTCTACTGGTTAGCCTGCATTTGGAATCTTGTTCTATGGAGGTTCCCTCACAAGAATCTTATGATGCAGGGTTTTACAATGTATGGTTATGAGTTGTGGCAGTTGAACTGCTGTTGGCAGCGGATGAGCTCCTGCACGTCCATCCTCCACTACCTTGTAGCTCACCATGTGGTAATACATTTACATGCACACTCCTGATGTCAAAGGAACAAATGATGGACGGAATACTGAACAATGCAAACATTCACAACCCAGTCACAAAGATCTGGATTTAAGCCATCATTCTTCTACTCACCACTCCAACCCCAGTTTGGACATAAGCCATTAAAATCAGTCTTGACCCTGTTCTTCATAGGAACAGTCCAGCCCGAACTGCCAACCCAGGTCCTCCCTGGACCAGTCCAGAAACAAGCATCCTGGGACCGGTTTCGGGTGCCTCCAACCATGGTTCCCTGTAAACTGCACACTCGTGCGCGCGTGCAGCCTTCGGTCTTCCAGCGCACAGAAAGTCAATGGCAGCGCGCACGCTGTTACATGCCCTAAAAGACGGGAATAGTGTGAAAACTGGTCTCTCTCTTTGGTGCACAGCACAGCTGGCGCCACATTAAAGAGGTTGTAAATGCAGCAAGGAAAAGGGATTCCTTCGTTGGCTGAAAGCTACTTACTAAATGGAAAGTGTTTAGCTTCAAATGTTACATTAATTTCTGAGCAGGCTCAGGTTGTAAATGAGGTTTTTCTTTTTCTTAACCAAGGACAGTGGAAGAGGTTGCAGTGGGTGTATTTACTAATTTAAACAATGTATTTTGTATGTAAAGAATCAGGAGGCTTATCAAAGCACAATGTAACTGAAACAAAAATTGCTGGTCAAAAATAAAGCTTTGAGCCATATTGCTGTATATAGCGCTTAGGCCTCATAGGGCTAGCGCTATCTATACCAATGAAATTCTGCCAATTATCTTGGATCAATGGCTGTGACCTAATTTTGTGAATGTGGGAGATTTGTATACGGACACCCACAGGATGGTCTGCACCTGCTTGCGTGGATGCAGCACAAACAACCCCAGTGTATTTACATGGGAAATCAAACCTGTTTTGAAAACCATTAAGCCATTTTTTCATTTGCTGTTTTCTCCATGCTTCTTCTTGTCACTGAATTTCCTTTTAAGCATTATAAAGCAATGTGCTTTCAGGTAAGGAATGTGCTACCTTTGTACAACAAATTCTCACATTTGTATATTTCCATTAAAGTTTATCTTAAACATGGACATTTGAAGAAATATGTAGTTGCACTGTATCTAAGTGGCAGCTATAGTGTGGATACACATACTTGTGTTGTGCTTAACATATGTTTAAACTTTACTAACCATAGACCATTCAGTGTTAAAGAATTTTGTGTTCAACCCTTTACTTTTAAGTGTGTTCATTTACATCTAGAGGAAGCATACCCTGACTTAATGGTTGTGACAATGCTACCACAATCTCAGCATTTCTATGATTTATTGTTAGTATGGCTTGTTTTGTTGCTCATAGGATTTTATTGACTGTACAAGTAATTAAAATCATTACAGTAAAAAACATAAAAATAAGCAAATAAAAGAATATTCACAGTAAAAAATATAGGGGCTACCGATAAGGCATTTTGTTCATGTACTATATCCCCTCCCCTCGGCTCCTGCTCGGACTGCCAGTATGATGTCATTGTCATTAGTCCTTGCACAGAGTTTCTAAGACACCTGCATAAACCTTGGTGGTTTTCTATTACGGCAGGCTGTTGGTCGGCTGTCTGTGGGCTCATTCTCCTTGGCCCTTCCATTTGGATCCATTAATATGTTACGGACTCTGTAGGACGGGTGAGTAGTGTCAGGGCTTGCACTTATTTGGGGGCAAGCTGCTTTGTCCCCCCTTGTTATGCCCTGCTGGACATCCTGGTTTGATTGTGACTAATTTGCAGCCTTTAGAGGCATTCTAATCAGATGAATACATTTCCCCAGTCTCGCCAAGGCCATCGTGGTTGTTTTAGAAAAGCACAAGGCTGATGCTTCGCTACATGACTTGGTTCCCTTGGTGATACAGACTGGGCGAAGAAGTTGACGGCGTTCGTTCCCAAGGGCGGGGCAGCAGCACAGAATTTGTAATCAGAATTCCCTCTTGTAGGAGCACAGACTCCAATTTGTAAATTCCCCCTTGAGAGCCCATGCAGGGTTAAAGTCGGTGATTCCTAGTGTGCATAGCCTCATGGAGAGAATTTTGGTTCAATCTTGTGATGTCAAGGCCTCGTTTAGGTAGGGCTGTGCCTTGCCTACAATGTAGGAGCTATTCTGCGGGACATGTGGGGGTTAAAGCGAAGCAATTTAAGATTCCAATCAAATGAGGTTTCACAGACTTGTCTGTTTATGGCTTTTTTCCAGGCATTTAGTGGAATTTCTGGCAATGGTATGCTCTTTTCCTCGATCTTTAAAGTCTTGAGCGTTTTGCTGGGACTGGTGTGCCATACTGAGCTTGGCCCCTCAAGGATGACTCTCAGTTGATGTCTTAAGTAGTTTGTTGGGGCCCTTGTAATCCTTAAGTATAGTTTTATAATCTCCCCTTGGCACATCAGGTCTGGCCTTACCAGGCCTAGCTCCAATCTTACCCTTTACTTCCTTGCCAACCTTTGGATAGAGAAGACTGATTTATATGCTTTGTCTTAGGCTGCGATGAGAAAGTCGTCCTGCGCCCCGGGAAAAGCCTGGTGGCCATAACTAATGGCTGGCAGCATTTTTGCCTTTAGGGCTGTTAGTGTTGGGTCGGCAGTGGGGCTTATCAGGTGAAAGCTCAATTGCTTTAACAAGAATGTCACCTTGTTGGCCTTAGTAGCCTGATGTTTCAGGTGAACATTTGCCGTGGCCCGTTCCGTCAGCCAGACCCCTGGGTAGTTGTACGCTGCCACTGTACTGATTTTCAGATCTCCCATTAGGCACTGCTCTTTCTTTTTCAGGTGGTAGTTCCCAAAGATGATGACCTTTGTTTTCCCCTGGTTGACTGTAAGATTGGTATGTTTATTGAATTGGTTCAGTGCGTTTAGGGCTCTCTGTAGGACCACCTTCATGTGGTCCGTTATGGCAGTGTCATCGGCATATTGTAGCACCGGCAGCCTCATGCTGCCTAATCTCGGTGCTACTAGGCTAGCTCCTTTCAGGGCGTCCCCCAAATCTGATGTATACAAGTTAAAGAGGATGAGGGCCATTACACATCCTTGTTTCAGCCCGTTGTTTGTTGTTATTTTGGAGGGCACTGTGCCAGCGCTGGTTTTGACCCGCACCCAGGTGCCTTCGTATAGTGATCTGATTGCCTTCAGTAGGTTTGGCGAAATGCCCCAGTTTTCTAATTTCTGCCATAACCTGTTTCTTACCACTTTGTCGAAGGCTGTGCTGTAGTCTATGAAGCAGCAAAAGAGTGGTGGATTGTTCTCTTTTGCTGTTTCAGTTGCTAGGTGTGCTAACGCCAGTATGTTGTCCATTGTCGAAGACTGTGGTCTGAAGCCGGTCTGGTAGCAGGGAATGATGCTTTTTCCTTCGGCCCATGTCTCCAGGTCCTTCAGCATGAAGGTGTAAACCTTGGCTTTAAGATCGAGCAGAGCAATGAGCCTATAGTTTGATGGCTTTAACCGTCCCCTTTTTAGATGATTGGGACTAGTATGGAGCCCCTCCAAGAATCAGGGGTTTTTGCTGTCATTAGAGAATGGTTGTAAAAAGGAGTAAGGATGGTTGCCCAGAAATCAGGTGCCTTTTTAAAAATCAGTGCGGGTATCCCGATTGGCCCAGGGGCCCCATTGTTCTTCATGTTCTTTAGAATCATGGTGCCCATTTGAGGATTTATCAGGGCTGACGGTGTACAGCGCATTTCTGCCTCGTCTCCTTGGCCTTATGTATGTAAATGTATTGCGACTTATATAGCGCACGTATCACCCGAAGGCATCAAGGCACTTGCTTAGGGAACCCGTCCTGGTATTCCCCTGTGAGATACCTCAGCAGGGTATCCACAAGGTGAAAGCCAGGCATCCCACCACGAGGGGCCGTAGTGGAGATTAAGCAAGCTATTGCCCAGAGTCGCAGAGTGTGACCCCGTGAGTCGAGTAGGCACCGGAGCGAGAATTGTCGAGTCCGTGGAATTTTTGAGCCCGAGTCCCGCCGAGGCGGGGAATCGAACCCTGGTCCGCGGCTGATCTCAGCTTCCGGGTCTGCCGCCTCTAACCACTGAGCCACGCTTCTCCTTAGGTGGAATTCGGGGGATAAAGGTTGTTTCTTCGATCTTTGCGCTGGTATGGTGGAAATGGTCCAGCCTACAGTTAGACTCTTCTGTGTTAGCTGTGTTAACATGGGTGATTGAATATAAATTTACGCGGACCAGCCAGTCTTGCTCAGCCACTCCATTCTCTCTTTGAACTCCTCTGCTACTTAACCGGTTAATGTGTCTCCATAGTCCTGCTGAGTTCTTAAGTTTGAGCAGGGAGAAAACTTTGATCCATTCCCTCTCACTATGGGCTTTTTTGTGTTCCCACCATTTCTTTCTTAGGGCTGCCCTCAGTGATGCCATTGAGGTCCCATCTGATTGTGTGCCCCCTCTTCTTTATTGCAAGTGGCTTATGCAAGAGACGTTTGCTGTCACGTATGTCCTTAGTTGGCCGAATGCTTCCAGCTGTTGGTTGCTTTTTGGGCCTTGAGCGTTGTGCCTGAGGATGGCCCAAACACGCTTGTACCTCCTCAACTGTGGTCTCTCAGTTCTCTACAGGTGAAGACGACGTAGCTGGCATCTCGTCCTGTTTTAGATCCAGCCAGTTTTGAAGCTTCACGCCCGTCTCGTCTGTCCATTTGATTCTCGTGAGGAGGCTATGCTTTTCATCCCCTCTGGACACTCTGATGGCTTGGAACTTAAAGGCTGATGGAGCTTCCAGCCTGAACAATTCTATTAGTGGCCTGTGATCGCTTACCAACCTGTTCTCTATTGTAAAGTCTTCCAAACTGGCCGCCATTGCTTCACTGACCATGATGTAGTCGATTCTCGAGATGTTCCGGAAGGTCGGCTGTAATTGCCCAACATTCGAGTATATTGCTTTCACGGCATAAGTTGAGGTAAGCTTATGATTGTCGAGTAAGTCATGAAAGGGCGTGACCCTTCCCGATCCTCCATATGGGGGTGCGGCATTATCGAGGTCCTTCAGGTTAAAGTCCCCAGCTTGAATTACCTGATGAATTTTATATTTATTTAGGAGGTCATCTATTTCTCGTGTCAGTGCCTCCAACTGATCTTTCATGATGGTCTGTGCCGGGTTGACATAGCAGTTTATAATTAGGAGGCGCATTGGCTGTGAGATGTGTTTCAGGCCTTCAATTTGTAGGGCTTGCAGCCCGGCTGAATTCAATTTTATTCCTGTCACTACAAGGGGGCTTGCGTGTTTTATGTAAACTGATAGACCGCCAGATGGGCGACCGAAAAGGCTCTTTTTTATTGCTGGAACATGATGTTCGTAGAACCCTGCCAACGGTGTGCTGGATAATGCCCAGGTCTTTTGGAGATTATGTCTCCCGTTTCCAGGAATCTCTTCAGGTTTTTGTTCTCGTGAATCTTGCTACTCCCGGGGATGTTCCATGAGATTATAGTTAGGTCCTTCTTGTGAAGTGATATATCCTCATATGGTTACATTACGGTTCTTGATTTGTATATGTGTTGTGTATGCTTCTGATTGACATTCCCACCCGCCTACTATCATACCACGTAATACTAAACAGTTTCTAGCTACATTGTTGTTGACTTTGCACTGTAGGTTAGTCAATACTTGGAACAACTCTCTCTCTCAACATCACCTCATGCTTGAAAACAGCCGCATCTTCTGATTATGTTTAAAGTGTCTCGAAAAATCTTACAGACCTCACTCAACACCTAAGCCAAATTATTCTTCAAAGGACCAGTTGGGGTGTACATACAAGTGTTGACTCTCAGCAATAGAAATGTGGAGCAAGCAGCTATGGCCTACACCACCTTTCCCATTACTCAGGGTGCACCTTGAATTCCTGGGGAGACAACACGGTCAAACTTCAGCAGCTGTACCAATTGGGATTCGTAGCACTGGTGCACACTGCTTTTCCCAATACCTTGTGCCTGAGGCTCACTGCTTTCTTGAGTCAGAATTACAGATCTTTAGCATTGCTGCCTTTGTTTTGCCTACTTCTGAAGCCTTGCATACAATATTACAGTTGCCCTCTCATAGCCAAGAATCCAAGCCCTGAATGAGGATAGTGTTTGAATAGTCCATTTCCCGAGCATTTTTGTGCACAATGGCATTCATGCTCTAAATTTACAGAATTGCCTAGAGGTAATGCAATTTGTTGGAGGGGACAGTGTGTAAGACCAAGGAACATGATAGTGGGATCCATTTAAAGAGGATAGAGGGGGCGTGGCCAAGATGGCGGCGAGGTAGGATGCAAACTACGGAGCCCCTACCCGCCGTCCACCGTACTTAGCTTCAATCAGCTTCCAGAAGGGCCAGAGAGGGTGAAATTTGGCGGCGGAGTGTCCCCCCGTCCCGCTCCTGTCATCGGTGCCGCGGCAGTCAGCTGCGGGCATCTACTATCTGTGCCACGAGGAGCAGCCTGACCCGCGATGTGCGCACCGCAGCAGAGGCCTAGAGACAGGACCGGCCCGTAACAGGGTCTGCCGAGGCCACCTTCTCCTGCACCGGCCTCGGCTCGGCAAGGGGGCGGGCAAGAGGGGTGCCCTCTGCCGTGGTTTGAACCTGCATCCTTGGCCCCGAATCCCTGGAGACTGGTGCCTTGGTGGGGAGCGGACATACCAGGCTGCGTGGCACCCAGAGTACGCCCAATGCCTTCTGAGACCCGCAACGGATCGGCCGCGGGGGCGGAGATAGGGGTGAGTCCTTCCCCTCTCCTGCTCCGGCCGTGGCATTTCTGCAACTGTAATATCGTGGCTGACAACAGCGAGGGACCTGGCCGAACCTGCCAGTCCTGCCGCCGGGAGCGGGGCCTGAGACGTTGCCCAGCTGGGGTCACTGGCGGTTGGACCTACGATTCGGCACCTGTACCGGTCCATCACATGGGGCCGCCCATTGAGGCCCGCTCTGAGCTGCCACCTCGGTGGACTGCCTTCCCAAGATCGTGACACCAGCAGGCCTCGCCACTCCGGGACCGGCTCCCGCCACCCATCAGCAAGTGAAACAGGCCGCAACCCCGGGAGGGATGCTGTGGTGGGGGTGGGCTGTGGGCCCTCCATGTGACAGCTGTGCTGGCGCTGGACCCGAGGAGTTAGGAGTCGCTGCATGCGGCGCAACGTGGCGGAGTCGGGGGTCTGGAACCTGGTGGCAGCGGCAGGCCTCTACAGGGAGGACTAGAGGCGACCCCTCTCTACAGAACACCCGGGGGACCACCGCACATGCCCGCTACTCGGCGCACTGAATACCAGGCCTCCCGTGGGGCCGGGAGTGACCACCGCTGGCTGGGCGACCCACTGGGAGCCCGCAGAAACAGCCACGCTACCCTGGAGACACTGTGCAGAGATAATGCCCCCGCGGAGGGCGTAATCCTCCCCTTTGGTGACTCTCTGGGACCCTCCACAGCTGAGGACGTGCGAGCGTTCAGCTCCGTCTGCATCTGGACTTGGACTCCAGCTGGGACCTGTGGCTGAGCTAGAGGCTATAGACGCGGAAGATAGAGTGTTGGTGCCCCGAGTGGGCAGTGTGGTAGGAAGGCGATCCCCTGGGCGCACCGGATGGGAAGTGCGCCTCCCTTTGCAGTAGCCTAGCTCATGAGACTGCCCGACTCCTGGAGAACCCCCACAGCTGGCTCGCACTTTACATACCCTGCAGATCCCCTACAGACTGAGGCGAGTGCCGGTGGGGTGTGGACCCTCCATTACAGACCCGGGCAGAGGACAGCCTGTCTGAGCACGTGTGGGATGGCCTGGGAGCCCAGGAGGAACAGAGACGCGAGGCCCTCCCCAGAACACGGCCGGAAGTAGCACTTGGAGTTCTTTTTCAAGTCGGGGGTGTGTGTGACAGCCATACCCTGGAACTGATCTCATACCAAGGACCCCGCGACAATGTCCTCGGCCAGAACGAGGAAACAGAAGTTCCAAAAGGATATATTTGGGAGAGCTCACTCCATCCCCGACTTAACGACTGCATCATCCCAGATGGCAACCCCGCAGTCCCGCCCCGACACCGGGGATGAACCTATTACCAAAGCGTTCCTGGAATCATTCTTTAACACTCTCAGGGCAGATATACAAACTGTGAAAATGGAACTAACCGCTGAGATGAGAGAAATCCGCAGAGATGTGGATAGCGTGGGAGAATGGGTCGCAACTCTGGAGGACAAGAACGACACTACGACGACAGAGGTGACCATGCTCCAACAAGAGATCCTCTGCTTGCAGGATCAACATTTAGATGTCCAAATGCACCTGGAGGACTTGGAAAACAGGTCACGCCGGCACAACATCAGGATTCGGGGTGTGAAGGCAGTGGACGACACTAAGGACCTCTCTGCTTTTACGGAGGGTCTCTTCCACTACATCTTGGCAGCTCCTGCTGGCACTGACATCATCCTGGACAGGGCGCACAGGGTTGGCCCGCCTCGAGCGCCCAACGCTTCTCCAGCCTGCATCCTTGTCTGCTTACAAGACTTCAAAACCAAGGAAGCCATTCTCACAAAGGCAATGTCCCTTCACCCTATCTCCTATAAAGGGCATTCTCCAGTACTCTACCAAGACTTGGCCCTGATCACTCTGCAACACCGAAGACAGTTCCATCCAGTGACGGAGCACCTCAGACAACAAAACATCCCATACTCCTGGGGGCATCCATTCCGCCTCACTTTTTGCTTTAATGGCAAGCTCCATCAGATGCGCTCCCTCATTGAATCTTGCAGACTGTTGGGCCTGGCGGTGCCCAGTGATGAAGATGAACGGCAGAGCGCTGGGTCAGAACTGGAGACAACGCCTTAGGGGTGGCAGCAACCAAATCAACGATGACGGTTCTAAAAGCCTAACAAGACGGACATAGCGAAAAGCCAGCAAGATGCACTCACCTCCGCCACTAACGCTCTGGCTGGGCCAAGCTCCAACGCCGAATTGACACCTATTTATCCCTGGATATGGCTCTCTGACTTCTGGTGGGCGGCGGGGGTAACTGAACCTCTCCCCTTGGTCACACTACGAGCCCCACCTTGACGACCTCCCGGCTGCTCTGGGATGGCGGACACTTTTTTCAAAACTTGTTTTTCCTACGTGGTTTGGTTTGTTTTCTCTTAGCTGGGACACTTGATTTGTTGACAGTTTTTCCGGGGTTTTTTGAGTTAGGGTTCCCTCGTCTACCTCCCCTAGTTACCCTTTTGAGACGTCTATCCTTACGATTTGACGGTCAGCCCACTTCCTTTCTGATGCTCACAATGGCCATCTGCACACACCGCACCACACCACAACCAAGGCTCTCTGATGCAGTATGATTCCCTTAATGTCCTCACCCTCAATGTGAGGGGTTTGAACAACCCAATTAAACGCAGGGCGTTCTTAATTACTTAGAACACTCTAAGGCAGACATATGCCTTCTTCAGGAAACTCACCTCCTTTCTAAAGACCACCATAGATTGAGGTCCAAGACATTCCCTACGCAACTGTTCTCCTTTAACACCTCAAAGTCGGCAGGGGTGGCCATACTGGTCTCTCGTTCCTATTCCAGTAGGGTCTTGAAGAAAAAAGCGGAGATTAAAGGCCGCTTACTCACATACCAGTTCTTGCTAGGGGGTATGACCTTTGTTGTTGGATCTATATACACACCCAATGAAGGGCAGGTCAGGTTCCTCCTCACTGCCCTCCGCGAGGCGGCCGCAACCTCGGACCAACACTTATTGCTGGGAGGGCACCTCAACATTGTTTTTGATAACAATATGGATCGTTCCTGTCAGAGGACGACACGGGTAGGCGTACTTCCGCCCAAGGGGCAGACACACCTCTGTGACTTGGGGCTTTCAGACCTTTGGCGTCACTTCCACCCACGCACTCGTAGCTACACCTTTTACTCGGGGGGCACACAAGACCTACACGTGATTGGACTATTTTCTTAGCTCCGCTTCACTCCAGGCCCACGCAATCGACGCTGAAATCCTGACGGTCTCACTCTCAGACCACTCCCCGGTCGTGGTCACCTTCCAGCTACCACGCTCTCCAAGGCCCCTTAGACACTGGCACCTGCATGACACCCTACTGCACCACTCAACGGTGATCGAGCAAATCCAGAGGGCCATCACTAACTTTGTCACCATTAATGCTAATAGAGACAGCTCCCCAGCGACTCAATGGACGGCACTAAAGGCTGTTATAAGGGGGGAATTCATAGCTATATCTTCTGCTCAAAATCAGGAGAGGAGCTGCAAGAGAGCGGAACTCACCCAGAGGGTCTCGGACCTCGAGCAGCTGCATCAGAGAACGGGGGCTTCCCGTGCTTGGCGTCAGCTATGTGTGGAAAGGAAGCAGCTCACAGCCCTAGATCAGGACAGATCCGAGTACGCAGCTCTCAGACTCCAACATTCCTACTACACAGGGGGGGACAGATGTGGTTGTCTCCTCGCTAATAAGCTACGTGAGACCAGACAGTGCCAAGGAGTCCATCTTATTTGGACGCCCGGGGGTGAGTCTATTTCTGACGACCCGGCTATAGCTGAGGTGTTTCAAAACCCTCTGGATGCCCAACATAGTGCTGAGTATATGGCTACGGCCCACATGCCCTCCCTGTCCCAGACACAGGCTGACCACTTAGACAGAGCTTTACAGACAGAGGAGGTTATCTCAGCGATCTCCCGCCTCAAACTAGGTAAATCACCCGACCCGATGGCTACACAGCCGCTTTTTAGAAGTCATTCTGCAGCCAATTAGCCCCCATCCTGACAGGCCGATTTAATACTTTCGAGCAAACAGGCACTATCCCAGGAGAGATGTTGGAGGCGACAATAGTTGTTATTCTGAAGCCAGGGAAAAACAAGACAGCATGTAGCGCATATAGGCCTATAGCTCTACTAAATGTAGATATTAAATTATACACCAGCATCCTAGCGGCCCGCCTGGCGCCATATATGGCCCAACTAGTTAAACCCGATCAAGCCGGTTTTATCCCACAGAGACAGACTAGCGAGAACACTAAACGTATTCTGCACCTGATAGAAAAAGCGTCTCGCACCCAGGGCGAGTATATGCTTCTGGCGATCGACGCAGAGAAGGCCTTCTATAGGGTGCACTGGCCCTCTCTGGAGATGGTCTTGATGGCTGCTGGTTTTGATAAGAAGTTCCGAACTCAGATCCTGAACTGCTACCGCTCCCCTATGGCGACGGTCCGAGGCAACGGCCACACATCCTCTCGGTTTCCCATTGGGAGGGGCACTAGACAAGGGTGCCCTCTATCGCCTCTCCTCTTTGCGCTCTAAATGGAGCCTCTGGCACTTACAGTTCGACGGCACCCTCTCATAACCGGGATTAGGTTCGGGGGGACATCCACACCATAGGCCTCTACGCAGATGCTATCCTTGTCAGATCCAATCACAGCCCTGCACTCCCTCTTTATTGAAATGGACAGCTTTGCGCAAAGGTCGGGCTTTAAAATCAACATGGACAAATCTATGGCTCTTAACATCTCCCTCTCCTCGCACACCCTCACTTACCTTCAGGAGGAACACCCGGTGCAATGGGCGCCTGCCTCGAATCCCTACTTAGGCATTCAGCTAGCCCCCACTATCCATGCTACTAATGACATCAACTATTCTACTCTCCGTACTCACATACTCACATAATTAAATAGGTGGAAACATTGTACGATGTCCTGGCTGGGCAGGATTGCAGCTACCAAAATGACTATTCTTCCCCAAATCCTGTATCTTTTCCAGACCCTTCCCCTCAGGCATCTGTTAGGCTGGATTCAACAGACCCAAGCGGATCTATTGTGCTTCATATGGCACGGCCACAAACCCCGCTTCCGACACTAGGTTGCAGTTCTTCCACCAGAAAAGGGGGGAGTGGGAGTGCCAGCCCTCCAACTATACTTCCATGCTGCCCAGCGTAGATACCTGGAGGAGTGGCAGCGACTGGAGTTAGAGAAACACTGGCTGTTCCAAGAGCAGGCGGTAGCGGGCAGACCACTGCAGGGTCTCCCCTTTCTCCGCATACATCACCGCTCGCCCAACTTGTATGCTTCATTTATCACAGCCACCATCATGGACCGCACTAACGTTTTCAAACAGCTGACCACTTTTCCGTTGCCCCTCACACCGCTATTTGACAACCCAGATTTTCACCCTGGCACTGACACTCGGGCCTTTCAGGCTTGTCGCTCTTCCCCCTGCAGGTCCCTATGTCTTCTTTTTGATTTAAATGGCATCATTCCATTCCCAAAGCTCAAAGAACACTACGGTATCTCTGAAACAGAACGTCTGCCATATCTCCAGATCCGACATTGGGCACTACACCCACAAGTCAAACCACAGGCACAGCGTCTCCTGACTCCTTATGAGAAATGGCTTATAACATGCACCTCTGACAAGAAAATAATTTCTAACCTTTATAAAATGCTTTCAGCCAGTACCACTTACACACATAACGCGGGTCGCGCCCGCTGGGAAAGAGACCTGGGAAGATCACTAAGCCACAAGGAATGGGAAGGCATATACCACAGGGCAAGACACGCGGCCTACCATATGGGCCTCACAGAGACCTTAACCAAGATTGCCACTTATTGGTACTACATACCAGAGCACTTACACTGCTTCGACCCCCGACGGAGCGACTTATGCTGGAGGGAATGCGAGGAGGTGGGCACATTGGAACACAATCTCTGGAGTTGCACCTCCATACAACCATATTGGTCCCAAGTTCTTGATGAAATAGACTTCCACTTCGAGACGCAACTCCCACACTTCCCTTCATTTATCCTCCTGGGTCTACCTAACCCAGTGACATACCCACTTAAATCCCGGAAGGGTCGACTGATTGCGCTCGCCCTAGGGGCAGCTGTACAAAACATCCTGATACACTGGCGCTCCACCCAACTCCCTACCAAATCTGGCTGGCTCCAGAGACTCTGGCTGGTGTTAGGTATGGAGAAGCACACTCTTATGCTGGCCGGCAGGGGGTCAGAGTTGCCTGAGTTGTGGCGGCCGTTCCTGACATTGTTGGTGTCTGAGTTCCGGAAGTTAACGTGTCCCCGGTACCTTCGACTGCTTTACCTCCCGGACACGCAGATTCCAAGTAGCGACTCAATGAAAGCTTGTAAAAGACGCGCTAAACACCGGGCTGCTTTTCTTTTTATTTCCCTCTTCCTCTTTTTAGTTTAAGGTAGACGAGGGGTGTGCGGGGAGGGTGGGGGTAGGGCGGGTTTTTTTTTTCTTTTTCTTTTCCATTTGATCGTTCTCTTGTTAATCTTGTGGGCCCACTCCATGCTTATTGCCCATGGTAATGAAATGTAACGCAACCTTGTCGTCTCTTCTGCACTGTCATTAAGGAGCCGAGGGTCTTGTTTTAATACTTATTTTGAAATCAATAAAAAGATTTAAACCATAAAGAGGATAGAGCGGATAGCAGAGAGAACAGAAGAGGGGACAGTATTTAAGATGAGAACACTAGTAAGAGACGTGTAAAAGGTGAGAGAAAGGTTGCAGATAGGAGAGAAAGGGATAGTGTGTAAGACAGAGGAGCAGGATAGTGGGAGATGTGTAAAAAGACGGTAAGGAAAACAGACAAAGAATAAGGGAAGCAGCAGACTACTGTGAGATTTGTAAGGAGGGAACAGAGTGTAGACAGGAAGGAAGCAGGACTGTGAACAAAGCTGACACAGGAGAGACAACGGAGTAGATGTGTAAAGAGGCTGGAGAGAAATTAAGAACTATCTCTCTCATTCTGGCACTAATTTTCATAGCTTGCGCAATTGCATAGTAAATCAGTGCATGTCTTCGGTGCACGTCAGTTTAGCTGCAGCGCACAGAGAACCTTCATTGGGGCACACACAGAAAAAGAATGAGAGGGAATATTGCCTCCAACTCATTATTACTAACCCTGGGCGATGAACTCCGCTCCACTCGCGGAGTTTGTGGAGTTTTCCGCACTCTGCGTTACGGGGAGCACGCAGAGTCCCGGAAAAACTTTTTTTCCTCGCTCACATTCCACAACCTCAAATTGGCGAGCGAAGAAAATCCACCTCCCGGCAAGGGTTTTCATAGTTCGCGATCGTCAACATCAAGTTGGCGAGCGCGGAAAATCAGCTTCCCAGTGAGATTTTACAACGTGGGGGTCAGATTTCTCATTGCTAGTGGTCGCGTATGCTCGCAGCCGCTCGCGTTGAGAAAGCTGCTGCTTGAATAAAAATCTACTCAAGCGGCAGAAAGGAAAGCCACCGCCCACTTGCACTGTGCATGGTGTCGTTCGCGATGATTGCACAGTGCAGACAAGCATCTGGCACTGAAAATCACTGCGAGTGGCATTTATTCAACAAACTCCCCCGCTTGCGAGCTGCGCATAGCGTGGCGGAGTTTTTTTGCAATTCGCGTAGTTCCGCATAGCGGAACTCCGCCCAGGGTTATTAATTACACACTAACATTGCACCTTTTCTTAAACTCCTACTTGGAGATCAATTTGCTATTAAAAAGGGGAGAGGACTTGGCCTAACGGCTAAGGCGCTCGACCTCGGACCTGGGCATCTGGGTTCGAGTCTCGGTAACGACGCCAAAAACCTCCTGTGATTCTGGGCAAATCACTTAATCTCCCCGTGCCTAAAATGAAAGTGTGTCCTCATGTAACGTAACTGGTGCTATGTAAAGCGCTCTGATACCTGATTCCATTCGGGTCTTGTTCGCGCTATATAAAACTCTGCAACAACAAAAAAAGGGGACATAGGACACTAGGCTTCTTAACATCTGTCACAGTGAAACTGTGTTTTGCTGATCACGCAGAAGGAAGACGTACAGTATGGAGGCTCTAGAGTGGTGTTTTTTTAAGATTTCATCTCATCCATAAAGTTTGCATGCATATCCTTCCTTGAGGACAAAAAGATATTGCCGGAAATGTGTTATACTATTCCTAAGCTTAAGATGGGGTAGGATGAATTTCAAGAGCCAACCAGGTGTCAGACCAAGGAGCAGCCAGACATTATGAGCGAGGTGATAGGTTCATATTTAGACTTGTCTGGTTCCTGAAGAATGAGCGACAACTCAAATCCATTTTATAGGTTAGAAACACAGAGGATACAACTGATGAAGGGGAGTTGAGAGACCCTCTCAACCTACCACAGTCTCTGAAAGGAACTTTATTTCAGGTTGCATAGTTAGCAACACACCATGACTAGAAGGCTTACTAATGACTTATATATATGGGATAAAGTACCCCCTGGGGTACATTATAAGGATATTGCAAGTCACCAAGGACTTCTATATCCCTATAGAGTTCCTTTATTATGGTATGGAACTCCAGGGTGGCTTACATTATCCTTATCATATATGACAGGGGGTTATTTTATCCCATATAGTAGATGGTTACACTACCACCTTTCCCACAAAACACTTAAAATCTTGTTGCATAGCTCTTTCATATGAAAGAGCAAGCATGTTTCCAAATATAAATACAAATTACTTTTCTAGTGCAAAATTAAACACATCATAAACCTGTTATTTGTTGCAAACAAATATTAGAAACAGTTCAATTGAAGTCAGTTAAAAAAAAAAAGCTGCACTAGCTCGAAACGTGCCAAAAGAATATACTTTTTCTCTAACTACCTAATGAGTGCAACAAATAAATATGTTCTCTCGGCTTGTCATTGTATGCTAAAAAATAGAGCACAAGAAAGGAATGCAACGGTGCTTTAAAAAGCTGCTTCAATTATGCTTCGTGATCTGACCTGCCTTTCAGCTCGGCTGTTGGCTCTGGCAGCAGGCATTGTGACGTCAGAACTCAACTTTAATAATTTATAATAGTCAAGTTCTGACGTCTTTTCTTTATAATCAATGACTGGGTGTGTCACTGGTCGTTCATTAGAAAGAAATTAGAGACAGGCGTTTATACAGCAATTACAAAATCCCATGTAATATAAACAAATTAGAGACTGGCATTTACTCAGGGACTACAGAATATCATGTATTATAAAACATATAAAGTATTTCCATGTCAATTGCTATAAAGAGGCCCTGTACAAATGTAACTAACCCAAGGGTATAAGAGAGACTATGGGCTGAGCCCAGGTGAGCTCTGTGGATCCCTAGACAAAGTTGCTTGCTAAAAGTCAAGTTTTCATATGCCATGGCTGATAAACCTCGACCAAATCCAGAAAGTTTTGAAGATTCACTGCCAGGTATTTAGCACATGATATCATATAGCTGGCATAAAAATGAATCACAGGAGTGGGCCTTCAAAGGAAATGCTCCTGAACATGTTTTTTCTCACAATAGGCATGCCAGTAGCTCTACTGCCAGTGCGAACAGTAGTGAACATATGGGGCACCCCTGTCTCATGCCCAGGATGACACAAATACATCAGATATGATAGTGTTAGTCTTTGTTCGAACAATGGATTAGGAGCTCAACAAATGAAGCGCCAAATACAAGTATCAGCCTCCGCCCATTCTCGCTGGACTTTCACCACAGCCTCTGCATGCAGTTAATGCTTTTCAACATCTAAATGATGTCAATGCCGCTTTGATTTCTGGGTTTACCTGATGAAGTATAACAAACAGGGTATTGGGGGTCGCTAGCCCCCAATACCCTTCAATCTTTCCTGCACCAGTGATTGTCGGTTCCGGATGCCTGGGCGGTCCAGACCATGTCGGAGGATTGTCGGATCGAATTCTTCCCTCCTCCCCCTCCCCCTCCGGTCTTCCTTATGACTCCCCTGCCCCGTCTTCCTCGGCGACTGGAGGCCTTGCAGGAAAGGTGTGTGTATTCTGTTGGAGAAGGCGGCTATCATGGAGGTCCCTCCTCTGGAAAGGGTCAAAGGTTGTTATTCAATCCTCTTTCTGGCCTCCAAGAAGGATACTTCGGATCTGCATCCGGTTTTGGATCTGAAACGGGTCAATCGTGTCATCCCCCGTTGTCCGTTCAAGATGGTGACTTTGTTGTCCATCCTGCATCTGGTGCTTCCTGGGAGTTTCCTGGCATCCCTGGATCTGATGGATGTGTATCTGCACGTCCCGATCCATCCAGTGGATCAGAAGTTCCTCCGGTTTGCTGTGGGTTCCCGGCACTTCCAATTATGGGTGCTTACCTTCGGCCTTTCATCGGCGGCAAGAGTTTTCACGAAGCTCTTGGCCCCTCAGGGGGGTATTCTTCATTCCAGAGGGCTGCAAGTTTTTCCCTATCTCAATGATTGGTTGATTGTTTCTCCTTCTTTTTCTCAGGCTCTGTCGGATGTGGACCAGGTGTGTCATCCTCTGGGGTCCTTTGGGTTCCTCATCAATTATTGGAAGTCCTCCCTGGTGCCCTCCCAGACCCTGAAGTTCCTGGGGGCTCTCTTTCACATGGATCTCGGAATGGTGTTCCTCTCCCAGGAGCGCCAGTTGACTTTGTTTCGTCACCTTTCTTGGGTTCTGTCCCAGTCCCAGGTGTCCGCCCGTTACTGGTTGAAAAGTCAGGGGGAGATGGCGTCTACTTTGCATCTTCTTCCTTGGGCCAGGTTGTATTTGTATAACCTCTTGCATCATGTCCTGTCGCACTGAGATCCTGCCTCTCTGGACTACGAGGCCCTGATTCCCGTCTCTCCTGGGATTCGGGTGGATCTCCAATGGTGGTTGTCCCCTCATTCTCTTTCCCAGGGGTTCGATCTTCTTCCTCCTCGGAATGTGGTAGTGTTATCCACAGATGCCAGTGCCGTGGGTTGGGGTGCTGCGATGGGTTCCTCCAGGGCTCAGGGTCAGTAGTCCTGTTTCGAGTCTCTACAGTCCTCGAACTGGAAGCAGTTGAGGGCGGTTTAGTTGGGTCTTCAGTGGTTTGCTCCTCTCCTTCTGGGCCGTGCTGTCTTGGTGCAGACCGACAACCAGGTTGTTCGGGCTTATGTCAATCGTCAAGGGGGCATGTGTTGGTCTCTGTTTCTCCTCTCCAGGAAGATCGGGCTTTGGGCCGAGCAGAATTGCTTGTCTCTGATGGCGGTCTATCTTCTGGGGAAGAAGAATGGGCCTGCGGACTCTTTGAGCAGGGCGTTCCCCTCCTCGGTGACTATGTGTCTGTCCACGGATCTGTTTGGTCTGATTGTCCTCCGGTTCCGCCTTCCTTGGCTGGATCTTTTTGCCTCGGAGAATTCTGCCCTTCTTCCTCGGTTTTGCAGCCTCGTTCCCTCCCGGTTGGCGCGGGCAATCAACGCTGTCTCCATTCCGTGGTCGCTGGGGCTCCTGTTTGCCTTCCCTCCATTTGCTTTGATTCCGCGGGTCCTCCAGAAGATTCGGTTGGACCGGGCGGAAGTTCTTCTGGTTGTGCCGGAGTGGTCTCGTCAGTCTTGGTTTCCCCTGCTTCTGACCTTGTCTGTGTGCCTCCATTGGAGGTTTCCCCTGTGTCCCTCCCCTCTGCGGGCTCCTCTTCTCTGGATTGCCTCCCTGCGCCGCCTCCGGCTGGGGGTTTGGCACTTGAGAGGTTGAGTTTGTTGGGTAAGGGCTGCTCGGTTGAGGTTGCCCAGTGCCTCCAGTTGTCTCAGCGCCCTTCCACCTATGACCGTCATTGGAAGAACTTCTCCTCCTGGTGACTTGGGAATGGTCTCTCTTCTTCCTCCTGTGAGACTTCTTACGGGATGGGGTCGTCTTGGGGCTCTCTGTCTCTTCCCTGCGTGCACAGTGGGCTGCCATTCTTGCCTTTCGGGGTTCCTCTGTGTCACCGTTGGTGGCTCACCTTTTGCAGAGCTTTTTTTTTTTGCTTCAGCGTCCTGTCTCTCGCTCTCCTGTGCAGGCCTGGGATCTTCCCCTGGTTCTCCAGGCCTTGACGGGTCCCCCTTTCGACCTTTGGTTTCGGTGGACCTTAAGTTCCTTTCTGCTAAGGTTCTTTTCCTGGTGGCCATTACTTCTGGGCGGAGGGTTGGTGAGATTGGGGCTTTGATGGCTTCACCCCCCTTTTTTGCGCTTTTGCGCTGACAAGGTCATTCTCCATCCCAGTCAGTTTTTTGTGCCCAAAGTGTTGTCATCTTTCCACTGTCAGGAGGATATTGTTCTCCCTGTTTTTTTTCCAGATCCTGCCTCTACGGAGGAGTTGGTCCTCCATTCTTTGGATTAGCTGAGGGCTCTCCTAATCTACCTGGATCGGACCTCTGGTTTCTGTAAAGTTGATTCCTTATTTGTCACCTACGACCTCTCAGGGCGGGGTCTTCGTCCTTCCTTGTACACCTTGACTCGTTGGGTCAAGGGTGCTGTGGTTTCGGCCTATGATTCTGCCCACTGTCCTCTCGGCCCACTATCCTCTCCCCTCTTCCATTCAGGGTACATCCTCCTCCTGGGTCATGTCATCCTTGAGAAACATTTGTAATGCTGCTACATGGGCTTCTCCCCATACTTTTGTTTCCCATTATCTTCTTCAGGTGGGGATGGCGGCCTTGGCTGCCTTTGGCTCACTTGTTTTGTCTGCTTTACATGTTTTATGATTTGTACTGCTTTCTGTTGATTAAATGGACCTGTCTTCTCGCATTTCTGGTCTGTTTTATTACAATCACTGTGTGCTTGGGTATGGGCTCACTGTTAAGGAATGGGACGGGAAGACAGGATGAGGAGGTAATGCCCGGTTACTCACCGGTAATATTCATTACTCCGAGTCCTGGTCTTCCCGTCCCATTCCTGAGCCCTTCCCTCCCGCCCTGGTTTAAGGTTTTTTGGGTGTTTGTTTTAATTTCTGGGTTTTTCTTTGCTATTCTCAGGATGTTTCTATGACGCACTTCCCCCTTTATTGTCACCTGATGGTGGCGCCATGTTGGGGGAAGTGCGAAAAGCTTGGCTATGTAATAGGTTTCTGTGGGGCAGACTAGCTGCTCACTGTTAAGGAATGGGACGGGAAGACCAGGACTCGGAGTAATTAATATTACTGGTGAGTAACCGGGCATCACCTTTTATGTGGTTTATGTACAACCCTAAGTGGCCAGGAGTGAGTGCCTTGCTCACTCTGCTACTGGAACTAAACTACACCTGGCTAAAGAACCCTAGTCAGGGCAAAAACAGTCCTGAGTAGCTTGTGTTCTGGTTCAGAGAGTACCTAGTTTGGCAGTTTGGGCTGGACTGTTCCAATTGGAGCATGGTCAAGACTGATTTACATATAGCTGGGTCTAATCCGAGGTGGTATGGTGGGCAAAAGAACAATGGGTTGGAATACTACCATGAGCAAGCATCCTCCCATCACCTTTGGTGTATTTGAAGTACCATACAGCCTAAGTGGCCAAGGGTATGCCCAGACATGCTGCCCTTGCTCACTGTGCCACTGGTACCAAGCTACACCTGTTTGAAGAGCCCCAATGAGGGCAAAACCGGTCCTGGGTTGCTTATTTTCTGGTTCGGGGAGGATGTGGCTTGACTATTTGGGCTGGACTGTTCCTATTGGAGCAGGGTCAAGGATGATTTGCATATAGTTGGGTATAATCTGAGGTAGCATGGTGGGCAAAAGGACAATGGGTTTGTTTGCTACCCCGAGTGATTGCCAGTGGTTAGACTTATTGCAAGCATCGCCAAATCACCTTTTGTGTGTTTGATGTACTAACCTAAGTGTCTATGGGTATGCCCGGACATGGGTCCCTTGCTAACTACGCTACTGGAAGGCAGAGATTCCCATTGTAACACCTACATCCGAGGTCCATAGGGACATCAGATTCCAAGAGGAGCTCCGGGAGACGGGTGTCAATTATTTCGCCACAAACTGGTCATCCATCAATTGCAGGAGTTTAGAATGGGATGCGCTAAAGGTGGTAACGCGAGGAGAATGCCTGTCTAGTGTTGAGTGGAAATTTACCTTAGCCTCCAATTATTTAAATCATATTACTAGTATGAAAAGATAAACAAAAATTAATACGTTTATCTTGGCAATAGATTTTGCCTATTTACTTTTTAATAATTTTTTGAATTCATATTTGATCACAAAAAGAACACATAATCTACTGGACGGAATGTCACATTAGTACAAAAACAATCCAACAATACATTTAAACTCGACATTAATGTGTCACCAAACAATTATGTAAATACAATCCACAACAATTAATTTGTCACAAAGCAGTTGATATATATATGATCAATTTCATATAGTTGTAAGCTAATTAAACAACTAAAAACATCCCTTTTACATAAAAAGTAAATAGGCAAAATCTATTGCCAAGATAAACATATTAATTTTTGTTTATCTTTTCATACCAGTAATATGATTTAAATATTTGGAGGCAAAGGTACATTTCCAGTTTTTCGATATTAGGCCCTACCTACCCTCTTATCCTTTGGGCCAAACCCCCCTTTTTCTCACAAATGTCTAGTGTTGAGGGCACAAGGAGACGGCTGGAGAGGGAGCTCATTAAGGCTGAGGATGCATTGGCCAGGTTACAACGCAGGGGCTTGCTACAGAACCTGAGGCGAGGCACTTCTACGGGCCCAATGTTTAGTAAGGGCAATATGAGATAGATTGGATTGCCATGTTAAGACACAAATATCGCCAGCTGCTACATAGAGAGGGTGATAAGTCAAGGAGACTACGTGTTATGATTGTTGAATCGGGAACGTCCACCTCCGCTCATACTAACGCTCGGGCACACTGATGGAACCAAAGCCTTCACACAGGCTGGTGTTAATTCGATATTGCACAACCACTTAGCGGCAATATACAGGGAAGGCTTAGACCCGATAGTGATTAAATGGTTTTTAGATGACCTTCCGATCCCTCATCCGACCGCCCCACAGAGGAGTGAACTCGGCGGGCACTTGGGCTCGAGGAGCAGCGAGAGGCAAAACAAAGTATGGCACGATGTAGGAATCCGGTGCTAGACGGTCTTCCAGTAGAGTTCTTACAGGAAATTGCTGACCTCCTTCTCCCCCGCTTACTAGAGACCTTGCAGTACTCCAAGAAACAAGGAGTTTTACAGTCATCCATGAGAGATGGACAGATAGTGGTGGAGTAGTGTGGCTCACTGGTTAGAGGCGGCAGGCCTGAGAGCAGAAGTCAGCCCGGGACCAGGGTTCAATTCCCGACGCGGCAGGGTCGTGGACCTTGGTCAGCGGACTCAATAATTCTTGCTTCGGTGCTTACTCTAATCAGGGGTTCCACTCGGCAACTCTGGGCATTAGCTTGCCTAATCTCCACAACGGCCCCACCAATTCCGGGGATGCCTGGCTCCACCTTGGGGACTCCCAGCAGGGACCATCCCACAGGGAAAGCCAGGACGGGTTCCCCAGAGTTATACAGCGCCGGGACGCCCCGTTGCTGGGGCAGCTGTGCGCTTTACAAGTATACTACATTTACATTTACATTTACATAGTTATGCTCTCTAAGCTAGGTCAGGACGTTCGCGATCCTGGGTCCTATAGGCCTTTGTCAATGCTGGGGTAGATGCTAAATTGTTATCCAAGGTACTAGCGACACGTCTGGGTAAGGTAATGACTCACTTGGTCCATGAGGAACAGTGTAGGTTCATGCTGGGCAGGGAGACTCATATGAACATACAGAGACTCTCGCATGTACTGCATTCGGTGGTGGATGCTGAGGTTCGTGCAGCAATGGTCACCCTAGAAATCAAAAAGGCATTCAACACCTTGCAATGGGACTATATTTGGGAGGTCCTGAGAAGGATGCGTCTGGGCCAAGAGTTTATATCTTGGGTTACTCTTCTGTGCTGCCAACCGATGGCCAGGGTTCGTAATGGCAGCCTGATATCCAAAAGTTTTCATATCAGAAGAGACACAGGATAGGGCTGGCCATTGTGTCCACTTCTTTTCGCCCTAGCAATGGGCCCACTGGCAATCAGGTTGTGGCGAGATATGGCCCCATGGGGAATCGACATTCATGAGCATACGTATATGGCCTCCGTATATATGGACAACTCGTTGCTGTATATCTGTCACCCGGAAGGAGCATTATTGGTGCTCCTGGATGTGCTCAGCCTATTCGGAATAGCCTTGGGGCTCCAGATTAACTACTGGCAGAAGTTGGTCATATCAGAAGTTGGTCATATTCCCTCTGGCAGCCCTAGCAAGGGAGTATTTCGCAGACATTCCAGACGTGGGGTTTCGATAGGAACTTGACCATTTTCGCTACCTTGGTATACAGGTGGCCCACACATCAGACGCTTAGTATGCTCTGAATGTGGGAGCAGTCATTACAGGCCTGGATGTATCCATTCGGTTCTGAAACCGCTTTCCCCCCTCTCGATTGTGGGGCAAGTAACCTTCGGGAGAATGGTGAAGTTTCCTCATTGCCTCTATGCCCTTCAAAACTCCTTTTACTGCATCTCGAAAATGGCCTTCGACACCTTTAACTGTCTCTTGATCTGGTTGGTATGGGCCGGGAAGCATGCTAGGGTTTGAAGCTGGAGGTCCTTAAGTTGGATATGGATTCGAGGGACACTGGACTGGCCGATATCACTCTATATTATCTTGCTGGTCTGCTGTAGTATGCAGCACAGTGGCGTGCTGAAGGTCCCAATGTAGAGAAGGCACTGTTGGCAGGCTGGTGTGCAGAGGCAGATCTCTTGAGGTACCTCCTGATGTGTTCACAAACTCCCCCAGACTCCCCGTTTGTGATCCACCAGGTTGTGGGGGCCTGGGAGTGGGTGGTCACCTTGGTGATATGCAGAGCCCCATATGCCCAGCTGCTCCTCCTTCGCTGGATCCGGGGTTTCCATAAAATGCAGTCTGTCATGATTTTCCCAAGGTGCCATGAGGGAGGACATACGAAGGCTAGGGATTTGTACCTCAACGGGACCTTCCTCTCTTTTGATGATGCAAAAGAGTGTTTTCAAATCCCAGATGGCCATTTTTTGAACTGCGCAAAAATATCAAGCATGATGGACCACGTTCCCGGATGAGCTAGAGGAAAAGCTGACCCTGACATTGATGCTCGACCCGGGCTCCTATAGGGTACAAACCTCCCGCATATATAATCCTCTGAAGGCGGATCGTAGAATCGATGTGTCAGAAAATCAAGATAGATGGACGGCTGATTTAACATCTCAGCTTACAGAGTGCGAGTGGAAATGGGCATTCTCACTGGTTAGAGAGGTGGCTAACAATGCAAGCTTTAAGCATACTCAATTCTCTTAAACCTATACTTCACGCATACCTAACACCCCAGAGATTGTCTAGATTTGATACGAACCGCCCCTTGAAGTTCCCCCGATGTGGTATGGGACTGGCAATCATCTTGCAAATGACCTGGGACTGTGCTCGACTTCTGACATATTGGTGGACAGTGTTGTGCGTGTTGAGAGAGGTCACAGGTGTGAGTATCGAGACGTCAGTCAAACACTGTCTCCTAAGCGTGCTCCCAGTACCCAAGTCACGTGCTCGCATGCGCCATAAATTCACTCTCTTAGCACTAGTGCTAGCTAAACAACTTATTGCCATACACTGGAGCAACCTTGCGCCCCACAACTAGATAAATGGAGGGCAGACCTGTGTGAGTGGGGCATGGCTGAGGAGCCCCGGCTGCTTGTGGTCCGCACTGATGAAATGCAGAGCGAGACCTGGAGATATGGGGCACTATGCTATAGTGAATGGTGCAGAAGAAGTGGCCTCTACACAGACGGCAGCTTCTGGTACTTCTGTGGAAACTCTGAAGATAATCCCCTAACTGTTTGGATGGACTGGTGAGTGGTTCATGATAGTATGAGATGCATGGACAAATATGCTAGTGACTGAGTAGAATTCAGGATGAATGAAGCCCGGGCCGGTACGATGGACATAGTAGACTAGACATGGGATGGTTCCCAACACGCCCTCTGCTTGACATGTCAAAATAGCTGGTATACACGTATCACCCGGCAGAATGTTCCACTCTTGATGGATGGCCTGCACGTGTACCTGATCAATCCCCTTCGTTCAGTTGATGTGATGTCCTACCCCCTAGGATATAAGGGGGCTTGACACGTGCATACAATTGTACCCTACCTGCTACTCGAGGATTCTTATACGTAACATTGCCCAACTGCCTGTCGTTGCCAAGTACTTCTTATAATTTTATTTACTCGTTTAATTTGTTACTGTGCATGATCTGTGTCCATGAAAGTTGTCGTATGTGATATGCACGATGATGTGTGCCCAGCAATGACGCTTATGAGTCGAGCACTTGGGCGAACATTGAGCTCACGGTGATATCCTGTACTATTTACCTGATGTGTACGTTAATTTGGGATATATAATTCCCTGCTCCGTAACCTGACATGACAATATGTAATGTACTATCTGTGAGATGTTGAATAAAAGACAAGTTAAAACTAAGCCACTGGAGCCGAGCTACATCTGGCTGAAAATCAGTTGTGGGTTGACTGTGTTCTGGTTCAGAGCAGACCTGGCTTGGCAGTTCGGGCTGGGCTGTTCCTATTGGAGCAGGGTCAAGACTGATTTGCATATAGTTGTATACACTCTGAGGTGGCATGGCAGGCAAATGACCAATGGGTTGGAATGCTACTTCAAGCAATTGCCAATGGTTAGATTTATTGCAAGCATCCTCCCATCATCTTTTGTGTGTTGATGGTTATAATATTCCCAAAAGTTTGAAACGTTATTACTTTTGATATTTTCCTATTTAAGATGGGTGTAACATAATGTGCTAAAAAGCTACCAATCAGCATCTTGGTAATGAGGAGAGGAAAGAGGTGGCCCAACACCAAGAGAGCTGCTGACTTTGGAACTGGGTATCCATGTTTTAGTCCTGACGTTGGCTGTGATTCTGGGCAAAACACTAAGTTTCCCCGTGCTTATTAAACAAAAAACCTGGCCTTGTGTAATGTAATTTGGCGCTTGTGGAAATTGGTATATAAACCTGCAGAAAAATGGGAGCTGCACATCCATTCATTGCAATGTTTACACCAATGCCCTTATTTGTTAATGACGCTGTTAGTCTAGGACATTAGTACAAATGTAATACTCATTATGATGTCAGGCGGACCACCACCGACAGGCCGTCGGTGGAAGTCCACCCAGCATCCTGGCCCTCGGTCCGATTGCTGGATTACAATACCAGCAGTTGGAGCGATTATGTCAGGTGAAAAACTGCTGCCCCAACAGGCTCTAGGAGTCCGTGAGGCAGCGGTCGGACTCTAATCCTTACAATGGAGGCAGTGCCTGCACAGTGACCACCGTAGGTATTAAGATATCCCTTTTCAGGGGGCGTGGCTACGGCGCCAAGGAAGATGGCCGCAGGTCCGGAGAGCTCCGTTACGACGTAAGGTGACGGGGATTCTTTCAGGCGTTTCCTTCCTTTTTGGACTGCCGAAACTGTGTTCAAGTGTGGCGGAAGGCGCCCGGCACGTCTACATGTGCTTTTCAACCCAATTGAAGCTGCCCTTACCGGTACTTTATCTTCTACAATTCCCGGCGGCTCGCGTCTGACCGCGACCGCCATTTTGTTTTGTCTTCTTGCCGTTTGTGCCGCTCTCGCTCTGCTGACCTCAAATTTCGATATGCTGGAGACTTTTTTCTGGTGACTTTGGCAGTTTGATAGATGTTTGCTGCGATTTCCTGTTTGAGCACCTGCTATGCTGATTGACTAGCAACTTCTACTTCTCCTCAGGATGTGGCCGCCATTTTGACTTTCTCATCACTTCGACTTCAGGATGATGATTTTCGACCTACCGTCTTTCAAATGACTTTTTCTTGCCTCTAATTATACTCCGTTTTCCTTTCCATTTATTTTCCTTTGAGGCAAACGTCATTGTTCATTCATTCCTGATATTTTACTGACAGGATCTTTTTATTTGACGCAGTGCATTTTTAAGTTGTCTTTTTTTTTTTTACATTATGGCAACGTCACGCACCAATCGTGCTGCTGCTCTTCAGCAACGGTCTGTTTCTCATGCACCTTTGGAAGATAACAACCCTTTCAGTGTTCTGCAAGATTCATTCGATGATTCACAATCGGATAACCCTACTGTCAGGGGTTCTATTACTCCTGTTTCACGTTCCACCAAGCCTCTTTCTAAATCTTCCTCGTCATCTCCGACTGCTAACACAGGGAAACGATCTAAAACTAATCCTCCCTCCCCTACAAGCATGTCGAACACTATTTCTATGGAGCTTCTATTGGAAGAAATTCGTGCTCTCAAATCATATATGTCAGAGACTAATTCTCGTCTCCAGAGTCTTGAGGATAACTGGTCTCACACACAACAAAGAGTGGTGGATCTTGAAGATTCCTTGGCTGCTGCTCAAACAGTTATCGACCAGGTTCCTCCTATGCAGAAAGAAATTGCCTCTCTCAAACAACAAATCGAAAATTTGGAAAACCGAAACAGGCGTAATAACCTACGTATTTATGGCCTTGTTGAAAATCTGGATGGGTCCAATCCAATTTCATTTTTTCAATCTTTTCTTCCCACTCTTCTCAATCTTCCACCATCACCTCCTTTGAATATTCAACGTGCTCATCGTTTGGGTCCAGCTTCTCGTCCATCCACTTCCACCTCATCTGTGAAACCTTGAGGTGTTATCCTATATTTTTGGGAATATACTGACCTTCTTCGAGTCCTTCATGCAGCTAAACAAAAAGGGAAGATTTCACACAATGGCTCTAATTTATTTTTTGCTCAGGACTATGCCAAGGCTACGGCGGACCGTCGTAAAAGATTTCTGGACATGAGGCCTGCTTTACGAGCTTTGAATGCACGTTATGGGTTATTTCACCCCTGCATTTTTAGAGTCACTTATAATAATAATAAGACAACATCTTATGAAGATCCTGTTCGCTTGCAGCAGTTCCTGGATTCCTGTCATGCTGATTCGATTGGACATTCCGCAAGTCTTTTGTTCGATTTATTGTCTCTTATTGCCATGTCCTCTCCAGCTGTTTGACTTGTTCCTCATGTACACTGTCTTTGTATAGATATTGTGTCTTACCCTATGTTTTGTGTCACGTTATTTTTCTCTCTTCG
This sequence comes from Lissotriton helveticus, assembly GCF_964261635.1. NCBI lineage: Eukaryota > Metazoa > Chordata > Amphibia > Caudata > Salamandridae > Lissotriton > Lissotriton helveticus. The sequence goes on along the minus strand of NC_136059.1, from coordinate 607,424,586 downwards.
TATTCCTTTAGTTGCTGCTCTTGTGGTCCCTGAGGTTGTTTCTCATTTGTTCCATTTCAACTGCCTGACGGTTTCTCCCCTTGCCGCGTCTTCGACCAGTTGTGCTTCCTTCCTTCATGGTTCCTCCATCCCCAGTTTTCTTGTATTTTTACGGTATTGAATTTGTTATTGCTGTGAACTTATGTGTTGGTCGCTTTTCTGTACCCCCTTTCCTCTTCTTTCCTTTTCCTTTCCTCAGCTTTCTTCTTCTCCTTCAACTATTTTCTTATCTTTTCAATTATCTCCTCTCATCTTCTTCACCATTCTTCTTTTTCCTTTATTCTGTTTTTCCGCTTATTATATCATATCTTTATCTTCGTACTTTATATTACGTCTTCTATTATCTTTTCTCCGTTTTCTGATGTTACTTGCAATTTTTCTTCCTACTCTCACTTGTTGTGCCGTTATATTTATACTTAATTATTCATGTGTTTCAATTATTTTTTAGACTTTTAAATGTCAATTAATGTAGTTTCTTGGAATGTTAAAGGTTTGGGGTCTCCTATCAAGAGACAACGTGTTCTTTCTCACTTAGCTCATCTGAAAGCAGATATAGTGTTGTTACAAGAAATTCATGTTAAAGATGTTGAAGTTTCTAAATTACGACGTAATTGGGTGGGTCAAGTTTTTGCTTCTCCGGGGACAGGAAAACATAACGGGGTTGCTATTCTGACTCAAACGTTTAAATGTTCAGCTTGTTAAACAAGATAATGATACAGAGGGCAGATGGGTTGTTGTATCGCTGTTAGTCAACAAAATCCCTTTGACTATTTTTAATGTATATGCTCCTACTATTCCTGATAAATTGTTCTGGCCCCAAGTTCTCTCCTCCACGATGCACTATACTGATGATTATTTTATTTTGGGCGGGGATTGTAACACGATTATGGATCCTTTTCTTGACCGTAGATCCAATTCCCGATTTTCTCCATCTCCAACACACGCTCAATTCACTTCGGTTATTTCCCAACGGTCCTTAGTTGATTCATGGAGGCTTTGTAACCCTACTTTACAAGAATATACATATTATTCCCCAGTCCACTCTTCCCAATCCCGTATAGATAATCTTTTCATCTCCAAAGCTCTCACACAACTCATCACTCACTCTGATATAGGTTCCATTTTAATTTCAGCCCATGACCCAGTCTCACTTCAACTTGATTTGCTCCCTCCTCATAAAGGTGCTAAGCGATGGAGATTCAATAATTCCCTACTCCTAGATACTTCGTTTTCTGCTTCTTTTCTTAATTTTGCTTCCCTTTTCTTTAAGGACAATGAATCCCCTCAAATATCCCCTCAATTGGTATGGGACACATTTAAAGCTGCCTCTAGGGATTTCATCATTTCATATGTTGCCAAAAAGAGACGTCTAACCACACAATCTATTTCCAATCTTACCTCTCGTATAAGCACCTGGAACAGGAATATTATTCACCCCAATCCCAATTTGATCTTAATAACCTTGTTACTGCCAAACTGTCCTTTAATAAGATATCCACCGAATCCGCGAATTTAATTTTGCTTAAATCCAGTGCTAAATATTATTCTTCACAAAATAAAGCTGGTAATATGTTGGCAAATTATCTTAAAGTTAAAAAAGAGCGCACCAAGATTGAATCGATTGTCTCCTCCACTAATACCATTCTTCATAAAGACGAGGATATTTTGGCTGAATTTTCTAATTTTTATCAGACTCTTTATACTCCTGAGTCTCCCCCTCTGTCGTCAGCCATTGATCACTACTTATCTTCCATTCCTTCTCCCTCAGTTTCTGATGTGGATTTCTCCTCCTTAGACACGGATATTACATCTATAGATATTTTAGAAGCCATTCGTGTTCTTAAGAGAGGGAAAGCTCCGGGTCCGGATGGCTTCTCCATTGAGTTTTACTCTCACTTTTCTGCTTTTCTTGTTTCTAAATTACTTCAATTATTTTCTTTCTTTATCTCTACCCAAAAGTCCGAAGGCTCTTTTCAGGAGGCATTGATTTGCCTTCTTCCCAAGGACAATAAAGATCATACTTTCTGTAAAAACTTTAGGCCTATTTTTTTGATTAACCTTGATTACAAATTTTTTGCAAAAATTTTAGCTTTACGTTTAGACAATATTTTACCTCAACTTATTGGTAGGGAACAATGTGGTTTCATCAAGGGTCGTCATCTTTCCGATAACACACGATTATTCTTCAATGTCCTTAGTAAATCACAGACTTCTCCTCATTCTTTGGCTGCTATAGCTTTAGATGCAGAGATGGCTTTTGACAGAGTTAATTGGCCCTTTCTTTTGTCCTCTCTTAAATGGTTTGGTTTTGGGTCTAAATTTCTTTCTTATGTTTCTTCACTGTATTCTTTTCCTAGATCCTTAATTTTTGCTAATGGCCTTCTTTCTTCTTCTTTTCCTCTGTTTCGTGGCGTTCGTCAGGGCTGTCCTCTTTCACCCCTTCTTTTTATTCTTGCTTTGGAACCTTTCCTAACAAAAATTCGGCTTAGTGTGAATATTTCTGGGTTCTCTTATGGTGATAAACAAGTAAAGTTATCTGCTTATGCTGATGACATCCTCCTTTTTATTTCTAATCCTCAAACTTCTGTTCCTGCTTTCCTTTCTGAGGTTTCTGATTTTGCAGCCATCTCAGGCTATAAATTGAATGTCGATAAATGTGAAATTCTTCCTCTTAATAAATTTTGTTTCCATGCGGACTTCATGATCTCCTCTTTTCATTGGAATCCTTCCCAGATCAAATATTTGGGTCTCTGGTTTGCTCCTTCCATTATAGAAACTGTCGCTCTTAATATTAAACACTTACATACTACTCTCACGGACTCCACGGCACGATGGCATCCTCTATTTTTATCTTGGTGGGGAAGATTGGATTCAATTAAAATGATGCTGGTTCCTATTATTTTATTTTTCCTTTCCAATCTTCCTATCAACATCCCAAAGTCCTGTTATAAAACTATTTATTCTATTTTGTCCTGTTTCTTATGGCAAAATAAGAGAGCTAGAATGTCTTTTTCCAAACTTCGCCTTCCCAAACAATTAGGAGGCGTTAACTTTCCTAATTTTTCCTCCTATCATACCTCCTTTTTTCTTTCTCACTCGATTTCTTTTCTATCTGATACACTGCTGGATGATACCTCTTTTCCCCTGTGGGTTGACATTGAATCCTCCTTTTTTCCTCCTTTTTCTTTTAAGGAGTTTGTTTTATTGCCTCGTGTTCCTAAACAAATGTCTTTGCCTATTCTTAAGAATTCCAGGAAGCTTTTTCTTCCATTATTTCAACATGGGCTTGAAAACCGTGCACGGTTTTTACAGTCTCCTCTTTGGTATAATCCCCTTATTAAAATCAATAACAGGACCCTTTTCTGGAAGGCGTGGTATAATCAAGGGCTCTTTTGGGTTCATCAACTTTTTCAGCATGGTACTTGTATCCCTTTCCCTATCCTTCAAAATCGTTTCTCTTTTCCTTTCTCCTTCCTCTCCAAGTACGCTTTATTGGTTACTGCTGTTCAGACCGGTTATGACTCTCTTCCCTCCTCTGTCTCTTGTGCGTCCTCTTCCTCTCCTCTTACCCTATCTTTCCTCTTATCCTCTTCCTCTGCCTCACAGATTTATAAAAAATTGCATGAATCTTCTCCTACTAGAGATAAATCAACCAATGAACTGGCATGGGAATTGGATCTAGGTGACTCGTTCCCTCTCTCTTTGTGGCAAGATGTATGGAATAAGATACGGAAGTCCTCTAGAGCAGCTAACACTACTCAAACTTTATTTTTTCTCTATAACCGTCTTATGCTCACTCCTGCTAGGTTGAATACAGTTGATTCCTCTCTCCCTTCCACATGTTGGTCTTGCTCAGAACCACGAGCGGATCTCAAACACATGATATTCCTCTGTCCTCTTGTTCGTACATTTTGGTCCAGAGTTTGGCAACAACTTAATACAATTTTTTCCACTGATTTCCCTTTTTCTTTTACACACATTTTCCTGGGTAGTCTCTCCGATATATGGTCCTCATCTCAATTTAACACTTCTATTATTGATCTCCTCCTAGCAGTGGCATTTCAACAAATTACCAAAACATGGAAAGATACATCCTCCATCTGCTATCAGGCTTGGTGGTATGGTGTCTGTTTTAATCATAGATTGGATAGAGCTTATGTTTATCCTGTTACAGTTGCTATCAAACGTGATTTACTGTGGTTACCTATCACTACCTTCTTAGATTCCTCAGCCAATTCTTCTGTACTTCACTCCCCTCGTACTGAGGAAGTACCCATACCTCCCTGATATGTTTTTGTTCACTTTTTTACTGCATTTTCACCTTGTGCATTCTTTCTTTATGATTATACACCTTTCTTCTAGAATATTGCAAGTTTACTTTCAAATGATGTGATTTATATATTGATATTGTATTTTCTTTGCTGAGTCTTTCTCTCTTCTTTTCTCTCTCTCCCCTTCTTTCTTTCTCTGCCCTTCCCTCTCTCTTTCTTGTTTTTCCTATTCTTATACATTATATTGTTTGCTTGCATTGTTTTCATATCAATGTTGTATTTATTTTCCTTGCTGCATTCTTCTACCCAATAAAATTTTCTTTAAAACTTAAAAAAAAGATATTCCTTTCCAACTGCCTGTTCATGGGCGGCCCCACTGCCATAATTAGAGAGATGGAAAGGGACTTTGGGGGCCAAGTAGGGCCCCCGTCCCCTGTGCGCCACTGCTTAGTGACCTGGGGGCACATGCAGTGCCCCCCACACACAGCCATGCATGTGACAGTCATGGATGTATACAAAATTATTTTTTCTAGTGCGGTTTGTGCTGCGGCCCTTTTCCTGGGCCCCAGCACAGGCTGCACTAGAGAAAAGCATTATACAACCAGCTGCACGGTAGTCATATCCTAATAGGTCAGGCTTGACCGCTGACTCGTTGAATTTGTCTGACCGCCATCGTAATGAGGCCCTTACTTTTTTGAGAAGCATTACTTAATTTTTGAACATTTATGCACAACCTTTCACACATGCCAAAAGAGAAAAACAACATAAAACGTAATAAAATACATGGAAACAATGGACGTAAGTAACCTGCCTCAGCAACACGTTAGCACTTTAAATGTCCAGAACGCTAAGGGAGCTTTTCAACCCTGCAAACAGTGGCTATATGGAAGTATACTCTTTCTGAAAATGTTAGCAGCATCCTAATGGTTGAAACATTTAAGAATGAATCAGTATGTTTTTACGCATATTTTATACTCAGGATATCCTTTAGCTAATATCTTTTGTTTGTGGCACTAATGGGAAATATGTTCCGGCACAATAATAAGCATATTTTTATAGTCGTGAACAGAGGGGAAATCCCACGTTGATTGGGTACCACCTTCTACACAGAATGCACAAATCTGTGGGTCTGAACCCTACTACAGTATCTGAAAAAGAAATCTGACTGCAGAAAGAAGCTGTGTGAGACTAGGATTATGCTGTCTTGCATCTCTCCGGGGATGATAAAATGAATGCCGTTGGATTGGGTAATAATACAACTATTTATTGCCAAATTACATTTTTTTTATTCTCCATAGCAGTTCAGTCTGTGAGTAATTTCCTGTTAATGCTGTGTCATTTCATGAACAATTATATTGGGATTTCATAACAATGTTAACATGTAGTCGACACTGCACAATTTATTCTTGTTTCTGCGTTAAATTCTTTTTTAATAACGTTTTATTTGCCATTTTAGAAACAGACCAAGCAGAAGGAGATGCATCCTATGCCTAGAGTGTAATTTAAGTTTACATCATCTGCAGAGACTGCATCTCCTCCTACCCGCTTCCCCTCCCTCCACACCCCCAATAATCCCAGTGGCAGCATATTCCAGGATTTACCAAGTATCATTGCGCCATCTCCCAGCCAGCACAGAAACCACATTTGTAGTTCCGTGGTGTAGCATATTAATGTACAAGAAAAGGCCCACGCCTTCCAGCGGGAAAGGAGCATTGCATAGGTGTTTCAGCAGCTCTCTCCATTACCCTTCCAACAGAGATGGACATCCTTCAGGTTGCAAATGAGTCTTAGAAACCAACTAACGAGTAGCATTAAGTCAAAACCCTCTCAGTGAGGGTTGGATGGATGCGTGTGCTGATAGCAAAATCATTCATGGGGCACCTTTAAGTTGTTTATAGTGTTCCCATCAGAGTTCCATCCTGTACCGCCCTACATCATTTGGGAATATCACCAGTAGTACACCTGGAAAGACCCAATGTACGATTTGGCACAGCGTTAGCCTAGTAGGGATTAATTACCCAATGGATGTTATATAGCAGATAGGAATCAGGATGTAAACTGGTAAGCAGTGCTAATTAGTGTAGAAAATAAAGAATTTTTCAAATAGAAAGATGAATGATTTTGCTATCAGCACACGCATCCATCCAACCCTCACTGAGAGGGTTTTGACTTAATGCTACTCGTTAGTTGGTTTCTAGTAGTCTTGAGGGACGTAGCATTGTGGTCGTTAAACTTTCCCTCTGACCCCCCCTTGGTTAATATTGTTGTTTGAGCAGCCGCATGGCTGCGGGTCAGTTTTTCTTTTCTTTCTTTTAGATTGTGCGTACATGATAGGTCATGACCACTCACTACTTACACATACACGCAGATAGAACTAGTTGAAGTTGAGGCACTTTTTTGACTGAGGAATCAGGCTATTAGACACCGCGATCTTCTAGAATAATGGCTACTAATCTAGGCTTAGCCTTCGATGAAGATGAAGTACAAAGCATTTTATCAGAGAATCCCAGCATTGTGGATCTGGTACCAGCAGCACAAGCCAATACTGATGAGGGATGGACCAAAGTTCTCGTGCTTAAAAAGAACCAAGCTAGGGTATGTTTGCACGGCACCATAATGGCAGAGTATTTGCGTGGCAATTGCGCACCTAGTGGGCTGATAGTCAATAATGCACCACGTCTATTCTTGGACGACTAGGACTTTCTAAGGGACTGGTATCTCATAGCGTGGAGATGCACACACGACTGGCTAGTCTTGATTATCAAGACAGCCAAAAAAACAGCGGACAATATTCTGGTAGAGATCCAGACCCTAGAAGGGCAAATCAGAGCTACGTTATCCTCTAGCAAAGTGTTCTCGAAAAAACAGGAAGAAGGGAACAAGACTAGCAAGGATTTTCGGGACTCCATTTTGTTCACGAAATTAGAGAAATTCAAAAAAGATCTAGCGAATTTTAGCACTACTAAGATCTATCCGTATACTAGCGATGATTACTCTCCCCCAACATACAACAAAAACAACCAAAAAGTAAGTTCTAATTATGGCTCCTCTGGCTCGGATAGTGGTTCGAGCGACTCAGACACCTCCAAACAAGGAGACCCCTCTATGAAACAGAGAGGGAGAGGCAATAACAGGAGGACCTGGAGAGGCTATGGTCAACAGTTTGGACCACCACCACCTCCCTGGTGGCAACCATCACCATGGGGACCTCCTGCTTATCCTCCGATGATGGGATTATATGATCCACATCAATCCTTTCAAACTTATGGACAGCAGACTTTTTTAGGGTCTGGCCGGAGGACGCGAGAACGCCAACGGACGGAGCAACAGGGCCAAGTGCGCTGGAATATACCACCCCCCCAGGCAATGGGACTGAGGAGCGGGAAGGTAGTCGGGCAGGACCAAGCAGGGACGTCGAGCGGTCCAACATTGTGATAAATCTTAGCTCGCACCAACTTACTGAAATGGAAGAGAAAGTTCTGAACAAAGGCTTAGGCTTTGTCTCCACTAACAGAAGTGATCCCTTCATCACCCAAATTGAAATGGGCAAGTTTTATCGGAAAATAAGACTACATTACCTGTTTGCGCATAAACAACAGGCTCAAAGCCAAACCTCCACCAGAGTCGATAACACCGGCTTGAAGAAACCTTCAACGTTCAATCCCACTACAATGGGGATCCCAGCGAAAGTCATCGCTTTCGAAGAGGCTGTAGACCAAGATCTGAAAGAACTTTTTCGGAAAGAATACAGACCTTTCAAGAATCTCTCACGAAGTGAACAAGATGCAGTCACGAATTTAGCTAACAATCCATCTCTGGTTATTAAACCGGCCGATAAAGGTGGGGCCACTGTATTACTCGACTCTGATGCCTACAGGCTAGAGTGTCTTCGTCAATTGGATGATACCAGGGCATATCAAAAGCTAACTTCAGACCCCACTGCAAGACTGACTAGACAGATAGCTCAGATCGTGGAGGAAGCCCTCAGCGAGGGTTGGATTACAGCAAAAGAGGGGCAGTTCCTATGTACTGCGAACCCTAGAATTCCCTACTTCTATCACTTACCCAAAATACATAAACAACAACGTCCCCCTCCTGGTCGCCCTATCATCTCAGGGATCGGCTCTCTTTTAGAGCCCTTATCAACGTTCGTTGATGTATTTTTAAAGCCCATGGTGAGTGAAATGCCAACTTACCTCAAGGACACTAAGGATGTTCTAAGATTGCTGCTAGAGATCGATTTTGATTGCAAAACCGACATCCTAGTATCATTTGATGTGGAGAGTTTGTATACCTAAATCCCACAGAGAGAGACACTAGAAGTAGTAGAAGCACTCCTTACAGAGAGAGACTTGGATTCCATTACCCCAGTCAGGCTGATAATGACTCTGGCGAATATAGCCATGACTGAAAATTTCTTCCAATTCGAAGACTCGCTCTATCTCCAAGTCAGTGGGACGAGCATGGGCAGTATTTTTGCTCCGTCGCTAGCGAATCTGTACGTTCATAAATTTGAACTAGATCATATCTTCTCCGACACCTATCCTTTCACAGACAAGGTGCGTCTGTGGAAGCGATATATCGACGATATTTTGGTGATCTGGAGAGGGAGTGAAGCAGAACTTACAACGTTTCACGAATGGCTGAATGAGAGAAATCGCTTTCTGCGCTTCACAATGGAACAAAGCAGATCCAAGCTGGCGTTTCTCGACATACTGATCACACCCACACCCACTTGGCTGGCTTCAGAATTATACCGCAAACCGATGTCACGAAACTCTCTACTAGATTACAACAGCTATCATCCCAAGTCCCTCTGGGACAACTTGCCCTATGGGCAATTTCTGCGCATTCAAAGAAACTGCTCTAAAAAAGACCGTTTCGAACACCATGCTGAATGCCTAGAAAAGGATCTCTTGCAGAAGCATTATCCCAAATGCTTAGTCAGGAGATCAAAAAAGAGAGCCTCCAACAATAACCGTGAAGGGTTATTGGAGATTCTGCCACCTAAACCCCATCAAGATCGGATGACTTGTGTGAGTACGTTTACCACCCAGTCTAACCAAATCCAGAGAATAGTAAAAAAACGTTGGAGTATTCTCAACACTGGAGGCGATTCCATCCCAGCTCCACTGTTCGCCTTTAAAAGAGGGCAGAATTTAAAGGACAAACTAGTCCATACTCGCCCCAAAGGAGAACTACCATGAGCACTAGGCACTCTGTGGGACATGCCTGCGGCCACAGGACACCATCCCTGCGGGAACTGCGCAGCATGTCCCAATACCACCAAATCACAGACCATTGACATTGGGACTGGTGGACCCTGGGAACAGCGGAGATTTATAAATTGTAATAGCTCCAACCTGGTGTACTTAATCAGTTGCCGATGCAATAAGAGATATGTAGGCATGACAACCCGTAAAATTAAGACACGCATTTCCGAACATAAAAGTTCAATTCGGTGCTCTAGACAGTCAACTAGACTGACGAACCATTTCTTACAAACTAAACATACTCCGCCCGATCTACATTGGACTGTGCTAGAGCAACCATTGATACCTACCCATATCACTGACATCAAAAGTTTTCTGTTCCGGCGTGAACAAAGATGGGTGTACAAATTGGGGACAGACAAGCAAGGACTGAACGAAGATATTCCTTGGATGTCACTCTAAAGCTACAAGCAATTTCTCGCATGTTTTTTCCTCGAGTGTCTCTTTAGTTTCAGCATGACACCAAATATCAATGATACAAAAGATTTGTACTCCCTCTGGAGAGACGTCTGTCGTAAGATGTGATAGGCGCCTCCTTCCAGATTGCCTATAAATCCTTCCATAAAGGTGACACAACACACTGTGTTTACGATACCATCTTCACACGTTTTAATTGATGTGTGACTAAGTTGCAGTGTCTAGTATGAACTATACTAACAAGATGACATAGTGTCTGAATGGCGCGATTACATATTGACATCGTAAGTATTATCTCGCACTTCTCCGTCGTGTGTCTCTTTAGTTCCAACATGACACCAAATATCAACTATTCAAAAGATTTGTATTCCCTCGAGCGAGACGTCGGGGGCGATACGAGGTAAGCGCCTCCTTCTAGATTGCCCATAAATCCCGCCATAAAGGTGACACAACACACTGTGTTTTGGCGAAATGACGCCACCCAGTAAAGATATGAGGATATTCCTCATAATAAGAATTAAGATCAAGTAGTTCTCAATTGCGAGTAAATATTGGACTTATTAGAACTACAGTACCCAGTGGTCCAAGCGCGACGCAGTCACGTCATCGCGCCGCGCCGACCGCTCTGGAGACATCTCTCAATACCCGGAAGTCTCCGCACGACGCTTCCAGCTGAGGGCGCGGCGTCTACTTTTTGGGATGTACACCGGCACTCATAAAAGCGGGCTAACTCACCCCGTCGGTACCTCCCACAGACAGCCCAGTTGGACGTCTGGAGTACCGACGGATAGGTGAGTTGTGTGTTATATACTGGCGCTTCCAATAACAATTTAATGTCGAGTGGCTTGTCTTAACCAAATAGTGCTTCCTTTAATCCGTTTATTTTGTATGTTTGCTTTGCATGTTTACACAGAGCGGGGCTCCGTTGTACCTGAGCTAATGCCGGGTGAGGTGGGGCAACATTCTCCTGAATAGCGGGTGAGTGCTTTACACGAGTGGCAATTTTGCTCTCTTGTGACTCCTTGTTAGAACAAGATAAGTGTTAAAGATAATGGATATGTTATCATTTATAGCGAGACACTCTATATAATCTTAGCCTCGCAAGAGATACTTGCTAACAGGCGTGTTCTCTTTTTTCTTCTATGTGTGTGCTGTTTTGTGAAATCCCACGGTCTTCTCATCAGGAGAATCGAAGGTGATATTTAACTTATTTGTTTATGCACTAATTAAGCAGTAGCATTGTAGGTCCTGACGAAGCAGTAAGTGACCCCGGGGCACAGATAAAACTGCAGAAACATGTCGACCATGACCATGTAAACTGTCTAGGTAGTTATTTGCTGACACTACCTTCTGCACTGTTTTTAGATAGCGGGAGCAGAAGGTGTCTATTAAATTCATTTTCCTTCTTCTACCCCTTCTTAAACCACCAGACCATGACCATGTAAACTGTCTAGGTAGTTATTTGCTGACACTACCTTCTGCACTGTTTTTAGATAGTGGGAGCAGAAGGTGTCTATTAAATTCATTTTCCTTCTTCTACCCCTTTTTAAACCACCACTTTTGAAAAATTCTTTATTTTCTACACTAATTAGCACTGCTTACCAGTTTACATCCTGATTCCTATCTGCTATATAACATCCATTGGGTAATTAATCCCTACTAGGCTAACGCTGTGCCAAATCGTACATTGGGTCTTTCCAGGGGTACTACTGGTGATATTCCCAAATGATGTAGGGCGGTACAGGATGGAACTCTGATGGGAACACTATAAACAACTTAAAGGTGCCCCATGAATGATTTTGCTATCAGCACACGCATTCATCCAACCCTCACTGAGAGGGTTTTGACTTAATGCTACTCGTTAGTTGGTTTCTAGTAGTCTTGAGGGACGTAGCATTGTGGTCGTTAAACTTTCCCTCTGACCCCCCCTTGGTTAATATTGCAAATGAGTCTTTCCATCGCAAGGAGGATCCACATCCTGTTACCATTGTTCTATTGTGGGCAGACTAATTCCCTTCCAAGGTAAAGCTATGGCAAGTTTTGCAGCTCCCAGGCAATGTAGCGCCACATACCATAACTGATTTAGCTGTGTGTGTGCCGTTATCCAGCCTGATTGCCAGTATTAATGCTTTAAGGAATAGGAATCCCAGAACACGTTGAAGTGTCGCTGCTATTTCCTCCAGAACACGAACCCCACCATACGCGAAGAGTATCTCTCGCCATCCCACACCTTCTCCAGCACTCAGTCAAGGCGCAGGTGTACATTCTGTGAATTTTAACAGGAAAGTAATGCCAAACGTAAGTCAAGTTTTAGGTTGAGCCTGGGCCTCGCCAGCGCTGCTGCAAGGCATGCGGTACAAAAGGGGGTGGTGTTGGACGGAGCATCTGAATCAATCAAACACTCACACCCAGTCAACAGATCTGGGTTTAATCCATCACCGTGCTTTAGCCCACTCTGCCACTCCAGTTCAGACATGGCCTTATGCAAATCAGTCTGACCCTGTGCCTCATGGGAACAGTCCAGCCCGAACTGCCAAGCCATGCCTTCCCTGGACCGGAAACAAGCTTCCGAGGACCGGTTTCTGGCATTTCAGCCGTCTTCAGCCTGGCTTGCTTGAATCTAGTGGCAAAGTGAGCAAGGGACTCACGTCTGAGCATACCTTGCCAACTTATGGCAAACAAAGCGGTACAAAAGGGGGTGGTGATGGACGGAGCATCTGAATCAATCAAACACTCACACCCAGTCAACAGATCTGGGTTTAATCCATCACCGTGCTTTAGCCCCCTCTGCCACCCCAGTTCAAACATGGCCATATGCAAATCAGTCTGACCCTGTGCCTCATGGGAACAGTCCAGCCCGAACTGCCAAGCCATGCCTTCCCTGGACTGGAAACAAGCTTCCGAGGACCGGTTTCTGGCATTTCAGCCGTCTTCAGCCTGGCTTGCTTGAATCTAGTGGCAAAGTGAGCAAGGGACTCACGTCTGAGCATACCCTGCCAACTTATGGCGAACAAAGCGGGACAAAAGGGGGTGGTGATGGACGGAGCATCTGAATCAATCAAACACTCACACCCAGTCAACAGATCTGGGTTTAATCCATCACCGTGCTTTAGCCCACTCTGCCACCCCAGTTCAGACATGGCCATATGCAAATCAGTCTGACCCTGTGCCTCATGGGAACAGTCCAGCCCGAACTGCCAAGCCATGCCTTCCCTGGACCGGAAACAAGCTTCCGAGGACCGGTTTCTGGCATTTCAGCCGTCTTCAGCCTGGCTTGCTTGAATCTAGTGGCAAAGTGAGCAAGGGACTCACGTCTGAGCATACCCTGCCAACTTATGGCGAACAAAGCGGTACAAAAGGGGGTGGTGATGGACGGAGCATCTGAATCGATCAAACACTCACACCCAGTCAACAGATCTGGGTTTAAACCATCACCGTGCTTTATCCCACTCTGCCACCCCTGTTCAGACATGGCCATATGCAAATCAGTCTGACCCTGTGCCTCATGGGAACAGTCCAGCCCGAACTGCCAAGCCATGCCTTCCCTGGACCGGAAACAAGCTTCCGAGGACCGGTTTCTGGCATTTCAGCCGTCTTCAGCCTGGCTTGCTTGAATCTAGTGGCAAAGTGAGCAAGGGACTCACGTCTGAGCATGCCCTGCCAACTTATGGCGAACAAAGCGGTACAAAAGGGGGTGGTGATGGACGGAGCATCTGAATCAATCAAACACTCACACCCAGTCAACAGATCTGGGTTTAATCCATCACCGTGCTTTAGCCCGCTCTGCCACCCCAGTTCAGACATGGCCATTTATTTATTTATTTATTTATTTTGTATATTTGTAAAGCGCGTTACTGTCACCCCAAGGGCATCCTGGCGCTTGCGATCACTGTCAGCAACAAAACAACATCTTACACTGCCTTAGGGAACAGGTGGGTCTTCAACGCTTTTTTAAATGGTAAAAGGTCCCTTTGACCTCGTAAAGAAAGTGGCAGAGAATTCCAGAGTTTAGCCGCTGCGACACTAAACGAGCGTCCGCCCATCCTCACTCTCTGGAATCTCGGTACCACCACCAGCCACGCAGAAGAAGAGCGCAGACAGCGCGTGGACAAGTACCAGGAAAACATATTCTGCAGAGGGACCGGGCCCTGTCCATGCAAGGCCTTGAACACCAAGCAGACAGCTTTATACTGAACACGTAGATGGACCGGCAACCAATGTGTATCCCGCAGAGCAGCGGTGGAGGAGCTGAAATTAGGGCGGGAGAGGGCCAGCTTAGCCGCCATATTCTGCACCCGTTGTAGTTTACCTAGCAGCGTTTTAGGGGCTTCCAGGAGTAGAGCGTTACAATAGTCTAGACGACTTAGGATGGTCCCACGCACTACTTCTGGTCTGGACTGTTCAGGTAGAAGGGGCAAAACTTTGTGAAGCATACGCAGCAGCATCATGCACGTAGCCGTGGTCTTATTTACATGCATGTCCAGCTGCAAGTTAGGCCCAAAAATAACCCCTAAGTTGCGTGCAGACTCAGCGGCAGATACTGTCTCAGGAAAAGTCGAGGGCCAGAAATTGTCGGGGAGAGAACGCGGTATCTTATCCGAAGAGCAGTAAAGCACCTCCGTTTTTTTGCTGTTAAACTGAAGGGAGTTGGATTGAAGCCAGTCAGCCGTGGCTGACATACAGCGGTGGAATGTTTCCAACGGGACCGAGTTGTTTCCTTCCAGGGAAAAGACCAATTGGGTATCGTCAGCATAATTAAATGCTGAGATACCGAAGGATTTGATCAGCTGGACCAGGGGGCGAAGGTAAAGGTTGAAGAGTATGGGGCTGATGGCCGAGCCCTGTGGTACCCCCTGTCCCACATTCCTCACCTCCGATCTAAATGGGGGCAGCGCCACCACCTGCCGTCGGTTGTTCAGATAAGAGACCAACCAGTCCCTTGCCAATCCGGTGACCCCGCACTCCTCCAGTCGCCTGATGAGGGTGGAGTGGCAGACCGTATCGAACGCGGCCGACATGTCGAGCAGCACTAAAAAGGCTGCCTGACCCATGTCGACCCGCGAACGAAGGTTGTCCAGCATGGCCACCAGCGCAGATTCAGTCCCATGCGCTGGACGAAAGCCAAACTGTGCCTCATCGAGCCAGGTGTTTTCTTCCAGGAAGCCGGTCAGGGCGCGGGACACTAACTTCTCCATGATTTTAATAGGGAACGGCAGCAAGGAGATAGGTCTGTAATTGGACAGGCAGGCAGGGTCCAGTGTGGGTTTCTTTAGAAGCGGTGACACCACTGCCAGCTTCCAGCACTCAGGAACAATTGCAGTGTCAAAGGACTGGAGGCAGATGGAATGCAAAGGCTGGAAGAGTTCCTCTTGGAACACCTTCCAGAATTTCGGCGGCAGTGGGTCCAACGGGGAACCCGATGACACAGTTAGTGCCAATTTGCAAAACTCCTCATAGGACGGACTGGGGAAGCAACAGAGCTGGGGTCGACTGGAGTGATCCACCCCGGCTTCCATACTGGGGGGGCAGCAGCTCGACTGGAGTCGACTAAGCGCAGGGTCCGGAGCTCCCGGACCAAGCCAATTCTTATACTGGGAAGGAAACAAGCTTCCGGGGACCGGTTTCTGCCATTTCAGGCGTCGTCGGCCCGGCTTGCTTGAATCCTGATGGTGCAATGAGCAAGGGACTCACATCTGAGTATACCCTTCCACGCTTATGGTGGACAAAATGATTCAGAAAAGGGGGTGGTGATGAACAGAGTGCCTGAATTAAGCAGACCACTCTTACCCAGTCCATAGATCAGGGCTTGATCCATCACCGTTTTTTAGCTCACTGCACCATCCCAGCTCAGAACTTGGCTATATGCAAATTAGTCTGTTCCTGTCCCAGTGCATGATGGGAACAGGGCAAACCAAACTACCAAGCCAATTCTTATACTGGGAAGGAAACAAGCTTCCGGGGACCGGTTTCTGCCATTTCAGGCGTCGTCGGCCCGGCTTGCTTGAATCCTGAGGGTGCAATGAGCAAGGGACTCACATCTGAGTATACCCTTCCACGCTTATGGTGGACAAAATGATTCAGAAAAGGGGGTGGTGATGAACAGAGTGCCTGAATTAAGCAGACCACTCTTACCCAGTCCAAAGATCAGGGCTTGATCCATCACCGTTTTTTAGCTCACTGCACCATCCCAGCTCAGAACTTGGCTATATGCAAATTAGTCTGTTCCTGTCCCAGTGCATGATGGGAACAGGGCAAACCAAACTACCAAGCCAATTCTTATACTGGGAAGGAAACAAGCTTCCGGGGACCGGTTTCTGCCATTTCAGGCGTCGTCGGCCCGGCTTGCTTGAATCCTGATGGTGCAATGAGCAAGGGACTCACATCTGAGTATACCCTTCCACGCTTATGGTGGACAAAATGATTCAGAAAAGGGGGTGGTGATGAACAGAGTGCCTGAATTAAGCAGACCACTCTTACCCAGTCCAAAGATCAGGGCTTGATCCATCACCGTTTTTTAGCTCACTGCACCATCCCAGCTCAGAACTTGGCTATATGCAAATTAGTCTGTTCCTGTCCCAGTGCATGATGGGAACAGGGCAAACCAAACTACCAAGCCAATTCTTATACTGGGAAGGAAACAAGCTTCCGGGGACCGGTTTCTGCCATTTCAGGCGTCGTCGGCCCGGCTTGCTTGAATCCTGATGGTGCAATGAGCAAGGGACTCACATCTGAGTATACCCTTCCACGCTTATGGTGGACAAAATGATTCAGAAAAGGGGGTGGTGATGAACAGAGTGCCTGAATTAAGCAGACCACTCTTACCCAGTCCAAAGATCAGGGCTTGATCCATCACCGTTTTTTAGCTCACTGCACCATCCCAGCTCAGAACTTGGCTATATGCAAATTAGTCTGTTCCTGTCCCAGTGCATGATGGGAACAGGGCAAACCAAACTACCAAGCCAATTCTTATACTGGGAAGGAAACAAGCTTCCGGGGACCGGTTTCTGTCATTTCAGGCGTCGTCGGCCCGGCTTGCTTGAATCCTGATGGTGCAATGAGCAAGGGACTCACATCTGAGTATACCCTTCCACGCTTATGGTGGACAAAATTATTCAGAAAAGGGGGTGGTGATGAACAGAGTGCCTGAATTAAGCAGACCACTCTTACCCCCCCCCCCATTCATCACCACCCCCTTTTCTGAATCGTTTTTGGCCACTATAGGTGTGGCAGGGTATACTCAGACATGAGTCCCTTGCTCACTGCTCCATCAGGATTCAAGCAAGCCGGGCCGACGACGGCTGAAATGCCAGAAACCGGTCCCCGGAAGCTTGTCTCCTTTCTGGTGAAGAATTGGCTTGGTAGTTTGGTCTGCCCTGTTCCCACGATGCACTGGGCCAGGGACAGACTAATTTGCATATAGCCGGGTTCTGAGCTGGGATGGGGCAGTGAGCTAAATAACGGTGATGGATCAAGCCCTGATCTTTGGACTGGGTAAGAGTGGTCTGCTTAATTCAGACACTCTGTTCATCACCACCCCCTTTTCGTTCATCACCACCCCCTTTTCTGAATTGAGATTTATTAGGGGCCTGGTGCAAGGTGGATTCCAAGTAGGCTGCTTTCGCACATTTAATCTGTGCTTTATATTCCTGGAGAGACTGTCTGAAGGAGGCCTTCGCTATATCCGAATAGTCCTTCCTCCAGGCTCTCTCAGCTCGTCTACAGCACAGCTTCAGCTGCCGCAGATCATTCGTATACCAAAGGCACGCCCGATTCAATCTTTCCCTGGACCTCCGAAGGGGGGCCACCTTATCCAAAGAGTGCGAGATATGCCGGCACATCAAAGTGTAACTCTCCTCCACATTATCCCCCAGGATAAACTTCCCTGGTAATAAAGTAGGCAGAACTGAAGATTTGAACAGTCGTGACCAAGGTCTGCCCATTTTAGCACGTATGGAACCGGAGGCCGCCGAAGAATTAGTGTCCAGACACAAGGAGAAGGCAACTAAAGCGTGATCCGTCCAATACTGGCAAAGGATATCGTTCACCGTCACATGTTGTGCGTCGGCAAACACTAAATCCAGGACATGGCCCTGTCGGTGCGTAGCCGAAAGGACGAGTTGCTGCAACTGAATATCGTTACATGCTTGGCACAAGGTGTTAAAGGCACTGTCCTGCGGTCCGCCCGGCCACAAATTAAAGTCCCCAAGGACCAGCAGCCGAGCATGAGTATTAGAGAGATCATGCAGCAGATCGATAAGATCAGGTAGGGTAGGGGCGTTGCCCGGCGGTCAATAGCACAAGACACCAGAGCATAGAGTCCCCTCATGTCCTTTAAAAGAGAACCCCATCAGCTCGAAGCCCGGTACCTCTCTGATCTTGAGCTGAGATAGAGCTAGCGTCTCCCTGTATATAAATCCAATTCCACCGCCCCTGTTCAATAGACGAGGAATATGGTTGATTTTAAATCCCGGAGGACAGGCCAAACCTAATTCAACCTCACAGTCCGCCCGAGCCCAGGTTTCCGTTAGGAACAGCACGTCAAGCCTCATTGACTCAATAAGAAAGGCGATCTCCGTGTGGTGCCTACAGAGCGACCGAACGTTAAGCAAACCGCAGGAGAGCTTTCTGAGTGTAGGCGGACAGCTGGCCTGCTGACTAGGGGGCAACTGAGGCGCTCTCAAAGCTAGTAAGTCAGTTCGAGAATAGACTCTACGGGAAAAGCACGAAGTGCCAGAGGAGTGTTTGATTAGTTCAGATGCTCCGTCCATCACCACCCCCTTTTGTACCGCTTTGGCCGCCATAAGTGTGGCAGGGTATGCTCAGACGTGAGTCCCTTGCTCACTTTGCCACTGGATTCAAGCAAGCCGGGCTGAAGACGGCTGGAATGCCAGAAACCGGTCCTCGGAAGCTTGTTTCCGGTCCAGGGAAGGCATGGCTTGGCAGTTCGGGCTGGACTGTTCACATGAGGCACAGGGTCAGACTGATTTGCATATAGCCATGTCTGAACTGGGGTGGCAGAGTGGGCTAAAGAACGGTGATGGATCAAACCCAGATCTTTTGACTGGGTGTGAGTGTTTGAGTAGTTCAGATGCTCCGTCCATCACCACCCCCTTTTGTACCGCTTTGGCCGCCATAAGTGTGGCAGGGTATGCTCAGACGTGAGTCCCTTGCTCACTTTGGCACTGGATTCAAGCAAGCTGGGCTGAAGACGGCGGAAGCTTGTTTCCGGTCCAGGGAAGGCATGGCTTGGCAGTTCGGGCTGGACTGTTCCCATGAGGCACAGGGTCAGACTGATTTGCATATAGCCATGTCTGAACTGGGGTGGCAGAGTGGGCTAAAGAACGGTGATGGATCAAACCCAGATCTTTTGACTGGGTGTGAGTGTTTGATTAGTTCAGATGCTCCGTCTATCACCACCCCCTTTTGTACCGCTTTGGCCACCATAAGTGTGGCAGGGTATGCTCAGACGTGAGTCCCTTGCTCACTTTGCCACTGGATTCAAGCAAACCGGGCTGAAGACGGCTGTAATGCCAGAAACCGGTCCTCGGAAGCTTGTTTCCGGTCCAGGGAAGGAATGGCTTGGCAGTTCGGGCTGGACTGTTCCCATGAGGCACAGGGTCAGACTGATTTGCATATAGCCATGTCTGAACTGGGGTGGCAGAGTGGGCTAAAGAACGGTGATGGATCAAACCCAGATCTTTTGACTGGGTGTGAGTGTTTGATTAGTTCAGATGCTCCGTCCATCACCACCCCCTTTTGTACCGCTTTGGCCGCCATAAGTGTGGCAGGGTATGCTCAGACGTGAGTCCCTTGCTCACTTTGCCACTGGATTCAAGCAAGCCGGGCTGAAGACGGCTGGAATGCCAGAAACCGGTCCTCGGAAGCTTGTTTCCGGTCCAGGGAAGGCATGGCTTGGCAGTTCGGGCTGGACTGTTCACATGAGGCACAGGGTCAGACTGATTTGCATATAGCCATGTCTGAACTGGGGTGGCAGAGTGGGCTAAAGAACGGTGATGGATCAAACCCAGATCTTTTGACTGGGTGTGAGTGTTTGAGTAGTTCAGATGCTCCATCCATTACCACCCCCTTTTGTACCGCTTTGGCCGCCATAAGTGTGGCAGGGTATGCTCAGACGTGAGTCCCTTGCTCACTTTGCCACTGGATTCAAGCAAGCTGGGCTGAAGACGGCGGAAGCTTGTTTCCGGTCCAGGGAAGGCATGGCTTGGCAGTTCGGGCTGGACTGTTCCCATGAGGCACAGGGTTTGACTGATTTGCATATAGCCATGTCTGAACTGGGGTGGCAGAGTGGGCTAAAGAACGGTGATGGATCAAACCCAGATCTTTTGACTGGGTGTGAGTGTTTGATTAGTTCAGATGCTCTGTCTATCACCACCCCCTTTTGTACCGCTTTGGCCACCATAAGTGTGGCAGGGTATGCTCAGACGTGAGTCCCTTGCTCACTTTGCCACTGGATTCAAGCAAACCGGGCTGAAGACGGCTGTAATGCCAGAAACCGGTCCTCGGAAGCTTGTTTCCGGTCCAGGGAAGGCATGGCTTGGCAGTTCGGGCTGGACTGTTCCCATGAGGCACAGGGTCAGACTGATTTGCATATAGCCATGTCTGAACTGGGGTGGCAGAGTGGGCTAAAGAACGGTGAAGGATCAAACCCAGATCTTTTGACTGGGTGTGAGTGTTTGATTGGTTCAGATGCTCCGTCCATCACCACCCCCTTTTGTATTGCTTTGCTTAAGGCAGAGACAATTGTAGTGTGTCCTCAGATTCTGTTAACTGTGACAAAATAGCATTCATCGATCTTTGTGTCAACAACTGCCTTCAATCTATACTGCGGAAAGAAGGGTTCACAACCTGAATTCAGCTTTGGAACTAAAATTATCTTCAATATCTTCAATGCGTTTTGACCCTAATGAGAAGGAAAAACATAAACGCCTTTTGAAAGAGTATAAATCGGCGGTTATAGAAAAAAAAGGCCCATTTTTCCAATCTGACGGCCTCCCTCAATTCCCCTAGGGAATTGTTCAAGATTGTTGATTCCCTTTCCAATCTCCAAACGCCGGATCCTATAATAGGTTCTCAAGAGCTGTGTGACAATATCTCTACCTTCTTCCACATGAAAATTGTGGATATTTACACCGCTCTTGAATCTCTTAACCGCGGGTTGGGACCCCCTCTCTCCCCTGCTTCTTCCACCGTCGAATACCAGGTGAATGACCCCAGCAGGAGCCTGATTAACTTCCCTCTCCTCACCTCTGAACAACTAAACCTGCTCCTCGACAAAATAAAAAATGGATCCGCCTTGGATCCCTGTCCTCTTTAGATCTTGAAGGATTGCAGGGAGGTATTATTGCCTTCTCTGTTAGAGGTGATGAACTCGGCAATTACTGAAGGCATTTTTCCATACTCCTGGTAAATGGCGGTCGTCAAGCCGCTTCTGAAGAAGCCCTCACTGGACCCTGGAGTTTTGAAGAATCTCCGCCCTATATCGCTGCTGCCCGCTCCAGCGAAGATGCTTGAGGCATATCTTAATCAACACCTGAGCGCTTTTCTGGACGCCTCTAGCCTGCTGCATCCTTCCCAGCACGGCTTCCGAAGGGCCCACAGCACTGAGTCCGCCCTTACGGTGGTCGTCAATAACATTCGTTTGAAAGTCGACAGGGGCCAGACTACCCTTCTGGTCCTGCTTGACTTGACAGCTGCCTTCGATACCCTGTCTCCCTCTGTCTTGGTAACTCGCCTTAGGGAGATGGGAGTTGAGGGCCCAGCTCTGAGCCTCTTGTCCTCTTTTCTTAATCAAAGAGAACAGGAGGTCAAGGTGGGTGAGTTTTTCTCTTCCGCTAAACCTGTGCAGTGTGGGGTCCCTCAGGGTTCCTCTTTGAGCCCCACACTTTTTAATATCTATGTGGCCCCACTTGCCAGGTTGGTTAGATCTTTCGGGCTGGAAGTGCTGTCCTACGCTGACGATACCCAGATTATGGTCTCCCTCTCCCAAGCAGTGAGTATCTCCGCACTTAACTTCAGGAACTGTATGGAGGCAGTCTCTCAGTGGATGATCCTCAACTTCCTGAAGTTAAACGATGAGAAAACCGATGTTCTGATATTTGGGGGCAATCAGGAAATTTGGTCAAGTGACTGGTGGCCTTTGTCCCTTGGTGCTTGTCCTCAGCCTTCGCAATCTGCCTGTAACCTGGGTGTGCTGATAGACTCCACGCTCTCCTTTGACCTTCAGGTCAGTAGGACGGTTTCCACCTGCTGTGGTGTCATCAGGATTTTGAGAAAGATCGCACACTAACTCTCCCCAGAAGTTCAAAAGCAGGTTACTATGGCTCTTGTCTCCTCGAGACTAGATTATTGTAATGCGCTTTACTCAGTCACCAATAAAAAGCTTATTCAGCGCCTTCAGATAGTGCAGAATGTGGCCGCTAGGCTTGTCCTTGACGTCCCTAGATTCTCCTCAGCCTCTCTAGCCAGGAAGAACTTACATTGGCTACCTATCCAGGCTAGGATCTCCTTTAAGATCCTATGCCTTACCCATGGGGCTTTGTATGGCACAAGCCCAGAAGGCATAAGGTCCCTTTTGTCCTCATATTCCCCTACCAGAGCTCTCCGCTCCTCTAATAAAAAGCTTTTGTCTATTCCCCGGGCCTTCAAAGCCAGGTGGGGTGGGAGGGCCTTTTCCTCCCTTGCTCCGAGGTTGTGGAATGCTCTTCCTCCCGAATTAAAAGGACAATCCTCCTTTCTGCTTTTTTGTAAAGCACTAAAAACATTAGTCTTCACAGAGGCCTATCGGTAATCATGTCCTCGGCCCCTACTACTAGTAATACCATCATTTAGGCGCCTTGATGCCCTTGGGCTAAGTTGCGCGTTATAAGATGCCACTCACTCACTAACTCAATATCTGTCCTGACAACAGCCTTCAATATATTCTGCGGTCAGAAAAAATCAAAACTTCATAGCAAGAGCTCCACTACTACAGAAAACATTGAATTCAGCCTTGCTTTATTTAAGGTAGAGACTAATGGATTTTATGTCTTCCGATTTTGTAAAAAATGTCACAAATAGCATTCATCTATAACTGTTCACTAGAGCTTTCAATCTACACTGCGGACAGCTCGGTTCACAACTTCAATTCAGCTTTCCTTCTACATTAAGGATAGCATTGTATTCAGCCTTGCTTTCCTTAAGGCAGAGACAATTATTCTGTGTCTTCAAATTCTGTTAACTGTGACAAAATAGCATTCATCAATCTTTGTGTCAACAACTACCTTCAATCTACACTGCGCACAGCTGCGTTCACAACTTGAATTCAGCTTTTTTTCTACATTAAGGACAGTATTGTATTCAGCCTTGCTTTCCTTAAGGCAGAGACAATTATACTGTGTCCGCAGATACTGTTAACTTTGACAAGATAGCATTCATCAATCTTTCTGTCAACAACTGCCTTCAATCTACACTGCGGACAGCTGCGTTCACAACTTGAATTCAGCTTTCCTTCTACATTAAGGACAGCATTGTATTCAGCCTTGCTTTCTTTAAGGCAGAGACAATTATACTGTGTTCTCAATTTACACTGCGGACAACTGCGTTCACAACTTGAATTCAGCTTTCCTTCTACATTAAGGACAGCATTGTATTCAGCCTTGCTTTCCTTAAGGCAGAGACAATTATACTGTGTCCTCAGATTCTGTTATCTGTGACAAAATAACATTCATCGATCTTTGTGTCAGCAACTGCCTTCAATCTACACTGCAGACAGCTGTGTTTGCAACTTCAATTCAGCTTTCCTTCTACATTGAGGACAGCATTGTATTCAGACTTGCTTTCCTTAAGGCAGAGACAATTCTACTGTGTCCTTAGATTCTGTTATCTGTGACTAAATAGCATTCATCGATCTTTGTGTCAACAACTGCCTTCAATCTACACTGCGGACAGCTGCGTTCACAACTTGAATTCAGCTTTCCTTCTACATTAAGGACAGCATTGTTTTTTTTTTTTTTTTTTGCAGAGTTTTATATAGAGCGAACTAGACCCGAACCGAATCAGGTATCAGAGCGCTTTACATATCACCAGTTACGTTACATGAGGACACACATTCATTTTAGGCACGGGGAGATTAAGTGATTTGCCCAGAATCACAGGAGGTGCCTGTTTTCCTTAAGGCAAAGACAATTATACTGTGTCCTCAGATTCTGTTATCTTTGACTAAATAGCATTCTTCAATCTTTGTGTCAACAACTGCCTTCAATCTACACTGCGGACAGCTGGATTCACAACTTGAATTCAGCTTTCCTTCTACATTAAGGACAGCATTACATTCAACATTGTTTTCCTTAACTCAGATACAATTCTACTCTGTCCCCAGATTCTGTTAACTGTACAAAATAACATTATTCATCAATGTTTGTGTCAATTAGTACCTTCGATGCACATTACGGACAGCAGGGTTCACAACTTCAATTCAGTTTTGCATGTAAATCTCTCTTCATTATGTGTGCTGAGAAAAGCCTTCAATCAATTCTGTGCTCAGTAGAGTTCACAACTAGATACCAAGACCGCCAGCACTACCGAAAACATTCAATACAATCTTGATTTTCTTAAACTTTAAACACTAGAAAATTCAGCCTTCATTTATTTAATGCAGACACAATTCTACTATGTGTTCACATTTTTTTAATAACTGCATATTATAAGAAAACGAAAACTATTCAAAATCTACTTCAGAAGGCTTTTGAATTGAATTTTTTAAAATTTGTTTTAGTAATCAATACAATTCAATCACTAGATAAACCAATCCCTTTAATGAAGGCCAAAAGTAAGTGCAAAAAAAGAGAAACTAACAGAAGTAATTTTTCAGAGTTGTTTTGGGTGAATGGAACCATAGTTCAAGTTCTGAACCTTTTTTTCATGATAAGAGTTATTTTCAAAGTCACGATTTGTTGCATGCAGATAACACTAGTAGTCGTGCCTATGAGGTTAGAAATGGTTGTGCTATTGTGAAAGAGAAAATTGTTCCTACAAATGCAAAAGAAGTGTTAGCTGAGGAACTTTTAGGGAGACGTCCTAAAACTCCAGTGAACACTTGCAATTGTAGTAGTATTTATACTGTAAGTCAAGAATCTATTAATTTTTTTAAGCAATTTCTAACATAACTATATTAAGAAAAGTGTTAAACAAAAGATTAAGATGAGGCAAGGACTAAACTCTTGCAGAGTGAGAGAAAATACTGGTTTCAAAGGTCATTCCCAGGCTTGTTTTTCTAAAAAAGTATGGCGAAGTGTTTTTCACAAATTCAGAATGTTACCAGTTCACATCATACTCAAATCAGGAAATTAGTCAGAACATTGTATTACACAAAAATTCCAGCATCTATGTTAAAAAAACGTTGAACAGTACTCTTTTCCGTGCATCTGTATCAGATGTAACAAATGTCTCTGGTGAAATTCAGCTTAGTTACTTTGGTCCTCAGGAAGACAGTGCAGAAACTGAGATATTAATAGAAGAAAATGTACAACAGAATGTACAATGTTCTACTGTAGAAAAATTTTAACAACATATTACAAAGTTTAAGGTGATTTCACTTGAAACACCAAATTATTCTTCTATTTGTTTTCAACATACTCATTATAAAAATCAAACCAGGACAGTTCATAAGTATTTAACAAGTAAAAAAGAGAATAAGAATGAGTGGAAGCATTTTGCAACCTATTTGTTGGTAGAGAATTGATTTGATTTGGATTCTGATCAGCGTATTTCTAAATATTTTTATAACAGATTAGATAGGAACAAAATGCCTGCTTGAGCTGTGCATCATAATCTTGAGTTCGTAATTATTCCTTCTGAACTGATGGATTTAAATACCTATGAGTCTATTCTTATTAAATGTGTGCAACCATTTCAGGCTATTGTTAGTATGGAGCCTATGACGGGAAAATTGCCTCCTTCTAATTTACTAACACCATTAAAGAGAAGAGTTCTATATTTGCCTGCAGATTTTTTTTTTAAACAACTGAAACCATTGGTGTAGAAAATGTAGAAGATGAGCCTCCAAAGAAGAAGAAAAAAGCTCTAATTTGCAACTTATTTACTATCCCTGAAGGGCAAAAAAAAAGATTAATGCTCCGTTAGTAACCTGTAAAATTTGCCAAACAACTCTTTAAAGGAGTCATCCATTCAAAAAATACTCCTTTGGGGCTATCCTAGCGAGTTTTTTAAGAAATTCCATGTTCAGCTTGGATCTTATTATCGCCGGGCGCTGGAAGCGGCGCGTACCAGGGGGGTGTTGCCCCCAGACTGGCGGCATGCCGAAATAGTGGTCTTCCTGAAGCCGGGCAGACCCCCAGACAGTCATGACTCATATAGGCCCATCTCCTTGATCAATGTGGAGGCCAAGATTCTGGCCAAGGCCCTGGCGAACCGCCTAGCTCCTCTTATCACCGACCTGGTCCATCCTGATCAGGCAGGTTTCATGCCACACAGGGCGACGCGACATAACATCCGTCGCGCTCAGGCGGCGATTGACGCGGCTGAGACTCTGGGGGACCAGGCGGCGCTGTTGCTGGCCGACATTAACAAGGCCTTTGACTCTGTCAGCTGGTCGTACCTGTTTGCCTTGCTGCGCGGCCTTAACTTGGGCCCGGTCTTTCTGTCATACGTCCGGCTCCTCTACACCGACATCACGGCCTCGGTGCGGGTCGCCGGGGCTGTGTCCGAAACGTTCCATATCGGCCGTGGGACCAGACAGGGTTGCCCTCTTTCCCCCTACCTGTTCGCACTGGCCATGGAGCCCCTAGCTGCCAGAGTGCGCCAGGATGCGCTGATACAGGGCTTTCAATGGACTGCCACTCTGTCTGACAAAATAGCCCTGTATGCGGATGACGTCCTCTTTTTTCTTACCGACTTGCAGCGCTCGGGCCCGCGTGTCCTGGAGGTGATGCAACAATTTGGGGAGGCCTCGGGCCTCTATCTGAACCTTCATAAATCCACGTTGTGGGTGCTGGGAGGGGGCGCCTTGGCGGACCCCTGGGCCTCGGGGCTGCGGGTGGCTACGGCCGGGCTGAAATATCTCGGCGTGTTTCTATCGGCCTCGGCAGCCACTGCTTGGGATCATAATCTCATACCAGTCTGGGAGAAAGTACAGTCGGACGTTAAGACTTGGTCTCGGATGCCCCTGTCCATCTTTGGCCGCTCTGCCATTTTTAAAATGGTGGCGCTACCACGCCTCTTGTATCAGCTGCAGAACCACCCATATCCCGTCCCACCTCAGTGGTTTCGACAGGTCAATTCTCTGCTGGGCCGCTTCCTGTGGGCCGGAGGGGCCGCCAGGGTTGCGTTACGTACGTGCTTTTTGTCCACCTACGGTGGGGGCTTGGCCACGTCGGATCTGCAGTCCTACTATCAAGCCGCACACCTCCTCATCCTAAACGACTGGTGGTATAGCAATGGCGAAGACCCAGCCTACGCCCTGGAACGTGCCTTGATGGGCGACAACTCGCTCCACACCATCCTCTATTCACCCCGGTTGCGTCGATCTCTACCGAGGGTTACACAACTTGTCTTTGCGGTGTGGCGGCAGGCCCTGCGACGCATGGGCTGGTGGGGCAGACTAACCGCGGAGACGCCCTTGTGGCGTAACGGCTTGCTACCGGAACTGTCTAAGCTATCAGGTTTTGATGGCTGGGACGCAATCGGTATTTCACAATTGGGCCAAGTGATGTCTGGCACAGCCCTCAAATCCTTTCAGGCCCTTAGCGCCGAGTTTGACATGCCCCAATCTCAATTTTTTCGATATTTGCAATTCCGGCATGCGCTGCTGCCCAGTCTCACCGGCATTGAATCCCTTCCTGACTTCAGCCCGATTGAAGCTAAGGTATTCATGGGCGATCTGGGTGACAAAAAAGTTTCACGCATTTACCAGACAATGGTCATCCACTGCTCCTCCACCCTCCTTCCACTGAAGGCGGCCTGGGAGGTAGACGTGGGTCAACTGGATGAGGATGATTGGCGTGAGGCCTTGGAATCCCCAAGGGGTGCGGCCATTGCCGTCCGATTCCGTTTAATCCAATTCAAAATCCTGCACAGAGCCTACTATACCCGCGAGCGTTTGTGGAAGGCGGGACTGATAGAGTCCCCAGACTGTCTGAGATGCGGGCTGGAGAGGGGTACGTTGATCCACACGTTGTGGTCGTGTCCTAGATTGGTTGGCTTCTGGAGAGGTGTATGGGACTGCTTGTCGGAAGTGTTGGGATGGACCCTCCCTCGTACCCACCGTCTGGGGCTGCTACATATTCTAGAGGGGGTTGGTGGCAATGTGTACAAGAGACACCTGCTCCTCCTGGGGCTGGTGGTGGCCAAGAGAGACCTAGCCCGGGTATGGAAGGATGTGAGACCCCCCCCCCCCTGTGTGCGTGGAAGGCTGGCATGGACTTCTGCATGGGTCTGGAACGACCGATCTTTGAGGCCCGAGGGTGCCCCCGTAAGCACTTTAAGATATGGAAGAGATGGGCGGACTACAGGGACCTGTTGCTAGACCCCCCAGTGGAACCAGAGGAAGATCTTTAACTCCCTGTGGCCGGACGGCCCCGTTTCCCCCCCCCCACACACAAACTTACTACTTTGAGAATTTTCATCGACACCGTCCATACACACATGCATAGGGTTAGGGTGGGATCCAGGGGAGGGATCCGGGAGTTGGGGATGGGTAGATAATTTAGTGTTAAAGACAGAGATGATCGTTTCTTATGACCTTGTGCTGCAATGATTATTGACTGAATACTCAATTCTATTTTCTTGATTGTATCGGAATGTCTGATGGTGCCTTCCCGATTGTGGGGGTCCATCTTATTACATGTGCTCATCTTTGTCAATAAACTTGTTGTGAAAAAAAAAAAATACTCCTTTGGTACACCAACTATGATGCGACATATCAAGAACTTGCACCCCAATAACTTTGCTCGACCTCTAACACGGACGTTACAGAAAAACCCACGTTCTGCTGCACCAAGCACATCGATTGCTGCAGCAGCATATTCAGCATGCAATCCACACCCACAAATTGATCCTCATTTCGGTGAAATTAACATTCTATGTATTTATTGTGATGAACTTTTGTCTTACGGGGAACAGTCTATCAACCTAATAAAATGCAGGGAGCAGGAGCATCGCTATGCTCAACATTACTTTTTTTGACATCATCTTGTAATTGGTACCAACTACCCCAGCCGAAAGCAGTGCTTAATTTGCACAATTTCTGCCTTTCTTGACTGGAATTATCAATTATTCTTCAATTTCATATTCTAATTGAACCGCAAAACCCTTTATTGAACCTTTTTGTCATAGCTAATACTCCAGGCGAAGGTTAATGCTCCAAAAGTAATCTGGAAAATTTACCAAACAACTCTTTCAAAGGGTAATCCATCCAAAAAAGACTTCTTTCACACAGAAAATATAGTGCGACACGTGAAGAACTTGCACCACAAGAACTTTGCTTGAGTTGCAACACAAAAATTGCAGGGCAACTTACCTGCTGCTGCACCCAGCACATAAACTGCTACAACAGCATCGTCGGCAAGCAGTCCATACTCGCATATTAATCTTGATTTTAGTAAACTTACATTTCTATACATTTATTGCGATGCACTTTTCTGTTACGTGAAACAGTCTATCAACTTCATAAAAAACAGAAACATATCTGTCCTCAACATTACTCATTAGACATTTATCAACCTTTATTGTTGTAACTACTCCCACCAAAAGCAGTTGGAAATATGCACACTTGCTGCCTTTTTTGACTGGGGTTATAAAGGATTCTTCTTCTAATACGAATTCAAAGTACACACCCTTTATTCAGCCTTCTTTTTAACTACTTCCCGTAAATTGCAGTGCGTAATTTCCACACTTCCATCCTTTCTTCCGACGCACAGTCTGTAATGAGCTTGGTATCCAAATATCTACCTCCATGATAACACAATGCTTACTTTGCGCATCTTCAACATTTCTAACTGTTTACCTTATTCATCTTCCAATCAATGAACACATCATCCACATGTACACACACTTACTTGCTGTCTTTTCTTGGCTGGGGTTACCATTATTCTTGAATTTCATATTCTGATTCAAACTCATGACCCTTTATCAAGCCTTTTTGTTATAGCTACTACCCCAACCGAAGACAGTGGGAAATTTGCACACTTGCTGCCTTTCTTGGCTGCGGTTATCAATTATTCTTCTTGTAATACAAATTCGAAGAACAGGCCCTTTATTGAGCCTCCTTGAAACTATTACTCGTGAATGGCAGTGGATAATTTGCACACTTGCGTCCTTTCTTACATCCTTTCTACCGCACAGTGTGTGTTCTTTGTGCACTTCCATTGCTTGCTTAGATATGATACCCATTTGTCAGGCTCCCACTGCGGAATCCAACACACAGTCTGTGTAATGGACTTGAAATCCAAACATCCACTTCCCTGACAAGACAGTGAGTACTTTGCGCATCTGCAGCCTTTCTTATTTTTCACCTTTTTTATAACCCCAGAAAGGGGCCAATATTGTTATTTTTCAACACTACCACCCAGTGTCGGGAGTGTGTACTTTATGCACTTCCTTGCTTACTGACATGTGGAAGCAGTTTCTCAAAACTCTCACTGCGGAATGCAACTCCCACTCTAGGTAATGGACTGGAAATCCAAACAACCACTTCCCTGACACGGCAGTAGGTATTGTGCGGGTCTGCTGCCTTTGTTATTTTTCACCTTATTCATCTTCCACTCAATCAACACATCATCCACACACCTACTTACTGCCTTTTTGACAGGGGTTATCAATTATTGTTCAATTTCATATGCCTATTCAAAATGTAGACCCTTTATCAAGCCTTTTTGTTGTAGCTACTAACGGCCGAAAGCACTGAGAAATTTGCACACTTGCTGCCTTTCTTGGTTGGGGTTATCAATTATTCTTCTTGTAATACAAATCCAAAGTACAGGCCCTTTATTGAGCCTTCTTGGTAACTATTACTCGTGAATGGCAGTGGGTAATTCGCACACTTCCTGCCGTTCGTGTATAATAAAAAGCTTAATAAAAGTCTACCAATATTAAAAAAAGCCAGTATATTCTATGGTTATCAAATCTTCTGTTTGTTATTCTAATTCAAAGTACAGGCCTTTTATTGAGCCTTCTTGGTAACTACTACCCGTGAATGGCAGTGGGTAATTTGCACCCTTGCAGCTTTTCTTATTTTTTACATTATTCATCTTCCACTCAATCAACACACCATCTACACGTGCACACACACCTACTTCCTGCCTTTCTTGGCTATGGTTATCAACTATTCTATTTCATATTCGTATTCAAACTGTAGGCCCTTTATCGAGCCTTTTTGTTGTAACAACTACCCCAGCCGAAGGCAGTAAGAAATTTGCACACTTACTGCCTTTCTAGAAGTGTTTTTATGTTTCCTGGAAGTGTAAGGAAACAGACTGGGCAATTAAAGGTATAAAAGACAAATTTGCCGGTGCATGAAAAACTGCATACATAGCCTATAGGGGTTTCAAGCAGTCCATGACCTAAGGCCAACTTTGCAACATGAGTACTTCAGTACTAGCTGAATGATTACAATTCTGCAACAAGAATGTCTCAAACCACTTTAATAAATGTATTCTTAACATCTAATAACTTAATAGAGCTTCTGAAATAATTTCATCATGCATTTCATATTCCTGATTATCAATTTCAAAACTCATATGATCATACTCGATGTCATCTAATGCTTCCAGAAAATCAACAGTTTAGTCTAGGAAATCACAGCTAATATTTGCAGCATTTATATCTTCCTCTTCATTCTCGCTACTTGTAAAAAGTATGTTCAGCTCTTCTATGACACTGTTACTAATTTCGAAACTGTCTTCCAAATTGTTTTGTTGATTTTCCATACTGAATTTCTTATGTTGTAGGTCCTTGTACAAAAACCTAAACACTTCATTTTATCTTTACTGTAATATCAGCATATGTGGTGATTGATATGAATTATATTAAATATTCATCTTGCAAATAAAGCAACAATATTTTGTACATGAGTGTAACTGTCTTCCAAATTGTTTTGTTGATTTTCCATACTGAATTTCTCATGTTGTAGCTCCTTGTACAAAAACATAAACACTTCATTTTATCTTTACTGTAATATCAGCATATGTGGTGATTCATATGAATTATATTAGATATTTATCTTGCAAATAAAGCAACAATATTTTGTACATGAGTGTATTTTATTTTGAAAACATTTGAAAAATAAATACAAAAAATAGTGTCACTCTTCATTGTGTCAAGTGCTTTATTTATTTATCCTACCTACTGTGTTGCAATCTTAAAACAGTGACAACACCAGTGCCATGCTTTGACTCACCCCATTACGTTGTCAATTAGGGTGGAGGGAAGCAAAGAAAAGGAGTAAAGTACATGTCTACAGATGTACTGCTATATTCAAAACACTGGATACAGCACTAAATTAAAAACCTCAGATTAAAACAAAACATACACAAAAGAAGGCTGAGCAAAAGATACACAAAATAAAGCTACACAAACAGGACACCGAATCTTGAACACAAACTGGTAAGTAAGCAAAAAACGAAAAAGCTAAAAACACTGCAACGGTCGCTACGCTGTGGAACTCATTCTTAGCACAGGTAGAAACATACTATAAATAAAACGGAATTCAAATAAAGAAAAAGTAAAAAACATACATGGATGACAAAGTCACTAGAGGAAGACTCTGTTCCCCAACATAAAAAAAAAGATTTTACAGAAATTAAATGTACGAATGTTTAAGGAGCTGCAAATGAACTCATTCCCCGGGACTCAAAAAATATCATTAGGGACCGTGTGGGGAACACCAATACCCCCACGGTCCCAGCCAGCTCCCAGCGTCCTTCGAGAGCCGGCATTGCTTTGTCAGGGAGAGCAGTTTATATACTGCTCTCTCTAACGAAAAGCAATCTGCTTTCCTACTTGAGGACACAGCAGCTT
This sequence comes from Lissotriton helveticus, assembly GCF_964261635.1. Classification (NCBI taxonomy): domain Eukaryota; kingdom Metazoa; phylum Chordata; class Amphibia; order Caudata; family Salamandridae; genus Lissotriton; species Lissotriton helveticus. Next base: position 607,391,555 of record NC_136059.1, on the reverse strand, counting down.
AACTTGCTCTTTCTTTCAAATAGGACACCGGATTCCTGTGCTAAAGTGGGAGCCGCGACGCTCCAGCCCTACCATACCAAACAGCAGTGTCCGGGTGTATACACCCCGGCACACTGCAGGAGCCGGCCCTGAGAGATGGTGGTCCTCAGAGCCATCAAGAGCTCCAGGACGGAGACAACACAACCCCCTCCCAACATTAAAAATCCCCGAAAAGTGGTAATCCCCGGGGCTGGGAGGCCCGTGCCGTCACGGACCCCCCCTTTTTAAAATATTACTATATTACTGCCCCAGGAAGGTGGCGGTCCCCGGGGCATGTACGAGGGCCATGACCCCGCCCGCATACTTCATTAAAAGATGGCAGCCAACACTTCCTAGTTTGGAGAGTTGACAGCCAATCAGCATGCAGCTTGTGCTCGTAATTGTACGGATTTCCATACGCGTACGCCGCGATTTCTATTTAAAAAAATAAATAGAATATATAGCCTAAAAATCCATGAACGACCCCCTGAGCAACCCTAGAGGTTCAGGATGTTTCTACCCTGCCCCCTTTCCTTTTTCTCAACTTTGTTTTCCTATTTCCTTATGACTCGGTTCTTGCGACCAACAACATGGCTGCCAACACTTCCTGGTTTGCACTGTTGACAGACAGTTGACAGCCAATCAGCATGCAGCTTGTGCTCGTAATTGTACGGATTTCCGTACGCGTACCCCGCGATTTTCCTATATTTAAAAAAATATATATATATGTAGCCTAAAAATTCATGAACGACCCCCTGAGCAAGCCTAGAGGGACAGGATGTTTCTACCCTGCCCCCTTTCCTTATTTCTCAACTTTGTTTTACTGCTTTCTTGTGACTCAGTTCTAGCGACAAACAAGATGGCTGCCAACACTTCCTGGTTCGGAAAGATGGCAAACAGTTGACAACCAATCAGCATACAGCTCGTGCTCGTAATTGTACAGATTTCCGTACGCGTGTCGTACTCCGTCTGTAGATATCGCTATGATTTTACTTGTAATTTTCTCAAACTACGGAACGGATTTATACCATTTAACAAAAAGCACAACCTACGACCCGAACTCTACCTCTCTGCCAAATGTGGTGTAATTCTGTTCAGCCGTTCGGGCTGTAGCCCTGGCTAAAGGTTCCTATGGAAAATTGCATGGGGAAAACATGTTTTGGGGCCCCCCTTTTTTCTCGGCCCCCACTTGACGAATCACCCCTAAACTTTCAGGGAAGGAGCGGAACTGAGCAGGCCATTTTCTTGGAGACATTCACGAAGATTCGTCCACCAGTGCCAAAGTTATTCCAAATAGAATGTTGTGGATTTCCTATGGAAAGTAGGTCCTAACTATAACTACCTACTGGCGACCGCAAGTAGGTTATATATATATATATATATATATATATATATATATATATATATATATACATATGAAGGCTTTATAGTTTTCTACTAAATACTTACATTTTCTTTGAAAAGGCATGAGTGGTAAAGACATGGTTAAAAATATACATATATTTGTATGTATTTTTATACACACACAAACATATAACTATGTATGTGTGTGTATATTTTTACATATACATATATATAAGTGTAAAACATACATTTATATATACATATATTTATATGTAATAATTAAAAAATAATATATCTTTTTTTACCCTTAACAACCCTCAAACCAAAATCCCATACCCACCCTAAACGCTAATAAAATCCCTTCCCACCCAAAAACCCATACCCATCGTGAATAATACTAAAAATGGCCTTCCACCCAAAAAACCCATACCTACTCCAAAATGTAAGAATTCCCTTGCCACACAAAAACCTATATCCACCCTAAACCCTAAAAAATCCCTTACCACCCAAAAACCCATACCCACTATATATCTATCTATCTATCTATCTATCTATATATATATTCACAAAAAAAACATAGGCTTCACAAACGTCATAGTTAGGAATTAGCATTTAAAAACCTTTGAAATTCACTGAAAAAACCATAGGTTTCACAATCGTTATAGTTAGGAATTAGCATTTAAAAAACATTTCAAATTCACTGAAAAAACCATAGGTTTCACATTTGTTATAGTTAGGAATTAGCATTTAAAAAACCTTTGAAATTCACTGAAAAAACCATAGGTTTCACACCAGTTATAGTTAGCTGAACATTTTACTCATACAAAACCATTGAAATTCCCACGTTATAGTTAGTTGGACTCACTATAACTCGCGCGCCCGCAATCCACTGCTGATGATGTCACATATTACATCATTCATGACATGGTCAGTGACATCACTGATAACATCACTGATGACGTCTCAAATGACATCACTGATGACATCACTGATGACATCTCAAAGTGTTCGAGCATTGGATAACCATCGCTGCCGTTCCCAGCCCTAATTTTGTTTTGTTTTTTGCTCCTGTTGAGCAGTTTCCCATTCCCTGTTTTTGTTTTTGTTCTAAAAAAAAGAAAAAAGAAGGAAAAAAAAGTTATTTTCAGAACTACCTCCAATTTTCATCAAAGCTGTGTTCTTAAAAAAATGAAAAAGAGTAAGTGAAGTGGAGTGCATTGATAAAGGAGAAGAAAATGAGTGAGAAAGCCCAGAAAGGGACGAGAGGAGTAGGGAAGTGAAGTAAGGGGACTGAAAGAAGGTGAGTGTGGGGAAGGAGAGTGAGGAGGAGAGTGAACATGGGGAATGTGGATATGCGAAGAAAATGTAGTAAAGGAACGGGCGTGTGGAAGGGTAAGAAAAGAGCAGTGATGTTTTGGAAAGACTAGAGATACAGACTGGATAAAGACAAGTAAGTGTGAGACCAGGTAAGTAAGGCAGTGAAGAAACAGAGAAAGTGAAGAAAAAAAATAAGAGTAGAAGACTGAAGGCCTCATTTTTGCACCTGCCTCACAGCAGGCGTAACACTGACGCAGGTCCTTTAACATGGGCCTGGCCCCATGTGAAAGGATGCATTGCTGGAGTTGTGTCACTTTTGTAACACACTCCAGCAATGCATCACTTTTGCACTTACAGATACGTCAGAAATACTGACATATCTGTAACTTCTTGCGACAATGTGTCATACATTAAATATGACGCATGAGTAGAAGACTGTAGGTCTCATTTATGAGGCCATGCGTCACTTTTACGCCACCGGTGAATGACTTTTTGTGACGCACCAGTGCTGTAAAAAATGCACCTTGTGGATTCATATTTACAAAGTGACGCTTCTAGGTAGATGTGTCACTTTGTAAACCCCTGCTCCACGTTATACCTACATCAGGTGTAATGTATGCAAAAGGGGCGTATTGACGCAAGAAAGGGTCGTAGAGGTGACGCAGTGAAATCTAAGAGATTTCACTACGTCACTTTTAGGACGCCTTTGTGTCAAAATCTTGTGCCTGTCTCACAGCAGGCGTAAGACTGATGCAGGCCCTTTCACATGGGACTTGCCCCATGTGAAAGGATGCATTGCTGGAGTTGTGTCACTTTTGTGACACACTCCAGCAATGCATCACTTTTGCGCTTACAGATACGTCAGAAATACTGACGTATCTGTAAGTAACTGCGACATAATGCGTCATAAATTAAATATGACGCATGAGTAGAAGACTGAAGGCCTCATTTATGAGGCCATGCGTCACTTTTACGCCACCGATGCGTCACTTTTTGTGACGCACCAGTGCTGTAAAAAATGCACCTTGTTGAGTCATATTTACAAAGTGACGCATCTACGTAGATGCGAGCACTTTGTAAACCCCTGTGCCACATTATACCTACGTCAGGTGTAATGTATGCAAAAGGGGCGTATTGACGCAAGAAAGGGTCGTAGAGGTGACGCAGTGAAATCTATGAGATTTCACTGCGTCACTTTTATGACGCCATTGTGTCAAAATCTTGCGCCTGCCTCACAGCAGGCGTAAGACTGATGCAAGCCCTTCCACATGGGGCTGGCCCCATGTGAAAGGATGCATTGCTGGAGTTGTGTCACTTTTGTGATACACTCCAGCAATGCATCACTTTTGCGTTTACAGATATGTCAGAAATACTGACGTATCTGTAACTACTTGCGACATAACACGTCAAAAATTAAATATGGCGCATGAGTAGAAGACTGAAGGCCTTATTTATGAGGTCACGCGTCACTTTTACGCCACCGATGCGTCACTTTTTGTGACGCACCAGTGCTGTAAAAAATACACCTTGTTGAGTCATATTTACAAAGTGACGCATCTAGGTAGATGCGTCACTTTGTAAACCCCTGTGCTACATTATACCTGCGCCAGCTGTAATGTATGCAAAGGGGGCGTATTGACATAAGGAAGGGTCGTAGAAGTGACGCAGTGACATCTAAGAGATATCACTGCGTCACTTTTATGACGCTGTTGTGTCCAAATCTTGCGCCTGCTTAACAGCAGCCGTAAGACTGACGCAGGCCCTTTCACATAGGACTGGCCCCATGTGAAAGGATGCATTGCTGGAGTTGCATCATTTTTGTGACACATTCCAGCAATGCATCACTTTCCTCTAAACCCTCTACATTCTTTTTTTTACTCTATTTTTTACACTATTTTTCCCTGTGGTGCGCTCAGGGTGCGCGTACCGGAGAGCGCACCCAGCGCTTACCCCGCGAAATTTTTAAAAAAAACAAAACTTTTTTTGCCTGTCAGGGTCCTTCTAGGCCCCCCTCAGAAAACCTAGGGGGTTAGAGGGTGTCTATTCTGCCCCTTTTTAATTATTTCCCCATTTATTTTTCACCTCTTGTGTCTCTGTTCTTCAGAGTCACAAGATGGCGGACTATGCAGACCATTTAGAATGTTTACAGACAGCCAAGAGCCAATTAGCTTTTGAAATTTACAACCAATTAAAATGTTTCTTTGGTTTTGAATTTGTGTGTGATGAAATGTCATTGGTTTTCTACTAATGAGAGGGAAACACAGCCATTTTGTGATAGTACTCTTTGAGGTACATTTGTGAGGAATATTTGGTGTTCTATTTCTGGTGTGAAATTTACACAGTATTATCTCTTCTACTCCTTTCTAAAAGGTGAGTTGTTAATTTGTAAGGGGAATTTAATACTTGATAAGCTAGTTTAATATTGTCTATTACTAAAAACGATAAATTAAAGTGATTTTTTTTCTGCTATTTACAGCAAGAAATTTGAAAAGAATATGAATCTCAATGAGGACACCGTAAATATTAATTTTGAAATTTCTGCAACCTTTGTTGAGGAGAGTTTGATTGAGGTCTCAAATGATCCTATTCATAACACTATCCATGTAGAAGACCTTCTTTTGAGAGAAGATGGAATGGAGGATTTTAATGATAAAACATTGGATGCTGAATTAATGGAATGTTTGGACGATGTTGAGTTCCAGGAGTCATTTATGAACAGTTCTGATGAGGAGATTCCTGATCAATTAATGCTAGAAGTACTTCTAAATTATGAAAATTCTGAAGAATACATTTATATTTATAAATTATAAATTGTTTGAGACATTTTTCTGTTATTGTACTTGAAATTTATGAGATAGTAGTGAAATGATTGTGGTATAAAGTGAGACTTATAGTATAGAGTGCAACATTTCTGTATTACATAGTAAGTTTACTCACAGTTACTTCCCTTCTCCCACTATATTTTCTCCAATGTGCATTTCACATCTCTTTTTTATCTCATGCCTTCTTTCTCTCACTATTTCTCTCTAATGTACACTATCGCCCCCATTTTTGTATTTTCAGAAGACAGTGAATTGTAATACTCCAAACGTGGAGTTCAATATGTGCCATAATATATTTTGCAGAAAAGACCCCAGAATGAAGTACAATTTTGATAATCCAACTATGATTCGGCACGTGCAGAGGAGGCACGCCCAGAACTATGCCCGAAAGAGTGTCAGGGCTCTGGCACGAGAGGCTCCAAGAAATAGTGCCTTTACTTCAACTAGAGGAATAACTGCATCGGTCGGGGGCGACCAGAGCAGCTGATCCCAAATATTCAGCCTGTTTTTAATGAGGCCTCCATCAAATGCAAAAATTGTGATGCCCTAGTTTGTTACGGGGAAAAAAATATTATTATCATTGTTTGAGCATTAGAGAACCACCGCTGCCATCCCCAGTCCTAATTTTAGTGAGAGAGGAAAGGAAAATGAGTGAGGGAGCAAAAAAAGGGACGAGAGGGGAAGGGAAGTGAAGTAGGGGGATTGAAAGAAGGTGAGTGTGTAAGTATAACTAAGTTATAGGGAGTGAGCTTGACAGAAGAGGAGCGAGAGACTAAAGAGACGGAGAGAATGAGACTAACAGAGAGAGAATGAGGTAAGGGGGAGTGTAGAGAGAGGAAGGAAAGTAAAGGAGAAGGTCTGAAAGAAGATGAGTGTGAGAGTATGGCTCAGTAATAGGGAGTGAGCATGATAGAAGAGGAGTGAGCGACTAAGAGGACGGAGAGAATGGGGGTGACACAGAGAGAGTGAGAAAAGGGGAGTGAGTAAGTTAGAGGACAGAGGGATTGACAGAAGCAGTTACTGAACTGCAGAAAGAGGAGTAAGGGAAGGGAAAAGAGTGAAGGAGTGAAGGATGGGAGAAGAGAGGAAGGAAAGTAAAGTAGAAGGTCTGAAAGAAGGTGAGTGTAGGAGTATGGACGAGTTATAGGGAGTGAGTGTGATAGAAAAGGAGTGAGAGACTAAGAGGACAGAGAGAATGAGGCTAACAGAGAGAATATGAAGTAAGGGAAGTGTACAAATAAGATTACAGAATAAGTAAGAGAAGGAGTTACTACAGTGGAATAAGAAAGTAAGTGAAGAGAAAAGAGTGAAGGAGCAAAAGAAAGACAGAGAGAGGAAGCAAAGTAAAGGAGAAGGTCTGACAGAAGGTGAGTGTGGGAGTATAGCTGAGTTATAGGCAGTGAGCGTGACAGAAGAAAAGTGAGAGACTAAGGGGATGGAGAGAATTAGGCTAACCGAAAGACATTAAGGGAAGGGGAGCGTAGAACTAAGAAGACAGAGAAAGAAAAAGAAGTAGTAATTGAAGTGGAGTCAGGAGAATGAAATAAGGGAAATATATAAAACAATGAAGTGAAACAAGAGAAAGGAAATAAAATAAAAGAGAAGGCCTGTTTTTCCCTATGGCGCGCTTCAGTACCTCATTTATGAGGACGTGTCACTTTTACGCTGCAGGTGCGTCACTTTTTGTGACGCACCAGTGGTGTAAAAATTGGACCTTGTTGAGTCATATTTACAAAGTAATGCATTTAGGTAGATGTGTCACTTTGTAAACCCTTGCGCCACATTATAACTGCACCAGCTATAATATATGCAAAGGGGGCGTATTGACACAAAGATGGGTCATACAAGTGACGCAGTAACATCTAAGAGATTTCACTGCGTCACTTTCAGGACGCCGTTGTGTTAAAATCTTGCACCTGCCTCACAGCAGGCCTAAGACTGACGCAGGCCCTTTCACATGGGGCTGGCCCCATGTGAAAAGATGCATTTCTTGAAAAAAAAATGTACTATCATTTTTTACACTGTTTTTCTCTGTGTTGCGCTTCAGGGCCTCATTTATGAGGCCATGTGTCACTTTTACACCGCCGGTGCGTCACTTTTTGTGACGCACCAGTGGTGTAAAAATTGTACCTTGTTGAGTCATATTTACAAAGTGACACATCTAGGTAGATACGTCACTTTGTAAACCCCTGCGCCACATTATACCTGCGTCAGATGTAATGTATGCAAAGGGGGCGTATTGACGCAAGGAAAAGTCGTAGAAGTAACACAGTGAAATCTATAAGATTTCACTGTGTCTCTTTTAGGACACCATTTCGTTAAAATCTTGCATCTGCCTCACAGCAGGCGTAAGACTGATGCAGGTACTTTCACATGGGACTTGCCCCATGTGAAAGGATGCATTGCTGGAAATTATTTCAGGGTAATAGAAAAAGACTGAGAAAAGTGGAGTGAATAAATTAGAAGACAGAGGATTTGAGAAAAGCAGTTATTGAAGTGGAGTAAGAAGAGAAAGGAAAAGAATGAAAGAGCAAAAGATGGGAAGAGAGAGGAAGGTAAGTAAAAGAGAAGGTATCAAAAAAGGTGAGTGTGTGACTATAACTAAGTTATAGGGAGTGATCTCGACAGAAGACGATTGAGAGACTAAAGAGACAGAGAGAATGAGGCTAACAAAGACAGAATGAGGTAAGGGGAGTGTAGAAGTAAGAGGACAGAGGGAGTAAGAGAAGGAATTAGTGAACTGGAGTAAGGACAGTAAAGGAAGGGAAAAAAACAAAACAAAGAAGTAAGAGAAGACAGAGGAAAGAAAGTAAAAGAGTACACCTGAAAGAAGGTGAGAGTAAGAAAAGAGTGTGAAAAAAGAGAGTAAATGTGGGGATTTAGAATAAGTGAGGCAAGCGCTATAAGAAAACAGAGGTGTGGGAATATCAAAGAAGAGTAGTGAGGTTATGGAAAATAGTATAGAGAAAATAAATATTCTACATCAAACTTACCTTATAAGTAATATCAACTTAGTTTTATATTTTCATTTAAATGTATATCTGTGAAAGACAAAACAAAATAAGTTACAATATTTATAATATATATTTTACAATACAAGAGACAAAGTAGGAGATTAACAAGGGTAAGTGAGGGTGAGTGAAGGGCAGGGAGGTTGATGAAAAAGGAAAAATAAAGAGAGGATAAAAGCAAGTGAGCTTGAGACAAACGAAGTGAAGGAGTGAGAATATACAGCTAGTAAAGGAAAGAGTGACACAAAGGAACTGAGTAAGAGAGCAAAGCAAGGTAAGGAAGGGAGTGTGGGTCATTTTTAGGGAGTAAGCATGACGGAAGAGGAGTGATAGATTGAGAGGATCCAGAGACTGAAGCTAAGAGACAGGCTGTGAGGGAAAGGGAGTGAGGATGTGAGAGGATATAGGAAGTGAGAAAAGAAGTGAGTGAAGTGTAATAAGGCGAATGAGAGAAGGAGCATTATTGAGGGAATAAAGAAAAGAAACTAAGGGAAGGGGAGTGAAGTAGAGTGACTGACAGCTGGAAATTGGTGGATGGGAGAGAGGTAATGAGCCGCGAAGGAGTGGTTAATAAGAATAAGTGTGGAAAATGGAATAAGGGAAGGGAGGTGAGGGAGAGTCAAAAAAGGCCAGTGAGGGTGAGTTAAAAGAAGTGATAGAGGGTGGAAATAGGTAAGTGAGCATAAGAGAATGGGATAATAATATATATTTAATAATACAAAATACAAAATAATTTCAACAACATGTTAAATGGTTTATTTTTGCTGTTCTCAGAATATATTGAATTTCACTTAAAACAGTGACTTCAAAAGTACTCATCATATAACAGCGGGCAAAAAAACCACAATCAAAATGATTGTGTTTAAAAAAACATTAAATAATTACTTAAAAATGTAATTTTTTAAAAACCATATCTAAACTCACTTTTGATCCATCCACTTTTCCTCGAGGCCAAATACTATATGGAAAGTCCTTTTTTATGGAAATTAGTCCACTGTTTTCGTAATGTCTCATTTACCCGACTTTCTGAAAGAAAAGCTCCAACATCTTCCACGTTATGAAACAAGAGTTTTACTTCCATCTCTAGCTTACATTTAATAAATAATTCCTATAATACTCACAGCACACTTTATATAATAAACTTATACTATCTCTATGAGAACTACATGTTTTTTATTACCTTCATCACTCTCATTCAGAAAGTATTTTTGAAGAGCAAACTAAGTTTTATTAACTGCTGCAATCTTCATAGGCCAATTACCTTCCCTAAAATTTCGGTTGTAAGAACACCAGGTAAGAATTTAGTAAGTCAGAAGGCAAACATTGTTTGAAAGTCAATTGAGTATCATTACAGAGCTGCCAACCTTTTTCACATTTTAAATAAGCTGTGTAATGTCCTGATGTTGTTGAAGGACCATCATGGTAAATAATTGCTGCAGTTGTAAAGGTTCTTCCTGAAATTGATAATTGAGAAGCCACAAAATTTTTAATTAATGTTGTCAATTTAGTCCCATCAGGTCTACATCGTTGGAACATTAAAATAACATACTGTCCATATCTTATTAAAAATAAAGTTGATAGCATTTCAGATTTACATTGACTACAGACCATGTTTTGATTTGCTGCTCTAACTAGATTATTAAAAGACACTGATTTGCAGTCTGGTAAAGTCAAATATATAAATCTTTCAGTGTCTACTGTAGTACTACTTGAAAAGGAGCAATTGTCACAGTCATGTTGCCATTTATAAGAAAGGCCAAAACGATTTTCTACATCTACTCCTTCATCTTGTAAAACAACAAGCATATACATTAGAAATTCCTGACAATCTTGCTGAATATTCTGTGAAAATTGATTTAGACCAGAACATATGTCTAAAACCTTTCGAATTTCAGAAACACTTTGGGGTCGATCAGGATGGCGGACGGAAGAGCCACCGCGGCCCTGGAGTAGGCGGAAAAAGCCTTTTCCGTGTCCGCCTGCCGCGGATACTCCGTCCGCCATATCAGGATAGGAAAACGTGTCAAATTTCCGTCCGCGACGGAAAAACACGCTCCGCCGGCCAACTACACACGACCACGCGGCGGACGGAACACATCCAAACGCTCCGCCGTACGCACTGACGTCGAAGACCGTCCCCCAAATCAAGATGGCGGAAAACACACATAAAACCGCTGCGGAAAAACAACCTGTCTTAACACGGCGGAATCCCCACAGCGAACATAGGTGACACAGCCGAGATACCCACCGCAAGCTGACCACCACCATGGACCCGGCGCTACACGCTTTCCCGATGCTCTTTGCGATCCACCACGTCCTAGTCATGGCCTACTATGGACGACGACGCAGGTAAGGTACAAACCATTGGCTGTCTGGAGGGGAATACCAGCAAGGGACGTGACGTAGGGAGGGGGAGTGTCATGTTACCGAAACCACTGATGAGAAGCATATACGAATACACATTAGCAGGACGCAAGCAGGAATGACAACGACAGACCACGAGACTTGATAGACTACCTTTATTGTCAAATAATAGGGGTCAAATCACAGTGTATGCGTGAACATGGGCAAAGTGGGCACCAGAGCAGGTACAACATAGCAGGTAACGAGAGGGCAGCATGCAGTATCAGAGCATCAACAGGGCATTGTAGAGTACAGAGCAGGTACATCATAGGCAGGTAACGAGAGGGCAGTATGCAGTATCAGAGCATCAACAGGGCATTGTGCATTACAGAGCAGGTACATCAGAGGCAGGTAACGAGAGGGCAGTATGCAGTATCAGAGCATCAACAGGGCATTGTGCATTACAGAGCAGGTACATCATAGGCAGGTAACGAGAGGCCAGTATGCAGTATCAGAGCATCAACAGGGCATTGTAGAGTACAGAGCAGGTACATCATAGGCAGGTAACGAGAGGGCAGTATGCAGTATCAGAGCATCAACAGGGCATTGTGCATTACAGAGCAGGTACATCAGAGGCAGGTAACGAGAGGGCAGTATGCAGTATCAGAGCATCAACAGGGCATTGTGCATTACAGAGCAGGTACATCATAGGCAGGTAACGAGAGGCCAGTATGCAGTATCAGAGCATCAACAGGGCATTGTAGAGTACAGAGCAGGTACATCAGAGGCAGCACGTGAGAGGGGCCAAGTGCATCAACAGTCCATTGCACAGAACAGCTCCATCAGAGGCAGCACGTGAGAGGGGCCAAGTGCATCAACAGTCCATTGCACAGAACAGTCACATCACTGGCAGCACATGAGAGGGCAGAATGCAGTATCAGAACAGCAACAGGGCAGTGTGGCCAACAGAGCAGGTACATCAGAGGCAGCACGTGAGAGGGGCTAAGTGCATCAACAGTCCATTGCACAGAACAGCTCCATCAGAGGCAGCACGTGAGAGGGGCCAAGTGCATCAACAGTCCATTGCACAGAACAGCTCCATCAGAGGCAGCACGTGAGAGGGGCCAAGTGCATCAACAGTCCATTGCACAGAACAGCTCCATCAGAGGCAGCACGTGAGAGGGGCCAAGTGCATCAACAGTCCATTGCACAGAACAGCTCCATCAGAGGCAGCACGTGAGAGGGGCCAAGTGCATCAACAGTCCATTGCACAGAACAGCTCCATCAGAGGCAGCACGTGAGAGGGGCCAAGTGCATCAACAGTCCATTGCACAGAACAGTCACATCACTGGCAGCACATGAGAGGGCAGAATGCAGTATCAGAACAGCAACAGGGCAGTGTGGCCAACAGAGCAGGTACATCAGAGGCAGGTAACGAGAGGCCAGTATCAGAGCATCAACAGGGCATTGTGCATTACAGAGCAGGTACATCAGAGGCAGGTAACGAGAGGCCAGTATGCAGTATCAGAGCATCAACAGGGCATTGTGCATTACAGAGCAGGTACATCAGAGGCAGCACAACTACGTGTCCCTACCAACCCGTCACAGGGACCACAAGAGTGCCACGCAGTTCTCAATGGACACACCATGTGAATTAACATTTGAGTGAAGTGTACAGCACGTCACATCACAGAATCAGGGGGGACTGCGTGAACTACCTGCCTCGGACACACTGGCAGCACCAGCAACAGGAGTGTGAGACACAGCCACAGCCCGAGTGACACACACATGGGCCACGGACCCAGACACACTGGCAGCACCAGCAACAGGAGTGTGAGACACAGCCACAGCCCGAGTGACACACACATGGGCCACGGACCCAGACACACTGGCAGCACCAGCAACAGGAGTGTGAGACACAGCCACAGCCCGAGTGACACACACATGGGCCACGGACCCAGACACACTGGCAGCACCAGCAACAGGAGTGTGAGACACAGCCACAGCCCGAGTGACACACACATGGGCCACGGACCCAGACACACTGGCAGCACCAGCAACAGGAGTGTGAGACACAGCCACAGATGTAGTCACTGACACGTGAGCCACTGACCCAGACAGACTGCCAGCACCAGAAACAGGAGTGTGCAACACAGCCACAGATCTTCTAACTGACACGTGAGCCATAGACCCAGATACACTGCCAGGACCTGCAACAGGAGAGGGCACAACTGACACTGTGCCACCATCTGATACATGAGAGTCAACTGCACCGGCGCCACTGGGACAACTGAAATGATGAGCCACAGGGCTGTATGGGCCAGGAGGCAGGGTGGGCCTGGGAGCTGGGGATAGCTCACCTAGAGCCAAATCGGGGTTTGCAGGTGTCAATGGTGTGTGTCTGCGTTTCTTAGGGAGGTGTGAGTGCACCCTGGACAGGACAGGACTGCCAAGTGGTGGGGACTCCAAAGAATCACCACCCAGTATAGGTGGAGCAACTGCTGCCGGGGATCTGGTTTCGGGGGACGTGCTGGAGCCTGCTTGTCGTTTGCTCTGTGCCTGCCGCCTGGACTCGGAATGATGTGTAATGGGGGATGCAACAACAGGGGACACCCTCCTCTGCTTCTGACTGGCCTGGATGGGAGTGGAGGTATGGGGGGACTCCGCCGCGGAGACATCAGTTTGGCGTTTAGTAGAAAACATCAGCCTCAGTGCAGCCAGGGGTGAAGTATGCCTGTCCTTGATTGCGCCATTGTCCATGCTAGATGCCTTGTCCGTAGGATGTGCCTTATCCTTAGGTGGAGTGTTGTCTCTGGATGTAGCCTGTGCCCTGCTCGCCGCCCTGTTCCTGCCAGCAGACTTGTCGTCTGTGGTGCACCTGCCTCCAGCAGACACCTGCTCCCTGTGTGTGTCGCTGCCCTTGGGAGTGTTCCTATCCACTGCTGTGGGCCTGCTCTTGGGAGTCTCCCTGCTCTTAGTAGGTGCCTTAGTCTTCTCACTGTCCTTGGGAGTGTTCCTATCCACTGCTGTGGGCCTGCTCTTGGGGGTCTCCCTGCTCTCAGTAGGTGCCTTAGTCTTCTCACTGTCCTTGGGAGTGTTCCTATCCACTGCTGTGGGCCTGCTCTTGGGGGTCTCCCTGCTCTCAGTAGGTGCCTTAGTCTTCTCACTGTCCTTGGGAGTGTTCCTATCCACTGCTGTGGGCCTGCTCTTGGGGGTCTCCCTGCTCTCAGTAGGTGCCTTAGTCTTCTCACTGTCCTTGGGAGTGTTCCTATCCACTGATGTGGGCCTGCTCTTGGGAGTCTCCCTGCTCTTAGTAGGTGCCTTAGTCTTCTCACTGTCCTTGGGAGTGTTCCTATCCACTGATGTGGGCCTGCTCTTGGGAGTCTCCCTGCTCTTAGTAGGTGCCTTAGTCTTCTCACTGTCCTTGGGAGTGTTCCTATCCACTGCTGTGGGCCTGCTCTTGGGAGTCTCCCTGCTCTCAGTAGGTGCCTTTGTCTTCTGACTGGCCTTGTCCAAGGAACAGTCCATGGACATGTGAGTATCCCTTGCCTTCGGAGTACCTTTCGTGTTGAATGCCTGTGTAGCTCCGGAAGGCATGTCCCCCAACAACACTTGTGGATCCTGTGTGTGTACTCCAGTGCATCTGACGTCGTCTACGTGAACAGATTTAGCTGATCTAGGGGATGGGGTCTGTGCCCTGCGTGCCCTGACGTGCTGTCTGACGCTGCTTCTAGTGCAATAACCTGTATTTGAGTCCTGCTCTGAATAATCACTACCCCCTGAGACATCCAGCGGTGTAGATGGGGAAACAGAAGTAGCACCCTGTTCATTCGACTGTACTATTGCAGACGACACACTGCTTGCCAATGACTGCACTGTCCTGTGTAGACCTGCAAGATCGCCATGCATCCCTTCCATGAATGCCACCACCTGCCCCAACTTCCTATCATGATCCTGGAAAGCATTTGTCATATTGGTCTGACCCACACACAGCTGTCGCAGCAGATCAACGGCCTCAGCACACAGTGCATTTTGGCTCACCGTGGCAGGGGCAGCGGTGCCTGCACCGAACGCCACTCTGCTCCCCCTACTCCTTCGGCCACGAACAATACATGGTGCAGTTGGCGGAAGTGTGGGCCCTGTGTGCTGTCTTCCGACAGAAGGTGATGAGTGCCCACTCCCAGTCTGTGACAACAGTGCAGGCTCACCAAGAGTGTCCGACGAGGAGGACGATGGTGTCTCCACATGCGAGTCCTCAGGGACGGTCCTGTCCCCCTCTCCGGCGCTGGCCTCCTCCGTGTCAGTCTGCGTGTGTGCGAAGTCTGAGCCGGACTCATTTCCTCGGCTACTCTCCACCGTCTGTGGCTGAGTGTCCTCTGTCAAAGCTGAAATGCACAGAAAAGATGTGTGAGTCATGGGCACACTCACGTACAGAAGGAACAGGATAGCCAAATCACATAGCAGACAAAGGTTCATGAGCCCTCAGCCTGCACATGGCCCACCCCTACCAGTCATCCTCACATTTTCTGCCATGGGGACATGGACCACTAGGGGATGTGCTTTAACACTCAACTACTAAGCAAGTGGCGTGTCAACATGGCGGACCTGGATGTCAAATGAGTACCACCCAATGGGACCAAAATGCCATCACAGGCATACATACGCAACACGGAACTCAATGGTGTGTCTGTGCACCAATACATGCATAGCACTCACAAGTTTCCTACACAGACAGTATGCTCACCGCTAGTTTGCTGTTGATCGGCACTCAGACGTTCGGCCAGTTCAGGATGCGTCACTGCAATGATACGGTGCATGAGAGGGGTCATGGAGCGTCGGGCCAGACGGGGCGTCCTTGGAATCAGGCCCAGTGTTACTTCCGCTACATTCTTGCTCAGCCTGGAAATGTCGTCCCAGCGTTTGTGGCAGTGTGTATGTCGTCTGTTGCACACCCCCAATGCCCGTACTTCCCGTGCTATGGTCCTCCACAGGTCCTTGCGAAGGTGCAGCTTGACCTACCATGATGGGAGACAAAAGGGTTTAAGTCAGTGGACAGGTGGCCTGTCACACACATAGGGGCAAGACGTTACTGTCAGCAGCCATGCACAATCAGGAACATATGTCTAGCCCACACTACACAGCTAAGATATAAATAGGCCTGATCATTTGGCCCCCTCATGCACACCAACATGTCCCACACTGCACTTACCACCCGTCCCGGTGCGCCGTAGAGGCGTCCATAGTTGCGGAGTACACCGTCCACGAGGACATCAAGCTCCGCGGCGGTGAAGGGTCGAGACCGGATCTCTTTGCCTCTCGACATGGCAAGATCACGGAGTATGGCACTAGAGCAGCAGTCGGTGGTCAGCTCAGCAGCAGCAGCAGGTCGAGGTGATGGTCACAGGCAGCAGTCGGTGGTCAGCTCAGCAGCAGCAGCAGGTCGAGGTGATGGTCACAGGCAGCACTGGTCCCCAGGGTAGGAAGTTTCATGTTGGCCAAGACACATATATAGGGCCCTCAGCACGTGTCAGTGGCATACGTCGCCAGCAATTGGTCAGCCCTGGGAGCGTGATCGTGAAATGGGCCAATGACTGGCCCTGTTGTTGCGGTGCACAGCTTCCGCTACTTGCGATTGGCCGTATGCGGCCAGCGTCCCTCTTCCCATTGGCTGCATGTGCAGGGACCGTGACGGGCACACATCGGCAACCGCACGTGCAAGCTTCAGGCACGGATGCTTCAGTTGCAACAATGTACTATCACTGGCGCCTCCATGGCGGGGCACGTACACAGCGGGGGAGGTGCAGGCCTATACACCCTGCAGATGTACTCAATGGACATGCCAGTTCATGACCCCCCTTACAGTCACCTTGCATCATCCACCGTACACCGGCCGGAGCGGCCGGCCCATGAACATCCGCCGTGCCCGGCCATGAACACAACCGCCATGGCCGGGACCGGCGGTTGTTCATGGCCGGGCACGGCCATGGCGGTTGTGTTCATGGCCGGGCACGGCGGATGTTCATGGCCGGGCACGGCCATGGCGGTTGTGTTCATGGCCGGGCACGGCGGTTGTTCATGGCCGGGCACGGCCATGGCGGTTGTGTTCATGGCCGGGCACGGCGGTTGTTCATGGCCGGGCACGGCCATGGCGGTTGTGTTCATGGCCGGGCACGGCGGTTGTTCATGGGCCGGCCGCTCCGGCCGGTGTACGGTGGATGATGCAAGGTGACTGTAAGGGGGGTCATGAACTGGCATGTCCATTGAGTACATCTGCAGGGTGTATAGGCCTGCACCTCCCCCGCTGTGTACGTGCCCCGCCATGGAGGCGCCAGTGATAGTACATTGTTGCAACTGAAGCATCCGTGCCTGAAGCTTGCACGTGCGGTTGCCGATGTGTGCCCGTCACGGTCCCTGCACATGCAGCCAATGGGAAGAGGGACGCAGGCCGCATTCTGCCTTTGGGAAGTAGCGGAAGTTGAGCACCGCCATGGCGGCGCCAAATATGTGATCTTGTCAGACGCTGCACCGTGATGTGTTGTGTGCAGTTGCGTCATGAGGGATGTGAGCGTGATTGTGAAAGGTCATATGTCATACAATATAGCATGTGTGTCCATACAATGGACATCGGTCGGCACACAATGGCCAACAGATGTGCATTCGTACGTGTTGACGTCGGGTTTGACCCTACAGACGTTGTTACATCTTCACAACTACACAGTACATCACGGCTGTGTGGCCAATTCATGCATCTGTTGTCGGTTTATTGTTGTGTCGAGGTGACTACAGTGGTGGTGGTACACATGCATTCCGTGTATGTGATTTATACGTTCTGTCACCATGCATGTCATTACCGTATGCACATCATCATTGGTGGTGGCATTTGTGCTTGATGACATGGCGTGTGTAAACTTATCGTTTGTGTGCATGCAGTTGCATGAGTGTCTGTGATGTGTCTACGATACATTAGGGTGACGACTGGAGTTATGTCAGTAAGGTACACATGTGATGGAGTTGTACACGTATGCGTCGTTTGTACGTTGACCTAAGTTACATCTCTCTCCCACACAGGAGGGCTCCAAATGTGCATCGCCCATACACTCAGCTGGAGGATATGGTAGACGAGGAGGTGATTCGGAAATTCAGGCTGGATCGACGTCGGTTGCTGGAGCTTGTGGCTCAATTGGCTCCTCATCTGCAGCCACGTAGAACGTATCCTGGCTCGTTTACACCCACTGCAAAGGTCATGGCGGTACTACATTTCTTCGCTACTGGCACATTTCAGTATACAGTTGGAGGTGCCGGGGGTATGTCACAGGCAATGTTCAGCACGGTTCTTCGGGATGTGTTAACAGCTATGATGCTGTACAAGGATGAGTACATACATTTCCCACGTCCGGAAGAGTTGCCAGCTGTCAAAGCTGGTTTCTATGCACTGGGCCACATACCTCACGTTGTGGGCTCAATTGATGGCACGCACATCGCGCTCATTCCACCACGGGCACGCGAACAAGTGTTCAGGAATCGGAAACACTTTCATTCGCTGAACGTGCAGGTGGTGTGCCTGGCGAGCAACATCATCTCCCATGTGTGTGCAAGATTTCCTGGATCCGCACATGACGCCCACATCATGCGAACCAGCAATGTCCCACGACTCATGGCAAATCTGCCACCCGGTCAAGCGTGGCTTGTTGGTGAGTGTGCAGTGGGGACTCTTGTGATCTCTGTGTTGCATGGGGTACCCACCATATCTTGTTCTGATGTTTGTCTCTGTCATCCCCCTACATAGGCGACTCGGCTTACCCAAACCGGCCCTGGCGCCTCAGTCCCCTACGTAATCCGAGGACGGCGGGTGAAATGCGGTACAATGAGGCACATGGAAGGACACGGAGAGTCATCGAACGTACCTTTGGACTGCTGAAGTCTAGGTTTCGGTGCCTCGATAAGACCGGAGGGGCACTGCCTTACTCACCAGGAAAAGTATGCAAGATCGTGATTGCCTGCTGCATGCTCCACAACCTGGCAGTACGCAATGACATTGAACTGCTGTTGGACCCTGAAGACGAAGGAGTTCCTCGGCCTCCCATCCCACCCATGTCGACTGATGAGGATAGTGGTGAGGAGGAAGGTGTGGACCAGAGGCGCCAGCTCATTGATCGCTACTTCCCTTGAATGTGAGTATCTACCTCTAGTGGCGGTTGACAATGCCTCATGTATGTTATCTGGTGTTGTGTGGATATGGGGTTATTCAGCTGGGTGTGGTTTGTGATGGTTGCACATGTGTGTCTTCATGTCTTTGGACATAGGAGTGTCCATGATGTGTGTGCTCCCATCCCATGCTTGTGTGATGGTTGTCGTTTGTGTAATGTTGCTGTGCATTGTGTTGTGATGTGTGTGAATCTCTTTACTGACGTGTGTTTGCTGTCTCTGGTTTTCTCTAGGTCACTCCCGCAGCGCCATGATCATGTGCGACTATGATCCCTGTACCTGTTTACGTCTGTATCTGATGGCAATCATGTGAATAAACATGGAGGCAAAACATCATTGTGTGAGTAAATGCAATTTATTGACAGGTTGTGCTTTTGTGCTGGTGAATATATACAAGTAAGTGGGAGGGAGGGAGTTGGAGTTGTAGGTAATGGCAGATGAAATGTCCGTGCTGACACCACATTGGGGGGTGTCAGGCTAGTCCAGCAGACCAGTGGCAATGATTGTCTATGTGGGACAGGATGGTTTGCAGGGTGAATGTCTGGCACAGGCAGTGGCATTGTCAAGGTCGTCCCCTCTTGGAGCGTGTGCCTGGCGCTCCAACACTGCTCTCAGCAACTTCCTGCCTCGGACGCCCCCTCCGTCTCGGAGGTGGTACAGAGGCAGCTGGGAGGGCAGGTTGGTGATGGGCCACATCCGTCGCCAGGGGCTCAGGTGGTGGTGGCGGCGGTGGAGGCGGAGGCGGAGGCGACGGGGGAGGCGGAGGTGACGGTGGCGGTGGCGCTGACACACATGGTGGAGGAGGGGGGGGGTTGTTCCGGGCAACCCATTCCCTCCACATCGTTGCCTGCTGGCCCATGATCACCAACATCTGGCCAAGGATGCCAGAGATCTCGCGCAGGCTGTTGGTGTTGTCCACTGAGTCCTCGTGAACACGATCAGCGTTTGCCTGGGACCGGTCGTATGAGGCCTGGCACCTGGCAAGAGCTTGTAGGGACTGTGCCACTGGCTCGGGTAGCTGTCCCTCCTCTGACCGGCGGTGTGTGGGTCGCCTGATTGGCAGTTGTCCCGTTGCCTGTGTTTGTGGCCCACTCACCCTGCTTGTGTGTGGGGCCGTTGGACCAGCGTTGCGCGCTGGGTCATGCTGGGTGGCACCGGCAGGAGTCGTGGTGCTCGTGGTAGTGGTGGTAGTGGTGGTACTGGTGGTACTGGTGGTACTGGTGGTGGTGGGGACTGTGCAGATCACAGAGACGGGTGCCGCGGGAGTCACACATGCGACGTTGGTCGGTCCCGGGAGTCCCTGTGAGCCAGATGGCCCTGGCTGCGTGCTTGGTCCCGCTCCATCCTCCGCCCCGGAGCTGCCTGTGTCGTCGTCGGCAGAGAGTCCTGTAGGTGTGGGAGGCGAGGCTGGCGGCCGGGTACTGCTTTCCCCAGTCAGTTGACGATCACCTGAGGGACAAGATCGAGCAGGTCAGTAATGTGGACAGTACATGGTTACATTGATTTGTAGACATTTCTGTTTCCTGTCGCACACACCCCACCCTCCACCACCACCGCCACCCTCCCCGTGCACATGGGGGCCTGTTGGGAGTTGTAGTTTGGGCCTCTCACACACCCCACCCTCCACCACCGCCACCCTCCCCGTGCACATGGGGGCCTGTTGGGAGTTGTAGTTTGGGCCTCTCACACACCCCACCCTCCACCACCGCCACCACCCTCCCCGTGCACATGGGGGCCTGTTGGGAGTTGTAGTTTGGGCCTCTCACACACCCCACCCTCCACCACCGCCACCCTCCCCGTGCACATGGGGGCCTGTTGGGAGTTGTAGTTTGGGCCTCTCACACACCCCACCCTCCACCACCGCCACCCTCCCCGTGCACATGGGGGCCTGTTGGGAGTTGTAGTTTGGGCCTCTCACACACCCCACCCTCCACCACCACCGCCACCCTCCCCGTGCACATGGGGGCCTGTTGGGAGTTGTAGTTTGGGCCTCTCACACACCCCACCCTCCACCACCACCGCCACCCTCCCCGTGCACATGGGGGCCTGTTGGGAGTTGTAGTTTGGGCCTCTCACACACCCCACCCTCCACCACCACCGCCACCCTCCCCGTGCACATGGGGGCCTGTTGGGAGTTGTAGTTTGGGCCTCTCACACACCCCACCCTCCACCACCACCGCCACCCTCCCCGTGAACATGGGGGCCTGTTGGGAGCCATGGACATGTTAGTGTGTTGGTGTCCGACGTGCATGGGTTGGGGCGTGGGGGATGTTTCTTCTCAGTTGTGTGAGCCTGACCATGTCGTGCTGATCGTGGTGCTTGGTTTGTACTCACCAGTCTCTTCTCCTTCGTCAAGGCCGTCTAGGCTCTCTGGGTGTAGTATCACCAGCACCTTCTCCTCCCAATCGGTGTAGGGTATGGGCTCCGGGGGTGTGCCACCGCCAGTAAGATTGGCTCTGGCGTGGTTTTTCGCTCGGATGCCCTTGACCCTGGTCTTAAGGTCATGCCACCGCCTCTGAATGTCGTGCTTGGTCCTCGGCACAGTCCCCGACGCATTCACACGAGTGACGATCCTGTCCCACATGTGGTTCTTTTGCGCCACGGTCGTCTGCTGGACTTGGGCCCCGAAGATGTTGGGCTCCACACGGATAATTTCATCTACCATTACCCGCAACTCTGTCTCCGTGAATTTGGGGTTTTTTTTGGGTGCCATGGTGTGTGGTGCTCAGTGTGTGAGTTGAGTGAGTTGGGAGGTGCAGGTGTGTGGTGTGTGATGTGTAGGATTTGTGTGGTGGGTGTTTGTGTGGTAGGGTGGTGGGTGGGTGTCTTCTATGTGATTTTATGTGAGTTAGCAGTGTCTCGAATGGCCCTCTTGCTGGCAGCAATGCTGTGGTGCAAGGGATTGTGGTTGTGTGGGGGTGTCTTTTTATAGTCGTGTCTCGATGGTTGTTGGCAGTCAGGTGGTAGGTGGGCGTGTTGACTTGTGTGCATTATTGGATAATTGGGACGTGTCATGGTGGCTTGTGCTGGGGGGGGGGGCCTTGTCAATGTTCGTATGTTTGCTTAGGACTTGCGGTGCACTTTCATACATTTGTTAGGCGCTAGGGATGTTGTGCGTGTTGGCCTTCCGCCCTGATGCTGTGGTTCTCGTTGCATTGTTTCCGCCGCGGACGTGGATGGCTGTGAGTTCCGTTGTACGGGCGGATTTATCCTAATTGCGGCCACGGAGTATTCTCAGGGATGGCGGTACATGTTTTATTTTCCGCGGTCATTTCCGTCCGCGGCAGTGGTTGTTCATTGGACTCCGTCCGCCGCGGACGGACTTGGTTGTGTTCCGTCCACCGCGGACGGTGTTGGTTGTGTTCCGTCCGCCGCGGTCGGAGTTTCGTGACATGAATATCCTAATCCCAACCGCGGTTTCTCCGCGGCGCTGCCGGGAGTAAAATTTCCCCCACCATGGCGGACAGTACCCATTTCCGTCCGCCATCCTAATCGGCCCCTTTGTATTTTTGTACTATCACTGCTACATTTCCCAAACACAGAATTTAATAAACAACAAAGTGTTTGATCACGATTTTCAGCAATCTGTTCTTTTACAGTTTGGAGAAAGAAAACAACATTAACCACTACATTAGCATAGCAGTTGACACCAGAACTATTTTCAAACTGAAATCCAACAACATCTTTAACTGAATCCATTTCCTTTCTGCTTACAATTACTGGCTCATCTACTTTTTTTCTTTTTGCTACAACTTCACTACAATTTTTCTCATTTCTTCTTTTTCGGCCTACCACACGCTTTTCAAACAGAGGATATTGAGGTAAATTTGGAGCATACTCTCTTCTTAACCTATTATATTCTTTTACACAATTTAGATCTGCATTAATCTTTGTCTCATCAAAATCTATCAAGTACAATCCAGATAAAGTTCTGACTCGAAATAAAGCAACATATGACATGCCATGTCCTTGAACACAGAATTTCCAATATTCACCAAAGCACTATCAACACTTAAGCCTTGAGATTTATGAATAGTTACTGCATATGCCAAAGAAACAGGAAACTGTTTTCTGCGGACATATAAATCTTTCACTAGCAAAAAGCGAGCAGAACAAAGAGTGATTTGTTGTACTTCTTCAATACCATCAAATTTAATTTTTATAATTTCAATTCCATCTCTATTTCGGTAATTCACAAAATCTACAACATGACACATTGCTCCATTTACTAAACCTCTTTCCACATGTAAATTACGTCGTAAAATTATACGAAAATTTAAAGATGCATACAGAGTCTTTTCCATACCAGCAGTTTTGGATATTGTCTTCTCTAAAGAATCCAATTTTGTTTTCAACTTTTCTGACAAAATAATAGTGGCTCCTTCATGTTCTATTTTATCAATAGCTTCCAGTTTCACAATATCTTGATTTTCCAACTTTAACATTTTGTTGTTGAAGATTGAACATTCTTGCAGAGTTGGCATCAAGCATATGACAGATTTGTTTTCAGGAATTTTCTTAAAAATATTCTCTCGGCGAATATTTTCCTTTGGAAACAAATTTGAAATTAATCGTGCATGTAAAGCTTCTTTGCCATGCTCAGTTAGTTTTCCAATTCTTACATCTTGTAGAATATTTTTATAATCTTCATCCTTTGCCTGTCGCATATTTTGAAGCAGTTCTGCATATTTGAAATTTAGCCATATGTTAACATTTACAATGCTTCCTAAGCACTTCCTGGTATCTTCATGCGTAAGCATTTTAAACACTGGCTGTCCTTTCACTGGAGTTAGTTGCAGTAAACCTCCAAAAACAATGATGTGTTTGCCTCCAAATAACACATCATAGTCTGTTTTAAGAGTTTCTTGCATTCTTAAATGCACAAAAGCAAGCATTACATTTGATACCATGCTTACTTCATCAATGATAAGAAGTTTCATTTTCTTTAGTACTCTTGAAACTTCACAACAAGCTTCTCCAGATAGCTTGTGTTATTGTAATTTGTTATCATGCTCCACTGGCAGCATCAATAAGTGATGTAAAGTAATTCCTTTTATGTTGTGTGCTGCCAACCCAGTTGGAGCAGTAACAACACAAGAGAGCGATGATTCCGTTGTTTTCTGCAAATATGTTGCAATCACTTTACTCAGGAAACTTTTCCCAGTTCCTGCTTCTCCACTGACATATAGTCGGATAGGCACAAATGATGTACATGAGCACTCTTTTTTCTCATGTGATAAACCATGCTCAATTTGTTGTGTGACTTGGTAATATATTTGTCTCTGCTCAACGTTTAGTTCTTTTTCCAAATCTTCTATATCAACTCCATCCTCCTGAGCTTGTTCCTTGGCTCTTTCAACTTCATCCATGGCAGTGGCAGCTTCATTTTGTATAATTGGTCCTCCTAGTGGATCCTGACTCAATGAAGCAGAACTCTGTCTTGAGAACTGTCCCTAGCAATCTCTGCTGCAATTGTAGCTTCTTGCTGTATTTCCTCGTTCAACATTTGCAGATAACTTAAAACAGGACTTTCTATGGTATCTTTGGTTGCATTGAACAAATCTTCATAAGTAAGAAAATCTCCAAGTAGTTCCTCTTCTCTACGCCAAGGTTTAAAGAGTTGTAAAAGTGCTAAGTAATAAAATTCTCTTTTGTCTGGAGAATCACAACTCAATTTTCGATGATTAATCAAATGGACTTTTCTTTGTTTTACTAAACAGCCATCACATCCAATTACAGCATATACACCTTTATTGATGTCTTCTGTGATGTTCCTTTTAAAAGTGTAGGTTTGCAGAACTTCATAGAGACAAGCGTTCTCAAGGTGAGTACTTCTATTTGGATAGTATGTATCCAACATGTTTGTCTTCAAAATATCTGTACTGTCTGGTTCTTTCTCCGCCAAATACTCAATTTCTTGTACAGATTTTAAAACTCGGTTTCGTGTTGCAGCAAGACCTAGACTCACCCAAATGATGGTTCTAGATTTGGCATATAGACTTGCTGATGACAACCGATCAGAACATTCATACGCTCCAATTTCTCGATGCACAACATCTTTAGACTGTAACTGTATAATTTCTTGCTTAGACTCTTTTCATGTGAAATTTCTTCCCACATTTCCTTCAGTTCCGTCTTTTCTGATTTTGTGATGTAAGACGTCACATATCGAGCCACAGCAATAGAGTTGTCAGCCACATATTGAATATTCATGTTAGCATTCCACATGGACAAAATGACTGGGTTGTAGTCATTTATGTATTTGGATTCCTCATTTCTTCTTAGGTTGTATGTATTTTTGGGTGATTTTCTTGTCACAGTATGTCGCAGAGAAGACATAAAATTGTTGACTCTTCCTTTCGATGTTACTGGACGGGGAAATGCAAAACGACATTTCGTGTAGAACTTGTCTTTGGATTTGTATTTTCGACGACAGTATTTCCCACAACGATGGGTTTGAAAGCGTAAAACTTGCTGTCTTAAATTGTTTTCGTCTGTACTTTTCGGAACAGCACATGTAGAATACTGCTCAATGAAACTCATCACTTTCTCATCTGAATCTGTTCCAAATTTAGGTGCATCTTTAATCCATAGCAGCATATGTATATGAGGAGCACCTCTTGCTTGATACTCCTTTCTCCAAAAGAAATCCAACACCTCTCCAAGCGGAGGATTTTTTTTGTTTGTAATAAAAGATATCATAGCTTCAAACCTATGATTGAAATACCTGCATACATTAACTGGATCCAAAGAGCACAGTTCTCCAGGTGTCTTGAATTCAATATTTTCAATGTTTTTATTTGCCTCTCGTAGAAATTCAAGTAAGTCTTCCCAAGCATACTCAGCACAGCTAAGAGTGAGGAACCATGTAGGAGTTCCTAAGTTTCTTAGCATACATTTCAATTCCCCATGACAACGGTACCAATACTCGTTAGTACCACGCTGACATGCCATGAGATTAATTAGCTGAGATTCCAAAACACTGTCTTGCAGTTTCACTTTATCCATAAAATCCCTTGCCAAAACATTTTGTAGATGTGCTCCACTTTTCAGTATATGGTTTACTGCATAGGAAAGTCCAGACAAGTCACTCTCAAACAGTAGATGGAACAAATATGGAATGCATTGACGAAACCTTGGATCTTCTGCATATAATCTTGAAGTCCGGTATTCAGATGCAGGAATTTGAACAGGTCGGTCGTCATATCGTCCACCTTCACCTGTTGGAAATAACTGTGGAAAACAAAAGCTTCTAAACTTTCTTCCCATACACTAATGGGACTTCCTTCGGCTTTTTTCATCTGAAACAAGTCAATAGCATTTCCCATTACTTCTTTGGAATGCAATGGATGAATACTATAATGTTCGTAAATTTCTTCACTTCTAGAGACATCAGCTTTTTCTATTTGTCCAGCAGAGACATCAGTGTCGTCTTGTACAGTTGTTTCCTCATCTCCCACATACACATTTTTATAGTACTGATTATTTTTACCAGATACAACATTGCCTTCTTGACTTTCCTAACATCCACTAATTCTTGCCAGATTTTCTTACTTTTTGTCGGAACACCATTAACTAGAATAACCAGAGGTTCCTCTTCTACTTTTTCAACACCAATGGTATCAATATTTTTCTTAAAATCTAGAGGCAAATAAACAACTCTTCCCTTTAATCCTCTCTGTAAATCTGAAGGAGGCAATTTCCCTGTCTTAGGCTCCATGCGAACAATAGCCTGAAAAGGATGCACACATTGAATCAGAATAGACTCATAGGTATTTAAATCCATCAATTCAGAAGGAATGTCCACCAACTCCAGATTATTATGAACCTGCTCTAGCAGGCATTTTATTTTCATTTAATTTATTATAGCAATATGTACAAATACGTTGATCAGAGCCCAAATCAAAACAATTTTCAACCAACAAATAAGTTGCAAAATCCTTCCACTCATTATTATTTATCTTTTCGCTTTTTACATATAAATCAACTAATCTAGTCTGATGTTTTTAATGAGTCCGTCGACAACAAACACAAGAAAAATTAGGCCTTTCACTTGAATTGACCTTAAACTTTATAATTTCTTTTTCAATTTTTTCTGTACTTAAAATCTCTACATTCTCTTCTACATTACCTTCCATTACTGTATCAATTTCTGCACTAACCTCTTTTTCACCAAAGTAACAAAACTCAATTTCATCACAAATGTTTTTGACATCTAATTCAGATCCATGCAAAAGAGCACTGTTTAACTGTTTTAGTTTAAGTGCTGGACTTTTTGCATAGTACAACCTTCTCACTAATTTCCTCACTTTATTATGATGCACTGCTAACATCCTAAAATGGTGAAAAACACTCTGACATACTTTTCTTGAAAGACAAGCCAGTGAATGCCCTTGCAAACCTGTTTTTTCTCTCACTCTACAAGGATCTAACTCTTGTAAAATTTTCATTTTTTGTTTCACAGTTTTCCTAGTATATGTCCGTAAGAAAGTGCGAAACAAATCAATTGATTCCTGTCGGACACTACAAATACTACTACAATTCCATGTATACACTGGAGCCTTAGGACATCTCCCTAAAACTTCATCAGCTAACACCTCTTCTGTATTTCTAGGCACAATCTGTTCTTTTTCAACCGGACAACCGTCCTTCACCTCATATGCTCGACCACTGGTGTCAACTGCATGCACCAAATCATTATCCTGAAAGTAACTTTCTTCATTAAAAAATGGCTCAGAACTTGAACTATGCTTCCATTCTCCAGAAAAAACATCACAAAAATTAGTTCGATTAATTACTCTCCTCCACTTACATTTTGATTTAAACACATTGATTATCGTATCAAGCGTACGAATTCTATTAATTACTAAACAAAACAATTTATTTTTCACTTTAAATGCTTCATCCACGATCTTAACTATGTTTTTTTTTCTTGTAAAAAGCTGTCTTTTTTATACCTTTTTATATTTTTTAATAAATTGGATATAATCCTGTTGTAAAATATTCGTCTACGAATGTCAAAAAATTGTTTGCTTCTTCTATTGCTTTTCAAAATATTGTCTCCTTGTACACGTCTAACAATTGTAGAAGGACATCCTGTCTTTTTCGAAATTACATGCGTTTCATTCTTCTTATTTAAAAAACTTTTTTTTGCTTCACATTTCAATAACTTCCTGAGAAAATTTGTACTTTGCTTACCAGGAGCATTTTTCTTTTTCTCTGAAGATTTTATTTTGGTTGGTTCTTGATTTTCTTTTTCCTAAGACCTTCATTTTCTCTTATAATTCTTTGCTCTCCTTGTTTTAGAAGGCATCTTTCTCTTTGTTTGTATAGATGATTATAATCTGTGGAAAACAAAAAATAACATATTATAGACCACTACAAACATATTACATAGCAATTACAATAAATAAACAATATAAACACTAGTATACAACAAAAGGCTCATTTACATTACATGTGCATTGCTTTGTGTCAAAAACGATTTACTAATTAATGTTATATCTTGTGTATATATAGGTGGTCTGTTTTTGGCCTGTAGAAACAGAGAAATATTTAGTGCAGAGACACACATAGTGCTTGCACAGACAGAGATGGTAGATTACATGTAATATCATGCACATGTGCCTCAGATCACACCAAATCTATTGCATTTTCAATGCTTGTTTACCTTGCTTCCATCAAGAAAGCAGTCAGATGCGTCACACATTTGTCAAGTTTGCACTCTGCAGGATCCTCATGTAGCAACAATGCTCCACCTCCGGACCCTCCGAACACCCCGAATGTAATACACAGGGTGTTCGAACGATACGGTGAGGGAAAAACCCCAAAAAGGGGAAAAAACCCAAAAGAAAAAGATAAGGAGGGAAGGGCAGCAATGGAACAGAAGCTGTAACAAAGAGCATACAAAGGTTAATACAATGCAAAAAGAAAACCTACTCTCAGTATATTCTCACTACTCGGCGCTACATATGAATCACCTGTAAACATGACTTGCACCAGCCCTTCCCACTGGGTCTTCTAACTTCCCATGTACTCTGTACTCTCTGCAACTGATGCTCTATATAAGGGGATCCGTAAGAAAACATACACAGCCACAGCGCAGGGTGTTTATGTTCAACTCCATTGAATTCATGAAAGTGAATCTTTGCAAACACACCCTGTGTTCCCAAAATCAAGAGAAAAAAGAAAGAACCCAAATACGGCAAGGCGTAGTTGAATCACTACTGCCCTCCGCTTTGGTATCTGTAATCCTCCAAAAGAAATAAGATCAAATACTCGTCATGTATTCATGACGGTAATGCGGAGGTATGTGACTCCACCCCCTGCATTCCGCCACTCCACGAAGAACAAACATCCAAGGTAAGAAGTAACCAAAAATAAGAGGACGCCCAGCTCTAACAACACAAATAGTTTTTTTTTGGTCTTTGAACACTCCTCGCAGCCGCGAGGCAATCTGGACTCTCCAGACAATAACAAACGAAAATCCAATAGTACACAGAAGCCACTGATAACACACGCACAGAGCAGCGCTCGCTCTTGTTACCAGAGGGCAATTTTCTCTGAGCTCCGGCCCCTCGATCCTTCGCCCGGGCAGGAATTACAGCAGGCACGCACAGAACCTCAGGACAGCCGTCCTGAGCAGCAAACCAGGAATAACGAGCCCCGAGCACCGGGACCCGCCCAGCATATCACCAATACGCCGAGGATCATGGGTAATGTAGTTTTATGCCTAGGGATCATGGGACATGTAGTTTTAGGTAGGCGCGCTCGCTCTAGATCCTGACAACATTTGCCATAAATTTAGAATGTTAGCACTCTAGTTGCTCATTATTTCAAGCTTCATTCACAGTGTAATCTTAGACAGATTAATTGTTTTTTAGATATAATGTACCATGTCTGTCACTGCCAACAGTATGTGTGACACCGAGGGCGAGATCTATTGCATTTTCAATGCTTGTTTACTTTGATTCCTTCAAGAAAGCATTCAGATGTGTCACACATTTGCCATAAATTCTGAATGTTTGACATTAATGCTGGTCCAGAGATAGTGTAAAGGTTTCATTGGCATATTTACAAACCGCTTGCACAATGTTAAATATAATTTACTAATTAATGTTATGTCTTGTTTATAGATAGGTTGTCTGTTTTTCGCCTGAAAATAATTTAAAATAATATCAGCAGAAACATATATACTGCTTGCAGACAAAGAGATGGTAGATTACATGTAATATGGTGCACATGTGTCTAAGATCACACCAAATCTATGGTATTTTCAATGCTTGTTTACTTTAGTTCCATCAAGAAGACATTCAGATGTGTCACACATTTGCCATATATTCTGAATGTTAGCACTCTAGTTGCTCATTATATCAAGCTTCACTCACAGTGTGATTTTAGACAGATTAATAGGATTTTAGTTATAATGTACCATGTCTATCCCTGCCGACAGTATATGTGACTCTGCCTAACATCACAATAATGGGTGTATCAACCTTCAGTCACAGTGTGATCTTAGGCACATAATCAGAATGTTAGATATAATGTACCATGTCTGTCTCTGCCAACAGTATGTGTGACTCTGCTTAAGATCACAGTGATGGGTGAATCAAGCTTCAGTCACAGTGTGATCTTAGGCACATCATCAGAATATTAGATATAATGTACCGTGTCTGTCTCTGCAATAAGTATGTGTGTCTCTGCTCATATTATTTCACTGTCTCTACTGTCCAAAAACAGGCCACCTATATATATGCAACACATAACATTAATTGCTCATTACATATAACATCCTGCTCATGTGCCTAAAATAACACTATGACTGAAGCTTCATTCACCCATCAGTGTGATGTTAGGCAGATGACCAGAATGTCACATGTAATATACCATGTCTTTAAAAAACATGTCCATATTTTTTAAGACATCAAGTAAGCATATTATTCAGCCAGATCCATTTCAAATGAAGCTTGACTCACAATGTCAACTTAAACACATAAGCAGCATATTACATGTAATTTACCATCTCTGCCTCTGCAAGCAGTATATGTGTCTCTGCTCATAATATTTCACTGTCTCTACTGGCCAAAAACAGGCCACCTATATATAAGCACATATATACCAGACTTTTTACCAGAAAACATTTTCCGTACTAAATCGTTTTTAACACAGAGCACAACCCATTTAAATGACCACTACAAAGCAAAGCAGAAATCTAACTCTTTAACAAAATTCATTTCCATTATATACATCATACAAAAGCACAATATGCTTCTTAAAAACTCAATATAAATATTTATAAGGTAGACTCTCACAATGTTAACATCTCTCACAGCATTGGTGGGGAGATTCATAAACAAACAACTATGTCAAAGATTGCGCACGCATATTGTAAATATGTCTCTTTTTTTTGTATATTCTATCTCAATTTATGCCATTTAAAAAAATAATTTCCAGCAATGCATCCTTTCACATGGGGCAAGCTCTATGTGAAAGGGCCTGCGTCAGTCTTACACCTGCTGTGAGGCAGGTGCAAAATTTTGACACAACAGCGTCCTAAAAGTGACGCAGTGAAATCTCATAGATTTCACTGCGTCATTTGTACAACCCTTCTTTGCGTCAATACGCCCCCTTTGCATACATTACACCTGACGCACGTATAATGTGGCACAGGGCTTTACAAAGTGACGCATCTACCTAGATGCGTCACTTTGTAAATATAACTCAATAAGGTGCAATTTGTACACCACTGCCATGTCACAAAAAGTGATGCACCAGTGGCGTAAAAGTGACGCATGTCATCAAAAATGGGGCCCTCAAGCGCACCACAGGGAACAACAGTGTAAAAAAATTGTAGTAATTTTTTTTTTCCAGCAATGCATCCTTTCACATGGGGCAATCCCATGACCTTACTTTTTGTAATGTGAGAGATGTTAACATTGTGAGAGTCTATCTTATAAACACACAGCGATGTCAAAGATTGTGCACACAGCTTGTAAATATACACCCAGACAAGAATATGAAATGCCGTGAGAGATCTTATCACTGTGAGAGTCTACCTTATAAACACACACCTATGTCAAAGATTGCTTTGTCTGCCTGCATATTTACAAGCTGCGTGCACAATCTTTGACATAGCTGTGTGTTTATGCATCTCCCCACCATTTCATATGGTTTTCTATCTGCTATTCCTATCCCTCTCCAGACATTCACTCCTTCTACCCATGTTACAGGTTGCACAATGTGCTTCAATAAAATGAGCATATTTACAACTCCAATGAAACCATTACACAATTTCTAAACCAGCATTGAATCCAAGCATAAAAAACAATTTATAAAGAAGTCTACCTTATAAACACACAACTATGTCAAAGATTGCGCACGCAGCTTGTAAATATGTCTCTCTTTTTTTTATATTCTATCTCAATTTATGGCATTTAAAAAAATAATTTCCAAAAATGCATCCTTTCACATGGGGCAAGCCCTAAGTGAAAGGGCCTGCGTCAGTCTTACACCTGCTGTGAGGCAGGCGCAAAATTTTGACACAACAGCGTCCTAAAAGTGACGCAGTGAAATCTCATAGATTTCACTGCGTCATTTGTACAACCCTTCTTTGCGTCAATACGCCCCCTTTGCATACATTACACCTGACGCACGTATAATGTGACACAAGGCTTTACAAAGTGACACATCTACCTAGATGCGTCACTTTGTAAATATAACTCAACAAGGTGCAATTTTTACACCACTGCTGTGTCACGAAAAGTGACGCACCAGTGGCGGCATAAAAGTGACGCATTGCCTCATAAATGAGGCCCTCAAGCGCACCACAGGGAAAAACAGTGTAAAAAATTGTAGAAAAAAAATAATTTCCAGCAATGCATCCTTTCACATGGGGCAATCCCATGACCTTACCTTATGTAATGTGAGAGATGTTAACATTGTGAGAGTCTTCCTTATAAACACACAGCTATGTCAAAGATTGTGCACACAGCTTGTAAATATACACCCAGACAAGAATATGAAATGACGTGAGAGATCTTATCACTGTGAGAGTCTACCTTATAAACACACAGCTATGTCAAAAATTGCTTTGTCTGCCTGCATATTTACAAGCTGCGTGCACAATCTTTGACATAGCTGTGTGTTTATGCATCTCCCCACCATTTCATATAGTTTTCTATCTGCTATTCCTATCCCTCTCCAGACATTCACTCCTTCCACCCATGCTACAGGTTGCACAATGTGCTTTGAAAAAAATGACAATATTTACAACTCCAATGAAACCATCACACAATTTCTAAACCAGCATTGAATCCAAGCATAAAAAACAATTTATAAAGAAGACTACCTTATAAACACACAGCTAACATTATGGAAAAAGGTAAAAATATAATTCCTTAATTCACAGAGACACACACTATGATACTTGTAAAAAATCTTTAAACTCTTTATCTTTTTTAAAAGAATCATTACTCACCCTTAAAAATGATTTGGAAGATATCAAACAGTGTCAGTCACAGTCAACAGATATTCTTAAGCAGAATCTCTGAACAATGCTTCCTTCACTGGGAGCCTTTCAATAATGGCACAGATTCTTTCTGATTTCAGAGCCTTATTCTTGCACATAGCCAATAAAAATTATTCCCCCACAAATTCAAAACCAAACTACACATTTTAATTGGTTGAAGATTTCAAGACTTTGAAACTCACATAACATTCACCCATCCCCCCAGTGCTCATTCACCAAGTAACCATGGTAACTCCCTCTAAAACCAACACAGAGTTCACAAGTTCATTTTACTATGTTGCAAAAAAATCCATCAAGCCTGCTTGACCTCTCAAACTACTAGCTAATAAAATGCAATGTCTCTTTAAATGACTTTTTCTCAACCATTGAAATGACTTCTTACAAAAAAAAAGCTTGCAGCCTAATTTTCAGTGGAGATTTTTAAGAAAGCTCCAATCGTTTCCACTTATTCATCTGCACTGATTCTCAAACACTTTTTTTTCATAATCAAACTGCCATTTCATTTCCACAACTCATCTGACTAGAAGCACACCTACCTTCACACACCTATCTTCAAAATGACAAAAGTCTGGATTGTGGGGCATAGCTATGTCCACTGGGCTCAAAAATACGCAACTAACAGAGGTATTTACAATCTTGATTTATCAAATGTGGACATTGTATGGATTGGACAAAGAGGATTGAGAAGTCACCAATTGATACCATTGGTAAAATCCTTTATGCATTTACCACACCCTGACCTTATAATTGTGCACTGTGGTGGAAATGACTTAGGCACTTAGACTGGGGTAGGTCTGGAAATGCTGTTAAAGGACATCTTTGGGCAATTGATGTCACTTTTTCCAAAAACTGCCTTGGTATTTTCTAATATATGCCAAATGCAAAAATGGAACTGGTCTAACCAATTTTGTCCACAGATTGAGAAAGCAAGGAAACATGTAAATAAATCTGTTTCTGCTTACCTTAGAGACTATGCTATGGGTTCCATTTACCACAACAACTTGCGTTACAACATGCAAGACATCTATAGGAGAGATGGTGTGCATTTTACAGATGAGGGGAATAGAGTTTTCCTCTTGAATATAAGACTCTGCATTGGTACCTACTTGTAGGTACAAAAACAGCCAATGAACACAACAGCTCTTTTCAGAGCTAACTTACCACTAAACACTCTACATAATTTTTTTACTCTATTTTTTTACACTGATTTTCCCCGTGGTGCGCTCAGGGTGCACGTACCGTAGAGCGTACCCGGGAGCGCAGCCAGCGCTTACCCCGCAAATTTTTTTTAAAACAAACAAACGTTTTTTTGCCCTTCAGGGTCCTTCTAGGCCCCCCTCAAAAAAACTAGGGGGTCAGGGGGTGTCTACTCTGCCCCCTTTTAATTATATCCCCCTTTCTTTTTTCACCTCTTGTGTCTCGATTCTACCGAGACACAAGATGGCGGACTCTCCGGACTGTTTAGAATGTTGACAGACACCCGACAGCCAATCAGCTTTCCGCTTGCGCACTCCCGTAGCGCGCCGGGTGCGCTCCCCGGTAGGCTTACCGGAGAGCGGACCGAGCGCGCTTATAGATATATATGTGTTTTTGAAGTTAATTTTCAAAAAAACCACTGGAGCAATTTTCAGCAAACATAGCAAAGGCACATCTGCGTACCAGTCCCTACAATTTTGCCAAGTTTGGCGTAATTCCGTTCAGCGGTTCGGGCTGTAAACTTGTCAGACCGTCCTATGGAAATTAACATGGGAAAAACACGTTTTAGGACCCCCTTTTTTCTCAGCCCCCACTTCACGAATCCCCCCGAAACTTCCAGGGAAGGAGCGCAGCGGAGCTGGCCAAACTTTTGGAAAATTTCACACAAATTCCTCAACCGGCGCTAGAGTTATTCCCAATAGAATGTTGCGGATTTCCTATGGTAGACAATCCTAACTATAACTACCTTCTGGCGACCGCCAGTAGGTAATATATATATATATATATATATATATATATGTGTATATATATATATATTCACTGAAAAAACCATAGGTTATAGACCATATATAGTTAGGAATTAGCATTTAAAAAACCTTATTTTACTCACACAAAACCATTGAAATTCCATATATAGTTAGTTGCACTAACTATATATCGCGCACCTGCAATCCACTGCTGATGATGTCACATATTACATCATTCATGACATGGTCAGTGACATCACTGATGACATCACTGATGACATCTCAAATGACATCACTGATGACATCACTGATGACATCTCATTTGACATCAATGACCACATCACTGATGATATCATTCATGTGACAATACAATGCATCTCCTCACATTTTAATATAACCTCTGTTTCACCCAGTGTTAAATACAGAATATAATTTTTGAAACCATTGACACACCAATACTAGTTACTACATACGCACTCACTGATTCCTACGTCTACACACACCTTCACTCATTCACCCATACTATCATTCATACATACAATCACTCATCTTTACAACACTATCATATGCACTCATACACCTATACAGACACTCACAGTCTGCCACTCATCCATGGAGTTACTCACACACCTAGTCAGTCCTGTAAAGAATCAATGACACTTCCATTTTCTTGTCTATACAGTTAAACATAGAGCACCTTACATTTTCAAACATATACTAACACATACTTACCTTGTTATACAATCATTGATACAAGTACACATTGATCTGCACAGAGTCACACACCTCCCAGCCAGCCACACACACACTCAGTCTCCCATACAAATACTTGGACAATCAATCAGTAACCCATATAGTTAATCATATAGCTACTGATCAAAACATGCAGCAGTTTACAGAACAACAGACATAATGATGCACAAATTAAGACACTTTAGTCACTAACCCATGCACTCAGTGAGACACATTTAATCACTCACTCATGCATTCAGTCATGCACCTACTAAATCCTTTGTCCAGACACTTATACTTCCACTCATTCTTCAATATGTAAGACACATTTTAACTTTACAGAAACATACAGTCACTGGATGTTGTCATCAGTGATGTCATCAGTGATGTCATTTGAGATGTCATCAGTGATGTCATCAGTGATGTCACTGACCATGTCATGAATGATGTAATATGTGACATCATCAGCAGTGGATTGCAGGTGCGCGATATATAGTTAGTGCAACTAACTATATATGGAATTTCAATGGTTTTGTGTGAGTAAAATAAGGTTTTTTAAATGCTAATTCCTAACTATATATGGTCTATAACCTATGGTTTTTTCAGTGAATTTTCAAGGTTTTGTAAATGCTAATTCCTAACTATATATGGTCTATAACCTATGGTTTTTTCAGTGAATTTCAATGGTTTTTTAATAGCAAATATCATAAGCTGTCGAATGTCAAGTACGTGGTAAGTGAAAACATTTTCGTGTTTATGCACACTGATCTGCTTTGAATGGTGCCCCCCCCCCTCATTTCTATTAGGAGTACTCTCTCTTTGCAGATAGTGAAAGGTTGTTAACGCAGGTCTTTGCCCCCATTGTAATCCGTCGTGCCTGCTTCTCTCTCCATTTGATTCATTGTTATCCAAGTATTTACTGTTTTAGAATTAGTTCTCTTTGGTTCATTCTCTATTTACAAACAAACACAGAGTCGCAATACTCTGTTTAGTCTTTGCAGATAACGAAAAATCGTGTAAAAAAAAAGAAAAGGAATCGAGCAAAATCAGTAGGCCACTAATGGGATCTCTTTTTGACCTCGCTAAAATAGAAACATTAGGAACAACCCCTCATGACAAATACAAAACTAGTGAGATGAACTGAACTCCACACAATGATGGCTGCAAAACAGCTCTGCTCCGCCACCCACCCCGCCCAAAATAACGATAAAGAACGGCTGCCATGATTGGTTGCGGAATGACCACGACGGAGCTACGAAATGGTGCTGCTCTCATGCTAACCCCAGCTTCAGTCTGAAACATCCAGAAACACTGTAGACTACCAATTCGATCAGTTCCGGTAGCGCCCCAATGTAACCCGGTAGAGAAGAACTAGCCCTCCCCTCTTTGACTGATGGTTCTTGTTGCCTGTCCCTTCTGTTGTCATTTAACAGAACTATTTAGCCTGCTGAAAGGGGTTGTGTTCCGACCGCTGGTTGGTGGAGACATTTTGACTATATTCTGTACCTGCGTTGTCGCGTAATGCGTCATATGACGCGCCGCGTTAGCGCATCCGGAAGTCATCCGGGGCGCGCAGCGCGTAACGTAAGCATAACAAGTCATGTGACTTGTTAATAAAACTTTTCATTGGTTCATTTTACTTTTCTTATTGTAATGATGAAAGGCTTGGTCATATGACCTAAAAATTACGCTTTTCATTACTTCCGAACATTATTTTTTCTTAAATATATGTTATAATGTTCCAGGCTAATGTACTTTCCCGGAAATTTTACAACTGTCCTGCAAGTAAAATATATTCTTTTTTCGAGAAAAAGAGCGTTTCTTCGTCCCATGACGGAGCCGTTGAGCAAAAGAGGGTCGACCTGCTGTCTTAGTCGCCGATACGCCTGAATATGAGATTCTTATCGATCACTTTATGTTGCAGGAATAGAAAACACAACAGCCCTTGACCATTTATCTTTACTGCGTTCCTTCGTATTATACCTTTTACCCTTCATGTAATTGGTCTGCTTTATTTCACTTGCCTTTTAATGATTCTAAAACAGTGACTATTATTAAAAACTTTACCAATGTATATACTACTACCATGTTTTCTTTTAAAAACCTTTATTGTGAAAATTTCATTATACAAATACGAGCCTATAACCACGTGGGCCGGCCACGGAGCAAACTGTAATCGTATATGATGAATAGACATTTACACTGTAGAGGAACGTAACGGGCGGGCCATTAGGTTGCAAGAACTAAGGTGTCTAACAGTTACGGAATCGGTGGACGTACATTTTATAATTAAAATACGACAGGGCCAGTTACAATAAAATTATCTAGATATACATTTGCGGGCAAGTACCATGGGTGACGTTAATTCGAACTTTCAACAGTACAGTAATCAATAACACATCAGAACTTAATATCAATAGGGATGTCGAAATATTCAATCAATTCTCGTCCCCGCCCGCCATGTGCTTCAAAACTGCATACGTATCTCGTGATTTCAAGGTTCTGCAACCAGTACACAACAAGGAGTTACGAGTCCCATTTATTCTGGCGCCATTTTGGGCGAGGACGGGCAGGTCCAGGATATAGTCAAAATGTCTCTACCAACCATCGACTATGATGATGTTCATATGCTGTATTTATTAGAGTAACACTCAGATGTCCACATGAAATAAATTTGCCACAATCTAAACATGTCATTTTAATCTTTCCAAAGTTCTTCTAAATATTTGGGACCGTTTCCCTTGCCTCTGAAGCTCTCAGTGCCACTTCTTTGATGAATGTACTAGCAGGTCAGGGGTTCTCCTCCAAATCTCTCTTTTATGCAGCACTATAATTAATTGGTGCCACCTCTCCATATGACGATGCATGGTATAGTTACCACAACTATATTTTTTTTCGGTTCCTCTAGAGAGTTCATCGTGGCAGATGAAGCGTGTAACGTACCGGGCATTTACCTTTTTTTGCATGTACAGGAAAGGAAAAAAAAATCGAGCGTCCGAGTTCTAAGGTGTCCCAGGGCCATTTTAGTGGACCAGGCCCAAATCCAAAGAACAGGCCGCCATTTTGAGAGTCCTGTTGCAGCCGCCTGTCGCTGTAGCATCAAGAGCAGCCGAAACTCAGCTGAATGGCAACTGAAACGGTAAAGGGGCGCCCCACTACAGCAGACGAGCCAGGCCCAAATCCAAAGAACTGCTATCTCACAGGCTAATGGGGCGACCCACGCCGAGTTTCAGCATTGTAGGATGACCACACAAGTACAGCAACTTGCTAGACATCACCTCGGTGCCATCCGGATCTCGGCGCCCCACTGCAGATGAAGTGCCTCTCAACTATGAAACCACCACGGTGACATCCGGATCTTGGCGCGTTGTGCTGCCTTCGGCCTATTCGCACATCGGTCCGCTACTGACGCCATCTCACAGGCTAATGGGGCGACCCACGCCGAGTTTCAGCATTGTAGGATGACCACACCAGTACAGCAACTTGCTAGACATCACCTCGGTGCCATCCGGATCTCGGCGCCCCACTGCAGATGAAGTGCCTCTCAACTATGAAACCACCACGGTGACATCCGGATCTTGGCGCGTTGTGCTGCCTTCGGCCTATTCGCACATCGGTCCGCTACTGACGCCATCTCACAGGCTAATGGGGCGACCCACGCCGAGTTTCAGCATTGTAGGATGACCACACCAGTACAGCAACTTGCTAGACATCACCTCGGTGCCATCCGGATCTCGGCGCCCCACTGCAGATGAAGTGCCTCTCAACTATGAAACCACCACGGTGACATCCGGATCTTGGCGCGTTGTGCTGCCTTCGGCCTATTCGCACATCGGTCCGCTACTGACGCCATCTCACAGGCTAATGGGGTGACCCACGCCGAGTTTCAGCATTGTAGGATGACCACACCAACTTGCTAGACATCACCTCAGTGCCATCCGAATCTTGGCATCTCAACGCCTAGTGGTATCTTCCATACAAAAAATATTGTTACGCTGCCTTTGGCCCCATTCGCACATCAGTCCGCAACTTAGACATCACCTCGGTGCCATCCGGATCTTGGCATCTCAGCGCCTTGTGGTGTCAGTCAGAAAATATTGTTGTGCTGCCTTCGGCCTATTCGCACATCGGTCCGCTACTGACGCCATCTCACAGGCCAACGGGGCGCCCCACGCCGACTTTCAGCATTGTAGGATGGCCACACCAGTGCGGCAACTTGCTACACACCACCTCGGTGCCATCCGGATCTTGGCATCTCAGCGCCTTGTGGTCTCTTCTACACCGGAAATATAGTAGAAAATATTGTTGCGCTGCCTTTGGCCCCATTCACACATCAGTCCGCTACTGACACCATCTCACAGGCCAACGGGGCGCCCCACGCCGACTTTCAACATTGTAGGATGGCCACAGAAGTGCGACAACTTACTAGACACCACCTCGGTGCCATCCGGATCTTGGCGCGTTGTGCTGCCTTCGGCCTATTCGCACATCGGTCCGCTACTGACGCAAACTCACAGGCCAACGGGGCGCCCCACGCCGACTTTCAGCATTGTAGGATGGCCACACCAGTGCGGCAACTTCCTACACACCACCTCGGTGCCATCCGGATCTTGGCGCGTAGTGAAGCTGCAGCAGCTGCAAATAAGCTTCAGACAGTGTTACAACCGCTGCTCAGAACTCTCAACTATGACACCACCTCGATGCCATCCGGATCTTGGCGCGTTGTATTGCCTTCGGCCTATTCGCACATCGGTCCGCTACTGACGCCGCCTCACGTGCCAACGTATTTTCTCCGCATTTTATACCCTATGCCGCATAACAGGTCATGTGACTTGTTTATAAAACTTTTCATTGGTTCATTTTACTTTTGGTTTCCTAATGATGGAAGGCTTGATCATATGACCTAAAAACAACACTTTTCATTGGATGAAAACTTTTTTTTTCCCCCAAACGATGAAAGCCCCACCTTGTTTCTGGATGTTTCAGACTGAAGCTGGCGTCACCATGAGAGCACCACCATCTCGTAGCTCCGTCGTGGTCATTCCGCGAGCAATCATGGCAGCCGCTCCCCACCAGAAGCCTGCAGGAGTCGGGGCCCCCAAAACTTTTGATGAATTCTCAAGGCGGAGGGGACGCTTTCGAGAATGGGGTCCAAGACCTAGCAGACAAGCGTCCGATTTCCAAGGTGTCCCAGGGCCATTTCAGTGGACCAGGCCCAAAAAGGAAACAGCCTGCCGCCATTTTGAGAGTCCTGTGACAGCCGCCTATCGCTGCACCGCAAGAGTGGGCGCAACTCAGCTGAATGGCGGATTTTGACACAGTGGACCAAAAGCGGACGGAATGGCAACTGAAACGGTAAAGGGGCGCCCCACTACAACAGACGAGACTCCACCTGGAGAGGCCCGTTCACGCCGCCTCCCCCGGGGCGCTCCACGCCGTTATTCGGAGCAGCATTGTAGGATACCAAAACCAGTGCGGCAACTTACTGGACATCACCTTGGTGCCATCGTTCTGCTGCCTTGGAACTATTCGCACAACAGTTTGCTACTGATGACCCACCCCCCGCGACGCCCCACGCCGTTATTTGCTGGGTGGCAACTTACTAGACATCACTTTTGTGTCATCTAGATTTCGGCGCGTTCTGCTGCCTTGGAACTATTCGCACAACAGTTTGCTACTGATCACCCACCCCCCGCGACGCCCCACGCCGGAAATCTGGACGTTGTGCTGCGTTGGGACTATTCGCACAGCCGACCGCTACTTCGTTGTTTTTCTCTAAAAATGTTTATATGTTATTACTATTTTTGTTTTCTTGTATATATTTATAAATTATTAAAGTTTTATAATCTTACTACTTTGTCGGAGTGCTATATATTTTTAATGTGACACATAATTGTAAAAACTTTGATGTACAAAGAGTCATCCCTGGAATCTTCCGCTTCACGCTCGGTCCCCTCCCCAATCACAATACAGAATGGTTTTCAGATAATAGCAACGCTTCTGCTGTGACGGATCTCATCGAGTGTGGGCCTTGATCTACTATAACTCCTTTGAAGACGGGTGATTCTTTACAGCTGTGGCCATAAACTACATCTGCAGGGCTAGCTGATAGCCTAGGACCGGCCTGGACAATCGGACACAGAGGAAAAGGAGTGTCAGAGGGTGCGGTAGTGAATAGGGCGAAAGGGAGGTGTCGGGCGGGCACAGGGTGTGATTCTCAGGGAAGAACAGCGCAG
The DNA here is from genome assembly GCF_964261635.1 of Lissotriton helveticus. NCBI lineage: Eukaryota > Metazoa > Chordata > Amphibia > Caudata > Salamandridae > Lissotriton > Lissotriton helveticus. Next base: position 607,349,057 of record NC_136059.1, on the reverse strand, counting down.
ATGGGGGGAGGTTTATTACCCATGCATAAAACAGAGAGCGGGGGTGACCACTGCCTGGGGGAGATGCTTGCGAGGGTGGGGAGCCATGCTAAGGATCGACAGCGTTCACAGAGTGGATCTGGTCAAGGCATCTAAAATGGCTGCCGTGCACGACAAAAGTGTGGCATTTGAAAAAAGACAAGATGGCGCACACAATGTTTTTCAACAATTCCTGATTTCCTTCGAATCGAACGTTAACAGACGTTGGGGCATATTACCAAAGTTAAGCGATATTTATCCCTAACGATGCATTGCAAAGATTTTTTTACCGTCAGAAATTATCGCAGATAAACCTTGCTATTATCAAGGTTTATCGCAAATACGATAAAAAACGAGCGCAATGCATTAATGTCGCTGAAAACTCCGCGATATTCATGCATTACCGAGCTAATGCTCTTAGCCATGTTATCCACCTCCCATTGGATAACATGGCTAAGAACTGCTCAGGGCAGCTGTTACTTTTTGGAGATATTCGCGCTTATCTCGAATATTTCCAAAAGTTGATAATAGGAGATAGCGATGTTAGCGACTGTTTCCAGTCGCTAACATCTTGGCATGCCCACTTTGCATGTCATTAGTGATAAATATCACTCACATGCAAAGTGGGACCCAAGATGGTCGCTATCTCCTACTAGCCGTCGCTAACTGGTGTTAGCAACAGCTAGGTAATACACATATAATTTTATCTCCGCGAAGCGGAGCGCTGTTACAGATATATATCTTGTTTTTGAACGTTAATTTCTCAAAATGCACTGAAGCACATATATTGAGACATAGCAAAGGCACATCGGGCTACCAGTCCCTAATATTTTACCAAGTTTCGTGCAAATCCATTCAGCCGTTCGATTATTATTATTATTATTTTTTTTTGCCCCGCGGGGCCCTTTTAAAACCTCCACATCAAACCTAGGGGGTCAGCGAGGATCTACTATGCCCCCTTATGGTCATCAGCCGTTCGATTATTATTATTATTTTTTTTTTTGCCCCGCGGGGCCCTTTTAAAACCTCCACATCAAACCTAGGGGGTCAGCGAGGATCTACTATGCCCCCTTATGGTCATTTGCCCCTTCGCTTTGGCCTCCTCTTGTCTCTCGATCCTACCGAGAGACAAGATGGCGGCCGCTACGTACTGTTTGGAATGTTTACAGACACCGGAGAGCCAATCAGCTTCGCTTCGCAAAGCTCCGTAACGCGAAAAGTACGCGAAGCGGTGCGCTGTTACAGATATATATCTTTTTTTGAACGTTAATTTCTCAAAATCCACTGAAGCACATATATTGAGACCTAGCAAAGGCACATCGGGCTACCAGTCCCTACAATTTTGCCAAGTTTCGTGCAAATCCATTCAGCCGTTCGATTATTATTATTATTATTTTTTTTTGCCCCGCGGGGCCCTTTTAAAACCTCCACATCAAACCTAGGGGGTCAGCGAGGATCTACTATGCCCCCTTATAGTTATTTCCCCCTTTGTTTTGACCTCCTCTTGTCTCTCGATCCTACCGAGAGACAAGATGGCGGCCGCTACGGACTGTTTGGAATGTTGACAGACGCCGGAGAACCAATCAGCTTCGCTTCACAAAGCTCCGTTGCGCGAAAAGTCCGCGAACCAGAGCGCTAACCGGTCCGCTGTTACAGATATATATCTTTTTTTAAACGTTAATTTCTCAAAATCCACTGGAGCACATATATTGAGACCTACAAAAGGCACATCGGGCTACCAGTCCCTACAATTTTGCCAAGTTTCGTGCAAATCCATTCAGCCGTTCGGGCTAAAAGTGAGGCCAACCGCCCTATGGAAAACTCAATGTTAAAAACACGTTTTGGGACCCCCCTTTTTTCTCGGCCCCCACTGGACGAACCCCCCCCAAATTTTCAAGGGCTGCTCAGAAACAAAATGTGCCATTTTCCTGAAAATTTCAGCCGATTCCGTCCACAAACGCCAAAGTTATTAGACATAGAATTTTCAAAAAACCCATAGAGAAAAAATCCTAACTATATATACCTACTGGCGACCGCCAGTAGGTAATATATATATATATATATATATATCTATATATATATATATATATATATATATATATAGGTAGATATATATATATATGCAAAAAAGAAGCAGAAAACTCTGGGCAGTTCTCAAGTTTAGGTGGAAATCAGCTCCTGTATAGAGCACCCTCAACATAAGCGACACTCTAGATCTGCTCACCTCAAATGTCTGCTTTTCTATCAAAGTCTTTAAGCATAGGATTAGCACAGTGCCATCCACACAGAGATAGAAAGGGACAAAGTCCTTTGCCATTTTTACAACAAAGTCTTTAAGCATAGGACTAGCACAGTGCTGTCCATGGTAAGCTGTAAAATGACAAAAGCCATTTACCACTCCATGCACAGTATTACAGCTTTGAATTAGTAAAATACCAACCAAGCCAACCTGAAATGAGTAAAAGTAACTCCTGACACAGTGTTTCGCTCACATTAGAGCTCTTCAGAGAGGAATATATATATATATATATATTCGATACCTCCTTTCTTCGGAATTCACAGAAGAAATAACGGAACGGATTCCACCTTTTTTGGTGCAGCGTTATTTATTTGTGTTTCTTTCGGCCGCCATGACGCATTTTGGGCTTTCATGAGCCCTTGATCACATGACCTGCCAGTGAGTTTCTCAAATCATTTAAAGTGCTAGAGTGCTACTTTTTTAAACAACATAAACAAAATACTTTCGTTTTTTCATGTATACCATTACTTACAGATTTTGATTGTAATCCATTATTTCGACATAAAATGTAATACAATTCATATTCATTGCATGTTTTCTTGTTGTGACTTTTAAGCATTTGGGCTTGTATAGTTGGTGTCATATCTGTAAAATACATGTTTTCAACACTTCCAATACATTAATTAATCAAAATATATTTCTCCACATATAGGTTACAGGTACGTATGCTTTTTAAATTAACTGTATAAATACATAATAAAAGCATTAGAATAAATATGAATATAAATAATCTAAAAAGGATAAATCCTTTTCATCATGAATCATTTAAAACATCCTGTTTTCCTATGGGTGTATATCATTTGATAAAGCAGTTGATTATACCTTAAAGTGTTGCCCATAATAGCAATACTATCCTGTCACAACCTAAAAATAGTGGTGAATACATTTTGAAATTGTAATAAATCATGTTGTGCAAAAAGTGCAAGGTGCAAATCTGTTAGTGCAATTTTTTTAGTTCAATGTGCAAATAATACTCATTATGCTAGCCAGCATATTCAAGTATTCTATATTTGTGCATTAAAAATCTGTATTTTTATGTCATGAGCCCATGAACATAACATTCAGAGAAACAATCAGGAATAGAATAGGAATATATAGTAAATAAATATATAAAAATACTAAAAAGTCAGCATAAATATATATATATTGAGTTAATAACTACATATAAACCTAAGAAGACATATCTCATTATTCAATCTGGGATACGGGCATTATACTATTAGACTTATAACTATGTCGGTAGGTCTTCCGATCTATTAAGACCATGTGGGATTTTACTGTCTATTTCTAAAATTAGCTTAGTGTTGGACTTGGCCCTGCTGGCAGGTTCACCCCTAAACTTTTTGCTTTTTGTGGTGACCTGGTGATGGTGATTTTAGGTTTCTGCGCACTTTCACTGTGTCCCAGTGGAAAGTGCGTGCGCACTCTGAGTGCATGTGGTGAGATAGGCCTGCCCTCCCATAGGAATGCATGGGAAATGTATGTGTCCCTGGTAGTTTCTGATGCGTGGGGTCTGCAGGCTCGAGTCTGGTATGTGCGGACTCATGTGATTGAATGCTGCGAGATGATGTATGCGGCGTGTATGTGTCTAGTATGGAAGTTGCCACTTCTAGACATGGGTGTGCGTGTGCAGTAAGTATGCTGGCGCGTGATTGGCTGAAGCTGGCTGGGGAGCCTGGCTCCAAGAGTCTGTGTGGGTCTGCCCCGGTGGTGAATGGAGAAATTAGCATGCTGATGTGAGGGAGGGGCTGCACCTGGGTCCTGAATAGGGCTGGGCTTTTCCCACACAATGCTGGCTCCGCCCCCTGTGGTGCGACTGATGACCCTAGCCTGCCTGGTGAATGGAAAGGGTGGCTGGGGAAAACAAAGTACTCCCAAAACCAACTGCGACTGGTTTCTCCCCCACCCTGCACCTTTAGACAAAGGTGTTCAATGTATAAAAGGAGGCTGTGACCTCTTGTCAAATGTTCTTGTTCCCAACTCGAATCTACCAGGGGCATGCTGCTGCTTGGGCCCAGGGGAAGGCTTGCCTCTCCGGGCCCTGCCCAGCCCCTGGATGCTGGAGGACTCTTTTGGACCCTTTTGCCTTGCGGGAGTATTCCCAGGACCTTGAGGAGACTTTGGGGGCTGCCCCAGCACCTTGAGTGTGCTGACTTTTCATTTTCCATGCCCCTAGCTGTCCCTGCGCTTTGTCCCTCTCTGGGAGCGCTTTACTTGAGCTTGGCACCGTGGAGCTGCTCTCTGTCCTGCTCGTGCTCCTCGCAGGTGCTACCCTGCCTTATGCCCCATTTTCGTTATTTTTACTGCGGGTGCTCACCCCGCTTATTAGGGTCCTTAGCGAGTGCCCACCTCGCTTCTACGTTTATTTTTCGCCTCGAGGGTGCCCACCCCTCGCTATTGCCCGAGAAATCACCGCCTCAGACGCGAGCAAAACCGGAAGTCAGACGGCATCGCGCCTGACTGTAGGCGCGACTTCCAGGTTACTGAAGGAAGTCCCGCCTGCCGCCGTGCTCTGATTGGCCAGGGCGCCCGGCCGAAGAAGAGGAGCCCGGAGCCTTGAGGGCTCCACCTCCCAAGTCCCGGTCCCGAGATGGGGGACCGGGTGAAGATGCCCCCCCCCCTCTTGGCGCCGGATGTTGCGTGACGGGGCTCCCAGGAGTGAGGGGAGCCCCGGAGGCGGAGTCCTGCGCTGTCCCCGGAGAGGGGACACAGAGAGAATGGATGCCCGGAGCCCGGTAAGGAGGGGGCCTCGGGGCTGTTCCTGGTTGTTCTTCGAGCAGCCCCACATTATAGCGGGCCGCTCCAACGATGTGGCCATACCTGTTTCAAGGGCCCCGAGGGGCCCGTCACCCCCCTTGCTTCCCCGGCACCATAGCAGTGTCATCTTCCTGAGCGGCCCCGAATGGCAGCGGGCCGCTCCCACGTTCCCAGAGCCCAGATGGCTCCAACGCCCGGCACCATTTATTTAGAGCCCACGAGGTTCCTTGGGCATTTGTACTTCGAGCCTGAGAGGGGCATTATTGTATTTTAGGAGCCAGAGTGCTCCAATGGGCCCAGCTGTTTACGAGCCTAGAGGGCTCCCAAGCACACAATATTTGTTTACAGAGCCATAGGGTTCCAACCTATTGCGCAGTTTTGATTCCTGAGGGGCTAGCGAGAGCCCCTTCCGCAGTTTTGTCCCAGCTGCCCAGCACTTGGTGGGCAGCTGCACCGTTCAGGTTTTGCTTTCTAGGGACTGGTTCTCTGGACTCAGGAGTGAGGTGCACTCCTTCGCCCCTACTTGGCCTTCCCCAGCTGCGCAGCGCTTAGTGCCAGCTGCAGCGTTTAGGCCCGGTCCCTGTCCTCAGCTGCCCAGCAAATAGTGGGCATCTGCTACGTTTAGGTTTTGGCGCAGTGGCACAACCTGGACTTTGATGTAAGTTCTGTGCTAATGTGATTTCTGCGAATTGTTATTTGATACACCTCTGAATGTTTTTAGGCATCATGTGTTTTCCTTCCCTGCACCTCTGAATGTGTTGTTTATGCATCATGTGCCTTGTTCCTTACACCTCTGAATGCATGTTATGCATCATGTGTTATGTGCTTATACCCCTACAGGTATTGTGATACTTAGGTGGTTGTTGTTGCTAGTACAGGGTGTGCTAGTGAGGTACTGGTTCCCTGCGTACTACTGGTTACCAGTGATTACTGGTTGTGTGCTACACTTGCTATTTGGTGCTTAAAACTATCTCCAAGGGCTTGATACTGAGCTCGCCCCCTGACCAGAGTCCCAGGACTAGTGGACTCTATTGTGCCTTCCCTGACAAATTGCTGGGACTTGTCTGATCTCCTTGGGCCACTGGGGCCTCGCCTGAAGTGTGCCTCGCTCACTCCCCTCGGCAGCTCGTGCCCGGCCGCCCGCTCAAGCCTCGAGCCGCGCCGCTTGGCACAATGTACAACCTGTGATTATGATTCTAATGTGTTTTGGTGTAATACAAAGGCTATTTTTATACAAAACCTTGTGTGGAGTTTCCTTTGTGGTGGGCCTTGGGTGTTGTTGCTGGGGTACGTGCGCAAACACTTAACTCACATTGCCTCCGAGTTTAGCCTTACTGCTCGTGCTACGTTACCAAGGGGGTCAGCAGGGGTTATCTTGGTGTGTAACTCCCTTGCCCTGACATGGGAATGGTGGTCTCTGACTGACTTTGGTGCAAGCCCTGGCCAGCCAGGGTTCCCATTTCTAACACTTAGTTTCAAGTCTTCTGAGTGCTGCATCTCTATTTCCACCCCTCCTTAGAGGCGGGACATTATCAATTACATAGTATTTTAGATCTGTTGTTTTTCTACTATGAATCTCATTGAAATGCCGGGCCACCGGATATGCACTATCATTATTTTTGATGGCCCTTAGATGCTGAAGAATCCTTTTATGTACTGGAAGACGGGTACTCCCTACATATTTTAATCCGCAGGTACATTCCAGTACATATACTGCATATTCCGACTTGCAATTTAACTGTTTATTTATCATCGTGGGGTTGTCTTTGAAGCCTGTATTGTATGTTGTACGATTTTCTGCATGTTTACTCGTGCATCGGACAAATCCCTTCTGTTTGCTAAGCCAATTTTTATTCTTTACAAGTTCTGGACTGCTGGTTACTAAGTAATCCCTGGTACTACAAGATCTGCGGAAAGTGATAATGGGAGATGCTGGCATTTTGTCCCCAATTACGGGATAACTCTTCATCATATGCCAGTTTTTCTAGACGATCTGTCTAAGTTTTTCTTTTTGTTTGCTGAATGTCATAATTAATCTGGGGCAATTATTGTTGCTTTCTGTTTTAGCTGTTTGTTTCATCTTATTTTTTGATTGTTTAAACAGAAGAGCGTCACGTGTTTTAGATTGAGTGCTTACAATTGCCGGATTTACCCCCTTGCACGCAGTGCGAATTTTCGCGATGTGTGGCACTTTTAATGAGTGGGCGCGATCATAACGGCCCCCAGCCGTCATCAGCACATGCCCACCGTGATGCATGATGGCCGGGGGCCGTCAGCAGCATGCAAGGGGTTAAACTATTTTCAGAATAGCCTCTAGTTAAAAATCTTTGATAACAGCTCTGTTGTGCTACAACTAGATCGCTATTCCTACTGCAAATCCTGCGAATTCTTAGAAATTCCCCATATGGGATACTCCCTATAGTATGTTTTGGAGGACAACCATTTCCTCCCACCACCCCTTGTGGAGACAGGCGTAGCTGGGCAAAAAACTTGCACCCATCGCTACGCCTCTCTCCTGGTGGTATATCAGTTGCTGGAACATAAAATATGATATATATATATATATATATATATATATATACATATATATATATATCACTACAGGGTGCTGCTCGAGCGGTCCACGACCAATCACCGCTGGTGTCGTCGGTAGTAGCAGCCGCTACTCTTAAACTCCACAACTTCCCAGTCCCGTTAATCAAAAGGACGCAGAGACGACACACCAAGAGAACTTTTGCACAAACCCTTTATTGTGCACTCGTGTAACAAGGACTATATATATATATCCGTGCCCATTGCCGTGCCACGGATCTGTTGAAAAAGAGTTCCATTAAACATAAAAATATTATTGGTCAAACACAATGACATCATGTCCAACAACATTTTGGTGTGTTCAAGATACTGTATAGGTCTTTTCTGCAGATAATGATAACTCGCCTGTACACCTTCATCATGATTTATAATAGTGTATAGCGAGTTAACATCCATAGTAATTAATAGATCAGATCTTTCCCAAGTTACTTCTTGTAGTTTACAAATAGTATGTGCTGTCCTTTACATACGATGGCAGACCAATGACATAACAACAGGCCCCTTGGTGTCATGCTTCATCATCGGGGCCTTCGCACCCCTCTACGGGATGCGGCGTGCTACGACTCGCGAATACGCAGGAGCACTTGAAGTGAACTATGTGTGGGGGTGTGTGTTTTATATACAAAGGTGTGAGTGAGGTGAGGTGAAAAAAAGTGAATGGTTAAAAAATACCTGGCACGTGGGAAAAAAATACTTTATTAAATCCCCGGCTGGTATTATTAAAATAAAAGTGCAGGGCGTGGTTTAAATAGATACGTATTAGGGTATCCAGACCACTGTTTCAAAAAGTCAACATGTTTCGGAGGTCAAAGCCCCCTTCTTCAGGACAAGGGTTAATGCACTTACCCTCCCCTTACTCACATGTAAAATATAAAAGTGTCAATAAAAATTACCACAATGTGTAATGTTCCTAACAGTGTTATATGTTAGTGAATATCGTTGCGCCCAATTGGCGTAAGAACCTGTGGAGACAAAATCATAGATAAACATACAGATCTATAATTCACAGGTTAAAAGAGAAGAATCGAGTTTCTCTGAAAAAACATCAGGTTGAACCAAAAATAATGGGACCCTGGAAAGAAAAAAGAAAAAGGACACTACAAACACATAGACACACACAACACCAAAATTACTCTCTGCTCAGATGGAAGGAGAGCGAACATAAAGAAATAGAAGTCTTACTTAAAGTTCCCAAATACAGGACTTCATGGGCCTAAGCGTATATTGGGGAATCCTTCCTTTCTAATCAGAAACCTAAGAAATCAATATCAGGGGTTCAGTAGGAAAACTTCGTAGTCAATGCATCAGTAGTACAGAGAACAACTGCTTCTCTCAATGGTCTATAACTCACGGTTACTGCCACAGCTAATCGCCTGCCTTCCCTCAACGCGGCTCCGGTGAAGTGAGCTACGAAGAATTCAAGGCCCTTATATATGTTGTGCCTGTAGGTAATTAGTGCCGGTAAATTGATTAATGCAGCCCGGGGGAATGCCCAAATACGGAGATAACAATCTCCGAGCGTCCGGTGTTGCGCTAGCGCCTTTCACTGCTCTGTCGCGCATGCGCATTACAGCTCCAAAGGTGCGCATGCGCGGCGAGCGAGGCTGCCGCGCATGCGCCGACGGAGACGCTACGGTAATACACGGAGCAATTGGTTTAACAACTAAAAGCCTGTTAAATGAATGGAGCTTCAATGGCAAATACAAAATAAGCGCTTCGGTGAAAGAATAAAGTATGCGCATATGAGGCAGTGCATTTGACAAATTTACAGCTAGATGCTGAACAAAAAATAGGCAACAAGCACAATGGTGATGAATTAAACTACCTTTAAGGAGTAGACTACCTTAAAGGAGTTTTTGAAGGGCAACAGTGTACTGGTTGAACTCAACAGACGGTGATTATTTCACAGGGCTTGTTGTTAAAAAAGTGGGAACTCATGGAACATGGTCCCTACCGAAGGGGATAAATCCTCGATCACAGCTAGGTAGTATCACATTGCCATGGTGTATTGACCCAAAGGAACCCCACAGTCATATTTGTTGGATGTAACCACACGTGTACATCAACGGTTTGTGATGGGTAGTCAGATAAGGTTTATCTGAGAAGGTTCCATGGAATAGAATCGTTCAGTCCGGTGGTGTCGGTTCCCAACCGAAACACCCACCGTTGCTCTTTTTCCAGGAGACCCACCTCTGAGGGTAGTTGTTCTATGATCGTCCACTGTAACTCATTCACACAGTGTTGATGTTCAATATAGTGGGTTGACATCTTGGTCGTGAGTTTCTTGCACCTGATGTTGCTTTTATGTTCATTCAACCTGACTCTCACAGGTCTGGTGGTCATCCCCACATACTCTTTTCCACAGGGGCAAGTAATCAGGTAAACAACATTTTTACTGTTGCAGTTCGTAAAAGCACGTTGTTCCCATTTTGTCCCATTGGTAAAGGTTAGATTCCGGCTCTTTTTTGTGAGGTGGCAGTTATTACAGTTGCCACACGGGTAATGCCCATGTACACCTTGCAACCTCGTCTGATCCTTAGTAGGAGGGGGTGGTCTCGTATGAACGAGTATATCTCTTAAGTTCCTACCCCTTCTATGTGCAAAGAGAGGTTTCTCCAGAGTCAAGCCACCACTCGTTAAAGTGCGCCAATGTTTGTGGACCAATTTTGTCACTTGGTTGCTGACCGGACTGTATGTGGTGACACAAACCGTCCTGTTTTCGGCATCCGCCCTTCGTGGATTGTCCTCCAAAAGGGCCTCACGGTTGTTATTTCGTGCTCTTATGAAAGCTTTTTTAATCACAGTCTCCGGATATTTCCTCTGTCTCAGTTTACCACTGAGATCCTTGGCCTGAGTTTTGTATCTTGCAACATCACTACAGTTCCGCCGGAGGCGTAGGAACTGTCCATAGGGAAGGTTCTCTCTCAGATGACGAGGATGAAAGCTGTCAAATCTGAGGAGACAGTTCCTCGCCGTTGGTTTAAAGTGAGTTTCTGTTTTTAAGATGCCAGCTTCATGGTAGATATTCAAATCTAGGAAGACCATGTTGATATTAGATGCCTGATGAGTGAATTTCAAAAAGGCATTTCGATTGTTCAGCCAGTTGATGAATTCAGTTATCGTGGTTGCATCTCCTTCCCAGATGACCAGGATATCATCAATGTACCTCCATTGATGAAATTCACTCATCAGGCATCTAATATCAACATGGTCTTCCTAGATTTGAATAGTGAAGCTGAAGCAAGTGCAAATAGGCTTCAGACAGTGTTACAGGCACTCCTCAAAACTTTGAATTATCAGAGTGCATGAGTTTCATGCTCGATCGATTGAGCTAGCCGGATCGGGCAACAAAAAGTATAAAATAGTTACACACTTCCCATAATACACAGTCTCATTTGAGCCTCCCATTGGTGGGTGTGTCATATGGAAAATGGAGAAGTGGGTTAGCGGTTGCGCACACCGCTTCCGTTAAAGCCCCTGAAGAGAAGCATATGGAGCTTCGAAACGCGTCGGGCAGATCCATTACGGAGCGGCATCTACAAGCGGATCCCCGTCCTCACCTACACATAAACCAAGCTGCTGCTCGTGTGCTACTCAAAGGTGGACAACCTTGGAGCGACAATTTATACGTGGCCGTCCAGCCGCGGAGTATGCACCACCCCGTCATCCATGGGGGTCACGGAAGTGAAACAGCAGCCGTACACGTGATCGAGGACGGGCCCACTTGCGGGGTCCATACAGGACTTGATTATGTGCTTTCCGCACCACACTTCCCATAATACACAGTCTCATTTGAGCCTCTCATTGGTGGGTGTGTCATATGGAAAATGGAGAAGTGGGTTAGTGGTTGCGCACACCGCTTCCGTTAAAGCCCCTGAAGAGAAGCATATGGAGCTTCGAAACGCGTCGGGCAGATCCATTACAGAGCGGCATCTACAAGCGCATCCCTGTCCTCACCTACACATAAATCAAGCTGGTGCTCGTGTGCTACTCAAAGGTGGACAACCTTGGAGCGACAATATATATATATATATATGAAGGCTTTATAGTTTTCTGCTAAATACTTACATTTTCTTTGTTAAGGCATGTGTGGTAAAGACGTGGTTAAAAATATACATATATTTGTATGTATTTTTATATACACACACAAACATATAACTATGTAAGTGTGTATATTTTTACATATATAAGTGTAAAACATACCTTTATATATATATATATATATTTATATGTAATTAAAAAATAATAATATATATTTTTTACCCTTAACAACCCTCAAACCAAAATCCCATACCCATCCTAAATGCTAACAAAATCCCTTCCCATCCAAAAACCCATACCCAACCTAAACACTAAAAATGCCCTTCCACCCAAAAAACCCATACCTACTCCAAATCGTAAGAATTCCCTTACCACCCAAAAACCCATACCCACTATAAACCCTAAAAATTCCAGCCACCCATAAACCCATACCTACCCTAAACCCTAAGAATTCCCTTGCCACCCAAAAACCCATACTCACCCTAAAAATTCCCTTGCCACCAAAACCCCATTCCCACCAAAAACCCTAGAAAATTCCCTTGCCACCCAAAACCCCCATAAACCCTAAAAATGTCATCATCACCCAAAACCCCATAGCCACCCTAAACCCTAAAAAATACTTTGCCACCCAAAAACCCATGCTCAGCCTAAACCCTAAAAAATCCCTTGCCACCCAAAAACCTTTACAAACTCTAAAGCCTAAAAAGTCCCTAATCCCTCAAATACCCATACCACTCTAAACACTAAAAAATACCTTGCCAGCCAAAAACCAATACCCACCCTAAAAATTCCCTTGCCACCAATAAACACATTCCCACCAAAAACCCTAGAAATTCCCTTGCCACCCAAAACCCCATACACACCATAAACCCTCAAAATTCCATCACCCAAAACCCCATAGCCACCCTAAACACTAAAAAAATTATTTGCCACCCAAAAACCCATGCTCAGCCTAAACCCTAAAAAATCCCTTGCCCCCCAAAAACCTTTACAAACCCTAAATCCTAAAAAGTCCCTAACCACTCAAAAACCCCATCCCACCCTAAAGCTTAAAAAATCCCTAACCCCTCAAAAACCCATACCGCCCTAAACCCTAAAAACTACTTTGCCACCCAAAAACCCATACCCATTCTAAACCCTAAAAAATCCCTTCCCACCTTAAAAACCCATACACACCCTAAACAATAAAAAGGCCATTCCCACCCCAAAAACCCATACCCACCCTAAAAAATACTTTGCCACCAAAAAATCCACACCCACCCTAAACCATAAAATAAATCCTTTCCCACCTAAATATAATATTTATCAACAAGCAATTCCTTTCCTCTTCAGCAGGATTGAAGCAGACACCAAAGGCGGGTTTTTTTGTTTTTTATTCTTTGTGCAAATCTTCCGCCATTACGCGTTTTGACTGTCTATGTGGCCTTGGTTACATGGCACTCATGCATACTGATGAAATTTTTACGTGTTTAACAATCATGAACATGGAGACAAGACTAGCATATAATTTCATTGTGGAGGCGCTTTACATAAAACAAAATATAAAATACCACTCTTAGGGACCAGTTTTCATTTGGCATAACATCTCCACAGCTTCCTAATAAATATTCTTTCATCATTTGATACGTTTGATTTAAATTTTTCACCAACCATAATATTGATATAGGGTAACACCACATTTTTACTCCAGTGGCTAATCTTTAATATGCACCATGCTGACGGCTCATATATCATGATTACATATTCGTGATGACAATCAAGATTTGAGCTGCCAGATAATATTTACAAAGTTATCTCAAAACTCTCATACCACATTTGTTTTCTGATTCTTATCAAGCCTATTGTTGACTAATCAATATTGAGCCAACTGGGGTGAATATTGTCTCGCACACTTATTGCTGCTGCCTGTAGAAGCTTGTCCCTTAGCCAATACTAGGACCAATTGTGCAACAAATTATATTCATGAAGTGCAAAGGTTATATTATCAAAACGGTGCATAACAATTCTATGTGAAATAATTACATATATGTATCATTATCTGGCCCTTGTAACTCATGCATTACCTATTAGATGTCACACAATTATCTAACACCCCAAATTACATATTAGTGGAAGAAAAAGAATGCATGCCCCTGTGAGCAATCAGTCACTTCGAAGTTTCTTTCACAGTAAATAACAATTTTTACACATTTAGAGGCAAAAATGTATCTCCTCATCACTATTGAGTCCATTAGGTGCTTACAATTGAGATTTAGTATGTATCTCATCTTAAGCTTTATTAGTGCTCGAACTCGTTCCCCACCTCTCCTATTTAGTAGTACTGCATCTATTATAAAATACCTAATCTGGTTGAGGTCATGTTGATTGTGTGTTGCACAGTGTCTTGCAACCAAATATGTTTGGTCCATGTTGCTAATAGCGTGCATGTGTTGTAAACTCTTTTATAAACTGACAATGTGGTGCTCCCCATGTACTGCAGATTGCAAGTGCAACTGAGCACACAGACTGCAAATTTAGTCCTACAGTTGTATGCACCTTTGATTTGAAATGGTTAGTCCCTGAAAGGCGATGTGTAGACGGTTGTGTTCTGACCTATCGTACAGGCTTTGTACTTTCAACATTTTTTGAAACCCACCTTGGGCTACAGCCAGTTTTCCAGACTCATTGCTTCCCTCAGTGAATGTGCTTGTTTATATGTAATCTGAGGATTTGTTGGAATAATGTCACCAATCACAGGGTCAGCCTTCACAATATGCCAATTTTTCCATAGTAAATCCCTGAGTTTCTGGTCTTGACTGTTGTAGTGGGCACGGATGTGGAATTTAATAAAATATCTACTTGTCCATTGGACAGGTTGCTTCATAAATCTACTTGTCCGGCAAAAAAATCCACTTATCCCTTTGGTGCAACGTAGTGCAGCAACAAATTATGGCAGCAGTCTCATACAAAATATCTGATATTACCTTTCTAATTATGCCAAAACTCATACTATAATAGGGTTTAAATTCTAGCAACTTCTGATTTTACCAGCTTCCCGAAGATCTACATACTGGGGCTGGAGGTTGCGTTAAGCAATAGTTCCAGGGTTGGAATGAGAGCTCCTGGGGGTGGCATTCATAGAATGTCCACCCCCGGGCAGCTTTGGGCCAGTAGCACAGTCCAGGACAGGTAGGTTGTCCTGATTGGCTGGCTATTAGCGCAAGCTGCTGTGAGCGCGAACATTCTAGTGCACAGTCAGTCAGGATCCAGGAGCGAGGTAGGCGCCATTCTTGTGGCTCAATTTATGTACTGAGGCGTTTTTTGAGAAGTTCAAAGGCCAGCGGCAATAAGCACATTAGTGCAATGACGAAAGCGGCGGCTTCTGTAAAGGAAGTTTTGCGGATGTTATGTGAAGCTGGAGGGAAGATTTAATCCTTCCTGGCGTATTGTCTCAGGCTTGGGTCGGGCTCGAGAGGCACAAGCGAACAGCACCAAGCAGCGTGCCAGCGGCCGTCGCTACATGTGCTTCAAGTGAGGGCCCCCCTGTTGTTTTTCAACACCCATAATATCGATATAGGGTAACTGGTTACACCACATTTTTACCACAGTGGCCAATCTCAATATGCACCATGCTGACGGCTCGTATATCATGATTACATATTCGTGATGACACTCAAGATTTGAGCTGCCTGATAATATTTACAAAGTTATCTCAAAACTCTTGTACCACTGTGGGTCTAGCAAAGTTTTTGGCAAAGTACTCACGCAAGAAGAAAATTCAAGCAGGCAGGCTCCGCATACCTCTGCCACACTGGGTCACTTTTCTTCGACAAAGAGAGGGAGGGGCAGAGCTCGCACACCTGCAGTGCAGAGCTTTGCTCTCTATAAGAAAAGGCTCCTTAAAAAGGGCAATATTAATTAAAGGAGAAGGCCCTGGCAAAGAAAATAGCTCAAATGCTTCATCTAGTAGCAATTCAGAGCAAGTTGAATATTTATATGGCAGTCAGGTTAAGGAGACAGCTGAAACAAATAAGCATTTGCAATGCAATAGGTCTCGCATTTGTGAGAGTATGAGCTATTGGCCTTTTATGTATGTGTTGGCTTTTAAAACAAATAAGTAAAAGACATTGCTACGTTGAAATGCTTTTGATTTTGCTTATCTGAACTAACCGAACTAACCGTGTCACTGAGAGCGCTGCAATCCCGAGGCTCGTCCTCTGTGCCTCTGTGCCTCTGGCTGTCCGGGAGCGGTCGATCTGCGGAGGAAACGCTGACGCTGACTGCACCGCATTACCGCATTCCCGTCAATGTGTCCGCCGTGTCCGCTGTATCCCCCATATGCCAGACTGACCACCTCCACCACTCTCCCACTCTGGGGGCGGGCAGCCGTGGAGATCAGGCGCGGCCGGGCGGCCGCAGCTCGGTGCACTCACACGGCAGCTTCTGCAGCTTCTGTAGCGACCAGTGGAGGGAGAGGGGAAAACTCCTCGAGAGTGCTGGCGTTTCTCAGGGGAGTGCAAGACGCAGAGAGCGCTGAAGTGGAGAAGGTGAGCCAGGAGCCAAGGACACAAAGTCCAAGGGAGCACAACAACACAAGTAAGGTCTTTCAATTATTTAAAAAGGATGCAGAGGCAGAGGTGAACAGTTTGCTTCCTAGCTCCCCACCAAACTCACATTTCAGAGTTACAAGAAGTAAAACCAAAAATAAAGGGAAAGCGGTAAGCTTGGAGGGGGATAAACTACCTAACCCAGAAGGCACTTGGGGTGAATCTCAAAAAAAGGTGTGGACAAAAAAAAAGAAAATAAATACAACAAAAGAATCACTCACTACCCAAAGCAAGCCTCAAAGTAAGAATAAAAATAAAAATAAAAAAATCAAAACAAAAGCCCCTGGGGACATAGCCCCCTCCTTGAGAACATATTTTAAGGCCCTACCACAAGTGCTGCGGATTACCCAGGACATGGCTGCGGCTTTGGAAAGCGCTAGTTCACTGCAGGAAGACCAACAAACTGATTCTATCCCAGATTTAAGCGCACCCCTTGTTAGTCCATCAGAAGAGGTGGCACTAGAAACATCTACCGGGCTTGAAGCGTCTGATGGGCCGTTAACCCCTTCAGTGCTAATGACAAGGGTAACTCGTCATGGAGTTTCCATTGATTTCAATGGAAAGTCAATGGAAGTGCATCATGTGCCTTAGCAGCCAAGTGGTTAATAACAACACATACAGAAAGCCCTAGCGACAACCCTCTCCCTGACCAATTAAAGAAAATTACAGGAAAAGAGGTCCTGGGAGTAATAGTAGGGAAGGAAAAAACAGTTACTCCCCAAAACTCTGACCCGGCTTTCGGCAGGGCACTTGAGGCAATAGTTTCCTCCATCGCAGCAATGAGGGAAGAGATAAGGCAGGACTTTGCGGTCTCCAAAAATAATCAAGCTGAGATAAGGGTAACGTGTGAGGAGTTGAGTCAAAAGGTTGACAGTCTTGGTGGAAGAACGGAAATGCTGGAAAACTCGGTAAGCGTTCTGACCGCAAACCTGGAGTCAGTAAGTTCTAAAGTACGCACTCTCCAAGGAGAAGGTGAAAATATGAAAGAAAGAATCGAAGTCTTGGAAAATTATTCCAGACGTAATAACATTCGTCTTCTAAAAATTCCAGAGGGGAAAGAAGGAAGCGATCTGAAAATCTTCATAGTACAGCTACTAAAAAGCTCTCTCACATTGGATGAATCAGCTGAGGTGCTTGATAAAGATATTCAACGAATTCATAGAGATCCGTTTCGCCTAAACCCAGCAAGAACCAAACCAAGGAAAATCTTAATTAACTTTCTGACTTACACTCTCAAAGAAAAAATTTTGAACCAGGCCTTGAAAGCAGGCACTATGAAAGGTCCCGATTTCTCATTTGAAATACGATCGGACCTATCCAAAACTACACTGGATAGGCAGTGGGAGCTTGGGAGACGCATGGACTCCTTTAGATCATTTGGTGCAACAGTACAAATGAGATTTCCTGCATTTCTAAAAATCATGTATAACAATAAGATGCACAATGTTAGGTCAGTACATGATGCTGATGATCTGTTAAATTCTATAAAAGATCACGCTCAAGCTCAGGCTCAGGCTCAGGCTCATAGATAAAATAACTCAATAGGTAATTCCCGGAAAATGAATAAATAAAAGAGAGAAGGGAAAGGGGGGGAAAAAAAAAAAAGAAAAAAAAAAAAAAAAGGGGAAGGAAAAGGGGGAATTAAGTCCAACAGTTGAAACTAACAAATGACTAATTAATAAATTAATCTGGATGATCTTCCTTCTTCTTTTGCTTTTCTCTAATTCCATCTAATTCTATCTAATTGCACAGCAGGGAATCGGCGGACTTTGGAGGTTCGGATTTAAAAAAAAAAAAAAAAAAAGGGGAAAAAAATATATGTGTGTATATATATATATATATATATGTATGTGTATATGTGTATATATATATATACATGTAAATAAACAGGAAAAGAAAAATGAAAGAAAAAAGAAAGGGAGAAAAAAAAAAAAGGGGGAAAAAAAAAAAAAAATTGTGAACAGGTACATATGCATGGATATATGACTTGAAGCAAATTACAGATCAAATTTTGATCAAATGCTGATCTAACCCCTAAGGCTCAAACTACACCTTATTACCAGGAAAAAAAAAAAACAGTAATAAAAACAAGCCTTCTATTTCTCCCGTCCTTTGCTGCTTAGTTAAGAGAGGTAGTAGTGAAGAGTTAAAGGAGATTGTGGAGCGACGTATATCTGGCTTACCACCAAGCCAGAAGAAATAAGGGAGGGTTTCCAAGGGGGTGGGGGGGAGGGTTGAGGGGGGAAAAAATAAAAAGTCCTCATTTGGAAATTCATGTCAAAGCTTCAATTCCAACCATAGTTTATGCTTTCAATCACATACTTGATACGTCTAATATAGAAACAATAAACACAACAACTTTAAAGAAAGTTATGGAAGGAAGATGCCATAAAGAAATAAAAACAAAATATGACATCAGTTAACTATATGTCCTGGAACGTAAATGGGCTGCGCGTGAGAGGGAGAAGAGAGCGTATTTTTCAATATCTAAGGGACTCTCAGGCGCAGGTCATTGTGTTGCAGGAAACACACCTTCTTAAGTCAGAGGCAATTAATCTAATGAAAAAACAAAGGTGGATAGACAAGTTCTGCTCCACAGACCATAATGCAAATATAAGAGGGGTAATATTTATATTTAAAAAATCAGCAAAGGCGCAAATACAAGAATATAAAGAAGATAATACAGGGAGGTGGTTAATAGTTAGAGTCTCTCTCGATGGACAAATGAGGACACTGATAGGATATTACGGTCCCAACTCAGATGACCCATCACATTTGGTCGCTGTAAGAGAGCAATTAATATCAGTACAGGAACCAATAATCTGGATGGGAGACTTTAACATTGTCTTAGATCCCAAACTAGACAAATCAACTAAATCTAGAATTTCTAGCTCTGTTAGATCTAGAAATACTCTTAAAAACATTATGACACACCTAGGTCTGGCGGATTTATGGAGAGAACGCGCCGGTGATAAACCCGGTGTGTCTTTGAGAAATAGCCGATTCAAACATAAATCTAGGATTGACTATGTTTTTTTTAGTTATTGCCTAAACGATATAGTAGAGTCGATTGATTATATACCATCACACCTCTCGGATCACTCGGCAATAAAATTCACTTTAAAAACGAATAATTTGGTCAACCACCCTTCTTGGTCCTTTGATCGGACATTGCTATTAGAAGATGAAGAAGTCAATTTTCTCTCAATTGAATCTTTAATCTTCTTTGATATAAATAAAGACTCCGCAGGTCCAACAGTCGTCTGGGAAACTTTTAAAGCCTTTCTAAGGGGGCAGATCACCAATAGAGCCTCATATAGGCGGAAAATATATCTTCAGGAAATTAAAAACTTAGAACAGGAAATGAAACTTCTGGAACCTAAGATTGACCGGTCTCTAACAACATCTGAAGATCATGAAAAAATGGCTGACTTGAAATCTCAATTAGAAAACACCCTACAGGAAAGATTAAATAGGAGATGGGAAGTGAGTAAATCCTCTCAATTTGAATTTGGAGAAGCTGCAGGAAGGGTATTAGCGTGGAAAATAAGAGCGGACAAAAATCTCAATTACATCAGAGAAATTAAGATACCTGGAGAAGCAGAAACAAGATCCACTAGCTTAGAGATAGGGAGAGCCTTCTTCGATTTCTTTGAGGAGATCTATAAAGAGAACCTCCCTAATGACCAACAAGCAAGGGATAGTTGGTTAGCAGCTATAAACCTACCAGCCCTATCAATAACCCAGAGTAACCTCTTGGAGGCTGAGATCACAGCAGACGAGGTCAAGAAAGCAATTCGCCACTCTAAAAAAGGAAAGGCTGCTGGCCCAGATGGACTGCCTGGAGAAATCTATAGAACTCTAGAAGATATAGTAGTCCCAGTGCTTACGTCACTTTTTAATGGTATCTTGATACAAGGAAGTCAGCCCCCAAAAACCTGGGGAGAAGCTACAATTGTGCTCATCCCAAAACCAGGGAAATCAACACTGGACTGTGGGTCATACAGACCAATATCATTACTTAATAACGATTACAAACTTTTTACAACTATCATATCTACAAGACTGGCTAGTGTCATTGGAAAAATCGTCCACCCTGACCAAAAAAGGTTTTATCAAGGGCAGACAACTGGCAGAGCTTACATATGAAGCGGTGGGAGCCATAGATATTGCCACAGCTTTCTCTCTACCATTGGCCACACTAACCCTAGACGCAACTAAAGCGTTTGATAGGGTAAACTGGCTATACCTTAATGATGTTTTGAAAAAATTCAACTTTGGGGGGAATTTTCGTAGGATAATCAAAGACCTATATAGTACTGCTTCTGCCAGGTTATTGGTTAACGGAACTCTAACCGAACCATTTGATATAACTAGAGGTACAAGACAGGGCTGCCCACTTTCCCCTCTCCTATTTAATCTATATATTGAACCGTTCGCTCAGCTTCTAAGGGACGAGGCTAATATTCCATCCTTTAGTTTTGGAGAGTGGGAAAGACGGGTAGCAATGTATGCAGATGATATCATGATCTTTACATCAGACCCAGCTAGAGCATACCCAGTAGTTATCCATCGGGCAGAAGAATTTGGACTAATTTCTGGATATGACATCAACTCCAGCAAGAGCGAGATAATGGTTTGGAACATACCCAATATCCAGCTGGGGGCAAAAATATCCACATCAATCCGTTATTTGGGAATAAGAATAACTCAAGAAGTGGCGAGTATTGGGAATACTAATTTGGAAAGAATACACACTGAGACAAAAAATCTATTGAAATCTTGGTCACATCTACCACTTTCGACTATAGGCAGGGTAAACCTGGTCAAAATGTGTATTCTCCCAAAATTCACCTTTATTTTCAACTCTATTCCTATAGCCTTTGACTCAAAATTGATTGAAAAATCACAAAGAGAAATAAACTCCTTCATATGGAACTACAAAACCACAAGAATTGCGTGGAAAAAGCTAAGGAGAAGGAGAGAGAAAGGAGGCCTTGCATTACCAGATCTATTGTATTATTCATGGGCATTCCAACTATCACACTCACGAATGCTTTTAAAGATGCCATCTAATCTTGCAACTGACTCCATGTATAAGGCTATGTTAACCGGGGCTAATCTAACATCGGATAGTTTCATGTTTAAATTTGGATGTCATAAATACTTCAAAAACATTAAATTAAAAATCGTACAATCATGGGCAAAAATTTGGTACAATATCAGAAAGAAACTGGGTCTCTCATATTACTCCAACTACGCCCCCATCTGGGATTCACCAGGAATGCCAGCCTGTCTGAGGGACAGTCTTTCCACCATAATTGAACAAACAGGTATCATAAGATGGGGTCAACTACTCAAAGAAGGCAGTCTTATAGCTTGGGATGAGCTATATGAACTGGTTGGTGTAGGACTGTCAAGATTTAAATATATTCAACTAAACAGTTGGGTGAGATCTCAGACTCGCACTGATGCGAACCTAGGGAAAACAAGCTTAACAGAACAAAAGTTGGTGGAAAGAGCTATGGGGGGAAAGGAAGTAACTACCTGGTATTGGCAATTGCTGGAGGAAATTGATGGGGAATTCCAGCTCCCAGATGATTTATGGAGAACGGCAATTGGTACCCCATGTGAGGAAAGATGGCAAAACTCTTTTTCTTTACTATACAAAACAGTAAAGCCATCATGGCTGAGACGAAACCATCTATTTTCAATACATCGTGCATACATAACCCCACTAAAATTATCCAAATTTTTACCAGATAAAAAATGCAATAAATGTAATTGGCCTGGGGCTTGTGACATACACATGTTTTTTGATTGTCCAGATATCCAAAAATTCTGGATCGAAGTGAAGGAAACGTTAAACTCTATCTTAAATACATCTTTAGAAATAACCCTTTCTCTCGTCATTTTTGGACTGGAAGACAACATCAAAGGTCTGGCAAGGTCCTTTCTCTTCTACGCAATCTTGCTGGCGAGAAGACAGATTTGTATAAATTGGATAGAGAAAGTACCCCCATTACACTCTCGGTGGCTTTCTTCTTTATACGAAGTATCTAAAATGGACCTTAAAAGAACAACTAGTAAAAGACACTTGGCTTTTTGGAATCTTTTAATCAACTGGAGATAAACCCGGGGTTTTTTCCCCGGGTCCAATGATTATGCCTCTTACACTCATGGACCAGGGTCAGTCAAGTCGTGTTAAGGTCCTACAGGTTGAAAGATACCTAGATTGAGTAAAAAACACCCATAATTCTTCCCATGGGACATCTCTACTACCAATATATCAAATCACGCCTATAAGTCGTGCAAGGTGGTTGGTATGATCTCCATTGAAGAAAAGGCAAATGAGGACAAAAAAAAAAAAAAAAGACATTGTCATTTACAATGCCAATACTTTAAACTCTCGCAAATGCTAGATCTACTGCATTGCAATTAGTCATGCAGCTCTGCAGGCTGATGTCACACGCCACCAGGGTGCACTCCCTTCACGATAAGGTGAAAAATAGTGAAGTACTGATTACTGTCTACAAACAATGATTTTAAAACAAGTCTTCCAGGGCGGGCTCCCTGTGAAATCAGAGTGCCCTGAGAAGCGGGGGATATAAAAAATGCACACGTTTGTAAACGCAGTTTCGAAAACGTGCCTTACCTTGTTGTTCGCGCGCACACCTGAAGGTAACTGAAGAGTACTCTTCGGGGTCTCAGTTTATGTCGCCGTGCAGCTAAGACTCCCAAAAGTCACGCCATGGCCCTCCATTGAGTCAGAGTGTTTTGTTGTGCAGCGGTGGATGTTCGGAGCCCCCGCCTCTGAAGCCTGCAGTTTATTTCTGGACAACCTCATGACCCATGTTGAGAAGCCAAAAAGTTTGCTTGTTCTGCAGCTCAGGTTTCCTGCTTGCAGCCACAGCACAGGGAGAGTTTTTGGCCCACACAAAGGTTCCCCAGTTAGGTTCATTTGCAGCATTTCACTTAACAAAGAAGCATGCCCTTTTATCGTGGGCAGTCGTCCAATGCCCTGCAAGATAAGGCCATAAAAGGACACATTTTCTGAAACTGCTGGATTTCATACTATTTATGGAAACAGTCTGAACCCTAAGTCTTCTTTACAAAGGTTTCTTATTTTTATTTGGAGTTATTTTTGCCCTAATGTTGTAGCATTATTCTAATTTCATTATGCAGCTTCATATTTCTGGGCAAGTGCAGACATATTTAGCATGGAAAGTGAATTAACGTTGCTACAGTAAAACCTTTGAACGTGAGAACTAACATGTCGCCTGCTTTTAACAAGGAGGGCAAGGAAGGGAGGAGGGAACGCAGAGCAGGTTGTAGGAAACAATGAAACCATTAACAGCGCGGCGCTCCTAAAAGGGCACTGTGCTGATTATGAATGCATGTGTGTGTGTAATGCTCAAACTAAAAAGACAAGCTTCAAGCGCTGCTGGAAAGGGGAAGGTTGCGCATGCATGTTAGTACGCATTATTTTTTTTTAAAACAATTACGCTGTGTAAGGGTAAGGACACTGAAGTTAGGCAGTGCTGCTTCCGGAATAAACAGAAGTGACGCATCGGAAGCACAGCCAGTAATAACCACGGTACCAAAAGAAATGCCTGAGTTAACTAATGCCAAGCGGCAGGACAAATTACCCGCCAATAGGCAGAGTTTCCCCCATGATATAGATTACTTTATGTCTCGGAGAGACAGCGCATGCGTGCTGCCTAGGTGAGACCTAAAAAGGACATACATATGTTTGGCAAGAAATGTCAAAATATAGGTAACACCAATATTTCTTTGTGCAGAAAGGAGTCTGTCGCAATGTTTTCTAGTGAGTCTGGTGACACACTACTAAAGCCAGTGCGTATGCCTAATAAATTATCAAAATCTGGAGAAAATGATAAAAAAGGGATTTTACTACAGCTAGAAGTTTGGAAACCCAGAAATAAAAGTGCAGTTTCTGATAATATGGATAGCGAGCCAGAATTAGAGGTTAATTGGATCTGGGTCCCTAATGAAATTAATAATGAGGGCAGATTATCTAAATTGCAGAACAGAAGAGTTCCTGATGCTGCAAGCTCAGGCAGCTCGCAGTCCCTGGTGGGAGAGATGCTGACAAGCAAAATAAAGGGCAGTAAAGAAGATTTTGACAGGTCTCTTGTGTCCTGCAACAAAACCAACGAAGAGGGTGAGAATTTTCAAGCAAATTTTCCTGCACCAATGGATTCAAAGAGAGGGGAGTACTATGCTAAAGCGATAAATTGGAAAGCATACAATGGAGGTGTTGGGGAATGGGAATGTCCGGGGGGAAATACGAAGGGGGAAGAGTAAAGGGGTGGTAGGTAAAGAGTGGGGTGATGACACATTTGAGTCATTGAAGGAGGGGGAGATTGATGAGGATGGGGAAAATGTTAAACTGGTAACAAAACTGTCTTGGGTTCAGGGGGAGGGAATATTAAAAATTTCTCCAGAGATTATTTTTCACAGGATAAAGAAAATGAAGGGTTCTGGTGCAAGAAAAATGAAAAGAATAGTCGGCAAGACGAGAGAAAGAAGAAAAGAACAGCATATAAGGAGAAAAGAAAAGAACAGATGAGGTTCAAAAAAGGGGGTTTAATAAATAGTTATGCGTTGACAATAACGTGGGGACTGAAAACTAACAAGCATTGGCATAGCCAATAGGTCTCGCTTTGGGACCTTATAAGTATTTAGTTATGCAGCACAATTTCCTTGGTGCAACAACACTAACTGGTGCATGGCTAAACACTTATAAGGTCCCAAAGGCGAAACCTATTGGCTATGCCAATGCTTGTTCAACTATGCATTCAGGATCCAGAACCGATGTCCCCATTAAGTACTCAAATTGGCATCCCCTCTTATCACTTGTTCACTTCATGCTTGCCTTGCTTCCTGTATAGCGACCTGCTGCTGTTTGCTATGGCTAGATTTGCGAAAAAGAAATACCATTTTCATACCTATTCATTGGCTTTAGGTTGAATGGCAGAACTTGCAAGTGGGCCTTCGTTGCACCCCTGGCCTTACCCACTAGTTCGGCTGTGATTTGGGGGAGCATCAAAACCTGGTCTGGGGCCCCTCTGCTTATTACCTCATCAGTATCCAGGGTGGGTGAGCGTTCTAGGTAGCGGTGGCGCAGGAGATGGTTGTGAAGCAGTGTGTTAAATGGGGGCCCTATTTTTAGGGTTCGGGGGTATTGCTATATTCCTAACAGGAAAGGATTTGAAGTAGTAAGGCGAGTATTCAGTGAATAGTGGTGAGCTGTAATAAAATGAGGGAAGGATGCAGTCACTGCTAGGAGAAGAGAGGAGGGCGGGGGCTCTTAGAGGGGGCTTTGGGCAGAGTTGTCGAGGAGGTGTTAAATGGTCTGCGTGGCAAAGTAACCCAGGGCCAGAGTTCTTCAAACTGGGGGCTTAAGTGTTCCCAAGGGGAGGCACCAGGCTCTGGGCAAGAGAATCACCATGCTTTTGTTTAAAGGATAAACAATTAGCTGCATTAAGACACTGTTTAATGGTCCATCACTGACACAACTGCACTGTTTAAATATGTCTAGACCTATTTAAACATTGCAAATGTAACAGGATAATTGTAAAATTGAGAGGGCGTGACTTTTTTTTACAAGGGGGTGGGGGTAAAACGTTTGAAGACCACTGCTGTGGGTGATATCTGTGATCGGATTAAGTGGTGTCACTGAAGAGCCTGCAAGGGTGCGGATTTATCATTGTGTACGTGTGGAGGTGGGGGTCCTCCTGCTCCGGAATGGGCGGGTCGGTGCACCCTGCTACTATGACGACTAAGTGTTACTTTTTCGGATTTGAAAAGATAGAGAAAGCACCCCAGCCACAATCCCAGCTCTAAGAGGCAGCCAGTCCGTGGGTCTTAAAAAGGGATGGGGTGGTGCAGTCCACACACGGCACCCATGCACACAGCATTCCTTGAATGAATAATGCGTGCCTCTCCCCCACAGAAGGGGTGAGGAAATGACGAATATGAAAGCAGAGTATGTAGGTCCTCGAGGCTGGCAGAAGAATGCGAGAATGGGTGCGCTCCGTCTTCATTCAATAGTACGCTATCTCAGGCGTATACGCCTGGCTATCAGAAGTGACCATTTATAACAAACCACTGTATGCGCTTTGTTAACGTGTTTACCTTGGTGGTGTAGATTTAATCGGTGTTAGCAAATGAAGCCCAGTTCTGCCGGTGTGCCACCCAGAGCACGTGCATTAACCAGCTGTGCACATTACTCCAGCACCCGAGATGCGGGTGCCTGGAGCCGCGGAGGGCTGAGTGGTCAGCCTGCGGGTGTTCAGAAGAGTGGAGGAAGTCCGAGGCCCCAAGGGCTACCAGGGAGGCTGGTGGGCTCCTAGGCTCACAATGATGATGGTGTCCAAGGCTTGCAGATCTGTGGGTGGCTTGGGAGTAGGTTGGAATCTTAGGGCGGGCGAGCATCTACACAGGTTGGTTCGTTGGGGGCTGGGGTCATTAAGTATGGTGCCGAATTAGGTAGAGCCACTGAGGTACCTCAATCATTACGAAGGGCAAGCTAAGATGACGTGGGCAGTTGATGAAATAAATGAGGTTTCTTGTTAAGAGCGACTAACACGTTTGGGTCCCGCAGGGGGGGGGCGGGGGGGTTAGAATCGTCGCAAAAGTCAAAGTAATCGCGGCTGTAAGGGTGCCCGCGAGATGGCGCCTGTGCTTGTAAGTGCGCGCCCGCACGCGTAACCGCTCGCTGGTGGCCGGAGAAAGCCTTTGGTAGCACTTCAAAAAGCAAGCTACTAAATGTCAAGACCTAAAAATGAGCATTCTTCAAAGGATGTAACAAAGCAGGCAGTTAAAGAAGGTGAGACTAATGACGGTAAGGATAATGTTAAAGAAAGCACCAAAAAGGGTAACAATACTGAAAGTGAGAAAACAAATTCATTGAGTATAAAACGTTTACCATATATGGGGTTTGAATGCCTTTAGGTTCTCATTTAAACAAGGCTACCTAAGAAAAAAATTTGGGAAGGGGAATTTGTAGATGTTTTCAAATTACTACATAGAGAAATTCAGTCAAAGGAAGGTTCGAGAGAGGAAGCTTGGGAATTATCAAAGAGACCAAGGGTACCTACTAATATTGATTCATGGCCATCCGCTTTCCTTATTTTCACTAGAGTATATTACGAAACGTTCCCTGACAGATCAGTGGCAATATTTAAATATTTAGACACAATAAGAAACATTTATACAGAATTTGAAGGGTACGCTAGGCTCCAATATGATTAGGAGTTCCGAGCCAAATTAGTACTAATACCCAAAAAACCATGGGGAGAAGTAGACAATGAACTCTGGGTTCAGTGGATGTACCCACAGAGGCCTCCACCTGCTCTGCATACCACAAGTGGCCTGGCTGTTGGTCATCGGCCTTTTCAAGGCTGACCCACCCAGGGGGGGGGAGGGGGGAGTGGGGACTGGAACAAACCTTAATCAGTCGTGTCAGGCGCCTGCTGGAATTTTAACAGGGGCTACTGCCAGAAAAACCCTTGCAAATATAAGCATGAATGCTCCAGGTGTGGCGGAAAACATGCAATATTGCAATACTTTGGAGATCAGTCCAGCTGGAGAGGTTTTAGCCAGAACAGAGGGAGAGGATATGGATTTCAACCTGGGAACAAGGGCTTTTACACCAATTAACGTGGAGGTTTCATGCTTTTGGTTAAAATACCATGGGCAAGTTTGCTTCAGTTGACACAGCCTTGAGCATAATAAAGAAAATGGGTGCCAATACCGAGCTTGCAAAATGTGACATTAAATCCGCATTTAGTCTATTGCTGGTACACCCATCAGACTTTTCATTACTGGCTATCCATTGTGAGGGACAATTTATCGTGGATAAAGCACTTCCGATGGGGTGTGCAATTTCCTGCAAGTTGTTTGAGAGTTTTAGCTCTTTCTTACAGTGGTGTTTTTGGTTCAGAACAGGTCATATGGACGTGACACATTAGCTAGACAACTTTTTATTTATGGGAGCGGCTGGCTCTCAACAGTGTGAAAAAGCATTAGGAGAATTTGAAATGGTAGCTGAAGAGTTGGGAGTACCATTGGCAGAAGAAAAAACTGAAGGTCCAAAATGTTGCCTGACATATCTTTGTTTCGAAATAGATACAGAAAAAATTAAAGCTAGGCTTCCGAACAAAAATGTACTGGAAATGACAAATATGTTAGAGCATACAAGAAAATCTCACAAGTTGACGTTGTCTGAGGTTCAATGCTTATTGGGTCATCTGAATTTCGCTTGCCTTGTTGTAAGGGCAGGTATAACTTTTTGTAGAAGACCTGGGGCCATATGTAGGAAGCCTAATTGTGCTCGCAAATGCTGAAATTCACAGAATTTCAGCATTTGCGATCGCAATTAGGGCAGTGTGTTATGTAGCACACAAAAACGCACATGCAAAATAAGGAATCGCAAAATTTGTGATTCCTTATGTTGCTATTGCATTTAAGGAATCGCAAATTGTGATTCCTTAAATTCAATGTAGGAAGCACCCAAGTTGTGCGACTTTTGGCTTAAGGAATCGCAAAATACCACCAACTTCAGGTTGGTGGTATTTTGTGATTTCTTTGAAAATCCACTTTTTTGCATTTTTCAAAGTGCCATGTGGGTCACATACATGCTCTTAGGGCATGTATTTTGGCCACATGTGCACACATGTCAATTTCAGGGGGTGCAAAAGGGTGTCCTATTGACACCTTTACAACCCTGGAATTGCATTCTCAATTTGCTATTCTCTAATTGAGAATCGCAAATTGAGAATGTCTTCCCACTCATTCCTATGGGCCTTCTAGCCCATAGGAATGAATGAGAAGGTATCCCTTATTTGCGAATCGCAATTTGCGAATCGCAATTTGCAATTCGCAAATAAGGAATAAATGGGATTCGCAATTAAAATTGCTAATCCTACCTACATTTTATTTTGCGATTCTCTAATTGCGATTCCCTAAAAATCGCAATTTGAGAATCGCAAAATGAAAATTACCTACATATGCCCCTTGGTTTTTCCATGTCAGGTGTCAAGTTGCCCCATCACAGGATTAGGAAATCTGCAGGCATGAGAGCCGACTTTGAAATTTGGCTGATGTTCCTCCGAGCATTTAATGGTGTCACAATTTGGTCAATAGATGACTATTTT
This sequence comes from Lissotriton helveticus, assembly GCF_964261635.1. Lineage (NCBI taxonomy): Eukaryota > Metazoa > Chordata > Amphibia > Caudata > Salamandridae > Lissotriton > Lissotriton helveticus. The sequence continues at coordinate 607,319,580 of NC_136059.1, read as the reverse complement.
GTTCGGCAGGTGCAATTATTTTCTGATGCTTCTGGTGCAAACCGATTTGGTCTGTTTTGGGACTGGAAATTGTGTGCAGAACAGTGGCCATCTAAATGGGTAACAGAAAAGAAAAGCATTGCCTTTCTGCAATTTTATGTCATTGATAGTTGTGTTGGCCGTATGGGGGAAGAGTCTAGCAAACAGGAAAGTGTTGTTTAATGTAGATAATAGAACAGTAGTGGATTTGGCGAATGGTCAGAGAGCAAAAGACAAACAATTATCGAAGCTTCTACAAAGATTCATGTTGGGCTGCTTAATGTTTAACATAGTGTTTAAAGTGAAGCAAATACCCAGAGCTGACAATAACATCAGATGCTCTAGTTCGTTTTCAGTGGCAGAGATTCCATGGTTTGGCGCCCAGAGCGGATCTGCAGAAGACTCGGGTTCCCAAGGAGGTATGGGATTTAGCAAATTGAAAGCTAAGCAACTTGTTGAGAACTCTCTGGCAAAAGCACCAAATTGGCCTACAGGAGAGCATGGTTAGAATTTTTTATATTCAGGCGCTTCTTATAGAACTAGTAGCCCCAAAGAGATGGCAGAACGCAGGGATGACATAACTAATTCATAATGTCCAACATAGAAAGGAATTTTTCTTCAACAACAATAGCTGGTAAATTAGCAGGTGTGTCCTTCTGTGGGAAGTTCTTTTGGGGATACGAACCATCAGCGGGTGAAATGGGATGCCGAATACTCCAAGGATGGTCAAAAATAAAAAAAGAGGACATTTTATGCAAGAGCCAATTTCTCTGAAACATTTATACAATATAACAAGAGGTTTGCAATAGGCTTCTTTTTCTGAATTTGAATGCCGTTTACTCAAGTTATGCATGATCTGGCTATTTTTTGGAGCGTTCAGAATATCTGAATTGCTAGGCAAAGCAAAAAATGAACATCTTAAAGTTAAAAATGTTTTTCTGTTTAAAAATTCAATAGGTATTTTTCTTGAAAGTCCCAAAACTGATCAAGTTGGTAAAGGTTCAAAAATAATTTTGCAAAGATTAGGAGGACCGTAGTACCCTATAAAATCTTTGTTAGAATTTGTAGAGGTGGGAGGCGCTGCTTTTAAATTTGAATTTAGGCACCATGATGGCTCTCCTCTCACGGCTCCCCAAATGCCGACAGTTTTGAGAAAGATTTTAAGAAATTTGGGTAGACATCCATTTAACTTTGCTACCTACTCATTTATATTCGGAGCGGCGTCAGAAGCTGCCATGTGGGGATTCTCAGACAACGATGTAAAAAAAAATGGGTCGTTGGTCTTCAGACTGTTGCTTAAGATACATTAGAGATTTAGATGCACAAGTATATTAACAAGTATATTAATTGTTATTTCTTTTTTGGTGTGACAGTGGGTTCCTCAGTTTCGCGAAAACCCGTTTGGATAGTTGGACATTCTTTTGTTAAGTGGGCTACAAAGCAAGCAGAAAAGAGACATTTTGGGAAAATGTGGGTTTTCGTTCAGATGAAGTTTCTGTATTTTGGTTGGGGAAAAGTGGCACGAAAAGGGGTCAGTTGATGCCTTTGTTGAGTGAATTGTCATCTAAGAATCACCCTGAAGTTATATTGATTCACCTGGGGGGAAATTATCTTGTGCAGCTATAGAGCCTGGGGTTGCTTATAGAAATAAAGGTTGATCTGGAATTGTTGGCAAACTTATGGGCCAATACGAAAGTTATCATGACAGCACTGATGCAGAGAAGAGTTTGGGGGGTACTGTAGAAAGAGAAAGGAGGAAAGTGAACAATGATCTACACCGCTTTTGTTACATTAATGGCATATATGGGTTAACACAAAGTGATATTACAAAAAAGGATTATCAATTTTTCATCACAATGGGGTGCACCTTTCTTTCATAGGTAATGAGATTTACATTTTGATATAAAAGAGATGATTGCAAAAATCCTTGAATTAAAAGCTTGGTGTTAACGAAAAGCTGTTGGGTGACAGCTTTCTTATTTTTTATATCTCTATTTTCCCCCCACCTCTCTCACCCCTTTTTTTGCCAATGCTCTGCCCCCTCACCCCATCACGCCACTCGGATTTCCAATGCTTTGATCAAAGTTATTTACCTCCTCGTTGCATTCATCAGAAGAATTTGGAACATAATTTGTCTAGCCAATTTAATAAAGAGTTTTTTTACCTGTTTTGGCGACAGTGTGTTTTTCTTAAACAATTTGGATTTCAAGTTGGAAGAGGGGACAGAAAAAACACCTATGTCAGGGTTTTTTCTGGTGGCAGAATTGGAAGAGATCAAGACAGGCAGGAAAGGTTGGGGGCATTCAGACTAGCTTCGGACAGAGGGAAATAGGGGAGCGAGGAATGAGTCAAGAGGTAGGCAGGTGACGGAGATAGGGATTGGTGAGGAGGATTAGTTAGAACAATGTTGGGGTAGTTTGTTGTGGTGAATTGTTTAAGGGTGGGGGTGATAGAATATGAACATGTATTAGCGAGGCCTTATTTGCATATCTGTATTAAATGAAACTGCTTACCTGTCCAATAAAGCAGCCTTTTACCCCATTTTGGCCTGTGGATGTACTTATTGTCCGATGAGGGCTCCTGGGGGTGGCATTCATAGAATGTCCACCCCCGGGAAGCTTCTGGTCAGTAGCACAGTCCAGGACAGGTAGGTTGTCCTGATTGGCTGGCTATTAGCGCAAGCCGCTGTGAGCGTGAAGCTTCTAGTGAGCAGCCAGTCAGGACCCAGGAGCGAGGTAGGCGCCATTCTCGTGGCCCCACCCATAAAGGATTCATTAATCTGTGATGGCATTATTTACAAAAACATTAAACTTAGGTTTGTAATGTCGCTTGGACAGGTGGCAGAATTGGAAGGGATCAAAACAGGCAGGAAGGGTTGGGGGCATTTAGACTAGCTTCGGACAGAAGGAAATAGGGGAGCAAGGAATGAGGCAAGAGGTAGGCAGGTGACGGAGATAGGGGTTGGGGAGGAGGATTAGTTAGAACAATGTTGGGGTAGTTTGTTGTGGGGAATTGTTTATGGGCGAGGGTGATAGAATATGAATATATATTAGTGAGGCCTTATTTGCATATCTGTAGTAAATGAAACTGATTACCTGTCCAATAACGCAGCCTTTTACCCCATTTTGGCCTGTGGATGTGCCTATTGCACGATGCCCTTTTAAGTCTGTGCAAACCTACTAAATTGCATGTTTTAGGGGTTTTCGCCAGCTTTTCTCTAATCATTTCCCTTACTGAGAAAGGTTGGATATTTACCCCTGACAATGGCAGAAGTAAAAACTTGGTTGGGAAAAAGGTGTTTGGAGGGAAAGTGAACTTGTAAATGCTCAACAGATTCTCGCATGAGCAAATCTACACCTGCATATTTAATCGTGCTAAAAAGCAGTTCACAAATATTTTCTAGGAGTACGATTTCCTGGCCTACTTCTATAAATTCTTGTGAATTAATGAAAACCATAAATCATCACTAATGCAAGGACATATACCATGGGTGCAATGTTGTGACTTTCTTCAAGAAATGGGCCCCTATTAGGGCTGGAGTTAACCAAGACCTTTTGTTTTTTTATAAAAAATCTATTCCATCAACTATTTTCTGCTCTTTAAAAAGGAACACATTGGCACACAAAGTAGTTTTGTTCAGTGCCAAAGACTACTGTGGCAATGTGTGCTTTTTAAGACATAAAACAGTATGGCTTTTTCCCAATGTTTGATATAATGGTGAGGACCTGGCAGCTCCCACAAAGTTTTACAAATATTATATCAAAGCAAGACACGCATTGACAAAACCAAAAGGTTGACCAACAATGTCAGATCTATGGGCTTTGCCAATGCATGTTTATTTTTTATGATTCCCATTATCTTGTTGAAACTGGTTGCACTAATTTTCCAATAACAATATCTATTAGAAATACTAGCATGGATCAACGCATTTTCCTAAATGATGCTTCAGAGAAATGCTACCTACAAATTCACAGCAATTTAGCAAAATGTGTTTTTTTTCAAGTTGTATTTTGTTAGTGAACATTTTATTTTGAAAGCAAAGGATCATCAATCTTGCTTTCAAGCTTCTACAGATATTTACATCTAATTAGAGAGCTTTCTGGGAGCATTGTATGTAGCTGCATATTGTTAAATTTTGCAAAAATGTGTACACATTGTAACACTAGGAACCACCGTCAGTAGTGCAGTCTGAGCTTACAACATTTCCTGGGAGCGATCACCCTAATAAGAAAGGGTTTGTATTAATGAATCATGAATACAAATTCTAATAGCATAAACATTTGGACACAAATATTACCTTAACTGCAGACATTGTCTTTCCCTGATCCATAATGTAGGACTGTAAACCGTCAGCCTAAGGGCTTGGCCTACAGGGGGTAGGGCAAAATAAACATGAAAACCTGTTGCCTTTAACCCTAAACAGTATGTCCTGGGAGTCGAGTTATAGGAATTCCACACCCCTGACGAGGTTATAAATCTTACCAAAGCACTGTGAGCTTTTTTTCTCTTTCTAATTTCGCCTTGCAAACAGAATTTTTTCCTTTTCAATTTTGTTGGCTGAACGCTGTGCCGCCTTGATCACTTGCATACTTCACTCTCTCTGTAAGAATCTTTTCTTAATTTCTTCATGACAACTAAATGCGTCTGTCACGGTGCTACAGTTTCTTTACGCACGTAGAATCTCGCCATATGGGATACTCATTTTTGTGTGCTGAGGGTGGAAGCTGGAAGCGTGGAGGGTTGTATTCCACACAGTTTCTTTTCTGTGTAAATGTCTTTAGTCTACTATTGTATATGAACACATTTAGATCTACAAATGTCACACTTGTTCTGCTATTATATGTGAAGTGTAGATTGAGAGTGTTATTGTTTATTCCCCTCCACACAACAAAAAGGTAATCTATAAACCTAGTCCAGATGATAATTTGGTTTTCCTATGCCTCACTGTGGTCCCTGCAGAGCACCTGTTCCTCCCATCAGTCCACATGCAAGCATGCGTAACGGGGGATGAAACGGGTGCCCATCGCAGTCCTGTGGACCTAGTGGAACAGCTCACTCCCAAAGAGAAGGACGTGGCTCTCCAGGCATCTTCTGGCCCTGGCTAATAACATCTGTGTGTGTGTGTATACAATGAGACCCGTGTTCGTTGCAATAAATGTTTCATTGCCCTAAGAACATCACCATGGAGAATACTGGTATACAGTGCTGAGACTGTCAGGTATGCTCCGCAGGATCCAGTTGTTGCTAATAGGGGTCCACCTCCTGATGTCACTAACACCCTGAAGCAGAGACACAGGGTGTTCGAACCATCAAGCGAAGGAAGGGTGCAGCAGGGAAAAGGATCTGAAACAACATAAAAGCAAAGTTATAAACACTGTGGTTAACAATTGACTACTCTCATGGGATCTCACTAGTTTATGTAATACCTTTCTTATATTGTATTGATCTCTTAATATGGCAGAGTATTTAAGACCCTTTTTCTCTCGGGACAAATCTGTAATCACAGGAAAATTATATGCAAACTTAGTAACATAATTACTACGACCACAACCACAACTCAGTTTGTGCGATATCTGCCCACATACCATAAGAAACGTAGGTGTTTGTCTTGTAAAGATAGTCACACATTGAACTCAGATAATGTAATCTCTAATAAAGGTTGAATCTTTTCCAAATGGTGAGAAACCAAAGTAGAAAAAATCATAGTATGTCTTTTACTGATTCCGTGTACTGACACGGTAAGATGTGGCAGTGCAGAAAACCACCATCTTCCGCCCAGTCCTTTTCCACAAGAGAAATCGAAACACACGGTAACTTGTGGTTAAGTTCACCACCACACTCTGCTGTAAGCACTAGAACAAAGCAGGAGCTTCAAGTATCTGAGAACGGAGAACTACGGCAACATGTAGTGCCACCACAACCCTCCGCTTCTCCGTAGAATCAAGAGAGGAAATTACTGGAACACTGTAGCGCGTGGTTTAGACAGCACCACTGCGCTCAGATTACCAAGAACTGTACATATATAAACACTGGAAAGCCAGTCTTTCAAATACGGCGACGCGTGGTTAAAAGACACCACCGCGTCCCACTTCTCCGTATTCACTCCGGGAAAAGGGGGGGGGGCGAATCAGGCAGCAATACGGTAGCGCGTGGCAGCCAACTCACAGCGCTCTGCACATTACATGAAGAATTCCTACCCGAAGCCTTCTCATCCACGGAATCATGAAGACGATCCAGCACCCAGCCAGGGAGTCCGCAATCAGGGAAACAGGGAAGACCAACGGCGAAGGACACCGAACAGCATGCCAGCCTCAAGACAATGAACAACAGAATTAATTACGCGCGTCAGTTCCAGCGCGACCTCAGCAGAAGTACTTCCCCCTCCTACCGAGCATCATGGGAATGGTAGTTCTAACTGTCAGGCACAGACCGAATCCTGACAGAGACATCAAGTGCTATCAACACATAATCATCTTCAATTGGAATATCATATATTATTTTTAAGAAGTCACCACTATCCTTTACATATGATGGTACATTTTTTACATGTTGTAAGAAATACTCAATGTACTATGCAAAAGTATTTTCCAGGAAGCTTCCTTGAGCAGATATAATAGGCCATCCTGGAGATGCCGTTAGGTGTTTATGCACGTCAGGGATTAAGTGTAACACCGGTGCTTTGGGGTTGTCGTTACGTAGGAACATATATTCCTCCAGGGTAAACCATCATTGCGTCAACCCTCCAAATCACTTTTGTTTTGGCTTCACTTGAGACAACATACTGCAGGTGCATCTTGTGTAACAGTATCATTTAGTTGACTTTAAGCTTCCATAAAGTACATATTAATTGGCCACAGGACAATGTTCTTGCCCTTGTCTGAGTTTCTTACAATAATATGTTTGTCAGCTTGTAATTTGGTTATCAGATTCCTGTATTTCATATCAGCAGCTGATTTTCTGGAACTATTACTGTTGGCCTCTACATGTATTCTTTTGATTTCATTAACAATCAGCTCATTGAAGGTATCAATTGCACCTCTTGGAGTGATAGGCAAGAAAGTTGATGGGAGGCTTTAATGGGGTTGCTGCCACTCCCCATACATCGAGGTTACATTCTGGAATTATGTCCTGATCATTTATTTGTTCATTTATGCCCAGGTTTTCACTTTCTAGTTCTTTTAATGCTTTCATTAGAGTGAGATCCGCAATTTTCATAGCCTCTAGCTCAACCTTTTTCTTTTAGGTATGGACTTTCAATAGCTTCAACTTCCTTAAGAACTTGAAAATGTAAAATCCTGCTGGTGTGTAATCTAATGGTTATCCCGTACAATATTATATGCCCAATATTAAAATATCTTTTTCAGATTTGGTTAGCTTAATGTTCGATAGATTTATGATGGATCTCTCATCTCTACAAGCAAATATTTAGGCCTCCATTTTTTTTTTGTATATATGTTTTGTTGCATCAAATCTTTTTTGCAGCTTCCGCCTCCTCCTTTTCATTTTTATGTGCTTTTTATTCCTTTGATTTCTTGGCCTTAGTCGGGGGGCTATCTATCCTTAAAAAATCAAAGTTATCAATACTACTTTTTTTGATGCACCTCCCATGGCTCCTGACATGTGTGCACCATCATCCATATCAGTTTCTAGTTCAGAGCGTAGTTCAGTTTCTGTATTGTTGGGTGTCTCTCTCGCTTTTCTCTATTGCTTTCCACCAAACGCTGTCCTCTTAAGTTTCCAAATCTCCTGGCAAATGTCAAACTTTGGCCCCGCTCATGGTCCAGTTTATTCCTGGTGAATTTTTGCAACTTCCGTTGTTTTACATTTCTTTAGGCACCCTTCTGTATCCACCTGATATTCTTTAACAAACTCTTGTTGCTGGTCAGCTTCTAATTTGGTCTCAAATGCATCAATTTGTTTTTGTAGAAGAGCCATGTCCTTTTCAGCAATTTAACCAGGATCTGCATGAATCATTTTGATGCCTCCAGAATACTTTCGGCCCATTACTTCAACATGTTAGAGTCTGGGTTTTTAAAACTGGACTTGATGTTCAATTTTAGGATACTTTGCCGCTCCTCTAAAATGTGTTTGTTTATATATATATATATATATATATATATATATATGTACGAAAACTCCTCCACGCCACTTCCAATCCACACGGACCAGCGAGGCGTTCACACAGGAGACGGACCACAGGATCAGTTACATGTTTTCTTTATTTTGGCAGACACAGCTGGAAAAAGTGCATTACGCGTTTCGGGCTACACGAGCCCTTGCTCACATGCGAAGATTGTTTGTAACTCTTTTGTTTTTATAATGCTTAGTGGTTGCCCAAACCCAGCCCTTTGATCAAATCATGTGACCATAGAGATAAACAACATCTCAGATGTTGTAGTTCTTACTGTGCAAATACGCAAAAAGAAATCAAATAACAATTTCTAAATAGGATAACACTATGTCATCTTCACTTATTACTGGATAAATCCAAGAAGATAAAATAGAATAAAAAAACTATATACAAAGAATTTCTATTTGTTCTAAATTGCGAACACCACATATTAATAAGGAGGACTCACATAGGAAAGTGCATTTCAAAGTGAATTATATAGTGCAAAACAATCCATGTCTAAAGTGCAGAAATAAGTTTACTAATATGTGTTAACATTTGAGAATCAAGTGCTACAGTCAATGATAAAACCACCTGTATAAATATGTTAACTACATGCTAATTATATACTTTAAGATAAAATCAGATTTTATCAAATATTAAAGCATGGTTATGTGGAAAAGTAAATTTTGCCATGTTCTGTGTCCCTACGCGTCCTCCATCATATGTTATCTGTGCATGATTAATATGCATAGGTTATTCCCCATGTTCGATTAAAGACGCAATTATAGTTGTGTCCACCTCTAGTATGCCAGTTTCCAGTTCTCGTGAATAATACGAGTATCAGGCCTATGTAAAGTTACGTTGCCACGTTTCTCAGTGTGCACGTTATTCCATTGTAAAATCTCCGTTTCTAGGCCTCAAAAGGGCCTGGACACCAGATTCAGCTCCTGTCCCCTGAAGCCTCGCTGAGGAGCGATACAGCCCCCGCCTGTATCCTCGACCCTTCACTTACTTCCTGCCTCGCAGTGCCCGGTTCAGCCTGGCTCTGCCTCTGAGTCTGCCAAGAGTATGTTATGATTCGAGTTATCAGTACAGCCCTCCTTCTCTGCATTCCTAAGCTACTGAATCGCATCAATAGTTACCGTCATAGTCTAGCTTTTACGTCTCCATGTAAGAGAAATACTGCATTTAATGGTCATTTAATATTCTTCATCACGCACTACATGTAGAATAATGCATGCTCCAGTCTTAGAGTCTGTTAGCTTTTCCCCTCCTGACTTCTAGTTTATATCAACATGTTCCCTAAACATCAGATACTAGATACTGCTTAGGTACATGTCGCCCTGACTCTCCAGACTTCAGTCTCTGCTCCTAGCACAGAGTTCATAGCCCCCAGCTTCTCCTAGTAACACGTCATTGCCAGTTTGCGCGCACCATCAGGTTAGAGGTCCCGGCTCCTTAGGTAGCCCCCTCCATGGTTTCCACCCCATTCATGACATATTCTGTTACGTTTGCATCACATGTCTATGTATACGCCCTGTTACACCCCTTTTCACCCTTATCTTTCGCGACTGCTACGCGTCACGCCTATTGCTCCACCCACTGTTACGCCTATTGCGATGTAATGCTATGTGTTTGCGTTATGTATATATGCTCATGTACTGTTATTAAAAAGTTATTCCTTCCGCCGATTCCGATCCTGACCCCGGCAGCGCTGCCAGGGCTTGCCATCCTATTCCTGTGCAGGTTGTCCTGTTCCTGTCCTTATGCTGTATTAAACCTGCAAAACTCCTACTACCTCGAATCTTGACTCTTATTTATTGAGCTATCTGTTATTCATTTATGCATTCAAAAAGAGAGGTATTATTTATTTATTTACCACATAATGGCGCCCGAATAGGGACTTGCCCTTTCCCCACGCGTCGGTGAAGCCACGCCGACCCCCTGACCCTCTGCAGTCGTGACGGAACTCTTCTGCGCACCGGCAGATATTTCTGCTTCAAGTATCCCTCAGGCCCACGGAGGAGACGGAGGAGGCGGTCCAGCATCCAGACGAGACGGTGGAGGAACGCGGCGAGTCCCGACCAGAGCCCAAGCCGAGAGTCCAAGGTCCGAGGTATCCGGAGGCCCACCCGTAACAGAAGTCCGAAGTTCGTCCGTCCGGCGTCCAAGCAGTCCCGTCCAGTCTGAGGCCTTCCGTTCTTACTGCCCGGTGAGTACCATTACTGGTGTAGTATCTAGACAGGGTCAATTTAATTGACTCTGGTCCGTGGGTTGGTGGTACACAAGCCCACAAACGAAGTGTCCACTCCGGTGGATACGGGTCCTGACGTGTCTCTGTATGAGACCGGTAAGTTTCGTACTGTTTCAGCAGTGCATCTAGTTTCTGTTCCAGTCAGTTCTGTTCTCGAGAAAATTCATGTATTCTGTGTTCCGTATTCCAGGTAGTATTCTGTTCGAACTGTTATTTTAAATGTTCTTCATGTATTTTAATGTCGTGGTATGAATGGGGAATAAGTATCGTGTTCATTGTGTATTGTATTGTGTCTAGATTACAGTCCAGTCATGCCCTTGTTTTCTAAGTTACGTCAGTTAAAAACTAGAAAGGGTCTGCTGGAAGCAGCAGTTCCAGTTCCGCCTAGGGACAGTCCAGGTCATTTTATGTATCAGAAGCATGGCATAAGTGCCATATTATATCTAGATTTATGGGTAGAGTATACCAAAGAGTTAGAGGAAAAGTATAGGTGGCCCGTATCAGGCACATGGGATGCCGAGTGCATCATGAGAGTAGAAGAGGCATTATGGAAAAAGAAAGCCAGACAGTCACAGAAAGATGCCATCGAGTTATGGCGCAAAGAATCTCATAAAAGAACCGAAAAAGAAATCAGAAAGTCAGAATTAAGTAGAGAATCCTTGGAACGAGCCCAAGAAAGGGAATTAATCGAGATTGGTGAACGAGTTAAAACCGAACAGTCAGACAGACAGAGGCATGCTCTTATTAAGGGTATGTATCCTCTTCTTGCCGAGGGCCTGCCAAAAGCGACCCCGGAGGCATCCAGTAACTTTCCGCCACCATTAGTTCCGACCAAGCTACGTCACAAACAGACCGCAGCTGATATTTTCATTTCGTCCTATTTGGACGACACAGTCCCAGAATATGCAAATCCTGTTCGCGCTCCGCCAGTCCCTGTAAATCAGGCACTCCCCGTTTCTCCAGACACCGGGGTACCCCTTGCAGTACCTGCTACGGTCCCCCAGGTCCAGCCCGCCACACAAGTTCAGCCCGCATTTCAATTTCCTGCCACACTAGTACGAAGAGGATCAGTCGACGATTCTAGTTTAGGGGCCGCAGGAGGAGGCCCTCCTCAGACCCCGCCGCCACACAAGCGTTTAACGTTAGTCGAATTACATGCACAAGCGTCACAGCGTACGCCCAGACATCAGTCTGTAGCAGAAATAAGAAAAGCCCTTAATGAATGCGGCTATGATCCAGTCCCAGGCGAGGATAATATGGTTTTATATTCATTACGTGTAAGAAAGGTGGCCGAGTATCTAGTCACCCTACCGAATATGAAAGAAGATCTAGACAGAATATATCGTTTCATCCGTACAGGGGATGATCCAGAAAGCATTGGCGAAGTCATGTCTCAAAGGAAAGCCGAGATCCAGCTCATGATACTAAAGTTTTTGATTAATTGTTTAATAAGAGAACAAGATTACCCGTCCAAAGATCAAGCCGAAATGAGAACCCTGACAAAGTGGAGTGATAATATAGCCGAGGGTAAGCACAGGACCATCAGTGCTATGGAAAGTATGTACAAGAAAATCCGTAAAGAAATAATAAGGTTACACGAACAGCGTAAAGCAGCACAAGTAAGCGAGAAAGAAAGTAACTCTGATACTGAAGAGGTAGACGACGAGAATCCCGCCAGAATAGCGTATGTAGGAAAATCTAGATTTCCAGATCGCCATTTACGCCTAGAACACAAGTCAACTTTCCATCATCCAGCACCAGAACAAGGTTCTCTAGAACAAGTGTTTCAAGCTACCGATCACATTCTGAAATCACGAATCGGTTACAGTGAGTTAAGTACTATGCATGAACAAGAACTAGCCCGATCAGCAGTCCGATGGACTACTGATTCTACCACTTTTCCAGACGAAATAGTGGCACAAATGTTTCTGAAAATGCCCCCAGCCGAGCAACGACTGGCGGGTATGTATATGATTCAGCACCTCATTACATTATATGAGGGTCAGCACTCTGATCCAGGCCCGTTACATGATATCCTGAACGAGTTACTTCAGTATAGATGGAAAGGTTTAGGTACCGATTTAATTAGTGTCATTCTAGAACAGCGTCACAAATATAGAACGTTTTTGAACCCGCATTTTGTTCATGTCTCACCCCCAGAAAGTAAACCATTTTACATGGAGAGACAGAATCCGTTACGAGAAGTCCACCCAGTTAGAGGAACGGGTGGCGAACTAGAACGAGTGTTTGTTTACACCCCGATCACAAAGATGGAACTCTTAGAGATGAAAAAATTAATTCCCTGTCACGATAAAGATCCAGCAGGGTTCCATCGAGAATTAAAAGACATGCTCCGTATGGGAGAATACACGTATCCAGATATAATTAAAATGTTAAAGGTTCTGCTGCCCGCAGAGGTGTATGAAAAGCTCAAGGAAAAAGAATGGGAGGTGGGAGAGAAAAAGATCGATTGGGCAGTTCTAGAAGCTGAAGATAAGGCACGAGTACCAGGTACCGGTCTTGGAGCGAAATGTAAAGAATTACCTGAATTATTGATTCAAGTTTTACCCAGATTGTTAACAACGAAAAAGGAAGACTGGGATGCAATCTCAGTCTGTAAACAGAAACAAGACGAAGACATTAGTGATTTTTATTCTAGATTTGAGAAATGTTTTAGCATCAACAGTGGCCTCAAGACAAGTAGTGAGTCATACCCTCACCTTTTTGTTACTAAATTAGTCGAGAATTCAAGTCCACAAATTAAGAATCGAGTTTTGAAAGTCGAAAGTACCTGGCAAGCTAATACCCCGTCCCAGATGTTACAGATGCTCCAATATCACCAGAATAGAATCAGGGAAGAGCAAGAACACGAGAGAAAGCGTATGAAAGACACGAAAATGAAAGTACTAGTTGCACAATCTGTTCCTCAAGACAGTCAGAAGAGGGGTCCGAATCAAGCCAGTCATCCTGCAGCTCCCGTTAAAGGGAACTGCAATTATTGTAAACAGCCAGGTCATTTTATAAACGAGTGTGCAGTTCTGAAACACAACATAGCTACTGGTAAGACTAAAGAAAGACCACGTCCGCCTAGACAAGAACAAGTTTCACAGACTCCTCAGCCACAGAATGCACCACAGACAGTTACAGCACCGCAGCCCATCGCTGCAACACAGCACGTTACACAGCAGATGTACCAGTATGCACAGTCTGAGTATCCAGAGTATCAGCCATATTCATGAAACAGCCTAGAGAGGGAGGTAGGCTTGCCTCTCATCGAGATACCTGTAGATCAAGAAGGTCCCTATGTTCACAGTCAAGTATTAGGGAAAGACAGAAAGTTTTTGATTGATACAGGGGCAAGTAGGACCACAATTAGCCACGCCGAAGTTCCAGGGGCTCCGCTCTCAGGCTCAAGAAATGTTTCCCTTGGATTTTCAGGAAAACCCATTGTAAATGAAATATCAAAGCCAGTTACTCTAGAAGTAGGTCCATTGTCCCGTACCACTGATCTGTTACTTACTAAGTCATGTCCAGAGAATCTATTAGGTATTAAAACACTGAAAGAGTTAGGTGCAGTTATATGCTGTTCCCCAGAGGGAATACGATTGTTCCTGCGTGACTTTAAGGGTCACTATGTATTACGAGATTTTGATCCCAGATTGTCCAATGTTCCGCAGCATCTATGGGCGCAAGGTCCAACTGATGTAGGTTATATGCAAATCACACCCCATCGTGTGACTCTCAAGCCAGGTGTAGTGTTACCACGAATCAGACAGTACAGATTGCCACCTGAGGCTGTAGCAGCCTTATCCAAAATTATTGACGAGCTCATCGCTCAAGGAGTGGTTGTAGAAACTGACTCCAATGTATGCAATTCTCCGATCATTCCAGTCATGAAACGTACTGATCCAAATGCACCCCCAGTATATCGATTAGTGATTGACCTACGAGAGCTTAATAAATGTATTATTCCTCAGTACCCAGTTGTTCCAGATATCTCTTCCCTATTAACAGCCATTGATTCCGAAGCCATGTTCTTTACTGTAATCGACCTCAAGAACGCGTTTTTCAGTGTTCCCATTCATCCAGACAGCCAGTTTCTTTTCGGATTCTGTTTAAATGGAAGGAGCTATATGTTCACACGAGCTCCTCAAGGTTTCACAGAAAGTCCTAGTATTTACAGTCAAGCACTTAAGAGACAACTAGACAACATTCACATGCCAACTGACACTGCCCTGCTCCAGTATGTCGATGATCTACTGGTCACAGCCCGTTCTGAACGTGCTTGCGAGCGAGCATCCCTCACAGTTCTGTATTTCCTAGCCGAGATGGGGCACAAGGTGTCCCCTTCGAAGCTTCAATTCTGTGTCCAGCAAGTGGTCTACTTAGGACACTTACTGTCCAAGAGGGGTAGGCAGTTGACACCTGACCGTATCCAGTTAATAGCGAGTCTTCCTCAGCCCAAGACCCAGAAGGAGGTACGTGCTTTTATCGGCCTCACTTCTTACTGCCGACAATGGATTCCTCAGTATGCATTTCTAGCCAAGCCACTGATACAGTTAACGACACAGGAGGCAGCCGTATCGACTGTCCTCCCTTGGACATCTGAACATACACTCAGTTTCAATGAGTTAAAGAAAGCCCTATGTCAAGCTCCAGTTCTAGCTACACCAAACTACAGTAAGCCTTTTACACTTTTCGTCACAGAACGCGAAGGTACAGCATTATCTGTTCTCACACAAGATCAAGCAGGACAATACAAGCCTTGTGCTTATTTTTCGAGCACATTAGATCCTGTAGCCCAGGCTCTGCCTGCGTGCCTCAAGTCAGTTGCAGCCACAGCACTAGCTATCAGACAAAGTGATTCCATAGTATTAGGACACTCCCTGACAGTACAAGTTCCACACTCCGTGGAAGTTCTTTTAAACCGAACACAGACTCAGCACTTGACAATTGCACGTTTAACAGGTTATGAATTGACACTGTTTCAGCCACACATAGAAATCAGACGCTGCAACGTTCTCAATCCTGCTACACTGTTACCATCAGCTAATCCAAATCCTGCCACACATGACTGTGTGGAAGTAGTCAACATCACGACCAAGCCAAGACAAGATCTGACAGATATTCCGTTACCAGATCCCGACCTGACACTTTATGTGGATGGTTCATGTATGAGAACAAGTACAGGAGAACTAGTCGCCGCGTATGCAGTGACTACCGACACCGAAGTTATTGAAACACACCGTATTGACACCCTGTCCGCTCAAGCAGCAGAGCTAGTTGCTCTGACACAAGCCTGCATACACGCTAAGAACCGGAAAGTTAATGTTTACACAGATTCACGCTACGCATTTGGAGTCGTACACGACTTTGGAGTGCTCTGGCAGGAGAGAGGTTTCATGACTTCTCATGGAACCAAGATTCAGCATGGTCTCCTTATTCAAGCTCTGTTAGATGCAATACATTTACCGACATCCATTGCTATCATGAAATGCAAGGCACACACGAAAGTTACTGACATTATTTCCCAGGGTAACGATCTAGCAGATCGCACAGCCAAGCTTACAGCACAGACTCCAGACATTCCAGTTAACATGACACACACTCCAGATCCGACTACATGTATGACAGTTAAGGACCCTACTCAAGATGTCATAGATATCCAGTTACATGCTACTCCCGAAGAAATCAAGAAATGGTCCGAACAAGGAGGGGTCCAGACAGATCAAGGATGGTTAACGAAAGGAAAAGCCACTTGGTTTCTCCCCGACTCTATGGTTCAAGTCATTATCAATACCGCACATAGTCCAGCACATTTAGGAGAAAAAGCTATGTTAGACAGTATCCAGAACATTTGGTTCAACAAGCATTTACGAGCTGCAGCCAAGCAGAAAGTCCGTACCTGTATGATATGTTGTCAGTTTAATCCAGGTAAAAGTGTCCCGGTGGAACAAGGTGGATTCCAAACTCCTGACCACCCTTTTGAAGTCCTCCAGATGGATTATATTCAGATGGAGCGATGTCGAGGTTTCAAGTATGTCCTTGTAGCTGTATGCGCTTTGTCCAGGTGGACAGAAGCATATCCAGTCCCAGATTACACAGCCGCGACCACTGCCAAGCAGTTGGTTCGTGAGTTCTTCCCCCGTTATGGACTCCCTAGGGTCGTATATTCTGATAACGGCCAGCCATTCTCCTCAGAGTTAATGAAGCATGTTTCCCTTTTGTTAGGGTACCAGTGGAAGTTCCATTGTGTACGCCACCCTGAAGCAGCAGGTCTCGTAGAGAGACATAACCAGACCCTGAAAATCCGCATCGCCAAAGTATGTAAAGAGAAAGGTGTGGACTGGCTAGTAGCTCTGCCAGTCGCTTTGTTCTATATGCGCATGGTCGCACATTCCAGATCAGGTCTGTCCCCGTATGAGGTTGTTTTCGGCCGCCCCCCTAACATGTGGGGTACACCTAGACCCCGAAGTATTACCGATGTTTCAAGTAATATGCTGACAGATTACCTAGCTTCCTTGATGTCTGCCCTCAATTCTTGTCGTTCACAGGTTGCCGCCGCATTTCCAGACAATACCGAGGTGGCACCGCATGAAATCGTTCCAGGATCCATGGTCCTGGTGCGAAATTTTGACCGCTCAAGTCCGCTGGAGCCACGCTGGAAGGAGCCCCGACAGGTCCTCCTCGCCACCCGTACAGCCGTGAAGTTGGAGGGACGCAAAGGCTGGGTGCATCTTTCACATATAAAGAAGTTTTATGGACTGAAACCCGTCTCAAAGAACATTTCCCAGGATTTGAAGGATTGCCAAAGTACTATTCTCAAGGACTGTCCCGCAAAGAACAATGATACTGCACCCTCCCTGTTAGAGAAAACTCCACAGCAGGAGTATAAGTTGAAACTCCGGTCTAGTAAAATAAGTCAGCCAGTTTGATTGTCTAAGTCCTCCCCTAGGTGAAACGGTTAGACTGTTTCTGACATGTATAAAATAGACCCCCATAGTGAGAGAGTTAGTCAAAACTCAATCCGATGTATCGTTTTTCTATGTTTCATATTATTTCTCAGCATTATGATTTCCTGCACCAGTTATGCATTTTACCTGTATTTTCCAGTCTCTCATGTAAATAAGTCTTCTAATGTTACAGTGGAGCACACGTTTAGTGATCTGCCTCCTCATGAACTCTCTTACCGCCTCGCTATGCGAAATAATTCTTTTATCCGCATGTTACATTATTCGCACCAGACCAGCAATGCCACTAATTGTTGGGTGTGTGGTCGACTCCCCCCTTTTCAGACACCGAAGGGAGTTCTGCCACTCTTTCCTTATCCTTTTTCACATAATGGTTCGTGTGGAGCATGGTCCACGTTAACGTCATCCTCAACAGATATGTCTTTTCTTAACAGTACATGTTTTCCAGACAAGCAAGGTCTCCCCCACAGAACCGGGTTAGATCTAGAAAATGAAGTGTATAATTTAGGTAATTATTCTTCGAATTTCATGGTCCTGAATGTTCAGTCTGATACTACTCCAGACTTACCTGCTATTTCAGTACTACCAGTCAAAGGCGAATTATGTGTCCGAAATAATGGTTCCGTACATGTAGGACATAGTGATTGTACTACTATTGTCAAGTATAGTGACAGTGGGAAATCTATTTTCAAAGCTTCACGTCATTCTTATTTTATTTGTGGTCAGACCGCATATGTTCGTCTGCCCCTCGATTGGGAGGGAACCTGTTACATTGCCTTCCTACTGCCACCGGTTTTTCTAGCCCCACCCGACTACCATAGGAATTCCCACCTAGTACATACTAGACACAAGAGAAACCTCCCGATTGTCGATTATACTGAAACTGTTCTAGAACAATATATAGATATCAATAAAGGTGTCTTCCCTTATTTAGGTACAGTCGTGAATAGTAAACTGATACGTAGGTTAACCAGAACCCTTGAAGCAGTAGTAATTGAGACTACTTCTGCTCTAAGTAATTTAACCGAAGAACAATCCTTTATGAGAATTGTCGTGCTCCAGAATCGTCTCGTCCTTGACGTCATATTGGCCGATAGGGGCGGGGCCTGTAGAGTCATCGGATCTAGTTGCTGCATTTTCAATCCAAATAACGCGCCGTCTGTTTATTCAGCTATAACCAGACTTCATAAAATTGCCCATCTGTTACACCAAAATCCAGGCACCTGGACATGGTCCGGTTGGTTCTGGAATATAATTTCCGCCTGGGGATGGAAAGTCTTGTCCTTTCTAGGTATTGCAGTAGCGATCATATTTAGCTGCTGCCTCTGTATACAATGTGGCCCTGCGATTTGCGGCATTTGTGCTACATCATGTATTCCTAGTCCCAAGCCCCGTTCTAAATCCCGTTCCAAGAAAATTCGAGACGAGCAAATGATACTGTACGAAATAATAGATGGTATCATGAATATTGATGTTTCCTGAAGGAAACGTAGTGACAAGGAGGGAATGTGGAAAAGTAAATTTTGCCATGTTCTGTGTCCCTACGCGTCCTCCATCATATGTTATCTGTGCATGATTAATATGCATATGTTATTCCCCATGTTCGATTAAAGACGCAATTATAGTTGTGTCCACCTCTAGTATGCCAGTTTCCAGTTCTCGTGAATAATACGAGTATCAGGCCTATGTAAAGTTACGTTGCCACGTTTCTCAGTGTGCACGTTATTCCATTGTAAAATCTCCGTTTCTAGGCCTCAAAAGGGCCTGGACACCAGATTCAGCTCCTGTCCCCTGAAGCCTCGCTGAGGAGCGATACAGCCCCCGCCTGTATCCTCGACCCTTCACTTACTTCCTGCCTCGCAGTGCCCGGTTCAGCCTGGCTCTGCCTCTGAGTCTGCCAAGAGTATGTTATGATTCGAGTTATCAGTACAGCCCTCCTTCTCTGCATTCCTAAGCTACTGAATCGCATCAATAGTTACCGTCATAGTCTAGCTTTTACGTCTCCATGTAAGAGAAATACTGCATTTAATGGTCATTTAATATTCTTCATCACGCACTACATGTAGAATAATGCATGCTCCAGTCTTAGAGTCTGTTAGCTTTTCCCCTCCTGACTTCTAGTTTATATCAACATGTTCCCTAAACATCAGATACTAGATACTGCTTAGGTACATGTCGCCCTGACTCTCCAGACTTCAGTCTCTGCTCCTAGCACAGAGTTCATAGCCCCCAGCTTCTCCTAGTAACACGTCATTGCCAGTTTGCGCGCACCATCAGGTTAGAGGTCCCGGCTCCTTAGGTAGCCCCCTCCATGGTTTCCACCCCATTCATGACATATTCTGTTACGTTTGCATCACATGTCTATGTATACGCCCTGTTACACCCCTTTTCACCCTTATCTTTCGCGACTGCTACGCGTCACGCCTATTGCTCCACCCACTGTTACGCCTATTGCGATGTAATGCTATGTGTTTGCGTTATGTATATATGCTCATGTACTGTTATTAAAAAGTTATTCCTTCCGCCGATTCCGATCCTGACCCCGGCAGCGCTGCCAGGGCTTGCCATCCTATTCCTGTGCAGGTTGTCCTGTTCCTGTCCTTATGCTGTATTAAACCTGCAAAACTCCTACTACCTCGAATCTTGACTCTTATTTATTGAGCTATCTGTTATTCATTTATGCATTCAAAAAGAGAGGTATTATTTATTTATTTACCACAGTTAAAACATTTCATATTCAATACAGAGTTTATCATAAAAAACTGTTTAAAAGCACCCTGTGGCTAAAATTAGTGTAAAAAGGGATTTTGTGAAAAAAGGAGAAAACAGGATATTTAATATATTTACACCAGTTGAAAGACTCGAAGAACTGAAGGTATACCCCTTCTGGCTAACAGGGAACCTGACTAGCCAGACACAGGAAATTAGATGAAATATGTAACCGTATAGAATCAGTATATATATGTATTGTAGTTATCTATTCATGTCCCCCTAGGCAACAGGGAACCTGACTACCTAGGGTCATAGAACACATAGCCAGATAAAGAATCATTAGATCTTTTTCACACAATGAGTCGTATTATAAGAACGTGTGCAGATCCTTGGTATTGTTGAGCCCGTTAGGCCATTTACTGTCATACTCTAGGATCATGCTCGACTCCAATTGCCTTAATTTGAGCTCTCTATGACCACCTCTACGAGATTTTGGAACTGCTCCCACTACATAGTACCTTAAGCAATTGACATCTTTGTTATGCTTAAATTCAAAGTGGCGAGCCACTGGATAGGAAGGGTCGCTGTGTAAGATGGCTCTCAAGTGTTGTAATATCCTGACGTGCATATATATATATATATTTTTTTTTTACGAAGCCCGAGTGGTGAAACACCTTTGTCAAGGGGGCAGGGGGTCTGCCAAATAAAACTTGCACTTGGATGAGAGACTTTTGAGTGCCGTCTTTTTTCGTTAAAACAAACGATTTGTATGGATTATATATATATATATATATATAGATATATATATAGATATATATATATATATATATATATATCTATATATATATCTATATATATATATATATATATACATATATTTATTACCTACTGGCGGTGGTGCTTTTTGTAAATGGTGTAAATCCGTTCAGTAGTTCCTGAGAAAGTTTAAAGTAAAATGATAGCGATATCTAGAGACGAAGTACCGCACGCGTACGGAAATCCGTACAATTACGAGCACGACATGCTGATTGGCTGTCAACTGTCTGTCAACACTCCAAACCAGGAAGTGTTGGCAGCCATCTTGTGCGTCGCTAGAACCGAGTCACAAGAAAACAGTAAAACAAAGTTGAGAAATAAGGAAAGGGGGTAGGGTAGACTCATGTTGACCCTGAAGGCCTGCTCAGGGGGTCCGCATGGATCTTTAGGCCCCAATTTCATTTATTTTTTTAAATAAAAAAAACGCGGGGTACGTGGGGGAAAAGGAAAAAAAAACTAGAAGACTGTTTTATTCTTAATTAGCCCCTGGGGGGCTAAATCCCGAAGGCATTTTTTTTCCATAATGGGGGGCTTGTGAGGCACTCCGAGACCCGGGGAAAGGCACCCCCTGGGGTTTTATTTTGAAGTATGGACACGGGGAGCCGTCTGGGATCGTGGGGGCATTGCGGCTAAAAAAAAAAAGTTATTTTTGAGAACTAACTTTACTGGTTAAAAAAAAGCTATATTTCTATGATAGTATGTAAAACTTTCCGTTTTTTTTTGTGTACCAGTTGTACTCTCTTCGCATGCGCAGCCTCGTTTACATGTCCATGTTTCTTTTTTTATCTTCAAGTTCGCCAAGCAAAGCTGTCCTCATTTCAGGTATTAAATTTGTTGCTTTCTTTACCCGGGCCGTGTGTGTCATCCGCTGCTATACTTTTGTAAAATATTAATAATCATATTCTATCTATATTTATTTGAAACGTATTGCCGAGGCGCCAAACGTTGATTACATACTTCGTCCACCGCCATTTTAGTAGTTTTCTTCCGTTATTTTTATTATACCTGCTACTTTCATTTTACCCTCCGCCTATCTTCTCTGTGATCCATGAGATTTCCTGCCACAGACACCACGGTGTTTGTCCTTGCCCTCCGATGTTATCAGACTTGGTCACACGCATACCTAAAAACTAATTTGAAGCACGTAAGCCACAGCCATCACAACGCGTGTCCGTCACCACAAAGCCATTAGGATGTTTATGGCTCTATTATGTGTGGTAAATGTATATTAGTAAAGCCATATGCGCGCTAATGGATTTGTGGTGACGGTCACGGTCACGCGTGCTTATGACCACGTTGTAATGGCTGTTTCCCCCAGGACACTGCAGGAACCGGGTCTGGGTGTGACGGACTCCAGGGCATCAGGCGGTGGGCCCGCAGCCTCCCTCACACAATATAGAAATCTCCGGAGGGTGGTCGTTTTCGTGGTTTGAGGGGCGTCATTGAGGCCCACACAGTTAATTTTGTAGGGGGGTAGGTTTGCACGTGAAATTGTTGCAAGAGGTTTGTAAATGTGGTACACTTTTTTTGTTTTACTTTGATTTCCTTTCTATGTTGTAGTCCATCCAGAGAAAATATAAGTTATTGTACAGCCAGTACTTTTTAACCCTACTGTCAAACATCTTACTATAGTACTTCAAATTATAAATATTATTTTTGTTGTAGACCGTCCCCCTAAACCCCAAAAAAACTAGTATATCGTTTTTTTTATTAACTTTTATTAAAATAACAATAACTGTCAACATAACTTAAAGATAATGTAATAAACAACTAGAAAAATAACTTTAATAAAACAGTATTATAAACAAATTGTGATGTGGACTCCAAAAGACGTTGAGTAGGTAATCTGCAAAACAAAAGAGAAAAAAAGAGTTTAAAGTTATGTAGATGTGACGAAATAAGGTGAAGCATTACAAGTGAAGGTAACAGTACGATTTTACATATGCAGTGTGCCTAGTACATTTCACTTCTGTTATAGTCCCGCGTTCAAGTGGTCTCTATATGGAAGTGCCTACTGCGTTACTGACACAAAAGTGGCACAACGGGATTGTAAATACGCCAACTTATTTCTAATGCATTGCAATGGATGAATTGTATAAACACTGCGGCCACCGGATTTCACAACTTGTATTCAATTGTGCTTCTACACGTCAAAGTAGACAGTAATGTCTATAACATTAAAAGAAAAAGAGAAATTATGTCACAGAGAGTGAGAGAGTGAAAGAGAGAAAGAGAGAGAAAAGTACATTAAAACTGTCTCGCAGAGTTTGGAGTTGAGATTTTTTCTTGAAAAGTCAGACGCAGATTTACCAGCTCCTTGCGCCACTTTTCCTATGTTAAAAGTGACACAAAAGTGGCGCAATAAGCTTGTAGATCTGTTTCTGAGACTGTTGTAACCTATCTAAGTGAAGGTACACTATGATTTTACGTGTGCAGTGTGTCTAGTACATTTCACTTCTGTTATAGTCCCGCGTTCAAGTGGTCTCTATATGGAAGTGCCTGCTGCGTTACTGACACAAAAGTGGCACAACCGGATTGTAAATACGCCGACTTATTTCTAATGCATTGCAATGGAGGCATTGTATATCTAGGCCGCTGTGCTTACCTTGTATATTTAGTGCGGCCAAACACTGCGGCCACCGGAGTTCACAACTTGAAGACACCTTTGCTTCTACACGTCAAAGTAGACAGCAATGTCTATAACTTTAAAAGAGAAAGAGAAATTATGTCACAGAGAGTAAGAGAGAAAGAGAGAAAAAACAACACTAAAACTGTCTCGAGTTAAGATTTTTTCTTGAAAAGTCAGAAACAGATTTACAAGCTCCTTGCGGGGGGGGCTTAACTTCAAGGAAAAAGAAGAGTGGAGCTGCAGGAGCTGTAAGGGGGGGACATCAAAGCCTGATTAACAAGCAAAATGTCTTTAAAAGACCTGTGAAGTACTCGGGTGCGACTGTGTGTGGGCCCAGGAAGCTATCTGATCCTAGCTGAAGCCCCGTTAGCCCAATGTGTGTTTTGCGCGCCTGCGACATATTACACATTCTCTCCTTTCACAGATAGCTTGTTGTTCTTTCGGAAACAAGCTTCTTTGCTCACCTTGTGCCATTGCCGTCGTACTTCTTATATAATCCATTGTGAAGCTCTACATCTAAAAGATATTAAAAGAAAGATGTTATGATTGGTAATTGTTACCATATTAATTTGGAGTTAGATAACATCACGCTTTTATACACGTTCATTGTCACATTTTTACGAACTGTTTGTATTGGTAATATTCCGGACATTACAGCGATTATAAAAATGTTACTGCTTTTGGGAAAAAAATGTATGCATGTAAATTAATACACTATATAGGAGTGCGTTCGTCTAAAATACTAAGTCGCGTTTTGTATCTAGTCTGCTACAACCCTTTGACTCTCTCCGATGAGTACACAGGTCTCACTGCTCACCTTTTCGTGGATTAGACACCTTCTGCATGATGTAGTCCCGATCTCCAACAAAGTCGTCTCATATATGGTGCAAAGTCTTGATAGCTCTATGGCTAACAACCTACTCCTGCTCCCATCATCATCATCGCAGGTTCTTCGCCCGCTCAGTGATTCGGGCACCACTAACTCAGTGGCCAAAGAGGCCACGCATGTAGTAGTGGGCCCCTTTTTCAGTGCTGTGACGAGGGGGACCAGGATTCGGGCCCTCCAGGCTTACCAGTTAATGTCTCCCCTCTTTCCGAACAGCACACAGACTCCTGGAAGATGACAGACGCTGCATATAACCCTGTGATGTACGAAAAGGCCCTGTGTTTCTTTAATTGGGCGGAGCTGGACCCTGACCCCACCCACCTGTCACAGGTAAAACCCAGCCCGTACACTACACAGGTGTGTGAATCACCCGGATGCGGAGAAGGAGACTGGTGGCGAGAGGACGGAGCAGAGTGGAGTTCGAGGACGGAGGCGAGCAAGGACGAGCGGAGGTCGGAGGAGGCGAGCAAGGACGAGCGGAAGTCGGAGGAGGCGAGCAAGGACGAGCGGAGGACGGAAGAGGAGAGGGAGGAAGAGCAAAGCACGGAGGAGGCAGGAGGCGGAGACCGAGACTACAACGACAAGCCAGGAGACCAACGTGAAGGCGCATCGCCCAGCCACACTTCCCGGGAAGTGTGGCTAGAGCAGGTACGGTCACGCTTCACGGGTTGGGCGGGTCGTAGGTGGAGAAACCCACCCTGAGGAAACACTCGGCACACCTTGCACGTATACCCCCCCTCACCTTACGCCTTGTCAGAACCAGGTTAACACTGTTTTCTTTCTTTCCTGTCGGTATCGGAAACTGGGAAAACAGGGGAAGAGCGGCCTAGACCTCTCAGAAGACATCGGGAACGGCGGCTGGGAGCGGCGAGGACCACGACGGACACCGACAACCCCCTCCCCTACTACCGAGTACCGGTTCAGAAGAGGCGACTGTATAAAATTATAATAATAAAACCAGCTTTACCAAGAACCCCGTTGTCCGTGAGCCTGTTTGAGTTCCCCAGCGAAACCCCACAAGTGGTTTGGGAACAACTCTAAAAATGGCGTACAACACGTGCGCTCCGTCTTTTTTATACATAGGGTCACGTGTGTAGTGACGGATGCGCTGAATGCGTGTGGTGTGGGTGTATACGAGCCATGAGGGAGTGTGTGTCGATCTGACAACTAGACCTGCAACTAAGAAATCACTACAATGGAAATTTGGGCCTTGTACTGTTGTTGTGTTTTCCTGGTAGCTTTCTTTTTTCTATGAGACGTTACGATACAGTCACCATGTATGTAGCCTATTGTGTGACACATTTTATTGTACAATGCATTTCAAAAACTAGTTGTGATAGGGTGCTTCTAAATTAAACTGTGTACTCTGCTTACAAGTTTGTTGAGTAGAAGTATTTTTTTTTCTATTTTCTATTCTATCATAATTGTGCTGACTTTTCTCCTTTAGCGTGCAGTACTATATTATTTTGTAAAATGTATAACTGTTGAAATCATCTTTGAAAGAAGAATGGAAGCATGTAAGCTGCTCTCTGTGACGAAAAGCAATGCCGCCTCCCGCAGGAAGTGGGGAGCCGGCTGGGACCGTGGAGGCCTTGGTGCTCTTCCCACGGTACGCAACGTTACATTTGAGCCCCGGGGGATAGGGTCCTCGGGGATTATAAAAAATGAGTGATAAAGGATATTTTTTTTATGGTAGATTTATCGTACGCGTACCAAGCACGTATGGCCGACGTACGGTGCGAAGATTGGAAGTCGTCCCATATGCGTAGTGAAGGAAGAAAAATAAGAATATTTTTCAGATATTTATAAAGTGTATGTGTTTAGATGTTGGGTGGCTCTAAAAAGAGCCCTTGTGTTTATTGGGAGATTTTAGTACCTACAAGTAAGTACCAATGCAGAGTCTAAAGTTCAAGAGGAAGACTCTGTTACCCTCATTTGTAAAATGTACACCGTCTCTCCTATAGATGTCAAGCATATTGAAACGCAGATTTTTGTGGTAGATGGACCCCATTCGATAGTCTCGGAGAAAGGCAGAAACAGATTTATTCACATGTTTCCTAGCTTTCTCCATCTGTTGACAATAGTGGTTGGACCAGTTCCATTTTTGCCTTTGGCATATATTAGAATAGACAAAGGCAGTTTTGGGGAAAAGTGTCATCAATTGTGCAAAGGTGTCCTTCATTAGCATTTCCAGACCTACCCCTGTCAAAGTGCCTAGGTCATTGCCACCACAGTGCACAATTATGAGATCAGGGAGTTGGAGATGTAAAAAGTATTTCACCAATGGCATCAATTGGTGCCACTTTAATCCTCTCTGTCCAATCCATTTAATGTCTACATTTGGTAAACGTAGGTCTTTGTGAATTCTTTTCTGTTCTGCGTACCTTTGGCTCCAGAAAATATAGCTGTGTCCCACAATCCACACTGTAAGCATCTTGAAGAGAGGTCTGGATGCACTGTGATGGTCTCTGTAAATGAAATGGCAGTTTGAAAAGTAAGATTTTTCGAAAATGGTGGACAACATGCAGTTTTGAAAAAAGAAAAGAAATGATTAGTTGTTTTGACAACATTCTACACAGAGGTAGGATGCATGTTTCTGTTTTTTAAAAGCCTGATTTATATTGGTTAAGAAAAACTGATAAAAAAGAACGTTACATAAAATAAGCTGGTATATTCTCAAGTCAAGTACACTTGCTGTTTTAATTTGCAACAATGTATGATGAACTTTTCACCTGTGTGCTCAGTTAGAGTTCCCTGAAGTGTTTCTATGGTAACTGGGAGAATGTGGAATGGGGGAAGGGTTAAAAGTTTTGTCAGTTGGAAAGGGTGCAAAAGTTCAAGCAATATAGGTGTGTTTCGTTTTGATTTAATATGGGAATACATGTAATTTTTTATTTAATTTTATATGTGTGTAGATTGAGTGTAGATTGACAGGAAAAGTTTTCTATTTGCAATAGGACTTCCTGACTCCCTAGGACTGCTTAGGGGGTGTTACAATGATCCCCAAGTTCAAAATCTTTGATGGCCTTTGTTGAGCCTCTGATGGCCCTGGGGAGCACCACCTTCGAGGTCCGGCTCCTGTAGTGGTACGGGGTGCCTATTTCCCTGGACACTGCTGTTTGCTATGGTAGGGCGAGAGTTCTCTTTCAAGTAGGAAAGCAGATTGCTTTTCGTCTGAGAGAGCAGCATGTAAGCTGGTCTCTCTGACAAAAAGCAATGCTGGCTCCTGAAGGACGCAGGGAGCCGGCTGGGACCATGGGGGATTTGGGGCTCCCCCCACAGTCCTGAACGTTATATTGAGCCCCGGGGGATGGGGTCCCCGGGGATTGTAAAAAATTAGTGATAGATGCTATTTTTTTTTTTACGGTATATTTACTGCACGCGTACAGTGCAAATTCTGAAAGTCATTCCATAAGCGTACGTAAGCAAGAAAAAGTCAATTAAATATATATATTTTACAGATATCTATCAAGTTTATGTGTTGATATGCTGGTTGCTTCTAATGAGACCTTAAGTAAGTGCTTATGCATAGTCTAAATTTGTTGAGGAGCAGTGTTTTCTAGAGTGCTGAACTTTTGACCTCTGTTGACAGTTGACTTTGCATGATCTGTTAGGGGTTGGGTGGAAAGTTATGTCAGTTGGAAAGGTTTGAAATGTTGAACCAATAGAAATGTGTGTTTTGCTTTGAATTAATGTGTGAAGGATTTTAATTGGTTATTTACATGTGTGTATGTGTAAAATGAGAGGGAAAATTTTCCATTTCGCGGTTCTGCTGCAAACACTGAACTAGAGAGATTCTGTATAAGAATATCTACTGTGTGAGTGGCATTCTTGTTAATCTACAAATCAATTTGAAAGGTGAGTTGATAAGTTGTATGGGAATGTATGTGGTGCATCTTTGTACATTAAGGAATTATTTTCGTCCCTTTTTAAACGTTTTATAGTAGTAAATGAGTTTTGCTATAATGCATGCTGTTATGTTTTATTGTTTAATATCACATTGTGCGTGTGTGTACATTAAGGAATTATATTGGTCCCTTTTTTCCATAATTTCTAGCCTCTCTTTTTATTCTCCCCTCTCTCTCCTCTTACTCCTTCCTCTCTCTCTGTACTACTCTCTTTTTCTTATATTGTCCTCTGTGCTCATATTTTTATTTAATTTGCTGTTTTATAACGCGCTCCATTACTCCAGAGTATCCTGGCGCGAAAAAAGAAAAACAAGCAAGTGGCCATCTAAAAGAAACTTGACACTAATAGGCTGTTATAAAAAGATGAGTTTTTAGTGCTTTCTTAAATGAAACAAAATTTTCAGTCGATCTCAGGGAGAGAGGGAGGGCGTTCCAAGTCCTGGCTGCGACAACAGCAAGCGAGTAGCCTCCTAGTCGTACTCGCTGGAAGCGGGGCACACTCAGGAGGTTACAGCCGGCAGAACGTAGCGGCCGTGTGGGGACATAGCGGCTGAATCTTTTTCTTAGATAGGATGGTCCCATGTCGTGGACTGCCTTAAATGCTAAAGTTAGAATTTTAAAAGTTATCCTTTGAGCAATCGGCAGCCAATGAAGTTCCTTGAGGTGTGCTCGCACGCTTTCTCTGCTGGGAATGTTATACAGCAACCGTGCTGTCGCATTTTGGATAATCTGTAGTCGGGCAACTAAAAAGGCTGGAGTGCCGCTAAAAAGAGAGTTGGCATAGTCGAGCCTAGATAAAATTAAAGCTCTAGCAACCGACTCTCTAGCTGATGATGGCAGATACGGGAAGAACTTTCTCATGGCTTTTAGAGACCCGAAGCACACAGCAGTAAGTTTTTTTATGTGTGCCTCGAATCTCAGATCCTCTCAAACCAGACTCCCAAATTCTTGGCAGCGATAGTAACTGAGCCTGGCTGGGGAAAATCAGACGGCCACAAGAGGTCTCTGAAGTTGGAAGGAAATTGGCCATACAGCAAAATTTCTGTCTTGTCTTCGTTGCACTTCAGCTGTGCAGCTGCTAACCAGTTAAACACAGCGGAAAGGCACGAACGGACAACCTCTGTGTTAGTTGCTGCATCCTTCCAAGTAAATAAAAGCTGCGTATCATCTGCATACGCTATGATTTTTGCTCCCATTTGTTCAGCGAGCACAATAAGGGGGGTGAGATAAACATTAAAAAGCAGGGGACTCAATGTGGAGCGTTGAAGAACCCCGGTAGTGAGGGGCCTGACCGAGGATGAAAAAGGTGGGATCCAAACCTGCTGGGACCTGTCCGATAAAAAGGATTCCACCCATTTCAATGCTGAGCCCACCACAAGAATCCCCGCTAGGCGGGTAAGAAGGAGTGAATGAGGGACAGTATCGAACGCGGCAGAGAGGTCTAATAAAATCAGAGCCGCTCTGCCGCCACTGTCCAAACACTCCCTAATGGCCTCAGTAATCTCCACCAGCGCCGACTCAGTGCTATAGGCTGCACGAAAGCCAGACTGGGCAGGGTGTAAAAGTTCAGAGGTTTCTACAAAGGCATTAAGCTGGGCGAAAGCTAGTTTCTCCCCAATTTTTGCCATAGCTGGTAATAGAGATATGGGTCTATAATTACTAGGCACTGAAGGATCTGCACCCACCTTTTTTAACAAAGGAAGCAACTTAGCCTGTTTCCATTCATTAGGAACCCTGGCTGATGTAAAAGATAGACCCATTATTTGAGAAACCTCAGGAGCCACTGCTTCTGCCCCTTCAGCCAACACCCTGGCCGGGCAGGTGTCACCTGGGGCACCAGATTTTAACGACTTGATTGCCACTAAGGTGTCCTCCACCGATGGTGGGACAAAGCTCTCCATAGTGTGTGTGGGCTCGACATTAGATCCAACCCTATCCTCAGTCCAGCTCCCCCCACCGATAGCTCTAAGACTTTGCTGGATTTTGGCAATTTTAGTCAAGAAAAAGGAGGAAAGGCTTTCGCACCATTCCGTAGAGGGCTTGATGGAAATTTGTTCAGCACATGGAGAAAGGAAGCTTTTTACTATAGAAAAGATCTCGCGGCTATGGTTATTCGCCTTCTCAATTCTACTGGCAAAATATTCAGTTTTGGCCAGCTTGATATTGGCATAATATTCCCGCTGAGCAGAGCGGTAAGCTGCCTTAGCTTGTGGACAATAAGCCACCCTCCATGCTCGCTCCAGTTTTTTACAGACTAATTTACCAGCTCGAAGATGGGGCGAATACCATGGTTGTGAAGGAGTCATCCTGCTTCTGCCGGGGTCATTCGCCTTTGAAGACACAGACAGGGCTGCTCAAATCCACCCATCATAAATCTCCACAGCAGAGTCTAGATCTCCTCCCAACTTGGGCCTATTCTGATCCAACCAAGCAGAAAAATTGCCCTTCTTTGTCTTTATATTTTCCTGTCTCTCCTCTTATTCCTTCTGTCTCCTCATTTTCTTTCCTCTCTCTTCATATTTCATTTTAGTCTTGATACTCCCTGTTCTGTCCTCTTTCTCGTTTCTCTCCCTTTGTATATACTCTGGGCAGATTTACAAGCCCCTTGTGCGTATTTGTTCTTTTATTGTGTTAGTTTTTTTGATGTAAAAGTGGCAGAAATAATGTAGTAAATTGCATATGTATTTGGAAAATGAGTCAGTGTTCTTCACTGAAATGTAGTAATTATATACATGGAATATGTATAGTCACTTAAAAGTTTTTCAGTGATAAATGGTAAAATGCATTTTTTTGTCTAATATCACACTGTGCATGTGTGTACATTAAGGAATTATGGGGCATATTATCAAGCCTGGGCGATAAAATTATCGCCGCTTTATCGGCTGTGAACTGCCGATAAAGGGCTTGATAAGATGCTCGATGGAATTCCAATCGAAGCTCTTGTTAGATGTCCTTCACGTGTGTGAAACCTATGGTTTTTTCAGTGAATATATATATATATATATACATATATATATATATATATATATATATATTTACTGAAAAAACATATGTATTGGGGTGTTATAGTTAGCTGGATATTTCACTCATACAAAACCATTGAAATTCCTCCATTATAGTTAGTTATACGAACTGTAACTCTCGCACCCACAATCCACTGGTGATGATGTCACATATGACATCACTCATGACATGGTCAGTGACATCACTCATGACATCACTGATGATGTCTCAAATGCCATCACTGATGACATCACTGATGACATCATCCACTGAATGTGTGTCTTGCTGATGACATCACATATTACATCACAGTAGTAAATGTGTTTTGGTAAAATGCATGGCCTTATAATTTTTTGAGTAATATCACACTGTGCATCTGTGTACATTAAGGAATTATATTCGCCCCTCATTGCATATTTTCTACACTCTCTTGTCATACTCCCTCCTCTCTCGTCTTACTCCTTCCTCTCTCATTATACTATCTTCTTTTTCTTATATTCTGCTCTCTTTTTATACTTTTTTTCATACTTACTCCTCTTTTTGTGTATTTCTCCCACTCTTTATATTCTCTCTTGTCTTTATATTCACCACTGTCGTCATAGTACTTACTGTCTTCTCATAGTACTCCCTCTCTCCTTATACGCTGTCTTCCCTTATATTTGTCATTTCTCCATATTTTTGTCTGTGTCTCTTTACATTCCTTCCTCTTTCTTCATATATACTCTTCTGTTCTTATATTCTCTGTTTCTTCTTATTCTCGCTGTTCTTTGCAGGTAGTAGTTATTGTTTTCTCATACTTTTCTTTTTCTTCTCATACTCTTGCCTCTGTAGTCACATTTCTCCTCTCTTTTCTTATACTTCGCACTCTACTAATATTGCCGTCTTTTCTTATTGTCACATTCCTCTCCTCATTTTCCACCGTTCTTATACTCTCCCTGTTTTCATATTCTACTCTCTCTTCTCTTACTTCTCCATGTCTCGTCATACTACTGCGTTTTTCTTATATTCCCTTTTGTTCTATACTCCTTCTCTGTGTTCATGGTTTCCTCTTTTTCTTCATATTTCTTTTCTATTTTAATTTTCTGTCCTCTCTGTTTATACTTCTTAAATCTGTTCATATTGTTTGCTCTCTTCTCTTACTCCTCCTTGACTCCCTGCATACACTCTGCAGCACTTTCCTCATATTCTCCGTCTTTTCATTATATTTGTTTCTCTTGTCATACTTCCGCCTCTTTCGTCATACACTTTTTACTCTTCATAATCCTCCATCTGTTTATACTCCTTTTCTCCTCATACTGTATCCTCTATTCTTGTACACCCCTTTTTTCCTTATGCTCCACTTTTCCTCACATTCTCCGTGCTCTCTTCTGGTACTGTTCTCTCTCTCCTTATACACACTGTCCTTTGCTAGTATTCCTTATTAGTTCTTATAGTTGCCCGTCTTCACATATTCCTTCTTTTTTCTTTATAGTCTTTATCTCTTTTCTTATAGTGCCCCATCTGTCCTCTCTTACTCCTTTTTTCTTCTTATACTCTTTCTTCTCTCCTCATATTTCCATCTTTCTCTTCATACTCTCCCTTACCTATTCATACTTTCCAGTTTATGCATACTCCCTTTATCTCCTTATATTGCAGTGTCTGTTTATACTTCCCTTTTTTATTATATTTTCCCTTGTTTCATACTCCTTCCTCTCTTGTAAGTCCTTTTATTTTCATAGTCCCACGTTTGTCCTCATAATCCTCCCTCTCTTCTTATAAGTAATATAATAGAATATTTATTTTTGTAATGTTATATATATTTTTTTATAATAGATTCTGTTTATCAATACTGAAAAAAATGTTTCATGTCTACGAAAACTCAAAAGAGGAAACAACGAAAGAAAGGTGTTTATTTGAAGAGAAGTCATCCAGAAGATTTCCATGAAGAACAATGTGTTAACAAAAACAAGTCCTGGTAAGAGAAGGAACACTTTCCTGAGGAAAATATTAAAGACTAAGAGTAGTGTGCAGAAAGAGAAAAATAGTATAAGTGTATCTGCAACTAAAAAGAAAAAGAAGAATAAAGAGAACAATTATGGAACATCAACTGCTGAAAAAATAGTGTATAGTAAAAGGAGGAAAAACCATTTTTATGGAAATTAGGAAAAAAATGTTTTTAAATAGAGTTGTTTCAAATTTAATTAAAGAAATTAAGGAATGTAAAAAAAAACAGCATTTTATAGGAAGGGTATGGAAAATGTATTTGAGAAAGCTTTCGAATTGAAAAGAAAACTGTTTATTTTCGTAATCAATAGAATTCGATCACTAAATAAGCCAATCCATTTAATGAAGGCCAGAAGTAAGTGGAGAAGAGTACTTAACAGAAGTAATTTTTGTGAGTTTTTTTTTGGGTGAATGGAAACATAGTTCAAGTTCTGAGCCTTTTTTTAATGAAGAAAGTTATCTTCAGAGTAATGATTTGTCACATGCAGTTGACACTAGTGGTTGTGCTTATGAAGTTAGAAATGGTTGTCCTATTGAGAAAGAGAAAATTGTTCCTAGAAATGCAGAAGAGGTGTTAGCTGATGAAGTTTTAGGGAGACGTCCTAAAGCTCCAGTGTACACTTGGAATTGTAGTAGTATTTGTAGTGCACTGCAAGAATCTATTGAATTTTTACGCAATTTCTTACGTAACTATACTAAGAAAAGTGTTAAACAAAAGATTATGATGTTGCAAGGTGAGAGAAAATACTGGTTTGCAAGGTCATTCTCTGGCTTGTCTTTCTGAAAAAGTATGTCAAAGTGTTTTTCACCATTTCAGGATGTTAGCAGTACATCATTCTGAAATGAGGAAATTGGTCTGAAGATTGTATTATGCAAAAAGTCCAGCACTAATGTTAAAAAAGGTGAACAGTGCTCTTTTGCATGGATCTGTATTAAATGTAATGAACGTTTGTGATTAAATTGAGGTTAGTTATTTTGGTCCTGAGGAAGACAGTGCAGAAATTGAGATATTAATAGAAGGAAATGTAGAAGGAAAAGAATGTACAACATTGTAGTACAGGAAATTTTGAGCAAGAAATTAAAAAGTTTAAGGTGATTTCAGGTGAAAGGCCAAATTATTCTTGGATCAGTTCTCGATGAACTCATTATAAAAATCAGACCAGGACTGTTGATTTGTATTTAAAAAGTGAAAAGGAAAATATTAATGAGTGGAAGGATTTTGCAACTTATTTGTTGGTAAAGAATTGTTTTAATTTTGGTTCTGATTAGCATATTTGTAAATATTGTTATAACAAATTAGATGAGAACAAAATGCCTGCTAGAGCTGTGCATAATAATCTTGAGTTGGTAAATATTCCTTTTGAACTGATGGATTTAAATACCAATGAGTCTATTCTTATTCAATGTGTGCATCCATTTCAGGCTATTGTTCGTATGGAGCCTAAGACAGGAAAATTGCCTCCTTCAGATTTACAGAGAGGATTAAAGGGAAGAGTTGTATATTTGCCTCTAGATTTAAAGAAAAATATTGAAACAATTGGTGTAGAAAATGTAGAAATGAACCTTTAGTTATTCTTGTTAATGGCGTTCCTACTAAGAGTAAGAAAATCTGGCAGAATTAGTGGATGTTAGGAAAGTAAAAAAGGCAACGTTTTATGTGGTAAAAAATAATCAATATTATAAAAATGTGTATGTGAGAGAAGAAGAAATAACTGTAGAAGAAGATAGTGACTTGCCATCTGGACAAATTGAAAAAGTGGATGTGTCCAGAACTGAAGAAATCTATGAACATTACAGTGTTCATCCACTGCATTCTAAAGAAGTGATGGGAAATACTATAGAGTTACTCCAAATGAAAGAAGCAAAAGGAAGTCCCATTAGTGTATGGGAAAAAAGCTTGGAAGCTCGTTGTTTCCCTTAGTTGTTTCCCACAGGAAAAGGAGGACGATATGATGACCGACCTGGGCAGATTCATGCATCTGAATACCGGACATCAATATTATATGCAGAAGATCCAAGATTTCGACAATGTATTCCGTATTTGTTTCATCTTTTGTTTGAGAGTGATTTGTCTGGACTTTCTTATGCAGTAAACCATATATTGAAAACCGGTGTACATCTGCAAAATGTTTCGGCAAAGGAATTTATGGATAAAGTACAGCAGAAAGATAATGTTTTGGAATCTCAGCTAATTAATCTCATGGCATGTCAGCGTGGTACTAATGAGTACTGGTACCGTCGTCATATAGAACTTAAATGTATGCTAAGGAACTTAGGAACTCCTACATGGTTTCTTACTCTAAGCTGTGCTGAATATGCTTGGGATGATTTACTTCAATTTTTCGAGAGGCAAATCCAAATATACTAAATATTGAATACAAGACGCCTGGAGAATTGTGCTCTTTGGATCCAGTTAATGCATGCAGGTATTTCAATCATAGATTCAAAGCTATGATGTCTTTTACCACCAAATAAAAAAATCCTCCTGTTGGAGAGGTTCTGGATTTCTTTTGAAGGAGTATCAAGCGAGAGGTGCTCCTCACATACATATGCTAATATGGATCAAAGATGCTCCCAAATTTGGAACTGAGTCAGATGATACTGTGCTGTCTTTTATTGAAGAATATGCTACATGTGATATACCCAAAAGTACACACGATAAGGACTTAGGACAACAAGTCTTTCTATTCCAAAGCCATCGTTGTGGGAAATACTGTTGTCGAAAGTACAAATCTAAGGACAAATTCTACAGCAAATGCCGTTTTGCATTTCCTCGACCTGTAATATCGAAAGGAAGAGTGAACAGTTTTATGTCATCTTTGCAACATACTATCACAAGAAAGTCTCCAAAAAATACCTACAACTTAAAAAGAAATGAAGAGTCAAAATACATAAATGACTACAACCCAGTAAATTTGTCCATGTGGAATGCTAACATGGATACTCAATATGTTGCAGACAATTCCATTGCTGTTGCTCGATATGTAACATCTTACATAACCAAATCATAAAAGACAGAATTGAAGGAAATGTGGGAAGAGATTTCCCATGAGAAGAGTAAGAAATTATATAGATACAGTTTGAAGATGTTATGTCATTGAGAAATTGGAGCATATGAATGCTCGGATCGCTTATCATCTGCTAGTCTATACTCCAAATCCAGAAGAATCATTTGGGTGAGTTTAGGTCTTGCTGCAACATGAAATCGAGTACTTAAATCTGTACAAGAAATTGAATATTTAGCTGAA
Organism: Lissotriton helveticus; assembly: GCF_964261635.1. Lineage (NCBI taxonomy): Eukaryota > Metazoa > Chordata > Amphibia > Caudata > Salamandridae > Lissotriton > Lissotriton helveticus. Next base: position 607,283,039 of record NC_136059.1, on the reverse strand, counting down.
AAAGAGCCATAAAGTACAGATATTGTGAAAACAAATATGTTGGATACATATTATCCAAATAGAAGTCATCATCTTGAAAACATGTGTCTCTATGAAGTGCTTCAAAACTATATTTTTAAACGGCATGTTACAGAAAACATCAATAATGGTATATATGCCGTGGTTGGTTCTGAAGGAAGTTTGGTGAAACAAAGAAAAGGACATTTGATTAATCACCATAAACTGAGTTGCGAAACACCTGACAAAAGGGAATTTTACTATTTAGCTCTTTCGCAACTTTTCAAGCCATGGCGTTCAGAATTGGAATTACTTGGAGATTTCGAGACGTATGAAGATTCCTTCAATGCAAGTAAAGATACTATAGAATGTACTGTTTTTGCTAATTATGTGAAAATGTTGAACGACGAAATAGAGCAAGAAGATCCAATTGCAGCTGAGATTACTAGAGACAGTTCTCAAGACAGTCAAACTTCTGCTCCGTTGAGTCAGGACCCACTAGGAGAACCAATTGTTCAAAATGAAGCAGCAACTGCTATGGAAGAGGTGGAAACAGGAATGTATCTAGCTCAAGGAGATGTAACAAACTTAGGAAACTTGGAAGAACAACTAAATGTTGAGCAGAAACAAATATATGACCAAGTGAGAGAACAGATTGACCATGGATTACTTCATGAAATGAAAGAGTGCTGTTGCTCATCATTTCAACCTATCCGAATGTACGCGAGTGGACAAGCTGGAACAGGAAAAAGTTTTTTAATTAAAGTAATTACAACTTATCTACAGAAAACAATTGAGTCGCATTTGTCTTGTGTTGTCACTGCTCCAACTGGGTTGGCAGCACACAATATTAAAGGAATTACTTTACATAATTTATTAATGCAACCAGTAGAGCATGAAAACAAATTAGAATACCACAAGCTATCTGGAGAAGCTTGTTGTGAAGTTTCAAGAGTCTTGAGGAAAATGAAACTTCTCATTATTGAGGAGGCAAGCATGGTTTCAAACTTAATGCTTGCCTTCGTGCATTTAAGAATGCAGCAAATTCTTAAAACAGAGTATGACGTATTATTCGGAGGTAAACACGTCATAGATCTTCTACAACATACTCCTGTAAAAGGACAACCAGTGTTTAAAACACTGGTGCATGAAGATACCAGAAAGTCTTTGGGGTGCATTGGAAATTTAAACATTTGGTCATATTTTGAGTATAAGGAACTTATTACAAATATGCGACAGGCAAATGATGCTGATTATGGAACTATTCTTCAAGATGTAAGAATTGGAAAAGTGACTGAATGTGGCAAACACGCTTTACAGAGACGATTACTTTCCAATTTGTTTCCAAATGAAAATATTGTCCCAGAGAAAATATACATGAGAATTGCAGAAAACAAATCTGTAATCTGCTTAAGGCCAACGCTGCGTGAATGTTCTATATTCAATAAAGAAATGTTAAAGCTGGGAAATGAAGAAATTATAAAATTGGAAGCTATTGATGAAATAGAACATGAAGGAATCACTATTATTTTGACTGAAAAGTTGAAGAGGAAATTGGATTCTTTAGAGAAATCGATAAGTAAAACTGCTGGCTTAGAAAATAATTTATATGCATGTGTAAACTGTCGGGTAATTTTATGACGTAATTTGAATGTGGAAAAAGGTTTAGTAAATGGAGCAATGAGTAAAATAGTTAATTTTGTTAATTATGTAAATAGAGATGGTATAGAATTTTTGAAAATCAAAATTTGATGAAATTGAAGAAGTACAACAATTTAGTCGTTGTTCATCTCGGTTTTTGCTTGTAAAAGATTTGTATGTTCGCAGAAAACAGTTTCCTATTTGTTTGGCGTATGCGGTGACCATTCATAAATCTCAAGGTTTAAGTGTAGATAGTGCTTTAGTGAATATTGGAAGTACTGTGTTCAAAGAGGGTATGGCATATGTTGCTTTGTCTCGAGTGAGAACTTTATCTGGATTATACTTGATTGATTTTGATGAGACAAAGATTAGTGCAGATGCAAGTTGTGTGAAAGAGTATAATAGGTTAGGAAGAGAATATGCACCCAATCTAGGTCAATATCCAATATTTGAAAAGCGTGTGGTAGGTAGAAAAAGATTTGAGAAAATCTGTAGTGAAGCTGTAGAGAAAGGAAAAAACCAATGTGAAGTTGTGATTGCAAGCAAAAAGAAAAAGGACAATGTTGAAGAGAATGTTGGTTATCAGTTTGAAAATAGTTCTGGTGTCAACTGCTATGCTAATGTAGTTGTTAATATTGTTTTTTTCTTGAAAGTTTGCTACAGCAAGAAATATTCTGTTCATTGTTGTATTCTGTTTATGAGAAATGTAGTAGTGATAAAAGTAAAATGCAAAGTGTTTCTGATATTCGAAATGTTTTGGACATATGTTCTGGTTCTACTCAATGTATGCAGAATAGTCAGCAAGATTGTCAGGAATTTGTAATGTATATGCTTGTTGTATTGGAAGATGAAGTTATAGATATTGAAAATCTTTTTGGCCTTTCTTATAAATGGGAACATAACTGTGAAAATTGTTTGTTTACATGTAGCAGTAACATTGACAGTGAAAAATTCATATATTTGACTTTACCCGACTGTGAATCAGTGTCTTTTAACAATCTAATTAGAGGAGCAAGTCAAAACATGGAGTGTGGACAATGTAAATCAGAAATGTCATCAACATTATTTAGACAAAGATATGGACAGTATGTAATTTTAATGCTGCAACGTTGTAGAGGTGATGGAAGAAAATTGGAAACTTTAATTAAAAACTTTTGTAGCTGGTCAAGTTTCAATACCAGGAAGAACTTTTGTAGCTGTTGCAATTATTTTTCATGATGGGCCTTTTACAACATCTGGACATTACACTGTTTATTTAAATTGTCTGAAAGGTTGGGTATATTGTAATGATAGTCAATTGGTTTTTAAACAACGTTTGCCTAAAGAATTACCAAATTCTTACCTAATATTTTTAAAGCCAAAATTTTAGGAACAAAATTTGGCCTTTCAGGATTACTGCTGTAAAGGTAGGTTAGTCTGGTGTTGTAGAGTATTTTGTAAGTGAGGGTGAGGAGCTTGAAGGTGATCCTCTTGTTGATATTGAGGCGTAGGTGTATCAGGTGGTGGGTGATGTGGCTGCAGCAGGGGACATTGATGATCACTCAGGTGGAGGTCTTTTGGATTTGTTGTAGTTGTTGTAGGTGTTTGGCTAGAATTCCTGTGTAGAGTGTTTTGCCACAGTGTAGTCTGCTGATGATGAAGGCCTGTGTCACTGTTCTTCTTCTTTTGGTTAGGATCCACTTGTAAATGTTGCGGAGCATGTGGAGGGTGTTATAGCAGTACGATGAGACGGTGTAGACTTGCTTACACGTGGAGAGGGAGGAGTTGAGGATGAATCCTAGGTTGTGGACATGGTCGGTAGGTGTTGGTACTGTTCACAGTGTAGTCAGCTAGCAGGAGTCGTCCGAGGCTGAGGGGGTGGGTCTGAGGATGAGTACCTTCATCTTGTGCGAGTTCATGTTTAGAGAGCTGCTCTTTATGTAGTTGGTGACGTCCTTCATTGTGTCGTGGCGGTTGATTTTGGTGGTATGTGGCTTCTTGGTGAGGAAGAGGATGAGCTGGGTGTTGTCAGCGTAGGAGATGATGTTGAGGTTGTGATGGCGGGCCACTTGTGTGAGGGTGGCCATGTAGATGTTGAATAGCGTCGGGCTGAGGGATGAGCACTGGGGGACGGAACAAATGATGTCGGTGGTTTTGGATCAGCAGGCTGGGAGGCAGACGCCCAGGATTACTATTGAACAATTTCCAAACTAAGAATTTGACGCATACTATTTGGCTGTGCGGAAAAGTATGTGAAACCATTAAGGACTTTTTGTTGTATATTTTGTCAGCATATATTTGTAAGTAACATTATTTACAGCGTATGAAAATTAATCATAATGTTTTGTTATTTTATGATTGTTTGAGATGTGTCATATTTACGTAAGAAATTGCTCTTAGAAAAAACATTTAAGATATGTTTTATTTCTAATTTTTAGATTGTTACTGAGAATGTTGAATGGTTTTTTTTAAGATAATCTTATTGATTGTCTTTTTTTTGCCCGCTGTTAGGTGATGAGTACTATTGAACTCACTGTTTCTAGTGAAATTCAATATATTCTGAGAACAGCAAAAAAGGCAAATGTAATACTTTACAAATTATTTTGTGTTGTAAAAGATATATTCTAACTGTATTTTTTGTCTTCCACAGATGGTAATTTTATAATATATAATTTTTGTATTACTTATTATGCTTAAGGTAAGTACAAGTAACTGTTAAAAATGGTCGATGGAATGTGCTTCTACCGAGCTGAAGTAACAAAACATTGATGGAGTACATTATTGTTTAAAGATGGTTTGTATCTTTTAAAGACATTTCAAAAAATTATTTACTGAGTGTACCAGTGTTCTATACCTGTTGCTGTGAGTATTTTCGACTTATATAAGGAATTACTACTTTCTAATTATGTTAAAAGGTGAGTACTGGATAGGTCTTTAAGAGTTTATTTGTGTGAAAAGACATGAAGTATTCAAAAACTAGTGTGATAATGGTACCTTAGTATATACACAGATACACAGTGTTATTCTGGACAACCAATAGTATCTCTTGTATTTTACTAAAACACATTTACTATTTTGGAATGGGTAAGGTGAATAGACATATTCTACATTTTTTAGTACTGCATTTCACTATAACAGCCTGGGTCTTTTCCTATAGTCATAAGGAGTGACTGGTTTCAAAATTTAAGAAAACTTAAGAACAGGATATCCTCATAAGTAATTATATTTATATAACTTTATAAAGGAGTAAAACTCTACTAATGGAATGTTATTAGACAATGATATTTATATAAAAATAATTTGGCCAAAATTGTTGAAAACACTAGTTTTGTGTTATATATTAAGAAAACTGATAAAATGAACGGTTTATATTTTTATACAAGGAGCTACAACATAAGAGAAAAATTATGGAAAGAGAACAGACCCATACTGAGGAGATTTTGGAAATTACCTTGAGTGTAATTGAAGAACTAATCGTATCTGTCACAGGCAATGAGAGTGAAGAAGGGGAATTAGTGCTGCAGACAGGAGCTATGATTTCGAAGACGAAAGCTTTGATGCAGATTTTATGGAAGCATTAAATTATGTTGAAATTTTAGAACAAATTAATTCCGAAACTGCTAACGAGGAAATTGATGTGTATGAAATACCTGATGAACTTGTTTTAGAAGCTCTGTTAAATTATGAGATGTTAGAAGAATAAATGTATTGTTTAAAAATAATAAAGGTTTGAGCACCATCTACTAATGTAGTCATTGTACTAAAAGTGAAGCTCTTATAGATTCAGTTATACATTCTTTACATTTTTGTATTGATTTAAAATATGCAAAGTCGGTCTGAGGGCATGGATTGCTTAAAATCCCTATGGACTATACATGCAGTCTTCTATGCACCTGCAAACCTGTGTTTTATACCTTCAATTCCCCAGTCTGTATCCTTCCACTTCCACTAAACACTCTGACACTGCTGTTTCAGTATTGTAGTGAGTCATTCAGCAGTATGTGCTTATCTATGCACTGTGGTAAAACTGAAGCTGTTATAAATTTAGTTAGGCACGTTGTTTGCAGAACTATAACTTCTATAATCATCTAGTCAGTACTTAAGTATTCATGGAGCAAAGTAGGTCTTACACCATTGACTGCTTTAAACCCCTATAGACAATGCATGCTGCCTTTTATGCACATGCAAACTTGTCTTTTATACCTTCAATTGCCCAGTCTGTATCCTTAGACTTCCACCAAACACTCTGACACTGTTGTTTCAGTATTGTAGTGAGCCAGTCAGCAGTATGTTCTTTTCCATTGTACCGTGGTAAAACTGAAGCTGTAATAAATTTAATGAGGCACGTTCTTTGCAGAACTGTAATCATCCACTCACTATCTAGATACTCATGGATTAAAACAGGCCTTAGGCCATAGACTGCTTCAAACCCCTATAGACTGTGCATGTAGTGTTCTATGCACCTGCAAACTTGTCTTTTATACCTTCAATTCCTCAGTGTGTATCCTTACACTTCCAGCAAACACTATCATACTACTGTTTCAGTATTGTAGTGAACCACACAGCAGTGTGTGCTTACCTATACACTGTTGTAAAGGTAAAGCTGCTATACATTCAGCCACACACTCTGCTTGCGGAATTGTAATCATTCAGTCAGTACCTAGGTACTCATAGTGAAATTGGGCCTTAGGGCATGGACTGCTTGAATGTCCTATAGACTATGCATGCACTGTTCTATGCACCTGCAAATTTACCTTTTATATGTTCAATTCCCCAGTCTTTATCCTTGCACTTGCACGAAACACTCTGTCATTCCTGTTAAAGTTTTGTAGTGACTTACTAATCAGTGTGTAGTAATCCATTCACTACATTCAAACAGTAATCAGCAGATGTACAATAGGTGGTACACCCCCAGAGATATGCCAGTTATTGTGCACTGTGACATCACCACCATGGATGCATTGTATTTACAATGTGGTGTATTATGGGGCAAAAACGGCACAGATATGTGATGTATTTGTGTTGTGAAGGTGGCGCATTGCTTGACTTGCGTTAGAAACACAACGCAGCTCCAGCAATGCTCTTGGGGCCCTATGCTTACAATGCTGTGTCAATCCTTACACCTGTTTCAAGCCGATGCAGGGTTTTGATGCAGCATAAGCGTAAAAGTGACTGAATGAAATCTTATAGATTTCACATAGTCACTTTTGGGAGGCGTTCCTGCACCAGAACCCCCCCCCCCCCCCCGCGCAGGAAAGCCTCCTTCTGGTGCAGGGCTTTACAATGTGATGCACCTTCCATATGCATGTCATTGTAAATACCAAACACCATGGCACATCTTTTGCACCACCGCTGCATCACAAAAGTGATGCAACAGATGTGTAAAAGAGGCCCAAAGGGGTTGTAAATTTGCTCCTAACACATACAAATTCACCCAGGCAGTTTCACCAGCCGTGCAAATTGAAGCATAGATTTGTAACATATTTATATGGATATGTTACATTCAAGTGCTTCGGAAGTACTACACTATACTATAAATACCTTAGAGATTTATGCTGTAGCCCTTCCTTATAGTTCTGCACTTTCACATTCACCATACAGTAGTAATGTATTCATTCATTCATTTATGAACTACACATTCATTCTGACAAACTTTTACACACTAACATAGAAATATAGTTCTTTCTTTGACCAGTGAAGGAAGTTCTAAAAACTGACATGTCATCAGTGATGTCATGAGTGATGTCCCTGACCATGTCATGAGTGATGTAATATGTGATGTCATCAGCAGTGCATTGCGGGTGCGCAAGTTATAGTTATAGTTATAGTATAGCTGAACTAACTATAACGGGGGAATTTCAATGGTTTTGTATGAGTGAAATGTCCAGCTAACTATAACATGTGTGAAACCTATGGTTTTTTCAGTGAATATATACATATATATATATGAACACATACATATAATACACTTAGCTTTATACTTACATTTTGTGTGCCAATGGCAAGTGTTTTAAAGGCAGGTCCTGTAAAAAAACTGCATTGTAAATACGCAAGCGTTGTTAATCTTTTGTTGTAATTGCATGCGTGGATCAGACCGCATTGAAATTGCTGTTTCCCATGTATGTGTTCGCTATTGCTGATGACAAAGCAGAACGGCTGATGTTTTACATCCCAATATGGTGTTGGCTGAGAGAATGAACCAATAGCCGAGTATGTTGACGACGGCTGACTAATTTGAGAAAGGATGTGGCCTGATGGAGGGAGAATGGTGAGATATGGCAGAAGGCGGAGATATAAGTATTCGCTATTACCGAGGACAATGCAGATTGGCTGATGTCTAAAATCTCGATATGGGGTTGGCTGTAAGAAACAACAAAGGGTTGAGACTTGCAAATATATATAATAGTAAGGATGTATAGTGAACCGATGAGAGAACTGCGGGTGGTGGTCATCTAAGATAGTAAAATGAAGTAATAGGATGAACGCTACTTCTGTGAAGTTAACCAATGAGCTGATTTTTTTAAGTTAAGATACCTGATTGGACATAAGCAGGCATGTTTGAGAATGGATGCACACGTTAATGGTGAATACCTTTAGGCACTTTGATTGAATTTTATTTTTGTAGACATGCCAGATTGGTTGTATAATTGGACCAATACATGTGTTGGAGTGACATCTTTGAGGGTGTTGATGTTGGCAGATAAACTTGAGATTAGATGTAGGAATATGCCAAGGATATTTGTGAGAGATCGTTGAAGGTGTGGTTAGATGCTTCGCTACTGCCAAGGCTAAAGCGGATTGGTTGATATTCAAAATTTGGATATGAGGATGGCTGTGAGAATGAACCAAGAAGGACACTTTGTCACGGTAAGGTGGAAGGGAGGTTTGCCGGTAAATTATGAGAGATGATGAAAGGAATATTAGAAGTGACAGCCATTGGGGAAATTAAATGGATTGGCCATTGTTTACATTTTTAAATCTGTTTGGCTATACAAATAAACCTTCATATGAGATTTATACATACCTTCAAAGGCGGGATAGACAACAAACAGATGAAAAAATTGTGGCTGTTGGTTATGAAGGGGAATGAAGTGAGATGGGGGAAAGTGATGTTAGATGTGAACGCTATTGGGGGGATTAAATGTTGAAATCTGGTTGGCTATGAGAATAAAACCTCATTTGAGATTTATACATGCTTTCAAAAGCGGGATATACACTGGACAGGTGAGAGAACTGTGGTTGTTGGGAATGAAAGGGAATGATATAAGGTAATAACATGAATGCCACTCCTAAAAAGTAAACCAATGGCTGGAATTCTAATCTAAAGACACTTGATTGGGCAGGTCATGAGTTATAACTGAAAATGTTTAGTATATCAGCCAGGAAAGAAGGACGAGATGTGTCAAGAAACCGCAATAAGGTGGAAGGGAGTTTAACTGTTAACAACAAGTAAAATAGGAATAAAATGTTTGAGTGATGAAGAACACTGGTGGAGGTCACTGACTATAGACCTCTGCCAAGGAAGCACTTAATAAAAGAGAAATATCAGAATTATCAGTTGGAACAATTAATAATTAGGATGATGTATAAGTTCACATCTTCCTTCCCCCCTCTTTTACAGGTGGCTTCAGTGCCAAAATTGCCACTTGATTGCAGTTACAATTCTTCCATGTGTGTACCATCAGCAGCTTGTTAATGGTAAAAGCAATTGAAAGAAGTAGATAATCTTTGTAAGTATAATTACTATATATGGTGATAGATAAGGTGGAGAATTGTGATAGGAAATTACCCATTTAGGGTCGCAAATAAATGCATATGCTTCTTGACTGCATTAAGCTATGTGGGGCAAGAGATGGAGTTAATATGCTGTCATTTGTGTTTTTGGAATCATGTTCATATTGTGGGTTTTTCATGGTCAAGATGGGTTTACAGTCCTGAATTTATTATAAAAAGTTGTATGTAATGAGGGAGAGGGAGTCTTGAGTATTGTATGTGTTTTTTGTATTTTATGTGTTTTTAAAATATGGTTTTGTATATATTTGCTTCACAGCCCTGATAAAGTCCTCATGGAAGGACAAAACATGTTAGCTGGGCTAGATGTTTGGTATTTGAAGAATCTATTTTGTTGAATACACTATTTTCATAACTCTATTGTATTTATTGACTCTTTGAAGAACTAGTCCTCCATCTCCAATACTATTTTGTTTTCTGATATTTGATTCTCATTTTTATAATATTCCCATTTCCCAATTGACCCCATGTAATTCTGGTAGCACTCCCTATTCTAATTTGCTGTACATGGACTCAGAGCACCACCCTGGTCCAGAATCCCCTGTCTAAGCAACCAGTAGTGTCCACTTCTGATATAATAACGAAGTTTGCCACACCCTGGCCAGCCTGAATAGTTTGTGCCAGGCTGGCACAGAATTCCTACAGGACTGTCCGCAAGATCTCTGCGACCATGTCCTATAATACGTGGGTGGACCTACCCAGCAAGCAGTTGGTGCTGACTGACCAGAGTGCAAGGCTAGCTGAGGATAACATCTGTTTCTTGCATGCCTCAATTCTCTTTGACTCTCTGTCTCTGGGGGGTGGGGGGATCAAAGGGAATGCGTTGTGACTAATCCTACATGTAGATGTTCGAACTGCCAGGTTCTCAGGAGTAAGGTGCTTCATGAGGAAAGCAGCATCACCAAGAAAAGATCTGTGGTTTTGTGCTACCTGTTTATTCACAGGTGGATAATAGCAAGATTTGACACAGGTACCCATGAGAGTGTCAGTCAGGGCTCCTTGGCACGGTAGCAAGGGCTGGGATGGTGCCTGCCCAGGCTGCAAGACTTCAGTACAGACATTGGTTTTCACCTCAACAGAAAGCAAGCGTAAGTCGAAGACTTCAGCTGCTCATCTAATGACTACAGCAAATGAGACTGTCACTCCCATTGAAGGGTCAGAGGGAAAACGTAACCCCATGCCAGGGGAAGTGTCTAATCCACTGACCTCTTGAAGGTCCAAATAGAAATTGCCATCATCATATTGTGGGGGGGGGGGGTAATCTATCCCCGTCATCACCAAAAGATGGTTGATTCGGCTCAGAATCCAATTCAATAAGTTGATGGAGTCCTCAAAGACTGCTCCTGGGCAAAGCTGCTGTTTTATAAGAATCAAAATTAATTGGGTCCGGGATGGTAAAACTGTTCCAGGAAGTAACTTCGGTTGAGGTCAGAACAAATTTGGTTGTGACAGACAGGACAATAAGAACAGTATCCTCCCTGGCATCTGTTGCATTTGGGTTTCCGTCAATATAGCAAGAACTGGTGCGGATCTTGCCGCCAAGTATGGAGTCAGCTCTTGCCAGTGTTAACCAGACCGGAGGCCTCTGAGAATCCATGTGCTCAAAGGCATACCAGAAGGAGCAGGCAGGGTGCCAAAGATGGCACCATGATTTCCTTCAAAGCCTCAATCTGTTCCAATGTCACTGATGGCACTTGAAATTCAGAACGCATCAGGATCAACTGTGAAATCTGCTCCTCAGTGGGGGAACCAGTGGGCACCTTGACATTCTCATGACTTCTTGGGGAGACAGTGATGAGACAGGTATGAGACCTGCTAGGCCCTCTTATGCTTCTTCTTAGACTTTGATTTGGTTCACAACGATGACCCGTGATGGGAACTGAACCAAGAAAGGGAATTGGAGTGCACCTTTAACTTTGAGCAAAAACAAATTATATGAGACCTCCTTGGTCCATCCGGCAGTTCCCTTTTCAGCTTGGTGACGTGATCCTGGATCGCCTTCAGATTCATAAGGGCTCACTCATCATACTACTTGGAGTTGTGACCTGAAAACAAACACCTCATGGAAATCTGTCACAGACATCTGCTTGTGACATTACTTAAAAGGTGTAAACACCATAGTTTTAAGAAAAGACATGTTCTCTTGCCCACTGGAAAAGAGGTTAAAGAAAAAATGTATCAACTGATGAGAAAAAGTTAGGTACAAGTTTCAGATCCACTTTTGAAGGTGCAGACACAAAGGGACTGATGTCAGGGCCTAGGGTGCTGCTTACATGTCGCTCTGACCATCACATCTGGAACGGACAGAGGTTGACACAGAGTCACAGGTCACCACCCAAGGGCATGAAGGGGCTATGCTGAAAAATCTTCAAGATGCAGACTGGTGCCTGGGGTTAATGATTTTTATTTATTCCTTTTCCTCAGACAGATGGCCAACCACCATCTTAGAATGACCCGGGGAAATCATCCTGATCCTCGACTGCAATGCGAGCACAAGAACAATCAACAACAGGTGAGGAGGATGAAACATCCCAGGAGCAGGGAGTGTGCACCCGCTAGGAGATAACGCAATCTATTACCAAACGTGGAGTCTGTTTAACCCACTGCTGGACACCATCATCCAGGAAGAGATGTACAATAGGGCTTCTCCTGGACTTGAGCAAGACCCTTCTGTGGTATCCAAACAGCATGCTCCACAATCATCTGGGCCTGCCCCAATCACCTCCTTAATTTCAGAGGACCCCATACCATCGAGTCCTCCAGCTACACCCCCAGTTCAACCTTCTGCTCCTCCTTCGACTCCAAGTACCCACCAAGAACAGCCACAGCGAAGTCCTTTGATTTTCGCCCATGACATCCTTCTGAGCCCTCGTGTGTGGCCCACTCCCTTCCCCATATCAGTAGATGATCTCTTGGGATGAGCAAGAATTACAAATTAACAGGTACACTGAATACACTCCAATAGACAATTAACTGAACAACATAGTACTCTATGTTGTATCATAACCTCACTTATAGCAGCCACAATGTCTTGTCTACCTCCATATTGGAAACCTTGTTGTGAGTCTGCTTGTGATGGTGGTTGTATTGTGGTGGTTTAGTTGGTGGTGGTGGAGATGATGGTAGAGGTGGTTGTGCTGAAGGTGGTAGGTTTGTCAGTGTTGCAAGGGGATTAATATCAGTTTTGTGGGTGCAGTGAGCTTCATAGATTGTCTTCCCTCTGTAGACCCATGTTCATGCTTTGATCTTAAAGACCAACACTGATTTTTGTTTTTTTATTGTCACTATTATCTTCCTGGTCAAGGCATGTTGCCTTGCAGATCTTTTTCCCCACACTGCAAAGATGACTATGGTGCATCTTTGCCATGTCTTGATAACATTTCACAAAGTAATTCAAGGCATGGTTCTGCTTGTCAGTCATCTGAGGGAATCCTTTAAAGAGGTCTACAAGCGAATGGAGAGCTGCCGCCACTAAATTAATATCCTCCCACAGAGTAGGCTGCTTCTGGAAAAATGTATCCTCCCAGAGGACAGGATTTTCCCATGCCGCTCCCCATGAATGAGCGGCCATCTGACACGACCAGCAGGCTGTCCGTCATGGAGAAGAATTTCATCAGGGAGGTTCTGGGGGTTAGGGTGGAGACTGATGCAGAGGGGAATGTTGTTCCTCACTGGTGTGTCCTCTCCCTCAAATGATGAAGAAAATGCCAGAGATGCACATGCATGGGAGGAATGTGTAGATGATTCTACAGAGATACCTGTAAGTTAAGGACTGGGTGGGTATTACTACTGAGTAAAGTGAACAAGCATCTGTGGCTGCTTAGCTAGTGGTTGAGGACTGGCAGTCCTTAGAAGCGATCATGGAGGAAGACTGTTGCCCGGCCGTGAAGAGGTCTTCTCTGAGATGTTCTGTGTGGGCAACAATGTCCTCCTTCTCATCTTCTTTGTCCTCCCCCTCGATCATCTAGTGCTCCTCCTCCTCTTCTTCAACTTGAAAAGTAATGGCTTCCGAGATAACTGCTTGGAGGAGGATTAAATTGACTCCTTGAATTGGCTGTTGTCCTCTGTTTGTTGATGGTACAGGATCATTATGAGGTTCAGAGTGCCCATTACCTGCAAAAAGAAGATGAAAGTAGCTGAAATACATAGAATAAAGTTGTGCCTCAATACTTCAATCAATCACTCAGAACATTTGTAAAGCGCACTACTTACCCGTGAGGGTCTCAAGGCGCTGAGGGGTAAGCTGCTACTGCTCGAATAGCCAGGTCTTGAGGAGTCTTCTGAGGGTTAGCAGGTCCTGGGTCTGCCATAGGAGGATGGGGAGGGTGCTCCAGGTCTTGGCGGCGAAGTGGGAGAATGATCTGCCACCGCAGGTCGCTCTTCGGATGCTGGGTAAGGATGCGGGGGACGGTGGCAAGGGCGGCGGAGCGGAGCAGGCGGCTGGGGGTGTAGAAGGTGAGTCGCCTGTTGAGGTATGAAGGTCCGGTGTTGTGGAGTGCCTTGTGTGCATGGGTGAGGAGCTTGAAGGTCATGCTCTTGTTGACGGGGAGCCAGTGCAGGTCTCTTAGGTGGCGGGTGATGTGACTGCGGCAAGTGATGTTGAGGATCAGGCGTGCAGAGGCGTTTTGAATGCTTTGAAGTAGTTTCAGGAGTTTGGTCGAGGCTCCTGCGTAGAGGGCATTTCCGTAGTCCAGCCTGCTGCTGACAAGGGCATGGGTGACCGTTCTTTTTGTTTCTGTGGGGATCCACCTGTAGATCTTGCGGCGCATGCGTAGCGTGTTGAAGCAGGAAGACGAGATGGTGTTGACCTGCTTTGTCATGGAGAGAGTAGAGTTGAGGATGAACCCCAGTTTGCGTGCGTGGTCTGTGGGTGTTGGAGCTGTCCCCAGTGCGGTCGGCTACCAGGAGTCGTCCCAGGCCGAGGGGGTGGAGCCGAAGATGAGGACTTCCGTCTTGTCTGAGTTTAGCTTTAGTCTGCTGTTCTTCATCCACTCGGCGACGGCTTTCATCCCTTTGTGGAGGTTGGTTTTGGCGGTGAGGGGGTCATTGGTGAGTGAGAGGATCAGCTGGGTGTCGTCAGCGTAGGAGATGATGTTGAGGTTGTGCAGTAGGGCGACATGGGCGAGCAGTGCCATGTAGATGTTGAACAATGTCGGGCTGAGGGATGAGCCCTGGGGTACGCCGCAGATGATCTCGGTGGCTTCGGAGCGGAAAGGGGGGAGGCGGACGCTCTTGTTTCTGCTGGAGAGGAAGGAGGTGGTCTAGTCCAGTGCCTTGTCTTGGATCCCAGCGTCATGGAGGCGTGTGCGAAGGGTGCGGTGGCAGACGGTGTCGACGGCAGCTGACAGGTAAAGGAGGATGAGGGCCACCGTTTCTCCGTTGTCCAGCAGGGACCTGATGTCATTGGTAGCGTCGATGAGGGCAGTTTTGGTGCTGTGGTTGCTGTAGAACCCGGAATGGGATGGGTCCAGGATGCTGTTCTCCTCGAGGTAGCGGGTCATTTGTCTGTTGATGGTCTTCGCGATGACCTTCGCCAGGAACAGGGGCAGGGAGATGGGCCGAAAGTTCGTGAGGTCCTTGGGGCCAGCCTTGTTTTTTTTTGAGTAAGGCGCTGATCTCAGCGTGCTTCCAGCTCTCCGTGAAGGTAGCTGTCTCGAAGGAGATGTTGATAGTTTTCCGGAGATGGGGTGCGATGGTGGTGCAGGCTTAGTTGAAGATGTGGTGTGGGCAAGGGTCAGAAGGGGATCCGGAGTGGATGGTGTTCTTGATTTTGATGGTGTCGTTGTTGTTTGTGTTGGTCCAGGAGAGCAGGGGGTTGGTGCAGATGGTGAACGTGGGGGCAGAGGTCTCAGTGGTTGTCGGGGTGGTCATGGCATTGAAGCTGTTGTGGAAGTCTGCGATCTTGCGATGGAAGAAGGTGGCAAGGGAGTCGCACAGGTCTTGTGAGGGTGGGATGTCGTTGGTGTTGGAGCTGGGGTTGGAGAGTTCCTTCATGATGTGGAAGAGCTCTTTGCTGTTGTATGCGTTGTTGTCTAGGTGGTCTTTGAAGGAGGCCCTTTTGGCGGATCTGATGAGGTGATGGTGTCTGTGGGTGGCGTTCTTGTGGGATGCGTAGCTGTCCAGTGTCTGTTTGTGGTGCCATTTCTTCTCTAACTTTTGGCAGGTTTGCTTGGAGGCCTGGAGGTCCTCAGTGAACAAGCTGGCTTTCTTGCTGATGTGTCTGTTGGAGGGTTTCTTGATTGGGGTGAGGGTGTTTGCGCAATCAGAGATCCATTGTATGAAGTTGCAGGCAGCAGGATCGATGGGGTCGGTGGGTGGGCTCCGGGCGAGGGTGGTGGCTAGCTGGTCTTCGGTAACTTTGCTCCAGCAGCGGTGGGGGATCTGTTGGGTGTGGTGGTGCGTGGTGGGTTTCCGGAAGGTGAAGTGAATGCAGCGATAGTCGGTCCAGTGGAGTTCGGTGGTGTGGTTGAAGGAAACGTTGGAGCTTGCAGAGAAGATGGGGTCAAGCGTGTGGTCCGCAGAGTGGTGGGTGTTGTGACGAGTTGTCTGAGTCCGAGCTTGGCGAGGTTGTCGATCAGGGTGGTGGAGTTGGTGTTGTTGTTGTGCTCGAGGTGGAAGTTCAGGTCCCCAAGGAGGATGTAGTCTGTGGATGCGAGGGCGTGAGTACTGACGAAGTCGGTGATGGAGTCGCTGAACTGTGGTCGGGGTCCGGGGGGTCTGCAGACGAGGGTTACTCTGAGAGTGGTGTTGGGATCGGTGTGGATCTGGAAGTGCAGGTGTTCGGCGGTGCTGAGGGTGTCCTCTGTGTTGGTCGAGACTCTGAGTGTGTTCCTGTGGATGATGGCAATTTCTACTCCTGTTCCTTTGGTGCAGTCCCTGCGGGTGATCTTGTAGCCGTCTGGGATGGCTATGGCGATGTTGGGTGCCGAGGAGGGGTTCATCCAGGTCTCCTTCAGGAAGGCGACGTCTGGGGAGGTTGAGTCGAGTAAGTCCCAGAGTTCAACGGCATGTTTGCGGGCGGAGCGGTTGTTGAGAAGAATGCATCTGAGGGGGTTGCGTTCTTTCACGGTGGGTCGATTGGTGGGTCCGATGCTGGTGAAGCTGCAGTTCCGGCAGGAGAAGGGGCCTTGTGAGCGTTTCGGGGCATCCAGGATGCAGGTGTGGAATCGTCCGATGTTGAGTGCATGGAGGGTGCTGGCATCATCGGGGAGTCGAGTGTCGTGGCGTTCGCGTGGGCCAGGGGTCCAGCGCTGGACGTAGTCCAGGCATGGACAGGTGCAGACGGGCTGCACGTGGCCACCATATGAAGGGAAGCGGGAGGGAGGAGCAGCTGGGAGGCGGAAGCGGGGCAGCGAATGGGTGAGCAGGGGGCGGGACCGCAGAGGACGCAGCAGTGGGGAAAAAACAGTTGAGGCAAGGGGTAACAGAAGGCAAAAATGGGGTCACAGGGGGAGAAGCGAGGGATACAATAAACGAGGGGAGCAATACAGTACACAGGAATATAGTAACAGAGGAATGAAGAAAAAAAAACGAGAATCAGCAGTACCTGCCTACCGAGGCAGAGGAGCCTCGAACCTGCGGCGGCGGTGGTGAGCGCAGCAGGGACACACCATCCCACTGGTGAAGCTGAGCGGTGAGGGGGAGCGACCTGCCTGAAGACAGGGTCAAGGGTCCCCTATAGTTCTATAGTTCCCAAAACATTGAGAAAATCCTATTTAGGTTATTAAAAAGAGAACTGAAGCAAACATTTGAAGGTAAGCATTAATCCTTGCATGGAATTATTCCATATATACAATGTCAACTCATTTGCTCCAGTCACGGATGTTTCCTTTCTGGAAGACCCCATTGACGTCAGAGGTTGAACCAATGTCCTTGAAGTTGGAACTGGCAAGGTATCCCCAAATCCAGCAGCTAGGGGGAATATTAATGTGAAATGTTAATTAAAGATTATAAGTCAAAAAGTAAAACTGGTTGTTGATGAGGGTGGGCGGAACACGCTGAGGGAATTCCGTGGAGTTACATAAAAACTCAGCGAGATTCTGCAGAGTTCCGCAGATGGGCGAAATTAGGCAGATTGTGTTGCTCATGCTGATTTTTTTAGCACCGGGAGCTCGAATGGCACTATGCAGCATGCCAGAGGGCATTGCTTCTTGAGTTGATATTGCTGCGGTTCAAGTAGATTTTGCACTTGGCAGCTTTCTGATCGCGGTCAGGACCACCCGCATTGGGAAAATATTGCCACGTGCCCTGCTAGTGACTAAAAATCGCACCAAATCTCGTTCGCGCTTGCCAATTTACAGTTGGCGAGCTGCATCTGAGAAAAAACTCCGTCAAGCAGTGGTTGGCGGAATTTGGCCAGAGCTTCTTGTTACATGCGTAATGACAAAAACGCCACCAACGCTGCCGGTGGAGCAGAATGTGTCGCCCATCGCAAGTGTTTGATACAAATAAGGTCAAAGAAGAGGGAAATATACAAAAGACAAACATTAAACTATGATAAAATCAAAATGTAATAACATTTTTCATTTGAATAAACAGGAAAGAGGATGATAAACAGAAGTAAAGATTAGATGTTTATTGACTTACCTGACAGACAGTAGGTATTGGTCCTAATTGCTGCTGCCAGGAGGTCCCCTGATGCTATCTGTGCTGTTGTTTGCAATGTTGACATCAAGGGGCATTACCTGACTGTAGCTGACAAGATTGAAAGACAAGTATAGAGGAAAAAGACATCTAAGGTCATACATAATGATATGTTGGTTTGTTGTGTATAAGGTATGACACACTCACAGATTCCTCCCCTAGATGCTAAAACATGTCCTAATTTGAATATTCTTGTGTTGCCACTAGAATGTTGAGTCAAAGGATACATAAAACTGTCAAAGTATATCAAAAGCAGCAAATAAATAACAGTTGAACATGGGCTTGATTATAGGGATGTGCAACACTACACATATCCCCACCCTGCCACTTACAAACAGAGAGGTAGGTTAGAACCACACTGAAAAGAATAGACATTATACTTGTCAGTTTCTATATCTGTCTACTTTGTGTGGTGATAGGGGGTTAAAGGTTTACCCGACACACCATTAATGTTTGAAACAGAAGCCCTTATAGTAAGTGAGGGTGCACTGTGGAGAAGACAGCCTTCTTGAGGGGGCTGAGAAGGAGACTGGTTCCAGGTGCATCATTAGGACTAGCTTATGCCAGCTGAATCATTGAGAACTTCTCCTTCACTTATCTATACACATACTGCCATTTTTAGGTTTCGAAACCTGGCGAGGGGCGAAGCCCCTCCCAGATCGAAATCTATTGTTTTCAATAGTGAGGTTAGGACAGCCTCTGTTTCCAATTGGCTAGCTCCATAAATGGAGACTAGCCATTGGGAGACAGAGGCTGTCAATCGCGCTTTCTCACGAAAACGCGATTCGGGGGCGTTTCTGGTGCTTTTTTAAGCCCCGCCCCTTTGTCCCGGGCCACGCTGCGATTGGCTGCCGGCCCGGGACACCCCCGTGACGTCATTCCCGGGCCGCGCTGTGATTGGCTGCCGGCCGGGAAACCCCCGTGACGTCAGCCAATCACAGCGCGGCCCGGGACCTGACTTGTTTTCTATCTGTATCTGGATTTCCTCGGCTCCCAAGAGCCCCTGCCGCCCAAGATCTGTAACGCGTTTTTTTTTTTTTTTACTACTAATATACTATTAAAGTTACCCATTCTACCCATATACCATTACTATAAAAAAATCTTAAGTCGTTTCTACTTCATATTAAATAAATTCATGAATGGGAACCGTGCCTATTTTTAATAAGTATATAAAAAATAGTAATTTTCAGGTATACATCAAATGTGCGCAGTAACTACAGAACGCGAGGAGGTCTTTATAGCTACAGATTTAATTAGACTTTCTGTTACTTGGTCACCTTATATCAACTACGGTGCATTAGGAGCGAAGACGACGTCCGCGCAGGACTTGCTTCCCAGAGATGGCCGCGTATAGTCCCTCCTCTCTGTCCGCGCCCCCAGACGCAGCCAGTCTCCAGTCCTCTTTCCATGGCCACGGTTGCGGAGCCAGACAGAGCGCTAGCAGGGGAAGCAGAGGAAGATTGTCCGCCAGGGCCTCCGTACCGGAAGTAGCTCTGGGGCCGCCGCTCCGGCCCCTTTGTAGTGATTGGAGAGCTGGGCGTGGGAGCCGTGGTGAGTGAGAGGGACGGGGGCGTGCAGCCGGGGCGGGGGAGGCCGGGGGGGCCTCCCGGGGGTGCGAGCACTGCTGCCGTGGCATGGGAAGGGATGCTGGGAGCCGGGGAGGTGAGGAGCCAAGCCTGCCTGTGCTGGAGGTGCGAGGAGCATGTCCCCTGGGGACTGATGCCCTGCTGCACCGGGGCTGCGGGGAGACATCCTCCCCCTGTGTGTCTGCCTCTCCCCCTGGATGCTCACTTCCCCCCCTGTGTGTCTGCCTCTCCCCCTGTGTGTGTCTGCCTCTCCCCCTGTGTGTGTCTGCCTCTCCCCCTGTGTGTGTCTGCCTCTCTCCTGGATGCTCCCCTCCAGGACAGTCCTGCCTCCCCGTGGCCGTGGGTGGCTGTAGTAATCTGTGCACATTGAGACTGAGTGTGATGAGCCCCTGTGCTGGAGGCAAGAACATCCTTTCACCTGAGCAGCCTGTGCTTCCTGCACCGCTATAGGATGTTTGGCTTCCCTTCCTGTGCCATGCCTTTCTTATAATCTGTGCACCATGTGTATGCTTGTAATATTTACATGGTGCAATCCAAAGGTAGCTAGTGCTGAACAGGACCGTGGTAACAATGCAGTGTGTGATTGGAGGGGTGGCTGGTTTCTAAGAGCAAAAGCTGACTTCAGTGCATCATTGTTTGTTTAAATCTGTTTTTATTGATTTTTTTGTATTCTTATGAAATGCAACAGACGTTTGGGTAGCTGTCTATACATACAACCATCAATTATCAGTATGACACACATTTCTCTATGCGTTTGTGCTGGGCGAACAGTTATTAACTTACAGTCCCTTCCGTTGAGGATCAAGCATAGCCCTTGGTCTTCAACCAATGTTACATATTGCATAGGATACAGCTTAATTTGACTTCAGTACATCATGGTGTAGTGTTCTTTAAGGAGGTGTGTCTTCAGCTCTTTCCTAAATCGGAGCAGGGAGAAGCAGTTCTGATGGATACAGGGATGTTGTTGCAGCTCATCCGTGCATTCATTCAGAATGCCTGTTGCTTATTTTTTTTTGCCATTCTTTGCCTCCAGTCCGATGGTAGCCTACCTGTGGGTGTGCCAAGAACCACTGCAGATGGTGTGTTTGACAGCAAGATGGGCAAGGTTGTGATGTCTTTGTGAATCTGGTTTTTAAGATGGTGTGGGCTGGTAAGGGCAGCCAGAGCAGGTTCAGCAGGGTGTGGGAGATATGATAATATTTATTCTTGCCTTTGATGAAGCGTGTTAATGCATATAGGATTCCTTTCACTGTGGCGGGGAGTGCTAGAGCGAAGTAGCGATGATGTGTAGGAGGTCATTGCCACCCTCCAAATGTGGTTGTACAAAAGCTTGAACAGCTGTTACGAAAACATTTCATTTTATTGTGTTATCTTTCATGATTTAAACGAAAACAGAAATAAGATTGACTTATTTTTCCAAAGAAGACCTACTCGATTTCCTTCATAACATTGGAGATGCACCAAAATATTAAACATACACTGGGTGGGGTGTGTCCAAGATGGCAACGGAGTAGGAGCCTTGTATCCCCGCTCTGCACCCAAGAAAAGTCTCCCTCATGTCTTCCTGCCCGGGCTCTCATAGTTACTATTGGGCTGCAGATGTTGAGCGAGCGATTTCGAGGTCTGTGTCTGAAGAGCTAGGGCCTGCAGCTGCAGTTCGGGGACCTGGAGCTGGGTAGGTGCATGGCGCTCTGGGGTGGGCGACAGATTACTGCCATCTCATCCCCCAGCTATGAAGAGGAGCGGCACTGCTGCCACAGGGCCTACACTGCAAGTTCCTGCAGCAAGGAAATGTGTAACATTCATAAAAATAAAGATGATGAGTCTTGGGTTGGTAGGTCCAGATGTAGGTTTAATCTTGGAATCAAAGGTTGATGTACAGGATAAAAGCAGGAATGTAATTCAGTAAAATCCCCAGTTTAGACCCCACCGGGAGCAGCTGCACTGCTGCTCAGCCTAAGATGTAACTGACAATCATCTCAAGCAGACACAAAAAGAACTCTAGGTGACATAGATGTAGGCTGAGCAGCTTAGAACAAACACTAAACAAGGATTTACAATGCAACGGTTTCGCCTTTGGAAATGTTAAAGCTATTTGCAATGTAAATGACTGCCATTTATTTATCTGTTTTCAAAACCAACACATAAATACAAATGTTGTCATTTACAATGCCAATAGCTCAAACTTTTCCAAAGTCGAAACCGTTGCATTGTAAATGCTTGTTTCTTAATGTAGTTGTTTGTAGTGTTCTATGATAAATATTACTAAGTGATGGCTCTCCTTCAGTAAAGTTCCTCTTCCACGAGAGTGGTCTACATCCTGGAGTCTGCATGTGGTTCTGGTTGGCTGCATGGACATGCAGTTCAAGAGGATAAAGGCTGATTACAGGGTGTGGTCTGTATATATGTGTCTGAGGTGAGTGGGTGTCTGGTATGTGGGATTTTGAACAGGGTTATATTTTTGGGATATTCACTTCTGTTCTGAGGTCTCCATCTCCTTTTTGGGGGTTTCATCCTGGTGGAGAACATATCTGCATCAGTCTTTAAATTCTATTGTAAGACGCTCTAGCTCCTGAGAAGTGATGGGGAAGAGACATGCAAGTCTAGATGTAAATGGTGAATAGCCGAAAGCTGTAGACTGACTCCTAGGTGCAGGCACAGATTTACATAAGTAAACCTACATGTGTAAATTTAGCTTTGGGAATAGGACCCATTGAGGGGATTTGACTCAGCCCTATTTATCCATTGGTCCGTTCAGTGTCTCTTTGCTTCCTCCCACCACAGCATACCGCATGACACTGTGGGGCAGCCCACTACAACCACTAGCTCTCTAGCACTGTGAGTGATGGCATTTTAGTCTTGCACATGTGCACAACTGCTCAAAAAAAGAAGTCTACTTAAGTGCCTAGGCTGGGATAGTGGTCAGTAATTTATTTTGTCAATGATTTTTTGTTTTCATTTTTTATCATGTTTTAGCCAACATTGTGTGTTTAAACTATGCCTTCTGGTTATAGTAATTCAAAATCAACAGTATATTTTCTTTGCTCCAATATGAATTATATTTCCAGGAATCTATATTAAAACTAAACAGTTTTAAAACTGCTGCAAGTATACTTGAATGCTAAGAAGCACATAGGCCTGTTCTATTTCAATAATGTTCAATAGTTTTTTTTTCCCATTGAATATTTTCACTGCAAACACGTGGCTGCCACGTTTAGGAAACAGCATGCATTATTTTTCTTCTTTTTATGGAATATTATACTTCCCATAAAAATTAAATAAAACAAATAACCATTGTAACAGCTTAACAAGGGCAGGCCTGCTAGTTTTGCCAATGCCTATTTTTTTATTCAGTTCCAGGCACACCGAACAACATACATTCTGAACTGTAAGTAAATATTTGAAAGCTTAGAGAGAGAATCCTAGAAAACGGCTGTCATGAACTAAGATTAATATCGGAGTTGCAATTCCATTAAAACTGTTATTAAAGAATATTGTTTGAGCAGCGATGGGTAATTATGTTCAATACCGGAGCAGCAAATGTAAATAGTAGAAGGCACACCACATTCTTTGACGATGCATTTGTTCTTTACAGGGCCTAAGACTTCGGTCGGTATGCAAATACAATTTTAACTGCTCTACCCTAACTCCCCAAAGACCGGCCAGATATCTCAATATGCCTTGAAATGCTCTTGAAAAATACCTTAAACTTTCTTTCTAACCTCCCGTGCTTTATCACAGTATGTTGGACAAATTAGTATTTCCACTTTGTTCTAATCCGGTGGACAATATATGATAAATGTAATGGCACCATGTTATCACGGTAATATATTATTCATACTATGAAAAATAAATATTTCATCTTTGATGGTATTTTCTATTTAATGAAAATTAACCTTGGCTGAGCAGCGTGTGCGAGGTATAACATTCAACATAGCAGGCAACTGTCTCCCCTATTGATGACACATATTGGCAGTGTGCTCTAGAAACATAGCAGTCATAATATATTTCTGAAACAGGGTACCAGAACTCGCACACAATATTAAAGGATGTAGAGTTTAACGTAGAATCGACTTCTATGCCTCAACTCAATATTCTTAATCTATATTCAGTGACAACTAAATATTTCACATTTCGTTCTGATGGAGCAGGATTTCACGAAAGAAACCTGCTCAATCGAACACCCCTATAATACGTACTAACAGTAAGTAGTGTTAGAACAACTAATGTGCACATTTACACTACACTCTGGAAGCTTGCTTTGCAATATGCATGAACTAACCAGAATTAATGCGTAAATAACCAGAAATGTAATAATCTTGTGTTTAGAACGAATTAAGAACGTTTGCATGGCAAGGCCACATGTGTATTTAGTAAAAAGCATGGCGTATGTTGCTTTAAACTAATAAATAATGCAGCTTTTCTGCGTGTGCTATGCTAGGCTAACCGTTAATATGAAGTAGACTAAAGTGGGTGGTAAACAGTGAAAATTACATTGTCAAATAATTAATAAATGTTCGTTTTCCGTTCTTTTAGTAATGGACGAGTCCTCCATCTTTTAAAGTTGGCTTAACCGAGGGCGGGTGGAATTTGGAGCGAGCAGGAACCATGTGACTAAACTGCTGTGCAAAGCTGAAAAAGCCTGACCTGGTGAAGGACAAAACATTGAAAGCCAGAGTTATTGTGGGAACGGCACATGAAGTTGACGGATGTTATGAATTGTTAATAAAATTATGTCAAGTTTGATACATGTATACTTATGAGAGACTATATAAAAAACTTTGTAGAACAATGGTGTAGTCAAAAGTAGATGATTTCATAGTGGGGTGACAGCCCACCCCTAGAACCCAACTAATCTCTTAGCTAGAAAATGTGAATTAGCAACTATTGTGGGATGACATGTACTTTTAGGATATAAGAATAGGTGTTTTAGGGGTGTGGCTTTGGCGGTGTCGCTCAGTCTGAACGTGCCTGAGAGAGGGATGCGTCACAGTTCATCAGTTTGCAGAGAGGCCTAGCGGTTCCTACCCTGTTCTGTCCATGTCCTGGTTCTTGAGTCTTTGATCCCTGACTCTTGGTTCAGGGCTCCCCCACTGCTGCCTAGGCCTGGGTGGTGATTTTCCCTTACAGATCCGTTGTGTTTGTATCTGATTTAACTTAGCATTGCATAAATTATTGTGCAGTCTTATTTTTGTCTTTGAAATCTTTGTCTCTTCATCTATCCCTTCAGAATTGATGGTTTAAAATCGATATATTTTTACTTGTATCTAATGTCTCTTCATCTATCCACTCTTTGCAACGTATATTTGAAATGATAGTTCCGTTGATGCTATGATCAGATTGTTGCTCTCGCTCATGAGGTTTCCAGTATTTTCAAATTATTAATGTAATCGCTATGAGCATTTATTATTACTAGATACAATTATTAAATCTCACCAAGAGGTTGTGGTTATTTTAGCCAGTTTCTATGATTAATGTTTTTTGAGAATTACCATTGTCATCAACTCTTAAACTAATTGGTCCATTGACCAAATAAAGCACAGAAAAAGCCTGTGTCACTAAATATTATTGTGCTGTGAGTTGCCTTCAACTGTTTATTCACAACACTTGCATTGAAGTATTTAATATTGCATCATCCCCTGATGAGGCAGTAAAGTGCTCCAATTTGCATCAGTTCCTAAATGCCCTCTCAGAGGTGTGTGGTTGGAAGGATGGTGTATATACGTCCGCTGTGGGAGATGTTGTTCGAGCTGTGTGCGTTTCAAAGACAAGCTCCAAACACTGGACAGCATATGTAGGAGAAGTGGTGCAGAAATGTGAGAGGAGTCATACCTGTGTATACCTATAGCAGTATACTGATAGGCATAGATACGTCTTTAAACATTTCCAGAATAGGAGGGGATTGTCAATACGACTTATTTTTAGTAGGCATTGAATCCTAGAGTTTTGCTCTCTGGACAGAGAGAGAAGTTCATTTGGTTCAAATCCTTTTGACTAAAGGTAGTCAATAATGTGGCAAGCACTGAGAGAAGATATTGTTAAGTGCTAGAAGTGGAGTTTTTGTTGAAGAAAGAGAGATCCCATGGATTGCTTTTCAGCTATATACATTGCTTTAACAGTGATACTTTTAGCTACTAGGAGCTAGAGTAGGGAAAAGAGGCCAGGATTGATATGGGTCTGCATTGTTCAGTTTAGGAGCTGTCTGGCTGTACATTCTGTGAATGCTTTGTAATTTTGGCAGTATTATAAGGGGAGCATCAAGACAGAGTCCATTGATATAGTCATGTGGGACAATACTAGGGTGGTATTAGCTTGGACCTTTTGTAGGAAATATAGGTATTGCAAAATTCGCTTCATGCATTTCATCATGTGGAAGATTTGTCTCACCCTTGAGAAACTTGTGGTATTAGAGATAGTTCGAAATGCACGATCACTAATAAATTCCTTAGTTCATCTGAGTATGGTGGACGGGTCTTACTTCCTGAGGACTAAAGGTCAGTTGGTGGTCCAAGTGGCAACTGGCACATGTAAGAATCTATGTTTTCAAGGTTTTGAGACTGTGATGCTTAGTTAACAGTCAGTGGGCAATAGCTTGAAGGCATTTTTTCAAACGTAAGTGCATTCAAATGGCTTGACCTTTCAAACTTTGAAATGATTAGAGTGTCGTCATATAATAGCTGACGTTATGGCAGAATACAAAGTTTGGTAGTGGTCCGAGGTAGATATTGAGAAATAGGGGAGTCATGATTGAGCCCTGTGGTACCCCAGCTCTGGAGTTGAATTGCTTAAAGGAGAAAGAAGGAAGTGATATGGTGAGCTTCCTGTTGGCGAGGTAGGATATGATCCAATTCAATACGGTTCCTTGAATTCTTAAGTCAAAGTTTCTAAAAGAGGGTGGGGTGGTGACCCCTGTCATTTACTAACAAAAGACCAAGTCGAAATAGAGCCATTACACCATTAGAGTCAAGAGATGTTCTGACATCGTCCCATCACTGCTTATCTACATCTTTACGCGCCAGGACACTCCTGAGTAATTGAGCGCGCAATAAAACCACCCATAACATAACATAACATCTTGCAGACAGTTATGCCACAATTAGAAAGGAATCCGTTTCCTTCAATAAATGATTATCTTTTATCAGTTTACCCTAAAAGGTAACATTTGATATTAGTCACTGGTTATTAAGGTCTGTGGGACCTCACAAGAAGGCTCTTTTGAACATGAGTTTCATATGTGCTGCTTGAAATTGCTTTAGGAAAGTTTCATTCAATAAGCATTGATTAATTACAACTCTCAAGGAATGGCTGCTGAAATTTTAAGGAGTCAGTCCTTAAAAATATGAACGGGCATGGATCTACTGGTGCTCTTGTTGGTCTACATGCGTTTGTTGTGCTGGGTAAGTCTTCTTCTGTAAGAGGCTAAAAGAGAAGTTCCATGCCTTGGTTCAGTTTGATGCTAGATCGGGGTTTGCGCATTGTACTTAAGGAGTACATGCCACCATCTTTACCAAGATCAATCTACGGGGTGCAACCGTATGCTTAGAATATGATCTGGAAATGGGTGAAAGACTGCCTACTGTACTCAATTTGGGCATTTTGAATAATGGGTTACACATTTTTGATTGTGCCATCCCCTGGCAGTGTTTCAAAGATTCGTGGATCACAAGTTCACAGATATCTTGACTCAACATGTGGTACAATACTTAGACGATATACTCTTTCTCATTGGCCCACAGACTAAATGATGCTTCAGTTCTGTCCAAGTTGAGACAATACCGCATCTTTTGTAAACCCGAGAAAAGTAAGTCTGAAAAGAAATAAATTGAATATATTTAGTTTATTTTGCAATCACATGAAATTTCTATTGATCCAAAATGATTTCTGCAATAAAAACATGTTTTTAAGGTTTTGCTAACTTGTATTGCTAATTCGTTGCAGACTTTGCTTGTTATATCAGCAGCAACATTACCAAGGTTCTCAAGAAAAATAAGTTAAAGAATGGATTTTCTTGGGATCCGGCAGCCAGCAAGCCTTCCAAGATTTAAAAGGTGCCTTCACCCTTGTTCATTTGCACCAGTATCTGGATCCAATTAAGAAGTTTATTGTGGAAGCGGATGTTTCTGACAGAGCAGTTTTGTTGCAAACGCAAGAGGATGACAATTTGGAACATCCAAGCTGTTATCTGTTTTCCTACTTATCTCCCTTTGACCGGAATTAGTCCATTCTTGAAAGGGAACTCTTGGCTGTAAAACATACCTCTCGGACTGAAGACATTTGTAAATCGGGACCGGGGAGTCTTTTGAGATCAGCATTAATCACAAGTATTTTCGCTGTCCCCGCTATGGTTAATATGGTAATAGATGACAGGCTAATTAGGTGCATACCACTTCTCTCAATATGTTTTTATTTAATCACTTCCATACTGGGATCTAAGAATGGTATCTTGATTATCCTGCGACTTACAATTGAAATCGAATCCGAACAACCTAATAGAGTAGTACAGACATTTTGGATAAGGTTAAAGAAGCATGGCCCTCTTTTACGCCTTCTGATATGGATGAATTTTCAGTTAAGTGAATTTTAATACAAAACAATAGCCTATTTTTTCAACAGTATCCTTATTATTTCCTATTAAAGAACTCCAACTGGAGGTTATGAGAAATGAATCATGATTCCACCATTTCTGGACACAGAGGTGCCAAGTCAACATTAGACTTAGTTTTGAGGTTCTTCTGGTAACAAAGGATGTATTTATTTATTTGTACTTGTAGAGCGTGTTATACCCAAAGGTGTAAAACCACTAACTAACCAGAGAAGCCCCTCCAAGAAAGAACAGGAACCATTCATCACCACAGGAAAAGAGCAAGGTTTTCAAGTGCTAACAAAAGCTGCGAGAGGACTATTAATGTGAGTGGAAAGAGAGTTCCACTGCCTTGGAGCAGTCAGGATGCTCAAGAATTCTAGAAGGATCTTTGCTCAACTCTTGGAATCCTATGAGCCCCTTAATCTTGTTATCTTTTCTAATTCATGGGCCAAACTGTAAAATAAAACCAATGCCTTGAACAGCACCTGTGATGTTTCTGTAATACTACCAAAATCATTGGTCAACTTATCTGACATCGGATGTATTTCATATAATAACACCAAACACAGCAAGAGCATGGTGTCTCCATTTTTCTGTCTTCAACGTTTTTACTCTCAAGCATTTCTAGATTCTCTTCAGATCAACACTATCATTCCAACCACTAAAGAATATCTCAATCAGATAAAATAACTCTGACACAAGATTGATGACAATCTTTGCAAAGCTAAATATTCAGGAGTGCTAATCAGCTGCGATAGCAAGCTCCAACTTTTTCTCCCGGAGATCATGTCTGGCTATCGTCCTGATTCTCAGCTATTTGATCTGGGGCTCGGAAAAATACCTAAAAGAGAGCATAATAAACATTGCTTTAACAACTAATGCTCTCCCAACACTTCTATCCCAGAAGCATCTTTTGACTTTATAAAGCTTGATTAGTGTAAACAAAACCTTGGGGGCATTTCAACATGCCTGTTACCTAGTTGAATGCAGGAGCGCAATCTGTTACCTCCATCAATAATGGCCTACATTTTCTTTCAAATCTCCTCCTCTTGCCCTGAAAGTCAACACCTCCCCCATCCCCTCAGTCAGCACAGTTCTCTCAGCCAGTGGAGTCTATTTCTGGTTCATGAGTCTTCTCTTCGATCTTCTGTGTCATGTCTTTCTCTAATAGTGTTTGTCTCAAACCTACGTGCATCTATCAATTTTGGATTCCGCAAAGCTATTCTTCTTCATCTCCATTGCATTCTCTTTTCCTGAGAGAGGGGAGGGGAGGGAGCATTTCAAGGGTTCCTCTGCTTCACAGGGGAGGACTTGGGGTCGGAATATGTTTGTGGGGACTCCTCTCTGTTACCTAGTCCCATGCTTCCGCCGGGGTGGTGAAAAAAAGGGTTTTAAGTGCAAGGATCACTTTGAGCTAGGAAGAGGGGGGCTATATTTTATGTACACAACTCTCAGTTTTTGTTTTACCCCTTGAATCTGTCTTTTCTGCTGCTGTACCAGCTAGGTGTAGCCTAGAAATATTCTTAGTGGGCTGATTAGAACAAAATATGCTTACCAGTTTGAGTCGTTCTAAGTATTTTGTCTTAATAACTAAAATCCAAGTGCCTTAGCAATCACTGGATGTGGGACAGTATCTAGCGGAGGTCGCTGTGTGATGCCATGAAGCGCTTTTTCTATTGCGAAGTATAGTAAGAGCTTCTGTGTAATCACAGATTTTAACCAATCCACCACAAATCTCTTAAGGTGAGTCCCCTTCACTCCCTCAGAAAATCCTACCAGATGAAAATTATTTCTGCTGGCCCTCATCTCCCCATCCTGAAATCTGCTATCGAGGGTTTTGGACTGAACACAGAGACATCTGCCTGGTGTCGTCAGCTCCATTACTGTGTCTTCTAGCAAGGAGATTCTAAATTCTGTCTCCATTACCCTAGCCACTGTATTGCAAAGTCCTCCTGTAAAAGTACATAATCAAGCTACATGGCTATGGTATTTTTTCTCTCCGTTTAACTCCACCTAAGCCACCAAGTTGTAGGCCCGCTAGTAACTCCATCAGGCATAATTGGAGAGATGTATTGTCCATATCTCATATTGCCTGAGGGCAGGGAGCTCCCTTCGAAGTCCACCAGTTTGCCAACAAGCAACCATTTGGTTAGTAGTCAGGCCTTGCCACACTATCTCTATATTTAAAGTGGTGACAGGTCTTCCCTTTGGGCTGCACTTTGCTTCACTTTTCACCAGTTCAGTCCCCTTCCACTGATGGACTGAAAGATAGGGGTAACATTCAGGTGTTGTGGAGGGCCATAGTCTGACCCACGGGATGCAGTGAACACTTTTCACCTGCCACAAAGGCCAGCTTCCCTACACGGCAGTAGTTCAACTGACCTTCCACGCCAAATCTAGGCTAAGTTTTCCTTGCTTTGAGGAGATAATGGGTGGGAAGGGGACCTTCATCACCACTTTCCCTATTATCATTCTCTGTCCACCTCCAGGGAGGAGGACTTCAAAGGTTCACATTCTAGGGCCTGTTAACTCTGCTAAATGTTTGTGTCTCCCTGTGTCCCCGGGCTGGCTTCCCAATTACTTCATCCCAGTATAGGCTGGCTGAGTCATCACTATGATTCCTCATGGGCCTACCAGGGAACAGTGATGCCCCTGAACTCACCGCCTCATTGTGCTATCCAGGCTTGACTGTCCCACCGGTCGCTGCTCCAAAGTCGGTCACCAAGGGCACAAGCAGCTAGCTGCGACACCCCATATGTCTTGCAGGCAGGCAGGGGGGTTTCAAGGCTCTGCCGCTGGGGGACACCCTGTCTGCCCTTATAATAATTTCTGCCACAGAATGGATGTTGACGGATTGTAGGTGTGAGCTGGAGTTCAAGCAAATACATCTACCATCTTGGCTTGCCTAACTGTAGCCATCTTTTCACCTCGGATTTAGTTAGGTGAGAATCTTGTTACAGGGTACAATCAAACTTGAACTCCTAAATAATGTTCTTATTGTACAGGCCTTTCTCATTGTAGATTAGTCCCTGTGATTCTGCAAACGTCCACCTACTTTGGCACTAATTCATATGTGTTTTTCCAACAGCCAACATCTATCCATTGTCTTCTATACCGGAGGTCCATAGTTTTTCCCCCTTTTTTTCCTCTTTCAATTCCTATTTCAGAAGACCACCACTGGTAATTCTGCATGAATTTCCCATTCGTATTTTAACCCGGATTGCCTTTTGGTAAGAATACGGCCTTTGGTTTTATGTAGCACTAGCATCAATGGTGCAGAGATATTTTCTGTACGGGAAGACCAGCTCAGGAAAGGATACTGAGTGTCAGTGGAAAGGGTCTTACATTAAGATTCTGATTTATCTAAAACCATAAAACGTTTGGCCTCCTTCTCCCTAATCGCCTTAGGGTGCATGAGATCACATAGCTCACAAGTGTTTTGGACCCAGGCACTACAAGCAACAGGAATTATGGATCTGTCCCAAAATCGGATTCCATCAGACAGGAAAGGATGTGAATCGCAAATATAAAATGCTACGACTTTTGAGGCACATATAAGACCAAGTAAACATGGTCGTCTCTTGAGCTTGGCATATTTGAAGAATAGGAAAAAAGGGTCCAATGTCACTGACGCTGGTGTACCATTTATACAAAAAACAAAAGGTGTGGAGGGTCGAGGGGAACGTTTAACGACCTGTCTACTCACTCCCCATACTAATAATACATAAACAGATGACTGCGAAACAATTGGATGTAAGTGTAGGCGTAAAGGACTGCTGAGTCGCAGAGGTTTACACAAACCTCTGCGACTCAGCAGTCCTTTACGCCTACACTTACATCCAATTGTTTCGCAGTCATCTGTTTAGACACACACCACCTCGCAGACCTGGTCTACTCTTTTGAGTGTTATGTACCATTTATACAGCCACTTGTCATTTTTGGTCATAAATTATCACAGAATTTCGAGGGACCCTGCATAATTACCCTCCCTGGATGGTATTGCCGAAAATGTTCAAATGCAGTCAGCAACCTTAACAAGCTCAAGAGAAGGAATTTGAAGGAAGGAGCATTCATTAGAGGAAGATATCTTTGTCTATGACCTGAGCCAAGAGTTGAGAGTGAGGATCACTGTAGTACCACATGGAACCGCTGTGCCTCTTCAAACATTTTGGTTTTGTCCTGTGAAGATATTTTAGACCCATTTCAGAGGGATATCTAAGATACCCATACATTCATGCAGTGATGATGAGCTAATTTGGTGATCCTCTTTAACACAAGCTGCTTTTAGGTCACTAAGATTAGGACTTCAAGTTGGTATCCATCCAGGGTAGTGGCAAGAGCTGTTGCGAGGCCTTTCGTTTCTCTAGCAGGTCTGAAGCCATACCATAGCTCAGGGGGCAGCCCTGAGTTCTGAATGCAGTTCCAAAGTTGGCCAGTGATCTTGATTTCTAGGTTGTTACATAGGAAATCAAGTTCAAATTAACCGCAAATGTGAACGATCCATGTGATTGGCTGATGGCATTTTGAGTAGACGAGCGACAGTCCTTGTCTGATAAAGTACAATATCTCAAGCTATAAACACATAGCAGCTCATTGTCCATTGCATCTTTTTGTATAGCATAAAAGCTAATTTTGTATGAAATATTTTCATCTGCTACATTGACAAACAGTTTTGAATGCTTATTAAATCGAATTGAAAATCCAGTAATTTGAGTCAATTTATAAATCTCACATAATTTATCTCACGTGTGAAACATTTATTTTTCATGATTGCCTTTTTAATAGCTTTCGGTAGCTTCAAGAAACGTCACAAATGATGGTAATGCAGGTTTTAAAAATCATTTTGAATTTAGAGCTGAAATCTTGTAGGGCACAAAAACAAACTTTAAAACAGCATGCCTTTCCGTCCAACATGAAATCCCATTTGAAATGTTCCTATTTTTCAAGACGAAATTCAAATTTAAATGCTGAAATACATTGGACAAGCTTAGATCTTCAGTGGAATATTAAGTTGATATCTTGCAGGCCGTGAAGAGCAGAAGTCTGATATCTGCTATTCCTTTTCATCTATAAGCTTACACAGCTCCACGGCGTCACTCGTGCTCCATGCTTGGATGAAAGATTTCAGTCTCTCTCTATAAACGAAATAAAAGTTTATTACATTAAATTATAATTAGGAAAGCAGGGCGGTTGGAACATTTTCGCAACAGTCTAAATGCTTTAAACATATTCTTTCTTATGCAAATTATGTCAAGGTTCTGAAATCATTGTGCATTTCTGAACTTCACTGTACCTCATAATCTGCTAGCAATTGCTGGCTTTTTGATCGAATTAGACCAAGGGTGTGAAATACCCCTCTGGTCTGCAACTTGCTGTTCTTTTAAGAGTCAACATGGCTATTTCATTCATCAGAGCTCTGCAGAATACATCTAAACCGAACATAGGCAGACTTTATCTGTCACTTAATACCCGTAGACGTCCCAGTGAGCATCTGCAGCCGTCCTCTGTCAGCCCACATCCGAGGTACTTCTCTAATCTAGCACATGCTGCAATCTTTTGTTTTAGAAGCCAATGGTCAGGCGGTTCAGAAAAAATAAACGAAAAAAATAGAACTTGAACAGACACACTGAGCCGACCCTTTGCCCGACACTCAGAGTTGGTGTTGGGATGGCAATCTCCACCGAATGCTGACCTAGTGTGTACCCCTGCTCTGAGTGTCCGACTGTGTATCTGGTATCCTGACTTTTATTTCGACCCTGGATTCATGCTAATCTAGCATGGGCACAGAAGCCTAGGTCAATTTCTGACAAAGCGAGGTCCAGGACATGTCCTTTGCCCTGGAGGGGGAACAAAAAAGGTATCTTGTCCCTGTCTTCTGAATCAGCACATAAAGCAGTGATGGCAGTGTACTGTGTTTTGCGAACTCTTGGTGTGACCAGACCGTTTTATCTATGTTAGTGAGTGTGGTCTACTGACCCCTCTTGTGCTACATTTTACTGCTATGTGAAACCTAGGACCTTGTGTTGCCATTCTTTGTGTATGCCTAGCGTGTGTGTGTGTGTAACATGTGTGGAAGTAGGACTCTGAGTGTATGTATGAGTTGGAGTACTAAAACCAGTGGGATGCATTATGGGTGCCTTGGTTTAGCATCGCACAAGATGGAGAATTAGGACAACTTCCTCAGGCAGTGGAAGTGTAATGACTGCATCCCCTTGGCTGAAGGGTAAAGATCCAGATACTGAAGGGAGGAGGATGGAGGCTCAAGAAAACATTAGAAATTTCATGAAGAATTTGTTAGGAAAGGGCAGCAGATTAGTTATTCCTGAGCACTGCCATTTGCAGTGGCGGCTGGAATTTACAGGGAGAGGGGGCGCATGAGCACAAAATATATAAAAATTAAAATAAAACTTATCTAACATGATGTCCTTGCTACGGACCTCTTCTTCATCCAGGAAATTGAACCGGATGCTGGAACTTCCTTGACAAATCCTGGTGCTGCTCATATGCAGCATGTGAGCAGCACCCTGATTGGATGGAGCTCCCTCACTCGGCACTCCTCAGCACCCTGGAGGCCCACAGCTACTGGAGGCCCACAGCTACTCTTAACCTAGCTATCTTAAGACAGCTGGGTTGAGAGGTTTAAAGTGTGCATGTGTGGCTGGCTGTCGCAAAACGGCTGGCCAAAAAGACATGCGCACTTTAAACAGTGTATTACACATGCCACCCTCCTCCCTGCTGTCAGCCAGCAGCAGCCCTGCCCCTGCCCTTGCACTCTGCTTCGGACAGGGGCTGAAAAATAAAACGGTAAGGAACTACCATTTCATTTTTAATCCCTGGGGCTTTGGGGGGGATTTTAAGTGGGGCGACGCTCCTCCGCCCCAACGAAGGAGCCGCCCCAGGCAATTTAGTAGATGGTAGAGGCTGAGTGTATGACTGCAGAGTCTGTATTTCTATGCAATTTCTAGGTCAGACTTGCTCTTTGGTCTGTCCCTGATAACAGCTGATCCATTCCTTTCCTCCAGACGTAATTTGGCCAGCTGCAGCTTGATCTCCCTCCCAGCCCCACTGTCTTCCAGTTCATCTGGAGTCAGGTGAGGGACGACACACTGCTCCCTGCTCTCGTAAAGGGCCTCACTACTGTAGGCAAGTTGTATTCCTACTCCTCAGGGTGCGTGCTACAGCTCAAGGCCTGTGTCCAGACCATTATGTTCCTCATTCTCATCCCCCAAGTCCATCTCCTCATCCTCAGGGATATCCTTCTCTTGCTCCTCTGTGGTAACCTGCATCCTCCTAACCTCCTCAAAGCCTCTGTGGGCTATTTGGAAGTTCATTTTGGTTTCCTTCTTACCCACATTCAGCCTTCTCTGCTTGTAGAGCCTCTGCCTTGATGAAGTTGTCACTGTCGCTCAGCTCCAACTCCCTTGTAGCAAGAAATATTAAAGGCAAAACCATAAATTTTAAATAAAGGAAAAGATGGCCAAATCACAGACAAAGGCAAATGTTTTAAAATATCGATTTTGATGTCAGATTATTTTTGGGATTTTTAGTTTTACACAAATAACTGAGTGGTACTGCACAAACACACACGTATTGGAGCCAACAGCTGAACCCAATATAAGAAATGGGGTTATTGTTTAAGGGCCGCGGAAGCCCCATTCAGGCAACAACCACAGTCCTTGTGAGGGTGAGCTAAAAAAGTCAGTAAATTAACCTGTGCTTAACCCTTTAGTAGCTTGGCACAAATGCAGTCAGACCTAGCTTAAAGGCAATGTGTAAAGAATTTATGCAGCACCCAAACAGCAATAAAGTGAATGAACAACTCAAGAAAAAGCCCAAACGAATTTAGAAATATTGGGAACATTTTGATAAATATACATAACACCAAATTGAATTAAGTCCAATCAGTAGAACCAGAATTATTAATCTTTATAAAGTTATTTGTGAAAAATAGTGTTTAAAAGATCAAAGTGCCAACCACGGGTATCTGGTTGCGCAAGACTAGTTCAAAGTCAAAAGTTAAAAAGGAACGCAATGGAGCCGAGGTCAGACACAAGGGATGGATTGGGCCTGGTCTCGGCTTAGTTACGGATTTAGAGATATTCTTGAAGAAAGTTCCTGAGAAGGTAGAGTTTCAGCAGGGTATGGCACTAGGCTGTGTTCAAACACAAGTCTTCCACAATGGGGAGCTGGTGGATTTGGTCTTGGTAAAGCTGGCAAAAAGCTCAGAGCATAAGAAGTTGGATTCTCAGGCTGAGGAGGCTGTCTTCGTCGATGGGCTGCTGGTCATCATAGAGCCCGTTGAAGATTTCTACCTTCAAACTTGGAAGTTGTTCTGGAAGTCTAATTCTTCTAGTGGGCTGCAAAACTGAAGAGGGCTCCACAAAGCTGGATACCTTAATTGAGAGTTTCCACTGAAAAGGACTTGCTGCTGCGAACAAGAACATAGCAGGAGCTACCAAGAAGTCAGGCCGACTGTCAATGCACCCTGGGTGGATCGGCTGGCAGGTATATCCTGGACTTCTGGTGGTTCTCAAGGCAGTGTTTGGTGAAAAATTGACTAAGTCCCAGGTTTTGGAGAAGTACCGTGTGTAAAAAAAGGGAGTGACCCCACTGACCAAGAGACAGGGTACAGAAAGGACGGGTAAAAAGGAAAACTCTTGGAAGCTAATGTGATTTACCACATATCATTCATTCCCACTCAAATCTTTTAGAGCCAAAACATATCTTGAAGGATCTCACATCCACCTAAGCCGTGGTCCCCAACAAACAACTACAAGCACATTGATGAACAACTCAATGAATTATAAAAATTCTAATTTTAATAAAAGTATCCTCTTATAAACATTTTTAAAAAACGCAATAATGTGATGAAAATTTGTAGTTAAAAATTACATAATACAATGCACAAGAGACAGTAAAGTGCGTGAAAAACATTCAGATCATCATATAATGGTTATTTCATAAGAATCAATCAGTTTAAAGAAATCCAACATTAGATATTGGGATTGGATATAGAAAGTTCAGTGAATATAACCAAAATTAACAAACAAGGGAGTCGACGCGTTTCGGTGGCAATAAATTATTCAGAAACTACCTTCATCAGGAATAGAATGATAAACTGTGTCTTTCAATGTTTACTTTCTGGTTCACGTTCGCGTAACCTGTGTGGTAAATGTAAAATGGGCTGTTGTTCTCCAATTCGATATGGAAGAACAATGATGATGGGAATACATTTGTGGTGTCTTACCGTAAGAAGAGGAGAGGAGCAACCTTATCCTTATAGACAACATTTAATTGGTCATACACCTCGACTCAGGGTTATTACTGGGTCCCCTGTGATATCAGTGGGATACTTTAGTCTATACCAGTCATTATAATACAAGGGGACCCTGCAGTGCTGAGGCCGGAGCCGCCGGCATCAAAGGCCCAGGGCCACCAGCCGAGTACGCGGGGGAGTCGGGCTGCCCAAAGATGGCATGCATCACTTTGTAAAACTGACGAAGCTGGGCAGAGGTCGCTCCAGGTCCTGGAATGGGAGGGAAACCCGTAGTCGACCCTTTGGGCTCCGCATGAAGTCAAAGAGCGACGATGCTTCTGCGACTTCTTCTTGGGCTTCAACTTACCTGACACTGAGTGTGAAGACTTGGATGAAGAATGATGATGCCTCTGTGACTGGTCTCTCAACCTCTTACGTGACCGGGACCTTGAGCGGCACGGAGCCAACTGCCGGTCCTCGAGAAGCTTTCGGGACCACTCCCGCAAATATTCATGGTCCGACAGTCAAAGCACAACTTGGGGTCATGGTCGGGCTCAGGCAGAATAGGCACACGTGATGCAGATCCGTCAACAACATCAGTTGGTTACAGAAACCGCAAGACTTGAAGCCGGGCATCCCTGACGTGCACTAGGAGTTGAAGTCTCAAAACGATGTTGACAAAAGTTGACAAAAAGCCAGTCAAAAAGTTACTGGAAGTACCGCTCTCTCCGGATGTGCGCTGGCTGGCGTGGACAAAGAAAGAACTGTCATCAGCGCTCAAGGGCGGCATCTATGTACCTACTGCGATGTCATCCCAGCGACCATGACGCCAATGACAAACGCAGAGTCGACCGAAGCACCTTTCAAAGAGCAGAGACACTGCTGACAAAAAACTTTACAGATCCAGTCTGACGCCGGGGTGTCATTCTAAGGTAAGGAATCTATAATTAACTGTTTCTTTCAGATGCTTGCTTTGCACTTCTGATGTGGCACCACTTACATTTATTTAAGGTATGGACACGAATAATACTCACAGACGAAGAGACTGTGAGTAATATTTAAAGAAAGATGGAACTTTGCACCATTACAGGTCGATGAGGTTGCTGGGATTGAGTTACTAGGCTTCTCTCTGCAAGAGACAAGGGGAAGGCTATTAACTGAAATGGTCTGCTATAGACCTCCAGGTCTAGATACTCAGTACCAAGCACTGTCTGACACCATTGCTGCCCCCACTCCAGAATGATGCGTCTAGGGGATTTTAACTTACGGGATAACGGGGCTCTAGGGAATCGTCTGAGAGACCTGAGGCAAACATGTGAGAATGTTAGTCTACATCAGTTAGTACAAGAACCAACCCATCTAGGAGGGCATGTGCTGACTTATTGTTTGCAAACCAGACGGAAATGGAGGTGATCAGTGTATTGCCTCAAAGCTGTACGGATCACTCATTAATTCATTTCAGGATTATAATGCCCAATACAGCGAATAACAACAATCGCTCAGTGACCTATCGCAAGGGAAGAGACTGGGCTAAATTATTAAAAAACAGACCAGATTCAATAATCTCGAATCAGACCTTTTTTGTTCCTGACGACTCAGTGGACAAGAACTATCAAACCTACTGTAACCACATTACCAACACTCTGGATCTATGCGCCCCTATAAAACGGATGAAGAATAGGAGACCTTCAGCCCCCTGGTACAGTGAGGAGCTGAAACTATTGCGAATCACACGTAGACAGGCTGAGAGGAGCTGGCGAAGGTTATACTTAAGAGTCAGATGAGAAAGTGCTGAAACTAGTGCAGGCCCAATATAAGGAGACAATTGCCAAGTCCAAAGCAATCTTCTTTGCTAAATCTATCCTACATGCACCGAACAGTACAAAAGCCCTCTTTAATATTATATGATGAACTTGTAAATACAATGTATGTATGTAAGTCATTACTGATTTTAACTGTCCTTATATCCTGTATTTTTTACATGAACTTTTATAGTTTTTCTACAAATTATGGAAACCGAATAAAGATAACTTGATTTGAATATCATATGGGATCTTTCTAGCCCCGCCTGCAGGGGCCATAAAGTGGTTGCATCACAGAAACTATGCAATGAGATTGCCACTTATTCTGATGAAAAGATCGCTAAAATTGTCGGAGGGTTTGACCCAGGCAATGCTAGTCGCAGGATGAACTGCCTCAGATATTAACTGCATAACCCTGGGCAGTAACATTTTTGGATATTTTCAACCTCTTACCAAGGAGTTTTTTAACAGCTTTGTTCAAAGTGTATCGTCTGGGTCACCCCTAGACCCCCTCCCTCATAAGATCTGGAAGGAATGTGGGCAAGAATTATTCCCCTGGATGCGACAGATTTGCTGTCAATCCTTAGAAGAAGG
Source organism: Lissotriton helveticus (assembly GCF_964261635.1). Lineage (NCBI taxonomy): Eukaryota > Metazoa > Chordata > Amphibia > Caudata > Salamandridae > Lissotriton > Lissotriton helveticus. The sequence goes on along the minus strand of NC_136059.1, from coordinate 607,243,166 downwards.
CGTGGTCCCAGAGGCCTGGAAGCAGGCAGTGGTAACCCCCTTGCTCAAGAATCCCACCATGGACCCAACAAGCCCGGCAAACTTTAGGCCCATATCCCTTCTGCCCTATCTTCTAAAAATTTTGGAAAAGGTTGTCAGCAAGTCCTTATCATGCTACCTTGAGGAGAACCATCTGCTGGATAGGGATCAGTTTGGTTTTCGCCCAGGACATGGGACGGAAACAGCCTTGGCAACCGTACTGGATAACTTGCAAATGCGAGCCGACAAGTGCTGTGCTAGTGTTGCTAGATATTTAGGCCGCATTCGACACGGTGAGCCATGCAGTGTTGATGGGAAGGCTGGAGAGAATGGGTGTGAAAGGTCGAGCTCTGAAGTGGCTGCAATCATACCTTTCAGAGAGACAACAGGTGGTAAACATGACACCGTTTGCCTCCTCTAAGTCTCTGGTAAGTTTCGGAGTGCCACAGGGTTCAGCAATAAGCCCCATTCTTTGTAATATATATCTGCGCCTGTTGATCCCCATCATAAAATCTTTTGGGATTGACCTGGTCAACTGTGCTGACGACACCCAACTGGTGTTCTCTTTGGAAGGGAAGCGTGCGGTGACCATGGATATTTTCCAGGAGTGCATGCACCAGACCTCCGGTTGGCTCAAAGAAAGTTCTTTGCAGTTTCATGGGGAGAAAACAGGTGGTATACTGCTCCACTGCAAAAATGGTACAACACCTGCCGCTAGAGTTTAAACTCACTCCTGGGGATGACCCATTAGCCCCAGTTGAGACCGTACACAACCTGGGCGTCCTGATTGATGACAACCTCCAAATGGCGTCACAGACTAACAAAACGGTCAGTGTCTGCTTTGCTTTACCAAAAGCACTTCGCCAGATTCTTTCACTGCTGCCTAATGAGGCTAGACCCCTTGTAGTGAGGAGAATAATTCTGTGCAGACTGGACTACTGCAACTCCTTGTATCTGGGAGCTACACAATATATCTTGCAGGGGTTGCAGAGAGTCCACTCTATAGCAGAAAAGCTGGTATGAAATAGGCAATGTAGATCCTCCACCACATTGGCCCTGAGAGATCTTCATTGGTTGCCCATCAAGGAAAGAGTTAGTTTCAAATCCCTATGCATTGTGTTCTGAGCGGTACACGGTACGGGCCCTCTATCTACGCAGGAGAGATTTACCTGGTATAAGCCCGTAAGACATCTTCGCTCTTCTAGTTCAAACCTGGTAACAAGTACCAGATTTAAGAAATCCAGGGTGGGAGGCAGGGCCTTCGGCATAGCGGCCTCACCCCTCTGGAACGACCTACCCCTGAGTATTAGACAAGCAAACTCCTTGTTATGCTTTAGAAATAGTCTGAAAGCCTGGCTATTCCCTAGGAACGACAGCAATGCCTTCCACTGATAATCAGGCCCATTGCTTGTTGATGTCATCTGCTAGGTTACAGCGCCAGGATACCCGTAGGGTGACAGTTTGCGCTTCATAAGCATCACATAAAATACAATACAATACTATAGCATCAACATATCTCTTCCACTCTCTTCTATTTCATTTACCCCCTTTTTTCCTATCTTCATTTTTATATTATCATTCTATGGCAATTTGCCTGTGATTATGCATTGGGTGCAATTAATTTGGGTGACTGATACTAGTGACGGGACTAGATACACTTCAAGACCTTTTTTTTCATTCCTCTTTTCTTATTATATCATCGTCTTTATATTACAGCCCTGATGAAGTCTGCTGTTAACATCATAGTAACAGACGAAACACTTGTTGGCAAGGAATAAAGAGATAAACAGCAATGCAAATAATTGTTTGGATGTTCAGATAAAGGAAAGGTGAAACCACGACCTCAACATCATAAGTCATTTATTGAGTGCTTGGAGAACTCTTTTTTCTATTGTGGAAAAGTTCTTTATCCAATCTCGGAAGATCAGGTGGCTCTCCCTTCTCCTGAGCACCAAAAGATACAGGACAGTGACTTGATGGACTCTTTAATAGAATAACTTTGTATCAATTGTGTTGTGTGTGCCAATTTTACCCAGCCCCCACCTGGCCTTATAACTTTCTTGATAATGCCAGCTTTCGGAGCTCTTCCTAAACCTTGGGGCATAGGTGAAAAGCCGTGTGGTGGTGCCTCAGGGAAACCTGTTGAATCGTCTTAGCAATGGAAATGTGTATTATGCTTTACATGAGGCATCAAATGCCACCACACAGTGGTCCAAACTGCTCCTACAGGGCTTCAACGTGGAGTGAGTGTACAATGAATGCAAAAATCACTAGTTGGAGGCATTTTGCTGAGTGGCAGCTATTCAGCATTCTAGACCCTGCTTTCATAACATAGACTTTGGCTTGTGTTGTTCGGGTCTCATAAGTCACGTCTGTGGTAACACACTGGCCAGCAGGAGAGGCAAAGTGGAGCCAAATGCATACATTTGTGTCACTGTGGGGCGGAGGGCGGGTTGCTGTGGTAACGTGAAGGACTGTCTGTGCCATGATGTTTATGGAGGCACCCTTATCAATCAGAGCTGGAACTTGGGGACCATTAATGGTAACCATGCAGTGCGAGTCATCTAAAAGGCTTCTCGGGTTGCATGGCATGTATGACATTCACAGCACCATCCACATCATTCATATCCCTTTCATCTTACTGCATTGCAGGAAAGAACAGGGCATTCACTGCGCTTTCTGGGATGAGGTGGAATGGCAAACTTTGGAAAAATTATTTAGTTTATTGCACATGGAGCATCTTTTCCCTTGTGCTGGACAGTCACCCTGATGCGGATATGGGTATCCACACCAATAACGTCTTTGGAGTGGGAGTTGATTTGGGACGAGCCTTCTTCCTGTCCAGGCCAGCTTTTACGACCTAATTGATGGGTTCAGATTTGATGGGCCATTGGAGGGTCGCCTCCATGTGTGCGTCACAGGTTTTGGAGAGTTCTTTAGAGTAGCCCATGGTGAGCATATTGGCCATGGAACTTGGAGAATGTGTTCTGTAGTTTGGCAGACCGGCAGCCATGAATTAATTGATCCCTGATCTCGTCAACTGTTCCTAGCAGGATGCACGTGCTGTCCAATTCTTTTAACTAGGCATAAAACGAGTACACTGATTCCTCCAGCTGTTGCCTGGACTGGTGCAAGAGAAACCGCCTGTAATCACGATTTGTCCTCGCATTCTTGAGAACGGCAGCGCCTGCCAAACATAAGAGCAAGTGGCGCTTTCTATCATTGGCTAGCAACGTACATTTCCAACAGCTTCCCTCACGTCATCCATTTCGCGGTCTGTGACGACGGAGATCTCTCCACCACAAACGACTCAAAAACTGGAACGGACACCATAGGCTCCTCGTGCCCCGCACCAAATGCACAGGAGATTGAAGGTCAGAAGGAAGACTGCCAGGGACAGCATCAGGAGTCTGTGGGGCGCACACCAGAGGTGCGTGCGAGTCCAGGAAACCAAAACAGCCAATGTGAGAGGCAGCAAGTTGTAGGACCCAATACTCGCAGGGAAAATCTAACGGTGGAGGGGGAAGAACAGCCAAGAACCCAGCACATAGCACAAAAGATCATATATAGAAGAGGGCCTCCCCAGCACAGGCCGTAAAAATAGGCCAGTCCGTGAGCTCAATGGTGATGAGGTACTGCGGCCATCCACCTTTCATGTACAGGGATGCCAACACACGTGGCCACCATCAGATTGCAGTGCTGTGAACCAGTAAAATCCCCCAGGGCCAGTCAGTCACTTGCTGTAGGAACTGGAGGACTGGCAACAACGCTGGCACCTGCACACCGCAGGATGACTTGGGGATGGGCAGGGGTAGGCTTGGTCATACGCCCCCAGGGGCAACCACCTTGCGTGACCCACTCCTGGGTAACTGTCAACATCAGAGTCAGCAAGGCAGGCTCAAGAGTTGATATCAGGGACACCATAAGGCCGGGCGGCACTGGAGCAGGTAGGAGAGGGTGGTACCAGGTGCAGGAGAGCTGCATAGGCCTAACGCGCACCCTCAAGGCCTGAAGATAGGTGTCAGCACGGGGCCCACGGCAATGGGCAGGAGCCACTCTTCAATGGAGGCTGTGAGTCACAGTGAAGTACTGCAGCACAGTAGCGAAGCGAGCAGCCACTCCAGGCAGGCCAAGACAAACTGATGAGAACCAATGGCAAGACTCGGACACACGCCTTTGTCACTAATTTGCTGTGACTTAGCTGGCCGCCCAAATCTGGCCTTGGTGCAGGCCTAGCCCCTCTAGGTAGATGTACACACACAGTGAAATAAGATGCAGGGCACAGGCAGGTGTAGAGATGAACTGACCATAAGGTCGGGCCTCACCTATATTTATTATACACCCCCAGCACGTGACGTTCAATGCATGGCCTTGTCTGTGCGGAGGGGTCAATAGAAAAACACCCATAATGCAAATAAAGGAATGGGACTAACCCAGTCCCAACATAACAAGTAGGACCCCAAAATCAGAGGTTTGATATTCTACCAGCCAAATGTCTCAAAGCATTCGATTGGAGTCATGTGATACAATGTGAAATATTATAAATGCATTCTTGAAAAGAAGACTGGTGCCTGAAAATTTAAAGTCAGCAAGAGTTATTCTACTGTTACAAAAGCAAGGTTGATACAGGTCGTCTAGAAAATTATTGGCTGGGCTCCCAACTGCCATGCCTGGCTAAGCCCCTTGAACTTGCTGCCTTTAACCAGCTCACAACTATTGTGGAGTCTCTTTCGCTTCTTCCTCCATCCCAGGCTGAAGTTAGGGCTTGGGTAGTAAAGTATGCCTTATAACTTTAGCATTACATGATCTTTGAGTTGGGGCACTAATCCTGCTTGATTTATCTGCTGCTTTTGACGCCGTTGATCATCAGGCCCCATTACATTGGATGAAGACCCTCGGTGTCTGAGGAATAGTGCTAGAATGGTTTTGTCATTTCTTATCTTCACTAGCTGTTCAGGTTGAGTTGGAGGAGCAGTTATTGATGTAAAAACAAAGTGCAACAGGGATTGGTACTCCCCCTCGGCTTTTTAACCTCGGTATGACATCACCGGCTAAGCTGCTTCAAGTCTCAGGACTTTCAGCCATTATGCATGAAGGTGATACATAAATTCTATTCAGAATTTATGTGTATATGGTCGGTGGATGGACAATAACAGACTAAAATTGTATGGGATGAAACCAAGATCCTGCTCCGTGTTAGACAGTCACTTATTTGGAGATTTATTTTTGGCCATCTTCAATAGGACAGAAACCCCTCCTGGTCAGGAAAGTGAAACAATGTGGAGTAATAATAGATGCGTATCTCTCGCTAGATGAAAAAATCAAGATGGTGGAAAGGGCTTGCTTTTTTTTCATATGCGAGCATTAAAATGATAATTATGTATTTATTTAATCACTCTCAAAAAGTTCAGTTGCCTACTCTACCAACTACAGAACCATCCGTATCCTATCCCACCCCAATGGTTTCGGCAGGTGAACTCGGTGCTGGCCCGCTTCCTCTGGGCTGGCGGTGCTGCCAGGGTAGCGCTGCGCACTTGTTTTCTGTCCACATATTGTGGGGGCCTAGCCGCCTCGGATATACAGTCGTACTACCAAGCCGCTCATCTCCTTGTTTTAAATGAATGGTGGTATGGTGACGGTGGAGATCCGGCATATGCCCTGGAACGTGCGCTGATGGGTGATCACTCGCTCCACACCATTCTATACTCATCCCGGCTACGTCGGCCACTGCCGAGAGTCACTAAACTTGTATTTGCGATATGGCGACAGGCCCTGCGTCGCGTGGGCTGGTGGGGTCGACTGACCGCGGAAACGCCGTTATGGCGCAACGGGTTACTACCGGAACTGTCTAAGCTATCAGGCTTTGATGGCTGGGACTCAATAGGCATTTCGCAGCTCGGCCATGTGATGTCCGGGACGACTCTTAAGTCCTTTCAGGCCCTTCGTACCGAATTTGATATGCACCAATCTCAATTTTTTCGTTATCTACAATTCCGACATGCGCTGACGCCCAGTATAGCCAATCTTGACTCGCTCCCGGAATTCAGCCCGATCGAAGCGAAGGTCTTCATGGGCGATCTTGAGGACAAAAAAGTATCACGCATTTACCAGACCATGGTCACGCATTGCTCATCCACTCTTCTTCCGCTGAAGGCGAACTGGGAGGCCGATGTAGGACCATTAGATGAGGATGATTGGCGGGAGGCATTAGAATCCCGAGGGGGGCGGCTATAGCGATACGGTTTCGCCTCATACAGTTCAAGATCCTACACAGGGCCTACTATACCCGAGAGCGTCTGTGGAGGGCGGGCCTGATTGGGTCCCCGGAATGTCTGAGATGTGGGGCGGAGGTGGGTACGTTGCTCCACACAGTGTGGTCGTGCTCCAAACTAGTTGGCTTCTGGAGGGGTGTTTGGGGCTGTCTGTCGGAGGTGCTGGGCTGGACCCTTCCCCGTACCCACCGCCTGGGTCTATTACACATCCTGGAAGGGGTTGGTGGTAATATATATAAGCGGCATCTGCTCCTCCTGGGGCTGGTGGTAGCCAAAAGAGACATGGCCCGAGCATGGAAGGACGTGAGGCCCCCCCCCCCTGAATGCATGGAAGGCAGGATTAGACTTTTGTATGGGCCTGGAGAGGCCAATCTTTGAGGCACGAGGATGCCCTCGTAAACATTTCAAAATATGGAAGAGGTGGGCGGACTACAGAGGGTTGACACTGGACCCCCCGGCGGAACCAGTGGAGGACCTATAGCCCTATATGCTCCTGCGAAACCCGTTCCCGCACACACACTTGACACGTCAAAAGCTTCCGTCATCATGGTTCACACACACATGCATGGGGTTAGGGAGGGTTGAGGGAGGGCTCAGGGAGTTGGGTGGGTAGATTATTGAAAAGATGAAGGTGGGGTTAATCTTTTCGTGTATCCTTGATTCCATTGATTCCTTGTTTCAACGCTCAGATTTATATTGTGATTGTAATTACAATGCCTGGTGGTATCGTCCTGAATGTGGGATGCCACTTTAATTCATATGCTCATCTTTATCAATAAACCTGTTGTGAAAAAAAAAAGTTCAGTTGCTATAAACGTTTGTCTCAGCAAACCTCAACTAATGTAACATGGTATACCATGGTCTGCCTGCAAATTCGATAAAAAAAGTTGCAACTGTTCGAGAACGGGGCAACTAGACCGTTTCTGAATATTAAGAACACATAATCTGTATGTGCATTTAGAAAAAAATCCTATATAGATAAAGGGCTGACGTTTTATTATAAGCTCTCAAATTTGCAAAAATACATAATTAATATAAAGAAATGGAGGCCATACAAGCTAGTTTCCCTACAGCATATTAAGTGCTAACCTATCCTATGTATTGCAACATTTTATATGGTGCTTACTACCCCTATGTGGGGCGCTGAAGCGCTTGTCTACAAGTTTAGCATGCCACACCCTGTAGAAGTGTGCTTTGAAGCGTGTTGTCTTTGTTTTGAACATTTGTGGCAAGTGTTTCCATGTCGTATGTGAGGACTACCCAGGTGCAGTTATTGTGTCAAGGGACCCAGTGAAATGTGGAAGTGAAAGACAGGCGCACAGTTTATGGTTTTTAGTAAGCTTACAGCTTTGAGCAGCTCTGTAGGTCCCTTAATAATATCTTTTTTTTCTGAGTCCACTTAGATGGTTACTACACTGTATTGTCCATTTTTTAGATATTTTGTGTAAAATCTGTGGTCCTGAGCAGGCATAGGTTAAAAGAAATCGTGGTGGAGAGGCCTGCTGGGATGGACTTTGTTACCATCTTCCCATATCTGATTGCCATTGTGAGATGTCAGAAGGTAGTTATAACACGTAACTCGTTGGGATCCGCAGTGGTGAACTAGATTAAAGTCCGCCATGGGCCAGCGGCATGTGACAGATCTCCTCAGTGATTCGTGCCTGTTCAGTTGCTGAAGGGTGGTTTACTGCTGTAGACTGGTACAGTAGATAGCGATGGACAGCACCCATAGCAGTTTTGTTGTATGGGAGTGTGAGAATTTCAAGCAATAAAATAAATGTTTTATGCAGTCTGCATGAACTACAATCAACTGCCCAACCACTGAGTGTTATGGTAGTGGTGTGGGTTGTATGTTGTATTGTATTGTAATTGCATTTATATTGGCACTTACTACCCCTGAAGAGGTTAGTCGTTTTTTTGTTTGACTCATTGTTGGTTACTCGTATTAGTAGTAGAATTCATTTGACTTAAGTGTGACCTTTAGTGAAAGAATGGTATATGTATATTGATGCACTGGTTGGCAGTACAGGCGATTAGGTATTGTTAGGTTGCAGGAGTATGACTTTTAAAGGAGAGGCCATATGTTTGAAATGAGGTGTGGGCAATTTGCAGAGATACAATACTACGGATTAAGGCATTTAGAGCGGCTATGCTGAAAGAGCGGTGTGCAGAGGTTGGAAAGGAAGGAAAGAGTCATTAGATAGCCAAAGAAGAGTCGACAATCTGCAGTTTTAAGTCAAAGTCAGTTATGATGCAGGGTTTTCTTTGAAATGTTGTGGAGATTTCTTGACATTGTGTGAAAACTGTAGAAGGAAACAGCGTTATTTGAATGCATTGCAATATCATTGTAGGCCATGAGAACACCAGTGCACACACACCACCATCACCTGGAGGTAAATGTGTTTAAAATAAATATGGTTTAATCCTCACATAAATCGGATGGAAAAGCAACTCAAAATAGGAATGTTGTACTTTAAATTATTGTGCTTGAGATGCTCCTCCCATTTCCATCTGGCGATCAGGGTGGGATGAAGGATAACAGAGTCTGTTTTAGTGAAGTAATGCTCCACAGAGTAGGTAGCACAGGGGAATCTCCAGCCTGATGCACCTACACATAGGAACAATGAAGTGTGAGCTCTAGCATGCAGGTGTCAATCAGTTTCCCTGTAACAGTAATCAGACTCACAAAATGAAAGGCCCTGCCGAAAAACGTCCTCACCTGAACAATTGAAGCTACTTCTCTCACTTCACGGTCTGAGGAGGTGATTTCATTGTTTGTCTTGAGTTCAGAAGTGAGGCAACAGGGTTCATCATTTGAGTAAGAATTTACACCATGAAGATGCATTTGGATGCAATTTTGAGGAAGATCATGGACCACCAGACTTTCTGCCAATGGAAGCAACAGTAATAACTTTGGGGCACACACAGCAGATCTATGTCATCTGGCTATTTGTCCTTCAAATGCTTGACCTGAAGTAGTTCAATTAGTGACCCATTGACAGAAAACAGAGGCTCTCCAACTGTGTAGAAGGGCTGCAAGAGCTCTGTCAAATTGTTCGTTTTGCCACCACAAAAGGTACAGTCAGTTCCAATGCTTCCCCTGCTTTGCTTACTACCGTAGTGAACTAAGCAACTTCTTCTGAATTAGAGATAAGTGTTGTATATATACATCTGGAGAACTATTCAGACCATTTTCAATTTCTAAATCAAGCAAAGATGACCAACATCATCTCTGGTTGGAGAAGGGAGAGGGGTCTTCTGCTGGTCTGATTTGGGTCAAGAAGTCACCACTGAAATCTTGGATTCCAACAGATTATCTTAGTGCTGTGCGAATTGAGACTTCGGATTCCACTGCCGAGCCTGCATTTGCCACCTGTTGTGGCCAACAAGCAAGAGTCAGGTCTAACTTCAGCCCATTTATCAAGAACCCCAACGATGTCAAGAGGTTTGCCATCTTGTGGAGGTGGTCCCCGACTGACTGTGGCAAGTCCACCTTCGGCAGCAAGTCATTGAGGTAGGAAAATCCTCCAAAGATGGGCGTCGACCAATGCCATCACTGTTGAGAACATGAGGGGAGCACTGCAAATTACCCTGCCCTACCTTGAACCGCAAGTAGCACCTGTGGAACTGCAGGATGGATAAATGAAAGTAGGCATCCTATAGGGCTATAGCCACCATCCAATCAAATAGATCCAGTTCAAAGAGAACCTGTGCCAAACTGAACATTTTGAATGTTTCCTCCTAAAAAAAAGGCGTTCAGAGAACTAAAATATGATGAATGCCTCTACCGTTCTTCATAACGAGGAAATAGGAGTAATACCTAGTCCCTTTTTATGGTTCCTTTGGTCAAAAAGGCCTACTACCCTTAGAGCAAGGTGGAAATGTGCTCCTCTGAAAGCCACTCTCATGTGGGTGTAAAATGCAGTGGATCAAAAAGAAATGGCAGAGCAGAGCACCATTTAACGATCTGAAGGAATCATCTGTCAGAAGTTATATTGTTCCACCCTTGGAGAAAATGCCTGATTTTGCCTCTGACAGACGCTGTGGTCCAGCTCTTTTTGAAGTGTTCCAGTGTTCCAGGCTTCACTGATGGATATCCCATTCGGTGGATATCCATCAGTGAAGCCTGCATTTCACCAAAGAAGGCCGTAGATCTCATTCAAGTGTGACACCAAATAACTATCTACTCTGCCAAGCAGTCAGTAGTGTACAGGCCAAAATGGATCAAGTATTTGGCTGCATCTTGACCCTCCTCAATGGTTTGACCCAGGCCGTCACTATATTCCGCAGGGACTGGCAGCAAGATCTCGCTAATCAGGTCTCATAAAGCGTGGGCATACTTCCCCACCAAACAGCTGGCAATGACTGGCCGGAGGGATAGAGTAGCGGATGATAACATCGGTTTCCCGAATAACTCTCTGTCAAGTAGATTCGTAGGAAATAAATTGGAGTTCACTTTGCTGGTGAAAGCCTGACCCACCAGATTTTCTGGTAGAGGGTGCTGCATCAAGAAGTTAGGGTTGCCTGAAACAGGGCTACCTGCTCGTTCAACTGTGGACAGGAGCAATGCTTAGGCTAGGTGACCGCTAAGGTGTCAGTCAGGCCTTCTTTGAATGGTAAAAAAGGCTCAGATGAAGCCTGCTCAGGAAGCAAAACCTCTGTTAATATATTAATTTTAAATCCATATATAGCACCTGTAAGTCTAATAACTCTGTACCTTTTATCACCACAGCAAAGTAAGCACTCTTGTCTCTTCATTATCTAGGTGGAGAACACAACCCAGGGTCTGGGGAAGTGTCCAACCTACTAGCTCCTGCAAATCTATGTATGCATTATCAGAATGATAGTGTGGGGAAAATAATCCCCATCATTTCCACAGTAATATTCAAAAGCTGATTCACTCTGATCAGAGTGGGTACCAAAAAGTTGTTGGAGTGCTGGAGTGCAGCTCTGGGGTAAAGCCATGGTTCTGTCTGAATTTGACTGACCTGGGACTAGGTGCACTGGTCCAGCTTTAGGACCAAACCTCGGTCGTGGCGGAGACAAATTTGGCTTGGAGTTAGATTGAACTGTTGAATCAAGGTCCTACTCAGGTGCTAAAGGCATCAGGGCCAGCATAGATGTCAAAGGGACCAGTGTGGATTTTGGTGCTGGATTAGATGTTGACCGTGGCATCGGACTGTAACCTGAAATAGGTTCAGTAGCCACAGACAGCACTGTACCCCAACTGGCAGCTCCACGGATTGAAGGCACAACAGAGGGAGCTGAAAGAGTGTCAAAGATTCAAAACATAATCTCTGTAAACGCCTCAATCGATTGTGATGTCAACGATGGCCCCAGAAACTCTTGATGCATTGGAATCAATCATAGAATTGGCTCAACTGTAATACTGGCTCTTTGGAGGAGTCTGGGACATAGAAAGGGAACCTCACAACCTCACAACTTCTCAGGTCGTGAGTGGCAGGACTGAGATGAACCCAGCCTAGCATTCTTGCGCTTTTTAGACTTTGACTTACCGGCGCATGGGAGCATGGTTGTTTAAATATTCCCGATCCAATCTGGTGCCTCTGGATATTCTAAGGGTGAGGAATCTGGATAATAAGTATCCATTCGAAAGAAATATTTCCTGAAAAAGTAACCATGCTCTTCTGCATTAGCGCATATCAAAATCGCAATGCATGTTCTGCCTAGACAAGGTAACATGGATCAATGGTGCATTCCTTGGTGGGGAAGGCAGTAGAAATGCTGGCTTTTGGAATCTTTTTTCTAAAACTCAAAAGTCTTATATGTGGGGAGGTCCTAGTAAGTCAGTAGGCCTCACAATCATCTAATTTTCTCATGGAGTGTGTAAATGTAATATATTGCTTTGTTCATATGAAAGGCATACCATTAGATTACGCAGCCAGAGAAGTGCTTATACCAATTATTTTTTTAAGAATCTGCTAGTCATGTACTCGGAATTATTTGGTATCTAGGGATAATACCACCACCCCTAAGCAAACCTACCCTACACAGACATGCCACTGCTAGAACCAGGAGACCGACGACGACAACATACCTATGAACTGTGAAGTAAAAAGGCATTATCCATAATTATCATATTTGGAAAAATTTCATTTTACTATTATATCAATCATGTGGCCATATGCGTGTGAAAGTACTACTATTTAAAGATGTAGTTGTAGAAGAAAATAATATTGAATATAGTAACATCAATGGTAACAGCTGTTGGAAAATTGGGGTATTATGTAGTGAACACCCAAAGATGATCCTTGGATTCACAATAATATGAATATAGCATGCTACAACGCATGCATTTACATTGCGTTCCATTAACAACGCGGTCGTTACAACGACCGCGTTGTTACAATTTGATACCTTTACAACGTAAGTCATTAGATTGACTTGCACTAGATGGCGCTCCAACATTAGGAATAGTATAATTTACTAAGCCAACTCCACCCTGCTCAACAGTAGGGAAGGTGTTGGAATAGTAAATCATGCTATTCCTTAGGTTGGAGCGCCATCTAGAGCAAGTCGATCTAATGACTTGCTTTGTAATGGCATTGCGTTGTAACAACGCAGTCGTTACAATGACCGCGTTGTTAGGGAACACGATGTACCAACTGCGTTGTAAAGGTTCTTTCCCCATTAATATACCCTTAGCTCAATGTTGATAGTGTGGCAAAGTGCAGTCAGGCTTTACTAGAGTAACATGTGTTAAGCCTTTCAGAGTACCAACATGGAGATTAAATAATTGACACGACTAAAAAAAAAAAACAGATACTAATTTATAGAAATAAAGCAGAATTTTACATAAATTTAGGCAGCAAAACGAAGTCAGATAAATACAACCAAAGTTATGGATTTTAGAAGGAAAAATAAATCAGTGCAAATCAGTACTGCAAAACTTTATCATTGTGGTCAACAGTAAATAAGCATTAGTGACTGTGACAATCGTCACCTGCAGGTCGAGTGGCGTGGAACCCACCGGGGGTTAAGGTGATGCAGGTACCAGGACCAAGCCACAACAGTCAGTTTGATTTTACCTGGCTCTAGTTGCTCGGGTGCAGATTTGCACTGTCTGTCTTTGGTGCTGAAGGGGAAGCCGCAGGGAAGCTGCTTTTACCACATACAAAGTGCTGGTGAGGAAACAGGTGAAAAAAGTCAGCAAGAGGGGCGCTGCTGTGGTAGGTTTCAGGTGCTGTGTATTTCCCTCAGGTTAAAGCATTGAGTAAAGGTGGTAGTTACCGGACTGGCCACCAACAAGCCTTGGCAGGGGTAGGTTCAGCAAGAAGCTATTTCGACATCCAGAGGGCGGGGGGAAACGATAGCTGCCTGCAACTTGCTGGAGGTCAGGAATACATGTCTCACAATGCACTGGGCCATCTCCTTTTGGGTGATCCCGCAGAGGGCTCATTGGCCAGCGATTCGTTGGTTCCGGTACAGTGTTTTTACCTGCGGACTGCAGGGAACTAGGGCCACTAGTCCAATGGAGTCTGGAGCTGTCTGGCTCTTAATGGGGGTCTCTTTATCAAGAGGAACTGGTCTTTGGCCCCGGACAAAGTTGTGCAGTATAATGATGGTTGCCACCGGTGCAGAGTATCACACCTTTGTTTTGTGCAGGTCCTGCTGTCGCAGACTCGGGTCTCTTCTATGTCCTTTGTTGCAAATCAAATCAGAACTGAGATTCTAGAACCAGGGGTGCCCCTAAATGCTAGATTTAGGGGTGTTAGGGGTCTGGGTGCAAGTAGCCAATGGGCAATTAGCCCCAGTAGCTAAACCATCCCTGAGGTGATCGCAGCGGGGGTAGGAGGGGTGTGCCAATTTTTCTACCCAGAACCCTCCATTCTACCACTTTCAAAAGCTGCAGAAACCTTCCTTAGTTGTACAGACAAGGCAGCCCACCCTAGGAGTGTGGCTAGCCTTCTAGGGGTGTACACCACCTGACTACATAATGTTCCTGCCTGCTTGGGTGCAAATGTGTCTGGGAGCAAGGTGAGGCCTCTTTCCTCTTTTGGGAGGCAGCCTGATTGCATATCAGAGGCAGTGTAAGCTTTGAAGCTCACCACTTTGATGTGCTACTTCACTAGCCATCCTGTCAGGGAGGGAGGTGTCACCTCCTTCCCGTCCAGGCCATTGTTTCTGACTCCCGAGAGAGTTCACACCTCCTGGCAGGGGGTCAGACTTCTGTCTGGCGGCAGCAGCTGCGGGCTGGCAACCAGAGCACAGGCAAGGCTGGGGCAACTAGGTGGGCAACCTTTATGGTAGCCAACTGGGTGCATGCCATAGTGACTCAGACATGAGAATCATTTCAGGGTTAATGAGGCACGTTGTTTGATACCAAACATGAAATATTTTGGCTGTACCATTTAGGAGCTGGCGCCCTCGGGTGTCTCAAGTATGCACTGCTGATCACTTACTGTAGCCTAAATGGAAAAAGGCTATTATAGGGACATATAGGCTTGCACTTATATATCCACACCTTTACTAAAAAGCCCCCTTCCTCCTGGGCTCAGGAGTCCTTTCTAAGGAGTGACTGGCATATATTAAAAATAGTGTGTTTACCTTGCCACACATGATGAGGGCAAAGTCGTGTCCGATAACTTTGCATTGCTCCTGCAGTCTGCAATGGCATAGCTGCTGTAATCTCTTTACTTTGGTAACTTAGAGCGGCAACAACATTGCTTCAGGCCCTGGTGGCCTATTTAAATCCCATGCCCTGGGTACCACTGGTAGCATTTACGAGGGACTTATAAGGTAGTAAGGTCCTTGCCAACTGGAGTTGCCAATTCACATGCATCAGTTTTTGGGAGAGAGCACTGGCACTGGAGCCTGAGCAGCAGGCTTCCGTGTACTTTCAAAGTCATAACCATCAGCATTGGGGCAAAAAGTGGGGGATAACCACACAGAAAGGTCACTTTCCTACAACAGCTATAACAAGAATACATATTTAAATAGAAAGAAAAGCAGTTTCATGGAATTATACATAACCAGTGTTATTAACCAGAGATAGGACAACCCTTACCTAAGCAAGAGGAGATTAATACCCGTTTCCGCGACTACTACTCCCACTTATACCAAAGTTCTGGCCACCGCGAAGTATTTAAATGTAAAAATGTAAATGTAGTACTTGTATAGCGCACGTATCACCGCAAGGGCATCAAGGCGCTTGTACGCATACCACTATGGAACCCTTCCTGGCTTTTCCCTGTGAAGTGTCCACTCCTGAGCACCCCCAGGGTGAAGTCAGGCATCCTAGCGCTGTTGTGGCCGTTGTGGTGATTAAGCTAGCTATTGCCCAGAGTTGCAGAGTGGGACCCATGATTAGATTAGGCACCGGGGTGAGAGAAATATCAGGTCCGAGGGAATTATTGCGCCCAAGACCCGCCGAGGCGGGAATTAAACCCTGGTCCCGGGCCAGACCTCTGCATCAGGGTCTGCCACTCTAATCATTGAGCCCCACTTCTCCACTTCTCCACTCCACTTCTCCACTCCACTTCTAGGATTACGGACAATCTGTCACCCCTTCCGCTTCATACCTTTGAGGCAGGGGAGGCAGGGTTACTTGGGGCCGCAATAACAGAACAGGAAATAAGGAGGGCGGTCAAGGCCATGGCATGGGGGAAAACTCCAGGCACCATACCTTGTAGAACTAGCACCTAGATTAGTGGAACTATACGCGGAAACATGGGATGGAGGGAGTCTACCACAGATAACACGTTAGGCGGTAATGATCCCCTTGCTCAAGCCCGACAAGCCCCCAAAGAGTGCACAGCATACCGACCGCTGTCGATGCTAAATTTAGATTTTAAAATCCTAAGTAAAATATTGGCCATCAGACTGTTACCGCATATGACCTCGTTGGTCCATCCCGACCAAACAGGATTCATTCCCAATAGAAATACAACCCTCAACATCAGGTGTCTCTTTGCCGTCCTACAACAGGGCACAGAGGAGGCTCCGGAAGGAGCGATCTTAGCTATCGATATTGAGAAAGCATTCAATTGTCTTGAATGGGGATTTCTGTATGCTGTGCTAAGACATGTGGGGCTTGGGTTTGTCCAATGGGTTACAATACTGTACAAGAACCCAGTAGCGAGAGTCCGCACGGGCTGCACCATTTCAGCACAATACCGAGTGGAGAGGGGCACGAGACAGGGGTGCCCCCTCTCCCCCCTATTATTCGCTCTAGCGATCGAGCCACTTGCGTGGATAGCACTTTCGGGACGCCCTATGAGGGTATTCGACTAGATGATCAGACACACCACATTGCATTATATGCAGACGACCTTCTGCTATTTCTAAAAGACATTGTTGCAGCTTTGAGGGGGGCCCGGAGCATGATGGATGAGTTAGGAACCCTCTCTGGACTACGCGTTAACTGGCGGAAGTCACAACTCTTTCCAGTGATAGGGGATACTCCGCCCCCTATGGGACTGGGGGACCTGCAGTGGAAACCACGCTGTTTTAGGTACCTTTGTATAAAAGTATATCACAACCTCACTGATGTCCAGGAGGGGAATGTGGGGGGGGGGCCCTCTCTCGCTGAAAAGCTGTATGACTTTCTGGGGAAAGCTACCCATATCAGTGGCAGGGCAAATTTCCTTACTGAGAATCATATCTCTGCCCCGACTGCTATATTTCTTCACCACCCTACCGGTGTGGAACCCCAGTGCATGGTTTCGTTCGCTTGAATCTCTTATTACAGCCTTCATCTGGGGGCCCGGCAGAAACAGAGTGGCCTTGACCACGCTGAGGAGGGCGCAGGGGGAGGGAGGATTAGCGGTGCCAGACATGGCAAACTACTACCTAGCAGGACAACTCCAACGCTTCACGCAATGGGTGGCAGGCAGTTTAGATCCGGAACAGAGGAAGCCTCCATTCACCTGAATAGGGCGGATGTCATGAGCACACTAAAGGGCCCCATTAAACAGTGAACGATACGCTCTTCAGAGCACAGAGTGATAAGGAACTGCTGGGCTTGATGTCTCCAAAAAACAAAGACCAAGCATCCTTACTCCCCAGAGATGTCAGTGGCATTACTAGAGACGCTCCCACATGGGAGCCACTGGAGGGGGTTAGAGGAGTGGACGCAAGTGGGAGTCACTAAAATAGGGGACCTATATAGCGACGGGGAACTACTTACCTTCGCGGCCTTCCGAGCAAACGGGGACATTCCGCAGGGGCACTTTTTACTGTACAGGGCGGTTACGGGGGCCATGAGCAGGCACTGGGGACAGGGGACAATCAAACCACCCACGCACTCCACATGTGAATACATGGGCCTAGCCGGAGGCATCATCAAGGTGGTATTGTGCCTCTATCGAGCCATTCGGCGAGATTCCACGAGACCGCTGGAGGGACTGCGGGCAAAGTGGGAAGCGGACCTTGGGACTCATATGGAGGATAAGGACTGGGAAAATGCACTCCTCCGGGCCCTTAAGGTATCCCACAATGGACGATTCCAGTTAATTTGTTTTTACACCCCACATAGAGCGTACATTAGGCCAGACAGAATCAATCGGTATTCCCACCGAGATGATGCGAGTTGCCCACGCTGTCAGGAGATAGGAGCTAACTACATCCACATGATGTGGAGATGCCCCCAGCTTGAGGGGTACTGGCAGGAAGTGATTAGGGAAACAGCACGAGTCACAGGGAAGCAGATACCATGCACCCCAAGCCATGTGCTGCTCAACCTGTTCCCCCACTCCGCCAGGGCCAAAGTCATGGCGAGGTTCCAGGAGCTTATAAATTAGCAAAGCGCGAACTAACAAGCAAATGGAAGGCCACAGCGGGTCCTGGGGTGCTCAGCTGAAAGCGAGAATTGGGCGGGCTGCGAACATAGAATACTGTTCCGGAATGCACAACGAGGCATAGGCAGACCAGAGAGAGCGCAGGCTTGGGGAGCACTAGTAGACGACCTGAAGAACGTAGACCAAGAATCCACTCCCAGCACCCCACAGGCTAGGTCTCGACCGGTTAGCCCTAATAACCAGGAACAGGAGGGGGGCGACGAGGCATCGTAAATCGACCACAGCACCCTAACATCTACAGACCTGAAGGTTTGCATGAGGTTGATCTCAGGTGTGGCGTATGAAGAGTGAGACCCAGACCACACGTAAGGCGGGAGCCAAAGCGGCAGTTTGGCGACAGCAGCGAGGGGTGGGGGGAAAGGGGGGGGGAGTTGGGGGGGGGGAGAATGTTAGACCATTATACTGCATGAATGTTCCTTGTAACTGACTCTGCATAGTACGGGGGAACGTATCACGAGAAAAGGGGTATAGACAAATTGCCAGCTACTCAGTTAAGAATGGCACTTTGAACTGTTAACCAGGAATGTGCAAAAACAGGATAAGATATGAGTATGTATTGCTGATACCTAAATGCAAATTAACTGTTTAAAAAAAATAATGGTGTTATTATTCAGCCAATTAAATGTATTTGCATCATTAACGTTTGAAGATAAACACTGCCCTCTGAGTTTCAAATCTGTAATAAAACGTTTCTGACAGATCTCAATAATGGATCTTTCATTCAGTGGTGGCATATCCCAACATAGTTATGGTGCTCTACAGCACACTTAGTTGTGATACCCGTCCCAAAATCATTCAAGAGGCAGCCAAGTGCTTAAACAGGGTCAGACACATGGGTAAATAATTCATAGAGATAATTCTACATGAATATATGTTTTTGCTCCGACCTGTTACACATTCAAAGTCAAAGTCTATGAAATTACTTAGGTTTACGGGGCTTGGCTGCTGAATATGGCGGACACGTGAGCTGACTGATCCGCACCAACCAGTCTTTTATCCTGAAACATTGAGAAACTGACTGGCGCCCCTCCCGATGACAACATGGCCCTGACAGAGGGATCAGGGATCTGGTGACAGACTTGGGGCCTGGGGGCTGAGTTGAACGGAGTTGTACAAGGTGTCCAGCCTGCCGCGTGGCGGGTTCGGACTCCTGACCTCTGAGCCCGGGGACCCTGGGAGCTGTTATTGTGACCACAGCCTGACTGGGTCAACTGCCCGCGCATATGGGAGGAGACCAGCCCGGACCAAGGCCGTGGCTGCTGTGGTAATCGAGATACCGGCCCGACGTGGAGCAGGTGGAGCCAGTGGGTGCCCACGGGTGTGGGGACGATAAGGAGCTCCTGGGCGGACGAGATTGGTGATACTCGGTCTTGATGAAGATTGGCCGGCTGCTGTTGACGGGCAACAGAGGCCATGGTAGTGACTCGATGGGAGCCTGGTGAGTCGGGAGCAGGGTGCGAAAGAGTTGTGTGATGGATCACCCTCCCCCTCTGTACTAAAAACTTGAGGGCCGGGTCGTGGCCTGGTGATTGACTTGCCCACACCTGAGGCCTGGAGGACGAGACTTTTGGAGGCCTGATTTCCCCCCTCCTCCCGCCCAGATAGAAGACTCTGCTCTGACAGGGGGAGGCCCAGACCACAGCGTGAGCCTGGTGCGGCGCACCAGAATCTGAGAGGCGTTACCTTGCTTGCCTGAAGATTGGGGGCGGCCGTGGGTGCCCCCTGGTGAGCCCAGAGCGGGGTTGGGATTGAGGGGTGGAGTGCCTCCCCCCCCAAGATGGTGATGATAGTCGAAGCCTAGACCAGGTCTGGTAATTGGCCTGATACCACTTGGGACCTGGTGTACGGTACTGAAGTTGGGAGAGCCTCGAACACCTGGGAGCGTGCGGAGGGTCTACTGCTTAACTGACCAGTCTCTCCTGGGCCCACTCTGAGAAATGTGGAGGCGCGCAGTGACCGGCTGCCCGCTTGGTGACGCCCAATAATCCCTGTTGAGAGTCGCCTGGGGACCCTGGTGAATTCGAGGTGCCTCTGTCCCTGCAGCATATAGACACTAGTGGGCGGGTGGCAGCCCTTCATCAGTACACACCCCTTCCTGAAGATGGGTAAGCCCAGGGCCTGCATGGGAGGAGTTCCAAACTGCATGCAGGGGTTGCTGTTGGAGTCTGTGGAAGAGAGCCAGGGTGAGGGGGGGAGGTGACATGGAGGACACTGTGCGGCAGCAATTGACTAAGATTCTGGAGGCTATTGCTGACACCAGGACATTAGTACAGTGCTGGGCTAGGTTTGCCCAGGGTGGAGCACAAAAAACTTGTGGAGCGGGTTAAGGTGACAAAGTCCTCCCTTGCTGACCTCTACCCTGCGCACAAATCACTATCTACCAAAGTAGTAGAGCTTTTGGACAGATTCCCCAACCTTGAACATGGGGTGGAAGATGCGGAAGGCTGTAATAGAAGGAATAACAATAGAGTGGTTGGCCTACCTGAAGGAGTGGAGGGCAAGGACATGATTGCTTATCTGGAAGAATGGCTTAGAGCAGCGGTTTCCTCGACAAGCCTCTCAACCTTCTACACCCTGGAGAGGGTCCATTGGGTTCCGGACCGCCTGCCGGAGCCAGAGCACCCGTCACGACCGGTCGTGGCATGGCTCTTGCACTATAGAGATCGTGACTTTCTGATGCAAAGGGCTAGAACTCTTTGCCCGTTATTGGTGAACAATAGCAAGGTCTCAATATTTCCAGATTACACAGTTTAAGTGCAGAGGAGGATAGCCTCCTTCCTGGAGGTTAAAATGGCTCTGCAGGAAGAGGCTTGCAGTACTCCCGGGGATTCCCTGCCTGACTCTGGATTGTAATGAATGAAGCAATGCACTTTTTGTGATAAATCGGTGGAGACTTGGGAGTGGTTAGAGGCCCATAGATCTGGTTCTGCATCTCCTAGGAAGAGTCTTGCTATTGCCCATTTTGACCGGAAACTGTTGAACTTGGTCCTTTTTGGCAGGTTCACCCCTAAACTTTTTGCCTTTTTTGTGACCTGGTGTTGGTGGTTTTAGGCGTCTGCGCACTTTAGCACTGTGGTCCAGTGTAAAGTGTGCGCGCTCTCTGTGTTACATTTGTAAGGTTGGCCTGTACTCCCATAGCAATGTAGGAGTAGTTTCTGTCCTGTAACTCCAGTTCTGTAGTAGGGGTATCTCTGTTATAGTCATAATCTAGTGAATAGTCCCACCCATGTGCGTGGACCCCGGAGCAATCAAAAATAATCTCTTAAGGTGTCGAAAAAAGCAGAACTGCACAGACACTTAAGAGAGAATTTAAAGACAGATAATGCAGCCTATATCCACAGGCTACACTGTACAGTACTTCAACTAGAAATTCCACCAAAAATCAACAAACAGCAAAGCCTGTCCAGATTTCCCTTGCTTTAACAGCAAAAACCCTCTGGAATGATAGAGAGAAAGACCTGGACAGACAAGCCCCATAGGCTGCCATTATGTGGCTCAAAACAGGATACTGTGCCTTTAAGAGAACCTTCCAGAACATCACAGTATCCCAGAATGCACTGCAGGTCTCTTTTACTTTTAGTTCTTTTTGAAGGCGTAACACGCCAGACCTGTAGCATTCCTTACATGAATATCTCTCTCCACCGGGGAGGAGGGCGGGCGCTTATGACTATAACAGAGATACCCCTACTACAGAACTGAAGTTACAGGACAGAAACTACTCCTTCTGTAGTAGGGGATCTCTGTGTATAGTCATAATCTAGTGAATAGAATGGCAAGCCCATCCCCACACCAAAGCGGCGGTGGAGAAAAGAGAAATAACACCACTACTGTGCGAACAGATTTCGCAGCGAAGCCTGCCCAACCTGAGCGTCTGCCCTGGCATCAGTGTCCAGGCAGTAATGCTTAGCAAAGGTATGGACCGACTTCCAAGTGGCCGCCTTGCAGATTTCTGCAATTGGAACATTACGGAGCAAAGCAGTCGTGGCAGCTTTGCCCCTGGTGGAATGAGCCTTAGGTTTACCCCCTAAGGTCTTACCAGCTTTTTGGTAACACAACTGTATACAGGACACAATCCACCTAGAAATGGACTGTTTAGAGGTAGCAAGACCTGTCCTGACTGATCCATAATTGATAAACAATTGGTCTGACCTACGAATATCCTTGGTTTTATCCAGATAAAATTTCAACACCCTCCTGACATCCAGGGAATGCAGGGACCTTTCCGTTGGAGAGGAAGGATTCTGAAAAAACGTAGGTAAAGTTATGGTCTGGTTAACATGAAAGTCAGATATAACTTTAGGAAGAAATTTAGGGTGAGCACGCATAACAACCTTAGCAGCATGATGTACAGTATAAGGTTCTTGGCAACACAACGCCTGATGTTCACTCACCCTGCGGGCCGATGTAATGGGCACGAGGAACGCCGCCTTCCAGGATAGGTGCTGCAACGAAGCCTTATGAATAGGTTCAAAAGGCTCCTTCATCAATCTGGACAGCACCACATTCAATTCCCATGAAGGCGAAGGAAGCCGGACAGGAGGGAACACTTTCTTCAAGCCTTCCAAAAAGTCTTTGATCACAGGGATCTGAAAGAAGGAAGTCTGTGAAGGGCATTTCCTGTAGGCAGTCAAAGCAGCCAGATGAACCTTAATGGAATGGACATTAAGGCCAGACTGCGCCAGATGTAGAAGATATGGAAGGATGACATCTTCCTTACATGTCGTCGGGTCATAGTTCTTAGACTTGCACCAGATACAAAACCTCTTCCACTTGTAAGCATAAGAAGTCCTAGTGGAAGGTCGCTTAGCCTCCTTCAGTATGTCCATGTAATCTTCTGGTAGATTCAGATGGCCATATTGCACTATCTCAGGAGCCATGCCGCCAAACTCAAAGACGAGAGGTTGGGGTGCAATATCTGCCCCCCGAACTTCGTGAGAAGGTCCGGCCTGCACGGCAGCCGTATGTGAGGAAGGAGCGACCGGTGAAGCAGGTCCGTGAACCACCACTGTCTGGGCCATTCCGGGGCAATCAGGATCATCCGCGCCCTGGACTGGGACAGTTTGATGAGCACCGCCGGAATCAGGGGAATGGGTGGAAAAGCGTACAGAAAGCTGTTCGACCAGTTGATCCATAGCGCATTCCCCAGCGTCCCTGGTTGGTAGTACCTGGAGGCGAAGTCTTGGCATTTGCTGTTTTCGGCGGTGGCGAACAGATCTACGTCTGGAGTCCCCCACCTTGCGAAGACTTCTCCTAGTACTTCGTCGTTTATGACCCATTCGTGGTTTTCCTGAATCAGTCTGCTCAGTACGTCTGCCTGAACATTCTGCACACCTGGTAGATGGGTGGCCGTTATCGTCAGTCCTCTAGCCAGAAGCCAGTGCCAGATCGCCTGCGCCTCCTGCGACAGAGTGCGCGATCTTGACCCCCCCTGCTTGTTGAGGTAATACATCGTGGTCGTATTGTCTGTCTGAACAAGCAAAGAGTTGGTCCGGAAGGACGGAGGAAAAGGCATTCAGTGCCAAGTGAACAGCTCTGAGTTCCAGGAAATTGATGTGGTACGTGGACTCCATCTGGGACCACGTCCCTTAAATCTGTAGGTCTCCGGAGTGCGCCCCCCCCAGCCGTGGAGAGACGCATCCGTCACAATAGTCTGCGTGGGAATGTCCTTGTGGAAGGGAACCCCTCTCAGGAGATTCTCCGCTGTACACCACCACTTCAGAGACTGAAGAGCATGCAGAGACAGTCGTATCTTGTCGTCCCAAGATCCTTTCCTCTGATCCCACTGATCCCCCAAGCACTCCTGCAATGGTCTCATGTGCAGCCGTGCGGAAGATACAAGAGGCCATCGACCCCAGTAGAGAAGACACCGTCCTCACTGTTGTAGATGGAGTGGTCATAAGAGCCTGAGCCTTCCGAAGGATTGATAATCGTCTCTCCTCCGAAGGAGACACGCTTGCTGACAGCGTATTGATGGAGGCTCCCAAGTACTGTATGCACTGGACCGGAGTCGGGACAGACTTGGACATGTTGATGTGCAACCCCAGCTTGTTCAAGAGAACGCACGTCTTCCGGAAGTGCGCTTGAGCTTCCGAGAAGGAGGAAGCCTTGATCAACCAATCGTCCAGGTACGGGTAGACAAACACCTTGTTCTTCCTTAGGTGTGCGGCTACCACTGCCATGCACTTCGAGAATGTCCTGGGCGCAGACTTCAATCCGAATGGCAGTACTGTGTACTGATAATGATTGGCGCCGACTTGGAATCGCAGGAACTTCCTGTGTTTGTGTGCAATCGGCACATGGAAGTATGCATCCTGTAGATCTATGGCACACAGCCAGTCTCCCTGTTGCAGCTGAGGATAAACCTGATGCAACAACGGCATGCAAAACTTCTCTCTGCAGAATGGGCCTGAACTCGTTCTTGTCCTTCTTGCGGACCAGAAAGAACCAGGAGTATAGACCTCTTCCTCTTTGAGACAGAGGTACGTCTTCTATCGCCCTTTTCCTCAACAGGATATCGGCCTCCGCCTGGAGCTCGCGCAGCTGAAACTGCGAGCTGACCAGAGGAATCGATGGAGGCCGGCCGGTGAACCGAAGACTGTATCCATTGCAAACAATATTCAGCACCCACTTGTCCTGAGTAATTTTTCTCCACTCTGCCAGAAAAAATTGGACGCTTCCCCCCCACCGGAGCGGGTAACGGATGTAGGGGAAGTAACAGCTCAGGGTCGAGACCCGGCCGCGCCCTTGTTCACTGTAGAGGACTGCTGACCACCTCTACCCTTCTGGCGTTTCTGGAAGGGCCTCCGGAACTGCTGCTGTTGTTGCTGCTGCTGTCCCGAAGCCTGTCCTCGCCCTCGGCCCTGCGCCCCGAACCGTCTCTGGAACGGGCGGTAGGCTTTCTTTTCTTTGGGCTTCTCCAAGCCCACAGCCGTCAGAGTCTCTGCCTCCGCCTTCATGCGGGCCATCTCATCATCCGCATGTTTTCCGAACAGTGTCTCCCCCAAGAAGGGCAGATTAGCCACTCGCTGCTGGGCCTCCGGCTTGAGTGATGTGAGCCTGAGCCAAGCATGGCGTCACTGGTTGATCCCATGACAGTAACCATGGGCCGCCAACAGGGAACCATCCGCAGCCGCGCTGATAACCTGGTTCGAAACCAGCATCCCTTCCTTCAGGATTTCTAGGAAATCCTCCCTCTTGTCTCGTGGCAGGAGTTCCGTGAACTGCTGGCTAGATTCCCACAGGGAACGATCATACCGTCCCAGCAGAGCCGTATCGCTAGCGGTCTTCATGGCCGTAGCCGCCGTCCCACAAGCCTTCCTGCCATTAGAGTCGATCCATCGGCTCTCCTTATCCGGAGGCACGGTAGAAGACGGAGAGGTAGAATGTTGTTTTCTGGCTGCCGTCACTATAACGGAGTCCGGGACCGGGTCAGACCTTAGAAAAGCCGGGTCGGAATCCGGAGCCCTATACTTCTTCAGCAGACGGGATGGAGCAGCTCTCGTCACTGCAGGCGTAAGGAACAGCTCCTCCGCTGGCTCTACCAAGCCTGGCACGAGCGGTAGCAGAGGGCAAGACAAATGTTTCTTGTGAAGTGTCTCAAAGATCACGGACGTCGTAGGTGTGGGAGCCGTCACCGTGATTCCTAATTTCGCTGCACCCCTCAGGAGAACATCCTGGAACGTGCTGATGTCATCCACGGGAGACACCCTAGTCCCCGGGGAGTCTGACAAGGTCGGGGAGTAGGACCTTGTCCTGGAAGAGCCCGTGCGGGACCGTGATCCGCGCCTCCTGTGGCGCCGTCTTGACCTCGTCGAGGATCTGTGACGACTGCGCGACCTCCCTCTCCGTCCGGAGCAGGATCGTGACTTCCGTGGCTTTGGTCACCCTGCCGGTTCCACCGGGACAGGAGACTGTGGCTTGGGTGGTCCCCTCGGCTGAGGGGTCCCCTTCGGAGGAGTCGGGTACCTGGGCAGGGAAACCGACCTCGGAGGAAGCGGGGGAGGCTTGTCAACCGGCAGCTGAGGTTGAGGCTGAGGCTGGGGCTGAGGCGCGAACTGCGCTTCCTCGACGGCGAACGCCTGTCCCTCGACGGCGAACGCTTCCGCCTTGACGGCGACCTCCATCGCCTCGACGTCGATCGCCTTCGCCTCGACGGCTTCCTGTGCCTCGACGGCGATCTCTTCCTCGACGGCGATCTCTTGTGCCTCGACGGCGATCACCCCCTCGACGCCGAGGATCCCCTCGACGACGACCTTCTCCTTTTCGCCGAAGGCGAACGGCGGTGTCGCCACGACGGCGAGCGCCGACGCCGGGCCACCCGTCGACGTCCAGTCCTCGACGACGAAACCGTCACCGGTGATCTCGACGGTGGTCTGTTCAGATCCCTCGACGTCGACGCCGCTTTGACCCAGAGCCCTGGGGAGACGGGGAACAGACTGTAGTCATCCCTCTCGACGCCGTAGTCGGTGCAATCGACGCCGACGGAGAATGGGGACGCTTGCTGGACTTCCTGCCTCTGGGGAGCCCCCCAGAGGCCTCAGCACTGGCAGATGGAACCTGCCCAGACCCACCTCGTGCTTGCAGTCTTCTCTCCTCCATGCCTTGGAGCCTGATCTTCTTTCTGTATCTCAGGGTCCTGGTGGTAAATCCCTGGCAAATCTCACACTCATCAGGGTTATGAGAGGAGGGAAGGCAGAGGATACACACTTCATGTGGGTCAGTCTTGGCCTTCTTCCTGGAGCACTCCGGGCATTTGTCAAATAATGCTGGCATATTCGACAAAAAGACTGCCCCAAAAGCACACCAAAGAAGAAATAACCAAAGTACTTTGAACAAAGCACCAAAAAACACTTGAAAAAGTGAGAAATCACAAAAACAAATCCCAAAAGTGATAGCTCAAAGCTCCAGGGTCCTGCTAGCAGGAGCCGGAAAAAAGAACTGAAAGTAAAAGGGACCTGCAGTGCATTCTGGGATACTGTGAAGTTCTGGAAGGTTCTCTTAAAGGCACAGTATCCTGTTTTGAGCCACATAATGGCAGCCTATGGGGCTTGTCTGTCCAGGTCTTTCTCTCTATCATTCCAGAGGGTTTTTGCTGTTAAAGCAAGGGAAATCTGGACAGGCTTTGCTGTTTGTGGATTTTTGGTGGAATTTCTAGTTGAAGTACTGGACAGTGTAGCCTGTGGATATAGGCTGCATTATCTGTCTTTAAATTCTCTCTTAAGTGTCTGTGCAGTTCTGCATTTTTTGACACCTTAAGAGATTGTTTTTGATTGCTCCGGGGTCCACGCACATGGGCGGGACTATTCACTAGATTATGACTATACACAGAGATCAAACGTGCACGGAATCAACCACGGGAAGCACTTCTGGAACCGACTTCGAAAATAACAACAACAGAAGTCCCCCTCACGTGTGTCACCACGTACGGTGCACTATCCAACCAGTTGAAAAAATCAATAAACAAGAACTGGAAAATCGTCACCAGCATCAAGAAGGACTGGCAAAAACCACTGTTTTCCTTTAAGAAAGGGCACAGTCTCAAGGATGCTCTGGTCCACACCAGACCTAAAATACTACCTGCAACCCCGATGAGGAGTATAACTGACACTTGGAACCTTCCTAAAGTGACGGGCCACTTCCCTTGTTCAAACTGCTCTGTCTGTCACCTAACTACCCCGACAAAATCCTTGACTCTGGAACCCGGTAAAACCTGGTGGCAGAAAGCCCACACTAACTGTAACTCTGTCAATGTCGTGTACCTCGTCACCTGCCCATGCTCACTCCGTTACGTGGGTATGACAACCCGTAAAATAAGGCTACGGATATGTGAGCACAGAAGTAATATCAGGTGCAAAAAAGCCACGACAAGAATGAGTGACCATTTCCTCCAGACCAATCACACCACCAACGACCTGAAATGGACTGTGATTGAACAAATCGTTGGGGGCCCCAATATATCTGAGAGACTGTTTGAAAAGGAACAGCGTTGGGTGTATCGCCTTGGCACCCATACTAATGGCCTTAATGATGACATTCCTTGGGGTTCTGTTCTCAAATAAATGACTGAAATGAATATCTGTTATCCCAAGATCTGTATCTGTTCCCACCAACTCCCTTTGTCTGCTACGGTGTTACTTTAACTTTCTTAACTTTCCTAGATCAGTTTTTACCACTCCACTGGTCTTGATAACACCCATCCTGAACTCATGAGCCAGTTATACTTTTCACTGACTCTGATTATACCCCTCACGCGCACACCAAATTGCGCTCTTGTGTTTCCATCCGTGTTCAAGTCTCACCTCGTCTGCGCATGCGCATTACGAGTAGTGTCACTATCCCGAATTCCGAAGGAAATCATGTCTGCGCATGCGCCTCAATCCGCGCGTAATTCCCGGAAGTGAGTAGCCTGCCCGGACCAGGCTAGCAGTCTAGCCCTGGAGTACATCCTCAACGCATGCGTGGTAGGAAGGCTGAAACTCCCGGAAGTGGTGTCGCGCCTTTTTCCTCACCGGCAACGCATATAACCGCCTTCACCCTTCCCAACCGGATCGACGAGACCCGGTCCTGAGGGCGTGTAGGCTTATCTGCAGGAGACGGACGCCGTGGGCGTGAGTACGAGTCCGGCTGAGAAACCATTCAGAGCTAAGTAGTGTTAACTGCTGCTTGACCAGGCTTTGGTGTCCCTTTTTCTTCCCTCTGTTTTGCTTTGCAGGATGTGCCAAATGCGCCGTCCCCTCCCTCCCGCGGTCTATGGGGTGGATTTTCATCCCTGGTGAAGTGAGACCCTCCCTCTTTCTCGCCACTTCTTGACTGCTTCATTGCTGACTGGCCACTGGCCATTTGGCCCATTGATCGATGAGTGACAGAATGTTGCGTGTTTATTTTCACTGCCATTTCGCCCTCATTTCACGTATCAATACCCTCCCCTGTGCACTTACACAGTTAGATTTTGCAAAATTGGCAATCTACTTTGACAGTGCCACCATATTAACAATATGACTTATCGTGTAGCCTCAGCCAACGGCAGAGCCACGCACCTCTGCTATTCTGCATGAGTGGTGCACCCTGGCACTATGAGCACTAGAAATAGACTGAATCTGGCTAAATCAATTGACAAAATATTCTAATTATGTTTCTTTTGTCTTGTGTTGTCTGTGTTTTCTTACCTTCACAGGTGCCTTTTTATTTTTAGTCTCTAAATTTTAGAGGCTGGAGGTGTGTGCGTCCTACCTTCGGGTGGTGAAGCCCGCCTCTGTGTTTTTGTGCACTTCACAGATCTTTTAACTTTCAAGCCCTCTGGTAGGGTGGGCCTTAGAGTGCCCATACCGCCGAGGTTTAACACCATAGGTCCTGACGAATGCCAGGTTAATGATACCACACCGGCTGAAACATGTCCATGTCGACCATTCACATATTCACTTAATGCTAGAGGGAGTAAGACCATCCAATTAGTTGGCTCTACTCACCTACACATTTTTTAACCTTGCCCTTGATGGTCTTTGATTAAAATTAAATTTTTGACACATACAAGGCAATTTTAATCTCACCACTTGACACTATTCACGTAATTTTCCACATAGCCCTCCCATCACGAAAACCAGCTCCGCAGTAACTCTGGCGTCGAAGCACACCGGGGTGACATTCGGTCACACCCGGTGGGGCCCGATGATGAAGCAAGTCACCGACCAGGTCGGTGAGTGAGGGCTTTCCTAACAAACCTATTGGGCTTTGTTGTTTCCTTGTGCTCTGTGCCCTTTTTCCACCTGAACCAGAACAGGAACACTCTTTTGTTGTTGTTACATATTATAATTTGGGGACTAAGAGTGTTCACGACTCTCCCTCTCTCTCTTATTGTTTGTAAATATTTAAGCAGCGCACAGCTGTGAGAGATTATTTCTCTTTTCTTCCTTTTTTCCCTCTCCTGAAACCAAGGGACCCTCAATTGGTTTACCGCCAACTCTGATTGAGTACCACCCACCAAGCAGATCCCATAATGTCGAATCTGGGTCTAACCTTCTCGGAAGCAGAAATAGATGCGATAATGGCAGATGCCAATCTCTTTGCAGACCCGGCAATTTCACAAGCCATAGCACACACCTCAGACTGGGAGAAATTAACGGAACAGAAACGTGATCGTATACGCACCATCTTACATGGGACGATAATGAAGCAATACCTGACTTCCAACTCAGCACCAAAAGGCCTTTTGGTGACCAATGCCCCCCGCATCTTTCTAGATGATGCACAATTTAGGAAAGATTGGGCCATGATCGCGTGGCATTGCACGCGTGATTGGCTCGTCCTGATTATTAAGACTGCCCTGCGTCTCTCTGACATCCTATTGATAGAAATACAGGAGACGGAATCACAATTTAAAACAACTGTGACCGGCTACAAAAAGAAACTAGATGAGATCAATCGTGAAATGAATGAATATAAAGAAAACCTATTGCAGTCTAAACTAACCAAATTTCAGAAAGACCTTAAGAAATTTGAATTCAACAAAACTTACCCTTACGCTGACCCTGATTATACAGCACCTACAAAGGGCTTGAATGAATCAGATGCAACAGATGATAATTCCTCCAATAGTAGTGGGTCAAGCACAGGCTCATACAAACGAGGAGGGAGACGAGGCAATAGAGGCCACAGAGGCAATCAAAGATTCCAGAACCACAACCAAGCACCAAGTTGGGCAATGGCACCACATGCCGGATACGGGCCGCCACCATTCCCCTTTCCACACCCACAATTCCCTATGATGGGTTGGAACCCAGGATGGCATCACCCTCCTCCTCCTCCCCCCCAAAACCAATACCAGCAGCCTTTTTTAGAACGGGGCCGCAGAGGCAGAGGGAGGAACAAGAGAACCCCCAACCAAGTCTCCTGG
Organism: Lissotriton helveticus; assembly: GCF_964261635.1. Lineage (NCBI taxonomy): Eukaryota > Metazoa > Chordata > Amphibia > Caudata > Salamandridae > Lissotriton > Lissotriton helveticus. The sequence goes on along the minus strand of NC_136059.1, from coordinate 607,212,168 downwards.
CAAACAGACGAAGCTGTCGGGAACCGCACGAGGAGCCAGACACCACAACCAGGGGCCAGCAACCAACAAGTCTAATCACCAACTTGTCGGATTTGGAACTCACACCCACGGAACAACGAGTATTAGAGAAAGGACTGGGGTTTGTGCCTACGGCTCGTCCTGATAAATTTAAATTACATTGTGAACTCACGGATTTTTTCCGCAAACTAAAACTGAAGGCCTTTTTTGAAGGTAAAGAGGATCCTGATGCAGAAATGCGTAAGGGAGATACTGGCCTGAGACCAAAATCGACGTTTGTACCCCCTCCGCACACTGTACCAGCTGCTATTACAGCTTTCGAACAAGCAGTGTTCTTGGATTTGGAAGCATGCCCTGAACCGCACCACTTTGGCAACTTCAGCGCCGAGGAGTACCGGGCACTTGATAAACTAAAAAACAACAACGCTATTACCATCAAACCAGCCGATAAAGGTGGCGGCATCGTAATCCAAAATATTAGGGATTATGAGAGGGTATGTGAAGAATTACTGAGTGACACCAACAATTACCTACCACTTACCACAGATCCCTCCCCTGAACTCCAGAATCGTATCACCGATCTGGTCCAGGAGGCCGAATCCAGGGGTCATATATCTAAAAATGAAGCAGACTTTCTTTCGAGGAGTAATAAAATTATTCCATACTTCTACACACTCCCGAAGACTCATAAAAATAAATTGCCCCCACCTGGACGCCCAATTGTGTCGGGAATCGGGTCCATTTTAGAACCCCTGTCAACCTTTTGTGACCAGTTCTTGAAACCAATTGTGCAAAACACACCGACATACCTCAAGGACACGAAAAGCCTGCTACACCAACTGCAATCAATCTCTTTTGAGCCAGATACCATCATCTTGGCCACCTTAGACATTGAGAGCCTTTATACCAGTATCCCGCAAGATGAGACTATAACGGTACTAAAGGCCGCCCTGCACTCTACCACTTGGGAATATAACACCCCCAGAGACTTCATAACTGAATGCGCCACCATCGCACTGAAAGAAAATTTCTTCGCATACCAAGGGCGTCTCTTCCTACAATGCTCGGGGACCTCGATGGGCAGTACATTTGCCCCCAGCATAGCGGGGTTGTATGTCGCAGACTTCGAGGCTAAAAACATACTGTCTATTAACAACCCGTTCAGCAGAAATATCACATACTGGAAAAGGTATATTGATGACGTGCTGCTCATCTGGAAGGGCAGCATGGAAAGGCTAACGGAGTTCCTGAACTGGCTTAATACTCTTAACAGATACCTGAAATTCACCCACACCGTGAGCACTACGGAGGTGGTGTTTCTTGATGTGGTTATCACTAAGAGTGGAACAACCTTAACTACTAAGACTCATTACAAAGATACAGCTAAGAATAACCTGTTGCAGTTCTCTAGCTTTCATCCTCGCCCGTTAAGGGAGAATCTCCCGTATGGTCAATATTTACGGATTCGCCGGAACTGCAGCAACTTAGTTGATTTCAAAACCCAATCAACTGATCTAACAGCTAAACTGGCACAAAGAGGCTACCCCAACCACCTACTAAACAAAGGCTTCAAACGTGCACGGAATCAACCACGGGAAGCACTTCTGGAACCGACTTCGAAAATAACAACAACAGAAGTCCCCCTCACGTGTGTCACCACGTACGGTGCACTATCCAACCAGTTGAAAAAATCAATAAACAAGAACTGGAAAATCGTCACCAGCATCAAGAAGGACTGGCAAAAACCACTGTTTTCCTTTAAGAAAGGGCACAGTCTCAAGGATGCTCTGGTCCACACCAGACCTAAAATACTACCTGCAACCCCGATGAGGAGTATAACTGACACTTGGAACCTTCCTAAAGTGACGGGCCACTTCCCTTGTTCAAACTGCTCTGTCTGTCACCTAACTACCCCGACAAAATCCTTGACTCTGGAACCCGGTAAAACCTGGTGGCAGAAAGCCCACACTAACTGTAACTCTGTCAATGTCGTGTACCTCGTCACCTGCCCATGCTCACTCCGTTACGTGGGTATGACAACCCGTAAAATAAGGCTACGGATATGTGAGCACAGAAGTAATATCAGGTGCAAAAAAGCCACGACAAGAATGAGTGACCATTTCCTCCAGACCAATCACACCACCAACGACCTGAAATGGACTGTGATTGAACAAATCGTTGGGGGCCCCAATATATCTGAGAGACTGTTTGAAAAGGAACAGCGTTGGGTGTATCGCCTTGGCACCCATACTAATGGCCTTAATGATGACATTCCTTGGGGTTCTGTTCTCAAATAAATGACTGAAATGAATATCTGTTATCCCAAGATCTGTATCTGTTCCCACCAACTCCCTTTGTCTGCTACGGTGTTACTTTAACTTTCTTAACTTTCCTAGATCAGTTTTTACCACTCCACTGGTCTTGATAACACCCATCCTGAACTCATGAGCCAGTTATACTTTTCACTGACTCTGATTATACCCCTCACGCGCACACCAAATTGCGCTCTTGTGTTTCCATCCGTGTTCAAGTCTCACCTCGTCTGCGCATGCGCATTACGAGTAGTGTCACTATCCCGAATTCCGAAGGAAATCATGTCTGCGCATGCGCCTCAATCCGCGCGTAATTCCCGGAAGTGAGTAGCCTGCCCGGACCAGGCTAGCAGTCTAGCCCTGGAGTACATCCTCAACGCATGCGTGGTAGGAAGGCTGAAACTCCCGGAAGTGGTGTCGCGCCTTTTTCCTCACCGGCAACGCATATAACCGCCTTCACCCTTCCCAACCGGATCGACGAGACCCGGTCCTGAGGGCGTGTAGGCTTATCTGCAGGAGACGGACGCCGTGGGCGTGAGTACGAGTCCGGCTGAGAAACCATTCAGAGCTAAGTAGTGTTAACTGCTGCTTGACCAGGCTTTGGTGTCCCTTTTTCTTCCCTCTGTTTTGCTTTGCAGGATGTGCCAAATGCGCCGTCCCCTCCCTCCCGCGGTCTATGGGGTGGATTTTCATCCCTGGTGAAGTGAGACCCTCCCTCTTTCTCGCCACTTCTTGACTGCTTCATTGCTGACTGGCCACTGGCCATTTGGCCCATTGATCGATGAGTGACAGAATGTTGCGTGTTTATTTTCACTGCCATTTCGCCCTCATTTCACGTATCAATACCCTCCCCTGTGCACTTACACAGTTAGATTTTGCAAAATTGGCAATCTACTTTGACAGTGCCACCATATTAACAATATGACTTATCGTGTAGCCTCAGCCAACGGCAGAGCCACGCACCTCTGCTATTCTGCATGAGTGGTGCACCCTGGCACTATGAGCACTAGAAATAGACTGAATCTGGCTAAATCAATTGACAAAATATTCTAATTATGTTTCTTTTGTCTTGTGTTGTCTGTGTTTTCTTACCTTCACAGGTGCCTTTTTATTTTTAGTCTCTAAATTTTAGAGGCTGGAGGTGTGTGCGTCCTACCTTCGGGTGGTGAAGCCCGCCTCTGTGTTTTTGTGCACTTCACAGATCTTTTAACTTTCAAGCCCTCTGGTAGGGTGGGCCTTAGAGTGCCCATACCGCCGAGGTTTAACACCATAGGTCCTGACGAATGCCAGGTTAATGATACCACACCGGCTGAAACATGTCCATGTCGACCATTCACATATTCACTTAATGCTAGAGGGAGTAAGACCATCCAATTAGTTGGCTCTACTCACCTACACATTTTTTAACCTTGCCCTTGATGGTCTTTGATTAAAATTAAATTTTTGACACATACAAGGCAATTTTAATCTCACCACTTGACACTATTCACGTAATTTTCCACATAGCCCTCCCATCACGAAAACCAGCTCCGCAGTAACTCTGGCGTCGAAGCACACCGGGGTGACATTCGGTCACACCCGGTGGGGCCCGATGATGAAGCAAGTCACCGACCAGGTCGGTGAGTGAGGGCTTTCCTAACAAACCTATTGGGCTTTGTTGTTTCCTTGTGCTCTGTGCCCTTTTTCCACCTGAACCAGAACAGGAACACTCTTTTGTTGTTGTTACATATTATAATTTGGGGACTAAGAGTGTTCACGACTCTCCCTCTCTCTCTTATTGTTTGTATATACACAGAGATCCCCTACTACAGAATAGGGGATTCCCTGATCAGTGTGTGTCAGTGGTAATTCCTGTTGTGAGAGGAGCAGTGTGGTCAAGTCTGGTATGTCTGAAATTGTGTGAATAAATGCTTCGCAATGGTGTGCCCAGATTTATTGTCGTTATCTTAGAAATGCTTCTTTTAGAAGTTGGCATTTCTGTGTGCTATGTGTCTGCCTGCATGATGTGAATTGCATGAGCTGGGAGGTGTGTGTGGCTCCAAGAGGGGTAGGATGAGTCTGCACTAGGCTGAATGGGACACCTGGGCTGAGAGTTGTGGGAGGGGTAATCCCCTGACTCTGAATAGGATGGTGCCTGCCCTGTACAATGCTGGCTCTGCCCCCTGGGGTGTGTCTGATCACCTAGCCCCCACCTGACAAAAGGGCAGAGGAGCTTGCAAAACAAAGTGCTCCAAATCCCCGCTGAACAAGTTGCATCTGGTTCCCCCATGCCATGCACATTACACAAAGGAAAAGTTGATATAAATATAGGGGCTGTGAACCCATGAAGAGGTTCAGTTATTGTTCCTGAATCCTGCCGAGACGTGCTGCTGCTGGGGCCCAGGGGGGGCTGCCATGAGGGCTTGCCTCCCTGGGCCCTGCATTGCCCCCTTGATCCCTAAGGACTTTTGGGACCCTTTTGCTTGTACGGATAGTCCAGGACCTTCAGGACCTTTTTGCTGTATTCCAGGCCCTGTGAGCGCTTTATTCTAATTTTCCCCAAAGGAGAGGGAGAGCGTGGCCTTCGCAGTGCGGGGCTGCAGTTCGAGGGAATCCCGATGTGGGGATTCCCCCACATTTTGGTGCCTTTTTTGGCGGGTGCCCACCCCGCTCATTTTTGTTATTTAAATGGTGGGTGCCCACCCCACATGGCTGCTTTGAGTTTATTTTCCTAGCGGGAGCGCACCCACTTTATATTTTTAAATCAAGAGGGAGCCTAGTCCTCATTGTCGCATCTTGTAAAGAATCACCGCAGCGGCCCGAAACTGGACGTCAGGCAACATGGTGCCTGAAATGGGGTGGGACTTCTGCTTCCTCAAGGGAAGCCCGCGCCCACGGGACGGCCAGAAGGAGGCCGTATCGATGCAGAGTCCCCGGTCACAGGAGGGGGCCGGGTAAAGTAGAAAGAGAATCCAGGAGGGACCCACCCCGCGCTGGACATTGCCAGGGATGAGGAGTGTTCCCCCCCCCCCCGCCGAGAGCCCGGTGAGTAGGGGATGGCTGGGGATGGGGAGTAGAATCGAGGCACAGGCAGTGCCTATCCCTCGAGCGGACCCGCAGGAGAGCGGGTCGCTCCAAGGTCACCTGTGCCCCCCCCCCCTTCAGCGCTAGTGTCTGGGCGTTCCTGTAGTAGAGCAGCCGCCCCACCGATGGGAGCATTTCTTGGCACAGTTGTGGTGCCGGTCCAGGCCCCGTGCCTATTTCCTGAGTGGCCCCATCTGGCAGCGGGCCACTCCAACGAGGGGGCAACTTCATTGAAAGAGGGCCGAGAGGGGCCCATGATCTCCTGGTGTTGGCCATCGTTCTTTACAGTTGCCCCGCTTGACAGAGGGCAACTGCAACGTGGGGCATGTTTGTTTCCAGAGCCTCAGTGAGGCCCAGAGGGCACAGTTGTGCCAGGTGCCTATTTTTCTATTCACAGCTGCCCAGCACTTAGTGCCAGCTGCTACATTTAGGCCCACAGCTCCTGGGGGGCCTTTTTGTGAGAGGTAGGAGTGAGATGCACTCCTTTGCCCCAGTACTTTTACAGCTACACGGCAATTAGCGTCAGCTGGCACGTTTAGGTACGCGCAATTGCTCACTCGTGAAATAGGCTGCAGTGGCAGCCGCCCTGACTTTTGGACATAGGGCATTTGAGCCCCTTTGAAAAGGCCAGCTGGCCAGGGGGACTGATATGTTTGTAGGGCTTGTGGTGCTAGGAAATGTAATTCATATAGTATGATTTACGCACCCTGCTTGATGCCTATAACTGTAGTTTATGTTGGAGGTTATGCTTTATGGTTGGGAGGTTATCCTCCACTGTGATTTATGCCCCTAATGTGAGTCATGCTTAGGAGGATATAGTCTAATGCCGTCAGACTCATGAAAAAATTGCATAATGTATTTATGCTGGTGAGGTTGGCGCAGAATGTAATTCACGCCTAAATGTGATACTGTGCATAATATGATTTGTGTTACAGGATGATGCTGAGTATAGTGTTTGCCAGTAATACTGGTTGTGTTTTATGTTTAATATATGTTCTACATTTACTATCTTTACTAAGTGATGGTTCTGACAGTGGTCCAAACGGCCCTGTCATGTGTATATATTCCCCTGTAAATATTGCCCGGTGCCAGTTGGCACAGTGTATGTTGTGTGATTACTATTCTAATGTGTTTTATCATAATACAAAGGCTATCTTTGATATAACCTTGTGTGGAGTTCCTTTTGTGGTGTGCCTAGTATGTTGTTGCTGTGTGTGTTGCGCAAATGCTTTACACATTGCCTCCAGGATAAGCCTGACTGTTCATGCCAAGCTACCAAGGGGGTGAGCAGGGGTTATCATTGGCGTGTAATGTCCTTGCCATGACTAGAGTGGTGGTTTCTGCCTGGCTTAGGCACAAGCCGTAGCCAACCAGAAATCCCATTTCTAACAGAAACCGAGACAAAGGCCTTGATGGAAAGGTCGAAGGGGCAAACTGGGGAAACCCAGTACCTCACAAACCAAAAAGGAAAGGGCTGGAGCTCTGCAAGCAGTGGTGGTACTCATGAAGGGGGCCAGGAAAGGCGAGGAGACTGGCTCTCATTCAGTGAACGGGACGGAGGGATCGGACTCGGACTTCTCATGGGCTGACAGTGCCTCAGTGCTTCAATGCCATTGGTGACACTGGGTACGACAGATAAAATCATCTGATGGCCAACCTGGGAGTCCCAGAGATGGAATGCATGGTGTGAGACACCTGGGAACTGTTCGGTGCGGGGGGAACAGCCTGGTGAGCGCTTTGGTGTAAACGCGCTGTGGGCGGGCTGAAGACCTTTGGCCTTGGGACTGCAGCCAGCACCCCCTCGGAGGGCTGAACCTGAGATTGATTTGGTCCCCTGTTGGTTTTGATGGTTTACCTGAGGTTTGGGCAGGTTTGGGCAGCTGGCTGTTGCCAGACTGCTCCTGGGATGGGAAGTTCATGTTTGGGGATATTTTCTGTGTGTTTCAGTTCATTTACATTGCGAGGGCTGGAATCCTTCTGAGTGGGGTTTATAATTATGTGTCAGATGTTATGCTGGATCGCTCAACACCCCCAATGCCTGGGGCCCAGGCTCACCGCTGTTGCTGCTGGGTTCCATGAATGGATGCAACACAGGGGACTGGAGGATGTTTGGAGGTTACAGCATGTAGATGGAAGGGATTACTCATTTGACTCATCCACCTACCAGTTGCATGCTTGGCTGGATGCCTTACTAAGTTCTGGACTGAACCTCAGCATCGCCCACACTGAGTATCTGAGTAGCACAATATCAGACCATAGCCCCCTCCTACTTGATGATAGACTGGTGGGAGACTGTCCCCTGATACCGCTATTGCTGCTTAACCCAAGGGCCCTTGAGGACACGTGCTTCAGGGAAACTCTTGGCACTGCTGTTGAAAATTACCTCTTAGACAATGTACGTACAGTTTCTATGGCACTGATGGGGAGGTAGGCATCTAAAATAGTGGTGCGCGGACACTGTTTGGGGAATTCAGTAGGTGTACTGCACGAGTTACACTTGGATTTGGAGGCTCTTGAGACCCGCCTCCACAGACTGGGAAATGTGCAGGGTACGGCGGCTGCAGACTCAGTAGGTCAGCAGGAAACGCAACGACAACTTGAGGAAGCGCTTGAAATATTGCATTGCCATGATTATAGAAGTTATCTCACGAGGGTGGAGGATGAAGAAAGGTGGCCTGGTCGGATGCTGGCATGGTTGGTGCAGCCAGAGTCTTGTGGATCTCCAATTACGCAGTTGTGGGCAGAGTCTGGGAAGATCGTGTATAACTCGGTGGGAATTAATGCCTTGTTTCGGGATTACTTTGGAGGGTTATGTAGTGCACCCCTACCCATCTTCCTGAGGGTCCGGAGGGATTTCCTTGAGATTTCTTTGATACTTTGCAACTCCTGGTGCTGAACACACAGGTGCGGGAGGTGCTGAGGGGGTCCAGTGACAGAGCAGGAAGTTTGCGTGGCTATTACAAGTATGGCTGCTGGGAAGTCCCTGGGCCATGAGGGTCCCCTCTGCAGAGTTTTTTTCTGCCTATGCTGCGGCTCTAGTGCCTCGGCTCCCCGAGTCTATTCAGGAGGCAGTGGTGATCCCCCTCCCCAAGACTAAAACCCCAGGGCTTGTTCAGCTGACTTTATTCCACTTTCCATGCTCATTATGGATTTTAAAACAGAACGCGCTTATCCTGTCTCGGTGTACGTTACATAATTTGCATAGACTGTAAACATTGTTGTTCCACCCTGAGATTCAGGCCCTCCCGCAGGCAGTGGACTTTGAAAAGGCTTTTGATATGGTCCACTGGGATTTTCTGTTTGAGACCATGGAGCGGATGGGCCTTGGGGGTGCGTGGGTGCGGTGAATTAGGCTGCTCTATGGAAACCTTACAGCACGTGTTAAGACGACGGGTTGGTTTCCCCACAGTACAAGATCTTTCGTGGCAGCAGGCAGGGTTGCCCATTATTGCCACTCTTATTTGGCCTGGCATTTAATGTACTTTTTGTTAACCTCCCGACCGATATTTCCCCTAACTGGTTTAGTCAAATGCACTCCTTATTACGGGACCTTATATGGGATGGGGGATGGTAGAGGGTGTTTTTGGATACCCCACTGTCTGAGGGTAGCTTGGGAGTATAAAACTTTGAATTGTATTACTTGGCTTCCCAGTTACAGTGGGTTGCACAATGGCTGGTAGGGTCTGCAGCTTGCAGAGACTGGGTGGACAGACTCCGTAATGCACTACACCACCCTGATAGCTAAGCTACTCAACCCGGCAATTGAGTTGCTGTATCGGTCTATGTTACTGTCCACAGCTATACATTGTTGGAAGAGATGCAGGACAAAAACTGTGGGGACTCCTCTTTATCGGACTGCCCCATAGGAAACCCCTAATAGTATTCACAGCAGAACACTTGGTGACCTGGATGACGGTGGGGCTAGAAACAGTGGGGGACTGCTACCACTTGAACACCCTTGCTCCTTTTATGACCCTGGTCGAAGATTCGGGCCTTCCACTGGACAGTTTCTCCAATACGAAGCCCTGGCTCAGACTGTTAAACAGATGAAATAAACAAGGACCCCCTGGGTAGTAATAATATACAGATTCCTAGGGCAGGTAACAAACATGTGAGTAGAAAAATCCTAGGCCATCCACTAGATAAGTGAACAATTTAAACAAAACCCAGTAGTGAAAGGGACAATCGAGTGAAATTTATATAAAAAACATGTTTTTAATAGACATAATAAAAATCATATAGAAACTAACCAAAAGTTAATCTATATGATGACAATAAACATTAATCATAAAAACATACATCAACATATATAGGTATTAAAAAAACCATATAGATGTGACATATAATTATACAAGGTTCAGTAAAAAATACATTCAGGGTTACAATAGATGTTAAAGGTGCTGGAGAATATAAAAACTCGACGCGCGTTTCGGCAGAAAACGCCTTCCTCAGGAGTCACAGATGATACTTTATAAATCTGTTCACAAAAACAAAACAGGTATCAAATATCCGGGTAACTACATTATAAACAAGCAAAATTATACAAAGAAATATAGCAGTGTATTATTCATATTATAGACTGTTAAAGCCCTACGGGAAAGGGGTAGTGAGGAACCCGCAACTCACCCGGTACTGCATTCCCTGTTGGCACTAGGTACTGCACAACACCAGGTGAATGGTTTTATTGCTTATTAACTGAGACAACTCGTGGGCCCCTTTTAAGACTGTGTGGGAGATGGGAGGCGTTCTTTGGGAGGGGCCTCACAGATTCATAATGGAACAGGGCCCTGGCGTATCCTAAATCGGTCTTGCAAAATACAAGGCTGAAATGTATGCAGTTTAATTATCGGCATATGACCTACATGACCCGCATAGGCTTCAGGTTGTATATGGTGGTGAAGGTCTGGGTTATCCGAGGTGCAAGCTTGAGGATGCAAATTTTGTACAAATGACTTGGGCGTGCCCTGGACTATGCCGGTTCTGGGAAGAGGTATTGATGGTGGTGGGCACGACACCGGGCTGCACTCTTGCTTTCACAGTGGATGTGTGTCTACTAGGGCTATTATCCCGCCCGACTGCCAGGAAAGTCGGAAATACATTTATCGGCCTCGTCTTAGTCTTAGCCAGATGTGAATAGCTATTGCCTGGAGATCTATGAGTGGGCCTACGGTTGGGGTCTGCAGGCGTGATGTTTCTCATTGGGCCGGAGCAAAGAGCAGAGCATTGACTAGGGAGGAATCGAGAGGACTGTGAAGGCGCGCCATCGCAGAGTAATGGAGGGAAAAAGAAGGAGATCAGCCACGAGGGTAAAATAGGCCCATGGTTGGGGATCCTGGACTAAAGGGCGGCTTGGCCCAGGGGGGAGGGGGGATTTCTGATGGGGGAGGGGGGATTTCTGATGGATGAGGGGGGCTATCGAAACTCCAGTAGGCCCTCCTCGTGGCTGGCTGTGCTTGGGTTGTAATGGTTTACTGGCAGTGGAGTGTACGCAATTGACCCCTGCGGCCCCCTCTATCCAGATGGATGGTGCCCTCGCGCCCTCGTATCCGTCCCTGCAACCCATGACGCTCTCTATACCACCCTGCGCATATTGGTTATTAGTTGAATTAATTACGTTAGATTATGGGAGGCATCCTTGCAGCAGTTCCTTTTTCACATAGAATAGACTATCCTAATTCTATAAATGTGTTATGAATCAATGTATCATTATGCCACTTGATCACTGAAGAACTGTTGGCTGTTATTGGTCTACATGTTGTAGATTGAAAATGCTAATAAAAATGCTTATTTTTAAAAAGACACTCAGGTTTGCACAGTAATTAAAGGGAATCCTCCAATAAAGTTAAATATTAGTAATCAATTATTTGCTTATAAACGTCATAAAATGATATTTTCATGCGTTTATTCTGAAGTATTTTGATATCTGAGATCGTGAAAAACTGAATGCATTTCTTTGATAATAACATTGACTAATGCATTATATTTAATCTCACCTTTTTGTATTTACTATTTCTTCTAGTTCATTGGACTTTTTAGCTGCTTTCCTCAAGACCTCCTCAGGAACATCTGCCAGTTTTGCAACATTTAGGCCATAACTTCTACCAGCTACGCCTCTGGTTATTTGATACAAAAAAGTGATAAACTCAGGGTTCAGTTCCTTCTCCAATCCTATAGTAAAAAAACAGAAGTAAATGTCTATTATGCTATGAGAACAATCTATATGCACGTTTACTAGAACAATCTATATGCACGTTTACTAGAAAATAAAGTACTTATTAACCATTCTGAAAGATAAAAAAATACTCAAGCTATTTACCAGTGAAATGGCAATCCTGAATGTGGCACTGAATAGGTTGAATTCCTAATGATGCCTAAATTACACTGAGGTGTGAATTTGTTTGCGTTCTGGCTAGGCCTTGCAAAATAACAGAGCAGTATTTCATATAGCAACTCTTTGCTAATGCTAGGTTCTCAAGAGGCTACTACTCAAGACGAGTACCACAGTTTGTTACACGGAGTCGTGATAGTGAACAAGCAAAGCTTGCAGTACTAAAGACTGTTGCTGGTTGTCCCAAGATTAGGGAAAGATCAGCTGCCATAGATTAGAATTGCACTGCAAAATATGATATAATTTTCATAATGTTTAATAAATTAGGCAGGTCTTAATAAATGAGGCAAGACTGGTACAGTGGAACATGCAATGAGAGACACCGAGGAAAGACTACAAGGGCATGTTCAACCAGCGACACAGGAGAAGGACCACAATGGCATATACAACCATTAACATTAACGGTGAAGAAGGACTGTTGGACTTGGCCCTTCTGGCAGGTTCACCCCTAAACTTTTTGCTTTTAATGGTGACCTGGTGATGGTGATTTTTGGGTTCTGCGCACTTTCACTGTGTCCCAGTGGAAAGTGCGTGGAGTAAGGTTGGCCTGCCCCCCCATAGGAATGCATGGGGAATATCTGTGTCCCTGGTAGTTCCTGATGCGTGGGGTGTACAGGCTCGAGTCTGGTATGTGCGGACTCGTGTGATTGAATGCTGCGAGATGATGCATGCGGCGTGTATGTGTCTAGTGTGGAAGTGCCACTTCTAGACATGGCTTTGCGTGTGCTGTAAAGGTGCTGGCGTGTGATTGGCTGGGGCTGGCTGGGATGCCAGGCTCCATGAGTCATGATGGGTCTGCCCGGTGGTGAGTGTGAGATTAGTATGCTGATGGCTGGGGAGGAGTGCACCTGGGTCCTGAATAGGGCTGGGATTTCCCCACAAAATGCTGGCTCCGCCCCCTGTGGTGCGTCTAACGACCCTAGCCCTGCCAGTGAATAGAGTGAGGGGCTGAGCACATCAAGGTTGCTCCAAAACCAGCTGCGACTGGTTTCTCCCCCACCCTGCACCTACAGACAAAGGGATTTCATGTATAAGAAGGGGCTGTGTCCTCTTACAAGTTGTTCTCTTCCTGGTCCTACTTGAGGGGGGCTGCTGCTGCTGGTGCCAGGAGGAACCGCCACTTGGGACTGCGTTCCTGCCTGGAGGGCCCAGTGAGCTGGCCCCTGGCCCAGCCTTGCCCCCCCCCTGCCTTGCTGCATTCCTGAAGGACTTTTGGCTGAACTCACTGCCCTCAAGCGCCTGGCAACGCTTTATCTGGGCCCTAGCGCTGGGAGCGCTTTACTTGCCCCTCTAGCGCTGGGAGCGCTGGATTTGCCTTTATAGCGCTTGGGAGCGCTTTGTTTGCAGAAAGCCGGTTCCCACCCGGCATTGTCCCGCGAAATTGTCTTCGCCGCCGCCCGGCCCACAGCAGGAAGTCAGGCAGGCCCGGGACGGGACCGAGGGACACCCGGAAGTGCTCGAGTCAAAACCGGAAGCGGACGGGAGCCCACCACGCGCTCCGGTGAGAGGAGAAGCCGGCGTCTTTTCAGCCCCCCCCGGGCTCCCAAAGCGAGGGAGAGCCCCGGAGAGAGAGAGAGAGGGAGGAGTGTGCAGAGAGAGCCCCGAGGAGCGGGAGCTCTCGTGAAGCCGCACCAGAGAGAAGACCGGAGCAAGGAGAGAAGATTTCCCCCCCCCCCCACGGAAGCCGGTGAGTCAAAGTCGGCTGGGGGGGAGAAGGAGGGAAGTGGCGCTCTGCCGGTGCCTTCACCCCGAGCGGCCCCACTTGACAGCGGGCCGCTCCCACGGTTGCAGGGCATTTCTGTTGTCAGAGCCCCGAGAGGCTCAGCGCCACCGTTGTTTCCCGAGCCCCGAGAGGCTCCACCCGCCCATTTGTATTTACGAGCCTGCATGGCTCAGGCTGCATTCTGTTTCGAGGCCCGAGGCTCTTGGGGCATTTGCATTTGTTTCTGAGTCCCCCGTGAGGGACTCCAACGTCGGGCCACATTTGCAATTAGGAGCCCCGATGCTCCAGGGCCTCATTGTTGTTTTCGAGCCCAGAGAGGCTCGGGGGCATTTCTGTCTTTAGAGCCACGGAGGCTCAGAGGGGGCATTTTGTTGTGCAAAGAGCCCAGCGAGGCTCAAAGGGGCCAGTCATTTGTTTAGAGCCCTGAGAGGCTCAGGGGGACATTTTATTTCTTCAGAGCCTGCGAGGCTCCCACGTTGGCCCCATCATTTTCTCCAGCTGCCCAGCACTTCGTGGGCAGCTGCCACTCTTAGGCCACCCTGACATTTGGGGACACAGGGCGTCCTAGCCCTAGAGAGGCCAGTTGGCCTAGGGACAGTCACAGGTGGTGACTAATGTGAATTTGGCGCAATTGTGTTTTCCTGCACCTCTGAATGTGTTTTTATGTGTCATATGCCTTGTTCTTACACCTCTGAATGTGCTGGTTATGCATCATGTGTTTTCCTTCCTTACACCGCTGATTGTATGTTTATGCATCATGTGTTAAATGTTCCTATGCATATACTCCTAAATGTATGGTGATACTTAGGTGGTTGTTCTTGCTAGTACAGGTGGTTCTAGTGAGGTCCTGGTTCCCTGTGCAATATTCTCCCAAGGTGGTTAGGGTTGCGTAGGTGGTACTTACCTGGTTACCAGTAGTTACTGGTTGTTGGACCCGGCCTCGTGGCGTGGTCCCACTTCTCCCGCCTGGCGGGCCCCGGACAGCATCGACCCCTGTCCCCCGGCCTAAAGCTATCCCCTCCAACCTTCACGAGAGCCGCCACCCCTGGCGACCCCCGGCTCTCCCCCTTAGGAGCCCGGCGACCCCTACTCGCCCCACTCTGCGGATCCGACCCCAATCCCGGGCCACCATTTCAGGCCCTGACTCCATCTTGGACCCTCCACGTCCGGACCGCGTGGCCTCGGCCCGACCTCGGCCACAGCCCCCGCGAAGCCCCGACATCGAGGCACCAAGATCCAACCAGGTGGTAAAGCGGCCACTTGACGGATCCAGGAGGAGGGGAGTTTCGATGGGCCTCCAGCCGTCCCCGGATGCCTGGTTTCGATCGCCCTCCGGCCTCCCTGGGCGCTGGCTCCACCCCCCTGCTGGGTGTCTGGACGCTCTCATCCCGGCCCCTCTGACCCCCAGGCGCGAGGGTCCGGACATCAAAAGACTCCAGACCTATATCTGGGGCAGCTCTGGAATGGGTCGGGAGTTGTATCCTGGAGTCGAGAGCCCTGCTGACGCTGTCGCGGCTGACCCTGAGAAGAACTCGCTACTTTGAACCCTGAACCTCTGGAGCCTGCTGGCGCTGCCGCGGCCCAACCTCGCTGAAACCATCTTCGGAGCCTGCCGGCGCTGCCGCGGCCCAACCTCGCTGAAACCATCTTCGGAGCCTGCCGGCGCTGCCGCGGCCCAACCTCGCTGAAACCATCTTTGGAGTCCTGCTGGTGCTGCCGCGGCCCAACCTCGCTGAAACCATCTTCGGAGCCTGCTGGCGCTGCCGCGGCCCAACCTCGCTGAAACCATCTTTGGAGTCCTGCTGGCGCTGCCGCGGCCCAACCTCGCTGAAACCACCTTTGGAGTCCTGCTGGCGCTGCCGCGGTCCAACCTCGCTGAAACTATCTTTGGAGCCTGCTGGCGCGGCCGCGGCCCAACCTCGCTGAAACCATCTTCGGGTCCTGCTAGCGCTGCCGCGGCCCAATCTCGCTGAAACCATCTTCGGAGCCTGCTGGCGCTGCCGCGGCCCGACCTCGCGGAACCCCCCAGCTCGAGGATTGAGAGCTGAGCGTAGGGTACCCCTGTGCCAGACTGGTACCAAGACTGTCCCGCTACCTTTTTCCCCCAGTTACCGAGACTCTAAGGATCCCTCAATCCGTTTGTACATATTGCCGAAAGAACCAATCGTTATTGCTGATAAAGATTCTAAGAAGTTACCCTCTTGTGTGGTGTCCCTTTGTAGTGGTGTGATTGCTCTGCTGTTACGATTCTAGGAGAGGAGCCTCGCCAAGGAGGCCTCTCGACGGCGCTCAGCCAAATTCCATAAGAGGAAGTGGGTCTCTGGGGGGGGGGGGTCAGTCAGACATCTTCTGTCTCCCCGGAGATCGCCTTTCTAACATTGGTGGCAGGCAGTGCGATCCGAGCCGACGCAAATCGTACAGAGAGTGACTCACCCACTACTGACAGAAACACACCGCAACCATGAAACCAAAGAAACCAGACCGACCGCAGAGTTCCAGAAGGAACGGTTGGAAGAATATAACCACAAAGAATTGAAACAATTCTGCAAGGACCTGGGCATCGCTACCACTGGACTAAGCACCAAGGAGGATTTCAAGCAGGCCCTACAAACGTGGGTGGAGGCAGGAGCAACGCCACCCCAGAGCGAAGACAACACCGTTCCGAACATGCACCCGGAGACCGACGCAACCCCAGCGGGGGAAAGACCTACAAACATAGACACGGGCCTCTCCCACGAAGACGCCCGAGAGCGAGAAAGGAGCCGGCTCCACGAATTGGAGCTCGCCCGACTCCGTCTGAACGGAGCACTACAGCTGGCCGAGAAAAAGATAGCCCTTGAGCAACTATGGCTGCAAGGAGACCTAGAGGAGAAACGAAGGCAGAGAGACTTGGAGGAGAAGAAGCTCACGTTCGAGCACGAGCGTGGCTTAAAAGAACTTGAGATCAAGGCCAAGACGGGGGAGGCCAGCGCCTCCGGGAATCGGAGCCCACCTCCTCCTGCGTACACGAAGGTCCACATCCCCAAAGATGTCATCAAGGAATATTATAAAAACAACGACATCCAGCAGTGGTTTAAGGCCTACGAGGTAGCCATGGCCTCTCATCGAATACCCCAGAAAGACTGGGGTGCCGGCTTGTGGGGGAAGTTTGTCAACGAAGGGAGGGACGCCCTGCTAGAGCTCCCAGACGCAGAGATGACCTCTTATGAACACATGAAAGCCGCCCTCCTTACTCGCTATGGACTCACCCCCGAGATGTACCGGCAGCGATTCCGAGACTGTAAAAAACTCTTCGGTACTACATGGGTGGAGTACGTGAACTTCTATAGTAGAGCCCTGGAGGGATGGATCAAAGGCAGCCGGGTCACCACCTACGAGCAACTGTTCAACCTCATTGTATGGGAGCACCTCTCCAACAACTGTTTTATCGAACTCCGGCAGCATCTCCTCGACAGCAAACTGACCGAGCCACGTAAACTCGCCGTCGAGGCCGATCGATGGGTGAGCACCCGGGTCCCCCGGAGCCCGATGGGAGACTACGGCCGAGGTTCCCCGGGGAACCACCGCCCGCGAGGCGGCGGGTGGGGCCCGAACAGGAACCGCGACTCCCCCACGGGGCCGCCCCCGACCTCCACTTCACCATCCCTGGCCAGAAGAGGGTCCCCCCCAGCACGGCCGGGGCCCCGCCCGAACGTTACCTGCCACAGATGCCAGCGGCACGGTCATTATGCCAATGACCCCCTCTGCCCGATGAACCAACGACCCGGCACCACCGGTCCTCCGAGCCGCCAGATCGCCGCCGCCGCCCTGGGAGAAGAAAAGGGTGAAGAAGAGGACTATGACCCCGACCAGGCCGAGTGGGAGCCCGCCGCTATGTCCCTGGTATGTCTGGGCGAAAGAGACATGATCCCCCGGGCCCCGATCCCGGGCAACACTCAGAAGTACCGCCATTGGGTCACCATTAATGGGTGCCAGACCGAGGCCCTTCGCGACACCGGAGCTAGCGTGACGGCGGTCCGATGCCACTTGGTGACCCCATACCAGATCCTGCCCAATGTGCTGTGCCCCGTACAGTCGGCGGACAATTCCGAAAGCCTGTGCCAGATGGCCCGTATCCCCTTCGAGTGGGGAGGGGTGTCGGGCATTGTTAGACGGGGACCTGGAGGGTCGGCCGAGCACAGTGATCGCACAGACAGGTAACTTCCCCCCCACAGATGGACACCACACAAAGATCAGGGTAACACCTTTTATAGGCACTTCTGGTAGTAGAGTGGTACGATACAAGGCGATCAGGACACGATGATCCTCTCAATTCTAGTCTCTAGTAAGGGAAGGGGGTAGCGGGACAGTCTTGGTACCCACGGGTACGGAGGTGTAACGGTGATAGCTCACAATCCTCGAGCTCGGTGTTCGGATGGGGCAGACCGCGGCAGCGCCGGTCAGTCCCGAAGAGGTCGTAGGTGGCAACGGGCCGCGGCAGCGCCAGCAGGTCCCAACGAGGATGAAGGTTACAACGGGCCGCGGCAGCGCCAGCAGGTCCCACGAGAATGCAGGTTGCAACGGGCCGCGGCAGCGCCAGCAGGTCCCACGAGGATGAAGGTTACAACGGGCCGCGGCAGCGCCAGCAGGTCCCACGAGGATGAAGGTTGCAGAGGGCCGCGGCAGCGCCAGCAGGTCCCACGAGGAGGAAGGTTGCAGAGGGCCGCGGCAGCGCCAGCAGGCAGGACAATAGTTCACAAGGCAGGGCTGTGGCAGCGCCAGCAGTCCGTCAAGGATGAGTTCATCGCGGTGTCTCTCGACTCCAGGATACAACTGCCTTCCTGTCCTGGGGCGGCCTCAGTTATAGGTCTGGCGCCCTTTGATGTCCGGACCCTCGCTCTTGGAGGTCGGGAGGTCTGGGATGAGGGAGTCCAGACACCCAGCAGGGGGGTGGAGCCAGCGCCCGAGGAGGCTGGGGGTGCTCGGCACCTGGCGGGGGAGAGCCATCGACACTTCTTACTCCCATTGACCTGCCAAGTGGTCCGTTCACCTCCTGGGTGGAGGGTGGTGCCGGGATGTCGGGGCCTGGCCAGGCCCAGGGTTGGGGTCGGGCTGAGGCCGCGCGGCCGCGTGGTGCTGTGTCCAAGATGGCGGCTGGGCCGGGCAATGGTGCTGACGGTGGCCCGGGCCCTGTCCTGCGGGGAGGGAGCGAGCCCTTCATGTGGCCTGTCCAACATGCGTCCCCCCCAGCTGAAGGCGGGGAGAGTCACCCATCTTCTTGGGGACTTTCCTCGTCGAGGCGGAAAAAGCGGGACAGGCCATCCGCGTTGGCGTGGTCTTGGCCAGGGCGATGCTCCACAGTGAAGTCCATCCCCTGCAGGGAGATGGACCATCGCAATAGTTTGGGGTTCTCCCCCCGCATCTGCATGAGCCATTGCAGGGGCCGATGATCTGTCTGTACCCGGAAATGGGTTCCGAAGAGGTACGGCCGGAGCTTCTTGAGGGCCCATACCACTGCGAAGGCCTCTCGCTCAATGGTGCTCCAGCGCTGTTCTCGGGGCAGTAGGCGTCTGCTGATGAAGGCCACGGGTTGGTCCACTCCTTCGGGGTTCAGTTGGGAGAGGACGGCCCCAATACCATGGTCGGAGGCATCGGTCTGCACGATGAACTCGCGGCTGTAGTCGGGGGCCTGGAGCACCGGAGCGGTGCACATGGCGGCCTTCAGCGTCTCGAAGGCCGCGTGACAGTCGGGAGTCCAGTTGACTCGTTTTGGGTTGTTCTTAGACGTGAGTTCCGTGAGGGGCCCCACAATGCTGCCATAGTCCCTCACAAACCGCCGGTAGTATCCGGTGAGCCCCAGGAAGGCTCGGACCTCTGTTTGTGTTTCGGGGGGTTGCCAGGACTGGATGGCAGCTACCTTGAGTTGGAGGGGGGCCACCAGACCGCTCCCCACTTGGTGTCCGAGGTAGGTCACGGACCCCTGGCCGATTTGGCACTTGCTGGCCTTTATGGTGAGGCCGGCCTGTTGGAGGGCCTGCAGGACCGCTCTGAGGTGGTGGAGGTGGTCGGCCCAGTGGCGGCTGTATACCGCGATGTCGTCCAGGTAGGCGGCGCTGAATTCTTCGAGGCCCGCCAATACCTGGTTCACCAGTCTTTGAAAGGTGGCTGGAGCGTTCTTCATGCCGAAGGGCATCACTCTGAAATGGTAGTGCCCGTCCGGGGTGGAGAAAACGGAACGTTCTTGGGCCCTGGGGGTGAGGCCGATCTGCCAGTAGCCCGCTGTCAGGTCAAAGATGCTTAGGTAGCGGGCTGCCCCCATGCGGTCGACTAGTTCATCTGCTCGGGGGATAGGGTGAGCGTCGGTTCGGGTGACCGCGTTCAGCCCCCGATAGTCGATGCAGAATCGGAGCTCCGGCGTGGTGCCCGGTGCCGCGGCCTTGGGGACCAGGACGACCGGGCTGGCCCAGGGACTGTCCGAAGGCTCGATGACCCCGAGGGCGAGCATCTTGGAGACTTCTTCTTGGATGCATGTACGTACCCGATCCGGTACTCGGTACGCCCGGTGTCGGACAGGAGGACTGTCCCCCGTGTCCACGTCGTGCAGGCCCCAGGAGGTGACTCCGGGTGCGAGGGAGAACAGGTTTGCGAACGGCAGCAGGAGGGCCCGGCAATCTTGACGCTGCTCTGGGGTCAGGGCCTCGGAGAGTCGGACCCCGTCCACCGAGCCATCTCTTTCCCGAGTCCTCAGTAGGTCAGGGAGGGGCTCGGAGTCTCCTTCTGTGCCACTGTCGGTCGCCATCAGCAGGCTGAGCTCTGAGCGCATGAAGTGGGGTTTGAGCCTGTTGGCGTGGAGGACCCGGAGGGGGTTCCGGGGGGACTCCAGGTCGATGAGATAGGTGACGGGACTCCTGCGCTCGATCACCTTGAAGGGCCCCGTCCATTTGTCTTGCAAGGCACACGGTTCGATGGGGGACATCACCCATACCTGCTGACCCGGTTCAAACTCG
This sequence comes from Lissotriton helveticus, assembly GCF_964261635.1. Taxonomy (NCBI): domain Eukaryota; kingdom Metazoa; phylum Chordata; class Amphibia; order Caudata; family Salamandridae; genus Lissotriton; species Lissotriton helveticus. Next base: position 607,191,678 of record NC_136059.1, on the reverse strand, counting down.
ATGGAGGAGGCATGTTGGTCGTACCACTTCTTCATGTCCTCCTGACTGGCCTCCAGATTGGCTTTAGCGATCTCCCTGAATTTCCGGGTCTGATTTCGGAGGGTCAGGAGGTATTTGTAGACGTCGGGAGGGGTCTTTAGGGGGGCCATTTCCCATTCCTCCTTCACTAGGCTGAGAGGCCCGCGAACGGGGTGTCCGTACAGGAGTTCGAAGGGACTGAAGCCGAGGGACTTCTGGGGGACTTCTCGGTAGGCGAAGAGGAGGCACGGTAGTAGCACGTCCCACTGGCGGCGTAGGGGTTCTTCCAGCCCCATGATCATCCCCTTGAGGGTGCGGTTGAACCGCTCGACCAGTCCGTTCCCCTGGGGGTGATAGGGGGTGGTGAAGCGGTAAGTGACTCCGCACTGCTGCCAGAGGGATTTCATATACTTTGAAATAAAGTTCGTACCCCTGTCGCTGACGACTTCCCGGGGGAAGCCCACTCGAGAGAAGATCCCCATCAAGGCTCGACCCACTACTGGGGCTGTTATAGTACGGAGGGGGACCGCCTCAGGATAGCGGGTGGCGTGGTCCACCAGGACCAGGATGAAGCGATGCCCCTGTGCTGTTCGGGGGTCCAGGGGCCCCACAATGTCTATTCCCACCCTTTCGAACGGGGTGGTCACCACGGGGAATGGTTGTAGGGGTGCCTTGAGTTTGCGGCCGCTCTTCCCGCTGGCCTGGCAGGTCGGGCAGGACCGGCAATGGTTGGAGACGTCATTTCTCATTTTGGGCCAAAAAAAGTGAGTCACCAGGCGGTGGTAGGTCTTGTCTTGGCCCAGGTGCCCGGCCAGGGGGACATCATGGGCTAGGTTCAACAGGAAGTCTCTGAAGTGGAGGGGCACCACCAGCACTCGCCCGGCCCCCAGTTCTGCGATTTTCTGCTCGCTGTACAAGAGATCATTGTCCCAACAAACCCAGTGGGCCCCGGTGGTGTCTCCTTGGCTCTGGGCGAGCGCTTGCTGTCGCAATCCCTCGAGGGAGGGGCAGGTCTTTTGCTCCTGCCGGAATTGTTCCTGGGTGGGCCCCCCTTCTTGACGCCACTGAGCCAGGTCGGGAAGCTCGGGGGGCTGTGTGGACCCCTCTGTGGTGGGGTCCGGGTGGTCGGTCTGGAGGAAGTCTTCTTCTGGAGTGATCGAGGGCGGAGGTGCTGCCCATTCTGGTTCTTCTGGTCTAGGGATGGTGCGGGTGGCCATGGACCGGGTGGTTACGCACGCCCAGTCCGGGAGACCCAACATCCCCAGATGCTCTCTTCTTTCTACAGCGGCCCACGGGGAGCTCTCTAGATCGTTCCCCAGGAGGCAGTCCACGGGGGCATCGTCGCGGACAGTTACTTTCAGCATGCCGGACACTCCTCCCCATTCGAAGGGGACGCAGGCCATCCGACACAGGCTCTCCGAGTTATCTGCCGATCGGACGGGGCAAAGTACGTTTGGTAGGATTTGTTCTGGGGTCACCAGGTGACAACGGATGGCCGTCACACTGGCCCCGGTGTCACGCAGGGCCTCGGCCTTGCGCCCATTGATGCTCACCCATTGGCTGTACTTCCGAGTGTTGGCGGGCAGGGGAGTCCGCGGGACCATGTCTCTTCCTCCCAGGCATGCCAGGGTCATGGCGGCGGGTTCCCACTCGAACTGCTCCGACTCATAGGTCTCCGTGTCTTCGGAGACTTGTTCTTCTCCCAGGGCGGCGGCCGCCATCTGGCGGGGCCCGGGGACCTGGTTCTTCGGGCAGGTCGGGTCACTGGCATAGTGGCCGACTCGCTGGCATCGATGACACGTCACGTTAGCTCGGAACCCCGGGCGCATCGGGGGTTTCCCCGGCCTGCTGGGGCCGGGGTGGCGTTAGTGGGCGCGGCCGGGGCGGCGTCTCTGCCCCGGCCCGGGCCTCCTCCTCCTCCTCGGGGACGATGATGACCTTGGTTGGTTCTGTTCTGCTCATTCGGCCCACTCCGGCCCACTCGGGTGCTCTCCCACCGGTCAGCCTCGGTGGCGAGCTGCCGGGGTTCAGTCAATTTACTGTCGAGGAGGTGCTGCCTGAGCTCGACGAAGCAGTTGTTGGAGAGGTGCTCCCACACAATGAGATTGAAGAGTTGTTCGTAAGTGGTTACGTTGTTACCCTTGATCCACCCCTCGAAGGCTCGGCTGAAATAGTTCACGTATTCCAACTACGTTGTACCTGGGATCCGGGTGCAGTTGCGGAACCTCTGGCGGTACATTTCGGGTGTAAGCCCATATCGACTGAGGAGGGCGGCCTTCATGTGGTCATAGGACGTCATTTGATGGTCCGGAAGCTGCAGCAGGGCATCACGACCCTCGTTGACGAATCTCCCCCATAGACCGGCTCCCCAGTCACTTCGAGCGACCCGGTGGGCGGTCATGGCAATCTCATAGGCCTTGAACCACTGCTGTATGTCGTCGTTCCGGTGATATTCTCGGACCACATCCTTGGGGATGTGGACCTTCTGCTCGGTAGGACCCGGGGAGTGCGGTTGCTCGGGCACCCCTAGGTTTTTGTTCAGTTTGCGTATTTCTATCTCCGCTAGTTTGCACTCGTGCTCGTATGCCAGTCTTTTTTCTTCGAGGTCTCTCTGTCTCTGTTTTTCCTCTCGCTCTTCTCTGAGCCGTAAGTGTTCTAAGTTTATTTTTTGTTCCGCCAGTTTCAATTCTCCGTCTAATCTGAGTCGTGCCAAGTCTAACTAGTGTAATCTATTTTTTTCCCGCTCTTGGATCTCTTCACGGGAAGGGCCTGTTCTCCGTTCCTCCGTCCGGGTGGTGTTGACTTCCGGGGCTGCGGGGTCCCGGGGGGTTGCGGTATTTGTCTCTGTCCAGGCCTCTAGGGCGTTTTTGAAGTCTTCTTTTGTGCTTAGCCCGGTGGTAGCAATGCCTAAGTCCATGCAAAATTGTTTGAGCTCTCGGTGGTTGTATTCTTCCAGCTTTTCCATCTGGAACTTCTCCGCCGATCCGCTCTCTTTGGTCGTCATTGTGGTTTTAGTCGTAGGGTGAGTTACTGTCTGTACGGTACGCGTTGGTTCGGATCGCGCCGCTAGCCACCAATGTTAGACGGGGACCTGGAGGGTCGGCCGAGCACAGTGATCGCACAGACAGGTAACTTCCCCCCCACAGATGGACACCACACAAAGATCAGGGTAACACCTTTTATAGGCACTTCTGGTAGTAGAGTGGTACGATACAAGGCGATCAGGACACGATGATCCTCTCAATTCTAGTCTCTAGTAAGGGAAGGGGGTAGCGGGACAGTCTTGGTACCCACGGGTACGGAGGTGTAACGGTGATAGCTCACAATCCTCGAGCTCGGTGTTCGGATGGGTCAGACCGCGGCAGCGCCGGCAGGTCCCGAAGAGGTCGTAGGTGGCAACGGGCCGCGGCAGCGCCAGCAGGTCCCAACGAGGATGAAGGTTACAACGGGCCGCGGCAGCGCCAGCAGGTCCCACGAGAATGCAGGTTGCAACGGGCCGCGGCAGCGCCAGCAGGTCCCACGAGGATGAAGGTTACAACGGGCCGCGGCAGCGCCAGCAGGTCCCACGAGGATGAAGGTTGCAGAGGGCCGCGGCAGCGCCAGCAGGTCCCACGAGGAGGAAGGTTGCAGAGGGCCGCGGCAGCGCCAGCAGGCAGGACAATAGTTCACAAGGCAGGGCTGTGGCAGCGCCAGCAGTCCGTCAAGGATGAGTTCGTCGCGGTGTCTCTCGACTCCAGGATACAACTGCCTTCCTGTCCTGGGGCGGCCTCAGTTATAGGTCTGGCGCCCTTTGATGTCCGGACCCTCGCTCTTGGAGGTCGGGAGGTCTGGGATGAGGGAGTCCAGACACCCAGCAGGGGGGTGGAGCCAGCGCCCGAGGAGGCTGGGGGTGCTCGGCACCTGGCGGGGGAGAGCCATCGACACTTCTTACTCCCATTGACCTGCCAAGTGGTCCGTTCACCTCCTGGGTGGAGGGTGGTGCCGGGATGTCGGGGCCTGGCCAGGCCCAGGGTTGGGGTCGGGCTGAGGCCGCGCGGCCGCGTGGTGCTGTGTCCAAGATGGCGGCTGGGCCGGGCAATGGTGCTGACGGTGGCCCGGGCCCTGTCCTGCGGGGAGGGAGCGAGCCCTTCATGTGGCCTGTCCAACAGGCATGCTGAAAGTGACCGTCCGGGACGATGCCCCCGTGGACTGCCTCCTCGGGAACGACCTAGAAAGTTACCCCTGGGCCGGCGTCGAATGGAGAGAGCATCTGGGGATGCTTGGCCTTCCGGAGTGGGCCTGCGCGACCACCCGATCCATGGCCGCCCGGGCCACCACCCCAACAGAAGCCGCCCCGACTGAAGACCCAGAGTGGCCCGCACCGCCGCCGCCCGCCGTATCCGAAGACAACGACCCAGAACCCGACCCACTGGGACCCAACAGTGAAGAAATTGCTGAGCTTGGCAATCTCCCGGAACTAGCCCAATGGCGCCAAGAAGGTGGACCCACACGAGAACAGTTCCGGCAAGAACAGAAAACCTGTCCCTCCCTCGAGGGAATCCAACAGCAAGCCGCCAATCAAGCCGCCGGAGACCCCTCGGGGTCCCACTGGGTCTATTGGGACCACAATCTCCTCTACAGTGAACAAAAGATTGCCGAACTGGGGGCCGGCCGGGTGCTGGTGGTCCCCCTCCGATTCAGAGACTTCCTCCTGAACCTGGCACACGACGTGCCCCTCGCCGGGCACCTGGGGCAGGACAAAACATACAGCCGCCTGGTGACCCATTTCTACTGGCCAAAAATGGAAAATGATGTGAACAATCACTGCCGGACTTGCCCCACCTGCCAAGCCAGCGGGAAGAGTGGAGGGAAGCACAAGGCCCCCCTCCAACCCTTTCCAGTCGTCAGCACCCCCTTCGAGCGGGTGGGAATAGACATTGTGGGGCCTCTGGAGCCCCGCACCTCCCAAGGACACCGGTTTATTCTCGTCCTGGTGGACCATCCCACCCGCTATCCCGAAGCCATCCCTCTCCGAACTGTGACGGCCCCCATGGTGGGCCGGGTGCTGATGGGGATCTTCTCCCGAGTGGGCTTCCCCCGAGAAGTCGTCAGTGACTGGGGTACGAACTTCATCTTCCGATACATGAAATCCCTGTGGCACCAGTGCGGGGTCACGTATAAGTTTATGACCCCCTACGACCCCCAAGGCAATGGGTTGGTGGAACGTTCCAATAGAACTCTCAAAGGGATGATCATGGGCCTGGAGGAGCCCTTACGTCGCCAATGGGACGTGCTGCTGCCCTGCCTCCTCTTCGTCTATCGGGAGGTCCCTGGGATTCAGCCCCTTCGAACTATTGTACGGACACCCCGTCCGGGGTCCCCTCAGCCTAGTCAAAGAAGGCTGGGAGGTCCCAGTCCAAGATGCTCCCCCCGACGTCTACCGGTACCTCCTGACCCTCCGAAATCAGACTCGGAAGTTCCGGGAACTTGCAGAAGCCAACCTCGAGGTCAGCCAAGAGGAGATGAAACGCTGGTATGACCAAAACCATTGAGTTCGAGCCGGGACAACAGGTCTGGGTCATGTCCCCGGTCGAACCCTGTGCCCTCCAGGACAAGTGGACGGGGCCCTTCAAGGTGGTGGAGCGCAAGAGCCCTGTCACTTACCTGGTGGACATGGAGTCCCCCAGGAACCCCCTCAGGGTCCTCCACTCCAACCGGCTCAAACCGCACTTTGTCCGAACGGAGCTTAGCCTGCTGATGGCTACCGATGGTGGGGCCGAAGACGACTCCGAGCCCCTACCTGACCTCCTGAGCAACTCCGAAAAAGACAGCTCCGTCGGGTGGGTCACACTCTCCTCCGCCCTGACCCCAGAACAGCCCCAGGATTGCCGGAAATTGTTGGGTCAATTCGCAGACTTGTTTTCCCTCACCCCCGGAGTCACCCAGTGGTGCGTCCACGATGTCGACACCGGGGAAAGCCCGCCTGTGCGACACCGGGCCTACAGAGTTCCCGACCGAGTTCGGACCTGCATCCAAGCGGAGGTCTCCAAGATGCTGGCCCTGGGGGTAGTCGAACACTCCGACAGTCCGTGGGCCAGTCCAGTCGTCCTGGTCCCAAAAGCCGCCGCCCCTGGCGGCACTCCCGAACTGCGATTTTGTGTCGACTACCGGGGATTGAACGCCGTCACCCAGACCGATGCACACCCCATTCCCCGGGCCGATGAACTGATCGACCGCATGGGGGCGGCCCGCTACCTGAGCACCTTCGACCTAACCTCCGGCTACTGGCAGATCGGACTCTCTCCGGGCGCCCAAGAGCGCTCCGCTTTCTCGACCCCCGATGGCCACTACAACTTCAGGGTAATGCCCTTTGGGATGAAGAACGCCCCCGCAACCTTCCAGAGGCTGGTGAATCAGGTATTGGCAGGGCTAGAAGGGTTCAGCGCCGCATACCTGGACGATACTGCGGTATACAGCCTCCACTGGGCCGAGCACCTCAAACACCTCTGGGAGCTCCTGACGGCCCTCCGACGGGCCGGACTGACAATCAAAGCAAGCAAATGCCAGATAGGCCAAGGTTCCGTGACCTTTCTGGGACACCAAGTGGGGAGCGGCCATGTGGCTCCCCTTCAACCCAAGATCGATGCCATCATGGCCTGGGAGCCCCCGGTCACCCAGACAGCAGTCAGAGCCTTCCTGGGGCTCACTTGGTATTACCGGCGCTTCGTGAAGGACTATGGGAGCATTGTTGGCCCCCTCACCGAACTCACTTCCAAGAAGCAGCCCCAGAAGGTGCACTGGACCCCCGAGTGTCAGGACGCCTTTGAGACTCTGAAAACAGCGATGTGTACCGCCCCCGTGCTCCAAGCCCCCGACTACAGCCGTGAATTCGTGGTCCAGACAGATGCCTCGGAGCACGGTGTCGGGGCGGTCCTTTCCCAACTCAACACCGAAGGAGTTGATCAACCTGTGGCCTTCATCAGCCGACGTCTGCTGGCCCGAGAGCAACGCTGGAGCACCATTGACCGAGAGGCCTTCGCCTTAGTGTGGGCCCTCAAGAAACTCCGACCCTATCTCTTCGGCACCCACTTCCGGGTGCAGACTGACCACCGACCCTTGCGGTGGTTGATGCAAATGCGAGGGGAAAACCCAAAGTTGCTGCGATGGTCCATCTCCCTCCAAGGGATGGACTTCACTGTGGAACATTGCCCCGGCAACGACCACGCCAACGCCGACGGCCTGTCCCGCTTCTTCCACCTCGACGAGGAGAACCCCCAAGAAGATGGGTGACTCTCCCCGCCTTCAGCTGGGGAGGACGTGTGTTGGACCCGGCCTCGTGGCGTGGTCCCACTTCTCCCGCCTGACGGGCCCCGGACAGCATCGACCCCTGTCTCCCGGCCTAAAGCTATCCCCTCCAACCTTCACGAGAGCCGCCACCCCTGGAGACCCCCGGCTCTCCCCTTTAGGAGCCCGGCGACCCCTACTCGCCCCACTCTGCGGATCCGACCCCAATCCCGGGCCACCATTTAAGGCCCCGACTCCATCTTGGACCCTCCACGTCCGGACCGCGTGGCCTCGGCCCGACCTCGGCCACAGCCCCCGCGAAGCCCCGACATCGAGGCACCAAGATCCAACCAGGTGGTAAAGCGGCCACTTGACGGATCCAGGAGGAGGGGAGTTTCGATGGGCCTCCAGCCGTCCCCGGACGCCTGGTTTCGATCGCCCTCCGGCCTCCCTGGGCGCTGGCTCCACCCCCCTGCTGGGTGTCTGGACGCTCTCATCCCAGCCCCTCTGACCCCCAGGCGCGAGGGTCCGGACATCAAAGGACTCCAGATCTATATCTGGGGCAGCTCTGGAATGGGTCGGGAGTTGTATCCTGGAGTCGAGAGCCCTGCTGACGCTGTCGCGGCTGACCCTGAGAAGAACTCGCTACTTTGAACCCTGAACCTCTGGAGCCTGCTGGCGCTGCCGCGGCCCAACCTCGCTGAAACCATCTTCGGAGCCTGCCGGCGCTGCCGCGGCCCAACCTCGCTGAAACAATCTTTGGAGTCCTGCTGGCGCTGCCGCGACCCAACCTCGCTGAAACCATCTTTGGAGCCTGCTGGCGCTGCCGCGGCCCAACCTCGCTGAAACCATCTTTGGAGTCCTGCTGGCGCTGCAGCGGCCCAACCTCGCTGAAACCACCTTTGGAGTCCTGCTGGCGCTGCCACGGTCCAACCTCGCTGAAACTATCTTTGGAGCCTGCTGGCGCGGCCGCGGCCCAACCTCGCTGAAACCAAATTCGGGTCCTGCTGGCGCTGCCGCGGCCCAATCTCGCTGAAACCATCTTCGGAGCCTGCTGGCGCTGCCGCGGCCCGACCTCGCGGAACCCCCCAGCTCGAGGATTGAGAGCTGAGCGTAGGGTACCCCTGTGCCAGACTGGTACCAAGACTGTCCCGCTACCCTTTTCCCCCAGTTACCGAGACTCTAAGGATCCCTCGATCCGTTTGTACATATTGCCGAAAGAACCAATCGTTGTTGCAGATAAAGATTCTAAGAAGTTACCCTCTTGTGTGGTGTCCCTTTGTAGTGGTGTGATTGCTCTGCTGTTACGATTCTAGGAGAGGAGCCTCGCCAAGGAGGCCTCTCGACGGCGCTCAGCCAAATTCCATAAGGGGAAGTGGGTCTCGGGGGGGGGGGGTCAGTCAGACATCTTCTGTCTCCCCGGGGATCGCCTTTCTAACACTGGTTATGTGCTACAGTGATTTTCTATGTTATGTTCTAAGTGATATTCCAAGTGCAAGTTCTAAAAGTGCTGATTCCTGACAGTGGTCCTGGTGGCCCTGTCTTGAACATATCCCCTGTTAATTCTGCCCGTGCCTGTTGGCACATTGTAAAGTGTGTGTTTTTATCTAATGTGTTTTGGTGTAATACAAAGGCTATTTTTATACATAACCTCGTGTGGAGTTTCCTTTGTGCTGGGCCTTGGGTGTTGTTGCTGGGGGTGCGTGCGCAAACACTTAACTCACATCGCCTCCGAGTTTAGCCTTACTGCTCGTGCTACGTTACCAAGGGGGTGAGCAGGGGTTATCTTGGCGTGTAACTCCCTTGCCCTGACGTGGAAGTGGTCGTCTCTGACTGACTTTGGCGCAAACCCTGGCCAGCCAGGGATCCCATTTCTAACAAGGACCACAATAGAATGTACAATCAATGGCACAGAAGACAACCACGGCACAAATATTCTTCGAGCGGCAGGCTCACAGTGAACAAAAACCTGCTGATACAACCTTGGGAACAGAATGGGAACATTACAAAATATGAATAAGGTATAATATTTGTCAGCTGTACTTTTTCAACAATCATTTAATGTAGCATTTGTTTACCACATGAAAACATTTATTTGGTTAGAAATTACATAACAGATGATATAGAACTTTTATAAATGTAATTTGTAGATTATACTTCAATTAAACATTCCTGTATACAACTCTGAATATGTTATTTTTAGAGGTGAGGTGTAATCTAGAAGGCTTCTGCATTCACCAGAGAAGTCCTGCTTTATGATGTAAGCAATGCACTTCCTGGATTACAGCATAAGAATTTTCTAGGATGTGGTATGATACATAAAACAGTCAGGCTTAGCTTACAGACAACGTGTAAAGTATTTGTGCAATACTTTGAACGCTAATAGAGTGAAAACACCACACATCAAGAATTTACAATGCAATGGTCTTGTCTTTGTTAAAGTTAGAGCTACTAGCATTGCTCATGACATTATTTTTGTTTTTAAAACATAATTAAATGGCATTGTCATTTACAATGCCAAAAGCTTAATGTCTCGCAAATGCGAGACCTTTTGCATTTGCACCCACACACACACACACACACACAGTTACACACAGCGCCACACACACACAGAGCGCCACACACACACACACACACACGCAGAGCGACACACACACACACAGAGCGCCACACACACACAGAGCGCCACACACACACACAGAGCGCCACACACACACAGAGCTCCACACACAGGGTGCCCCACACGCACAGAGCGCCACACACACATACACACAGAGCGCCACACACACACACACACACAGAGCGCCACATATACACAGCGTCACACACAGTGCGCCACACACACACAGAGCGCCACACACACACACAGAGCGCGCCATACACACAGAGCACCACACACACAGAGCGCCACACACACACAGCGCTACTCACACACAGCGCCACACACACACACAGAGCGCCACACACACAGAGCGCGCCGCACACACACACACAGAGCACCACACACACACACACAGGGCACCACACACACACAGAGCGCCACACACACACAGAGCGCCACACACAGCGCCACACACAGAGTGCCACACACACACACAGAACGCCATACACACACAGAGCGCCACACACACACACAGAGCGCCACACACACACACACAGAGCACCATACACACACAGAGCGCCACACACACACACACAGAGCGCCACACACACAGAGTGCCACACACACACACACAGAGCGCCACACACACACACAGAGCGCCACACACATACAGAGTGCCACACACACAGAGCATCACACACACACACAGAGCGCCATACACACACACAGAGTGCCACACACACAGAGCGCCACACACACAGAGCGCCACACACACAGAGCGCCACACACACACACAGAGTGCCACACACACACACAGAGCGCCACACACACACAGAGCGCCACACACACAGAGTGCCACACACACAGAGCACCACACACACACACAGAGCACCACACACACAGAGTGCCACACACACACACAGAGCGCCACACATATATACACAGAGCGCCACACACACACACACACACACACAGAGCGCCACACACACACACAGAGCGCCACACACACACAGAGCTTCACACACAGGGCGCCACACACACACAGAGTGCCACACACACACACACACACAGAGCGACACACACACACACACACACAGAGCGCCACACACACACACATACACACAGAGCGCCACACACACACAGAGCGCCACACACACACACAGAGCGCCACACACACACAGAGCTCCACACACAGGGTGCCACACACACACAGAGCACCACACACACACACAGAGCGCCACACACACACACAAAGAGCACCACATATACACAGCGCCACACACAGTGCGCCACACACACACACAGAGCGCCACACACACACAGAGCGTGTCACACACACACAGAGCGCCACACACACACACACAGAGCGCCACACACACACAGCGCCACTCACACACACACAGCACCACACACACACAGAGCGCCACACACACACACACAGAGCGCGCCGCACACACACAGAGAGCGCCACACACACACACACAGTGCACCACACACACAGAGCGCCACACACACAGCACCACACACAGAGCGCCACACACACACACACACACACAGAGCGCCACATATACACAGAGCCACACACACACACAGAGCGCCACACACACACACACACAGCACCACACAGCTCCACACACACACAGAGCGCCACACACACACAGAGCACCACACACACACACACAGCACACCACACACACACAGAGCACCACACACAGCGCCACACACACACAGAGTGCCACACACATACACAGAACGCCACACACACACAGAGCGCCACACACACACAGAGCGCCACACACACATACAGAGCGCCACACACAGGGTGCCACACACACACAGAGTGCCACACACACACACGGAGCACCATACACACACAGAGCGCCACACACACACACAGAGCGCCACACACACACACAGAGCGCCACACACACACACACAGAGCGCCACACACACACAGAGCGCCACACACACACACACACAGAGCGCCACACACATACAGAGTGCCACAAACACACAGAGCGCCACACACACACAGAGCGCGATACACACAGAGTGCCACACACACAGAGTGCCACACACACAGAGCGCCACACACACAGAGCTTCACACACACAGAGCGCCACACACACACACATACAGAGTGCCACACACACACACAGAGCGCCACACACACAGAGCGCCACACACACAGAGCGCCACACACACACACACAGAGTGCCACACACACAGAGCACCACACACACACACAGAGCATCACACACACACACAGAGCGCCACACACACACACACACAGAGCGCCACACACACACACACACGCCGAGCACCACACACACACACACACAGAGCGCCACACACACACAGAGCGCCACACACAGGGTGCCACACACACACACAGAGCGCCACATATACACAGCGTCACACACAGTACGCCACACACACACATACAGAGTGCCACACACACACACAGAGCGCCACACACACAGAGCGCCACACACACACACAGAGCGCCACACATATACACACAGAGCGCCACACACACACACACACACAGAGCGCCACACACACACACAGAGCGCCACACACACACACAGAGCTTCACACACAGGGCGCCACACACACACAGAGCGCCACACACACACACACACAGAGCGCCCCACACACACACACACACAGAGCGCCACACACACACACAGAGCACCACACACACACACACACAGCACCACACACACACACAGAGCGCCACACACACACACAGAGCGCCACACACACACACACACAGAGTGCCACACACACAGAGCACCACACACACACACACACACACAGCACCACACACACACACAGAGCGCCACACACACACACACACAGAGCGCCACACACACACACACACGCCGAGCACCACACCCACACACACACACACAGAGCGCCACACACACACAGAGCGCCACACACAGAGCGCCACACACACACACACACACAGAGCGCCACATATACACAGCGTCACACACAGTGCGCCACACACACACAGAGCGCCACACACACACACAGAGCGCGCCATACACACACAGAGCGCCACACACACACACAGAGCGCCACACACACACAGCGCTACTCACACACACACAGCGCCACACACACACAGAGCGCCACACACACAGAGCGCGCCGCACACACACACACAGAGCACCACACACACACACACACAGGGCACCACACACACACAGTGCGCCACACACACAGCACCACACACAGAGCGCCACACACACACACACACACAGAGCGCCACATATACACACACAGCACCACAAGCACACACACAGCTCCACACACACACAGAGCGCCACACACACACAGAGCGCCACACACACACACAGTGCACCACACACACACAGCGCACCACACACACACAGAGCGCCACACACAGCGCCACACACAGAGTGCCACACACACACACAGAACGCCATACACACACAGAGCGCCACACACACACACAGAGCGCCACACACACACACACACAGAGCGCCACACACACACAGAGCACCATACACACACAGAGCGCCACACACACACACACACACACAGAGCGCCACACACACACACACAGAGTGACACACACAGAGCGCCACACACACACACAGAGCGCCACACACATACAGAGTGCCACACACACAGAGCATCACACACACACACAGAGCGCCATACACACACACAGAGTGCCACACACACAGAGCGCCACACACACAGAGCGCCACACACACAGAGCGCCACACACACACACAGAGCGCCACACACACACAGAGCGCCACACACACAGAGTGCCACACACACACAGCACCACACACACACACAGAGCACCACACACACAGAGTGCCACACACACACACACACAGAGCGCCACACATATACACACAGAGCGCCACACACACACACACACACAGAGCGCCACACACACACACAGAGCGCCACACACACACAGAGTGCCACACACACACACACACAGAGCTCCACACACACACACACACAGAGCGCCACACACACACACATACACACAGAGCACCACACACATACAGAGCGCCACACACACACACAGAGCGCCACACACACACAGAGCTCCACACACAGGGTGCCACACACACACAGAGCGCCACACACACACACAAAGAGCGCCACATATACACAGCGCCACACACAGTGCGCCACACACACACACAGAGCGCCACACACACACAGAGCGTGCCACACACACACAGAGCGCCACACACACACACACAGAGCGCCACACACACACAGCGCCACTCACACACACACATATTTACAACAAGGGGTGGTGAGGGACAGAGTCTCTGAATTAAGCAGAATACTCTCACCCAGTCAAAAGATCAGGGCTAGATCCAACACCGTTTTTTAGCTCATTGCACCATCCCAGTTTCAGAACCTGGCTGTATGCAAATTAGTCTGTTCCTGTCCCAGTGCATGATGGGAACAGGGCAAACCAAACTACAAAAGCCAATTCTTACACTGGGAAGGAAACAAGCTTCCGGGACCGGTTTCTGGCATTACAGCCGTCTTCGGCCCGGCTTGCTTGAATCCTGATGGTGCAATGAGCAAGGGACTCATGTCTGAGTATACCCTTCCACGCTTAGGGTGGACAAAAATATTTACAACAAGGGGTGGTGAGGGACAGAGTCTCTGAATTAAGCAGAATACTCTCACCCAGTCAAAAGATCAGGGCTAGATCCAACACCGTTTTTTAGCTCATTGCACCATCCCAGTTTCAGAACCTGGCTGTATGCAAATTAGTCTGTTCCTGTCCCAGTGCATGATGGGAACAGGGCAAACCAAACTACAAAAGCCAATTCTTACACTGGGAAGGAAACAAGCTTCCGGGGACTCACACACACACAGCACCACACACACACAGAGCGCCACACACACACAGAGCGCGCCGCACACACACAGAGAGCGCCACACACACACACACACAGGGCACCACACACACAGAGCGCCACACACACAGCACCACACACAGAGCGCCACACACACACACACAGAGCGCCAACATATACACAGAGCCACACACACACACAGAGCGCCACACACACACACACACAGCACCACACAGCTCCACACACACACACAGAGCGCCACACACACACAGAGCGCCACACACACACACACAGCGCACCACACACACACAGAGCACCACACAAAGCGCCACACACACACAGAGTGCCACACACACACACAGAACGCCACACACACACAGAGCGCCACACACACACAGAGCGCCACACACACAGAGCGCCACACACACAGAGCGCCACAAACACACACAGAGCACCATACACACACAGAGCGCCACACACACACACACACAGAGCGCCACACACACACACACACACACACAGAGCGCCACACACACACACACACACAGAGCGCCACACACAGAGCCCACACACATACAGAGAGCCACAAACACACAGAGCGCCACACACACACAGAGCGCCATACACACACACAGAGTGCCACACACACAGAGTGCCACACACACAGAGCACCACACACACAGAGCTTCACACACACAGAGCGCCACACACACACACATACAGAGTGCCACACACACACACAGAGCGCCACACACACAGAGCGCCACACACACACACACACACAGAGTGCCACACACACAGAGCACCACACACACACACACAGAGCACCACACACACAGACAGAGCGCCACACACACACAGAGCGCCACACACACACGCCGAGCACCACACACACACACACACACACACACACACACAGAGCGCCACACACACACAGAGCGCCACACACGGTGCCACACACACACACAGTGCCACACACACACACAGAGCGCCACACACACACACACACACAAAGAGCGCCACATATACACAGCGCCACACACAGTGCGCCACACACACACACAGAGCGCCACACACACACACCGAGCGTGCCACACACACACAGAGCGCCACACACACACACACAGAGCGCCACACACACACAGCGCCACTCACACACACACAGCACCACACACACACAGAGCGCCACACACACACACAGAGCGCGCCGTACATACACACAGAGCGCCACACACACACAGGGCACCACACACACACAGCGCCACACACACAGCACCACACACAGAGCGCCACACACACACACACACACACACAGCACCACACAGCTCCACACACACACACACAGAGCGCCACACACACACAGAGCGCCACACACACACACACAGCGCACCACACACACACAGAGCACCACACACAGCGCCACACACACAGAGTGCCACACACACACACTGAACGCCACACACACACAGAGCGCCACACACACACAGAGCGCCACACACACACACACAGAGCGCCACACACACACACAGAGCACCATACACACACAGAGCGCCACACACACACACACACAGAGCGCCACACACACACACACACACACACACAGAGCGCCACACACACACACACACAGCGCCACACACACACACACACAGAGCGCCACACACATACAGAGTGCCACAAACACACAGAGCGCCACACACACACAGAGCACCATACACACACACAGAGTGCCACACACACAGAGTGCCACACCCACAGAGCGCCACACACACAGAGCTTCACACACACAGAGCGCCACACACACACACATACAGAGTGCCACACACACACACAGAGCGCCACACACACAGAGCGCCACACACACACACAGAGTGCCACACACACAGAGCACCACACACACACACACACACACACACACACAGAGCACCACACACACACACAGAGTGCCACACACACACAGAGCGCCACACATACACACAAAGAGCGCCACACACACACACACACAGAGCGCCACACACACACACACAGAGCGCCACACACACACACACAGAGCTTCACACACAGGGCGCCACACACACACAGGGCGCCACACACACACAGCACCACACACACACAGAGCGCCACACACACACACACACACAGCGCCACATATACACAGCACCACACACACACACACACACAGAGTGCCACACACACACAGAGTGCAACACACGCACACACAGTGCCACACACACACAACACCACACACCCACAAAGCGACACACACACACACACACACACACACACACAGAGTGCCACACACACAGAGCACCACACACACACACACAGAGCACCACACACACACACAGAGCACCACACACACACACAGAGCACCACACACACACAGAGCACCACACACACACAGAGTGCCACAGACACACACACACAGAGCGCCACACACACACATACAGAGCACGCCACACACACACACACAACAGAGCGCCACACACGCACACAGAGCACCACACACAGAGCGCTACACACACACAGAAGGCCACACACACACACAGAGTGCCACACACACACACAGCCCCACACACACACAGAGCGCCACACACACACAGAGCTCCACACACACAGAGCGCCACACACATACAGAGTGCCACACACACACACACACAGAGCGCCACACACACAGAGCACCACACACACACACACAGAGTGCCACACACACAGAGCACCACACACACACACAGAGCACCACACACACACACACAGAGTGCCACACACACACACAGAGCGCCACACATACACACACAGAGCGCCACACACACACACACACACAGAGCGCCACACACACACACAGAGCGCCACACACACACACACACAGAGCACCACACACACACACAGAGCGCCACACACACACAGAGCGCCACACACACACTAAGTGCCACACACACACACAGCCCCACACACACACAGAGTGCCACACACACACACACACACACAGAGCACCACACACACACACACACAAAGAGCACCACACACACACACACACACAGAGCACCACACACACACAGCACCACACACACACACAGAGTGCCACACACACACACACAGAGCGCCACACACACAGATCGCCATACACACACACAGAGCGCCACACACACACAGCCCCACACACTTACAGAGCACCACACACACACACAGAGTGCCACACACACACAGAGCGCCACACACACACAGAGCGCCACACACACAAACAGAGCGCCACACAAACACACACACAGTGTGCCACACACACACACAGAGCGCCACACACACACACAGAGCACCACACACACACAGAGCGCCACGCACAGAGCGCCACACACACACAGAACGCCACACACACAAACAGAGCGCCACACACACACACACAGAGCACCACACACACAGAGCGCCACACACACAGAGCGCCACACACACACACACACACACAGAGTGCCACACACACACACACAGTGTGCCCCACACACACACACACAGAGCGCCACACACACAGAGCACCACACACAGAGCGCCACACACAGAGCGCCACACACACACAGAACGCCACACACACACACACAGAGTGCCACACACACACACACACAGTGTGCCCCACACACACACACAGAGCGCCACACACACACACAGAGCACCACACACACACAGAGCACCACACACAGAGCGCCACACACAGAGCGCCACACACACACAGAACGCCACACACACACACAGACCACCACACACACACACAGAGCGCCACACACACGCACACAGAGCGCCACACACACAGAGCGCCACACACACACACACAGATCGCCACACACACACAAACACAGAGCGCCACACACACACAGAGAGTGCCACACACACACAGAGCGCCACACACACACACAGAGCGCCACACACACACACACAGAGCGCCACACACACACACAGTGCGCCACACACACACACAGAGCTCCACACACACAAACAGCACCACACACACACACAGAGCGCCACACACAGGGCGCCACACACACAGAGCGCCACACACACAGAGCGCCACACACACACAGCACCACACACACACACACAGAGCGCCACACACACACACACACACACAGAGCGCCACATATACACAGCGCCACACACAGAGCATCACACACACATAGAGTGCCACACACACAGTGCCACACACACACACGGCACCACACACACAGCGCCGCACACACACAGAGCGCCACACACAGCACCACACACACACAAAGCGCCATACACACACACACAAACACAGAGCGACACACACACACAGAGTGCCACACACACACAGAGCGCCACACACACACAGAGCGCCACACACAGAGCACCACACACAGAGCGCCACACACACAGAGCGCCACACACACAGAGCACCACACACACACACACAGAGCACCACACACACACAGAGCACCACACACAGAGCACCACACACACACAGAGCGCCACAGACACACACACAGAGCGCCACACACACACACACACAGAGCCACACACACAGAGCACGCCACACACACACACACACAACAGAGCGCCACACACACACACACACACACAGAGCACCAAACACAGAGCGCTACACACACACAGAACGCCACACACACACACACAGAGTGCCACACACACACAGCCCCACACACACACACACAGCGCCACACACACACAAAGAGTGCCACACACACACACAGCCCCACACACACACACAGAGAGCCACACACACACACAGAGCACCACACACACATACACAGAGCACCACACACACACACAGAGTGCCACACACACACAGAGCGCCACACACACAAATAGCGCCACACACACACAGAGCGACACACACAGAGTGCCACACACACACAGCCCCACACACTTACAGAGCGCCACACACACACACAGAGCGCCACACACACACAGAGCACCACACACGCACACACAGAGCACCGCACACACACACACAGAGCGCCACACACACACAGAGCGCCACACACACACAGAGTGCCACATACACACACACAGTGTGCCACACACACACAGAGCGCCACACACACACACAGAGTGCCACACACACACACAGAGCACCACAAACAGAGCACCACACACAGAGCGCCACACACAGAACGCCACACACACACACAGAGCGCCACACACACTCACACACGCACAGAGCGCCACACACACACAGAGTGCCACACACACACAGATTGCCACACACACACAAACACAGAGCGCCACACACACACAGAGCGCCACACACAGACACAGAGCGCCACACACACACACACAGCGCACCACACACACAGAGCTCCACACACACAAACAGCACCACACACACACACACAGCACCACAGCCACACACACAGCACCACACACACAGAGCGCCACACACACACACAGAGCGCCACATATACACAGCGCACCACACATACACAGAGCGCCACACACACACACACAGAGCGCACCACACACACACACACAGAGCGCCACACACACACAGAGCGCCACACACAGAGCACCACACACAGAGCGCCACACACACACAGCACCACACACACACACAGAGCGCCACACACACACACACACACACAGAGCGCCACATATACACAGCGCCACACACACACAAAGTGCCACACACACACACAGTGCCACACACACACACGGCGCCACACACACACACACAGCGCCGCACACACACAGAGCGCCACACACAGCACCACACACACACAAAGCGCCACACACACACAGCGCCACACACACACAAACACAGAGCGCCACACACACACACACACACAGCGCCACACACACACACAGAGTGCCACACACACAGAGCGACACACACACACACACACAGAGCGACACACACACTTACACACACAGAGTGACACACACACACACAGAGCGACACACACACACACAGCGCCACACACACAGAGCGCCACACACACACACACACACACACACAGAGTGCCACACACACACACAGAGTGCCACACACACACAGAGCGCCACACACACACAGAGCGCCACACACACACAGAGCGCCACACACACACAGAGCGCCACACACACACAGAGTGCCACACACACACAGAGCGTCACACACACAGAGCGCCACACACACAGAGCACCACACACACACACACAGAGCACCACACACACACACACACACACACACAGAGCACCACACACACACAGAGCGCCACAGACACACACACAGAGCGCCACACACACACAGAGCGCCACACACACAGAGCACGCCACACACACACACAACAGAGCGACACACACACACACACACACAGAGCACCAAACACAGAGCGCTACACACACACAGAACGCCACACACACACACAGAGTGCCACACACACACACAGCGCCACACACACACAGAGCGCCACACACACACAAAGAGTGCCACACACACACACAGCCCCACACACACAGAGCGCCACACACTCACACACAGAGCACCACACACACACACACACACAGACACACACACACAGAGTACCACACACACACAGAGTGCCACACACACACAGAGCGCCACACACACACACAGAGCGCCACACACACACACAGAGCGCCACACACACACAGAGCGACACACACAGAGTGCCACACACACACAGCCCCACACACTTACAGAGCGCCACACACACACACAGAGCGCCACACACACACACAGAGCACCACACACGCACACACAGAGCACCACACACACACACACACAGAGCGCCACACACACACACAGAGCGCCACACACACAGAGAGTGCCACACACACACACACACACACACAGTGTGCCACACACACACACACAGAGCACCACACACACACACACACACACAGAGCGCCACACACAGAGCACCACACACAGAGCGCCACACACACACAGAACGCCACACACACACACAGAGCGCCACACACACAGAGCGCCACACACACTCACACACAGAGCGCCACACACACGCACACAGAGCGCCACACACACACACACACAGAGCGCCACACACACACAGATTGCCACACACACACAAACACAGAGCGCCACACACACACAGAGCACCACACACAGACACAGAGCGCCACACACACACAGAGCGCCACACACACACACACAGCGCACCACACACACACACACAGAGCTCCACACACACAAACAGCACCACATACACACACAGCACCACAGACACACACACAGCACCACACACACAAGAGTGCCACACACACACACAGAGTGCCACACACACACACAGAGCGCCACACACACACAGAGCGCCACACACACAGAGCGCCACACACACACAGAGCGCCACACACACACAGAGTGCCACACACACACAGAGCGCCACACACACAGAGCGCCACACACACAGAGCACCACACACACACACACAGAGCACCACACACACACACACACACACAGAGCACCACACACACACAGAGCGCCACAGACACACACACAGAGCGCCACACACACACAGAGCGCCACACACACAGAGCACGCCACACACACACACAACAGAGCGACACACACACACACACACACAGAGCACCAAACACAGAGCGCTACACACACACAGAACGCCACACACACACACAGAGTGCCACACACACACACAGCGCCACACACACACAGAGCGCCACACACACACAAAGAGTGCCACACACACACACAGCCCCACACACACACACAGAGCGCCACACACTCACACACAGAGCACCACACACACACACACACAGACACACACACAGAGTACCACACACACACAGAGTGCCACACACACACAGAGCGCCACACACACACACAGAGCGCCACACACACACACAGAGCGCCACACACACACAGAGCGACACACACAGAGTGCCACACACACACAGCCCCACACACTTACAGAGCGCCACACACACACACAGAGCTCCACACACACACACAGAGCACCACACACGCACACACAGAGCACCACACACACACACACACAGAGCGCCACACACACACACAGAGCGCCACACACACAGAGAGTGCCACACACACACACACACACACACACACAGTGTGCCACACACACACACACAGAGCACCACACACACACACACACACACAGAGCGCCACACACAGAGCACCACACACAGAGCGCCACACACACACAGAACGCCACACACACACACAGAGCGCCACACACACAGAGCGCCACACACACTCACACACAGAGCGCCACACACACGCACACAGAGCGCCACACACACACACACACAGAGCGCCACACACACACAGATTGCCACACACACACAAACACAGAGCGCCACACACACACAGAGCACCACACACAGACACAGAGCGCCACACACACACAGAGCGCCACACACACACACAGCGCACCACACACACACACACAGAGCTCCACACACACAAACAGCACCACATACACACACAGCACCACAGACACACACACAGCACCACACACACAAGAGTGCCACACACACACAGAGCGCCATATATACACAGCGCGCCACACATACAGAGCGCCACACACACACACACAGAGCGCACCACACACACACACACACAGAGCGCCACACACAGAGACACACAGAGCGCCACACACACACAGAGCACCACACACACACACACAGAGCGCCACACACACAAACAGAGCGCCACACACAGAGCGCCACACACACACAGAGCGCCACACACACACAGAGTGCCACACACACAGAGAGCGCCACACACACACACACACAGCGCCACACACACAGAACGCCACACACACACACACACAGCGCCACACACACACACAGAGCGACACACACACACAGTGCCACACACACACAGCCCCACACACACACAGAGCACCACACACACAGAGCGCCACACACACACACACAGAGCGCCACACACACACACAGAGCGCCACTCACACACAGAGCGCCACTCACACACACACACAGACAAAGGCCACACACACAGGGCGCCACACACACACAGAGTGCCACACAGTGCGCCACACACACAGAGCGCCATACACACACACACACACAGAGCGCCACACACACACACACACACACAGAGCACCACACACACACCACAGAGCGCCACACACACACCACAGAGCGCCACACACACACACACACAGAGCGCCACACACACACACAGAGCACCACACACACACACACACAGAGCGCCACACACACACACAGAGCGCCACACACACACACACACAGCACCACACACACACACACACAGCGCCACACACACACACACCAAGCGCCACACACACACAGAGCGCCACACCCACACAGAGCGCCACACCCACACAGAGCGCCACACAGAGCGCCACACCCACACAGAGCGACACACACACAGAACGACACACACACACACAGAGCGACACACACAGAGCACCCCACACACACACAGAGCGCCCCACACACACACAGAGCGCCCCACACACACACAGAGCGCCCCACACACACACAGAGCACCACACACACAGAGCGCCACACACACAGAGCGCCACACATACACAGTGCCACACACACACAGAGCGCCACACACACACACACACAGAGCGCCACACACAGAGACACACAGAGTGCCACACACACACAGAGCGCCATACACACACAGAGCGCCATACACACACACACACAGAGCACCACACACACACACACACACAGAGCGCCACACACACACAGCTGTTGCGTTTGAGCATTACTAGCATACACACAGAGCTCCACACACACACAGCTGTTGCGTTTGAGCGTTACTAGCATGCACACACAGAGCGCCACACACACAGAGAGCGCCACACACACACAGCTGTTGCGTTACTAGCATGCATGGACACAGATCACCAGTAGACACCTCAAGGTTACCGAACGCAAGCAATACTTTACAAGAACTGATCTCTTGCAACATGGACAGTGTAGGGGAAATACCTACCGAACACAAACAATACTTTACAAGAACTGATCTCTTGCAACATGGACAGTGTAGGTGAAATACCTACCGAACGCAAACAATACTTTCCAAGAACTGATCTCTTGCAACATGGACAGTGTATGGGAAATACCTACCGAACGCAAAAAAATCTTTCCAATTCAATAAAGACACACAGTATGTATAGGGCCAGTGCCCTGCAGCCTTACCTGGTCGCGGTTCCCCTAGGTGATGCTGGGGAGGGTACTGCGGATGCTGCTGTTTGTGATGCTGATGAAGCAGGTGTTGCTGTGCTTGGTGGTGGTGGTGGTGGTAGTGGCGAGGGCTGTCTGCTCCCCTCTAGGCTTGACCCTAGGCTTGACCCCAGCTGGTAGTGGGCACCCCCAAGGTGCTGCTGGACACCTGGCTGTAGACTAAGCAGGAAACCAGAGCGGGTCCTGGGGGGCTCAGGAGGGGAAGAGGAAGAGTGGCGAGGACCCCGGTGAGAAGGAGTGGAAATAGCACCCCTAGGGGGGTGAGAAAGAGGCGCCGTTCTGCTGCGGGGGGGGAGCGGGGACTCAGGCTTCCTGCTCGCGGCCTGCCTGTGCTCCGCCCGGGGCAGCGGGGTGTGCTCCAGACCGCCGGCCCCCTGGGATCCCTGCTTGGGGGACTCCCTGCGACGCGGCTTGGGAGGAGCCCCGGGGCGCAGCCGGGGGGTAGAAGGCGTCGATAGGAGGGGAGCAGGAGCGCAGCAGGGGAGTTCACAAGCGCAAGTAGGGGAAACAGAGGCAAGAAAACGGAGGCGAGATGCCGGTATATCAAAAGAGAATGCGCATCAGCAGGAGGCTGAGATTCTGAAAAGAGCAGCGTTAAACATATGAAATGAGGCAGTGGAAGTCGCAATTTTCTTATGTGTGTTTAAGCTCGCTCGGTCCAGAGGCACCACCGCGACCCGGTCGGCGTTGGCAAGGAATCGACAAGGCGCCTGTGTGTTTAAATCAAATCAGGGAGGGGGGTCTCCGGGTTCATCGGGCTCGTCCGGGAGTGGAGGGGTGGGGGGAGAGACGCCAAGGCCCAGATAGGTCACAGCCCCCTTAGGTACGGCTATTGCCCAGCCCACCAGCCACGGCCGAGGCCTTTTGAAGACGTTGAAATAGAAAATGTACTATTGAAAATCAAGGGGTAAAATCACGGAAAAAATAGCCAGGCGCATATCAGTCGCAATTACTGAAGGCCGTGACAGCGCTTTTACGACTCCGCAGACACATTTTAAATAATCAGCAGACCGAGCACTCTTAAGACGGATGATCACGTTTCTACACAGGAGCCAGCAGTCGCTGCATCGCCCTCTCCGCTCGCAGGCCAGAAATTGATCTCCAAAACGCCCCGTCATTTTCCGAGGGGGGCGTGTTTTGCATTCTCTCCTCTTCCCATTGGCTGGAATGTAAAATTCCAGCCAATGGGAAGAGGAGAGAAAGAATCGAAAAAACACACCCCTCAATCCCAAAGACGGGGCTTAAATGGACAGACTACCCTCTTCTCCAATGGCTGGCCTCCGTTTAGGAAGCCAGCCAATGGAGAAGAGGGGCAGGTTTAAGCCCCACACTAAGAAACATAAGATCTCGCCGGCGAGACTGCGCAAGTGCAGCCTACGCAGGCCGAGACCTAAAAAGGATCCCACACTAAGGGGCCCATTAGGATGTCGGGCGGATCGCCACTGCCATGCCGTCATCCTATGTTTGTCAAAAAGTGTTGGTCTTGTACATTGTCATAATTATTATGTAAATTGTCATGTATGTAAACATGTATTTGCCATTTTTTATGTGTTTCATGCGAAGGATATAAGGTCCTTTCACAAAAGAGTTGATAAAAATAGGGTGAATAAATAACCCAATCACCAAAAGAATATAGTGTGGTTGTTGCAAAAATATTCTATAAATAATTAGGATACCAGGTTTTTTTTCTTTTTCTGTATTAATAAGGCCCTACCTGGGTCCTGTCCTTTGGGCCTAACCCCTTTGTGTATTCCTCTTTAATCATAGGCATACCTTTGGAGGCAGATTGTGGTAGCCAAACCATAGACTTCCGAAGCCCAATCACAAGATTGACTACCTGAGGTTCAGGTTCCTGATGATGGGCTAGAAGGTCTGGCCAGTTGGATAGGTGTTCTTGGGGAACTGACAGCTGTTGTGAGTGTATGCTGCCTTTCTTCTGGAGATACAACATGGCAGCCATATTGTCTGTTCTGATGAGTGTTACTTTGTGTTGCAGCTGGCAGAAGAAAGCTTTACGAGCCAACTGGAGTGCCAGTAGCTCTAGGTAGTTGATGAGGAAACCCAGTTGGTGGAATGCCCACAATCACTGAATGGTCAAGTCCTGCAGATGCGCCTCCACCCCCAACCTGTGAGGGGATCGTCCGTCGTGATGGTCACTTGCGGAACTGGTTCCAGAAAGGGATAGCTGTTCCACTACTGCAATGAGCAATGTGTGTTGGCCCAAATCTACAACAGATCTTCCCAGTGACCCTCCACGTGGGACCATTGCGTGGCTAGGCACTCTTGTCGCGGATGCATCTGTACTCTCGCATGAACTACAGCAATGCAGGAGGTCATCATGCTGAGGGGTGCAGAACATCCTGACCGTCGAGTAGGTATCTGGCTGAAAAAGAGTCAGTAACAACTAGAAAGCCTGAACCCACACTTGGCTAGGGTACACTTTCCCTGTTACCGAGTTGGGAACTGCTTCTAGGAAATGCTGATTCTGAAGAGGCAGAAGGTGGGACTTGAATATTTTGAATATAGCTATCAACCCTTCCAATCAGTTCTCCCCTTACTCCCTTCTTTATTCAAAATGATAAAGACCTCTATTCTACCCTTATGGTCAAAAATTGTACAAGCCTCTCTGAGGCAAGGTTCCATACCTGACTGCCTTAAAGTAGGGCAGGTCGCACCTATACTAAAGAAAGCCAACTCCCTCTCCACAGATTTCAACAACTATCGCCCTATATCCAACTTCCCCACTCTGGCGAAACTACTGGAAAAATGTGTACAAATTCAATTGTGCAACCACATCGATAACTACAACCTCCTAGACAAACACCAATCAGGCTTCTGCCAAGGTCACACCACTCACCCACATAATGGATGACATACTAAAAATGTTAGATCATAACAAATCATGTCTTTTGACCTTCTTGATCTATCCTCTGCTTTTGACACGGTTAAGCATGACAACCTACTGTCCCCACTCGAACGAAGGACGGGCCTAACTGGCCCAGTGTTACAATGGTTCACCTCCATCCTACGTAAAAGAACCCAAAGAATCAAGATGAAGCAATCACTTTCTCAACCCTCCATGATAACTCTAGGGGTTCCACAGGGCTCAGCACTATCACCAATTATTTTTAGTCTACTCATGGAACCCACTGCAAAAGCGCTGAACTCTGCGAACTTTCTATATCACCTATATGCGAACGACACACAATTGTATATGAAAATCTCCTCTCAAGATGACTTCATCTCCCTCAACGCTATTGTACATAATACTCAAAGTTGGCTCAACGGTAACCACCTCATACTTAACGCCAAGAAAATGGAATTCCTCCTCATCTCCCCCCCCCAATCACACACCCAGGATAGACTTATGGCTGAAGCACCTAACTTCCTTTGATTGCCCTCCTCACATCATCGACTATGCGAAATCCCTGGGAGTCACCCTAGACAAACACTTAAGTATGCAGGCGCAAATCAACAATGCCACCAAGAGAACTAATCATCAGATGAGAATCCTATGGAAACTGAAACGCTTCCGCCCACAGACTGACTTAAAAATGGTGGTACAAGCCTTAGTGTTACCAAGATTGGAGTATGGAAGCACCCCTCTATGCTGTCTTCCCTAATACAAGCTAGCCCCGCTAAAGGTATCGCTTAACGCTGCGGCCAGACTGGTATCGGGAACAAAAAGAAATAGCCTCATCACTTCGGCCTTCAAGGCTCTGAACTCACTACCCTACGAGGCGAGAATACCACTAAAACTCCCCTGCATGTCCCATAAAGCCCTGCATAGCAACACCCACAGCTACTTAGCACAAAAAATAGAACGGTCTGGAGGATGCAGACATTCGCGAAGCTCAAGCTCACATCTACTAAAACCACAATCCTTCCACAAAAAGAGAACTGGATGCAGAGCCTTCTCAGGTATCGCACCGAAGATTTGGAACTCCTTACCTCCAGATACAAGCAGAATCTCTTCCTTTACTTCCTTCAAAAAAAAAGTAAAAATGCTTCTAATTGACAAATTAACATCCTAAGACTTTAATTCTTTGATGACTATTAGCCACCAATGATATGCATACACCACTGTCTACCTCTTTTGTATTGAATGTTGAATTTCAAATGTATGTATATTATCCCAGTCATCTAATGTTTGATAACAGTGTACTGTAAAGCGCTCTGATACCCTTGTGGGTCATGTTCCCGATATATGAAACTTTATAAATAAATGGTGAACTCCAGATTGAGCAAAAGGTATATGTATGTTTAGGTAAGGACCAAGCACTGTTGTCTGTGCTCTTGAACAGCCAGTCCTGCAAATAAGGGAACACATGGATCCTCCCCCTCACAAGATGGGTTGCTACCATGTCAACACATTTTGTGAACACCATGGAGGTGGTGGTGACCGTGAAGGGCAGCCCTTTAAAATGAAAATGCTGGCAACTTACTATGAACCACAAGTACTGGTGGTGTGCACAGTGGATAGGGATGTGGATCCCTTTTGGTCAAAATGGTCTCCTTGCTGCAGTAGAGGTATGATGTCCTGGAGTATGACCATGTGGAAGTGCTCTGACAGGATGTATTTGCTGAGTGGTCTGAGTTTGAGTATAGGCCTGAGTGTCCCATCCTTCTTGGGGCTAAGGAAATATAGGTAGTACACACCTTTGCTGCACTTGTGGGGTTGCCCCTTGCAAATTAGTACCTCTACTTTTGCATGAAAGAGACACTGTTTTTCTGGGGAGAGGGTGTGTGTGTGGGGGGGAGGGATGTTTGGTGATGTTGCAGTGGGTTCTAAGCAGTTTCCCTGTCTGATAAAGGAGAGAGGCCACTGATTAGAGGTGATTTTTTCCCACCATGTAAGAAACCTCTACAGTCTTACAATGACAGGTAGTGTGATCGGGGGAAGGGAAAACAAGTCACTATTTGGCAGGGGTGGCTCCCTTAGCCACAATCCCTCTGCCTCTGGATTTGTGACCCCAACAGCCTACCCTGGAATAGCACTCTGTATGTGCTATTGCTGCTGCCTCAGATAGAAGATAAATGTTTTTGGGGAGGTAGTCTTCTATCCCCCCTGAACTGGGACTTTTGTAAGGAACCCCGGAAGTACTGTCAGGAGTGGATGTTTTGATGAGATAGGCACCGGATCAAAAGTGGCTTCATAGGGATCTAGTGGGTATGAGGGGCTCTCCTCCAAATTAAGAATGCGGGAAACTGTCGGGGGAATGAGGCAGAAGGGTCCCTGTGGTGGAAGTGCGGATGGGAGAGGAAGGTGGAGGAGGAGGACAGGGCGGAGGTGGTGGAGTGCTAGTGCCCCTGTCCTGGGGCTTTCTGACCTCGGATGGAGGCGAAAGCTTCTGGACAAGGTCCCCCTCAAATGTAAGTTTCCTCTTGTGAGGGACAGTGTCCTGGACCTTTCGTGACAATCCTTACCAGTCTGCAGATGAATGAAGATCCGCTTCTGCCGTGCATCGCACTCCTGTTGGAGGCGTTGCAGGATATGCTGCCCTGGTTCCTCAGATACAGTGGAGGAAGGAGTTTTGTGATTCGTCGCTGAAGGAATCTTTGGATCGCTGGCGCAGAAGGAGCTTTCGGCATCGATGGGAGATTTCAGAGCTGAAGACTGCTTCAATGGCTCTTTCGGTGCCAGCGCTGAAGGTGTCTTTGGCCCCAGAGGCTGGGTCTTGTGCAGTTGTTTCGGTGTTGGTAGTTGGCTCCGAGTCGAATCTGAGGCCTTATGTCGGTGCTAACCAAGGCCTTCGGGCAGTGGCGGTCCAGAAGCCTGATGCTGGGATTTGGGGCTCGATGCCCAACCTTCTTGGGCGAGACTCGGCCTGTGTTCAGTGTCAAGGAGATGGTGAGGGAGTGATGTCGTTCTCGCGGTCAATGTCTTTCTGTGTGGTAGCGCGTCATGGGTCTGTAGCTCCTCCTTCTCGGACTCTGAGTGAGAGCTCCGCTCGCAGCTAAACTGCAGCATCTGCTCACACGAGGGCCCCCCAGCTCTGGTTCCCTCTTGACTTTTCGGTCCCCGAAGAGGTCAGGGGTGTTGTCTTCCTGCCGATGCTCTGTGGTGCATCGAGCAAGGCATTGATCTCATTGGTACCGCCGGGTCTTTTTGGAGCAGAAGGTGAGGCAGGCAGCGCAGGAGGCTACGTCATGCGCCAGAGACTGACAGAGGTTGCAGACTTGATGGTGGTCTGTCCAGAGGTACTTAGCACAAAGGGTGGACAGTACTGGAATGAAGTACTTTCCTTTACAGAGCCTGCATTCTTGAAGAGGAAGATAGAGTTGAAGGCCCGAGAATGGCTACATGCCACAAGAGGAGCATAAAGAAGAACCCAGTCAACAAGCCGGACAAAGTTTGCGGCACAGAAACAACAACGTGATTGTTTTCACCAACGAGAGTGGAAGAACCAAACGGAACGTCCAAAGACAAACACCACGAGGCCTCAAGTCAGAGCTCAGACAATATATGTTCAAACCCAACAGTGGCACACAACAATCAAACTAACAATGGAGCTGATGCCCATGCGCAGTACCAGTCATAGGAGGAGTCACTATACTTCATGACTCTAAAAGACCTCTTT
This sequence comes from Lissotriton helveticus, assembly GCF_964261635.1. NCBI lineage: Eukaryota > Metazoa > Chordata > Amphibia > Caudata > Salamandridae > Lissotriton > Lissotriton helveticus. The sequence continues at coordinate 607,160,113 of NC_136059.1, read as the reverse complement.
GAAGAAAAACATATTGCACAAGTCAGAGTCCAACACTAGATAGCAGGAATATGCAGAGTATATGTATCTACAGCTACACATACCACAAACATATATTTTAACAGATAACTCCACCTGGTGCACTACAAATACTTTAAACGTGTTGGATTGATATGGGACCAAAGCTGATGGAGACGCCAACACACAGTAGCTGATTTAATGCACGTGTCCTGGGACTGCCAGGGCTGTAAGTGGGATGGACAAAGTGTGGGGCCTGTGAAGGGAGCATAGCCTTTGTACTTAAGGGCACAGTTCAAGACTGCCTTCTAAAGCAGCATTCTGATCTCTCGTATTTACAAATGATTGAGTGACACATGGTCCCATCCACCTTTTGTTGCTACTTGGTTCAGTTAGGGAGGTTACATTGAGGACATACAAATGAAAAAAACGAATTTAACGCACCCTTACATGAACGATTCATGAAGGGTAGTCCCATCATAGCCTTAACAGCGCATACTGCATTCACTGCAGAAAGTCAGCCTCTGCTTTTTCTCCTTAAACAAATTGCATGCCTTCCCCCTATATGCACATCTGGCCTGTGCAAAGACCTCAGTCTTCTCTGCTCAATCACAAAAACCTCAGTTTCCCCACACGTCTGCAACCACGGAATCAGTCAGTCCTGGGCGCGGTCTAGCACCAACAATGTGGACAAAGATACAGACCAATGTTACGATTTGGAAACCGTGTTTCTACAGCAGCAGTGTTTAATTTATCAAAGAATAAGTGTCAGAGCCTAAGGTTTTTATCAGCAGCCCTTGATTGGCGATGCCAAATGTTGGTATTGCAAAAATTGCAAGGCCTTGATTCCAATTAATACCTCTATCCTCGAACACCAAAGACTTTGTGCCATTTATCTCACTCTTTTGGGTTCTTTTTTTTTTTTCAAAACAGATTTAATTGACAGGTTGCACATACGGAGCAGCCCCCCGCAATCCGGAGAGAGCTGCAGTCAAGTGTACAGCATCATACAATAGGCAATCTATGCTACATTTGAAGCAGAGAATAACATTACAACCAAACAGTTCTGTCCCCCCCGCCCCCCTTATCCCACACCTACCCCCAACTCCCCCCTCCCGGATCCCCCCCTCCCGCACGATATTGTCTCATACTTTTAAAGAACAGTCTCCTACGTGATAGTGTATATACTCCTGCCATCCTGGCCTCATCAAATCGCCTCCGGGGTTTCAGATTGTTCAGCTGGTGGTTCTAACCAAAAGCCCTGATAATCTGCCCAACGCTTCCATATTTTGTAGTGTTTCCTAGGGCAGCCCCGGGCCACAAAAATAAGACGCTCCAACCCCATACAGAAGTCCAGCCCCTTCTTCCAACCTTGCACTGAGGGAGCCCGGGGATCCTTCAAAGCCTTGGCCACGTCCCTCTTGGCAATGGTGAGGCCTAACAACAACAGATATCTTTTACACACGTTGCCCCCTACCCCCTCCAGCACATGCAGCAGGTCCAACTGAGGAGTCCGGGGAAGCTCCCAACCCAGGACCTCGAACATACAATCCCACACCCCTCTCCAGAACCTGAACAGGGAGCTACAACTCCATACCATGTGGAGCAACGTCCCCACCTCCTGGCCACATCGGACACAGTCTGGGGACGCAATTAGACCCGCCAGCCACTGTCTCTTCCTTGTAAAGTAGACTCTATGGAGGTATTTAAACTGGATGAGTCTCAAGCGCATCGCAATGGCCGCACCCCTTGGGGCCTCAAGTGCCTTCCGCCAATCCTCTTCCTTCAGTGTCCCAACATCCCTTTCCCAGGCCTCCCGCAGTTTTTGCAGTGATGTGGAGCAGTGTGTAACTAGCGTCTGGTATATGCAAGATATCTTTTTGTCCCCTAACTCTCCCATGAATACCTTGGCCTCTAGCGGGCTAAATTCGGGCAGGGAATCCAGGCCCTCCAGGCTAGGTGTAATGGCGTGGCAGAATTGCAAATACCTAAAGAATTGGGATTGGGCCATGTCAAATTCCACACTCATAGCTTGAAAAGACTTAAGGGTCGTCTCTGACATCACATCCCCCAGCGTGGAAATCCCTATATTATCCCAGCCCCGAAAACGCCCTGAAAGGACGCCAGTGCAGGCAGACGGCCATTATGCCACAGGGGAGTCTCCTCAGTTAATGTGCCCCACCACCCCATGCGACGCAGGGCCTGCCTCCAAATCTGAAAAACTACCTGAGTGGCCTGTGGTAACCTCTTCCGCAATTGCGCTGAGTATAGGATCGTATGCAGCGTGTCAGACCCCATAAGATATTGTTCCAGAGCATACGCGGGGTCCCCCCTATCCCCATACCACCATTCATTCAGGACCAGGAGAGTGGGTTCTTTTTCATCCATGCATTCACCCTTTGTCACTGTTTTTTCTATCATTCTCTTCCTCCTTCTTTCTCTTCTTTTCTGCATTTCTCACTTTTGTTCTAGGTCAATGACTGATTATGAAAAAATAAGTGCTGGTCGTGCAACCACTGGCTCAAATTAAGCACTGTCGAGGGCTACAACTTTCCCCTGTGAATCCAGCCATATGCAAATCAGTCTTGACCCTGTGCCTCACCGGGAACAGTCCGGCCCGAACTGCCAGGTCAGGTTCTCCCTGGACTGGAATCAAGCATCCTAGGATGGGTTTCGGGGTTTCACACTTCATCAAGCCAGGACAGCTTGACTCCAGAGGCATGGAGAGTACGGGACCCACATCTGAGCATAACTGTCCCACTTGGGGTGACAAATGCAAAAAATGCAGAACAATGTCATACATTCACCCCAGTACAGAGATCTGGGCCTAAATCCATCGTTTTTTTGCTCACTATGCCATTCCAGTTTGACCAAGCCATATGCAAATCAGTCTTGACCCTGTGCCTTCTGGGCACAGTCCAGCCCGAACTGCCAGGCCAGGCCCTCCCTGGACTGGAATCAAGCATCCTAGGACCGGTTTTGGGGTTTCACCCCTCATCAGCCAGGATAGCTTTTCTCCAGTGACAGGGAGAGCATGTCTACTCTACGCTACACCACTAACATTTTTCCATGCTGAGCAGCAGCCATGCTACTGTAAAACACGGTTAAAAGCTTTGGCAAAGCCAATAGGCCTCACCTACGTGAGACCCAGTGGCTTTGCCAATGAGTGTTTTCGAAGCATGGATGCTGTTGCATCAATGAGCAATAACGCATCACCAACAGGAAGTATTGTGAATGCGCAGACAGGCATCTTTGTGAGGGTGTAATTCATCAACGTTTAAGATTGTACTGAGAGAACAAGGTGAGTATGATATGACCACTGACACCGTGCGTTAAAGGAATGCATATTTGTGGTAATGTCAGCAGATGTGATTGCAGAACAGATGTGCAATGACATCCAAATGGTGCTTGAATTGTGATGTGATAGTAAGAAATATGGAAAATGGGCTATCAATGAAAAGTGCCTGGACATTCTTAGGAATGCACGGACTGTGGTATGGTGATGTGTTGCAGGCAATTAGTGGCCACTAGTTCACGGGAAAAAAAACACTAGCCAAGAAATACAGTGCGTTTAATGCAGAAAGTGAACTGTGACACATTGCGCATTATAAATCTACTAACAAAAACCAAACGAACTGTGGTAGCGGACATAAACACAATAAGACACCATGTGAGGTAACTGCAGATGGGTTTATTCACACAGGTATATACTGCACGACCTCAGCCACAGCTGTGCTGTCAGCTTCGCTCCTCTCCTTCTCGAGCCGCCGCACACAGTCCCCGGCGCTCGCCTTGGAATGCTGATCGCGGTGACATTCTAAGTGATGTCACCGCGAGCAGCTCCATTACATGCGAGGCGCCGGGGGAGTTTATATGTGGAAGATACCACACATCCCCCTTCCCTGCGGAAAGAAAACAAACATAACAAACACTGAAAACCGCACCAGGTGGCACGGTAACAACCAACAGGGTGTGGAACAGTCAAATTTACCTAGGCCAGGTGGAAGGTTTGACAAGATGGACAAAGCAAACCCATTACATCATTATATACTGATCAAAATGTCTAGGTGGTCTGGTCACCCTCTTGCTAGGCCTGATGGTAGAGTGGGGAATTATGGTTTGCCTCTTCGTGGTGGAACTAGGGTCTCGACTAGGGTCTCCCTCCCGTCCCCTTGAATACTCAGGTGGATGGTACTTTACAACCCTCCCAAGGTTCCATATTTTCCCTTCTTGTGTCTTGACAGCATTGTTGAATAGTTTGGTGATCTTGGTGGGGTTGGTGTATGCCGACCAACTTGCCTTCCCTGTTGGAGCTCTGATTTTGATACTGTCTCCCACCTTGAATTCTACTTCCTTTGTGGCGTTGTGCCGGTCACATCCTTCTTTCCTCTTTTCCATGGCTTCCTTTTGCTTGTTCAAGCTTTCTGCTTCTTTAGATCGGTCTGACCGCCCCTTGTGCCACTCCATCCATCCTGGGGTTAGCTTCGTGTTGGGTATCCTGGCGCGGAGCAATTCAAACGGGGTGACCCCCGTCGTCTGATGAGGCGTGAACCTGTATGCTTCAAGCCGTCTCCACGCCTCCTCCTTCCAACTTATTCCGCTGGCTTTGGCTAATTGGATGCTTTCTTTGAGGGTTTTATTAAAGCGTTCGACCATGCCATTGGTTTCGGGGTGGTAAAGGGCGCAACGCTTGTGTCTGATCCCTCTTTCCTCCAGGAAGTCTTCCATCTCCTTTGAACACAGTTGTACACCGTTATCGGTAAGGATGTTGCTGGGTAGTCCTTCCCGGATGAACACCTCCTCTAGAAAACTGATGACAGTTTTGGTGGTGACCTCGCTGACAAACTTTATCTCTGGCCACCTGGAATACAGATCCACAAGCACCAAAATGTAAGGTGTCCGCAGTTCTCCTGACATGGGGCCCACGATGTCCAAGGCCTACTCGACCCACGGTCCTGAAGGGGACGGCCTGCACACCATAGGGGGCGTCTGTTGCTTCAGGACTTTGTCGCTGTTGCTGCACGGAATGCACTCTCTGATTCTCCTTTCCGTGATTAGATCCATGCTCGGCCACCAATAGCTCTCCCTGAGTCTTTGCTTGGTTTTGGTGATGCCCAAATGTCCTTCGTGGGCTAGTTCGACCAGGTTGTTCCTCACGGTTGCAGGAGGTACAAGTCTCGTGCCCCTGAATAGACATCCGTCTATTATGGACAACTCGTCTTTAATGGCTAGGTATGGCCACAGGTTTTCATCCTGTTTGTCACCGTGCTTCCAACCGCTCCTAACTCTTTTGTAAATCTCCTCCAAAATTTCGTCTTCTTCTAGCGCCTTTCTCCATGTTTCTTCTCCCAGCGCCCTCTGGATGGCGCAGACATCCTCCATCTGGAGGTCTTCTTCTTCTTCATCCGTCTTCTCCAACATCTCTCTCTCTCCTTCATCACCAACAAGCCTAGATAGACAATCAGCTGCGAGATTCTGTGTCCCGGGGACGTATTCGACGTCAAAGGTGTATTCTTGAAGGCCGACTACCCACCGCCTTATCCTGCTGGAGATGGCATCCAAACCCTTCTTGCTGAACACCTCTACCAACGGCTTGTGGTCAGTTCGGAGGGTGAACTGAGTTCCCCAGAGGAAGTCTCTGAATTTTCCTAGCGCCCAAAATACAGCCAAAGCCTCTTTCTCGATCACCGAGTAGTTGTTCTCAGACTTCTGGAGTGACCTCGAGGCAAAGGCTATGGTTTCTTCTCCTTCTTCTCCAATTTGGGTGAGGACAGCACCCAAACCCTTCGCACTAGCGTCGGTGGTGACTATGGTTGCCCGGTAGGGTACATACGACTTCAAACTGGGGGCCTCTGCGAGTGCCTTCTTTACGTCCTCGAACTCCCTCTGGCACTCCTGACTCCACCGGAATTCATTCTCCTTCTTCAACAGTAGCCTGATGGCATATGTCCTTCCCGCCAGGTTCCTTATGAACTTTCCGTAGAACTCTAACATCCCCATAAATGACTTGATCTCGTCCTTACCCTTGGGGGGTGTCAGGTTCACGATGGTGTTTTGTAGTTCAGCTTTTGGACATATGCCCTCAGCAGTCACCTTGTGTCCCAGGAAGTCCAATTCAGCACAACCAAACACACATTTGTCTCTTTTCACTGTGAGGCCTTGTGACAGAAACCTCCCCAGGACGCTTCTCAACCTACCATCGTGCTCCTCATGGTTCTTTGCAAATATTAGCACGTCATCCTGGTAGCACATGACGCCTGGGATGTCCTTCAACATGTTGCCCATGATTCTCTGAAACACGGCGGCCGCCGAGACTAGCCCGAATGGCATCCTTTTGAATTTGTATGCGCCCATGGGTGTCACAAATGCCGTGAGCTCTTGAGACTCCTCGTGTAGTTTTATTTGGAAATAGGCTGAGGTGAGGTCGAGGGTAGAAAAGACTTTGGCACCTTCTAGCATGCTCATCATCTGGGTGATGTTGGGCAAGGGGTAGCGGTCGACCACGACTTCCTTGTTTAGTGCCCTCAAATCGATGCAGAGCCGGACCGACCCATCCTTCTTCTTGGCTGCCACGATGGGGGCCAGCCATTCTGTTGCTTCCACCGGTTCGATTACTCCGGCCTTGCACAGTTTCTCCAGTTCAGCCTTCACCTCCTCCTGGATAGCAATGGGAAGCTTCCTGACTTTGGCCACGACTGGTCTGGCGTTCTCCTTCAGTCTTATTTTGTGGCAGTAGTTTTTCAAACATCCTAATTCTTCCCTGAACACTTCTTGGAACTCTGTTACAATGTCTGCTTCGTGTTCAATAATTTCTTGTACCAGGATCTGGGGATCACAGTTAGGATTAAGATAGACCCCTAGCTCTTTCTGTGCTTGCCACCCCAAAATGTTGTCTCCTACCGTGGACACATAAACCTTTGAGACCGTTGTTCTGTTGCTGTATTCTACTTTCCCCAGGAAATACCCCTTCATGGAGATGGGGCGACCGGCATACCCCCCTGGCCTCAGATCCATTCTTTTCAAGGTTATCATTCCTTTTGACACTCGTGAGAACTCTTTAGCATTAATGATGGTAATTCTAGAACAAGAGTCAAATAATGCTTCCACTTCCACCTCCCCAACCTTTATGGTATCCTTGGGACTGCTGACTTGTCCTCCCTCGACCTGCACCACTATTTCCGCACACTCGAGATTGCTGGGACTGGGGGCTAGTAACTCTTGTACTTGTACAACAAACTCGTCGCACACCACATTCGTCCTGTCTCTACTCTGTCTGCTGACTCCCTGCCCACTCTTGCAGTACTGCTTGAAATGCCCTTTCTTCCCACACTTGTTGCACGTGAATCTGAGAGCAGGGCATTCTCTGTCGTTAGCTAAGTGCCCCTGCTTGCCACACCTATAGCAAGTGCCTTTAAACGTTCCTCCTAACCTGCCTTCTTTGTGTTCTTTACTCACTATTTTCTGGCCTTTTACTACCGACACTGCTTCACATTCAGTCACCACCTCACTGACATTGGCCTTTTCCTCATTTTTCTTCTCCCCTGCGTCTTGCTTTATTTCTTTGACACACTGGAGCATATGCTCCACCTGTTTGGCTATGATGAGGACCTCCCGCAGGGGCGGGTCATCCTTGAGCCATAGCTCCTCACGCACTCTTTCCATCCTACACACCAACACAAATTGGTCCCTGATTCTCTCCTCACTTGCACCACCAAATTTGCAAGAGGCGGCCAACTTCCTTAGGTCGGATACAAAGTCTTCTATCGATTCCCCCTCTTTCTGTGCTCTCTTACCAAAGTGGTACCTCTCCATAATCGTGCTAGTCTTAGGAAGGTAGTGTAAGTCTAATTTCTTAAGGCTCACTTCAAATTCATTCAGACCTCTAGCCTCCTGTGCCCCTAAATCTGGGAGATGATCCATGACCTCCTCACCTTCCGCGCCTAGATAATAGGCTAATAATGCAATCTTCCTTTCTAAACCCAGGTTTGGCCCACACACAGTGGCGTAATTTAAAAACACCTTTTTCCATTTCTTCCACTGGATATTAGGATCCCCTGGGGTGATCAAGAAAAAAGGTGGAGGGGTCACACTCTGCATGTTATTTGCTCAGGCTTCCCCTTCTGGCACCCAGTGAAAATACACACCCACTGGACACAGTGACGCTGAAAACAAAACAGTAAGTTAGCGTATGCCTTAAGGAGTACACAATTCTTTGCTTCACATTACCCCTGCGACACTGAACAGGAGCAAGACGGAGAGAAGAAACACTATCATAGAAACAGATGGTTCGTGAGCTCCAATTGACATTTGCCTCCAAGTTTCTGTCTCACATGTACATGCAGTGATGCATAAATAGCGCAGTGCAGACGCTGCGGGTGGTTTCCTATTTTCCCTTGCACGGCCCACCTCCCTAGAGCAGACTGTACCCTACTTAAGGCTCACTGCAAGAGAATAGATGACCCTAATTGCGCGTAGCCTCCATCCTGCAACTGTCATAAATGTTCCTCAGTGTGTGCTTCTACTCGTTTTTCTTCCTTTATGTAGGTACAGTTCTTGCTGAAACACAAGTGGGGAACGAGAGGCCTCTTTCTACATTCGCCGCTAAATCTCCATAATGTCAAACACTTCCTGGCAAGATCCGGTTAAAATAACTTTTAAACGCCTCTTGTGACAGCGCATAAACCGCGCTCCGTTTGTTTTTGCAGATAAGCGCTGGCAAAGATTTTCCCCACACAATTTCTCACTGGAACGTCCCTTGGCTGGCTGGGTTGCTGCACTCACTTCGAGCCTCTGCACAACTTCCTTTCACACTTTGACAATAAACAGCTGGCAGTCTTCGCTTCAGCTGTCATCCGGCACGTCTTCAGCGCCGCTCGAGCGTCTGACTGACTCTGTAATCAACCTCTAGTCAGATGGCATTCTGTTCATTAACTGTCAACCAGCTTACCTTCAACAATGCTCCTGCCTCTGAGAAACACTCCGAACGGGTTTTTACCTTCGCTAAGTGCTTTACACCGTGTTTCCCAGCTGTCATTCAGCGCTTTCCCTTCTGCGCCGCTCACTTCCCTTTACAGATGGACAGCGCGCTTCCTCCTGACACATCGACAAGCAGATTCACTCTCCCTTACTCGTAGACACTATGACAGCGCTTCCTCGGCATGCGCGAACTTTTCATTCACTACACTTCTCTTTTCTATTGACTCCCTCGCTGTGCTGCCACACAAGAGTACCTTACTTCCGTCAGCATGGATCGGATACCGTCGCCTCCACCAGTTGCTGTCCACTTTCACACCGTATGTGTTTCCTTGGTGATGGCTCTCATCCGACGCCGTCTGCTTAACCAACAGGGATTCCTTCCGCTTCCTTGTCAGCTGATGTTCCTGCCTTCTTTCCTGCAAGCGTGTTGAGGTCGCTGGTATCCCGTCCTCGTCGCCAGTGTGGTAGCGGACATAAACACAATAAGACACCATGTGAGGTAACTGCAGATGGGTTTATTCACACAGGTATATACTGCACGACCTCAGCCACAGCTGTGCTGTCAGCTTCGCTCCTCTCCTTCTCGAGCCGCCGCACACAGTCCCCGGCGCTCGCCTTGGAATGCTGATCGCGGTGACATTCTAAGTGATGTCACCGCGAGCAGCTCCATTACATGCGAGGCGCCGGGGGAGTTTATATGTGGAAGATACCACACGAACCTTGACAGGAGCATGGGTTTCATGTGCATGTTTGGATGCCCATGATCACATGATGAAAGGTTGCAATACAAAATGATTTGGTTCTCCCCATGTCAAATCTCTTGAAGGGTCCCAAATACCCCTGGCACCCTCAGGCAACGTCCTACAGAGAGGAAATCCTCAGCTTGAATGACAGCGTAGGTCTGGCTGGCTGGCAGTGTCTAGGGCTCTGGCGAGGGACACACGTCAATGGTGAAGGGTGGGGCTGCGGCCCCTCGTACAGGAGCTTGTAAGTAACCCTTTGTGTGGCTGAGAGCAATCATATCCAGCCTGCCAAAGATTGTGACCCTTCCCTTTCCTTCTGACTCCTCCATCACTCCCCCTCTCCCTGACCAGTAGGGCCATTCATCACATGCGGGAGGTAAGAGCAGCGGCGTCGTGGTAAAGGTGCTTCACCTGCACCGCCATCTCTTATAGTCTCGACGTTCTTGGGGATAACGCAGGCAGACTCTTGTGAACCGCCATGCCTGCTGCTGGCACGCTTTCATGTGTGTGCACCTACATTTGCATAGCCGCTCCCTCCACACTCCAACCAGTCATCTGTTGTTAACGAACACCTTCCACACCTAGAAGTAATCTGCATAAAGGTGCATGCATGCATTGCGTAAACAGGTGGCGACACATAACCATTGTGTTTTGCGAATATTGGAACCTGTACACAGGCGTCATTGGGTACCTTTACCATGCCCTCACTAGCGCCTAGAGCAGGCTTCTCCAACCAGCGCCTCGAGAGCTACTGGCAGCTCCCCAGAAACCCGCAAAGTTACTCTCCTTGTGTAGCCCAGCCTAATATTTTCGAGATTTTCCCTTGTCTGAATTAATATATGGTTACCAAAATTGACAAACGTATATTTGAGATGAAAAGGTATGCAGTTTCAGATTTCATAAACTGACGTTGTGTGAAACAGGGATTTTCAAAATATTTTTACAGTTGATATTGGAGTGATATATCATGCGGTGTCGGGGAGACTTATTAGTAATACTATACCTTGGTTCTAGGGGCGCTGAAGCAGTGACTGCCTTTTATTATAGAAACGGTGGGAGAGCACTGACCTGGAACAGCATGTAGTGGGATTTCATGATCATTAAAACTGTGCGGGTATTAAAACTTATTGACATACGTAATGAATGACATTATTGCAAAGGTAACAACAGCAACTTAACATTTATAGAGGTGGCTTGTAAAATATTTCAGATGGTAAAAGTATTTTAGAATCGCCCATACCGCTCTGGTCATTTTCATTTCCAGTCACTAGGAAGGCCATGTGATAGTTTCCGACATGTTCAGGGTACACCTTTTCCAGTTCACATACTGGAGGATAATGTGTCACAAACAATGTCAAACTTGCAACCTGCAAAAAAATAAAACAACCGTGTAAGTATGCTAAACAGTTTGCGGAAAGGTGTTTCCAAATATTTGTTTTAGAAGGGAGAGTTGGGTGGAGAAGAAATACAACACAAATGCTGCAGAGCTCGTTCACAAGAGCCTATAGCCATCGAGCAGCAATCACAAATGTAGAGGACTCACCAGGACAGCTCCAGCTGTCTGCAGCAGACACTACTGTATACAATACTAGCAGCCCGTCCCGACGTTGTCCGGGTATGAAATAGAATGTGTGTAATGTGTGTATTTGGCAAGGGCAATTTATTTTAAAATCTCGCGGTAGACAACATTTTTTGTTTCATTAGAATAGGGACGGAGAAGGCCCAGCTGCAGCCCTGGTTGATGTTAGCAGGCGCGTGTAATTGGTGTAGTGATCCGCCGCCTGAGCCCGGCTACAGCCCTGGTTGATGTTAGCAGGTGTGTGTAATGTCGTTGAATGGGAGAGTTATCAGCCGCGGGTAAATCCGTTTAATGAGAGAGTTGAGTGACAGCGAGTAGGAGAGGCTGCAGTAATTGTCCCCGCAGACACGCTCATTTGCGTGTTCCCCCACTTGAGGCCCAGATGCAGGCCTGTTTGATGTTAGCAGGCGCGTGTTCCCCCGCTTGAGGCCCAGCTGCAGCCCTGGTTGATATTATCAGGCGCGTGTAATTAGTGCACTGATCCGCCGCCTGAGCCGGGCTAGAGCCCTGGTTGATGGTAGCAGGCGCGAGTAATTTCGTTGAATGAGAGAGTTCAGTAACAGCGCGCAGGAGAGGCTGCAGTAACGTTACTTACCAGGCCTCCAGGTGAACGCGTTTGTCACGCCCCCAGCACACGGCCACAGCAGACGATCTTATGATTAATGTACAACCCACATGGCATGAAGGGCGGAACGTAGCACACGCCCCCAGCATTTCTCACAACCCCAGCGTGCCCCTTGATGCGGCACAATTGGGTTCACATGGCATGAAGGCCGGACACACGCCCCCAGCGTTTCTCACCCCCCCAGCGCGTCACGCTCCCAGCGTGCCCCTTGATGCTGCGCAGCAACGTAATTGGCGCTTGTATGTACGACTCACATGGCATGAAGGGCGGACACATGCTCCCAGCGTTTGTCACGCCCCCAGCACACGCCTCACAGCCCACAATGTGATGGCCGTACCACACGCCCCCACCGTTAGTCACGACCCCAGCCCACGCCCACAGCACAACGCAGACACGCCCACAAGGGACTACTTTGCCGGCACGGTTCTTTTACCTTTTTAAATGTATAGAGGAGTTGGCCTAACGGCTAAGGCGCTCGACCTCTGACCTGGGGATCTGGGTTCGAGTCTTGGTAACAACGCCAAACATCCTGTGATTCTGGGCAAATCACTTAATCTCCCCGTGCCTAACAAAAATTAATGTGTGTCCTCATGTAACGTAACTGGTGCTATGTAAAGCGCTCTGATACCTGATTCAGTTCGGGTCAAGTTCGCGCTATATAAAACTCTGCAAAAAATATATATATATATGGTGGCCGTCTGCATAGGGAACCCAGAACAGAAGAACCTGTTCAAGTGTGCACTGTTCCTACAGCAGCAACGTAATTGGCGCTTGTATGTACGACTCACATGGCATGAAGGGCGGACACATGCCCCCAGCTTTTGTCACGCCCCCAGCACACGCCTCACAGCCCACAATGTGATGGCCGTACCACACGCCCCCACCGTTAGTCACGACCCCAGCCCACGCCCACAGCACAACGCAGACACGCCCACAAGGGACTACTTTGCCGGCACGGTTCTCTTACCTTTTTAAATGTATAGAGGAGTTGGCCTAACGGCTAAGGCGCTCGACCTCTGACCTGGGGATCTGGGTTCGAGTCTTGGTAACAACGCCAAACATCCTGTGATTCTGGGCAAATCACTTAATCTCCCCGTGCCTAACAAAAATTAATGTGTGTCCTCATGTAACGTAACTGGTGCTATGTAAAGCGCTCTGATACCTGATTCAGTTCGGGTCAAGTTCGCGCTATATAAAACTCTGCAAAAAAAATATATATATATGGTGGCCGTCTGCATAGCCTATGTCCTTCTGCTGCAACTGCCCTTTCCAACGCTGTATTGGGTGTTGTGATTGGTGCTGTGGTTACTGAGATTACCCGCCTCAAAGGTTTGGGCTCTCTCTTTATAATATTAGTATGGACTACACACAATAAGCCCTTGCTCGTGGCTAGATGGCTTTCTCGTCAATCTCAGTTACCTGTTTTTTATTGGTGGTTTTGTCCCACACCTGTAGACAAGTTGTTTGAGCGTGTTTTTTACTGGCTAGTGTGTGGCCTTCCACTCCTGATGTCATGGAGGTACTTTTTCTATTTTTTTTAATTGCATCACTTGTTTAGCACTCTATGTTATGGTTTTTATAGGACGCTTGGACTCTTTACTTTGATCCGGCTACACACACCCCATCTTTTTCAATGCTTCTCAGCCGCGCTCCAGGCCCCCAATAGCAGCCTTGGTGATGCACTGGAAGGTTTCTTTATCTTGCCTTTCTCCTCCCACCCTCCCTCCTTATGCTTCCTCCTGGCAGCCTTGGTGAAGCACTGGAAGGTTTCTTTATCTTGTCTTTCTCCTCCCACCCGATGCTCCTCCTGGCAGTCTTGGTGATGCCCTGGAAGGTTTCTTTATCTTATCTTCCTCCTCCCACCCTCCCTCCGATGGTCCTCCTGGCAGCCTTGGTGATGTACTGGAAGGTTTCTTTATCTTGTCTTTCTCCTCCCACCCTCTCTCTCTCTCGATGCTCCTCCAGGCAGCCTTGGTGTTGCACTAGAAGGTTTCCTTTATCTTGTCTTTCTCCGACCACCCTCCCTCCCGATGCTCCTCCTGGAATCTTGGTGATGCCCTGGAAGGTTTCTTTATCTTGTCTTTCTCCTCCCACCCTTCCTCCCGATGCTCCTCCTGGTAGCCTTGGTGATGCACTGGAAGGTTTCTTTTATCTTGTTTTTCTCCTCCCACCCTCCCACCCTCCTGGCAGCCTTGGTGATGCACTGGAATGTTTCTTTATCTTGTCTTTCTCCTACCACCCTCTCTCCCAATGCTCCTCCTGGCAGCCTTGGTGATGCACCGGAAGGTTTCTTTATCTTGTCTTTCTCCTCCCACCCGATGCTCCCGATGCTCCTCCTTGCAGCCTTGGTGCTGCACTGGAAGGTTTCTTTATCTTGTCTTTCTCCTCCCACCCGATGCTCCTGATGCTCCTCCTTGCAGCCTTGGTGCTGCACTGGAAGGTTTCTTTATCTCGTCTTTCTCCTCCCACCCGATGCTTCTGATGCTCCTCCTGGCAGCCTTGGTGCTGCACTGGAAGGTTTCTTTATCTTGTCTTTCTGCTCCCACCCGATGCTCCTCCTGGTAGCCTTGGTGATGCACTGGATGGATGCGGTCCTATGCATGAACCAGTGATGCTTCCAGGGTGACAGCCGCTACTGGTTTTGTCAATGCCAAAGGCTTTGAAACTGCCAGCATTGGCAAAACCAAGAGCAGGAACTGGCCATATTAAACGTACAGAAAACAATGAAAATATATTGTTTATAGTTTCAAGGCGGCCCTCAAAATGCATGATGCGACATGCATTGCGTTGTCGAATGAAGGCAATGCATGTGGCGAAGCCCCACACCTGCATCACCCCACATGGCAGCCAACTTGGCACTATAGAGAGCAATATTTGTACTTTTATTGTGGCCATTCTGGCACTTCTAAAGGTGGTTGACCTCTTAATATTGGCTAGGCAGAGCGGATTAGCTTTGCCAATGTTTGTTTAGTTAGGATTTAAATCTTTTACGTGTATGCTCTGTGTTCCCTTTACCTGACTGAGTAAGGTTTTGCACAGTGTGTGATGTCATGCCTAAAAGGCTCTCTGGATAGTCTTCCATCAATGACAGTGGCCTCGGTGATCCTGGAGAGTATACCATGGCAGACGTGGGAGGTTAAGATGTGTTCTGTAATGTGAATGGAACTCTTCCTGGAAGTTAAAGGCACCCCCAGGATGGAGGCCTGTCTTGATAAAATCTGCCCGGCATCAAGCAGGAAATTATATGTCCAGTTTCGCCATGGCTGTCTCCCCCTGCGTGTTTTACTTGTAAATGGTCAGGTGGTAATCCAACTGGGTGTCCAGCCTGTAGCACATGTGAGGAGTCTGAACTACACGTGTTCTTCTTTTGCCCGGGTTATCATCAAATAAGACAAAAATGGCTGGTCCAATTGTGTAAAATCTAGGTACAACACTTTGCATGGAAGCATTTAGAATTCTAAAATATAACACAGACTCCCACATAGTTTTTGCAGTTTCACGTTTTTTGAATAACATGTGGTGGGCCAGGAGAAACTTCCTTAAGAATTTAAACCAAGATACTGACAGTTGACTGACTTTTTTAATCTTTTTTTAAACCAAAAATGATTTATCTTAGATGAAATGTTTTATCTCTTTTAACTTTAATTTTTTAAATTATTTTTACTGTATGTACATATTTCTGTGTGTTCTTTTATGGTGAATAACCGAAATAAAGAAACATTGGAATGGAATGGACTGGTAATGTGAAGGTGATTGAACAATGCATTAAATATTATATATGGACTTCAAAAAAGAAGGAATCTATTTTCTGTGAGGCCAGCCTGCAAGCCAATAGGATATTCTCCCAGTGTCAACTGTGCCTTTTTATCTTGCGATTTCCATACGAAGAAAGCAAGAGCAGATACCTGCATTGCAGAATGGTAAGTGTTCCGCATAAGTGAGAAGATCTTATGAAGTCAGCAGATATGGAGCAAATGAAAGACGCGAAAGCGTCTTGTGGTCCCCTGAGAAGATGGAATCTTCTCAATGAGTGGACTTGTAGCCAAAAGCAGGAATCTGAAGAGGAGAGCATTTTCTTCTGTTATGTGAGGAGCTGGAAAGTAAGGAGACCCTGTTGGGACAGTATGATATTTGTCCCTGTAGAAAGGTACAGGAAACTAGGTGTGATGCACTAGACAAACAACGGTGTATGGAGCAAAAGTGTGCCTTCTAAGATTACTGTGCCAGACCCAAGAAAAACGAAACTGTGCTACCGGTGACTTTAATTGGACATAATCAAGAGGTGGTTGAAGTGCTTCATATTTTGAAGAGGGTGTTGCTGCTTGTTAACACCATACGGCTCTGAGTGCATCATTACCACTCCTTACAGTGAACAGTTGGACACTTAAGTGAGCAGATGCTTTGTGGAATACGTGCAAGAGGCTCAGTGGGCATTGCTCCTGTCCGTGTTGTGCGTGTGGGTATTTGTAAGTTGACTGAGTGAATGTACAAGTCTCTTGAGAGTCTGACATGCGTGGCTCCTAAAATTACAATTGTTTTTTTTTCCTTTTTTCTCCTCAAATTATATTATTTCAAGATAAAACAAATAACAAATATCATACAATCAGATATAAATACAGTCTCAATGAATGACATGCATTTCATTTCATTTCATAAAGCTTTATTCGGAGCAGGAAACAAGTCCATAAAAGCACAATACACAAGAATACAATCATAAAAGCGGTGGCCATGCCAACACAAACTATACAAATCAGTTAATAATGGTTAAAACTGCATGCTTTTCCTAGCATTAATTGATTTTAAAAGGAAAGTAGCTGTATAAAAACAGACATCAGGGTGTTGAAGATTAAAAAGCAGTCTCATGGAGTCTTTTACATTCCTAACTCCAAACTTCACAAACATTGGTTTCAGATAAGCGATCCGCAAATATTTATACAGTTGACAGAACAAAAGAAAGTGCTTAGTGCTTTGTAAACAGATGTTATCACGTGGGCAGGGACCAATAGGAGGTAAACGCTGTTGGGGGAAGGCCACTAGGTTGTGGACTATCCCAGTTCTCAATCTAGTCAACACAAACCGATGGGCCTTCCAGGTCACCTGAGATAAACACGGTCGTAGCCAACGTAAATATGCCATTTGAACTCCTGGCCATCTTAGACCTTACATTGTTATGTTCGCTAGACCATTTGTTATGTTTATTGTTAGAAAATGTAACCCCTAGATAAGAAAATTTATCGACAATTTGAACCTTATTCCCCTCAATGAAATATGAAAAGGGCTTCTTTCCGTTCCTCCTTCCACATTCCATTACAACAGTTTTAGATTTATTGATTACTAGCTTTCTTCCTTTAATAAATATGGAAAAACCATCCATCAACCGTTGGAGGCCTATGGGGGTGCGTGAGATTAGAACCGCGTCATCCGCGTATAATAAAACTGGGACACGGTCACCGTGTACTGTAGGGGCATCCACTGCCATAGATTTTAAAATAGAGTCTATCTCATTAATGAAGAGGGTAAAAAGCAGTGGAGCCAACACACATTCGTGTCTAATTCCACGCCCGATTTTAAACTTGGTGGTACATTCCCCTTGGATACCGTAACGTACACAGGCACGTAATTTGGTGTACAATCGTGCCAGAAAGAATACGATACCCTCAGGAGCCCCCATTTCAATAAGCTTGGCCCATAGGATGGCATGATCCACTAGATCAAAGGCACTACTTAAATCCGCGAAGCAGAGATAAATAGTGCCTGGTTTTGCTAGGGTATATTTATCGATAAGCAAGTCTAAGTTAAGACATTGCTCTATCGTGCCACGCCCTTTCCTGAAACCAAATTGACTGTCAGCCAGTATACCATTCTCCTCCACCCATTCTTCTAATCTTACCATAAGAACTCGGCTCATGACTTTTACGGAAGAATCCAACAAGGAAATCGGGCGATAGTTCTTTGCATCCCCACGGTTACCTTTTTTAAATATTGGAATTATAATCGATTCTTCCCATGTCGGAGGTACCTCATTACAAACCGCAGCATTAAAAATATTGGTTAAAAGTGGGCCCCAAACCTCGGGTACTAATTTATAGACATAGATTGGAACCCCGTCTGGGCCCTGTGCTTTCCCCCCTTTACTAACCCTGATACTGTCTATAACCTCTGAGACGGAGATGTTAAGTGGCAGATGAGGCCAACTAGCCGTCATATTCTCCATAACGCTGTCAGAGTCAAAGATTTTAGAGAAATGAAAAATCCACTCTTCCCTAAGTACAGTGGTAGTTAGTTCAGGGGTTTTATCATCTTTGAGAAAAGGGGAATTAATTGTTTTCCAAAACAGGGTACAATCGTTCAATTCAGCAGCCGGAGCCAAATTGTCCCACGCCTCCTGCTGGAGCTCCGTTTTCCTATGTTTTAAAATTTCCTTGTAACTACCTCTAAGACTTAGAACCAGGCTCTTATCTCTGGGTTTAGCTGCTAATGCCTTTTTTAATTCTTTAAGGGCTAGTGTACAGGCTTGGTTAAACCATCCCCGCAGGTCACCTTCCTTATGCTTAGCAGTAATGGTAAGTTTAGAATCAATAATAGAGTTAATATAAATAAAACGTTTAATAGAGTTGGCAGTGGCATCACCGTCATCTAAAATCCCTACTATATCTGTCAGACAACTTTTAATAATGGAACCGGAGGTAATCTCAGCCTTGTCCCCATTCCATCTAATTCTTATACCATTGGGGCGGTGGGGTTCGATGTTATAAATACTCCCTGTGTTAGGAGTCCTTTTGCTTTCCCACAACAGTGCCTCAACACTCAAACAGTTATGGTCACTAAGCTGCATATCGACCACTTTAGGAGCCATTACCGAGGGTTCTAGGCTCGAGGAAATACAAATATAATCAATCACCGAGGAAGCTCCACGGCCTGTGAAGGTTGGGGTATATTCCTCACAATCGTTTTTGTCATTAACCATGATATTCATATCATGTCCGTGGAGGAAGAGATTTAATGAATCCCCATAGTGATTGTGTTGGAAATGTAATGCACCCTCTCCTTGACAATTTTCCACCCCGCATATGTTTAGGTCAGAAAGTGGGCAAGTGATGGCATTGAAATCACCTGCCATAAACATATCAAAAACAACATTAGAAGTAGTGATAATATCGTCAAGGGCGCTAGATAATGCTTTTACCGCCTGATCCCTGGTGTTGTCGAAGATGTTGTTATAGAAATTTATTAAAAGGATATTCCTACCATCTGCATGATACAACCACAGGATCTGAGAATGCACCCCCACTTTTACATATTTTTTGACCAGCAGTGGAGTTTCAACAGATATCAAAACTAATAGACCCCCCTTCGCTCTCCCTGACAAAGATCCAATAGCGGGCAGCTGATATGAAACAAATCCGTCATAGCCCTTAAAATCCAGGCACCAAGTTTCCTGGAAGCATATGATTTCAAATAAGGCTAAAAATTCTGTCCAGCCCAGACAATCCGCTTTAGACCTGATACCTGCAACGTTCCAACTTGCGATATGACAGCTACTGAAGCCTTCTCCATAGGGTGATCGCCCATTGCCATGCTGCACGGGTGCAGGCTTTGTAGTACCCTCTTGGTTAATAGTCTTAGATGTACTCTCCACACCTACTCCCATTTCAGCCATCATGACCCCAGACATACATTCTGCAGGTGTACATACTTCATTGATGACGATTATGCACCCCGGTAGGTGGGAATTATATCCACCACAGCTTAAACCCAACGCCTCCTTGTTATCAGTAATATTTGATTCAGTCTCCAGTCAATCAGTGAGGTCTAACCCACTCAAACACTGGAAACGATTGGAAGTATCCACCTGGAATCCACTTTGCTCACCATGTGGGCCTGCACCCCTCCACTTTAGCTGACCTTCGTCCCTGAGAGGCTGGCCCATAGACTGTCTATAAAAATAGCCTAATGGGCGAAGGGAAATACCATTCTCATTACAGGGGCGGGAGGTGGCTCTAATTAAGGTGGTAGTTGCAAGGTGGGGGTTACTAAAGTTTATGATAATACAATCACCAGAAATGTTCTTAGGGGTAGTACCAATCCAGTTGGTTCTTGTGGTGACCAGAATCTGGTCTGCCAATGCAATTGGAAATCCACATTCTCGATTGAGCCATGCCACGGTTTTGTGTTTAAGCGAATCTTGTGATTCGTTAGCATGGTAAAGCCCCTCATCCTTGACTGGCGGGACGTTGGTCAGTACCGCCACATACGGTGCACAGTCTGGTGGGAGATTTGGATATCGATTGCCATGTTTATTGGGCCTCCCCCTATCTGTTTGTGGCAGACCGTTTACCTGAGATCCCGGTGGCGCGCAGAGTAGGGTGGGCGGGATTGGAACATATAGGTATCGCTACTGCTGCTTTAGCTGAACCATTGGTGATTGGCTGTGGGGGGTTGTTAATTTGGCCTGGAACCCTGACAGCTGAGTTGGAGGTGTTACTTTGCTGTAGAGATAGACAGGGGTCAGGCCGAACCACAGCATCACCTACTAAACTAGTATTAGGTTGCATAGGCATACTAGTTCCACCGCTCACCATAGGGGCCGGTGGAGAACTAATATTTTGGTTCAGACTAGATTGTACCAATCCCCCCAAGCGTGATAATTCCCTAGAAACCAGCTCGAGCTTTTCCAGTATGGGTAGTACAATTTTTTCAAATTTGGCATCGATGATACTAATCAGGGTGTCTAACTGGTCAGGGGCTAGCGTAAAGTTAGTGGGGCCTATATCATCCTGGGATCTGTGAATATCATTGTTAGTTCCCTTTGATGTAGGGTCTGTGTTTTTTTTGTACTTCCGGGTTGCTCCCCTTTTTGGCGGCATTGTTCTGCTTAAATGCCTCCCTGACCTCAGTACTACTCTTTGCACTTTAGGGGTTGGGATTGGTGAGCTAAGGACTTCACAGTCATAATTAGAAGTATTGGTGTCTAGATTGACCTGTGAAATCGGCGAAGCAATGCTGCCCTGGATGGTGGAATTATCCATGGGGCCTATCACTTCGCTATCATCAATAACTGGGGTGGGATGAGGGGTGGACAAAATAACAGGTATCTCTGTGGGGGTAATCAGTTGGTCAGAGACAATGCCCCGACCCAAAGATAATCTACGTTCTTTATTGATTTTGTTGACAAATTTCACCAGATAGTTATCGAGTGTTGCTACAGTAGATCGAACGTTCCCACCCAAGTTTTTAGACATATTGCAAGGAAAAATAAAAACAACACAGATAGGGTGGTAGGGAACCTTAAGTTAAGATGATAAAAGGATTACAATTTTAAAATTCCGACAAGCATAGAAATGAAAAATATGCAGAAACCCAATAACGAAGATTTTCTACACATATAAAAGTTACCATATGTAATCCATAGTCCTCTAAGTACAGTCGAATTGAGTTAGTGGCCCTGCCCAGTCTCGGCCAGTCGCAGACTGTCGCAGACTGTCCCGCCCTTGTCCCGGGCTTCTCCCGGGCGCGCCCGCGCACGTCCCGCGGGACGAGGAGGCGTGTTCTCCTTTATGCGCCTCCCGGCGCTTCCTGATTGTGAGGGCGGCGGCGTCCTTGCCGCGATGAGGCTGCTGGGGGTTGTAGTCACAGCGTCCCCCGGCGGAGCCAAGCCCGGCCAGGAGCACCTACAGCAGGGGACTGACGATGGCAGAGCCAAGCCCGGCCAGGAACACCACAGCGGAGCCAAGCCCGGCCGAAAACACACAGCGGAGCCCAGCCCGGCCGTGTGCAGCAACTGGTGAGTGAATTACGCCTCCCACTGGTCTCTGTGGCGTGTTCTCCTTTATGCGCCTCCCGGCGCTTCCTGATTGTGAGGGCGGCGGCGTCCTTGCCGCGATGAGGCTGCTGGGGGTTGTAGTCACAGCGTCCCCCGGCAGAGCCAAGCCCAGCCAGGAGCACCTACAGCAGGGGACTGACGATGGCGGAGCCAAGCCCGGCCAGGAACACCACAGCGGAGCCAAGCCCGGCCGAAAACACACAGCGGAGCCCAGCCCGGCCGTGTGCAGCAACTGGTGAGTGAATTACGCCTCCCCGTGGGAATCAATTGTGGCCAATGTTCTCCTCAATCTCAGTTACTGACACTTGGTAAACATTTATGATAATTTTCCTTTAGGATTTGACAACTTTCACAAACACCAGTTTCTTCCGCTCCAACATCCTCACCATTCCTGGCACATAGAATGCGTTTCTTCTCTAGAGCTCGAGAATGTTTTAACTTTCCTTGAAATAATCCTTTTCGTTGTGTTTCACTAAATTTAAACCTTCTTTTTTCTGTTCATGCTCCTGTCACCTGACAGTTATATTATATTTTGTTCTTCCGAGGGTGGCAGCCACACTGCACTTCCTGGTCATCCCAGAATATCTCCATCCTGCACATCCCGGGACTAGACTGTTGGAGAGCGATCAACGGGAAATGAGACAGGTGTGGAGGTGAGCAAAACACTGAAACATTACCAGACAGGGCTCCTTCCTTCTTTGCAGCAGGCTGAACACACCAGGAGAGACAGGAAGTGATGTCACCACTGCTGCTGGTGCTGTCTCTGCCGCTGCTGACCCGGAAGAGGAAACCCTTCTCCCTGACATGCAATGATAACAATGCCAATAGTAAATATTATAAAAATCAGCGTAAAAAGTAAATAGTTACCGTTAACTCAAATCAACACATAGTGGCTACATTTAATGTTACACGCGTATGAAACAGTAGTACTTTAAAATGACCTCTATGAGGTACTAGGGCATAAGAGTCTAGTGCAAGTCATCAGACACCATTCTGGTGTCAAATAAACATTATTGGGAGGTACTACAGAAATATTTTCTATCGTTGTAATGTTCTGACTAAAAAAATCCCGTTTGTTTGTTGTTAGAAATATTTTTAACTTTAGTTATTTTACAAAAATACTGTGTATCTAACAATCTACATCAGACCTTATATAAAAAGCGCAACACAATTAGTAAAGAAATAAATACATGTTGTTAAAAACAAATTTTGCCAGCAACTGTTTCACAGCATGTAGGAATCTGGTTATCTATACACTATACCAAAAAGAGTTATAGTCTGCAGAGAGTCCAGAGGATCCCCAGAGGCTTACAGAGGCTAAAGTAGATAATACCAATGCTCTCTTTTGTGATAGTGTGGGCAAGCAGTTAGGCTTATCAGATGGTGGTGCTAAGTATGTGTTGCGCTCACTGAGGCAATAAATACACAATGAATACATTTGACATCAATTTATAAAAACAATACTTGGTTATATTTATTTTGTAGAACCACAGAACTTTGTCACAGGTAAATACGTTTTTCAATAGAAAGACTTTCTGCACATGATGTGGGCGTGCCCTGGTCTCCACATCTACATGGAGGGGGTGATACAACACTTAAACTCCTGCACTGACAGCGCACTCCCAAATAAATGGGAGGCCTGCATATTGGGCATGTTAATCAGGCATAAGGCGCATAGAACCACAACCCGATTTCTGGACTTACGCCTGGTAGTGGCCAAAAGACTTACCACCAAACATTGGAATTTCCTACCCACCATATCCAATACTCCGTCTGTTGGCATGGCACACAGGGCTGTATCAAGTCGATTCTTCAGTTTGGTCTGCACCAAGGCATGCAGTCTGCAATGGCAGAGTGCAGGGCTTTGGCGAGGGGACTCAGGAGTGGTACAATTCATGCTGCAGCCCTTGAGGTCCCTCTTCAGTGCCAATGCCATAGGTACCAGGGGTACCATCTACTAAGGACTTACAAGGGCCACTGAAGTTGTGCAAATTAGGATATAAAAGGTACAGTTCAGGATAAAAGCTCTGGTCCAGATGGCCTGGTTAGCAGGGACCCGGTGCACTTCCAGTCAAAGTTGTATCATCTTCCAGGGGAAAAGTGGGTGCTAACCATGTCCAAATGAGGCACTTTCCTTCACAGCACAAAGGTAAGTGTTCAAGGTACCAAAAGCAAAGAGCTTGAAAGGTATTGCAATATTCGAAGTTACGTCTTGAAGTGAAAGTGATTTTAGTACTCTACCCATACATTCACAACTGATGTTTATAGAAGTGATAATTGATTAAAGAGGAAAAGGGGGGTTATTTGATATAGAAAATATTAGATACATCCTTTCCAATAGCAATACGAAGGATTCTGCATGATGATTCCTAAATGATATGTATCAAATTTAAATCATGAATCAATAAACTTCAGCAATATCAAATATAGGAAACAGTCTCCCAAGGTCAATTCATGGAAAATTGAGAACCAAGTTATGGTCCCGACCAGGTTCCCCACCTCTGTGAACAAAAGACAGTTTAAACTGCAAGTGCACGAAATGAAATATCTTCAATTGTCTGTAGCATATACAGTAAGATATTGGATTTCAAAAACTGATAAGATAGAGATGGTTTATTAAGTTTAATACGGGAAACATTAGCGCCTTTCCTTGTAAAAATAATCAAATTCCACCATGTATGAAGAGTAAATAGTTTATTAACTTTACCATTAGTGAGAATCATTTTACTAACCAACAAAATTGGAAAAATCTAAAGTTTTTTGTAGGATAGGCAAGTAATGTTTAAAGTAATGATTTACAAATAATTGTTTGATAAGAAATGTCATCAATGATAATAAGAATTCTAACAACTATTTCCATGCAGTATTTCAACATGTTGAAATAATCTGGCATTTCTATAGTAAGTGCTTTAGGGAACAAAATAGCGAATGACAATGCCACCAGTTTTGATTGTCTGAATGTTTAGCAGTAAATCGCTTAGCAGGAAACCATAATCAAACAGCTTTACACAATATAGAAGTTGGTTGGTAGCAAATATTGTAAGACCATATTTTCTTCTACTCTGACATGGATAAATTCAGAATTCAGCGAGAGCTCATTATTCCAAAGTATGTGAAAAAATATTTAAGTTCTGAGACAATATATCAGTAATCCTTTGAATACTAGAAATATGAGTGGGCATACTGAAAATGTTTAAAGTGAATCCGTATGTTATACACCTTAGGAAAGTTACATATAACTACATTGTATGTCTTATTTGCACAGTTCAGATGAAGAAAAATTCAAATTATTCTGTAATTCAGCAAAAGATTAAACAGTAGATCTACGTATTGAAAAACAAAAAAGTAACACTCGTGTATTATGCTTTCTTTTCCATTTGTGGTTAACGGCCTGCCAATTATTATCTCTCACATCTATCCTAATGAAAAGCGTGTAGCAAACTTGAAAACACACCGCAGCCAGTCAGGTACACGAGGAACAGCGGAAATTACTTAGATCAAATCAGGAGACAAACCACAGCAAAATGAGAGCAGCTCAGTTTGTAGATTGGTATTTTCTCATCGGTAACAACAGAGGGTCGGAGCTGGGCAGCAGCCGCTTTGGTCAGGGGAGGGTCCTAAATGGGGCGCTGGAGCGTTGACCCCTTGTATTCGCCCCTGGACCCCGTATGAAAAACATAATGGAAAATATGCAAATAATGAATGATGTTTATAATTTAAAAACATTGTTTCTACAGTTCCGGCTGCAGTACTTTTAGTTCAGCCGCAGGCCGGCCAGGTTGGTTCACGGTGCGCACTGCAGACAAGCTGTGGGTGCAAAATCATCACCAGTGTGATGGCGGGGGTGGGGCTTAATTACTGACAGCACAGCAGGCTGGGTTAACTGTGCACTTAATTGAAGTGCGCATGTTGGGTTGGACGGGTGTTTTTCTTTGACCTTCCTGACATGCCCACTGGAGGTCTCTCCTACTTACAAAAACTTGGTAAGCCGTGGATCACAGCTAGTGCTTCTCATCTCCTAAGGAGCAGGGGTTGTGCCTGCCCCAGCCAATCCTGGTGCTGCTCTCATGCTGTTTGTTAATAAAAGCAGCAAGGAAGCAGCCTCTGTACTGGCTAAAGGATGCGAGTAGGCCTAGTTTAGTAGTCTCTTGACAGTCCAATTGCGGACGTTTTCGGCTCACAGAATGTGGTAAATCACTGTATGGTTTTATTTGAAGCCATGCAGTGATTGGCCATTCCCTGTGCCTTGCTATAGTCTTTCACGTGTCCCTCTTGGTGCCCAGGGCATTGCTCATGAGGCGAGCGAGGGCGGAAAAGACGAGCGAGGAACCTTCTCTACGGCTGTATTGGAGCAAGCAAAGACCTAACTCAGCCACGAATACAGAGTTATTTATCACCAGCTCTCTCATCGATAAATCAATTGTAGCCAACATTACGTAAGAGAAGCCAATTAATGTGCTGTCTTCTGCCTGTGAATTTGCTCCCCCATGTTCACAAGTCACACTAAATACTGGCTGATGACTGTTCGTAAGAGAATGTCTCCGGTGAGTCATTTTCTTTTAAACCAGTCTCCTGCAAGATGTGAGCAAAAGTTTGTGCCTCTGACATTCGGAACCTTCAAGAAATTAATGTAATACAAATCGTGCAGACTTTGCTGACATAAAAAAACACAGCCTGCCCTGCACAAAAAACGATGTCCGCTCTAAAATCCTTAATGTCACATTTTTCCTTGGTTTCATTTTTACTGTGCTTTTGCATCCCGCTCCCATTATCTGTTGTTCTTCAAACATGATAAATAAACATTTATAAAAGTGGCCACATTCCAATATCTCATCGACTTTACCCGTAGCTTTCAAGTATAACCCAAAAAAGGTCTACAACAATTTCCCTTTGCGTTTCAGAATCAAATCACAGATACTGGTCAATCTATACCCCACAAAACAGAGAAGAATTCCCTTACACTGAACCGTCTATGAAGGATGACAGCCCTGATTGTTGTTAAGACACAAAGCCTTCACTGTAGGAAGCCCCCCTGTTTGCCTCCCTCCAGATTGCACAGTAGAGGCTGGGTGCTGTGCAGCTCAGATGTTTGCGCCACACCCACGGGCTGCGCCTGGATCGCAATACAGCTGATGGTGCTCTTCTCAGCACTGTGCTATGGCACGGCAGCACACGCGGCGTCATTCAGGCCCGCAGGCAAGTATATGCTGCCATACAGACAGTACATGTCAGAGGTGGGCGAGTCACTGAAAGCTCGAGCCTGAAAGGTTTCATCTGGCTTCTGCCTGCCTCCTTCGACTCAGGATGTGGTGTTACAGTCAGAACTGCCAACTGTGGAACTAGGTTAGTCTCTCAGCGTCGGCTAACCATCCTCTGATTCTGACACATCACTTAAGCCCCACACTGTGCCCACTCCAAAAATGGCATGCAACTTTCTTACATGTGTACATCCAATAAAGCAGTCAACACGTGTTATAGTATTGTGGTCTCTTTTGGCCACCGTTTTAGTCGCAAGACATGTACAATTGACACTTCTCTTCTGATGCCCTAGCCATAATTTTATGACCCTGGCCATAAATCATCATTGCGGACTATCATGCATTGTTTATCAAGATTCAAAATTACTTTATTCGGTTAAAAAAGCAAGATAACCATGAAAGTAGCATGACAAATACAGTTTACAAGAGGTGAAGTAAGCTTATTTTAAGAACACAAAAAGAAAAGAAAACATCAAAGTATAATTCATATATACAATAAAAAACGATCAGTCCGTTTGAATTGATTTACGGCACTTAAAAACCAGTTTTAAAAATTCTGCAATTGAGGCAACCATAAAAACAGTTTCCATTTTCTGGCATTCTGTAAACGCTAGGCGGCATCTATATACATTCAGATCCTTGAGGATAGGGATGATAAGATTCTTTCGAGGAAGAGTATAAAATTTACAAAAAAATAATATGTGTATATCTGATTGATGGGATACTTCATCGCATGGACAAAGACATAAATCCTTCGACCAACAATTCATCAAGGGGAACGATAGTGTCCTAAAAACAATATTCAGTCTAAAACGGGTCAGAAGGTAACGTTCATGGTTAGGCATATACAATGAGAGATATGGCTGCAATTTTTCTCCACATAGAATGTCCTGGTGGGCAGAAACAGTCTTTTTTCTCACCTCTTCCATATATCTCATTTCCTTGAGGTGCACCATACATAGATTTTTCAAATCCTTTCTAGATATGTATTCCATGGATTGAGGGTCCTCAAAGTATTGGGGGCAATTTATTTTCCCAAGAAATTCTTTGACGAAGCCTATCCATTTAAAGTTGCTAATATTGTCCAAAACCATGATGTCCTTTAAAATGGCCCGATTGACAGCACATTCCTCTTTTGTCCAGACCCTATGCCAAAGAAGGACTGGCTGAATTTTAATAGTATCTGTAATATAGGGTATACCCAATTCAACATGGCATATCATCGTTGCAGTACTTTGGGGTACGGACAGAATGTGACATAAGAACTTGTTTTCCATGGTTTGAATCACACTAACATTTGAATACCCCCATAGTCCAGCACCATAAGTGGCTACAGATATACAGGTTGCATTATAAACAGTTAAAATCTCCTTTATGGGTTTTTTTCCTATTTTTTTCATAAAGCATTTTAGGGCCATAATAGTTTTAGAAAATAGCAGAGACCTCGCGTGAATTGCTGTAGTCCAAGAGCCACCTTCATGGAACAGTATCCCTAGATACGGGAAGGTAGGGGTCCTTTCTAAGGGATTAGTATTTATAAAGATTGGCTTCAAATGCTTGCTTGTTCTGGACCCACAGAACATAGATAAAGTTTTAGAACAATTAATTTTCAAATCTAAACCAAGCATAAAGGTGTTAAAGGCTGTCACCAAAGTTTGTAAAGCCATTGGTGTGCGTGCCATCAGAACGGCATCATCGGCGTACATTAATGCCGGGACAGGCCTACCTCTCACCATAGGCATGTCTCGGCCCTCCTGCACGAGATGCTTCTCCATTCCATTTATATATAACAAGAATAAAAAGGGGGCTAAAACGCACCCTTGGCGCACACCCCGGCCAATCCCAAATTGTCTGCTACATTCACCACTATTTCCGTATCTTACACTAGCAGTGGCCCCAGAATAAAGCTCTCTCAGAAAACATATAATGGCATTGTCTACCCCCAACTCGGCCATAATTGACCATAGTTTGGTGTGTGACACACAGTCAAAAGCTGATGTTAAATCAACAAAAGTGAGGTATAGACGTTGTTTTTTAACCTTTATATATTTTTGTTGCAAGGTGAAGAGATTCAAACCTTGCTCTATGGTCCCCAGACCCTTTTGGAACCCAAATTGGAAATCACTTAGCACCCCATTATCCTCAGCCCAGCTCTGTAGTTTTGCTAAAATCACTCTCCCCAAAATTTTTATAGAGGAGTCCAATAAGGAAATTGGCCTATAGCAAGTGCAACTAAGCCTGTCCCCTTTCTTAAAAATTGGGACTATTACCGATGTAAACCAGGTAGGAATTGGGCTATTTACCAAGGCGGCATTAAAAAGCTGAACCAGCAGTGGCCCCCATAGTTCAATGTTAGCTTTATAGAGGTCAGCTGGTATGCCGTCTGGCCCTGCTGCCTTGCCCCCCTTAGTCGCCTTCAAACTAGCTATAACTTCTGGAAGGGTTATAGTCAAGGTACTGGTAGTAACTAACCTTAACATCCCCGCATCCTGACCTGTGTCAGGAGTTGGTTCCACAGCCTTATAAAGGGAAGAAAAATGATCCACCCACTCATCTTCTGTGATAGCGATTTCTAGGCGTGCTTTTTGTTCATATAAAAGGGGGGTATTAATAACCCTCCAGAAAGCTGTCGGATCATTTGATTTTGAGGCAGCGCATAGATTATCCCAGGCCTCCCTTTTTATCGAGGCCTTCCTATCCTTCAGTGCTAAGTTATAGTCCTTCCTAGCAATTCTAATTGAGATTACATCCCGTGGTCTTTTATGAATTGCAAGTCTAAGCTTTGTTAAGGCTCGAGTGCAGTTCCTATCGAACCATTTCCTATTGGACTTTAAGAAGTTTTTCCTTACAACCCACAAAGCTTCCTTAATTGTACTAGAGATGGTATTAAAATGGGTTATTATATCACCGTGCTCTGCGTATTCGTCTAAACAAACCAAGAAACTACTCATGCATTTCCTCAATATTTTATACAGAAAGTCATCCGGAACCAATCTGCTCCATTTAAGGTTATAACCATTTTGAGCACCCAACCTCACGTCCTGGACCATTTGGTCCGGACCTTCTCTAGTATCAGCTGCAACAAATAAGTTCTCCATTTTTAATACCTGTGGCAGGTGATCACTCAATGGTAAATCCATGACATTTGCTTTGATCAATCTACTCGCAGAGCTAAGTGTACATAAATTAAAATCAATAGTAGATGAGGCACCCCGCCCCACAAATGTTGGAGCAAATGGCGTTGTATAGTGTGCTAGCTCATTAGAAAACCCAAAATTAAAGTTAAAAATGATCTCATTTAATGAGTCGCCTAGTAGGGTGTGTTCAAAATGCGTCAGGTTTACATCTTGTTCCAGCATTAGGCCACAAATACCCTTTTGGCCCTTTTTGCAGAGAGTACAATTAAAATCACCCCCCCATAATAACATAACTTCAGCCCTCTTGCTCTTATCGAGTTCGTTTTGCATTTCTGTAGTTAATGTGTCAAGTACATCCTTAATCATGCTATCTGGACAATTATTATAAAAATTAAGAAGGACCATCTTTGGACCCTTCCTTGTGTAGATTACTATTTTTTGATAATAGCTGGATCCAGGGGAGAAGGAGATTTTATCGTATACTAGAAGATTAGATATATATACAATCAACCCCCCCTTAGGTCTCCCATGTATACTACCCACCGCCGGGGTGAAGTATGTTTAGGGTCTGAGGAAACCTTAGAAATACAGGTGGGGGATCAGTCTATACATGGGGACCTGGTCAGTAGACTAGGGGACAGTGTAGATATTTCACCTACTGAAAAAGATTACTGTAAGGTGCTTTTTTGGAACGTGGCTGGGTTAAAACAAAAGATCACTAATCCAACCTGGGATGAGGCCATTACCGACGTGGGAATATTAGCCCTCCAAGAAACTTGGGCTATCACCCCGATACATCTTAATGGCTATAAAACATACTACATGTATGTATGCATTGTTTATCATAAATCAAATGCACATCTTAGGTCAATAAACAACTCTGACAGTTCACTGTTCTGATCGTTTGCAGGCATAACTCATTTCATGCTGCTTTTTGGGGTCATAAAATTGTTCTGTTGGTTTCTACGCCTCTTGTGTGTGTGGGGGTAGCCTCTTCCAGGAGTTAGGCTCCAACTCGCTACCTTGTTGGTCCCTTTTGTGCCCTGCTGTCCGGCGGGTCTGTGCTGCGGGTGCCATCTCCGTTTGCTACCCCTGTTACGGGCCTACTTATCCTGCCGTAAGGCATCCCAAAGTGAGTGGCCCTCCTCCTACACACTGCCTTCCTGGTGTGCCTCCATAACCAACCATTGTATCCCTTTTATCCGCTGCTGCTTTGCCTGCCGTCCAGCACTGCAACACTGCTGTTGTGTGGGTCTCGTGTTTTTCTTGGTGCGTTGCTTCCCTAGCTTCACAGTGTGCGATAAGTGTTCTGAGCTGTACCTTTTAACACCCCCCATTGCCTTTTGCTATTAAGGTGACTTCACCCAATTTGGGGGTTCAAAAATCACCTGGCCACCACATTGGCCAGGTGATTCATTCAGCACCACCATGGCACACTTTCTCCCGCGAGGGGTAGCCCCTTCTTGTCTCTGGGCGCTTTATATTGGCCCAAACCGAATTTTTCCAGGGCCCTGGCGGCTGTTATGGCTGTTATGGCGCCAGCACTCAAGGCCCCCTTTGGGGGCGGCCTGTGCCATAATCTGCCCATGCCTTTAAATAGTACCTGTGAATTATCGTGACGTAACTGGTGCTAATGTAAAGCATTCGACCATGGGGTCAAGTTTGTGCTGCACTTAACGAAAAATGAACTAAGAGGTAAAAACAAAGCCTTAAGGTAAGGAGAGACAAATAAATACCGATGTCCTTGATTTGAACAAAATGGAACCAGAAATGCTGGATAAATCTCGACTTCCTGACTAGAATTGTGTGATCTTGGGCAACTATTTTATTTCACCAGATCCCTTTTCCTTTATTAACAAGTATGATAGCACTTTTAAAGAGGTGAGTTCAGACTACCAGTTGTACAAAACTGTCATTTTTTATAAGTACTTTTCAGCGCAATGCTAAAATGTGCTTTATTAATGTCAAAGGTACTACTATATGTTAAAGAAATACACTTTTTGAATTTTGAAGAGACTTTTCATGTCTTATGTCATGTACGTTGTTCGATTTAAATAGCAAATATTTTCAGGGCTCGGCTTGTGCACGGGCTCTAAGATCCAAGCCAGACCCTTGGCTCAGCACTCAATGTTAATTTGTTTGCTCGCCCACCTCTAATAAATGTCCTGTAATCTTGCTACACAGGCTTGCTCTCGTGTCCTGGAGATTGGTGCGCCATGCGCCTATCTCAAATTAATTATCACTCAGATGCACCTGCCTGCCTGGGAATTATTTTGCAATGATCAACACTTGTTATGAGAACATTAATATGGCATGAAAATCTTTCAGTTTTACCACTCAGATATAGTGCAGCGAGAAAGCCGCGTGTGCAGGTAAGATAATTAAAAACCTTGCTTGCCACACTGTACAATTCCCAGACTACAGAAAACTGTCGGCCAAATTTAATGCAGTAAGATTTGGGACTGTTTTAAGTTTAAATATTTTTAGACTACATATTCACAACTGCTTTATAATCATCTGGCTTTAAAATACTCCATTTGCTGCTCTTTTAAAAAAAATCTTTTGGGGGTGGAGGGGATGGTGTCGGAAGAGAATCCCACCAAACCACTTTTTGTCTGTTGGGTTTGCCCACACTCATTCACAACCTTTACGCCTTACCAATTTCAAATGTCACCAGCCGCCAGTGACCAATATTAGTACATGGCTTGTAAAACCACAAGTATGGAGCATACCAGAGCTTGTCCATTACTCATTACCGCCTCACTCTATGGTGGCAATTAATTATTCCTATAATGCTCTATTACTTACCTGTATTTTTCATTGCTTCTAGTCCCATTGTCCTCGCCCCATTCATAAACAAGTGAACGGTAGATCTGTGACACTCCCCCCTTCCCCAGGTCACCCATCATGACCTGCGCCTCAAGCGAGTTAAATTCGGGGAGAGAGATACCAGAGGCAACATGTGTAAGGAGGGTGTGGGGGAGTTGCAAGTATATGTAAAACTGTGTCGGGTAGCGGGTGTGGCATTGCTGTAAATCTGAGAAGGCCCGGATGTGGTCACCAACCCAGACGTTCCCAATAAGTGTAATCCCAAACTGGTCCCACTGGCGAAACCCACTGAGGGCCGATAACTCCTACAGCCAAATCTCGCGCCACAGAGGAGTGTGTTGGGTGAGTTTCTTGTCCGAATGTGTGTAGCGCAGGGACGAGCGTCATGCCTTTAGGTTCGCCCTAGTGATGGGTGGAATGGTCTGAGGAACAGGGGAACCGTACAGATAGGCCTGCAGCTGAGGGAAGTCCATGGTCCCGAGCTCGGTCCGGTAAGCCGGGTGTCAGACCAGCCCCCCGCAAACCAATCATGAATGACAATAAGCCGGGTAGCGAGGAAGTAGAGATGGAAGTTGGTCATTCCTATACCTCCATTAAAGGGAGGTATCCAACAGCGGGTTACGGCCATACGTGGTCTGCCTTCCCCCCCCCCCCCCAGGAACTTGGCAATCACTCCATCAAACTCGCGAAACCAACTACCTGGGAGATGAAAAGTAATGTTCTGTAAAATATATAAAAAGCAGGGAAGGAACATCATTTTAAAAAGTGCTCCCCTGCCAAGAGGGTTAAGCGGGAGGGACTCCCAACGTTTGAGATCGGATTTGGCTTTTGTGACCTAGGGGGTAAGTTTGAGAGCCCACACCAGTTCAGGGAGCAGGGTTATCCAAATCCCCAAGTATTTAAATGACTGCCTCTGCAGAGGGATTGTAGACTGCCAGTAAAAGCAGGATAGCAAGAGGTGAAGGGGGATGAAAGTGGACTTCGCAGGATTGAGTCGCAGGCTCGAGACATCCTCGAAGGACCGGAGCACCTCCAGACAGCGCGGGCTGGAATTCTCCGGATAGGCCAAGAAAAGCAGACCGTCATCTGCAGACAAGGCAATTTTGTCGCTCTGTTGGGAACTCCAAGACCACCCTTGAATCTGGGGGTCAGTGCATATGAGGCATGCCAACGGCTCCATCGCCAGTGCGAATAAAAGTGGTGAAAGAGGACAGCCTTGGCGGGTGCCTCTTCAGATGCGGAACACCTCAGAAAGGGCACCATTAATCAGGACACTTGCCTGAGGGTTTGAGTACAAGACCTGAATGAAGCTCTGAAAGCGGGGGCTCAAGCCCATCTCTGTCAGAACTTCTCCTAAGTAGGACCAATCGACTGTGTCGAAGGCCTTTTCAAAATCTATTAGCAGTAGGGCTAAGTACGGGGTGAGTCGGTGGCGTTGGGCCAGGGACAAATGAAGGCGGCGTACGCAGTGTCAGGTGCCACCTGCAGGCATAAAGCTGCATTGGTAGGGATGGATCAAGTCATGTAGCAAGGGGCAGAGACGTTGGGCCAGGACTGTAGCGAAAATTTTCATTTTGTTGCTAATAAGTGAGATTGGCCAGTAATCCGTACCGGAAAGGGAGGGTGGCTGAGTCTTTGGAATGACCAGGATGGTGGCCACATCAGTCTCTGGAGAGAAGGACCCGCCTTTATCAAGTGTTGGAATAGATCAGCAAGATGGGGAACCAGTAGATCCCGATACGCCGCATAGTCTTCCAGTGGGAAACCATCAGGATCAAGCGTCTTCCCGGAATGTAACAAGGAAATGGCACCTTGGATCTCCTCCCGAGTAAAGGGAAGGTCAAGGTCCGCTGAGTCAGACTGGGGAAGGCAGTGGAGTCGGACCTCCGCACGGTCCAGTACCTCGTCAGACATGTCGTGGGGGGTCGAGGTAAGTAGAGCTGGGCATAATACCCCGCGAAGGTCTGAGCTATGGCTGCAGAGGTACAGTGGTGGGCACAGTCGGCATCCTGGACCTCAGGGACAATTCTGTTAGCTCTAGGGAAGGAGACCAAGTTATGAAGTAGTTTACCGCTTTTGTCTCCCCATCCATAGACACGTGCCACAGAGGAGCGTCACAGCGTCTTGGCAGAGTGGAGAGAGACTGGGTAGATCTCCTAGGGAAGCAGCGCAATTTATCTGTCAGAATGGGCATCCTCTGTGGCGCCAGAGGCAGCCTCTAGTCGGGAAGCCTGCACCTCGAGCTGGGTCAAGAGGGTGGTCTGCAACGCCTGGTTCGGATGGACTAGGCCTCTGGTCACCCCACATATGGTGGTTTTGCCGGCCTCACACACCGTGCTGATGGAGGGGAACGAGCCCGTGTTAGCCAAGAAATATTGCCTCAACTCTAGCTCGAGCGCATCCCTAGTCTCTGTGTCCTGCAGAACCCAGGCATTAAACCATCAGACCGGGCTTGTCCCCCGGAAGGGGTACCAAAGCGGAGAGAAATAGCAGTGGGCCATAATTCCCCGTAGAAGGATAGAAACTCCGGAGATTAGTTGACAGTCGGTGGCGGGGGGCAAGAAGCAAATCAATACGAGAGTGGGTGTGGTAAGATGCGGAGGTATGAGTGTACTGTGTCTCCCGGGGGTGCCATAGCGTCCAGTCGTCACAAAGCCGTAGTGCCGTTGACGAGTCTGTGAGTCATTTTGAACAAGTGAGGCATGAGGAGGAGGGGGTCCCAGTGGCATCAAGGGTTGGCAGCAATACCACGTTGAAGTCCCCGCCGATTATGGTGTGGCCGTGGGGCAGGGCGTTGATCACCTCTGTTAGACAGTGGAGGGTGGAGGAAAGCGTGGCCGGGGGAATGTATATTGAGAGGAAATTAAAGACTTTTACCTCGAGCTTGTCGAAGAGGGATACGTAGCGCCCCTGCGTGTTAATCGAGACATGGAGGGGTGTGATCAGTATAGACACCCCTCAGGAGCCACGCACGAAGCCAGAGTGCCAGACCCTGTCATACCCATATCGGGCAAGAAAGGAGCACTGGGTTCCCAGGAGATGTGTCTCTTGCAGGAGGAGGACATCGGGGGACTAGCGCTGAGCGCTCCTAAGGACGGCAGTACGCTTAATGCGTTCTAGCAAACCATTAACATTCCAGGATTGGACCTGGAGGGACCTACTTTCAAGGTGCAACTATGGAGGGGCTGGTGTGCAGTGAAAAGGGCCGGAGAAGGTCTAGGCCCCGGGTAAGAGGACGCATCATGGCCATAAGAGAAGGATGGGGCTGGTGTCTGGCTATGTAACTCCCACTGATGAAGACGTTGTGAGTGTGGAGTGGGCTGTCATGAAAAATGAAAAATAACAACTGATGCAGAGCTGCAAACAGTGATTCAAACGGAGCCAAGTGAAACAAAAGATGGAGATCAACGCCCCCCTTGGGCCCCTCCCAACAGTCCCCCACCGTATACTTCCAAACCCGCTGCATCTGTCGCCCCAAACTAAAACTAAAACAAGAAGCTATCCTAAAACAGCTAGCAGAGCAAGTTGTGGCAACGGTGGTGGACCCCTCCATTCAATCAGACAGTGTATTGTCAACCTTTAAATAACACTGCCACAAACCCCATGAATTTCAAGTCACTGTTGTTGCCAGGGGACCTCCCAGTCAGAGTCCAGCATTGTCTCCCGATTCCCGGAGCGCCGGGCTTCGAGGGAGGTCTGAGTTGGAGAGAGCAGGGCGCAGTGTCATAGTGGGATCTTGGTCGTGGGCTAGGCTCAACAGGGAACTGGCCCGGCTGTAGATACCCAGGGTCGAAGGGACCTCAGTGGAGAT
Organism: Lissotriton helveticus; assembly: GCF_964261635.1. Classification (NCBI taxonomy): domain Eukaryota; kingdom Metazoa; phylum Chordata; class Amphibia; order Caudata; family Salamandridae; genus Lissotriton; species Lissotriton helveticus. Next base: position 607,123,335 of record NC_136059.1, on the reverse strand, counting down.
CAGCTGCTGCAGGACATTCCCAGGCGATCCTGAGTGATCTCCGCGCCGTTCTCTCCTCCTACGGGAGCGGTTGTGCCTTTGCTGTTGCTTGGGCTGATAAGGAGGTGGTCGGGAAAGGCCTGACATGGGAGGGGGAGAGGCAGGCTGGACCATCAAAGGCTGTTCTTCCGTGAGCCATGTCCAGGCCGCCTGGGGGGTATCGAAGAAGATTGCCTTGTCCTGAAAAACTACTCTGAGGTTAGCCGGGAAGAAAGCCCATAACGCAGGCCCAGATTACGGAGTTTCTGCTTAACTTCTGCATAAGTACGACGCTGCGCCTGAACGTCCCTGGTGTAATCTCTGAAGATCATTATGGTACTATTCTGATATTTCAAGGGACCATGGAGTCGGGTTTTCTCAGGACAGCGTCCCTGTCACGGAAATTGAGCATCCGGATGATAACAGGACGTGGAAGTGCCCCGGTGGGAGGTTTGGCCGCCAGAGAGAGGTGTGCGCGCTCAATGGCAAACCACAGTGAGAGGGCTTCTGCAGGTATCTCGGACTTAATCCATGTCTCAATGAAGGTGTCCGCATGGCCCTGTTCAACATTTTCAGGAAAGCCTATGAGGCGCAGTTTGTTCCGCCTCGAGCGATTCTCCACGTCCTGCGCTTGGTGGTGCAGCTCCGAGGTTTGAGTCTGTAGGCGGGCCACCTGCGTTTTCAACTGGCTCAAGTCGTCTTCTGTGGTGGGGATGTGCAGCTCGGCCTCCGACAACCCCGCTGTACTTTTGCGGAGGTCTTGGCAGGTAAGGGCCACGTCTACTCGCACCTGGCCGATCTTGCTCTCCACGAAGGCCTGAGAGGTGCCAATCGCCTGGAGGATGGCTGAGAGGTCCCTCCCCACCAAGAAGGGGGGCTCCCGGACGCTCCCCTTGCCGGGCTTCGGTCGGCAGTGGTGTATTGGTCCATCTTGGTATGAGTTTGTGGCGCCTGAGTTTTCGGCGCACTGTCCCTATCCATCTTCGTCGCGAGCACTGGGCCTGGATAGCTCTCAAGATGGATGGAAGGAGCACAGGTAGCCAAAACCGAAACAGGCCTGATCGCGGAATCAACCCGGTCGGGACCGGTGAAAAGGTTGTAAGTCCCTGGGGCCCTCTGTGCCGCTTGAGACGCATGGTTGAGTCTAGGCAGGGGCTCCTCTTCTGTATGTGCACCTGGGCCAAGACGCGGGGCGAGGGTCCTCGGTATAGCCAGGCGGATCCGGTGGGCTGAGTGGGCAGGAGACAGGAACCCACAGTCGCTTTGTCCAACCGGGGTGGTGGGGGAGGGGGTTGCATGGCCCCCGTGGTCCCACCTGCCGGTAGGGCCCTGCAGCGCAGCAGGGGATGAATAGGGCACGAAACGGAGCCGGAGGCACCCCTGTAGCAACCCCCCTGTCGGGGGAAGGCCAGGTGATGGAGTTGGGGGACCCCAGAAGAGCTCCCGGTAGGGTAACAACCAACTGCGCACCGCTGCCCGAAGCGGCAGCCGAAGGAGAAAGACAGGCGGGAGGCACCGGAAGCTATCCCACAGGCCCAGGCGGTAGTGGTAGGCCCTAGAAAGCCCAGCCCTCGGTGGTGGGGCGCTGTCCGGTCTCTCCCAAAGGCAGTTGGGGGCCAGGTCGGGGGGCAGGAGGTCCGCAGGTGTCCGATAGGGGGGGGGGTAGGAGAGAAAAACCCCTGTCGCTGAAAAAGGAGCAGCCTGATAGGCCTCACCAGGACCTCAACAGGGGCAGAGGCAGGATGCTGGGACAGTAGACCTGGCCTATCTTGGGACACCACCGCACCGCGGGAGCAGGGAGGGCAAGGGTTCTCAGGGAAGCCCAGCACCGATCCCCGGTCCAACTGCCCGATACGGCAGCCGAACCCCAGGCCCCGTCCCCACTCACCGGATAGCTTCTTCTTCTTGGGCTCTGGTCCGGTTGCCACAGGCGAAGCGAAGCTGCATCTCCCGACACTTCTCACGTGGTTCTGGGGTGGCAGTCTGCAGAGTATCGTTCGCCACTGGCCGGCCGTCTCCTCTCAGGCCAGGATTGGGTGTGAAGATGAAGAGTTGGCCCTCCAAACGCGCCGGCCTTCGAGAGCCCCACAGGCCACCAGGCCCCAGGGACATCTAATGAGAGAAGGTGAGGAGATGCTTGATTCCGGTCCAGGGAAGACATGGCTTGGCAGTTTGGGCTGGACTGTTCCCATGAGGCACAGGGTCAAGACTGATTTGCATATGGCCATGTCTGAACTGGGGTGGCTTGGTGAGCAAAATAACGATGGATTAAACCCAGATCTGTGACTGGGGGTGAATGTTTAGCCATTGTGCAACATTCCGTCCATCATCTTGTGTGTTTTGCTGTTCACCCTATGTGGGAAGGGTATGCCCAGACGTGGGTCCCGTGCTCACTACGCCACTGGAGTCAAGCTATCCTGGCTAAAGACGGCTGATAGCCAGAAACCAGTCCTAGGATGCTTGATTCCGGTCCAGGGAAGACATGGCTTGGCAGTTCGGGCTGGACTGTTCCCACGAGGCACAGGGTCAAGACTGAATTGCATATAGCCATGTCTGAACTGGGGTGGCTTGGTGAGCAAAATAACAATGGATTGAACCCAGATCTGTGACTGGGGTGAATGTTTAGCCATTGTGCAACATTCCGTCCATCATCTTGTGTGTTTTATAAGGCGAGGAGAGCCAGGCCTGGGCGGCAACGAGGGCCGGTAAGACTAGGCTCGGGGGAGGGGAGAGCACCCGCTGCCCAAGTTGCACAGCCGATGGCCCTCCCAATCCTCACCCCAGGTGGCAGATCTCAGGGTAGCAGGAATGTCCCAGCAACAAGGAGGATTGCGGGGGTTGGAGAGGGAGGGGGGCCGGGAGTCCAAGTGTCAACCACCCAAGCCGCTGCCCGGTGCGGCAGCCGATCCCTGGTCACCTCCTCCACACCGGAATTGTTCACCACGGTGTTCCGGGATGGACCTTGGAGCAAAGGTGGAGCGAGACCTTCCCCACCCACCTCGTCTTGGCCCCAGCTCGAAGCTCACAAAGGCTCCGCTGATTACACCGCGGCTGTCTCCTCAGGCGCCACGTTCGCAGCGTGAAGGGATCCCCGCACCGGAGCAGGCAGCGAGAAGCCGGGACAGATCTCAAGGCTGAAGCGTCCGCTGCAAGGAAGGTATAAGAGCAGGGGACTCCGCTCGGCACTCCCTGGGCCGGAGCGCCGGGATCACCGGCGGGGCGAGAGTGAGGCCGCCATCATGTAACTCCAGGGCCTCTGCGATTCGGGAGCCCAGCCAAAGACCTGGAGCCGCAATTAGTGGAGTAGACCATTCCGGACAGAGCTCTGCATGCAGGGAACCACAGCAGGCAGGTTTGGGATGTGAATGGGTGCCGCTGACTGCAGGATGTGAGGCGGATGACGGAGGGGTCCTGGAGCACTCTTAGAGTGCGACCGCCATCTTGACGCCTCAGGCCATGCCCTCACTTGTAAGTAAATTTACTAACCCAAATGTAGTACAAGTAGGGCTGCTGTTGTATTATAAATAGTGATATTATGCTGAGACAGCAGTGTGATTTTATAGGCCAGGAAGACAGGTACCTGCTGTTTGAAGGCTATGTGGGTGGTGCATGTGGACTGGGGCTGACTAGACTCTGAGACAGGAGGTCAGTGGAAAGTGATATTTCAATGTGCTCATGTAGGTAGAAGGATTCTGATTCATCTGAAATCTATGGAGAAGATGTGAGTGGTTCAAGTGGACACCGTTGCAGTATTCCAATTTCTTCACTTGGATTCTCTAAGAAAACAGTTTCTTCATATATTTTTGATTCTTCCCTCTTGGGCTAAAAACATTTTATAAAAACCTTCCTGAGTTTCTTACTACATCTGACCTAGGTCACTTTGGTCTCCAGAGGTTGCCTGGCAAGATTAATGAGTGAAAATATGCAAATATATTTCCCCCCCAGAGAATCAAATTTTTGCAGTGGTGGGCTACAGGCACTGCATCAGGATCTCGCAGACTATTTCATGACCATAGTTAAGCCAGAAAGGGTATTGTATGTTCCAGTAGATCTCTGGCTTTAGAGTTCCTTTGTTTTGGCAGTATGATGCTCCCACTCTTTCCTTCACCGTCAATTCATGATGTGCAGGGCCTAATGAGCAATCTGGGAGATGTGCTGTCTACAGTGCAGCTTTGAGAGTACTACCTGATCCAAAGTTGAGGGGGCTAGAACAAAGTGACAGGAATCAAGTGGGAGCAGATAAAATGTGTGCTTCCACCAGTGTCGATAATACAATGCAAATGAATACAATGGTCACGAGGGAGGAGCCAAGCTCGCGAGCGTAATGGTCGCCTTTTAGCTCGGCTCCCGCAGCCCTCCGGCCTGATCATGTATCCTGTATAATATCCTGTCCGGAGACGACACATTATCGGAGAATCGGAAACGGAACACCTCGCTTGTACTCACCATTTGGCCCGGAGGTTTCGACGTGCAGCGGCTCCGAAGTTGTGCCCTCCGCAAGACCGGGGCCTCCGTGGAACCTAGACCGGGACCTAGCCTGTGGGGTCCGACGACTGTCGGCCCCGGTCGAGAGAGTGAACCAATGATGAGAGCCGTTGTGCGAAAATCCCGGCGATCCTGATCCGGGCCTGCCCTGGTGACCGCGCGGCTGATGTGGGTGAGATGCACCGGGGACTGATTCTGTGAAGGGGTCCTCCCCCCGCCGCTGCTTTGACCGGCGGCCCTGGACCTCTGCGCCCGGACTCTGCTTGTTGGGGGCGCCGGTGCTGGTGTAGGCGGAGACCCGCATTGGGCGGACATCCTTTCGGCACCAAGGCTGCCATTGCTGGGAACCCCCCGGAGCTCTGTGAAGTCCTACATTTTTGAACTGTTTTTTGGGGGTTGCGGAGGGCGGCGACTGGGCTGACTTCGCGAAATGGCAGCCGACCCTCTGAAACATGAAGCGCCTTGTGGCGGCGGGCTTGGGTTGCCTAATTGCGCGGGGGTCCGGTCTGGTGAGCGTGAGCTTACGGTCAGAGATATCCTGGAAGCTCTGAGATCCCTGCGCGCATCCCTGGCCCCCGATGTCCCTGTGAGTCCGCCACGATCTGCCGCCATTTTGAGGAGCCGTTTCTTCTTGCCACCCTCTTGTTTCAGTGACTCCATTGCCTCGCCCCCCTCGATTGCTGCAAGTGTTGCTGCCGCTGATCGAAGATCATTTTGTGTGCCGGTGACTTTGGAGCTCCCTGTTTTTCGAGGTTCTGACCCCGGGGACTTGGACATTGTGCCGCGGCCCTGTTCGGCTCGGATGCCTAGAAATATTGGTGGACTGCCGCCTGCACCTGCTCCGATGGCTTCGCCTTTGTCTACTACTGAGACCCTCTCGCCTTCCCAAGCGGCGAAACTGAACTCCTGTTCTTCATCATCCGTGCTGCGATTGCTGATGCATTTAAACTCTCTGCTCGGACTTTTGCTCACTTGCGGACCGATTTACCCCCCATGTCTGCATGGTAGTCAACATTTTTTTTCGATTGTGTGCTGGTCTTGTATTGGTCTTGTATTGAGTATCTCATTTTACACTGTCATGTGGTGGGTGGGTTTTGTGGTTCGGAAGGGATGGGGGTGATATGCACGACTCCTGGTTGATTATTGGTATACGACTTAGTGGCGCAGTTGTTTGTACCCATAGAGCGGTGGGTGGTCCCCTCCTCTGTAAGTTTTATGGCGCTTGATGGGGTGTCGTCCTGGTCTGTTTTTGCTGCGATTGTCTGGTTGGGCGGAGGGCGGCGGCCGGCCATATTGATTTCTGTTCTTATGCTCCTCCCTCCTGTTTTCTTTATTTCTGTTTCTGTTTCTTTTTGTCTCGTTCTTCTCTCTTTCTTTCTTGCTATATTAGGGCGACAGGCACGCTGTCTGAAGGGTAGGCCATAGCCTTCTACAGGGGTGCAGGGTGGGATGGGTGGGTTGGGTTCTATTTGTTGTTTGTTTTATGGTTCTATGGCCCTTTTGTATCTCTTTATAGTAATGCCGCGTCTGTCCCTGCCTCCCGTGGTGTGTTCGGGGTGGGGTGTGTGGCGTCGTTAACCCTCCTTTTATGGTTCGGTTGCTTTTCTTCTCGATTGCTGTACCCTCACTGGTGCTGATACTCCTGTTTTCTCCTGTACTCCCGCCACGGGACACAACATGACAGCAAGCAGTTTGAACAACTGCAGGAGCAGAAATTTTATATATCTGATATTATGTCCATGTACAGCTGCCATGTATGGTCATGTGAATCCGCGGATCATGTGAGCGTCACCCAAACTGACGGCAACCCCTGCAGTGCCACGGGCGCACCATATTGGAATGATAAATAATCACTAGAGGGACCTGAATACATATATACACGGCCTCAGTGGTTAATTAAAATATATTTTCTCAAATGGCTGATTGCTTTGCAAGGGGTCAGAGATATATATGTATATGTATATATCTCACCCAGATTTGGTCCTCATAGGTGGTTCTCCAGAAATATACATAATTCTTCATCTGTAGAGGGAAAATCTTAACTGAACCCTCAAATCATACAAAGACCGGCCATTTCTAAAAGTGTTAAGTATCCAAATATACCACTGTTCTCTGTTTTTTCGTTTCTGTTCCAAATTACCTCCTCTTCTATTCCCCATAATGTTTTCTAGAATATACCACTGAAAATCCATATAATTGTGTTTCATCTTTGTGTAGTGTTCCACAAGGGGGGCATTAATCTTGCCAGTTTTAAATGTTGATTTATGTTCTAGCATTCTCAACCTCAGCTCTCTACTGGTTTCACTGGCATATCCTAATCTTTTAGCAGATGATACTCAGCCAGCAGGATATATGTTTTTCCGCACTTGTCTGAAGGGCGCGTATGAGAGAAAAGGGGATGTAGAGCATTAAAGTGCCTCCAGGTACGTGATGTCTGCGAGCAGCTGCGGCCCGTGCAGGTAAGAGGGGTGAGGCTGGGTGGGGAAGAATTTTGACAGACGACGATGAGGGAAAATTATTTATTTAATTTCCCCTCAGGGTCGTCTGTCGAGCCTCCCCTCCCCTCAACCCAGCCCCACCGCTTTTACCTGCATGGGCTGCGGTAGCCTGCAAGTCTGTTTTTGTGAGGAGTATTTGGTTCTTTATTAGTCACTACGGCAACAAGTGTGTAGTAATATTTTTTTAAAAGACCGCTAACGAGTACTGGGTCTTTTTAACATATGGGACTTTGACCATTTATTATGTATATTGGAACTGGAACTCCAGTAAAAACGGTCATGTTGCTCCAGTTGAGCATTATAAAACACGACTTGTGGGGTGTCTCATTTGAGGGTCATTATTGTTCTTTATCTTGGGCATTCATAATTGAGCAATTGACTATTGCTCATGTAGTAACATATTTGGTTTTCCATGTCTTTAAGGTAAAGGGATGTATTAGACAAGTGCAGCCCCCTGACGATATACTACTAGAAAGCCTACTAATTCCTACATTGGCTTCAATATTCACAGTGAAGTTGGTTTCCATTTGAGGTATGTGATATGTTGAACGTTTTATATAATTGTATTATACAGCATTTAAACATATGAATAATGTAGGTTGTTAGACTTGGCATCTTTTGGCGTGTTTCCACTGAGTTTTTGCTTTCTGCCCTCCCGGTTTTGACTGCTTTTGCTGGCATAGTGTTTCTGCGCACTTTTCTCACTGCTGATCAGTGGTAAAGTGCAAGTTCCCCTGTGGTAAATTGTGTTATGGATAGGTGTTTCCAGGATTGGGTATTTTATTTACTTAGTCCCTAGTAAAGTGCACTGAGTGTGCCAGGGCCTGTAAATCAGATGCTACTAGTGGGCCTGCAGCACTGATTGTACCACCCATGTGCACGTGAGTAGCTCTAAAAAGGTAACTCAGACCTGTCATTGCAGAGTCTGCGCGCAGTTTGTAATTGCCATGTCGACTTGGCGTGTGCACCCACTTGCTAGGCCCTAAACTTTCCCTTTTCTACATGTCAGTCACCCCTAAGGTAGGCCCAAGGTACCCCTGTGGGCAGAGTGCAGTGTATGTGAAAGGTAGGACATGCCCTGGTGTTTGTGGCATGTCCTGATAGTGAATTGCAGTCCATTTCGTTTTTCACTATTAGAAGGCTACCTGTTCCCCATTTATAACATCTTATAAACATAACTAGCCCTTCAAACTAGGTAGGACAATAAACTTTAGTATGCCTGAACTCAGAATCTAAAGACGCATCTTTTAGTGAAGGTGATTTTTACATTCTGTGTTTGAAATTACCACTTTTAGAAAGTAGGTATTTTCTTGCTCAGTCATCCCATGTGCCTCTGCTGGAATGTGGATTGCCTGTCTGGGGTTTAGATGACAGAAGGCTGGGGAGTAGGAGTGGCTCCAGATAGTCTAGGTAGGATCAGGAAAGGGCTGAATTGACCTGGGCTGCAATGGGAGAAGAGGGAGGAGATGTCCTTGCACCTCAAAGGGCTTGGTCTGCCTCTAACAATGCGTTCTCCACCTCCTGCCAGGAGATCACACCAGAGAAGGCAGAACTTGTTCTGGCTGGGCGCAGACACTCTCTGCCTAAGAGATCAAATGATTTTGGGATATAAATATTGGGGCCCAGATCCCTGAACTTTAGAACTCTTTTAGATCAAGAAGACTGCCAAGAAGAAGAGCTGGAGAAGCTGTGAGGAGGAACTACCACTTTGCTGTGTGCTTTGCTGGCTTGGCCTGCAGAGGCTCTTCTGTCTTGGGCAGTGAAAGGACTGGACGGAACTTTCTGCAATCTACTTTTGTGTGTTTCTCCAAGGGTTTGAGTTAGAGCTTGCCCCCTGTTCACGAAGTCTCAGGAACAGCAAATACTTCAAGCTCTTCTGCCCTCAGCACTGGGGACTGTGTGTTTGATTCTGCAACAGAAGAAAAGCAACTCAACGACGTCTACGATGCTGCTGCCGATTCCGTGTCCTGAAGGCCCCACAGAGGGCACCGCCGCAACGGACAATGCGACCCTGGTCTCATCAACGACGCCTGCTGACGCCGCCAAGTCGCTGCTCGCACCGCGGCCTGTAGGCATCGCACTCCGCACCGCTTCGCTTCACGTCAACGCCTTGGCACCGCTGAAACGCCGCACCGCGACCCTGGTCTCATCGACGACGCCTGCTGATGCCGCCACCGAGCCGCTGCTCGCACAGCGACCTGTGGGCACTGCACTCCGCAACGCCTCGCTTCACGACGCTGCCTTGGTATCCCTGACTACGCCGCTCCACGCCAAAATCGACGCCACTGCTTTCACAGTGGTTCGAGGGCAGGCCCGGACTGGCCGTTGCAGGCACCGGGCAATCCCCCGGTCGGCCGCGAGGGTGGGGGCCGGTTTTGGGCCCCAGGGGGCCGGTTTTGTTACAGGGTCGTTTTTTGCAGCATAGCTGCAAAAACGGCACTGTAACAAAATCGGCCGAAAACCGGCCCTAGCAAAGAGCGCGGTCGCACCCCCCAACCCCCTGGGGGGAGGGGGGAGCTGGCCGAGCACTTTGCCAGGGCCGGTTTCGGTTCCCAGTCCGGCCCTGTTCGAGGGCACATCTCGTAACGTTACACGACACATCACCCTCATCCCGCACCGCAGCCTTGGCCTATAGATGCCGGTGCCATCAACTCCAGTTTGTCAGCCGACTACAGCGCTTCAGCAACCACAACGCCACTGCTTGGAGTGGAGTGGTGTGGCTCACTGGTTAGAGGCGGCAGACCCGTAAGCAGAGAACGGCCCGGGACCAGGGTTCAATTCCCGACGCGGCAGGGTCGTGGACCAGGGTCAAAACGGACTCGATAATTCTCGCCTAGGTGCCTACTCTAACCAGGGAACACACTCGGCAACTCTGGGCATTAAGCTTGCCTCATCTCTACAACAGCCCCCCACAGACGCCGGGGATGCCTGGTTTCACCTTGGAGATACCCAGAAAGGGACCATCTCACAGGGAAAACCAGGACGGGTTCCCCAATGGTCTTCAGTGCCAGGATACTCCATGGAGTCGCAGTGCGCTTTACAAGTACGCCCACATTTACATTTACTGCTTGCACCGTCACCTACCAGGACCGTGACTAACACCGCCTTCGTCTCGCATCACGACCCTGGTCTCATCGACGCCGACATCTGATGCTGCCACTGAGCCGCTGCTCGCACCGCGATCTGAGGGCACCGCACCGCTGTACTTCGTAACCGCATCCCGCGACGCTGACCAAAACCAGCGCTCCTGACTTCAACAGAGAGGAGTTCGATCTGCAACGCGTGTGACTTCAAGGGCCCCGACAACTCCTGCACCGACCTCCGGAACCGATGCCTGCGGATGCCGGGCTCTCGGAAGCTCAACGAGAGGTCGCCGACACCCTGCATTTCTAAAAGGTACTGTTTGCGGGTCTTCCCGACACCATATCTGGCCCGCAACATCGCGGTCAGCCAGAACTGTTTGGATTTGTTTGCTCAGGACGCCGTGATAGCCCCGGATGGAGCTATTGACATCAAGGAACTATTTTTAATGCATATTTTGATAAGTGAAGATTTTGAATTACTGTATTGTGGATTTTTAACGTTTTTGGTCTTGTCTTAAGTATCAAAAAATATTGGATATTTTTCTAAACTCGTGTGGTTTTCTTTTGTAGTGCTTACACTGTATTACTGTTGGTTATGTGCAAATGCTTTACAAACTGCCTCTAAGATAAACCAGACTGCGCGTGCCAAGCTACCAAGAGGGTGAAGCAGGGGTTATTTTAGGAGTGTAACTTCCTTATCCTGACTAGGAATAAGGGTCCTTATTTGGACAAAGGTAGGAGGGTTGAAGTATGTACATCCTACAAAATCAGACAGTCTTTCCAAACAGAATGTTTAATTAAATTCGATTACACTACTGAGACCACCTCAGTGAGAGGTAGGTTGGAGCTCAAATTGATTATCTAGCAACATTCAGATTGAGTGAATCTGAACAGCATCTGGACTATTGATTGACCATATATTCTTACTTACTCACCGGCAGGTTTGGATATATTCTCCAAACTGTGATATATGTTGATTGAGGGTACGTTTGTACCAGTTTTGAACCAGCTGCATTAGAAAGACAGTTATCCTCACTGGTGAGTTGATATGGTGAGTGGACTCCAGTTGCAAGTTTGTAAAACATCTTGGACCTTTGATATGGAATGCAATAATTAGTATAGAATGGATTGGAAGATTGATACCGGAGTGTGATGTGTGGATTACCACGTCCCTAGTCCGGAGTGGTTGAGATGCAATTTATTCATTTATTTATTTTTATATAAACAAGGACGTTTTTTCACATTCATTTGAGGACTATGTTTTATGATTTCTGTATATTATACAATTCAGAATTGTTTTTAGATAATGATTGCATAACAAAATGTTCTTATATGTTTTCATATGTCTTTTATTTTTGGATATTTTCAATCTATTGGTATTTTATATGAGGGAATTCACAATCTTTGTCTTGAAGAAGGTGGTTGTAAATCATATTGTCCACTGAAACGCGTCAATGCATTTGTTGGGCAAAGTTTGAGGAACAGATGACACGCTAGAAAAGGAATTTGTTGTCATCATGTGAGGTCTTTAATGATTCCTACAAATTAGCCTAAACCAATGACAGATGCAATTGTCTTGTAAGTTCTTCCTCCTTTTTAAAACACATTGATTTAATGTTTTGCCTATGTATTTTTAAAATGAAAGTTGTATTAAATCCTCCTTTATTGAATAAGTTGTAATGAACTTTGAGGATTCTTTATTAAAAAACTTTTTGTGATATGAATATTTAGTAAATTGTGTAGAATTCTGCTCATTCAGGATTGGGGTGATGAATGGTTGCCGTGTGAATGAACCGGCAACCAGTTAATGAATGATCAGTGACCCCAAAGGGAACTATTTTTATTACTTGATTGACTTCCACAAGTGTCACCAAAATGCACGAAAAATATGCTCCAACCCCACATGCCTAACATTTAGTGCTGAGTTATGTTTATATCATTGCAACACAGAAGGTTGAGGGGAGTGCTTAAAACTAGACCTAGCAAGCAGTCACCTTATTTTTTTTAATTTGATGTATTTAGTCTGATCCACTGAAGGGACTGTATTTTTTGTTGTAATGTCCTGCTATTTGAGAATAAATAAATAAAGTGTGTGACATACATATCTATCAATGCCCACAGACAGAGGGAAAACTAGATGTGTCAGTGTCACCGATTTTCTCATCTTTTTGTTTTCCAGAACAAATTCTTATTTTGGGAGTTAGGCTTAAAAACGAATGTTTGCTGAGAGGGTGCAATTAAAATGTTTGCTTAGAGAGTGTAACATATTTGGCAACCATTTGGCAAACTCTTCATATTTCAAAGTACACGCCACAGCGGAGGTTGCTCAGAAGGTTTAGAGATCCACACCAGACAGGAGAGTATCTCCCAATACGGTGGGGGTACCGCTGACTTGATGTGCTGGCAGCTCACCTCGTAGGGTCTAAAATACCCTTACAATGATGTCCTTTTTCAATACATCCACTGCCCAAAGCTGCAGATATTTGAAAAACCTGAAGTCAATAAATGATCTACTTCGCTTGGATTTGTCTCTCGTGAGTTGCAGCCCCTTCCTAAACTTTACAATGGTAATAAAAAACACATTACACTCTATGGTTCTGCATACATAATTTTATATATGCTAAGTACCCAATGCGACTCTCTAATGAGACCAGTATGCAACTGAGGAAAGGCACACCTCACTTGTATTTGCTAATTCATGTATCTTCCGCATTTGAAGCTAGTGATGCAGCACCACTTGACGCGTTCTAAAAACTCTTTTATTTATTTCATTGTAATAAAAAGAAGAACATGGAACCTCAGCATCAATGTGTTTTAGATCAACAGAGTCCTGTCTCAAGATAAATAATGATTAGCATGTTCACTTCCATACAGACACAGAAGACTTATTATTGGATTTTTTTTTCATTTTCTCATGGTGCTCATTCTTAAAGTGTTATAATTCACAACATATAAAGGCGTTTTTAAAAATTAACGTTATTTCTAAATATTCAATGTTTGCAAATCATTTCATAGTAGTGATTTTTCATATAAATCACCATCAAACTCTCTTCCTATTGCATTAATGAAGATAGAAAAAGACTATAGCAAGTATCTCCTGTATCCACAGCATAGGCCTTTATGCATACTTAATTTTGTGGCTTTTTGTTCCTTTTTTAGGGGAAATTCAATATTCCATGAATCATTTATAAGTTTCACAATTTACATCAACTATACTTCCTTTAGTTGTTTGGAGCTTCCTGTAGCACTGAATATGCTTGCAAATTTTCATGGCTCATGTCGGGCTTGAAGCCAGAAAGCTCAGTAATGCACATTTGCAATCTGCTACAAGTGCAACCTTGTGTTTGAAACTGGCAAGTGGGAGTGGAATTTCAGGAGAATAATGAGAATAGTATTGTAAGTATGAATTATATCTTCTCCTCAAGCACTTCCAGAACTTCCTTGGAGACAAGATCCTGCCACCTGCTCGTAAGGTAAGCTTTGGCTGAGAGTATCATGTTTCTGTCACGTGATTAAGCTTCATTGACGTGTAATTGCGAAAAAGCACATATATACTGGTGTAAAATTCTTTTAATTTTAGCACTATGCTCCAACTGAACTTTTTCTAGTGAGAGCCCTGGTTAGTAAAAAATTAAAACTGTTTTTGATTCTTTTACGGTGCAGTTAGCTCTTATGCCTTAAACCGTCATCGGACGTTAGGCTTCCTGACGTGTTTTAAACAGCTGGTGCATATGGCTTTGGGAATGCCTAAAAAAAATAGAACGCTGGGGAGCATTAGGACGATCTCCACATGATGACCCTAGGTACCAGAGCTAATGATATTGTTTCTCCAGGTCACCTGGTGAGGAGTACGGCTCAGCACTGGACCTGCAAATTGGCTAAAAGTAGGAGCATGAATAAAACTAAAATAATAGGTAAAGTCTAACAGTGCTTACCATTAGCTTGTTGCTTGCTAGCAAAGCTTATATTGTTTGTGCCTAATGTATTGTCAAAGAGGGTGTGCACAAATGTCGTTTGGGTGGGAGATGACAGAAGAACATAAAAGAGAAAATGGATGGGCAGACAGGATTGTGAGGAATGCAGTCGAAAAGGAAAATGAGTATGTGCGGGAACCTAAAAAATAGAGTGAGTGGCTCTAGAAGTAGTACAGTAGCAAGGACTATAGGAAGGAATGCCAGGAACTGGTGTACAGACCATTGAACGATGAGTGTGCGAGAGGAGACCCTTTCATCTAGCCACCGACCCTTTCACAAGCCACACAGGGTGCTGACTGAATGTTGGTTGAACGAAAGATCTTTGGGTGTGAGTGCATAATACCTTCCATATCTCCCTTGAGCTGAGTTACAATAAATAAAACAGAGAGCCCTTTCCCTACCGCTCTCCATGGGATGAGCTATTGGCACAAGGCTTGCTGACCCCTTTTCGCTGGTACCCAAATGTGAGCAAATGTTAATAAACAGTAAGGGGGCCGGAGAATCTAAATATATCCCCCACCGAAGGGAACTCCTGCATATACTAGGCATTAACAATATGGTAAACGTGCGTACAAATATTTTGGAGAGTAGGTGGGACTTACTAATGAGTACAGGAAGAAGTAATTACAGGCACATAGTACATAGATATCAAAAGATTGGCTAACTTGCAGAAGAAGCTGAAAGACGATAAAAATGGAACAGATGCAGAACAATGACCACTCTTTTTAGAGTGGCATGAGGAAGCCCAAAAACGCAAACATGAATTCCATGTTTGGAGAATGGAGATTACTCAGGAGAATTTTGAAAATATAAATTTGCCATCTCATGCACAGAGTTGCATTCAAACTCCTTTGCCTTCTCCATATCTATTCCTCGGATCACTGAACCACAAACAAAAGAGGAGGACAGCAAACACACCAGGGAGGAGAATTTGTTGGATATGTTCCTCAAGCCAGCCGATGGGGCGAGAAGTGGAGCTGGTAATACTCCTGGAAACAAAGCAGTGTCTACAAGACCATCAGCAGCTGGAGCACAAATAGTTAATGTAAACAAGTGCCACAATGCTATTTATTTGGAAGTACAGGGCAAGGGGGAGGCTGATTCCAATACTGTTGATCTGTCTATAGTACGTGCATGTTCCACCACAGGGAACAGAGACCGGTGAGAAAGAATTCCTGCAAAAAAAAACTTAAAAGCTGGAGCCAAACCACAGGATGGCTGTCTAGAGGCACCCCCTTCTCCCAATCCAAGTGAAGCTGATGATGAAAGTCCAGCCTCTTTCACCCTTCTACCTGTGAGGGACTACTCAGGCGGGGGTAGAGTAGTGGCCCATGTGTCCTGGAGCCTCTGAAGTGATGAGCATTAAGAAACAATTCCCGACCAATTACAACATTCTGACCCAGTTCTTTGAAGAACTACACAGTATGTTTGAGTTATATAAACACAACAGGGTAGATGTGAATCAGTTATTGAGATTAGTAGTGCCAAGTGAAGTGAAGGAAAGAGTGGTGGAAAAGGGCCATTGCCGAAATGTACCTCCTGGGA
Source organism: Lissotriton helveticus (assembly GCF_964261635.1). Classification (NCBI taxonomy): domain Eukaryota; kingdom Metazoa; phylum Chordata; class Amphibia; order Caudata; family Salamandridae; genus Lissotriton; species Lissotriton helveticus. The sequence goes on along the minus strand of NC_136059.1, from coordinate 607,107,732 downwards.
ATGATGGGGTTTTAAATGCTGAGAAGGATGCGTTGTTGAATGCAACTACAGTGATATGCCCTGTGAAAAATGATTAGACTAAGCTATCGAATTGAAAACAATATAACGGGGAGGCACCAGTTGATTATTTGGATAGACTTAAGGACGTGTTTGAAAGATATTCTGGTATAGTCTGTCCAGCTGAGCTCAGGTAGCTGTTCCAAACCTGCTGTTGTACAGGGATTATTGACATATATGTTAAGAGTCAATTGACCAATATAAGTACTGGATGATAAACTAAGAGCTAGCAGAATTTGTGAAAGGAGCCAGTCACTGTGTAGTGTCGCAGGAGAAAGAACGCTGAATCAAAATTAATATCTTTCAAATTGAAAAATATTCAGCTGGTGATTAAACAGATGATATGAGGATCCCAACAAAGGGGTAAAGGAGGGCAGGGAAGGGAGGCAGAAGAAGTGGAAGAGAAAAGAGAAAAGGCCAAGGAGAGGTCCCAGTTGTAAGACTTTTTTTGCATGCTTGTGGTCAGCTGGGTAACAGGAAACAAAATTGTACCAATTCCTTCTCCTGTGAACCAGGGCGCGCTGACCAACTTGGACATCATCAAATTGCTCAGAAGCCTTACCCAAAATTTTAGGTCAGCCCAAGCGGTTCCAAGTGTGTTATGTATATACTAATCACAGTAAATCAGAAAGCCCTAATGTGAATGGTGTCGCTGATGGCAAACACACCACTTAACTTATTGACATGGGTGATAAGCATTCCTTTCTGCTTAGTCAGACATCTCGGACAAACTTGTTGGGCAGCAATATATTGTGTAAACTGAATTGCATTTTGTTTTGTACCTCAGAAGGGGTGTTCTTGAATATACCTTAATGGTGAGAAAGTAAAGTACATCCATTACGATGTGAAAGTTTGAATTGTTCAGAGGAAGCAGACAATGTTACCATGCCCCCTAATTTAACAGAATTACTTTCACAGGTACTATCCACATTGCGGACAACAGGTGCCAATGATGTGGGGTTCATCTCTTCAATGGGACCTGTAAGCGTGAAGGTCGACCTTCAGAGGATCTACTCAAAATACCTGAGCACCTGCTTAAACCTGAGGCAAAGGAAGAAATCCGCCTTATAATAGCAGATTGATACAGAAGGTGGAGAAAACATGTGCAGGTTCATCCAAGTCCCTAGCGATATTAACAATGTGGTTATCGTGAGCTGCCCGGTGGCCCACTAACCCACTACCCTCCTCTCATGGCTGTTTCGACTGGGACTTGTTAACCGGGATACATTATTGCTGCTATCAGACACTTTGATCATCATCCCTTGGCCGAGAGTGACAACTGGGAATGATGGAGAGATGCTTCGAAGGATGAGGTGGTGAATGCAACTACAAAGGGCTACTTATGAAAACAAAAAAGGATAGGCAGGCCAGTTCGACTCCCACTAGTTTCTTTTCTACTTTAATTCCCATGTATGGGAAGGTTATTGCATTATATGAAATAAAGAGAAATACAGAAATTTTAGACGAAATAACAAACTCAATCGCGATGACTTTAGGATTAATAACAGAACAGTTAGATGCCCATGCTGAAATGAAGATCCAAAACAGAATGGCTTAAGATTATCTCTTAGTGATCAGCTGTACAACTGTGAGTATTGAATGTTGCACGCATCTTCCCTGCACCTCTCTCAGCAAATGCGACCGGATTACATTAAGGAAAGGGTAAGGAAATTACATGAGATTCAAAGTGACCCTGACTTAAATCCCAATAGCATTTGGATAAAGTTGAGGAACTTCTTCAGCCTTTGGCGTACTGAAATATGTTAATCCATTATAGATATGTTCTAACTATTTTCATCCTTATATTGCTATCAAATTAATTTTGTGCATCATTCAAAACTCTTGCAAAAAAAAAAAAGGTAATGCAAATACTTTCACGCTTGCTATTTCTAAGGATGACGAGGAAAGCGATAATGAGATTAATAAAGAAATTGTGAGATTGCATTCTACTGAACTGTATTGCTCAGGTTTTTCCTCAGATAAAAGGAGTGGGTTGTAAAAACTTAAATCTTGTTTTAACATGTACATATATTCCTATGCGATCCGGTGTTATTTTTCATACATATAGCCAATAATGTACCAATATTTTATAATCAAATACGGGTGTTGGTTTGTAGTAGTTAAGAGCTTCCGTTGGAACTGAACATGCTTGCTGGAATGCTCACAGTTGCTAGAAGCACAACCTCGCTTTCAAACTGGATTTTAAGAATAATGAGCCTAGTATGTCTGAGTGATATCTTCTCCGACCTGGAGTATGCCCAGCAGTCCCCCAGGAAGAATATCCTGCCACCTGCTCATTAGGAAAGTTTTCACTGAAAGTAAAAATTAGGTCACGATTAAGCCTCAGTGACCAGTACTGAGAAAAAACACGTATTTACTGGTTTAAAATTCCATGTGATTTAGCAATATGCTCCAACTGACTTTTTTTTGCTAGTGAGAGCTCTGGTCAGTTAAAATGACAGTTTTCTTTTATCCTTTTCTGTGCTGCTTGCTGTTTTGCATTAAACACCAGTTGGATTTTAGGCTTCCAGACGTGTTGTGTTTTATTTTTAAGACTACTGTAAAAGCCTTATATTTCTGCTGGAACCACAATACAATATAAACAACATTTGCAAACTCAATAAATGTAATACCTTTACATTGATGTACTAATAATCTCTTTCTTATGCACACACACACACACTATATCGATTCTACTCCTGGAGCTAAAGCGCTATTTGTTATCAATGTACACTCTACATCCCAAGCAGTTCTTATACAGGTACAATCAATAATTCTTCCATATTTAAGCTATCCAGGTATCGTGTATGCAATTTATAATACATTCTGTTTTCTTTGTTCTCAATTTCTGTATTCTGTATCTTCCTATGTTTTTCTCTTTTACACAGTCAATTGCATTCTACAGTAATAGTTCACAGTCACTTAGATGTAACTTTTGAAAGGGTCCTGCCCAGAATAAGTTGTGTCTTTTCTTGTAATTGCTCTCCCGTGTTCCATGAGTCACTTTTAACAAGTATTTTTGTACTGCCCACACATTTCTTTTTTGCATTGGTATGCTAAAACATACATTACATAGTCAGTAGTGCATTAGATATATTGTATTAGGTTTTCGCCCTTCTCACTTCACTGTATGGCACATGCTGTTTTGTCATTGCTATTTTTGCATGATTTATATGTTTTTCATATGAAATATTCATTACGGTTTACTGGCCAGATCTCATTTTGTGCCTATTTATAAAATGACTGTTAAAAAGGGGAGACTTCATTTGGCAGAGGTAGGTACCTTTGTCCAAATAGGGACCTTTACTTCTAGTCAGGGTACGGGGGATACCCACTTTAAATAACCCCTGCTCAACCCTTGGGTAGCTTGACACAAGCAGACATACTTATCCCAAAGGCAATGTGTAAATTATTTGCACTCAAAACACACAGTGATCAATCAATCAATCAATCAGGGGAATTGTAAGCGTGCAACTCACCCGTGGGGGTCTCAAGGCGCTTTTGGGGGAGGGGGGGTAACGCAGATCTGTCTAGCCGAAGAGCCAGGTCTTGAGGGTCTTTCTGAAGGTATTCAGGGAGGGGGCATGTCTGATATCTGCCGGTAGCTCGTTCCAGGTCTTGGCCAAAATGTGAGAGAAGGATCTTCCGCCTGCCCTGGCTCTGTGTATACCGCGATAACACTACAAATGGACACCACATCAGTTTAGAAAAATAAAGTATCTTTATCTAAACTCAACAAGACCAAAACAATAAAATTCTAACATACATGTAATCAGAATATGACTTTAAAAAGGTTTCAAGCAACTGGGTCCATAGAAACTATGAATGCGTGATTTCTCGCAAAGTACATGTAGATGCGTCAAAATTCACAAGGCCAAACATCCGCAGAGATGGGACGCGTCGAGAAATAAAGAGATGCGTCAGTTCCTGAGACTATAGGAAGGCGATGCTACAGATCTGCTGCACGCAGGAGAAGGGATCCGTCAAATCCGGTCTGTAGGGGGAAGTGATGCATCGACTCCAAGATGATTCTGGTCCTTGGGAGATGCGTCGGGAAAACTTGCTGCACAGGTACGATGCGTGGAAATCCTGGATGCATCGGGGTGCTATGCGGTGGCGTCAAGCGGCACTGCATCTGATTCTTCAGCTGCCATTCCTCGATGCGTTGGTTCTTGCAGCTGCGACTGGCGTTGTGTCGATTTCGGGAGCGGCATGGCTATACGTGGAGATTCTTCTCGCACAGCGGTGCTGGATCAGAAAAACAGCCGCAAGAAGAGCAATGCGTTGATTTCTTCAGTTCTTTGCGTTTCTTCCATCTCCCAGCAGCAAGCACAACCTCCAGAGGCCCAGAACTTGAACAGGCACCTCCTGGACAGTTAGAACTCTCAGCAGCAGAGTTCAGGGATGCTGGGTCTTTGTGTCCAGAGACTTCAGAACAGGAGGCCAGCACACACAGCCCCTTGGAGATCTTCTTGAAGCAGATTCACAGCAAAGTTTCAGTCTTTGTCCTTTCCTTGGCAGAAACAGCAACTGGAGGCCAACCCCACACAGCACACAGCAAAGGGGCAGTACTCCTCCTCACAGCTCTTCAGCTCGTCTCCTTGGCAAAGGTTCCTCTTGAGTCCAGAAGTGATCTAAAGTTCTTGGGTTTTAGATCTAATACTTATACCCCAAAATGTTGTTGTTCTCTTTGTGCCAGGGTCTCTGAGCCCAGTCCAAACCAGTTCTGTCCTCACTGGTGCAATATGACCACAGGGGGTGGAGACAGCATTGTGCAAGGGAGAGAGACCCTATTCAGGTGCAAGGAAATCTCCTCCCAAAACTCTAAATGCAGCCAAGCCCCATTCAGCTCAGTTCTGAGTCATCCAGGAAGGGCCAGGCACACCTCAACACCCCCAGTGGCTATCTATAGTAAATGCACATCCGCAGCCCCTGTCACTTCAAACCAGACAGTCAATACACACACAGGCTCTGCACACAAAACGGTTAAACAAAAAAATGCCTACTTTCTAAAAGTACAAAAAACACACAACTGCCAAAACTGACCCTCTTTCGAACACTACGCTTTATTTCACACACTTTATTCAACAACAGTGGTTAATAAGTTAATAAATAACCCACCGGTTTATTATTTTAATGAACCTTTTTGTCACACATAGAGAACCATACACAAATTATCAAACAGTATTTGTTACTCCCACCCACATTAATACATACAAAACAGTAAATACAAAACATAAATTGCATAACATTAGGACATACACAAGAAACAATAAATCCATCAATAAATCAATTCTTATATCAACATAAATTAGAAACATCATTACATCAGTTCATATTTCAAACAAAATCAGGAGCAAACTCACAGGGCAAATACTTTGTACCCACAGTTGATTCTAGAACAATCCTAATACTCCCTAATTTTCTGGACATTGGACCCCTATTGGAGTAAAATTGTACCCCAGGTGCATATTTAAAAAGCTCCTCATACAGCACTCCCTAGGTTATACCAATGCTCTGTAATGCATAATAATTATTTTGAATAAGATTATTCAGGGGAGATAATTACTAGCAACCTTGTGACAACAAACTCACTACACCAAAAATGACCTCAGGTGGCTCGTGGTACAGACGCGAAACCTAGTTATTTAGGATCAATGAGATCTGAAAAGCACTTGCCCAAATGACACTACTGCACACTTTTCTGTTAATTCATTCTCAACAATCCTTAAAAGTAGCACTTCAGCTTCTGTGGACCAATACTTACTGGAACACTGACGTAAGTCCCTCTTGTTCAACACCCGTTGTTTCCAAGTGACTTTAAGTTCAGCACTCAATCAGGACTTTTAACTCTCAAATAAAGAAACCTTTTCGTTCTCAACCACACCGACACTGCCACGACTAGCATAGATTGCAAGAACTGGGAAGTCTAAAGATCATTCGAAAGAGCTGCCTCTAGTCTGTATCGACAACATTTCCGTAAACAACCCTCTTCAGCCACATGCCCCGTACGTAGGAAAACAGTGTTATTCAATTTCACAGCTAAACGCGATTTACTAGCTTAAGCGCACCATGATGTAAAACAATCACTAAAGCTCGGACACCTTTAACCCCTTCGACGCTCATGACGAGCTGGGCTCGTCATGCAGTAGCCTCCTGCTACGCTCATGACGAGCCCAGCTCGTCATGAATGTGCGAGGATCGCGAAATCCCAGCACAGCAGGGGAATTCCCATAGCATCCAAGAGGTTAAAGGCGGTGAGCATAAGTCTTACCAGCCGTTTAGTAGCCCGGCTCTCTCCCATCACTGTCGTTGATCAGCGTTTGTTCTCTTTCCACAAACCTTCAGCAGCCGGTCGCGATGGAGCCACATCATTTAAACAATCTTGTGATACTAGAAACTCCACCCGGTTCTGGGACATGTAGTAGGTACGTGTGCGGCAGAGATCTTCAACACTTGTCGGTACCATCAATATGCAAAGAAATGCATGTCTGCACAATATCTGCAACTACTCACTGGTACTGTCCACTCTATTTGCTCGGTAGACTATTCAATTCAGACATCTCATTCAGTCCGTTTGCGACAGTATTGAAATATAAAATAAGGTAGGCTTCCTTATGATTTAATTTCATATCAAGATCACCCCTGCGGGGTCTAATTTAATTGTCGCGAGTACCGTCAATCTGACATCTGTTTCAGTGTGGTGTTTATCGAGCCAGAGATTAATCATGGGGGCAGTCAGCACTTTTCTTCGGAGGCGTGATTTATGTTGGATGATCCTTTGCCGGATTTCCTGATTAGTTTTGCCAATGTAAACCAACTGACAAGGGCTTATGGGTCCTATCTCCCCCTCTTTCTTCTCTTGGAACTTGATCCAAGCAAAAGAACGTAAGTAGGTTCCAATTACTCTGATGCTCGGTTTCAAAATGCCTTGCCACAGGATAGACAGGGCCTCTATTTTGTGATAGCACACATATGTTCGAGCACTCGCATTTTGCTGGATGAATCATGCTCCCCACATTCCTCTTTTCACATGGGCAGATTAAATAGTAGATTACGAATTACGAGTTCCAATTTAGCAATTTTGTGATAGTTTTCTTCTTTTTAATTCTCAGAATTTTATAATCCCTTGTTTTCTTGCTTAGTCTGCACGCTTTACATTGTGTGCTGGGAAACAGCCCTGTTACCATAGGTTTGGTGAAGGTAGTATTGGTTTAGTGACTATGTACTAGATAATCCCTGAGAGAGGCGCTTTTTCTATAGGTAACCTGGGGTGATGAGGCTAATCGTGAGCCTATTATGTGGTCAACTTGTAGAATCCGTCAGTTTTAAGTATATGGACTACTTGCAGTGAACTGGTGGAAAAGCTAGTAATTAACCTGACCAAACTTTCCCCCTGCATGCTGCTGTGTCTCATGTCGCTTTCAATCAGCAGTTGCTGTATTTTCTGTACCTTTGCTGATGCCTGATTAAGGACTGCTGGTGAATATCCTTGTGCTCAAAATCTAGCTAACGTTCCTTCTTCTGCCTGAGTAAAATCATTCATGCGCAACAGTTCCCCATATGGAATACGATTAATGAGGTTACCTGGGTGATGTCTATTAACATGTAATGGAGAGTTACCGGAATTTGGCTTTCTATAGAGCCATCTGCAACTTCTCTTCTTTTATACAGACTATCAAATCCAAAAAGGGTACACTAGTCTCACTTATTAGACTGGTGCAATGGAGCTTTAGAGAGTTGTTATTCAGTTTGTCTAAGTATTCTTCTGCTGCCTGTTGTATACCTCTCCATACTATAAACAGATCATCTATATAGTGTGCCCAATGGGACACACTATTCACCAATGGTAATTTTCCTCTGCCCAGGTCATGTGCTTTTCCCACCAGCCCACAACAACATTTGCATACCTGGGGGCAAAGCATGTGCCCATACCAGCCCTTATCTCTGCTGGTATAGTTGACCGGCAAACAAAAATATGTTGTTATTTAGGCAGAATGCAATCAGCTATGAGATCATTGTATTGTGCTATTTCTATTTCAAAGCTCTGCTTTTCCAGGAGGATTTGACAGTCTTCAGTCCTGCCTTATGTACTATAAACATGTAGAGGTTAGTTATATCCAATGTTAATAACAAAAAGATCTCTTCTCATTGTATTTCACAAATAACCCTAAGGAAGACTTAAGTGTTCTTGATGTAGGAACTCAAGCACTTCATAAAGGGAAATAAGAAAATGTCCATATAGCTAGAGGTGTTCTCCAGGAGACTATCTTTAGAGGACACAATGGGGTGCCCCAGTGGTACTGTGGCATTCTTGTGAATCTTGGGGATGAGGTAAAAGGTTGGAATTTGTGGATGTTCACACTGAAGTAACTAATATTCATCATAATCTAAGACACACCTATTATTCCAAAATTCCACAAAGTCATAAAATGCTTTCATACTTTGTGAGAATGTTTCTCTGGAAATTGGCTGACAAACCAAGGACTCCAGCATTTTATATTGGGCCGAAAATCCACAAGGCCCAGACCCCACCCCCGGGTCGCCCTATAGTGTCCGGTATCCAGTCTATACTGGAACCACTGTCCCAATTTGCGGACTTCTTCCTGAGGGAATGTGTTATCACCCAAGCCTCATACATACAGGACACGACTGATGTGTTGAACATACTGACGGACATGGAATATGATCCGGACCAACAGTTCTTGGTAACAATCGACATCGAATGATTATATACAAGCATACCCCAGGAAGCCACGCTGGTGGCAGCAGCACGGGCACTGGAGGGGCGGGAATGGTTTTTTTCGACACACCTCCATCCTTTGTTCTACAATGCATTGAGATAGCAATGACTCGAAACTTTTTTCAGTATAAAGACCAACTGTATCTACAAATATCCGGGACATCGATGGGGGCCACATTTGCCCCGAGTCTAGCGTGTATTTATGTAGGACAATTCGTGACCCATTTTATTTATCATCCATCGAACCCGTACCAGATGAACATCTGTCTCTGGAAACGATTTATTGATGATGTCCTGTGCGTGTGGATTGAGTCCGAGGCCAAATTACAGGAGTTCCTCGCATGGCTGAACAACCTGGATCCATGTTTGAAATTTACATGGCATTACAACAGGAAGACAGCTGTATATTTGGACCTCGATATAACGGCCCAACATAATCTACTCACCACACAAGTGCACAAGAAACCAACTGATAAAAACTTGTTGCTTCATTATAACTCATTTCATCCTCGTGCACTCCGTGACAACCTGCCGGTAGGGCAGTTCCTCCGGTACAGACGGAATTGCAGCACTACAGAGAAGTATGTGGAAGAAGCGAGTGAATTGAGGGCGAAGCTGGAGAGACGCGCCTACCCGAAAAGAATAGTGAAATCTGCTTGGAAGCGAGCACTGAAGACTCCCAGAGAAGCCCTCCTTGAGAGCGTACCAAAAGAAAAAGGAGAGTGCTTACCGGTGGTCACCACCTTTGACCCGCTGTCCTCAAAGATCCGCGTGATCTTAAGAAAACACTGGCACCTTTTCAGTACTAGCAGTTTTAAGATGCCCCCGCCAAGGTTCGCCTTCAGAAGATCCCAAAATCTGAAGGACAGATTGGTGCATTCACGATCCAGACAGGAAGGTGCAGCACCAGAGGCACTTGCTGGGCATCACCCGTGTGGGTGCTGCTCGGTATGTGGCCTCACTGGAAAGACCAAGAGTGTCCAACTGATGAGTGGGAAAACATGGAATTTGAACAGCCTGACAAATTGCAATACAGCTAATGTTATACACCGGCTTACGTGCCCATGCAGACTACATTACATTGGGCTAACAACTAGAAAGGCCAAGATCCGCATTCAAGAACACCTCAGCACGCTGAGAGCAGGACGACTAACAACAAAGCTGGTACAGCACTATAAACTGGCGAAACATCAACCAAAGAGATACGGTGGGTGATCCTGGAAAAAATCATGGGGGACCCCAGAACGATAGAAACGAGGCTGATGTCTAAAGAAGCTCGCTGGATCTACCAGGAGAGGGCAGACAAGAGTGGTCTTAATGTCCTCATTGAATGGAACAAAATTTCTGTAAGATGAGTGAGCACTGTGAGGAGGGTCCTCTGAGTTACCCCGTCCGTAAGAGGGTTAATACACTAAGGGAATTCAACACACCTTAAGTAACCACATTGAACAGAAAATGCACTACATGACACAACCCCAGAATCATTGACCCTTTTAGATCGCTAAAAGGCAGACGTTGCATTTAGACAAAGGGAGTATAATGGGGCAATACCGTGTAGAATACTTAAAATAGTTTCCTTGGCTTAAGAAGATAATAAACGGGGTAGCACTTTGCCATCCACCCTGATACGGAATCGCATGTAAGTAATTAAAATCAAGGCAACATCAAATCCTATTAACAGTAGGTAATGCCGAAACTTAGGAAAAAGGAGAGATCTCCCCACTCCAAGATGGCCGCCACGCTGCACCGGACCATGTGACGCGTGATGTCACACGCCATTTTTTTGATGAAACTGGCGAGAACACCGAGTGCAGCAGCGGGAACGGGAGCCCCAAGTGAAAATAACGCCTTAGCTACAGACGGTAAGGAGTGGGAACCGGGCCATGACTACAGTCTGAGTGCTCACAACCCGTAGGTCAGCAGACGGGTGGAGTAGTGGTTCGCGCTAGTAAGATGCGTTCACGCTAAGAATTAAGATCTGGAGAGCTCACAAACGGGAGATGTAGAGATGCATGACGCTCTCAGAATGAATGAGCATGTTTACACGCGGTCTGTATTAGAGGGGCATGAAGAGCAGCAAGTCCTGGGGTCGTGATTGAGAGCACGGCACTAATTATGCCGCATATCCAATATCGAGCGGGGAGAATGGGCGGAGTTAGGAAGGGGCAGCCAAGTACTAACTAAGCCCATAATTGTAGGTCGGCGAGAAGCGACCACCAAATGTAACTAAAAGGTGAACCAGAACTGCGTAAGAGGGTAAGAAGAACCCCAGGTATGCCAGTAGGCACCGATATAAATGTCCCTGAAACATTTGGATCATAAGTACACCTAGAGGAGGTGGGCATGATACTAATGTGTGTCACTCTATGTTTTTATGTCTTTGTTTGTGTGTCTGTACCTCTGTGTCTACAGATTTAAATGCTGGCAGTGCCCAGCTGTGTGTGGCGAAGGAAATACCCCCAGCCCTGAAGAAGTTGCCGACCAATTTAGATAGGCAATGAAACATGTTGGCTTCATATAACACAAAACGAAGCACAACGGCAAGGTTTTGGTTTTAATGGGAGTAGATACCCAGCATAGAATAAAGTTATCCGAATAGCTAGGGATATCTAACTCCATTTTTAACACATAGGATCACACTGAGTAGCGGTGTCGATACCGCGGGGGTAGACGCACATGAGTGCTATAGGGATATACACCTTTGAGTTGATTAGGATTTGCTTTGAATACTTCTCCTACTTTTCATTTTGTTTATTTTCGGTGGGAAGGAGCCAATGATGAGAAGTGGAACACACTGACGAGAACCTGTCAGTAGTTCCCTGGTGGTTGCTCCCGTGAAGGTTCCTTCCCGCCATCCACACATTTTTTCTGATTTGTTCTGACTTACCTCTCTCTGTCTCCTTGCATGGGGTTGCATGAGCTTTGACTGAGAGGAGACACTATAGACACAGATGGAGTGACATACACAGAATGTGCGAGGATATTTTAAACGATAGGCACACCTTGTTGTAACTCTTGCAGTGGGTGGAAGGTTAAGTGTAACCAGACTAACGAGTCAACAAAGGATGTTGTAGAATACATTGCCTATAGAGATTAGGACCAGGTTTTTGTGTATATGACGATATGAGTGGAGGGTACCTGGGTCTAATGTTTACCTCTGAGCTCCTACTTTGAGAGAATTGACAGCATTCCCTGTCAGCAAGTTGTCTTAGAGCTTCCTTGTTATACTACTCCTTCGTTTGTACAAGCACATTGCCCCCTTTGTCCAATGGCTTTATTATTACACCATTACCGATTTTGAGCGCTACTGTGCATGACATTCTTGTTTCTTTTATAGTGATTTTGTTGGCTCCTTAGCATCAGTTTTTCCAACTCCTTAATGACTGCTTCATAGGAACAATCTATGGCATCATGTGTCGTCTGTGGGCTGGAATGTGATTTTGCCTTGAAACTGCTTTTGCTACTTTGTTGTAATATCCCTGCTAGCTCTAAAGCTGTGATTACATGATCCGTTGAACACTCGATATCTACAGGTACCAATTCATCCAGTCCAGAAGCTTAATGAGTACTTGTAGATCTTCCCCTGTCAAAAGATCTGTGGGTTCTGGTGGTGTCTCAATATCAGTTGGTCTCATTGTTTGGGGTGAAGAATGTGTACTTTCATCACTTTGAATTTTCAGAAGAATCTATACAGATCTATTCGTGTTTGTGTATAATCAAAACATGAACTACAACAGAATGTCAAAGCCAACTGTAGAACCTCCTTTGTCACACCAGTTAAAATCATGTCAGTTAGATTCATGACCATCAATTCTGTTCCCATCATTTTCGTTTTCTGCTGCGCTTGCGCCTGGTTTACCCTTTGCAATCTGCTGCATCCTTTCTTGCCACGTGTGATTTTTCTCCTGCGCGCTCTGGGGGGCGTGTGCGCTGGGAGGTTCTCTGCCACGTTTGTCTCATCAGTTGGTGCTCCTGAAAAAAAGTTGTATTGCCCCAGCAGAATAATACTGATGCACCTCTTGAATATATTCTCCCTCTGAGAGATCTATGTCCAATTTCGTTACTGAGGTGTCCTTACTACTACTTAATGTTTAAATTCTTAGTTTGATTAAATTGCATCCTCGGGATGTCACATTTTTTGGCAAAAGGCAGGATTCTCCCTGACTTGTAATCACGCTGGTCCCTAGCAAATTTACTTTGCTTTCATTGTATGACGGTATCTTCATACGCCACCAGTTATGTTTTTATTTGCTGGAGCATATCCTCAAAGGTTTGTGTTTCTATATCATGCACTATTTGCCCCACAGTCTTGCTGATTTGTGGCAACAATATCACCCTGCCGCTCCAGGTGTGTTTATTAAGAACTTTGACCATTCCCTTCGTTGATGCTGTTGTGAATTCTGCCCATTCGGTCATATGACAGGATGGTGTAGATGCGGAGCCCACAAGGTATATCTTTCTACATACAAATATCTTTGGAGGGAAGTTGTCTCTCACCAACTTTCCGATCTCTTTTTCATATGTCCTCTCCATTTGGTTAAAAAGCCCATTTAAACTGCTGGGGGGAAGCCTTAATATTCCTGGAGTATCTGTGCTTGTTACTAGGGCCCTGGGATGAGGGACCAAACATACTTGCTGCTGCTGTCAGGCGCTCGGTGTCACTAAACATTATCCAATAGTTCTGTGGCTTGATGTTAATCAAATGTTCCTTAACTTAAATGTTGCCCCTCGCTGTTGCTGCACGAAAACAAATACATGTGCCAGTGGATCTTCGGTATGACACTTACCGTAGGAGTCTATCGAATCCACATGGGTCCTCCGACTGCGTTGCTGGACGCTCTACCTACCGGCAAGTGTCTCCTCCTCCCAATCACTCGGCCAGTTCACGGACTGCAGACGTCAGGGGTCCAGTTTTGTATTAGATATGGCAGGTCTGGCATCATAAATCTCTTTTCATTTCTAGGTTCCATCAAAGTCGACGCTCCAAACACAGATGGTGCTGTGACACGTGAGGGCAGACTCACACTATATTTATTTGTCATTCCCAGCCAGCAAGAAACAGATTTGTACATTCACAGAGATTCTGCTAAAGATTATTTAATGCCGTAAAAACACTCAACAGACACGTTTCGGCACATGGCCATTTTCAATATCAGTGCTGCCTGCGCCATTTTGACATTTAAATTCTCAAGCATTTCAATGGGCAGTGAGGCCGCACAACAAAATAAAGAACGGACATTCCTTCATCTATTAACAAAAGGTGAACAAACCAGGTGGCCATCTTAACATTACTACACATTCTGACACAGTGAAATACATTCAGCAGTAAATCGCAATCTAAAGTGCATCAGATAATGTTTGGCCTCTCTGTACGGACACAAGAAATTTCAAATCATGTTTCCGTGTCCTGTTTGAAGACAACATTTCAAAATGACTTTCACATCTTTTGCGCGTAAAACTATGACGTACAAATAAAACAATAAGAGTTTGTATCTGTACAATCCCTGCTACCGCTAGCATTCATTCCCTGAACGGTCTCGCAAACAGTATTATTCTAGATGTGATTTATATGTGTGCACCTATTCCACTACCATTTGTAATCAATCGAGGTACACACACACACACACACACATATATATATATATATATATATATATATATATATATATTCAGAAACACACGGTCCTCACTCCCAGGTCCGTTCCACAATTAAGGGCACAAATTCTTTTTATGCGGAGAAACTCCCCGTAGGGGATGCTGGCAATTAAAGATGCTTGACGGGGAGTTTCTCCGCATAAAAAGAATTTGTAGTGAAGAATCGGAATGGCAAAAACACAGCTCTCTAACGAAAAGAAGATTCAAAAACAGAAAATATAACCATGGAAATGTGGAAAAATGCTGGAAGAGGGCAAATGAGAAACCCAGAGGTGATTGTCTAAAACGATCAATTGAAAATAAAGACAATAAAGAACAAGAACCAATCAGACTCATCATGGATTACTCCGAAGGGAGCAAAACATTCCTGCAAATTTTGAGAAAAAATTGGAAAATTTTACATTTGGATGATACAGTTGGAAAATTAGTTGGAAAACACCCGACGGTAACTTATCGGAGAGCACCAAACCTCAAGGATCAATTGATTCACAGTCATTTCAAAACAAAAAAGGATAAAGGAAATGACTGGCTCAAAACCACAGGTTTTGTAAAATGTTACGGATGCAAAATGTGTCAAATTGCGAAACAAATCAAGGAAATAAAAATGCCAAACAACAACAAATGGGAAATACGTCAGCTAATCACCTGTAAAACAGACTTTACAATCTATGGAATAGAATGCCCATGCCCACTAATGTACGTGGGAAGTACAAAAGGTGAACTAAAGAAACGCATCATGGAACATGCTAGAGCAACCACACACAAGGATAGAGCAAATGCTGTTGCCAAGCACATGGAGCAATCACACAATGCAGACTGGTTAAAACTGAAATTCTTCGGAATAGAAACGATACCGAAAAATATTCGAGGAGGTGACCGAGAGAGAATCTTACGACAGATAGAGTCACGTCACATCCTAAACTTCAGAACTCTGAATCCGTATGGCCTCAACCAATCGGAGGAGTTATACACTCATCTTCAATAAACATCAATGTACAGCAAGTTTGAATGAGAATACAAAAGGGGAACATCAAATATGATAAATCAGAAAAGATCTTTATTCTTGTAAAGAAGTTGCAACTCCATAAAAATGAATAGAATGGGAGCGAACAAACCCCACCAGAGGGGAAAACACGATGATAGAGTTAAAAATAAAAAAAAAAAATAAATAAAAAAAAATCACTTTGAACTCATTAAAAAAGGAACATTACAAAATAAGAATAACTTTAAATATGATTTGTTCTAAGTAAGATCGAAAAACCAAATAATTTCAAAATGTAACCTATAGAAAAAGAGAAACGAATTTTCTTCCCCTAGAGACTCTTTTTAATTAAAAATTAAAACTACAATAACCACAATGCTCGGTATCAGACCACAGGAAATGATGTCACACATTGTTTTGAATGTTTAAATTGTTTGAAAAAAATGTGGGAAGTTGATCGTGAGCAAGATGCTTGTAGCATCGAAACGCGTAGGTCATCTGCTTTCGTGCTAAATGAATTAAAATAACACTATTTGTGGATTTCAGAAGGTGTGCGCCTATTTTCTTTGCTGTGAGGCGAAGGAGTGTGGAAAATAAATATATATATATATATATATTTGTATCTATTTTTTATAAATATCACACATACAAGGCGAGTGAAAATGAATGTGTCTCAATAAAATGTTATTAAATTTAGGAACCTTCACATATTTTTATTACAGTGCAAATGTCAAATTTGACATTAATGCTCTACTTCAACTTAACTAAGTGAAACAAATCACTACTTACTTCCTCACAGTTCAATGTTACAATGACTTTACAGAGCAAAACAACTGGCCAAACTCATAAGGACTATTTAAAGAGATTTTATTTCCCTACACAGATTTATCAATTTACGTTCTTGTAAATACTTTTGGTTAAGGACTTATACATATGAAAAAAACGCATGGCAGGAATCATGCATGGATATACACCAGCAGTGATACGCTATTTGTTACCGTTGTTGTGGCATCATGACCTGCTGAGGCTCTATTTCACCATTCGTGAACCATGAACCCACTATATACTATGTTAATAAATAGCATATTACATTCTGTGTGTCTACATATGTGGTCACAAGTGTTGAAAAATCCTCTACTAGAATTTGTTTTGTTTATTTGTGGATGCATATTTTGTATGCAACTACATATTTTTGCCAAATAGAATCGTAACACATTTTGGATGGCTGCTTGAAAGGCCTGAGTTTATGGTGTTAGAAACATATTTCAGCATTCAAGCAATCAATCAGTGGGTCTTGTAGAGCGCAGCTGGTCAACCTGGGGGATCTCCAGACCCTGGGTGGTTGCGCGAGGCTCGGTCAGAAAGGTGGTAGTCAAATAGCCAGGTCTTGGGCTGTTTCTCTGAGTCCTTTAGAGACGGGGTAGTGCGCAGGTGGAGGGGAATGTGTTAAGCTAAATTATAGATATTCACAGAAGCGTTCCAGGACTTTGCGCTGAGATAGGAGAAGGAGCGACCCCCACAGTGGCTGCGACGGATGCGGGGGGTGTGGGCCAAGGCAAGAGTGTAGGATCAGAGCTCTCTTGTCGGTCGGTGAATGTACGGTGGTTGTTGATGCAGGAGGGCCCAGTTTTGTGAAGGTCTCTGTAAGCGTGCGTGAGGAGTTTGAAGAGGCATCTCTCCTGTACTAGGAGCCAGTGTAGAGCTCTGAGGTGCGGGGCAATGCTGGCTCTTCTGGGAAGGTCGAGGATGAGTCTTGCCCCCGAATGTTGAATGGTTTGAATCAATTCAGGAGCTGCTTGGTGGTTCAAGCGTAGAGTGTGTTGCCGTTGCTGGAGATGAGGGCTTGGGTGACCATTTTCCTGGTTGAGATAGGCATCCGTCTGAAGATCTTTGGGAGCATGCAGCGGGAGTGGAAGAGAAGGCGGAGAAGACGGATCTGTTGCTTCATGGTGAGCTGGGTGCCCAGGATGATTCTGAGCATGGTCAGTAGAGGTGGGTGCAGGGCTGAGAGCGAGGGGCCACCAGGTGCCGGGTCAGGGGGAGGCCGAAGATGATGACCTCTGTATTGTCAGAGTTATGTTTCAGGCAGTGCCCTCATCCAGGTGGCGATGTCAGTCATGGTGGTTTGGAAGCAGAGTCTTGTGGTGTCTGCTTCTTCTGTGAGGGAATGGACAAGATTGGTGTTGTCAGCATAGGAGATGACTGTGGGTGCAGGAGATGTTCACCAGAGGTGCCATGTAGGTGTAGGTAGGCATTATCATACTTCATTTTGGGATTAACAATAGGAGGATGCAGGAATGCCTCTGGCTATTGCAGAATTATTAGAACACTCTGACCGCATAGGCTGGAAATCTACCAGAGCCACACCTACTGCACATGATGCAACTTCCTGTTAATGAACAGGAAGCGAGGTGAGCTATATTTTTGCAGGACAGCTGAAGAACAGCAGAATGAAAGACAATTATTCCAAAAAGTAAAGCAACAATGTATAAGACAGTCTCACAACTGTTAGAGATATTTGGGATAAAGTACGCCAGCCATACATTATAAAGATATTGTAAGTGACCTAGGAGTTCCTTTATAAGGTTATGTACTCTGAGGTTACTTGCAATATACTTATGTATGCCATGGGGTACTGTATTCCATATAATACATGGTCACACCATCACCTATCGCAAACAAGAAGAATAAAAATAAAATCTGTAATGTCAAATTAAACACATCAAAAACCTGTTAGATATTTGTTACAGACAGATATTTAAAACAGTTGAATACAAGTCAGTTTTTAAAAAAAATGCTGTAGCTCCGAACGTGTAGAAACATGCCGAAATAACTTAGCTTTTTTCTTACTATGAAGTGCAAAAAATAAACATTATCTCTGCTTATCAATGTAAGCTATTGAGATAAAGGAGAGGAACGTTGCTGCTGTAAAGGACTGCCTCAGTTGCTGGGTCTGGCAGCAGGCATTGTGACATCAAAACTCGACTGCAATAACTTATAATAGTCGAGTTTGGACATCTTTTCTTTATAATCAGCAACTTGGTGCGTCACAAGTCGTCGGTTATAAAGAAATTAGAAAGAAACTGTTATACAGGGATTACAGAGCCCCATGTAGTATAGTTTAGTAATACCCTATCCCTGTCATGAATTCCAAGAAATCTGCAGCACAGCACCCGTTTCTCGTCTGGAGTGTCATGTTCAGTTCACCACTATAAGTACCCTCAGATATGGGATGCGTTACGTGTGAATGACCGGTCACATTGACTGTTTTCTTCCCACGTCAAGGCCTGGCAGTGCATAATTGTGGGGAGAGTGACACACAGGTTAGGCCAGCCTCTGTTGGGTTGCCTCGCATTTTTCGTAACATGTTGTCAGCTATCAGGACTTCAGAAAATGAAAAGTCATTTAGTACCTGCTTGACAGAAAACCTACGTTGTCATTTCAGCTTCAGCTTTTCTCGAGGAAATTTCGAACTGTCTGTATCTACGGATTAGGCATCCTTGACAAAATAATGTTACCAACATGGGGACCAAATTACATTAACATCCGACAGTACAAAATTAAGTGGATGTTTGTGTTTTTTTACAACTAACATGTTTGTCAGTATCAAAAAAACTTTATTTCGGCAACACAAGCAGCCATAAAAGCACACCACAAAGATATCAAAAATATTATCACAGCATTATGTGTTACTTAATACATAAAACAAAAAGAGATGAGCACATCGTAGACCTAAGAATAACAAACGCACAATAAGTAATACATTCGTTTTAAAAAACGAATTTGTACAATGACCGAGGTTAACAACCTAAAAGGGTGAAATTCGAAAAGTTTGATAAGCCCATCTGAAGATCTGCTCTAGGGTGGGCATCTAATAAAACGACCCTGCACAGCTAAGGATGCTTGTGGCTAAAATAACACTGATTTCTTTTGGCAATGGCACATTTTAAAAACAAACAAATACACAGAGGGTGGGAGGATTTAGCTGTTGCAGATAAGCCAGAGCATTGCCATATCTTCTAATTCCACTTTCCTATTATAGGAGTTAAGAACCTCTTAGTGTAAACAATATAAAGCTGACAGAAAATGGTAAAATGTAGCAGTCTCTGCGTGGGAGGCTCGTCACCTGGGCAATTTAACACTTTGCTGGGTTAAATTGACAAACCAAGGATCCGAGCGTAACCTCACGAAGCCGCGTCCCAATCGAGTTAAAAGGACTCTGTCCCAATGTCAACCCATGCTAAATGCGGCTTCATTAGAAGGGGAGTTTGAAGCTTCACATAATCCCTAACAGTGGTCTTTGAGATTTGGGTTTCGATGTTTCAAGGCTTTTAAAAGACTTTTTAGGTTTAAATCTTTTTATTGCAATTTTATGAAAACAATCAAACAATGCCAAATAAAGACTTTGTGTCACCCTGAGTTTTACAAAGCCCTGTTTATACAGTACCTATGCGGAAGTCAAAAAAGGCACATATCCCTCTCCCCCTCCCCAACCGTCCCCTCTCTACATTCACCGTATCATGTCATGTCTTTGGGGGTCTGAAAGTGTGTTGGTACCTATTAGTTCTTGGCCAGGGCGATTGGAGCGCGTAATAAACGTGAGTATTTAGGGCAAGTAAGTTCACAAAAATCAGGCGTGAGTAGTGACAAGAAAGAAGCCCTTTCTGGACAGGGTGAGCGCTATTTTCTCCATCCCCAGTACGTGCCATAAACGTTGAAGCCATCCAGTGTGTGTAGGGATCTGGGGGTCCTCCAATGAATGAGGATGTTTTGTATAGCTGTTCCTAGAGCTATCCCAATCTGACGCCCTCTTTTAGACTTGAAGGGATGCTAGTGGGTTTGGCACCCGCAAGAGCACAAAAGCTGGGAATCTGGGCAGTTGGGTGTCTAGGTGCGTGTCGATCTTGTCCAATACCTGATTCCAGTACTGTTGGAGGTGCTCGCATTCCCACAGGTCATGCACCAGCGAACCTTGCTCCCGCAGCCACGCCAGCAGTCTGCGCTCTGCTTGGGGTCCACCTTATGTATTCGCAAAGGAGTGTAGTACTACTTTTGTCAAAGTTTCTGTCAGCTCCGTTTTCCTCGCTGTGCGTCTCGCTCTATGATATATTCCCTCCCACTCCTTGTTGCTCAGTTCCCTCCCCAAGTCCTTCTCCCAGCGGGCCATGCTCGCATTTTATGTGTGCTTATGTTGTGAGTTTAGCATTATTTACAGGTCAGAGATTAGTTTTTTGTCAGAGGTCCTAGTTATTAGATACTTTTCGTATTGTGTAAAATGTCTCTGTGCACGGGCCTGTTTTGAGGTTGCAGTGCCCAATGTCGGAGTTGCAGATATCACAGCCACTCTGACTCAGGTATCCCGAAGTCTGACTTGACCTGCTAAAAAGAGAGCACCCCTTCTGCATCAAAAAGATGTCCTAGGGCACGGCACTCCAGGTAGCGCCATTTCGTAATGCAGTCTCCCCCTTCCTTGGTCCGAATTCTGGGGTTGCCAAAAAGTGGGGTCAGGGGGAAGGAAAGGTAGTTAAATTGTGTTTGGTGTCAGTCTGGTCCCATGCCGCCATAATGGTGTGTGTTATGTGGGACGCGTATATAGATTTGGGGGCCTGTGTGTATTTTTAAGGAAGGGGACCTTTTATATAGACTTGCCTGCCACCGCCCGGTCTTGAAACAACCATTGTTTCTCAGATTCGGTACGGTTCCATTCACAAGGTGTCTAAGTTGAGCAAAGTAATAATATAGCTGAAGGTCAGGGATACCAAAGCCTCCCTCACTGGGCGACAGGAAGCCAATAGCTTTTTTCATTCGTGGTTTGCGGTCTTGCCAGATAAATTGCAAGACCTCCCTCCTGCATCCGGCGAATCAAGCGGGAAGGAGGCCGCAGAGGAAGTGTTTGAAACAGATAACATTTTTGGGGGAGAACACTTGTTTTAATTGCGGCTATTCTCCCTAGCTATGAGATTGGATAGTGTTTCTACCTTTGCATGTCAGCGCGGATTTGGTTGTGCAGATTACGGTAGTTAATAGCAACAGTAGCCTGTAGTGTAGGTGCCAATTGGATTCCCAAGTAGGGACCGTGTCGCTTGGCCACTGTATGGGGTGTTGAGCCCGCAGACCTCCTATTACGCGGTGTAGTAAGGAAAGGGAAGGAAAGGCTAAGTGCAACGGATTTTTCCATATTCACCTTGAACCCCAAAGCCATTGCAAAGGAGTCAAGCTCTGCCAGTGTTACCAGGACATCATTGGCGTATAGGCTAATAGTGTGGTGGTCTCCTCCGAATGGAACCCCGGCAATACGCAGATTCAGCCTTACTCTTTGCGGTAAGGGCTGCATATACAGTGCAAAGAGCAAGGGTGAAAGGGGGCATCCCTGCCTTGTTCCTCTGCCTATGGGGAGGAGGTCGATGTATGCCCATTGATTCGAACCATAGCTGTGGGGAAGCGATAGCAATTCAAGATTTGTGTTTTCATTTACCCCCCCAACCCCCCCCCCACCAAGTCCAAAGAACGTCAGCACTTGTTCGTGATACGGTCAGTGGCCCTGTCAAAAGCCTTTTTGGCATCTAGCATCAAAAGCATATACTCTCCAGAGGTCCTTGTGGCTTTCTCAAAAATATGCAAGACCCATTTGGTATTGTCGCTGGTCTGCCGTTGGGGAATGAAGCCCGCTTGATCGCGGTCGATCAAGCCAAGCATATATGCGCTTAACCTCTGAGCCAGGATCCCTGTGTATAATTTCAAATCTATATTTAAAAGGGAAATGGTGCGGAACGAGCCGCATCTGGTTTTGTCTTTCCTAGGTTTAGATATAACTATGATTGCAGCTTCCAACATTGAGATCGGTATTGCTCCCGATGTTGCAAATAGTCGGGTTAATAGAGGGGCTAACACTGGACAGAATGTTTTATAAAAGGCTGCTGTGTATCCATCTGGCCCGGGAGATTTGGCCAGTTTTAACCATGAGATTGCCGCAATAACCTACTCCACCCGAATATCCTTCTCTAGGTTCTCAGTCTGATCTGGTGTGAGTGCAGTGGGTTGCGCCTCTGTTAAGTAACTGTCGCCTTCTGCGCTATCTAGCGTCTGACCCGTGTAAAGCTGGGTTTAGAACTCCCGGAAGACCCCAAATATTGCAGTGTCCTCTGACACCAGTTTCCCATCGAATCTCACATCTCTTGGACCCCTTGTGTCTGTTTATTCTCGCACAGTCTGTTATGCTATGTTACTTTATTTTTATATAGCGCTAAGTCACTGACAGGTCTTTAAGCGCTTTAGAGAGAGAAACCAAATGGCTAGTTGGTGGTAACATAAATAGCGACGGAGTGGAAAGTTAAAAAGTGTTCAAGGCCTCCTTAAAAAGGCCGGTTTTGAGTGGTTTCCGGAAGGGGAGGAGTGCCTGTTCCCTGCGAAGGTAATCCGGCATCTGATTCCACAGCTGTGGGATTAGGTCAGAGAAAGCTCTGCCCCCTTTTGATGCGGTGTTACAATCTGGGGTGGACTGGCGGCAAAACTGTGAAGACTGCAGTGTAAGTCCAGAAACATAGTTCTTGAGGCGGACTTTGATATAGATTGGGGCGTTTCCATAAATTGCTTTATGGGCAATGCAGAGACCCTTGAACTTCGTTCTCGGTTTGTTTAACGGGGAGTCAGTGTCGTTTACCCAATAGAGGGGTGGCGTGGACACTTCTGGGGAGCCAAAATATCAACCTGGCTGCGTCGTTCATCACAACCTGTAGCTTATGGGTAAGGCTCTGGGGGAGGCCGATGTAAGGGGCATTCCTGTAATCCAGTCGGGAGACAATTGTGGCTGACACGATCATTTGTAGTGATGTATTTGAGAGGATGGGGGCAGGTTTCAGCAGCTGTCTCATGAGTTCCATACAGGTTCCAACCACTGAGGTGACTTGGTTGGCAATGGAGAGGTCGGAGTCTATTTGTATGCCCAGACTTTTCACAACAGGTGCTGGTGCGGGAGTGTCACCCATATCTTGGGGCCAGAAAAGGTCGTTATTTATTTATTTATTTATTTTTTTTTTTTGCATTTGTAATGCGCGCAGATACCCACAAAGGGTTTCCCGGCGCCAGGACTAAAAGCCAATCAACACAGAAAGCAAAACGGCCAGAGACCACAATTATTTATTAAAAAGCCAGGTTTTAACGCTTTTCTTAAAGCTGGCAAAATTTTCCTCCTTTCGTAGAGCTGGGGGAAGGGAGTTCCAGAGGACAGGTCCCAGATAGGAAAAGGATCTCCCTCCCATTCTGGCCAGTTTAAATCTGGGTACCACAAAGTTCGCTCCATTTGACGAACGGAGATCACGTGCAGGAAAGTAGGGCCTAACTAACTTTTGCAAGTACTTTGGTGCGGTTCCTGCCTTTATTTTGAACATATAGCTCAGGGCTTTGAACCGCACCCGGTTCTCCACCCTGAGCCAGTGCAGGTCCTTAAGGTGCTTAGAAATCCTTGCTCTCCTGGGGATTTTACACAGCAACCTGGCTGCGGAATTCTGGACTAGCTGGAGCCGACTAATCACGGCTAAGTTGGACCCCAGGTAAAGGATGTTACCGTAATCAAGCCGGGATGTAATCAGGGCATTGACTACGGTCTTCTGGGTATCAACAGGCAGCATCCAGATAATTTTCCGCAGCCATTTGAGGATAGTAAAGCAAGTACCAGCTACTTTGTTGGCCTGCTGTTTCATCGATAGTGTGTCATCGATGTGCACCCCTAAATTTCTGACATGGGTGGCTGGAGTGGGAAAAATGCCCAGGGATGGCGGCCAGTGAATATCCTGCCAAAGGTCTTTGTTTTTTCCTAAGAGGAGGATCTCCGTTTTCTCCCCATTAAGCTTCAGCTGGTTCGTTGACATCCAGCTGAAAACTTCATGAAGACCTAGTTTCAACACAGAGGGGGATGAAGGATCCGAATTGGTAAGAGAAAAAATAATCTGCGAATCATCCGCATAGGTCATGAGTTCTAGACCAGCTCGCTCTGCTAGATCGGCGAGAGGGCGGAGATACAGATTAAAAAATAGCGGACTCAAAATTGCTCCGTTCCAGGGGTTGTTTTTTGTGTGGATCACGAGGATTTCAGTTTTGCCTGGATTGATTTTTAGTGAGTTGGTTGTCATCCACTTTTTACGTATATGGTTCGGTTTACCCCTGAACCCGCTGAGTATTGTGCTATTTACTGTCGTTCTAGTAATTTATTATTGTGTGCTTTGTTCTCTAATCTCATGAAGAGGTCAGCAGAGAGTGTTTAGTAATAAATACATATATTTTATATATTCCTTGTGTGGTTCTCCTTTCATTTGGTCATTCAGGAGGTTCTGATCTGGTAAAACAAGCTGCTTTACATTCCTTCGAGACTTAGCCTGAAGGCTGCTCTCCATAGCTACCACTAGGATAGCTTTCTATAAAGGTTGTCTTTAACCTAATCATCAATAAGGGTTGTTAGGACTGGTACAAGGTGCCCACTATAATTAGCGGTCAACATATACCAGGCCAACTTCTCACACTGATACAGCGATAAGCTCATCCCGATTCATCGCTTTAAGTGCCTCCGATAATGTTGCTGTGCATGTGTCTGGGGTATCATTATAAAGGAGGTAATCTTCATTGGCTCGCTAGATTTGTGTGACTACTTCTAGGCATGGTAAAAGTGTGTCCCTTAGGCGCCACTGCCTAGCAGGGCGTTGCATAGGGGGAAGCAACAGTGTGACCATGACCGGAAAGATGTCAGAGAGAGATGCCACAAGCATTTCCACCTCTGTGATACGTTCGCAAATAGCTCTAGAACCTATCATGTAATCAAGCCTGGTGTATGTTTATGGGCACTGGAAAATAAAGAATATTCTCTGAGTTGGGGGTGTAGGGATCTCCAGAGGTCTATCAAGCCCAGCTCCCCCATTCTGTTTAAACCGTCCGGCAAGAGGGCTCCTGTCTGTCCGAATCGCTGAACTGATCTATCAAGAGTATTGTCGAGTACCAAATTAAGATCTCCCCCTAAAAGTATTGTACGTATGTCCGTCGCTGTATCATCTGTCAGTGCCGCATGGACAAAGTTCTCTGCTCCCTTGTTTGGTGCATAAATCAACCCTATTGTCAATGTCTGCCTCCAATTGTAAACTGATGGGTCAACAGCCTCCCTTTAATTTCTGCCTCTTTCTGTCCCACCCTGCCTTGGAAAGTCCGGGACACCAAAATAGCCACCCCTGCGGTTTTATTAGGGCGAGATGAGAATAACTGCATGGGGAACATACAGGATTTAAGCCGATGACAATCACGAGCAAGCAGGTGGCTTTCCTGCAGAAGACATATGGTTGCCTTTGTACTTTCTAGGTACGACAGTATTGCCCTACGCTTTATCTGATCATTAAGAATTCTCACAGACAGTATTGCCCTACGCTTTATCTGATCATTAAGGCCCCTCACATTAAGTGTGAGAATCTTAAGGTCTGTGAGGTGCATCAGTAAAGGTAAATGTAAGGCCTGAAATGATAGCCCTGGTTGTAGGCTGTCTCAGCCGTTCTCTCCGGAAGGACTCGTGAGCCCCGGTGTACAACTCCACGGTGTGGTGATACGACGAATGAGGAACCTCAAAAAATAACCCCATAAGCTAACGAAACATGTGTACAAGTAAACAAGTCTACGTTCAATAATAGTCTGTCAGCCATGCTTGGAAACTATTTTGGGGTCTAAAATGTGGCCAAGTGCTCGGTCTCTGCCTTGCCCGCCCCCAACTAGTGGGTGGGGTGTATGCCCAAGTGTGTGTTCATGGAACCTGTGACTTTGCCAAGCGGCCGGGATGGACTCCCCCGCTTCTTGTTGCCCTTTTGTGATTTCCACTTGGTCTGGTTTTTTAGGACATCATCTACGGTTTTGACGCTGCCATCGTGGTTGTTGCCACCCAGACTGGGGTGGTGGATTTCCTCATCTTCAATCTCCTCCGGTAATTTGACTCCCAGCAGTCGACTTGCCTTGGAGAGAAATCTCAATTGATGAAGTTTGTCGTCCCAGCGGAAAATGAGCCAGAACGGGTGCCCCCAGGAGTTCAGGACAGCCCGCTGGCAGAGATGTGCAGTGATCGGTCGGACGTCCCTTCGCTCTGTAGCGTCAGCAGGGCCAGGGTCGGGGTTTGCTCCCTGAAAGTAATAGGGTGCATGGCCATGACCTTGCAAAGAATTTCTTATTTAGTTTGATAGTCCTACATGCAGACTAATATGCCTGCCGGGGGGGCTTTGTCAGAACGTGTCAGGCTCACTCTATGCGCTCTGTCCAGCCTGAGCTCAGTGCCTGGGGGGTTGCCAAGGATATGATTAAACAGGTCTCTTGCAAAGCTAAAGATGTTGCTTCCTTCTGCGTTGACTTCGTACCTCAGATCGGGACGTTATGTCTACGGGACCGGTTCTAGAGATCCTCTAAGTGCGCCTGCAAGTCTATGTGCTGGTCTTTGAGGCAGATGACCTCTTGTGGTAGGGCTGCCATTTCGGTGTCTCTACTGTCTCCTTTGTCTTCCAATGATGCCACCCACTCTCTGAATACATCCACGTCACTTCTGGTTTCCTTGATTTCCAGGGTCAGGTCTCGCTTGACCGTCTGTATGTCTCCGCGGAGCATTGTGAAGATCATGCTTCACTGGTTCCTCCTTAGCGCCCTCTGACTGTGCTCGGGACGACTCTCCGGGATCAGGGCTCTCTATTCTGTTACCTCCCGATGGGGGTGTGAGCATATCCTTAAGTGTTTTGCCTTTCTTCATCCGGGCAAAGGACATTGTCCAGATTCGTTGCTGGTAGATGTTCCCATCTGTGGGATATTATAGCGCACACCCAATTTATTGTCAGTCCCAGCTGGCTCAGCCGCCTAGCAGTCAAGGGGCCTAGTCTTAGCCTATCCTTGACCACACACTGGGATCACGAGCACTGTACGAGTCGCACCTCCCTGGTCGCACATGGTCTCTCCAGTGTTATAAAGCAGTGTTTCCCAAACTGTGGTCCGCGGACCCCTAGGGGTCCGTGACACATTCCCAGGGGGTCCGTAGGCAACAGTTTTAAAAGCACAAAAAAATTTCTTGTATAATTAGCAGCTTTCCAGCAACAATGACAGTGTCAAGAGAATGCCAGTGATTAATGTACCTGCTGGAGAGCGAGGAGAGTTTTGTTCAGTGGCAGCTTTGATTTAACTAATGTAGCACAGAGGGTTAATGTGCCTACTGCAAAGAACGTATAACATGCAACTTAAAAAGCAGCATTTTATGTGCCTAGGTTCGTGGTTACTGCTTTTGTCACAGAGATGCCTTTATTACTGTGCACTTCATAAGTGACAATCGTAATCTAGCAGAGGGACCTATAAACTGTCATCAAAGAGCTGCTTGCAAACTGCATCGTACCAGTTAGTAACTTATATTTTGTCCCAGTTATTCATTTTCCTGATGCTGCTAAAAAGATATATTTGGGTGGAAATACATTTTTAATGTTAAAGTCAATGCTAGCCACTGTGTTATGCTCTGAATCCTGAGTTTGTGCTTTTCCAGACCAAGCACTCTTTATATACACACTGATTTACATGTATGATTCAATGTCTCTCTATTTGTGTGATGTAAAGTGCTCTGACATCCTACAATGGTATGAGAGATGCTACAAAACAAATGAAATACATGTGACAGAGGGGCTATTACTTCATTATAAAATACTAATGACCAGATGTACGATCTGTTTTTATATGCGCGAACGGGTTCGCGAACCCGTTTGCACATGCAAAAACCTATTGGGCTATGTACATAGCCTATTTCGCGAGTCGCAATTTGTTTGTGACTCTCTACAGAGGTTTTGCAACTTGCTATTTGGAAGGGGCATTCCCTTCCAAATAGCGAGTCTCAAAACCATGTACAAATGTTTTGCGGTCGCAAAACAGTCACAATTACCACCTACTTCAAGTAGATGGTAATGCATTCACATAGGAAGGGGTCCCTAGGGGACCCCTTCCCCTTTGCAAATGCATGCAATTAAAAAAAAAAAGAAAATGAAACGTTTTTGTTTAATTTTCTAAGGGCAGGCAGTGGTCTCAGGGACCTCTGCCTGCCCTTAGAAAATGAAACAAAAACTTTTCATTTTTTTTTTTTTTTTTTAAATGCATGGTAAACAGGCTGCAATTTTTTTTTTAACTGCTTTATTTAAAAGCAGTCCGAGACATGGTGGCCTGCAGAGCCCAGCAGGCCACCATCGCTGGGAGGGCTGGCATTCCCAATGGCCTCGCAAATTGCGAGAGGCTCATTAATATTAATGTACCTCGCAATTTGCGACCCCATTGGGAATCCCAAACAGTGTTAAACACACTGTTGTACATTTCATTTAGCGACTCACAATTTGCCACTCGCAATGTGTCGCTAATTGCGAGGCGCTAAATGAAATGGTCGTACATCTGGCCCCAAAATCCTTAGTACTTTGAATATTTGTTTTGTGTGCACACGTGTATTTTTTTCGAATTACTGTTTTAATGTTTGAAATTTAACTCATACAAATTGCTTGAGGGTCCCCGGCTTCCAGTGGTGACTCAATGGGGGTCCTCAGGAGTCAAAAGTTTGGGAACCACTGTTGTAAAGGTTATCTCTGCCCGATATTTGGGAGCCAGGGCCCTTTATTTCTGGCCGCGTCTCTACTCCTGCTCCAGAAGACTCGCAATCTCTTGATGCACCCTCCGTGCCTGTAGCTCGCCCAGCGTCCTCTTGTGGGGCACAGATTCAGGATCACTGACGGTCTGCTAGGTGACCTCCTCAGCTGAGGGTGCAT
Source organism: Lissotriton helveticus (assembly GCF_964261635.1). NCBI lineage: Eukaryota > Metazoa > Chordata > Amphibia > Caudata > Salamandridae > Lissotriton > Lissotriton helveticus. The sequence goes on along the minus strand of NC_136059.1, from coordinate 607,078,511 downwards.
GGGGGGGGGAAAGTCTGTTAAGCATGAGGGGCAGCATCAATTCCTCACGGGCCCCTCCTACCTGCAGCTCCCACTGGCAGGGCCTCTGCTACTATAGACTTAGAGGCCTCGGGCCGAGCACGACTGTGCGTTGCGAACATCTGGGCATCAAGGCTCTCCCAGGACTCTCGCTCCGAGCTGGTGATGTCAGCTCGCTCTCGCCCTGGCGCCGGCCGATCCTCAGACCGCACTCATGTCAGCGTGGGTCACGGCTCCCGATCCTCCCGGCTGCTTGACTTCTGTGGGGTCCGGCCGCTTAGCCCCCGCAGGCCACCACTAGGCTTAGCCCTGTCCTCTCACCGGCTGGTGGCCGTCCTGCATATCCTGAGGTATCTCGCAAGGCCCAGTCCTCCGTGCCCCGCCTCTCCGGCTTCGCTTGCAAAAGCCCGCTCCATCTCCCTCTCAGCTCTTCCTCCGCCGTTCTTGCGACTCGGTAGCCGTCCCAACTGCTCCTGTGCTCTCAGGGGACGGAGCGATGCAGTTTCCACCCTGCTGCACTGCAATTAGGTGGCCGAGATGGTATTATTGGGCTGGCGGCAGGCAAGAGCAGCGGAGCCCAGTGTCTTATCTAGCCGCCATCTTGGCCACGCCCCCCTTTAAAAGACTTTTTGACTTAAACTAGGTCAGGTTTAGACATGGCAGAGGGGGTTAGAGAAATGTTTTGGGTTATCCAAGTTATTCATTTCCCTCTTGATGTACTGAAATAGGGAATATTCTATTGCATGAAAGAAAATCCAGAGTAACCTCCTTGTTGAATCCAAGATGCAGGTTCACCCAGACTGGACACCACAGGCCGTGCGGGGTCAGTTTAAAACTGTCTGCCACATACTCAGCCCTGATCTCTTGATGTGCTGTAAAGGTTTAGCAAGACGGGGGACCTCCCAGGAGACGACTTAACAGCCAGTTCTATTCAGCCTGGAGAGAAATGGTGTTCGAGCAGCCCCAAAGGCTAGTCCAATATGTAAGGATGGAGAGGCGTTTACTTTTACACACCTCCAACAGCAGGATTTTTTTGCAATGTGTGAAGTTAATTATAGATATACACAGCCACACTAGCAAATCTGTGGCAAACTTTATGCTTGCATGGTCCCCAGTTTACATGGCATCAAAAACTACGCCAGGAGATATGCACTCCTCTTACAGTGCTTAGGGCTACAAACCATAGTAAAGGTTTTAGAGAGGTTGGTGACATGAACCAATGACCCCATAAAGCTGACACATTTCTGAAATAGGATATTTAGGCTGTTAAAGGTTCTTCCAAGCAACACGGTATCATCCGCGTAGAGTAATGCTAGGACCTTTTCCATGCCGATTCGTGGGACATCTGTGGTACTTGCAGAGAGGGCTGAGCCCAGGCCACTTATATACGAAAGGAATAAAACTGGGGCCAAGATGCAGCCCTGGCGCACCCGTTTCCCCAGTTTAAAGCTATCAGTGCGTTTGCCCGAAAGATCAAATCTTACAGATGCTAAGAGGTGATAGTGAAGGGCCTGAAGGAAATCCATTTTCCCAGCGTTCACTCCCAGGTTAGTCAGGGTTCAGCAGAGTTTAGATCTTACCACGCTGTCGACATCGCAAGACATGTCCATGAAAGCCAGGCAGATGGAGCCTTACTTAGTGATTCGGTATTAGAGTGACCGACTAGCATGGGTGCAAATTCAGGACAATGAGTGTAAAAATTCAGAACAAAGGGTCAAAATTCAGGACAAACATTCAGCACATAGGTCAAACTTTAGGACAAAGATTCAGGATCTCTTTGAGGGGTCCCCTGAACCATGACTACCTTTAGTGTTGTCACCGACTGGCCCAAGCCAGCCTGCTTCCACCAGAAACTGTTCTGACCTCATTGGGAGAGTGCCTGCTCACTTTGAAGTTGAGAACAATGCCTTTCCTGGGTGGAGGTGTTCACACCTCCCTCTAGTCAGGAAGAGCCATCTGTGGCAGGGAGTTTCAAAGGGCTTGCTGCCTTGGTAATGCAACCCGAACCTCTCCTGTTAGAAGGAGCAGGCCCTCCTTTTTGGCAGGAGGACAGGTGGGAACCTTAGAAAGAATAGGAGGTGTGCCCGCCCTGCCCCCTGTGTCAACTTACCCATCCAGTGCTGGAGGCGAGGTAAAGAACTATTTTCAGTCCCAGCCATCTTGAAGATGGTGGGCCTTAACCAATCAGGGCTAAGACTATGTCTTCCGCCCACAGGATGTGAGCATAATAGAGGGTGTACACACTCCAGGTAAGGGGCTCACTGCCCAATACCTGTCACTTCCTTGTAACACCCCTAAAACTAGTAATTAGGTGGCATCCCGAAGCCCTTAAACTTCAGTTCACAATGATCTAAGAAGAGCCAGACACAACAGAGTAGCACCAGCAGAGAAGACTGCAGACACCAACTGACTTGGCCCAGCCCTACCGGCCTGTCTGTAGCCCTTTACGGTCCAGTACCAAAAGACGACTTGTCCTGCAGCCCAGCAATCTCCAGAACCTTGGGAGGACCCCCTGCCTTCGATAAAGACCAAGATCTCCCAAGAACAGCTGACCTGTTCACAAAGAAACAATCGTCAAATAAAAGACTATGGACCTGAAGAACAGCGAAGCCTGCTCCTGGTTCCACCTCAGCACCTGACGCATCTGGCCCTAGTCCAAGTGGCCCACCGGTACCTGCAAGGTCCCCCTGTGCTCCAGAGCCTGAGTTCACCATGAGCTGACCTCTCCAGGGCACCCTGACGTCACCTGCAGCCTCTGAACGGAAGCCCTACCCCCAACCGTGACCTGCTCCGGAAGCGGCTTTGATGCTAAAAGACACCCATGCGTTCGTCTGTCTTGGTGAAGAAGACCAAAGGTGTATCCACGTCCCCGAGCATCACAACATACCTCTGCACCTATTGGCTCCTTTCAACCGCCCTCCTGGCCTGAGCCTGCAGCCTGTTTCCGTTTTCTCTTTTGTTTTACTTTGGGCACCCGATGCTGTGTTGGCATCCTGCACTCAGCCAGCCCTCTGCCACTGGTGGTGTAGTGTTGGTGCTGCTTTGGCCCCATCCAGTGTTTGCTTCAAACCCTGGAGACTGCCCCCCTCCAAGCTGCTGCTACTTATCTGTAAGAAGTCTCTGTCCGATTGCCCTCCTAACCCTACTGATCTGTATTGGGCGAACAGTCTCAAACTTGCACTTTGCACCCAGCCGCCCCTGTGCCGCTGGTGGTGCTGAACTGAACCTTCCCAATACTGAACTTAACTTTCTGAAAATTGCACCATATCCATTTAAAAAGTATATATATTTTTATTGATTTTAGACATCAAATAGTCACATATAATGGTATGTATGCATTTCAATCGAATAGTAACAATTACTTATAACATAACAGTGCACAATGACTCACTCAGTTGTTATCAGTGAGTGCCCATCCTTTCTTGACATTTCCATCTCCACAGTTGGGAAGACACATAGTTCCCCTCTATCTGTATTCCACCTGCTTCATTTGTTATCCCATTTCTTAAGACAGCCCCTAGATTTATATACTTCTTTTTCTTCAATCAGACATTTGTTCATTTCCGCTGCCCAAATATTTAGCGATGGTCTTTCCGCTAACCCCATTTCATTGCAATTGGTCTTTTAACTAAAGTGTACCCTAGGGTGGCTAATTGCTGCTCCACTTCTGTAAGATCGGTGGCCTCCCAAATGTTAAGAAGCCCCATTGGTGCTGTTAGGGTTATTTGTTTCCCTAGTGCGTCCTGCATTTGCGTCGTTGCCCTGTCCCACAGGGACCGTATTTGGGGACAGTCCCATATTATGTGATAGAAGGATGCCTCTTGGTGACATCTGCGCAAACAGAGCGTGTCCTGTCATGTTCCTATTTTGGCTAAGGTGACCCCGGTAAAGTATGTTCGATGTAGTATTTTTAATTGTATCAGTCGAAAACGATGATTTATGGCTGCTTCCCTTGGGGACATCAGTGCAGTTTGCCAGTCCTCATCTTCAATGCTTCCGATGTCGGCTTGCCAGTTATCTCTGAGAGTATGAAAGCGATCTGGCAAGCTATTGCACAATTTGTGATATGTTAGTGATATGGCTTTGTCTCGAATGGGCTCAGAAAGCAACCGATCTTCCAAGGGGGATGACTCTGGCAAATTACTTAAGTCTGGGAGTGCCGCCCTGAGTGCATGGCGCATCTGCAGGCAATGAAAAATCTCCCCTTGCGCCAATTCATATGTTTTTTGTAGTTTGCGGAATGTATGGATTTTGCCCTTCCTGACCAGATGGCATACTCTGTACAGTCCAATTATGTCCCACTTATCGAATCCTAATTGATGACACAGTAACCCCAGTTTTTAAGAAGACCACAGGTGTGTGGCCTGAGTCAACACCCTGGCCCAGCCCAGATGTAAGGTCACCTGAAGCACTGTATCCATTTTTTAAACTGGAAAGTATTTCTATTGAAAAACCTATTTACCTATGCCAAAGTTCTGTGGTTCTGCAAAATAAATATAACCAAGTATAAGTTTTATAAATTGGTCTTGGATTTATTCATTGAGTGAGTGTCTAATTTATTGCCACTGAGTGTAAAACAAATGCTTAACACTGTCTTCTGATGGGGGCGTGGCTTGAGCGCCGCACAAGATGGCGGCTTAACTGCGGAGCTCCGGGCATCGGGCGCCGGCACCAGCGGCTTTCTCCTCTCCTGCTGCACCATTCTGGGCGCCGACTACATTTTCAGACGTCGGAACATGCGGTGAGCGGACTGATACCGCTTGCGACCCTCTGCTCCATTTGCATGCAGTTTCTCCGTGACTGACGCGGCGCGCTTTTCAGCGGCCGCCATTTTCTGTCAACTCTACCGCGTATCCAGACTCTGTCAGCGGAGAGCCTGCGCCACAGTGCGGTGACTTCCAGGTGAAACGCGCTCAATGCAGCAATGCTGAAATACGCAATGTTCCTATTTCTATTAGTTGACTCTTCCTGTTGGCGCTTTTTCAGCCTTTGGTACATCCTTCTCCTCTAGCTTTCTTCACGCTAATGATGTGTTCAAGCTGTTTTCATCATTTGGCTGCCGCTCTTCAATGACATTCACCGAACAGCATATCATTTGTTTCTGGCTACCCTCAATAATTTCTATCTGTTCATACACAGGATGCAGACGATTTCCCTGCGCACGTTCACCATATGCAGTGTAATTTCAGCTATGTGTGCACTTCTATTTTACTGATGTCTTCTGTGTGACGCATTTTCTTTTATTTGCACACACGGTCCTCACATCAATGTGTTGAACTCTACCTTCCACAACACTGCTTTTTTGTCAGTTTGAGGGGCGCCAACTTATTTCAACTGTGTCTACAGGTACATTATTATTATTATTATTTATCTCCCATACCATATATGGGGAAACTGCGCACTCTCAAGCTCACAGCTTCCAAAACCAAACTGCCTCTTTCCTCTGACTCTGACTCAGCGTCGCACGTCATGGAAGACATTATTCCTTCTAAAACGGATATCACTCGTGGGGCAATACCTAAGGCTACTGTCACCAGCAAACTTCCACAACCAGGCTCCACGAAACGTCACAAGAAAGATCCTCCATCTCCAGGTTCTGAGACACCTTCCGCATCCATGGATCTCATTCTTGAAGAACTTCGAGCACTTAAACCCTTTATGGCTGAAACTACTAAAACACTGCAATTTCTTCATGATAAATGGTCCACTCTCGAATCCAGAGTCCTGTTAGTGGAACAATCAACGGAAGCTCTACAATCTTCTTGTTCTAGAATTTCTACATTGGAGAAGGATGTCTCTCTCTTAAGGCGGCAGACTGAGGAGTTGGAAAATAGAAATCGTCGCAATAACCTACGCCTTTATAATCTTCCAGAGCTCACAGAAGGGTCCAATCCTACCTCCTTCTTCCAAACCTTTTTACCGAAAATTCTAGATCTTCCATCTTCTGTCACTCTTAACATTCAACGAGCTCATAGACTGGGTCCGAGAGTTTCCTCCAAACCACGCGGAGTCATCATGCTCTTCCTACAATATACCGATTTACTTCAGGTACTTTCGGCAGCCAAAGCAAAGAAACAGATCATCTGGGAAGGCCATCGTCTGTATCTGTCTCAAGATGTAGCCAAAGTGACAGCTGACCGAAGGAAACAATTTCTTGATCTACGACCACGATTGCGAGACCTTGGTGCCAGATTCGGTCTCCTACATCCTTGCCTCTTCAAGGTTACGTATAAAGAAAAGACAACGACTTTTGAAGATCCACGAGTCCTTGAAGAATTCCTCCGTCGCCATGAAACCATCAACATGGACACTGCCAGACCAGTTTAATAATTCATGTGTTTTCTTGATTAATTAAGTATTATCCTTTTGTTTCCCTACTGTGCCTAGTATCGACTTACCTTATCCTACTGTTCACACATAACCCTTGTATATTTTATATATTTATTTTGTTATAATGTTGCGTAGTTCCTATATTTGGCGTCCTTATGTACTCCTAACCTCTCTTTTCCATTTTTGTCTCATCACAGATTCTCTCCTTCTGTTCCCCATCCCGGTGTAGTTTTCTGCTCCCTTCAATTGATCCTAAGCTGGTTCCTCCGGTGTTCGGTGACGTGAGTTTCCGTTGTTGATGTCGTCCTCTTCTGGCGTCGTCACCCCCCAGTTCTCATTTGTATTTGTTGTTATGTCTCTTCTCTTGCTCTGTTCTCTTATCTTCCTTTATACTCTTTTCTCTCTCTCATATTTTTCTTACTCTCACCTTTTCTCTCTATCCCTCTCTTACGTCTGTTCTTGCAATCTTACTACTTCTCTCAACACTGCTCAACTACCTTTTTATTCCACCTTATCTTTTCTTTTATATCATTCTCCTGCTAATGTACATTCCGAGTAGTCACCTGGAATGTTAAGGGGTTAAATAACCCCATTAAACGTCAACGAGTTTTAACGCATTTAACTAGACTTAAAGCAGATGTAGCCCTCCTTCAAGAATCCCACCTTACAGATTTAGAGGCTACTAAACTTAAACGATGTTGGGTGGGTCATGTTCTCTATTCACCTGCTGTAGGTAAGAAAAACGGTACAGTTATACTATGTCATAAAAGGTTAAATGTTTCAATTGTATCTCAAGAATGCGATGCTGAAGGTCGTTGGGTAATTGTTAATCTTCTTATAGATAAAATACCTCTAGTTATTTTCAATGTTTATGCCCCAACTGGTGTTGATAAACTGTTCTGGCCTGCTATTTCGGACAAACTTGTTACCCTCAATGACCAATACGTTATTCTTGGAGGGGACTGTAACCAAGTTTATGACCCCTTTATTGATAGAAATTCAAAAGTTAAATTTGTTCCTTCCAAGATGCACACCCAGTTTGTCTCCTCTATACAGAATAATGCATTAGTTGACATTTGGAGGCTTTGTCACCCTGACCTCAGAGAATACTCTTTTTACTCCCCTACACATCACTCTCAATCACGTATTGATTACCTTTTTCTTAGCAAACCATTAGCTCAACTTGCCATTCATTCAGATATAGGCTCTATCCTAATTTCGGACCACGCTCCCGTTTTTGTAGACATTGATCTTATTCCCTACTCCCCTCATTCAGGCCGTTGGCGATTTAATAATTCCCTACTTCTTGATTCTAAGTTTTGCACCCAATTTACGCAATTTTCCACTGAATTTTTTACACATAACCATCTTCCTGAATCCCCCTTTGTTATGATTTGGGACTCGTTTAAGGCAGCTGCACGAGGTTTTATCATTAATTTTGTTTCCCAAAAGAAAAAGCAATCAATCTCTAAGTCAACTCAACTCTTGGATAAAATTAAGAAGTTGGAATATGCATACTATAACTCAAATTCTGAATCTTCTCTACGTGAATTAATCGCAGCCAAATTTGACTTCAATAAATTCACCACCAACGCCGCCTCTAACTCTCTTTTAAAATGCAATTCCCGCTACTACGGCGGTCAAAACAAGATGGGTAGGCTCCTGGCTAACTACCTTAAGATACGTAAAGAACGTACAAAAATTGAATCCTTGCAAAACCCAAATGGAATATCTTTCTTTAAAGATAAAGATATACTTGCTCAATTTGTTTCCTTTTACCAAACTCTCTACACCCCAGAATCCACTCCCGATCCTCAGGATCTTCTTTCATATTTTCAAAACATCCCTCCTCCAGAAGCTTCCCATCTTGACTTTCACTCATTGGACATGGATATTAGCCAATCGGAAATTTCTCATGCAATTTCTATTCTCCGTCGAGGTAAAGCCCCAGGGCCCGATGGTTTTACCATTGAATTCTATAACCACTTCTCCTCCCTTCTTCTCCCAAAATTGCACTCCCTTTTTCAATCTTTTGCGGTCTCCGGATCCTCTCAAGGAACCTTTCAAGAAGCATTGATTTGCTTAATACCTAAACCAGATAAAGATCACACCCTTTGTAAGAACTATCGCCCCATATCACTAGTCAACACTGATTATAAAATTTTCGCTAAAATTATAGCTCTCCGACTAGATCCCTTATTACCAGATCTTATAGGTCCTGAACAATCCGGTTTCGTTAAGGGTCGCCTATCATCAGATAATTCCCGTGTCTTCTTTAATATCTTGAGTAAAGCTCCATACCTTTCCTCCCCCCTTGCTGCTATCTCCCTTGACGCTGAAAAAGCATTCGACAGAATTGGTTGGGACTTTATGTTCCAAGCTCTCCATTGGTTTGGCTTCCCCCCTAAATTCATATCTTTAATTTCTCTACTATATTCTAGCCCCCATGCTTCAATTTTTGCAAATGGTATGATTTCCGATTACTTTCCTCTCCAAAGAGGGGTTCGTCAAGGATGCCCTCTATCTCCTTTATTGTTTATTATAGCCTTAGAACCCTTTTTAACAAAGATTAGACTTGATGACACGATTACTGGTTTCCAATATGGTACTCACCAACAAGCTAAACTATCTGTATACGCTGATGACATTTTATTTTATTGCTCAAATCCCCAAACAACTCTCCCTTCCTTCCTTAGTCAAGTTTCTTCTTTCTCTACCGTATCCGGATATCGTCTTAACATTGATAAATGCGAAATATTACCTTTAAACCCCTTATGCCAAAAACATCTCTTTGATTCTTCTGGTTTTTCCTGGCAACCCATAAAGATTAAATACTTAGGTATCTGGTTTGCCCCACGTATTCCAGACACTCTAAAATTTAATTTCGATTCTCTTTCTAACAAAATCAGTACATCTATAACACGATGGAATCCTCTCTTCCTTTCTTGGTGGGGTCGACTTGATTCCATCAAAATGATGTTAGCACCCCTAGTCCTCTATTCTATTTCCATGATTCCCATCCGTATTCCAGATCATTATTTTAAATCGATAGACTCCCTTCTATTAAAATTTTTATGGAAAGGCAAAAAATCTCGGATTGCACTCTCCTCCCTGAAAAAAGACAAATCCCTTGGTGGTGTCAAGTTCCCCCACTTTAAGTCATATCATAACGCATTTTCATTGAAACAATCTATGAAATGGCTCTCTTCAGATCTTCCCCACATTCCTCCATTATGGCTCACATTAGAATCTTCTCTTCTGCATCCTTACGATTTTCGAGAAGTCCTATCCTTTACCTCTAAGGTGTCCTCCATAGGTTCCCCCATCTTTTCTCACTCTTGCTCTCTTCTTCGTCCATATTTACTATCCACCTACCCATCTGCCTCCTCCACCCACGCTCAACCTATCTGGCATAATAAATTCCTCAAAATTCGCAATCGTTCCTTATATTGGAAATCCTGGCATTCCCTTGGTCTAAAATGGATCTCACAACTTATCTCGGATAATCAGCCTCTTTCATTTCAAGATCTTCAAACTCAATTCTCGTTACCTGCCTCATCCCGTAAACAATATTTATCGATACTTCCATCCCTTACTCAATATCTTTCTTCACTCCCAACCTCTAACTTTATTCCTACCACGCATCTTTCGATTTCTAATGCTATCGATCAATCTCTTTCTGCGTCATTTATTTATAAATCTTTACAATCCTCTGCTGATCGTTCCAAATCTAAGGTTGAGTTGGCTTGGGAAGCAGATTTATCTCACACATGGTCCATTATTTTATGGGACAAAATCTGGTCCAAGGTTCACAGTACATCCAGAGCTGCAAATACCACACAAACCTTATTCTTTATTTATAATCGTATATTATTCACTCCATTGCTCCTGTCCTCCTTTTCCCCAGACACTCCATCTACTTGTTGGTCCTGCACATCCCTTTCAGCTGATTTGAAACACATGATATTTGAATGTCCCCCTATATTACGTTTTTGGCACTTAGTTTGGTCCCAGTTACAAAAAATTTTCAAATTTACGGTTCCATTCTCCATTTCACACATTTTCTTAGGTTCCCTATCCCCCACCTTTGTTGAATCCGACTCCAACCACAAATTACTTGACTTATGCATAGCCATTGCTTTCCACCATATCACATCGCATTGGAAACAAGCTGAGGATGTTTCTTTTACTGCATGGTGGAATGCAGTTTGCTTTAATCACCGACTTGACACTAATTTTGTCTCTCCTATCTCCTTAGCAATGAAACGTGATCTCTTATGGCTTCCCCTCACTGACTATCTCTCCTCAGTGGCTAGACCTCCTCCACCACTTCCACTACGTACGGTTGAAGTTTGTAAACCTCCATAAATGCATTACCTTAATTCATTCGATTATCATATTATTATTTACAGCAAATGTTTTATCATATTTTTAATCTGTTTTCACATTTTAAGGTATCTTCTCATCCTCCTATGTTCCTCATTTTCATTGCCTGTATTTTCATATTTTATGTTTCAGTATCCTAAATGTAATTCGCTAATATGTAAGATTACTCTCATTTTTTCGCATAACTTTTGATTGTTTCTTCATTTTCTGTCTTTGGTTCTTTCTATTTCAATAAACTTCAAACTTAAAAAAAAACACTGTCTTCTGATAAGCCTAACTGCTCGACCACATTACCACAAAAGAGAGCATTAATATTATCTACTTCTAGCCAGCTTCCTACACAAACTCTATGTGTCAGATCGCTCAAGGTATTCCATGTCTGTTCAGATGGTGATGACTGATTGTGGCATAACAGCCTGAGCTGCCGACTTTGGAGCCACTGGAACCCAGGTTCGAGTCTTGTCATCAACATCCTGTGATCCTGGGCAAATCATGTATTTTTCCTGTGCCTACAATCGGGCACCATGAGACCCTCACTGGTGATTTGTCGCACTTTACAAATCCTGGAGTTAGGGTCCGGTACAGTATTGAGTGATGGATAAGATTGATAGTGGACAGGTCCTGTGTGAGGGTAAGAGCATTATGCAGGAAAAGTGAGTTATTAACCATCCTGCATGAGGTATAAATGGCTGCAGACTGAAAGTATGGTATTATTGTGGGACAGAATGGTTAAATAGGAGTTGACATTACTATATAATCCCCAGGCTAGCCATATATCAGCCCTCCTTAGTTTACCAGTATATGGAAAATAGTATACTGATTGGTCTGTTTCATTGTGAGCTGTACACTGCAGATTCTCATTGATGCACAGAAGTGTGCTACAGACTAGAAACTGCATACATTGTTGCCCAGACTTACATTTTGTCTTGGACCTTGTAAGGTGCCCCTCTGCCTTACAGTTAGGGGTCCAACTACAGAAAATACAAATACATAAACACAGACAGACAGAAAATCACTGTTTGTTAAGAAAATGCAATGTTTTACACAATGGTGGAGAAATACAACCAAGGTTCCAGGCCGGAGGAGTTGTCTGGCAGGTCACAGTGCGGCATTAGAAGATTCTGATATTAGAGCACATCCATCATGTTATGTAGGCATTTCTACGTGTGCTCTTCGTTTTCCATTAACTGGAAATGTTAAAATACATTTTTTATAGAAACACTAATTATAATAAAATTCAATTTCTATGTTCATAAACTATACCTTCCTACCACCTGTCACGCAATCAGCTGTGGAAGTACTTTCACCTCAGGGTCTTTGGCACTGCACATGCCGTATGAATGATAGCTATGCCCCTGACAGGGCTGGCTTTAGTGCTGGTGCCAGATGGTGGGAGAATATTTGTTGTATTTCGCCCTCCCCAACCCCGACACAGACCCGCTCTGGCGTGTAGTTAATTTCTTTTACACTGCTACTCATTACACTTATATAGGGTAGAGTACGATGTTGGAGTGTGTTATATCACACCCATATTATACAAACATAATGGTTGTATAAGTGTGAAGGCCAATGTATAGGAAATATTACTTGAGACCACGGCCACTGGAATTATTCAATTGTCCAGCCGCTGCATTTTTTTGCATTATTATAGATTAGCTGCATTTGCCACATAATCCTTCATCTGTCGCATATTCTGCAGATTTTAGCTCAAATGATTAAAAAGTTACTAAAAACAGATCAACACGTTTTCATGCAGTGGAAGGCTCTTTGCAAAGAGTGACTGGTCACCTTTCTGTGGCTTATTGATATATGTGGGTGTTAAACTGGTACACATGTGTTGCAATTTAAGCCCAGAAAGTGTTAGCAAGTTTAAAAATGTCAAAGTAATTAGGTAACACTATTACAAAATGTGCTGCATTATACCACATAATTTGCCTTTTCTTGCTGCATAATTTACTCAACACTGCCACATTATTATTATTCATTGGAACCCTATTTAGCAACCTTAGAATAATGAAAGATTAAAGAAAAACACTAACAGGCACATGCATCAAAGCTTTAAGCGATCGCAAACGGTCCGATTAGCAAAAATCGCCCGTTTGCGATCGCAAAATTCGCTTTTGCGATGCATTAAGGGTAAAGGCCCTCGCAATTTGAGAATTTGCAATTAATTGCGAGTTCTCAAACTGCGATTGCATTTAAGGAATCGCAATTTGCGATTCCTTAAATGCAATGCGTGAAAGTAAAAAAATTAGCGATTTCGCTATTTGGGGGGGAGCAAATTACCAAAAAGTTGAACTTCATGGTAATTTGCAAACACTTTGAAAAATTCACTTTTGTGCATTATTCAAAGTTTCATGTTGCGCACACACATGCTCTTAGGGCATGTGTGTGCGCAACATATGTGCACGGACCAATTTCAGGGGTGCAACAGGGTGTCCTTTTGACACCCTGAAAACCTTGAAATTGCATTCTCTAATTGAGATTCTCAAATTGAGAATGTCTTCCCATTCATTGCTTTGGGCCTCTAGGCCCATAGGAATGAATGGGGAGGTATTCCTTAATTGCGACTCGCAATTTGCGAGTCGCAATTAAGGAATGTTTAGAAATCGCCATTTTTTAAGCGATTTCTACATGCATAGGCTTTTGCGATTCCTTAATTGCGATTCCTTAAAAATCGCAATTAAGGAATTGCAAAAGCCAACAATGATGCATGTGCCTGTAAGTCTTTAAACCGGTACCTTGCAGTTTCCATACTGCTATTTGATTTTGGTTCATAGCTCACTGTGCTATTTTAGGACTGTATCTTATGTACTGCAGTTAACAAAAAGGTACCCGCGACGAAAACAGTAACCCACTGAGCGGTCTACATAGAAAATAATTCTTTGATCTGCATGTTACACAGTGTGCTTCGCTGGAGGCACACTATCCCTCTGCACTGCTTCCAAACTAAGGTAGCATGGTGTGCAAAATATCGATGGACTGGGATGCGGCCTGAGTAATTACCAGTGACTGAGATTAATTCCAGCACTCCACCCATCACTTTACTATACACTTCAGCATTCTGAGATTAGAAAGTCTGGGAAACTATCAAGTATAAATGTATTCAAAAACCTTTATCAGGTAATTTAATATTCTTAAAACTGTGGGAGATTTACTTTAGTGAAATGTTTGAATAAATCTGTTTTCAAGACAGGAAAAGGGCGGGGCTTCCCAAAAATTGGTGAGGGTTAATGGGGACGGGTTTCTAAACAGGGAAATATTTTTTCCCTTTGCAAAAGAAATGGTAGCAAGTGCTAATGCACTTCTTCATTATATTTTAATTTTTTAATCAAAATATACTGAAGCTGCATTCCTGAACGCATAAATGTTTACACATGGCGAGTCCTCCTGTGATGCTCAGACTGATGCAGCATTTTAAAAGTACTTTTGGAATTATTTCCTGAGCAGTCCCAAATTTGTTTCAAATATAGGAGTAACCCTGCACGACCAAATTTTCAATTTTGTGAGTGAACCATGTAAATCTCATTAGGCACATGTGCATCTCATAATATGCTCAGATCTGCTCATATTTCTATACTAGGATTACAGTAAAAGATAGTTGGTGGGAATCTGAGATGCTTCTCATATTTTCTCCCAGGGCACATTTTTATGAAGCAAGGCCCAGAATGTTACACACAGTTTCGAAATAACGCACCAGAGTTACAGTGAAGTTTGTACTGGCCCACAAGGGATCTAAAGGCTGCGCCTTTCACCCTGTAATAAGTGACAAAATGAAGCCTCCACCTCCCCAGAGCGTGGCTTCTGGTGAGGTGACAGCAGCCGCTAAACAAAAGCAGAATGCCATGCCCAAGGCTCTGGCAGAGCAATTGATAAACTGCGCAAAGAGGCCAATTACCATTCTGTATGTGATAATTAGGCCGGCAAACAGAATGATAATGGGCCGATATCAATCTGTGCCAGGTTGGGTAGGGGCTGCTGCAGGCCCTTCTGATCACAGGATGAGCACGAGCTGGCCCCTGAAGTGAGGGTTACAGAACTCTGAGGCAGGTTGCAGGGGGACAGCTCACTCCAATGTGCAAAATTACTGACATCTGTGAAAAAATTCCTCACGGACAAGAGGTCCAAATAACAGGCGGTCCGTGAAAGTTACAGACAGTTGGTCACCTTAGTATACTTGCTTATGAGCAAATGCAAGCTCAGGCATTGCTCCACCATACTCAACCTCTCACAGAAGCCATAGTGCACCTCCGACAGTACGTCCGACTCCCTGACCCATAACAAAAGGCGCTCTAGCACAACTCGCACAGCAATGTTCACAGCGGAGTGCAGCAGGGAAATTGACCGATACCTACATGGAAATTGAGGTTCACCCTTCTTAAAAGTAGGAACGATGATGGACGTGTGCCATGATTCTGGGAAGCTTGTCTTAGTGCACACATTAGAATAATTACAAAGCAGAGGAGCCCAAAGCTCTGGTAAAGATTTGTACAAATCCACAGGGACACCATCTGGTCCTGGGGCCTTGTTGGATGGGACTTCATGATAGCTTCCCAGGTCTGTTCTAAGGTAAATTCCATAAGTAAAGGAAGGACCACCTCTACCGCAGTACACGGTCATAAAATGCGCTAAAGTGGTTGACCCAGGGCTAATAGTGGTGATAGTAGAGTTATTATTATATAAACAAAAGGCGGGACGAGAATGGACTATGTTTAAAGGGGTCCAGTGTACCTGTCCAGAGAACAAGAAACAAGGTTGTACAAAGTTCCCCTAGGAGTGGACAAGTAATAAGGTCTCTCTCCCAGGTTGCTAAGAGAAAGTAAGGGGGTGTTATTTGCTACGAAGTCAGCAAGTTCCTTGTCGGAACTTAGGAAGCCTCACACAACTGATGAGCTGGATGACATGTCTCATTCAGCCTACTTGAGATGTTGTTTAAATCATCGGCTTCCTGCTCCTACGTCAAGCCGGCGCTGCAATGCCTGACGGGTAACAACAAGTGTCACTCTTTTACGGAGATCTTTTGTTCCTTGCCGTGATATGCTGAAATGTGCGAGGCTAGAAAAAGTGAGGTAGTGAGCAAAAAGTGAGTTAAAAAAAGTTGGATAGTCCACGAAGTAAACTTTATTCATGTGGCTAGCCACTTTATTAAAAAGTGCAGAGAGGGGTATCGAGGACCAAAGTAACCATTAGTATGGCCTCATTTCAACCCTCAGACATGGTCAACATGTTTCATGCCCAAAGGGGCAATTCTTCAGGACCAGATAGTGCTCATATACTCGTTGGGTGCCCAAAAAGTGAGCTACAGGGTATTTGTAATACAACCTGGTGGGTCTAGAGATATAGCAGGCTGAGAATACTGCATCACCGTCAGACCATTGCGAGCCCACTGTCAGTCTGCGCGGCTAGTTCCTGTGGGGACTGCGCTAGGGACCTAACCCTTAGCGGCGAGGAGACAGTGCCGGTGAAACCTACCCCCACACATACGGCGTGTCAATGCACGCGGAACAGCCGGTTTTCTCAGCCTGCTATATCCCTAGACCCACCAGGTTGTATTACAAATACCCTGTAGCTCACTTTTTGGGCACCCAACGAGTATATGAGCACTATCTGGTCCTGAAGAATTGCCCCTTTGGGCATGAAACATGTTGACCATGTCTGAGGGTTGAAATGAGGCCATACTAATGGTTACTTTGGTCCTCGATACCCCTCTCTGCACTTTTTAATAAAGTGGCTAGCCACATGAATAAAGTTTACTTCGTGGACTATCCAACTTTTTTTAACTCACTTTTTGCTCACTACCTCACTTTTTCTAGCCTCGCACATTTCAGCATATCACGGCAAGGAACAAAAGATCTCCGTAAAAGAGTGACACTTGTTGTTACCCGTCAGGCATTGCAGCGCCGGCTTGATGTAGGAGCAGGAAGCCGATGATTTAAACAACATCTCAAGTAGGCTGAATGAGACATGTCATCCAGCTCATCAGTTGTGTGAGGCTTCCTAAGTTCCGACAAGGAACTTGCTGACTTCGTAGCAAATAACACCCCCTTGCTTTCTCTTAGCAACCTGGGAGAGAGACCTTATTACTTGTCCACTCCTAGGGGAACTTTGTACAACCTTGTTTCTAGTAGAGTTATTATTAACACCCTTGGTGCCACTATCATTAACCACTTTCTGCCCTCGGGTCTTTCCCCAGGAAACCATTTGGATCTCTTTAATGCTGTCACACGGTGCGGCCTTGTACTCAGCTCTCCACTGTTGGACCTTACAACAAACCCTTGGTGTTTCCTTCTGGGCTCTATGTAGGTCTACCAAGGCCTTGCTAGAGGATGGGTCAAACTACTTTGCCTAAGGGTTAACAGGTCTAATTGGCTTCATAAGTCGCTTAAAGACTGTAGAACCAAACTGCACAAATTGATTGGCCACAACCTGGATCAACAAAGGAAGAGAAACAATAATGCAACCTGTTCAGATGGTTAACACACAAGTTTGACATGAGAGCCTTTATGTCTGCATCCGTCCAAGCCAGACAAAGCCCTTGTGAGTTGACAGCTAAGGATTACAAAGACACACCTTTAACGCCTCGCTCAACCTGGTGAATAATTAATCCCAACCATAGTGAGTTGTGATCACAAAATGACATTTCCTCCGTCCATTCCATCAGGACTCTGGATATGAAAATATCAATAATTGAGCCAAAATTCCAACTAACAAATGTGACATTTTTGGAAAAGAGAGGATCGAACACTTCACAAGCATTGATGAGGTCAAAGCGTATTGATTAATTATAGGTGAGCTTTGGCCCTTTCGTCCATGCATTGGGGTACACCTCCTGGACTGACCTTATCAAACATGGCAGAAACATTATCCTGCTGCATAGGCACCAATGTAGATAAAAATCACCTCCAGCAACAATTTGAAACACCCTGTGCAGATAAGAAAATGTTATATCAATTTCTAAAATACAATCTATGAACCTATCATTATTATTAGGGCTAGAGTCCTACCCAAAACACCCATTATAAAAATGAACACAAACAATGTTCATGCCATTAGGCCACGTAGATAAACACAAATCTTGGGCTGAGGAGTTATCGGTACATATCACATTGGTTTTGCACTCCAGGGTTACTCTAAAGTACGGCAATAATCCTCCCCTTGCCCTACCACAGGGGGAAGGGATCACCAGGACCATTTCAGCGACAAACCCATCCAGGCTAATAACTTACATAACCCAGGATTCTTGAGGAAAAATAATATTGTAGTTTTGACACCGTTGTGTCTGTCAGTTTTACATATACAAGATATAATTGAAGGTACTTTTGATATAACAAAATCTTTAAAAATATTCATTCTTTTGACGAGACTCACGTGTTTGATAAAGTGCTCCAGAGTAGCATAAGCGATAGCAATCCCATCATGCGTGCTAGTTCCTCGTCCCAGCTCATCCAGGATAACCAGCGAACGTGATGTTGCTTTTTTAATTATTTCTGCTGTCTCGGATAATTCCTCCATAAATGTACTACGACCTTTGTATATGTTATCTGCTGCTCCCATTCTGGAAGAGAAATCGAAATGCAAAATATATTTTAAAATGTCACCAGAAACCATGGTCATGTCACTGGCAGAGCCGGTTTACTTCGACTTATAATTATTAAACTAGTACTGAAAAAGAGACAAGCCATTCTGAAAACAGTGCAGGCCATTTATTTTAAATCAGGCAATGAGTGGCCACATGGAGGGGCCTTCAAGATGGCCGCATTCAGGTAAATACGGCTTGCCAGGGCCTCTTTCCTATTGGGCAAAAACTAGGAAATCTTTTGTATGTTTTTATGCTTTTTGGCATTTCTATAGTGTGAACCTTGCCAGAAGGCAGCCATGCGCAGTACATGGTCAAAGACAAGCATAAAGAGAACAAGGAGAGGAAGATGGGTTGTGGTTTGCTAAAGCATTGTGATGCAGTGTGCTTTAAAGAGGTGATCCTTCAACTCTTCCCTAAATTGGTGCAACACTGAGTCAGTCCCGATGGATACGAAGATATCATTCCAGATCCAGGGTGCAAAGATGGAAAAGGCCTGCTGACTTGACTTTTCTTTCTTTACACTTCTTAGTCTTCAGTCTAAAGGTGACTTGGCTGCATCAAGATCCACCAGAGATGGTGAGTTGGTCTGCAACACAAGCAGGGGTGCTGGCTGCAATAGCTTTGTAAATAAGGCAGCTAGTTTGGGAAACTGTAAGGTGTGTAAAGTAGAGGCAATGGATTTCAATCAGAAGGGGGGTGAAGTGTTCATATTTCTTCAGGCCATGGATGACGTGCTACAGAATGTCTAATGTACCTAAGGGGTGCCAGTGTGGAGTTTGGAAGACCAGGGAGTACATCACTACCACCATTCGGATGCGAGTGTACGAGTGCTTGAACAGGAACTCTGTAGGAGTTTTCTGTAAGTAATGGATTGACTTTCTTTTTGGCACCACTTGAGTGACTGCATGTGGGTGAAACAAAAGAGTGCTTGTGAAGTTTTTTGAGCTTGTAAGATGCTTACTGGTGCTGATTCTCGTCTCCAGGCACCTAGGCAGGGCATTTCAAAATGGCAGAACGGACTGCTTTAGTTCTTTGTGGAGGCCTGACTTGAGATGTTTCTAAGGATGGTAAACCTGGGTGTGTGTCTTGATAGTAGGAAACACTGCATTAGAGAGGGTGCGGTTTCAGGGAAATGCAGCATATGAAAGGGGTTAGTTCATCTCATCACCACAGCTGTCCTCCTCAAAGACAAGATGGAGGAAAGAGTGAGGATCTGCCATAACTGCAACGTCTGATAGTTCATCTAGTCCATCTTTGAGCGAAGCGATTGGATACATCCAAACCCACCATAACAATATGTTTAGAGCCCTCCATCAGCCTGTGTCACAACTGAATCCACGGAGGTTGAAATTACTTTTGTACCACGGATTAAGTGCAAAGTAAACAATTAAGAACATCCCACTGTCTTGCCCATAGGCTTCTTGTCTGGGAGAAGGGTAAGAGTGCATCCTGTGTCTCCATACAATTTACCATTCACCACATTGCGATGGTTAAAAAAGGAATTTAGAAAGAATTGAAAGAACCTCTGCTTGAAAGAAAACACTGTCTTGGAGCCACCACTTCAAATGCTTACCCAAAATAAATACCAATGAAGAGACACCTTCTATTTATAAGAAAGCCATACTTGCAAGAAACTGGATCATTAATTGGGGTGGGTGACTATCCACTTCATGGAATAATCACAACTCTTGTCAGGGTGAATCCATAAAAGCAATAAATTAATCTGGACTCAAACACCTGGTAGTTATGGCACAGAGCAGACAGACTTAACTATGAGCAATGTGTAAAGTATATCTGCAGTACCAAAACAACAATGAAGTCAAAAGGTAACACAATACCTGGTCAGTGTGACTGCTTACCCCCGCGGAGCTCCACCACTAAGTGCTGCCCCCTGAGCTCTGTTGCATGGTGTTCAAGGCCCTTCTCCACCCACAGGCTCCTGCGCTGTGCCTCATCCCTGGTGGTCCAGTGTGAGAGCACTCTGCTCTTCTGCTGCTCTGACCCTGCCTCTCTTTCCTTAAGTGCCCATTTTCCTCAGTTCTGCCCTTCTATCCCTTTTCTCATTTACACTACTCACTCTTTCTTTAATTTTCACTTTTCACTTCTGGCTCTTTTCTTCATTTTACCCTGCCGCTGCTCCCCCGTGGCCCCTTCCTCCTCCAGTGTGTCCTTCCCACTCCCACCTCCCAGCTAATCTCTACTTAACGGCGCCCGCTGCATGGCAAGAAGAGCATTACCACTGACCTGGGGAGTGTGACTGCTTTCCCCGCGCAGCTACACCACTAAGTGAGGCCTCCTGAGCTCTGTTGTAGTGTGTTAGAGGCCCTCTTTCACCCGCAGGCTATTGCCTATGCCTCATCTCTGGTGGTCCATTGGGAGAGCACTCTGCTCTTCTGCTGGTCTGCCTCTGCTTCTCTTGCCTCTTTCCTTTTGTGACCCTTTTCCTCTTTCCTTCGTTCTGCCATTCTGTCGCTTTTCTCTTTTTCACTTCTCACTGTTTCCTTCGTTTTCCTTCATCTTCAGTTTTTACTTTTCACTCTTTCCTTTGTTTTCCTCAACTGCTGCTGCCCCCGTGGCCTCTCCAGTGTGTCATTCCCACCCCCGCCTCCAAGCTGACCCGACTCCTACTTAATGGCTACTGCTGCTTGGCTTCGCAGCGGACGTGCGCAGCTGGCACCCCAAAGGGGAGCCAAAGGCGAGTCCGTCTGCGCCCGACCGCGACCAGTGCCAGGGACCCTGGTCCTCTGACCAGCCTCCACTGCAACTACAGCGCCCTCCACGATCTCAACTCGGGACGCAACAACATCTGCCAGCTCTTGATGTTGACTAACACCCATGGCCCTCTCTCGTGTCTACACTGCAGCCGCAACTTCACTCACCTCCATACCCCAGCAGCATCACCAAGCCTACCAGACATCACCACTCGCAAACCACTCAACTGCATCCTCCTCAATGTACATTCCCTACACAAACATAGAAATCTGGGACCTCCTCAACACCTACTCACCCGACCTAGTCTTCCTCACGGAAACCTGAACCAACACCAACTCTGCACCCGACATTGCCACCGCTATTCACAACGGATACAAGATATTGCACAAGGACCGCCCCATCCGTCCAGGAGGAGGCATCACAGTCGTTCACAAAAGCAACCTCAGCATGACCATAACAAGATGACCCTCATGAGGCACCTCCACTTCCAGATCCAGACCAACCCCAAAATTACTCTCCACAGAACACTCATCTCTAGGCCACCCAGCCCCCGCGTTCCCTTTACAGACACCATCAGCGACCTCATCGTACCCCACGCCCTCGCATCCACAGACTACATCCTACTCGGAGACCTAAACTTCCACCTGGATAACCATGACGACTCAAACACTGCTTCCCTCCTAGAAAACCTCGCCAACATAGGACTGAAACAACTAGTCACCGCCCTCCCACACACAGCAGGACACACTCGACCCCATCTTCACTGGAGGAAACAGCATCTCCTACAGCCACATCACGGAACTCCTCTGGAAAGATCACCACTGCATCCACATCTCCTTAAAAAAAAACTACCGTACACAAGCATGACCACCGCCTCCCACGCAGAAGCTGGAACAAAGTCACCGACGACCAGCTCACCTCTACCCTCGTCAGCACCCCACCACCCACTACCTCAGACTTAAACACTGCAGCACGCAACCTCCACCGCTGGATCACAAACTGCGCTGACACACTCTCCTAACTCAAAAAAGCCACCGGAACACATTAAAAAAGAAAGCAAGCTGGTTTACCCCTGCACTCTAAGAATCCACACGCCCCTGCAGAAGACTCAAAAAGAGATGGAGGAACAACAAAACCCCAGAAACACATGCTGCTCACAAAGCAGCCACCGCCGCACACCACCAACTCATCAAATCTACAAGGATGAAATCCCTCCAAGACAGAATCCTCACCAACGCACACAACACAGTCAAGGAATGTGCCTAAGTCTGCAGCCAAACAACAGACATCCCACCCTCCCATGACCTCTGCAACAGACTCAGCACCATCTTCCACCACAAGATTAAGATGATCTACGACAACCAAGACTACCTCACCGCTCCAGCTCATCGCTCATGTGACACCACCCAACAGACTCTGCTCAAATGGATCCCGCTCACGTCATAAAAAACCTTGAAGACAATGAAAAGCAGCCACTTCGAAGCACCCTCAGACCCCTGCCCACACATCTTCCACAGAGTCATCTCTGCCATCGCACCCGAACCCCATGTCATCCACACTGACTTTGCTTAGGGTGCTTGAGGGGTTAGGGGACACTAGGGCAGAAAGGTCCTTCCTTGGAACTGGCCTATTGGCGGCCAAGCGATACATTGCTTCACAATGGCTGGCATTCATACCCCCCGAACTGTCCAAATGGAGGAGGGGGTGGGCTGGTGCAGGCAACAGGAGCGGGTGGTCTATGAAGCATGTGGGTGCCCTGTAAGCATGTCAAAGTCTGGGGGAAATGGCTTGGTCAGTTTGTCCACTAGGCTGTATCGACCGACCAGATGAAGTGCAGTTCCCATGCAATGTTTACTATGCGTCAATTACATTACCCCGCGTAGACATTGGATTGTGCACGTTTTATGTCGCAGTATGGTGTGTGTGTCTTACTCTACTGTTTGACCACTGAGTTGATGTACCAAACAGAAAAATTAATAACACCAATGTATCCCCCAAAAATATTTCAATTAACAGTAAGTGGAGTAAAATAACTAAAGTTACTATTATGAATTACGAATGGAGAAAAAACATTTCAAATCCTTGACCCATATTATCCCAAAGTTTAATCATGTTGCCATTAGTTATTAAAATGAATCTTACCTCTAATACCATAGCTATACCTTAACATAATACTAACTCTGTCAGTGACCTGTATATAACTCTCTACCAGACAGTAATCCTCAATCTTTATATGGACCCTTCTTTTTTATGTTTATGACACATTGCTTTCTTACTGATACATAATATTTGTATTTGCATTATTTTTTTCATTCTAAAACGTGTTACAGCTACTTTTCTTCCATGATTAACTCATTATGGTAGTCCTTCATAAAAGCTATTTCATAGTGACATAAACTCAGTAGTAAGACCACCACACCCTCAATTTAATCCAGAAAAGACCTGCCAACTCAGTCTTTCTGCCTAGGATATCTAGGCACTACCAAAATAGCTTTCAACAAGAACATCTTTGGTTTCATAAAGATTTCCATAATTGTTGTCCATGTTTTTTGAGTATTTGCCCCTCTGCTGTTGCTTCTAATATTCAACACCGTCTCGTCCTTTTGCTTCCACAAGCTCCACCTGCTTCGTAAGATCTTCACGTGGATCCCCACCGAGTCCAGGAAAATGGTCACCCATGCGCTTGTCAGCAGCAGACTCCACTACGGCAACGCACTCTACGCCAGCACCAGCCAGGAGCTCCAAAAGAAACTGCAGAACATCCAAAACGCCTCTGCCAGCCTCATCCTGAACATACAACGCGCAGCAACACCACCGGCCACCTTAGAGACCTTCACTGGCTAACTATCAACAAAAGAATTACCTTCAAGCTTCTCACGCACACCTACAGAGCCCTCCACAATGCAGGACCTGCATAGCTCAACCACCGCCACTCCTTCTACACTCTTACCAGACATCTCCACTCCGCCCAACTGTCCTTGACCCCCATACAACGAATCCGCAAGACCACGTCTGAAAGAAGATTCTTTTTCTATCTCACTGCAATGACCTCTGTACCTCAGGCAATCACCATCACTGCTGCAATTCAGGAAGGACCTCAAGACCTGGCTCTTCCATTAAACCGTAGAGCCACCCCGCTTCCAACTCAGGGTATTGAGCCCCTCACAGGTAAGTAGTCGCGCTTTGTAAGAATCCGGATAGAGTGAATATTATAGTATGGTGAATGACAAAAATAGCAAATCAAAATATCGTCTGACATGAATATCCTGTCAAAAATATTAGAACTTCAAAAATATCAAGATGCAAGACTATATTTATTTATTTATATATATTTTATAAAGCGCTTGGTTACACTAGCAAGTGTGTCCCCGCGCTGGTTGCTACAGATGCTTCATAAAAGTCTAAGGCAATATGTTTTAGGTCTGGCACTAGTCTTTGGGGAAGAGGACTGTTTTCAGGTCTTTTCGAAAGATGGACTCAGAGGATTCCAGACGCAGCTTTTCTGGTAACTTGTTCCATATCCTTGCGGTCATGACTCTAAAGGATTTTCCACACATCCTAGCTCTTTTTGCCTTTGGGACCTGCACTTGCCCAGTGACGCGTGATCTTAGCTGGCGGGTCGGCTCATACCGTTTCATAAGGCCATGCAGATACCTCGGGCCTCTTCCATGAAGGATACGATGTCCTACACAGAGGGCCTTAAAAGTCACTCGTTCCTTAATCGGGAGCCAATGTAGGGTCCTCAGTGCTTTTTGTGCTGATGCCCTTCTGGGCAATTGTAGGATCAAGCGGGCAGCTGCATTTTGTATACGTTGTAGTCTCGAGAAGCATTTTACGCTGGTCCCAAGATACAGTACATTTCCATAGTCCAGCCTGGATGTTATTAGGGTATGGACCAGGGTCTGGCGTACCGACATGGGCATAAGGTCCAGCGTTTTTCTAAGGACCCGCAGTATACCAAAACAGGTGCCTGCCACTTGTTTGGTTTGGTGGTTGAACGATAAGTTTTTATCTAGCCATATCCCTAGGTTCTTCACTAGACTGCTGGGTGTGGGTAGTTCACCCAGTTCGTCCGGCCACCAAGCTGATGTCCACACTGATGGGGATTTGCCTACAATCAATACCTCCGTCTTATTCCCATTAAGTCGGAGGCAGTCCATCCACTTTGCCACCTCCTGCATACAGGTCATGAAATTGATGGCACATTGCGCCTCTGGTTGCGTAAAGGTCACAATCAATTGCGTGTCAGTTGCGTACGACACTGTCTCAACCCCAAATTTGTCTGTGATCACTCCAACTGGGGCCACATACAAGTTGAATAAGGTGGGGCTGAGACTGGAACCTTGAGGCACTCCCTGTTTGAGTTTAATTTCTTTGGACCTGAACTGGCCCTGTGCGACCTGGAAGGTGCGATCAGTTAGGAATGATTGAAGCCATTCCCAAGCTTTTCCTCTCACCCCGCCTTTTTTTAGACACTGTAGCAGTGTGTGATGAGCTACAGTGTCAAAGGCAGCACTGAGATCGAGGAGAATTAGTCCCGCCATCTGTCCTTCGTCTGCATATCTTCGTAGGGCTTCCGTTGAAGACAGCAGGGCCGACTCCGTCAAGTGTAGAGCTCGGAATCCCGACTGTGAGTGGTGGAGCAGTCCTCTGGTCTCAGCAAATGCATAGAGTTGTTTGTTGACTGCTCTCTCCGCGATTTTGGCAAAATATGGGAGGAGGGAGATAGGTCGAAGATTGTCCAGTTTCTCTAGACTAATGTTAGGCTTTTTCCTCAAGGGGAGGACTATAGCTTTCTTCCATGAGGTGGGGACTTGTCCTGATTCAAAGGAAAGAGCAAGTAGGTGACTAATATATGGCTCCAGAGTGGTTATACTGCCATGGAGTCTTTTAGGAGTTGCTGGATCCCTTGGTGAACCTGATTTGATGCTACCTGCTATGTGGCATATTGTTTCCTGAGATGGAACTAGAAATGCCGAGAGACAGTTACTGTCCTGTGTGTTCAGGATACATTCTGCCTTCCCATCACCCACTCTGGCTGTCTCTGGGAAACCAGCGTAGATTTTGTCTACTTTATTAGCAAAGAACTCTGCTATTTGATTGCAGGTATTAACCGATCCAGTCATAGGGGCTTCTAGTGGGGCGAGATCTGAAAGTTTCCTATATACTAGGAACATTTCCTTCATGGAATTGTCCGCATCTTTGATTCTCGTGCAGAAACAGGTTTTCCTAGTTTTCCGGATCAGTGTGTGATATTCCCTTAAGCCCTTCTTATATACATCTCTCTCTGTCTCGGAAAAACCCCTCCGCCATTTCCTCTCTAAGCTTTTGCATTTTGCTTTTTGTTCTCGTAGTTCAGTACTGAACCAGGGGGCAGATTTGGATTTCCTCGCCAGAGCACTTTGAGTCCATGGCGCTGTAGAGTCTAGTGCCTTGGGAATTCACAGATCTATTGCTTCGCAGGCCAAGTCTATTTCTTCCCCCTCGGGAAGACCTCCTGCTGTTATTATTTTATTGAATGCCTCAGTGGAGAACTTTGACCATTTCCTGCGTATGTTTGCGGTGCTTGTTCCATTTTGAGGTCCATTATCCGGGACTGCCACCCGAAAAGGGACTAACAATGGTCTGACCAAATAACAGGGGTTGGGGGCTCTACGGTCAAGGTGTCCCAGTTAGCAAAAATAGGGTCCAGGAGATGGCCCTGGCAGTGAGTGGGATTTTTTGATTTTAACATCATCTGTATGCCTGCTAGCTCCTGTCTGATTTCCCGAGCTTCATCGTTCCTCGGGTCGTCCAAATATTGTTTGGTGTATATAACATTGTTTAATATAGTTGTATTAAATATTGTTGTTGGTTATTTTAATATATTAGGTATTACATTAGTTTTAGGTATTAATATTGTTATAATTGTTTTAATTTCTTAAATATAGTATGTGATTTTCATGTGTAATGTTTCTTCTTTACATAGTAATTTATAATTTAGTAGTGGGGTGTTGGGTTTGTAGGAGAATAGGGTGGGAAGATATTTAGATTATAAATTATAGCTTTTTATATTTTCATTTAATTTATGCTAGTTGAATATTTAATTGGTAATTAAATATGTAAATTGATTAATTGCTTATTTGTTCCTTTAATCAATTAAGTATATTTTGTGTTTTTGAATGTATTTTTCATTTTTGTAGTTAAATTAGTAATTTAGATTTCAATAGTGTTGTTGGGTTTGTAGGTGAATAGGGTAGTAAATTATAAAAATTCTCTTTTTTTTTTTACAGATTCATGTTTTATGTTAATTAAATATTTTTTTACATCTTTATTCGTAATTATGCAGTCCAACAGGATAATCATACAATACAATTACAAACCAACTAGCTCATCCACTAAGGTAAAGCAACATCCATCAACAGGGCAACATAGTAATATTGTCAATATACAGGCATTTGTCTGGTCTGAACGCTCCTGGCTCACCCCAGCTACGGCCTGCCCTGGGTAGCCAAACATCCCAGAGTGGTTCACAGTTGCATTTCTGTGTTATGGACCATTTACTTGGTATTCCCTCTAGCTCATGTCAGTCATCATCTGTCACAGGATTATTCACCATTTGGTTCACCATATCTGCCCCACTCTCTTAGATCCTTGTCCGCCTGATCATCTGTTATCACACTTTTTAATTGCAATTTGTTTGCCATGGCCCACTCCAACATAGCCATGGTACATTCTGGGGCAGTGAACCCTCTATCAGATAACCAGTGTATGGCTATTTGACGTTTCACAAGGAGTCTACCTAATTTTGCAAATTTGTGTTGTACAGTCCCCTGACTATGTTTGTGTACTATGCCCAATAGGCAGTGACGGGCTGATGTTTGGATACAAACATGGGTCACCTGTTTGAGTCATATTACCACCTCCTCCTAGGGCCTAGTTAGTGCTCTACATGTGCAAGTCATATGGAGGAATGTGGTGTCCTGTTCCATACATTTTGGGCAGGCCGTGGGCCTACAATGGTATATTCTGTGTGATTTACTGGGTGTCATATAGTTCCAATGAAGGAAGTGAACATTTTTCAATTTAAATCTGGCATTGCTAGCCACTTCTTTTACCTGGGTCAAGCTTACACCCATTCCTTATCTGTTATGGGAGTCTTCAGATCTCTGTCCCAGGCCGGCCTACAATGGTATATTCTGTGTGATTTACTGGGTGTCATATAGTTCCAATGAAGGAAGTGAAAATGTTTCAATTTAAATCTGGCATTACTAGCCACTTCTTTTACCTGGGTCAAGCTTACACCCATTCCTTATCTGTTATGGGAGTCTTCAGATCTCTGTCCCAGGCCGGCCTACAATGGTATATTCTGTGTGATTTACTGGGTGTCATATAGTTCCAATGAAGGAAGTGAAAATGTTTCAATTTAAATCTGGCATTACTAGCCACTTCTTTTACCTGGGTCAAGCTTACACCCATTCCTTATCTGTTATGGGAGTCTTCAGATCTCTGTCCCAGGCTTGTTGCACCATAAAAAGAACTTGTGGCCTGTCGTCTTTAACTGTTACATATGCATAAGACACTAGTCCTCTTACCTTCCCACCCTCTAGAAGAACTTCTAATGTCATTGAGTTCGACGGTGTAACGGAGAAGTTAATCCAAATTTCCCTAGCTGTGCGCATCTGTTTGGAAAATTGTAGGCACTACCATGTGGTGACCCCAAAGGTCACTCTAGCCTCCTAAAATGACAAGAATTCTTCTCCCGGGTTGAAGACACTCACCATCAGGCAGCCTCCCTCCCTCAAGGCTCCCAGTGACATAACCTCCCTTATTGGGTGGAACGGTTGCAGCCAATCTATAGGCAGGGACCTGCTAAAGAGTCGGCGCCGCAATACCTGTCTAACAATCCGCTCCCATATTGCAGTCACATGTTGAACCACCTTTGGATTATCCTCTGGATGTTTAATGCCTTACATCAAGCAAATGGCCAGCGCGCCCTCCTCCACGGGTCCCTCCAAGAGTCGGAGCTCCCAATGTGGTTTGTTAGTGCCCCACTTGGTGGCATGCTGGAGCTGTGAGGTCATTTCATCAGGTTCCAGGCCTGGTAGGATGTGTCTGCCCGCTCCCTCAATGTATATATAGGGGGATCCCCTGCAATAGTGACAAGCTCCTAAGGCAGCGTAGATATGACTACACTGTAAATCCTTAAGCAACCTCTCTCCTTATTCACATGTATAGATATTACTTCAGTAACAGAGCTCATTAACACACTATTAACCAAAATGCTAAATTATTTATTTTCAATATTTAAACATTATGGGCACATGTAACATATTTCATAACATCGTATACCAAAGGCTTAAATCAGCTGCTAGGCACATACACCGCAGCAGTTACAACTTGACAGCAGGTGAAATGAAAACCCTACATGAGCTGCGTAACAACAAAACAGTTACGATAAAAAACTGGAAAAAGGAGGAGGGATAGTCATTTAACCAGTATATTAGCAAAATGATGGATCTGTTAAACTATCAAGAACATTACTCCCCGGTCAATTCAGACCCTACTCTCAGGGTAAAACGCAAAATCAAACAATTGACGTCCAGGGCGCTGGTTGAGAGTGAGATAAGTGAAAGGGAATAGGAGTACATGAATGGAATCCATCTGGATACGCAACTCACACACTAGGGACCCTGAGCCACAAAGGGTATGGTATTCGTGGATAGCAGAGCGAATTATTATGAACCCTATGCATAGCCAAAGACCGATATGGGAGGCCCCCTGCCCCCGATTACCCACTTACACAAAGACAACTTTTAACATCCGCATGGGTCTAAGTCCCACCTTGGAAAGACACCATATTGTAATGTACAGGATGCGGGGTTCCATACTCAATCACACAATGTTTATTCTATCTGTTTTTCTTTTTTTTACGATGGCAGTTTCATTATTATTTTGTTAGATGTTGAAGATTAGATAATGTATGTCTTATAGCGCATATTTTTTTTTATCCTCATCTTTTTCTTTTGCGCAATCCCTTTATTGAAATGCTGAAACGTCCATGCATCAATATCTTCGACGTACCCTAATGCCATACACGCTAGGTACTAATGGATAGGTTGCAACTGAATGTGCAAGCATATGGCGTTGGCGATTATGTATGAAGAGTAGAAGACGCAGAGTAGTACTCTGGACAGGGAATAGCACACAACGATTCATGGGTAACTGCCTTTTGGAAACTAATGTATACATATTCCTCTGTAACACGAAGTTGATATGCACAGTATTATTATTGTGTTGGTTTGTATAGTATAGGTTTGGACTATGCTTCAGGTATTTCTGTATTGCCATGCAATGTAAGAACAGGAAAAATAAGAAAAGACCAATAAAGATATTTAAACAAAAAAATGAATGGAATCCATCTGAAAGCATATATGGAGTTGCCAAAATCCACAAGAATGAGTATAATCCACCATTTCAACCCATAGTAACTAATATTTGTTCTGTTTTAGAGTCACTATCCAAATATATGGATGCCATTTAACATCCTTATGTACTATTTGTTGATAGCTTCACATATTCAAGATACAAGGGATATGATTAAGTCGGTGGAAGGGTTGTGGCATAACAATCACCAACAAATCATGGTTACGTAAGATATTAAAGCTTTATATAGCAACATCCCCAACATGAGGCGACTGAATCCGTCAGCTGGCTCATGAGACAATGCCGGAATGTTCTTCATTCCTACTGGATTCTGACTTCTGACAGATTAGTCTGTGAGCCACCTCCTAAACTCCCATAGGGGTAGAGCACTGCTTCGGCTTATTCACCCGGAGAACTGATACCAGCAAAAAGGAATCTAATTCCTGGAAGAGGACAGGGACAGACTCCCCAGGGTGAGTCAGATAGAATAAGATGCTGTTGGCCTACATGGAGACTGTGTATAGCATGTTCCCAACCCTCATACCCCAAAGCCTCCTTATCAGGCGAAGTTGTATGGTTAGAGGCTCCATTGCTAAGGCAAAGAGTATGAGAGACGGGGAAACTATGCCTCATGCCTCTCTCTATGGTGCATGGCAACGAGAGCTTGCTGCCCCACTCGACCCTTGCGGTTGAGCCCTCATATCTATCTCAAAAAGTTTGGACCAAATCCCATTTTGCCAAGATCTCAACCAAGTATTCTCAGCTGAGAAAGTCAAAGGCCTTTTCAATATCAAGCGCCAGAAGGGCACCTCGCGGGGTGAGTCCTTGTGGTATGGCAAGACATGGAAAAAGCGCCAAATGTTCATCATGTTGTTGCGACCTGAGATAAATCTACATTGGTCGTGCACGAGGTCCTCAACTTAGGCAGGAGTCTGGAAGCTGACACCATAGAGACCACTTTTGTATCTACTTTCAACATAGCTAGGGGCCTACCTGAGGCTAGTTCCCCAGGGTCTTAATCAGAGTTGGGCACCATGACTATTATGGAGGAACTCAGGCAAACTGGGGAGGTCGATGGGCCTCCAGACAGACCTCTGGGAGTCTATTTACTAGTAGCCGAGCATACGTTTGATAAAAATCAGACACCTGTCTCCTTCCAGCTCCTTCCCCATAGCTAAGCCATGTATAGCAATTAGAACTTGCTCCTGTGTAATTCCCACCTATAGGCCCAGTTCTATCCTCCTGTGCAACAAAAAGTGTAGGAAGTTCTTACAGAAAAGTCTTCATCAGGTCTCACCTCTCACGTCCAGATTCTTACACAGCTATGTTACGTATTCCGCTAATACTGCATTTATGCTGGTCTGTGTCACCACCCTGGTCCCATCAAGACTGTTCAGGGAAAGTATCAAGGGGGGAGAGGGTTTCCCTCTTTAGGAGTCATGTTAAAGTCGCCCTGATTCAGTATGTAACTTCAGTTGGTATTCTCGGAGTGTGTGCTTGTCAGCTTGTCAAGTGTATCCTGAAGGTCACTCGTGGTCAAGTTCTAATAGTGTCTCTATCAGAGTCTAGCATGTGCTGTCTCGGGCCGGTAACTCTGTCTGCTGGCCATCATTTTGTGATCATTCTCTGGTCAAATGTTTGCAGATATCATATGTCTTTAAATTGTTTCCCCCTCATCACTGCCTTCTAAGCCTCCCATTTTGTGACCCTTGTGCGTGAGGACCAGCAATTATACTAAAGGTAAGTTTCCTTGGCTATTCTAATATCCGAGCCAACCAAACCCTGTCCTTAAGGGTCTCTGGAGGTAGTTTCCAAGGGAGTGGTTGTTTCCCTCAACCATTGTCCGTGTAAGTCATTAGAAATGGGGAGTGGTCTGAGAGGAGCCTGTTTAGGTATTCGGCATTTTGTATTCTGACACTGAAGTTCTGTGTCACTAATAAGTAGGTTTGCTTACTTTGCGTGTTGTGTGTTGTATAACAGTGGGAGTGATGTGTATGTGTGGGGTACACCAGTTATCTAAGCTTCATAATATTCCCATCACCTCCAATAATGCTGTGGTCAGTCCTGGTTTTGTGTCATCCCTGGGGGGACAGCTGTCTATGTTACAATCCTTTATGCAATTTAAGTCACCCTGCAAAATAAGAGGCAGATCCATGAATGGTAGAAACAGATCTAGTGAAGTTCATCAAAATGTTTTGTCATCTGTGTAGGGTGTATACGAGTTCACACGACAGATATTTCTCCCATCTAGCAGCACAAATCTACCCTCCACATCAGCATGTACATGTTGGAAAGGCACTCCTGGGGCCATTCATAGTGTAACCCCTCGTGTGTAAGAGGAATACATTATTATTATTATTATTATTATTATTATAGTGTCATTTGTAGAGCGCACGGCTACCCCAACGGGGTGTCCCGGCGCTGAATGGATTGAAACACGGTCTCTGAATACAGAGAATTACTGGCAGAATAGGAAGGTCTTCAAGGATTTGCGAAATTCGCGTTCAGAGGTACTCTTACGCAGATCTAGGGGAAGTTTATTCCATCTTTGAGCGGCTCCCAGCTCAAAGGTTCTGCCCCCGGCTCGCGCTCTTTTGAATCTTGGGGTGGCCAGCAGGAGTTTGGTGTTAGATCGAAGGGCTCTCGAGTTGCAGTATGGCCGTAGAGTAGAGCGTAGATGGGCAGATCCGAGGCCCTTAGTAGAACGATAGGCCAGTGTCAAAACCTTGAACTCTATTCGTTTGCTCATGGGTAACCAGTGCAATTCCCTCAGATAGGGGGTAATATGCTGCCTACGAGTGAGGCCTCCGATTAACCGTGCAGCGGCATTTTGTACCAATTGAAGTTTCAGGCAGAGGCCTTTGGTCAGGCCTAGGTACAATCCGTTGGCATAATCAAGATGAGAAATGATTAGGGCATGGACAATGGTTTTTCTGTTCGCAGATGGGAGAACATTTTATTAGTTTCTTTAGAGTTCTTATCTTAGAATAACAGGCGGCTGAGACTGCACGGACCTGATTTTCAAAGGATAATTTTTCATCCCAACGCACTCCTAGGTTCCTAACGGAATCTTTCGGAGTGGGGGCTTGGCTCAGTTCTTCCGACCACCATAGGTTTGAGCTAAGTGGGGATGGCTGATTAAAAAAGAGCACCTCGGTTTTCCCTGCATTTAGTCGTAAAAAATTGAGGTCCATCCATTTAGCAATGTCTCTCATACAGGTTTTGAGGGGTCCAAAGGTATTGAGGGACGGTTCATTGAATGTGAAAAGAAGCTGGATATCGTCCGCGTAGGACGTCGTTTTAATTCCCGTACAGGAGATCAAGTTAGCCAGAGGGGAAAAATAAACATTAAACAAAAGGGGGCTGAGAGAAGAGCCCTGGGGCACACCCCATTTCAATGGTCTAGGAGTAGAGGTGAAAGGGGGGGTATGGACCTGTTGTGACCGATTGGATAAAAACGAGCCGAGCCATTAAAGGACCTTGCCCTGAATTCCAATCTCCCTCAATCTATTCAGTAGTAGAGGGTGAGAGACGGTGTCGAATGCTGCTGATAAATCCAGCAGCACCAACACCGCCCTTGATCCCTGATCTAATGTCCAGCGCACTGAATCTGCCATCTCAATGAGGGCCGACTCCGTGCTGTAGCCCTTACGGAAACCATGCTGGGAATCGTGATAGAGTCCGTTATTCTCAATGTAGCGTGCGATTTGCTGGTGGGCTAGCCTTTCTAGAATCTTGGCTGGAGCAGGGAGGAGGGATATCAGCCTGTAATTAGCCGGGTTCTCAGGGTCTGCGTTGGCCTTTTTTAAGATAGGGACTAGGAACGCATGTTTCCAGGTCTCCGGGTAAACCCCCGAACTTAAAGAGGAATTCCAAATAGAGTTAAGGTAAGGGTTGAGAAAGGAGGCCAGCCCTTTATAGTGTTTAGCGGGCCATGGGTCCCCGGGGCTGCCTGACCTGCATCTAAGTAGCTCTAGATAGGAAGTTTCAAGGGGAATTTCTGTAAATTCTGTGAGGGTGGGGCTAGCAATATGGGTCCTGGCCATTGCCGTGGGCAACTCAGTTTCACCACTGGTCGGAAAGGATGCATGGATCTGGGCAATCTTGTCCTCAAAGAACTCTGAGAGTTGGGAACAGAGTTTTTGAGAGGCTTGCTGCTTTCGAATAAGAGCTTGGGGATTCGTGAAAGATCTAACAATCGAGAAGATTTCTCTAGGGGGGTTGCTAGCTCTTTCAATCTTCTCGGCGAGGAAGATTCTTTTATGCTTTATAATCTGCTTCCTATATTCCTTCAGTGCTTGACGATAATTAGTTTTACTGTCACTGGAATAATCCAGTCTCCAGCGCCTCTCCAGCACCTTACAAGCAGATTTCAAGTGGCGTAGTTCCTCCGAGAACCAAGGGGCAGCTGGGGAGGATCTGAATGTTTTTATCGGCCTAAGAGGAGCCAGGGAGTCGATAGCCTGACAAATCCATTCGTTAAAATTAGAGATGCAAGTATCTAAATCCGTGGCCGAACGGGGGCAGCGCTCTTTAAGGTGGGCGTCAAGCGTGGATGATGTAATTTTGCTCCAATTTCTTCCGAATTCTCTTGGGGCGGAGGAGGGTCTATCATAGCGAGTCAAGGAGGTGGTGAAGGGAATTAGAAAATGGTCTGACCATGTAACCGGAGTAGGGTCTTCAGTTCTCATCGCTGTAAGGTTGGAACAGATTAGGTCTAGTGTGTGCCCGGCTCTATGAGTAGGGAGGGCCACTAGCTGATACATACCACAGGCCGAGAGGGTAGATAAAAGATTCAAGCTCAAAGAGCAGGCCGGGTCTTTTATGTGTAGGTTACAATCTCCAAGGACAGTATAATTGGCATAGCGGGTGCAGGCTTGGGTGATGTATTCCAGTAATGCCCGAAGGTGAATAGGGCTAGAATTGGGCGGGCGGTATATCAGTAGGCCTGAAAAAGAAACAGATGCTGAGAGGTTAATACTAAAGGGGAGCCCCTCTATACTATCAATAGGATCAAAGTGTGGGGAGGAGATAGTCCATTTATTTTTATAAATAATTGCTACTCCACCTCCCCTTCTTCCATTTTGGCGGTTAGCACAGATAATACTAAATCCGTCCGGAATCGCCAAAGTAATCGCGGGATTACTTTCCTCATTCAGCCAAGTTTCGGTTAAGAATAAAAGATCCCAATTATTTTCCATCAGGGATTGTTGAATATCGAGGGAGTGCTTGACCATTGACCTACAGTTTATCAAGGCGGCCTTGATGGGAATTGTCAATGTAGGGCCACGGGAGGGAGGCAAGGCAGAGGGTTTATGAGGCTCCCGTAGGTTCATAGAGGAGAACCCACAGTGCCTGCATGTTATGAAGGTGCCTCGAGGAGTGACGGGATCTGCACGGTGGTGAGAGCAGCCCACTGGGCGAAGGGCAATAATTTCCCCTCGTGAGTAGGTAATTCTAGACTGGATGGTAGGATGGGCGGCATTCCCTGCCCCGGCCGCGTTCTGGGCACAGACGGGCTTCCCTTTGGTGCGCCTTCGGCGCGCCATCGGCGTGCCCGCTGCGCGCGTTCGCTGCGCGCCCGGGTAGGTAGTACCATTTTATGCTGTGGAGGGCGGGCAAGGTAAACAACTAGACCTCTACCCCCAGCCTACCTCCAATATGGCCGCTATGCTCCCTCTTCAGCGCCTAGTCGGCTGAGGGGAAGGAGACCGCCAATCAGGTAGGCATCAAGTAACAAAGAGCTGCAGTATTAAAAGCGTTTTAAAACAAATGTGCAAAAATGACAAGCATCGAGGAACATCTGTCCCTTTTAGCTTCCTCGTCGGTTAAATGTGACTCTTGCAGCATGGATACGCAAATGCCATGTCTCTGAAGGTAAGTATGTACCCACTATCTCTTAGTATAGGCATAAAGAGGATGGATGTGGTCTCACGGCTAGACATCCGACTTTGGAGCTGGGAAACCAAGGTTCGAGCCTCGAGGTCAACTTCACATCCTGTGGTTCTGGGCAAATCACTTAATCTCCCCGTGCCTACCAAAAAAATGAATGTGTCCGTCTGTAATGTAACTGGTGCTCATGTATAGTGCTCCAATTCCTTTGGGTCGAGTTTGCGCTATATAAATATGCAAAACAAAAAAAAAAAAAGCTCCGACATTACAGGTAGCAATATGGAGTGCCTCAGTATAGTCACTAACCATATTCCCTGGGTAAACTCTATGGGGTAACATCGTGGATGTTCTCATTGATGTTAGTTTGGCAATCTGCCAGGGAAGAGGACACCTTCATAGATGTAATGCCTAGCTTCCATGTTGCTGCCGTGAGTACGCCCACCCCAAAGTGCATGAGACTTCCAACAACCCTCCCTACTCCTCGGATAAACATCCTCATTACTCAAAAACTGCTGTATTCCTTATTACTGCAGTACATCTTCAAATGTAATCCTAACATGTAGTCACCTAATCATGGCCAGGTCTAGCAGTCTTTGCTTTCCACAAGCCAGTGTACTAGCTGCAGTCAGTGGGACCGAGACACCTCTTGCGTAACCTATGCACTGCTCCCAACCCTTGCGGTCTACTCGGCACAATGCTCCATCTAGGAACCCACCTTTGGATTGTGTTTGCAGTCCCTGCAGACCTTCTGCAGACTGAAGTCCTAGATTGTATGCTCAACCCCTGAATCCATCCTGACATAAATACATCAATGTTCTCCACAATTTTTAGCCCAATGTTGGAGACACCATAAATGGTCCAGGAACTGTTAGCAAAACACTACCTAGCCATGGGAATGTAGGGATGTTCACCCCATCTCTCATCATCAAATCTTGCGGACACGTGACTCTGAGTGGCAGGGACCACTCCTCTCAGACTGGGGTTACATCCCAAGCAGCTCCATCTACTGTATGGTCAAGAGATTTACTAAGTGCCAAGGTACTATCTTGTTGCACCTCTATCAGTGAAGTGGGGTGCTCTCTCATCATGGCCCAGCATGCCCAGCTCCTATGATATGCCTGTCGTTACTTTTGGTGCTGCATTCCTCTCAGAACGAAAGCTGCAGTTCCCCAGTTTGTCTCCAGTCTTGTCGACACTCTCAAGCCAGTCCCACACATCTTCCGGTTTCATTAAGAAATGCATTTGGCCATTGTATATCACTCGTAGGTTTGCCAGGAATAACAGCATGTATCGTATACTTAACTTTCCCCATTTCTGCTTCACTGTCAGGTATAATTTCCATTGTAATTGGACGCTTTTTGTGTCGTCAGGAAAGATGTGGCTTTCTTTTCCTCGAACAGGATATCTCCAGGCTCTTGTCCCTTTTCAGGATACTGTCCCTTTCCCTATAATTGAGTATATGTGCAATCATACCAATGGGAGGACTTCAGCGGTGTCAGTCCGTCAGGTACAAGGAGCGTCTTATTCCAGGAAGAGATCGGAAGCAGTTCCCTCCACTTGCTCTAGGAAACCTACAAAACAGAGGTTACATCTTGGTGACCTTCCCTCTACTTCCTCCTGGGGATCATCCAAGTATGCTGTGATGCGTCCCAGCCAGGCAGAAAGATGCCGTTACAACATTTGACAGTCAAAAGGTGGGATAGGACTTGCATTTGCACTGCTTCGCATGGTGGATAATTGCGAACCACGACTTCACGTGGGCAAAGTGTTCCTTTGTTTCAGTAAGGGTGCCTGAAGGATGGATTGACTTCTGGGTCAGTGATTATTCCCAATCGATCTCTATTTCTGTGAGTTTGCCACCATGTCGGGGGTCCTACCAGAGGGGGACTCGGTTGAGTTGGCTGATCTGGACATGTATAAGGTGACACAACTTGAAGAACTTTCCAACTGTACTGCAGCAGGGAAGTGTGTGCACCATTTCTGCACGTCAGGATAGGGTACTTATTGGTTTAGGGGTTATACCTGTGAGTACCCTGTAAAAAGATACACCACATACCCAGGGCAAGTGCGACACTGGTTAATAAGAGAATGGCACACTGATTCTGCCACCAACCTGAATAGCTTGACAAATATGTCTCATACTCAGGTTGGTCTGTCTCACTCCGTAGCCAACCCTGCGGGGGCCTTTCACCACCACCAAACCAGGGTAGGCAAGTGGCTGGGTAGGTACATCTGCACTGCTCGGTTAGGATTAACCCCCATGTGAGTTTTCCATAAGAAGGGGGTCGGATCTCCCTACGGGACACTTTCTGGGTGTGGTTGAATCTCTTGTTAGGGCCTGGGGCACTTTCCCACTTTAAGTGCAAGTGTGAAAGTGTGGGCACCCTTTCTATACACATTAGGAAGTGTTGCTCACCTGAGGTTTCTAAAGCGTTAGTCAAGTCTGCCATGGCCGGCCGGTGGGTGTGCGCTTGCACCAATTATGGTTTAAGACCTTGGTCCAGCCTGCCAGTACACACTGGAACGGATGGTGTCTTTGAATGTGAATCCAGCCTGCCAATTCTGGCTGGCATGAGCTCAGGACCAAGGGTGTGCTAAGCATTGGTCCAGCCTGTCACTGTAGGTAGTGTGCGCATTTGCATCGATGGTGCTCCTAAATCCGTTTTCCGGCCTGTCATTGCAGGCTGATGCATGTTTAGCTCCCATGGTACTCTTAAATACGTGTTTAGCCTGCATGGCAGGCTGGTGTGTGCACTCGCACCAATAGTGCTCCTAAATACATGTCCAGCCTGCCATTGTAGGCTGGTGCGCACTCGCACCAATGGTGCTCTTAAATATGTGTCCAGCCTGCCATTGTAGGCTGGTGTGCACCCCTTCATCCCCTAGGCACTAGGCAGCACGCCGCTGAAGTCACTCTCATTCAGGGTCCCAGGAAGCAGGAGGGGGTAGGCAGCAAGAGCAATTAGAAGGCAGTCGGTTAAATGGGTTTGATAGCCACTTAAGTAGTTCACCCACAGGATGCGGAGCAGACATGGGCCGAGGTCAATAGATGGTCGCACCAAAGGGGTTCAAAGGGCCTTCTGACACTAGCCCAGTTCTACAAAGCATAGGTGGGGGGGGGGCAGTGTCACGCACCAGTGGTTTTTGGAAGCCTTCCTACAGCCAAGTCAGCCACTCTCACCACCCAGGCCCAAGCCAGGCATTACTACCTGGCAACATGGTGTCGTCTGGGAGGGCTGGTTGAGGAGAGAATTGTTGGTCCTCCGCACTGAGGACCAGGTAAGAGAACAGGGGATGAATGAAGAATGAACCGGGGGTCCTCTCGGAAGGAGGAGGTGCCCTGTCAGGTACACATTGATCAGAGTCACACCCAGGCAATCTGGGCACGTCGGGTGTATGATTATATGGGTTGTACCAGACTGCCCCGTCACAAAAAGAAGAGTTGCAAAATCCGCACCTCCTTGGAAATGATGCACAATGTCCAGTGCACATCGATTTTGGCTGCACCAGACAGTACCGGTCACTCACACAGTGAAGAATTGCAAATTCCGTGCCTCGCTAGAAATGAGTTACAGTGTCCTGGGCATGCAGATATTGGTCACACCAGACAGTTCTGGTCATACACACAGACGCAACTTCAGCAATACTTCACGAAAAAGAATGAGGCACTACTACGGTTATGCCCCCACCTCTGAGGGTTGCAATGTGTGATTCGGACACCGCACGCAATGAGCATGCAGTCTGCGTGATGCATGAGAGAGATACAACACGATCTGCAAAGCAGGCCACACTGGGTCCTGCAACCGGTGAATCCACTCACCATCAACAAGATACTTATGCGTGTTAAGGTCCCCACGATGCGGAGGCCACATGCCTTAGATGGGAGCCAGAGTTCAGGGCTCTGCACCATACGATCCGGTCTCCAGGCATACATTTTAGGTCCATGTCGTGCTACCAGCTGGAATCCAGCAGACGATGTGGGGACTTGAGAGAGGACCGCTCTTCAGGTGTCACAGGTATACAGCATGGGCTCCTTTTAGGAGATCCTTCATGTCCCCGAGACCTCCAAAAGAACAGGGGGCAAGCTCAACAAGCCCTTGGAGAGTACACTTCAGGGTGCCACACAGCAGCAGGGAGCAGGCCTAGGCCAGCCACTATACAGGACCAGCATGCAGTCCCTTTTAATGGCAGTAATCCTCCTTGAGCACAACAGAGTCCTCTGGCAAAGTACACCAACAAGTTCCAGGTTTCCTGGTCTCACGTCCCCGGAAGCGTATCTCACCCCAAATTGAAGTATGTCACCAGTAGTTATACTGGAGTGTGCCTTTGCAGTTGGGGTGGTTCAAAGGTTCTCCCTTTGAACCACATATGTCTACCCTAAATTTCAGTCCTGTCTGCTATGAGGCCATGGAATGTGGATCTTTAGCTTTAGTGGGGCCATGATCTGGCTCCAGAGACCAAGTGTCAAAACCTCTTCCATCAATCTCTCCAACCAGCCCACAAATGGCAGAGGTCTGTTGTTCCAGTAGCATGCCCAGTGTTTTATAGCTGTCGCTGGGGAATGCCCAGATGTGCTCCCCCAACCTCCAAAGTCAGATGGAGCTAAGCACCAAGGCACACAAAGAGTTTAGAGCACAGAAATGTTCACTTTCTAGTAATGGCATATCTGTGCAAATTACTACAAAGTCAACTGTACCACGGGCAAGGTGTTTTCGCTGCAAATCCAATGATAGGAAACACCTTGAGGCTGCTCCAATGCAAACCACTATTGCAGCATGAAGTGATTTCAATCCATGTTAGTCTATGGGAAGAGCAAAGCTCATAGTTAGTGAAAAGACACATGGGTACTCGTCACAACCTGGGCAGATGACAAACACATGTGTACCTGCCCTGCCTTTCACCTACCACTCGCTTCACCCTTTAAGACATTCCCTCGGGGTACTCAGGTGAAAGTGAAAGGTCGTCTCAGGATGGCTAGTGACTTAAACAGGCCAGTCTGAGTAAATGCATAATTGCTTGCATCAGCCTAAAATGGCAAGCTGGACACGTA
Organism: Lissotriton helveticus; assembly: GCF_964261635.1. Classification (NCBI taxonomy): domain Eukaryota; kingdom Metazoa; phylum Chordata; class Amphibia; order Caudata; family Salamandridae; genus Lissotriton; species Lissotriton helveticus. The sequence goes on along the minus strand of NC_136059.1, from coordinate 607,037,139 downwards.
TTTGAGAGCACCATCTGTGCACACTACACAGCAGCCTGCGATGGCAGGCTGGGCACGTCTTTGAGAGCACCATCAAAGCAAAGTGCGCACCAGCATGCAATCGCAGAATGGACACCGATTTAAGAATCCCAGGTAAGCACCACTTCCTAATGTGTGCAGGAAGGCGAATGCACTTTACAGTGAGTAAGTGCCACAGGCCCTAACAAGAGAATCAGCAAAATCTGGGAGGAGAAAGCAAAACGTTTGGGGAAAACCTAGCAGCCGTGCTCAGGTCTAACCTACGTTCTCCCCCAACTAAAAGTGGGGGGTCCTACCAAACTTCTAGGTAGTCCTCCTCACTAAGGTGGAAGAACCTAGGCAGACCATCAGCGTTGGGGTGATCTACCCCTGGTCAGTGATCCACTATAAAGTGCATCGCCTATATGGAAATGGACCACCTCAACAGCTTTGGATTCTTGCCCCTCATCTGCATTAGCCACCAGAGTGGTTTGTGGTCAGAAGTGAATGCCAAACAAATAAGGTCTCAGTTTCTTCAGGGCCCAGAACACCGCAAAGGTCTCTCTTTCTGCAGGGGGTGTAGCCTCCTGGAGATGAAAGCTACCAACTGGTTTAGGCCCTCTTCGTTCAATTGAGACAGCACAGCTCAATACAGTGTTCGGAGGCGTCCATCTGAACGATACATTCCCGAGAGAAGTCGGAGGCCCAGAGCACAGGAGCTGTGCACATGGCCTATTTGAAGGAGTAAAAGGCAGTTTGGCAGACCTTGGTCCATCTTACATTCCACAGCTGTTTCTTTGAGGGCTGCTCCGTCAAGGGGGTCACAATAGTGCTATATCCCTTGATGAACCTCCAGAAGTACCTGACAAGGCCCAAGAACACACGTTTGAGTCTTGGTGGGCTCCCTTGCCAAGATGGCTTCCACCTTGGCCTGAAGGGGTTGCACCTCGCCCCGGCCCACCAGGTGTGTCAAGTACATGAATCCTTGACCTATCTCGCACTTACTGGCCTTGACAGCCAGGTCTGCTTGCTGCAGGGCCTGAAGTACTTCCTAGAGGTGAACAAGGTGATCCTCCCAACTGTTACTGAATGCGGCAATGTCATTCAGATACGCAATCTATCTGGTCATCGGCATGGTGGCCGCAGGCTCTAGGGTCCACCCATGCCCCTAAAGATGAAACCAAAAATCTAGGGGTCTGGTTTGACCCCAAACGTTCATTTGAGAATCAAATCAGGAAGGTAGCCGGTACATGCTTAAGGACTCTTAAAGTTCTAAGAAAACTCCTTGACCTCCTACCGGTCGCAGCCAGGAAAACCTTTATCCATGCTCAAGTTACTTCTCAGATAGACTATGGCAACATTCTTAACTTGGGAGCCTAAGAATAAAGCCTCAGCAAACTGCAACTCATTCAAAATGAGGCTGCTTGGCTGGTTCTGAACCTCCCCAGAAGAACATCCTCCTCTAAGGCTCTGGCTAGCCTACACTGGCTACCAGTGGAAAACAGGATCACCTACAAAGCTACTGTCACAGAATTCTCTAGAATAGAGACCCAAGTTATCTCCACCCTATGATAACCTCCTATACTCCTGTCCATAAACTTAAGTCAACGAGAGCCCACCTGGTCAGAGTTCCGAAATTCCTTAGGGCCAGAATGAAAGCATGATCCATGAGCTATCTGGCGGCCTAACAGTGAAATACTTTACCACTGATTCTGAGAGCCGAAGCCACTGAGAGCATCTTCCGCAAAGGCCTAACAACCTGGCTATTTACTCCCTAAATTGGACTTGCTGTATGCCTTTTCTTAATACCCCTCATTCCCCCTTGTTTTAGATGCTCCCTCTTTCTATTTCTCTAGAGTTTTTGATCCTAGCATGGGAACACACCTTGTGGTGTAACCAGGCGCTCTAGAAATGGAATTATTATTATTATTCTTAGCTAAGAAGGACTCTATACCGGCAAGGACTTGGTTCACCAACCTCTGAATGGTGGCGGGGCATTCATGAGCCCATAGCTGCCAAGGTTTCAGATTGCCATGTGTGACATTTACATAATTTCAGTGAAATTATGAGTGACATTTCAACAACTATGAGTGACACTTTCTCGGGAGCTAAAATCATCCAATGAAGATGAGGGAAACTTCTAAATATCAGAAATTACAGCCATATTAGCAACAAGAAATTCCAAGAAGTTCTTGAAACTGCTGCAGAGCACCAGAAATGGAAGGGCACTAACACTAGTGCTCCCTCCTGTAACATGACTGTACTGTAAGGAATGGGTAAGGCCTCTGGCTCCTCCTTCCTAATGATGCAGCAGTTGGAGCATGGTCATGCACCATCACTTCAGGGCCTCTCTCTCTCATGTGGTGGGAGTTGACCCACCAGCTTAAACAGGATGTGAGAGAGGCCAGGCAGGCGGAACTGAAAGCGAACCTGCCTGGCTGGCTATCTGCGTTGTGCTGGTGGGGGCAGGTAGGGCCTCTCCTCCTCCCTTTAAATGATCATGCGGCCGGGCTATTGCTTAGAAACTTGACCCCAAGGCCTCTCTCATGTGGTGTCTGAGACCGTCCATGCCCCAGGATCTGTGAGCAGAGGAGCCCGAATAAAGTTAAAACAGGTGTCACTGCTTAGCAACAAGATGGGGACCCCTGGTCTGGGCCTCGAGGAGTCTGAGTCATCATAGGGAAGCGACTACAATAAGAAGTTAACAGCTCTGAGCTTTTAAGTTGCGGAGTGTCACTTTTGTCTTCTAACACACTGGTTGCTACCTCCTACATATTGTTTGTTTTACACACTTGCACCAGTGCCACCATTGCCTACGTAACGTTTGTTCTTTCTTCCTGTAATGCACCATTTGCTATCTCTTTTATTTTGTTTGCTCACGATTGTCACTTTTGCTTCATGTAACTTAACGTTTGGTTTTTGTAATTTATTTGTGGTCTCATAAATAATGTTCTCCTCATGTGTAAGTACTGTCTGCCTATTGTGAAGCGCTCTGACACCCCGGGGTAACTGTCGGCGTGACGCATAAGATAATTAAAACCTAGTGACACCGGCCGGCGTCGCGTGCGCAGCATGGACACTGACAGTGACTGACACTTACTTGTTAGTGAAGTGTCGACATGCTGCTGCCTGCGCCGGCTGCCTATGATGACCCTCGGCGGCCCACGATCTTGTGCACAGGCCCTGACTCTGACACACTGCCAGTGGTGCCGGCTCCTATCTTCATCCAGGAGGCTTCTCAGCTCTGTCCACTCTCCTCGAAGCGACCACGATGGACTGCACTCCTCGGCTGCCCCCGGGCCCGGCACGGCCGGGCTCACAGTCTCTTGGTGGCCAGAGAGCTGACTGGCGGGCTCAGCTGAGCAGCCAGGAGGTGACATTGATGCAGCTGGCTGCAGCCTGCAGCAGCTGCAGTGTTTTAGCGGGCCGGGCGCAGGCGGCCGCGGCGGGGGGCCAAAGCTGAGAGAGACCGCGTCTGCAGCCTGCACTCTCTAATTCCCCCGCCGCTTCTGCACTTTTTCCTGTTCCTCCGGATGTGGCCGGCACATCCGGATTTAATCCCGGCCACACGGTGATTGACAGCTCTGATTCTACTTCCCAGGGCAACAGGAGTCGGACCAGGCAGTTTCAGGCTGGCAGAAACTGATACATTGTAGCGCGCCGCTCTCAGCCACTACAGAGCTGAGAGCTGCGGCAGTCTGTTTAACTGTTTAGGCACTCGACCCGGGCTGAGCAGCACCTCTCTCAGAACAGCAGAGAGAGGCTGAGAGCCCTGGCACAGGAGCCATGACACAGGTGGAAAATGCGTGACAATTCATTTCAGTGCGGTGATGCGGATCACCGCACTGAAATGCGTGAGCGTCACACCTGTTGCGTGACGCTTGGCAGGACTGTGAGCCTAGAGGACATGACCCTGAATTGGTAATGCCCTTTCACAGTGGAGAAGGCAATTTTCTCCTTGGTTCTCTCGATGAGGACGATCTGCCAGGACCTGGAGGTGACGTTGAGGGTACCTAAATAATGGGCCACACCCATGTCAATCAACTAATCTGCCGAGTAATGGGATGGGTTCTGTCTAGGTCACAGAGTTCAGCACCCTATAGTCCACACAGAATCAGAGTTCAGTTATGGTGCCTGCCAGAGCGGCATTTCGTACCAGAAGCACCTGTCCAGTGGACCAGGGGCTGCTAGAGGGCTCTATTATACCAAGTTCTAGCATCTTATACATTGCCGCCTTGATGCTAGAACTCACTTTATCCGACAACCTGTAAGATTTGCTCTTGACAGGAAGGCTGTCACCTGTGTTCACAACATGGGTACACAGGAGTGTTGTCCCAGGATAAGGGAGAAGAGAGAGGGATACTGCCCCAACACTCAGTGACAGTCCCCCTGCTGGTCAAGAGTTGGGGTGGGGGACAGGATTACTACTTCCACCAACCTATCCATTTCCCGAGAGTCCAGGAGGTTGGGGAAAGGTTTGTTCTCCTCTTCCTCCTCCCCATCAGTCACCATGAACCATGACCTTAGACCTCTCAAAGTATGGCTTGAGGTGATTGATGTGAAGTACCAGGAGGGGCTGCCTCGTGGTCTTGAGATCCACCAGGTAAGTGGTCTCCCCCTTCCTCTTAATTAATCAGATTTCTTGTAAAGCGCAGCTACTCACATGTTAGGGTCTCAAGGTTCTGAGGGGGTGGGGGAATCTGCGTTTCAGTCCAAGAGCCAGGTCTTGAGGTCCTTCCTGAATTGAGGCAGCAACGGTGATTGCCTGAGATGCAGACACAGTGAGTTCCAGGTCTTTGCAGCGAGGTAAGAGCAGGATCTTCCTCCAGCTGTGGTCTTGAGGATTCGTGGGATGGTGGCCAGGGCCAGTTGGGCAGAGTGGAGAAGTATGGTGGGTGTGTAGAAGGAGAGGGAGTGGTTGAGGTATGCATGTCCAGCATTGTGTAGGGCTTTGTAGGGGTGCGTGAGGAGCATGAAGGTAAATATTTTGTTGATCGGGAGCCAGTGGAGGTCTCTCAGGTGACAGGTGATGTGGCTGCAACGGGGTGTGCTCAGGATGAGTCTGGCGGAGGTGTTCTGAAGTTTCTTAAGGAGTTTTTAGGTGATGCCAGAGTAGAGTGTGTTGCAGTAGTCGAGTCCTTAGCTGACGAGCGCATGGGTGACTGTTTTCCTGGCTCGGGGATCCACTTAAAAATCTTCCGAAGCAGGCATCCTGTTCGATTGACTTTGAGGGCAGAACAACATGCTGCGGGCATTTTTCAAGCACCACATGACCAAGGCTATGTGATGGAGCTCCTGCTCAGTATCTGGTCCTTGATGATCGTGCTAATTACCAGTTGGTGCTCACTAGCGAGTATCTCGTCCCAGCAGCTTCGGTCACGCTTCGGTGGTATCACCGCCCTCCAGCGCAGCACGCCACCGAAGGGCCTATCTCACAGACCAGTGCCACGGCCTCGATTTACTGACATGGCACCCGTGGGCGATACTGAAAATTCGTTGCACAGCCAGGGGTGGGGGGTCTAACCACATGCACTCTCACCCCGCTGCGGTCCAGCGCTGCTTCCTCACCACGCAGTATCCCGGTACAAGTAGCAGCACAGTATCGGCCATGGGACTGTCATCCAGTGCTTGCCTTGGCTCGACCGTCGCACGGCAGCAATGCAATTATCCACGCCAGGGACAGGTCTTTTTTTTACCCCTCACGTCCATGCCAATCGATTGAAATGGGCTTAGGGGGTGTTTTCGTAACAGTTAGTGGAGTATGGCCGGATTAAAGGACAGACAGATGGGACCCAGCCGACTGAGCTGCACTTAGGTGCGGCCATCTTGCCGTGGGCTTTCTGGCGCCCCCCTCCATCTGAGTTGAGCTTGGGGTAGCTGTCCTTCATCCAGGTGGCGACTGCCTTTATCCTGTTTTGGAAGCTGCTTTTGGCAGCTGTGGGTTCATATGTGAGGAGAGAATCAGCTAGGTGCTGTTGGAATAGGAGACAATGTTGAGTGCGTGGCTTCTGATGATGGCTACGAGCGGGGCAATGTGGAAGTTGAAGAGGGTGGGGTTCAGAGAGGATCCCTGAGGCACTCCAAAGCTGATCACAGTGGGTTCTGAGTAGAACAGTGGAAGTCTGACACTCTGTGTTCAGCCGGTTTACAAGGAGCAGATCAATTCTAGGGCTTTGTCGTGGAGTCTTCCGCAGAGGGTGTGGTGGGAGATGGTGTTAAAGTTGGCAGAGAGGTCCAAGAAGATGAGGGCTGCAGTTTTGCCTCAGTCAAGGTGGGTTCAGATGTCGTTTCTAGCACAGAGGAAAGCAGTCTCAGTGCTGTGGTTGCTTCAGAAGCCCGATTGGGAGAGGTCCAGGATGTGGTTTGTTCCGATGAACTCGGAGCGTTGGGCGTTGATGGCCTTCACGATGACTTTCGCTGGGAAGGAGAGTAGAGAGATGGATCTGTAGTTCTTGCAGTCCGTAGGATCGGCAGAGGGTTTCTTTAGTAGGGGGGTTGATCTCTGCGTGTTTCCAGTTTTCAGGGAAGGTGGCAGACTCGATGGAGCAGTTGATGGTGCGGCAGAGTTCGGGGCGATGGAGATGCCAGCTTTGTTGACGATGTGGTGAGGACAGGGATTCGAGGGGGCTCCGGAGTGAATGCTTTTCATGTTCCTAAGGGTGTTATCAGAGGTAAGGGTTGCCCAGTAGGGCAGGTTCTGCCGGGGTCTGGAACCATTAGGTGCAGTGGTTGCGGGTCGGTCACCTTATAGGGCCAGGTCCATCGGTTTTAGAGAGCCCCCTGCTCCACAGCCTCCATCACCCACACTTTCTATCCAGGTGTCAACTAGACAGGAGTGGCATTCCTGTTGTACCACTCCTTCATGACATCTTAACTGGCTTCTAATTTGTGGGAGGCTTGTTTCCACAACCTGGCCATTTGGCTCCATAAGGCCAGCATGTAGCTAACTATATCTCTGGGAATTCTTTTAGGAGACTGCGCCTAGCCCTCCGTGATCAAACTTAGAGGTTCCCTAACTAAGTGCCCCGGAGCTCGAAGGGGCTAAAACCCACTCCCTTCTAACGGACCTCCCGGTAGGCAACCATTAGGCATGGTAGGAGGATGTCGTCCCACTTTTTTTTTCAGGGCCTCTAGCAAGCCTGTGGTCATGCCTTTCAGAGTCTTGTTGAATATTTCAACAAGCCCATTAGTTAGGGGGTGGTTAGGGGTGGAGATCGCATATGTCACTCCACGCTCCTTCCATGCAACCTGCATGCAAGCAGACATGACTTTTGTGCCCCTGTCAGACACAAACTCCTTGGGGATTCCCACCCGGGTAAAAATCCCCATCAGGGCTTTTGCCACCGCCAGTGCAGTCGTGGTCCTCATAGGGATCACCTTTTGGTAAAGAATGGCATTATCCACCAGAACCAGGATGAACCTGCGTCCTGTGGCTGTCTGGGGATGCATAGGCTCTACTATGTTGACGGCCATCCTCTGACAGGGGATGTCAACGATGGGCAAGGAGTTAAGGGGAGCTTTAAGTTTCCGCTCCGCCTTGCTACTGGTATCTCAGGTCACACAGGTCCTGCAGAATGCACCTGAGGACTCCCTGAGTTTGGGCCAATAAAAGTGAGGAGCAAGCCAGACAAAGGTCTAGTACTAGCACACATGTCCTGTCTCAGTAATGTCATGGTCTAATTCCAATAGTAAGGCCCAATAACACTGGGGGACCACCAGGGCCCTGTGTGCCCTCTGGCAAGGAGCCTTAGACTAACTGTACAGAAGGTTATCCTCCCAGTAAACGTGATCAGTTCCGGATTCATCACCGGCTGCTTTCGCTTCAGCTTGCCGCCTCAGACCCTCAAGGGTAGGGCACTTTGTCTGCGCAAATGGGGAAACAACCCCTCTCTGATGCCAGCCACCCCCACCCGGTGGATGGCTTGGGGAATTATTTGTTCTGGGGAAAGACCAGCTGACTCCTTACAATTGTCATACTGGCCCCTGTATCATTCAGAGCCTCTATCTCTTGCCTATTGATGGTGACCCTTTGCCTATACTTTGCTGTATTGTCAGACCCTTGGATCATGGGAACCATCTTACTGTCACCTAGAGACACTAGGGTCACACCGCTAACCCCACCCCCTTCCCCCTATTGCCTGAAACCACCTCCTCACCCATTACCACGCTTGCCACCCCTGGAGCCTAGGGCCACTCACTTTGGACACTTAGGATCTTCTTTGTGTCCGTAACCGTAGCACTCATAGCACTTAAGGGTCTTTGGCAGTGTACTCTTGTCCAGGTAAGTTTTCTTTGGGGGATCAAATTGGGGAGTTGAGGCAGGCCCTTTACCTGGAAATTTTTTGGGCAGCTCCTTCTTTTTGTCACCCCCTTCTTCTGGTGGGGACCCTGGTCCCCCTTATGGCTGTCCCCCATCCCCCACCCAGTTATCTTTTTGAACACTCTGGTGCTGGCCCAGAGGTCCACTTCCTCAGCAAGCTTCCGGCAATCCACCAGCTTGCTATCTACCAGGTGTTGGCTCAGGTCAGAGAAACAGGTTTCGAGGAGCTTATCCCTCAAGACCAAGTTGTACAATCCCTCATAATCCTTTACCTTACTGCCCAACACCTAACCCTTCAGTACCTTACCCGCATAGTCCATGTAGTCCACCCTGTTTTAGATGGTCAGCTTGTGGTTGGCCCTAAACCTATGGTGGTATTTCTCCAGAGTCATTCCAAACTTATTGACCAACACGGTCTTCATGACCGGGTAGTTGGTCACCCCCCTCCCCTCCCACGTGGTAAATCTTGTACCATATCCTTTGGGATTGGACCTCTCCTTTCACTGTTAGGCTTTGCAGGGGCACTGCCACCATTACCGTTGTTGGTCCTTAGTTGTAGGGCTCTATGGTCCAAATCTCTGGGCTAAGCTCATGGGCCATATTTTTCTCTTCCATGCCTAGTCTCATCTTAGCCAAAGTTTGCTATTTGTCCAATTTGGCAAAGACCTGCTCTTTTCAGATTTTAGCAAGGGCTAGAGCCTGCTCCTTGGCAGTCCTGGCAAGCTCTAACTTTAACTTCCTGTCTTCCAGCTCCTCTGACATGTTCTTTGAGGATATACTGCTTCCTGTTCTAGAGTGCCCCTCCCAAGTCTGGGAGAAGAGGGTCCTCCCCTGCTATGGGTGGTCCGTCTGGGCCTCTTTGACCCAGCTCAGACTCCTCCATGTACTTCGCTTCTCCCCCACTAGTCACTTCCCCCTCAGGTGGGCCTCTGCCCAGGCCCTCAAGGCTTCCTGCAATTCCGTCTTCTTGGCTCTTCCATTGCAACTATCCTTGAACAATGCCACCCTATAGATTTCTGGGTCAGTCAGCTCAAACTCTACTTTAGGTAGGCCCTCAGACATGTTGTGAACTAGTAGTAGAAGAAATAGAGATCAATGAGGAACACCAATTACTCCCACTTCTCAGCTATGCCCTCTGTTCCATTTAGAGACACCTAAGGAAACAAAGGAATAGTTTGCCTACGTGAAGTTGTGGCGCTCACTTAGTTATTGTGCGATACTGTGCAAATGCAAGTGCTATCCCACAGCTTGACCGCCAAATGTTGGAACTGGCACTTTCTGGCGGGCTAAGGCAGTACCCCAGCCAGGCAGAACCTATCACTCTTGTCAGGGGCAGGTAATTACACCCGTATAACCTGTGCTCACCCTTGTGTAACGTGGTACTGAGCAGTCAGGCTTACTACAGAGGCATGTGTAAAGGATTGGCACAGCACTCAATCACAATACATACCATGAGCGTCACAAAAAAGACTTCACATGTGATGTATGTAAATAACATTTGTATTTAACACACGTAATAATCAACACAACATTAAAATCATATTTCAGGGCACAAAACACATTTGGAATTATTACTAGCAGTCCTAAACCCAGTCGTGTTTAAATGACATCAGTAATAGGTACAATTGGAAATTATATAATTTACATCCCCCAGCACCCTTATGCGCTGCAACACGTTGTCCACCCTAGGCCCAAACTAGCAATTCTTATAATTCAATACCACACAGTTATAGGGTGCACCCTGGGTCACAACAATAGCAGAAATATGTGGCCAGTGCCGAGCTACACAAGGGTGAAAGTGATACCAAAGGGGATGATGGACGGAGTGTTTGAGCAAATCAAACATTCACCCCCAGTCAACTGATCTGGGTTTAATCCATCACCATTATTTAGCTCACTCCACCACCCCAGTTCAGACATGGCCATAAGCAAATCAGTCTGTCCCTGTGCCTCATGGGAACAGTCCAGCCCGAACTGCCAAGCCATGTCTTCCCTGGACCGGAAACAAGCATCCTGGGACAGGTTTCGGGTTCATAACCCTCATCAGCCAGGCTATCTTGAATCCAGAGGCAGAGTGAGCAAGGGACCCACGTCTGGGCATACCCTGCCAACTCAGGGCGAACAACGCGATACCAAAGGGGATGATTGACGGAGCGTTTGAGCAAATCAAACACTCACCCTAAGTCAACTGATCTGGGTTTAATCCATCACCATTCTTTAGCTCACTCCACCACCCCAGTTCAGACATGGCCATATGCAAATCAGTCTGACCCTGTCCCTCATGGGAACAGTCCAGCCCGAACTACAAAGCCATGTCTTCCCTGGACCGGAATCAAGCATCCTAGGACCGGTTTCTGGCTATCAGCCAGGATAGCTTGACTCCAGTGGTATCGCTTTGTTCGCCCTGAGTTGGCAGGGTATGCCTAGAACCGTCAACGCAAGTCAACCTTGCAGTATTAAGAAGGGTGTCAGGCAGAGCACTCACTTATGATGACCGCTTGACCAAATTGGTTGGCCACACCCTCAATGTTAATTACATATTTAATTGGTAATTATGTACATCTTTACATTTGAGTTCTTTATTTTTTGCATTTATTAATATACGTATTAAATAAAAAATTATATTTATTATTTGTTTCAATTTAGTATATTTTAATTCATATTTTAAACTAAAATTGTTTCATTTATAATTAATTTGTCACATTGTGTTTTTGCTAGTAGGAAGGGAAGTGCATTCATTTTAAATATATTTCATTTGCTCAATTTTTATATTATATATTTACATTTCATTTTATCAATTTGTATACTATGTTTTGGATTAGGTTTTAATAATTTGTGGTTGATAGGTGTTTTAGCACACATTGGAGTGAGAATAGTATTTTCTTCAATGTTTATATCATTTTTTTTAAGTATGTAATTTTTTTTACATTGCATTTTTTTTTAGATCACATTTATTTTAATGAATATGGTAGAGCGGTAGAGCAGGCTATGCCTGTAGGAAAAATTGAAAACATACAGCAATTAATCGGGAATGTGCCAACGTGAAGTACACGTGTATATAGGTTTGTTTTGAAGCTGACCGGGCCTGCAGAAGGCACCTCTTTCGTTTTGAAAGCTAACTATATATTTTTTTGCAGCAAAGGTATAACAGTACCAAAGTTCAACCTTTATTTCCTTTTTATCTTAAAAAACATGTTTTCTCTCAGTGTGGTCCTGGATAACGTTGCTACATTTTCTGCCGGGATTCACACAAGTTGAAAACGATACTGCTAGAATGCAGTCCCTATACCCACTGTCTATGCTTAAATATTAGCAAATCTAATGATAGCTAAAATCATTAAGCATGTCTACAGTGCTGAAAGAAGCCAACACCGATCTAATAAAGGCGCCGTCAGTAGATGATATGTGGACGGGGAATCCCACATAGGCCATGTCAGCCGAGGTCTGAAGGGGCTGCACTGGCTCCCTCCCTCAGGACTCTATTATAATGCTCGCCAGGAAACAGGCTGACAGGTCCAGGACGGCAGCCCCTGTGGGAGTACAGCCGAAGTACAGTATTAGACAGCTTGAACAAAGTGTGTGCTATGAAGTAAGCACACAAAATGCCATTTCTTTGCTATCTAACCACAAGATAGGTGTGCAGTACTGGATTCAAAACGGTAAGTGAATACAATATAATTGTTATTTCGGAAAGCCTGATGGATACAACTATTGTCTAATAAACTTAGGATGTATTTACATTATAATCTTCATCATGGCCTGCGATAATTATTAGATTAAACACTCCCTGAAAGTGCATTAATTTCCTAATTGCTCTTTAATTGTGTTCGCATGTATTCGTTTTTAATTTTTACATTACGAGTTTTCAAGACCAGCCAGTCGAATCTATCTGACAAAAAGTGGTCAAAAAGGTATTTAAAAAATATCTAAGTAGGATTCATTAATTACATCAGATACCAAACATTAAAATCTCAGCTTTAAATAGAAGGACAATTACTACTGGCCTTCGCTTGGCAACCCATCTTCTCGTAGACAAAACGGAGGAAAGAGAACGGCCCATAGAAGTAAAGAGTGCGCATGCGCAGCGTAGCTGTGCACCTATTTTTTGTTTAGTCGCACTGTCCAAAGTGCTTCCATATAACTCAGAATTTCTGCGCCGCCCAAACCAGTCATGCGCACTTTCCCTGGTCTCCATGCAGGCTGCATTACAGCCTTCGAGGAGAATATGCCCAGGCCCCCATTTCCTGGTTGAGTGTCGAACCAGGACACTTAAAACAAATCACAAAGCTGCATTGCAGCATTGTGATTGATCAAGGGAGCCAGGCAGTTCTTCCTGGCTTCCTTTTCCTCGAGTGCCACGAGGAGAGCAGGAGCAGAGGCATGGGACCCGGCGGCAATGTAAGTGTGTGTGTGTGTGTATGTATATGTATATATCAGTGAGCAAGGACGCATGTCCGAAACGCGTCTGATGACTGGCACCACCACCACCACCATTCTATGGAATAAATAATTCTCGAAATTACAAGACTGGTTTGCGGTATTTATTTTGGAGTCTGTGTACCTGTGCGCTGGCTGACGGCTGCAGCTGGCGACTCGTTGGAGTTTCATATATATATATATATATTATTTTTTTGCATTGTGCAACCCTCCACCCCCCCACCCCGCCTCACCACTCGCGAGTCATGCCGGCCGCCACTGCTGATCCGTCACACTTAACAACAAACATTAGTAATGCAATAGGTCTCGCATTTTTTTTAAAGTTAGAGCTATTGGCGATGTAAGTGGCAATCTGTTTCACTGCTGTGTGATCACTCCACTGCAATCAAAAATACACAAGTAAACGAGCACTAGCCTCCAATGTCCACTGAAAGAGGAGTGGGAAACTTGCAGACAGAAAAACACAAGTAAAACGCTTCCTGGTGAAAAAGCAGCAAGAAACGAGCACCCCCTGGCCGCACCTATTCCCCATTTACAAACAGTCGAAAGATTCAATTAAACATCTTGTTTACCAGCCTTTGTAATTGCATGTAGAAGTGACAAGAATCACAGCGTAAGATTCTTCGATGAGGGGAAGAAGGGAGAGTTGTTAGGAGCAATGGACGTGCACTGATTATGTTTGAATTATCTGTGCTTGGTCCCTGATCCACCGAGGCACGCGTAACTGATGTTTGGGCTGCACTGGCCAGTTAGGAGGCAGCAAAGAAGACTGAAGCAGGAACCAGCAAATGGTAGGCAAGGGCGGGCTTTAAGTCCTGTACTGAACATAATAGTGTCGCAAACGAGCGCATGCTCTCGCAGGCTCGACGCTAAAAAGTACTATTGGCTTTGAATTACTGTAAACTTAGGACGTACTTTAAACATACAAGAATGACTAAAAAGATTAACAAAACGGACTATGAATGCAAAGAAATGCATGGTAAAATAAAAGGATTGGGCAATTGAACTTTTTAAACCTATGGCCACGTGTGATTAGATATGTATCTCGCATGGCCCAATGCCCCCCGCTGTTTGTTGTGGTGGGTGGAAGCAACATTTGATAAAATGTGAAGGAAGCAAAATTTGAAAAAATGTGAATGACAGCTGAACAGACTAAGGATGAAGAAGTCAGGCCCAAAGCTCTTTTCTTTTTTTTAAATTATTTTATTTATAAAACTTTCAGTTACAAGTTACAGAATCACTAGCATACCCCTCCCACACCCCCACCCGTCAATTTGACAATAAATTCCCTTCACATCAGACACCTGTCCTCACCGTTACCGATGGTTACACAGCCTTTGAGCCAACAACCCACTTTGTAGGGCAGGCGGCGTTAAAAGTACGAATGAATGCAATTTTACATCATCATGGAAGCGCCAGTTAAGTCCAGTGTCAATATTCGCAGCGTCTAGCGCCGAAATCAAAATCGTGCTCAACCATGCAGTTCTGGCAGACTAGCAGTCAGCTTCAGATACCCTGTGACTCCGCCGCAGCAGCGCTACCCTCCCGCGCCGCCAGGTAAGTATGGTATAGCCCCCAGAAGTTCTTGGGTCTACTGGTGGGGGGAAGAAGTTCACTATAGTTCTCGGATTGCGTACAGCAGTACAACATGTCATGTGCCCATCTCTAAGGTGTCGGTCCCCTCATCCAACAGCATGCCACCACTCTGCGCGCAATTAAAAAGCCCATGTCAGCTAGTCTGCGGATTGCTCTCGGCAGTCGTTTAGTGTATCCCAATAACGCTATCAAAGGGTCCGGGGGAATGTCCACTTCTGTGACAACGCTGATTTCCTCAAAGATTTTGATCCAGAAGTCACTGATTCCCGGGCATAGCCACGCTAGGTGTAAAAAGTCAGCATCAGGTGCATGACACCTCTCACAGTCCGCTGTGGCGCGGAGTCCATATCTGAAAAGCCTAGCCGGCGTGTAATATATCCTATTAAGGAATTTAAAGTGTACCAATCTGTGTCGACCATTCAGTGAAATTTTCCTGGTGTTAGTGCAGCAATATGTCCAAATGTCGTCATCCAATACTGTTTGTAAGTCCGACTGCCAAGCCAATCTCGCTTTAGTGTACATGTGTTCCCTGTGTGATTGCGATAAGTTGTATAGGTGAGATATCAGCTCCTGTGGTGAGTTCGTTTTTACGATATATGTGAGTTCTTTTACCTCTGGCGGTTCCGCCATGTCGCCCCCTAGTAGGTCCGATAGAGCATGTCGGATCCTGAAGTACTGGAAGCGCGTCAAGAGCGACGGCGGTTCGATATCACTCGTCACCTGCTCCCAAGTCTTAGCCACTCCGTCTTGAAACAGGTCTCCAGCTGTCGCTAATTTGAGTTTCAGCATTTCGGCTACCACACCCTTCTCACGTAGTGGAGGCAACCATCTTGTCGAGTCAATGGGCACGATGGGGGAGTATAGCAGTACTCCATTCTGCTTCTGGAGGAGGCTTTGCCATGCATGATTCGTGGCTGCTAGTGAGTCTAGGTTCCCCGTCCTGCGATCAGGAGGTTCAAAAATCGTGTGTGGAAGGGAAAGAGGGCTGGCAAATAGGGTTTCCATTTTAACGTGCGGTATGTCTCGGTCCCCATGTACCCATGAGTGCAAATGAGCGGCCTGCGCTACTCGATAGTACAGCTCCAGGTCCGGCGCACCGAGACCCCCCATCTTGTATGGTAGGGTGAGTAGTGACCACCGCGCACGAGGTTGACCACCCGTCCATGCAAGTTTCGTCATCACCTGCTGCAGCCGTGTGAAAAATATCTTAGGCAGAACCATAGGGATGGTCATAAATAAAAACAAAAATCTGGGGAGTACAACCATTTTCATAACGGCAGTCCGTCCCAAGAGCGAAAGTAGGAGCTTGCACCAGACAGTAACGTCGTCCTCCAGTCTACTGAAGGCAGTGCCGTGGTTTGCTCTGAATATGGTCTCTGGGTCCGTATGAAGATGAACCCCCAGATACCTAATTGGTTCCGTGGTCCAAGTGAGCGGGTACTCCAAGTCAATAGGCTGTGTGATAGGGGTCAAGGGGAACGCAAGCGACTTTGACCAATTTACTCGGAGGCCCGACAACGCGCCAAACCGAACTACTTCCCTCAGAACCGAGGTCAGGTTGTTATCAGGGTCGCGGACGTATAGTAAGGTATCATCCGCGTAAGGTCCAAAGCTCTTTATGCATTGTTCATATGCATACATTTTTAGGTATGGAACGGACCAAAGCCTTTTGATTTTAGGGGCCTTCAGTAATCCATTGGTCTGTTGTTGTAGCAAACACATTTTTCTTCCTCCATCTACAGCATGGAGCATTTAGTCAGCCTACTTCAGTCATTGACTAATATCACTCTAAGTGATGGCATTCTGCTTTTTCACATGGAGCCCACACCACACAAAGTAATTCTCTTCAGTGCCAAGGGCTACATGGCAAAGTGTGCCTTTTTGAGAACAAAAATGGATTTTTGTCTACAGGCGTGTTTTGTTTATGGGCAGGGTCTCTGCAGCTCCTCCAACAATAACGTTTTACAAAAGAAACGGCAAAACAAGCATTGGAAAAGACATAATCTGGCAGCTGATGGGAGACATATTGGCTTTGTCAATGCGTGTTTATTCATAATTGTTTACCAACGTTGGCTTTAGAGACAGTTAAAGCAATATCTAAGCCAGGTCTAATAAAAACGAATTCCCTCCCTCGCCAGTCGTCCAGCTCTCTAGAGTTGGTACACTTCCATTCTGTTGGAAAAAGGCATTGAAGAGGGAATTGGGGCAGGGCTGCTTATGCATTAGTATTCAGACAACTTGTCGTGGCTTTGGCCCAGTGTTCTAGTCTCTTTCTTTTATGGAATGGTAATACGGATGACCTTAAATGGTGATCACAGGTGAGCTGGGGCCATTGCTGTAGTGATCTTTCAACCTGTTAACCACGCCAGACATGAACATCCGTGAGGGTTTACAATCTTCTGAAACCCCTTTGACAGGCCAAGTATGAAGCGTTTGCACTGAGCTGTCTTCAGACTGTTCGCAATTTTTCTGCAGCGCCGTGAGGTTCTCTCAGTGGCATATAGGCTCTTAATTAACATAAACAAATATTTTGATGTTGCTATAAGTTCATTTATATTGGTATCCTTTAAGAAAGGCTTACACTGGTGCAGACATTCTGATTGCGTAGAATGGTGACATTAATGTCGACCATTAACAGCTATTAATTGCCCTTCTCCTCATTATGCGCCTTTGGCTCGGGCCCATAAATGGTTAATTAGCACCCTACATTGTAACGCTCTCAGAAGCGGGTAACAACATCGGGACTACATTATGTGGACCAACATTTTCACTTACAAACATAAGACCAAAACATACAGAAGATCTATTCGAAAAGTGTCCTATAAAAGTAAGTCTTTGGTGAAACAGAATCATATTTTGACCCCCTGCTTCTCCAACAAGCCTCTGGCGGGGTGTGCACACACACACTGTTCAGCTTTGTACACCTCCCTGCTTTTTTCACTTTTTGTGCGAGTGAAAGCCAGCATCAGCATTCGCAGAGTGCTTTGTGTTTTCCCCTCCCACAATCTACACGTTTTGTATCATGCCAGACTCAGAGCGAGCCTTCCCCTTGTGTCCGTTTCAAATCAGTGGGCAGTTCCACAGTGCTGATCAGTCGCGGCGGTGGCAGCGGAGATGCCGCCGCATATCTAGGCTGGCCGCTGGTGCTCGCTTTCGAAAACGTGTGCCACCTTTTAAAACCTGCAAACACACGGAACGAGCGGGCATTTGATAGCTCGGCACCCTAACATAAAGCTTTCACGTCGAGAGGAAGCTAAAGACTTTGATGTGATGCTTTGAAACGAATATATGACGTTACCACGATATCAAATACAACGCATGGCTTTACCACGCGAATTTTACATCGCTAGAGTCTTTACCACGCAGAATAATAGAACGCAGCATTTTAACACGCATAAATACGTTAGTATTCATCCAGCGTCGATTATGCCCAAAAAAACACTTTAAAATAAACATAATGAAACTGATAGGCAAAAAAAATACGTCTTCAGTAGTGTCATTGTTTGTCTTTTTTCACTTTCACTGACCCTCAAGCAAGATGGCTGAATATTTCTTCAAAGAATATCATTTGTTAAATAGTAATACACGTTTTATTTACACATTCACTTATCTATTTTAATTGTTTTTTAATGTAGATTCATTAATGATTTTTGTTGTTTGTTTGGGGGGGGAGACCCCACCCAGCCCCCCTTTTTTAAAATTATTTTTATTTGATTTTTTTGGGGGGGGGGAGACCCCCCCAGCCCCTCTTTTTTATTTTTTTCCATTTACACCCATCCCTTTACTACTTATAACGTATTTAATTAATGCGTGAAAACACCTATCAAAATAAAAAAAGGACTTTTCTTTTTAGTACACGCAGAACGTAGGATTGTTGACCGGAATGTTTCTTTCGTGGTAAAGACGATCGTTGAAGGCATACGCGTGGGAAAGACGTTTACGTGGTAAGTGCCTCGTTGTAAACATTACGCGTAGTGATGCCTTCGTTGTAAATGATGTTTCCCCTTTGAAACACCATGAACGAGCAGCTCATTTCAAAGATGTGTACATTTTACAGAACATGGGTACTTGACTCTGTAAGAAGTGATGCATTTGGAGTGTACGAATGTCTGGGGAGTAAGGGGCCTTGGGGCGCAAGCGTTGTAGGGGGCACAGCCAACCATTAGACGGAGTCCTATTTTCAGCCCCGCCGGGCTGGGAGCGGCTTCTGCTTTAGCTCTATGATGCTGTCATGGACCAGAGGGGGAGGGCTGGTATAATTCCTCTCATTCAGGCACCAGCGAACGGATGGAATGGGGATGGGAAATGAGCCGATTGCCCATTCCTTTCCCGCGTCGCTTTGCATCCGTTAACTCCAGATGCACATGAGAACCTCTTTAGAAGGTTCCAGCACCTCTGAATAGTGGCGTTGCTAGCGCTGCACATCACCGTGGGATACGAGGCACAGACATAGCTGAGCTACAGATGAAGAATGCGGAAGGAGGTACCTTCTCGCACCTTCTGTAGCGTCGTGCTACTGAATAACGACGCTGCACACTTATTATATTTACGAGCTCTTTATTCCGCTTCTTCACAGTTCCTTGTCCCTACTCTAACTGCCCTTTTCTTGCCACCGCTCCTCCTCTTCCTGTGTCCCCCTAACTCCACCCACCAACAACTAGACTGCACACAACCTTACATCTCCCCCTTTGTTACCAAAAGTAAAAAAACAAAACAAAAGTCTGACTTGGTTATAGCTTCGATCAGCCGCACATGTCGTCGAATATCTCGTCTGGGTCGTAGGACCACACCTCACTCTTCAGATTCAGCTTCTGCCTGAGTCTCAAGTCTCTGTACTGCAGCTGCACTGCCAGATCTCTCTGTGTCCAGTCTTTCAGTCATTTTGTTGAGGGCATCTTTGACAGTCGAGTTGCACCGTTGAAATTGCGACACATTCCTGGTAATTCTCCTGTTCTCCGACTCAGCTGTTATCATTGTACCCTTCTGTTGAGGGATCATTAGAGGTTCAGCTCTGAACTTGCAATCTGTCTTTTTCTGCTGTTCCTGCTTGACCAATACACAGTCCCCTTCATGCAGAGATGGAGATCTGGCTCTCCTCCGAGTGTCAGCGTAGGATTTCATTTTGTTCTTGCGCTCGCGGTCAGCCACCACTAGCTCACTATGTGCTCTTGTAGGCGACACCGGTCGCAGGGCCCCTTCCCACATAGGTACCCGTGTTCTGATCGGTCGTCCTAACATGAGAGTGGCAGGACATTTCCCTGTAGTGGCATGGGGTGTCGTTCGATATGCTCTCAAAACTGCATTGAGAGCCACTTGTAACTCCTTCTTGTCACTGGTGGCCTGCTGGAATGTCTTCTTTAATGTTGCCATAAATCGCTCCACCATTCCATTGGCCTGAGGCCATAGGGGAGTGATCTTGCGATGCCTGAAATTTAGGTGTTTCGCAAATTCTCCAAATTTGTGCCCATTGAAGGGGGGGGGCGCTATCCGTCTTGAGTTCTTTAGGTACACCCCAGGCAGCAAACACTTCATCCAACACAGCAATGGTGCTGGTGGCACTGGTAGATGATACAAACTGTGCTATCGGAAATCTGGAGTACTCGTCCATTATCACTAGGACATATTTACCCGACTGAATGGGTCCATAAAAGTCCATGGCGAGCTCTTGCCATACACCACTAGGTAGCTTTGACATCTGTAGTGGTGCTGGAGGATCTCCTTGATTGACCAGTTGGCACTGGGGGCAGTCTTTTAAAGTGAGCTCCACCATCTGGTCAAATAACGGAAACCATACTCGCTCTCTGAGCGCTCTTTTTGTAGCGACCACTCCACGGTGGCCCTCATGGGCGAAATTGATGCTACCCTGGCAGAGTTGCATAGGAATGACGATCCGTTGATCCCTCAGTAGGAGCCCCTCTGAGGTGGCAGATAGTTCTTCACTCACATGCCTGAAGACCTGCATCTCTTGGCGGATGTGTGGATCGCACCCTTCCTCCTCACTGTCATACCGCCATCGATTGGTCCGCAATCGGCGCATCACCTTTTGAAGAATGTCATCTTGAGCTGTGGCTTGACATATTGCCTCCAAGGGAACCGCCGGTGATCTGGCTTGGTCCACTACGAAGTGTATGTACTCTTCCGCCACAGATGGACGTGACGCCTGTGATGCTTGAGGATGTCTCGACATGTAATCAGCCGGATTCACTGATTTTCCTGGTTTGTGCACTATTGTATATGTGTACTCTTGTAGCCGCAAACCCCAGCGCTCAATTCGAGGTGGCATTTTGGCTCTGGGATTTCCGAAAATGGTCACTAGCGATTGATGGTCAGTCACTAATGTGAAGTGCTTGCCGTATATAAAAATGTGAAAGTGTTCGCACGCCCACACAACCGCAAGGCTTTCCTTTTCAGGTTGGGAATAGGCCTTCTCGGTGTCCGATAAACTTCTGCTGGTATAGGCCACGATGTGCCTCTGGTCTGTCTCATTGTTAAATTGAGCCAATATTGCACCCAGTCCCACTGGGCTAGCGTCAACAGTGATCTCAGTATTTCTCTTGGGGCTGAAATATGCCAGGTTGTCCGCTGACTCAATGGCACGTTTGATTTCCTCGAAAGCCTGCTCACATTGGGGAGTCCAGATGAATCGCTGCCCTTGTTTGGTAAGGGCCCGTAACGGGTGACTGACGGTGGCATAGTCCTTTATGTATCTGGCACAATAGCTTGCCATGCCCAGAAAAGATCGAATGTCACTCACATCTTGTGGACTTTTGGTATCATTTAGGGCTATCACCTTCTCAGGATCAGGCTTCATCCCGGCTCCAGAAAATACGTGTCCAAAGAATTTAAGGGTGGATTGATGGAACTCACACTTGTCTTTGTTGAGGGTGAGGTTGGCCACCAGAAGAGCATGGCACACCCGGTCTAGCGCTTTGTCGTGTTCCTGGACATTCGAACCGTATACTAGAATATCGTCACTAAAATTTAGTGTATTTGGAATGTGATGTATGGTCTGGCGGATGGCTTCTTGAAAAAACTCCCCAGCAGATGAAATTCCAAAACTAAGTCGTTTGTAGCGGAACAGCCCTAGATGAGTGGCAAATGTTGTTATATAGCACGATTTCTCATGTAGTTCCAACTAGTGGTATCCTTTATTCAAATCTAGTTTAGAGAAGACTCTTGCGCCATTTAGCGATGAAATCATGTCACTTAAATGGGGTCCTTTTCGGGTGTGCCCTTCTTTTGCACGATGACCACTGGTGACACCCACGGTGTTGGCCCTTCTGTCCGCTCAATAATGTCCATTCGTAATAACTCTTGAATTTCATCTTCCACAGCTTGTTGAAGGTGGAAGGGTACTCGCCTGTGATGTTGTGCGACGGGACGTATTAGTTAATTGATGTGCAACCGGATCTGGCACTTGTTCATTTTTCCGAGTCCGGTGAATAGTTTAGGGAACTTGTGTATAATGTCCGGATCGTCGCTTACCCTGTACAAAATTTCGACCAACCGAAGACGCTCCGCGGTGGGCAGACTGAGGAGACAGTCGGCTTCCGGGCCTTCAATCACATGTATGTATGCCGGCACAGAGGTGGTTTTGTGCTGGAGTGTAGTTGCGAATTTCCCCAGGCAGGAGAGAGGTTTCTTCGACATCCACGTGAACACTCTGACATAGGCCGGGCTCAACGTGGGTGGCGGTTTCATTTTGTTGTATTCAGTCACAGGGATATAGTTCAGTGATGCCCCACTGTCCAGTACAAACTTGGTTGCATGGGTTCCCACGCTTATGTCCAGTCTGGGGTATTTTTTTAATTGGTCCGGATCAGCTACCATGCAGACATACTCATCAGTGTACACCGATTCCGGAAATGCTGACCGGGATCCTCTGGATGGGGACCTTCTCTCCCATTGGGACCTGCGAGACTCTCTGCTGGAATGTGAGGAAACAGAGGATGACTTCGGCCGATCCTGGACTGCCTTCGCATGATGCCGCCTTGTGTCAGGGCGAGTTGATCTCGTTGTCTCTTTCATCCTTTCCTTGCCATATTCTCCACACATAGCCTCAAAGGGATTTTCTCTTCCGCATTTTCGACACTGCTGACCAAGTGCTGGCCAAACATCAGTGTGCGGAAAATCGTATCCGCACCGATAACACTTTCGTGGGCGATCTTGTTTCTTGTCTCCACGGCCAAACTCATGGCGTCTGCGCTCTGTGTAATGTTGGCGGGACGACGACCTGGATGTCCGCCGATCTCGAGAATGTCTGCGAGTGCCCTTAGCTTGTATGTGATATGCTTGTTCCCGCCTCTCACCATGCCCCGTCTCCATTCTTCTAGCATGTTCCTCTGCTTGATCATGTATCCGGGTCATCTCTTCAATCTCGTCAAGGTTATGACTTTTACGTAGTAGCCGCCTTCAGAGGGTTTCTGATTGGCAAGCCTCAATTATTCGCAGTCTTATGGCATCCTCCGTGGAAAATGTATCAAACTCACAATACCGAGACAGTCGTCGTAGTCTCATTATAAACGTACTCATCAATTCCTCCTTTTCTTGACGGGCTTGATGAAACATGTACCTTTCATAATCCACATTTCTTTTATGTAAAAACCTTTTATTTAAAGCATCTCGCACCTTGACATATGATCCGGTTTCGGCAGTCGGCAATTCCTTGATTAACTTACTGACTTCTTACCCAACCAGATTGCGTGATGCAATTAACTTTTCTTCTTCATCCGTGACTTTTGATCCTTTCATATAGTCCTCAAACCACTCCTGCCATCTGGGCCCCATGCTGTTGAAAATGGCAATGTATATGCACATAAGCGGCGTTCATTTTTGTTCACTGTACCCCTTGTTGTAAACAGAACGGATATCGCGAAACACTGACTGTGTTATCCCGCCAGCATAGACCCATGCACACACGTACACGACAGCCATTTTAGGCACCATGGCCTCTCTGCCCGTTTGTTAAACCCCCGGCACCCCTCCCCGCGCGCACTGCTCATGCATCGGCCATAAAGCCCTCTCCCTCTGCGTGACCCTGCTCTAGAAGTAACACTCCTGCTTGACCCACACCCCCCCATTTCCTCCCAAGAACACCCTTCCCCTCAGCTGACGAGCCCCCCCCAGCTGCACTTGGCCTTTCGACCCGGTCCCAAGTCCTAAGACCAAGCCTCGTGGATGTACACCCCCCCCTTTTTCTGCCCACCATAACAAAACCGTGATACACCAACCGAAGTGCCCGATCTTATCGCCTGCCCAACCTTTGATCTGATCATCCCCTCCTGCCTTCGTGTCCTGTAGGAATGTCCGGCTGAGAGATCACAATCTCTTGTTACATTTAGGAGGGGAGGATGACATCTGAGCGACTGGTATGGGAATAGGCCTGAAGCTGGGATTCCAAGCATGCTTTTTCCTACTTCAAAGCGTCTTTATTGCAATAAGGAATGTTTGTGCATCATAAACATGTGTATAAAAGACGAAGCCTCAGAGAAACTTGTTAGAGCACCTCCTGAAGACACTATGCGAGTGTCCGAAATGACAGGCTCTCCTCATGAGAAATAAAACTCTGTTCTTGTTTTCCTGCTTCCAGCGCCCGTCTCTTTATTTGGTAATTGTTCAAGATGGGAACTAAGAGGCGTCCTGCGCCAGCAGCCTGGGCATCAGGTGCGTTATGGGCTGACTTTTCCACAATTGGCGTCCCAACGCGGGGCCCATCAGCGACATAAGGTCCGGTAAGAGAGGTCCAGACGATGGGGTGAACATCTAAACGATTGGAGTATACCTGCCTTGAGAGGGCCCTCGTCCGGCTGCCGATTGAATGAACTTCATCGATTCCGAACGGACCTCTCTCAAGTGACCTACTGTCCTGACTGGAATCCCACAGGAATGCTGCGGTAAAAACATGGAGAAAGAGAACGATTGGGCGCTGGAAAAGGGAAGGCGAAGAATTGCCCACACGGTCCGGTCCGGGTAAGGTTAAGTAGGACGTCTTTACGTCCGATTGGTAGGATGGCTTTATCCACCTGATTGATTGATTGATTGTACTTGAAGTATTGGTTCTCTTTGAGACATTTTCTATTTGCAAACAGCGATGAATAGGAACGTTCCTCTCTCTTTGCAAATAGTAAAGGATAGGTAATGCAGACGTTTGTCCCCCATTGTAATCCGTCATGCCTATCTTTCTCCCCACTGATTGTTTGTTATCGATTTTTATCGATTATTGCTCTTTGAGATATTCCCTGTCTACAAACAGGGAAGAATAGAAATATTCTGCCCCCTTTTGCAGATAGTGAAGGATAGGTAATGCAGATTTTTGTCCCCTATTGTAATCCGTCATGCCCATTTTTTTCTCCCCACTGATTGATTGATTACTTGGACATTTTTATTGTTCAAGGAATAGTTCGTTCGAGGCATTCCCTGTTTGCAAATAACGTAGAAAATAAATATTCTGTCTAATCTTTGCAAATAGTGAAGGGTAGGTAATGTGGACCTTTGTCCCCCGTTGTAATCTCTCGTGCCTATCTACTCCCCACTGATTGGTAAACTAGTTCCACCCGGACCATTTATTAGAGGTAGGTCATCTGGCTCGACCGGAGGGCACCCCTAATAAAAAGGACATATGCAACAATAACGAAGTAATCACCGTATCCTGTTAACAGAAACTTTAGCATGAAACACGCTAGAAAGGAAAGAAATAAAAAAAAAAAAAAGAGAAAGAAATAAGAAAGCAAAATCAGTAGGCCACTGATGAGTTTTTGATTTCGCTACAAATAGGAAAACGTTAGAAATAGCTCACGATAAAACACATGATTTCGCTAGAAATAAGAAACGTTAGAAATAAGCCCGTAATAAGAAACATGAAAATGGTGAGAGAAGCCAAGCTTGACATCGCGACGGCCACGAGGCAACTAGGCTTCGCCACCCCTCACTGCTCCAAACATGTCTGTCCCACCGCCTGCCACGCCCCAATAACGGTAACATGAGATAGATACAAGTCAGCAGATACCTACCCCCATTCTGGAAACTCCCGAAGTGCAACAGGTCCGGAAGACGAGATCTTCGGCACGTGTAGGGCGGGTCCTGCTGCCAGCCGTCGGCCGGGGAGGTTGTCGCATAAGGTGGGCCAGAAGAAGAGCCGAGGCCGACGGGATCCGGGCGTCCCCTCCTCTTCTTTCTTCAATAATGGCTGCGACAACACGGGGGGATGTCTTGCTCATGCCATCGACCCCCCCCCTCGTATCTCCTGGTCCAGCCCCGGCTTGGTATGAGCTCCCCGTTCGGCCCTGAAGCGGCGCCTTGCAGGCCACCGGGGGGGGGATGTCTTGCCTATGCCTCCGACCCCCCCCCCTCTCATCGCCTGGTCCGGCCATCATGAATGTTAACGCCGAGAAAAACGGCATGGGGTGTGCTGGGAGGGAGAGGCGGCGCGAACGAGCCTCTCCCACCTCCCCAGGTGGAGGCCCCCAGTGGCACCCCCAATGCTCCACTCACCCGACAAGGGTTCGTCCACTCTTGTGATGCAGTGACTGCTGGAACTCGTAAAATGACGGTCGACCCTGCAGGAGCGGGCCCGGCGTGAAGGGATGGCCCGGTTGCTTGTTAATTAAGAAATGAGTCCCACAATCAGAAGTGTTCTCCTCGACTTTGAAGATTCTATAAGAGCCACGGGGGCCCCCGACCCCCGCAGACACCCCCGATGGGGAATGACTGCCATGATTGCCAGCGGAACGATGAAAATGTAGCCGCGAGACGTCGGCGCTCCCATGCTGGCGCCAGCCTCAGTTTGAATGACTAAAATCCTGCAGACTACAGTTCGGATCAGTTCCGGTGAAAAGCCAGTATGACCCGGTAGAAAAAAAAATTGTTGCCTCCCTCCCCCTTTTTGACTGATGGTTCATACCGCCGATCCTTTCTGTTGCCCTTTAACGGAACTTTTGGACTGCCGAAAGAGGCTCTGGGCCAACCACGAGTTGGTGGAGATTTTGACTATGCCTGGATCTGCCTGGCTGCACCCAAAATGGCGCTGGTACAAATGAAACTTTCAACTCCTTGTTGTACCCCGATTGCTCAGCCTTGGTGTCATGAGATATGTATGCAGTTTTTTTATGAATTGATATGGGATGGGTACTGATTATGTGTTCGGACAATGAATTGACATGAGATGGGTACTGATTGAACATTCGGACAATGAATTGTTGTTAAGTTTTGGCGCATCATGATTATTGAAAGTTCGAATTTCAACACTTATGATACTCGCTCACACTGAAGTTTCGATATGATTTTATTGCACTTGTCGCACTTTTTATTATGAAATCAACGACCACCGACTCCATTAGGTTTTCCACTAATAAGTATCCCCACATGTACAGTTCCAGCCTGCTCCGTGGCCGGCCCACGGGGTTGTAGGCCCGTATTTGTGCACCGACATTCTTATTAAAGATTTTTGGAAAAAGCAAACGTAGTTGTCACGTGTAGATTGGTAAGTTTCGAATAAATGACCACTATTTCCGATATAACTAAAATACAGGTGAAATGGCTCAGCTCGATTAGTTAAGGGTTAAAAAGTATAGTACGCAGAAATATTGCAAATATGAACGGTCCAGGTTTTTGTTGTATGTGTTTTTCATTTTTGTACAGCCTAAAGCAACCGCTAAAGATCCTGGTATTTAGCCTATACTTTATATGCTACCTGTATCAGGAAAGTTGTTTTAAAATGCCCCTAAGTCGCCCCGAAGGAGTGCCACCTGACCCCCCTAGTACGAACGACAACGACCCCGTACCACTGTAGGTTATCCCTTTTCCTCAAAGAAGAGCACGAGCTCGCCCCCCCACTTTGCACCGACTGCCCTTTGTTCTGACCCCCCCCCCCCTGCACACGATCCGTAATACCACACTTGGGCGACCTATGCTATCCACAGGCTTCCGATAATCATCTCTCCCACACTAAACGGTCCACCTGGGCTTAAACGCCAAGTTGGCAGGGACTGCATCCCGTGGAGATAGGCCGAGTATGTAGTAAGTAAAAGCCTTTTTGGGTTTATGCGCGCTAATGTGTTTTTAAATGCTGCCCCCGCACCCCCCCCTTTTTTTTTCCCTCTTTCTGCAGGTCACATCGGAACGTCGATTAAAGTACGAAAAAAATGGTGATCTAGCGGACGAAGAGATGGGAAAAAGGGGTTTGATTATGGTGCCTACACCCGACGAGCAAACAATGACTATTTCTCTCCCTGAACTTAGCGCTTGGGAGGACAGCCTGAAGCGGAAACTACAAAATATGACTTCGCTCGGCACCCCGAATGATACAACCAAGAATGACGTGCACTAATGAATAAATTCCTACGTTTAACTAAATAGGGAAAGTTTAAGGAATATTCCAAGGTGAGGTTTACCCAAGTACCCTCTGCTTGGAGGACTAGGAATGTTGCCAGTGTTTAAAATCTACTACCTCCTTTTCGCACCCTCATAGACATGAAACTCAAAGCTGCCCCATTGTTCTCCCAACTGACACCCACTTTTGCCTCAGCCCACCGTGAGCATTAGCCCGACCAGGTTAGTTCTTGACCAATTGCCAAAGGCGTAAGTGTGTGCAACCAAAGCCACCAGTGAAGGCAGCCGACGATAAAAGAGAAGAAAAAGGTAAAAAGAGCTTAGGATGCTAAGGATGCGCAGCATACAGGAAGAGATCATTTTGGCCAATAACTGTTCTATGTTTTGTCTTGGATTTTTGTGTATAATACCAATAACTGTTCTATGTTTTGTCTTGGATTTTTGTATATAATACATGTACTGTCTCCCCCCCCGCCTGAGTTTTGTGTGTACGTAATGTATGGATCTACGTCGTCCCTCTGCCTGTGTTTCCGTATTACTTGACCCCTGCTGTTCTGTGTTGTGTGCGCACTAAATGGCCTATTATTGTACACGTTTCACTCTCTCTCTCTCTCTCTCTCTCTCTCTCTCTCTCTCTCTCTGTCTCTCTCTCTCTCTCTCTCTCTCTCTCCATGTCATACGTGTACCGAATGGTTCGTTTAGAGTGCGGACGACTCTCTCTCTCTCTGAGGGTCCCCCTGTTCCCTCCTCCCTTGTGTGGTAACGTTGTGCCCCACCGGCACAAACCTAATTGGGTCTCTTCGAACACAAAGGTGTTCGGCAAAATTGACAGGAACTAAAACGATTGTAACTTGCCATATTACTACCTCTCCTTTCTGCAAAACGATAGAACCCGAGTTGGTAATGAAAGAAAGGACAGGTAAGACGACTGATGTCCCCTAATTTGGCCTTTTTATAGGGGGACTATAACGTCAATGGTCTTCTGTTTTTCAGTTCGTTAGAAATGCAATCCCCAAATGCCCAGATTGCCTCACCCCTCTGCACTTAAGTGCGGATGTCCAAAGCGTCCTTACTTCTCCCGATTGACCCCAGCTCCCTGTCCAAAGCGTCCTCGCTTCTCCCGATTGACCCCAGCTCCCTGTCCAAAGCGTCCTCGCTTCTCCCGATTAACCCCAGCTCCATATCAGCTATCTCCGAAGCGTAATTGATGACCTTGATTAACCGTCGCTCCCCAAGAAAAGTATGTTTAACCTCTGCCCCCCTCTCATGATGATAGCCCCCCTGCTTGCAAGAGTTAGCCGACCCCGAAGGAAAATGTAAGATTGTCAGTACTTGGGTTAAAAAAGGGTGAGTCTCTACCTAAGGACTCGATTTCGAGTTTGATAGAATACACTGTCGATGGGAGTCCGATTTCTCTCCACGTACGTCACGAATGAACGCCAAATAGGCTTACGAATTCAGTGGAAATGCCCTCCTACATACTCCATAAAGTGATGACTTCTGACTGTGACCGATGAACCAATCCCCCACCTACTTAGGATTGGGGACGGAATTGAGATGTATAAATGTCTTCTCCTGCCAGTTTTCTAAAACTTGTTTTGCACCCATTCAAAGATACGATCACCGGAGGAGAGGAGCTGGACGTGACTCACAGCCTGGCCACAGATCATGAAGCACGTGTGACCTCAACCAAAGGTGGAGTCGCAGAGCAACGAGACGCGGGACGAGGCACCACTCTCAAACTCGGCAGATGAAGGAATGAAGGGCTGCCTTGAAGCCCTCGATTTGCTGACCCACTCGTGCCTGAAGTCCCCGTCCCTTTTGAGCCCGACTGATGGGCCTGCCTGCTCGTCGCCCTTTGCTCCTTTGGTCCCTTGGTGTGTTCAAAGATCTGATCCCACTCCGCCCTCTCTTCCCTCGATTATTCAACAACATCACCCTTTTCGCATAACTTTTGACTCAGAAAAGATGAGCAGCATTTAGATAGAGTAAGGTTTTGCCACGGAAGAAGAAAGACACGCAGGTGCCCAGCATGAGGCACCCCTAAGAAGATCAGTTAGGAAACAGGACTGTGATCTAACAGCAGAGGACTGATCGCACCCTGCAACGCGTAAGGATGAATCCGAGCTGGACCTATAGCTCCACCGCCGGTGCTCAACAGCGCCAACGAAAGAAGACGGACTACCAGAGCCTACCAGTGATGGCTCGCTGTTAAAAAGACATTGTGACGAAGACCCCCCTTCCTGAACTTTCTACCCACCCCTTGACTAAATTGCTTGTATCGAACTGAATTCCTCCCTCAACCATTTTTGTATTGCTTTTAAAAATGTTTCATCGGTCACTCATGTATTTAGTTTTCCAAAAGTCTCTTATAGCACTGACAAGACCCGAAGGTATCAGAGGACTTTTTACTGTATGTTGATGTCACCGGAGAGAAAGTCAGAACCTGATTCTATAATGTGTCGGAACCTTTTTCTTGATTGACCCCGACTAAGTATTATGCCGATCTCTAGACTTGTATGAATAACCCAACAAATGTAAATTCATACGTACCGCATTCCGCCAATCGTATCGACTGTATATGGTTACACGCAATCTGCTAGTATTGACAAACGCTATTTCATTGGCCACACATGGCTATATGTACACTCCGTCAGTTGAGGTAAACACCGAAATGAACTAGCTCAAATACAAAAGCGGCGACTGTTGAAAATGGCAATGTATATGCACATAAGCGGCGTTCATTTTTGTTCACTGTACCCCTTGTTGTAAACAGAACGGATATCGCGAAACACTGACTGTGTTATCCCGCCAGCATAGACCCATGCACACACGTACACGACAGCCATTTTAGGCACCATGGCCTCTCTGCCCGTTTGTTAAACCCCCGGCACCCCTCCCCGCGCGCACTGCTCATGCATCGGCCATAAAACCCTCTCCCTCTGCGTGACCCTGCTCTAGAAGTAACACTCCTGCTTGACCCACACCCCCCCCATTTCCTCCCAAGAACACCCTTCCCCTCAGCTGACGAGCCCCCCCCCAGCTGCACTTGGCCTTTCGACCCGGTCCCAAGTCCTAAGACCAAGCCTCGTGGATGTACACCCCCCCCCCCTTTTCCTGCCCAGCATAACAAAACCGTGATACACCAACCGAAGTGCCCGATCTTATCGCCTGCCCAACCTTTGATCTGATCATCCCCTCCTGCCTTCGTGTCCTGTAGGAATGTCCGGCTGAGAGATCACAATCTCTTGTTACATTTAGGAGGGGAGGATGACATCTGAGCAACTGGTATGGGAATAGGCCTGAAGCTGGGATTCCAAGCATGCTTTTTCCTACTTCAAAGCGTCTTTATTGCAATAAGGAATGTTTGTGCATCATAAACATGTGTATAAAAGACGAAGCCTCAGAGAACTTGTTAGAGCACCTCCTGAAGACACTATGCGAGTGTCCGAAATGACAGGATCTCCTCATGAGAAATAAAACTCTGTTCTTGTTTTCCTGCTTCCAGCGCCCGTCTCTTTATTTGGTAATTGTTCAAGATGGGAACTAAGAGGCGTCCTGCGCCATCAGCCTGGGCATCAGGTGCGTTATGGGCTGACTTTTCCACAATGCCCCCTCCAGCTATTAAGGCCAGTGGTTCTGGAGGACGCAGATATGAGACACCTGTTGTGACTGGCGTAGTCGCCGCCGCGTTCCGGTGCGGTGACGTCGACATCTTTGATTTATGTCCTGGTCCTTCTGCCTTTGCTTGTGCTTGTGTGTCACTCTTGTGTTTGCTGGTACTTGTTTTCTATTTCTCCTTTGCGTTTGCTTGTGCTTGATTTCCTTTGCTGTTGCCTTTGCTTGTGCTTGTTTTCTGTTTCTCCTTTTTCGTTTGCTTGTGCTTGTTTTCTTTTGATGTTGCCTTTACTTGTGCTTGTTGGCTGTTTTCCTTTTGCTTTTGCTTGTGCTTTCTATTCTGTTGCCTGCTGCCTGACTTCAAAATGGCCGCCCTATGCTTTTAATAGGGACTGGGACCACCGCCTGACTTCAAAATGGCCGTCGTTGTGGAAATCTCGTTTCCCACGAGATTTTGGGCTCATTCATTCCTTCGAGCTCATTCTTCAACCGGCACTCACCGGTAGCCGGCTCCACAGCAAGCAATCCCTCCACACGCTGGTAAGATCGGGGTGGGCTCCCGATCTTCGTTTCTTCAGCCACCCTCTGCGACCTCACACATCCGGGGGGGGGCACCCGGTCCCAGCACTCGACGGCGCGATTCCGACGGTGTGATTTCAGCGCTCAACAGCGCTTTACTAATTAGGCTTCTCCCGCCTGGGCTCCACGCGACCAGCTGATCGCGGAGCAGCGGGCACTTACCGCTGGCCGTACACTCTCGGCGGCGGTCTCCTGCACAGCACACGTGTCGCGATGGCGACTTCCACGGCGTGCTGTCTGGGACGGTTCGCTCGTCGTCAAGCGTTCAGGGGTGGCAGACTGCACCATCCCACCCTTGTCGCCAGCTGTAGCGTCGTGCTACTAAATAACGACGGTGCACACTTATTATATTTACGAGCTCTTTATTCTGCTTCTTCACAGTTCCTCGTCCCTACTCTAACTGCCCTTTTCCTGCCGCCGCTCCTCCTCTTCCTGTGTCCCCCTAACTCCACCCACCAACAACTAAACTGCACACAACCTTACACCTTCCATGACTTTTGAAGATAGTTTCCGCTTTCGATCAGAGAACCCCACACTAGACTGCAATTGGGTCAACAATGACTAACAATCTATGTTTACAGTCGCATCTACACGAACCCGGTGTAATAATAATGATGCCTTTCTATCGGGACGAGTCGTGTCTGTTGTACCCACAGTTGAGGCCTACCTCCCTACCTTCGCTTGGGCTGCGGGCTATCGGCTCGGGGCCTTGGTATCTCTGCAGCCCAGCTGAGCATACTGGGAGCACCGGCTGCCCTCCCTGTGCCAGGAGACCCGCGGGGCTCTGCTATTCCAAACCATTCATTCTGCCGGGGTGTGGAGCTGTCTTCCGCCGCTCACCCTAGTGGGTGAGCGGCCGATTTGTCCGTTCATCCTCCTTTAACGGGGAGGGGGGGAGATGAGAGGGGAAGGGGGGAGGACGGTGCGACATTTGGCTCCCCTCCTACGGGTTTGTAGGGAAAAAAGAAACACAACCAGCAATTGAAGTGGGCCCTTCATATCCCCGGCGTCGGTGCCACTGCACCTGTTACACTATTGGTAGCTCTGCCCTCTGCCTTCTGTTCCTCGGTGGGGCATGGGGGAGTTAGGTTTCTAATTGTAAACATGTGGGCATAGAGATGTGGGACACAGTGTTTACCTGGAAGCTGGTGCTGTACAGGCGGCCTGGTGCGTGGGCATTTCAGAACGGGCGAGGCTGTGCCCGGCCCTCGCGGAGTGGGCACAGATGGGTCAGGCTTGGCGCCACCAGCAGAGGGAGACAGTCCTGGAATCTGGCCATGTTGACACAAAGTACCCCCAGTGGGTGTTTACCTTGCTCCAATGTGCCCTGGCTGTTTCTAGGCAGCTCCAAAAACGAAGCAAGTTCACACAGCGAGTCAAAGGGAGTAAATGTCAAAATCACAGAAACAGGAGTAAATGTCACAGTTACTGTGCCTAGTGACGAGTAAACTACCGACAAAAGATGTTCCTAAATCCAAGGAGCACAAAGGTAGCGTTTGTTCCAGTCCCTGGGTCTGCTCTGTCACACCCTCAGACGACGCTTAATTCAGCCAAAATGTACACACCTGAAAAGGTTTCAGGTGAATACATAATACAAGGGGGCATTTCGCTGTTTCCATTTCCCTATTTCTTCAGCTCTGATCAGCCAAGGTGCGGCGGGATTGAGGGAATTCACCTTGCACTCCTTTCAGTGGCGTTACACAGGCTCCCGCGGCGCAGGGGGCCCTCAGCTGCAGGGGGCCACCTCAGCACAGTACTCTGGCCTGACAGCTCCGGTTTAAATCCAGTCGGGGGCACCTCCATGTACCTTGCAGGGGGCCCATCAAGTTTCGTTATGCCGTACTAAGAATCTAGAATACAAAAGTTCACGGGCGAGGACATCAGATACAGGGAGCCGGTCCTGCCTGACAAGGCCCGGTCGGTCCCGCCTGACAAGGCCCGGGCCAGTTCCTTCAGCTAGTTAAATAAAATAAACTAAAAACATTGCTGTGTCCTGAGAAAGACCATTAACAATAGAGTGCTCGGAGGCTGTAATTGAAAGCTACCGAGTAACAACACATGTAACAGGGGGTGTCCTAATGGTAGGTAACAGAAGAGAGGGAGGTACTAAGGCGGAACTAATAAGCCTATTAACAAATAAGAGCCCAACATTTACAAAGGATAGTGACAGAAGCCAATTAAAAAGATGGTGAGAAAGTGGGCGGAGCGTACAGTCGATACCTGCGACAGCATGTCTCAAAGAGACAGAGCAAGCGCTGTCTGGGCGAGACCTTAAAATGTTGTGCTTTTTGCAAAAAGCATTTCATTTTCTAATTACTGCGAACTCACTCCCTTCCTTGACCTGCCAAGTTTCTTAGTGTTGGGGATTAGCTGTGAAAGATACTGTTTTCACATCCAATTCTGGTTAATCCACAAAAAAAACACAGCAGGGGTGTCATGCGACCCTTCCTCTACGTCAAAAGAGAGTGCTATCCCCATCAGAGTGTAATAACATGACAGAGAAAAAGCAATGTTATTATAATTATCGAGCAATGAGTTTGCCATCGCAGGAAAAGAGAAGTATGGAATTAGAACTTTAGTAATGGCTTATCTACGATTGCTTCCAGGCTTTTCCGAACTTGCAACGTTACTGCAATTTATTTAAATTCGAAATTAAGTAAAGAAATGCAGTCTTTGGATACCTGTTGAAATAAATATGCTGCGTTACTTTATTTAAAGCTTCATATGGCTTTTCTGCCTTTTCTAAATCCTGGAAATAGCAGGTGCTACTCAGTCACCCAATACCCATTGTGTTAAAAAAGGCATCAGCTTCCCCCCCTACTCCCCATCCGCCACGCAAAACACATCCTCCTAATCTTCCATCCCTGCTCCTTTGTCTTAGCCCAGGCACAATTCTTCACCTTATGTATGCTAAACTGGGCTGTGCTGGAGATCGGTCCAAATGACAGCCTCATGCAGGTTATCCATCAGCAGCTGTACATAAAAAAACTTCCTCTTTTAGTTAAATTGTAAAAAAATATGACACATTATATGAAAAAATACATTTTAAAATAAAGTAAATGGTGGGAAATGCATTATTTTGTGAAAGCTCCGTTGGTTGATGTGAACATAGCAGATGTCTGTGTGTGTAACTAGACCGTCTCAAAACTAAACCCTGGCTGGTGTACTGGAGAATAGTGGCATGCACATTTATAGTGCTACGAGGTCCCAGCCTGTGACCAAAATCCCTGTGAATTTGCAAATAATTATTGTAGGAGGTTGGCTCAGTATATGGTGCGCATTTATTTAAGTAAAGCACCTTGCACTAATCCAGACAACCATTTTGGTGATTTTAGTGGTCTTAGACGCCATAGAGAGGTCTCTAAGTGGTAGGTGTTGAGAGCATTCTTCACACTTAGTCTAAGAAGGAGAGTTAAGGAGCTTGTTTTATCAGAACTATTCATATAGTGTAGGTTAAACGATATAGAACCACACATTGTAGTTATAAAAATAGTTACATTTATTGGAAGCACTCACCAACACATTGGTATATCTCTTACCCGGAGATATCAACACAATACTTTAAATGTAAATAGGTAAGTAAGCACAAATAGACAGTGGTCTCCATAGGGAGACCAAACCATATACTAAAGAGGTGGAATGCGACCTACAGCTGAATTTGGGACTTGGAACAGAAGACTCAGAAGAGCCGGGGACACAAGGAACTACTCGAGGTAAGTACCCAGGAAACCCACGTAAGGCTGTGTGAAGAGTGGAAACACAGCTGCGTACTCAATGCAAGTCAATTGGAAAGTCGCAGTTGCAGTTGTTCCACTCGGAATTGACCAGGAGGTACGGAAGACCAATGACCACCGATGATGGAAGATGCAGGACTGATGACGGTGACATTGTCGTTGCCGCTGTGTGGACCAGGCAACGCTGTGAAAGACCAGTAGCCGTTCACAATTTGTTCCATGTCGGGAGTCAAGAAGCAGGGAGCGCCAACATTCTTTGGCAGCGGCAACAACAGATGTGGTAAACAAAGAAGGTGCAGTGTAGGGACCATCAAGGTCCAAAGGACTCACCAAATGCAGGAGAGTGAGAGAAGGCCCAGAGCAAGCAGGGGAGGCCACTGAAGCCAAAGAAGACCCTCAAGAGGACCCATAGGTAAAGGCAAAGGAGTCGCAAGAGGACTTCAAGCAGCGCAGCAAAGATGCAGGCCCACGATGCGAGGAGGACAAAGATCTTGATAGGAAGAGATGCTGGAGGTTGGAGCTTCTTGTAGACCAAAGATCTCTGGAGGAAAGAGTCAACAATCCTTGGCAACGGCAAGTAGACTATGAGGTCAAATTCATTAATCCAAGGGGACTGAGCCCTCATTGAATCAATCGCAAGAGAAAGACAATGTGCCAATTGCTCTAAAAATATAAATAAAAATAAAATACTAATGCAGGAAAAAAAAGACAAATACGACAAAGGGATCACAATGGACATTGCATATGGAACAAAATGCACTTTGTAGCATATCACTCGATAATGTAACCCACATTTTCCATAATGCTTCATAATAGGCTGTTTGGGTAATTGTGTAAAGACAGACACGAAAAGTTGATCACCGCTAACTGTGATCAAGACCAATCTGGTCAAAACTGGTTGATTTGTGAGAATTTGAAGGTATTGGCTGTTATACACTGGATTAAATAAACCTCTAAAACGAAACTCCTGGAGAGCGAGTAATCCTTTCTTTGATGACTATACGTAATGTGGATCTCGATTCCTTCTCAGCACCATTCGCAAAGATTGTGAGCGCGCTGACCCAAAGGAATCGTTTGGTGAAAAAAATAATAATATATATATATATATATATATATATATATATATATATATATATATATATATATATTCCCACACAAGTTTGCCTGTTGAGAGAGAGCCCACAAAGGTGGGTGGAGTATGCCATCGTTTTATTTGCAGGAAATAACGGAAAACAGCTTGATGCCTCGCAAAAAAGTCTAGTCCAGCCCAACGCGTTTCGTGTTCATCACTTCGTCAGGGGCTCTGGGCTCTTGAGTGAGTTCATTCTGCAGCTGTTTTTCAACACATATAACCCCGCCCTGATGGGCGTGGCCACCCCTGTGGCCTGATGGTCATTGTAGTCTTACTCAAGTGAGTTGCCGCATTGATCTCTTTACAATCCATATTTAAGCCAAGTGGGTTGCGGTAAGCATATGGGCTGCTTTACGTTACTTATCGCTTCCATGCAAACGGCTTCGCCTTTCCTTCAGCCAATGCGCCGCTTGACACACCAGCAGGACTGCACGACGGTGCAGAGGTGCTCTCCCGCGACCCAGGCTGAGCCGCTGAATTCATTCCCACACAGTTTGCCTGTTGAGAGAGAGCCCACAAAGGTGAGTGGAGTATGCCATCGTTTTATTTGCAGGAAATAACGGAAAACAGCTTGATGCCTCGCAAAAAAGTCTAGTCCAGCCCAACGCGTTTCGTGTTCATCACTTCGTCAGGGGCTCTGGGCTCTTGAGTGAGTTCATTCCGCAGCTGTTTTTCAACACATATAACCCCGCCCTGATGGGCGTGGCCACCCCTGTGGCCTGATGGTCATTGTAGTCTTACTCAAGTGAGTTGCCGCATTGATCTCTTTACAATCTATATTTAAGCCAAGTGGGTTGCGGTAAGCATATGGGCTGTTTTACGTTACTTATCGCTTCCATGCAAACGGCTTCGCCTTTCCTTCAGCCAATGCGCCGCTTGACACACCAGCAGGACTGCACAACGGTGCAGAGGTGCGCTCTCGCGACCCAGGCTGAGCCGCTGAATTCATTCCCACACAGTTTGCCTGTTGAGAGAGAGCCCACAAAGGTGAGTGGAGTATGCCATCGTTTTATTTGCAGGAAATAACGGAAAACAGCTTGATGCCTCGCAAAAAAGTCTAGTCCAGCCCAACGCGTTTCGTGTTCATCACTTCGTCAGGGGCTCTGGGCTCTTGAGTGAGTTCATTCCGCAGCTGTTTTTCAACACATATAACCCCGCCCTGATGGGCGTGGCCACCCCTGTGGCCTGATGGTCATTGTAGTCTTACTCAAGTGAGTTGCCGCATTGATCTCTTTACAATCCATATTTAAGCCAAGTGGGTTGCGGTAAGCATATGGGCTGCTTTACGTTACTTATCGCTTCCATGCAAACGGCTTCGCCTTTCCTTCAGCCAATGCGCCGCTTAACACACCAGCAGGACTGCACGACGGTGCAGAGGTGCTCTCTCACGACCCAGGCTGAGCCGCTGAATTCATTCCCACACAGTTTGCCTGTTGAGAGAGAGCCCACAAAGGTGAGTGGAGTATGCCATCGTTTTATTTGCAGGAAATAACGGAAAACAGCTTGATGCCTCGCAAAAAAGTCTAGTCCAGCCCAACGCGTTTCGTGTTCATCACTTTGTCAGGGGCTCTGGGCTCTTGAGTGAGTTCATTCCGCAGCTGTTTTTCAACAAATATAACCCCGCCCTGATGGGCGTGGCCACCCCTGTGACCTGATGGTCATTGTAGTCTTACTCAAGTGAGTTGCCGCATTGATCTCTTTACAATCCATATTTAAGCCAAGTGGGTTGCGGTAAGCATATGGGCTGCTTTACGTTACTTATCGCTTCCATGCAAACGGCTTCGCCTTTCCTTCAGCCAATGCGCCGCTTGACACACCAGCAGGACTGCTCGACGGTGCAGAGGTGCTCTCTCGCGACCCAGGCTGAGCCGCTTAATTCATTCCCACACAGTTTGCCTGTTGAGAGAGAGCCCACAAAGGTGAGTGGAGTATGCCATCGTTTTATTTGCAGGAAATAACGGAAAACAGCTTGATGCCTCGCAAAAAAGTCTAGTCCAGCCCAACGCGTTTCGTGTTCATCACTTCGTCAGGGGCTCTGGGCTCTTGAGTGAGTTCATTCCGCAGCTGTTTTTCAACACATATAACCCCGCCCTGATGGGCGTGGCCACCCCTGTGGCCTGATGGTCATTGTAGTCTTACTCAAGTGAGTTGCCGCATTGATCTCTTTACAATCCATATTTAAGCCAAGTGGGTTGCGGTAAGCATATGGGCTGCTTT
The DNA here is from genome assembly GCF_964261635.1 of Lissotriton helveticus. Lineage (NCBI taxonomy): Eukaryota > Metazoa > Chordata > Amphibia > Caudata > Salamandridae > Lissotriton > Lissotriton helveticus. The sequence continues at coordinate 606,998,183 of NC_136059.1, read as the reverse complement.
ACGTTACTTATCGCTTCCATGCAAATGGCTTCGCCTTTCCTTCAGCCAATGCGCCGCTTGACACACCAGCAGGACTGCACGACGGTGCAGAGGTGCTCTCTCGCGACCCAGGCTGAGCCGCTGAATTCATTCCCACACAGTTTGCCTGTTGAGAGAGAGCCCACAAAGGTGAGTGGAGTATGCCATCGTTTTATTTGAAGGAAATAACGGAAAACAGCTTGATGCCTCGCAAAAAAGTCTAGTCCAGCCCAACGCGTTTCGTGTTCATCACTTCGTCAGGGGCTCTGGGCTCTTGAGTGAGTTCATTCCGCAGCTGTTTTTCAACACATATAACCCCGCCCTGATAGGCGTGGCCACCCCTGTGGCCTGATGGTCATTGTAGTCTTACTCAAGTGAGTTGCCGCATTGATCTCTTTACAATCCATATTTAAGCCAAGTGGGTTGCGGTAAGCATATGGGCTGCTTTACGTTACTTATCGCTTCCATGCAAACGGCTTCGCCTTTCCTTCAGCCAATGCACCGCTTGACACACCAGCAGGACTGCCCGACGGTGCAGAGGTGCTCTCTCGCGACCCAGGCTGAGCCGCTGAATTCATTCCCACACAGTTTGCCTGTTGAGAGAGAGCCCACAAAGGTGAGTGGAGTATGCCATCGTTTTATTTGCAGGAAATAACGGAAAACAGCTTGATGCCTCGCAAAAAAGTCTAGTCCAGCCCAACGCGTATCGTGTTCATCACTTCGTCAGGGGCTCTGGGCTCTTGAGTGAGTTCATTCCGCAGCTGTTTTTCAACACATATAACCCCGCCCTGATGGGCGTGGCCACCCCTGTGGCCTGATGGTCATTGTAGTCTTACTCAAGTGAGTTGCCGCATTGATCTCTTTACATTCCATATTTAAGCCAAGTGGGTTGCGGTAAGCATATGGGCTGCTTTACATTACTTATCGCTTCCATGCAAACGGCTTCGCCTTTCCTTCAGCCAATGCGCCGCTTGACACACCAGCAGGACTGCACGACGGTGCAGAGGTGCTCTCTCGCGACCCAGGCTGAGCCGCTGAATTCATTCCCACACAGTTTGCCTGTTGAGAGAGAGCCCACAAAGGTGAGTGGAGTATGCCATCGTTTTATTTGCAGGAAATAACGGAAAACAGCTTGATGCCTCGCAAAAAAGTCTAGTCCAGCCCAACGCGTTTCGTGTTCATCACTTCGTCAGGGGCTCTGGGCTCTTGAGTGAGTTCATTCCGCAGCTGTTTTTCAACACATATAACCCCGCCCTGATGGGCGTGGCCACCCCTGTGGCCTGATGGTCATTGTAGTCTTACTCAAGTGAGTTGCCGCATTGATCTCTTTACAATCCATATTTAAGCCAAGTGGGTTGCGGTAAGCATATGGGCTGCTTTACGTTACTTATCGCTTCCATGCAAACGGCTTCGCCTTTCCTTCAGCCAATGCGCCGCTTGACACACCAGCAGGACTGCACGACGGTGCAGAGGTGCTCTCTCGCGACCCAGGCTGAGCCGCTGAATTCATTCCCACACAGTTTGCCTGTTGAGAGAGAGCCCACAAAGGTGAGTGGAGTATGCCATCGTTTTATTTGCAGGAAATAACGGAAAACAGCTTGATGCCTCGCAAAAAAGTCTAGTCCAGCCCAACGCGTTTCGTGTTCATCACTTTGTCAGGGGCTCTGGGCTCTTGAGTGAGTTCATTCCGCAGCTGTTTTTCAACACATATAACCCCGCCCTGATGGGCGTGGCCACCCCTGTGACCTGATGGTCATTGTAGTCTTACTCAAGTGAGTTGCCGCATTGATCTCTTTACAATCCATATTTAAGCCAAGTGGGTTGCGGTAAGCATATGGGCTGCTTTACGTTACTTATCGCTTCCATGCAAACGGCTTCGCCTTTCCTTCAGCCAATGCGCCGCTTGACACACCAGCAGGACTGCTCGACGGTGCAGAGGTGCTCTCTCGCGACCCAGGCTGAGCCGCTGAATTCATTCCCACACAGTTTGCCTGTTGAGAGAGAGCCCACAAAGGTGAGTGGAGTATGCCATCGTTTTATTTGCAGGAAATAACGGAAAACAGCTTGATGCCTCGCAAAAAAGTCTAGTCCAGCCCAACGCGTTTCGTGTTCATCACTTCGTCAGGGGCTCTGGGCTCTTGAGTGAGTTCATTCCGCAGCTGTTTTTCAACACATATAACCCCGCCCTGATGGGCGTGGCCACCCCTGTGGCCTGATGGTCATTGTAGTCTTACTCAAGTGAGTTGCCGCATTGATCTCTTTACAATCCATATTTAAGCCAAGTGGGTTGCGGTAAGCATATGGGCTGCTTTACGTTACTTATCGCTTCCATGCAAATGGCTTCGCCTTTCCTTCAGCTAATGCGCCGCTTGACACACCAGCAGGACTGCACGACGGTGCAGAGGTGCTCTCTCGCGACCCAGGCTGAGCCGCTGAATTCATTCCCACACAGTTTGCCTGTTGAGAGAGAGCCCACAAAGGTGAGTGGAGTATGCCATCGTTTTATTCGCAGGAAATAACGGAAAACAGCTTGATGCCTCGCAAAAAAGTCTAGTCCAGCCCAACGCGTTTCGTGTTCATCACTTCGTCAGGGGCTCTGGGCTCTTGAGTGAGTTCATTCCGCAGCTGTTTTTCAACACATATAACCCCGCCCTGATAGGCGTGGCCACCCCTGTGGCCTGATGGTCATTGTAGTCTTACTCAAGTGAGTTGCCGCATTGATCTCTTTACAATCCATATTTAAGCCAAGTGGGTTGCGGTAAGCATATGGGCTGCTTTACGTTACTTATCGCTTCCATGCAAACGGCTTCGCCTTTCCTTCAGCCAATGCACCGCTTGACACACCAGCAGGACTGCACGACGGTGCAGAGGTGCTCTCTCGCGACCCAGGCTGAGCCGCTGAATTCATTCCCACACAGTTTGCCTGTTGAGAGAGAGCCCACAAAGGTGAGTGGAGTATGCCATCGTTTTATTTGCAGGAAATAACGGAAAACAGCTTGATGCCTCGCAAAAAAGTCTAGTCCAGCCCAACGCGTTTCGTGTTCATCACTTCGTCAGGGGCTCTGGGCTCTTGAGTGAGTTCATTCCGCAGCTGTTTTTTAACACATATAACCCCGCCCTGATGGGCGTGGCCACCCCTGTGGCCTGATGGTCATTGTAGTCTTACTCAAGTGAGTTGCCGCATTGATCTCTTTACAATCCATATTTAAGCCAAGTGGGTTGCGGTAAGCATATGGGCTGCTTTACGTTACTTATCGCTTCCATGCAAACGGCTTCGCCTTTCCTTCAGCCAATGCGCCGCTTGACACACCAGCAGGACTGCACGACGGTGCAGAGGTGCTCTCTCGCGACCCAGGCTGAGCCGCTGAATTCATTCCCACACAGTTTGCCTGTTGAGAGAGAGCCCACAAAGGTGAGTGGAGTATGCCATCGTTTTATTTGCAGGAAATAACGGAAAACAGCTTGATGCCTCGCAAAAAAGTCTAGTCCAGCCCAACGCGTTTCGTGTTCATCACTTCGTCAGGGGCTCTGGGCTCTTGAGGGAGTTCATTCCGCAGCTGTTTTTCAACACATATAACCCCGCCCTGATGGGCGTGGCCACCCCTGTGGCCTGATGGTCATTGTAGTCTTACTCAAGTGAGTTGCCGCATTGATCTCTTTACAATCCATATTTAAGCCAAGTGGGTTGCGGTAAGCATATGGGCTGCTTTACGTTACTTATCGCTTCCATGCAAACGGCTTCGCCTTTCCTTCAGCCAATGCGCCGCTTGACACACCAGCAGGACTGCACGACGGTGCAGAGGTGCTCTCTCGCGACCCAGGCTGAGCCGCTGAATTCATTCCCACACAGTTTGCCTGTTGAGAGAGAGCCCACAAAGGTGAGTGGAGTATGCCATCGTTTTATTTGCAGGAAATAACGGAAAACAGCTTGATGCCTCGCAAAAAAGTCTAGTCCAGCCCAACGCGTTTCGTGTTCATCACTTTGTCAGGGGCTCTGGGCTCTTGAGTGAGTTCATTCCGCAGCTGTTTTTCAGCACATATAACCCCGCCCTGATGGGCGTGGCCACCCCTGTGGCCTGATGGTCATTGTAGTCTTACTCAAGTGAGTTGCCGCATTGATCTCTTTACAATCCATATTTAAGCCAAGTGGGTTGCGGTAAGCATATGGGCTGCTTTACGTTACTTATCGCTTCCATGCAAACGGCTTCGCCTTTCCTTCAGCCAATGCGCCGCTTGACACACCAGCAGGACTGCACGACGGTGCAGAGGTGCTCTCTCGCGACCCAGGCTGAGCCGCTGAATTCATTCCCACACAGTTTGCCTGTTGAGAGAGAGCCCACAAAGGTGAGTGGAGTATGCCATCGTTTTATTTGCAGGAAATAACGGAAAACAGCTTGATGCCTCGCAAAAAAGTCTAGTCCAGCCCAACGCGTTTCGTGTTCATCACTACGTCAGGGGCTCTGGGCTCTTGAGTGAGTTCATTCCGCAGCTGTTTTTCAACACATATAACCCCGCCCTGATGGGCGTGGCCACCCCTGTGGCCTGATGGTCATTGTAGTCTTACTCAAGTGAGTTGCCGCATTGATCTCTTTACAATCCATATTTAAGCCAAGTGGGTTGCGGTAAGCATATGGGCTGCTTTACGTTACTTATCGCTTCCATGCAAACGGCTTCGCCTTTCCTTCAGCCAATGCGCCGCTTGACACACCAGCAGGACTGCACAACGGTGCAGAGGTGCTCTCTCGCGACCCAGGCTGAGCCGCTGAATTCATTCCCACACAGTTTGCCTGTTGAGAGAGAGCCCACAAAGGTGAGTGGAGTATGCCATCGTTTTATTTGCAGGAAATAACGGAAAACAGCTTGATGCCTCGCAAAAAAGTCTAGTCCAGCCCAACGCGTTTCGTGTTCATCACTTCGTCAGGGGCTCTGGGCTCTTGAGTGAGTTCATTCCGCAGCTGTTTTTCAACACATATAACCCCGCCCTGATGGGCGTGGCCACCCCTGTGGCCTGATGGTCATTGTAGTCTTACTCAAGTGAGTTGCCGCATTGATCTCTTTACAATCCATATTTAAGCCAAGTGGGTTGCGGTAAGCATATGGGCTGCTTTACGTTACTTATCGCTTCCATGCAAACGGCTTCGCCTTTCCTTCAGCCAATGCGCCGCTTGACACACCAGCAGGACTGCACGACGGTGCAGAGGTGCTCTCTCGTGACCCAGGCTGAGCTGCTGAATTCATTCCCACACAGTTTGCCTGTTGAGAGAGAGCCCACAAAGGTGAGTGGAGTATGCCATCGTTTTATTTGCAGGAAATAACGGAAAACAGCTTGATGCCTCGCAAAAAAGTCTAGTCCAGCCCAACGCGTTTCGTGTTCATCACTTCGTCAGGGGCTCTGGGCTCTTGAGTGAGTTCATTCCGCAGCTGTTTTTCAACACATATAACCCCGCCCTGATGGGCGTGGCCACCCCTGTGGCCTGATGGTCATTGTAGTCTTACTCAAGTGAGTTGCCGCATTGATCTCTTTACAATCCATATTTAAGCCAAGTGGGTTGCGGTAAGCATATGGGCTGCTTTACGTTACTTATCGCTTGCATGCAAACGGCTTCGCCTTTCCTTCAGCCAATGCGCCGCTTGACACACCAGCAGGACTGCACGACGGTGCAGAGGTGCTCTCTCGCGACCCAGGCTGAGCCGCTGAATTCATTCCCACACAGTTTGCCTGTTGAGAGAGAGCCCACAAAGGTGAGTGGAGTATGCCATCGTTTTATTTGCAGGAAATAACGGAAAACAGCTTGATGCCTCGCAAAAAAGTCTAGTCCAGCCCAACGCGTTTCGTGTTCATCACTTCGTCAGGGGCTCTGGGCTCTTGAGTGAGTTCATTCCGCAGCTGTTTTTCAACACATATAACCCCGCCCTGATGGGCGTGGCCACCCCTGTGGCCTGATGGTCATTGTAGTCTAACTCAAGTGAGTTGCCGCATTGAACAATTTTTACAACTCAAATTTAAGCCAAGTGGGTTGCGGTAAGCATAAAGCATTGTAAAGAGATCAATGCGGCAACTCACTTGAGTAAGACTACAATGACCATCAGGCCACAGGGGTGGCCACGCCCATCAGGGCGGGGTTATATGTGTTGAAAAACAGCTGCGGAATGAACTCACTCAAGAGCCCAGAGCCCCTGACGAAGTGATGAACACGAAACGCGTTGGGCTGGACTAGACTTTTTTGCGAGGCATCAAGCTGTTTTCCGTTATTTCCTGCAAATAAAACGATGGCATACTCCACTCACCTTTGTGGGCTCTCTCTCAACAGGCAAACTGTGTGGGAATGAATTCAGCGGCTCAGCCTGGGTCGCGAGAGAGCACCTCTGCACCGTCGTGCAGTCCTGCTGGTGTGTCAAGCGGCGCATTGGCTGAAGGAAAGGCGAAGCCGTTTGCATGGAAGCGATAAGTAACGTAAAGCAGCCCATATGCTTACCGCAACCCACTTGGCTTAAATATGGATTGTAAAGAGATCAATGCGGCAACTCACTTGAGTAAGACTACAATGACCATCAGGCCACAGGGGTGGCCACGCCCATCAGGGCGGGGTTATATGTGTTGAAAAACAGCTGCGGAATGAACTCACTCAAGAGCCCAGAGCCCCTGACGAAGTGATGAACACGAAACGCGTTGGGCTGGACTAGACTTTTTTGCGAGGCATCAAGCTGTTTTCCGTTATTTCCTGCAAATAAAACGATGGCATACTCCACTCACCTTTGTGGGCTCTCTCTCAACAGGCAAACTGTGTGGGAATGAATTCAGCGGCTCAGCCTGGGTCGCGAGAGAGCACCTCTGCACCGTCGTGCAGTCCTGCTGGTGTGTCAAGCGGCGCATTGGCTGAAGGAAAGGCGAAGCCGTTTGCATGGAAGCGATAAGTAACGTAAAGCAGCCCATATGCTTACCGCAACCCACTTGGCTTAAATATGGATTGTAAAGAGATCAATGCGGCAACTCACTTGAGTAAGACTACAATGACCATCAGGCCACAGGGGTGGCCACGCCCATCAGGGCGGGGTTATATGTGTTGAAAAACAGCTGCGGAATGAACTCACTCAAGAGCCCAGAGCCCCTGACGAAGTGATGAACACGAAACGCGTTGGGCTGGACTAGACTTTTTTGCGAGGCATCAAGCTGTTTTCCGTTATTTCCTGCAAATAAAACGATGGCATACTCCACTCACCTTTGTGGGCTCTCTCTCAACAGGCAAACTGTGTGGGAATGAATTCAGCGGCTCAGCCTGGGTCGCGAGAGAGCACCTCTGCACCGTCGAGCAGTCCTGCTGGTGTGTCAAGCGGCGCATTGGCTGAAGGAAAGGCGAAGCCGTTTGCATGGAAGCGATAAGTAACGTAAAGCAGCCCATATGCTTACCGCAACCCACTTGGCTTAAATATGGATTGTAAAGAGATCAATGCGGCAACTCACTTGAGTAAGACTACAATGACCATCAGGTCACAGGGGTGGCCACGCCCATCAGGGCGGGGTTATGTGTTGAAAAACAGCTGCGGAATGAACTCACTCAAGAGCCCAGAGCCCCTGACAAAGTGATGAACACGAAACGCGTTGGGCTGGACTAGACTTTTTTGCGAGGCATCAAGCTGTTTTCCGTTATTTCCTGCAAATAAAACGATGGCATACTCCACTCACCTTTGTGGGCTCTCTCTCAACAGGCAAACTGTGTGGGAATGAATTCAGCGGCTCAGCCTGGGTCGCGAGAGAGCACCTCTGCACCGTCGAGCAGTCCTGCTGGTGTGTCAAGCGGCGCATTGGCTGAAGGAAAGGCGAAGCCGTTTGCATGGAAGCGATAAGTAACGTAAAGCAGCCCATATGCTTACCGCAACCCACTTGGCTTAAATATGGATTGTAAAGAGATCAATGCGGCAACTCACTTGAGTAAGACTACAATGACCATCAGGTCACAGGGGTGGCCACGCCCATCAGGGCGGGGTTATATGTGTTGAAAAACAGCTGCGGAATGAACTCACTCAAGAGCCCAGAGCCCCTGACAAAGTGATGAACACGAAACGCGTTGGGCTGGACTAGACTTTTTTGCGAGGCATCAAGCTGTTTTCCGTTATTTCCTGCAAATAAAACGATGGCATACTCCACTCACCTTTGTGGGCTCTCTCTCAACAGGCAAACTGTGTGGGAATGAATTCAGCGGCTCAGCCTGGGTCGCGAGAGAGCACCTCTGCACCGTCGTGCAGTCCTGCTGGTGTGTCAAGCGGCGCATTGGCTGAAGGAAAGGCGAAGCCGTTTGCATGGAAGCGATAAGTAACGTAAAGCAGCCCATATGCTTACCGCAACCCACTTGGCTTAAATATGGATTGTAAAGAGATCAATGCGGCAACTCACTTGAGTAAGACTACAATGACCATCAGGCCACAGGGGTGGCCACGCCTATCAGGGCGGGGTTATATGTGTTGAAAAACAGCTGCGGAATGAACTCACTCAAGAGCCCAGAGCCCCTGACGAAGTGATGAACACGAAACGCGTTGGGCTGGACTAGACTTTTTTGCGAGGCATCAAGCTGTTTTCCGTTATTTCCTGCAAATAAAACGATGGCATACTCCACTCACCTTTGTGGGCTCTCTCTCAACAGGCAAACTGTGTGGGAATATATATATATAAAAATATGTTGATTTCTATTTACATGAATATATGGAGGCACTTCCTAGTTACCTAAAAGACACTGGTGACTTTTTGATGAAACTCAAGGAAGTTGTTTGGAATCCTAGTTATCTTTTTTTAGTCATGGACATAACATCTTTGTACACCTCCATTAATCATGCTGATGGTTTGAATGCTATTGAATATTTTTTATCTACTAGAGATATTAAGTTCTATGAACATAGTAAAATGCTCATTAGTATGATTGATTTATGCCTTAAGAATAATTTTTTCCTTTTCAACAATGAAGTTTATCAGCAACTGCGTGGTGTAGCCATGGGTGCGTGCTTCTCCCCCAGCTACGCGTGTTTACACGTGGGCTGGTGGGAGAGGCACGTCCTGGGTAGCATCCGGAGTCTGGAGGAGGATGAAATTGGCATAGTTAAGATGTGGCGCTTCATCGATGATGTTTTTATAATTTGGCAAGGGTGCAGTTCTTCAGCAAAAGAATTTGTTAGTAACATCAATAACAATTCTCTAAACCTAGAGTTTAGTGCCAATATTAGCGATGTTAGTGTCAACTTTTTAGATGTGGAGGTCTACATTAAGAACAATGAAATCATGACTAGGATGTATAGAAAATCCACAGCTGGGAACTCAATCCTACATGCCCAGAGTAACCATCCCCACCATCTTATTAAGAGTATCCCGTATGGGGAGTTTTTAAGAATTAAACGGATATGCAATAATGAGATTGACCTCATGAACTGTTTGAATGGATCCTACCTAAGATTTTTACAAAGAGGCTATGAAGCTTCTAACCTCACCAATTCTCTCAAAAGGGCTTTATCAACTCAAACAAGTGTAATGACACAACAACCTGCTTCAGACACTTCTGAGGAGGCAGTTGTTACAGTGAAAGAATCTTCCATTCGGCTAATTACCACTTTTAACAACCAACACAAAAAGATGAGGCAAATAATTAAATCTAATTGGCCCATCTTAAAAACAGATATTGTGGTGGGACCACTGGTGGGAGACGTTCCTAATATCACTTTTCGACGAGCACCCTCTATGAGGGATGCTCTAGTCAAAACTAGTCCTGAAACGATCATCAAACCCAATTGGTACTCCAGCAAAACAGGCTTTCGTAAGTGTAGTTCATGCCGGGCATGCAAATTCGGTGTGAACACCAGCGAGTTTGTTGAGGCATTTACGGATGCAGTAATTCCCATAAAGAATGTATATACTTGCAAAACAGACCATGCGGTCTATGTTTTAAGATGCACGTGCAAGCTACTCTATGTTGGGAGCACTAAGTTGCAAGTATTTAATCGAATATTACAGCATCTACGTGCCATTGTGAACTCCGATCCTAATTATCCAGTGGCACGCCACTTTAAGCTGGTACACAATAACAACTTGAATGACCTGCAATACTTTGTTATTGATGCAGTCCCCGTGAACAAGAGGGGTGGAGATAGAGAGAAGAGACTTAGACAACTTGAAAGTCAATATATTCTGAGGTTAAATAGTAAGATCCCAAATGGACTTAACATGGGAGAGGATCTGAATAATTTTTTGTAAATATTTTATTTCACCACACGCATAACCTGTTTATAATGGATTTTATACCTTTTGTATATGGTTTTAATCTGTTTTGATCTCGTTATGGATGATTTATGGATGAATTTACATTGTTACTCTGACCATTGCATTATTTCTGCATTGATATCTGATTTTCTATATGTTGAGCTGGACTAACTTGTAGTTTTTAGGCATGTCCTATTGTCTGCTATTGAATGAATTCCAAAAGATATGATTGCCCTAATTCCCCATCCCTTCATTAATTACAGATATGCACTGCCGACTTTTTGCACTTTATTAGCACTTTGCACTTTATTGAATTTTCTTAATCTGCTCCGGATTTTTATCTGGATATAAAATGTTTGCTGCTGAATTTTTGGGATTTTGCACCTTGCACTTTTCTTCTATGCACTTTAAAAACTTTATGTGGTTATTAACTGCATTACTGGTTTTAAAACATACCCCGCTGAGATTGACTTTTATGGTTCAGTTTTAATACATTTATAAGGTATTATGTTTATCCATTGGGCACTTGCCCTTTATGTCTATTAAGAGAAAATAATATATTTTTCCTGTTTTGAAGACATTTAAAACTGTACAGTGATTTTAGTGTTATTGTATTTAGCATTTATTTCACATTGTACAGATTGTATGGATGATGTACTTTCTTCACTGAACGATATCACTTTTATGTCTACTCATATGTGGGAGGAGTTTCGTTTTCTACCAGTATTTAACCACTTATGTCTCTGGGTCTTGTCATGTGATCAAGTCCGGTTTTCCGGACGAAACGCGTCATGCCGCCATCCCCATTGATGGAATAAAGCACACTATTTCTTTGAAAAACCTTGATTTGTGGTCTGTACCTGGCTGCGTCCGTTGCTGTTCGGCGCTTCAGGACTGTGGATATATATATATATATATATATATATATATATATATATATATATATATATATATATATATATATATATATATATATATATATATATATATATATATATATATATATATATATATATATATATATATATATATATATATATATATATATATATATATATATATACATCCAACTGGTGATAGCCAGTAGGTATATATAGTTAGGACCTAGCTACCATAGGAAATCGGCAACATTCTATTGGGAATAACTTTGGCGCCGGTTGTGGAATTTGCGTGTAATTTTCCAAAATTTTGGCCAGCTCCGCTGCGCTCCTTCCCTGAAAGTTTCGGGGGGATTTGGGAAGTGGGCCTGAGAAAAAGGGGGGTCCCAAAACGTGTTTTCCCTATGTTAATTTCCATAGGACGTTCTGACAAGGCTACAGCCCGAACCGCTGAACGGAATTACACCAAACTTGGCAAAATTGTAGGGACTGGTACGCAGAAGTGCCTTTGCTATATTTGGTGAAAATTGCTCCAGTGGTTTTTATGAAAATTAACTTCAAAAACACATATATATCTGGGCGGAGCCTAACCACACATCTCATCATTAGAGCTGATTGGCTGTCAGCACTTCATCCAAGAAGTGTTGGCAGCCATCTTGGGACCAATATACATGATAGCACCTCATTAAAAAGCATTGTAGTTAATAGAGGGTTTTAGGACTTTAGTTACATTATAAATCATTTGTTGATGGCACCATACTCATTTTAGGAATTGTGGTGTGTTCTAAGGTGATTTTACCATGTGAAAAAGCCTTCTGCTGGGATATCATGAATCATGTTTGAAAGAAAACTATTATCTCATGCTTTTCCCACAGTGGTTTGGAAGGGGATCTATAAACTAAACTGAAAGCATATTTTCTGTAAATTCACATTATCTTTCTCAGTCATGTGAGAATGAAGTCTGACATTCTCAGTAAAACATGTACATCCAACAAGAGCAGAGACTGTCAGTTGATTCCTATGTGTTCTACTGCAGCCTCCTCGAGTGTTCTAAAGAACAACTAGAGCGCTAACAGTCCTACTTATTATAAAGGTATGGCACACCTGAAGCCATCTTGATTGGAATAAAGTGGTAACTCTTAAAACATTTAATTTAAAAAGGAACAAAATGAGGGGGTATATTTTGCCATAGAAAGTATGATTAGTGCCGCAGAAAGAAAAATGAGGGCACATTTTGAGTGACTTCCCAAATCCTCTTCTATTTCATTAAAAAATTCTGACATGCAGTCTCCCAAGATGGCCACCAGAGACAAAAGAGCACAAATGTAGCCCAAATATCACCCAGATGTAGCCCAAGTATAGCCCAATGACAGAATGTCCCAGAGTGTTCTAAAGAACAACTACAGCGCTAACAGTCTTACTTATGACAAAAGTATGGCACACCAGAAGCCATCTTGATTGGAATGAAGTAGTAAGTCTGAAAACATTTAATTTAAAAAGGAACAAAATGAGGGGGTTCATTTTGCCATAGAAAGTATGATTAGCAGCAGACTTCCCTGGTGAGCAGTGGCTTTACTACAGTGATCTAATGAGCAACTAGAGTGCTAACATTCAGAATTTATGGCAAATGTGTGACACATCTGAATGCCTTCTTGATGGAACCAAAGTAAACAAGCATTGAAAATGCAATAGATCTCGCCCTCGTTCAAGTTAAAGCCATTCTGTTTGTAATGAGGTGGCTTTTTAGCTTTGCTTTTATTAGTGTTTTTAAAACTTTCATGTAAATAACATGCATATGTATGCATATATGTATATGTATGCATGCATTTATATTTGTATTTACATAGATATGCAGATTATATATGTTTATATATGTATGTGTATATATATATATATATATACATACATAAATGCATATGCATATATATATGCATATATATATATATGTATATGTGTGCGTGTAGAGAGAGGTAGAGAGGTAGAGGTGTAGAGGTAGAGGTGTAGAGGTAGAGAGGTAGAGGTAGAGAGGTAGAGACTAGTAGAGAGAGTAGAGAGAGGTAGAGAGGTAGAGAGAAGAGAGTGAGTAATAGAGAGTCTAGTGAGTAGTAGAGAGTAGTAGAGAGCAGTAGAGAGAGTAGCAGAGAGTGAGTAGTAGAGAGTAGTAGAGTGAATAGTAGAGTGAGTAGTAGAGAGTGAGTAATAGAGAGTGAGTAGTAGAGAGTAGTAGAGAGTAAGTAGTAGAGTGAGTAGTAGAGTGAGTAGTAGAGAGTGAGTAGTAGAGAGTAGTAGAGAGTGAGTAGTAGAGAGTAGTAGAGAGTGAGTAGTAGAGAATAGTAGAGAGTGAGTAGCAGAGAGAGACAATAGTAGAGTAGTAGAGAGTGAGTAGTAGAGTGAGTAGTAGAGAGAGAGTAGTAAAGAGTGAGTAGTAGAGAGTGAGTAGTAGAGTGAGTAGTAGAGAGAGAGTAGTAAAGAGTGAGTAGTAGAGAGTAGTAGAGAGAGAGTAGTAGAGAGTGAGTAGTAGAGAGTGAGAAGTAAAGAGTGAGTAGTAGAGAGTAGTAGATAGTGAGTAGTAAAGAGTGAGTAGTAGAGAGTAGTAGAGAGTGAGTAGTAGAGAGTAGAGAGTAGTAGAGAGTAGAGAGTAGTAGAGAGTGAGTAGTAGAGAGCAGTAGATCGTGAGTAGAAGGGAGTGAGTAGTAGAGAGAGAGTAGTAGAGAGTAGTAGAGTAGTAGAGAATGAGTAGTAGAGAGTGAGTAGTAGAGAGAAGTAGAGTAGTAGAGAGTAAGTAGTAGAGAGTAGTGGAAAATATTCCAATGTTTGGCACAGCACCACTTGCACAATAAGTCCAATCAAATCATATCACTTAGAGACCTTATTGAAGCGCTGAATCTTGGTGTATATTCAAATGCTTTTATTTTCCTTAAGTTTATGTACCACAGCCAGCTGACGCGTTTCGTTCTGTACATCAGAACTTCTTCAGGGCGTTCTTATTTCCTTCAAGTTATGTCGGTATCCTGTTGTCATATAACTAGATATTTCTTCCAAATGTTAGACGAGACATAAGTACATTCTTATTCAAAGTGACTAGGTATCAATTTTACCCACACAATACGGGCAGACTTGAGTAATTTATAGCATCCTCAAAGTCAGTCTTTCAAAAATTCCAAAGTATAGGACATGATAATCCAAATCCAAATGTTTCTCAAGAAAAGTCATTTTCAATCGTTCGGAATTTCGGCGTTTGGGCAGATATGACCCAGGGACCCCCAGTATGCAAGGGGAATTAGTCCCCCCTCTGAAAATGCGCCAGTGGCCTGCGTTGCAGAGAGGTGTAAAAAGAGGCATAGCCTCATTACACCTCTGTGCAATGCAGCCCCCTGGCGCATACTGGAGGTTCCAGGTGGGCTAGTTGGCCCCCAGGGACCCCCAGTATGCAAGGGGAATTAGTTCCCCCTCTTCAAACATGCACGGGGTCTGCGTTGCAGAGAGGTGTAAAAAAGGGTGTGGCCTCAATACACCTCTCTGCAATGCAGCCCCCTGGCGCATACTGGAGGCTCCTGGTGGACTAGTTGGCCCCCAGGGACCCCTAGTATGCAAGGGGAATTAGTTCCCCCTCTGCAAACGCGCCATGGGGCTGCGTTGCAGAGAGGTGTAACAAGGGGCATAGCCTCATTACACCTCTGCAATGCAGCCCCCTGGCGCATACTGGAGGTTCAAGGTGGGCTAGTTGGCCCCCAGGGGCCCCCAGTATGCAAGGGGAATTAGTTCCCCCTCTTCAAACATGCACGGGGGCTGCGTTGCAGAGAGGTGTAAAAAGGGGCGTGGCTTCATTACACCTCTCTGCAATGCAGTCCCCTGGCGCATACTGGAGATTCCTGGTGGGCTTTCAGGTCTTATAGAGTTAGAAATTAGCATTTAAAAAAACTTTGAAATTCACTGAAAAAACATAGGTTTCAGGCCTTATATAGTTAGGAATTATCATTTAAAAAACCTTGAAAATTCACTGAAAAAACCATAGGTTTCAGGCCTTATATAGTTAGGAATTAGCATTTAAAAATCCTTTGAAATTCACGGAAAAAACCATAGGTTTCAGGCCTTATATAGTTAGGAATTAGCATTTAAAAAACCTTTAAAATTCACTCAAAAAACTATAAGTTTTAGGGGTGTTGTAGTTAGCTGGACATTTCACTCATACAAAACCATTGAAATTGCTCCTATATAGTTAGTTGTACTAACTATATTTCCCTTTTGAAGTACGGCCACACAAAAATGAATTTGCTCCTTTATTGACAGTTTGCCAACAAGCCCTTCTCAAGGCACAACCATCACTTCAATATGCCGTCGGACGCGTTTCAGGACTCTCCCTTCCTCAGTGGCGTAAGCATAAACCAGCTCTACTGCTCGTGCAATGTCAATTTGAATACCTGCCTCAGTGGGCGTGGCCAGCATGGCCTTCTGGTTCTTGCAGTTCGCAGACATTAGTTCACAGTGGATGCGCTGTTGAATAAAATTAACTAAATCTTAGATGTAACCGTCCTTCAGGATACTTGTTCCACTGTGTGCTGTCAATAAGAACTATAGCTTTCACCAGCCTGCTTCGGTTTCCGCTAAATTTTGTTCTGTATCTCTCTGCACCGGAATGGTGCAGGCACGGACCCGCTGTAACACAGTGGGCTCCACCTCACGACCGGGAAACGGCCGTTCCGTATATATATATATATATATATATATCAGCTCCCAAACACCAGCCGGTTGCACTCATGGGCGGGTGCACGCCATGACGGGGGTGTACCCGTTTCAAAGTATCAAAGCACAATCCTGGAGAGTAAAATTACCAAGGAAAGCAGCACTCGCAGGGGGTTGTTCCAACCAGTTTATTACGGCGGAACAAACAGCAACGACGCGTTTCGCCGTAGGGCTTTGTCAAGTTGTGAGAGAAGCGAGGACATACAAACATTTTAAACTTTTTCAGGAAGTAATGAAAAGTGAAGACGGACTGCATATTTTCAGATAAACAGCGGCCATCTTACAATGTATATACATTCAATGGGAAGTGCTTAACTTATACAAAATCACCATCTTATCTTATCATGTCATATATTAACATGTAAATTGCTATATTTTGCATTTTATATCGCCCTGTATGGGCACAACAAATACTCATTATAACATCCTGATTAACAATGAAGGCCGATGTCAGAGCACACCCCATGGAAATTCGATCTTGTTAAACCATGCTTAACCACCGTGAAATCACAATAATAACATGTCGGTCAGCCTGAACATTTCCATATTGGTACACAAATATAGCCCACTGATGGGTTAAACCATGGGTGCAAAGCCTACATGCTCCCTTAGTCCAATGTCATCTCTACAAAAGACATATCAATAGCCAAAATCCTCTATAAAGGTTCAAAATTTAAAGAAAACAGTCACAGTTAAAAATTCAATAATCCTCAGAAAATTAAAGCTGCATAAATTCTTCAAACTCAAATCTCAGGGTTCCAACTCCATGCCTTCCATGGAAAATGAAGGGGAAGGTTTGAGACAAGATGCACAACAGCAACAGGGATCTGTTGTCGTACATCTGTCTCGATAGTGTACCAGCTAGCATTAGAGGAGGGGACCGCCTACTTAAACTTAGACGGCTGGAATCTAGGTACATAATTGACTTACAAACCAAGATTCCGAGGGGTCTAAATATGCATGAAGAGCTATCAGTACACTTGGGATAAGACTTGTATTTATTTCTAAAACTCTGCATGAATTGTAAAGTTAACTGGCATGCGTTCATCTTACTACAGGCCTGTAGTTAAGTGTCTACCAGTGATATGATGATTTATGAGGATTCATTGAATTTTTAACTGTGACTGTTTTCTTTAAATTTTGAACCTTTATAGAGGATTTTGGCTATTGATATGTCTTTTGTAGAGATGACATTGGACTAAGGGAGCATGTAGGCTTTGCACCCATGGTTTAACCCATCAGTGGGCTATATTTGTGTACCAATATGGAAATGTTCAGGCTGACCGACATGTTATTATTGTGATTTCACGGTGGTTAAGCATGGTTTAACAAGATCGAATTTCCATGGGGTGTGCTCTGACATCGGCCTTCATTGTTAATCAGGATGTTATAATGAGTATTTGTTGTGCCCATACAGGGCGATATAAAATGCAAAATATAGCAATTTACATGTTAATATATGACATGATAAGATAAGATGGTGATTTTGTATAAGTTAAGCACTTCCCATTGAATGTATATACATTGTAAGATGGCCGCTGTTTATCTGAAAATATGCAGTCCGTCTTCACTTTTCATTACTTCCTGAAAAAGTTTAAAATGTTTGTATGTCCTCGCTTCTCTCACAACTTGACAAAGCCCTACGGCGAAACGCGTCGTTGCTGTTTGTTCCGCCGTAATAAACTGGTTGGAACAACCCCCTGCGAGTGCTGCTTTCCTTGGTAATTTTACTCTCCAGGATTGTGCTTTGATATATATATATATATTCACTGAAAAAACCATAGGTTATAGACCATATATAGTTAGGAATTAGCATTTAAAAAACCTTATTTTACTCACACAAAACCATTGAAATTCCATATATAGTTAGTTGCACTAACTATATATCGCGCACCCGCAATCCACTGCTGATCATGTCACATATTACATCATTCATGACATGGTCAGTGACATCACTGATGACATCATCTAGTGTCTGTGTGTTTTTGTAAAGTTTAAATATGTTTTACATATTGAAGAATGAGTGGATGTATGGAAGACTGAGTGTGTGTGTGGCTGGCTGGGAGGTGTGTGACTGTGCATATCAATGTGTACTTGTATCAGTGATTGTATAAGAGAGTAAGTATGTGTTAGTTTATGTGTGAAAAGTATGGTGTTCTGTGTTTAACTGTATAGATGAGGAAATCGAAGTGTGATTGATTCTTCACAGGACTGACTAGGTGTATGAGTGCATATGATAGTGTTGTAATAATGAGTGACTGTATTTATGAGTGATTGTATGGGTGAATGAGTGAATGTGTGTGTAGACGTAGGAATCAGTGAGTGCGTATGTAGTAACTGGTATTGGTGTGTCATGATGTCATCAGTGATGTCATTTGAGATGTCATCAGTGATGTCATCAGTGATGTCATTTGAGATGTCATCAGTGATGTCATCAGTGATGTCACTGACCATGTCATGAATGATGTAATATGTGACATGATCAGCAGTGGATTGCGGGTGCGCGATATATAGTTAGTGCAACTAACTATATATGGAATTTCAATGGTTTTGTGTGAGTAAAATAAGGTTTTTTAAATGCTAATTCCTAACTATATATGGTCTATAACCTATGGTTTTTTCAGTGAATTTTCAAGGTTTTGTAAATGCTAATTCCTAACTATATATGGTCTATAACCTATGGTTTTTTCAGTGAATTTCATAGGTTTTTTAATAGCAAATCTTTATAAAAATAATACATTTTAAATCTAATTTTATATTTTATAATTTTTTTATTTTTTTTTAATATTATTTTTAGTGCGCTCCCGGGGCGCGGACAGGTGAACGCACGGGTAAGCGCAATCTGGCGGCGCGCCCCGAGGCGCGTACTAATGCGCGTCCCGGAAGCGCTATTGTCGAGAACGAAAACAACATCGTGACGTATCGCGTAGCCGCCACGCCTTGCGTCATAAGACACGTATCGCGTAGCCGCGAGATGCGTCTTATGACGCACCGCGTAAGCGCACCCGGAAGCGCATACGATCGCGCAACGTAAGCGCCCCGATGCGCTTACGATACACGCCCGGGACGCGCCCCGGGCGCGTAGCGTAAGCGCGTCAAACCATGTGACTTTAAAATAACACTTTTCATTGGTTCAGAACTTTTTTTTTTCCAAATTGTGTGAAACCCACCCATTTCTCTCACTATTGCTTTGTACTTGGAGAGAGCAAGAGCTGTTGTGTCTACTCTATCTCCTACTTTTCTGATCTCCAGCAATGGCTGCAAGAGAGTCATCCAGCAGTGATTCAGAGGGATTTTTGGATGAGGACCCTCCTCAGCAAAAGAAAAAAACCCATTTCATTTGGAAATTTTACGACATCCCAGAAGGACAGAAAAAAGTGAACGCTCCCAAAGTAACATGCAAAATATGTGGGAGTAGTTTATCCAGAGGCAATCCTCTGAAAAAATATAGTTTTGGCAATGCCAATTTGATCCGGCATGTCAAAAGAAGACACCCTAACAACTTTGCCAGGGAGAGTGTCAGAGAGCTGGCACGGAATGTACCAACAGATGGCGGCAGCACCTCCACTGGTGGAGCAACACCTTCGGGACCACCCCGTGGAAGAATGATCCCTAACATTCAGCCGGTGTTTGCGGGCATCAAATTTTTGTGCGCAGAGTGTGACGAACTGCTCTGCTATGGGGAGCAGAGTGTTGAACTGATTGCCCTAAAGAAACAGCAACACCGCTGCTCTTCCAGTCCCTAAATTTTCAATTTTTTTTGCTCCTGTTGAGCAGTTTTGGAATCCTTGTTTTTGTTTTTCCCTTGAAAAAAATACAAAAAAAATATAAAATTGTTTTAAAAAGTCTAAAAAAATATAAAACAAAAAAAACAAAAAAAAAATATATATAAAACAACAAAATGAAAAAAAAAGTTCTTTTCAGAACTACCTCCAATTTTTAAAAAGAAGCTTTATTTTTTTTAAAGTCTGTCATTTTTAATCTCCATGGTACGCTCCCCCGTACGCTCCCCGGTGCGCGTACCGGGCGCTCATCCCCGCGAAAATCGATTTTTTTTTTATTTATTTTTTTCACCCGCGGGAGCCTTTTATGGCCCCCACATGAAACCTAGGGGGTCAGGGGGTGTGTACCCTGCTCCCTCTTGCTCATTTCCCCCTTTGATTTTTGCCACCTCTTGTGTCTCAATCCTACCGAGACACAAGATGGCGGCCGCTGCGGACTGTTTCGAATGTTTATAGACACCCGAGAACCAATCAGCTTGCCGTGCGCAGATCGCGTGGCGCGCCTGGAGCGCTCCCCTGTACGCGTACGTGGGAGCGCTCCAGGCGCGGCTCTAGATATATATCTTTTTTTGAACGTTAATTTCTCAAAATCCACTGGAGCACATATATTGAGACCTACAAAAGGCACATCGGGCTACCAGTCCCTACAAATTTGCCAAGTTTCGTGCAAATCCATTCAGCCGTTCGGGCTAAAAATGAGGCTAACCGCCCTATGGAAAACTCAATGTTAAAAACACGTTTTGGGACCCCCCTTTTTTCTCGGCCCCCCCTGGACCAACTCCCCCCAAATTTCCAGTGGCTGCTCAGAAACAAAATGTTCCATTTTGCTGAAAATTTCAGCCAATTCCGTCCACAAACGCCAAAGTTATTAGACATAGAATTTTCAAAAATCCCATAGGGAAAAAATCCTAACTATATATACCTACTGGCGACCGCCAGTAGGTAATATATATATATATATATATATATATATATATATATATATATATATATATATACACATATATATATATATATATATATATATATACACACATATATATATATATATATATATATATATATATATATATATATATGCAAAAAAGAAGGAGAGAACTCTGGGTAGTTCCCAAGGTTAGGTGGAAGGCAGCTCCTGTATAGAGCACCCTCAACACCAGCGACACTCTTTAATTTGCTCACCTCAAATGTCTGCATTTCTATCAAAGTTTTTTAAGCATAGGATTAGCACAGTGCTATCCACGCCGAGACAGAAATGGACAAAGTCTTTTGCCATTTGTACAGCAAAGGCTTTAAGCATAGGATTAGCACAGTGCTATCCACGCCGAGCTGTAAAATGCCAAAAGCCATTTACCACTCTAGGCACAATATTACAGCTTTGCATTGGTAAAATACCATACAAGCCAACCTGAAATGAATAAAAGCAACCCCTGACATGTGTTTCGCTGTCATTACAGCTCTTCAGAGAGGTTTAGCTTTGTGACTGGGGTCCTGATTAGCAGGATCCCAGTCAGACTAGTCAGAAAACAGAAAAACACCAGCAAAAAGTAAGTGGGGGTAACCATGAAAGCAAATCCTACTTTCCTACAATTATTTTAAAATTATATTACACACAGTATAAGGCTGCCACAAAAGGCATAGAGATTTAGTGTTTAAGATAAAACAAGTGTGTTAAAAAATACATTTTTAGCAACGTACAATCATACTATAGCTAGTGCAAACCTCTTTTAATAATTTTCCATTAGAAGAATAAACTTCAGAGCTCAGCTGATAATACCTTACCTTACATTTAAAAAAGAAAACAGTTTAGTCATCTTTTTCAACCAGAGGCACCCAAAGGCCCACATTACCCGTTCTGAAGCAGCTGTTTTTTTTTAAAGTATGTGAACTGTTATTGTAAAATGTTAAATGATAGGAATGTTGTTCCCAATAAATACCACACAATCCAACCACTGAGGTTATTCAAAAGACATTCACAGGTAAAGGAGGCTTTGTTTGTTTTTCACTGCTTTTTGGGCCTCAAGGAGACGCCTTTCTCTGCGTAACAGCCCTCTTGCAAGGTGACCGTATAAAAGACCTAGGCCGAATTTAGTAATTATACAGAGAGGAATTCCAGTGTTCCTTCACCCAGACTTACTGGGTGCAGTAACAACTAACACAATTTTACCAGCTTGAAAACCCGTCAGGGAAACTCTATGGGAAAAGGCTGCATTATAGCCAAGACCCCTTCTGTGACCACTGCTCAAACCTCAGACAAGGCACAAATGGTTTATTACATGCTCCCCCTGCCAGCCAACATTCTCCTCTCTTCACTCACCCCAACCATCCCTCTATTGCAGAGCAAGTGGTAAACGTGTGTATTAAACCCCATGGAAAAAGAAATACCATGCAAGGTCCTATTAAATCCAGGTCTATACAGTGGTGGGTTGTTATCGCACAGTAGTGCAGAGTTTGTATCCTGTAAGTACTGTGCAACTTGTAACTGGGGCCATGGTTGACTACTTAATGTGCCTCCGGATAGATCAACAAGGAAGAAAAGCCCAGCTATCACATTCCGCCACAACTACAAATATACAGTAAAGCTACTTCACCACAACTGAACATCAACAAAAAACAAAGAATGTAAGATTCTATCAGAATGTAATAGAGCGCGGCAGTCATATTATATTACATTGACATCTGTGTACTTCTTTCTCTGGGGCTGTTGTTGAAGCCTCGGTTCTATTCTGCAGCCCTATGCTCTCAACTCAGTCTCTAGAGCTAGTTTTAGAGCCTGGATT
Source organism: Lissotriton helveticus (assembly GCF_964261635.1). Lineage (NCBI taxonomy): Eukaryota > Metazoa > Chordata > Amphibia > Caudata > Salamandridae > Lissotriton > Lissotriton helveticus. The sequence goes on along the minus strand of NC_136059.1, from coordinate 606,975,742 downwards.
TCATACAGTAAACATGAGCCTCAGCCCCCCCTCACCCCACATATCAGCCCTGAGTCTTTAACTCGGTCTCCAAAGTGGAGGTTAGGTTTGACCTTTTACCCCTATTTCTAGAGCTGGTCTATGTTTCCGTCCTGAACTCTCACCTCAGTCTCTAAAGCTGGCTTTTAAGCCTGAGCATTCTATTTCAATCATGAGCTCTCTCCCTTTCCCGTAGCGCTGAGATTTTAGCAAATTGGGTCAACATTTCAGCGGTGGCATCTGCCTTTAATGCTGGCATATGAGCATGAGTGTCATATTTGAGTTATGAGCATTCACCCTAGCCTCTACAGCTGCTACTATAGCCCAGTACTTACTAGAACTGCATACCCCTGTGATCTTACTAGCCTAGCTTGCCAGTTTCTTCATGTGTTCTCAGCTCTGTCTCTAGAGATGCATTAACAGCTTGGGCTCTACATTTCAGCCCTGAACTCCCAGCTGTTCTTCGAGATCTAGCTTTAGAGCCTGAGCCCTGAGTTGTTCCCTTTACCTCAAGAACAGATATTATTAGAGCCCTGAATCAGCAGGTTTCAGCCCTGAATTCTCACCTCTTCTCATAAAGCTGATATTGGAGTGCTGGGCTTTCTATTCCAGAGCAAGCTCTCACCTCTGCCCCTAGAGCGTGTATTATAGTGGTCTCTTTATTTCAGCTCTGACGTCTCAGCTTTGTAGAGAGAGAGAGAGATAATATTTGTACCTGGGCTTTATATTTCAACCCTGAGCTCTCACATCTGCCTCTAGAGATACTGCAGCCCTGAGCTTCATCTCTGCCTCTAGAGCTGTTTCAGTCCTGAGCTATCACCTCTGCCTTTAGAGCATTTATTGTACTGGGCTCCATATGCAGCCCTCAGCACTCACGTTTTAGAGAGAGAAAGTTGATGTTAAAGCTGGGTTTCATATTTTAGTCCTGAGCTCTCACTTCAGGTTCTAGAACTGGTATTGGATCCAGGCTCCATATCTCAGCCTTGAGCTCTAACTGCTGCTTCTGGTGTGGATATGGCAGCCTGGCTCCATATTTCAGCACTCAGCTCTGACCAGAGGTGGCCGAGCCACTAAAACCTTAAGGCAGGCTCGATTCAGATTCCTGGCTCTGAATCAGCTTGAGCTTCTTTTGTAACCTTGAGCCTAAAATGAGTCGAGCCTTCATGTGGATTCTGCCTGCCAACCATGTGCTAAACACGCATGAAAGAAACAACTGTAATAGACAGGGAACGAGTGCCCTGCTTTTCCGTTGACACAGGTAAGTCAGTGTCTCAGAGCAACAACAACCAATATAGAACACAGGTATTTAGGCACTATTTCAGTTTCTGTTGGGGTTACCTCTTTGCTGAATAGTACCCATCAGCAACACATTCTATGTATTCTGGACCCTGAAGGAATACTTGTATGCTTTGCGTGCTAGAATACCATTTGTTGCAAAGTTATTTCAAGGCAACTACCTTTATGTCAATTCTTTAAGCCTTGTGGCTTAATGCATGGATATAGCTTGGTCATCTCATATGAGAGCTAACAGCACCTGCTTTATTTTGAATAGCACAGATCCCTCGCAAAGTCATAAACAGGCAATGATATTGGCAACTCACTTATTCAAACTCAGGAGTAATGGAATAAAGCATACTAAAACCAGGCATGTTAACCAAGTAATCTCAAAATTCTCAGACAAGTATATGTGTGTGTAGCCTCAAGCAAGCATATGTTGCAATGCCCAATGAGCAGACTGCAAAATATACCCTTGGTCAACCATCAGACAAAAGTGTATTCCTGGAAATAGAATTATAATATATCATTAACTGGACTACACAAAGGATAAAGAAAGGGACCCCCAAAACAATAAAAAACAAACAGGGCAAAAAAGAACCGAATCCGATCTACCAAACCAGGATTCTCCACTTAAAGGTGGGACTGACTGGGGTGAACATGGATCAAAATATTGGAGAAGTTGAATGCCCCACACGACCTAACCAGGTCAACCAAAACTGACACTGACATTCTACCAATGGAACTACAAGGCCTTAGGAAAGAGCTCTAAAACATAACCTCCACAGTCGACAAGGCAAAATCTAGAGTGAGCAAAGTTGAAGACCAGTTCTCAGCTCTCCTGAAGAAAGACATCTCCAATCACACAAAATCTCAATCCTCGAGAAAGAGATCACAAATGTAGAAGACAGGAACCGTAGAGGAAACCTCAGAATATTTGGTCTGCCTGATCATGCTGAGAATAAACACGGCACGTGTGTGACATTCTAGGAATCTTGGATAACTCGAGCACTAAAAATAGACTTTAAAAGAGACTATGAGATTGAGAGGACCATAGAGTCCCAACCAGAGTGCTATCCCACCTCAAAAAACCTCAATCAATGATTTTCAGGCCACTCTGTTATGAACACACTGAAAGAATTCTAACGCAAATAAGAGCCATGAAATGTATCCTATGGAAAGGCTCCAGTGAATTGTAGGAAGAGATTCCTTGCTAAAAGAAACAAGATGAAATCAATGAATATCTCATTCTCCTTCAAAGGCCCAGCAAATATGAAAATCACAAGCAATTGGAAAACATCCGGTTTTGACTAACTAGCAGAGCTGGAAGCCTTTCTAGACAATTGAACACAATCAAATATGGTCATTTAAGGTCTCGTAATGTACCCTAAGCATGTTCTTTTTGATGGCCAACCATGTTAACCAATGAACTAGTTAATCATTCTCAAATAACATACTACTACACCTTATTAACCTGGTCTCTTTCATAGCCTGCTCTCCGTGGACACATCGGGTTGCATACCCAGGTAACCACCATCAAACTACTAATGACTTATACTTTAAATTCTATGCCCCACTAATAACAGAACCTTATTATATTTACTATAAGAAGCTACATTAAAAGACAGTAACCACTTAACATGACCAAATAACACAGCACACCACCCTGTAAGTTCCTGCTATGTTTTCCTTTCTACGACTGACTGACAATGGAGAAGTGTGGCTCAATGGTTAGAGCGGCAGACCCTAATGCAGAGGTCTGATCCGGGACCAGGGTTCTATTCCTGCCTTGGCTGGTCTCGGCGGATCTTGGGCTCATAATTCCTCGGACCTGATTTCTCGCCTAGGTGCCTACTCTAAGCATGGGTCCCACGCTGCAACTCTGGGCAATAGCTTGCTTAGTCTCCACAACGGCCCCCTACAGCGCTAGGGATGCCTGGTTGCACCCTGGGGATGCCCAGGAGTGGACATTTCACGGGGAAAACCCAGGAAGGGTTCCCTAGCGGTATGAGTACAGCGCCAGGACACTCAGGAGTATCAGTGCGCTTTACAAGTACGGCTACATTTACATTTACATAACCTAATACCTGTGATAATATCACCTAACAGTATTATAACTTCAGACCTCATATTCTATATGATACTATCACAACTAATAACTCCACAACCACAAGTGAAGTTTATTTGACATTTATGAACTGTTCAGAAGTTGCTCATAAAAAAAGTTGTATTATATATAATATGATAATAAGAAGTTGTTAAGTTCTTATCACATTTGTTGTGAAGACCATATGGAGATGACTCACTTGTTAAGCTGCTCATGAGGTATTAACACATATGATACCCTGCACGAATGTTCAATATGGATATCTATTTACATATATGCTTATCTATGAGGTAAAAATAGTGCACAATTACACATCACATATCCCAATTCCTAACACGCTCTGACAGCACTTCTATCACACATCATACCCTCTAAACTCTTAACCCACAAACATAACAGCCATATGGGAAACAAAATTAAAAAATACTACGCACTCCTGCTTAGGCTACAATAACACTGAATACCAGACATCAATCTAAGCTCCTCCAATCCTGTGGCTAAAACTGGATTGGTCAATATACCTACTAAAGTTAATGGTTTCTTGTCAAACATCGTAAACTTCCGACACCACACACAATATAACAGATAATAACAAGCCTTAATACTGTCTATTCAAAACACACTTACCCTTTCACTGTCTTGTTTTCCTCAATGAACCACCCATAGCACACATTCACCACTGGCTTAATACATTCGCAAACCTTGCAGGACATGTACCACCTAGCATATCCAAGTATTCATTTGCTCAATAATGATATAAACTGTTCAGGTTCGGTGTACACAACAATGCTCTGATATACCATGCTATGTTATGTTATGTTGTGCAATGTTATGCTCTAAGCTATAAATTCAATGCAATGAAGTATACTAGAAGTACGATTAAAATGCTTGGAATTGCAAATTAGTTGATATTTTCGCTAAACTCATCACCTTCACCACTCCAGCTTAATCCTTGCCATGTTCAAACTATGTACAGACACAATTCAAGCACTGGTGTCTGCTCTCTCCTCACAGCTGCAACCTCATCTTCCTACCACAATTACACAGGCCTCGATCTCCTGTAGCCTCCACCACCTCATCTATTCCCAGAAGGTTAGAACTGGGTGGGATGCGCATCCTACTCCCAAAAACTTACTCTAACTTTGTACGCTCCCTTCCTATACAAGCTTGACATCAATACACTCTTCAGATACCCCGTAGGCTGAGTGTCTGCTCTATACACAAAGACTTCTGCACTCCCTCAAATGCTCCGTTAACTATGCTGCTCATACCGCACGGAAGTACTCTACGCCCCCCTACAGAACCGCACACTGCCGCATTATTCCATTTGCGCTTTACCACCCACAGTACTCACTGTTTCAATCAAAAAAGCAAACACTGGATATTTTTACCCTTGCATACAACACGATGACATCCTCTACTCTCACTTCTATCAACTCTCAATAACTTGCAATCTCTGATCATGACCAAATCGATACCACTCCCTAATAACTATGGCCATTATCGCGTCAAAAGTTCTCTCCCATCTGTTCACTAGGGCGGATGATAATATTGAGAATTGTTGCTTATGTAATACTTTGTGATGCTCTCTCAGAAAAATGTCAATAAAAACATTTTGAAACAAAAGTTCTCTCCCACATTATAAAAGGTATCATTCACCCTGTCAAGCGCAGGAAAATGTTGGATTACTGTATCGAATTCAAAGATGACATAATGCTCCTAAAGAGAATTAAACTGCCCCTCATGAATGTAGTTCTATACACCATCACTGGATACAGAGCACTTCCTTTTAACCCTGCCACCAAGAAAAAGTTATTACCCTTATAGCTAAAAAAGCAGGACCCAAAATTCTGGACAACTACCATGACAATGAAGGGAGATGGTTATTCACAAAAGTGAAGAACACCACTATAGCATTTTACATAATCAACATATATGCCCATAGTGCCGATGAACCCTAATTTTGGATCAGCATCAATACAAAATTATACAAATTACCAAATGACTCAGGCATAATACTTGCTGGTGACTTCAACCTCTCATGGGACACTCTATTAGATAGAAAGAAGCCCCTCAAGTGAATACAGTCCCAATAAATCTCAATCAAATGAGGAGTCTATGCAAAAAAGCACTGTCTAGACGACATATGGCATCTTCACAACCCCACAGCGAACAAATGTACCTTCTACTCACACCCTCATAACACGCTCTCCAGGACTGACTACATACTCACAAATTACATTCTTCCATCGACTACCGCGACACCGACCATCAAACCTATACTAGTATCAAACCACAAGTGTCAATTATTCCATAATAGCCCCAAAAGGAAACTTTGGAGATTGAATAAGGAAATACTACAGGCTCAAGCATTTAAAGACAGAATAGGGATAGGCATCACTAACTTATTTCACGAAAACAACACCAAGGAAATACCACAAGAAACCCTACGGGATGCCATGAAAGCTACAATTAGAGGAGAAGTCATCAACATTATGTCCAACATAAACAAACATACCAATAAAAGATTAAATGAACTAGAACTCTCAATTAAGCAATTTGAAAATACCTTCACTACATCAAAAAACCAGGAACTCCTAGCTCAACTGAAAATACTAACCAGTCTCACACCTGGGTCCAAAATAACAAAATGAAAAAATTCAGAGTCCAATAAAGCAGGTGAAACACATGCAAACTAGTTCAAATTAAAAAAGAACAATAACCTCATCTCAGCAGTTAAGAATGAAATTGGTGTAACTTCCCTTGAACCACTAAAAATAGTCAAGATTTGCAAAGAAGACTACAAAGCTTCATATAACATAGAGATGACACCCTCTCAAAACAAAATTCATCTTCCAACCCTCACAGACTCCAATAAAATAATACTAACTAACCCATTTCCCTTACTGAAACCAAACAAGCGACCAAATCCCTAAAACCAGGAAAGGTTCCTGAAACCTGGGAAGCTTCCCAGCTAACTTTTTTTAATTTTTCCAGAACTACCTATTACCTCACATGGAATCCAACTCTTTGAAAACACTGGGGAAATATTAGGTACGGCCTAAAAAGCCACTATTACTGTGCGCTTAGGGTCTCAGGGGGAGATCTTGTGCCCAGTTTTGGATCCAATGAGAGTCTGACCTTTCCCTCCCCACTAAGCTCTATTGTACTCGGCACACACTCTCGGTCAGGAAAGGGGTCCCAGGGTGCCTGACCCCAATATGGCTGAAAATGATTACTTCTACCTCCTTGCTTGACTTTTTTTTCTCAGCCCCTCCAGGACTATGACTGACCTCAACAGGACCTCTACAATTCTTTCGGTCCATGGCTCCCCCTCTTGCCTTCTTGCTCTGTTGCAGGAATTAAATACCTGGTCCCTGAGCTTCTCCAAGCCTTCCAGGGCCTGGGTCGTACGGACCTGGCGGTGCTGAGATTCACAGAAGTGCCCCGGGGGGCCGAAAGGGTGGGCACATGATCAGGAAACGTGAGAGGTATGCTGCAAATGGTAGACTGAGTCAATTCCACCCACCGCCACCTGAGGGAAGAATGAACATAACTACAGGAAAGCTGTTTTTTCCTTCATTTTGCATCGGCCTATATGGTAGCCCCAGCTCCCTCTCTGGCTTGTTTCCACGTCCTTCCCCCACCTTCTTCGTTTACCTCTTTCCTCGTAGCCTATGTATCTATTCTAAACTATTTTTCCCGAACGTTGAGACATGTGGAACATGGCTGGTGCCTGAAGGAGTTGCTAGACAACTAATGAGGAGTTTGGCCCTGGTTTCCCCCTCAACCATCACCTACCCAGCCGGACATTGGTCACAGTTCTTCCTCGTCTCCCTGCTATGGCTCCTTCCTCCCCTCCTTTCCTACAAATTCTTTTAACCTCGTTGTTTGTTTACTGTACCTTAATACGCTACTGTAACTGATGTAATTTTTAACACAATGTTCCTCTGTTATAGCGCTCTGATTCCTACGGGTAAAGCCAGCGCTTCATTATCCTTTTGATGTACCTTCTAATGCAACGTGCCCCTGGTTTTGCGCTCTGATACCTCCGGGTCTAGATAGTGCTATATAAACCTCACAAATCAAATAAACTAAAAACAGTTTTTTCCTGAACGCTGAGACCTGAGCAACATGGCTGATGACCGGTGGACCTGCTTGACAGCTAATGAGGAGATTGGCCCTGGTTTCCCCCTTGACCGTCACCTACCCAGCCGGACATTGCGCATTGTTCCTACTCGTCTCCCCACTATTACTCCTTCCTCCCCTCCCTCCTTCGAATTATTGTAACATTGTTTATGTGTACTGTATACCATACTATGCTCTTATATCTGATGGAACTTGTAATGCAACAATTCTAAATGTAAAGCGCTCTGATACCCTCTTGGGTCAAGTTCGTGCTTTATAAAACGTTATAAATAAATAAATACTATGCGCCACAACTGTCATGTGAAAAGTCCTTCAACAAGGTCTCCTGGCCCTTTCTACACACAGTAATGCGCAAACTAAATCTAGGTGACAAGTTTATTTGCCTGGGTTTTGCCCTATACATAAAACCACCAGCCTCCATCCAAGTCAACAGCTATTTATCAAATAACAAGGGACAAGACAAGGCTGCCCCTTATCCCTTTTACTGTATCTTCTAGCCATCGAGCCCCTTCTAGCGCAATCAGATCCAACTTAAGTATAGCAGGATTACCAATGAGAAAAGACACATACAAAATCGCTGCATACACAGACGACGTGCTAATCTTTTCCCAGGATGCCGAGTCAGCTATCCCTGCAATATTACACTAAATCAAACATATGAGATAGTCTCAGGTTACTCTTTAAACTTTGAGAAAACAGAAGTCTTCCCACTGAACAGCGTAACCATGCCCTCCATAGTTAACAATACAAACCTACGCTGGCAATCAATTCAAATTAAATACCTAGGGATTCAATTAAAAACAACTTAGAAGACAAAAGATAGTTAGCTGAAGATAACAACTCCTGACATGGACACCTACATTTATGACATGGTAGGGTCGAACTGAATGGATCAAGATGATGAATGCCCCACAAATCAACATTATCATCTCCATGCTACACCTACCACTATCAATCAACTTCAACATCATAGATTGGTAAATTTTTGAATTCTTACAAAAAGGGAAACGAGGAGGAATCTCCCATTAAAAACTGAAATTAGACCAACCCAATGGTGGCCTAAATATCCCCAGTTTTCACAAATATCATCTTGCCTTTCTAATCAAACAAGCAACTTTGTGGTCCCGCCCTCACGCTAAGGACAAACCACTGTGGCTACATACTACATAAGCTTACCCTAGAAAATGAACTAGCCATGGAAACGTGGGTTGCCTTTGTGGATAAATTACCAAAGACTAAACTCAATGTCAACACAAGGCATACGGCAAAGAACATTAGCCATTTCAGCCAGGCAACACGCTCTCTAAGAAGGCGCTTGCGACAGTCCGTGAGGAGAGCACAAGGTCACAGTTCACAATCCATGGTAGGACGTACGTTTCATAAAGAAACTTTATAAGAAACAAATTTGGATCGAAAAAAAACACGAGGTCACTGATTTTTGGACAAAAATAATACATAATGCAAAAAAATCTGATTCCAGAGCATTTTGGTCTCAAGTAAATACACTCAACAGATCATCTAGCCCTATATGCTTGACCTGCATTACTGAAAAGGCATGAACACAGCATCTAGTTGATACCTTCTCAATAAATCTTATGAAATCTCCTCAGCTAACAGAAATTTCAGCATTTCAAAGATCCAATGCAGATACAATAGCGCGTGATCTTATTAACATCAATCAGCAAAATCCAGAACCACATGAGGAAGCAGACATACTACAAATAATAATGAAAAGTAGGAAAGACAGTGCACCAGGACCGAACGGCGTTCCTCAGGCAATTTACAAGGAGGATCCTTACTTCTGGGCCAGCAACTTTTACAAATTGTTTCGGATAATAAACATCGGTGGTCGGATTCCGGAAAGCTGGCGAGGGGCGATCATCAACCCAATCTACAAAGGTGGTGACCGAAAAAATCCTGCAAATTACCGCCTGATAGCGCTCATTGATGCCGAGGCAAAGTATTACGCCTCATTGGTATTAGCCGACCTTACAAAATGGTCTGACAATAACAACAAAATACCTGTAAACCAGTCAGGGTTCCGCCGTGGCATAGGTACCATGGCAAACGCCATAGCGATAAGCCTGATTGCCGAAAAAAGCCTTCAAAATCATCAAGTACTATACTTATGCTTCGTGGATTTTAAGGCGGCTTTTGACCGTGTCAGCCGACAATTACTCTGGGCAAAATTGAAGCAGCAGGGCCTGCCGGACGCGATCTTAAACCCAATAATGGACCTATACACCAACACCTGGATGCAGGTAAAGATTGATAACGGCAATCGGCTCACGAGGAAGATCGGCACCTGTGAAGGTCTAAAGCAAGGCTGTGTCTTGGCCCCCCATCTGTTTAACTTATTCATGGCCGACTTGACACCAAGGCTTGATGGGACCAATGCACACCCCCCACGCTTAGGAATAATGACCCTCACGCATCTCTCCTATGCTGATGACGTTGTTCTCCTTAGTCAGACGAAAATAGGACTGCAACGTCTCATAAACGAACTGGCTGAATACACCAAACAGAACATTCTGCAAATAAACACCACGAAAACAAAGGTCATGATTATAACTCACCGTCGTACAAAAGTACTGAATTATACAATCGACAATAGCAAATTGGAAGTAGTGGATAATTATAAATACTTGGGAATATACTTGGATAGACGGTTCACCTTCTCCGCGCACTTCAATGACATTGAGAAGAAAGGAACAGCGCTACTCCATGCATTCAGCAGTTTATCTAAGTCGCTTAAGGGCCCCCTGTTCACCCCCTCCTAACAGTCATCAAAGCCAAGCTACTTCCAACAATAGCTTATGGCAGTGTGGTACATTGTGGAAAGAGCGCGCCGCTCTTGGACAAAATCCAAACAAGGGTGTATAAACGCATATTCAGATTGCCATGCGACGCCTCACCCGCCCAGGTTCGGCTTGAATTTGGATTGAAGTGTCAAACATTGCAAAAAAAATGCGACACAGTTAGATTCTGGTACAATGTGTGGCTGAACCGTGAGATACAAATTAACCTTGCTATCTGGGAAGCCATGCAAAGCAACCCAAACTCCCAGCACGCAAAGTAATTAAAATCCTCCCTAGAAATCACAGCGCTGGCGTCATTGTGGCAAAAGCAGTTACCAGTGTCTTCCTTCAAACAGGCTGCAAAAAAGGCAGCTAATTGGCACTCGTTGATTGATGATAAAACAATCCTGAGACAACGCTCACACTCCTGGATGATAATCCAATCATATAAGAAGCTGGCCCCGGCACCCTATCTAGGGCCAGCCTTTTCCTCACATCTGAAATCCAAATACCTAACCCTATGAATGGGTAATTTGCCTACAAATGCTGACCAACCGGGCTGGAGGACACCAGGCTCAAAGGAGTGTAACTTATGTGGCGCTGCGGTACAAGATCTCATTCATCTGATCTGCATTTGCCCGCAACTAGACAGTGAACGTCGGCTCCTGCTCAAGGCAAAATTCAACAAACTAGGAATCCGCACATGCCGCTCAGCCATAGTCCAAGTGTTGGACTCAGCGGACCCTCAATTTATCTGTCAAACAATTAAATATGTTATCAATTTTGAGAAAAAACAGAAATTGTGTCAAGACCTACTACAAATTTGATCTTCCTGAACTTTTTAAACTGATTTTTTTGAATTTGAATAAGCACTTACAATTTTTTATACCAGTACCAATATTATGTGTACCTTTTAAATCAATGTTTGTTTTAATATTCTATAAGAAAGTGCTTTCTTCGATCCATCTTAAATCAATGTTGCATCTCATATTGTAATGGTTTTTATTAACTACACAATAAAGAATTTTTTACCTTTTTTTTCACTGTGGCTACACATTGAAGAATACCTCACAAAGCCTCTCTCTACATTATCAACACTAACTATGAAATCGATTAATATACAACACTCGTAGACTATAATCAAAGACACCTTCTCAGCCCTCAAACCCCTCAATAATATGTTTCCTAACAAAATCCAACAGACTATGCATCCCTCTGGAACAATGCTGAAATTAGAATTGTAGGGAAATCCCCCTAATGGACATCTTGGGCAACAAAAAGCTTCTATATCTTAACGACCTAGGCCGTGTAACTAAACCCAAAATATTTGCAGAGTTACAGACTTATCACAACTTACATCACATTAATTTCTATAATTTCCTCAAGCTCACCATAAATAAGTGTCATAAACCACACAAATCAGACCTCATTAACTTACTTGCAAAATTATCCAAACTTCGCCATGCTGCAGCCATAACTTACAAGATTTTAAGTTCCCCCAAAGTCAATAATAGACTCACGACTGAAATCCAAAACAAATGGCTAAAACCACACTCAACACTCAATCACATAACCATAACTGATGATGTATGGAAGAAAATCCATTTTGGAAAAAGATTCAAAACATAATAAATGACATTTTTAACACTGAGATCACTCTTACCTTCCATACAATGACACTAGGACTGTGGTCTCACACCCCCGTTCTGAAGCTAAACACCTAGGTCATGAGTCTCTTAGAACACTTACTAACAATGGGAGTCAGAAATATTATATGTGAGCGGAAATCAGTCCAAAATCAAACCCATCATACCTGCTGGCAGTTGGTATGCTTCGCAAGGAGTGCAGACAACTCAATACTCAATAACAATTTAAAATCCCAGAGCCCACACAAGCTATGGATAAACTAGATGTATGCATCCAAAAAGTAAAGCCATCCTAAATGCACTTCTTTAATAGCTCTCCAATACTACCACAAAATGGCCACCGAGGTATACAAACTACCTATGCGTGCAACAAAGCACATACATCAACTATTCAGATTAGTATCACTATTTTCCTCCATTTATACATCGATCAACCTACAGAATTCGCTCTTCCCCTACTCTCTTCTTGCTTCGTTTTATTTTTCATGGTACTTTATTTCTTCCCTTGCCCTCTCCCCTCCCTCTTTTGCCATACCTTACTTCATTCTTTCACATTGTGGTTATAATTAACAATGCTTTGCTCTAGACAGTATTTCCAATGTCACAGCCATGAGTCTTACACTGTTCACCCCATGTTACATGTGTTATAAGCTTTGTATACAACATTAATGTTTTCTCTTTCTATACGCTTAAAACCAATAAAATAATATATATTTTTTTAATTAGATCTTTGTAATTTTCTAGAAAGAATTTCGGGAGAATTGTCAAAACAAGTCATAGACTTGACTTGACTTTGTGAAAACTTGTTTTAAACTGTTTTTGTACCGAAATCTATAAAAAGCTCAATTTTAGTTGACAAATCCATCATTCCCTGTTTTAAAGATCTCGGTAAGTAGCCTATAAACACAATCAAAATTCCCTAAAACATGTTTGTTGTAATCATATTTGTTTGACCAATATGTTTAAAATGCAGCGTTTACCACTCCATTTTCTTGTATTGGCTCGAAGGATAGTGTGGTATTTCCCACTCGCCTCCCCCCCCCCCCCTGGCAGCTCCACATGTAATGGAATTGCTCGTGGTGACATCACTTAGAATGTCACCACAACCAAGATTCCAAGGCGAGCACCGCGTAGGCTAGTGAGCTGTCACCTGTTGTGGCTGTCGCTGTGGCTGAGGTCGCTGCGTTCCCATTACTCACGAGCTTTGAATAAATACTCAAATGACTTACATCCTACTTGTGTCCGTCATCTTTAGCGGATTCTACAGTGGCGACGAGGGTCAAAAAGGGACAGCGACCTCAACACGCTCCTGTAGCGAAGAAGGTGAAATATTGCCGTGAAGCCAGCGGGAATTGAAAGAAAGAGACTCCGGTGGTGTCCGGCAGCGAGGAGTTTTACGAGAAACAGGTGGAGGAAATAGCGGCGAGTTGGAGTTCAGCAGGCTATTGCTGAGTGTGAAGAATACCGGCCGCCACTATCTTTACAGTAAGGAGTAGGTGTAATCTTCGGCCAGGATCAGTGGCGTGAAAGGCAGGGAACGCAGGCGGCTGGCAAGTCTTAAGCTGGCGGTGCGTGGCTTGGCAGCTGGAGATCTTAGGAGAATTGAAGAGCAGTGGTGAGTCGCAAGGCGATTATTAGGCTGGGTGACTGTCATAGCTGAGCCACGAAAGTGTGAGGAAGCAAGGGCTCCCGCCGAACATAGACGGTTTGAAGGTGGAATGCTGGCATGGAGGTGACCGGCGGGGAAGCGGCGCGTGAGAGTGTGAATACGGTATAGGATACACTCGGCAAGACGGTATAACAGGCAGTAACCATTATAATCCCAACGAGAGTCGAGGAATGGCCTTACCTTCATCGCGACGTGTGGGCAAATATGTGCTTCCCCTTTGAAATTGGAGCCATCTTATCGCAGGCGACATAGACTTCCTTAAACTGCTCTCTTGTTGTGAGACTGAGGGGAGGTGCATCGCATTGGCCTTTTGAGAGACTGGTGGTGTTCAGTACAAGGAACAACAACAGTGCACCTTTCAAGCACAATTTCACCTCAGTAAGAGATGACTTTGGCGCCACAGTGCCTCCCGATGGACAAAAAGAAAATTATCGTCCATTACCACCAGCATTGAGTTACTGTTAGGGGTTTTATCCTAGGCAAATCCTCGTGAATATTGCATGTAAAATACCCTGCACCTTGTAGAGTTTTCAGTTGGCATTCCTTCCTACCCCTTTGAACGTAAAAGGACGCATTTTCTGGTGATTCAGGGAGGGCCCATTGGGATATTGTCATTATGCAGAGTGTGACGCCTCCACCTTTCTTTCTAACTAACCCTGGGGAACCTGCAATACAATGGAAAAAATGGAAGAAAGTGTTTTTGAATTATGCTACTGTGTGTGGCCCAAATCTAGGGTTAGAAAGGAAAGTGGCCCTGTTGTCATACTACCTAGGGACAGAGGGGGAAGAAGTTTTGGATCACCTCCCAGATCTAGGGGCGCAGGAAGCAAGGGGCCTGAATGAGTTGGAAGTCAGCCTGAAGAAATTAGATTTACACTTCCTTCCTAAAACTAGCACCATAATGGAGAGATACCATTTTGGAAAGAGGGTACAAAAGGAAGGAGAATCAGTAGAAGATTTTGTGTCTGATCTACGCAAACTAGCCACGACATGCAAGTTTGGGGCGCAAGTGAAGAGAGGATCAGGGACCAGTTTGTGTTAGCTTGTAGGACGGAACGGGTACATGAGGAGTTGTGGTTGAAAGACGACCCGCTACTGAGGGAGGTCTTAATAGTTTCTAAACAGGTAGAACACATGCTGCAGTGCGTCAGTGAAATTAAACAGGACAGTGGTGAGAAAAGAAGCGAAGACAAACTCAAAGTAAGCGAAGTAGTGACTGAATGTGAAGCTGTGTCTGTGGTCAAAGGTCAGAAAATGGTATGTAAAGAGCAGAAAGAGAGCAAAATGGGATGGTCATTCAAGGGTACCTGTTATAGATGCGGAAAACAAGGGCACATGGCCAATGACAAGGAGTGCCCTGCCCTCAAATTCACAAGCAACAAGTGCTGCAGGAAAGGTCATTTCAGGCAATACTGTAGGAGTGGTCAGGGAGTAAGCAAACAGAGTAAAGACAGGACGAACACAGTATGTGATTAAATAGTCTTGCAAGTAGGTGTAGGTCAGGTCTGCAGTCCCAAAGACACCATAAAACTAAAGGGCACTGAAGTAGAGGCATTGTTTGATTCCTGTTCAAGAATAACAAACATCAGCGCAAAGGTATTTTCACGAGTGTCCAAGGGGAGGATTAGATTGAGTAGGATGGATGTAAGGCCTGGGGGGTATGCTGGTCGCCCCATCTCAATGAAGGGTTATTTCTGGGACACAGTAGAATACAAGGACAGAACAACTGTGTCCAAAGTCTATGTGTCTACGGTCGGCGACAACATCCTGGGCTGGCAGGCACAGAAGGAGTTAGGGGTCTATCTTAATCCCAACAGGAATCCTCAAATCCTAATACAAGAAGTACAAGAGTCAAGGGAAGACTTGGTAACGGAGTTCAGAGAAGTATTTAGAGAAGAACTTGGGTGTCTGGAACTACTGCCACAAGATCAAACTGAAAGAAAACGCGAAGCCTGTAGTAGCCAAGGTAAGGAAGCTACCCATTGCCATTCAAGAAGCGGTGAAGATTGAACTGGAGAAACTGTGCAAAGCAGGAGTCATCAAACCTGTGGAGGCGACAGAGTGGTTGGCGCCAATTGTAGCAGCTCAAAAAAAAGATGGGTCGGTTCGTTTGTGCATTGACCGTAGGGCTTTGAACAAGGAGGTCGTGGTCAACCGTTTCCCACTGCCCAACATCACTCAGAAGATGAGCATGCTAGAGGGCGCAAAAGTGTTTTCCACACTTGACCTCACCTCAGCTTATTTCCAGATCAAGCTGCACGAACAGTCGCAAAAACTCACGGCGTTTGTGACGCCCATGGGCGCGTTCAAGAGGATGCCTTTCGGCTTAGTATCGGCTGCAGCCATGTTCCAGAGACTCATGGGCAACATCTTGAGAGATATCCCTGGCGTCCTATGCTACCAGGATGATGTGCTGGTATTCGCAAAAGACAATGAAGAACACAACAAGAGGTTGAGGCAAGTGCTGACCAGGTTTAAGTCGCAAGGACTAACGGTGAGAAGAGAAAAGTGCATGTTTGGCTGCAAGGAACTGGATTTTTTGGGACATAAGCAGGGGGAATTCGTCTGAAAGCAGAGCTCCAAAACACCATTACGAACTTAGTGCCCCCAAAGAGCAAAGACGAAATCAAGTCCTTCATGGGAATGCTGGAATTTTACAGCAAATTCGTACGGAACTATTAGCAATACGACAGTTGCTGAAAAAAGATACAGTGTTCAGCTGGAGTGATGAGTGCCAAAGAGAGTTTGAAGATGTGAAGAATGCACTCGCAGAAGCCCCCAGCCTCAAGTCTTTCATACCCAATTGTGTGACTGTAGTCACCACCGACGCAAGTGCCAAGGGGCGGTCCTCACCCAACTAGGAGCAGGCGGAGAAGAAACGATAGCTTTCGCGTCGAGATCTCTACAGAAGTCAGAGAGCAACTACTCTGTGATTGAAAAGGAGGCCTTGGCGGTATTCTGGGCCATGAGCAAATTCAGGGACTTCCTGTGGGGAACAAAGTTCATTCTTCGGACGGACCACTAGCCATTGATAGAGGTTTTCGGCAAGAAGGGCCTTGATGCGATCTCTAGCAGGATAAGACGTTGGGTTGTAAGCCTCCAAGAGTACACATTCAGTGTTGAATATGTCCCTGGAACACAAAATTTTGCTGCAGACTGCTTGTCACGACTGGTGAGGGAAAATGATGGAAACGAAGCGAATGACAAAGCGGAAGAGGAGATTGAAGACTATCAAAAAGAAAATGTGTGCACAATAATTCAAGGAGCCATAGGAGAAGAAACATGGAAAGAAGCTTTAAAGTCAGACGAGGTCTTGGATGCTGTGTGCAGAAGAATAAAAAGCAGATGGAAACTTGAAGATAAGCGGGACGATGCTCTACGGCCATTCTGGATCGTCAAAGATGAACTGTCTGTGGCCGACGAATGCTTGTTCAGGGGGACGAGGTTGATACCTCCCACGGCAGTGAGGGAAAATCTGGGGGATATCGCTCATGATGGACACCTGGGCATCACTAAGACCAAACAGAGATTGAGAAAAGACTACTGGTGGCCGCGCATGGACCTTGCCATTGAAAGAAAAGTAAGAGACTGTATCCCGTGCAGCATCAGCGACAAAGTGCTGAGACAACTTACACCTCCAATGGTGTGTAGGCCACCCCCATCAGGACCTTGGGAGGAATTGGCGTTAGACATCGTTGGCCCACTGACGGGAGAAGTGCGCACGTCCTACATTCTGGTGCTCATGGATCTGTACTCCAGATGGCCGTAAGTGAAGATAGTAAGTGAAATCACATCGAAGACCGTCATTGAGTTCCTCCAAGAATTGTTCATTAGAGAGGGGCTACCTAGTAGTCTACTCACGGACAATGGGGTGCAGCTGTGTTCGAAAGAGATGAAAGACTTCCTGGAAGAGAGGGGAATCACACACAAACGTTGTGCCTTGTACCACCCGGAGACCAATGGAATGGTCGAGCGTTTCAACAAGACTCTCAAAGAGAGCATTCAGTTGGCAAAGACCAGCGGCCTGAACTGGAAGGAAGAAGTTTAGAGACGGATCGAAGCGTACAGGTTTACCCCGCACCAGACAACGGGAGTCACCCCTTTTGAGTTGCTCCGGGCAAGGATACCCAACACTAAACTATCGCCAGGCTGGATGGGGTGGCACAAGGGATGGTCAGACCACTCCAAAGAATCGAAGGGGCTAGAGAGACATAGGGAAGCCATGGTTGAGAGGAAATGAAGGGTTCGGTAGACTCCACTCTACACAAGAGGCTGGGTTCAAAGTAGGAGATGACATTAAGATCAAAACACCCACTGGCAGGGCAAGTTGGTCTGAATACAGTAGGCCCACTAAGATTACTAAATTGTTTAGGAATGCCGTGAAGACCCAGGAAGGAAAGATCTGGAACCTGGGAAGAGTAGTGAGGTACCACCCCCCCGGGGCAGGATTCCTGTGGGGAAGGAGGGCGTGAGAACAATTCAGTGGGGAGCAAGGGTCCCCCTCCCAGAGAACAAGGGATGGTCCTTCACCCAGTTGGTAGGACAAGCCTGAGAGTGACCAGACCGCCCAGACATTTGGAGCAATATGTGACGATGTAAATTTCTGTTGTATATCGTTGTTTTCTGATGGTTCAATTCTTATGTCTCAATCCGTAGGGAAGGGGGATGTGTGGTATCTCCCACTCGCCTCCCCCCTACCCCCCCTGGCAGCTCCGCATGTAATGGAATTGCTCGTGGTGATATCACTTAGAATGTCACCACGACCAAGATTCCAAGGCGAGCGCCGCGGAGGCTAGTGAGCTGTCACCTGTTGTGGCTGTCGCTGTGGCTGAGGTCGCTGCGTTCCCATTACTCACGAGCTTTGAATAAATACTCAAATGACTTACATCCTACTTGTGTCCGTCATCTTTAGCGGATTCTACAGATAGCCATGCCGAGTTGCTTTAGGTGTTAGCAGCATCTCTTTGATTGTCCTGTTTAGACCCTTACGCCCAAAAGGTTTGGTCTAGTAGCACCCCTGGCCTGTATCATGATGTCCTTCTCTGGTGCAGTGCAGAGCCGAGACCATCATGTTTTATGCGCATGCAGGGCATACAATGAATTGACTTAACTCAATATTTCTTTGAGTTAGTGCTTTATTTTCAGACAGTGGGCAAAGTTGACCTCATTCTGTTTCTGAGCTGTGCTGTAGCAAACAAAGCACTAACTCAGAGAAACATTGGGTTAAATGAATACACTTTATACCTTGCAGGTGCATAAAACAGACGCTTGGCTCTATGACAGTAATGCCCATCATGATAAGGCCCCAACTCAGAAATCAAGATTCACAACTATTGCCCATTCTTTTCGAGCTATGCGGTCTGCAGTCAATGAACTAACTCAGAGAGATTAGGAATTACATATGATTTGACCAATTTGAAAGTAAACTGTCACATACGTGGCAAATCGTGCTTCTTCCCAATTTCTTCTTTGTAAGAACCCTGCCTGCACGCCCACATCCCAAGGGGCTGAAAAAGGGTTGGATTCATATGGAGTTTATCAGATGGCCAGCTTCAGCAAAATGCTTTATCTCTCCTTGCATTTCAGACTAAGTCCTCTACTTACTTCATCACTAACCCTGCACCGACGATGAGATAACAAAGGAGGGTTCAAAGGGTTAATCAGGCTCACTCAAAGCATCATGTAAAGTTTTGACCAGTGCAAGTAGGGATGCAAAGATCTTCCGGGCGTTTAACACTACAGCCAAGTATGAAATGAGCTCTAATAGTGTTTGCTCGGGCTTAGCGGCCTAACACACCACCAGCTCTACGTTTGTGTTCAGGGTTAAAAAAAAAGAACTGATCCAAAATGTTGCAAAAACGTCATGCCTGCTATTCCTCCATTTCACTGGAAATAACTGGGCTGGGCACACATACTCGGCTATCACCAGACGCAAATGTGATTGAGCTGCAGAGTTTTTGTATCTCATTTATTTATTTACGTCATTTATAAGCGCCTGAATCACCCCGAATGGGGTATCTCCGCGCTAAGGACAGCTGATAGGATGGGTAACAAAATTAGAAAAGTAGTGTTTTGAGCTTCTTTCTGAAGTCTAAGTAATTAGTGGTGAGACGAATCTCAAGAGGCAATTGATTCCACAGTTTGGGGGCGAGGTAGGAAAAAGATTTTCCTCCCAACCTGGTTTGCCTTATGCGTGGGACAGTGAGTCGGCCCTTCCATTCAGAGCGAAGGGAGCGAGGTGGTGTGTATTTCACTAGCTTATCTGCAAGATAGGCAGGGCCCATCTGGTGTATGCCTTTAAAAACAATACAACAGATTTTGAAATGTATTCTTTTGCGGACAAGCAGCCAGTGAAGCTTATGAAACAGGGGGAGTGAGGGGGCACGGTAAGGAGTGCTAGTTGAGACCTTGCAATGCTGATTCCTTAGCGGCGATCAGCAGAGCATTGCTAAAGTCCAGCCAGCTGAGTATCAGAGCGTAAACAAGGGTTTTACGTGTGGATACGGGTAAGTAATGAAAAACCTTACGGAGGAGTGAGGAAGCAAGCTCTTTTTGTTGCAGCTATATTTTCATCCAGGTTAGGATCTTTGTCCATTAGCACCCCTAGGTTTTTAACAACTGTCTTTGGAAGAGGCAGTGGTCCCAAATCATCGGGCCACCAACTAGGGGACCAGCTGGTAATCGCATCCTTTAAGAGTATTACTTCAGTCTTTCCTGCATTAAGCTGCAGGAAGTTACTGCTCATCCAAGATGTTATGGCTCTCATCCCTTCTTTGAACATGTTTTGGATGTCAGGGGTGTCTTTCTTGTAAGATAGGATGTGTTGTGTGTCATTCGCGTAGGAGATTGGGATAAACCCAATCTTCCTCAGCAGAGCTGAGAGAGGAGCAATATATACATTGAACAAGGATGGGCTCAGGCAGGACACCTGCGGTACCCCTTTGGTGACTTGGGTAGTCTTAGAAAAGAAAGGTCCAAGGTTGACTGTTTGCGTCCTGTTACTGAGAAAGTCCTGAAGCCAGGCCAGAGCAGAATTCTGGATGCCTATAGAGCGCAATCTATCCAGCAGGATTTGATGAGAGATGGTATCAAAAGCAGCGGACAGGTCAAGCAGTATAAGAATCACCGCTTGGCCATGAATTCCAGTTGGGGCCGTAGATGTAAAATCTGCATATGAAAAATGTATACTAGACTGTAGTGGTCTAGCAGGTAACAAACTGACATGGAACATCATTTGGGCATACCTGTGCTTGGAGGCGTTAAAACGAATCCTACTGATTGTGGCAATGCTAGAGTCAACATAGGGGAACCTCAGCATTGAGACTAACAAAGTCTATTTCCTCATGTTTCCTCTTAACTGTGCTGTTTCTTCACTTCCCATATTCTTATAATTTACTTCCTCCTCATAATTAGGTTTGTGGCTGCATTTTATTGACCATTTGAATGTTTTGTGAATAAAACGAGTATTTCAAAAAATGAAAAGTCCAAATGAATTATTGCTCACGTGATGTAGAGCTCATCCCATTCTCCCTTTGTATTATGTGGTGGGCAGCATGGGTAAAGGGAAGCCCTGGAATGCAGTGCATATAAACAACAGTGCCCCTGCACTAACACAAAAGCGTATAGTAACAAATTTTGTATATGATTGTAACATACGATAATGACATATAGCGCATCAATCTAAACAGTTCGTGGAAATACGTAATTCAATGAAAGTTCATCTATTGAGATGGGTAAGTCAGTCAATAGGCTGTGTTGGGGGTGTCCATTTTCTGTTTATTGTTCCGTTTCAAAAAAAGCCAACACGTGTTTCATCGCAAGGAACAAATGCGAATCTTCAGGGCTGGAAAAAGGCTTTATAGACAGGATATGCTGGTATGGAGTGGACACAAGAAAGGGCGCGAAAGGACCGGTCAGGGCTTGAACCGGCTAGCCAAAATATATTGTCTATTTGGCTTCAATGTAAGGGAGGTGACTGCCACGGTAACGGCAGAAGACCTAGTGTAGCGTTATTTTGACCGCAGTATCTGATGTGTGGATAAACACATCTTCGTACTCTGCAGGTAAAGTAGAAACCGGGAGGAGCGGGGTCAGTGTGGTTGCAGGGCGGGTGCGCTCGTGAACCACAATGTGCCTTGTCCTGGCGGACGTAAAGCTCCCTCTTCGAGTTTCCCGGCGCCGTGGACAAGGCACATTGTGGTTCACGAGCGCACCCGCCCTGCAACCACACTGACCCCGCTCCTCCCGGTTTCTACTTTACCTGCAGAGTACGAAGATGTGTTTATCCACACATCAGATACTGCGGTCAAAATAACGCTACACTAGGTCTTCTGCCGTTACCGTGGCAGTCACCTCCCTTACATTGAAGCCAAATAGACAATATATTTTGGCTAGCCGGTTCAAGCCCTGACCGGTCCTTTCGCGCCCTTTCTTGTGTCCACTCCATACCAGCATATCCTGTCTATAAAGCCTTTTTCCAGCCCTGAAGATTCGCATTTGTTCCTTGCGATGAAACACGTGTTGGCTTTTTTTGAAACGGAACAATAAACAGAAAATGGACACCCCCAACACAGCCTATTGACTGACTTACCCATCTCAATAGATGAACTTTCATTGAATTACGTATTTCCACGAACTGTTTAGATTGATGCGCTATATGTCATTATCGTATGTTACAATCATATACAAAATTTGTTACTATACGCTTTTGTGTTAGTGCAGGGGCACTGTTGTTTATATTTATTGTTGACCAGTTTCTGGTCATTCTGAGTGGTTGTGAGGTATTACCACTCGCCCTATTGCCTACACCTTTTGTACTCTTACCTGTCACTACTTAGCGGTTAACAAGTTGTGCGCCCTGAAGTTCTGGTATTTCCTAAAAGACCTCAGCAGGTGCTTACAGTCCTGAAATGCAGTGCACCCAGACTCAAAAAGGTTTGGCCTTGATCTGGATTGCCTGCAAGAGCACGGGCACCTGTTCTTAAACACCTGCTCAATGGTCTCCATTGTGGAGCATGAGGTGTGTGTATATATACATAGCTCAGACTAAAGTGGCATCATGTTTACATATTCTCAATATAGCACTGCTTAAAAAAAAACACAAGCTACGCAATCAGCACAATTGACCGTGTTCACACTTGTAGACTTGGTAACAAAATAAGTCCACTAAGTTGATTTTCAATGCAGTGCCCATCTTGAATAGGGAACCAATAGTACACAATGTATAATACCATTCCACGATATGCACTACATTTAGAATAAGTTGCCCCGTGGGCGTACAAGCAGTCTGAAAGCACTGGCTGGGAGCAGCACACTCTAGTGCTGACAAACACATTTGAAAAATAGATGCTACAGCTAAAAAAAATACATAAATAAGGATTCCCTATAGAAAAAATGGATATCTAACATAAGTAATTGAAAGTGACAAAAAAGATCGATGACTGACCAAACTTTAACATAAGGAAAATAGTTTCTCATGAAACTTAAAGCAAGCGGAAGGATACAACCAATAAAAAGATAATGAGACTAAAATACACCAGTAGGCTGATCCAATATGCAATTGCCAATGTTCCATGAAACCGGTGAAAGGGTCCTGTAAAATAGATCAATGGATTAAAGAAGCTTTGCTCGAACCTATTGCATGTACATGCACACACACACACACACACACGCGCGCGCGCACACGCGCACACACACACACACGTACACACACGCGCACACACACACTTTTTTTAAACAAAAGGTTTGGTCTTAAATCAGACATAATGAACTCCCAAATGAAAAAGACCTTAATAAAAACAAAAAGATTTGAGTTGCTTCTGGGATGATCATCATTCAAGAGGCTTCAGCAAGAACAGATCAGCAAAATATCTACGGTAATTCTTCCCATCATCAGATAATATTATAGAAGATACTTGATAATAAAGTGATGACACCGGACAACTGGAGGAAACTTAATGTCTTATTCTACAAAATAAACAACGGCAGCATGAAGCGTGATCCCACCTTCGCCAGCCACAGACCAACTGCCGCTGCTGGAATCACATGACTATGACATTCCAGAGAGATAGAACTCTGGATCAAGGAACAGCAAAGCACTGCACAATGCAAGAGCCACATTACAACACATCCCCCTCCGTTCTACCCAAAAATGAACAACTAAACTGAAAACAAAGAAAACACAAACAAGAAAAAGTCATGGCAAAGGAGCAAAGTACATGTGCTGGAGAAAGGAGAGGGATCCTCTGCACGTTACATAATCCTCCAAATAGCGAGGCGGTCTACGAGACCTATAATAACGGGTACATTTAACACCCACAGGAAGAGGAAGATCACGGGGAAGGGATATGGAAGCACCCTCAGAGCCACCCTCTCGACTGACTCCAGAGCAATTAACACTTAAATCCACATCACTAATCAACATGATGACACCGGACAACAGGACGAAACTTAATGTGTTTATTCTACAAAATAAACTACAGTAGCACGAAGTGTGATCCCACCTTCGCCAGGCACAGACCAACTGCTGCTGGAGGAATCACGCAACGGTTACATTCCAGAGAGACAGAACTCTGGAGCAAGGAACAGCAAAGCACCGCGCAATGCAAGAGCCACATTACATCAGATAACTACACAGGCGGACAACGTTTACTAACCAACATATTTTCTGAATATAAAAATCGTAAAACACTAAAGCCATCATAATGCATTTGTTAGACTTAGACTAACTCCTGGTCTGCCTAGATCTGCTCCTGTGGGTTTTCAGCAAAGGCTGTATGGTATTACTTAGTAGGCTGGCTCCAGTCAACATGTTTTTTGAGAGTGTAGACTCCTTGTCTGAAGGATAGACCTCCAGTGATCAGAAAGGCAGATTAACAGCCTTTTTCACTTTAACCCCCGTTAAATATATATTTATTAAGGCAATTTAGGGTGGGTTGTGTGGCACCTTTCATTTATTTCACAGTACTGTTGATATGGTAAAGGCTGGACTCAGAGATGCTGTTGAGTAAGTTATAGTACAGCTGGTGATGGCTGGGCCAACATTCCAATATTTTTCTACTGCTATTCCACATGGCGTGAATTTCAATTGTGTGTGATCTTGGAACATCAAGCCTTTTCTGAAATGAAAGCTAATCAATGCATTCCACAGTCAAGTACTTTGGACCCGCATTTCCCGCCTTTATGTTTGATCTGACTGAGACTTTGTTTTGGTAATCAAGTGTGTTGCATAATTATTTTATGTATCTGCACGTTGTCCTTCAGAGACCTTGTGAATGGAGCACAGAACCTTGAGCTTGTCACATGGAGACACCGGAAGCCAGTTCAGAACTTTGAATTTTGGCTTTATGACTTCACTTTTTCAAACACAAGTACAATCAAGCACTTTGCATTCTGTTGATGAGCTTTTCTGGAAGCCTCTGCAGAAAATGTTACAGTGGTCTAACTGTTTTATCACGAGGGAACTCACCAACTCCCCCCAGTGGTTGGAGCCTTCTGAAATGTAATCCAGACCTAATATCATATTCCACTATCAATGATAGGAGGGCATGCTGTTCATGCATCGTACAAAGCAGCCTTTCACAACACCAACTCCTTCAGTCATCACAGATTCATATCACTTAACTTGTCAGTTATATTCACAGGGTCAGCAATAGTCCTGTGGTGAGAGCAAGCCGCCTGTTGAGGGTTTCTCTTCAGATTCAGGCTTGTTAATTTACTGGCTCTAGGATGCTCTACCCTTCAAAGTGATGGAAATCTTTTGCAGATCCCTCATTATCAATGTTGTGATCCAGACGTTCTTTCTTAATATCAAACTATAAAAAAATAGTTTCCCATTAGAAGAGTATATTAGCAATGTGCCATGCAGTCCACAAAATTCCTTGACACTAGTCTTTTCAGTGATTTTTGTTGCTTTTAATTATTTAATGTATGTTCCGTTAACAAGAGCTTCTATAAATAAGAGAAAATCATGAAATACAGGGTTGCTTTGGGTCAGCCCCCTTGAGATATTGCTTTGCTGGGGTGTCATTTACATTTTGCATCACCCCAAAGGGTAGCATGCATAAAGTAGGGTAATAGGTCCGGCACTTCAAGTATTGCTTTGTGGACCTACTGCAGTGCTTTGGAAGGCACTGCTTTTCTGTAGCACGCTACTGGCAGGAAGGAGCTTTGAAGGTTGCTTCCAGGGTAGCCTCACTCCATTCCTGAAAGCAGCCATTATTCCCACTGCTCACATAATTCTCACTCCTGACAGATGAACAGTTTAGCACTCAGAGTCAGACTGAAGATTGGTGAGCAGCGTGTGAGCTCAAGTCCATACAGTAAGTGTGGAGCTTTGAATCCATAGTTATCCCTCCAGAAATCTTTGACCCATTTCTTGCTTTTCTATCCTAATAAAAATATACTTTAAATAGAACAAACATTAGCTAAGCCAACAGGTCTCGCTTATGCGAGAGCTCTTGGATTTGGCAATGTGTTTTAGCCATTATGTACACCAGTGTGGCTGCTGTTCAGCATGCCTAAAAGTTAGTGGCATGGGGTGGGGTGTACTGCAGTGGGATAGAGTGGAATGGGGTAGTTTGGGGTAGAGGGGAGTGTGGTAGATTGACGAAGAATGAGGTTAGGGTAGAGTGGGGTAGAATAGAGTGGGGTGGACTGGGGTAAATTGGAGTGGGGTGGACTAGGGTAGATTTTAGAGGGGGAATTGTGTAGATTAGTGTGGTAAATTAGAGTGGGGTAGATTGAATTGGGGTAGATTAGATTGGAGTGGGGTAGATCAGAGTAGAGTGGGAGCTGGGGTAGAGTGGGGTAGAATGGAGTGGAGTGGGTTGGGGTAGCCTGAGTTAGGTTGGATGGGGTGGAGTGGGTAGGATTAGGGTAGATTGGAGTGGGGTGTTGGGTAGATTAATGTGGTAGATTTGAGTGGGGTAGATTGACTTGGGGCAGATTGGGGTGACGTGAAGTAGATTGGGGTGCAGAAGATTGGGGTAGATTGCAGCAAAGTGGAGTGGGGTGGAGTAGACTGGTATACACTGCAGTGAAGTTGGATAGTCTGGAGTGGGTTAGATTAGAGTGGGGTAAGTAGAGTGGAGTGCTGTGTCATGAAGTGAGTTGCATAAATTGGAGTGGCCAGGAGTCAAGTATTTTAGAGTGGAGCTGTGTAGAGTGGAGTGGCATGTTGTAGAGTCTAGCGTCGTAGAGTGGAGTGGCGTGACATAGAGTGTAGGGGCAAATAGTGGAGTGGAGTGGCATAGTGTGGAGTATGCATAGTGTGGTAGTGCAATGCCATTACAGAGAGCACATTTTCAATTGAAATGACCATTACTTTTGCACCAAAATATGGTTTTACTGCACACAAATGATAATGTAAGCAAATGTCATCACCTAGTGTACTGATCTGTTTTGATCGTATTCAAATGTTTGTTTCCACCACACTTCTTATTTACAAAGAAAATCTTCATTTGTAGTAATTCGGATATATTCTGAAACAACAGTATAGTTCATTTTTTATGTTGTGTGCTAGCAAAACAAAAAAAATCATCCAACACCCTCTCCTCTTACATAGATACTTAGCAGGATTGTCACACAAATTCTTTCACAATTAAGTCAGAAAAAGAAAAGTAAACCTCAAGCTCCTTCAGAAGAGAGAGCTCGACATCTGATATCTGTCTTTGAATGCAAAGCAAATGTGGCAAGATAGGAACAAGATTTAAAGTCCTGTTACAGAAAGTGAGTTTGTGGAAGAATACAGTAAACAAGGTTTGGGCAACAGGAGGGATGAACTCTGGCCGCCTAAAGCAAATACAGCCAAGAAATAGAAAGCCAGAAAATGTGAGTTACAAACCACAAAGCCAATGGTAAGCAATGGGCAGAATGCATTCCTAGGTCAGCTTTCTGAATGTTCCAAGATGTCTTTAGCAAACTACACAGCTGCGTTGTCTAGAAGGCTTTGAATTAAAAACAATGCATCTCCACAGCATTTGGTCCACACTTGATGTGGGGTTGAATCCCCTCGATAAGGGGCTACTGGGAGGCTATGTACAGCATATCTTATCACTGGGGATGAGAACTCTTCTTCCTGAGGTGGCAACTTTAATGAGAGCTGTCAGATTAGAACAAGTGGAGGTCAAGAATTTGGAGAACAGGCAGGAAGACCTTTATTCGCAGGACGGGGAGAAGTTTTTTTGGCTTGCTCACTGCACCAATCAGACTGTACAGTGCCCCCACAATAATGATAATGAGGATGATAATACATTTTATTAAAGGAATTAATTATAATCATTGCAATAACAAATAGGAAAAAAGTAGGGATGATTAAAAATGTTATCCACACGGGACATCCATCAAAAGGACATATGTCCAATTATTAAAAAGCATTAAATAAAATATTGACATAAAAATTCACATACCTCATCTTGTAACCTTTAGAAAAAGTATTTGTCGATTTCTTTTAAAAGCATTATTTAAAAAAGTTGCAGAAATGCAGGTTTGTTGTTATTTGTCATATTTAAACACATTTTTTAAGCATCTATGAATTTTCTTATGCTGCATTTCAAGAACACTGGCTTTAGCACAATTTGTCATTCCACCTTCAATCCGGGCGGGACAGCAGCATACAAATGTGCAATAGTTTCTTCATGATATTGACAGAGAGGCCTAATAGGATCATGGGTGGTCCGCCTGCCAAATGTCCCTTTGTCACCCCAGCCATATTAGTATGGCGAGGGGTACCACGGCGGACGGAAAGACCGTCCGCTGCTTTTTCGCCGGGCGGATTACCGGCCGGGCAGAAAACGCACTCAATGTGGTGGTGGTGCCGTGCAGGCACCGCCATCCATGTTATGACACCTGCGGTGGGTTGCCATTCCATGGCGGAGACTCCGCCATGGAAAGGCATGCGGTAAATGGCTTTGGGGGTGGGGGGTGGATGCCTGCCCTTGGGGGGTACATATGGTACCCCCCTTCATTGCCACGCCCAAGGTGGCAGGCACTGCATGGTGCCTGTCACGTGGTGCATGCCAATGCACAACATACAGATATTACATTGCGGCAGGTGCTGCTTACAGCACCGCCCGCCGCAATGTAATAGATGCGGGATACGACCGCCAGGGTGGCGGCCGCATCCTACGGGCCTAGCGGGACCACCGCACCCCTGGCGGTCGGTCCCGTTTACTGTTACGGTGCCATCGTAATGGGGCCATAATCTTCAGTGCTGTGACAAGTTCCTAAAGGTAGGCCATTTAGCTGAAGGTGCCTTCCTATTATTTGGTATTGGCATGCGTTATTTAGTGATTCTTTTAAGTAGTGTTGCATTAACAGGGTGTTATGCGATTCACTAAATAAACTAGAGTGCATTACTATAGAAAATATGGCTAAATCACTTCCCAGTAAAAATAAAAATAATTGGGTTTTTACGATATGTCTCAATGCAATTTTGAAGGGATATTTGCCCACTTCAAGCATGTCTAGGAGCTATAATTGAGATCCAAGGCATTGAAACAATACATTTGTTATAGAGATTTCAAATGGAAGAAGTTCTTTGTTGCTGGAAAAAATATTTCCTGGTAGGCGTGTATAGATGTGAGCGACTGGCTTCATGTTCTTGGACACACAGAATAGCCCACTCAGTTAAGTATGAGAGAATTATATCAATTTGTAAGATCCCCTGCAATCCAGCAACATTCCAGGATAGAAACAACAAGTGATTTTACAGTTGGACCTCCTGGTTACTGCCTAATTAAATGTAATACATATACTGTTGTGGGTGGATCACTGACAAAATATCAACAACAATAATATCGGGTAACAGAAATATTGTGTCAAAAATATTGTTTACAAAAATATCGGCTCCCTGTACTTGGGGAAAAATATGGTTTCACACTATTTCACTCGCCTCGTTCTTCCACAGCAAGATCGCCGACATACACAACAGCTTCGGCGCCCAGACCACGCACCCAACCACCGAACCGACGCCCCCCACCTCCACCCTCCACGCCTGGACCCCGATCAGCACCGAAGACACCATCCACACGATGAACACCATCCACTCCGGATCTCCAACCGACCCATGCCCCCACCACGTCTTCAACAAGGCCGACTCCGTCATCGCACCCCAACTCCGGGACATCATCAACTGCTCCTTCGACACCGCAACCTTCCCGGAGAGCTGGAAGCATGCCGAACTCAGCACCCTCCTGAAGAAACCATCAGCAGACCCCACCGACCTCGAGAACTACCGCCCCATCTCGCTCCTCCCTTTTCCGGCCAAAATCATAGAGAAGACCGTCAACAGACAGCTTGCCGCCTTCCTCGAGACAAACGGATCCCTCGACCACTCGCAGTCCGGCTTCCGGGCCAACCACAGCACCGAGACCGCCCTCATCGCAGCCACTGACGACATCCGAACCCTGCTCGACAATGGGGAAACAGCGGCCCTCATCCTCCTGGACCTCTCCGCAGCGTTCGACACTGTCTGCCACCGCACCCTAGTGCAGCGTCTCAGCAACATCGGAATCCAAGAGAAGGCACTAGAGTGGATCATCTCGTTCCTCGCCGGAAGAACCCAGAGAGTCCGCCTCCCCCCGTTCAGATCCGAGGCCACCGAAGTCATCTGCGGCGTACCACAAGGATCATAACTCAGCCCCACCCTCTTCAACATCTACATGAGCCCCCTCGCAGCCATCGCACGCCAACACAACCTCAACATCATCTCCTACGCCGACGACACCCAGCTGATCCTCTCCCTCACCAACGACCCAGCCACCGCCAGAACCAACCTACACGAAGGGATGAAAGACGTAGCCGAGTGGATGTCGAACAGCCGCCTGAAACTGAACTCAGACAAGACAGAAGTCCTCATCCTTGGATCATCACCCTCGGCGTGGGACGACTCCTGGTGGCCCCCTGCCCTGGGCAGCGCACCCAAACCTACGGACCACGCACGCAACTTGGGCTTCATCCTGGACTCCTCCCTCTCGATGACCAGACAAGTCAACGCCGTCTAATCATCATGTTTCAACATCCTACGCATGCTCCGAAGGATCTTCCGTTGGATCCCCACCGAAACCAGGAAGACGGTCACCCAAGCACTCGTCACCAGCTGACTGGACTACGGAAACACCCTCTACACCGGAACCACAGTCAAACTACAGAAAAGACTCCAACGCATCCAGAACGCCTCCGCACGACTCATCCTGGACATCCCCCGACACAGCCACATCTCCGGACGCCTGAGAGACCTGCACTGGCTCCCCGTCAACAAGAGAATCACGTTCCGACTCCTCACAAGGCCCTCCACAACCTGGGTCCCAGGTACCTCAACAACCGCCTGACCTTCTACATCCCCACCCGCCAGCTACGATCGACCAGCCACGCCCTTGCCGCCGTTCCTCGCATCCGAAGAGCCACCATGGGAGGAAGATCCTTCTCCTACCTGGCAGCCAAGACCTGGAACTCGCTCCCCATCCACCTCCGCCTGACCCAAGACCACCTCTCCGTCAGGAAGCAACTCATTACCTGGTTGTTCGAGCAGTAGCGGACCCCCCCACCCCCCAAGCGCCTTGAGACCCTCCGGGTGAGTAGCGCGCTATACAAATTTTGTGATTGATTGATTGATTGATAAAATCATTAAAAAACATACAAAAATATATTTGTTATATTATATATAGTTTGAAACAGTAACTCTTAAATATTTTCATATATACTATTAATATAATGTAAATTTAATACATGAAAACATATTTAATAATATATTTAATATATAGTTATACACACGTGTGTGTATGTTTATATATACATATATAATGTAACCCTACTACAACAAATATATATTTTACACTATATTACATTGTTAGTTTTTTAAATTTACCACTATAAAAAGCATATATATATATATATATATATACATATATATAACATACAAAATATTAACAAATCAATTAAAAAATATTAAAACAATTACCAAATGAAATAGAAACAATTGAAAATCTAAAGAGACATTTACTAAAATTTTACAAAAATATTTTATATATATATATATATATATATATATATTCACTGAAAAAACCATAGGTTATAGACCATATATAGTTAGGAATTAGCATTTACAAAACCTTGAAAATTCACTGAAAAAACCATAGGTTATAGACCATATATAGTTAGGGATTAGCATTTAAAAAACCTTATTTTACTCACACAAAACCATTGAAATTCCATATATAGTTAGTTGTACTAACTATATATCACGCACCCGCAATCCACTGCTGATGATGTCACATATTACATCATTCATGACATGGTCAGTGACATCACTGATGACATCACTGATGACATCTCAAATGACATCACTGATGACATCACTGATGACATCTCAAATGACATCACTGATGACATCACTGATGACAAAATCCAGTGACTGTATTTTTCTGTAAAGTTAAAATATGTCTTACATATTTATGAATGAGTCGATGTATAAGTGTCTGGACGAAGGATTTAGTAGGTGCATGACTGAATGTATGAGTGAGTGATTAAATGTGTCTCACTGAGTGCATGGGTTAGTGACTAAACTGTCTTAATTTGTGCATCATTATGTCTGTTGTTCTGTAAACTGCTGCATGTGTTGATCAGTAGCTATATGAGTAACTATATGGGTTATTGATTGGTTGCCCAAGCATTTGTATGGGAGACTGAGTGTGTGTGTGGGTGGCTGGGAAGTGTATGACTCTGTGCATAGATGTATGGGTTCAAAAGTGCATGTTGGAAACAGCTGTATGGGCGGTTGACTGTGTGCATGACTGTATTGGTGAGTGAATAGATAACTCAGTGCTACATGTCAAATTAAGTACATATGTAAAATACAATACATGTGAGAGTTGACATATATAAATAACTGTGCATAAGAGCCAGTGAATGTGTGAGTGGCTGTATGGATCATTGTGAACTTGTATCCAGGATTGTATAAGTGAGTAAATATGTCTTAGTATATGTTTGAATAAGTAAAGTGTGTTTAACTGTATAGTTAAGGAAATGGAGGTGTGATTGATTGTTTGCATGACTGTCTAGGTGTGTGTGTAACTTCATGGATGAGTGACAATCTGTGAGTCTGTGTTTACACTGAGTGTATCTAAGGTTATATTAGAGTCTGAAGAGGTTCATCGTATTATCACATAAATGATTTTATCAGTGATGTCATCAGTAATGTCATTTGAGATGTCATCAGTGATGTCATCAGTGATGTCATTTGAGATGTCATCAGTGATGTCATCAGTGATGTCATTTGAGATGTCATCAGTGATGTCATCAGTGATGTCACTGACCATGTCATGAATGATGTAATATGTGACATCATCAGCAGTGGATTGCGGGTGCGTGATATATAGTTAGTACAACTAACTATATATGGAATTTCAATGGTTTTGTGTGAGTAAAATAAGGTTTTTTAAATGCTAATCCCTAACTATATATGGTCTATAACCTATGGTTTTTTCAGTGAATGTTCAAGGTTTTGTAAATGCTAATTCCTAACTATATATGGTCTATAACCTATGGTTTTTTCAGTGAATTTCATTGGTTTTTTAATAGCTAATATCAAAACCTTTACAATGTATTATTCTTTAAATAGAAAAATATTTTTTACATGTTTTTAATACAATTTTTTTTTTATTTTTTTTTGTTTCGCTCCCGGTACGCGTACCGGTTAGCTTCCCGTTAGCTCAATCCGGAGGCGCGACCCGGTACGCGAACCGGTAAACGTTCCTTTTGCGCACCTCTCGCGTTACAAAACAACATCGTGACGCTTCGCGTCAGCATGACGTTTCGCGTTCTCGCGTAATACGTCATATTACGTGCTACGTTCGCGTACCCGGAAGCGTAGCGGTACGCGAACCGGAAGCGATCCGCGGCGCGGCGCCGACCGCGTAACGTAAACACAGCAGGTCATGTGACTCGGTAATAACACTTTTCATTGGTTCATTTCACTTTTGGTTTCCTAATGATGTAATACTAGGTCATGTGATCTAAAATGAACACTTTTCATTGGTTTAGAACTTTTGTTTTTCCCAAATGATGAAAACCCCTCCTTCTTTCCTCACTCTGACTTTCATCTTGGTGAGAGAAAGACCCTTTATTTAGACTTTGAGATGGCTTCATTAGTAGCTTCAGCTGGTGCTAACCCACCACCTCCACCAAATCCAAGAAAGAGAGGACCACCTGCAGAAGTAATTTTGCAAGAAGAGGAAGAACAGGAAGAGGAGGAAGAGGAGGAAGAGCCTGAGTTTTTGCCAGAGGAGCCCAGGAGGTACAATCGAAAGGAGAATTACATCTGGCAATTCTATAGAATTCCAGAGGGGCAAAAAAAAGTGAATGCACGCTACGTGTTTTGCCGTATATGCGGTGATAGATTGTCAAGGGGAACTGATAAAAAATACAGTTACGGCAATCACACTATGCATCGGCATATGAGTAGGTGGCACCCAAATAATTATAGTGCTGCCCAGCTACGTGACGAACAACAAAATCCCCTCCCAATGGCAAGAAGATCGGTTGTCCCAGAGGTGTCGGGACCAGAGGCGAGGGAGATGATCGCAAACATCCAAATGTTGTTTGGGCACGTAAAGCAAGTGTGCGTGGAATGTGGCGCTTTCATCTGCTACAGAGAAAGTAGCATCAGTTTGATTTTACGAGCTATTCAAAATCATGTTAATGTTTGTCCGAGACGCCCCAAAAAATAAATTCTTTTTTTTTTGTTGCTCCTGTTGAGCCCTTTACAATGGATCGTTTTTGTTTCCCCCCCCCCAAAAAAACCAAAAAAATTTTTAAAACGTTCAGAAAATACAAAAAAAGTAAAAAAATGTTCAAAAAATACTAAAAAAAATATAAAACAACAAAAACATAAAAAAAAATGTTCTTTTCAGAACTAACTCCCCATTATAAAAAAATTGGTAGAATATTTGAAACTCTGCCAACCTCTATTTCTCTTAGTTCGCTCCCGGAGCGCTACCCGGTACGCGTACCGGAAGCTAACCAAAAAAAATATTTTTAAAAAAAAAGAACAGTAAGTATAAGGTAAGCAAACAGACAGTTATGTGAAAAGAAAGACAGCGTTAGGGAGTAAACAAGAGATACTGTTACCTACAATCCACTGCTGATGATGTCACATATTACATCATTCATGACATGGTCAGTAACATCAACAGCAGTGGATTGTAGGTAACAGTATCCTTAGTTTACTCCCTATAGCTGTCTTTCTTTTAACATAACTGTCTGTTTCCTTCCCTTATAGTTACTGTTCTTTTTTTAAAAAATTTTTTATGATCAGTCATAAACAGTGACATTAATAGAAACAGAGAGAGTGAACAAGAGTGAAGAACTATGGTCCTCCTCAGCCACCCTCAGAAAACCAAGGGGGTCAAGATACATCTACCGTGCCCCCTTCTACCCATTCTGAACATTATTTGCCCTCCATCTTGTATCTTGATTCGACCGAAACACAAAATGGTGGACTCCCATAACGCTGCTGGTTTGCGAACCGGGCAACTTCCCGGGAAGCGGTCCAAAAAAAAAGGTGGGAAAGTAATTCACAGACACTAAGAGTAATAGAGATGGAGTGAGTGAACAAGACTGAGGAACTATGAGAACAGAGGACTGAGAAAAAGAGTGGAAGGAGTTGAGTAAGTAGGTAATAGAGAAAGGAATGAGGAAAGTAACAAAGGCAGGAAACTGAGGATTAAAGAAGTGAAGCAGTGGATCTAATAGTAGGTGAATGTGATAGAAATGTAACGAAAAGAGTACAACTATTTACCTTGTAATTGCCGTTAAATTAATCACATTTTATTTTTATACTTTCAATCTGTGAAAGAGAGAACCAACATTTGAAAAATATTAAAACATGTATTTAAAAATTACAAAAGACAAGGGAAAATATTGAAGGACAAATAGTTTTTCAACAACTTTGACACTGACAGAAGCTTCTGCTTCTCCAGGTCCTCTACACAATCCTAAAGATATACATTTTAAACTAACAGTATCTTGATGCAGATGAAGTGAGGCCTATCTTAAAACATGGTGCATCTTTTGCATTGCTCTTGTTTCAGAAAAGTGTCGCTTCAGGATGCCAATAACATGTCTCCTATCCAGAGATTTGTTTGAGGTGAGGCCTACTCAGAGTTCAAGATGAGATTTACACTTGTTGAAGTGTACAGAGGAGATAATATCTGTGAAAGTCTACCAATGAAGTGAGTCATGTCCACTGCACTCTTCAACAAAGTAGAAACCTCCTATGTTTCCCTGGACAGACCTAAACTTGATCTGCACAATGTGATTCATAATGATAGGAAACACAGGTGATGTAATTGAAATATGTGCAATTTATTTTGCTCATTTCACAATCACATCACTTGTGTTTCCTTTGCTTAGGTATCTCATTGTGCAGATGTAGTCCAGCATATGAAAGAATACGTAGAAGTGCAGCACTGCATGCAATAAATTTAACACTTACAGAAAACTCACCTTCTCCATGCCTCCTACACAGTTCTACATATACATCATAAATGCAAACAGTACAGAATTAATTATACATGTTAAATGGTTTATTTTTGCTGTTCTCAGAATGTATCAAAATTCACTAAAAACAGTGACTTGAAGGTATTCATCATGTAACAGCGGGGAAAAAAACCACAATCAAAATGATTGTGTTTAAAAAACCCATACAACATCAGAAATTAAAATTCAGAACTCCTTAAAGTTAACTTACTTTCCATGACGTCCAAGGATGTCCTATGAACAGCTTACACTCTTTTGTGCTGTTATTACTTTCAGCCCGCCACTTTCTGAAAGAAAACCTCCATCGTTTTTAAAAACACGTTACATGCAATAAATGACTTCTTGCTCTCTACCACTATTTTCCACAAGGCCAAATCTAGTCAGAGATATTTATAACTCTTGGATTTCTTGTAAGCCAATCCCATCATTTGGCATTTCCGCAACTTTCAGAATTAAAATGTTGAAGATCATTTTCACAATCCTGGAATAGTAATATCTTCCCCTTCTTGCTCAGTCATGTTCTACATTTCCTATGACACTGATACTGCTTAATATGAAGCAGACTTACACTACCTCTATGAGTACTACAATTATTTAATTCTCTACATCACTTTTAATCACAAAGCAATGTAAAACAGTAGACAGCATTGCAGACTTACATTCCCTCTACTCCATGTTTTGATTGGCTGCTTCAATTAGCTTATGAAAAGAAACAGTTTTTCTGAACTCATTAAAAGTGCACATATATCTCCATGATGTCCAGTCCTATGATTAGAAGTTATGTCTCTGAACTACACTTATCCTCAAGGCCAAATTGTGTAGGAGCCATTAGAACTTCTTGAAATTCCACAGAGCACATCCCGAGATTATTTCCCTAAAATTTTGGTTTTAAAAACACCAGGTAAGAGTTTTTAAGGTCATACGGCAATTTTTTTTTGAAAATTAAAACAGAATCATTGCAGAATGACCAGCCATTTCTAGACTTTAAATAAGCTGTGTAATGTCCTGATGTTATTGAAGGGCCGTCATGATATATAATTGCTGTAGTTACAAAAGTCCTTCCTGATATTGACAACTGCGAAGCTACAATTTTTTTTATTAAAGTTGTCAATTTTGTTCCATCAGGCCTACATCGTTGGAACATTAAAATGACGTACTGGCCATATGTTCGTATAAATAATGTGGACATCATTTCAGATTTACATTGGCTACACTCCATGTTGTGATTAGCAGCTTTTACTAGCTTATTAAAGGAGACTGATTTACTGTCTGGCAAAGTTAAATATATAAATCTTTCTGAGTCTACACTAGTAGTACTTGATACCATACAGTTCTCGCAGTCATGCTGCCATTGATAAGAAAGCCCAAACAGCTGATCTACATCTACACCTTCAGCATGTAATACATCAAGCATATACATTAAAAACTCCTGACAATCTTGCTGAATATTTTGAGAGAATTGTGTTTGGCCTGAACATCTATCTAACAGATTTCTAATTTCAGACACACTTTCTATGTTTCTTCTATCAGTGGTACATTTCTCTAACACAGAATTTAACAAACTGCAAAATCTTTGATCAGAATTGACCACAATCTCTTCTTTTACATTTTTTAGAGAAAACAAAACATTAATTACTACATTAGCATAGCAGTTGACACCAGAACTGTTTTCAAACTGAAAACCAACAACATCTTCAACAGAATCCTCTTTGTTTCTGCTTGTAATTTTAGGTTCATTCACTTTTTGTCTTTTTGCTACAACCTCCCCAGTATTGTTCTCATTTCTTCGTTTCCGGCCTACCAGACGTTTCTCAAACAAAGGAAACTGAGGCAAATGTGGCGCATACTCTCTTCTTAATCTATTGTATTCCTTAACACAATCTAGATCTGCACAAATGTTTCTGACATCACACTCAATCAAGTACAATCCCGATAAAGTTCTAACTCGTGACAATGCCACATATGCCATACCCTCCTTGAACACAGAACTGCCAATATTCACCAATGCACTGTCTACACTTAAACCTTGCGATTTATGGATTGTCACCGCATATGCCAAGCAAACAGGGAACTGTTTACGGCGAACATATAAGTCTTTTACAAGCAAAAATCTAGCAGAACAACGAGCAATTAGCTGTACTTCCTCAATGCCATCAAATTTAATTTTTAAAAATTCAATTCCATCTCTATTTCTGTATTTCACAAAATCAACAACATTACCCATTGATCCATTTACCAGACCTCTTTCAACATGTAAATTCCTTCTTAAAATTATACGGCAGTTCAAGCACACATTCAGAGTCTTTTCAAAACCTGCAGTTTTAGATATACTCTTCTCTAATGAATCCAATTTAGTTTTCAGATTCTCAGACAAAATAATTGTTGATCCCATATGCTCTACTCTATCAATAGCTTCCAGTTTCACAATCTCTTGCTTTTCTAAATGCAACATTTTGTTGTTAAATGTGGCACATTCTGCAAGAGTTGGCATCAAACATATTCCAGATTTCTTTTCAGTAATTTTCTGAAAAATATTCTCAGGCACAACATCTTGTTCTGGATATAAATTTGACAGTAATCGTGCATTTAAAACTTCTTTCCCATGCTCAGTCACTTTTCCAATTCTAACATCTTGTAGAATAGTCTTGTAAACTTCATCCTTCGCCTGACGCATATTTTCATGCAGTTCAGCATAATTGAAGTTTAACCATATATTGACGTTGCCAATGCTGCCTAGGCACTTCCTGGTATCTTCATGCGTGAGCATTTTGAACACAGGTTGCCCTTTCACTGGTGTCAGCTGCAGAAGATCTCCGAAAACAATGATGTGTTTGCCACCAAATAACACATCATACTCTGTTTTGAGAACTTCTTGCATCCTCAAATGCACAAAGGCAAGCATGACATTGGAAACCATGCTTACTTCGTCAATGATAAGAAGTTTCATTTTCCTCAAGATTCTTGAAACTTCAAAACAAGCATCTCCAGATAGCTTGTGATATTCTAATTTGTTGTCATGCTCCACTGGCAGCATCAGTAAACGATGTAAAGTAATCCCTTTAATATTATGTGCTGCCAGTCCAGT
The DNA here is from genome assembly GCF_964261635.1 of Lissotriton helveticus. NCBI lineage: Eukaryota > Metazoa > Chordata > Amphibia > Caudata > Salamandridae > Lissotriton > Lissotriton helveticus. Next base: position 606,936,459 of record NC_136059.1, on the reverse strand, counting down.
TGGAGCAGTGACAACACAAGACAGCGATGACTCTGTCCTTTCCTGCAAATAGCATGAAATTGCTTTAATGAGGAAACTTTTTCCAGTTCCCGCTTCTCCACTCACGTACAGTCGGACAGGCTTCAACGACGTACATGAGCACTCTTTCTTATCATGACTTAATCCATGATCAATTTGCATGGTAACTTCGTCATATATTTTCCTCTGCTCAACGTTGAGTTGCCTTTCCAACTCTTCTAAGTTAACCGCATCCTCTTGAGCATGTGCCATGGCTCTTTCCACTTCATTCATAGCAGTGGCAGCTTCATTTTCAATAAGAGGTCCTCCTAGTGGATCCTGACTCAATGAAGCAGAACTCTGACTGTCCTGAGAACTGTCTCTGGCAATCTCGGCTGCAATCGTTGCTTCCTGCTCAATTTCCGCATTCAACATTTCTACATATTTGGGAAAAGCAGGACATTCTATGGTCTCCTTGGCGGCATTGAAAGAGTCTTCGTAACAGAGGAAATCTCCAAGCAGTTCCTCTTCTGCACGCCAAGGCTTGAAAAGTTGCAAAAGTGCTAAATAGAAAAACTCCTTTTTTTCAGGAGATTCGCCACTCAATTTTCGATGGTTTATCAAGTGGCATTTTCTTTGCTTGACCAGACATCCCTCACTTCCTATTACAGCATACACTCCTTTCTCAGTATCTTCTTTGATGTTCCTCTTGAATATGTAATTTTGCAGAACCTCATACAGACAAACATTCTCTAGGTGACTGCTTCGATTTGGATAATATGTATCCAACATGTTTGTCTTCAAAATGTCGGTACTGTTTGGCTCCTTTTCCGCCAAATACTCAATTTCCCGCACAGGTTTGAGAACTCGATTACGCGTTGCAGCAAGACCAAGACTCGCCCAAACGATACTCCTGGACTTGGCATAGAGACTTGCTGAAGACAACCGGTCAGAACATTCGTACGCTCCGATTTCTCGATGCGACAACATCTTCAGACTGAAACTGTACAACTTCTTGCTGAGGCTCTTTTCATGGGAAATGTCCTCCCACATATCCTTCAATTCTGTCTTCTCTTTTTTGGTGATGTAAGACGTCACATACCGAGCCACAGCCATACAGTTATCAGCCACAAACTGTATATCCATGTTAGCATTCCACATGGACAAAATCACCGGGTTGTAGTCGTTGATGTACTTGGACTCTTCATTCCTCTTCAAATTGTATGTGTTTTTAGGTGATTTCTTCATCACATTATGTCGCAGCGAAGACATCAAACTGTTTACTCTTCCTTTAGAAATCACCGGTCGTGGAAAGCCGAAACGACATTTGGTGTAGAACTTGTCTTTGTTTCGGAATTTACGACTGCAGTACTTTCCACATCGATGGCTTTGGAAACGCAGAACTTTTTCTCTTAGGCTTTTCTTCTCCTTTGCGTTTGGAACAGCACACGTAGAATACTGTTGGATGAAACTCATCACTGAGTCTTCTGGATCCGTTCCAAATTTAGGTGCATCCTTGATCCACAACAACATATGTATATGAGGAGCACCTCTTGCTTGGTACTCCTTTCTCCAGAAGAAATCCAACACCTCTCCAAGAGGTGGATTCTTCTTATTCATGATGAAAGACATCATAGCTTCAAATCTATGATTGAAGTACCTACATACATTGACTGGATCCAAAGAGCACAGTTCTCCGGGTGTCTTGAATTCGATGTTATCTACGTTAGCATTTGCCTCTCGTAGAAATTGAAGTAAGTCTTCCCAGCCATACTCGGCACAACTCAGAGTGAGGAACCATGTGGGAGTACCTAAGTTCCTCAGCATACATTTTAAATCACCATGACGACGGTACCAGTACTCATTAGTACCACGCTGACACGCCATGAGATTAATCAGGTGAGAATCCAAAATACTATCTTGGACATTCACTTTATCCATAAAATCACTTGCCGAGATGTTTTGCATGTGTATACCACTTTTCAAGATGTGGTTCACTGCATATGACAGTCCAGACAGATCGCTTTCAAACAGGAGATGAAACAAATAAGGAATGCATTGTCGAAACCTAGCATCTCCTGCATACAATCGCAAAGTCCGGTATTCAGAAGCAGGAATTTGATGAGGTCGCTCATCATATCTTCCTCCCTGACCTGTTGGAAAAAGCTGTGGGAAACACCGAGCTTCCAAACTTTCCTCCCAAACACTAATGGGACTCCCTTTGGCTTGTTTCATTTGAAACAACTCAATAGCATTCCCCATGACTTCCTTGGAATGCAAAGGATGAACACTATAATGTTCATATATTTCCTCACTAGTAGAGGGTTCTACTTTCTCAATTTGACCAGCACACAAATCGCTATCCTCTTCCTCACTTACTTCCTCTTCTGCAACATATACATTCTTATAGTATTTATTATTTTTTTTCAAATACAATGTTGCCTTTTTAACTTTCCTAACATCTACTAAATCTTGCCATATTTTCTTATTCTTTGTCGGAACCCCATTAACTAAGATAACCAGAGGTTCCTCTTCCACTTTTTCTACTCCAATTGTGTTAATGTTTTTCTTCAAATCTAGAGGCAAATAAACAACTCTTCCCTTTAATCCTCTCTGTAAATCTGATGGAGGCAATTTCCCTGTCTTTGGCTCCATTCTTACAATAGCCTGAAAGGGATGGATACTTTGAATCAAAATAGATTCATAAGTATTTAAGTCCTTCAATTCAGAAGGAATCTCAACCAATTCCAGATTATTATGAACTGCTCTAGCAGGCATCTGGTTTTGTTTTAATTTGTTACAACAATAAGTACACACACGTTGATCCAATCCCAAATCAAAACAATTTTCTACCATCAAGTATGTTGCAAAATCCTTCCATTCACTATTATTTTCCCTTTCACTTTTTGCATATAAATCCACTAACTTAGTCTGATTCTTATAATAAGTGCGTCTACAACACACACAAGTGAAATTAGGCCTCTCACTTGATTTCATGTCAAACGTCGCAATTTCCCTCTGGAAATTATCTGTACTGGAAACATGTACACTATCTTCCAAATGACCCTCTACTTCTTGCTCAATTTCAACATTCTCCTCTTTACTTCCAAAGTAACAAAACTCAATTTCTTCACATATATTCTTCACATCTATTTCAGAACCATGCAAAAGAGCAGCGCATAATTGTTTCAGCATAATTGCTGGACTCTTAGCATAATACAACATTCTAACTAATTTCCTCACTTTGTTATGATGCACTGCTAGCATCCTGAAATGATGAAAAACACTCTGGCATACTCTCCTGGAAAGACAAGCCAGTGAATGACCATGCAAACCTGTCACTTCTCTTACTCTGCAAGGATCTAATTCTTGCAACAACCTCATTTTCTGCTTCAAACTTTTTTTGTTAAATGACCGTACAAAATCACAAAGCAAATTGATGGAATCCTGTCGCACACTGCAAATACTACTACACTTCCAGGTGTACACAGGACCCTTAGCACGTCTTCCTAAAACCTCATTACCTAACAACTCTTTTGCCTCTGTTGTCACAAGTTTTTCTTTTTCAACTGGACAACCATCTTTCACTTCATAAGCACGACCACTGATGTCAACTGCATGCACCAAATCATTATCCTGGAAATAACTCTCTTCATTAAAAAATGCCTCACAGCTTGAACTATGCATCCATTCTCCAGAAAAAACTTCACAAAAATTACTACGATTAACTATTCTCTTCCATCTACTATTTGAAATCAAAAATTGCCTTGTTTAGCTTCCTAATTCTATTGATTATCAAAATAAATAACTTACGTTTAATTTCAAATGCCTGATCAATAACTTTCTCAACTTTTTTTTTTCTCTTATAAAAAAATAGTTTCTGTTGACCTTTCTTAATATTTTTTAACAAATTGCCAATTATCCTGTTGCGGAACATTCGTTTACGAATCTCCCTAAACTGTTGTTTCCTTCTACTATCATGCACAGATTTATCTCTTGCTCTAGCAGTAACATTTTCCATTGTCCTTTTCTTTCCATTTGATTTACTCCTCGTGTTATGGACTGAAACATTTTCTGTAGTAATATTTTTTTTATTACAAATATTTCTTATGAAATATTTAGAGCTCTTACCCGGTGCTTTCTTCGTGGCTTGAGAAATCTTTTTGTTAGAGGACTGCTGCATTTTTTTTTTCTCCTGCTGTCTTTGACGTTTTGCAGCCTTTATCTGTCTTTGTATTGTAGGCATATTAAAATCTTGAAATGATCTGCAGTTGAATCTGAGGAAAAATATAATAAAAAATGTTAATAAACATTATTATCAAACAGTAAATCAGTAATAGTGATCAAAAACATAACACACTACTTGACATTTTAATTTGAAGATTTTTTAGTCATTGCCATTTTTACAATACAGAAATACCAGAAAAGAAATGACATTTATATTTATGTTACCTATGCTATTTTATATGTGAATCTGATCTAATTTTATGAGCATATTTTAATATTTTATTGAAGACACTACACATAACCTGTTTTTGAAGGTGTCTTTATTTTTAAATTAAACGGTTTACCTTTTTACTTTTTATTGATTATAAATTTTAAAAATAAATGTTTATAATTCCAAAGGCTCAAGCAGGTCAGCTTCCCATCCTATATCATATAATTCGGACAAATCTGCATCCTCATCACGCTCTTCTTCATCCTCAGGATTTAAATCATCCAAGGGATCAACATCCACTGATGTTTCAATTACGAGTTCAATGATGAGGTCAAAATCAACTGATTGCTGATTGTCGCTCATGTTGATGTTGTCTTTATCTTTAAAGAAAGATAACAACAATGAGATGTTGCAGAGTAAGAAACAAATCTCAGAGATTATAATAGTAAAATTGTTTAACAAGATTAACATTTTGCAGCTATTATTTAGCCATGTCCAGCAATGCTGAGCAGGTGAAGCCTATGTCTAATTTTTCACTGAACAGGACTCATCTCTTCTTAACCTTGGATAAGCCTCAACGACTCTGTGTCCCCTGCACATACTCAAATGTTAAAGTGCAGATTTATATTAAATGGCACATCCCCAGGCATGCACCAGTTAATGTGCACCACTGCTTTACCACCCATGGTGTGCCGCATTTACAATCAGATAGGAAAAAGCTGCGTCAAAACCCTGCGCCTGATTGAAGCTGGCATAGGTCTTGACGCAGCATTGTGGAGATGGGGCACCCCTGAGCCTTGCTGGAGCTGCATCGCACTTGCGATACAACTCCAGCAATGCACCACCTTAACGGCACAGATGCGTCAAGCATCTGTGCCGTTTTTGCCCCATGCTGCGCCACATTGTAAATGCAGCACAACATGGGTGGCGGAACAGTGGCGCAGGATGACTGTCACATCCCTGGTGATGCGCCAGTCATCATAAATCTATCCCTAAGCTTCTTATCTTGTTACAGATGAACTGCCATATGTATCATCAAAATATTTTACATTTTCTAAATAGCGAATTTTAAGGAATAAATAGCGATTCTTTACCATTCCTAATTTGCGATGAGCAAATTGCTAATTGCAAGTTACCCATTCATTTCCATGGCCTAGGAGGCTAATATGAATGAAGGTTTAATTTGCGATTAGCAATTTGCTCATCACAAAGTAGGAATTTTTCCAAGGGTGCAGGGGTGTCTCAAGAACACCTGCTGCACCCCTGAAAAACAAATTTGGGGGCATATGGCACACATACATGCCCTAAGGGCATGTGTTGGCGTCATATGGCACCTTTTGTTTTTTTGAAAAAAAGCTTTTTGAAAAGAATTCACAAATTACCACTAATTTACCACAATAGTTTCCAAATCCTTAATGTCATTTTTTACATAGTTTTTGTTTGATAAATTGCATTTAAGTAGTCACAAAATTTACAAATGCTTCAGTGCAATCGCAAAATAAGGAATAGCAAATTTTGCTACTCCTTATTTTGCATCAAAGTTGTTTGATACATACCATTTGTCTAATTAACATTCGCAAAGGCCGAAATTCATAGAATTTTGATCTTTGCAAATGCTAATTAGCTTGATACATATGGCCCCAAGTGAGGCCTGTCTTGCGACATGGTGCATCTTTTGCATTACTGCTGATTGGGTTTTATGTGGTACGTTTTTTTTTTACACCATGACATATCTGCCTAAATGCATCAATTTTTAATGTTGTCACCTCATAGCAAATATTTTGCACCACCGCTGCATCATAAAAGTGACGCACAGTGGCAGAAAAAAGGCATACACCTATCATAAATCTATCCCTAGCATTTTAAATGATTAATCCAGGATGACAATAAAGTGTGTCCTATCCAGAGGTTTGTTTAAGGTGAGGCCTACTCAGGATTGCAGATCAAAGTTACGCTTGATGAAGAATACAGAGGAGATAATACATATAAAGGACTACCAATGAAGTAAGTAATGTGCACTTTATTGCACCAGTCATCATCCTTAAGCTTCTTATCTTGTTACAGATGAACCACCATATGTACCATCAAACTATTTTCCATTTCCTAAATAGCAAATTTTAAGGAATAAATAGCAATTCTTTACTATTCCTAATTTGCAATGAGCAAATTGCTAATTGCAAATTACCCATTCATTTCCATGGGCTAGGAGGCTCATAGGAATTAAGGTTGCAATTTGTGATTAGCAATTAGCTCATCACAAAATAGGATTTTTTTCAAGCGTGCAGGGGTATCTCAAGAACACCCTGCTGCACCCCTGAAAAAGAAATTTGAGAGCACATGGCACACCTACATGCCCTAATGGCATGTATGGGCGTCATATGGGACCTTTTTTTTTTGTTGAAAAAAATGCTTTTTGAAAAGAATTCGCAAATTACCACAAACTAGAAGTTGGTGGTAGTTTCCAAATCCTTAATATCATTTTTTACATATTTTTTTTTTGATACATTGCATTTAAGGAATCGCAAATTTTGAATTATTGACATTTTAAGTAATTTCCACATGTGCAGTGTTTTCAAAATATAATTTGAAAATCGTTTTTGGGGAAAAGTAATGGTTTGCAAATTTATGACAAGGACATAATGGTGTATGCTTCTCTATAAGGCATTTCAGTGTCTCTAATGTCATTTTTCCCATATTACATTATAAGACCTTTCCCCATGAAGCACATTCCTTGTAAATATGCTCCCACCTGTGCATTGCAAATTTAGATTTTGACTGTTTCAGTCACATAGCCATGTTGAAAGTGACCCAAAAAAATTGCAAACGTTTTAAAATAACACATTCATGTGTCTTAAGGACATTTTAAGTCATTTCCCCATGGACAATGTTTTCTAAGTGGCACAAAAGAGGTATACACCTATCATAAATCTGTCCCTAGCATTTTAAATGATTAATTCAGGATGACAATAGGATGTGGCCTATCCAGAGGTTTGTTTAAGGTGAGGCCTACTCAGGATTGCAGATTAAAGTTACGCTTGATGAAGAATACAGAGGAGATAATTCATGTAAAGGCCTACCAATGAAGTAAGTGATTTCTACTTCATTGCGCCAGTCATCATAAATGTATCCCTAAGCTTCTTATCTTGTTAGACATCAACCGCCATATGTATCATATAACTATTTTGCATTTCCAAAAAAGCGAATTTTAAGGAATAAATAGCGATTCTTTACCATTCCAAATTTGCGATGAGAAAATTGCTAATTGCAAATTACCCATTCATTTCCATGAGCTAGGAGGCTCATATAAATGAAGGTGCAATTTGCGATTAACAATTTGCTCATCACAAATTAGGAATTTATTCCAAAGGTGCAGGGGTGTCTCAAGAACACCCTGCTGCAACCCTAAAAAAGAAATTTGGGGGCATATGGCGCACATAAATTTTAACAACATTCCTTTACCTCAACAACGATTTTCAAATCATAACTTCAAAACACTACACATGGGAAAATTACTTAAATTGTCCTTAAGACACATAAAAGCGTTTTTTGATTGGCTTTCCTGCATGGTAGGGTCACTTTTAACATGGCTATGTAACACAAACATTCAAAATCAAAATTTTCCATGCACAGGTGGGAGCATATTTACAAGCAATTTGCGCCACAGAGAAAGGTCTTACATTAAAATGGGAAAAATAACATCAGGGACAGTCAATTGCCTTATAAAGAACCATACACCATTATGTCCTTCTCATGAATTTAAAAACAATTCCTTTTTCCCAAAAACGATTTTCAAATCATAATTTCTAAACACTGCACATGAGAAAATGACTTGAAATGTCATTGAAACACATGAAAGCGTTTTTTGATTGGCTTTCCTGCATGGTTGGGTCACTTTTAACATGGCTATGTAACACAAACATTCAAAATTAAAATTTTCCATGCACATGTGAGAGCATATTTACACACAATTTGCGCCACAGAGAAAGGTCTTACACTAAAATGAGAAAAATAACATCAGGGACAGTCAATTGCCTTATAAAGAACCATACACCATTATGTCCTTGTCATGATTTTATAAACAATTCCTTTTCCCCAAAAACGATTTTCAAATCATAATTTCTAAACACTGCACATGGGAAAATGACTTAAAATGTCATTAAAACACATGAAAGCGTTTTTTGATTGCCTTCCCAGCATGGTTGGGTCACTTTTAACATGGCTATTTAACACAAACATTCAAAATCTAAATTTTCCATGCACATGTGAGAGCATATTTACAAGCAATTTGCGCCACAGAGAAAGGTCTTACACTAAAATGAGAAAAATAACATCAGGGACAGTCAATTGCCTTATAAAGAACCATACACCATTATATCCTTGTCATGAATTTAAAAACAATTCCTTTTCCACAAAAACGATTTTCAAATCATAATTTCTAAACACTGCACATGAGAAAATGACTTAAAATGTCATTAAAACACATGAAATCATTTTTTGATTGACTTTCCAGCATGGTTGAGTCACTTTTAACATGGCTATATAACACTAACATTCAAAATCAAATTTTTCCATGCACATGTGAGAGCATATTTACAAGGAATTTGCGCCACATAAATCATAATTTTCTCCTTAAAGCACACTATTCTCTATCTAAAATAAAGAAATATTTTCTCACCTTAGCAAATACTTTGAGTTTGAAAACAGTCTAAGAAACACACCAATTTGTCTTCAGCAGAGCAAAAGGTATGCACTCCAGAGTCTGCAGCTATCAAAAGCACAGAAATGCTGTAATTCTTCACACATATTTCTCATGTCACCCAATCAAAACTCTTCCCTCACTTTTTTTCAAATGAAAACCCTTCCCCCCTCTGCCATTTCTGGCTATTTTCCATAGCAACCACCTCTTGGAGAAACTCTGGTGTTTGCAAGTTCACACAACAATGTTGCAATTGAACTCTGAACTCTCAGTGCACCTGCATATCCAGTGCTTTCTTTCATTTAATGATTTTTTATTGACCACTCAAAATACATCTCTCAAACAACACATCTGTACACCCTAACTTTCTGTTTTCATCAATCAAAATCCACCAATCACTGTTACTGCTTCATGAACACAGAAACTCCATAGTTTTTTTCATTTCAAACTCTCATTTTTTCAACTGCCATTTCATTGCCACACTTCATCTGACTGCAGGAGAACCTTCTCTCACCATGTTTTCTGTCTGGATTGTTGGTCATAGTTATATTCACTGGGCTCAAAGGTACGTTGAAAGCAGGAATTTACCTAACCTCAATTTACAAGATGTGGAAATTAAGTGGTTTGGCCACAGAGGATTAAAATGTCACCAATTGATACCATTGGTGAAAACCTTTATGCATTTGCCAAAACCTGACCTGTTAATTGTGCACTGTGGAGGTAATGACTTGGGCACTTTGACTGGTGTAGGTCTGGAAATGCTTTTAAAGGACACCTTTGAGCAATTAATGGCACTTTTTCCTCAGACTGCCTTGGTATATTCAAATATATGCCAAAGACAGAAATGGAGGTGGTCAAACCAATTTTGTCCACAAATTGAGAAGTCGAGGAAGCATGTAAACAAATCTGTTTCAGCTTACATGAGAGACCATGGAATGGGCTCCCTGTACAACAATAACTTGCGTTACTACATGCAAGATATCTACAGAGGAGATGGAGTTCACTTCTCAGATGAGGGCAACAGAATTTTCACTCTGAATTTAAGAATGTGCATTGGTACCTACTTATAAGTACCTAAATGTACCATAAACTCAAAAGCTCTTCTCAGAGCTACCCTACATCTAATCACTCACAATTATTATTTTACTCTAACTTTTTTCACTAATTTTCAACAAAGTACACTCCCTGGGGCGCTACCCGGTACGCGTACCGGGAGCTAACCTCGCGAAATTTAAAAAAAAAATGTTTTTTTTTCGCACATATGGGCTTCCTCAGCCACCCTCACAAAACCTAGGGGGTCAAGATAAGTCTACCGTGCCCCCTTCTACCTATTCTGAACATTATTTGCCCTCCATCTTGTATCATAATTCGACCGAAACACAAAATGGTGGACTCCCGTTACGCTTAAGGTTCGCGTACCAGGGCGCTCACCGGTTCGCGTACCGGGTCGCTTCCTGGGAAGCGCACCATCAAAAAAGGTGGGAAAGTAGTTCACACAAAAGCCACTTGAGACAATTTCACCAAATATAGATTAGCTCATACTACATACCAATCCCTACCATTTTCACAAATTTGATTGGAATTCCATTTAGCCATTTAGCCTGTAGACCTCTCTAAATACCGTGAGGTAAATTACTTCACAAAACACATCTGAAGTGTTGGAATTGACAACCAATTAAAATGTTACTTTCATTTTCTACTTTTTTTACCTGACATTTGATTGGTTATGTACCCGAATATATATAAAGGAAGACAAGGAAACACAGCCATTTTGACTACTACTTCCTGGTGTACATTTCAATAGGATTTTCATTAATAACTTCAACTTCTTTTTAAAGGTAAGTTGTTATTTTTAAAACTGAAGTATATTGTGCACTTTAAGTTAATATGGCAAACTTTTTCTGTTAGTTATATACTATCCCTCTGTAGTACTTATAAATTTAGATACACTTTTTTATATTCCTACTTCCACTCTGATACTATACACTGCCCAAAGATAAATTCACTGTTAAAAACTGCCTATCTAAAATTAATCCCAACAGTGCCCTACCTCTACTAATATATATTTTTTTTATGCAAATTTCAGGGAAAATGGAAAGTGAACAAAAAATTTCATTTGAAATTGTCCTTCCAGAGTCCAACACAGAAATCATTGATCCAAATGAGATTGAATTTATGGATGAAACTTGGGACCAAGAACTACTGCAATGTGTACAAGCAGTAGATAACCTCCTTGCAAATGAGGACATTTTACAACCTCAGAGACTACAATGTATATTCCATGATAATAATGAAATTTCTGACAATGAAATGTTAGAAAGTTTAATAAATTATGAAACACAATAAAAAATGCTTAAAAAATAAAAAAATAAAAATAAATAATCAACAAATCCAACAATCAATTAACATACAGCATTTGAAAAGTCTATCATTCATTTTTCATTGTAGTACGCTCCCCAGAACGCTTCCCGGTTCGCGTACCGGGCGCTAACCAGGAAAAAAAACAAAAAAATTTTTTTTTTTTTTTGCCCCGCGGGACCTCTTTAAAACCTCCACATTAAACCTAGGGGGTCAGCGAGGATCTACTATGCCCCCTTATAGTTATTTCCCCCTTTGTTTTGGCCTCCTCTTGTCTCTCGATCCTACCGAGAGACAAGATGGCGGCCGCTCCGGACTGTTTAGAATGTTGACAGACACCGGAGAGCCAATCAGCTTCGCTACGCGAAGTTCCGTTACGCGAAAAGTACGCGTACCGGGGCGCTGCCTGGTCCGCGCTTACAGATATATATCTTTTTTTGACCGTTAATTTCTCAAAATCCACTGCAGCACATATATTAAGACCTACAAAAGGCACATCGGGCTACCAGTCCCTACAATTTTGCCAAGTTTCGTGCAAATCCATTCAGCCGTTCGGGCTAAAAGTGAGGCTAACCGCCCTATGGAAAACTCAATGTTAAAAACACGTTTTGGGACCCCCCTTTTTTCTCGGCCCCCCCTGGACCAACTCCCCCCAAATTTCCAGGGGCTGCTCAGAAACAAAATGTTCCATTTTCCTGAAAATTTCAGCCAATTCCGTCCACAAACGCCAAAGTTATTAGACATAGAATTTTCAAAAATCCCATAGGGAAAAAATCCTAACTATATATACCTACTGGCGACCGCCAGTAGGTAATATATATATATATATATATATAATACAATTTGAGAAGTCAACAAATAATAGATATATTTAAACAATATTAGCAAAAGTATTGAGTATGGACATAAAATATACTATTCCTAAAATAATTTTTACAAGAGTGATTAATCAAAAACATAATAGTAGTGGCTGTCTAGGCTGGAGTCCAATTTAACAGGCAATCCCAAATGGCTCTCTTCTTGCTATTTTTTAATCTGGCCAAATCGGTCTTAGATGTTTTTTACAGGGAAGAAAGCCAGTTTGAATGTGTGGGAGGTAAGGCCTCAGCTCATCTCTTGCATATTTCTCGGCTGGCCAGCAGTATGTCAAAAAATAAAAAACCTCTATTGGGGTTTGTGGTTTCAATTTGTGAGCCAAAAATTAATAAACTAAGGGAAATATGTACTGGGTATCCCAAGATAGACTTTAAGGTGGTCCCAACTTTTTCCCAAAATTCCGAAATGGCAGGGCAAGCCCTGAACATATGTGTGTCAGGAGCGTTTTTAATGCCACATTTTTTACATCTTGCAGGTAGGCCATTGGACATCTTGGAAAGTCTCGCCGGGGCCCTATGTGTGGTGAAGTAATGGTTTCTTCTCAGCCAAGCTGGCTTCACAACTGAGAACAAAGTGCTATAAGAAGTCTGCCATAGCTCTGCCCAATCAGTCTACGGAATGGATTCTTCCCATAACTCACTGGCTAGTCTAAAATCCCCATCAATGGCCTCCTCAATTGCCCAGTAGAAAAATTATACCTCCTTCTTCCCTGCTAGCTTTTTTACAAGATGTTCTTCTAGAGCATTCCCCAGCCCAATTGTTTTTTAAGGTTCTGGGACCAGCTCTTTAATTGTAAATATTTAAATCTGGACATGCCCTCTTCCAGTTTCTCAAGGAAGGAGAGAACCTTCTGCAGCTAAGTCTCCTCATATTGCTAACCCTGCTGTTTTTTAAGGTACGGCCAGCATATCTTTCAGGCAACTTGGTGCCCCCCGGGCTATGCCACAATGAAGCTAACCTTGAATGATATTCTAGACCCGTTAATGCTTTAATTCTGGCCCATATTTGGGCTGCGCCCCATAAACCCTTCAGCCGAACTTTCTTAAAAAACTTTTTGGCATCATATTTGAAAAGAAAACCTTCATGTGGAAGCTCTGCCTGTTCTAACATGGCCTTAAACATCTTCCCTCTAGCTGACAGGTCTGGAGACTTTAGCAACATTCTTGAATGGGTTAATTGAAACGCCCACACATAATACTGAACATCTCCGTCTTAGTTTTTCCTGGATATCCTAGTTGATTTATAGGCCCACACAAATGAATCGATATATATTGCTGAAATCTGTCAATTATTTCTTTCTCAAAATGTAATGGGATGGTATTAAAAAGGAATGTTGCTTTTGGTAGGATTGTCATCTTTATCAAGTTAACTCTACCTAAGATAGTCAGGGGAAGGTGGACCCAGGATTTCATCAGTTTTTGGCTCTCTTATAGTATATTCAAGAGATTCACCTTGGCTATCTTCTCTGTATTAGGGACGAATTTTACTCCCAAGTACCTCATCTCGTCTTTGGTTTGGTGTCGTCCCTTCGGCAGGTTCCAAGTCATAATCTCGGTCTTTTCTGCATTAACTTCATAGGCAGAAACTCGACCAAACTCATCGGCTAAACTGATAACTTGAGGGAGGGATGACTCTAGATCTGATGAAAGAATAAGAATGTTGTCAGCATACAGGGCTACCTTCCTCTCCCATGTACCACTCTTAAATGGTACAATAGCTGATTCCGCCCTAAGACGCTGAGCAAGTAGCTCTATATATAAGTCGAACCGGAGGGGGGAGAGGGGGCAGCCCTGCGTAGTTCCTCTCTTAATGCTGAAGGGTTTTAGTCAGTTTACATTTAACCACCAGCCTTGCCAAAGGATCACTATATATAAGATTTGATTGTTCAGCGGAATTTTGGGCCAAAATTCACTTTCTCAAGCACAGCAGCAAGATAGTTCCAGTTAACCCTGTCAAAGGCTTTTGTTGCATCCAACGTCATTGCTGCCAAAGGGAGTGTGAAATTAGAGGCAAAATCTATGGCGCCTATAAAATCGTGTGTAAGGTCGGAAAGATTTCTGCCTTTTATGAAACCTTTCTGGTCGGTATGCAGCAAATCTCCTGCAACTGCTTCCAGCCTATCGGCCAATATCCTGGTAAATACTTTATAATCAGAATTAAGAAGTGAGATAGGTCTATATGACCCGCAGTTTGTAGAGGGTTTACCAGATCTTAAAATCAATGTGATGTTAGCTTCTCCCCCCGAAGGGGGTGGCTATGCCTCATCGATCAGAATTTTATTGAAAATTGCAGTCATAAATGGAATTATTGCATCTCCCAGAATGTTGTACACTTCAGCCGGAAGGCCATCAGGCCCTGCAGCCTTACCAGCCTTACAGGCGGAAAGTGCCTTCCTAACCTCCTGTTGTGAAATTTCCACTTCTAGATTTTCTCGTTTGGTGGATTCCAAGACTGGGAGATGGATCGGATTTAACCAATACCTTGCCGATGTGCTATCTATATTATTGTCCTCATCATATAGTTCCTTAAAAAAGGCGTGGAAAGCATCTCCTATCTCTTCTTCTTTGTTGTTGATGTATCGGTATGTATAACACCTTTTTGATTTATCAAGTTACACACTCTGTCAGATTTGGCCTTCCAGGCTGGTAATCTACCAGCCCCCTCACCATACTCAAACTGAGCAAGCTTGCTCACCTCCCACCTATTGGAAATTCTAGTCTGAACTATATTATCCAATAGGGCTTTCAGGGATTCCAGTTTGGTAACTAGTGTTTGAATAAAGTCTTGATCGGTTTCATATATAATAATCTTCTTTTCCACCTCCTTCATTTGACGCTCCGTAGATGTAATTTTCTCCCTATACTGCCTGTTTTCATAAGAAGTCCTGTTCGTAACTAGACCTCTCAAGAATGATTTTAAAGTGTTCCATACTACCAAAGAATCTGCTGAACCTATATTGATATTTAGGAAGAATTTTATCTCCTGGGACAAATAACCGATTTCAGCCTCATCTAGGAGGAGTGTGCCATCGAATGTTCAGACCCTCTGGTGAGATTAACCTTCAGAATTCAAATCAATCCATACGGCCGCATGATCCGATAGATGGGGGGTCAGATAGCTTATATCTTTGATGTTGCCTCTTAAATCATTGCTAATTAAAATATAATCGATTTGTGTCTATACTTTTTATTATAGAACAGGGGTCTCCAACCTTTCCAGTAGTGAGAGCTACTTCCGATTAGGGAAAATCGTCGTGAGCTACTAAAGGCGAAGCAACGCGCACATTTTTTCAAGGGTCCCCCCCACACCCAGCTTCATTGGCTGTAAGTCTAATTTCTTTGTAGCCCATACTGTGGTTTGAACAAAATATTTAGAGATCCCTAGAGTATATGTTCATGTGGCAAATTTTACTCTAGGGCACATGAAATGCTTTATTTCAATGATTCCATAGTACTCATCCCATCTTCGATTACTAAAACATCACAAGTCACCCTCGCACTCAAGCGGTATACCCTCCAGTTGAGCCACAAACAAAGCAGTGTGTGTTGGGGGGGAAAGGAAAACACCTGGATGCTCTTATAAAAGGGACAAAAGCTCTTCCCTGATTAGACTGAGCAGCTGAGTATGGGGTTCTGATCCCTGGCAATGATAAGATGGAGGCTGGTACTGAAGGTGTCTCAGTATTTTCATATTGAGTTTAATGTGCTCTTAAAAACAATACCTTGGAGTACAACACTTATTGAACAGCAGGAGAAACAAAGTTTCCCATGTACCTCACATGCACAGCCTCGTGGGTGCCTGCTCCCTGCATCTCACATGCGATATCATAAGTTTGTTCCCCGTATTTTACATGTAGTCATCTGTTTGCTCCCTGCTTGTCACACCCAAATCATCATGCCAGCTTGTCTTTGTACTTCAAATGCACAGCCTCATGTATGCCTCCCCGCTTTGCACATGTACAGCCTCTGTACCTGCACCTCACATTCACTGTCATATACATTTGTTCCCTGCACAGTGTCATCTCACTAGAGTTATTTTCACTGGAGATTTTTAGTCTTTCTCAGACCCAGGCACCAAAAATATTCTTGCCCAGAGCCACTGTCAATAAAGAGAAGAGGGCGTGCCGTTGAGAGGGTGAGGAGGGGAGATTAGATTAATGATGCACTCGTGAATTAAAATATTTTGTGCAATGAGGAGGCAGACATGCCACTCTGCACATGAGCTGCTGGCTTCTAAAACAGGCAGACATGATGTCTGAATATTTGGAGTGCAGCAGAGAGCGGGAGCTCTGTATGTGAGGTGAAGGGACAGATAAACGCAAACTTATGTGAGGTGTAGGGACACACTGATACTGCAAATGTGGGGCACAGAAAAGGGGTCAATTAAGAAGCTGCACTTAAGGAGTTAAGATAATACAATATCCCAAAAGGTAGGATTCAAAAGACAATTTTTTGTTGCATGCACGAAGCATGGACTCCACAGCGCAACTATAGGCGCATCTTTCGTTGTGGCTCCATTGAAATTGTGAATTGTGAAGAAAAGTCACTATAACTTTGTCACATCTCGAGCCACTCACTGTATAAATACTTCACCTTGTTCACTTTGCGCCATTCTCGCTGTTCACTCTCCCACTTGCGTCGCCACATACCACTTGTACATATTGAGCACCAAGTCTTGTCGGTTGTCATATGAATTTCCTAACTTTGTGCCGTACAGAACTGTTCAAATATGACCTCTCCCCCCTTTAAATATTACAATACCAAATTAATTTATACTTGAAAATCATCTGAACAAGTGTCTCCTTTTTCTCTTGTCCGTGTAATGTGTTGTAATTGAATCCTACACATTTTAGCGAAATGTCCCGTCTTACCACACTTTAGACATTCCTTGTTGTTTGCAAAACAAAATTTTCCATCAGAAGGATGGGAAAAGCTACCACACCTAGAACATATCTTTTGATTATTTTTGGTAAAGGAAGTTTGTTGTATGTTCTTTTTCTGAAGGATATAACCTTTCTTCCTGACAATTGCGATGGCAGCAGCTTCATCGTCACTATTTTCGCTATGGATACTCTTATGTGAAATTTCTGCCACTTTAGTCTCCAAACTACCTTTCTGCAGTTCCTTCATACACTTTTCGCTTTCTTCCACAATCTTAGCAAGTTCTATAGCATCTTTTAAACTTGGGTTCTTTGCTGCCCATAGACGTTCTTGCACTTTTCTATTATTGGCTTGAACAACTAGTTGGTCTCTGATCAGTTCGTCAGCCATCTGGCCAAAGTTACATTTGATAGATAACTCTCGCAATCTCGCCACGAATTCATCAATGCTCTCCTCAGGTAATTGTTTATTCTTATAAAATTTATATCTTTGGAGAATAAGATTTTCTTCTTTGCCAAAACGGGTCTCTAATCTTGTTATCGCTTCTTTAAATTCATCAAAGTCAGCTTGTGACCCTATAGGTAGTACTTGAGGCAGATACCTAAATAAACGTTGCCCTTCTTTACCCAATGTGGTCATTAGTAATGCTTTTTTACGTTTGGGTGAATAATCCTCACCGTCCAGAGCCTCAATGTAATTATAAAACATTACTATCCAGTCTTCCCAAGCTATTTGAGGTATGCCAGGCTCTGACAGGAATTGAGGAGGAAGTGCAACATTGATGGCTTGAGCCATGTTCACTGACCACAAAAGAGTAAAACTAGTAAATACTCCTATTTAAACAGAAAAGTATATAAATAAAGGCTTACGTTTACTTTAAAGGAGAACTGAGATGAAGAACCAATGTCAGCAAAGAGCAGATACTTTGCGCTCAGTCACGAGCGTTTCCGTGGAGATTCACAATATACAAATAATAGTTGAATGGGCGAAAACTTCGTGTGTAAGACGTTTGTAATTGTTTCTATATTGAGAGTACATGCGCTAATGAAATGCGCTTCTTGAACGAGATATTTCTAAAAAACGCAGGTTCGCTGTAGCGGTGCGTTCCAGTGACACTTTAGCTTGCGTTTCAATGACGCAGTATCCGGTTATTGAGTAGTCACTTCCGCCGTCTGCGTTACGTTGACGCAGACACTGTCAGGACCTGCACTCCAATGACGCTAACGCTGCTTCAGTTAACTTTCTGGTGGCGCGTGCTTGGATTGACGTTGTAGGCGCGCGTTGCTAAGCGACTCACCGCGGTGTTGAAATTGGTTGAGTTGACGTCACTTAGTGAACCAGAAGTCTTCCGTAGTCAAAAATTTTCGGACTTGAATACCTTTGGCAAGCAGTCGTCTGCGTCCTCGTTCCTCGCTATCCACACGGGGTTCTTGAGGGGTTCTTGAGCCTACTGCACTGTGGAAGTTTCTTGAGGCTGCAGCAATACGTGGAGATGAAGTGGTTGGACGCTCCACAAGTCCAAGTCGCCAAGTGTTGTAATTGAAGATGACTCTACAAATAGGTAAGTAAAGCATGAGCTTTATTGCAGCACAGATGTAGGTAGGTCAGCCCCCAGTCCAACCAGAGCTCCAACTGCCAACAGGGCGAAGGAGCGTTCCAGAACCTAGCACTTAGGAAAGGATCTAGAGTGCTGGCCAGAGAAAGAAGCCAAGCACTGTACAACATAATGCTTCGTGCATGCAACAAAAAATTGTCTTTTGAATCCTACCTTTTGGGATATTGTATTATCTTAACTCCTTAAGTGCAGCTTCTTAATTGACCCCTTTCCTGTGCCCCACATTTGCAGTATCAGTGTGTCCCTACACCTCACATAGGTTTGCGTTTATCTGTACCTTCACCTCACATACAGAGCTCCCGCTCTCTGCTGCACTCCAAATATTCAGCCATCATGTCTGCCTGTTTTAGAAGCCAGCAGCTCATGTGCAGAGTGGCATGTCTGCCTCCTCATTGCACAAAATATTTTAATTCACGAGTGCATCATTAATCTAATCTCCCCTCCTCACCCTCTCAACGGCACGCCCTCTTCTCTTTATTGACAGTGGCTCTGGGCAAGAATAGTTTTGGTGCCTGGGGCTGAGAAAGACTAAAAACCTCAAGTGAAAATAACTCTAGTGAGAAGGTGACCTTAATTATTTCAGCCCAAGCTCTAAAGCCCATAGAAATCCTACTGGAGCCCAAACCCTAAGCCCTGAAGGCCAAAAAAACATACAGTGCTAACCAAGAGGAGCCAAAGCCGGGCACCAAACAGACATCCTAGCTGTGAGAACCAATAAGAGCCTGGGAACAAACACGTATCCCTACCAGCATTAGAATACTAGCTAGAAAGATCAGCTGACCTTAAACTTAAGGGGAGGAGGTAATCCGATTCAGGAGACCCTGGGGTCAGTCCAATCACTTGACCTGCAACTGGCGTTAAAAGGGGGGGTAGGAGCAGATGCCCAGAATCTCCTTGATTATGGACTGGCCCAATACACTTTTCACCTCCTGCTCATCACCGTCCAACCAAACCAACTTGGAATACCAAGCACACTAAAATCCCTCGCTAAAAACTCTGAAAACGTATGCTAAGCAGAGTCAGAAACACCATTTAACACATGGGAAAACAATTAACCACCCTCTGGCTAGGGCAGGGTCTAACAATTATTTAGCAATTAATTCAGTGGCCATGGCGCAGCAAATAAATCAGGACAGGACTTACCTACCGAAAGACTCGGACTGGAAAAGGCAAGTAGTGCAGGCACTGACAGGGCAGTAGCAGTTCAATACTTCCTGTGCCACGCCACTTGCACGCCAACATGCTTTTCGGTCCCTGCTGCTCCTCATCAGCAGTGCACACGTTGCGCAGGATGTAAGCTCAGTGCAAGGCACCTGAAGGCAGTGGAAGCAGCTCCATTCCAGCAGCGCACATGTTGCACACAATGAAAAGCGCAGTGCCAGGCTCTTAAAGGGAGGATGAGCGGATGGGCTACGATGACTCAAATACATATAACGTCATCCTCTTCAGCCTGCCCCAGCTAAGTTTAGGCCTATCAGAGGAGCTGGTTTGGGTGAGGGCGGGCAACGGCTCTTAAAAAAAAGGCCCAAAAAACAATAAAGAGTGTAATGGGTTGAAAAATGAAAATGCCATCGTGAGCTACTCAAGGTGCCCCGGCGAGTTACCGGTAGCTTGCGATCGGCCGGTTGGAGAGCACTGTTCTATGTTCTATCTCTACACCTTTTTTTCACTGGACACACACTTTTTCCAATATGAGAAAGTTATCGATTATGATGACAAAAACGTGGGCAAGCTGGTGAGAAACTGCCAGTAGCTCCTCTGGTGGTGCGCACGTGAGATACTTTCTCATTTCTCTACATATTTTATCTTTGGGGTACATATACACTTAATTAGAATGGGTACAGTGTATGTTGAGTGACTTGACAGACTACTTCTATTTTCCGTTTTTGTTTTAAAATTAACCAAGTAGGCACAGATGATTAGTTCAGACTGTGTAAATGAGAATCTGAATTTGGGTGAAGATAAGAACATCTGCCTATATCAATCCTATATATAAAATTTATGAGGGTGCCTGTTACTGCCCGATCTATTTATGTATCATGACATTTTTGTATCACAATATTTTTTGGGCAATATTTGTCTCCCAATATTAACAGCTTGATATTTTGTCGAAATACTGTTTTGGGTGGTGTTGACAGCAGCCAGCTCCAGCCCTTTGCTAGTATCATATTTGAGGTATGAATAATGCTACACTGTTTCCTATTGTCTGGAAGCAATTGTATAAGCAGTGATTGACTGGTATTAAATCACCCTTTTAAGCTTCTAGTTGCATTTAAAAAAAATTCTTGACTGATTTATTTCATGTGTTAGTTCAAAGAGGACTGTAGGGTATTTCGCAGACTCCCCCTTTTGTAATTTGATACTTTATTGTGCAAATGTTGTTTATGATTGTGAACTTTGTCAAGAAGGAGGCGTTTCAAGTGACTAGAGTAGTCTCAGGGACAAAGGAGTTTGAGAAGAGGCGAACTGCACACCGATTTGAGACAGGTCAGATATATATTTAGAACGCTTTAAAAGATTGCCTCTATTTAGCACATCATCTCTGCCACACGAAGAATACTCCAGAATCAACAACTGGTCTGCTCAACCACCGGGCAAAGGCCTCTGCCCTTTTCATAGTGTCTTGGTTCTGCAATATGTTATCATAAAGACTTGCCGGCTTTAACACTGGTGGCGCTGTGTGTGACAATGTTTGTTGGCACCCTCCCCACCCCCCCTATCCCCCCATGACCACCTCTGCCACGGATTCCTTCACTATCACCCTTTAACAGTGGGCCTCAAGTCTCCATAACCACTGTCTCTCAGATTAATTTAGTTTTATAGCGCCACTCATACCAGTGTAAGGTGTCAGAGCGCTTTACATCACACACACATTGCACAGAGACAATCATGTGTGTGTAAATCAGTGTATAGGAAATGTTACATCAGACAGGACGACAAGGTGTGGTATAGAAGTGACATGTCATTGATACTGGTGGGCAGAGTTGTTTAAGTCCTTGATCTAAGCGCCGCGTTTGACACGGTGTGCCATAAAACCCTGCTGTCTAGACTAGTCGATCTGGAGGTCTCAGGAGACGCTCTTGACTGGTTGGGTTCCTTTTTGAGCGGAAGGACCTTCCAGGTCTTCGATGGCGACTCCTGCTTCACTAGCAGACCTCTAAACTGCGGGGTACCTCAAGGCTCCTCCCTAAGCCCTACGCTGT
The DNA here is from genome assembly GCF_964261635.1 of Lissotriton helveticus. Classification (NCBI taxonomy): domain Eukaryota; kingdom Metazoa; phylum Chordata; class Amphibia; order Caudata; family Salamandridae; genus Lissotriton; species Lissotriton helveticus. Next base: position 606,914,396 of record NC_136059.1, on the reverse strand, counting down.
TCAATGTGTACATGAGGCCGCTGGCTGAGGTCGTCCGACAATACGGCATTAAGATCATCTCGTATGCGGACGACACTCAGCTGGTGGTCTCTTTGGCACAGAAGAACAGCGGGCTCCCCCAAACCAACCTAGCAGCCTGCATGGAGGATGTTAGAAGATGGATGACAGCATCCTCACTAAAACTCAACGGCGACAAGATCGAGATAATGCTCCTCGGCCCCCCTATTCTCACCCCCATCGATCAGCTATGGCCCCCCAGTTTAGGCCCACCTCCATCCCCGAAGGAGGATATTAAAAGTCTGGGAGTCTGGCTAGACAAAACCCTCACCTTTAATACTCAGGCAACTAAAACAGCAGCAACCTGCTTCGGGATTATCCGAATGCTGAGAAAGATCCTGCCAATTCTGCCCTTGGAAGCTAAGCAGGTTGTTATCCAGGGCCTCATCCAGTCCAGGCTCGACTTCAACAACGCCCTTTACTTGGGAGCCCCTGAGTACGTGCTGCAGAAACTTCAGCGTACGCAGAACTGTGCAGCTCGCATGCTGCTCCAGATTCCCCGCAGAGAATCAGCTAAACTAGGGAATAGGTCACTCCCACTGGCTCCCTGTTAGGGATAGAATAAAATTCAAGACCCTGTGCTTATCGCATCAAGCCTTCCATAGAGCTAGCCCTGAGATCAATCACACACTTCTCACCCCGTACTGCCCCGGCAAATCACTTCGCTCCACGAACGCATTTCTTGCCGCAGTTCCTAGAGTCAAAAGGTCCAGAGCAGGAGGCAGGTCCTTCACGCTCAACGCTGCTAAATTATGGAACTCCCTTACCCTCTCACTAAGGCCCAACCATATTCTCTCTTCCTTCAGCAAAGAGCTAAAAACATACCTCTTTAGAAATTAGCCCCCCACCTAGATCTCTTCCCGCCTCCTCAGAGTTCTGTTACCTCTACTTAGCGCTTGGACGCCTTCGGGCAGCAGCCGCGCTTTACAAAACTCCTTCACTTCACTTCACATACTGGAAAAGCACACATTCAGAATTGAAAATGTAACACCACGGTTAGGGGTACTCTTTAATAATGAAAATTGTTTTCTGGCCAAATGAACCCTTGTGGCAAGATTAGGATAATGAAAGACAGGGTAAAAAAACATATAGCTCTAATATATACCTTGCAGTTTGCATGCAGCTCTTTGATGACAGTTAATAGCTCAATGTTCTGTATTAGGATTTTGACTTACAAACAACAACTAACAAAAGGATCTCGCTTACAAAAGCAGTAATCCACTGACCTATTTACATCATATGCACTTTATCTTCATGGTACATGTTCTTAGCAGCAGGCATTTTAACCTTCTGTGCTACCTTTCAATGATTCAAAAATTCCACTAGGCAAACCTCCATCTCTTTCCAGGAAGAGGATTAATCACCGGAGTTATCATAGCATTTTAATTGATGCCTTAAAATTGCTGGAGGCCAGGAACGCGGCAGTAGGTGCTTTTTAAATGATAATATAATTGCAAAAATGACTCCACCCCAAGTAAGCGCCCAGTGCGATCGCATCCCCTAGAGCCGGCCCTGTGCCTTTTTAAGTTGAGTACAGTCAGCCTTCTTGCTCTCTTCTGACACGTTCTGGCTGTGATTGCTGACTGATGATGAATGGTGACAACAAATGTTATGATGTGCTTATGACAAGTGGGTTACGCACTGTACGACTATAGATGTTGATCTATATTTGGGCTACCACTTGGGGGGCATAACCCCAAGCTCGGACTGCTGTTTTTTTGTTGCTTCTCACTTCAAGATGCTATTATTTTAGGGCTATTTTGACTATCAGGGAAATGCTGAACAGATGTCATCAGAGGATCATTGTCGCCATGTTTGTAGGTCGTTGTGTTGACTAACTTACCAGGAGAATACGCTAATGGCTGGGCATGCAAATGTTTGATTTGCTTGGTGCTTTGCTGTAACGATGCCTTAGGGCTTCCTTGTGAACTATTTTTTGTAAATAAAGGATACCGCTTCTTGACTTCTGGATTATTGTCCAAGTTCCAATGCCCATTTTGGGTGCCAGAAATTGATTAATCTTTGCTAAGTATGGCTTTGATCGCCTTATTTTTCTTTTTTAGTTATTTCTTTTCCTATTTAAAGGTTTCTTATTAGCCCTTGCCCAGATGTGGCTGGATTGTCTAAAGGTGTCAGACTGTCTGTTCTTTCTTAGCAGGTTCCATTACCTCCACCTTCTACAGGTTTCTCTGGGGTTAATGTGGTTATAGCGGAAGCGCTGATGAGGAGAGCAGCTGTAGTGTGAGATTTGCAATTATTTATTAGCCAGTTAGTTCATCTGTTGACTTTTTTTGTCGCAGTGTCAACCACATTCACATCCAAAGACTCAGGACTGTACAAACTTTATATACGATTGGTGTGCAAGCACAGAAGGTGGGCGATTGTTGGGAAATAATGCTGGCCATCTGTGATTCTAAATAAGAAATTATGGTGTCTATGCAGGAAATACAGTTAGCAAGAGTCTGCAAAATGTCCACCTGTAGCTCTAACGGGCGGGACTGGTAAGTTGAAACTTTGATTGCAGCTTAAAGTGTAGAATTAATGAAGTTGAGAAAGCTATGGGGTAAGTTGGTGAAAATGCCCGATCCAACACCTAAAGTTTGCTTTAATATGGGTGAATTTGCAGCTTCTTACAATTGTCGGGCATCAGCTTGATTTAGAACAAAGCTCGCTGTGCTTTTTAGGTCAAAGCCTTCCAGACAGTATTCTTCCACGAGTGTTCCTTTCAGTAAACAGGCCAGTAAATCTGTATATTCTTCTAGGAGTGCTGCTTTCTGCAAAAAGGTCTGTAAATCTTTTTCTTACCATGTCACATTTGCTGAGCATTAAAAAAAGAGTTCAAATGTCAGGCTCTGTCTTCTAAGAGAGCTTAATGTTTACTTTTTTTTCTCTGACTTCCAGGTGGTACTCTACTCCACAGCATTCTACACTATTGCACTATATAACACTGCACTCTACACCACTTAACTCTACGCCACTCTACTCTGCACTACTGCATTCTATGCCAAAGCACTCTAAGCCTCGCTACTCTGCATCACTCCACTCTATGTCACTGCACTCTATTCTGCTTTGTACCAATCTACATCACTGTACTCTACACCACTCTAGGCCACTGCACTTTATGCCACTATACTCTATGTCACTCGACTCTACAACACTGCACTGTGCCCCATTGCACTCTATGCCACGGCACTCTACTATGCAATACTCTAATCTACGCCACTGCATTCTACGACACTGCGTTGTACGCCACTGAATTCTTTGCGGCTGCACTCTACGCCACTATACTCTGCAACACTGTACACCAATGCACTCTACACCATTCCACTCTACTCTACGCCACTCCACTGAATGCCACTCTATGCAACTCAACTCTATGCCTCTCCAAAACATGACACTTTATGCCACTCCACTCGTGCCCACTCTATGACACTCCACATCACTGTCCTCTACGTCATTAACTCTTATCCATGCTGAACACTAGTCACGCTGGTGCACAACAAGGCTAAAACATATTGGCAAAGCCAATAGCTCTTGCAAAGGTGAGACCTTTTAACTTTGCCCATGCTTGTTAAAGTAGCGTTCTTCTCTGCAAGGATTGTGAGGGATATTAGCAGGCCAATCACAGAAGTTGTGAAAGAAAGTTCAATAACATAGACGGGCCACCTCTATGCTTTCCTCACTAATGTGAACAGTCTTTAGAAATCTGCATTGCAGCGTACTTTCTTTCTTTCGACATCTTTCTTTTTTCCCTGGCTCTCCACTCGCTATGATGTTAAAATATTGAGTGACCGACCGAGGTTTAGGTTTTTAATACCTTTGTGACATGTTTAAATGATGAGAGTTGCAGGGGAGCTTGTAGTAGTGACGCACCATGCTTTTTACGTGTTTTGAACAGGTGTGTGAAGATCTAATTGTCTGCCTCTCTTCTAGAATTCTGAGCCGACCTCTCCGTCGAGACATTAAAGGAAACAAATGCGACATCTTCCAGCAACTGAAAAAGCTCCTCTTGTTCAAAAAAAGTCTTCGAGTATCAGGCGCTAATTGACACTACACCGTTCAATGGCAAGCAAGTGCTCAATGCAAATGAAGTGGAGAGTACAATATGCCATGTTATGTCCTTGTTAGGCCCTTGTGAGCCCTTTGCAAGCCACTGACAATTATTACCAATTGCGCCAAATTACTTTGCAACCATTAAAATACGCACTGCAAACAAACAGCCTTCGCAGTTTTAAAGAGATTAAGTGGATTGCCAATTAAAGTCCGATTGTACTAAGTAATTCTTAAATGTTATGGGATGGATAGTTGTTTGGGTAAATGATCAGGCTGTGGGTGATTATGTAGCATTAATATTGCATTAGATGCTGAAGGCAGAAGACCAGAGCCATTCTACCAATCTGCAGTTCTATCCCACAAGCGGGAGTAAGTAAAATTAGAAATTTAGAATTAAGAAAAAAAGTGTGAGTAAATGGGGCGTAATTTTATGGTGTGGTTGTGAGATCTAACTGTGTAATACACTTACCAAACCCTTTACTCCCAGTAGGTTTTGTTTGTCAAATGCTTTGCTCAAACCTGGGTGGCTGTGGCTCTGAGAGGTCAGGGTTACACAAAGAAACTAGTGTTAAGTATTTAAACATCACATAAAAAATTGCAGAAGAAAAACTTGAGACACTCATGAAATCCTACACAAATTTATAAAAATAGACTATTTTTAGGCACCAAATCTAAAAGAATCAAAAAAATAGATATAGAATTTAAAAGAAACAGTAAACATGCACTTTTTACAAGCACTGGCAAATTCAGCTCGGACAGTCAGAAACTTTTTCAAGGAAACGTAGGTAAGAATCAATGTGGTTACTCCATTCACTTCAGGTGACCAACTTTGGCAGGGAGCCAGTCAAGGGGACCAGCAAGGTCCTCAGAAACAGTTACCTCTAAGGAAGAAGCAGTCTCCAGCAAGTTCCAGGCACTTTTATCTCCTTACCATAGACACCTATGGAAGTGGTCCTAATGCAAGGTATACATGATGCTGAAGACGCTCAAGCAAGCTGTGGATGCGATGCGGTCGACAGGGGTCTTCCTGCAGTTACTACTTGGTCCACCACTAGGTGAAGCGGTCCTGGCACTTTGAGTCGAGGTCCATTGAAGTCCCTTCGAGCCAGGCAGTTGCCACTGGGCTACCAGGCGCCCGGTATCGTGGTTACAGCAGGATCCTTTATTAGACGGTAACTTGCCTTCTCGGTGACCAAGCAGCACTCAGACCACTCTCCCAGGTAAAACATACTCGAGTGCAACTTAGAGTGTTGGTGCTGCCTCGGAGGAGAGTGGCGGCGAAACAAAGATCAGGGTTACCAACGTGCCCAAGTAGGCTTCTTCAGTTGTAGCAACAGTGTGCTGTGAACAGGAGGTCAGCCAACTGACCTTGGAGTCTCTTGCTTTGGCAGACCTCAAGACACAGCAAGCGCAGCCTTTTCTCCTTTGACAGCCACCAGGTTCCACAAGTGCAGTCCATGCTGGAGCACCTTTTTTTTGGCAGTCCTTCGTGCAGCAGGGCAGTCCTTATTCGATCCTTTTTGAAGTCCAGTTGAGTTCTGGGTGCCATTTTTCTGCTTAGAAAATACCCTCAGGGTAGGATGCAGTTGGTAGCCAATGGGCTACATGTTACCTCCCTCTTGATGACCACTTTCTACGAAGAGTGGCATCTGATTGTCCCGAGATGCACCATTCTGCCCACTTACAACATGGCAGAACCCCTCTCTTGGCATACAGAGCTCCAAAGCCCAACCCACATGTATGGCTACCAAGAGGGCTACACCCCCTGGAAAGCCAGTTTGGCAACTGGTTTCCCCTATCCTGCCCGAGTGCCAGACTGTCTACCTAAACAATAGAAAAGCCCCTCTCCCAAGTGCTTCCCATTAGCCATTCAAATGAGGCTTCCTGCATAGGATAGGTAACCCCTCTCTCCTGTGTGATCTGCTTTTGTATTCTTACCTGGAAGACTGTTGTACGTCTCCCCAGAAGGGATGTCTCAGGGACAGACCACGTGTGCAACCGTGGGCGGGCACAGGGGTTTTGAGGCAACAAAGTGGCAACTTTGTAAAAGTTGATTTTTAAATGGTTCTCTGTGCACACTAGTTGTATACTGTTCCCAAACATTAATCACAATTCCTTCAGTGCTGCTCCATTCGTCGTACTTTGTCAAAGTGCCTTGAAATCATAAATGGTACTGGTCTGGTTAGGAAAATCCTTCCCTGTGGAATGTGCGTACTTATTACGTGAAACAACAACATTTCTTATCAATACTTGTGCTAACGTTCAAAATAATTGAAAAACTATTTTCACGATGGGTTCAATCTTCTTTATTTTATTTTCATTGGTTTCAAAAATCCTCCATTAACTCAAAACGATTCAAATCCACTTCATCTTATGTTCGCATCACATGAATTCAATAACCCAATGCATTTCGGGTCACTCCATGGACCCTTCCTCAGGGGTCTATGAAAATAATCAACAAGAAGCTAATTAAACATAACATATACATAAAAAAATTAAGAATTCACACACATAACAGATTATTATCTTGCATGCAAAAGTTTATCCTATTGAATACTCGTATCACTTCTTCGTCTTCAATGCATTATAAAGCATAATGTTCATGTTTCACTTTCAACAATAAAATAACTCTATTGTGAAAAAAGAACAATAACTACCAATCAAATAAAAATATCGCGGCTCAATGTCAGAAACATTATAAAACCATAGTTTAAATGTGGCAATTTCAGTGGCTGCATCTTATTAACTAGTCTCCATTCCGCTCTGTTCACAATTTGGTTTCATATGCAGTTAGCCTCATAGCTCACCCGTACCGATAACAAGCAAAACGCTTCGATTTGACAAAGTCCTCTTCGTTTCCACTCAGCATGTGTTACGCAAAGCTCATTACGTGCAATATACCTCAACAAACTATTGACTTCTCTACGTGCTGCCATATCTCCTTTTTAAGTACTTACTCGGTATTCGTGAATGCCGCTACTCAAGGTTCACGGACTGTGAGCCATCCTCTTAGGAGAGTTCCAAACACTCTTCCCTAGTACGTGGTGCGTGTTAAACGCAGAAAACGCCGTTTCGAGGTCACGTGTCTACTTCGCACGGCACGATTTACAGAGACCCGTATTATTATGTATGCGGTGTGTGGTCGACACTGTGACGTGGTCACGTGTCTGCCTCGCGGTAAAGGCTGGAAATTAAAGGAGCCCTTTCATTTGTGTTTGGTGAATAACAATAAAGATATGTGATGTATAAAAAAAGATGTGGAATATATACAACAACACAGGCTGTAGTTGCTGCTGTAGATAATAATCAACTAAGGTGGCTGAGATCAGCCCAACTAAATATGTGAAAACAAATAGCATTACTATATTCAATGCACAAATGTATCCCCTGCAATCACAATATATTTGAGGAAAACATAAATCAAAGAAAACAAGATAATTCAATATGGTCATTCAACCCTGACGGTTGTAAAGAGTTCAGTTTTTTTATCCATATGAATTCTGATCTTAACAATTGTTTATGCCAGTTGATGCCTGGGCCAGTCTTTACAGCTTCCAGCACAGTGTATTTCAGTTGGGACCCATTATGTCCTGCTTCTAACCAATGCATCGCAACCGTCAACTTTTTATTCTTCAGTCTTATGTTACTTTTATGTTCCGTTATTCGAAATTTGATTTTCCTTTCCGTGATGCCAACGTACATTTTGCCACATGGGCACTTGACAGCACATACCACATTTTTTGAGTTGCAAGTGCTGTTGTGTTTCAACTCAATTTAATAACCTTTTGAGGGATGTGTCGATTCTTTTCCTTTAATTACATTCTTGCAATGTGTGGAATTACCACATATTTGCATACCTTTAAATTTTGCAGGTAATTCTTTTTTTACTTTTTTGGATAACAGTTCCTTTATGTTCCTTGACTGTTGGTATGCGAAAATCATCTTGTGTTTATTGATGCAATCCAAGTCTGTTTCGTTTTCGATCAAATGCCAGTGTTTTTTAACAATGTTTTTGATCTTGTTAGCTTCTGTTGAATGCTTTAAAATGCTCATATTGAAATTTTCCTTGGTTTTGATGCTCTGTTTCAACAGAGTAGCTCTTTCTATCTGTTGTGTCTTCTCAATTGATTGATTCAGCCAAATTTCCGGATATCCTCCCTGGCTAAACCTTTCGGCAAAGATGTTAATCGTTTTTTAGCATCCTCTTCTATGTTAGTAATCCTTTTGAGCCTTAAAAACTGAGACAGTCGCAAATGTCTTTTCAATGACTGCTGATGAAAGCTTTTAAAATGTTAACAGTTATTGCGGTCGTTAGGTTTTATGTAGACGTTGGTTTTGATAGTACATCCTTCAATTGTTACTAGGACATGCAAAAAAGCAATACTCTTTATTGATGGTGTACGAGAATTTTATATGTTCATGACATTCATTCAATCTGCTGATGTTGTCAATGAGATGTTTTTCTTCTCCCTTCAAGATTATAAAGATGTTGTCTATGTACTGTTTAAACAACACAAGATGATCATTCCATCTGGTCTCTTGGAGAATGTTATCATGTTCGAATTTGGACATAAATATGTTCGCGTAAGCTGGGGCTCCCGCAAAGCCCATCGATGTACCATTGCATTGGGCATAAAAGTTGTCGTCCCATTGAAAATAACTGTGGTACAGAGCAAAATGCATTAATTCTAAAAGAAAAATCTTATTGGCTCCAATGCAATCATTATTCAATAAAAACTATTCTATAACTTCAAGGCCCTCATTGTGAGGGATTGAACTGTATAAAGAGGTTACGTAGATCGTACAAAGCAACCAATCTGTGATTTCATCTTTCGGTAATGTTTCCAGAAAATTAAAAAAGGTTGTAGTGTCTTTAATTTATGTCTTCCAATTCTGTACTATTGGCTGAAAGAAATGGTCCAAATACCGACCCACCGGTTCCACATGCTGATACTATGGGTCTAAAAGGAGGTGATTTTAGACTTTTATGAACTTTTGGTAGCATGTAAAACTGACGACGTCTTGGATATTCACTGTCCAATTATTGATGTGTTTTTTTGCTAATCCAACCCATCTCCTGTGCTTTATTGAGAATTTGTCTGAGGATCATTTGAAATTCTGTAGTAGGATCTTTATCAAGTTTCATGTAAACTCCTTGGTCTTGAACATGCAGTGACACACTGTTATGATAAAATTCCGTATCTATGGCGACCAACGCGCTGCCTTTGTCAGCCTTTTGGAAAGTAAGTTCTGGATTTTTAGCCATATCTTGGAAAATGTTCCATTCCTTTTTGGTGAAGTTTGATCTTTTTGGTTTACCAAATCTGATTTTGTTACAATCAGTTCTTAACCAGTCGTTCAAAGATATCTATTGTTTTGTGAGAAGATGGTGTACAGAAAGTGCTCTTTTTCTTAAATTCCACATACTCTTGTTCGGAAACCTTTTCAGTGGTGGGAGAACATATACTAAAAAAATGCTTAAGTCTCAAAGTACGTAGGAATTTGAAAATAGAAATTTCGGTCAGGTGATGTTACTGCTATATGTGGGGACAAACGATGTGCCTTTGTTCAAAACTTGTATTTGCTCCTTTGTTAGCTCTGTCTTTGATATGTTGATAATTAAGTCACTTTTGTCGTGCTTCTCATGGATCTCTTTACTTTCTCTGTTTCTGTTTCTTTTGCCCCTGCGGGTTTTTCTACATTTGGTGCATTGTTCGCGGCAGGGCTTATGGACAAAGAAGTCACCTTTGTTCCTTGGGATACTTGTGCATTAGCGGCTTGTGTAGACGTGCTGGGTTCCTAGTTTATTGGTGGTCTATTGTGTGCAACCTCTGAATCAGAAACCACACTTTCTTGGGATGAACTTGGTTGTGCTTTTTGTTGCCACTTTCTTTGGTTGTAGACTTCCGCCCAGGTATAAACTTCCTCGAGTTTATAATCTATGGTACCTTTCTTTCGTGAATCTCCTTAGCGTACTTGTCTAACTTTTTGTTGATATCATCCAATGTATCCTGAAGATTATCATGCTTGTTTAATTCTTCTTTGATTTTGAACAATTCCTCTTCTAAATTCTTCAAGATATTTGATAATTCTTCCACAATTAAAAGAATAAGGTCCAAAGAACATTTGTTTAATATTTGATACCATTTTTCAACAAACTTTTTGTTATACCTGCACAGCATAGGTTTAAGTACTATTCTGAGGCCTCTTGGGCTGCGCTTATTTTTGTGGTAATGAATCAATGTTGTAGCGTGAAGTCTCCAATTTATTTCCTTCCTACTTACATATTCCAGTTGTTTTAAGAGTTGTGCGACCATACTGATCTGGGGACTAAATGTCTTAGCTTCTTGTATCAGATCATATATTCCTGTGGCTTCTTCGGATGAAAAAAACAGTCTCTGCTTTATTTAGCGTGATTTGTGCAATTTCTTCAAAATTCATTATGCAGGTGCTCTAGAGACTGTTAGACAATAGAGAAATTGATTTTTAAATGGTTCTCTGTGCACACTTCAGTTGTATACTGTTCCCAAACATTAATCAAAATTCCTTTAGTGCTGCTCCATTCGTCGCACTTTGTCAAAGTGCCTTGAAATCATAAATGGTACTGGTCTGGTTAGGAAAATCCTTCCCTGTGGAATGTGCGCACTTATTACGTGAAACAACGAAATTTCTTATCAATACTAGTGCTAACGGTCAAAATAATTGAAAAACTATTTTCACGATGGGTTCAATCTTCTTTATTTTATTATATTTTCATTTGGTTTCAAAAGTCCTTCATTAACTCAAAACAATTCAAATCCAATTCATCTTATGTTCGTATCACATGAATTCAATTACCCAATGCATTTCGGGTCACTCCATGGACCCTTCTTCAGGGGTCTATGAAAATAATCAAGCACTTCAGGAGCCACAGGGGAAAGTTTGTCACATAGAATGAGCTAAAGCCAGCAGATTTAGCCAGCACAAACAAAGAGGAAAAGAAAGACAAGAAAGCTGCTTTTTGCATTGTGAATGGGAGACACAACTTTCAGGGAAACTTTAGTGCTGGGACGGAAGACTATGCTTTCAAGTAGAGGTGAGCGAGCCAAAGCCAAGCCAGGAGTAAGGCTCAGCTTTGGCTCACTCACTTCAGCATGAACTGAGTGAAAATTGTTGAAAAGTAAATTATCAAGTAAAAATATGGAAACAATCTCTTTAAAAGTGAATTTGTTTAACATGTGGAGGTGTTTCATCTTAGTATAGCACTGCATTGAGAGGTAAATCATAAAAGTGATCATTTGTAAACCAACATGACCACCCTCAAGCTTGCCACCCGGAAGCACCACCAACTAATCCGCGCCACCAAGAAAACTGCATTCAAGGACCGGCTGGACAACAACGCGCACAACTGCAAGGAACTCTTCAACATCGTGAAAGAGCTCTCCAACCCCAACGCCGGAAACAACGACATCACCCCATCGCAAGACCTCTGCAACTCCCTCGCCTCCTACTTCCACAACAAGATCGCGGACATACACAACAGCTTCAGCACTCAACCGACGCACGCCACGACCGAACCACCGCCCCCCACCACCACCCTCCGCGCCTGGACCCCGATCAGCACCGAAGACACCGTCCGCATGATGAACTCCATCCACTCCGGATCTCCGACCGACCCCTGCCCTCACCACGTCTTCAACAAGGCCGACGCTGTCATCGCACCCCACCTACGGGACATCATCAACACCTCCTTCAACACCGCCACATTCCCGGAGAGCTGGAAGCACGCCGAACTCAGCGCCCTTCTAAAGAAACCTACAGCGGACCCCACCGAACTCAAGAATTACCGCCCCATCTCGCTCCTCCCGTTTCCAGCCAAAGTCATCGAGAAGACCGTCAACAAACAGCTGGCCGCCTTCCTCGAGACAAATGGATCCCTCGACCCCTCACAGTCTGGCTTCCGAGCCAACCACAGCACCGAGACCGCCCTCATCGCTGCCACCGATGACATCCGAGCCCTGATGGACAACGGAGAAACAGCGGCCCTCATCCTCCTAGACCTCTCCGCAGCATTCGACACTGTCTGCCACCGCTCCCTAGTGCAGCGCCTCAGCAACGTCGGAATCCAGGAGAAGGCACTGGAATGGATCATCTCCTTCCTAGACGGAAGAACACAGAGAGTCCGTCTACCACCGTACAAGTCAGAGGCCACCGAAGTTATCTGCGGCGTCCCTCAAGGATCCTCGCTGAGCCCTACCCTCTTCAACGTCTACATGAGCCCCCTCGCGGCCATCGCACGCCAACACAACCTCAACATCATCTCCTACGCTGACGACACCCAGCTGATCCTCTCCCTGACCAACGACCCCGCCGCCGCCAGAGCCAACCTTCACGAAGGGATGAAAGAAGTAGCCGAGTGGATGACGACCAGCCACCTGAAACTGAACTCAGACAAGACGGAAGTCCTCATCCTGGGCTCCTCGCCCTCCGCCTGGGACGACTCCTGGTGGCCCCTCGCCCTGGGCACCGCACCCAAACCGACAGACCACGCACGCAACCTGGGCTTCATACTGGACTCCTCCCTCTCCATGACCAGACAAGTCAACGCCGTCTCCTCGTCATGCTTCAACATCCTACGCATGCTACGGAAGATCTTCCGGTGGATCCCCACCGAGACCAGGAAGATGGTCACCCAGGCCCTCGTCACCAGCCGACTGGACTACGGCAACGCCCTCTACGCCGGAACCACCGCCAAGCTCCAGAAGAGACTCCAGCGGATCCAGAACACCTCAGCCAGACTCATCCTCGACATCCCACGACACAGCCACATCTCCGGACATCTGAGAGACCTGCATTGGCTCCCCGTCAACAAAAGAATCACCTTCCGTCTCCTCACCCACGCACACAAAGCCCTACACGATCAAGGCCCGAGCTACCTCTACAACCGCATCAACTTCTACGCTCCCAAACGCCATCTCCGATCAGCCAGACACGCCCTCGCCGCCGTCCCCCGCATCCGAAGAACGACAACAGGAGGAAGGTCCTTCTCCTACCTGGCCGCCAAGACCTGGAACTCCCTCCCTCCCGACCTGCGCCTGACCCAAGCCCACCTCTCCTTCAGGAAGAAGCTCAAGACCTGGCTGTTCGAGCAGTAGCAGCACCCCCCCCCCCCAAGCGCCTTGAGACCCTCTGGGTAAGTAGTGCGCTCTATAAATGTCTTTGATTGATTGATTGATTAAATTAAGGCCCATTCTTGCCCCACGGCCTGACAACAATTTTGTTTGCAACACAATTTTCATTGGTTTATAACCCTCAGCCTGACAACAATGCCATTAGTGAACTAAGAGGCAAGTCAGTTGTCATCTTCACTCTATATGTGGCCTAGCTTCTTATTATACATGGAGCAACATATTATTTTATTAAATGAAGCACAAGAGGTTTTTGTACATTGCACGTCCTCTGCTCACGCATTTGAAGGTGCTCACATATGTAAAAAACATTTACAATGCAATAGGTCTCGCATTTATGCAAGTTTGAGCTATTGACATTGTAAATGGCAATGCCTTTTATTTATGTTTTTATTTTAAAGAGACCTATTGCATTGCAAATGCTTGTTAAAGTTGTGTTGAAGGATTGCTCATTAAATATGGAACCATTATGTAGAGTATTGCGTGTTCAACTAAAATTGCAAAACCCCACTGAATACAAAATTTAGTTACTAAGACAATACTGTTTTAACAAATCAATATAAGAAAAGGTAACATTTATGTATATGGTACAGGTACAACATTAAATATTTCTATTTCTCAAACTTACAGTCTTCCCTACGTGATGCTCTAAGGGATAAAAAGCTGTCGTTCTAGGGGAGCGTCGCAAACGAGAAAATGTCCTTGTATGCGGATGATATCCTCCTCTATATTACACATCCGGAAAGCACGATTCCAGCGCTGTTCGCGGAACTGGCTAGGTATGGAGCCCGGGCGGGGTACCAGATAAACTGGCATAAATCGGTCCTATATGACCCCAGGGACAGGGAGGGATGGCCTGCCCTTCCGGAAAAACTCCTGACGACAAGGGAGGGCTTTAAGTATCTAGGGGTATTCATGACCACAGACGGTGCCCTCTCTTATGCCGAGAATATTCAGAGAGCGTTGACCAGCTTTTTGGCCGACGCTGCACGCTGGAGACTCCTCCCGTTGACGTTCTTGGGCCGAGCAGCCATGTTTAAAATGATCACTCTACCGAAATTCTTATATGCCCTCCAGAATGAATATTTCCCCCCTCGGAGACAGGTTTTCCGTGACCTGCACGCGGAAGTGCGCGCGTTCCTATGGCTGGGGAAGCAGACCCGAGTAGCATTGTCTACCTTGCAGAGGCATCAGTATGATGGAGGTATATCTCTGCCCAACCTAGAAGTCTACTACTGGGCAGAACACTTGACCCCAATAAATGAATGGCTACACGCACCTGCACATTACCCTACTTATGCCCTGGAACTGCATTCGATGGGTACACATATATTTATGCACTTCTTATATGGTGGCAGGGGTAGGGACAGGCTGCTTCCAGCCACGAAGGTCACTTTAGGGGCGTGGGCTAAGGCAACAAGGGCCACGGGTGGCAGGGCAAACCCACTCGTCAGACTCCCCTGTGGAAGTGTGCCTGGCTCAAGGAACTGCATAAACTGAAGGGCTTTGGGGCCTGGGACGCAATAGGTATTACTACTCTGGGTGATATGATGAAGAGGGGAGAGCTGCAATCGTTCGCGGAGTTGAGGAGGGAATATGGTCTTGGTCCCACACAGGCTTTTAGGTACGCACAATTGAGACACGCCTGGAGGGCGGAGGTGGTACTGGCGGACCCACTCCCGGAATATGCTCCGCTGGAGGGTCGCCTCCTACAGGAACAGATCCCACACAAGGCGGTCTCCCTCACATACAGGACACTAATGAATAACATGCCCAACGGGCTAGTGAAACTGTGGGAAACTTGGGAGAGAGATGTGGGGGCTATGGATGAGGTGGACTGGGGAACTGTACTAATGCATCCACGTGAAGTAGCGATTAAATCTCGCTTAAGATTGATACAATTCAAGGTGCTCCATAGGACTTATTTTGACAGGATGAGATTGCATAAAATTGGGAGGGCGCCAGATCCCTGTTGCTTGCGCTGTGGGTTTGAAAGAGAGGATTTTTTCCACACCATCTGGGCGTGCCCGAATATCCAGGTTTTCTGGGGTGCAGTACTCCGTGAATTGGGAGCGGTGCTGGAGACCACTCTTCAGCCGGACCCCAAGTTAGTCCTACTGGGAATGACAAATGATGTTGATGTAAGCCGCCCACAATTGATCTTCCTAGTGCTGGCCTTAGTGGTGGCCAAGAGGGATGTGGCCAGGAAGTGGGGAGCCCCAGATTGCCTGAGGCTGGAGGAATGGCATGGTGGCCTGGACTTGTATATGGCCGTAGAGAGGGTTAACTTATAAAGCATCGGGGTGCCCAAAGAAATTTGGGAGAGTATGGGGAAAATGGCGCCACTACCATGGGCTGGATGGCGGTCTCTGAGAACGTTGCTGTGGAAAGGGCTGGTGGAACACGAAGGTCTTGGATTGGAGGTTATCGTACTGTATTTTGGGCCAGCGGAACTACTGTGGAACTCATATTGCCTGTGCTATTCCTTTGTGAACAGAGAATTGGGGTTCTGGGGTGTTGTGGGGGGGCTCTGGGTTTGGGACTTTGGAGGAATAATGACATGCCTGTTTTATTGTTCTGCACTGAAAATGCTAATAAAAATATATATATAAAAAAAAGCTGTTGTTCTTAGCAAAGGAAACAAACATTTTCGCAATTATCATAAATAGCGACTTAGGCATAATTACCTTTCAGTGAGAAGATTGTAAATTACAGAACAGTGAACTTTTTATGTCTGTTATCCCTTTCATACCAAACATGGCCGTGCCCTTGTCATTCACATGCCAAAAAATGCATCCCTGATGCCACTTGAGCTGTTACTAACTCACTGTGCCCTACCGGTGCTCATAATTTAGAAAAGAAAACAAATGTGCCCCTACGTGAATGTCATTAGCTAGGGCCAGGGCTGCCTCGGCGGGACGCGAGAGTGCTGACTCTCACGATGGAAAGTTCCAGTACAGGCCGAGACGTGAGAGTGCCGTCTCCCACGATGGAAAGTTCCAGTTCAGGCAGAGATTAAGAGTTCTTCTTGAGCCCTACTAGCTGTATTGTGGGGTGCTAGATTTGGTTTGCCCAAAATATCAATCTACTGCTTTTCTTTTATTCAGATTATTCAAATCCTCAAAAACACCAGAGTTGAGCTTTCTCTACCCACTACTCATTCTTCTTAATCCATTGAAGGCAATAGAACACGTGCACGTTTTTGGCTGAAAAGGTGATAGCTAAAGGTCTTTTTACCTATGCAGCGCATGCGCGCTGCGCAGAAGAGACCTAAAAACTAACAAAAAGAAGGCTCACTAAAATAACGTATTTGCTTGAGATCAACCAATTTAACCAAGTGAGGAAGCCAATATTGATTCCATGCTTTCTGGTTCCACATTCGGCAATTTAGTTACTAGATGGCTATATTTTTCTCTCCTTTTTATAATTATACATTAATGGTTTCTTTTTAATTCTAGGAAATGAGGTTAGAGTGTGTTGGCAGTCAGAAGCCACATGAAAGCTCTGCTTGTTTTGGGCTCGAGGTTCAGAGAGGACCTAGAAGTGAGCCAGAGGCAGGCCTCAGGTGCAAGCTGTCAGTGGCTTTCTCACCTTTACTTTTAAGAGGATTGAAGCAAAAAGCGAACTGTAACATTATCTGTGTAACATACGAATCACACAGCAGACTGCGTATAAAGGTTGTCTACATTATGCTTTTGGCAAACATGGGCTATGGTTTAGTAGTAGACAACCCTGGCTAAAGCTGCCATGGCCCAAAGCGATTGCCTTTTTAAAACATGTCTTTATTGGTTTTCTGTTTCATTATTATAAAAATGGATAGAAGAGAAAGAAAGTCTTGTGACATAAATCATGTTCAATATCCACAGTCAATCGGCGAGTGTCCAATAGGGTAAATGAAGACAAGAAGAACTTCCAATTAAACCACAACCATTAACATTGTGTAGTCTGATCACAAACTCTTGTAGGCATCATATCCATGGCTAGTTTGTGTGTTTGACCTATTGCACATGAGTGCATGCGTAGCCCCCTCTCAAGCCTGGGTATTTGCCAATGACTACACCACACACAGAGCTTAGTATAACATGTCTTTATTCTTCTGTGTGTAACCACAAACTCATCATACTAAACCTGCATTGAATTCACTACGCTCAAAGACTCACATCACAGTCTACGGAGTTCATCAGGAGCCACAAAGGTTCCTTCATTGCAGGCTCACATAACACTACACATGGTGTGCTATCAATCAGGCAAATGTGGACAGCATAATTGCTTCCCATGGATTTTCGCTCCCTTCTGCAGCTGCTGTCGGATATTCTCAGTCACTGTGCTGCACTCGTTACCTTACAAAGGTGCAGCCTACGTCGTGTGGTCTGCCCTGCCCGTAGGAAACCACTCCATCTGAAGTTACTTTTTGGGGCCCAAAGGGCAAGGCTGTCATAATCAAAGACTTGTTACCCACCGTGTCAAGTTTCTTTAACTTTCCATCAAGAGGCACGATAGAAAAGGCATTCATGTTTCACTTCGGGGAGGATGTTTGGAAAACCAGACTTTAATATGGCGGATGAACGAATAAAAAGCGGGGATCACCGGAGAAGGCCTATGCTATATGGCTATCTGATTGTGGCCTGTCGGGCCCAAATAAGTTTTTCGCCAAACCAGTCATAACAGAATCCAACAGGGCTTCACTGAACAAAGTTAGGGTGTCACTAGTGAGGTGAAGGGCTGCACAAAGCTCAGACAAAATGTTAGACTTCTTCTCCGCAGAGGGCAATATCACTTTCAATGTTTCAGCAGCTTTTACATGAGGGTCTTCTAAGAGGAACCTTGCACTGAAGCAGGGCTATGAGGGTTTGGGATGACCCCTTCTGGTGAAGTATCAGACCACTTGCATTTGTTAAGTCTATGTATGGGCTAGCATTGGAATTAAAACGGGGAAAGAGTTAATCAGCCACCAAATTATCATCCTCTGTACGGTGATCGCCTTTATCAGGGACAGCAAGGGCATCAGAGTCTGAGCTGATAATCTCTTCCATTCGGGCGAATCTATGAGCCCAAAGCGATTTTTTCTGCCAAGGGAACATTAAAGTTGCCTTAACTCTTACTTTTAACACACAGTTAGTTGCCTCTGGCATTGAAGGCTTCGATACCAGTATCTTAGCTGGGTCTGTGGAAGACATCTGTCAGTACAGAAGTGGGCTCCATCCAAAAGCACATAGGCAGGAGTCAACGTCTTCTGTGGAGGTAGTACCCATGGAAGGGTGACTATGGTGGTGTATGGCTAAGGAACATGCTCCCCTTTGGGATCCAACTTAGAGAACATGTCTTGCATAGCATGCCAGAAGAATTTGACCTGCATGGAGACACCCAATCGAACCTAAACTCTGATGCTATATTTTCAACATTATTGTGTGTCAGGGCTTTCCTGATGATACAAACATGTTACATACAAACAAGACCTGACAATATGTCAGCATGAGAGCACTAACAATTCAGATGCGTGTGCGAGTCAGGTGTATGAGCTAGAAATCTATTATTTTTAATATTAATGTTAACCGTATGTGCTGGATTGACATATTTTGAGACATCATTTCCAGAGCTGCAAGTTGACATTCTTTAAGCTAACAAAACAAACTGAAATTTGCCGTTCTCAGACCAGCAGCAGAACTACGCGCAACGATAAGAGCTGCAAGGCCATACGGACTCACACAATCAGGCTTAGAAATAAAATAGTAACATTTGTCTACTCTCATTCTCTTGAAAAAGGTATAAGAACGAAAGAGAATTTGATAGACACAAGGACTGATTGCTAGAGGGACAAGCTGAATTAGGACAAGCTGAATTAGGACTACCTAATGGCAGACTCAATATCTTTTTGAGGTATGGGGAGATACTTGCATTGGTTGGCATATAAATAGCTAGGGAATTCTAAGAACAATGTATGCCTCACTCTTATGTAGGACTGCCGGACAATGGGCCAGACGAGAGCTACCACTCTTCTTTTTTTGGGGGGTGAGGAGGGGTGGGGGGGCGTTCACTTTTGATAATGCTGTCAGTGTAAACACCTGCTGTAGAACTGCCATCTGACCTACACTTAGGTCACTTAAAATGCATGCTCTGGACAGAGTTAAACCACTGCGTGTTCGGATATTCATGATGTGATTTTAAAAGCAATATATAAAGTTAAGACAATACATTCACAATATAGCCAATATACTACCCCTGAGGGTGATCACATATGTAGCTATTAGGCTGTTACCAGAGTAATATAATAGAGAAAGTGAGGTTGTGTGATGTAAAATGTTCAAGGTACTTCTAGCATTCACCTTACTGTATACTATGATTACTGAGGTTACAGTAAAAGTTATCATTCTGATGCATAGGATTTATGATCCAATAGGTCCTAATAATAACCTTGTATTTTAAAAAACTAACACCTCTGTGCCTACTGTTTCTAAGGGACAGGGCAGAAATCCATATCCATATACAATACTCTCCCTGCAGATGTCAGTTACTCTGACAGAGTCGTCTGACTCCTGTTAATAAAACACAATGCACCAGGTAGCATGAAGTCCAGCTAGCTTTTAATGGAAAATAGCAAGCAGCACACTAAAAGAATCAAAGACAACTGTCATTTAACCTGACATGGGCTCTCAATAGAAAAGGTCAGCTTGGACATAAAACTCAAAATAAAATACAAGGAATTTTAGATCAGTTTAAACACAAGTTTTCCTCAATACCAGTGAATGAAGCTTAACCACTAGACAGAAACTTGCTGCTTTCATCAAAAATGTATCACATGAGCAGGTGGCAGGATCTTCTCTGCAAGGAAGAACACAATGTCCTTCGGTAAATACAACATCAGGCATAATAGTCTCCTAAAATCCTGCTTCCACTAGCCAGATGTGAAAGCACGGTTACACTTAATGAGAATGAGAAAATGTACAAGAGTGAATAACACAGCTTCCAGGCCTACGGAATACATGAGATTTCAAGCATATTACTGCTACTGTATTCTGTAAACCACTGCAAATCAACATCCATATTTGGTTATAAAACACTGATATATTCTTAATCTTATGCGTAAACTTAAACACTGTAATGCATAGGAGCATATGAGCAGAATACAAACAAGATTTAGGTTTTTACACTCCTACCAATCCTTACCTATATGAACACAACTCATTGTGGCAAAGAGTGAGAGACACCTGCCTGCTCTTCTTTTCTCCTTTCTTGAATATTATGTATAATCCCTCCTGGGGCTTAGGTCTACAAGGATGCACCCCCACCCCCGCAGAGAAGTGGAATAAACAGCAACATTACAATATTATCTGATGACATGGGTTTGGCATCAGGGAAAAAAGTTGAGACCAAATGTTTCCAGGAGCACAACAATTTCTTAGAGGAAGATGGCTTCTAAATTCTATGGAGCTTTTTGGGATTTTTTTACAAGATCTTTCAGAAGATTGTTCCCTCACAGGTGACCTTCCTGCGGGTGAGCGAAAAGGCTTAGGGATCTCCATGGGAGCTTTAGCTTGAAACACCTTGGCATCTCTCATCCTGGTGGCTTCAGGGTGCATGGAGACCCAAGATTTGTAGCTGTGGTGAAAGGATCCAATCTGAGGCACCACATGCAGTTGTCATGTGGATCCCTCAAGGACATATTGCAGCATCTGCAATAAGGATTGAAAACTGAAAGATTTGGAGGAGACATTTGACCTAGTTGTTGTCTGAATTCTTAGGCATTTTCTCAGTGAGACAACAAGAGAGAGCTCCAGGCACTAGTCAACGAGGCATGGAAAAACAGGAACTGATGCCAGCTGTCACTTAATGTACTCCAGTGTTGTCGTTTCCGGAAGCGTAGCTGGCGTCGCGTGGCATCATCTGGCTGTGCTGGAGAGCAATTTCTGTGGAAAAGCTTTTCTGGACCATTTTGAAGCCAGACGGACATTTCTAAAGCGGGGAATCGGCAGAAAGATGAACCCATCTGAAGCACGCAGGTGACTGGCTCCAAGATTATATGCTGAGTAAATAACTGATTACCACACTTACTCAACCATGTGGGTCAATAGATTTTTTACTGCCAATTGGGTTTCATAATAAGGTGTAGTACATAATTAACATTTATTTGTAAATAGCAAGGATGTAACGTATGCCCATACAGCCCCTGTGTTGCAGGAGGGCTAGTATCTCTGAGAGTGCCATCTTCAGCACAAGGCAATAGTATGTTGATGAGCTGTCTACCCGGGAAACATTTTAGGGAAGCATCACCAAATTCTGAGTAGTCAGGGCTCATTTACTGATACAGCACTGATTATGCCACAATCTCAATAACATGGCAGGTATGTAATTTATGATCATCTTTCAGAGGCGCTGGTATTTGGCCAACACTATCATGTTTAAGGGGGCACATCCATTAAGTTATGACACTGTTGTGAGATGTTCTTATAAATCTTGAACAGAAAATGGGGGATTTCCCAGAGAGAGCTGGCACATTCTTGGCTTATGCACATGCCTTGATTCGAGAGTGAACGTTATCAAAGCAGTGTTTCTGAAAAGATATTTGGAATCAAATTATCACTGACAATGCATTTGTTTTATGCAGAGAACTGACATTTAAGTATTTACTTCCTTAAATACAAGAAGCATCACAATTCCTTTTGAAAGACAAGTAATTCCTACTAGTTTGTTACTTCATTGTGATATTTGTTTTGCTGTTGCTGTTCATGTGTCTCATGTTTTTGTCTTTGAGAAATGCTGGGCTGCTATTGCCCAGATACCAAGTTAAGCTAAGAGTAGTTTTCATTAACAAGGTTATTCGACATTGAGTAGGCAAGGTTGTGTGTGGTGTTGTTGAAGGGAAAGTGGGTGAATGCAAGAATGAGTCAGTGAGTAGATTAATGGATGATTCATGAATACATTAACTCATCCATCTATGTACTCGCTCATTCATCATTGCACGTGTGTATCCATGCTTTAACCTACTGATCTGTTCCTGCAAGTACCCACTTCCTTCTCAGCAATACCACACTTGTCAATCAACGACGAGGCACTTTCACTGAAAAGCTAGACATTTTGGCTTTGCCAGTACTTGTTTAAAATGGTTGCTAATTGTGTGTAGCAGTTCAAGAACTAACAATCAGTGTACCAAGGCTATTGTTTTGTGAACAGACTATCTGATTTGTTAACCAGAAGTATTTCGGTTATTGCAAGCACACCATTTGAAATAAAATTATGTTCTTAGTCAGTGTAGAAATTATTTTTTTAGTACTGATGTCTTAAAATTGTAAGTGCTGCAGTGAACCAACAAGAGTTTTGACAAACGTGTGTAACCTAATGACTTCATTGGGGCTAGGAAAAATAAATACACGTCTGCTGTAAGCATATGTTAAGGTGCACTCGTGATTACCAACAGCAAAGCACAGGAATTTCATACATTAGAACAGTGGTTCTTAACCTGTAGTTAAAGTAGCCCTGGGGGCCTGCATAGGCTATTCGGTGAGTCAGCGACTGTGTTACCAAATTAAACAAATTAAGACATTCAAATTAATAAAGTATACACAAATAAAAAAAAATTAAAATGGAAAAAGTTTTTCGATATTTGATTTGATTGAAATAAAATCAAAATATTTTTTAAAAATTGCCCCTATTTGGTGTTGACATGTTTTTGTATTTTTGTGTATTGTTTTGAAGTTGAAATGCTGGAAATCGCTAATGCTGGGGCTCCCCAACTTCTAATAATGACTCAGTAAGGGTTCCCGGATTCCAGTAATGACTCAGTGGGGGTCCACAGAAGTCACAAGGTGAAGAACCACTGCAGGAGAACACAGAGAACTATTCATCAATCACAGGTATTACAACCAGTCTATCATGCAAATGTTTCAGCATTCGAAAAACACATTGTACCAAGAAGAGATAATCAATTGATTAAGCACACCATAGTACATATCAAATAGCCAGTGTGAACAAGCAGTTATATCTGAGTTGGTTAAGCGAAATAAGAAAGTGCCTATATGACCCAGTGCTGTGAGTCCTACAGTAATAATAGTAGGAATTATGGTGCCTATTTAAACTACTTAAACACAACTTGGGGCGAGGGAGCGCAGCGGATCCCCGACCTCCTGACTCCATTTCAGACCACTTTCTTGCCTGACACTGTTTTGTGGTCGATTGAATTTTAAATACATTTTCATTTGGCATTGTTTGTTTTATTTAACTTGCATAGCGCGATCGCGCCTGACCTATCGTGCGCTACACTGGCTTCTTGGCCACTTTTAATTGTTATTGCTCTGTAGTGGGGCTTTAATCTTTCACTTACCTGCCTCTTCCTGCTCCCGGTCCCCATTCCGCCGAGGCTTGTGCCGTTTGCTGCGGAGGGACCTCGGGTGCATCTTAGGCTCCCCACTTCCGGTTATCCGGAGTGTGCAGGACGGTTTGCGGTCTAGCTGCGATGCCCTCCCCATAGCTATTTAAACACAGCTTGGGGTGCACCCACGGCGCACCAAAGGCAAGCCCGTCTGCGCCCGTCCGGGTATGACCGCCACCAGCCGCCAAGCCCCCTGTTAGTTTTGTCTTTTGGGTAAGTAACGAGAAATCTCCATCCCACCATGCCCATAATTAGTTATTCTAGTGCAGAACTTAGACCTTTAAATAAGCCCCCCTGCACTGGAGCATCCTTGTCTACAATATGTAAAATGGTGCCTCCTGCCCCCTCAAAGCAGGCTTCTCCCACAGCATCCTTCCCTAGCTTAAAAAGGTAAGGGACTCCAGTTGCTGTTTCTAAACAACTGAAGACCGTTTATCTCAATGCTCGGTCCATCCCCAAGCATGCTCTGGAACTGTGGACTCTTCTAGATCAGGAGAAGCCAGATATTTGTTTCATAACTGAAACATGGCTCAATGACCAGTCATCCCCCGATATAGCCACTGCCTTTTCTTGACCTTATAAGTTAATTAGACTTGACAGAGCAGTCAAGAGAGGAGGGGAAATAGCAATTGCCACGACAGATAAATTAGAAGCCACTATAATTGATTTCTTGAATTTAGGGAAAGCAGAAATTCTAATTTTAAAATTTATAATGCAGTCGTCCAAAACATGGACAGGAGCCCTGGCCTATAGACCTCCAGGACATAGAGCCAATTTTGTAGATGGGTTAATAGAACTCATTGCGCCCTTTGTTTTGGGAGCAAACAATTTTACAGATAACATAGATCAAGCAACTAATGCCTTTGAACATGCCATAACATCCAATCTGAACACAGTAGGCCCGATGTTAAGAGTTAAGTCCAAGAGTAAACCATCCCCTTGGTTCACCGCAGCACTAAAAGTTGCGAAACTGTCCAATGGGGCCGCAGAGCGTCTATGGAGAAAAACACAATCCGCCAGCGATCAAACTAAATATAAAGAAAGCCATTGTTCATATCTAAATAAATATTAAACAGGCTAAAAGCTGTATTTAACAGAGAGGATCGAGAATTCTACCAACTCCAGCAAGGAGCTATATAACATTTTAAAAGAGTTTACCTACCCTGAAGCCATTCAACCCTCTGTCGTTCCCACACAGGATTATGTCGACAATATATCTTTCTTTTTTGATGATAACGTAAACGCCATCTATAGATTTTTCCCCCACGAAAACAACATCCCTATGCCTCCAGCTACGAAGAACCATTCACTGGTACCTTTGCAGACAAATTTTAAACCAGTAACCTGTGAACGGGTGTCAGAAGTTATTGTCAAAATCAAATCTGGCTCTCCTGCTGATCCTCTCCCCTCGGATCTATAGGAAGATAGCCTCACAGCTGACACCGAGGCTAACAGAGGTTTTTAATATGTCTCTGGAACAAGCTGCTGTACCAAGAAATTGGAAGATAGCGCAAGTTAGGCCCATCTTAACATCTTAAAGAAGCCCACACTAGATGCCAGCGAACCAGGTAACTACCGCCCCATTTCTCTGCTGCCTTATTTTGGAAAAGCTCTCTAAGTCCTGGTAAACAAACAACTAACAAATCATCTAGTAAGCAATAAGCTTCTTGATTCCTCTCAATCAGGGTGTCGAGCGGCACATAGTACCGAAACGGCAGTAGTTGTAGTGGTAGACAACATCAGGCGGGCATTGGACAAAAAAGAATCAGCTATGCTGGTTCTTTTAGACTTGTCGGCTGCTTTCGACACCATCTCCCATGACATTTTGTTACAGCGGCTCTGGGAGATGGGGGTCCGAGGGAAGGCCCTGGACTGGTTTAACAACTTTCTAAAGGCTCGCTCCACCACGTGCATCTAGGTTCACAGGCTGCGTGTAGCAGGCCAGTATGTATGGGAGTCCCCCAGGGATCTATCTTGAGTCCTATGCTCTTTAATCTTTATGTCACCCCATTGGCCAAGATAATCAGGTCCTACGGGTTTGAGGCTGTCTCGTATGCAGACGATATCCAGCTACTGATCACATTTGGCCCAGACCCAACTGACACAATGATCCGGTTTAAAAACTGCATGACCCACATTAACAGCTGGATGGGCCAAAATAAATTACAGTTAAACATCAGCAAAACCGAGATCATTTTGTTCGGCAGAGCTGAAGTTCACTGGTCAAGCAGCAGGTGGCTCCAGACACTCGGCCCCTGTCCATCTCCAAAACAAACCATCTGCAATCTGGGAATTACCGGAACTAGGGGTCAGGGAATACCTACCATGCCCTTTTCTGTCTTTTTTCCTACTTTTTTTAGAACTTGGGACTGAGTCCCAACTCCCAAGCTGGCGGCCACCACTTGCTTGTTGATGCAGTGGCAGCCAATCAGATCTCAGCAAGAGATCTGTCTAATCAGAAGGGCCCGCATCCCTAGATATACAGTATTAATTGTTCAAAAACTACTGAACTGATTTATACTAAATCACAAAAAGCACTCTTTTTGGGCTAAGATCTAGCTTTCTGGCAAATTTGATGAAAATCAGTTCAGCACTTTGGGCTGTAGCTGTGTCTAAAATTCCTATTGAAAAATACAACCACACTTATTCTCGGCCCCTGCTTGACGGAGCATCCCTGAAACTTTCATGAGCAAACGAGTGAAAAAGCAGCACATTTAAAAAAAGTTCCATGGAAATTCGTCAAACGGCTTCAACATTATTATTTACACAAAAAATGCATTTCCTATGGAAAAAAGGTCCTAACTATTTATTTTATTTTATTCATTAGTTTCCAAACAAAGTCAGACATCAGTGTACACATCGGTACTAAATAATCCTATTACTACAGGTTCATAGATATAGCTAGGATGAACTGTTCCATTCCGCATAACATGTCTAAGGTAACATTGGGATGAGGAAAGGGTATAGGAAAACTACTCAGTCACTTTCAATAATAAGAACAGTTGTGAAATAGCAGCTTAGCTCTGAGAATAGTCAGTCATCGGGCTGCCACTATTGCCCGGACGATCGGTCTCTCACGTGGGACGCTTGCAGTTGACGCAGCTGAGCCATCTTGACTCCCAGCTCTGTCAGCACTCTCAGTTACCTCCGCCTCTCCCTGAGCAACCATAAATCTTTGGAGACCCGCTAGCACCGGCATCAATTCCCAGTAATTGTTGAGTTGCTACTGACAGAAGGCAGCGTCCTTAAGCCAATAGGCGGCCCTCCGCATAAGATGCGATCCCGAGCGCATCGCTTCTCAGCGCTTGCCCAGTAGTAGCAGCATCGCAGTCTATGCACCTCCGGAGGCACTTCATTCACGTATCCCAAAAGCATAACGTGTGGGGAGCACTTCAACATGGTACCCGAGATTGCTGTTCGGGTGTCCAACACCCGAACCCAAAAGCGCTGCACTCCGGGGCAATTCCATGCAAGATGTTAAAAGTGAGTGCAAGGGTATGCACCGCGCACACGGCTTGCATTGATTATCAGGCCTGCTCTATGCAATCTTTCTGGTGTGTGTTATAATCTGTATATGTAGTTAAAATGCACCAAACCAAGTCTATAGTTAGGAGAAAGTGCTCCGGCCTGGGTGCAACAGTAGCGCCACTGGTCATCATGGAGGGTAGGCTTCCAGTCTGCATCCCATGCTCCTCGTCCAGTAGGAACATACACTGATGCAGTGCATTTCTGCATATATACTCGTTATCAGTCTATGAGGTGAAGGGGATATGAGAGCTGACTGAAATACCTGAAATACAGGAGGGGCCTCTGGAAATGTGTCATGAATTGCCCTAATAGCTGCCCCTAGTCGATAGTATGGGAAATTTTCAAGTAGGGATCTGTGATCACCCTGAAGCACCATTTGAGGTGATACAAATTTGCCATCTGGGTAAACAGATGCCATTGATGTCAGTTGCAAGTTGCGGGTGCCAATATCTAGGGTGATGGAAACATGCTCCTAAATATAACTACTCAGTGCTGACTGCCACTGGCTGATATATATATATTGATATATATTAAGATATATGTGTGTCTATATATTAGTTTTATACAGCAGGAACTAAGCGCATTGCAGCGCTTTACATGAGCACCTGATTCTTTTGATTTAAAGCAAAGGAGATTAAGTGGTTTTTCCACAGCCAACGGTAGGACTTGAACCTGGTTACTCAGATCTAAAGTCGGCATCTTTGGCAGTAAGGACATATCCATGTTTCTATATTTATGTGTGACAGTCATACATATGTGGGATGATTTTGTATGAGTATGTATAGTGAGCACATTCTCTGTTCTTGCTTGGGAATACTTGAAAGTGTTTGTTTCAAATCGGAACTTAGGGACATGGTTCAGCACTATTGCACAAGTTGTGGTGGAGCACTTTTCAGAGTGGAGGTGTTGACATCAGTGTTACATCACTTGAAGACACAAGAATTGTAAAAATAAATCATAGGTTCACACAAAGTTTATCAAATGTATTCAGCAGGAGAATAGTAAGGGTGTGGTATGTAGTTGGTGGTGTATTCTGGAACACAATGTTGTAAATATATCACTAAAGCATCATGGAGTAGAGCACTATTATTTACAGACCATACATTTTCCATTGAAATGGCCACTAAATCTGCAAATATATCCAGTTTTACACCCAAAACTATACAGCATCACCATGTGTGATGCCATTATCATGGCTGGGCATCACGTTATCAAACCAGGGAAGGACCCCACACCGTGCTCATCTTACCGCCCCATATCACTATTAAATGTGCATGCAAAGTTTTTCACAGGAATCCCGGTGAGACTCTTTGGCCCCTATGTGCAAGGCATGATCGACTCAGATCCAACAGGATTTATCCCTGAGAAAGGTTACAATGATAACACCAAAAGATCTTCTCAACAAAGTGAAACACAACCAAGACCCTACTTTCCTTATCTCGTTCGAAGCTAGAATGGCTTTTGATTGTGTCAATTAGACTTTTCTATCGCCAGTCCAAGAAAAAGTTGGACTGGAAACCAGATTAGGGCCCAGATCCTTAGCACTTATGCTGCACCCACTGCCAGGTTGTGAGTAAACTGACTTCACTCCCATCCACTGACGGGTAGCTAGAGGAACAAGGCAGGGATGCCCCTCATTCCCGATATTATTCATGTTATACAAGGAGGCCCTGGCGGAGCAGATATAATTGATATAATTGCCTCCACGCATTTAGGGAGTGCGATTTGGAGAACATCATCATAAGCTAGACTTGTATGCGGACAATCTGCTAGTGGTGCTTTCCCACCCCAACACATCTCTCCCAGCCATCTTCAGGGAACTGGAAAACTTTGGTCAGGTATCAGGCGTCAAAATGAACACCCTTACATCACAAATTATTAGTATTAACATTGCACATGTACCCTGGGAAAAACTCCAAACCTCGTACCTATTGAAGTGTATGCAACATCATATACCATATCTGGGCACAAAAATCTTTGATGTCACTGATAAAACAGCCGTAGACAACTTCAACGCCTTAGTTAAGATCATACACACGCAGACCCGCACAATTGGCAATTTGAAAGTCTAACATGATTGGGCCGCATAGAGGCAGTAAAGATGGCTGTTCTCCACAAAAAAGTATGTATAATGAAAAGGCTATCTTTGTTTCCATCAGTTAATTGACCATTTTATATGGGGGGAGGGGCATGCAGTGCTAAACAGTAGAAGGAGGGGGCTAGGGATCTCATACCTACAACATTATAAAGCAGCCGCAACCTTTGCTATGTGCTGGAGCCATTGACTGCCAAGATAGATAGGTGCACTGAGGCAGTAGGGAAGTACACTTTTCTTTTGTTAACATGAAGTTAATTTTGATTCATTGACAGGCACTGTGAGAAACTCACACTGCCTTCAGCCTCAATTCCAGAGCTCTCAATTGTGGTCCGTAATAACACTGTTTAAAACAAACCACGATTGGGAGGTTCGACAGTGAGCCTAAGAGCACTGCTGGTTTTTACCAGTGCCCGTCAGAGGGTCAACATATTTGATCCACCACTTAAACTTGTCAGCAGACTGGGTAACCCTGCCTTTGTACCAGCGGCCAAGGGACCAGCCTTTATTAATTGGAAACAGCCTCATTTCTAGAGGGAGGGTGATTTATATAACGTGGAAGGCCTACTATCTTTCAACCCACTCAAATATAACTATGACATACCTGAAACAGAACATCTGCACTATCTCCTAATACGTCATGGGTTACACAACATATAATTAAAAAAGCTGCAGCCAGTCCCTGACACCCTTTGAGAGGTGGCTCATCACAAAACATAATGACAAAAAACCCTCTCGGATATTTAAAAATTATTGAGGAAATTATTTAGGAAAGCAGAATATGTAGTTCGATTACCCACAAGAAAAAAATGGGAAACAGAACAGGGGCACACCTTGACCAATAAGGAATGGACTGACATTTATAACAGGGCACTAATCTCTGAGGCTGGCAGCTCAGACAAAGGAGCATTCACGAAGCCATCACACTATTGGTATTACACACCTGAAAGGGTTCACAAGTGGAACCCATCCAGGAACGCAAACTACTGCGAGAACTACAGAAAGATTGGCACTCTCATGTACCTGCTCTGGAACTGTCCCAAACTACATCCTAAAAAACGTTTATCACATTTTCAACACGGACAAACTACAATTCCCTGCTTATACCCCACAGGGTCTTCCCAACCAATTGACATACCCCTTACGTTCTGCAAGGGGTAAAACCATGAACATGGTACTGTGAGAAGCCTCGGCAGGCTATATTGGCCCGGTGGGGTATCGCTCACCTACCGGATTATGGTAACTGGCTTCATAGGCTCTGGGGTCTACTTGGAATGGAGAAAATGACAGCCTCCCTGGAGAAGTGTAAAACACAGTTTGAACAGACATGGGGGTTGTGGCTTGACTTTTTATCTCTTTAATACAGAGAACTCACATACCCCAGATATCTACGACTAGTACACTTAGCGAGGGTGCAGGAAACCTGATCTGCAATGTTTGACTTAAATCCATCACTGGCTTAACCACTTAGAAGATAAATGATTGTATACATATAACTATGAAATGAAGAATGTTGTGAATCTTCTGAATATGCAAAACTGTGGTACTCCATGATAATCAATGCAACTGGTTTGTCTGTCTTGTTAGTTTGGAAAACTGAAAAGCAATAAACAAACTTAAACTGTAAAATTATGTGGCACACAAATGATAATATGTGGAAATAGGATTCCTTTGAATATTTATCATATGTGCATCACCAAAAGAAAGTGTTTGGCTTTGTTTTGTTCCTATTTAATTCTTTGTTTCCATCAAACGTATGAATTACAAAACATGTGCTTCATTTTTGCTTTCCTAAATACGTATTTATTCTGAAAAAAAGTGCACAGTTCATTTAGAGGGATCTCAAATTTGTAGAGTTACAAAAATGACATCCTACAGCCTTCTCTTACACACACCACGTATCCCCGCAAGATTGTCTCATAGTTCACTTTAAAAACTCCATCACTTTGCAGTCAGAGAAAGAAAAGTAAACACCAATCTCCATGTTAAAGAATAAGCAGCAATTTGTCAGCAGATATAGCCTGACATTTGACCTCTGTATTGCTATTACAGCAAACTGACAATATAATTACAAAATGTAAAGACATTTGTATTGCTCTTTTAAGACTCACTACAAATTCTCATTTAAACACCAACTGTCTCTGCCTGACACGTGGGTGTTTGTTATAGTTAATCGCAAAGAAAATATTTAAAGTCATGATGTACGTTTACCCCCATTTCAAACGCTTTGAGTTTCGAAATGCAAAGAGCTTCTGTCCTAGAGGACCAGCAGTGACCACAACCACTGTACAGATGGAGAGAGTCCCTGAACCAGCTTAAACAGGTTGTAAACATGTGATCACCATCGGCTTTAGCTTTGTTAGCTGCTGACTTCCAGTTTGTGGACCTTTTTCCGGTTCTAGCTACGGTTTGTAGAATGTTTTTCTTCCAAGCAGGGCTTATGGTTTCAACGAGAAGCAGGGTTCTGTAAAAGAAACATCGCTCCTTTCTGATTATTTTATCTACGAAATTGGGATATTATTTTTAAAACAAACTTTATTTGTCAAGTTGCACATATATTGCAAGGCTCTGTACCCCAGAGACAGCTACATAATCAAACCATAGAGATATGATGACTTCGACTTTTTCCAATAACCTCTAAACGTACAGAAACAATACTGAGAAGAATATCCAAACTGCCCCCACCCCACCCCTCTGATCGCACAGTTTCCGCATATTCATGTCCACGCCCTATAAGTGTAGTAGGGAGAATGGCCCCCCACAGCCCATGGCGAAACAGATAGACTATTCCAATGAAGGAACATCTGCCTCTGAGAAATTATGATATTTTACGCCCATCTGGGGTCAGAGACTACTTCACCCCGGCATGGGTAATTGAAAGGGAGGGAAAGAATCACATTCATTCACAGCTACCAAAATGAGATCTGGTCCACTAGCTGCCAATGTCAGTTCATGAGCCGGAAGTCGTCTCACCAAATCAATTCAAACTATGTTTTTTACCGAGCTGAAGTTCATGAACCAGTTTGTGAATTTGACAAAAGATGATTAATTCTTTCAAGACAGGATTTGTAATCACAGACATAAAAAATTACGGATTAGTTTTACATCAAACCACAAGAATGTAAAACGGCCCAAGATGTCTTTATGGCAAGAGCCGTGTACATCTGAATAGTCTGCTGTGCAGCAAAAATTAACATGGAATTTCGTATCCTTTAATAAATCGGCGCCAAATTTGCAAAGGATAATCAGAATTAGCAGACTTGGCCACCACCAAAAAGGGAGCAGATACGTCAAGTGAGGCAACGTACATTACCGATCCCAAAAAAATGCTTTTCTGCTAGCTAGAGGCCCTTCCACCTTGTAACAACACCTAGGTTTCCCTTTCCCTTTCTTCGGGCTAGATTACATTCATCTCACCCCCGATGCAATGCTATTTTGCAGTGACATTTCCACTGACCGTCCAGAACATTGACAACCTATGCATCAAATACAATTTTGCAATGTTTTCTTTTTCTTTTATGCATTTGCCGGTTACTAATAGCATTGCTATAATCTGGGTCCTAGCGAATACATCTTGCTTGGACGCACAGAAGCAGTTCAGAATTGTGCACATTAATAAAATCGGTCTGTTAGACACCTAAGGTTGGGAGATATTCTGTAAGATGAAACGGGCCCTTAATGGGCTTTCCTGTTCGCCAAATGTCACAAGGTCTCATTTATTATGTTTCTCGCCTCATCTCCAGGGTAATTATAATGTGCACTTGTAAATGGCTTCACACGCGTTAGACCGTTTTCAGATCTACCTAAGCAGTGGGTTTCCAAGGATACACGGTACGGCTGCTGATTTTTATACTCAACATGTAACTCAAACAGCTATAACAAATGTTCACTTTAATTGATAGGTAGCAGTGCAGCCCACAAAAATTTAATGGATATTTGTATTGACATTTAGCATTCCAGCCAGAGAAATTCCATGATCCTGCTAATGGAATGAAAATGACTGAAGAATGAAGATGAAAATAACATCCCCAGTTTCTCCTATAGTTCAAGGTTCGAGGAAAATATTTCACAAATAAAACCTGTTTCAAATAAATGTAGTCATCAAGGTTTTTTCAAACACTGAAAATCTCATTTCAAAGCCACTTTGCAAGATTTGACTCTTACTTGTGTGATTTTCTATTAAGTAAAACCATTTCACTCACATCAAACCGCAGCAGAACCCACAGTATTCAATTTTTAGGTGAGCCTAGGCAGTGCATGCACTGTCTGGAAGACATGCTGTATTCAGTATGTGGGCTTTCATTTCGCCCCTTGCTGCTGATTGGTTAAGGAGGGCGTCACTGGCAAAAGCTTGCTTCTCAATGGTGTATTTGCTTTCTATGTCCCACCTTCTTGTGTCTTGCTCCTCCACTCCAGTATTGGCCTATTACGGGTATCCTTACACAAAAGGGTGTTTTCTCTTTGTGGTCGTGCACTATTTTAGTTTTGCACTGCCATCTTTTTTTAATAGGAGTGCTTTTTTCTATGTATGTGCGTTTCGTTGGCTGCTTTAAAAACCCTGGATTTATCTTGATCTCCCATCTGCCCCATTACTGCTTAATTTCACTCCCCCGCCCTCGTGTCTGTTTCTCCCCCCCAAACAACCAGTCTGTGCCGGCCATTCAAAAAAAAATTCTGAAAAACAGAGGAGTGTGGCCCTATGGACAGAAGTGGGGTAGGGCCCAGATATGCTTTAAAAAAAGAGTGAGACCCGCACTTCACAGTATTTCAAGAAGTCTTATTCTAGTTGAAATGATAAACAAAACATAATATGTTTATCTCGGCGATTAGTTGCGCCTTTTATTCATACTTTTTTTTTAGAAAGAAAGATACTGTTTTTTAGCAAGTGAAGACAATATTCTTCACATACATAGCCAAACAATCCTGTTGTCTTAATTATACAAAAACATATATACAAAAAATGAAAACATACAGTTATTACAAATCATTGCATTCTACAAGACATTACATTCAAAAAGAAAAGAAACAGGTGAGAGATGTCAAATTTTTTCAAATAACATCATCAAAGTACTAAAAATTAAGTACAGTTCATTCCTAAATGCTAAAGTGTCATCAATAAATGTAGATACTTAGTATGGGATAGATGTCAAAAGTGTTTTTCAAAGAATAAGGCTTAATCCCCTTTATCAAAAGCATTTTCAAAGGATAGGACTTAATCCCATTTGCCGACGCGTTTCGAGTGTGGGTTCCTTGTCCCCAGACTCTCATCAGGGCCAAATCAATCCTTTTCCCAACCTTTATCCTAATAATAAAAAAAGACAAAACAGTTTGTACATACTTATTAAAATTGCTTCCCTCAACCTTCCTAGGCTCTGTGTTATATACATGCTTAGCAAACAAGTGCCGTACCTCAAGGCTGTAGAGGTAAAGGTCACTCTTCAAACTTGTAAATGGAGCTGTGTGCACGATTCTGGAACGAGAATTGTTGTGTGTTTGTTAACCGAGAGAATTCCACGTTCATTTCTCTTGATATTGATAAAAAGCAGGACATTCATACCTGCGGCTGAGTATCACAAAAATCGGGTATGTGAGCTGTTCATCACATCGATTTAAAAACGGCACCACTCGTGTTTTCAATTATATTTCTTTCTGTGAAAAGAGTAACCAAATCGCCCTGTTATGGCTATCTTTACACGTTTTTTGGTTAATAACCATTAGTTTCCTAAGTGCACCGCCACACTACTCACCGTGAGCTTCCTCACGTTGGTCGCGGTGTCTCGCACCAGTCAGGACTCCCGCTATCCGATCAGCGCTTGCTACGAATCTGCAACGTGAAAAAACCCATTAGGGCCGCTCCCCCGATAACAAGGAATTTGAGCGTTCAGATCCTAAACAGGGATCAACGCTTACCTCTCTCTTTTGCTAGCGTTCCTCTCAGCGCACTCCTTGTTTTTGGTTCACCAGTCTTGGTCAAACAGGCAGCCGCCTGTTAGTTACTTCAAACTTTCTTGACCAATCCAATTCAAGCATTATGATGAAACCACGGTAGTGCATTCTGGGAGTTGTGGTGAATTGGGCGACTTGTGCTAAAATCTCATTGGAGTCTGTTCAATTCGCTCATGGAATTGAGTCCTTTATTGATGCTGTCAAATCTCATTATTAGGTACGCTTCCTTGCGCAGCAGAGCTTGTTCCACATTCGGTGATCTATGTTTTGGATCTATGCTTGCCAGAACAGTCCATGTGAACTCAGTTTCTTTGTGATTTAAAGCCACGAAATGGTCAACCATTGGTGCATTAGGTACTCTTTTCTTTAATCTCGACCGATGCTGTGAAATTCGAATATTCACCTGCTGTTATGTTTTGCCGATGTATATTTTATTGCAAGCACACATTACTGCATAGATGACGTTCTTACTTTTACAATTTGCATGCATATCGTGCCTCCATTTAATGCCATTATGGCTGAATTCATTTCCCTCTACAGCACTGCTGCAGGCTACACACATACCACATTTGTGGTGTCCGGTAATGGGTTTAAGATTCCACTTTGATATAAGGTCACTCTTAGTTTTTGGAACATAACTGTCTGCCCGGACAATTTGCTGGCCAATACTAGGATTTTTCTTCATAGCGAAAATTGGTCTTTCCAAAGGGTACTCAAGTCCCTCTAGCAAATGCCAATTCCGCAAGATAATCTGCCTGAACTTGTTAGTGTGAGCCCCATAAGTAGCTACACAGACCAGTTTGTTTAATTCCCTTTTCGGTTTGATTTTTAGAAGCTCCTCTCTAGGAGTATATCTCGCTCTTTTCTTTGAATGCTTCAAAAGTTTTTTGGGGTAACCCCTCATATCCATTTCATCACAAAATGAAGTTGCATGTGTGTCAAAATCAGTTATTTCAGAGCAGTTTCTTCTTATTCTCAGTAGCTGACCGTAAGGGAGATTTTGTTTCAGACACTGGGGATGCGCACTGTTATAGTGTAATATAGTATTTTTATCCGTCTCCTTTTTGAATAGGGAGGTTGTAAACCTATCTCCTTCGATGCCAACTTCCACATCTAAGAAAGTCATTCTTTTTGTGCTTGAATCAATTGAAAATTTAATGTCTGGATGTCTTGCATTCAACCAGCCCAAAAAATTAGTAAGTTCCACCTGGCTCCCCTGCCACAGGAGCCAGATGTCATCGATGTATCGTAGCCACTGTTTTATGTTGTCACTATATGGATTGTTCCTGTAAATAAATCTTTCCTCATACTGGGCCATATACAATACCGCCATCTCCGGCGCATAAGGACAGCCCATGGCCGTACCTTTGACTTGAATGAAAAACTCATTTTCAAATTTGAAGTAATTACTCCTCAAAGAGATTTCGGCCAATGATATGATAAAAGCAGTGGGGACCCTATGAGGTCTCTCCCGTTGCTCCAGATATAATTCCATAACTTGTAGGGCTTCATCCTGCGGGATCTGTGTGTATAACGAGTTGACGTCCATCGTGGCCATCAATTGAGTTTCCACGTCAACTGTCATCTCTTGTATCTTGTTGATAAAATCAATCGTGTCTCTCAAGTATGATTTTACTTGTGGTAGAAAAGGTTTCAAAAAGAAATCGATATATTTGGAAACAGGTTCCAATGCTGAGTCACATCCGGAGACAATCGGTCTTCCAGGTGGTGTCTGATGATTTTTGTGAATTTTTGGCAAAAAGTATAGAACTGGCGTTCTTGGTAATTTTTTGTTTAAAAACTCAAATTCTTTGGGACCCAAAAATCCTTCTTCCAGTCCTTCTTTGGTGATTTTAGCGATCTTATTTTGAATTTCAAAAACCGGGTCTTCTTTGACTGGTCTATACCATTCCCTGTTATCTACATGTGACCTTCCTTCTGATAGGTACATGGGTCGTGGCCAAATTACCACTGCACCCCCCTTATCCGCCTGCTTAATTATGATTGAGGTATCTGCTTTAAGATCCTGGATGGCCGTCAATTGGCTCTTACTGATGTTATGGTGAATAAAGCTTTTACTTTTCTCCAATTTTGTCAGTGACGATAGTACCGCCTGTTCGAAGGCATAAATCTGTTTTGGTATATTTGTTGTTGGCAAGAATTTAGATTTAACCCTTAGTCCAGTGGTTTCACTACTTAAAGTGGGTTCGGCACCGGCGAAGAAGGTTTTTAGTCTAATTTTGCGGCAAAAATCTATTGCCTCCAACTTAAGTTTGGTAAAGTCAGTTCTTCTACTGGGGACAAATTTTAAGCCCAAACTTAAAATCATTTTTTCATCTGGAGTTAATGTTTTATCCGAAAGATTTACAATTGTAGAAGTATCTAATTGTTGTAGTATCTGTTTCTCGTGCGCATCTCCCATGGCTGTTTGAAACGGACCGTTTGCTGACCGCCCTTCCCTAAAAAAGGCTGATTGGAACCTTTTTTATTCTGCCCACCCTGTCTCGACTCAGGTGAGGACCCCGATGACGAGGTAGATGAAAAGGTAGTGAACCTTGTTCTTGATCTCCCCTGGTAAGAATTTAATGCCCTTCTTGACTCGACCGTTGTGTAGTAGTCCTCTTTTAAGAACGGATACACTTGGTCTAGTTTAAATGACTTCGAATCTCTCTCAAACTGGGAAGTTTTTGTGTTGATAGTAATATCTTTAAAGGTTTGTATTTCTTTTTCGATCTTCTCTAATAGGGTTTTAGCTTCTGTTTCTGTCTTATTATCAGATATGGCCTTTATTAAATCCGCAATCTCTTGTTCTTCCTGACTGCATAGGCGTTGGGCCGTCTCTATGGTATGAACCATAAGGTCTCTACTACATTTTGTATTAATATAACTGAAACCTTTTTTATATTCAGTGTCTTCGACAAAAATTACAGGGATGTTCTTGACTTGTAGACCCCACGGTATGGTGCCTGCCTGGAGGTGCTGCAGAAGGAAATACCCATGTAATTCAGTTCTTATGTGTTTCTTTTGGAGGCGAGTTAGTTTGTCTGCCTCATTTTGATGTTTCGCTGTGTTGCTAAGTGAAAGACCTGAGAAGGGATTGGAAGCAATCAGGTTCTGAATGTGGCTTTCTGTGAAGGACAACATCTCTTTCTCTGACATACTTTGACAGGAGAAGCTTCTCCTGACACTGAATAAATCTTCTGATCAAAAAAGCAAGACCATTTAGGTCTCAGTCCAAACCCACTCGGGTGACAACCCGCTCTAAACTTTTCTGAAAAACAGAGGAGTGTGGCCCTATGGACAGAAGTGGGGTAGGGCCCAGATATGCTTTAAAAAAAGAGAGAGACCCGCACTTCACAGTATTTCAAGAAGTCTTATTCTAGTTGAAATGATAAACAAAACCTAATATGTTTATCTCGGCGATTAGTTGCGCCTTTTATTCATACTTTTTTTTAGAAAGAAAGATACTGTTTTTTAGCAAGAGAAGACAATATTCTTCACATACATAGCCAAACAATCCTGTTGTCTTAATTATACAAAAACATATATACAAAAAATTAAAACATACAGTTATTACAAATCATTGCATTCTACAAGACATTACATTCAAAAAGAAAAGAAACAGAGAGATGTCAAATTTTTTCAAATAACATCATCAAAGTACTAAAAATTAAGTACAGTTCATTCCTAAATACTAAAGTGTCATCAATAAATGTAGATACTTAGTATGGGATAGATGTCAAAAGTGTTTTTCAAAGAATAAGGCTTAATCCCCTTTATCAAAAGCGTTTTCAAAGGATAGGACTTAATCCCATTTGCCGACGCGTTTCGAGTGTGGGTTCCTTGTCCCCAGACTCTCATCAGGGCCAAATCAATCCTTTTCCCAACCTTTATCCTAATAATAAAAAAAGACAAAACAGTTTGTACATACTTATTAAAATTGCTTCCCTCAACCTTCCTAGGCTCTGTGTTATATACATGCTTAGCAAACAAGTGCCATACCTCAAGGCTGTAGAGGTAAAGGTCACTCTTCAAACTTGTAAATGGAGCTGTGTGCACGATTCTGGAACGAGAATTGTTGTGTGTTTGTTAACTGAGAGAATTCCACGTTCATTTCTCTTGATATTGATAAAAAGCAGGACATTCATACCTGCGGCTGAGTATCACAAAAATCGGGTATGTGAGCTGTTCATCACATCGATTTAAAAACGGCACCACTCGTGTTTTCAATTATATTTCTTTCTGTGAAAAGAGTAACCAAATCGCCCTGTTATGGCTATCTTTACACGTTTTTTGGTTAATAACCATTAGTTTCCTAAGTGCACCGCCACACTACTCACCGTGAGCTTCCTCACGTTGGTCGCGGTGTCTCGCACCAGTCAGGACTCCCGCTATCCGATCACCGCTTGCTACGAATCTGCAACGTGAAAAAACCCATTAGGGCCGCTCCGCCGATAACAAGGAATTCGAGCGTTCAGATCCTAAACAGGGATCAACGCTTACCTCTCTCTTTTGCTAGCGTTCCTCTCAGCGCACTCCTTGTTTTTGGTTCACCAGTCTTGGTCAAACAGGCAGCCGCCTGTTAGTTACTTCAAACTTTCTTGACCAATCCAATTCAAGCATTATGATGAAACCACGGTAGTGCATTCTGGGAGTTGTGGTGAATTGGGCGACTCGTGCTAAAATCTCATTGGAGTCTGTTCAATTCGCTCATGGAATTGAGTCCTTTATTGATGCTGTCAAATCTCATTATTAGGTACGCTTCCTTGCGCAGCAGAGCTTGTTCCACATTCGGTGATCTATGTTTTGGATCTATGCTTGCCAGAACAGTCCATGTGAACTCAGTTTCTTTGTGATTTAAAGCCACGAAATGGTCAACCATTGGTGCATTAGGTACTCTTTTCTTTAATCTCGACCGATGCTGTGAAATTCGAATATTCACCTGCTGGCATGTTTTGCCGATGTATATTTTATTGCAAGCACACATTACTGCATAGATGACGTTCAAAAAAGGCAGTGTGTACAAGCGTCATCCCAGCCGGTCGACTTCATAAACACTATAAGTAAACACAAGGTTGTTACGTTAGTGTGGTGCAAGCTCACAAGATCGTACATTCTATCCATCTCTGGAGCACCCGGTTGTAAGAAACCCATCATTCTGCATATTTAAGCTTTCAGCAGCATCAAGAATCCTTATAAATGGTGAATGCGGCCCTATTCTAAAAGCTTATAACATGACAATACATTGTAGATACATAGCAATTCTGTTTAATCCCTAAGCAACCAAGAAACCCCATTGTATGAGAGCGACGTTTGAATGGATACTGTATCGACCTCCCCCTTCTTCTGTGAGTGCCTGTGTGTGGCTCCCTTGTGACCTTAAGCTCCGCCTCCTCCAGGGCACCAGCATCTAAGTTGCCTCTATCCTTGCTTGACACAGACAGAAACAGCAGCACATCAAACAGATGATGAGCTGTGAGCAACGCTTTTTGTTTGCAGCAGCATAGCCTTCAAAATGCACATAGTCGTAATTAAACTGATGCACTGAAAAGCTGCCTCAGTGCGCCATGAAGTGACCAGAAAACAGTAAGTAGTTGTGATTGTCACTGCTGGTTATAGAATACCACAGCTGCCTAGTCTTCACTCTACCTCATGCCTCTTTCTTCCATGCCCTACACTTCCTGTCCAAACTCTTACAGACTCTTTTTCGTCTGTACTTTGTCATGGGTTTGACAAATTACCCTCTCCTTTCACTCTCTTGCAACGGGTCAAAGTCTGATCCTTAAAAAAAAAGTCCCTCTTTCAGCTACTATGAGAAAAGGCGGGGCCGGCTTCGGCCACGCCGAAAGTATGGCGGGCGTGCCGGCAACTGACGACCATAGAGACAAGCCTGTTGCGCACGGTGGTGACGCGACAGGCGTGCCTCAACCGTAATTGGTCACTGGTCCTGGGCATGACCCGGAAGAGATTAGAATCACTTCCGGGTCACACGATGGACAAACGCTAGGCTGGTTAGAACCAGACTGGCATGAAAGTTAGTTTAAAAGGCTGGGGTGCGTAGGAGTCTGTATCTTTGCTCCTTGCTGCTTGCTTTCCAGCCTGCCTTACCAGCCTCGCTATGAGGCTGTAATTGGATTTCCCCACCCACCATCCCCTAAAGCAAATATTGGTGTGGTGATATAATTGTGTTTTATTTCACAGGTTTGCATATATGTCAGTTGTATGCCATATATCATATTGGTGTATTTTTCTTTAAAACATTTTTTCCTTTTGCAGGGCATTGATCGTCGTATTTAGTACTGTTCCTTGGTCAGGCGGTAAGGTCATGATTGGCGAGCAGTAATTTTAAGGTCCTTAGAGGGCGGCGCCATTCTTGAATGGGGTCGCCCAAGGGGGAGGGACAAGTGGTCTCTCCTAGAAATTCAGGGTTAGTTACAGCCGGTTGGCTGGATGGGTGCGGGGGAGTCGGGAGTCACGCTTACTCTAGGCTGGTTGTCCACCCCGCACGTGCACAATGGCGCCAATAAACGGCGCAGAACTGCAAGGGCCCCTTTATGGAGATAATATACAGAGCGTACAGGGGTAACCGGGGGGGGGTGGGAAGACGGGGGGAAGTACCCTCACGGTAAACGTGCCCCCTTCGCCAGCACACTTGTGGGTAATTGATAAGGATCTGAAACCAGTTAGTGACCTTGTCGTAGGTCCAAATAGGATACGCAGAAAAAGTAAATGCTTTGATGATTATTAATGATGATATGATTAGATTTGGATAGGAAATACCTTTGTACTAGAGTTAGTATGTTAAGGTTAGCCATCTGACATCTGTCCTTATCAATTGTAATCAATGTAATGCAATGTTTTCTGCGTAATTTTGTAAACATAGTATATATTAATTTTAGGTTTAATAAATTCGTCCGGGGCTGTGTACGACCCCCACATCCAAAACTCTTCTTATGTCATTATCTGGGTCTTAATAAGGGAGGAGGGGGTGTAGGTAGTACCTGGCCATATTAATTTCCACTTGTGGTGCCGCAAAGTGGAATCCCCGTCATGATGTTAAACTTTTTCCCTAGACCGTATTAATGTTCTATGGGTGGTAAGATAGCAAAGTAGTGAAATGACGTCACAGTCTGTGTCACTGTATGCCACTGAATTTCGTTGGATTTGAAGCATTATTATTTCCTCCATTGCTTCACAATTCCAGCTGCTTTGTCCACATGCTAGGCCTTTCTTGTACGACACAACAGGGTCTAAACTACTTGAAGGGCACAGGACCTTCTAATCTTTCTGTTTTTGGAAGTCTGTTGACTTCAAAGGCTGAACATTTCCCTCCCAGGCCATGTGAAGGGCAGGGCACCCCCCATTTTCTCCTCTTGGGCCCTCAACGCTAAAGGGTGCTGTTTTCAAGTCTGCAGCCTGTGTGCATTCTTCGCATCGCTAGGCACAATCACACAATTCTTACCGCTGGCACACGACTGTGACTGAACACAAGGACCAGTCACAGCAGAAGTGTGAAGCATGCGATGGGCCCTCACATTCGCTCTACTACAAATTTTGAATAACTGACCACTGACAAATCCAGGTGGCCTTACACTGTACCACTGACTGCTTTAAGAAAAGAGAGGTTTCT
The DNA here is from genome assembly GCF_964261635.1 of Lissotriton helveticus. Taxonomy (NCBI): domain Eukaryota; kingdom Metazoa; phylum Chordata; class Amphibia; order Caudata; family Salamandridae; genus Lissotriton; species Lissotriton helveticus. The sequence goes on along the minus strand of NC_136059.1, from coordinate 606,871,557 downwards.
TCTGGTTTACTGTAAAAACTAACGCCCATTTGCACTTTAATAAAGATGAATCTTAATGTTCTAAGCCAGACTTGTGAATGACTTCACCTCAACCCAACTGGAACGGGAGGTGAAAACTGATACATCCTTTTATACCCACGTTTCATAGGAAGCAGAATGTATGGCACTTGACGAACACTGACTCCACCCAAGACTTTTCAAGGGCAGACAAGCCGATTTTATCCCAGCCTACTGCCTGTCGAAAAACTTTAATCTGTTAGGATACAGACTCCATTTTGGCCAGCACCTACAAGGAGCTGTCCCGTGCTTCACACACTTGTTTCTGACCCGCTACACCTTTCTTCCTACTCCTCTCTATCTTCTCTACTCATCGTGCTTGCGCTCCAGGCATAAGCTCCTTACATCAGTGTCTCTCTACTGCTCCTTTCCTCCTCCCTTGGTAGGTAAAAGACACTGCCATTTAAAATGCCAATAACTCGAACTAAAAATAAAATGTGAGAACTATTGCATTTCCAATGCTTGTTGGATTTCCTTACCAATAGAGTCCAGAAGGAAACACCTTATTGCTGTGTTTTGAGCATTGGCTGCCGGCTGATGTGCAGAAGGAGAGCAGAGCTGAGGGCGTGGTCGAACACAGCACAGGAAACACACAGGAGACACAAGTGAAGCATCAGGCCCTCCATAAGCAGCAGTGGTCCGTCCATGTGCTTCCTACAGTCCATGCCCGGAGGCCATTTAAGTGGTGAGTGCTCATGAGGTGGCGAGTCGCAGCAGTTAGCGCAGAGGGCCAATCGCGGCGAGCAGAGGCGGACTGGGTTAGGTCAATGTTGCTTGTTCGCAGGGGGGTCCACCTTCAACGCCTTGATACTGCCTATACATTGTCCCCCTAAAGCTCCATTACGGGTCATATTGCTTCATACTTTTGCTCGCTTGCCAGACTGCTTACTGCTTTGCCTGTTTGCTCTCAGCCTAGTAAGCCATCCTGTGACTTCATCTTCGTGCCAACATCACTGTGCAGAGCAATGCAGCAGAGCAGGTGAGCAAGGAAACAAAGCAGCGGCCCCTAGTGTGCTGGGTGCCAGACATTGGTGCAAGACGTTGCGGTGGTTCCTGGGCTTGTTTTTGGTCCAGGAATACCCGGCTTTGCAGTTCGGGCTGGACTGTTCCCATGAGGAGCAGGGTCCAGACTGATTTGCATATGGATGGGTCGAAACTGAGGTGGTGTGGTGATGAGAAAAAGAAAGATTGATTAAATCCAGATCTTTGGGACTAGGGGTGAATGTTTGCATTGTTCAGCATTCCGTCAACAATTTGTTTCTTTTGCTTTTGTCGCCCTACATGGGATGGGTTTGCCCAGACCAGGGTCCTGTGCTCACTGCTTCACTGGATTCAAGCTAGCCTGGCTGATGAGGGGTGATGCCCCCCCGAAACCAGTCACAGGATGCTTGTTTCTGGTCCAGGGTGGAACTGGCTTGGCAGTTTGAGCTGGACTGTTCCCATGAGGAGCAGGGTCAACACTGATGTGCATATGGCTGGGTCCAAACTGGGGTGGTGAGCAAAAGAACAAAGGATTAAACCCAGATCTTTGTGACTGGGGGTGGATGTTTGCATTGTTCAGCATTCCGCCAATCATTTGTTCCTTTTGCTGGGGACAGGAGTGAAGCACCAGTAGAGTGAGGCTTCAGTATCACACCACACCTTCCTTCTTCCACCTGAAGTTGCCCTGACTGCCCTGGAAAACTCCTTAGAAGCCCTTTGACAAACGAAAGAGCAAGGGAGCATGATGCTTTCCCCACCTATGTGGGCCAAGTGGGGGCAGTATGGCACTATATTCTGACAGCATTTGATACAACCATACCAGAATTAATCAGAGGTGATATGACAAAATTAAAAAAATCGAATTTAAGCCCTCTTGTCTTAAGAAGAGCACTAGAAGCTCCCTGCTCTTACAGACATGCACAACGAGGCCCATGATAAAATCTAAGAAAAAATTTGGAGGTCTGCCCCTCTCCAAGTATGGTAGCCAACAGAGTTCAGAAGACCATCCAACAAATACGCTGTGGGTAATGAAGGCATAAAAAAGTATCACAAACTAAAAAAGGAGCAGCAACCTACAAAGGAAGGCATTGTTTCTACGGCGAGTCAACTTGCACAAATATCTCACTGTCATCAATTGAAAGCAGAAAAGCAGGACGTAGACCTTTTAGTGGATCACAGGCCTGAAATGGGGTTAAATAAAGCGGAAACAACTGTGCAGGCAGGACACCTGAGGATTATACCCCCAAGCATAAGGAACAAAGGTCACATAAAACATGCAAGGCAGGCCAGGTGAAGGTGGCATTCTTAGAGAAAGACGCCTTACTGACCCACAGCGGGATAGTCATCGAGCCAAACCTCCATGGCCCCTCTCCCCTGAAATCAAAATAGTGGCAACTAAACATTGCGACAACATTCAATTATAAATGGAATCAAGGCAATTGAGCCCCATTCAAGTCTCAGGAGTGGTAGCTTCTAAAAAAGCGCCTGATACCAAAAAGGCATATGCTCTGTCGACACAAATTCTGTGGGAGGCAAGTATTATTAGCAATAGTATGTCGTCTTCTCCCCCGAAATCAAGCACAAATAAAGGGGAAATGACACACTGTGAACTTGATACTGATAAGTCTCAGGGAAATACTGAACATCATTACATTAAGGACAAGGAGATCCTCAGAATAATGGACCCAGTTAACCCACCAAACCAGGACCACATGCAGGCCCTCACCTCAATATTGTCACAAGACAAACAGGATCCATGGGAAAAAACTATTAACATTCATAGTCCCCAAAAAACGGACATTAGCTCCACATTATATAACACACTGGAGAGCCCATCAAACTCACAGGAAATGAGCTCTACAGGGAGCATGATCAGGATAAAAAAAAATTGTACTATGGGATGCAATGGATACATCGCTCACAACTATTGGCCAGGCATTGTTAATGCATGTAGACAAGATAGATATTCAAATAAATATCTTGCAATCACTGTCTACTCACGTCAGGATCGTGGATTTTCGGTTAGACAATCTTAGCTAAACCTGATACCAGTCCAGTAGAGAATGTTGTAAGTCAAATCAGCACAGTAGATACCGAGTTTAGGTCAAATGTCGAATTTCGGGATTGTGCTCCAAGTACTCAAAGCCCATTTACAAAGAGAGTGACACTAATCCCCCAAACGTGGGATTTGTAACCTAACTATCATTGATGCTCTACCCCAAAATATCTCAAGGTAAAACAAAAACACCTCTGGATACGTGACAAACAAAAGATTAAGAGGCTGTTAAAAAAGAAGCACAGAAAAATTACAATATTTGAAGAGGTGAGGGCGGTGAGAAAATCGCCAATAGAAGCTCAACAAAAAAAACAATGCACCTCTTGGGAATGGCTCCAATTAGTGCATTACAAGAGAGGAGGACAATGGTGCACACAAGGCACTAAATAAACAACTGGAGCAAACAGAACAAAATGCCTCATGAAAAACTCACGAAATGGCATTCGCCGATGGGTCCTCATTAAACCATGTGCAGTGGTACCACTTCAGTTTGGCAAAGTAGACACCAAAGTGGGGCTGTGTACGCCTCTCAGAGAAGCTAGAAGAACTTCAACTGGCCTCGAGCCATTAAAATCTACAAAAGAGAGTCAAACTCCGAACCAGCCACTATGGGAAAAAAATCGCAAGGTAATGGGCAACTGGTTAACAGCAGCATAAACGCACCCCAGGTAACAAGCGTGCCACAGGACCCAGGCAACACAAGCATTATACATTCAACACTCTTCACTCCTCTCTCCCTACAGGAAAGAAAAAGTATAACATTTCTATAGGACAGGGATGAGACTGCCAGAGTGGAAAGATCATTCACTTCTGCTTTATTTGTAGGTGACCATCCTAGGGTTGGCAGTATCCTAGGAGACAGTCCGTGCAGATGCGCACACCCCTGTGATAACCGAATCGTTGGTCCTTCATCGGACAAACCTCAAGGAAGAGCAACGCTAATCTTACACACAGCATACATCTCTTGTGGGACTGAAGACATTCTAAACCGAAGCAATATTTTAAAACTACTATCTGCTCTCCTAGGCCTGGACAGGATGGAGTCCAAAGAGATTGAATATATCACCTTTATACCCGCTACCTATGACCACCCAAGAGAAGCAACCACAGTACAGTTTAGTCATTCAGAGATATAGCAAGACACATTGAGGAACAGGCAAATGTGATGACTCAATGGGGTATCACAATCAGCATACAATCTGCCCCAAAATACCCATGAATCTTCACAAAGACATGTCCCTGGCTTCCTTAGACGACATCTGCACTCCAGTGTCCAAAAGGTCCAGAAAACGAAAGGATTCAATACAGATTATAAAGGATTTCTCGAATGTTGCAAGATTATGCAGAATGGAAAGCAACTCAAACTGAATAGCACCTGGGAAACACAGTAACCTGACTCCTAAAAAACCATCTTCAAAACATTTAATGGCCATGCATTTTTTCTCCTGGATCATTTGTGGCTAAACCACCTTCACTACAAATGTTACTAAAGTAAGGACATCGGTAGGAATGACCTAATTTGCCTTCAAGAACATGGCAATTAGCGGAAACAGTATGGCTTGACCACCTTGAATTTCTTTCACCAGACAAACAATCCCCTAAAGTTGGGCACCCCTCTGATGGGGTTTCCTCTCTAATTCAGAAAGCCTTGGCGACAAACACAGTAAAACTGGTAAGCAGCCTTTGGGCTTAGATATTTATAAACCTAGCTTTGCCCTCTGGAAAATATTTCAAGGATAAGTCACTAACCATCATAGGGTGTATCTACATAAATCAAAACCAACCAAAGAAAAGAACAACTGTGGCCGAAGTCTCAAGAACCATTGAAATCCTAAGACAATAATATCTTGAGGCTATGTGGCTGCTTGCAGGAGGCTTCAACATGTTCCTTCTTGAATCAGGGGAGCCCATGAATTGACTACAAGCGGAAGATGCCGCATGGCTTATTCCAGTAATCTCCCTCGGCAAAACCAAGAAGACCCTTGCAGGGAAAAAGATTGAGACCCTCCTCCACCAATTAGCTCTTAGAACCCTAAATGGCAGAAGTGCCTTATACAAACCATCACTGTGTACATATATTACACGGTAGGCAGAAAAAATATCGATTTTTAAATATCGACATACAATAATGTCGATGTTTAAATATCGGAGGGACAGAATATAGAAGGTAAGTAATATCGATATTTTTAATATCGATGGGACAGAGTTTCGAAGGTAAGTAATAACGATATTTTTAATATCGATGGGACAGAATTTCGAGGGTAAGTAATATCAATTTTGTTAATATCGATGTTAGTAATATCGATTTTATATTATTTTTATGTGTATTATGTATTTAATTTTTATGTAATTTACGTAAATTTTGTATTTTAGTACTGTAGCGGGTTGTAGGTTTATAGGGGAATAAAGTAAGAAGTAATTTAATGATACTAAATTAATTATTAATTTTTAGGAATTATAAATTAATTGGTAATTAATTTTTATTAATTGGTACTTAATTTAGATTAATTGATTAATTGGTAATTATGTTCTGTAGCGGGTTTATAGGGGAATAGGGTGGGAAGTAAATTAAATGTAATTAAGTAATCATTTTAATTAATTGTTTTTGTTACATATATTATTGGTGATTAATTATTAATTGGTAATTAATTATTATTAATTGGTATTTATTATTAATTTATTTTTACTTAATTATTCATTGGTAATTATGTTTTTTATAATTATGTATTGATATTTGTAAATAGTTTAGATTTATTTAATTATTTTTTTTAAATATTTTAAAAAATTAATTAATTAATTTATTTATATAACTTCTACGCTATCCAACACTTTCCCTACTGTTGCACTCTCTGGAGTTGGAATAGTAATTTTTACCCCCACGTTATCCAACACTTTCCCTACTGTTGCACTCTCTGGAGTTGGAATAGTAATTTTTATCCCTATGCTATCCAACACTTTCCCTACTGTTGCACTCTCTGGAGTGGGAATAGTCATTTTTACCGCTACGCTATCCAACACTTTCCTAGCTCTTGTACTCTTTGGAGTGGGAATATAAATTATTACCTCTACGCTATCCAACATTTTACTTACTGTTGTTTTTTTGGCAGTTATAATAGTATTTTATTCCCTCTGTTATTTAATATATATTATGTATAGATTCAGCTAATGTAGTATATAATTATTTTTTAAAATATTAAAAGTAAATGTAATTTATTTTTTGTGCATAATTATTTAATTTTTATTTATGTTAATACTGTATGTGTATAGAGGAATTTGTTATTTATAATATTTTTAATTATGTGTAACTTATTAAAATAATTATTTAAACTGATTATTAAGTATATATATTATATATTATATGTATACGTTAAATAATTATTTATTAAATTATGTATATTATTAATCTTAAATATTATAAAATATTTGTAACTGCTTGTTATTTTTTTAAGTATTATTGAATTTATTTTCCATATTTTTTTAATTTAAAAGAACGATATATTTTTTAAACGATATTTTTGACATCGATCTTTTGTTCCCGTTTTTTTTTTCTTACCTTGTTGTAGATAGGATGTCGATATTGTTGACATCGATATTAATGCTCCCATATTTTTGTACCTCGATATTATGTCTTTCGATATTTTGTCAGAAATTCATATTACACAAAACAGTTCACTATTAATTGACTACATTTATGTCTCTGCTCAGAACTACAATCAAATGAGATGTATCCAAGTGATCTCCAGCTTGATAAATGACCCTTGCAATGTTAGTCTGCTCTCTCTCTACGAATGTGTCCAGGTGGCCCCAGATTGAAACAATAGGCACTCAGGAAGATGTGAATGGTCTCCATAGAATCAAATGGGCCTCTGATATATCAGCTAAAAGAACTAGGGAATTGAACAAACTCCTCAAGGTAGAATCGCCTGGCCAAGTTTAATTTTGTGCTGCAATGGTCTACTATAATGAAGAAGCTACTAACCCAGTTTTCGCAACCCCCTGAAATGTTATGTCCCCTTAAAGAACTGCCTTCTTTTAATTCATCAATGGAACAAAAAATTCTCAAGGGGAAACTGAACAATCTATTAAGAAGGAGTCAGCTCACCAACAACTTTAGTGCACTTACTAACAACATACGAAAGGCAAGAAAGGCCTGCATATAAAAGATATGGGAATTAAGTCAATTGACTGAAGAAAAACAGTGGGTAGAACTACATAAGCCCACAAAATTAAGAGATTCCCATAAATTCTGGTGACTGGTGCAGGGGAGTACGAAAGGGAACACTCCAAGTGCGCAGCAATGCATATCAGCAGCATATTGGGTGCATTATGTTAAAAGCTTATACGTTACTAATGCAGAAAGCTTGTTTGATGAGATCTCAACCCTAGGCACTTGGACAGAAGGGGAGGTTAATAAAAACAACATAGGCACAGCACGATCCCTCCGCTCGGCAGGAGCCCAGGGTTCCAACGGACTACCAGCTTGAATACTGAAAACTGCGCAAGAAGAATTGTCCAGTCTCCTATCATTGCTGTTCAAGCAATGGATTATGGCATCTGAGGTCCCAGACAGCTGGATGGGATCTATAGTATTCCCAACACACAAAAATTGCCCAACAAATGAGCCAGCACATTTTAGGCTAATAGCTAATGTTTTGCAAAAGTTCTTAAAGCAGGGCTAGATGAATGAGCCAAAGCCAACACATTAATACCGATTACGTAGTAAGGCTTTAAACATGGCTGTAGCACAGAAGACAATCGGGTGATTCTTGTCTCTTTGAATCAGCAAACAAAAAACAATCTCCAAATCTTTATGCTGCCTTCATAGAGTACATCACCACTTTTAAACGAGTTGACAGGGCAAGGCTGTGGCAGAAGCTCCACAACTGGGGCATTTCAGCCACATTGTTGAGAGCCATCATGAGCTTATAGGTCAAGACATGGATGAGAGTCAAAGTCTCTGCTAACAGAGTGATGGCAAAAAAGTTCTGGGCAAACCAAAGGCTGAAAGGGATGTATATTGGCTACCCTATTATTCAATATTTACTTAGCTGATTTAAATAGCGCTTAACCAAAATGAACACATTTCCTCCAAAGTTCGCTGGTTCTCATCTTGAATGTCTACAATACGCAAATTACACTGTTATATTTGACCATACTGCTGTTCGTCTGCAAGATACTTGAACGCCTTCTCTCTCCATTGCATAGCAAACAAGATTGCAAACAATGCTTCACAAACATAATGGTTTATGGGAGGAAGAAGAGAAAGAGGACCACATTTACCTTGGATCAGGCGAATATTAAGCAGGTACCTAGCTTGAAATATCTTGGTATCCATTTCAATCAGCAGGGCTCACAGCATGTGCAACTTAAGATGATAAATGCAGTGGCAGCTCGCAGAGGGAGTGCTGCGGGGCGGTGGGAGGGGGTAGTGGACTCGAACTTACGACTTAGTAAAGTAAGCAAATAAATATATACAACTATTTACCTTGCAAGCGCTGCATCGTCGAGTTGGCGATGCAGTGCGTGCAAGGTAAATAGTTTTATATATTTATTTACTTACTTTACTCCATTCCATCGTAAGTCCGAGTTCACGAGTCCACTACCCCCATCCTGCCCCTCCCCCGCCCCACCTAACCGCCCTCAGCCCTCTGCCACTGGATGAATGGAATGTCGGTTGCCATGATCATTAGCTTTCAGAAATTGCTAAAACAAATGAGTTCCCAGCCTCACTGCAATTTGTCGAGTCATTGATGCCAAATGTATTTCAACACTGTCATACAGCTCTCTACTATTCAAAGACTGTCTAGGAATCGAGACTAACACAGTTTCCAATTGCAAATCCGCTTTGAATTCAACGTAAGCAAATGAATATGGGGAAAACAAGGTTCCTAAATTACTATAATAAACTTAAGGCTGCCCCACCTGGCACGCTGAGGGAGTTAATATAGTCAAGCATTCAGAACAGTAACCTCGCGTGGAGACCACCTGGAACTGATTCAATTAATGGTGTGGGCGCCCAGGAAATCATCGACCTGAACCCCCCACCAAAACTATGTGCCAAGATACTCACTAAAAATAAAAGACTAAAGTCCTCTGATGACGACTGACAGGAGCTATCAGCAAAGTTCCATGCAAACTTGAGTATTTCCCTTTACCAGTCCAACAGGAGGGCTTCACATCTATCTAGCCCTATGAGTCTACAGATGAGAAATATATACTTAGGCTAAGATGTGGCATTATACCTCCAAAGGCCCACAAATACGGATGACTGAAAGGGACTGAGGCCTTATACTGTAGACTGTGCAATTACAAACTTTAATCGCTGCTGCATGTAGTTTGTATTAGCAACAAATTGAAGAATTTAATATGTTGGCTAACACCAGTCTTTCGTCATTTAGGAATTGGGCAATTGCTAGATACCAGAACGAGATAAGGCTAAGTGGGTCCCATGTCCAGTTCAAATCTATATTCTTGAAATTCTTGAAGGATGCCTATAAAATCATGAATAAGAACGCCCTACCCATATATAACTCCAAATTCAGCTCCTTTTATGTTAAAATATAGTACTACACCCCCCACTTATTTTTTATTTTTGTTCCAACAATGGGAGGGTGTCCAGAAGGACTTGACTCAATTTTGACGATTACTGTATTCAACCTTAACATTAATCTGTAGTGGTTACTCCACCTGGCACTATGCACTTCTCAGAGTACTTATTGCACCTTTCATAGCCCTTGGCAAGTAATCTGGGTCACAGGATGGGCAATATAATAAGATATATTTGACTAAACAGTCTAGGCCACCACTGTGCACTTTATACTTCCGTAAAATGAGCAGCTATTTCAGTATTTTTAATTAATTTTAGGGGAAATGTTTTACCTACATCTCATTTTAAGAACGTAGCCTGAGATATCTTTAATTTGTACTCCGTTTTTATGTCACATGTTACGGTTTTAAATAACTAAAAACAATAACATGTTATTACTTACTTTTTGTTTATTGCTCCATGCAATAAAGCTTCATGTGGTCTTTCAATACTTTCAGCCAACCATTATCTCGCCTACAAACCGGTTTTAGCTGTCTGTTTGTGAAAGACCTTTTGTGGAATATCAAACAAACCAAAGGTAATGAGAGGACAGCTTGTAATTTCTCAAACCACTGACAATCACTCAGGGTAGCATTCCAACCCATTGTTCTTTTGCCCACCATGCTACTTCAGATTAAACCCAGCAATATGCAAATCAGCCTTGGCCCTGCTCTAATAGGAACAGCCTCGTCAATCAGGTGGCACAGTGAGCTAGAGGCCCATACTCTTGCCACTTAGGGAGTTACACTAAACACATAAAAGGTGATGGGAGGAATTCCTTCAATTTCCAATCCATTTTTCTTTTGCCCACCATGTCACCTAAGTTTGGACCCATAGACATGCATATCGGTCTTAAAGTTTATGGAATGGGGTGAGTAGATCTACACACAGCTTAACTAGCTAATAGTAGCCTTCGGTGCCCCTCTGGGTTAGGTTGCTGCTATGAGCTAGCAGCCATGTTGAAGAAGAATACCACCACGTTGAATAGAGTGACATTAACGTCTGTATTTTTCATATCTCTCAGATAGATGCCATATTGCGTTAGGATGCAATGGGGCAGCCGTCTTGGAAGAAATCACAACCGCGCACCCATATATTTCCTCCCACAGTGCTGCAAGATTTCCCTTAACCTCACAGAAATTTGCAATTTTCTTGTACATCAAGTAATTGTGGGCATTGTAGGTAAATGTCATGTTCCCAACAAAGTCAGGTGACCACTGGTTTGCATTACAGCTTAACGAAAGATGGTATGTCAGTCAAGCGGGGGTAGTAACCTGGCAAAGTGTTTGTTCACATTTGAGGACATTTGCAAGGCATGATCAAAATTCATTGTAGGAATAGACCGCATAATGAGTCCGTTCACAAGCAGCAGCAGGCAAAATTCAGGAAGATGTGAGACGGGAAAATATGTGTGCGGTGGGCAACAAAGAAACAAGAGGATATAACCACAGAAACATTTGCAAAAGTAGGTTCAACTTTTTAGAACAAATGGCATGACGTGCAAATTGACTTTTCAAGTTAATAAAACATGAATTTTCACTCGCCAAGTGGTTTACTTATGTGAAATAGTCTTATGGTGTGATATATGCACGATTAAACCTCCCCGAAGAGAAGGAAAGTACTAGGGTTGAGAAGCCCAGGAAACTGATGAATAGGATTTTTTAAACTTTGAGACCTGTGACTTTTATGATTCGGGAATTGTTCCTTTTAAACTATTGTTTTTTCAGTGCATTCCATCTGCAGTCCGTGTTACCTAAAATTACAACATAATCACCATGTGTCCAGCTATATGATTCGAATCTGCTATTGACTTTCCCATTCTTTAAGGGTTTCTACGTCCTTTGCAGCATTAGTAAGATGAGTGTTACATCATCTGCAACTACACTGCTACTCACTCCCATCTTGAATAAAAAACTAATGTTTTAAAAGGCCTCAATGGAATCAATCCACACGCAAGACACTACTCAAAAGCAAGGCCAATACTGCATTCTGAAGCTTAGTTTTCACCAGCGGTGAATCCATTTGCACACTGCTAATGGATTCTCGTATGACACTACTGAAAATAATTTGAAAATAATTTGTTGTGACTCTGTATCAAGTCTGTACCATCAAAAAGTCAAAATGTATACAGACACAGACCGAAGATCCTTTTTTTTACTGATCCTCTCCATATAAATCAGTAGCTAAGATTGACAAACACTATCACACCCTGCCGGCTCATTGTGATGAGAGCTGCTTTGGCGGTCGGTGCACTCACATCAATGACTGTGGAGCACATAGCAGACTAACTTTTTAGAAACTGTAACTACTGTGAAAAGGATAAGAGAAAACGGTGTCATTAGTAATGAGTCAAGGATTTAGAATTAGACCGAACTAGACAGCTCAGTGATCTTGTTATATTTCATATCAGTACCCTAATATAGGTCCAGGTAGAATCGTACACTTTCCCTACATCAGCTCCCGTTATTTCGTATGAACTAGCCTTATAAAGACATAACTTCAAATAAGGACAGAATGCCTTACAAGGACATCACGCCTTATAAGGTCTGCAGCCTTTTATGGAGTAACCTTTCACCTAGTTCTATGACGAGGGTGGGTTTGGCCCGATTGACACTGCTAAGACGTCATACTTAGCACATATGAATAATTAATGAGTACACTCTCCAGGAGGTACACTTCACCTCTCCCATCGGCGCACAAGGTTTAATCCCCAACGTCATCCTCATACTGAACAATGGGTAACACACGTACATAGACTGTATAAATACAGCACCTTTTGTTATCAGAGAGCAAGAGGGACCCGAGACTTTAAGGCCGACACACTGACCAGAGACGCTGCAGCTCCGGCATGCCATCGCTCCAGCTGACAGTGGTCTGACGATACCTTGCGGGGTGTCCAGCTCAAGTCCAGGATGAAGTCCCACACTCTCACTATTCAGGTATGGGGGTTTGACTAAAGCCTAGTAGGATTTTTGGCTCTTAGGCTCCTAGGCTTAGGCTCTCTAGCACCTACTCACCTGCTAGGTACACTTAGGTACATCTAGTTAAGCATCTTAGGAGTACGCACTTTATTTTATAAATGCATCCTATATTCATGGATAGGTTCATGACTGTTGCAAAATGGTAGAACAATACTATTTCTTCTTATTAACTGTACTGCTGGTTCTATATATCTGCTACTGTGTTACAGTCGTAATAGCGCACTTATTCTACATGAGAAGAACTACTGTGCAATAAATTATTATTGTAAACACGTTCGACTGTTCTCTGTATCTCTCTGAGAGCAAAAACAAGCAAGCACAAGCGATTGGGTGAAAAGTAATATATCGCTTCCATGAGTCTGAGTTTATTGTGTTCTAAGTTTGCAAAAACTAATCTCTCTGATAACAGGAGATTCTAGTGGCACTGCGAGCTAGCAAATGCAAATCATAGGCTAATATATGCGGTGGGGGTGTACAGAGTCAGTCTGCCACCAGACCCACAGTATATGTTATAGGTCCTGCATGAGAGGGTAATTTTTGGGACTACACTACAATCTGTAGGTAAAGAGTTTTGTTTTTGGTGAGGGAAACTTAGCCTTCATCTTCGGATTCGAGTATGAGCAACACCTCTAATTTACAACACAAAAAACATCGAAGTGGGTTATGAATTCCATTAGTAGCAGAAGTAATTTATTTATGTAATGTCCAGGGCCACTGTTACCATTTTGTTACCAAAGAGCAAAGATACACATTGATATTTCCAGCCACTGCTGAAGATACTGTCTGAGGTCATAAAAGCACAAAATGTTTGGCCCCATTGATACTTATTACTCTCTGGGTCCTTGGCATATGCCATTATTTGGGGTCACTGGCACTATCACTGTTTGAGTCTACAGATGCATTAAAATTCAATTTGATATTTGTGCATTTTACTGTCTGGGGGCCATCGATTAAAATGCTGCCAAATCAATTGTTAACTAGTGTTCATTACATACTGGAGTGACAGATTAAAGCTGTCTTTCTCAACTGGGGAATCTACTGTTTAGATGGACCACAGAGGCATATCCTGTCTGGGGCCACTTTTTTAAACCTCTTTTTATTATCAGTTACAATCCTACAGTACAACTGTTTACAAGCTGCAATATGGTTACACATTGGGACACATGCTTCTCCATTTGGGATGAGGTTCATGCGTTTGTAGATCAGCAGTATGGAATAAAAACAAGAAACTAAACAAAGCGAGCTAGTCATATAGGTCAAATGTCCATGGAGTAAGGAGCTGTGAGGCATGCAACACATTTTAAATGTCTGAGCCCCTTAATATAAAGTACTATAAATGACAATCACTAACGATATAGTATATAGAGGCGAATCCAGTTGCCTCCAGCTTTACACCCCTGCAGAGATCGTGTGTTGGGGCCTGATGTGAGTAAGTGATTGTTCACTAAAGCTCTGTATTACTTCACTACTCAAATCAGACAATGAACGCCAGTGCAATCCACACACTGCCTCACACCGTATGGCCTCGTCTACTGCCCTAGCCCATAGATCAACATCCCTTCTCCACTTACCAGAGGAAGGACCGCCTCCCACCTTTCACGCCATCAGACCTAAACATTGGTCCAACAATAATGTCGGGTTTAGTAATCTATTTAATGTTTTTTAGGCTTTGAGAGCAGGGAATACGCCTAACAAGCATATAAGGTTTGGAGTCAATGGCTCTGTCCGGGGCTCCACCCAAACGATGAGTAATTTGGTCCCAGTGTGCATGAACTTGTGAGGAGCTCCAAGTCATGTGGGATAAGTCTGCAGTGAGAGAAGTACACCGTGGACAAGGCCTAGGCTCATCCCCGCATATGTCTCCCACTTTCCAGAGACAGAGAGATGTCTGATGCAGGTAGTTAAATTGAGTGAACTTCAGCCTGATGTTTTTCAATACTTTCTGAGTACACTTCAGTAGTCTCTCCAGTTACTTATCCTTTATGTCGTACCATAGCCATGTCTCCCACCCTTTCTTTGTCTAATCCACTCCGCACCATCCTATTAAATGTCTTATAGAACAATTCCTACAACTCAATATAGTAATAAGCTGCAAAAGTACATGTTGTGGGGGTATGGTTACTCCAGCGTCCCATATCCCTCTAATGTTCCCTCCAAGAGCTATAACTCAAGAACTGTCCAGGAGCCAGGCCATATTCATCCGTAAATGTATCCAAAAATATTATCGAGTCATTTGAGTAACAATCTCCCACTGTAAGAATTCCCACTTCTGTCCAATGCATTATCAAGTGGACAGTGAAATTTGTAGGAGGCTCTCTATGTGACAGGCCAATCAGGTGCCACTCTGGACATACAGAGGGGTGGTTAGAGGTCATCATGAAGCATTGTTTCCAGCATCTCAAAGCTACAGAAAGCAGTTGTCTAGTACCTGGTGCCGCGAGGTCTTCCACATTAAAAGAATAATCAAGGCACCTTGATTTGGTTGCTTCCCCTCGCCCCCCAGCTCCTAAGCACACTCTCCAGCTAGCCATTGCGCATTCCATTGTAACTGAGCCACCTGGGACTATAGCTCATAATCTTCCATAATTGGGTTTTTTAGTGTCTTGATTTCAATCCTTTGCCACCCTCCGTTCCACACAATTTCTCTGATCAGTGTGTCAAGCTGCCTAAATAGCTTGACAAAATCCCCAGGCTGGATGATTAATAAAACAAGTGCCGCAATCAAGATAGGATTACTATCATTGTAAGGGTTATCCTCGCTATAATAGACAGGCCGAGAGTACGCCAGAGCGTCACAGATCCTCTCACCACGACGCTCATCTTACTGTGTCTGAGGTCTGCTGGCAGATGATATCTATTCACACCCAAATATTTAAAGGTACGAGGGACCCAGTGTACTCCAATGTCATCCATATCTGGTTCTTCCCCCTCCAGACTAACTAGAAAGACATATGACTTGAAGCTAGTCACTTTAAGCCCGGTGACTATCCAAACTCCACGTAATGTATTTATTTTAGTGATGGACTAGTGCTATTTTAAATGGGGTTTGTATTGTGTTAACATTGTCATCGCTATCATTTCCTGCGATGTCACTAAAGTTAACGATAGTGCAATGTGTTTTTTCAGTGTTACATTACCTCCATCCTGACGTGCAGGCTGCGGTGAAATTATTGGATGCCACTAAGGCCTTCGACTCGCTCGAATGGCTTTACTTATTCCGAATTCTGGAAAGGATGGGATTTGGCCTGCATTTTCTCAAGTGGATTAGACTGTTGTATACCAAACCTACAGCTAGGGTGCGAGTAAATAATCTAATTTCAGACCATTTTCCGATTACGCGAGGCACACGACAGGGGTGCCCTTTGTTTTCATTGTTATTCGCTGTGGCGATGGAACCCCTGGCCGCACGCATTAGACAACATCACACTGACAAGGGTATAGGATTCAGCGCTCGCAGTCTTTTAATATCACTGTTCGCTGATGACGTTACTCTGTGTATATATTGAACCCGGAACGCAACCTAAATGTAGTGTTGAGGGAGTTTATCAAATTTGGTGATTTGCCGGGCAAATCCATAAATTGGAAAAAATCGGTGATATTTCCTCTCACAGATAATACCAAGGCAGTCACCTCGGAATTCCCGCTAGAGTGGGAGAGTGATACAGTGAAATATTTAGGGGTGTGGATTAGCCGAGACGTACAAGAACTCTGGAATCTAAACTATGGAAGGGCGGTTAACTGGCTGGAAGACAAAGTAGCTCTGTGGGAAGGCTCCCATTGTCGTTGGCCGGTAGAAATACGTTGGCCAAAATGATAATTCTACCTAAATTTTTATATCTCTTCGACTTTGAGGTCGTTGCTAATCTCGCTGGTGTGGGCAGGTGACCAGGCCAGGGTTTTGTGGGAACTGTTGTCATTACCAACCAAGCAGGGCGGGTTGGGTGCTCCGGAAATGAAATTATATGCATTATGTGCGCAGGCGCAATTCCTACAATATTGGGTTCATCCGACACCGTTTCAACCACATGTAGCTGAAGAAGAGGATGCAGTGGCGCCGGTTCCGCTGAGCGTAGCGGTGTATCAGAGCTATAAACGACCCACGGATGAGATTAATACTACCGAAACCCTCAGATGGCCGTGGGAGTGGCTACAAGGTTGATACTACCGAAACGCTCAGATGGGCATGGGAGGGGCTACGGAGAAGAGCCGGAATGCCAATATTGTATGCTCCCTCGATCCCCCGTGCACTAAATCCTCTTTTACCTAACGTCAGATGCGGCATAAATAGCAAAGTCACTCAGGCGATGAAACTCCATACTTTTGCGGACTTATACTCAGAGGGGAAGTTCAGGGATTATACAACAGCGGCAGAAGGAGAAAGGGTACCGTTCGGAGAGTTGTATCTTTATCATAAACTCCGGGCTGCCTGCCGGAAGCTACATACCGATTTTCCATCCCAGCCACCGACCCTAAATGCCCTAGAAAACTTGTTGACTACACCATCGCCGCGCATTGATTACCAGACTTTGCACACACATGCAGACTGGCGCTCCGGTGGCAACCTCAAGTGCGCGCTTTAAATGGGACACCGAGTCACCCCTCCCCATGACAGACGACGAGTGGTCATATTGTTGTGCTCAAATGACCGAACTTTCACCTAATTACAAACTTAGACTAATCCACTTCAAATTTTTACACCGGTATTATAGAACGCCAATTGGCCTACATAGAATGGGATTGAGAGACAATGACTGTTGTTGGCGCTGCGGGCGGATGCCGCCTCATTCCTCCATATGGCGTGGGAGTGTTCCGTCATTATGGACTATTGGTCTCAGATCTTTGAATCCATCAACCAGATTCTGGGTCTCAGGGGGCCCCTTCCCCTCTGGTGGGTCTATTAGGATATGTCGAAAACACGCACATCAAAAAACGCAAGTTGCACACATTGCTTCTGTTGTTTGCTAAGAGACAGATAGCGATTGTTTGGGGTAAAAGAAGGAAACCGACAGTTAAATATTGGCTAAGGGAAGTAGCGTATGGCCAAACTCAGTTAGCGACGTATTGGGAGTTCATGCCACCTTCCTCCAGCCTAAGGAAATATGGGAGACATTTATTGACTGGGTTTGGGCGCACTCTGAGGTTTACGCTAGTGCTGGAGGTGCCGGGGACGCTGCAGCACCTGTTGGGTCTCCAGAATGCAATGTCTAAATGTATGGTCTATCTGGGGTTAAACGAAAATGATATCTGCATGTAATAATATATTCCAGGTGGGGTTTCATCATTGCTTTATTGTTACATTGAGGGGTATTTCATTGAGTACCCATAAAAAGTTGGTTGAAGTCTCTGTCCCCGTGAGGAAACTGACGTAATTTTTCCCCGAATGACGAATGGGAGTTGTCCGGCACATGTGATCCAGGTCGCGTTCTACTACCTCTGCGGCGCAAGCCTATCTCTGCTATCTACGTATGAGCGCGAGTCATTGTTCCTCCTCTAACGACGCCTTATAAAGAAATCAATATTCCCTCCCTCCAAAGAATGGGATCCGTGCAGGACCTTTGAATGCAGAGTCTGTCGCTGTTATTGAAGGACCCTGGACACCCTCTGAATACAGGACGTTTCTCCATTTGCGACATCGTGAAGAAGACCGCTCCGTGGACTCCTCAGGTAATTTACTATCGGATTGACTCAGTTTAACCTGCCATATCTGTGCAGATTCTATGTTGCTTGTCACAAAGAGCTGGTTGTGACAGAAAAAAGTGCTTCGCTCGGATTTGGCGTTTTTAATTTACTGTACCCTACTCCGTGGTACATCATCGCCCTGACGAAGGTGTGGCCCCTGACGGGGCTTTACATCCATCTGGTCACCAATTCATCTGATGGCGTTAATGTACTATTGTGATTATATGTAGAGTTGTGAATGAGAGATTGGTTGTGTGGTAAAGAGAGGAGTGTGTGGTTTTGTGAGTGTGAGGTCTGAACGGCGTTTGTGGGACTTTATATATTGAAAATCATGTGTGTATTTTAATTAATGATCTTACAATGAATTGATGTCTATTGTGTAATATCTATGCACTTAATTTTGTACCTTGAAAAAATGAATAAAAAAAGTATTTATGTATCATTGGATTTGATGCCTTGACTCTCTTGTGGGTTGCTCCGTTGTCTTGTCTATATTCTAGGATCCTTTATAGAGCCTCATGTTTTTAAAAAAAAAATTCTGGCAGGGTTCTCCTCTGTTCTTATTGATTGCAAATTTATAAGTCATCACTGACCGAACCGCACAGATGATTGGACAATTGGACGGTTTTTCTCCATAGCGCGGGGACACACTGTTATAGTGTAACCATGCGCTCTACAAATGGTTTTATTATTATTTTTATTATTATTATATGTCTCATGTTCCCGCTATGTACATGGTCGGGTATACACCACTGAATTGCTATGTCTCTTGCATTGTATTGTACTACCTTTGTTGAAAATCAATAAAAAGATAATGCAATGTCAATTCTTGGGATGTCACCTACTATGCACCTCCTTACTCACGTAAGAAGTTTAAGAACTTGAGACCCCTCACCTAAACCATACATAGCAATGTAGACATGGGACAACTTCAGAGATCTCTGATTGTCCTGTTTTAGGTGCAAGTAGTTGATTAAATCCTATTTTAATCTAATCATTTTGGCATTTGGTTTTACTAGTCACACAATAAAGCAGAACTACAGACAACCCACTGATAACCATAAAAGAATACTGCTGATTTCTGTATGATAACCGTTTTCTAGCTCAACTGCTCACACGAAAGTATCACTCGTAGTGTCACACTCAGGAGCCCTGCAAACCTAGACATGTCACAAGTATGTATACTCAAAATGTTGCAACTATGCACTTTTAGCTATCCTAGTTACACAACTACCTGAGGCACGCAGACAGTCGGGAGATAAGAGGGTGCACGATATGCAATCTGGACCTGAGGACTGTGGGAGGCGGGAAACATCCTTAACAACGCAACTTTTTACCACGCAGTGCCTTTACGATGCAACTTTTACAACGCAAACCATTACAACGCATTGCGCTGGGGGGCGCTCTAGGATAGGGAATTGGTTTAATGTATTATCCAACACCTTCCCTACTATCCACAGGGACTGGAGTTGGAATAGTAAATTAAACTATTCACTATCCAGCGCCCCAAAGCACTATGCGTTGTAAAGGCATGCGTTGTAAAAACAGCGTTGTAAAGGCATGCGATGTAAAAGCATGCGTTGTAATGTCATACATCCGTGGGAGGCACAAGGACAGCTTGGGCATCAGAGCGGCGAGTGCTGCTAGACTCTCAGAAATGTGCGAAGCTCAAAGAAAGAGGGACGACAAGCGATGGTGCAAGTTATACCTTTAGAACTGCAGGAGCATGCATCATATGTGCCTGTCTCCCTAGGTTTGCCTTTATCGTGTGACTCCCTGGCTTATTTCCTGGGCAGTCAATGAAGATATAACTGCTTCTATAATGCCACTAACTTGGCAAACTGGACTTTGCAAACATCGTTATAGTTAACCCTTTCTGAATTTGATTTTTTCTGAACTTCTGGCTCTCAAGCTGTTCATTGGCAACTAATTAATAAAACATCAAGAACATGAGTTGATACAGATTGAATGGCAGGATTTAGCAGGAAGAGTGTTGAAAGGGTATACGACGTGGAGAAGTGGTGGTGAAAGGGCTACTACTTTGCTCAAGAAACACCTTGGAAATGTATTTATTGTAAATAAACACTTTATATATCCAAGATGCATTTAGATCCTGATTTAAATTCCATTGTAGTGCAGAGTATCAGTATTAGAGTCATGTAACTACCAACCCGCCAGCTTGCCCCACAGCACTGCTCTTTGCTTGCTGGGGATTCAGAGTCCGCACATACAATGTCACGAGCTAAACTACACTTCCCTAAACTCAACACGCTGTCAGGTAAAAAAGTCAGCACTGACTGGTGGTGTCACAGATGACATGCGCCTAGGCTGTATTGGTCGTGTTTGGTACAAAGGTGCAGAGATTAGGGCACAAAGAGCCAGGTTGTTCCTGTTGGCATATGCTTCGTAAGTAGAGCACCCCTCCGCTGGACTTGAGGCAGCATGGAGGCCAAGTGAAAAAACCAATAGCATTTCTGGCTCAAAAGTTATACTTAGTAGCAGAAGATACAACACTGCTGTCTGGGTGAAAAATCTGGCACGAAGCTACATTTCTGTAGTTTCTGGGGAGGAGGTGCATATTTATAGCTATAAGTTGCTTAGCTAAGTCATCACATAATGCCGGCACTGGTATAATACTAATTCTTGCAATAATGTATGCATCCTAAACATGATGTTGCCAACAGCTTGCACAATGGTCGCTAAGGCATAGTGGTGGTTATTCTTGGCACACTGTGAACAACAATGATGTAATGACACCCACTTCTGACACAATGCTGGCTCTGATTTAATGGTAGGAATGTATGCTAGGTAGGGGCCATCCTTGGTATGGTGGTGACCATTCCTGGCATAATGCAGCCCTGGGATCATGGTACAATTCTTATAATATTTTGTCCATCATTTAGTAAGCAAGGAAAGCTCTGGTTGATGGGTTAAAACAATATTCAACTTGTTAAGGAACAGAACAGAAGCCCCATGCACTTTCCACCAGTGCTCGCAATCTACAACATCAAGAAACATGAGCATTTTTACCATGTCTTGTTCCTCCACAAGTTCATGCACAAACTCATCAACTTACCCAATAGTTAACAATTGATTCTGTTGCCACTTTCGAAGTTTGCAATAAAGAAGTGCTGGTTTTCATCAAACTCCGGTCTGCGGCATGCTTCTTTGTACATTTCAAGGGAGGTTATGTTGAATGTAAGCGGGGTGCTCTGATACCCGCGTGCCGTGGCCGCCCTGTTGAGGTCAGGGGCTCAAGATTGGAGCAAACTACGTTGGACATATATATATATATATATATATATATATTATATATATATATATATATATATATATATATATATATATATATATATATATATATATATATATATATATATATTCACGAACGCAGTCTCCAACCACTTTTCACAAGGCGAAGAAGGAGAGACGGACCTCTAAATGCAGGCAAGATGGTCTTTGTTGACCCAGTATCAGCATATAGGGATGACACGTTTCGGGCTCGAGAGCCCTAGTTCACATATATATCACTTTTATAGTGCTATTACTCAAAAAGAGCATCCTGGGATATTTGTTTGCCTGCTCCAATACTGCAGAGCTTACTAGGAAGAAGCCCAGAGATATTTACAAGACAGCATCTTGTTTTTCAAAGCAAAACTCTCAAACTAAATTCCTCCTGCGTACCTGATTTTACGTGAATGAATGACCCATTACGCTTTGAATGGAGATATGGTTGTATGTCGTAACTGCTCCTGGTCTACTTGCACAATGAACAATTGATTTAAAATATTGCTACTTTATCACAAAGGGGTTCTTTTCATATTCTCCACATGCTTGATTTCACAACTGTGTATTGTATTGTATTGCAGGATTTATATAGCGCGTTCTACCCCTATGTGGGTCAATGAAGAACCTACATGGGCAGGAAGCTGCTGGTGTGTGGGTGGTAGTTGTTGTCTTTCTTTTGTGATCTTATGTGCAACACGTTTCTATGTCGTGTTTGATGACCACCAAGGTGCAGTTATCGTGTTCTAAGACGCAGAGCTTAGCAGTGTGGTGGATGATGAGATGTGAGAGATAGATGCACATTTTATGGGTTTTAGGAAGCTGGAAGGTTTGATCAACTCTGTAGGTCTTTATGGTATTTCCTATGATCCTGCTTACTTATGTCTACTACCCCTCCTAGGGTATAGGCCATCAACCACAACTCTTCTGCCACCTCTGTCTTGGGCTTTTCTTTCAATATGACTCCAGGTGTAACCCATCTCCTTGCAATCAGCCTTGAGGCCTCTGCACCAGGTGTTTCTTGGCCTTCCTCTTTTCCTTATCCTTTAAGGGTTTCAGGTCAGGGCTTGCCTGGTGATGTTTGATGCAAGCTTGCCGAGGGTGTGACCTACCCAGCCCCAGCATCTTTTCATGAGCCGGAAAGTCTGCTGCCATAGGTGGTAGTTGCTGATGGTGTTTGGCCAGCGGATCAGGAGAATCCAATTCAGGCAGATGTGAATGAAGGTCTGGACCACCACTCCGATGTGCCAGATAAACTCATAATAGTCATCAGGGACTCTTACGAGGGAATGACCTGAAAGACAGCCCATAGATGGCAACTCACAGAAGCCTTCCAAGTGAGGCCCGGAGTCCGCCAGGGTTAATTCTAGATTTTTTTCTTCCTGCTGGACATAGACTGGATTATGAAGACATCCACAGCAAGGAGAAGAAATGGGATCTAATGGACACTTTGGATACAGCTTGACAACCTGGACTTTGCAGCCGACCTGGCCCTACTCTCTCATACACATCTGCAGATGTAAGAGAAGACCGACAGGGTGGCAGCCACATAAGCACAACTTAACCGCAACATTCTCTGGGAAAAAACCAAGATGCTGTAGGCTAACATAGCCAGCCCAACTGCAGTCACTCTTGTGGATGATGCACTGGAAGAGAACGACTTGGGCACTGTCATAGACAAGCAGGAACTCCCCGCCGTCGTCAAGTCAAGAATCATCAAACCAAGGGCTGCCTTTATTCAGCTAAAAAATATCTAGCGCTCCATGGACCTAATGCTGCAAACCAAGATCAGGCTTTTTAACACCAACGTAAAATCGGTCCTTCTGTATGGAGCAGAATCATTGGAGGACAACAGTGACCCGTATCAACAAAGTCCAGTGAGGCAAAGACATCTACCTGTGACATTCCCCACAAGGGTTAAAACCCATAGGTTTTGAGGGGACATGTCCCTAGCACACTGGAAACAATATTTGAAAAAAGGCTTAACAAAAGTCGAGAAAAAGTGATCAAAAAATTACTGAGGTGGCTCTCTTTATCCATGATTGCTGTTATGGAAAGAAAGGAACTGGCGTTAGCGCGCTGTGGTGGCACCTAAATAGGAACTGAGCATGCCACATTTGGTGCGGACGATGTCGACATGGAGCCAGGCTTGCAGAGTATTTTAAGGTAAGGAATGTGAGGTTAGAAGTCTCTTACAGAAGCAGGAGACCAGTAGACCAAGAATGGGCAGAACCATTCTCACTGAGACTCAGGACAGAGACTGAAACATTGGAATCATGCCTGAAAATCTTAGACACGTTGACAAGGAGAGAAGCACTGAAAGTACACTATATCCAGGTGGGCTCTGATGAAAGGAAGCCTCTTCCACGGAGTCTGGTGTGGTTTATGGTGAACCTAAGCGATGTAATGAGGTTCGCCGTCTTCTGAAGGTGGTCCATGACAGACTGTGGCAAGCCCACCTATAACAGCCTGTCGTTGTGGTAAGGGAGGAATGGTACCCAACCTCTGAAGAAGGGCAGTGAACACTGGCATCACTTTTGTGAACACCCGAGGGCCACTGGTGATGCTGAAAGAGTGCACAGAAAACTGAACAAGTTTGTGGCCCACCTTGTACTGCAGGTAGCATCTATGGGCCTGCAGAATGGGGATATGGAATGAGGTGTCCTGCATGCTCAGAGTCCTCATCCAGTCACCATCCTGCCTCCTGGATCTAGAGCAGATTAATCCTGGAAACCATGAACATCTTGAACGTGTCCTTCTGCAGGAAGAAATTGAGGGCCTGCATGTCTAGAATGGAATTCATTCTTTCTTTCTTTGGCAAAAGTAAATATTAGGAGTAGCACCCTGTACTGATCTCTGAGGCCCAGGCTCTCTATCTGATTCCTCTCTGCAAAAAAGCCTGTACTTCCTGCAGGAAAATAGACACATGATCCTTCGAAAGCAGCTCTGATGAGGGTAGAAGATGCTGCAGGATGGAAAGGAATGGCAAGGAATAGTCCTATCTGCAAGACCTACTGGTTGCATGTAATAAACTGCCATTTGTGGATAATATATTTTATTCTACGTGGTGTCCATGTGCTTCTAAGAGTAAACTGAAGCAGCTTGAAGGCAGCTGCCAGAGGGACTGGGAGGTTCGCTGTCCCTGTGGGCAAGGGTGTTGCCTAATTGATCCCCTACTCCGAAAGAATTGGCTTGTCTATTTTGCGGTGGTGGACCTTGATGCTGTCCAGAGGCAAAACCTCTAGCGATCCTCAAGAGGAGCACAATTGCTGTGAATACTGCCCTGCAGGTGTGGAAAGACCGAGGGAGAGCACAGTAGCTTTACTTTCCTTAAAGCTCTTGAGGGCAGAGTCAGCCTTCTTGCCAAAGAGGCGAGACCCTCCAAAAGGCATACTGATGAGTGACGCCTGAACGTCACCCAGGAAGCCAATGGATCTAATCGACGTGTGGTGAAGGAGATCCACACTAGTACCATTTGCTCTGTCTCATCAGTCTGTTTTATACAAACCTGCCCATATGACTTATTTGGTCGCATTGGGGCCATATTGAATGGTCTGTACCAAATTAGTTCAGAATTCTTCCGGGACTGCTGATAAAATTTCAGAGACCAAATCCCATAAAGCATGGGAATACCTGCCAGGCAGGCAGCTGATTTAGACAGAACGAAGGACAAGACTCATGGAAGAAAACATCTTCTTCAAATGCCTGAATTCTCTTTGACACTCTGCCTGGGGGAGGGAGTAGTCAGAAAGGCGTTGGTGCTAACCCTTTTGGTGGAGGCCTGTACTACCAGGCACTCAGGAGGAGGGTGCTGTGTAAGAAATTCAGGATCACCCAGAGCCAGAGCGAGTCTGTGACAACATACCACCTTACTGATGGCCAAGAGCTGAGTTAGATCCAAGTGCCCGTGATGGTAGCGGTTAGGGCTGTGTTGAAAAGCAGCAAGGGTTACGATGAGTTGTAACACTTTCATGAGTATGTTGATTTTTACCTCAATAGAAGGAATCTATAAATCCAAATTTCGGCTGCCTGTCTGATGACTACAGCAAAGGAAAAAGATTCCTCTGTGGAAGGGCCACAGGGAGAGCTCAGCCCCAAGTCAGAGGAAATGTGCAGCCCACTGACCTCATGTAGGTCCATTTATAATAGTTGTCTTCATCATATTGAGAGAAAAACTAATTCACACCATCATCGCCAAAAGTTGTTAGGCTCTGCTGGAGTCCAATCAGAAAAGTGTGTGTAGTATTGGAGTGCGGCTCATCAGCAAGGGTACTATTCTGTCAAAATCAGAATGCATTGGGGCTAGACATGTCAGAATTATGCCAGACCAAAGCTTTGGCCGAGGTCGAGACGGATTCATTTCAGAATCAGACAGGATAATAGCATAGACCTCCAGAGGTAAGTGTCGATGCTGGTGTGGTAAAAACCGGCAAGGATCGAGGTGCCAGACATGGAGTTCGCTCCACAGCTGAAGCAGACTATGAAGTAAGTTCGAGAAGCACAGAGGGCACCCAGGGCCGACCTGCTGGCATTAAACCAACTGTAGGCCCTGGTGAATTTGTGGGGCCCAAATGCATGCTATGGGTACCAGTAGGAGGCCAAAGATGCAGCGTGCGGCCTTCATAAACATCTAAGTCTGTAGCAGAACCTGCTCCTCAGAAGAACAAGCATGTGCAATGCAATAGATCTCGCATTTGCGAGAGTTTGAGCTATTGACACTGTAAATGACAATACCTTTTATTGATGTGTTTTGAAAACCTGAAAGCGGTGGGTAAATAAGCACTTTGTACATGTAGTCCTTGCTTAGGACAAGCAAGTCTTGCAGCAAACGAGTCGCAGTTACTGGCAGCCTTGGTTCTCGTAAGCAACGACTATACGTAGAAAAGTGAGTGTTTACGGCCGCTTGCAAGTTTTTAATACACATAGATAAAAGGCATTGTGTTTTTCAATGCCAATAGCTTAAACTCTCACAAATGCAAGACCTATTGCATTGCAAATGCTTGTTACATTCGAACTTCGTTCTTGTAAGGAAATATTTGAAAACTCATACCCTGCACTATGTACAGGCTCTGCAATTAAATATTTTTTAGCAGACTGTGCTCTACACCTGTTCTAATGAACAATTAAAATATAAACAGTAACACAACGATCACTAGAAGGTGTGCAAGATCACACAACCATGACCAGTATCTGTACTTGTGTACCTTTGTATCTGTACTCAGAAACATACACTAAGCACCATTATATGTGCCCAAAATCACCTCAGCACCAGAGTTGCCCTGACTTCTTGGTGGGCCTCAGGAATAACTATTTATGAAGGGAGCCTGTTCTGGTCTCAACTGTAAAGTAACATTCTGTTCTGAGCTGAGCAACAAGATAAAGGGCAGGCATTGAAACTGCACAACATCAGCTGGGCTGAGGGCGTGCTCAGTCTCTGTTCTTGCTTCATTGCCCATCAGGCCAGGGGGAGCAAGAGCTGTGCAAGGGGAGACGGGGCATACCTGGTACCAAGAGAGTCTAGAAGGGAGGGGAAATCCAGGGTTGGTCCAAAGTTTAGATTACTGGATGTAGAAAAGTTTTGGAAAAGCGAAGGTAGTCAGTAGGGCAGTCACGGGTCTTAGTGCAAGAAATGAAAGGGCACCTCGTCTTTCGTGTAGGTAATGAAAGACTGATTTGATAAGAGTACTGCTGGCACTTTACACCTCTCCGGGCCCTGGTGCCACGCCACCCGCTGCACTTTCTAAAGCTTTCCACCTGAGAATGGGTTTCAGGGCAGGTGATAGATGCGGCTAAAGTTTGTCAATCACTTCGCTTGTTTGGAGAAAAGAGTGTAAGGAGGGCGACGCCCTCCAGACAGGTGTGCCACGCGGTGAGCAGCAGTGACTGCCCTTTGCGACCACTAATCGACATCCACCGACTGTCTGTGCCAGTGCTTAATTTGTGCATGTGGTTACAGGGGGTGGCCATTGGCGATCAAGTTTGGGGACCGGGATGCATTTTGTATCAGGAGATTTTGATCGAGAGCAAAAGAGAGAGAAAAGCAGAAAAGGGAGTAAGAAAAAGGAACAACAGATAGTAAAATAGAAAAGAGGTAGAGTGCAGAGCTGCTGAAAAGGAATCTCCCAGTGAGCAGCACAGAACAAGTGCGGGGTGGTGGAAGAAGGTGCTAGGTGTGGGTGGGGGCATGGGGCCAAGGCAGCCTCCATTTAGGCAGTCCCTGCATTCCACAGCGCCGGCAGAGGCCTCCAAAGAAAAACTTGGTTCCTGCACCTTTTTTTTTTTTTTTACACAAATCAAGTTGGCCTACGTTCTATAATCTAGCCTTTTCAAGCACTTTCTGTGAAGTAAATCAAGTCACGTCTTTCGAAACTCCCTGGCCCTGGGAGTACTGGGGGAGGCTTTGTCACAAGCAAGCCAGAGACGTTAAAACTCAAATGGCACCAATAACACAGTTCTTGTTCAAAATGTTACTGCATTCTGGGAGTTGTAGTATTGATTCAATTCAATTGATCCAATTCAACTAACACACTTGAAAACTTTAGTTTATAAAAAAAACCCAAAAAAAACATGACTGGAGGACTGCACTTTTGGTGCCCTGTGATCATTTGGAAATCTTGGTAAAGCCAGAAAAGATACCACAGCCAGGGAAAAAGAGGTGAGAATTCAGTGATCTGGAGGGCCACAGCAGAGGAGGCAACTGCACTTTGTACATAGTGCATGGCTTGATTGAAGACTGTTTTAGGCAATGAGAGG
This sequence comes from Lissotriton helveticus, assembly GCF_964261635.1. Lineage (NCBI taxonomy): Eukaryota > Metazoa > Chordata > Amphibia > Caudata > Salamandridae > Lissotriton > Lissotriton helveticus. The sequence goes on along the minus strand of NC_136059.1, from coordinate 606,843,179 downwards.
CAGTCTTGATGTATAAAGGAATTTGTCCTGGTGTAAGACAGTCTACCAGTCTGAGGACGGTGTTAAACTGCTATATATGGCTTAAAAGCGGTGTGCGTTGACCTTTAGCCGTACTTTATTTCTTAAGACTGCCCTAAGCCAGGGAAAGCTTTAGTGCATCAGGCCCATAGCTTGTAGTTGAAGACTGGTGTGTGGTGCACTGCCATTCAGATGGCACAGGCTCAAGGTGCTGGAATTTCGGCTGCACTGCCAGGCCCAGCGCGTTTCACTACTCAGTGACACTTAATCATGTGTATTCACGCAGCATGGATCCCTCTATGTGTGCATAAACGCAGCTGCAGGCCCGCTACGACATGCACACCGGAAAGTGGAGAGGCTCAGGCTTTCCGCACTGGTTTAGCAACCCTGGTTCCTGAATCCCCTTTAAGGGTTCGGTACCTGCAAGCCCTCTCTGGGAGCCTGGGTTGGGCGAGATCAGACCGGTTGCTTTTTGTGTTAGACTGTTGAGGGCTTATCTGCAGTCCTGGCAGCAAGGCCACGAATTGTATGGTTCGGGCTTGAACTCCCTCGCTTGAACTCCCTCCTCCAACCCCCCTCCTCAAGAGGATGGTTGCAATTATGGTTAAAACAGAGTGAAGTGATGCGTACACTGCTCCTAAGCACCCCTCTGCAGGATTTTTCTTTCAGAATTTAATATGCACCAGCTTAGATTTTAAGAATTTAGAACCTTTTCTGAGGTCAAATAATTGATTTTGTTATAGGCAGAAAGGGTACGCTTGCACTACAGGCGAGAGCCCCTCTCACAAGGGTCCAGAGCTATTACAAATGCTCCACATTTGTAATAGTGCATACTTTGGTGTCTCACTTACTTTCTTAACAAGCCTGCAAGATCCCTGCGAGGAGCAGGCGCAGTCAGAAACCAGTGTCCCGCGAGTGGTGTGCACGGACAAGGCTGGGAGGAGCATGCGAAACGCCAAAAGAGGAGACGCCATGCGCATGCACACCGCCTGTCCGTGCGCGCACAAGGATTGTCTCTATTCGGCAGCAAACCTAAGACAATAGAGTCTTGCAAGGCGAAGAAGCACATTCGCTGCATTCGCTAGCGATACCTAAAAATGGGAGTGGGACCAGGGGGTACACTGGCACCCTCACAACTTCTCAGGGAGAGATTGGCGAGGCTGGGAGGAGGCTTGTTTGGATTGCTTGTGCTTCTTTTTCAATTTCGGCTTACATAGTGACGAAATACAAAAATACGAAATCAGAAAATTCAAAGACTTGGAGTGTGACAATGACCTGTTACGAGACCTGCCAGAGAGCATGAATGAGTCCTTGTCCTCAACTTTCAACAGGAACGGGCCTCATTTGACTTCCTGCAGTGCTCTGTGATTTACAGCTTGGCTTCGTGGATTGCACTTGGGTTTGTCAAAGTCACAAATCCCACACGACTTGGAGTTGTGGCACGAACCAGAACATCAGAGGAACACCTCAAGGGGTTTTGTCACAGACATTTGTTGCAACAGTCCCTACAAGTCTTAGTTTTAAGAGGGAGCATGCTCCCTTACAAACTGGAAATACATTAGGAAACAAACTTGTCAACTGGCACGAAAAGTAGGCGCTAGCTCTGGATCCACAGATAAAGGCATGGAAAGAAATAGACCAATGTAAGTATGCTTGGGTGGTGCCTATAGGAGGTTCCAAATCTCACTTTTTGGGGCAAATCGAAGTTGATGGTGAGCTGTACAACACCACCTACTGGCACGAAGGTGCTACGCTGAAAAATCTTCTGGATCCAGTCTTGCGCCTGGATGATATTCTAAAGGTGAGGAATGTGTGGTTGTAAGTATCCATGAGAAAGTTGCTTTGGGACAAAAGAGCAGGGTTAGACAGACTGCATAATGAGCAGCTGTGCTTTCATGAACTTTTAGCTCAACATTAGTCAGGCTTGGGCCAAAGTCAGGTCTGGCCTGAGACTGGTTTCAACACCATATCATCCATTGGCACTGGTGACCTTGCTGCTTTGTGGGGTCCAAAGGCAAGTCAGAGGGAGTCAGAATTGCACCAAAGATATGCAGCATGCTATCTGCTGTGGGGGTTAACAACAGCCATAGGAAACCTGGTCACAGGTCAGGACCAGCTGAAGATTCAAATAAAAAACTGGTGACTTTGAGGGATTGCAATGTTTATCTTCACGCCCTTAGGCCTTCTCAAGCAGACTAGATTATCTGACTGGGGTCAAGTACCACTTTGGCTTTTTATGCTTTTGCTTAGAGTCCGACATTGACTTACCCAAAGCCTTAGAGCCAGAAGTTGATAGTTCACGGGAACAACCTTGTTACAGCGACTTAGCCCACGTCGAGTGTGCGCTTCGCATTTGACCTCTTCTTGTGATCTGCGATGTAAGGATTCGTAAAGATTTGCCTCAATGGCCTGGACTGCTTTAGGGTGCATAAGGGCGCATATGTTGCATGACAGAGTTGTGATTTAAGCCCAGGCACCAAAGGCGCACATCTGCTTTCTGCAGTCTCTGCACGGATTGAAACCTGTAATTTTTGGAAGGAAGACGATTCCCTAGCACACTTTCTGCACATTTTGGCACCATCGTAAGAATGGCCAAAGTTGGAAGCAGAGCCTCGGATTCGAACTGGAAGGTGCGGAAAGGAACTGAGGTCAGCACACAGCAGTGGCACTTATACGTGGCTCTGTTCTGTCACATTCTGGCTGAATCAAAGCCTATGCAGATCCACACAATGTCATCTGCTGGAAAACTGGAGCACTGCTGTTGAAATTCTCCGATTCCTGGCAACATTGGAATGGTGAAGAATCTGTATTTAGAAGGAGCCATCAAAAATTGCTTTCTTCAAAAGCACACAAATTGTGTGCATGTTGGATATGCAGCAGTGTAGAGATTTTGGGTAAGCAAAACATTAATGTTCTTTGTAGAATTATTCGCGCTGGAGATTTTGACATCATGGTCACTGTCATGGTTGAAATGGCATTACTGTAAAACCCTTTCATGTAAGTTTAGTCAAGTAGGATCTTTAGTTGTTTGTTCCATCAGTCTGCTGGTCTCTTCCTTTCAGAAACTGTAGGAGATTGATTGAGGATTGGTGTATTAGTTAAACTGAAGTTTTTAGACGTTTGGTTACTGTCAAGAAGGCATGCCACAGATATTACTAGTATACTTTTTTCTCTCTGATTTCTATTGCCAGTCTCCCTCCTCACTTTGGGAAATAATTTAGGAAAGTACGCCTATATTGCAGATTGTGGTCCACGTGCATAAGACTTTGCACCGTCACTTTAGCACTGATCTGGTTGCTCCTAGAGCTATTGGAGAAAGGGCCCAAAGACATGTTTGTTACAACAGGTACGTCTGTGAACAAAATCCCCAAGCACGTTGGCAAGTATGGCATTTTCACATTGACTAGGGGCACAATTCCATGGTAATGAAGGACAACGTCCGTGGGAGGGAACATGTAATACACTGCAGCTGTGTGCTGCAAAAACCAGTGGAGCAGTCTCCGATTGAACCACTGTTTGTGGCGGGGCACTACACCCTCAGATGTCGAGGAGCTTCTGCTGCATAATGATGTTGCTTGCCTTCACCTTTACCCAGTTAATCAGATTATGCCGCCACTTGCATGCTTCTTTGGGAAAAACAGTTTAATTTGTGATATGCCCCACACTAGAGCCTCCCAAGCTCCACTTATGTAATACTTCCCATAATGACTTTTGTTGGAAACAGTTTTGACAAGTGCCAACTTAGATATCTTTTAGTAGGCAAAGATATTTATTTCAATCCAATCTTTCCCTATGGATACTATCTACTGGTTTATCTTAAGATACATAGGGCCCAATTTGGAGTTTGGCCAACAGCGTTTACTCTGTCGGGATGTCACAGGAATGTATCTCTGCCATCCCGAGGGACCTGTGCCAGGGCAAATTTAGAGTTGTCGCTAGCTCTGAGGACAACTCTCTACATTAACAAGAACAGCCATTAGGAAGGTTCATATACATTCTTCTGTCACTGGCACCACGCCAATACACTGACCCACCCATTCATCCTTCCAACATGCATCACTGCCAGGACATCAATCCATGCATACACTCAACCATCCCTTCGATGAACCAAGCGTCACACATCTTGGATGAGTTAAGTATATTTTGGAAATTGTCCCACACCACTGCATTGCCACTGAGTATCCAATACTTGACTTATTCTTGCCTTCTATTTATCTCTCTCTCTGTCGCTCTCACACTCACAAACACAACTGCCACCCAATCATGGCCTTTCACTTATTAACAAAACCACACTATGGCTATGTCAAAGCTTGTTCCTTTTTTCACACTGACAGGCGTCTCACATTCAGAAAACAAACTAAAAATAAGTGCCCTTCAAAAACAGAGGAATTTTTGTCTTAGATTTTATAGTAGCCTTTAAGTCAAAATAGCAATCTTAAAAGGTACTTTAGAAAGACCATTCACAATAAGCTAGATGCCCACTATTGTACTGCTACAGTTTCAATGGTGATTTAGCATAATCGGGATGCAAGCCTCGGGATTTATAGCAAAGGTTTCAAGGTGCTCTATAGGTTGACACCATCCACAAGATGTAGTCTTCATTTTGAGGTGGATGATCCTGGCATTAAATAAAAGTGTACACAGGCCGCGCGCCCACCGCTTCATGTTTGGCCCCATTTAGTGTGTGGGAGAATGTGGTTTCCCAACTTCAAAGCGAACACCTTGCGGAAAACCATATAAAAAGTGTTTCTGACGTTTCCCAGGATGTTAAGGTCATTACTTAGGTGAGTACACAATTTGTGATGTCAAAACCACCATGCAAGCCCTGACATTAGCATACTGCCATGACTGGGTTTGCCCTTCCAATGCAGCCCCCTGATGAGCCACCCTGGGGAACAACACTCTTCGCCAAGCTCTAAATGTGACGGACGGCCCACCAATGATGATGAGGCAGACATATATCCTCAAGGACTCCAGGGCTAGGTGTTTCAATGTTCTAATCTTGAATGCCCACCTGCATGTTGCACACAGAGATGAACTTTCCATGATACCCTGATCTCAACTAACCATGAAGCAGGATGCACTGAGAGATTACCTTGCCCATCTTACGCTGATATGGAGACATCATGTGACAAAGAAATCATTGAATACAGTACAAGTTTTTTTTCAGCCTGAATTCAGAAAAATCTACAGGATCTATCTCCACGGCCCCACTACAGGTGCCACATCTTACCTTTTTAAACAAACATCCAAAGCGCTACCAGCCCTGTTCACACCTAAACGGTAGTACACAATTACCTTTCTTGATGGCTTTCCCCAGACCATAAAATGAATCTGAACAGTTAGCACAAGTGAGAGGCAGGAGTGGTACTGAGGAGGAAATGTTCCCATGCATTGCTCTGGAGAGCATGCTTAGACTGCAAGAAAAATGGCAGTACTTATCTGCAGGTTTAAAAAAATGTTGCCTCAGTGATCTGGAAACCGGTCCTAGGAAGCTTGTTTCCGGTCCAGGGAAGGCATGGTTTGGCAGTTCGGGCTGCACTGTTCCCATGAGGCACAGGGTCAGACTGATTTGCATATGGCCATGTCTGAACTGGGGTGGCAGAGTGGGCTAAAGAACGGTGATGGATTAAACCCAGATCTGTTGACTGGGTGTGAGTGTTTGATTGGTTCAGATGATCCGTCCATCACCACCCCCTTTTGTACCGCCTCAGTGAACATGGCAATAATGTGTGTTCACTGAGTGTCCTCCATGTAATAAACTGAGGCCTCAAGGAGTGGCTCTGAGGTTAGGAGGGATACCCAAGGTGCACCCCTTCTTTTATGAGAGACACTACTGGCTTAAGAGCAGGCTGAGGAGACTGGAAGTGAGGACAGCATTAATTCTAATAGAAGGGGCATGCCTTTTTCCTGTTGTCCTCAGTGGAGAGCTGATTATAGGCCCTGCCTGTTAAAACCACCAATAGTTTCCCTCGACCGGGTCTTTTTCTCCATCCATGTGGACATAGGTGGAGTGTGTGGGTTCACTGTGCATACAGGAGGTAGGGTGAGCTTTGCTGTATGGGCTCCAGAATCCATGTGGAAATGGCTGTGTGGGTGAATAGCTATACAAAAGGGACAGTTTAGGTAAGGCTGCTATTGTCATTTGCTTGAACTTGTAGGCAGGAGTGGTAATTTCCTAACCCATCCTTCCGTTTGTCTAACCTGGGAGTGAGCACTGTAAGTCATTAATCCCGTCCCATAGAAATGTCACTGAGGTGACAGCAGCTAAGGGTGGAGCTTACTTTTGTCTTCCCTTTATACTTTAACTTCCTGTTTGTGTCAGGACACTCATAGCTCCACCCTCACTTCTTGCTTCGGGTGACTAGTGCGGGGCATCAGCCAAGCGCTGAGCGTATCTTACAACAGCAGCGTGTGGAGCACTCTTTCCTCTCCTCAATGTGTCTAGTCTCTGGTAGGTTCTCTATACTGCTATCTGCCGAGGTGTAACAGGTGATAAAACAACTTGTAGGGCACGTGGAAAAAAATTATATTGTTCCTGACCATCAGTCTGAGATCCTGCCAGTTGTAAGCGCCACCAAAAGGGAAGAGCGCATGATAGTTTTGATGAGGAAAACAGGACCATTCTCATTGTCCTCGACCTTTCTGCTGCTTCCAACATTGTCAAGCATACACTCATCTGGGCAGACCTGAACACTAGGATGATATATCAAACACCACATTACAATAGGTATGATCATTTTTCACCATCTGCAGGTAAAACTTCAGGATTGGTTCACTTAAATCGTCCTCAGGCTCCATATTTTGCAATGCTTAGCTAAGGTCATCCCTTTTGTGCCTTCTTTAAAGTATCTACATACAGCCCACTGGACAGCACACGGGCTAGTGCCAGATGAACTTCTAAATGCATGTTGTTGAAACACTGATTTACTTCCACCTGGGAAAGTGCTCAGAAAGCCTAACCAACATTACCTGATGCCTGGACAAAGTGTTACATTTGATGAAGGAAAGGTTTGCTGCAAACGAATGGCGTTAAGAAGGAGTATCTAGTAATTGGAGACTCTAAGCCCAACTTACCGGCCTTTGTCAGATCTCAGTAAGCATCACTCACCTCACCACAATAAAGAGGTTGGAGATTCACTCACCTCACCAACGTTAAAGAGGCTGGGGATTCCCTATGATGCTGGTCTCACCTTTGCACATGAAGTCAAAGCAGAGGCACAGAGAGTGAACTTGCATCTCCCTCTCTCTCTTGCGAAAAATCCTCCTCCTTATTGATAAACGAGTCAAAATGACAACAACACTTGTACTGATACAGCTCAATTATTGTTATATAATTTCCTTTTGCCTTCCCAATAAACTCATTCCAGGTGACACGCTGTCTTTCCCGTACTGGCCAATACTCTCGGACTCGTCTTTTGCACAAAGGAGAAGGCTGTCATTTCAACTCACCCCCCCGGGCCGTAGAGACTCAACACCGCCACTCTCCCGCCGCCCTGCTGTTTCCTGACATCTGACAGCGGGGCCGCCGAGCGGAGAGAGGCGAGGGGCTGCCTACAACTCCCGGTAGCCCTCGAGGTCTCCAGCCCCACCGTCAGCACGCCGCGCCAGGAGGCGCATAAAGGGCGTCACTGCTGCAGTAAGCTGTGACACGCTGTCTTTCCCGTACTGGCCAATACTCTCGGACTCGTCTTTTGCACAAAGGAGAAGGCTGTCATTTCAACTCACCCCCCGGGCCGTAGAGACTCAACACCGCCACTCTCCCGCCGCCCTGCTGTTTCCTGACATCTGACAGCGGGGCCGCCGAGCGGAGAGATGCGAGGGGCTGCCTACAACTCCCGGCAGCCCTCGAGGTCTCCAGCCCCACCGTCAGCACGCCGCGCCATGAGGCGCATAAAGGGCGTCACTGTTCCCCCTCGCGGGACGCGAGCGGGACGCTGGGCGAAGCCTGAGCCAAGGGTGGGTCCGTCCTAGCCCATCACAGACCGGATAAGACTGGGCTGGGCCCAGCCCCCTAACATCTTCCTGAAGGTAAAACACCAACGGGTAAATAATACACAGCCTGGGGAGGTATAGCATTTGAACTACGTCCCAAACCACGAGTAAAATCAACTTCTGTTATCCACTTGGTCAAGTCATAAACAATGTCTACAAGAGGCTCCCGAAGTAAAACACTGAAAAACATGGCGAGCTCTGCAGGTCCCATAGATCAATTCCTTTCCAAAGTGAACCAAACCATCGATGAAACCGTAACGCTGATTGATCGACGAGTTTCCTATGAACTAGAGCAAGCAAGACGCTCATCAATGGGTCTATTGGCACAGGCACGAACGCCAAACGTACAAACACATAGCGCCATACTGTTGGAGTCACGCGTGGACATTCACGCAATTCCGAACACAGTGGACCTTTCGGTATCCTCTCAAATGACAGACTTGCAATTGACTCAGGATCTCGAGCACACCCCTGACATCTTCGCAAGTCCGCAGCTACTTCGAAACGAACTCACACAGACCGAAATAAAAGGGATAAGGGAAGGAGCAATCCCTAAACATCCAACATATACAGAAACTCAATTAGAAAACACCGTAAACATAGCCGTTGTAACCTCTGAATTTAACTCACATTCTAAACTTAGCGATTCAAACAAAATCCAAAAACAGGTTAATAACAAACCCACTGCAGTCACAGAACACAACAGTAATACTAACCCCGACGTAGTGACGATTGAAGATCACAACGACGGAGTTAACCCCAATCAAATTCACCAAAAAAAATCAGCTCCATCACTAGCAACAAATCTTAATAATGATAAGACAACATTCTCTCTACTAAAAGAAATAGCAGGCATAGTCAACTACCAGCTACAACCTATTCAAAAAAGTTTAGAACTTATAGAGAAGCAAGTAGCAATACTATTAGCTATTTAAAAAAAAACCACAAATTCAACAACCCAAGATTCCTTAACTTTGGCCGGGCCTAAACCTTCAGCGGGTAACGTCAGGCTTACTAAAGATTCAAAACAACTAGTAAGTAACACGGCTACAACAAATACCCCAACCGTAAATACAGGACATTTAGCAAAAAACTCAAATAACTTAACTCTTTCAACACAAATTAAGCTCCCACAAGATCCTCCTAAAATAATTTCAGGCCCACAAAATTTACCTTCAGTGAGTGCTCCTACAGAAAAAGTCCCTCCAGCTTCTGTCCCACCTAGCCTACCCGCTTCAACTACTCCCCAGCGTGTTCAGACACAGAGCCATAATAACAAACCAGAACGATCAAAAAAAAGATGGTATAAACCAGTAAACCTCCCACCGGAGGCAGCTCCTTACGTAGCTATTCTAACAGGGGTTCCAGAATTAAGCAACGACGCAGATGAATCAACTTGGTCCCTGCTAAATAAAACTCGCTACTGGCTGAACAACAATAGACCTAATCACCCTAACAATACTACCAGAATCACTACGGTGAGTCATGGATAGGCCATCAACCAAAAACCATTCCAGGCGACTGTATAATAGTCAACTTTGAAAATCCTCGTGCTGTGGATTACGTATGCACGTGGAATTCATCGGATAGTAGCAGAGGAATAGACGTAAAACGTTTATCTTTCTTCTACCCCCGACAAAGTTACCGCTCCGAGGACTCTAACTGGCCATCAACCTGGTCTTGGAACCAGACCGATTATGGACAGAGAAGTTGGAACAAGGGTGACTGGGGTTATGGAACTAATCAAAGAAGCAGGTCTCAGGAAGAATGGGGGCACGATCATAAAAATCGGGGCGACTGGAGCATTTATGGCAGGAGAGCACAGCAACCTCCGTACAGGGAACCATGGTCTGGAATACCAACTTTCAACAGCTATAGCTGTTTAGAGATGGTCGACTGACCATCACCACAGACCCATTTCACGATCCCCTTGCTTAATAACAGAGTTCCAACAAACAACTCAGTTAACCATTCTAAAAATAACAGATCCAATAATGGTCACTCTGCATTAAAACTCGGGTTATATGAATCCTCAGCGATGTCAAAAATCCAAATTGAGGTAAACCTGACACAAGAGTTGCAAAGTCCCCCTAGGACTCATATTAGACAGTTAACAGCGTCACAAGGAACACAAGAGGCGCAGCCAATTGTTCAAAACCTGACATCTGAATCACAGCCTAGCCAATCTGAAGAAATTGGCACTCAGAAAATGCCAGTTGTTGCAACTCCAGACAATCAGGACAAGAGGGTGTTATTTTGGAACGTTGCAGGCTTAGCGACTAAACACTCCGAAAAAAGTTTCCTCGAATTGGTCAACTCGAATGACGTAATTTGTCTCCAGGAGACGTGGCTTAACAACCCAATCCATTTACTGGGCTACAAAACATTCTTCTCCCAAGCAATAAGATCGAACTCAGGGAGAAGCAAAGGAGGCCTAATAGTATATATCTCCAACCTCTGGCCGTGTCATGAAATAACCCCGATAAAACTACACCAGAACTTTCAGATTATTAACCTCCAAGGAACCAATCAAGAGGTCTACACCATCATAAATTTCTACAATAACATGAGCCCTACAGAGCTGACTAAAGCCTTAAATGAAATACTCAACCAGACCAACGATCTTAAGGCAAAATACGCCAAGGACTCACACACAATAATCTGGGGAGGAGATTTCAATCTCCATATATGTAACAAAACCGACACCCCCATCTGTGGGATCACAGATGAACAAGGAAACTGTCTAACTCACTTTTCCCACACTATAGAAGGTAATAACCTACAGGCGATTATGACTGAACTAGACATTGGATTTGCCAACATGGTAAAAACGCCCATAACCCATTTCACCCCAACTTTTCATGGCAGAGGATTTGAAACTTTAATAGATTACATACTAATGTCTACCAACAAAGCTGCGCGTATTATGTCCTTCGACGTGCACAATAATCCGCTTAGTGATCATTTCCCAATAAGTCTGACATATCAAGAACCAGATCACAGAAAGAAAACAGACAAAGTCCACCATGGAATGCTTAACCAGGAAGTACTAACACTGGATAGATTAAATGGCTACACTCTCAAATGGAGTAAAATAGACCAAGATTCCATCAACACAAGAATAATTAAAATAGGTAGAAACGAAATTGACAAATGCTTAGATCCCCTTGCCTCCTCTACAGAAATCATGACCAACTACAACGAAATCGTGAAAAATATAAGAAGTGAACTAATCAAGCCCAATAAACAAAATCAGAAATAAAGAAAGGGATGGTTTAACGCGGAGTGCACAAAAGCATATTCCGATTTAAAGAGAGCCTTAGCCAAAAAAGACAGAAACAGAGGAGAAGTAATCAAACTAAGGAAGGCTTACACGTCAGCAATAGGACAAAGAAAAAAGGACTTCAAAGAGTATCTTTGGACCCAATTACTAAAAAGCAGCACTCTAAAAGACAGTGCAGCATTCTGGGAGATAGTCAAAACTCCTTTTTTAACAGGAAATAATGACGCCCCTTCCTTGGACGTTGCCATCAGTGCGCAGGACTGGGTACAACATTTCTCAGGGGTCTTCTGTGACGTCGAATCTACAGATTTAACTTCTCCGGATCCTCTCCCGCAGGTGAAATATTCAATAGCTATACATTTTACGATCAATGAAACAGCAAAGGCTATAAAGACTGCCAAAACAGGTAAAGCACCAGGTCCAGATTCGGTCCCAATGGATCTTTACAAACTCCTACCTGATCTCTGGTCCCCCCTTCTCACCAAGGTACTAAACGCAGCAAAGGACACAGACCTCCCCGATTCATGGTCTACTTCGATACTTGTCCCCATTTTCAAGAAGGGTAACAGAGACAGCCCCGCCTGTTACCGCCCCATTTCCCTCCTGGACTCAATCGGTAAAATGGCAGGGCGCATATTGCTTGATCGACTCCAGGAATGGTCAAAAGAATCTGGCATACTCTCAGACCTACAGTATGGGTTTAGGGCAGGATTGAGCACAGTGGATCAAGTCCTGAATTTAACACTACTGGCCGGCAAATATGTCAACGCAAAAAGATCGTGCTTACATCTGGTTTATGTCGACCTTACATCAGCGTTTGACTGTGTGGAACATTCAAAACTCTGGTCAATAATGCTGCAAATGGGGATTGAATCACCAATAGTTGACTTACTTCGCGAACTATACACCGGAGCCACGGGAAAGGTCAGATTCGGGACAGGCGGTCAATTGACAGACAGCTTTTCAATACAGAAGGGAGTCAGACAAGGGTGCGTGCTGGCCCCTTTTCTATTCACGCTTTATACTAACGGCCTTGAGACTGCAATGTTAAAGGATGCAAAAGATCTTCCAGAAGCCGGTCGTCGGCAGATCCCTGTACTACTATACGCCGACGACGTGGTAATTCTCGCCCGAACACCAGTCCAGCTCCAAATGACCTTAAGTAATTATTGCTCTTTCATGACCAGTCTAAACCTAAAAATTAATATAAAGAAAACATACGTGATGCATGCTGGTACCACGGGGAAAAAGGTAAAGAAAATTTACGTGGACAAACTACCCCTTGAAAGAACAAACACGTACCCCTACTTAGGTGTCACTATTGACGATGCATTCAACTGGAAGGCAGCAGTCAACTCCCGAAAATTGTCTTTCATAAGAGCAGTTGGTGCGTTAAAGGACTTTTCTCTGCGCCTCGGTAAAAGACCTCCGACCGAGATGATCAAGATATACAAAGCTAAATGTGTAAGTACAGCCACATTTGGAGCAGGGGTCTGGGGAACGACAAACGTAGAACAATTACAAAAAGTCGAAAACTCTTTTTTTAGATTCTTACTGGCCGTTCCAAGAAGCACAACCACGTATGGATGCCACCTTGAACTCGGGGAGGAATACATTTCTGACATCATTAAAATCCAACCGATTATGTTGTGGCGTAGAATATGGGCAACGGACGAATGCCAGCTCACAAAAACGATAATTCAAGACTGCTTGAAATTAGACAATATGAAAAAGATAAAATGGCTGGCATACGTGAAATCATTTTTTATGGACATTGGTTTTTCAAGATTTTTCGACGACCCCATGTCAGTAACAGATATATCAAAAAAAGAACTAAAAACAATCTGTATGTCACATCTATCCCAACTACGGATGCTGAGTGAAATAGGGAAACCATCAGTCCAGCATTGCCTACTAAATCAGTTGGTTCCGACTATTCAACCGTACTTGCAGTACGATGTTACACAATATGAAAAATTCCTTCTAACCCGTTTCAGGTTTAATTTATACCACTACTTGGTTTTATTTCCCAAACAGAACGATTGGACCCATACTATCTCAGTATGTCCCTGTGATTTAACATCCTCACAGTCCACAATACATGTTCTCTTTTTTTGCAAATTTTATACGTTTTTACGGAGGCGATGGATAATACCAATATTGAAAGTTTTAAAAATTCGCAGATGTCGTCCTGCCTACTTGGCATTACAATTTTTGGAAAATAACCTGATGACAAAATCTGTTGCACAATATCTTAAACTGTGTATTAGGCATCGAACCAACTTATGAACTATGACTGAGTAACTTTTTACTGACATGAGAAGGACATCTAAAAAATACGCTCTTAAAGTACCGTTTGATTAAGAAAGTTCTGTATTTTAAAAATATTTTATCTGTTTTTATGTACTTTTATGGCTTTCAAAAAATGGAAACCGAATAAAGTTTATTTGAATTTGAATTTGAACTCATTCCAGGCTGCCAAATAATCTAACTTGACCTATTTGAGCAGAATAAAAGAACCTGCTCTGAAAACACTCCACAGCAGTAAAAGCCAGGATTAAATTAAAAATGTCCATAAGTCATACTGGGGAAAAAGCATTAATATCTGCAGGCATTTTCAACTCATTAAACACTACCAGAGACCTCCACTTAAGGTAGACTCAAATCTTCATCAGACATCAACATGAAGCCACTACATATTTGTCTCCTTTCACTCACATCACAGAGACAGTTGGCCCGGTCATCTTAGATGTGGTTAATTCCTCTATTGTATCCGGAGTAGTTCCCCCTCCCTGGAAAAAAGCTATGGTCAGAGCTCTTTTGAAGAAATCTGCCTTAGATCCTAACTGTTTGGCCAACTACCGTCCGATTTCCCTTCTCCCAGGAATCAGCAAAATCTTAGAGAAATATGTAAATATTACACTCTCTGCTTACTTAGAATCCAATCATCTTCTCCACCCAACCCAAACAGGATTTCGTCCTGGACACGGCACAGAGACAGCGCTATTATCTGTCCTGGAAGAATCGAGAAAAATTCTTGATTCAGGAGGATCATCTGCTATGATCCTATCGGATCTGAGCGCGGACTTCAATTCGGTGAATCACCGTATCTTGATTGACCGTCTCAGAAGTTTGGGGGTGACCGGAACAGCGTTAACCTGGCTGAGGTCATTCTTGGAAGGGTGATCCTTCCAAGTATTTGAGGGAGAAGCCATTTCCAAGTCCTGGCCCCTTTCATGTGGAGTTCCACAGGGCCCTTCTTTAAGCCCAAACTTTTCAACGCCTATATGGCTCCACTGGCAGAGATCATACAGCCCTATGGAGTAAACATCGTAACATATGCTGATGATACTCAGCTAGTGGTTTTGCTTAACCATCCCGATCCATCCACATCTCGCCTTTGTACCTGTCTCGAAGAAGTGGCTAAATGGATGCACTACTCCCATTTGAAGCTGAACAGGGACAAGAAAGAGCTCATGCTCCTTGGTAATCCGTCATTATTTAGACCAGCTGCGATGTGGGCGACGACAATGGGACCAGCACCCGTTCCTAAAGCAAATATAAAGAGTTTGGGGTTCGGGCTGGACTCAGACTTTACTCCTAAAGTCCAAGCCAGAAAGGTGGTTGCTGCCTGTTTCAGCATGCTCAGAATGCTACGCAAAGTACTGCCTCTACTCCCCTTTCAAGCCAGGAAACTTGCAGTCAAGCACTTATTCTATCACGCTTGGACTTCAGCAACGCACTCTACCTGGGTGCTCCAGAGGCAGTACTTTCTAAACCTTCAAATGATTCAGAACTGTGTGGCACGAACCCTCATGGGAACCCCCTATCGACAGTCAGCCAAGCCTGCCATGAAAGCTTTACACTGGCTTCCCATTCGGGAGAGAGTCCATTTTAAAGCTCTTTGTATCACTCACAAATTGCTTGGAGGGAACGGACTTAAGATCATCTCCCATTTAGCCAAACCTTATCAAGCCAATAGGCCTCTAAGATCAGATGAATTGCACTTGGCCTTTGCACCAAGGATTAGAAGAGCTAGAAGCGGAGGTCAGCTTTTTTCCTATAACGCAGCCAAGCTTTGGCACTCTCTTCCTCTCCCGCTGCGGAAGGAAACTAATCACCTGATCTTTCGCAAGCTGTTGAAAACCTGGCTCTTCCCCAGATAAGCTTCAAAGGCCTCTTTTATTTCCAAGCGCTGGGATGCCCATGGGTAGCCATGCGCTCTATAAATGCCACTTCTATTCTATTCTATCTCGTTCACCATCTTTCAGATACAAAGCTACCCTTCTGTTATTCCAATTCTTCCCATTCTCTAGATCCACTTAGCGGCGATAGACCAGTTTTACTTTGTATGGCCTTCTGAACTTTGTCAACCCACCTCTATGCTGTCCACTTCTAACTTTCACCCAAATATTTCCTCTGATATGCCCAGAAGCCTTATCCCTTCCTTTTCCTTCTTGCCCATCACACCTCACCCATTCCTTCATCCATGCTGGCACCAATTTTGTCCCCTGAAGTCTACTGCACATCATCTTGAACT
The DNA here is from genome assembly GCF_964261635.1 of Lissotriton helveticus. Lineage (NCBI taxonomy): Eukaryota > Metazoa > Chordata > Amphibia > Caudata > Salamandridae > Lissotriton > Lissotriton helveticus. The sequence continues at coordinate 606,827,343 of NC_136059.1, read as the reverse complement.
GATTCCTCCGGGCAACGTCATGCTCACTAGTACTGTAAGCACACACCATCTCCATAACCATTTTTCCCACATCATGCCCATTCGTCACAGCAATCTGGGGTTGTAGCCTTGATCATTCTGTTTGCCCTCTCTACAACAAAATTGGCTTGTGGGTTGTAAAATGACGTGTGATTATGCTGAATACCATTGGACTCCAAAGAAACCTACATCTCAGTTGATGTTAGTTATGATTGCAGAGGGAGCTCCTTCTTCGCTAATGACTGCCCTTAACAGTGTGATGGTCACTTTAGCGGTGATTTCGTTCATGAATTTTACTATCGGTCATTTCATGTGAACATCCACCATCACCAGTGCAAATCTCATCTCACCCCTCAGCTTGCTAATGGGCCCAATAAAGTCCATACTCAATGTATGCCATGGCTTACTGGCTCTGTAATTCATCCTAAATCAGTTTGTTCACCTACTGTCAACAGTTCTTCTCCCTTCTCAGATAGGTTGCTCCTTTTATCCCACCTGTCAACTTGATCATCCATTCCTGGTCACCACCACTCACTCATCAGTCTTTTCTTTGTGCTGCATTGCCTGAAACGACCTTCATTTGCAACCTCCATAAACTTTGACCATAAACCTTAAGGTGGAACAAATCTCTCTCATCGCACACAGACAATTCATCCAGTACCTTAAGATGCCGTCTAAGAGAACGTGAAACAGTACTTTCTCTCTTGCCAACCAAAAAAACATGAGTTTCACCTCTTTCAGTGTTTGATCAGCTACCATTTCTTTTATCCCTTCCTCCACTGTGATTCAATGAGCACCCCAGGCCTCCATTACACTGAGGCTTCCGCACCTTCACTTTCCTTTGCCTGAACAGCTGGACCATCTACCTCACGCCAGTCCATTGAAGGTCTTGACAAGCAATCTGCCTGACAATTCTCCCACCCCTGAATATGTTCCAACATGTAACAATATTCTTGATAGTCTAGCTGTCATCCGAACTAACCTTGCAGAACCTTTACTTGCACCACCGGGGAGCAAAATTCTCACCGATGCTTTGTAATCTGTACATAGAACAAATTGTGTTCCCCACAAGTAAGTCCTGAAGTACTCTTCCTCCCATGTGACAGCAAGAGTTTCATGCTCTATGACGGAGTAGTTTCTTTCAGAATTGGTTAAGGTCCCAGAGGCAAAAGCGAATGTTCTTTCTTTTTTTCCAACGCATTTGTGAGCGAACTGCTCCAATGCCCGTGGCAAAGGCATTACTCATGAGTACAGGCTATAATTTGGTATCAAAACGTGTCAAAATTCCTGCATTACAGATTTCATTCTTGATTTGCTAAAAATGTGTTGTTGTTTATCACCCTATACAAAGGCAGACTCTTCTTTAGTAACACCCTCAAACACTCCGTTTTATTTGAAAATGTGTTACCGAACTTGGCCTATTATTCAATCAGGCCTAGGAAGGATCTCAACCAATCTTAATCATTCAGTGAAGGAGCCAACCACATTTTATTCAAAAAATTCTCTTCAAGTTGTACTCCCTCTGCGGATATGTTATAACCTAAATACTCTACTTTATCCAACAAGAATTTACACTTGTCTTGTCTAAGGGTAAGGCTTTCGATATATTTAAAGCTTGAAATTTACCAGATTGTGTTGCTCAATCTATTCCTCAAAAACCTAGATATCATCCTAAAACTATAACCTATTGCTAATTCCCTTTAAAAAACTCATTCATCCTTCTGTGGAACACACTAGCAGCTGAACATAATCCAAAGGGCATGCAATTTAACTTGGTGATAAGCATTTTACAACTTTGAAAAATACTCTCCCCCACCCAAGACCAATATCAATTCACTTATTTTTGGTAAATTGTAGGTGTTCACAATCACGTCCTGAGGTCCACACAGAACCTATACCGACCATCGGACATTTCTGTAATCACCATTAGAGAGATCCAGCTTGATGCCTCAGTCGGTTCATTCATGACGCTTGTCAACATTTACGCCAGCATTTCTTTAATAGCTGTTTGAGCAATCAAAAAAATCTTCCTAACTTTGTGATGAATGGTTACAGCATCAAGCTTCAACACTATTTTATGAACATAACCCCTCAAGTAGGCTAAACGGTCCTTGAAAACTTCCTGCACCTCTTTCAATGTATCAGACATGGAAATATCTTCCACAACAGTTCCCCTGCATGGAATCGCTCCTCCATTTTGAGGACTGCCACATCTCGACAGAGGGAGCCGAGGGTGTTCCCCAAGGAAAGCCTGCTGCTCCTCTGTTGTCAGGCTACTCCATCCGGCTGGTTTTCCGGTTCCCTGTCGCCGCCACTTGTGAGCTGCCCTACCCATCCTGCCCCCCTGCTGACGCTGCCCAGGTCTCTCTGCAGAGACACCACTGAGCGGCTCACCGACAACTGGTCGGCTCTCACCACCCAAATCTCTTTTCCTTAACACTGACATCCTTCCGGATCCTGTTGCCCTAGTTTCTCTGCTTCAACCCCGTCGAGCCCCGCACTCTTGACTGCCACGATCTACATACACACTCGACTACTTCTTGGATAGCAATAAGTCCAGTTTCGCTACCTCTGCCTACTCACTATCGAGACTCGCCTGCAGGACATTTGAGGGGGTGGGGCTAGTTGCAGAGACTCACAATCGCGGTCTAGGTCAATCTACTGCCACCCTTTATCCCCTGATGGTGTGTAGCCTGTCAGACCCATGAGGCCCTATTAATAGTTGCCAAGGTTTCAGACTGCTTATGGGTGACTTTTTCATAACTTTCATGCAATTGTAAGTGACATCAACGACTATGAGTGGCACTTTCTTGCAAACGCTATAATGTCACTCGCACTTAGTAGTAGCATGCCATAGCTGTCAAGTTTTCTGATTCCATATGTGTTTGCAGTGCTCAGGTATGACAATGGATTGCCATACGTATGACAGCAGAATGATATTTTATGGTGAATGCAGTCAAGCAGTTTGTCCATTTAATGAGTGCATGTCCCTAGCAACACCTTGTACACACACTGAACATAAGCGCGGCTAAGCTAACTTGTATAGATATGCCTATGATGGGCCAAAATGTACTGACTGTAGTGTATGATTTACCAGCTTCTGCACATAAACACAATTCACTAGGCTGTCTTAAACAATACTTACATTAATTTCCTACTGGTCATCGTATACATCCTTTATACTCTGTTACCACGTATTTGTACTCTGTTGTCATGTACACTGCTGCATTCAAAGTTTCCTAAGCTGACACACCCTACCATAACTAGCACAAACCTATACAGACCACATCTCCTACTGTCCATCTCATACCTTCAACTTACCCTGTTGCCACGTATCTGAGCTCACCCCATGTAACGACATATGCCCCTTATGTAACTAGTGCAACTGCTACTATTTATCGCATACCCCCTATGCACAATGTTGCATACACTGTTTCCCAAGTCAACACACTCTGGCGTAACTACCTCAGAACCTTATGGACCACTTTTCATACTGTTCATCAGATATGTCCCATATACTCTGTTGCCAAGCATCTGTGCTTACTCCTTATGACTGCATTTGAGCTATTGCTACTGTTTACTGTAACCTTCCTGTGTATACTGCTGCTATGCATTTATTCCACATGTAACTCGTGAAACTGCTACTGATTATCTTATACCCTTCGTGTATATTGTGGCTATATATTGTGCCTTCTACATGTTGGTATTTACACAATGTTTAACTCTAGTGACTGTGCCATCTATGTAAAGCACTCTGATACCTTTGGGTCGAGTTGGCGCTGTAAAAAACTCTATAAATAAAAATATATATATATTACTATAAATGTCTGCATTTGTATTTGACTAACGTAGAGAAACAATGGAAGGCGCGAGAAATTTGCAATGTGGCCTACGTGCAGATTTAGAAATGTTGCTCACAAGAAGAAGCCCAGTTCTGTGGTATTTCAAAGTCACCACCATGTCTAGACTGCGAGATGTTCTGGATCAAATGGGTTCGTTTCCATTGCTCCTGACCTTCGTTGATGGCAGATAACCACTGCAACAAAATCCCTACCACGATCTGCAGCAATGGACACAATGCACAGTGGACCTGCCACAGCAATTCACCCAAGAAAAGAAAGCAGTGAAAATGAAAAGGATTTTAATGAGAAAAAATATGAAATATCAGAAAAGCCTAGATACGCAACCTGAAAATTACTTGAGTTAGAGAACCAGAGCAAATCAACTACAACCTGAAATGCCCTTCTTGCAAAAAACAATTCAAAAGAAGCTCTAAATGCAAAACATCGATAGGTGTAACTTTAAGTAGAAAAAGAGTAAAATAGTTGAAAAGAGAGCCTGGTTTCGACGCTGGTTTGTCAGGAAACCGATATTAATTTGTTGGCGGTGAGACAAAAGCTTGCTTGACATCTGCTGCGGGATGCTGCTGTTTTCCCGCTCTGGTGACATTAATGTGATTCTTCAAACGCTGTCTGTATTGATTCTTCCAGTAATTCCAATAAAAGGCAGACGCTGCTGCCCCTGCTCTTTAGTCTTGTTTATTTCTGACCTGGCTAATCAGCACTGCCCTCTTAGCAAAGCAACCCCGCCGTGGAAAACAAACACACCGAGTTTTACTTTCACAAAGCAAGCCGAGTGAACGCAGTTTCCTCCTAGGAAATGTACATTTTGTCATTACATGCCCACTTCGCTCTCTGATAGTATGATGCTAGGCTACGGTTTTGCCGCGCAGAGCTCTTGTGCACTACTGTGCAGTGCGTTTTAGATTGAGTCTACCTGACAGCAATTCACTGCTTGCAAAAGACATGTTGGGCTTACCAAGAACACAGAGGGGACTGGAGGCCGCTCACTGCTTACCACTGGTTGCCTTGCCTTTAATTCTCATTTGCCTTCTTTTCATTCGGGTCCCAGCTATTAAATCTTGTGTTTGCCCCTCCCATGGAACATATCCTACAGCCTCTTTACCACCACCTTTTGACTGGCTGGGTACTATGCTTTAAATGCTACTTTTTGCTTTTTGTGGTAACCACTCCAAGTGAGTGCATGCATTTTCCACCTGTTTCTCTGGTAAACTTTCCTCCAGGCTGCATTGTGTGCACCCATGTGCTTCTCCACGCCCCTACAAGTTCTGCTCGCCCTTGTGTACTACCCCCATTGCTTTGGCGTTGTAGTGCTTCTCTTTTCTCTCCTGCTCCAAGTTGCTTCTCGTCATCCCTGGCCTCTGTTTTGCTTCCTCTAACAGTCGCTGCCGGCATGGCTCGCGGCTGGAGGGGCTGGGGGGTGGCAGGGGGTCATGTGGGGAGGGGGGCTGTTTAATTTAATTCTAAATTTTTTAAAACGTACCTTTCCGCTGGCCAGGTCCTGCCTCTTCTCGGCTCCTGCTCCTGCTCTCCTGACTCCAGCAGGAAAAGGAAGCAGGCATCCACACTCCCCTAAGAAAATCACAACGCTGCAATGGCAGCATTGTGATTGGTGGGGACGCCGCGCAGCCAAGGCCAGGCCATGTTCTCCATGCAAGCTGTGTTGCAGGCTGCATGGAGAAAGGGCAGAGGGTGAATGGCTGGTTTGGGCGGCCCCAGATGGCCGACCAAAAAAGTAATTGCGCCTTCAGGAGTGGGCACACCACTCATCCCCTGCTCACAGAGCAGCCCTGCCCACCCTCAACTAAACATTAGATGGTAATAACGGGAAGTTATTACCATTTTATATTTCAGCTTCTTGCACTGCGAGAAAGCAGTGGGGCGACGCTCCTCCGCCCTGGTGGAGAAGCCACCCCTGTCCTCAACTCATACTGTCCTGCTCTCTCGCCCATTGCTTCTCCACCCCATAACTATCCGTCTTGTTTGTTCCGTCCAACCCCATAACGTTACTACTCCCAAAGGCACCCTCCGTGTTGCTTTCACTGTACTTATTTTTTTATTTAACAATTTACGTCATATAATCATTTTCTTTTCATTGTTTGGCCAATTTGGAATGGAGCGCATGCCTACAAAAAGAGACAACCACTTTATCATAGCATCTCTTTTTTTTTATTACTTTGTTTTCTTTAGCAATGATGCACAGCAACGTGGCTGCTGTACAGCATGGCTATAGATCAACAGCAAAGCCAATTGGTTCTAAAGGCTAGACCTATTAGGTTTGCCAAGCTGGTTTCTTCGGTCTGGCTACAAATGCTATAGCTCGATGTTTGAGAACCTCTTTCATTGAAATCTTTAGCAGTCCATGACCAGCACCCTTGCTTTTGACAGCTTGTCCATTAAAAACACATTGGCACGTTTTTTTCATGATTTAACAAATATAAAAATAAAGGTTAATGTTTTCTTTTGAGCAGTAACAAATCACATTATGGGCTGGACTGTACTCACTATTTTAGAGGGACTATAAAGAGATCATGTGCCTGTTGCCAAATATAAATACTATCCTATATAACTGAATGGTCTTTTATTTTCAAGAGAAATTCATTTTATATTATTTGCCATTCTTCCAGCAAGATCATCAGCTTAGGTCGCTCAGTTAGACCTGTTGCAGAAACGTAGGTGTAGCCTTTAGTCACCGCTGTTAATCTCAGAATGGTTAGCGCCTCCTTTCGAAGGTCGCCGTCGATGAAACGAGTATCACTAGTTTGGGCAATACCACCTGCTATTACAGCGCTCGGAAACTTAAAAAAAAGTTTGCAGTGGCAAGCCCTGTAAAATATGCAATTAATTATGTAAGCAAATAAAATAATTTACATTGTGTTGGTTTTAAGTACTCCGCAAAAGTAACATACATAGAAGATGCCTTGTGTTTTATGTTAATTGTTGCTCTAGTAACACAAAGTACATTGGAAGTACATATAATGAACAAATAAAGCGTTTAGTGAAAATTCACGGGACCTGTGTTTTATGTACAGGTCTGTGGGTGGTGAGAAACTGCACCCTGCTAAGCGCCCAGAAGAACCCCTGTGTACTGTTTCTATGGACATACCTAACTCCGCACACCGCTCAATGGTAGCCAAAAAATAATGCAGAAAGGATATTAAAAAATCGAAATCCTAGTGGCGTTTCCCATTTTCTAACTTCCTCATTAACAATAACACTAGCTTCTTGTGAACAATTTAAAATGTTCTTTTCAGTCCGTTTTCACATGTGCAAGTTTGATTTGACTTAATTTAGGCTTTTAGAGTACACCAATTACATCGCCTAACCAATTGTCTTAAGTTTGTTTCTATGCTTTTCACAGACAATCGAATGCAGGACCATAAATAAAGTCCCTGATAGTAGGGAAGCTTTCCATATAGCCCTGCTTCTGTTTCACAGTCAAAGGGGGGAAGGACGAAAAGGCTACTAAAACCCAGAAGGCCTCTGTAAAAATGTTTGAAAATGTTGATTTTAAGCTACTATGGGCCGGACGTACGAAAGGATTTAGCGTTCCTTAACGGACCGAATAGCAATTTCGCTCCGTTAAGAAATGCTAAATTGCCTTTCTATATGTACAAATGCAGATAGGGAATCGCAAATAGGTATTTCCTATTTGCAATTTCCTAAGCACAATGTACAAAGCATTTCTTAAATGAGAAAAGAGCATTTAGGAAATGCTGTTACCTTCGGCTCCAAGCACCCCAAAATGCTTTTTTTATTTAAAAAAGTGCCATAAAGCACACACTTGCCTCTATGACATTTTTGGGCTTTACACGTGCACCACATTTTTTTAGGGGTGCACCCTTGGCTTTGCATTTCCAATTTGGAAATGCAAAACCATTTGTACATATGGGCCTTTAGGCCCATAGGAATGAATGATTTAGCATTTCCATAATAACGATTTCCTAATAGCAAATCCTAAATTCCTACAGAATAGGAATCGTTATTAGGAAATCTCTATTTTTGTACATTCCATTCTGCATTTCCTAAATAGCGATTTCTTAAAGTTGGCTATTTAGGAAATGGAAAAAAAGGAATTTCCTACATCTGGCACAATCGGCCACATGCATCAATCTAGGATTTTGCATTTCCTAAATAGGGAAAATTAAGGAATCGCTATTTAGGGAATGCTAAATCCTATGCATCAAGAAATCCTAAAAGTTTTTAGGATTTCTTAATTTTCGGAAATTGCGATTCCTTAATTGCGAATCGCAATTAAGGAATGGCATTACATTGATTCCTATGGGCCTAGAGGCCCATAGGAATCAATGCCGTTTTGCATTTTTTTTTTTTTGCACTCGCAATTTGTTGATGCATTGCAAGGGTGCAGAGGGGGGGTCTAAAGGACCCCCCCCCTGCACCCCTGAAATGTATTTTAAAGTGCATGTTTCACACACACATGTCCTAAGGACATGTGTGTCTGTAACATGCAAGTTTAAAAAATGCATTTTTTTGCTTTTCTAAACATTTTCGCAAATTAACACGAGGGTCAACCTCGTGTTAATTTGCACTTCCTATTTAAAAATTCGCAATTTTAAAAAAAATGATGCATTGCATTTAAGGAATCGCACAAATGCGATTCCTTAATTGCATTCGCATTTTTAAGAAATGCAAAAAATAGCGAATTTTGACACTCTGTTTCATGCATCCCAAAAATGTATTTAGGAAGTGCAAACGGCCGAATTTACAGATTCGCACCGTTTGCACTTCCTAAATAGGTTGATGCATGTGGGGGTATGTCCTTTGAGGAGAGCAATATTATTAGAGTGAGCGAGAAAGGGATTGAGTGAGCGAGAAAGAGATTGAGTGAAAGAGAGATAGGAGGGAGGGGAGAGAGAGAGAGAGAGAGAGAGAGAGAGAGAGAGAGAGAGAGAGGGAGAGAGAGAGAGAGAGAGAGAGAGAGAGAAAGAGAGAGAGAGAGAAAGAGAGAGAGAGAGAAAGAGAGAGAGAGAGAGAAGAGAGAGAGAGAGAGAGAGAGAGAGTAGTAGAGTCTGAGTGATAGAATGTGTGTGTGTTTGTGTGTGTATGTGTGTGTGTGTATGCTTTTCACGTCGGGAAGACCTATAGCAGAAGTGACCTAATGCACCCTTTGACTTTCATGACTTCATGCGAATTGACAACATACTGCCTCTCATCTGAATCTTCTGAGGAAGTGATGTCACATGACCTTAACCAAGATGACACGCTCATGCGCCATAATAATTACATAATTAATATAACAAAGCAACACAGAAAACTTCAATTTTAGATACCTACTATAATAGGGTGCTGACATGAGATACCAGGAGAACAACACTCATTCCTTAATGATGTGCCAAGCTAATGAAGCCTGATGCTTGCCAGAAGATGACCACATTTTATCATAATATACTGCAGGCGTACCCCCCCATCCCACATATGTCACAAACAAAACTTAATTGTGCTAGAGCCAGCATTTTTTCGTGCGTACACCTTTAGCCAATGACATGCAATTAGCCAGAAATGTGTCATTAATGCCGTCCATATAATATGGATGACCCTATGTCATACGGATGGCATTTATGCTGTCCATATAACATGGATGACCTTTATGTCAAAAATTACCTCTTGTATATCAGGTCCAGCATTGTACCACAGGTGGCACTCTCCTGTGTGCCATGGTTGTACTCCCTTAGGCCAAGAATTATCTCCAATGTGCAAGTACGAGCCTTTTTCCACGGATGCATTGTGCCATAGCATGTATTATCTCTATTGTGCCAGTGCCAGTATTTTGTCACAGTTACCTTGCATGCTAAGAATAGCCTCTAGGGTGCAGAATTGTACCATGGGTACCGCTAGGAGCCAAGAATTACCTTCAGTGAGAAAGGGCTTTGCAGAACCACAAACATAACACCGCATTCTCACCCATGCCTAATTACTTTCACTCATATTCATGCTCACTCATTTATACTCATTCTCTCTCACTCCCTCTCTGGCACTCACTCAACTCTCACTCCATCACACTCACTTTACTAACTCATGCTCACTTGCACTCACTCGCTCTCATTCTCACTTATCTTTACTCATGCATTCACACTCATTCATTCATTTACTCTCTCACTTTCACCCTTACTCACCCTAAATCTTATTTTCTCACTCACTTTCACTCACAGTTAAACTCACTCTATTAATCTCACTCACAATCCCACCCACTCTCTAACACTCCCTCATGTTCATTCGAATTCATTATCATTCACTCTCACTTGCAGTCACACTTACTCTCACTCACTCATTCGGACTTATTTACTTTCAAACTCATTAATTCTCACTTTCACTCACGCACGTGCTCACACATAGAGAAACACACATACACGCCCTCTAAAATACACGCAACATATGTTTAATAGCATTTTATTGACTTACTTTAGCTCCCAGCGAAGATCCCGTCCGTTCGAGCTGTTTTCGCTCCATTTTCTATTATGCTAACAGTGAATAATGGATTATTCAGTATTAGTATAACAAAAAATGGGCAGAAACAAGGAAGGTAGAGTTTGAACACCCAAGACGGTGAAGGTTCAATACACATGAGGGTCATCTTCCCCTGTGTTCATGGCACTGAATTTTCCATCTCTGACGCAAGGGGTAGCAAAGGCAGTGTCAGGGGTCGAAGCTGCAACCTTTGGCGACCACTAAATGACATCGATGCACAAATGGTGGTCCCAATGTCATCCACAAACAAGCAAGAGCAAAGCCATGAGGTCTGGCTTCCATCTGGTAAAGCATGAAAACATAAACATTCACAAATACTTTGGTGGTGGTTTTAATGGAGGTGGTAATGGTGATGGCAGTAAAGCTAATGGAGGTAATGGCTTGCACTTGAGTCCTGACAAAACATTAAAAACAGCCTACTGCAGTAAAAGTATACAAAAAATGACAGCTTTGTTGATATGATGAGTTTATAAAATAAATATTTAAATGTGTGATTATTGAATGTAGTTTTCAGATGTAAAATAGTCCACATACACTGTCATCCCGCACGCCAATGAAAGTGGAATGATACACCAAGGTGCCAAGCATAAAGCACGAGGGTAATACTCCTGTGGGTGAGTCAGAGTCTGCTCTGTGTATTTTTTTAAAGAAATTGTAAAAATACATCACACTGTCCTCAGTCCTAAAATGCAGCTAGGTTGCCATGTTACAATAATGTCTTCTTCAGAAAAAAAAGTTCGCAATTTATTTGGGAACTGATTGTGAATAAAGGTATTAGAGTTCACTGTACTTTGTATATAAAAAATAGTCCTTCATGTACCGCACTGCAATCACTCAATTGGAGGGAAAGGGATATATAGAAACAACCAGTAGCATAAAGTGAGAGAGCAACACTCCTCTCACCTGATTTAAGAATTAACTGCTTGTTTATCTGCCCTTTGTTTACTTTTTAGGCTCGTTGTTCTGCCCTATTTTGCCCTCTTCGACTAGGCTTTACCTTTTTACTAATTTTTCTGCCCTCTGTTTTGCCCTTTCTGCTTGATTTTCTGCCCTCTGTTTTGCCCTTTCTGCTCATTTTACTGCCGTCTGTTTTGCCTTTTTTGCTAATTTTACTGCCTTCTGTTTTGCCCTCTTCTGTTGTTTTGCCTTTCTGCTCATTTGTCTACCTCCTGTTTTGGCTTTTCTGCTTGTTTCTCTGCCCTCTGTATCGCCTTTCTGCTCATTTTTAAGCCTTCTGTTTTGTTTTTTCTGGTTGTTTCTTCCCTCTTCCTGCCATTTACCTCCTCCCATCACCCAGCACCACACACTCCCCTGGGACCTACTTAATGGAGGCCGCAGTATGACCCCATTGAGCAGGTTCTCGTGCCAGCTCCCACTGCAACAGTTCACCTGTCTAGATTGCCTGTAGTCTGTTACCCTCTGCTGCCCTCTGTTTGTGCCTCCTCTGCTCATTTCTTGCTCTGTTTTGTCTTTTCTGCTCATTTTTCTGCCCTCTATTCAGCCTTTTCTGCTTATTTTCTGCTCTCTGTTTTGCCCTCTTCTGCTCAGTTTTCCCTATTTTTGCTCTTATTTCCGTCCCCTGTTTTGCTTTTTGCTAATTTTTCTACTCTCCATTTTGTTTTCTGCTTGTTTTTCAGCCTTCTGTTTTGCCCTCATCTTCCTTTCTGCTAGTTTTTCTGCCCTCTGTTTTGCCTTTTCTGCTCGTTTTCTTCTGTCCTCTGTCTTGCCCTTTATGCCTGTTTCCTGCCCCTGGTTTTACCTTTACTGCTCATTATTTTGCCTTCTGTTCTGAACTCTTCTGCTATTTTTTGCTTTTTGTTGCTCGTTTTTCTGCCCTCTGTTTTGCCTTTTCTGCTCACTCATTTCTGATCCGTTTGCCTTTTTCTGCTTGTTTCTTCCCTCTTCCTGCTGTTTTCTCAAGACCTGGCTTTTCAACAGAGACCTTGCACCCCAACGCCCAGGCACCGCCAGAGGTGACAGTGCCGTGCTCTATAAATGCTGATTGATTGCCAACATTTCTGATCTCTGAAAATGACTGAAAGAGGTGGATCTACATAAGCCAGAGGCTAAAGGGAGATAGTCCAACTCTCAAGTCTGCTTAGAAAGCTGCATTGTCAAACCCAGACTTAAATTCTTGCTGTAATGTACAACCACAACACTGCCAAGTAGCACTCATCAGGGGTTAGCCTGATGCAAACATATTTTTGTTATCACATTACTGCATATCAATATTTTGTCAATGCTGTAAGAGCATCTCCACTGTGTCACTTTTACACCACCACGGGTACACCTGAATAAATCATTAATCGTCCGTGCTTCACTGTCACCTGAGTAAGTCTAGATCAAATTTCAGCTCCTGCTATCGTAGACTTCAATCCCGGGGTCTTGGAGAGGTCACATTGTTAGGGTAGTGTGGCACCCTAACACCTAGGACTGGTGGGCAGGGCTGCACTGTGGTTGAGCTGCAGAGCCACGAGGTCTGGCTTTGATGGCACTGATCTGCTGGACCCTACAAATGACCATGGATCTTGTGGTGCCCTCTCAGCCCAGCAATTGAGACCGGGGAGCTATTGGAATGATTTTACTGCGATGGCTATGCAAGGTAAACTTTTTAAAATCTATCCTGGAATAAATGAACATTAAAGCTGGTCCGGCAGGATAAGCTCAGCGCAAGGGTCTGCAGCTTTCCCTGAGGGGAGCTGGGGCAGATGTAATGGTTGTTTGTTCAGACTATGAGACAGAGGACTACGTTTACCTTTTACACTCATATGAAACCTCTGAAATGCAATTTCCCCTTGCCATCCATCGTCAGTAGCTGACAACCTTCCAAAATTAATCTTCAGATTTTCAGAACAAAAGGAGGGATATAACGAGACTGGGAGGAGGGAAAGTCAAAGGTTGAAGAGAGGAAGGTGAGTCTTCATGAGAGAGACCAAACTAGAGGAAGGGAGAGAAAAAAGGAGCAAAAGAGGAAAGAGAAATAAAGGGGAGGGTTGATGTGCAAAAGGATAGTAGGAAGTACTGGTCTTGGCTATCCATAGTACATAAGGTACTATGGTACTGGAATATAGGATCTTACTGAACCTGAATTACGAGTGCATTTTATTACCCATCTAGCAAACAAGGGGCCCATTTTCATTGCTTGCACTTTACTAAGGCCCTCAGGAAGAGAGACAAACAGAGGTGGTGGTGATTGAGGAGAGAGAGGCAAAAGAGGAAGATTAGGGTTTCTAGGGGGAAGAAGGAGAGAGAGAGATTGAAAGAGAGTGGCAGACAGCAATTTGTGCAGGTAGGAGGGCGGGCCATACACCTACATACACACACGTACCCACCTATATGTACACCCACTCACACCCAAACATTCACAAGCACACACACACCCACACACATACACCATTCACAAGCGCTAACACATCCATTTACAGCATGCATGCATGCACTAAAACACTTGCATTCATACACACATAAACAGACACATATATGCACAATACAAAAAAGAAAAAAATAACAACTTATCAGTCCACAGAGGTGATCTCAGGTCGCAGAAGGGAAGCCTCCACGATTCCTGGAGGTTTGCGTATGCTGCGTTATTTCATTCACTGACCCAGGTCAGCCAATGAAAGGAGGTGGCAGTCCCTTACTCGTTACAGAGTCTGACTTAAACTCGGCTCGGGGCACTTCAGGGTTTAAAACTGAAGCACCCACATCTGAATGTATCTGTGACGTGCTTCCTCATCATGACGACCTAGAGGCGCTCGGCTGGGTTGAGGTGATCACGCCCACAAAGCTGTGAAATCCTCAGCCTGGTAAAGTTTAACTCAGACAGCCAGGCACCTGTGCATTTAGAGTATGCATAGCACCTGGCCTGAGCATGAAGAGTGTCTGTCAGGCTGACCTTTGCTCAGCATGACAATCTTCATTCTTTCAAAAAGGGTGGAGGGGCAGGGACAACAGGAAAAACAGGTGCAGGGCAAAGCAAGTGTGAGACACAGGCAGAATATTTGGAAGAGAAGATGAAAAACAGCCTAAGAGGAAAAAAAAAGAAGCTATATAAGAAAAGATAAAGGAGGCTTTGCGAGATAAGGGGGTGGGGAAACAATAGGAAAAACACTGAGAAGAAAGGAAGGGTACAAAGAGTGACGGGAAGAAAAAGAGATTGGGTAATACAATGGGGGATATGAGGACGCAGAGAGAGAAGAGAAAGAAGTGAAGGAAAAGTGGAGAGTGGGAAGAAAAAAAAGGAAGTGAGTAAATAAAGTAAATTAGCTACTTTTAATTACACACCAAGGGAAGGAAGCATAATGCTTTGTGTGCAATTATCAGTAAACACATCGGTACTAAACCTTGTCACAAGTGTATTAATTGTAATAACATCATACCAGGATTAAAAATAACTCACTGTTGCAAAGGAACTAAAATTAAATTAATCAGAAACTTAATTTACATGTTGAAGTGCCCATATGGCACGATCTATGTTGGTGAAAAAGAACGCGAGATTAAAGTTATACTCACAAAACACAAGAACAATAACGTTTGAAATCATTAGTGGCAACACATTCTAAACGATTACACAAAGAGATAGCATTGATAACAAGATTCTTTTGTGAAAATAATTATGTGGATTAAAACATTTGACACAGTGACTTTTAAAGGTTTGAAAAACCGTCTTGAACGTTCTTGTTTTTTTATAAAAAACATTTTTCAAAGTGGAACTGAAAAAACATACACATGGGATTATGATTTATAGTTATATGGAAAGATTTATATTATACGAAATCATTTATCATTTTATTCATATCATTGCATTTTTCTATTTGATCATTTAATTTAGATTACTGCATTTTTTGTTGTTGATTTGTGTTGAAGCATTCAATGTGTAATTAGTAAAGTTTGCAGTACATAACCAAACCTTTCAAGATTACAGTGACCTTTCAAGATGACGGTGAATTAAACCGCTCTAGTCCTTTTGTCCCATTAATCGCAGTGAGAGTCCTCTTTCACTTATTAATCGAAATGGTTACTTAACAACATGGGTTCTTGCACGTAGGTCTTGGAGAGGTCACATTGTTAGGGTAGTGTGGCACCTTAACACCTACGACTGCTCCTCTTGGAAACAACCGATTAGGAATGTTATAAGCGAGGGCTCGATCTTTAGGACTTTTGCTTGCATGCCCCTGTATTATTCATGGATTAATATCCATGTCACTGATGGTCTATTTTTTTCGTAGCTTTATTTTTTCCCCACCCCTTTTGGCTTTCTTGAGGACGTTCTGTTCGGATACTTATCTTGTTTGGCATTTACTAACTTCTCAACAATCGATTACTTGTTCCCTGATATTTATCAACGTATGTCCTTTACTGTTATGCAGCCTTGAATAAGTCACTTTATGATGAACCACGTGTCGGCTGTCACCAAACATTGAAAACTGGACGGACTGTAAGTATTCATTACCATTTTGTGATGTCAACGCTCTTTTCTGAAAATTTGGATGAATATATCATATCTATTGTTGGACTGTAAATTTGTTAAGACAGAACATGTAAATAGGAGCCTGTGTCTGAAAATCTCAACCTCTGAAAAGAGAAAATTGTTTGAAAATCATTGAATAATAATTTATTAGCAACAAAGAAATCTGTTTGTCTCACATCAGCCTCTCTTGAACAGACCTATACCTAAATTGTTTTACATCTGAACGTGGAGTTCTGGGGTATACTTTCTGGAAATATATGGCACATGGGCCTTTGTCCCATGTGCATTCACAACTAAGGCACTAGGATGTGGTATTACCCTTGTGGCATCATCACGCATACTGACTCTTTATACTTAGTCTACGTGTACCACATGCCCATCAAATTGCTTATTCATACGAGGTGCAATTCTTTTTCCACTTCTACCTGCGTTTGTTTCAAATCCTGGTATAAGCCACACACTACACATGGCCATTCACAGTTACAGTAAGGGAATGACAATAAAACCAAAGGAAGTAGGGACTAAAGAAACAAAAATTACTAATAGCTTCATACATTGATGACATTGTTACAAAGTAAATTGTAATTAAAAACATACAAAAAAATACAATTAAGAAAATTGTCAGATAATTTTAGATGTTGCAGGCACACTAACAAATCAAATTGTAGAAATATAATCCTTATATATACACATGCTTAGACATTTACAAATATATAGTTAATGAATTAAAAAACGAAATGACTAATTTCACATCTAACACAACTCTTTAAACACAAGCAAATGCATCATAAAATACTGTTTGTTCAAAAAACGTACACAATATAACACAGAACAAACATGTATCAGAGGCCAACAAGGGAAAGTGTGCAGAGCCCATGGTGTGAGGTATACATATGAATTCCACTGGCGATGATCTTCAGGTGTGTGCTATTTTTCTCAGGTGATACCTGTTTCTATATTATTTTCAATTAGTATTTCTACAAAGCTGAGGTGGAGATATCCACTTATGCTAAGGAAAGTTATAGTTAGCTGATTTTTACCTAAAATACGCC
Source organism: Lissotriton helveticus (assembly GCF_964261635.1). NCBI lineage: Eukaryota > Metazoa > Chordata > Amphibia > Caudata > Salamandridae > Lissotriton > Lissotriton helveticus. Next base: position 606,810,457 of record NC_136059.1, on the reverse strand, counting down.
GGTAAAGTTACTAGCAGTAAATTTATGTTTGTATTTTAAGTTGTAGGTGTCATCACTAATTAAGGGTACGAACAAGTATGCATAGTACAGGGCATACATCCCCACCGGTTGTTTGTAAATTGCATCTAGGTAGAAATGTACACACAGGTGGAGGTGTAAATGTACTTGTATGGAGATCTCTGAATCTAGATTTACCTTTGTGAATTGCCCATTGAATCCATATATGCTTATCTATAGTTGATGAATGTCCGTCTGCACAGTGCATTACCCCAAGAGGAGATGTAGCATTCAACACTTTAGTGGTTTTGTAAGATACTATAGCAATACAGTCTAGACCTGTTATAGTTGACATTTACAATGAGTGATCTACAGGTTTTTTAAGGCTTGCTTTAAACTCTTGAATCTGATCTCTTTATCAGCTGCTTTGTGAGGATATGACAGAGTTGCTATGTACTCTATCAGATATTTTTTGAGTGGCTTTTGCTCATCTACTGGCTGGGGTTAAGGGTAGTTTGGGTCAATTTAAGTAGATGAAGGCAGAATCTATATAGTTCTGTCTGCGAAGCAACTGGCACTCGGTTCCTTGTTTCCTAATGCACGTATTGTAAGGCTAACAGATGAATAGTTGAGAAGGCTTTAGCTCTGTGTCATTTCTGAAAACAGAGAACATTTTAAGTGATGTTGACTCTGTTTTGAAATTCATATTGTTTTGGCTTTTCCAGACAGATGTGGTGACCTATGCATTTAAGTAGGTCTCTGGCAGATCACACTTCTATAGTCCTGTGTTTGACACACACACTCACTCAAATAGGTTGCTCAGTTTTATGTGTCAATTAACCGCTAAAAGATCTATGCTCTCGCTGCCTAGTAACTTGCCCAAGAACAAATGTAAGGAAAAATGCAGTAAAATGAATAGCTTGATATCCCCAATTTCATTGAATATCAAGCACAGCGGTAAATTAAAAACCATGTATTTAACTTTTTTTATTTTTTTATTGTATTTTTGTCCAAGTTCTTCTAACTGAGTGAGCAGCTTGGTGACCTGACCATTGGTGTGTTAAATGACATGCTTGCCTTCCCTCAACGTCACAAAGGTGAACATGAGCTGAATGTCACCACCACAATCTTGTGGATTGAATGTTGTATGGTAAAAACGCACTCTCTGGAGTAAGAAATCACTGCTGGAAGAGACACTGACTGGTACTATCGATCCTAGTCTGGGGCCATTGACAACACACGAGTCAGATGAACAACTGTATGCGCTTATACTACAGAAATCAAGAAGAGCCACACTCAGCTCATGGCAGAGACATGTGACCTTTCCGGAACCCCTGTACAATTACACACATACCCCACTGCCTCACAGCACTATTTTATTTAGCAGGAGAGGAAGTAAGGGAAACTGAAGGGACTGACTACAAAATAGTCCCCCCCTTAATACAACAATACATTCCTGTCACTAAAAATGTTCTAATCAGTTCATGAAAAGGTAATCAAGACAATACTACAAAAGAAACCTAGGTTCTTTAAGATCCAAATAAACAATTGGTACAAAAAAAGAAACCCATGAGTCATGCACCACATGAGAAGGACAAAGTTGTGAATGTATTGTTGTCTTGGAATTCATGTGCATTCCAAGACAAAAATAAAATAGAGCCCATGTGTTCCCCTTCATTGCCCAGTTTATCTCTCCTCCTTGGATACTTTGCATTCTTTCTGAGGTGTGTGTAATGTCCGTGGACTGCGGGTTAGCAGTCCAGTTGATCGCGCACGCAGACGTGCGCATACGCGGGTGTGATACGTCACACCACGTATCCTATAAAAATAAAGGAGGCGTGGCCCGAGGTTAATTCGGACCACGCGGACTAGCACACTGGTGTCCCGTGTCCCTATATTCAGCGCAGCGCTAGCGGCCCTGCGCACGTGCACTACAAGGCACGACAATGGCGACGAGGGTCTGAAAGGACTCATGCTCGGCCCTGCCTGCCGCTCCAGTCTGCCCTACGGCGGCGCGCTGCGGCGCGAACATCGTCGGAGGCCCCGTGTGCTGTGGGCCTGATCAGGGCTGTCTGTCCCGATCGCGGAGGTCAACACATGGCAGCGCATCTTACCGGCGGCCCCCACAGCAGTGCCCGGTCACGTGATAGTGGCGGCGTGTGGAGCCCGCGGCAAGCGGGGAAGACAAAGACGGTGCCCTCAGCAAGCTAAACTGGGTAAGGGCAAGCGTGGCCTACAGCTGGCCTGAGAAACCCCGGCTCCCCGTCGGCCCGTTCCAGACAGCGCATTACCCTATCTGTGGCCCAGTCCTCGCTGGCCTAACCCAGCTCCAGGGTGCTTGCGCGACCCACCGGTGTGGAAATCGGATAAGGCCCCTGCCACCTGCATCACTGCTCCAACAACTCCTTCGAGGTGCAGGAAGACCCCACGTGCTACAAAAAAAAAACATGGCGGCTATTCCCCCCATTGAGCCATTCCTGGTTGACGGCGCACCGGCGTCCCTGTTGCCACGATGGAAGGACTGGACGGAGCGACTACAATTCTCTTTCGAAGGTGCTGGGACGGCGAGAGAAAAGCGCAGGGCGCTTCTCCTTCATCTCGGTGGGAAGAACATACACAGAATTTACAAGACCCTGGTAGAGGCCACTCCACACACCTACGTCACGCTCCTCAACGCGCTCAACGCGCACTTCGAACCGATGGCCAGTAAGGATTATGAGCGTTTCATCTTCAGGCAGGTGCGACAAGAAGCTGAAGAATCACTTGACGCATTCCACGGCCGGCTCAAGGAACTCGCTAGCACTTGTGGTTTCCGCGACGAGCAAGAGGAGATACGTGGCCAGATAATACAAGGTTGCTATTCCTCCAACCTGAGGGTAAAGATCCTCCAAGAAGACGGAAAACCGTTGGCGGACATTCTGAAGCTAGGGCGACCCAAAGAACTGTCGCAAGCGAGAGCGTCACACATGGAAGCGGCACTCCACAGACCAGTCAAAGCGGAGCAAGTGAACACAGCCGAACAGATCAACGTTGTCCGACCGAAACAGCGCCAATTTGGAGGAAGAAAACCACAAGAGCGCCGGAAAGAATGCGGATACTGCGGTGGCACGCCCCATCGCACTCAAGACTGTCCAGCGCGGGGGAGGAAATGCGGCTCATGTGGGCGAATGAACCTTTTTGCATCAGTCTGCAGGTCATCCAAGCAAAAACCTGAAGCGGCCCATGCCATCAGAGAAAGCCCAGACAGTGAAGATATGGAGGATGACTCCAATGACTACCCAGTCCACTACGTATTCGCCATCGACCAGCCACTGAGGGAAAAGACGCGTCTCCCGAAGTGCCGCATCAGAATACACAACCAAGAGGTGAGGGCCACGATCGACACAGGAGCCTCGATTGAGCTCATGGCGGCAAACGTCTACAACCAACTACGGGAAAGGCCGGCTCTGAAGACAGCCAAGATCCGAGTCTTCGCATACGGACAGAAGACCCCAATTCCTCTAATCGGATGCTTCCAAACTGAACTACAGAACCAAGACCGGAAGGTCTCCACAACCGTCTACGTAACCAAAGAGGGCAGCGGCATGCTCCTCAGTGGACAGGCTGCTGAAGATCTACAACTGATATCATTTGCGATGGCCGTGCTGGAAGAGGAATTGGACACCATCCTCGAAGAATTTGAAGACACGTTCCAAAGTATTGGGTGTCTAAAAGGCAAAGAGGTGGCTCTCTATATTGACCCATCCATCCAGCCGGTAGCCCTCAGGCACCGGAGAATAGCGTTCCACCTGAGAAAGAAAGTGGAACAAGAACTCGAAGCTCTCGAGCGGCAGGGCATCATCGAGAAGGTCAGCAGGCCCACCCCGTGGGTATCGCCAATAGTGGTGGCGCGAAAACCCAAACAGCCGGGACAGGTCCGCATCTGTGTCGACATGCGCCTGCCCAACGCAGCAGTAAAAAGGGAACGACATTTGACGCCCACTATCGACGACATCCTGGGAGAGTTGAACGGAGCTAAGTGGTTCTCCAAAATGGACCTCCGGTCAGGCTATCATCAGCTGCCCCTGCACCCTGACTCCCGATACATCGCCACGTTCTCCACCCATGTAGGTCTCCGACGATACCGACGACTCAACTTCGGGATCTCGAGCGCCGCTGAAGTCTTCCAAAACACCATCAGGGAAGTTCTGAGCGGGCTCCCGGGAGTCCTAAACGTCAGCGACGACCTGCTCATCTACGCGAACACAGTCGAGGAACATCACCAAAGGCTGAGAGGCGCGCTGCAGAGGATCAAGGAATCAGGCCTAACGCTACACCGCGAGAAGTGCCAATTCCTCCAAAATAAAATCAGCTTCTTTGGATACACCTTCTCAGACCAAGGAATCGCTCTGGACCCGGACAAAGTGAGGGATGTGCAAGCGACCCCAGCGCCGACAAACATATCAGAGGTACGGAGCTTCCTCTGTATGGTAAACGTCTGCGGGAGGTTCATCCCAGACTTATCCAACCTCACCAGGCCCCTCCGGGAACTCACCAAGTCCACCACCCCCTGGCAGTGGGGAGAAGAGCAAAATGTTGCATTCCAGAACACCAAAGCAGACCCTGTCGTACTTCGACCAGGCTAAGCCGACCAACATAGCCGTGGATGCCAGCCCGTATGGCCTGGGAGCTGTACTGACACAGCGCCAAGGAGATGAAGACTGGGCGCCCATTGCCTACGCCAGCCGGTCACTGACAGAGACTGAACAACGGTACTCCCAGATCGAGAGAGAGGCAATTGCAATACATTGGGCCTGCAGGCACTTTCATGTATACGTGTATGGACATCCATTCACCGTCTCCACAGATCACAAGCCTCTAATCCCTCTATTCCGAGGGTCTGTCTCCAAACCTCCACCCAGAATAGAGAAATGGATCTTGCAACTCCAGGAGTACGACTACCAGCTGGAATTCAGACCGGGAGCGACAAACCCGGCAGACTACCTCTCGAGGCATCCCAGAGCAGCAACTAGCAAAGAAAAGGAAGACGCTGAAGAAACGGAGGAATACGTAAAGATGGTACTGGAAAGGTCAAGACCCCTACCCATGAGCATAGACATGATCATCGAAGCAACTCGCAGCGATGAAGTCCTCCAACTAGTGGTACACGCAGTACAGGCCAACGAGTGGAAAACTCTCCAGGCATCGTTAAGCAAGAGAACACCCCAGGCGAAGGGTGCCCTAGAAACCCTTCTAAAGGTCCGGGAGGAACTGTCCGTAGACAGCCAAGGGTGCCTACTGAGGGGACCTCGGATCGTGATGCCAACGAGCCTGACCCAACAAGCAATTGAGCTGGTGCACCGCGGGCACCAAGGAATGGTGAAAACCAAGAGCAGACTCCGTGCAAAAGTGTGGTTTCCGGACATGGACACTCGAGTAGTCAAGTCAAAAACCACTTTATTCGATTTAGTTAAAAATCATAAAAGCATACTACATTCATATAAAGGTGACAATATTACAACTTGAGAAAATACAAATTCATTGGGTCAGTACTATATACAGATTAACACTATTAAAAAGTTAAAAAGCATCAGTTAAAAACGTATGAACCATACTTAAAAATACAGCTAAAAATAGGAGTGCATATTACGCTTTTAGCAGATTACAAATACACAGAACATTATCCAATTTTGCCTTCCATACAAAGACCCAGGTATTAAATTTTAAGTCTTTTCCTCCTGATCCTAACTGCAGCAACAAGATAATTGGCCACGCTAAACATTGCCAAAGCAGAATCCAAAAGTTGAAGATACAGTAGGGCTGGTTTAGCCTGTTGGAAGGCTTTATCCTTCAATAATGGAACCAGGTATTTCTGCCTGGGCACAGTAAAAAAATGACAGAACAACATAAAGTGCATATTGTCTTGTGCTGAAAAGTTATCACAGTTACAGACAGGGGCGTCCTCCTCCCTATACCAGCATTGACTATCACAGAGCACCATGTAAATCTGATTAAACCGAAGTTTAACCAGAAGCCACCTGTGAAAGGGGATGTTAACAGTGGTAAGGTATGGTTGCATAGAGAGGGAAGTGATGGTCAGATAATGAGCTCTGACCGTAGTTTTGGTCAGTTGTCGTTCCTCCCTCTCCATATTTTTAATTTTAATAAAGTTGAGCTTAACCCAATCCAAATCAGATTTCCTCAGGTCTTGGGGGGCCGTAAAAATATCGGGACGTCCAAGGACCAGAGAACATTTCTGAATATAAGAAAGCCAAACTATTTTATTAAAATTGTCCAGTTTAAGAGAGTCCACCAAAATTTTATGGTTCAGGCCTAGATTGGAGTTAATCCAGGTCCTTATCCATAACAAAATTGGGGCCATGAGAAGGGTGTCAGAAATGTACCCTAGACCAAGTTCCTGGTGGACGGAAAACGTGGCTGTGGCCTGAGGTAACCCTAATATTGATCGAAGGAACTTATTTTCTTCCCTCTGGATCGACTCACCATTCACATACCCCCACAAACCTGAACCATACCTGGCTATTGCCACAGATTTTGCCCTGTAGATGTTTAATAAAGCACCAGTTGGTTTCCCGCCCAGTCTCCTGGAAAAGCTTAAAATGGCGTTAGCCGAACTCCTAACTGCTTTAGTTTTAGCTGTAATTTGGGGAACCCAGCTTCCTCTGGAGTCAAAGATCACACCCAAATAAGTAAAAATTTTGACGTTAGTGATCACGTCACCATTGCAATAGAACTGTTTAGAGTTATTTTTTACAGTCCCGAAAGACATGACGTGCGATTTAGAGTTATTTATCACTAAGTCCAGTGAAGTCATAAAATCATTAAAACCATTTAAAAGTCTTTGTAAACCAATGGGCGTACGCGCTATCAAGGCAGCGTCCTCCGCGTACAGAAGAACGGGAATTCTAGTCTCCCCTGCACGCGGAATGTCCAAGGTAGCATTTAAAAGAGTTTCCTCAAGTGAATTTATATAGAGGGTGAACAGCATGGGAGCAAGAATGCAGCCCTGCCGCACCCCCCTGCTCGATTTGAACCAGGCTGTACAGTTCCCCTTTTGGTCCATCCTAATAGAGGCTTTTAGATCCTTATGTAGTTCAGCCAGAAAATATACAAGGGGTGGATCCAGACCCAGTTTTAATAACATGGTCCACAGCCGAGCTCTATTGACTAAATCAAAAGCTGTGGACAGGTCCATAAACGCAACAAAAATTGAACCCTTCTTAGCAATAGTATATTTCGAGATTATCAGATGAAGATTGAGGCATTGATCCTCTGTCCCTCTACCTGCACGAAACCCATACTGGGTTTCTGCTAGGATATCATTTTCTAGGGACCAGGTATTAATTCTCGCTAAGAGGACCTTGCCCAATATCTTCATTGAAGAATCCAAAAGAGAAATTGGGCGAAAACACTTGGGGTCACTTCTTTGGCCCTTTTTAAAAATGGGTACTATAGTTGCACATGCCCAAGTTTTTGGGAAGCCCCCCTCATGAACACAGTTGAAGACATTAGCCAGGATCTCCGCCCACAGCTCAGGTTTACTTTTGTAGAGGTCCAGTGGTACCCCATCCGGTCCCGGAGCCTTGTTGGCAGCAGAGCCCAGAATTGCCAACTCTACTTCTAATTTACTGAATGTTAGCTTGGTGGGGTAGGATAAGGAGTATGGTATTGCAAAGACCTCCACTGTATCATTTGAGCCATATATATGGGAGAAATGGTTTATCCAGACTGCTTCCGGGATATTTATATCAAGGTCCGAGTTATTGGTGTTAGCAAACAAAGGATTATTAATTATGGCCCAGAATTTGGAGCTTTGATTGAGAGTTGTGGAATCCATTAAAGAATCCCAGGCTTCATCTTTAATGGCTTTTTTCCGTAATTTCACTGCCATAACATATTCTCTTCTCAGCTGTGCCACCAAAGACCTATTTCTGGGCAATTGTTTGAGTGCCCTCAACAGAGCCGAGTGGGCCTTTGAACAAGTGTGGTCAAACCACCTAAACACTGGGGCAGGGCCCCTCCTAGATTTTTCTGTAAGCTCTTTATCTATTCTTGTACAGATAGCTTCAAAGGCACCAACGACATCCCCCCCCCTACTCACTCCATCCCGACATTTCTCAATTTCTACTGCCATATGTTGTTCAATTTGGCCATGAAAGTCCTTCGGGCATACCTTGCACCATTTCAGGCGCCTTCCCTGATCACTACTCCTTACATCCCTTGCAGAGCTTTTAATTTGTTCCCCTTTACATAAACCAGAAAGAATATCCAAAACCAGCAGCACCGGATTGTGGTCACTGTACCCACTTACAAAAGCATTGTAAAACACAACATAACGTAAGAGCCCCGGGGACATGAAAAAATAATCAATGATTGTTTCGCTACCCCTCGCGTTATACGTGGGTACCCGAGTTGTATGGTCTTCAAACCCTGGCTCATATAAATCATTGGATGATAACAGAGTTTCCATTGCCATGCCCTTGGGGCTATGTTCAAAGTGAGGCAATGATGTATGGTCTGGGCCGGTATCATCTACAATGTGGCAATGAAACTTACATAAGTGTACATTAAAATCACCCATCATAATTAGCTGAACAAAAGTGGTTTGATTTGACATATAGTTCGTTAAAAAGGCCGATAGGCCATCTAAAACAGCATTGGGGGCCCCCCCTTGGGTTGAGTTATAACAATTTATGAACAAAATCTTGTTCTTGTCTAACAAACAAATTTCCACCGACTGGAAGGAAGGAGATGAACTGGGTATTTCTCTAACCTTCCCTGCCAATTTAATTGAAACAAGCAATAACAAGCCCCCTCTGTCCCTTCCCGCCACGGAGCTCTGGGCATCAACAAAAAAAGAGATATAACCATCTAGCCAGAACCCCTTTCCCTGCGACCAAGTTTCTTGCAAGGCAACTATGTCATTTTCCTTCAATTGTTGTATCCAGATAGGATCATCCTGCTTTGCCCGTAGGCCCGCAATATTCCACGATAATAACCTGATGTGCCCTTCACCCACTAATAGAGGGGCCTCTGTAACAGTTGTGGCCATGTCCTCTGGTGTGTTGGCCTCTGCAGAACCTAAACATGGGGCAGTCAGGTATTCATGTGCGGGCACTAGTCATTCAGTATCCATTCTATCAGTGAGGGCCGCAAACCTATTTGATAACAATAAATCGTTTGTGGGAAAGCTCCTTTGAGCATTAAGTAACCCAATCCCCTTAGTTGGCTTAGTAACCCAATCATTAGTTACCACTGATGGAATAAGTTTGTCCTCCGCCCAGGATTTTTCAATAGGGTATGTCGTATTGTTCTCTACACCTCTCAAACTATGAGCTCGGGGATAAAAAAAGCCAAGAGGCATAGCCCGGACACCTTTGCTTACAGGGTCCAAATGGGAGTCATCCCAAAAGAGTCGACAAGCGACGTTTCTGGATTTAAAATTAACAATGACACAGTCTCCCAATGCCTTTTTCTTACTTGTACCCACCCAGTTAACCCTTCTGCTTGACAGAATATTGTCAGCAATATTGCTTTCACCTGTGCAATTAGCATTACACCATTTTTTTACATGCCTAAGAAGGGTATCATGTTGTTCCACCTCCCCCTCTTTAAGTTTTGGCACGTTAACAAGAATTGCGACAAAAGGTGTTGCCTCTGGCGGTAAATTTACTGGGGGTACCCTTTTTGCCACAGCCTCCTGATGGCTTCTTTGGTTTGCGGGGGTAATTACTTGGAGGGCAGCCTCCGTTGAGGGAATGTATATTCCATTATCCACTATCCCTTTTTTGTGAACAGGGTTATCAATGTTAATTATAGGGGGGCTAGCCAACCTAGTTGTGGGTTGACCCCCACCCTTAGGGGCAGACACCTGCGCAGCTACTGGGAGAGATGGTGTGGATGTACAAGGGGGTGGAGCCCGGGAAATGAGAGCATCGTTAATACGATCACATTTAGCCATAAGATTCTTAACACAGTCCTTTAAAGTCTCGTTAATGTCAGAGGCAATCTGGACCAAGGCAGATTCCAGTCTTTCTGTGAACAATTTTTCTAGTAGGGCCAAGATACAGTCCTCAGTTACATAAGTTGGCTGTTGAAGACCAGACTGACTAACTGCCGGCCTTTCAACACCCCCCATGCTCGATGGGAATGTTGGTATCACAGTTTCGGGCAAAGCCGGGAACGGAAGGACTGTGGCAGATTGAGGCATAGTAGGTCTACATGACTCGATAATGACCCGTGGCTCCAACGGGGTACAGTTAACTGTAGAGGCAGATGCATTAGATGAATTAGCAGTCCCAGTGCTGGAAACAAGCCCCAGCTCACGCTCGGACTCAGCAATCTGCGTAGACAATTCTCCCACCTTAGATGTTAGATAAGTGATAATGCTGGTGGTGTATTTAGGTACCTTAGCATTACCCTCGCCTGCCGCCGCTGTAGCCATTTTCCGCTTACCCATGATGAAAGGGACGTGGCCCGTCCCGTCCCTGGTCGTCCTTGGACGGCCTTAGACGGCCCGCCCTCTGCCCGGGCTCCGCCTGGTGCCGCCCGCGCGCGTCCGCGAAGTGGAGGAAGCTGCCGCATTTAGTAGCGCCTCCTGGCGCTTGTGCAGGAAGTGGGCGGAGTATGCTGCAGGGCTCGCTGGGAGTTGTGGTCCGCTCCGCTCCGCGGCCGTGCGATGGCGCTGCACAGCGGCGGGGGCGACCACAACGTCAGGGACCCAGCGGCGCTGTGTGGGAAAGGCGGTGTGAGCAACGATGTCTGCTGCGCGACCCCTCCTGGAGCCGGTAAGTTTTCTGTCAGACCCCCGCTCCTCTCCGGGAGCTGCCGCCTTTAGTAGCGCCTCCTGGCGCTTGTGCAGGAAGTGGGCGGAGTATGCTGCAGGGCTCGCTGGGAGTTGTGGTCCGCTCCGCTCCGCGGCCGTGCGATGGCGCTGCACAGCGGCGGGGGCGACCACAACGTCAGGGACCCAGCGGCGCTGTGTGGGAAAGGCGGTGTGAGCAACGATGTCTGCTGCGCGACCCCTCCTGGAGCCGGTAAGTTTTCTGTCAGACCCCCGCTCCTCTCCGGGAGCTGCCGCCTTTAGTAGCGCCTCCTGGCGCTTGTGCAGGAAGTGGGCCGAGTATGCTGCAGGGCTCGCTGGGAGTTGTGGTCCGCTCCGCTCCGAGGCCGTGCGATGGCGCTGCACAGCGGCGGGGGCGACCACAACGTCAGGGACCCAGCGGCGCTGTGTGGGAAAGGCGGTGTGAGCAACGATGTCTGCTGCGCGACCCCTCCTGGAGCCGGTAAGTTTTCTGTCAGACCCCCGCTCCTCTCTGGGAGCTGCCGCCTTTAGTAGCGCCTCCTGGCGCTTGTGCAGGAAGTGGGCGGAGTATGCTGCAGGGCTCGCTGGGAGTTGTGGTCCGCTCCGCTCGGCGGCCGTGCGATGGCGCTGCACAGCGGCGGGGGCGACCACAACGTCAGGGACCCAGCGGCGCTGTGTGGGAAAGGCGGTGTGAGCAACGATGTCTGCTGCGCGACCCCTCCTGGAGCCGGTAAGTTTTCTGTCAGACCCCCGCTCCTCTCCGGGAGCTGCCGCCTTTAGTAGCGCCTCCTGGCGCTTGTGCAGGAAGTGGGCGGAGTATGCTGCAGGGCTCGCTGGGAGTTGTGGTCCGCTCCGCTCCGCGGCCGTGCGATGGCGCTGCACAGCGGCGGGGGCGACCACAACGTCAGGGACCCAGCGGCGCTGTGTGGGAAAGGCGGTGTGAGCAACGATGTCTGCTGCGCGACCCCTCCTGGAGCCGGTAAGTTTTCTGTCAGACCCCCGCTCCTCTCCGGGAGCTGCCGCCTTTAGTAGCGCCTCCTGGCGCTTGTGCAGGAAGTGGGCGGAGTATGCTGCAGGGCTCGCTGGGAGTTGTGGTCCGCTCCGCTCCGCGGCCGTGCGATGGCGCTGCACAGCGGCGGGGGCGACCACAACGTCAGGGACCCAGCGGCGCTGTGTGGGAAAGGCGGTGTGAGCAACGATGTCTGAGCAACGATGTCTGCTGCGCGACCCCTCCTGGAGCCGGTAAGTTTTCTGTCAGACCCCCGCTCCTCTCCGGGAGCTGCCGCCTTTAGTAGCGCCTCCTGGCGCTTGTGCAGGAAGTGGGCGGAGTATGCTGCAGGGCTCGCTGGGAGTTGTGGTCCGCTCCGCTCCGCGGCCGTGCGATGGCGCTGCACAGCGGCGGGGGCGACCACAACGCCAGGGACCCAGCGGCGCTGTGTGGGAAAGGCGGTGTGAGCAACGATGTCTGCTGCGCGACCCCTCCTGGAGCCGGTAAGTTTTCTGTCAGACCCCCGCTCCTCTCCGGGAGCTGCCGCCTTTAGTAGCGCCTCCTGGCGCTTGTGCAGGAAGTGGGCGGAGTATGCTGCAGGGCTCGCTGGGAGTTGTGGTCCGCTCCGCTCCGCGGCCGTGCGATGGCGCTGCACAGCGGCGGGGGCGACCACAACGTCAGGGACCCAGCGGCGCTGTGTGGGAAAGGCGGTGTGAGCAACGATGTCTGCTGCGCGACCCCTCCTGGAGCCGGTAAGTTTTCTGTCAGACCCCCGCTCCTCTCCGGGAGCTGCCGCCTTTAGTAGCGCCTCCTGGCGCTTGTGCAGGAAGTGGGCGGAGTATGCTGCAGGGCTCGCTGGGAGTTGTGGTCCGCTCCGCTCCGCGGCCGTGCGATGGCGCTGCACAGCGGCGGGGGCGACCACAACGTCAGGGACCCAGCGGCGCTGTGTGGGAAAGGCGGTGTGAGCAACGATGTCTGCTGCGCGACCCCTCCTGGAGCCGGTAAGTTTTCTGTCAGACCCCCCACTCGAGTAGAACAACCTGTCAAAGAATGCCAATGGTGCCAAGCGGCCGGGCAACCAGAATGCCCGCCCCCAGTAATCACCGAGGACAACCCGCGGAGGCCATGGGAACAAGTCAGTGCAGACTTTGGACACCTTCCAGATGGTAGATATATGCTCGTCATAATTGACGACTTCACCAAGTACCCGGAGGTAGAACTAGTAACAACGCTCACCGCCAAAGAAGTGGTAGCAAAGTTTGAGAAGATCATCGCCACCCACGGCATCTTTGAGCGAGTCAAGACCGACAATGGACCACCATTCCAAGGCCAAGAGTTTGCAGACTAACTCAAGGAGTGGGGAATTCAACACCGGAAAGTGACCCCCCGGTGGCCTCAAGCCAATGGGGAGGTCGAGAGGTTTATGCGCACTCTCAATAAAGTAATCCGAATCGCCCATGCTGAAGAAGCCCCGTTGGAGAGGGCTATCTACACGTTCCTGAGAGAGTATCGGCTCACGCCCCATCGCACCACTGAAGCCGCCCCAGGCCCGTCAGCAATGGGAAGGATAGTCCGAGACACACTCCCCAACCATCACACCTGGACTCCAAACAAAGTAAGCCCCCAACGGACCCTGATCAATAGGAGGCGATCAAATGATTACGCCAGTTTCCGACGCAGAGCCAAAGAACCCTCCATTCGGGAAAGAGATCAAGTCTATGTGAAAGACAGATACCCCGGGAGCAAGTTCAGGCTGCCGTTCGAACCGAGGCCCTGGACAGTCACGTGGCGGACCGGCACCATGGTGACTGCTCAAAGGAGTGGAGAAACCGTCACGCGAAACGTATCTTTCTTCAAGAAAGCCGCCCCTCAACCAGGAGATCACCCATGCCAAGAGCCAGACCCAGAGCCCCCCATTTCACCGGAAGGGCACAACAGTCTGCCAGGAAGTGAGCACGGAACCCCAGCGAACAGCCCACCAGCAGGTCCCCTGGCCGTGGGGACACCAACAACCACCAGCCCCCACTTCCCTACGGGGCCCCGGCCTGCTGAAACGCCCCAACAAGAGGTCCCGCGGAGAGCACTGTTCCACGGAGAAGCAGCGGGCTATGGACTGAGAAGAAACCCGGCCCCATCTTCACAACTGGCGGACTTTGCCGTGGATTGAGGCCAGGGTGATCAGCCATCGGACTGGTAACAGGCTACACGGCCGTTTTGCTTTATCTTATCAGTAGAACTATGCATAATGAATCTCATGTGATACTTGTAGTTTTGTTCAAATAAGGGTTAAAAGGAATGTAATGTCCGTGGACTGCGGGTTAGCAGTCCAGTTGATCGCGCACGCTGACATGCGCATACGCGGGCGTGATACGTCACACCGCGTATCCTATAAAAATAAAGGAGGCGTGGCCCGTGGTTAATTCGGACCACGCGGACTAGCACACTGGTGTCCCGTGTCCCTATATTCAGCGCAGCGCTAGCGGCCCTGCGCACGTGCACTACAAGGCACGACAGTGTGGCATTATGGCAAGGCCCAAGCGGCAGAAAAGAACAAACTATTTACTCGGCAATATCAATCTTCCCCACGGGCTTGCTAGCTCTCCGTTAAACTTCGTGCCTAAAACTAGCTTCATCCTGTTAGGTTTAATTAGCAGAAAAGACTGTCTCGTCAATACTCCAAACCCACAGCATACTCCCAGCTGAAAGCCGAATTTGAATAGCCACTTTGGTAAATCAAATGTAGGAGATCAGTAAAACTATGTGTAAAAAGAAAAATGCTCCAAATTGGCATTTTGATTTCCCTGATCTCTGTTCACATTCAACTTACTGAAACCGGTTTCCAAAAATAATCATATGGCATTAAGAACTAATTTAAATTGTTGACTTAAAATGATAAATTAAGTAGAGTAAATTGAATCATACAAATGTATCTCTCTTTCATATGGTGTGAAACACATTTTGCCTTCTTCTGCACACTTCTGGAAACAAGTCTTTAAGAACTGTAGTGAAAGCTTAAAGGCGCATTTGAAATGCAGTGCAATACAGTAAGATGTGGATGTTTCATCACAAAATGGCATATCAACTGTTATGGGCCACACTGTTTATTTAAAGAAAACTTCTTTCAATTAGCTTTTGCTTCCGCAAAACACCTAAACCAGGAGTTTTGATCAAATTAAAGACTCTGCTATAGAAAGGATTATCATATAAGACGATATACAAATGCCAGTAGGACACAATTGTTATGGAAGAGGCAAGATGGTGTCCGAGTAGCCGACGCTTCTGCTCAGCTCCACCGGTCCGATCCTCAAAAGATGTCAAAAGCCCTTGAAATGCTACCATTAATCACCCTAAAACACTCGTAAAAAACGGATACATGGATCAGCTTCATTACTGCAAATTGCGGTAACACTCACTGGGCAAAAAGAACAGGTAGAACTCCATGCAGCGGTGAGTCGTTCTCCCTGGTCATCGGTGGCATCGGTTTGTTCCGCTCCTGCATCCTCGACCTGTGCTGCCCTGCGTCGATATTCCCCTGTGACGCATTCCTTGGAGAGGATACTATCGGCCATCCATAAGAGTCCTGCCGACCTCGAGGGAAACAACCTTGACACACAGGAGCTGCAGCAGCCCTCGGTCCGTAGTCTGGGTGCAGAGGATACATTGTTTCCAGAACTTAGAAGCCAGACAAGTAAGGGTGGCGGGACGGAGGGCGAAACCGCTAAAAGGCAGAAGTGTGCATTTGACAGCCCCCGGGGGTAATGAATTATTGCAGCCTAACCCCGCATTAGTCACCAGAAACGCCCTGATATGCACAGGGGAAAAAACAGGTAGCAGATTGAAAAAGCTGATTCCATAGATAACAATGACCAGACTGTCAAACAGAAAAAAACACAAATGAAAATTCCCAAAGGCACTGATATCGGCCAGGCTACCCAAAACGCTCACATTCGGCAGCCACTTATCTCCAACATATTTGGCCCGGTTGAAGGAAAAACGCATAGTATGTTGAGGGTCGAAGCGGCTGGGGGAGGGGACCTAATTGAACAAACTGTTGCTATCAATGTTACTGTTTCCCCTGAAGCCGCATTGGAGATACATGCTATCCCTATTTTACAATCAACCCCAGCTACCAGTTCTGGAATGACTCAAGAAGAGATTAGTCTTAAACCTCCAACCTCTTGTTCCGTAGATGACCCACTAAACTCCGAAGTTAAAGCTGCTGGGAAAAATGGAACAATTAACAAGGATGTTCCTATCTGCAGTGAAATCAAAGAAAATGAAAAAACTTGTGGCCCCCCGCCAGAAATGCCAGATAACATGGAAAAATGTTATTCATTAACGGATAAATCTGAAATTTCAGACGTAAGCACATCCGCTTTCAGCGAAGGAGGGAGTCATAATTGGAACAGCAGCACAGATTCAGAATTGTCCATGAAAGCCTGTGCACAAAAAAAAATCCTGGGGAAAAAGGCTAGTCGGCACAAGAGGGGTGAGACCCCTGATCGAGGTAGCGCGGCGGATCTTAGATGTAACTATTCTGCCTCACAATTATCAACTCTGACCGACCAAACGGTGTGCTCAGAAGGCAACCATACATTTACAGGAAGTACAGGAGATGGACTCGCCAATACCAAGAGTGAACCTACCCTTGCAGTAGTGCAACAGTCAATTAAGAGCTTTCAAGAAGAGATCAAGCTAGACAACTGAAGATAACGCCTCGCCATGCAAAAACTACAAGGCACTGTAAGGAAAGTGGGCACAACGTGTGTCGAAATTGCGGACAGAATGCCTCAGTCGAAGTACATATGGGGAAACCTCGAGAAGGATGTCGCTACTTTGAAGACGCAAGGAGATGAACATGATGGCATAGTTAAAGATCTAATGCTGAAAGTCGAGGAGCAGGAGAACAGATTACAACGTAATAATCTTCGCGTTGTTGGGTTTCCGCTGGGAGTGGAAGGGAACGATCCCAGGACTTTTATGATCACGCTCCTTAAGGGAGCCTTCCCAGAACTACATTCCTGGGACAAGGAGCTACAACGTGCTCATCATTTCCCACTAACACCATCCAAACGCCCTACCTCTTCTTCGCAATACCCACGAGCTATGCTACTATACTTCGGGAATTTCCTTCTGCGTTAGCTACTCTATGATCTAGCAAGGCCAACAAACAAGAAATAATTTAATGGTTATCACCTTCTTCACCAGGCCTGACTTCGCCCATGCCACTTTTGTGTGCAGATGGAGGATGAGGCAACTATCTGCTCTGTTTCAACAACTTGGTGCAACAGTTTATCTACAGAATCCAGCCCACCTAAAGGTCATATTCAAGGGGTCTACGTGAAGCTTCATATCTGAAATTCAGGCCCAGGCTTACCTATGAGAGATCACTGATAGAAAAGGAGATAAAAACTAAGAACTAAAGACTCAAGAACAATTTCTTAATGAATGAATGTATAGTTCTTATATTGCTTTTAGCTTTTACCTCTATTATATCACCCCTCTCCTTTCTTCAATAGTTATCTAGTTAGGTTGCTCTGAAAATTTCTTGATTAGTTTGGGGAGGAAATGGGGGTCGGAAAATGTATCTTGGTTTTGTGTTGAATAATAGCAATAGCAATAACTACTGCATAGAAATAGCTAATTAGTCAGGGCTGTCTCACAGACGAGGGATAGTAGTGGGCGGTGGTTGGACCGGGTGGGGAGCGCTGGGTCACGACTGCTCAGATGCCCTCATCCAGGCTCATGCAGCACCAGGTAACCTCAGTGGTAGGTGGTGTGGGGGGATGGGTTTTGAGTGGGGGTGCAGGTTCATGGGGGGAAGGGGTTGGCACCTTAGGGTTAGATTATTATTTATTTTTCTTGGGCGATATTGTTATTATTAATGAGTAAACTGCGTATAGCAACAATTAACATTTGCGGCCTTAATGATCTTTAAAAACGGCGGAATACTGCAGTGAGGCTCCGTCTACTAAAGGCCGATGTTATTGGTATGCAAGAAACGCATATTGAAAGAGCTCAGATGTATTTATTGGAAACATTTGGGTATGGACAACGACACAAAATTCAAGGACACATGGGTTAGCAATTGTGACAGCTAATCGATCTGTTGAATTTACCCAAACAATAGTTGATCAGAATGGGATGTGGGTAATCACAGAATGTCTTAGAGACAATAGGGATCCACTCACCATATGTACTATAGAGACAATGGGGATCCACTCACTGTATGTACTATCTATGGAAGCACCCTAGACGACCCAGCAGTATTCGATCATATGAATAATGAATTGGCTGCCTGGCCGCTACCCAAAATTATCTGCGGAGATTTTAATATAAATTTGCTTGCTAATCAAAAAGAAACTCTTGATAATGACTGGATTTACAGTGGTCAGAAACCAAAGGTATTTAGGCTTTGAGGTCACTGTCGCGAGCAGGCACTTTTAGACATCTGGAGCTGGCAGAACCCCTTGGACCCTGGTATTACATTTTACACAAAAAGCATGCAAGATTAGATTTTATGTTTGCATCTCACACTATTCTTCATGCTTGCTCAATTGAGAAGGCCCCACATATATTGGCCGACCACAATCCTTTAGTAGTAGAACTTAAAGGGATAGTGTCTAAAAACATGGGCGTGACCAGTTGGAGCTTTGAACGATCTTTACTTTTTAGTAAAGGATACTGTGAACATATGAGATGTGGATTCCCCATTTCCTAAAGAGAACATAGGGAGTGTAGGGGTAGAAGTGGAATGGGAAAGCAGGAATACGTGGAGAGACGCTCATTTTTTCGCTATCTCTGAATAAGGAAAAGTGTTGCTTGCTAAATGATATGCAGCTTGACCGCTGCAAAAGATGATTTGATTACAGTGCTCCAGAATGGGGGTGATTCAGCGGAAGCACTTGCAAAAGTGATGGTAGCCAAGTTGTCAATTATGGAGACAATAGCAAAAAGAGCTGCAGATAGACTAGCAGCGTGGAGGACGGACGCATATGAGTGTAGTCAGCAGGTCGGGCATCACCTTGCTACTATAGCTAGACAAAAAGCTACACTGAAATTAATAGCAGAATTCAATGACCCTATGTGAGGAAGAACCACAGACCAAGAGGGAATTTGTAATGTGTTTTATTCATATTACCAAGACCTATATCATGAGGTCACACCTGGCCACTTGGGAGATGTTATCGCATATCTTAATCAGATTCCAATGGAACAATTTTCCCAAGAGGATCAGCAACAACTTGAGGAACTCCCCCAGTGGGTGGATATTTTACTATGCATTACCAGTCTCCCAAGTGGCAAGACCACTGGCCTAGATAATATACCCCTAGAATTATATAAGAAATTTTCGTTCGACCCAGCTGAAAGATTGTATGCTACAACTATTTCTGCATGTTTTTAAGGGGGGGGAGACGACCGGAATCCTGTACACAAGCCAAAATTATAGTTTTTCTTAAAAAACATAAAACAGGGGGCGTGGTCAAGGCGGCGATGTAAACGGGCGCACCTCGAGTGAGCTCCGCTGCCCTGCTGCCTTCATAAGCTTTCTAGAGCGATATTCGGGGGGCTACTTGGGGGACCCCGTCTCCTACCTGAGCCCTAGATGGGGGGCGTCCCTCGGAGCAGCCGCCTTGGTGAGGGGGACACAGCTGAGGACGTCCGAGGCCTTGGCGCTCAGCAGCCGGCGCACCGCCGCCATTTCTTCGCCGCGTCTGGCGGCCGGGGCCTTGATCTCGCTTCCCCTGCGGGCGGCCCGCAGCGCAGAGGGGGTGACCGGAGCCTCCAGCGGACCTGTGGTGGTGCCTCCCTACGCGCGGACTGCGCGCGACGTGACCGGCGGTGAGGGAGGACGGAGCTGCCGGCGTCGGGGAGACCCCCGGGCGGGGGTGTGGAGGACACTCGGCTGCCGGCCCTACGAGAGGCCCCGGCTTTTAAGGAGGCGCAGGGCCGCGCTTGCCGAGGGACAACTGCTGACAGCCTCACGGCCTGGGGACCCTGCCATAAGGATCACGGGCTGCCGCGGGGGCGCCCTGGCGGCCTGTTCCCTCCACGGCTCCCTTCTACCTGCTGCCTGATGCCCCGGCGACACTTTGGGCTACTTCACCGCGGCTAGGCTCGCCGCAAGCGCTGCCCGCCATTTCGTGCCCCCGGACGGCGTCACGGCCGCCATCTTCCCTGCTTCCACCGGCACCGCTGGCCCAGGTGCCCGACTCAGCTGCCCGTTGGGGCACCCGGTGGGTGCGACGGAGCCCCGCTTTGAGGGGTGCTCGCTGGCCACTGCCCGGCCCTGCTGCCCTTGCCTGGGCACCCACGCCGGACCGGATTTACAGCCCTCCCGCCTCAGATAGGACCTTGGAGAAGTCGACGCTGCCTGGGTGGCTGAGGGGACAGCCCACGCGCCTCTCCCCCTACCGGGGGGCCCCCTGCCTGGGGAGAACTCTGCTCTCGGCGGACTGGACGAGCTGCTCCCTCCACAGGTGCCCGCACCCCCGCAGCCTGACCCGGGAAGAACTGACTGCAGCCGTGTGAGTACCCCCCTATTTACGCCGGGGCCCTGGGGTGAACTGTATGCTGTCTCTTTGCCCCCCGGGGGGTGCGAAAGTGGTGGGGGAGCGGAGCGCACCTCGGCTGTCCCCGTGGGAGACCGCCACGTGCCGCGGGGGTGAGGAGTGACGCGCCCTTGGCTCGAGGGGGGTGCTGGCCCCCTTGGCGACCCACTCACGCGTAGGAGCTGCTGTGTGGCCCTCTGGGGTCACGGGCCCCGACCTATCCCTGGGTGAAGCGGGCCTGCATTTGAGTAGGAGCACGAGAGGGGAGGAGACTGCTGGTGGCCTACGCGACCGTCCCCAAGCTACTGCGGCGCCATCGAGGACTTGCGCCCATTGAGACGGGCGACACTCCGGGTGGCTGGACCCTGCGCTCCGGACTGACCATGACGCGCGGCAGAGGGGGCAAGGCGGCGTCGGCGTCCAAGGACACATCGGTGGTTGCTATGTGGGGCAAAGCGGGAGCATAAGCGCCGACGGAGGAGACGCCACCACCTCTTACCTCTTCCCCCCCGGTGACCCAGGCCTTCATGTCATCCTTCATGGCGGACCTAAAATCGGAGATAGGGTCCCTGCGGTCGGAGGTGCACTCGTGCGTCAAGGAGCTGCGCAAGGAAGTGACCGAGCTGGGAGACAGGGTTGACGGGCTCGAGAAAACCGTCGATACGCGCACGGAAGATATGGAGCAGCTGTGGCAGAGAGTCGCAGCCCTGGAGGAGCAAAACATTAAGCTCCAGATCAAGCAAGAGGACCTAGAGAATAGGGGGCGCCGCAACAACCTCCGTATCCGGGGCGTGCCACTCGGGGAAGAACGGACGGACACCATGGCCTATGTGGCCCTACTTCTACACGAGGTGTGGGGAAACGAAGACGCCCCCCAGCCACTACTGGACCGTGCCCATCGGATCTTCGGTGCGGGAGGTCGGTCGGGCCTCCTCCAGGACATTATAACCCGAGTGCATTACTTCACGGAGAAAGAGGCCATACTGAAAGCGGCGAGAGACAAGCAGGACCTACGCTATGGAGGACACAAGATCCAAATCTTTCAAGACTTGGCCCCCAACACGTTGCACAGAAGGAAGGTCTTCCGCCCGGTGACAGAGAAGCTGCGGGCCCTCGACATACCCTACCAGTGGGGTCATCCCTTCGCTCTCATCTTTCGCTGGGAGGACAAGCGCAGGACCATCCGCTCCTACCGCGAGGCGGCACAACTGATTGGACTCCCGGAATCCCCGGAGCGCAGCCCCTCCCGCCCCAAGTGCCAAGAGAGAATCCCGGCCCGACCGGACTGGGCCACGGTGACTCGCCGTCGCCGAACACCCCCAGTGGATGCCTGCTCCACGTCACAGGCCAAGCGAGATATCATAGAACACATTCGCTCCCTTGAAGATGACCGCGAGGGGCAACCTACGAAGCCCCGCACTCCGTAGCCTGCAGAGGACTGACTCTCGACGTTCGATACTCAATGGCCAGCGAGGAAAACTCCGCCCCACCTCCTGAAGTTGTACTGATCACTTGTCATGGCTCGGCGCTCCCTGAAAGACAATGAGTCGATCCCCTCACTACGGTGCCCCTATGTGACTGCACTCCCAGGCACCGCGGGCGGAGAGCGCTCCCTGAATTGAACCTGCCACCCCAAGGAGTGAGGCCGACTGGACACTGGTGGAGGCCTCAACGAGTTTCTGGCGGGAGCGGGGACTGCGGAGGAGCGGCCTGGGGTGTGGCTGCTCTCATGGAGAGGATCGTGAAGATCGGTCCCAGTGGACCCGCAGTCCGTGAGTGCTCTCCTCGCCGTTGGGACCTGGCGCCTCAGAGCCGATCGATGTGATACGACTACCTTTGCGCTAAATTGGTGGTAGCGACGCCCCGAATTCGCCCTGGGCAGCGGGCAGACGGGCCTCGGGGCAACCGAGACCCACCCTTCTAGCAGAAC
The DNA here is from genome assembly GCF_964261635.1 of Lissotriton helveticus. Lineage (NCBI taxonomy): Eukaryota > Metazoa > Chordata > Amphibia > Caudata > Salamandridae > Lissotriton > Lissotriton helveticus. The sequence continues at coordinate 606,788,186 of NC_136059.1, read as the reverse complement.
ACCCCCCTTACTGTCCCTTAGGAAGTGACATTCCTGAGTCCATCCAAACCCTCGGGTAGAGGATGCCCGGAACCTGGGACACTATTCTACGGCCACGTTGGCCTGTTGTGGTTATGTACCCTCTATGTACCTTTTCTTCTCCTACTTGTACTATTTTTCCTACTTCTCGTCTGAGCCTTTTCGGTACTAGACCTCTTCTCTCCTGGTTCAGAGTGGTGATTCCGAGACTTTCAGGGATGCCTGTGCAACTGCGGTGGGATGGGAGGGTTGAACCCCTCCGCTCCACGGGGTGGGAAATGCTGGGTGACGGGGCAGCTCTATCCCCCTTAGTGTCATGGCGGTGAACGTTCCTAAACCCCTACAAGTCCTGACGCTTAATGTCAGAGGCCTTAATTCCCCCAACAAGCGTAATCAGGTATGGCGCTACATTCTCCATCACTCCCCTGACATTGTCTTCCTCCAAGAGACGCATCTTTTGCGGGGGGGACACTAGACGCATGGCGCATCCCAGGTACCCCACACAATTCTGGGCCTCGGCTGACACTAAAACAGCGGGGGTGGCGATACTGTGCAGGGCTGGCTTTAGGCAGGGATCCACCAAACCCTACAAGAGTGGCGACGGACGCTTCCTTCGGGCCACGGTACAGGTGGGAGGGATGCAGTTCACGCTAGGCAATGTATATGCACCCAACCAGTCGCAAGATAAATATCTCCAGTCGCTCCTGCGGGAACATTTTCGGACCAGCGAAACGCGCACAATACTAGGCGGGGATTTTAATCTAGTATGAGACCCGGACATAGACCGCGGGGACAATGCGTTTAGCGGCACGGACGCGATGTCAGCCACGCTAAGGGAGCAGATTACGGACCTAGGACTCGTCGATGCGTGGAGATATCACAACCCCGGGATACGCGACTATACCTTCTACTCGCACTCCCACCGCACCTACTCGCGCATCGACTACCTTTTTTATCTCTCTAGACCTGATGCGGGACACGCTGAAAGTTGCTGTATCGGATATCTCGCTGTCGGACCATGCACACGTCGAACTGACTCTCCAAGACCCACTGGCGCAAACCCCCCGGAAGCGCAGGTGGACCCTCCCACCGAGCGTCCTTCGAGACCCGGAGGATGTTAACAACATCCGAGAAGCCATAGACTCGTACTTCGCTATCAACGATATCTCGGAAACACCGTTCCCGGTAGTGTGGGATGCCTTTAAAGCCACCATACGGGGTCACATTACCTCCCTGGCGATAGCGAGAGGCAGGGCGGCCTATAAGCTGGAGGCTGACCTATCGGGCGAGATCAAGCGGGCGGAGGCGCTGGACAAGGACCGACCTTCCCTGGCGTCCCGACGGAAGTTGGCGAACCTTAGGGGACAACTTCGCCTCCTGTGCACCAACAAGGCGGAACACTCCCTATTGGCGCTCAAACAAAAATACTACGAGGGGGGAGACAAGGTGGGACGTCTGCTGGCGGGACGACTGAGGGCGAGAACGGCCAGAGCCCATATTGCTACTATACGACGCCAGGATGGTACTAGTGCCGTCACTGAAAGAGCCAAACAGGATGCCTTTGTAGCTTACTACACCTCCCTGTACGCGAACGACTCCACGTCGGTGGAGGCGCGAGCGGCTGTCCTCGCTGAATACGAGGGGACTCCGTTGTCACCGGTATGTGCAATGGAGCTGGAGGAGCCCATCCTGGAGGACGAGGTCTCAGCGGCTCTTAAAGATCTCCCCGCCGGGAAAACCCCGGGGCCAGATGGCTTGCCACTGACCTTCTACCGAATCTTCCAGGCTCAACTTCGCCCTCATTTGCTGAGGCTGTTCCACTCTTTCTCTGACACATCTGGTCCGTCCCCTGATATGGGAATGGCGGAGATTGCGTTGATACCGAAGCCGGGGAAGGACCCTGCACTCTGTCCCTCCTACCGCCCCATCGACCTCCTAAACACCGACCTGAAGATCTATACCAAGATACTGGCCAAGCGACTTGACCCTTACATGCCGGGACTGGTGAACCCGGACCAGGTGGGGTTCATCCGAGACTGGCAGGGGGCCGATAATGTACGCAGACTGGCACACTTGGTGGGCAAGGTGCGGCACTGGGACACTCCGGCCTGCCTTCTCTCGCTTGACGCGGAGAAGGCCTTTGACCGGGTGGACTGGGCCTTCCTGAGAGAGGTCCTCCAGAAACTAGGTCTAGGCCCCAAAATGATAGCGAGTATCATGGCCCCATACCTAGGGCCACAGGCCAGAATCAGGGTGAATGGTCAATTAACGTCACCGCTGACGATACACAGAGGCACGAGGCAGGGGTGCCCACTCTCGCCGCTCCTGTTCGCCCTCGCAGTAGAACCCCTTGCGGCACTGATAAGACGGGACCCTAGAATTCATGGAATCGCCCATGGGGGGAGGGACAACAAGGTGGCGCTATTCGCGGACGACCTGATCCTCACCCTCACACACCCTCGTGAATCCCTCCCAGCGGTCCACGAGGTGCTTTGCCTATTCGAACAAGCGTCGGGCCTTAAAATAAATCACACTAAATCTTGGGCGCTCAACCTCACCGTACCTGCGGCGGATATCCCACCCCTGAAGGAGGCTGTGCCCTATCAATGGGCGGAAAGCCATATCAGGTATTTGGGCCTTACTCTCACCCCCCACCTAGACTCCTGGTCCTCAGTGAACTGGACGGAGTGTCGCAAAGCAGGTGTTAGAGGACCTTTGGAAGTGGTAGCCCCTGATGCTTTCATGGCTGGGACGCCTTAACGCGGTCAAGATGTTGATCCTCCCTAGAATTTTATACCTGTTCCAATGCCTACCCACTCCTATCCCGCTCCACTGCATTCGGAGCCTTCCACGCGAGCTCACGTCCTTTATCTGGGGCGGAAAGCGCCCCCGATTCTCGCAGAAGGTTCTCATGGAACCGAGGGACAGAGACGGCCTGGCGTGTCCCAACTTGGTGCACTATTACTGGGCCGCACATCTCCGCTTTGTGGTAGAGTGGGGCGCACGTGAAAGCGACAAGCACTGGTTCCACATGGACCGAGCGGTCACAGGACGTACCATATGGGATCTGCCCTGGCTCCCGCGGGCGGCACGCTCCAGAAGTGCATACCTCGCGGTCCCCACAAGAACGGTTCTAGACATCTGGGATAGCATAGCCGTGTCTAGAGGTCTCACCACGTTCCCATCCCCACACACCCCGATAGCGGGGAACCCGCAGTTTCCCCCGGCCCATCAATCTCGGGCGTTTGACAAATGGACACAAGGGGACTGCAGAGTGGTTGGAGACCTTTTTCTTGGGGGCTCGCCCAAGACTTGGAAGGACTGCAGGGAGGAATTTAGGGTGCCTAAGACGGCTAGCTTACAGCATGCCCAGCTGCGCCACTGGACCGCGAGCGACGACATGTATCAAGCGGCCACCCGGGCATTTACGCCCTTTGAGAAGTTGGCACGCTCCCTTGGGGGGCTGAGGAGGCTAATTTCGCAAATATACTATATACTGCAGCACCCTACGTCGGTGCCTGCGCATCCCTATCAGAGACAATGGCAATTGGCGACGGGAACCGACATCGACCTCTCCCAATGGAACAGACTGTGGAGGGATATACCCAAGGTGTACCGCAGCATCCCGCAGAGGGAAAACGCCTATAAACTGCTCATGCAATGGTACTACACCCCTCTGCGCCTTAGCAAAATGTTTCCCACCGCTTCGCCGACGTGCTGGAGATGTGACTCTGCGACTGGTGACTTCGTGCATATATGGTGGACATGTCCGACCCTGACTGTTTTCTGGAAGGAGGTGCTTAGCCACATCAAAGGGGTGCTGGGGTTTCCCCTGCCGGAGGAAGTGAGCACGGTCCTCCTCGGCATCTATCCTACTGCGCTCAAGGCACTTACCCGCAGCGATTGGATCCTTACGCTCCAAATGCTGGGTGCAGCTAAACAGCTCATCGCCCTATACTGGAAGCGAGCAGAGGCGCCACCCATAGCTTCCTGGTTTGTGCGCCTTTGGCAGGTCCTGGCGATGGAGCTACTCACAGCAAGGTTGCAGGCGCGGGATACGCGATTCAAGGCGGTTTGGGAACCCTTAGTGCGTCACCTCTGCTCTATAGAATACGCGCGACATATGCCCCCTAGACTCCGCGCGCTACACCTCTTCGAGGATGCCATTGTTCCCGCGGACCCGGCCAGGCTGTGTCCTTGATTACCATGCACACTATAGATGATGCTAATGCTACCACACACGGCTCCCTACACTTCACTCATCACCAGGCTGCGCGTATCCATCACCCTCTCTTTCTTTCTCTGCCTACCCTCAGGCTCCTTCGTCCCTCCTACTTCCTTCTCTCCCACTTGCCGCTCTGGCCCTCGTCTCTCTACGAGACAGTTGTGCCCTGTTGGGCAGTCTACGACAGCTGGGCTAGTTTCACGCCCCACGCCTTCCTCGCAAAAGCGGATATACTCTCACGTGTGACAATTTTCTGTGCTATGCCCCCTTAAGCCACTCGGCCGGCCCTCCTTGGAGGGTTGTAGGCAAGGCGCTGTGTCGAAACCCCTTCCCCATTCACGCTGGCACTACAACACGAGAGTTATCGTCTACGCGGCCGGCCTCGGCATGAGGTTGTAGGCTTAACGCTGTGTTAAAAAATAAAATAGATTTGAATTAAAAAACATAAAACACCATTGGCATCTGGTTCCTGTTGCCCTATAACTTTGATAAATGCCGATAGTAAGATTTACTCTAAAATCCTTGCCACTCGCTTAGCTTTTGTAATTCACAAGGTAGTCTCATCCAGACAACATGGATTCATACCAGGGCGTGGCACGCCAGAGAATATTAGAAGAGTCATTTTACTATTTGATGCCGCTAACATCTCTAGAGATCCAACAGCACTTATATTGCTGGATGCTGAAAAGGCCTTCGACAGGGTCTCCTGGTTTTTCTTATGGGAGACCCTGGCGACAGTCGGAATAGGCAAGGGACTTATACAGGCATTTAAGATGCTTTATTTCCAGCCCAGTGCAAGACATTTTTTAAATGGTGTACTTATAGACTCATTCAAAATAACCAGAGGTACCGGATAGGTTTGCCTGAGCTTGCCGCTTTTGTTTGCAATATATATAGACACCTTTCTACGAAAATTGGAAACCAACATGAATATTAGGCCTATTGTATCCCATGGCTGGGAAACTTAAAGTTTTGCCTACGCCGACGATATTGCTCTAGTAATCCCTAATCCTGAAACAGCTATAGTGGAGATTGAGGCAGAGGCGGCTAGATTTGGGCAGCTTTCGGGGTATTCCCTCAACAGCACTAAAACCCAAATTATTTGCAATAATATCAGTATGGTTAATAAAACTAGAAAGGTGGAAAAGGCAACATATCTTGGAGTTGATATTATGGCCAACGCAGATAACATTGTTGATGGTAATATTGATCCTTTGATAGCCAAAACAAAAAATCGAACTAGTGAGATTACATAATCTACACCTGTCGATAATTGGCAGATGTAATATAATAAAAATGCTTTTTCACCTACGTTTTTGTATTTTTTAAGGGCAATCCCGTTAGAATTCACCATTAATTGCATGAAGAAAATTGAAGACTTATTTTCTTGTTTTATCTGGGCATATGAAAAGCCCAGAAGAGCTTATAAATATCTATCTTTACCAAGAGAAAGGGGAGGACTGGCCTTACCAAATATACGACTATACTATTGGGCTACTACTTTATTATTTAATCTAACCCTAAGCCAATAGATAATTCAACAGAAGAAACACCAACATCTATAGAACTTATAATTGGCAAAGACGCATGGGGTCATTATAAGAAGGTCCGTTTTAAAACCTTGATAGGAGGGCATAGAATCATGAGATCAGTTTGGAAACTGTTAGGTCTGGGTCGCCTGAATCACTATACACCGATTTATAATAACCCCAACCTGACAGAAATTTTTAAAGATCCTATTATCAAAAGAAGGCATGATGTGGGTTTGCCCAAGCTCGGCGATTTTTATTCCCTAACTGGTATAGTCTCTTTCGAAAATCTTAAAGAGCGGTATGAATTAGATTGGAGGGATTTCTACAAGTACCTTCAAATCCGGGATTTTCTAAGTAAGAAAGGTGGTGGCCCAATAGGCCTTGCCAATAACCATATTATAGATAATTTGAGAAAGAACAGACCGTTATCTATTGGAGCTGTGTATAACTTTTTCAAATCATTAATGCCGGATGACATGGAGGCATGAGCATTAAAATGGAAAGCAGAGATAGGAATTCCGGAAAATCACATTTTTTACTCAGCTGAGTTAGCACAGTTTTTTTTTATTCTGGCCCGGCTTCAGGCTTAATAATATAAATCCTGTTTTTCACTTTACTACACCCAAAAACAGATTGCTAAATGGGGGACAGGAAGAGGAACTCTATGTCCCCGGTGCGCATTATTTCAGGCGGATCTAAATCACATCTTTGCTTCCTGCGATGTTCTAAGTAATTTAAAACAGGCGAACTCCAATTTTTTTAAGGAGGTGCTATGGGTTGGATATCTCCTTTCCCTGCCTTGATTGGACTTGGGGTGGACCAGGAACTGCAAGGGAAGCCAGGAGAAAAATGTGTGTTTATTGGCATGGCAATATTTCGCTTATGCCTGGCTGGATCCAACTCCCCAGGATTTCACCAATGGCTTTCTCGCCTACTGGCAAATTATAATTTCGAAAAAGCCATCTATGAAAAAAGAATATTGTGGTCTCTATCTGAAGGCCTAAAAATGTGGGCACCGTTGACCAGATGACTCGAGAAGAATAGGTATACTCCAAATATCCATTCTTCTTTTTATCTAAAAACTAAAGATATTTTAGTGTGCCCAGCTCCTTGTGGGTGGGATGGGAGGGTTGGGCTGGTCCAATTCTGTGTGTGTGTGTGTGGGGGGGGGAATAAATAAAATAAAATAGAGCATGATTCTCTTACTCTCTTCTTTTTTACATTCTTGTTTGCCTTCCTGTTTATTTGCCAATGAAATTTAATTATTGCATATATGATTGTCAAAGTATGCACCAATAAAAAAAAGGACACAGTTGTTATGCATTTTTTACATTTAATTAATTATTTAAGGTATGGTCAAATTAGTCAATTAAACACTTCATTCATGCGGCTAGATAAAGTTCCTATTTTGATTAGACGACTGTGAGCTCATCTTTTATATTTCCATCAAAACCTGGCTAAGAAGTACCACATTTTGTTTCTTTGATGTCATTGATGTTGCACTGGGTTGTGAAGAGAGTGCTGAGACATTTACCTTTTAGGACAAATAATGTAATATTGGGTTTCCAATGCTTTTCAAAATTCAGTTTGAAAGTGAGTGTATCCGAATGGATCTAAGGCTGATGTCAAATTATGGGAGATTTGTATAATGAAAATTAGGTTGTTTTTTTCAGAACAATAAGAAAATTAGGTTTTAACGTTTAAAGAGCCTAAAATAAACTTGGAGTGCAACCTGGGCATTTCTTAGTTGGTGTCTGATTAGCAAGAACCTTTCATAGCACTATATGAGGTATTCAAAATGTCTAATGCCACGCCCCCCCCACCCCCAGTATGAAAAAATATCATTGGGGCACCCCCAGAATCTGTCACAATTATTCTATTAAATTTTCAATATTTAAATATGTCTAGACTTATTTAAAGATTACAGTTATGTTAAATCTTTTTAAAATGCAATCAAATACATGATTGCCAAACATACCTGTCTGGATAGCTAGGCCATACTAACGTGTAAAAGTATCCACAGTGTGATTATCCGAAATGGGGACGGGGAGTTTTAAAGAATATTTGGAGTCAATACAGGATTTCATATTGCCCACTCCAATGAGACTGAAGACAGTGCTATCAGGAAGCCTTGCTGTTTTCTCCTCAGTACCTGTGGGTCCTGAGGGTCCTGCCCTGAATCCTCGCACGGGCTCTGTTGCCTGTTGCAGGGGGATCGTTGCTGCATCGTGCCATGCCAGCACCTTCAACGTCGGTACCGCCGTGGTGGGGAACTACAATACCCAGAATCCCCCAGCGGCGCAACGAGTCACAGCTGTGCGCCAGGAGGCCACCCCTCTGTGAAGATCACTATGAACTTTGACGGTGAACAAGGACCCAGCCTTGGACTAGAGTAAGGTGGGCTGGTATTGGACTTCCAATTTGGAGTATTGTTTGACCCAATAGCTGGTTGTGTTTTTCTTGGACTCTTAAGGGAAAAATTGTCTAGGCTAGTCTTTTAGTTCTGGTTTATAAATTTTGTATATAATGGCTAGCACAGTACAAACAAGGTCTGCGAAACTGAGCTCGAATATCTCACCTATCCCCCTGCTCAGCAACCAAACCCGCTCAGCCCACAGCAATCGATAGGATGTTCCGAAAAGCCTTTGGCGCAGTCGCCAACAAAATTGAGCGCACTGAGAGGCGTCTGTCATTGACCCCGCAAATCGACCTTACTCCTTCGTCACAAGAACCAGGCCCTGACGTAGTAAATATTCCCCCAAATGCACTAACAGGGTCCTCATTCATGGATATCCCTTGTGCTCAGCTGGTGACTAACAACGACCCAGATACACAATCAGCGGAGGGGAAGGGACAAACAGGCAGAGAAAAAAAGATTGGTACTAAGAAACCCAAGCAGAAGAGGGGAAAAACTACCACTGCTCTGACCAATAGCCGTAGCGTGTTTGCAGGGCAAGTTAAGGGGCACGTACGGCCACCGCAAGTACCCCCGATCTGGGCATCCCAAATTATTAGTGACTTGCAGAATTATTTTGAGCAGCTCATAAATACCCAAATGAAATTAATTCTGAGCCGACTCGATAAAGTGGTGAACTTGATTAAAACAAAGGGGGGGGGTAACACCTCTCCCTCATTATCAACTGCTAAAGTCACTGAGACTACCACCACAACCTCCCCAGCAGCATCAACAAGTATTCCAAGAGAAGGGCAAACCGCCACTGTCATGTGTTCATCGCTGTCCCCAAATTCCCAGCAGCCTCAGACTGGTTGTGCTATCAAAGGCCACTCTGTGAATTTGGGTAACGCCATTACTGTTGTGCCATCACGTACCTCACAAGTTCTAGCCCACAAGCAACCCCCACCTGAACCACAACGCCTGCGTGAATCGGAAGGGCCACCCTCCAAAGCATGCATTAACCCCTTACCCTGTATAAATCGACCCCCAGAAACGGCCCCATATGTAATTATACTCACGGGGTCCCAGAGTTGAAACCAGACTACACAGAGGTCTATGATGAACTTAAAAATAAAATAATGTTCTGGCTGTACAAGAACAGGCCGCTAATAGGGAATTATCAGGGGGAAATTGTGTTCGTCGGTAGGGTGAGCTGGTTGGGAAACAGGCCAAAGGATGCCAATGGCGACTGCGTGGTGGTTAACTTTATGAACCCCCGCGTAGTCGATCAAATACTAAGCTGGGGACCGGATAATCAATCAAGCACTATCAGATCCTTGCCCCTGAGCTTTTTTTTATCCAAGGGGAACCCTGTGTTCGGGCCTAGCCCATGGATGCCGAAGTAGAAGTGTTAGTTCATCGGGTGGGAAGAGTTTCTCTCGTCCAATGACATATGCCCCCCATAGAAACCAGGGATTTCTTAGCCTTAGGAATAGATTCGCCCCCTTTATGTCTTTAGATGAACAGGACTGACTGGAGAGCAACAGAGCCTCTATTGGGAATAGACTGTGTGAAAAGGGTTGCCCCCCCAATATCTCCCAGACTGCATTGTTAACTGACTACCCTGCAATGTACGTACCCACTAGCAATGTGACAAACTCACCGGGTGGGACCCCTACGGACCACGTTATGGAGCCCTCTACCCCAGGAAACGCACTTGGACCATCGGCTAGATTAGCAGAGAGGGAAGAAGCATCAGGGATGGTGTATCCCCCCTGCACCCTCAAAGAACAGGGAAGACTTTTATATTGCCTGAGCTTAATGAGGACACTATTGATGGAAGGAGAGTGGATAATAATCTTGTAACACCAGACCTAATAGAGTCACAAATGCAGGAGGGGATAAGACTAGAATCCTGGAATATAGCTGGGTTATCAGCAAAACTTCACAACCAGGATTGGTTGAAGTATATAACCATGTTTCAGGTAATCTGTTTACAGGAAACCTGGGCGATAGATTGTAGCCCCTTCCACCTAGCGGGTTATAAGTGTTTCTCTGTGCCTGCACAGAAGGTATCCTCTGGGCGAGCCATGGGATGACTTTCTACATATGTAGACCTTCAGTTGGAGGGAGTTTCGACCAACCTAAATTGGCCCACAAATAACTTGCAGGCCCTTGGGTTCCATACATTTGGGTTGAATATGATCTTGACCAATATGTATAACGCAGGTGTAGTCAAGGGGAGGGGACCCACAATAAGTGAATTAGATAATCGATTAAGTGTGGAGATATCCTCGAGGAAGAGAGCAGTGGCACCGGTGGTGGTCATAGCGGGCGAGTTTAATTGCCACCTGTGCTCAAACCTGATTCCTGTTACTGAGGATTGGTCCCGCTGCAGGTTGGAGGATGGCCCGCAATTCCAACACTCTGGTGAGGGGATAGATCTGGACAGGCTCCTGAAAAGCTACACCTTAGCACACACTATTGACCTTGTGGCTACAGGAAGCGGAGGGGAGGTCAACCCAACTTTCAAGGGTAGAGGGTGTTGCTCCGTTATAGATTACGTGCTGGTGTCCAGCATATTTAAGGGCTGGATTAGAGGGGCAGAGATCTAATGGAGTATATTCAGCGATCACAACCCCCTAGTGCTGGCGATAGAAGATCTGTCTCCCAGAAGGGTTAGGAGAGGTGTTGGGGTAACCAGTATGGAGAGAGTACTCAACCAGGGGAGGCGACTTAGATGGATAAAAGTCGATGGGGATGCTTTTTACAAATTGCTAATGGAGATAGGGAATGAAATGATTGGGGTGTACCTTGATCATTTGGCAGAGGGACCCGCCGTTGTCAAAGCATTTGAGGAAGTGGCGCATGTAATAGATGGTCTCCTAAAGACCAACAAGCAAGGGAGAGTAAATACCACCCCCAGATGGTTTGACAGCGACTGTTCCTGGGCACAGAAAGAATTAAAATCTAGCCTGAAAACTGTGCCCAGGGATAAGTCTCGCATTTCGCAGTGCAGGATCACGTACAAAAAGGCGATCAAGTGTAGGAAACACTCCCTTCAATCTCAAGCCTGGGAAGATTTAAGGGCTGCCGCAGACAGAAGGGACCTAACGGGGTTTTGGAAAAAAATTAATAACCCATGTTTTCAGGATTCCAACGCCCCAGAAATTGGCACAACCATCCTGCCAGAACAATGGTATGATCACTTTAAAAACCTGTATAACCATACCGTGGAGGTTAGTAAGGATGACGGGAAGGGACCCCGGTGGGATACCACGATTGAATTCTCTTTAGGGGAAGTGGTAGTGGGTATCCAGGGCTTAACGAAAAACAAAGCGCCAGGGCCAGATGGTATCCCACCAGACCTCTACCTGAGTAACGTGGATCTGTGGGACACAATCCTAACTAGAGTGTTAAACGCAGAGGTCGCAACTGGCCTCCCGCGCTCATGGTCATCAGCAACAATAGTTCCCATCTTTAAAAAAGGGAACAGGGACAACTCCCAGTGCTACCGCCCCATATCTTTGATCGATGTGACGGCCAAAGTATTGGGCCGAGTGGTACTCAACTGTCCTATGGACTGTGCTGACGAACACCAAATTATCACAGACGCTCAGTTCGGGTTCAGGGTGGGGAGATCAACAATGGATCAGTGCCTGAACCTCTACCTATTGGTTACAAAATACACCATAGCTAGCAACGAGGCAGTTTACCTGGGGTTTATGGACCTCACTGCAGCTTTCGACCATGTCAACCGAGAGAAGCTGTGGGCCCTGATGTCCAGATTGGGGGTTGACCAGGGCCTGGTTAATATCTTGAGATCATTGCACTGCAATACCACTGCCAAAGTGTGTTTTAATCTTGAAGGGTGTACCATGGCACCTTTTGCATGTAACAGTGGGATCAGAGAGGGATGTATTCTGGCCCTGTTTTTGTTCTCTTTATATATTCATAATCTAGACCAGGCATTAGGCAAATTAAAAGTAGATTCCCCCGAATAGGTTCCCCCCTGGTCCCTGTGTTGTTGTACGCAGATGATGCGGTCCTCCTAGCCCGCACCCCCAAGGGACTGCAGTGCCTGATTGACGGGTTTGTTAGTTTTATGGATACCTTAGACCTGTCGCAAACCTGACCAAGTCCTATGTTCTGTTAGCGGGAACGAAACCTTGTAAGAAGTTCTCATACAAAATAGGCACATACAATTTAGGACAGGTACAGACCTTCCCTTACCTTGGCTTGTTATTTGATGGGCTTTTAAATTTTAAACTTTTAATTGAGGAGCGGTGTTCCAAATTAGTAGCCTCGGCTGGCGCGATCATGAACTATGGACGCAGGCTGGGCCGGTGGTCGCCAGAACAAGTTATGAATTTGTACAGCTCAATTTGTTGTTCTAAAGTGGTATATGGGTCCGACGTTTGGGGCTTTGTTAGTACTAAGCAAATACAGACAGAGGAGAATAAATATTTGAGAAAAAGTTTAAAAACTCCTCAAAGTACTCCCGCTTACATCATTCACGAAGAACTAGGAAGAGTATACATTAAGGACCTGATAAAGGTCAGACCCCTTATGGCCTGGCTAAAGATCTGGTCAAATACCGAGGCAGGCCTGAGCAGACAGATTATCATAGACTGTACAGAAAGGGACAAAGGAATGAGTATCCCGTGGCTAAAATATGTTAAGTCCACACTTGAGGGAATTGGTTGCAAGTATCTTTTTTCCAACCCAACGGAAATCATCTCCCAGGATATTAACCCCTTCGACGCTGATGACGAGCTGAGCTCGTCATGAGTTACGCCTCTCGTACGCTCATGACGAGCTCAGCTCGTCATGTAACGCGGGTTTTTTAAAACCGCCGCGCACAGCGGGAAAAGCCACCGCGCGCATGCGGTTAAGAGAGTTAAAAAAATCTTTATGGATCTGGTTGCCTCACATAGAGCGGCCGAGGAAGAGAGTAAAACCTCTGTCTGTGCCCATAGAATGATGAAAACTGCGAAGGGATGGAACCTTATCTTGCTCTCATGTATAATGCCCAGGATAGATTTTTATTTACCCGTTTTAGGCTCAACCTTTTACATCATTTACTGGCTGATCCACCAGGTTTTACTTCAAGAGTTGAGCAGAAGGGTCCCTGCGGCTGCAACAATAGGTCTCTGCAGGATACCCTTCATTTTGTATTGTTATGTCCATTTTATGCTCTACCTAGGCGTAGTTTTTTTGTAGGAATTCTAAAACAGGCAAAGTTTAAACATGCCAAGGTTGCCTTATTATTCTTGCAAAGGGTTGATGATCCTCATACACTGTTCTGTATTATGAATTGTATTAACATTGCCTTAAGGCTAAGGAATACAAGAGGGCTGTGCTGAATGCACTTCTCGGTCAACTGTCTCCAATCACGTGTAACGAATTGTATTTTACCAATTTTAACTATGTAAAATGTACGTTTATGGTATTTTTTTAAGTACCAAATAAAGGATTATTGATTGATTGAATATTTGGAGTCCCTTACCTTTTGACATATACTCCCAGCCAGATATAAATGACAAAGGAAGTTAGTAATGGCATGTTACAGAGTTGAATACCACTGATCATTTGTTTTCAGCTTAAAACAAAGCACCACCATCAGCATGATGCCACTTTTAATCAGAGCCTCCTCTCTCCCCCCCCCCGGCATCAGTTAAGGTCCTGTGGGGTGCCCGCCCCCCAGTTTCAAGACCACTGTCCTAGGGGAAGAATGTCACAGAATCAGCCACTTAAGAGGCCCTATCTAAGCTATAACAGGGAGGCTGTTATAGAGCAATTTGTATGACTGTTTCATGACTGTTCTGCAAACTTGGGCAAAATGGGAAATAGATGTTGATTAGTGTTGGAAGCCGGAGTCTCAGTCCCGCACTACTGTCACCAGGTGCGAGACCCCGGGCTCCCCACTCAACGTTAGGCCAAGTAAGGATACCATTTGAGATAGCCCTGCTCACCCCCTTAGTACCTTGGCACGAGCAGCCAGACCTATCTCCAAGGCACAAGTGTTCAGTATGTGCAACCACGCCCACAGCACCCCCCTGGTAACACCACAAATGGACTCCACACGAGTTTGATAAAAATGAGTATAAACTTTATACAAAAAGACATACGATCAGACCACACGATAAATAAGCCAACATAGAATAAAGGGTAATATTCGTTCCGGCTGGCTGGGAGGTTCAAATCCCAGCCACTGCCTTCAAAATGCTATGCTGGTCGTAATGCTAGAATCACACACGTTGCAATGAACAAACAATAATGCACTGCGTAACGATTCAACCCTGTGCTGGGTAAAGGAGAAATAATACTATGCGTAACGATACACCCCAGTACCTCCAATGGGAGAAATAATGCAATGCGTACAGCTAAATTCATGTACTGCACAATAAAGGAATAATGCAATACGCCACACCCCAATCATGTACTTTGCAATGAAGAAATAATGCAAAGTGGGCCCCTACAATCATGTACTTTGCAATTAAGGAATAATGCAATGCGTAACTACAATCATGTACTTTGCAAAGCAGAAATAATGCAACGCCGGCCTCTACAATCCTGTACTTTGCAAGGGAGAATACAATGCGTAGCACTACAATTATGTACTTCGTTATGCAATAATAATGTCAGGTGTCATAAGACAGTCCGGCAGTTCGTTAGCAGCAATATTGGTAATGTGTATTACAACAATCAGCCTCTTTGATGACAGCTGCCCCCCCACACGGTTCAACGATGACACAAAGTACAGCTTCTTATTCTGGCCCCTGTACTGCCACTCCTTTAGTCAGTACAAGCCCCACTCTGAGTTGAAGCAAAGGCTCACGTTGTCAGAAGGACTGAGAGGTCGAGAGAGTGTCCCTCCGAGCCCGCACCCTGCCCTGGTAGTAATCCATGTTACCCGGAGGCGCTACCCAACTCTCTTCTCCTCCTTTTGCGAACTGGGCCTTCCGTGCAGAACTCTCTCAACTGGCCTCAGCGGCTCGTCCTGGCACCTCAGCTCCTCTGGGGCTGCCGGTCCTGGCCGAGACTGTTAGGAAGGTCTCAGGTGGCCGCAGGGCGCACATACCCCATGCCCCTGCGATTTCTTTTACTCTGGGTGCACGTTCACCACCGCACCCTCCGCACTCTTTTGGCCACATACCCCATGCCCCTGAGATTACTTTTACTCCGGGTGCACGTTCACCACTGCACCCTCCGCACTCTTCGGGCACGATGCCACACACACAATGCTGATGGGAGTTCAAGGTGACTCAGAGTGCACGCTCACCAGGCACTCCTTCCTGCGGTCTCAGTTGGCACCAAGACACGCACACCGCGCTGCAGAAACTCACTTTATTCCAGAGCACACGATGGTCAGCCGATCACCTCCACAGTCCCAGGTTGCACCAAAGCACGCACAGTGCTTCACTGAGACTTACTCCAACTTGGGTGCCCCGATATCCGGGCTTTCTTCACCAACACCTTCAGCCGCACCACGACACACTCACTGTGTTCGAGCCTCACTTCTCCTCCGGCATACTCGATGACCAGGTGCTCTTCACCAACGCCATCCGGTGCACCCGGTCACGCACTC
This sequence comes from Lissotriton helveticus, assembly GCF_964261635.1. Lineage (NCBI taxonomy): Eukaryota > Metazoa > Chordata > Amphibia > Caudata > Salamandridae > Lissotriton > Lissotriton helveticus. Next base: position 606,772,425 of record NC_136059.1, on the reverse strand, counting down.
TGCGCATCAGAGACTCACTCCACTGCCAATGCACACGTTGGTCAGGCGCTCCTCACCATCGCCTCCTGTGCACCACGGCATGCACATTACGCATCAGAGACTCACTCCACCTCCAATGCACACGCCGACCAGGTGCTCCTCACCAGCGCCTGCGGGCACCACGACGCGCACCCTGAACGTCCGAGTCTCACTTCAGCTTCGGTGCACCCGCTGACCAGGCGCTCTTCACTAACGCCTGTAGTGCACCACGACACACACCCTGTGCGTCCGAAAGCTGCCACAACACATGCCCACTGCATCGCTTGAAACTACTTTCATGTACCTGTGTGTCCAAACAGGGAGCCAGCTCACCTCGGGCCCTTGGGGTTACAAGACACAGCACAAAGCACAGTCTTCGTCAAGCATGGGTACCCAGTGCCTCCTAGCACAGTCCCAACAGCCTCTTCCTTGGTTAAAACAGCAAACTGCACCCCAGCCCCAGATCACGAAGCAAGGGTTGGTCGTTCTCCAGCAGTCTCTTCAGTTGTTCCTTCCTTAGTAGAGGTTCCTCTTGAACACATGGCTTTCGAATCTCATAGTTAAACCCCTTAATGGCTTTGAAGTTCGTTGTGCTCAGGGGTCCTTGACCCCTCCCTAAATCAGTTCTGGTTGTCTCCCTCCCAGTGTGACCTTTCTCCCTTTGATACTGGGGGCCTGGATCCTTAATCACTCAGCAGGAGACGGGTCAATTGTTTTATAGCAGCAGCTCAGGCCTCTTCACCTCCCAGGCTTCTCCTCGCCTACTCTGCAGATGCAGGTCAGCCTGGTGCCATCTCAACCCCTCCCTTGGGTAAAGACCTCCCCCAGCTCCTCTCACCTCTCAGATCCAGTCAATCCACATTTAGCAGAGACACACAGGAATGCTTAAAGCACAAAACTCAGCCACTTTCTCAAAGAGTGGCTTCTGAACACACAGTGACAAAACCACCTTCATAAAAAGATGTGTTATGACACTGTGAGTTATACATACTAAACTTCTACTCTCCATTATAAACTTATAGGAAAATAGGCTAACCAAACACAATACCCAGCCTCCCCCATTCTGTCCAATGGGCAGAATGGCCTTTCACCAGTGAAAACGAAATGGAGTGTTTTTCACTGTCAGGACATAGCACATACCTCAGTATATGTCCTGTCTTTTACCTACACTGCACCCTGCCCAGGGGTTACCGGGGACCTACCACAGGGGTGCCCAATGTGTATGCAAAAGGGAAAGTAAGGCCTGACAAGTGGTTGCACATGTCAGGACAACATGCTAACTTAGTAAACTGCGCACAGGCCCTACACTGCATGCCTGAGTTCCCTTCTCCACACGCCTTTGCCTTACTAGCCCTGGCACACAGAGTGCACATCACTAGAGACTTTACTAGTAAGGCAAACATACCAATCATGGCCAACCAATTATAATTACACTTTACATAGGGAACACTTATACTTTGACACTGATCAGCAGTGGCAAAGTACCCAAAGCATCTAAATTGGCAACTCTATGTCAGGAAAACGGTCTAGGGGGAAAGCAAAAAGTTTAGGGAACTTTATCCAAAAAGGCCAAGTCCTACAATTAGTATATCATAAAATAAAAGCATCACAAAGTTCTAGCTTATTCAATTTAAGGTACAACATGGGACATATCCTCTGTGAAGTTAAATATATCAACCCAAACAAGACAGAATTCCTGTTATTAACCAAAAACAACAAACAAGATACAGTGCAAACATGGCTAATGACACGTACCATGACGGCTTCGAACCTCAACTCTCATTAAATCCAAGCCACTTTGATTCACCCTGGACACCAAACTCACCCTCCAGGAATACACTGAGTACCAGCTGGTACCAGCTCTCTAATATAAAGAAAGTAAAAGCTGTTTCTTGCAAAAGATGACTCCAGAACTGCCATTCAAGTCCTCGCACTCTTGCATCTGGATGGTGGTAATGCCCTGCTCCATTACCTCTCGGTCACCTTACTAGCACCTTCTAGGGGCACCCTGCAGCATGTCTCATCAGAGGCCTGAAGAAATATGATCATATCACCCCCATCTTGATGGGACTCCATGCAGGCCTGCACCATCTTCAAAACCAGCTACATTCTTTACAAAGCTATCACAACGAGCATCTCTGCTAATCTTGCGGAAAAGCTCACCATCTCCGGTGGTTTTCGGCACACCCACAGCCTGGACACCCTCAGGCTGCAGATTAACAAGTGTAAAAAAGAAAAAAAAAAGACAGCAGGGCTTTTCAATCTATGCAACCAGGATCGGAACAATATCCGATCCTGGTTGGAACAATACGTTCCACACTGTTCCAATTTAAGAAAGCGATGAAGCCGAACGTCTTTAACCCATTTACTGCGGCTGTTATTTCGGCGCAGTGCGGGCGTTCTAGAGAGTCGGCGGGGCCGCATCGGACGTTGAACATTCGCAGCACCAGCCAGGTAGTGCTCGAACGTTCAGCAGCCGACGGCAGCACTGATAGGATTAAAGAACACTACATCACAATGCATTAACTGTTCACAACCTAGCTCCTCCTATATGTTGACTATATGCATGCCTGTGACCATGTACACCCCTCAGCAGCCTTTGACTAGGTCCCGCTACGGAAATACCATATACATACAAATCTTACTAGATCAGATGATTAGTGAAGCTGGAACTCTAGGTGAGCAAATCTCGAACATATTGACATGCTTATGCAGGACCATAGTAGATTACTGGGAGAGCATAAGAGGTACTGAAAATAACTGTAGGAAACATGGCCACCATCTCTTTTAAACACTGTATTTTGGGCTTACAAGGCAGACACAAAAATATAATATTTGATTTTAATGTATAATCATGCTTCTGCTGTTTGTTAAAAAGGGTATATAATGATCCATTGGCTGCAAACAACTGGTGTCTTGTTTGAGCTGAGGAAACGAGATGCTAGAGGATGGCTTGTTACTGAAGAGTATGAACGGCTGTAGCTAAACGATAAGGTGCAAGAATAGTTTTGTGACTTGAGAGAGCTGGCTAGTGGCAATCTAGATAATGACTGTGATTTCGGATTTGAATGATAGGATAATAATTCTGATCAGTGTGCTGAGGTTCCCTATACTCCGTGAACATGCAACTTAAATACAACGCTTGCTACTGAATGAATGGATGACTGCTTGAATTAAATAACTAATATTGTGTTAATACAAAAAAAGTTATCACTACCTTGTTGTCGTCATTAACCACCTGATAGCTTATACGACATATAACTTTATACCTTCTAAAAAACAATAAACATGTTTAATAACGAAATGCCTAGTCCTAGGTGCAGGTGGACTTTCTTGGTGAACTCAGTTCATGATTCCATGTACTCTGGCATTCGTTCTCTTCTTCGGGTGTATCACAGTGTGCTCATTAAGGTAATGTGAAATGATACATTTGTTTACTTCCGTCGGCTGATGAGAGCATTGAATGATAGTCCCTCGGCCATCTAGACGTCCAAAGAGCATCAAAGGAGATTTTTTCTATAGAGGTATCGCCGTCTGGCAACCGCCTTGTCGACCGGAGCTGTTATTTGCTATTTTGTCTTATTCTGACCAGTATATTTATTTTAGCATTACATTTGCTATAATTTACCTTCTTCTGCTAGCTCATTGTTATTCATTCCTGGTAGCGTACACTCCTGCTGCTGCCATGGTGTCCGCGTGAATGAAGTGCTTGCATCTCAGTTGACAGAATCCTGAATAAATAGGTTCAAATGAAAGGACTCCCTGCTGCCCCCTGAGGAGAAGACGGCGCTGTTTTTTATGTATTTTCTGTTTGAAGATGCGCAACAGTTCGCTCAGCCGGGCATGCAGTCCAGACGAATGAAAAGCAAAATAAGGAATAGAAGTTAAAAATACTCTAACAAAAAAAAGTAACTTCTGTTATCGCTCTTCTTTTGATAAACTCCTGACACACAAACACTCTTTCTCTACCAGTCTTTGCTTTTTCCGCCCTGTAGTTTTCTGTGCATTCCCACTAGGAGGTAAAATTAGCATAACGCGAAATAACTACTAGAAACGCTTTTGGAGGCCACCAGCGGTGCCGGCTGCACGTTTCCGTACAGCGATCACTGAAAACCCCACAGCTACGTAAAACAGTGTACTATTCTTTTTGAATTTTTGCTTGTTTCACCCGCTCGTCCTGTCTCAAGTTTCATTTTTATTTACATCTTGTGCTGGCGGGATACGCCGCTGCATTTCAACCAAACACTCGAAAAAGATGAAAAATACCACCGTCTTCCTCCGCAGGGGATGGCAAAAGTTCTTTCATTTGAGCTTGTTTATTCAGAATTCGCTCCACTGAGATGCGAGCCCGTCACTCACAGGGGCGGCAAAGCAGCACAGGAAATACAAGGAAAGAATCAGGGACCGGTGCCATGAAAATGCGGCTTAACAAACAATATTAATATTATGAAGGTTCACATTTCTTTAGTAAGTTTGTGTAGTATAAAACAGAACATAAGGCTTTCCTAAAGATGGACCAAGGCAAAATAGTCTGTGGGGTTTCTAAGCGGCTATTTACTCTCTTCCAGACTGCAATGATGCTGACTGACAGTCATTTCCACGCCCCTGTGTACCCTGTCGAAGTCCAAGCGCATGTTTCTAAAAACGCAGCTGCTAAAGCCGAGCTTCTGTTTCGCACTCCATCTAAAGCCGAGCTTCTGTTTCGCACTCCATCTAAAGCCGAGCTTCTGTTTCGCACTCCACCTAAAGCCGAGCTTCTGTTTTGCACTCCATCTAAAGCCGAGCTTCTGTTTCGCACTCCACCTAAAGCCGAGCTTCTGTTTCTCACTCCATCTAAAGCCGAGCTTCTGTTTCGCACTCCATCTAAAGCCGAGCTTCTGTTTCGCACTCCATCTAAAGCCGAGCTTCTGTTTCGCACTCCATCTAATGCCGAGCTTCTGTTTCGCACTCCATCTAAAGCTGAGCTTCTGTTTCGCACTCCATCTGAAGCCGAGCTTCTGTTTCGCACTCCATCTGAAGCCGAGCTTCTGTTTCGCACTCCATCTAAAGCCAAGCTTCTCTTTTGCACTCCATCTAAAGCCGAGCTTCTCTTTCGCACTCCATCTAAAGCTGAGCTTCTCTTTCGCACTCCATCTAAAGCTGAGCTTCTCTTTCGCACTCCATCGAAAGCCGAGCTTCTGTTTCGCACTCCATCTGAAGCCGAGCTTCTGTTTTGCACTCCATCGGAAGCCGAGCTTCTGTTTCGCACTCCATCTGAAGCCGAGCGTCTATTTCGCACTCCATCTGAAGCCGAGCTTCTGTTTCGCACTCCATCTGAAGCCGAGCTTCTGTTTCGCACTCCATCTTAAGTCGAGCTTCTGTTTCGCACTCCAACTAAAGCCGAGCTTCTGTTGTGCTTTCCATCGGCCCAGATTTCAGCATCACCGCAGACATTACTCTTCTGAAGGTCTCCTTATAGTGTTCTCATAGTAAGCGAGAGGTCTTCGCTGCAGACTCTGATCTCACCAGACAGAAGGGACGAGTGCATCTTATTTCAAGTTCTGTGAGGCAGTGATGAAAAGATATTTAAATGTAGTAACTTCTCTATGAGTTGAACGTTCAGCATGTGTTTGTGGTTACCTAATTACATCGCCATTAGATGAAGATGTTCCCTTGGTTGAGCTGAATGTATTTTCTTGGCTTTACTAGCTCACAGCTTCAAGTGGTCCACAGACCAAGCAAAACTAACCAACCCGTCCATTAAAAAGTAGGGTCAGTTTGATACTTTCCACACACGTGTGCCCGGTATGGCAGTCAAAATGACATTAAGGACGTCGTTCACTTGTAAGTTAAACACCAATGAGGAGGCATCTCTGCTGCACGCCCCGGTTCTCGGTAGCTGCATTGCCTTGCAGACACACACAGCTATGAGGCAGTACTGTCCTTTAAGTCACTGTTTGTAAATAGCACATGTGTGCAAAATAATGTGGTGCTCTTCTCAGCTTCGCCTTGTGTTTTCGTCTATTATTTATTTCAAAGACCCTTAAATCCAGAATGCCCACACAGGGGGCTTAGCCTTTCAGTTTTGTCTTTGTAACGTGTAGCAACCCATACAGACATGGGAGCAGGCAGAACGAACCCTCGCTCTGATTCCGACGTGGGCAGCTGTTACAATGTCTTCTGAGTTCATCCCTTCCAGAATTGCTCAATGACATGTTTAAAAGATCTAATATCAGGCAGGTTGTTATTGAACAGCGGCACAGTTGTGCCGGCTTTCCATGATCCCGATATGGAACCTGTTGGATGGAAATGTTGTAACAAGGCTACCGTAACTTTGATCACTAGCTCAGTATGAGTCTGAATAGTTCAGCAGGGAGCATATTCACACCTGAGGCTTTACCTTCTGCCAGCTTCTTGATTGCCCTCATTAGTTTCAACTCGCATAACCACGACGTGGCAGCTCCCATTAATAATTATCGCTGCTGTAAAGGGTGGCAGAAATGGACAGATGGAAGATGTTTTCATTGTGATCAATGAATATTTCTTCTGAGATTTTTTTGCCGGATCTTTTATTGGTGGCTGTCAAATTTCTTTTCATTTTAGTTACACAAGGGAACCCAGGGAAGCAATATGCTAGGGACCTTAGGGAATATATCTTTATACAGGACAGTGGTCCCTAGACAGGCGCAATTTCTGAATGATAAATATAGACCAAATGAGTACTATATTCTTTGTCCAGCCGGACAGTTTTTATTTGAATAATAAAAAAGTTTTAACAAAATACAAAAATGACAGCAGGACACCAGCCGATGTCCGACTGACACACTAAGGAAAGGACAAACAAAGAGTTTCAGGCAATATGAACAGTCTGTGTAGTACAATTCACAATCAGACATTATTGGCTACACACTATTGTTGGCATACAGTAGCATAGTTCATACACATATAGTGTGACACAGTCGACACAGGAGAAATCGTAGGGGACGATTTCTCCTGTGTGGACGAGGAACCCATTGTCGGCCCGTCTGCTGTAATCATTCGTGTCCTACCCATCAGTGGAGGTTTCATTTATTGTAATTCGGCATTCCGAAATATTCAGGCTATCGGCTTGTATACCAGTTCTGCAGCGCTCATAATATGGGCTAAAAAGTTAATTGTGACTTTTTTCTGATAATAAGAGAAGGCATATAATTGATGTCCTGAAGATGAACCTTTAAGTTGTAATAGGTTCGAAACGTCGTCGACTGTGTCACACTATATGTATATGAACTATGCTACTGTATGCCAACAATAGTGTGTAACCAATATTGTCTGATTGTGAATTGTACTACACAGACTGTTCATATTGCCTGAAACTCTTTGTTTGTCCTTTCCTTAGTGTGTCAGTCGGACATCGGCTGGTGTCATGCTGTCATTTTTGTATTTTGTTGAAACTTTTTTATTATTCAAATAAAAACTGTCCGGCTGGACAAAGAATATAGTACTCATTTGGTCTATATTTATCATTCAGAAATTGCGCCTGTCTAGGGACCACTGTCCTGTATAAAGTCAAATTTCTTTTGACAAGATTTACCAGAATATTTTGACGATCAATACGTTCTGCTATGAATGACAAAACAGTTTTCATTTGAGATGCCAAATGTCTTTTTTCGCAGTTTCAATTACATTTTTATGATGTGATGTAACTGTACAAAGCACTAATAGACATGACAAAACACCAGTAAGGGCATTTAAAGGTTTATGGGTAGAGGGGCCTATTAGATAGTGACTGGCAGAAGGTGCTAAGCTACCAAAAACTGGCATCTAAGAATGCTACATTTTAACTACTGCAGTATAATATCCCGCACCACGCATATTTGATTGCCAGCTGCCTACACAGAAAGTTCCCGTTGGTACCACAAGGTTGCCCCAGGTACCAGTCCTGTAATGCAGACTTTATCCACGTTTTGGACTTGCCACTCCCTCAGAACGTACTGGATGAAGGTGGTGGACCACAAAGGACTAAAAATGGGCTGTCCAGAAATAAAAAAATAAAATGTCATGGAAATGTGTGGACCTGGTGCTGATAGTGGCTAAATAGCACATAGCAATGTTAAGGAAGAGCAATAGTGACACAGTGGAACTGGGAATTATCCAAACGAGCATGGGCTATCGCTCTGACAAATCAGCATGGGTGAAATGGATCTTGTTCCCAGGGTTTGGAATCGGATGCTTTTCTATTACAACTGGCAAATAAAAATCACAATAGGCCTCCCTGATGATTTCAGGGGCCAAATGAAGTGGGGTAGTCCCAAAGTTCAGCAGAATTAATGTATGAATTGAACACCGAAGTACACTGGGCCACTTACCCGTGCCTATGTACACTCAGTACACACAATTAAAAAGGACTAGACAGAATTGATAAGTCAAATTTGATTGCAGATCTAGGACAAATCTATTGTACGAAAAACACATTTCAGAAAAGGGACGAGTTGGTGGAAAAACCTCACAATCGTAGATAACATACCCTAAGGTGGAACAATTATAATACCTCTTAATTTATCTACTAAATACAAATGTAGATGAATCTGAGTCTGTTTATATGTACTTGTATATGTGTAAAATGAATATGTCTGTAAGTCTCTTGTATTTAAGTAAAAACACAATTTACAGCTCTGATTAGTTCTACAGATCCCTTTATTGAGTATACAGTTCATCTTTTATATTCTCAGTCTGATTTCTTATGCTGTCTGTGGCAGGACGACGTCCACTCTGTGATCTTATGGATTTGCAAGGGCTAACATGCATTAATAAATGTGAGGGGTGAATCAGTGATCTTACCAGATAGAATGGGCAGAGTGTTTTACAGTCCTCCTCTGTATGATTGCCACTAGGAGAAGTGAATTTTCATTTAAGATGTACTTTGCTATTATGAGCCTTGTGTCATTATAGGATGCCAATGCTCTGAGTATGTATGTATAATGGAGCTGCTTGGTGGGCAATTCTCTGATACTCTTTCATGGTAGTGTATAGCTTTGCTGACTCAGGCTTGCAATTTTGAATTCGGTGTACTTTTTAAGTTTTTATGTTCCTGTTCTACACCTTCTAAGTAAAATCCCATTATTATATATGAATTGTCTTGTCTTCAGCATTTATATAGCGCTTACTACCCTTAGATGGGACTCTAAAGCACTTATCTACATGAGTAGCACGCTATACCATGAAGGATGTGTGGATGGAAGGATGTTGATTTTGCTTTGATCCGATGTGGGAAGTGTTTGCATGTAGTGTGTGATGACCACCGAGGTCTGGTTATCGTGTTATGGGATGCAGCGCGTAGCAGTGTGTTGGATGATGAAATGTAAAAGGCAGACGTACAGTTTAATGGTTTTCTGTATGCTGGTAGCTTTGAACAGCTTTGCAGGTCCCTTTATGGTATTTCATATGATATAGTCTTCTTAGGTGGTTACTGCGCTGGGTTGTCCAATCTGAGACTGAAAACCCAGCACTGAGGTCTCAGAGTTCAGTGGTCCTTAACTAGCATGGTTGGAGGGAGAGACGAGTGGAGAGATCTGCTGGGATGCACGTTCTTATTATCATCCCACATCTGAGTGTCTGTGTGACTTGTCAAGAAGCTGTCAGATTGTATAGATACTTGGGTCCTGAAGTGAATGGACTATATTAGAGCTCTCCAAATCGTCCAATAATGTGCGACAAATTGCTTCAGTTATTTCAGGCCTGTTCATTTGGTGATGATGTTTTTTTGGCTGTACAGTGCTGGTGATCGACAGTTCTCATAGAAGATATGTCTTATGTGAACTTAAAAGGTATACGATAAAATGTGTAACTGACTACTGTGTATTATGGTTTTAGTATTATTGTGGGCCATAACTGTTATACATGGAATTACATAAATATAAAATACCACGAGGAACCACAGGTCAGCCCTTTATTTGCTTACCTGCATAAAAAAAGCAGCTTTCTGGTTGAGTTGTTTGCAACTTGCTAGTTGGAAGCTAAGGATTGCACGTGAGGGTGTGGCTGTTTTCTGGGCTCTGTTGCCGGGATGTGGATGGTGCAGTTATCTAGGAAATAGCCATCTTTTCAAATATCTTAGGAAGTGTGGGGGAGTGGTTAGGCAAGATGGCAACCTAGACTCGGAGCCCCAGAGCTCCTGCTGACATATACAAAATCCAACATTATCCTTAGATTTCTGGTTGAGTTGTTTGCAACTTGCTAGTTGGAAGCTAAGGATTGCACGTGAGGGTGTGGCTGTTTTCTGGGCTCTGTTGCCGGGATGTGGATGGTGCAGTTATCTAGGAAATAGCCACCTTTTCAAATATCTTAGGAAGTGTGGGGGAGTGGTTAGGCAAGATGGCAACCTAGACTCGGAGCCCCAGAGCTCCTGCTGACATATACAAAATCCAACATTATCCTTAGATTACCAGCATTAATTTGATGCTGTCTCGCTGCTGTACGATTGCAAGAGACCTTACAGCCGATAATCCTATCTGAAGCTGACCTGGGAGGTGGCGGTGGAGACGGCGACCGCGAGGCCTGCTGCCTAGTTGCGGCCTGGTACAGTGGTGACAAGATAGTCCCGTGCCACTGGGTGTGCCGGCACTCCCCTGCAGTTGTAGCTGTGCATCGGAGGTGCCCCGGATGAGGAAACGTGTAGGGCCGGAGGGGCCCGAGCTCCGGGGAAGCCCAGAAGGTGGCAGGACCATGCGGCAAGCCATATCGGACGGCTCCAACAGAGTCGGAACGCAGGCGAAGAGGAGGCGGCAACTGGAGAGCCACCCTGTGAGATCGCTGCCCAGAGCGGCGCTGAAGAGTAAGTATCGGTGGTGCCCTAGCAGCCAGGCTGGGCTCGGGTGTCCATTGATCCGGAGCAGATGATCTGCCTGAACGGCTGCTGCAGAGAAGAAGGCCTTCATAACTGGGCGCAGCGGGTGAGGCAGTGATTCTGTGATGCAGGCGCCTGGAGTGTATACATTGTTCTGCCGCAAGGGGGGTCTGCTGGTGTCACTGGAGCCCAGGGGGGGGCAGGGAGTACCCACATACGTGTCTGGAGGGTGCAGCTGCCAAGATGGGAACCGAACCAGGGCTGGTGGCACCCGTCCGAGTGGAGGCTGAGTTCCTGGTCGGGCTGACAATCGATAGCTAACAGTGGAAGCAAATGGCCTACCAGAGGCCTGGCCAGGGCTGCGGAGACACAGCGTGCTACGTACCAGCCAGTAATACCTGGGGCACCAGCGCACAATACCGAAGGTTGTATATGACCAGGGGGGCCTCGACGGACTCGAAACAGGTAGTCCGGGACTAGAGTCAAGGAACGTTGGTTCGACGCACGGTGCCAAGACCAAAAGGTGTGGCACCCTGTAGTGGTGAAGTAGGCAGAGCTTGGTAGTTTCACGGGTCCTTAATATCATCGTGGCTTCCACGTGCAGCTCGCCTGCTCTGCTGCGTCATGGAAAAGGATAAAGTAGGCAAGACTGTACCAGCTAACAAAATTTACAATTACGCCATGCCGATACATGGCACACCAGGAGGAAGCAAGTGAGCTTAGAGACATTGAAGCATGAGTGGCGGATGGGCAGACTAGAGGTACAATGTATGGAATACTACTACTTAGCACACAGCTCCAGCATGCAGTGAAATAGCTGGATGGAGACGACAACTAGGAGAGGAGATTGTTACGTGGGACGTGCGGTAGATATTCATTACCGAAGGTCCTGAAGATGGTGGCGGGGTGCCCGATTAGTTGCTGTACATGGTTCGAATGGTGTGCGGGGCATGGAACAGAACAGTCCGTGAGGTGATAAAAAGGACCTCATTCGCAGTGGATATGAACATATGGGAATTACGTCTGTTCCGCAGCATCAAGAAGTCTATGTCTTTGCATAAATGGTAGTGGGAGCTGCAAGACTTTGGAAGATCTTTATCCTAACAATAGATTTATAACATTAGAGGAAGCCTCAGACATTTCAACTGGGATCAGGACAGTTTTTTGCACTATGCAAAGATTGCGGCCACATCACAGGAGATCTGGCCGTCATTCCCAGATGCGCCTTCTGCTTCCCAAACACTAGAAGTCATCCTAATGATGGCAGGGAGTAAGGGGTTGATCTTACACATTTATAGGGCCCTGAGGGAGGATGCCCCCAGAAAAACACTCCCGGTGTAAGAATGGTGGGAGGCTCAGTTAGAAATGCCCCTCACTGAGAGAGACTGGAAAAAGATTCACTATTCAAGTTCCTCCAATACAACGTGGTACATCGGGTGTATCTGGCTCCCAGTCGGCTGCAAACCATATATCCGGGGCAGCCGGCTGACTTTCTCCACATGCTCTGGAACTGTACAGACATCGATGAGTACTGGCAGACCGTTCTTCTGAAACCTAATACTGCCATGGGGTGAAAGGTTCCTAGGAAACCGACACAGTGCCTTCTGGGGATAATACCGTTCCACAAGAAAAAGAAGCTAAGTAGAAGGTTCATAGTCCTGGGGTTGTTGTTGGCCAAACTTCGGATTGTAATTGGATGGATGTCCCCCAAACACCCAAAGATTGAGGACTGGTTAAGAGATATGGCCGAATGGAGCAATGCAAAGGGATGTCATATGAAAACAACCCAGAGGGATGAAAGAGTGAATGACGACATGAGGGCCTGGGCGGCAATGCTAGCGGAATTATTGATGCAGCTGGATGAGTTACCTCCATAGACAACAGAGGACAAACGATACATAGAGCCGTAGTCTTGCAACACAGGAGGTCTAGGGAGGCGGGTGGTCCAGAGTGCATGCTGCCCCTAGGCACTGATGTAAAGCGTGGTCCTCTAAGGACTCCCCAAGAGTAAGGTAGTCTGGAATCACATGTACAAGGTCATGTTTAACTGTTCCCCGGGTGGGTTGGGGAAGGGAGGGGTGTGTTAATAAACGGCATATATATTCAAGATTTAGGGACGATATTCGTCCACATAAACTCCCTCTGACTGACAACCTCCAACTCAAACGACGCCTCGCCCCCCATGGAACACATCCACTTTCAGATCCAGGACAACCCCAGAATGACACTCCGAGGAACACTCGACTACATCCCACCCAGAAACCACAGCACCGAGACCGCCCTCATATCTGCCACTGACGACATTCGCACCCTCCTTGATCAAGGCACACTGCAGCCCTCATATTACTAGACCTCTCAGCAGCCTTCAACACCATTTCCCATTGCACACTAGCCGCCAGACTCCACGACGCCGGTATCCAAGGAACTGCCTTAGAATGGATTTGCTCTTTTCTCTCGGGCAGAACACAAAGAATAAGACTCCCGCTATTTCTCTCCAAGCTCACAGAGATCAGATGAGGAGTTCCCCAAGGATCCTCCATCATCCAGCCCTATGCTCTTCAACATCTACATGGCCCCCCTCGCAACATTCGTCAGAAAACACGGACTCAGCATAGTATCTTATGCCAAAGACACCCAGCTCATCCTCTCCCTCACCAAGCAACCCGACATGACTAGGCACAGTTTCCAGGAAGGAATGAAGTATGTGGCATCCTGGATGAGCAGCAGCTGCCTGAAGCTCAACTCGTAGAAAACGGAAGTCCTCATCCTCTGATCCACCCCATCCGCACGGGATAACATCAGGTGGCCCCCCGCCCTCGGACCCCCCCCCCCGCCCCCATGGACCACACCCGCAACCTCGGCATCATACTCGACTCCTCTATCACCATAAACCGCCAGATCAATGCTGTGTCCCCCACATGCTTCAGCAGCCTCGCCATACTCCGCAAGACCTTCAAATGGATCCCCCCTTCCCGACTCCAGGAAGACTGTCACCCATGCACTCATCACCAGCAGGCTAGACTACGGAAACGTGCTCAATGCCAGAATCAACAAAACACTCCTTCACAAACTCTAGACCGTCCAGAACGCCATAGCCAGACTTATCCTCAGCATACCACGACATGACCACATCACCCAGCACCTCCGCGACCTCCACTAGGTTCCCGTCAAAAAGAGAGTAATCTTCAAACTGCTCACACAAGCCTTCAAAGCCCCCATAACCCCGGACCCCAATACCTCAACGAAAGAATCTCCTTCCACGTCCCCAAGAGAAACCTCCGCTCCGCAGACCCAGCCCTTGCCAAGGTCTCCTACATTCACAGAGCCAGAAGAGGGGGCAGATCCTTCCCCTACGTTGCGGCCAAGACCTGGAACAAACTCCCCCTCAGCATCAGACTAAGCCCTACACTGCAAACTTTCAGAAAGGACCTCAAGACCTGGCTTTTTGGTTAATCTCGGAGCTGCCCAAACCCCACCCCCCATGGGCCTTGAGACCGACACGGGTGAGTAGTGCGCTCTATAAATCACTGATAAATTGATTTATGGATTGATATTCTGGTCCATCTTAGGAAATGTATACACTTTTTCTATGACTTTGAAATGCCAATGAAAACATACATTAAAAGAAAATTCTTGTAGGAAGGGTAAATGTTCCTGGCTGCTTCTAATGCTGGCTGGTAGTGAGTTTCACAGCTTGGCAGATGCACTGGGAAAGCAGTGGCTACAACTGATTTGTTATGGTAAGGTTGTATGACGATAAGTGCTGCAAGCCTGGAGGGCAGTGTTCTGTTTGGTTTGCATTGTTTGAATTTAACTTGTAGGTATAGCAGTTCTTTTACTTGGGAGGCTCTGTAGACAACACAGAGTGCCTTGAAAACTGCCCTCTAGATAGCCAGTGGAGCATGTTATACTCTATTTGAAAAGTTGAAGTTGTTCGAATAGAAGGAAGAAAGAAACAGAATAATGGAGATGTTTTACACATGTTGAAAAATAATAGGCCATTACAAATGTCAAAACTCAGGACTTTCTAGACAATTTTGCTGAGACACTTATGTAAAATGCACTGTTTGGTTCAATATTGAGGAGAAAGTTTGCGGTAGAGACTCTGAAATGCCAGGCCTCAAATTACTAGAGTATATAGGGGGTGCTGTTCTAACCTTAACATAAAACCTATGGCTTTATAGATCTATATTTTTGGAAAACTGTTTGTGGAGTGCACCATTTGGTATCTATGAAGTATATGTATAGGCAAAATAATGCTGGGTTTACCAATCCGCCAGATTCGAAAGTACTGAGCCACTGAGTGCATGTCCGAACCCTTACAGAGCACAACATGTGCTGAAAAGGCACCGATAGTGATAAACTATTTTTCATCAAGAAATCTAAAGGATTTGAGACAATTTACCTTGCATTGTGTAATGTTGCTTAATTATAGCTTATTTTGTCATATCTAATCTTTCTTCAGTTTCTTGCAAGCTGGGAGGACATTCATAGTCTAGGACAAGTTCAGATGCTTCATTAACTAGTGGTTGCCAGCATGCTAGATCCTACACAGGCAAGGGAATTGGACTATGATTAACAACTGAAAGCTAATTCTTTCTTCGTCATAGCTCATTAAATGTTGTGTGTGATGTTGTGGCCCAAGTTAGTAGTTGTATGTTTACCCTGGCATCCTGGGAAAATGCCTAACACCCAGGTTATGGACCAATCAGCTTCTTTTTCCTGAGAGAGAGAGAGAGAGTGAATGACAGAGAGAAAGAAAATATTGCCTAACATAGGATTGTGGGTCCAGCAGTCCAAGCACTAACCTCTAGCAGCATGAGCAGTTTCATCAAGAAAATTTGGGAATAGTATATTTATATATATATAGATATCTATATATCTATATATATATCCTGGAAATTTTGTATTCAGCAAACACAATCCAAGTATTCAAACACGGACACGGACCACAGTTCTGGTGCTTCTTAGTGTTTAATTCAGTGCATGGACATCATGACGCGTTTCGGCCCCGCCTCGGGCCTTGATCACATGTATATATTATATTCACTAAAAAAACAAAGGTTACAGAAACATTACAGTTAGCAAATAACATTTAAAAAAACTTAGAAAGTCCCTTCAAAAAGTCAAAGGTTACAGGGACGTTATAGTTAGGAAATGGAATTAATTTTTGTTTTAATTCACTGAAAAAAAACAAAGGTTACAGGGGAGTTATAGTTCGGCTGACATATTACTAATACAAAACTAGTGAAACTCAACAGTTATAGTTAGCTGAGTTAACTATAACTTACCCCCGCAATGCACTACTTGTGACCTCACATATTACATCACTCATGACATGGTCAGTGATATCACTGATGACACCTCAAATTACATCACTGATGACATCATCCAGTGACTGCGAGTGTTTTAAAAATGTTTATGAGTTTTAAACATATATACCAAGGTGTACTGATGAATCAGTGGATGTATAAGTGTTTGTATGGATGGTTTAGTGGATGACTGACTGTATAAGTGAGTGATTAGGTGTCTCAGTGAATATATATGGGCGAGTGACTTGTTGTGTGAATGTCTGTCTGTCTGTCAGTTGGTGTATAAGTGGTTGTATAAGTGTGTGAGTTAGTATGTGAGTTTCTAAAGGGTGAGTGATCGGTTGTCCGAGTACATGTATGGATGTCTCAATGTCAATCACGGAGAAATACGTTAATAACATCCTCACAGAGTTCCTGGAAACAAATAATCTACTGGACATCTCACAGACCGGGTTTCGTCCCATGCATGGGACAGAAACCGCGCTTCTTGCTGTGACTGAGGGAGCTAGGATGATTGCGGATCAGGGCGGCACTGCGGCCATTATTCTATTGGACCTCAGTGCCGCCTTCGATACCGTCAACCACAACATCCTTCTAAATAGGATCTCGGATCTAGGAATAACCGCCAAAGCAACCGCCTGGCTCCAATCCTTTCTATCAGACCGCTCCTTCCGAGTCTGTGAGGGCAACGCCACGTCACCCAGCAAACCACTTAGTTTTGGGGTACCCCAGGGCTCCTCCCTGAGCCCCACACTATTCAACATATACATGCGCCCCTTGCTGAGGTCGTCCGCCCCTTCGGAGTGCAAATTATATCCTACGCCGACGACACTCAGCTGGTGGTGACATTGAACCATCCCCTAACCCAGCCGAGTGATCTAAGGGGCTGCCTGGAAGCAGTCCTCGCCTGGATGACTCTGTCTTATCTGAAGCTAAATGGAGACAAGACGGAGTTAATGGTGCTAGGCAACTCCCCTCAAAGAACTATTGACTCCATATGGCCAACTTCGCTGGGACCCGCCCCCGAAGCTAAAGATACGATCAAGAGCCTGGGAATTTGGATGGACAAGACACTCACATTCAACTACCAAGCATTTAAACTCTCAGCTATCTGCTTTGGTATCCTCAGGCTCACCGGCAAGATTCTTCCTCTCCTCCCATTTAAAGCAAGACAGATCGCGATCCAGGGCCTAATTCTCTCCCGGTTGGACTTTGGGAACGCCCTCTACCTGGGAGCCCCTCAATCGACCCTTAAAGGCTCCAGGTGATTCAGAACTGCGCAGCCCGCACCCGCCTACGGATCCCCCGTCGTCAACCCGTAAAATCTGAACTTAAAGACCTTCACTGGCTACCCATCAGGGAAAGAATCAAGTTCGAAAGTATGTGCATTGCTCACCGTGCTTTCTGGAGAACAGGAGCAACTATCAGTCACCCTCTGATCACCCCAAAACAAAAGAGGAGCATAGAGGTACTGATAGAGTCACCCTCCTGGCGGAGCATTCCCCGGAGCAGCACGGGGGTGGGAATAATGTTTCTTTTCCTCGTCGGACATTAACCGCGGAGAACACCCCTCGCCTGCAAGCTCATGGGGCATTGAAATTAACTGAAAAGTAGACCATAATAGGTCCTTTTTTGGCACTATTTGTATCATTTTTGCTTCACTGGGCCAACTCATGCCCCGAAGCACAAACAGTCAGCTTATTTTTGCTGTGCTGTTTGTAGGACAGTAGGCATATCTCTGTAGAACTGAGTATATTCCAGTAGGGATCGTTTTTTGGTCCTGATGAGTAAGCAGTAGGGGACTGCTTACGAAACATGTCGACTAGGTAGTTAGCTAATGCTCTACCTCACAACCCCTTCTTAATGTTCCCAGCTAGAGAAGTGAATAAAACATTTTTTTCTACTATGCCAGGGAATTTTTAAACTTTTTTATAAACCACTTTTGTGAGGTCCCTACACTTTCACTGACACCTGTGCACTCACACATAGCCACTGTCACAATATAAGTGCTCCCGCGTATTCGTTTGGTCGTAGCACGCCCCGTCCCGTTATAGGGGCGGGAAGACCCCTATGATGAAGCATGACACTATTGGATTTTTTTAGTGTGTGAGGGGTATTTTTAAAAAGCACATTGCGCTCTGGTCTTTCCATCCTTAAGAGAGAGCCTAGCACGTTCGTTAGAAAAATCAAAACCAATATAAATATTATCACTTTTTCACTTTTTTGATAGAATCTCTTTGATTATAAAAAAAACCTCTGAGCACCCCCTACCATCCAAGCAGGCAGCTTAGATCTGCGTATGCCTTCCGAGCCATAAGCCCCAGGGTTCGGAGAGCGAGAGGTGGAGGTCGAACTTTTTCTTCTAACGTGGCAAGACTCTGGAACTCCCTCCCCCTCTCCCTCCGTTCGGAGCCCAACCTTTTGCCCTTCCGGAAAAAGCTAATAACCCTGCTATTCAACAGATAACCTCAGTCTCTTCCCTCACTCACACACGCCAATCCTCAGCGCTAGGACGCCTCCGGGTAGCTATCGCGCTCTACAAAAATCCCAACCCAGTCAAATCAGTGTGGGTGGGTGAGGGTGTGTGCAACTGCCTATATGGATGAGTGTGTGGGTGAGTCAGTGGATGAATAGGTTAGTGAGTGTGTGTGTAAGGGGCTGTATGATGAGTGAGTATGTGTATGGCTGTGTTGGTAAGTGAATGGGTGTGTAAGTGGTACATGGGAGAGTAACTGCATATTTACATGGCAGAATAGGTGAGTGTTGGAGTATATGAGTGACTGCATGTGTGACTGAGTGATTGTGAGAGGGGCCGTATGGGTGAGGGTGTGCTTATGTAGCTGACTGTATAGGTGAGTGAACATGTCTTAGTATCTGATTAAATGAGTGGGTATGAGTATAAGTGTATACATGAGTAAATGGCTGTGTGATGGACTCTATAGGTGAGTGAGTAATGTGTGAGTAGCTCTATGAGTGACTGACTGTGAGTGGTGTTTGCATGTATGAGTGGATATTTCAGTGGCTGTATTAGTGAGTGAGTTGGTGTATGTGTGGCTGTACACGTGACTAAGTGGACGTGTGTGTTGTCCTATGAATCAGTTAGTGGGTGTGTAAGCAGTGGTATGGGTGTGTCAATGATTTTGAGAATGGTAGTGTGGTGAAGTGAGCGTATGAAAGGTTATATTGAGGTGTGAGTGGGTGCGTCAGAGATTCTGTGGATGATGTCATCAGTGATGTCACTGACCATGTCATGAGTGATGTAATATATGAGACCATAAGCATTGCATTGCGGGGACACAAGTTACAGTTATCTCAGCTAACTGTTAACTGCTGATTTTATCTGGTTTTGTATAAGGGAAATGTTAACCTAACTATAACGTCCCTGTAACCTTTGTTTTTTTTTGTGAATTGTTGAGTTTAAAAAAAACATTTCCTAACTATAAAGTCCTGGTAACCTTTGCTTTCTTCAGTGAATTTCTAAGGTTTTTTTAATTGTATGTGCTAACTAAAACGTCCCTTTAGTATTATTTCAGTGAATTTCTAAGGTTTTTTAAAAGCTAATTCTTAACTATAACGTCCCTATAACTTTAGTTTTTTTCAGTGATATTCTATGTTTTTTTAACTAGTAATCGTGTTTACAGAGTAGTGGAGAATGGGTGCTGGGCCTCTGACTAGATCTCAGGAATCCGGCTGTGTAGGATTTATAGGAGCTATCAGGAGGGGTAGTTGCCCCTAAAGGGCATCCTTGGGGGCCAACTACCCCTCCAGTTACTTTCAGTAAGCCCCATACAGTAAGATTGCTGAGAGGTTGTCAGACGCTAAGCCCCCTTTCTCCACCACTCTGTACATGTGATTATTAGTGAAAATGCTTTTGCCATGCTTGTGTCCGTGGTCTTCACCTGGTTGCTAAAAGAGTACCTGTTGGCGATCAGGAGGAGAGAGGACTTGGAGACCTATTCTTCAGTCCATCCAGATCAATCATTTCATCACACTATTAGGAAAAATAGGTCTACATTGTTTTATATCTGCCTATGGTTTTGGCCAATTGTGGTTTAAACAGTCTAGTGCTTTCCATTTTAAGTCTCATGTTGTAATGGCTGTATTCACTGTTCTTGAAAAAATGCACAACAGCTTGATTACATTTTAACCATAATATTATTCTATAAGTTCCTATAGGTTAGCAGTGTGTTGTTGCTAGTGGGATTTCTAAACATATAACGGGGGTTGCTTTCTGTTCTATTATGCAGAAAGGTTTGCAGAGTTCATGATATGTTGCTCTTATCTGGCTATGTTGCAGATCAACTGGGACAATAACCATTATGATTGGGAGGTAGATCCTCAGGTGAGGAAGACTCTTGCAGGTATTGGTAATTTAGGCCTGGACCTACTCACGACTGTGCCCCATGTGGAACTATTGAAAATTTGCTTCATAACTCAAGGCTTCATCATAACCCAGCCAATACACCAGGGACTAATGGACTCATTACAGTTTCTTTAACCCCTTCAGTGCTAATGACAAGGGTAACTCGTCATGGAGTTTCCATTGATTTCAATGGAAAGTCAATGGAAGAGCATCATGTGCCTTAGCAGCCAAGTGGTTAAGAACCTTGATTATTTGTGCTTCACAGAAGGATCCTCCTGCACCATACTCAGTGCCTAATGTTTCCTAAACCCTTCCCTTTATCAGACTGTACATCATCTTTCCAACAGAGCTGGAAATCCAATAACGTTTATAAGGAATGGATGGAAATATTTGTGCCACCGCTTTTGAACCACTGGAAAGCCACTTGAGTAGAATGTCATTTATAGTTTTTTTTTTTTGCTTCTCTGTGCCATCAGGACCCACAAGTACAAATTAATCTTAGTTCAGAATGCACAGTTCCTATTAGGTATGGGCTGTAATGCCACGTCCCATGCACACAAGAGTATTAGTAACCCTAAAGGCGATGTCGGATGATTCTGGGGCAAGCCGAGTTCACTCAGTCTTACATTGTGCTAAAGGTAAGCAGGGCATGATTGGGTTAAAGCTAAAGCCACAAGAGAAAACTCACCAAGGCACTGATGGAGTCAGAAGGGACATAAGACTTGTATGACATATAAAAAAAAAAGAGTAGCACAGTACTCGTCAGTAAGCCTTTTATCATGGAATATAGCAGGCACAAAACACGAACTGTATGATAATTCATTTCCAGACTGCTGGAAGAAGTACGAAATAATAGCCCTTCAAGAAACATAGCTGGCCTCCCCATACAGATTGCAGGATACAATCTAAACTGTAAAATCCATAAGACCTCAGCGATATGGCAGACAAAAGGGCGGTCTGGCCATCACTGCTTGCACCAAAATGCCCGCCACCACGACAGACATGCAAGTATCAAAAATTGACTTGGGATCCAACAATATGGCAAGCACTATTAGTCATTTTAATGCGAATGCACATCCAATGCCTGAAATGTAAAAAATGCTATTCAATAATCTGATTAGGTCAATAGAAGAAATAAGGTTTGAGCATTCAGCTTGGGACATAATAGTACCCAGTGATTTTTATGTGCATCGAATACACACACCGGACGAGGATGATGACATAATAAAGCAAATACAATACGGGCAGTTCAACCCCAAGACCATCCCGTGCACATACGCCGATATGCAAATGGCCAGAAATTGGCAGATCTAGAACATCTAGGGATGAGAGTACTGAATGGAAGATCTAAGCAAGACGAACCCCGACCTGCACCTATCATGGCCATAAGGCCCAACCTATCGTAGATTATACATTCCTCACCTTGCCACCATTTGCACAAACAGAAGAATTTTCAATCAGATACACTACTGAAAGCGATCATTTAGCCCAACATCTCGTGCTGGCAACCTCTTTCCCTAGACACACAACAGTGTCATCAGAACTAGAATCAGTAACATTTACTTAACTTAAAAGGTCTAAGATGGACAAGTCCCGCCTAAAAATCTCCTTGAGGGCAAAGGAACTGATCATAACTGTCGACGCACAGGAAGGTATGTCGATAGAAGTTTGGACCACATTCCTAACAACACTACTGAAGGAATCTTCACAAACCTACCACTAAGATCCACGGGACGCGACTAGGATAAGCACTTGAGTAAAACAGCAGTAAATCTCAGAAACATCTGCCATTCAAAATCAGCAATACAACTTGGATGTGATTAGCACCTACAAATATATGGGAGTGCTCATGGATAATCGACTCACCTCTTGAAAACATAATGAGACTCAAACAAAAAAAGGAAACAGGCTAATATTCGCATTCTGCTCAATGGCAAGAAACCTGAAAGGTCCATCGTTCACCCGCTGTTAGCAGTTATTAAAGCTAAACTCCTGTCCACAGTGGCATACACAAGTGAAATCCAACATGGGAAAGACGCAGCAACTCTGGACGCCGTGCAAACAAAAACTTACAAGATAGTATTCTCTCCACCCCGCAATTCCTCACTGGCCCAGGTGAGGTTAGAATTCAGGTTGCAGCAGCAGCACGTGGAAGAGCGATACATAACAATAAAAACATTGTGCAAAATATGGTCCACCCGGCAAACTTCAATCAATAATGCACTGTGGAGGGCCCTAGATGATGATCCCAAATCTTCCTACACTAAGTACTTACGATCATCCTTAAAACTCACAAATACTACAGGTCTCTGGCAATTGCATCTTTCATTTTCTTCCTTTCAGCTAACGCTAAAGAAAGCTACCATAAAGCACTCGCTAATGAAGGACAAAACAAGTTTAAGTAACAGATCCCACGCGTGGATGGTCCTGCAATCATATACCAAACTGCAACCGGCAATGTATTTACATCAGACGTATGCTCCGCATTTAAAAAGCAAAGTTCATAGCACTACGTCTAGGCTCAGTCCCATCAAATGCTGATCAACCAAGCTGGCAATATAAAGACCCGAAAGCATTCAGCCTTTATGGAGCACTGAAGCAGGATCTAATTCATTTAATTTGTGTCTGCCCTATCTTGAAACCATGTCGCCTTTTGTTATTGGAAAAACATTTTAATATAAGAGGAATCCGCACCTCTAGAGCAGCAGTATTAAATTGTTTTGATCCAAATGATCCACAGCTCTATTGTAATCTGGTGAAAGTTTTAACCCTGTGTGAAAAATTTGTTAAATCCGGTCTAAGGGGAGTTACAGAATAGCAAATTGGAGGGCACGTTTCTCAATGGTCCTCTTCCAGTCCTGATTCGTTTTATGGTTTTATATTAATATGCTAAAAAGTTCAATGAATTGAGGTGGTAACCTTATTAGTCCCCTTTGAGACTGTGCTTCACAAAACAGACTATCTTGTTCCATGTTTTGATTTTATTGAATCTTGTCATTTCTTATGATTAAATGAGCTGTGTAACCGATGCACTATGAATCAATTGATGTTTTAAAATTTTGTGTACGATTCTTTTAAACTTAGTATAACTATCTACAGCATATTGTTAAGGTTTTAACTAACTAAAACAATAAAGAATTGTTTTGATTGATAGTAACCCAAATGTGCCTTTTACTGGGCCTCATCAGAGAGCAGTAGTTAGGGACCCTAGCTAAATTCTGACCACACATCTAAATATGCCTTTTCCATTTGGGGAGACTGAAACACGAAAAAGTAGATGGATGGAATGCTTGAGCCACCACTGCTCAACCCTTGGTAATTAATTTCTAATGGGTATCATCTACTTTGTTTTTAGCACATCTATGCAATTATCAACAGAACATATTGTATGCAAATCTGCCCTGATCCTGTCTTAAAGAGAGCTAACTGCATTGCTAGGTCACTTTCTTTCTGCACCGGACCACGAATGCTCTTTTATTTTGGTTGCCCGATCTTATTAGGTCTAGCCTGGAAACCTGCAATACTGATGCCCGCCAATCAAAAAAGGAGGGTGGTGTAGAGTCTTTCCATTTTTTGCATATTTCTCTCCTAGCCAGGAGGATGGTATAAAAAAGAAGATATTTAGCAGGGCCTACAACACCCTCCATCACACCAAATATTGCTAATATTGATTGTTATGGGGCAACCAAGCGAGGTTGACAATAAACTGCTTATAGAGTCCCAAAAGGGAGACAGAGATGGACAATCAAAAAACATATGTAGATCCGAAGCAGCTATTGCTCCACACCTCATACATGATACTGACAAGTCATTCGAGAATTTTGAAAGCCTCTGTGGTGAATAATAAGCCCTGTGCAGGGTAAAGAGGTGATTCCTTCGGAGCCATGCTGGTTTGACAATGTCCCACAAAGTCTTAAGTGAGTTAAGCCACAGGCTTCCCACATCCTGGTCCAAGAAGCAACTCCCCCAAAGCTTATCGGCCAGCTGAAATTCGCCATCAATCTCATCTAGAATTCTATGGTACCAAAAAGAGATTTCCTTTTTTGCGGGATTTTATTAATGAGCTAAAACTCAAGATGGTTACCTCCCCCTACTGGGAATCTAGACTTGGTGGTAGTCTGTGACTGAGCCCAGGTAGCCATCTGTAGGTATCTAAACTTGGAGAGGTTTGAACCAACCCTGTCCCTTAGGGATTTCCATGGAAGAACCACCCCATCTACAAACAAATCACCCCAAACCTCCACACCTGCCTCTCTCAAGGACAAAACCAGACTGTCCTTAAGCCATCCCGGGGCCCCAGGTGAATCCCACAAAGGTGCCATACTAGAGAAATACCCTAGCATTACAGAGTTACGCAACTTGACCCATGTTCTAGCTATACCCTGTAAAACTTTTAGTTTTATCTTTTTAAAGAATTTGGGATCCCCACATTTAAACAAAAAACCCTCCTGTGATAGATTTGCCCCACTAAGCATAGCCTTAAACATACAGCCAACCCCTATGTTAGTAGGCGACTTCAGTAGCATGCGAGAATGGGTACGTTGGAATGCCCATGCATACAACTGAAGATCCAGAACGGCCAGACCTCCCTTTTCTCTTCGGCGCCTACGTTTTTTCCAGGCAATCCTGGGTATATGGTACGCCCAAATAAATGAGTTAATATCACTCTGCAACTTAAGTAGAAAAGAAGGTTCAAAATAAAGAGGAATAGTATTAAAAAGAAAAGTGATTCTAGGTAAGATAGACATTTTTATTAGATTTACACTTCCCAAAATGGACAAAGGTAATGAGGACCATGATCTCATAAGATTTCGAGATTCCTTCGCTACTACGGAAAGATTGGTTTCGGCTAATTTGCTGACATCCTGGACGATATTAATACCAAGATACCTCATTTTTAAACTAGGCTGCACCACTACTACAGACTCCTCGATGTTCGAAGCCATGATCTCTCTTTTAGAGGCGTTCATTTCATATCCGGAGATTGCTCCAAAATCCTGAGCCAACTTAATCACCGAAGGAAGGGCTGTATGCAATTCTGAAGAAAATATCAAAATGTCGTCCGCGTAAAGGGCCACCTTCTTCTCCCACTCCCTGTACCTAAAAGGCTTGATGTTAAGATCATCCCTCAGCCGTTGGGCAAAGGGTTCGATATATAGGTCAAACAGGAAAGGGGAGAGTGGGCAGCCCTGACGCGTTCCCCTAGTGATGCTAAAAGAGTCCGACAGAGATCCATTCACCAACAGGCAGGCCGAGGGATTCTGGTATAACAATCTCACCGCTCGACAAAATTTATCTCCGATATTAAACTTATCTAAGACCCCCCCGACAGGTATGACCAATTGACCCTGTCGAAGGCCTTAGTAGAGTCGAGCGTGAGGACAGTCAGGGGAAGGGAATCAGTGGATGCGATATCAATAGCCCCTATCAAGTCGTAAGTCAGTTCAAAAAGCTGTCGACCCTTAACAAAGCCCCTCTCTCCTCGTGCAAGATATCACCTGCTACCAGCCCCAATCTATTGGCCAAAATAGAGGTGACGATTTTTTAATCCACGTTAAGGATAGAAATTGGCCTGTAAGATCCACAACTTGATGCAGGTTTACCAGGTTTTTAAAATCAGGGTTACGGATGCATTATCCCACAAAGCTAGGGGAGATACACCATCCTGGAGGATCTGGTTGAATAAGGTAGTTAAGAATGGAACAATTGCTTTCCCCAAAACCCTATAGATTTCAGCGGGAAGGCCATCAGGGCCTGCCGCCTTCCCCTTTTTGCTACTCATAATGGCTGCATTGACCTCATCCTGCGAGATCACCCGATCCAGACAGGCACGTTGTTCCAGGGTCAATGAGGGTAATGGTATCTCACTCAACCAGTCCTCAATACTATCAGACTCAATGCACTTATCCTCCTTATAGATGTCCTGAAAAAAACAGCATAAAAGTCCTCCGAATATCCACATCGATGTGTATACCACACTATCCTGAGTAATTGAGCCAATATTATTTCGTACCTGATCAGTCTTAGCTTTCCAAGATAAAAGTCTACCCACACCCTCCCCATACTCAAAATGAGCGATTTTACTCGCCTCCCACCTGTGTAGTACACGAGTATTCAACACTGAATCCAGCTGCCCCTTCACTCGCATTAACTTGTTCTGTAGCTCCTGTAAAGTATTAGCCGAGGCATCTGAATGTAAATCTATTTCACCTTGTAGTTTTACAATTTCAGCCTCAATAGTGGATACCTCCTCCCTATATAGTTTCCTCCTATAGGTAACCCTACTGGTTATTTGGCCCCTTAAAAAGGCCTTATAGGAGTCCCAAACGCACCCTAATGAGGCTGAGTCAATGTTCGCTTTCATGAACCACTCAGTCTAACTCACCAAAGAGGAGATCTCCTCCTCTTCCAAAAGAAGCGAGCGATCAAACGACCAAATTCTAGGGGAAGCTTGGACAATTCCTTCCATTACCAACCATACAGCGGAATGGTCCGACAAGTGTGAGGGGAGGTAGGAGATGTTCTTTACTGCGCTCTTCAAAGTCTGACTGATCAATATAAAATCAATCCTTGATTGATGATGATATTTATAGTTGCAAAATGAGACGCCTAGCTGTTGCCCAGACCTTAGTCTCCATATATCTGAATAGGCGTACTGTTTCATAGCATCTAATGGTTTTAGAGGGGACTGAGGTCCGGCTATTAGGTGATTTATCAAGGAGGGGGGTCTAAAACAATAATAAAGTCTCCGGCCAAAACAATAGGTTCTGAATACAACAATAAGTGAGAAAAAATGGATTTAAGAACTAAGGGGTCATCATGGTTCGGACCATAGTATCCGACAATTGTGATTTGTGCACACAAAATATTTACTGTTACGATGACCCATCTGCCACCTGGGTCTACTAACTTAGATATGAGACGAGCTTTTGCTGTTTTCTTAAAAAGTATCGCAACCCCCCTAATGTTCATGGACTGGGTTGTAGAAATACAAAAATCAATCCATTTATTCTCTTTAGCCATGGAAAGCATCTCTGATTCTGTCAAATGCGTCTCCTGAAGAACAATGACCTGCGCACCAGAATCTCAGAGATATTGCAGGATCTTGACCCTTCGGGGTCTGGTGCACAGACCATTAATATTCCAGGAGAGAATCTAAAGACTATTCATATGTAGCGTTGCCCCCCCCTACCATATGGCCACATTTCCAACCAGAACCCCCTAAACCTATCCAAGACCACCATATCTTCACCAGAAATCACTTTATAAAGAAAAAAGATACTACAGAGAAGAAAATGAGGACATTTTTAACAATGTTTACCTTGCAACACCCATCCCCATTCCCCGTGCCCCCCCCCCCCATGGGAAACCCTTGCCCTATCTATCCGGACCAAGTCCAGAAAGTAGCACCCCACAGGACTCCTGCAAAGCTTAACTCCCTACCAAAAGATAGAAGAAAAGCAAATAATATGCCGAGCAATTAAAGCCTTACAGACATGAGAAGTTATTGGGACTCAGTTTTTTTTTTTTTTAAGATGACATCCCAATGCTCAGTGTAGAGTGTATGAAAAATGTGAAACTATCCTAAAAAAGCTAAGCTATCCCGATGCCGAGTTTAATAACCGGAGAAAAAAGCTCTACTGAAAACCAGTACCAGCCAGTACCAACTCCAAACTAACCTTATGGGCGTTCATCTTTACTCAAGTCCAACAGCAATTCATCTGCGGCCTGTACTGATCTAATGTTATACATTTTATTGTTGTACATTATCCTTAGTGCAGCTGGAAACTTGAGTTGTGCTACTGCCCCTAACTTTCTGAAGGCCTCTAAACTCCTCCCCAGCTCCCATTGCTTGTCCAGGGCGGCCCTGGACAAATCTGATCTTATTTGAAAGGTAAACCCCTTACCACTCAAGGATTTCTGTTTTAGAGCTTGGTTAAGAATAGACTCTTTAAGAGAATAGATGTGAAAATTAACCAGTATCTTCCTAGGTTTGGATCTCTGTGGGTTCCTCCTAAATGGGTCACTATGGATTCTTTGTATGTCAGTACCTAGATCTTCAACTGACTGTTCGAGCCCTAAAGAATCCATTAGAAGCGTGGTGATATACTGTTTAATATCGGAACCCTCACTAACCTCAGGAATATTGAGAATTCGGAGGTTGTTGCGTCGAGCATTATTCTCCAACACCTCCATTCTATCACAGAGGGCGAGATCTTCTATTTTGAGATTGATAATATCAGCTTTGGCCTTATCAAGATGGAGAGAGAGAGGCCCGTCACAGTATCCTCTAGAGCCACCGTTCTAGCATTAAATCCATCTATTTTACTCTCCAAGGATTCACAGAAATTTCTAATTTCCGTCTGGTTAGCTGTAGACTCTTCTAATCCCTTTTTTATGTCCAACGACAAAGATGAAAACAAAGATCCCAAGGAGACCGCAGCCGGTCCTCCCTCAACCTGAAGGCTGCTTACCATTGAGGCAGTAACCTCCTGATGAGCCACTTCTTGTTCTTCTGTCTCTGTAATCTGCTGTGGTTCCAGAGCAGGTTCATCCAATATATCTGTATCCCCCATCTCCACGATGGCAACCTCTACGACCCCTGCAGCGCCCAAGGCCCCACAACTGATGTCACGATCGTATGGGAAAGAGATTTGCCCAGGGGGTGCTCTACCAGAGGCTCCCTCTTACGCTAAATCTAAGACTTGTGGTACAGCTTTAAAGTAAGATCTTAAAGAGGGTGTTACTCTTGTACCAGGGGCCACAGCAGATTTAACAGCCTTAGCAGATCTTCGCCCTTTTGCGCGTTTAGCCTTCACTTCCGCACACAAGAAAGTAGAGATATTATTTCTATTTTTATTACTATCGGCGGTGGAACTGCGACTTGAAATTTGACCCCTTGTGCCTCTATATATCTCCGGCGAGAGGTCTTCTTCTTCTCTCGCCTCTCTCCTGTTGCTTTGTGTTTTGGACCCACGCTTTTTACCTTTTTTCGTAGCGCCAGGCCCTAACACAACCACTCTCTCCTGTGCAACCGGTGAGCTAGCAGCAAAATCTATCAATGGTTCCTTGCTCACCCGATGTCGGCTTGGCTCTCCCAACCACTCCTTACCCTCACCGGTACTCGTGGGTTCCACCTCCGTCTTGCCTGGGACGCCTCCACCCTCGGAGGACCCATAAGCACCAGTTCTGCCGCTGCCCCGAGCGCCCCGGAGGAGGCTCAGAATCTTACGTCCTCTGCGAAGCTCCAGTGCGGCCGACCCCCACCACGATAGACCGGGCGCTGGGAGGGCAGGGAGGGCTGCCGCAACGAGGCACATAGGTGGCGGAAAGCTAAGAAGATAACGAGACGGGCCGGGACGCTGACACGCCAAAAGTAAGAATTATATATACTTTTTTTGCAATTCTCTGTGTCGTCTGGCTCGAGGCAAACACCCCCACAAGTTGCAGCGATTTTGCTAAAAAAAAACAACAAAGTTTTCCCGGCATCAAGTCGAAAGAGGAGAAGGCATTACGGGAGCCCTGGACCGGAGCGCAGCGGTGGCTCAACTAGCTGCCGCCATGTTTCCCCCCGGGTGTGTGGGTTTTTGTTTGCTGACAGAGGACAGCCAGTACCTCTTTTTTGCTCTAGGAATGTACGTTATGTTCCACTAAACGAGTTTGAATTGAATTTGTATCAGTATGATCCCTGAACGCCCAAACATCCTGATACGAAAACAATCAGCAAACACCACTTAGGTTTCATTGGCTCTCAGCTTGCTAAAGAAGAAAAAGAACACCTTTTCCAAATGATTCTGGCACCCGTATGCAAAAAAACACAATGCTGCTATCAAAGTGCTGCAAATTGAGGAGCTTGACAGCTGAACTAAAGAGGAAACCATATTTGCTATGGTCTTGAACAAACAGCAGAACACACAGGAAAGAGCAGTCACATATATTTATTTAACCCTGGAGTCTGATGACTTGTACTTACGTGAAAAACAAGACAACCATCGGGCTCGTCCATTTTGTGGAAGCGTGTTTTCTTTTTCTGAACAGTCCATCTATTTTTATTTTAGAGTTATCTGATTGCCATAGCTTACAAAGTAAGTACTTTGTCAAGTTCGTAAAGAAGAAGCAGTTCTCCAAACCCTCTCCTTATATGAACAAATCCTTATTTTACTTCCTGAATATAAAGGACCCACTCACTGCATCTGTGTTTGTATTGGCCCATCATTGTTTTCTTACAGTGCCATTTATTTCTTACCTTACAGTTCTCCTGGTTCTTGTTCGTGGATGTTAAAACTTCATTTACTAACGAGATTTGGATCTGCTAGATGTTAGGTCAGATGAGTGGTAATCGGCTTGCATTACATGTGGATCTATATACACGTGTCAACGAACGAACCTTTCCATGACTAGCTATCCTAACTATTTTTGTATTTTTAGTTAAGTTCGACGAAAAGCAGATTTACTGATTGAGCAACAGAGTAAGTAATATGATAATACGGAAGAGGTGTGGCGCCGCGGCCAGGGCGACTGACGCTGGAATCTGGGGACCACGGTTCGATCCCCGGCTCCGGCGGCAGGTCAGCCCAGCACCATGTGACTCTGGGCAATAGCTCGCTTAATCTTCCCGACGGCCCCCCAGCGCCTAGAGACCCTTACGGGTGATTGTGCGCTTTACAAATGTGGACTTTACTTTACTTTACTTTAATGTTCAGACATTGAATTTCTTTAATCATGTCAGTGCAAGAGTGTGTGCGAAGTCTGGAAGTGCAGATTTCTTTTCCTTTTTAGGTCGGACATTCACCAAGACACATTAATTGTACTACTTGGGGCAGGGGGGTCCTTGAGACCCCCCCCCCATTACATTAGCCCCGGAGAGGTGACGGTGTCCGGGGGTGCTGCATAGGCACCCCCGCATTAACTCAGAAATTGCCCCTGGCCCACCGGGGACCTTTATTTAATGAAGACTGGGAGACCGCTAAGGAACCCACCCAAGAGCCTAGGGGGTCAGGTGTTTGTACCCTGCCGCCTTATTTTTTTTAATTTTTATTTTTGGCTGCCAACACTTCCTGGTTTGAAGTGATGGCAGTTAATCAGATCTCAGGCACGAAATTGGGAGGGGTAGTGGATCCACCGCAGCTACAGTTGTATATCTGAGAAATCTTTACATTTCTCAGGAACTACTGAACGGATTTACACCATTTAACACAAAAGGGCTACCTTTTTGCCAAATTTGGTGTAATTCCGTTCAGCACTTTTGGCAGTAACTGTGTCTAAAGTTTCCTATGGAAATTACCATGGGGGAAAAAGCGTTTTTGGGCCTTTCCCTTTTTCTTGGCCCCCGCTTGACAGATCAACCCGCAATTCTCAAGACAGCAGCTGTAGTGAGAGTCAAACTAGTGTTGAAAATTTCATGAAGATTATTTAAACGAGGCCAAAGATATAGGCAATTGAAAAACAGCTTCCTAATAGGAATCAGGTCCTAACTATAACTACCTACTGGCAACCGCCAGTAGGTAATATAGATATATATATTGAATGGAAATACCAAGCAGTCCATCGCTACTAAGTGCAGGAGACCGTACGGCCTTTGATGATATCTGGTCACTACAGAAGGAATCGGACATGTCAACAGACATATCAATGATAACTTCAAGAGAAGATCAGGGATTATGTAGAACTCCCTTTAAACCCAAATCCATCTTCCAGCCGGTTATGACCCATGACAACCTGGATGTGTATCGGGAACTGATTACTTACTAAAGACTTGAAGAAACTATACATTGCCACGAACAAAAAACATGCTGCAATAAACAAGAGAAATCAAAGCTATAATAATCTGATTAAAAAAATGGAATCTAACAAAAACATCATTGTTAGACAAGCGGATATAGGCGGGAACATCGTCTTATGGCCACGCCAGATGTACATAAGTGAAGCAGAGACACAACTACAGGATACCTTATGTTACAGAAAAAGTAATTTTTTAGCCATAAAATCAGCATGGCAGGATCAGAATTCGAAACTGATGGCATGGAGAAGTGGCAATCTTATTTCTAATGAAGAATTTTGTTTCCTCAAGAAAGACCATCCTGTAGTCCCTACATTCTACCTGATACCCAAAGTACATAAAAATTTGAAAAATCCCCATGGTCGACCAATCATTTGTGCCATCAATAGTTCCACTGAAAATATTTCGAAGTATATAGACTACTTTTGCAGGATTGGGTCAAAGGACTATGTTCCTATGTACAAGATACCTCAGATTTTATTAGTAAATTGAACAATGTTGTTTGAAATTCAGAATGCCTGCTAATGACATTAGATGTGTCTTCATTATATACCTCTATAAAACACTGTGATGGGATGAAGGCAGTACAGCATTATTTAAACAAGCGTTCTATGAATTTTTCATCTCATAACAAAATGCTGTTGTCAATGATACAGATCTGTCTAGAACAGAATTTTTTCCTGTTCAATAACCAGGTATACAACCAAATCAGGGGGTAGTTATGGGGGCCTGCTTCTCCCCCAGTTTTGCAAGTTTACACATGGGACTGTGGGAGGAGCAGGTCCTCATGGTTCAACACCAGGCTACTATGCGAGATCATGTACCCATTTACCTGAGATATATAGACAATCTATTTATGATTTGGCAGGGATCTAAGAAAGACGCACAGCAATTTGTGGAGGAATTAAATAATAATAGTTTAAATCTACAATTTACCTCTACCATTGATGCCAAATCAATCTGCTTTTTAGATACAGAGATATATGTGGAGAACACAGTCTGGCCACAAAATTACATAGGAAGCCTACTGCAGGTAACACCATACTGCATGCGGGTAGCCAACACCCGCACCACCTGATAAGCAGTATTCCCTTCGGGGAGATGTTGCGTATTAGGAGGATATGTAGTTCAGATCTAGAGAGTCTGAAGGCCCAAGAAGAGCACGATTCTTGGCTAGGGGTTACTCAGAGGAGGTCCTTACAAGAGCCATAGACCGTTCGAGAGCAGTATCAAGAGACCAAGCTTTAACCTCTAAATCCAAAGTAGTGAAGAGTGGAACGAACGAGTCAAAATTTCAGCCAAGAATCATATTAACATTCAACAGACAACATAACGATATAAGAAGGATTTTCTATAAGACCTAGAACCTGGTGGCAGGGGATCCTGTCATAGGGGGGTTAGTAACCAAAAAACCAGAGCTAACCTTTAGAAAATCACCATCAATGGCAAGTAAGCTAGTAAGCAATTGCCCAGAGGTATCGGTACCTAGTACAAGGATGGCACTGAGTAAAGGGTTTAAGAAATGCTTTACTTGTAAAGCATGCCGTCGCGGCTGCAACAAGACGCATTTTTCAAGGACACACCGGTACCTATCAAAAAGAGACTTTTACCTGCAAGACAGACTATCCAGTTTATGTGCTGCTGTGTCTGTGTGGGCTGCGGTATGTGGGGAGTACCCGACTGCCCGCCCACAAACGCATATTGCAACACACTAGGGCCATCACTGGAAAAGACCAAGCATATCCAGTGGCCCGTCATTTCGAAAATGTACATGACAGTGATCCCAAACATTTACAATATTTTTTAATTGACACTGTACTGCCATTGAAACGTGGGGGCAATAGGGAAGCACAACTACGCCTCCTAGAAACTAGATACATATTGGAACTCAATAGTAAGACTCCGGCAGGCCTCAATGCTAGTGAAGATCTGTATACCTGCATATAGTTCCAAGGCAGTTTTAGAATGGAGATCAATGTTTACAAGAATGTGTGGTTATGGGAACAATCCCTCTGTACATAGATATTATGAAACAGCTCTGTGGCCTGTCAGGGAGGAAAAAGCACAACAGCAACGAACAATGATTATAAATAGGCTGTCCATCCATCCCATTTTTAACATTTGCACGAATTTCACTTTATAGCAGTATTTGCACACAACCAGCACATTGTTTTTACACTGTGAGAAGGAGTATATAGTTTACAATTGATTGAATAGTATAATTTCAACATAAGATAATAATCCACTTGGGATATATATGTAGTTAATCCATATTGAGAAGCTGTAGACGCAAATAGGAAGTAAAATGTATTTATACAAATATTTATTTTTATGAAAGCATATTTGCACATATTCATTATCATTGTATTTATATAATGGTTTTATAATGGTTATAGATTGATTTTAGACACTGTGTCTTTTATTCAAATCAAAAGTTACCATTGTAAATATGTCTTCAGTTTCTATGGATGTACTGTATTGAGTGTGGCCATTATTCCCTGCCTTTAACTATAAGTACCCTCTCCAGTGTTTGCAACATGTCATGTGATCAAGCCTCTGGAGAGAGGCGAAACGCATCATGGCGGACATGCTGGGCGATCTCTGATAATTGCACCAATAAAGCACTAAATACCTGGCACCAGAAAACGGGTTCACTCTTCGTCATTTTCCTGCTAGAAGAAGTTGGATACGTGTTTTGCGTGTGGCGAGAACTATTCAATATATATAAATATATATATATATATATATATATATAGATATATCACAGACAAAGACATAAAAGACCGCAAAGACTGATGTAAAAGAGATCAGAGGTACTAAGGTGAGTGTGGCAGAGGCTCTTGTAGTGATGCAAACTGTTGAGGGCTTCCCATTACCTTGAGAACTGAGACAAGAGGCCTATTCTCCATTGTACGTTTTTGTTTGAGGAGCACACAAAAGCGTTATTGTTTGACATTAGTGATGCTCCCAACTATGCTGTATTTTTGGTGAATTACAAATGTCAACTAATTTACTCAAACAAAAACATTTTCATCACCATTTTACCATGATCACAGTTATGCCTCAAGTAGTTATTGGTTATCGAGTGACGAGATGAGATAAGCTATAAATCCAATTTAATAGTGGCTTACCTTTCTTCATTACCATGCCGTTTCTCCCGTTTTTGGTAAGCCTAAAGTAGCTCCTCTATTCCTGTGACAAATCCCCTTCACATCCGGTCTCTTCACTGTGAGTGGGTGGTGTAAATAGCCCACTGGTGGTAAGGAAACAAACAGAGACAGCGAGCCAACTTACTGCCACCAGCAACTAGCAACAAGAGAAGCAAAGCTCTCCAAGGACCCTCAGCTGTATGCCCAGGCAACAACAGAAATGGCTGCGAGTGGCACAAGAGAGCAGCCCCGGGAATTCAAGTAAGAAGAGGGCCTGCTGAGAAGCACTGGATCCCCAGTGAAAGACCAATAGAAGCATTCGGTATCTGAACAAAAAACGTGCCACAGGAGACATGCCCCAGAGGTAAGTGTGCAAACACCACCAAGACAAGACCTGCAGTCAAGCTGGGCGGGAATGCTGCAGGAGTGGCCTGTTTGAAAAAGCTGAAAACACTAGCTGGCCTAGGAGAATGGCAGTAGAAGGGGGAAAACAGGGCAAAGAAGAACACTGGTGGTAAGGCAATGAATTAGGCCTTATAGATACTTTGACAATGAAGTGAAGCACCTAGAAACTAGCCAATCCAAAGCAAGAGGGCTGAACAATGTTAATAAATGATAAGCGTGCTGGTGATGAAGTCCAGCGGGGGTGGGATAGACAACTAACTGCAATCAGATCTGTTCTGTGACTATGAGGTACACATTGAGAAAGACAAACCAAGTACAGTAGAATCATGACAGCAACTTTAAAATCCCCCCTCCGAGTGGGTGGCTAGAACGATGAAGCAAGCAGTGAGAGGGGAAACCAGCAAGCCGGGCTGGAAGGATGCTTATGTGTAGAAGTACTGCCACCGGTCTGCTCCAGCCCTCATTTAGCAGGACCAACCATCTGAATTAAACAAGTGCGCTGACTTCAGTACTTTTCATTTTTTCCACGCCAGAAATGCAGAGCCACGAAGTAACTGACATAGTTGTGTGCAAAACTAGGGCTTGAAAAAAGGGGAGTAACCTTAGCCCTACAACATTAGTCTGCAAGGCAGGGAGGCATGGGTGGGGCTGTAAGGAATTTGCAGCTAGATAGAGTCTCTACCAGATAATCCGTTACCGAAGGTAAGCAACTTCTTCATCTTATAGAGACTTCTAGATGCAGATTTCGTACCTTTGAATTAGATACTCAAGCCATACCATCCCGGTAGTGGGTTGCGGGCCAATACCTCAAAC
This sequence comes from Lissotriton helveticus, assembly GCF_964261635.1. Lineage (NCBI taxonomy): Eukaryota > Metazoa > Chordata > Amphibia > Caudata > Salamandridae > Lissotriton > Lissotriton helveticus. The sequence continues at coordinate 606,735,782 of NC_136059.1, read as the reverse complement.
TAGGACGTCCTGCAGGTCCAAACGGGCAAAATGCCCGTCCCTGCGGACCCGATTGTCCAGGCAGTAGTGTTTGGCAAACATGTGCAAAGATGCATGCGTTGCTGCCCGACAGAAGTCGAGGACTGGGACACCCTAAGCTAAGGCCGTAGTCGCAGCCTTTCTCCTGGTGGAATGAGGCCTAAATCCATCAGGGGGCTGCTTCGATACCAAGAAATAGCAGATCTTACTGCAGCGACCCAGCGAGAGAAGGTCCTTTTCAGCACTGCCCTTCCCGTCATAGCTTCCTCGTACCCCAAAAAGAGTGGTTCATCCACCCAGATCTCTTTTGTGACGTCAAGGTAGAACAACAACGCTCTTGTTATGTCCAGTCAGTGGAGAAGCTCCTCCTCTTTAGGGGGATGCGGGAGAGCAAATAAGGTGGGCGACGTGATGGCTTGACCCAGATGGAATGGGGTCATGACCTTTGGTGAAAAGGAAGCCATGGTGCGAAGCACCACTTTGGAAAAGACATCAGATAGGGGTGCGAGTAAGATAACGCCTGCAACACTCATCCTCTGGGCAGATGTAATCGCCACTAAAAAGGCTGTTTTGATGGTCAATAGTTGGTGGGGACAGTTATATAAAAGCTCGAAGGAAGCGCACATTAGGTAGGTGATGACCAAATTAAGATCCCACTGTGGCATAACAAAGGGCGTGAGTGGAAACAAGTGAGCCAGCCCTTGTTAGAAACCTATGTACAATCGGAAGCTTAAAGAGAGGGCTGGTCTGGACAAGGGTCAGTATGAATAAAAGAACAGTGAAAAGAGAAGCAGAAGGAGGATCAATAGACCTTTCTGTCCAGTCTAATACACATTTCCGGCATATACCGTTTTAGTGGAGGGCTGCATGGCCACCAAACTAACATTACATACTTCAGGAGGAAGGTCAAACGACTCAACTGCCGCCAGTAAATCTCCACACATGGAGGCACAAAATTAGCAGGTTCGGGTGGAGGACCCTGCCCTGCTGCTGCGACAGAAGATCCTTCCGAAGGGGCAGCCTGATTGGAGGATCGTGTTCATATTCAGAAGCTCTGGATACCAGACTCTCCTTGCCAGTCCGGAGCCACAAGAATGAATTGGGCCTGGTCGCTCCTGATCTTCTTCAGAACCCTGGGCAGGAGTGGTATGGGAGGAAAGGCATACAGCAGGCCTTAGCTCCACTCATGACAAAAAGAGTAGCCGAGTGATAGCCACCTTGGAAACTCCAGTGTGCATTACTGCTGGCACTGTATGTTCTCTTCGGAGGCGAAAAAATCTAACCAAGTTTCTCCCCAAAGCTGAAAGAGACCTTGCGCCACCTCTGACTGTTGAACCACCAGGGTTATGCCCTGCTATTAGCCATGTCCAAAGAAGCAGGGCCTCTCGACAAAGGGTCCACAACCCAACCAGCGCTGCTTGTTGCAGTACCACAAGGCGGTGGTGTTGTGCATGAACACCTGCACTAGCTTCCCCTTGACAGAGAAGAAATGCTTTCAATGCCAACTGAATTGCTCTGAGCGCCAACAAATTTATGTGAAGCCCCGAATCTGCCAATGACCAGTGCCCCCTGATCTCCACCTCTCCCAGATCTGGTTGGGGAAGGAAGAGGGGTCTGCCGTGGACCCAATAGTGGTTCGTCAACCACCACTGCAGATCTTTTGCAGTACCTTCTGAGATCTGAACCACATCGGTGGGATTTCCCTGATGCTGTGCCCACTGGAACTTAAAGTACCACTGCAGAGCCCGCATATGCCACCTGGCATGCTTTACTGACAGGATGCAGAAGCCCATGAGGCCCAACAGCCTCAGAGTCAGTTTTACTGAAATCCAGGCTAGAGGCTGAAACATAAGAATCATAGCCTGAATATCCTAGACTCGCTGCTCAGGAGGATAGACCCGTGACTGCACTGTGTCCAGAACAGCTCTGCTAAAAGAGAGCATCTGAGAAAGAGTCAGGTATGACTTTGGCATGTTTATAGAGAATCCCAGCGAATGCAGGAGGTTTGCCATAGTCTGAAGGTGGGAGACGACAGCCTGGGGCGAAGACGCCTTCAAAAGTAAGTCAGCGAGGTAGGGTAAGACTGACACCCCTAACCTGCGCAGATGAGCTGCGACCATCGCCATCACCTTAGTACACACCCGGGTGGCACTGGTAAGGCTGAAGGGGGGCACAGTAAACTTAAAGTGCTTGCAGCTAACCTTGAACTGCAGGTAACACCTGTGGCCCGACAGGATAGGGATGTAAAAATACACATCCTGCAGGTCCAACGCTACCAACCAGTCTTCTTGATCTAGGGCAGCCAAGACCTGAGCTAGAGGGAGCATCTTGAATTTCTCTTTCTTGAGGAAGAGATTGACGGCCCGAAGATCTAAAATAGCCCGCAACCCTTTGTTCTTCTTTGGAATCAGAAAGTAGCGGGAAAAACAGCCACTGCCTACTTCTTAATCCAGGACCCTTTCTATACCTTCCTTGGTCAAAGGAAGGGTAACTTCCTCCTGGAGCAATTTTAAATGATTTGGCAGAATGAGAGGAGGAAAAGACAGGAAAGGAAAAGAATATCCCTCCTGAATGATCTGCAAGACCCACTTGTCCGATGTTATGGACCTCCAGTGGGGGAGATGCTGATGAATTCTACCACCAACTGGAGTGGTGTGGTCTTGCCGAGTCAGACTAGGAGTGATTGGAGGCTGCAGCTGCTGAGGACAGGGTGGCTGGCGACATCTGGTTTCCATTCCTAGGTCGGAATGAATCGAGTCCACGTGCCCGCAAGGCTTGGGAAGCCGGCGCAGGACGTTGGCTGGGATAGGGCTGATACGGCTGGAAACCCCTTACGTTGCCACAAAAGGTAGATTGGCCACAAGGCGCAGAAGAGAGGCCCAAGGATCGGGCCGTAGCTTGAGAGTACTTGAACCTCACTAAGGCCGAATCTGCCTTTTCCCCCACAAAGGCAGGTTCCGTCAAAGGGCATGTCCATCAGATGTGCATGGACATCACCCAAGAAGCCAGTTGTCCTAAGCCAGGCATGGTGCCTCAAGGCCACTATTGTGGAAATCGATCTGCCCAGCGAATCCGTTGTATCAAGGCAACACCTTACGGTGAATTTTGCTGCATCCGTCCCGTCCTTAACTGCCTGAAAGAGCACAACACGGACCTCCTCCAGGACTTGAGGCAGCACTTGCATAACCATCTCCCAAAGGGAGTGGGAGAAACGGACCAATAAGTATGCAGTATTCACCGACCGCAATGCCAAGCTGGAGGAAGAAAAAATGTTCTTCCCTGATGAATCCAGCCTCTTGGTTCCCCTATTCAGAGGAGCGGAAGGGAACGAGTCCTGTGACGTAGAGGCCTGCACCACCAAACTTTCTGGGGTGGGGTGTTGGCTGAGGAACATTGGTTTGCCTGGACCTGTGCTATGGCGGCATGTAATTGTCTTAATCACAGGAGCCCCTGTGCTAGGTTTGGACCACGTGCCTAATAGGACATATGCAAGTGCTTCATTAAAGGGCAAAAGGGGTTCTGAGCAGGAATCCCCAGGCTGAAGCACTTCAGTCAGTGAATTAGTTCAAACCTCCAATGAGGGCAGCACCAGCCCAAGGACCTCGGCTGCCCTCTTGACCACCATGGTGTAAGATGGCCCCTCCCCCGCAGCCACAGTTGACAAAGAAAGCATGCCATCTGACTCCCAAGGCTTGGAATGAATTACCACTGTTCCTGAGATCGGCCCCCTGTCTTCTTGCTTTTAGAAAGGACTTGAAGACATGGCTTTTTAGGAATTAGTCCTTTTTATCTCTTTTTCTGTTGTGTGGTTGCTTTTCATGTTGTTCCTTTCTTTGCCAAAGCGCCGGGATGCTCCTCTGGAGTTGCCGTGCGCTATAAAAGAAATAAAGTAACATAACATAACATAACAGTATCTGGAGAAGTATCCAGACCAGTCCATACCAGTCCGACTGCTCTGCAGAGTCATCCTGGTGTTCAAGAGGGTCCATAGACCCCTCCCATTCCTTTCCCAGGCCTAACACGTCCACTAAATATTAAGGTGACAACATAGAACCCCTGGGTTCAATCGGCATTGGAATCTGCGTTGAGCAATGTCGTTCTGACTCCGTACTCTGGTACCACTGATGGGAAACGGTGGTGCCGAAGGCACAGACTTCGGGTCCGATGCAGGGGGAGGTCGCAGTGGCACAACCAGCATCGAACCACATCCGAGATCAGATCTTTGAGGCCCCAATGGCACTGTGGCCGGTGCAGACTACGTCAAATCCGATGGGGCCTCTTCCGACCCCGTGGGGGCCAAAGGCTCACCAGAGGGGTTGGACCGCCTAAATACGCGGCACAAGGCCTCGTAGAACTCTTTGATCTGAGTGAGGATCACTTTGGCTCCTGGAAAAGGAGGGAGGTGCCAAGTCGACCCTGGCTCTGCCTCCGTAGAACCGTGCCTAGAGCATCGGTGCTCCTTACCTCCTTCGTCAACAGACGACAGTCGAGGTGAAGATAAAGTCTGCTTGGACTTCTTCTTCTTATGCCTCTTCCCCGAGTGTCCTGACGACTTCAAGTGAGATGAAGAGTACTTTGGGCTCAGAGAGTGGTCCTGCAACCTCCTCTTCCTCGATCAGGACCGGGACCTCTGTGGAGGCTCGCTCGATGGTGTCGGCTGTCATGTCGCATGGAGCTTCAAATCTTGCTTCCGTAAGGTCTTAGGACTCATGGCCCGACTGTCCAAGCACGACTTCAGATCGTGGTCGCACTCAAGACACCAGACGCATACGAGGTAGGGATTGGTAACCGACATAGTGTGGGGACAGGCCCTGTATGGCTTACACCTTGTCTTCCTCGAAGACATCCCCGCACACAATGCGAAAAAATCTGGAAGTCGACAAAAATTTAAGAAAAAGCCTATCAAAAAGCGACAAAGGGGTAGCTCTTCCCGGATCGGTGCTTAACTGGCGTGGAAATAAAAGAACAGACGTCGGTGCACCTGCTTGGCGCCTGTATAGGTACTGCGATATCATAACCGATACCAACGATACCGCTGATGTCACACAGAGCCGAATGGAGTCACCCGTCGGCGTGCACAAGGGGTATTACTAAGCAAATGTTTCCGGATCCAGCCTGACACCGGGGAAATTCAAAGGTAACGAATCTGCAGCTAGAAGTCTCTATCAAATAATGGCATGCAAGGCAGGCTAACTAGCCTGTCATGGAACATTAATGTCCGGGGGAGTGGGTAAAAAGAAAGGTGATTCTGAATGAAACATGGAGTACATACTTCAGACCCATCTAGTTGGGAATATGCCACTTTATGTAGCAAGGAACATGCAAATTATAGTGTCACTCTGGACAAACCTCCTGATCAAGGGGAGGGGTGGTGTTGCAATGTTGATTTAAAAAATGCACTACATTTAGCCTAATGGAAATATGGATGGATAGTGTGGGGAGATATTGGACAGGCAAATGGTAAGGTGAACATATTCTACATATAGGGATCTCAAGACCTACAAAGACATACAAAGACATACATATGTAATATTAAGCGCCATAGGGACACTACTCTTGAATCTCCTGAGGCGGTATTATTAGTCTGTGGGGATTTTAGTATGGTATTTGACAAATCTCTAGGCAACCCACCGATTAAGTCTTGGGACAATGGACCTACCACAACTGAATAAATTCATCCAGGCCATGGGACTTCATGACATATGGAGGGGCCACTAAGGAGGGATACAATGCTTCTCGTTTTACTCCGGAGCATAAAAGCAAAGTCAAGGAATGCTTGCATATGCGCAACCATGTCACATGCCCACGGGTTTACTAAAGCATATTTTCTGGTAAGGTGCATACCAAACCACTCCATAATGATGGGGATACTGACATCCCAAAAAGACACATACAAGACATTGGAGTCTGGGCTCGTGGTAGCTGACAAAGCAGGAAGCTGTAGGAACTGAAAACGACATTGGACACGTTCCTTAAACAAAACAAATGAACAACGACAAATTGGATAATGTTATATGTGGCTTACAAACCTATCAGGGACACTCGGTACCAAGGTGACACTTGCACTAAGATAAATTGGAACAGATAGCAAGAAGACACCGAAGAACAGGCCCTACAGAAAGGAATCCTCATCATGAAGGAGCTGTAAAAATTGTCTTATGACCAAAAGGGCAGATTACTGCACCAAAACTAGGAAAAATATAGGGAAATACTCCTAAAAAAGGACATACACACCACCTAGGAGTACAAAGGAGACTTTCTGATACTCAAAATAAAACAGGCAATACTAGAATAGTGGGACAGTATAGATGAGGGACAGACACATGGGTGATAATCTTGGCAGAGGGCGGCTATGTACAGGGGGGCCAGTAGGTGGCAGATACATTTGCAGATCACCTTAAGATGCTCTACAGCTCTATGATAACAGATGCAAAAGACAACATTGAGGGCTTTGTAGCAGGATGCAGGGGGCACAACTAAATGGAGAACAAAGGGAAGACCGAGAATAAGAAAGACATAGAACAGGCCTTGAGACCTTGAGAATAAGAAATCAAGATTGAAGACATAGAACAGGCCTTGACAAACCTTAAGCCTCAAATAAATGGCTTATCAATGGAATTTTACAAGCGGTTGAGTAACAAAACCACACAGCCCATGACTGACATTTTTCTTAAAGATATGGGGGATATTATACTACCACAAAACCTGAGGACGGCGATGACAATGTTGGTACTTAAGGATGGCAAAGATAGGGAAGATAGCCAATTTTAGCAAATCATAATTTTGCTGAACAGAGAAACTAAATATAGTACCCAAGGTAACAGCTTAACAGGCTACTTCTATAGAAGAGCTGTCCGGCATTTAAGGCTAACAGGTGAACCAGGTTCTGCATGCACAGGCTCCACAATAACCTAGGGCCAGATGTAGGAGGCCATTTACCGACCGGTAACGGCCGATTTCAGCCATTACCGACCGGTAAATGGGTATTTGTGATGTAGGGGGCCTATTTTACCGATTCGGTAAATTTACCGAATCGGTAAAATACAGAATCTGTATTTTTACCGATTCGGTAACGGCCAGATGTAGGTGGGACTCTTCAGAGTCCCTAAGGCCTTACAGATTCGGTATTTTACCACCCAATCCAATTGGGTGGTAAAATACCGAATCCAGGTGTGCATGCACATGTGTGCATGCACACCTATGCCATGTGACAGACAGACATGCCCTTAGGGCATGTCTGTGTGCCACATGGCACACATGCCTGTATTTGGGGTGCTAGAGGGTGTCAAAGTGACACCCCCTGCACCCTTTCTGGAATCGGTATTTACCGAATCGGTAAATACCGATTCGGTATTGCCCATTGATTCCTATGGACTTCAAGGCCCATAGGAATCAATGAGCATTACCGAATCGGTATTTACAGAATCGGTAAATACCGAATCTTAACGATTCGGTATTTACCGATTCTGAAATACCTACATCCCCCCCCCTCTATTTTACCACTTCTTAAATATCGAATCGGTAAAATTCGGTATTTAAGAAGTGGTAAAATAGAATTACCTACATCTGGCCCTTAGTGTACTCTAAGGCTACAGAAGCAATCACAATTATATCATTGGGTGCCAATAAGTCATTTGACTTGATCAAATGGCTCTTATATTCATGATACTAGAAATTAACCCAATCCATAATATTTTTCTGCATTTTTGTTCGCACTCACTCTAGAACCACTAGCAGAGTAGATAGGTATGGATGCCCTCATTCAGGGGTGGAAATTGGATTGCTCTATGTGGACGGTATCCCTTGGACCTGGCAGGCCCACAAAACTTGCAGAGACCATCCACCAGTGACTTAAATAGTGATAAAAACTTGGCACAGTATCACTAGAAAAATGGGGTGGAAGGGCCAACTGACCTAGGACATTACTGTAGATGGGAGCTAATCTTCAATAAACGGGGAAGGCTCCAAGAAAATAAACACATGGGGAAATATTATCCGACACTGAGATGAAATCCTACGAACAACTCCTGAAAGAATATATGGTAGATAAATCACAAATGTTCAAATACATACAGCTCCAACACACACTGAAAACCTGCATTAAAAAGGGACAGTCGTAACAGGTGGAAAACTGCTAGACAATAGCATACCACCGATTAGGTTGACTAAAATGACAATCAAGCATACACATACCATATTAATGAACATTACTCAAATACAGCTGGTCTATCTGAAATCTTGGTGAGAAACAGACAAGGATCCAACAGAGATGGGTGACTGGGCAGAGGCACTGATTCAGCTAAGATAGGTATCAATAAGATCATGAGAACGCCTCAACACCCTAAAATCCCAATAGGAAGCAGACATGGTCCAAATAGAGGATGATGACTAAGTCGAGGCCCTAATGCACCCAAAAGAGATAGTGATAAAATCTGGGTTGAGATTGGTCCAATTGTAAATCCTGCAACGCACATGCATCTCCAGAATACTCCACAGGTTTTATTGCATTGCATACATGCCCAAGAGGACAAGGGCAGAGGGGTTTGATCTCTCTAAATTCATAGTGTGATGTTGGGTGCATCTAGTGTCGCTGGTTCCTCAATCACATTGTTTTAGTTTCCCTACCTGTATCCTATAAGTGGTCAGGTTTAGACAACTCTCCAATGTGTGCAAAAAATCTTTTTTCAACTTGGGTCTTATAGATGTAAAAAAAAGAGATATAGCACAGCGCTGGGGCAGTTTAATACTAGCCATTTACAAAGAATGGACCTGCAACATGGGCTGCTGTATGGTCACTGAGAGGGTGGTGTATATACAGTATGAGAAAAAAGTTTCAGAACATTTGAGGTGGTTGCATAAGAAAGTATGAACTGCAGTGACTGGTCAGGGAGATGTGGAATATAGCAAGCAAAGAAAGCTGAAGAGCAAAGTAGGATCACTTTAAGACTCCAGCAATATAATGCGTCTTCCAAACCAGGGAATTGTGTGTTTGAGAAAGAATAAGTTCAATATCTTGAATTTAGAGTAAATGCCTCTGGTCTTTCTATGGATCCTAAAAATATCTCGGCTTCACGTACTAATGTTTAGGAGATTCAAAGTTTTTGTGGATTTACTGCGACGTTCAAGCCAAAAAGACTTTTAATAAGGTTAAACTGTTGTTTTCTTTAACACAAATATTTTGTCATCCTGATACTTCAAGGTTATGTACTGTGGCAATAAACACACATGAAAGCAGTAACGGTGCACAGTCAAAATATCGAGTCAACAATGTCGATTTGCACTAATATCGAGTTAGAAACATCGAAGGTAAGAAATATCGATGTTCTAAATATCGTTGTCAAAAATATCGATTTGAATGTATATTCAATAATATCGAGATAAGTAATGTCGATGATACAAATATCGACATATATAATGTCGAAATGTCAAAATATCGAAATTTTTAAATATATGTTTCTAATATATTATTAATAAAAAAAATTATATAAATTTGCTATAATATTTAATTATAATATACATTTTTTATATAAAGTATTATAAATTTTAGGAGCGGGATGTTGGGTTTATAGGGGATAAGGGTGGGGAGTGTATTAAAAATATAAATAAAAATATTTATTTTAGCAAATACATTTATATAAAATAGATTTCGAAATTTTAAATTTGAAATATGAAATTTGAAATTTTAATTATGAAATTTGAAATTTGAAAAATTATAAAAAATTTAGCATCGGGATGTTGGGTTTATAGGGGATAAGGGTGGGGAGTGTATCAAAAATATAAATACAAATATTTATTTTAGCAAATAAATGTATATAAAATAGATTTCGAAATTTGAAATTTGAAATATGAAATTCAAAATGTTAATTATGAAATTTGAAATTAGAAAAATTAGAAAATTTTTAGCAGCGGGATGTTGGGTTTATAGGGGATAAGGGTGGGGAGTGTATGAAAAATATAAATAAAAATATTAATTTTAGCAAATACATTTATATAAAATAGATTTCGAAATTTTAAATGTGAAATATGAAATTTTTAATTTTAATTAAGAAATTTGAAATTAGAATTTTTTTAAAATTTAAGACATTTATTTTATTTGGGTTTTGGGGTACAGGGGTATCTTTAGGTTTCAGGGCTAGGTTTGGGTTTTGGGGTACAGGGGTATTTTTAGAGTCAGAGTCAGAGTCAAATGTATGTTTATTGTGACCATTGGTCTTTAAACAATGCAGTGAGCATAACGCAATATGGAGTATGTACAATAAATTCATAAACCTATTTTTAAAAGTTTAGGCCGTTAAAAACAATCCTACACACCATTATCACAAATACAAAATTCAAAGTACAAAATACAAAATCCCAATAAAAATTCCAGTTACCTTAAAACTTATAATTGTAAAATTAAAACCTATTCACTTTCTTACCACCACAGCTATTTCAGTCGGCTAAAATTCATACAGTACTACATGTTATTCCTTGGTTCTCAGTGCACTCAGGGCCACCTTCATAAATTTCCCGAGGGCAATTGCAATGTCAATAAAGGGGATTTCTGTTAAAAGGCTGGCTGCCTGCGACCTTGTTTTTATATCATATTTTAGAAAGACCGGGCGCAGCCACAGTTTTCTCTGCTCTAGGAGGGACAGACAATCCAACAAGATATGTAGCAGGTCTCCCTTAGTTCCCAACTTACACCTGCAACGACCTTCTTGATCTATCATTTTTGTTTTAAGATCTTTGTTTATTAGCCACGGGTTAATCCCAATTCGAAACCTCAGGATCTCTTGCCTGAACCCGCGGTTGGGTAATCTGTCAAGGTAGGGGAACCAATTTTCATAGGACCAAGCATTTAGCATATGCGCCACTGATTTTTTCTTTATTAAATAACCTATATCAAGCGATTTAGAAGATTCTTTCCCCCTTTGCTTCAGCTCACCTTTGGTACTTAAAACTTGAAACGTTTCCTGGTCCCAGTCGATCTCTAATGAGTTACAGATTCCCTTCAGTTTTTCCCTACTGACCTTTGCCCATTTTAGCTCACTTCTCAGAATTTCTTTGCGGCACAAGTGTGCTACTTTTTGGCTTTCATGGTCTTCCAATCTCTTCCAGAATCTAATCACAGCCATCTGGGTTTGTATCGCCCAGGACTTTGTGCCTATTTCAGTTCTGATGGCTTGTATCATAGCAGACTGAGGAAGTGATAGGAGCCTTTTTATGCAGTTCCCCTCTATCACGTCCCAGGATCCCTTACCGCTCAAATAAAGGATCTCAGCACCATATAAAACTTGAGAGGGGATCATTGCTTCAAAAGCTCTCAGCAGAGGTCGGTGTGACATCTCTCCATAGTCCCCATTAAATCTTTTTAGGCCACATATGGAAGAGAGTGCCTTTGCTTTTTGAGTTTCCAGGTGGGTATTCCAATTTAAAGCCCTATCGAACCATATACCCAGATATCGGTACTCATTAACTGTCTCCAATTTGAGATCCCCTATATACCAACTGAATCTGCTTATCTTTTTCCCGAAGCATAGGGTTTTAGTTTTATCCAGATTGATAGTTAAGAATTTACTGGCACAGTATGTATTAAAAGCATTAAGCTTTCTTTGGAGGCCCCTCTCAGTCTGATCTACTATTACCAGATCATCCGCGTACAATAGGCAGGGTATCTTATTGCCATCCATTTTCGGACTGGCACTACCCTCCACCTCTAAATGCGCCGGGAGATCTGACAAGAAGATCGAAAATAGCTGTGGGGCCAGCACACAACCCTGTCTTAATTCATTGGCAATGGGTATTTTTGGGGTCAGAGAACCCACCGTATCCTTAATTACTTGCCCCCAGTTTTCCCTGTGTAGTTCTTTTATTATTGTGAGGAGATCTTTAGGAATATTTAACCTCTTTAGTAACTCCCATAGGCAGACCCGATCCACAGAGTCAAAGGCTGCTCTGAAGTCGACGAAACAGCAGCACAACTTGCCGTTCTGTTCCGTCGACTTCCTCGCCATCGCCCATAGAGCAAATCCATGATCTATTGTAGAGTGGCCTGCTCTAAATCCACCCTGTTCTGTGGGTATTATTTGAAACTCGTCTACCCATGCATTCAATTGTTTCAGTACAATTTTAGAAAACACTTTCTCACCTATATCTAGGAGATTAATCAGCCGGTAGTTTTGTGGCGCCTCTTTGCTCCCTTTCTTGTGGATTGGCCTAATTATGGCCCCCTTCCAGGTTGGTGGCATTACACCTTCTCTTAGAACTACCTGGAACATCTTGGCAAGAAATCTTGCCCACCATTTAACCTCGGATTTCAAAATTATAGCAGGGAGATTATCTGGTCCTGCTGCCCGAGTTAGCTTAAGTTCTTTTATTGTGAGCTCAACTTGTTCTTCATTAAATTTAATAAATAGGTCATCTGAGATTTCTTGCCATATTTTGGTCTCCACCTCCTCTCTGGGAGTCCTTACCCCGTACAGTTCCCTTATGTACCCTTCCCATGCGGCCTCACTCACCACACAGTTTAATTCTCCATCTGATGTTCCCGCTACAGCCTTTACTAGTTTCCAAAATTGCCTGAGATTTTTATTCTCTATGGCTTCTAATAGTTCTATCCAGCATTTTTCTTTATATATTCTTTTAGCATTGGTTACCATTAACTTGAATTCTTTTTTCTGCTTAACTAGCTGGTCCTGTCTCTCTTGAGTAAAGTTCTTTTTTTGTCTTCTTTGTACTGCTCGTATCTCCTTTTTCTTATTTTGGCACGCCACAGAGAACCCTTTACCTCGGTTTATTTGTTTTACCCTTGTGGGTTTAACCCATTTTAATTTTATCTTTAGACATTGAACCACTTCTTCTAATTTCCCTATAAACCATTCCAATTTTTTATTCTCGCAGTTTTCGGGTGCCATTTTTATTTGCATGGCCTTCAGTTTTTCCATATATTCCTCAGTTAGCCGTGTCGTCACCCGTTTGGGGTACTCGACCTCCTGGGTAATCACCGTTTCTCTCTGTAATTCCCTTCCCCCCGATATTATTATGTGTAGGAGTTTGTGATCACTCACTTCTTTTAGTTCTAACCTAAAGTCCCTAATCTAGGTGAAATTCCAGGCCTGCAAGAATATATAATCAATTGGGCAGTTCTGTTGCCCTTGGGTGAACGTCTTTCCTGCTGGTGAGTCTGTCTCTATTCTCCCATTTACGCAGTGAAAGCCCCTTCCTCCTAAGGTGTATACTAGACCTAGGTCTTGTTTCGAAATTTCCCCAGTTGGGAACTTAGCCGGGTTTATTCCGTACACCTCTAACTGTTCCCAATTCCAAAGGTCTGCCTTTTTTGGGTTTAGTTTATGATTAAAATCCCCCATTATTATTATTGTATCTGCGGGGTATTTTTCTAGAGTACTGTCTACATCCTCTTTAAAACGCCTCATTTCCCTTTCATACTCCTCCCCATTATCCCACTGCATGTATACATTCATTTAAATCATCATTTTATAATTCAGTTCCACCGTCATAAGTTCAATTCTACATAATTGTACCCATTTACATTTTGTATTCAACAGTTTTATTTCCCTCATTACTTTTGTTGATACCAATGTCAGCAGCCCCCCCGAGGGCCGTCCATGATTTTTCTTTATGGCTGGCTGATGTATCTGGACGTATCCATCAAAGGTTGGGGTGTCGTCGCATAGCCAGGTCTCTTGCAGGCAGGCAATGTCCACTTTATTCATAACTTCCTTTATATATTCCCGTTTTTGCTCATTGCCTAGCCCATTTACCTTCCAAGTTAAGAGACCTAGTTCTTGCGACCCCCCTCCATCCTATTCAACATCACTCAAACCACCTTCTTCTTCCGTATCCAACGAATTACTTTCATTACATTCTCCCATGGGGTTACTATGCAACGACCAGTTGCCCCATGAGGGGTCGTTTCCTGTATTATCTATTACGACATTCAGGCAGCTTAGATCCTCTTCTGTTTCTCTATAGAGAATCACTTGTCTCTTCTGTAGCCCGGCATGCTGTTTTAAGAAGTTGTTATCTTTAGAGGTTTTTATTTCTCTCTCTGGGATAATCCTTATTCCCTGTTGAATTATCTCATTTGAGGCTTTCTGAATTGCCCTTTTTACCAGGTCTGAGTGAAGGGTGATTTTTGTTATTTCCTTTCCATACCTATTTTCTACAAAACCAACCTGCTGGAGGTCTTTAGTGCCGATCCCCCTCAAACTGCCGCATTTTTCAAATGCAGTCAAAATCAGTGCCCTATTTAGTGGTATGGAATTTCTTGTCGGCTTCTCTTTCCTCCCAGCTGGTACCAGGTCCAGAAATAACCATTTGTTATTGTCTCTCTCATATAGATTCGTGTTTATTACATGCGCCTGTTGACTGGCGATTGTTCTCCCTGTTTGCCGTCCATTCTTTCTCCTATTGGGTTCTTCGTGTACCTGAGGTCTTACTGACCTTTGTTCTGTAACTCGTTCATCCATTAGCCTTACTTTCTGTTTCGTCGTACGGATGGAGGGGGGAATCTCAATTGCCTCCTTACATCTCTGCTTTTTCCTTAGTTCTCTCGGGGTCTTTGGGGTCTTCGTAGTTTTTGCCTCTTCATATGTGGGTCTATGAGTTGTAAAAGTCGGAGCTGAGGCATCCTGACTGTACCCCCCCCCCGTCGTTGTTTCCTTCCCTTTTCTCTTTCCTGCTTGTTTCAATTGCCTAATTTTTCCTGTCCTGTTCATGGCCCCAAGAGTGACATACCCCCCGCGCCTTTTTATCAGCATAGGTCTTTTTGATATATATACATTGTCTACAGACTCTTCTTCATCCTTTGCTGTTTGTTCTATGGGTTGGGGAGCTCTTTCCAAAGTTACCATACTTTCTTCTTCTGGTACTATCATGTCACTTTTCTCAATTGGTGGGGCTATATCCGTTGGCATTATCCTACTTGGCATTTTGCTCTTTATTTCTCCTAGCTCTTCTTCAATTTTCTTTAAATGTTGTTTCTGAGCTTTCATCAGACCGTTGTTTGAGAGACTTACTTCCAGGATTCCTTATAATGCCTTCTGAAGTAACAAGATTAAATCCATCAACGAAGATGTAGGAGTTTCAGAGAGCACCGAATCCTGTGTAGTGTTTCTGACTTGATTTACTGGGTAACTTGTCCTTATGCTGTCTTGATGTATTGTTTTTTTTTGCTGTGGATGGGACTGCTGGAATTGATCTGGCGCACCTCCCCAGATAACGCTCTGGTTGTGGCCTTCATTTCCCTTGTTACCTTCGTTCCCTGGTGACGACAGTGAGAACATCTTAGGTGATGATGATAATCGAGGCGCCGAAATTTGGTGATTTTGGCTCTGCAGAGTCAGATTTAAAGATTTGTGGTTCACCCCTTCATCTTCGGTGTCAAGATTGACTTCTTCATGATGATCTCCCTTATCTAACCGTCTTTGACTTTCGTCCGGTTTGCCTGAATTTTCACCGATTTCTCCGTCAATTTCCACTATTTCTCCATCTATCTCCGATGTTATCGCTGGGTTTAATGATTTATAATGTTTACCCACAAACTCCTTTATGGACTTTGTCGCTACCGTGTTCTCTTTCTGTTTATTAGTTGTTTGGTTGCCACCTCTTTTTGCCTTCTTGGCGTTCTTCGTTGCTCTTTTGACTTTTCTTTTCTTTCTTTTCCCCTTACTATTATCCAAAGATGATACATGACTTTCCTGGCTCTCTTCAAGAGATTTTGAGCCCTCCATTGATTTACTCCTCCCTTGTTCGTCCCCTGTACGTAATTTTGTCCCTTTTTTAGGTACCATTTCTAGGTACGAAACTGTTGTTCAATTATGGGTGAGAACTCTTAATTAACAATTTTTACTTTATTAAAAGTTATTCACTTACCTCTGTTTGCCTTAGTTGCCTTCCGCCTGCTTGCCTTGCCACGGTTACACTTTCTGTCGTGTTTGATAAGGCTCCGACTTCTCTGTGGAGCTTAGACTTCTTTGGACTGGTATTTAAATTACAAAGCTCTCCTTTAGTGCCAAATGCACATTTAGGGGCCTCCGTTGTTTAGCACAGTTTCCCCTTTGCATACTCTGCTGAATCGCTGATCCAGCTGAATGTCCGAGTCTGCTGAATGGGGCTGACTGGGGGCTGAGTGGGGGCTGGCGGACGTTGGCGTTCTCCGCTCTGGTGCATGCACACGTATTTCGTGGCACTCGGCGTCCCTCCGGCTCACGCCTCCTCTCCCCCGAGGGCTCCGCTGTTTTCCGAGGCTGGGGTGAAATCTGCAGCGGTATGCCCGTTTGTCGCTGGTAATTGACCGCGTCCTCGTCCGGCGGTCGTCCGGCGGTCGTAGGCTTACTCCGAGTCCTTCCTGCTCCTGCTCCTTACTCCTGCTCGGTGATCGCTGCACTCGGTCTGGCGGGGCGTGGCGTGGCGTGGCTGAGGCTCGGCTAGGCGAACAGAGAGATTACAGAGATGAACAGAGAGGTTTAGGTTTCAGGGCTAGGTTTGGGTTTTGGGGTACAGGGGTATTTTTAGGTTTCAGGGCTAGGTTTGGGTTTTGGGGTAGAGGGGTATCTTTAGGTTTCAGGGCTAGGTTTGGGTTTTGGGGTAGAGGGGTATCTTTAGGTTTCAGGGCTAGGTTTGGGTTTTGGGGTAGAGGGGTATTTTTAGGTTTCAGGGCTAGGTTTGAGTTTTGGGGTACAGGGGTATTTTTAGGTTTCAGGGCTAGGTTTGAGTTTTGGGGTAGAGGGGTATTTTTAGGTTTCAAGGCTAGGTTTGGGTTTTGGGGTAGAGGGGTATTTTTACGTTTCAGGGCTAGGTTTGGGTTTTGGGGTACAGGGGTATTTTTAGGTTTCAGGGCTAGGTTTGGGTTTTGGGGTAGAGGGGTATTTTTAGGTTTCAGGGCTAGGTTTGGGTTTTGGGGTAGAGGGGTATCTTTAGGTTTCAGGGCAAGGTTTGGGTTTTGGGGTAGAGAGGTATTTTTAGGTTTCAGGGCTAGGTTTGGGTTTTGGGGTACAGGGGTATTTTTAGGTTTCAGAGATAGGTTGAGTGTCCAGCATATATCCTAATTAAATGTAGATTGGAGTTGGAATAGTAAATTAAATAGGTTCAGTGTACAGCAACTACCCTGATTAAATGTATATTTGAGTTACAATAGTTAATTTTAATAGTTTAATTTGCAGAATTCAAAATGTTTGTTTAGAGAGTTTGTGTATTAGTAAGTATTTTAAATATAATATAATTAAATAGTATAGCTTTAAAACATTTATAATATAAAATAAATATGTGTATATATAACAAATGTAATATTTAATTGTTACCATAGATTTAGTAATTTAATAATATTTTTTTAGAGATATATAGTTATTTAATAGTATAATGTTAATTTATTTAATGTGTATAATGTTTCTATAAACTGTAAGAATGATTTAGAAAAGTCGATATTTAGGTAATGTCGATTTTATTGATGTCTATATTTTGGTAATCGATGTTTTTGTATTGTGGTATGTATATTAATGACTGTCGATATTTTGTATTTCGATATAAGTGTGATCGAAATTAGTTTACTCGAGATTTTTGTATATCGATATAGTGAGATCGATGTTTTAGTAAATTTATAAATAAGTATAGGATGTCGATGTAATTGTAATCTATATTTAAGACACGATATTTGTGTAGGTCGATTTTAGTGAAATCGAAATTTTGTCAGAGATTCAGCAAAACCATCCTGTTGTTTTATTCACCCCATATTTTGTCAGAGTATATACAGAATTATTAAGTACTTGAAAGAGAACTCATAGTTATGAAGATGGCTTGTACTGAATGAAGGCATCTGTTGATGGGTTCTAGAGAACCATTTGAAATTCAATGTACAAATAGTTGGCAAGCCACAAAAGCATTTTTAACTACTCACTGTGATTTCAACTTCACCTATATTCCTGGTTCAAATTGGATGCATGTCCAGTTGTTATCCATAATCATAACTTACTTAGAACCAGCCTGTAGTTGCCTCTCAATGAGATGGTATTATAGCTCAGGAACACATGGGTCGGAAAGCACTTATTGAGAGACCCCTCTAATTCAACACATTTTTGTTTTTTAGTCTACCTATTTTTGTTTCACTGGAGGAATTGCAGTTGTATCATGACTATGCCATTTTTGGTGAGGAGTACTTTTGATTTCACTTTGTGTTTTTTGTTTTTTTAGTGTTGCCATCTGTTTACCCAGAAATATGTTCTTGCCTCTACTACTTGTACCCTCCATACATCCATATCTATCAACCCGTTTCGTTATCCACAGCCTTGATCAGTAGCTCATTAACCCTGTCATATGATTTTGATAGATTTTATAAGTGCCTTCCACTTTCAGAAGGATATCATGTGATAAGAGTTACTTTAAACACCTTTTGAAAGCTGGCTCTTTTTTTGTATTTGTCGAAATTAAAAACCACTGAAGAAATGGACATTGTTTTTAATAGAATTTTTCATCTTCTTGGATTGTGCCATATTATCATTTCTGAAAGAGTAACGTAATTTCTTTCACGATTTTGGAAAATCACATGTAAGGCATTGGGAGTTGAACAAGCTCTATCTTCTGGTTACCATCCACAGTCAAATGGACAGACTAGGCGGGAAATTAAAGTTTAGAGCATTATCTGTGGTGCTCCTGTAATCCAACTCAAAATATTGCTATTTCTATTTATGAACTGCAGAAGTGTTCTATTATAATGCAATTCATAGCCCTACAAATGTTTTACTGTTCTTTCTATACAACATTTTGGTCCTCGAGTTTTCCATCTTCTCATCATATTGATTCTTTGATTCTAATGACATCTTATTATCTGAATTAGTTATTGTAAGCACAGGGATTATTATTTGGGGTGAGTGGCTGCCCACCTCAAGGATTAATAACACTAACTTGTCAGGGTGAACCTCAAAAGTCACTAAATTAACCTGCGATAAATCCCATGGTAGCTAGGGCAATGTGTAAAATATTTATCCAGTATCAAAACAGTAATAAAGTCAAAACACAAAACAATAAAATTCCTTTAAGTTAGAAACACAGAACAGCATTTAACACCTTAACAGCTGAGGCTCGTTCCCTCCCACCTCCAGTGTGAGCCCTGTTTTTTGGCTATATGGGGTACTTTGCGCTTTGACCTCCATAACCTTTTTTCCACATAAGGTAGCCATGCCAAATCTGCATCCTTTTTTCCCCCCAACATACTGGAAACTTAAAGGGGAACCCGAGAAAAGTGGTAAAACATAACTACATTTTGCGGTTTGGGCAAAATAGGAAAAGTTTGAAGTGCTAAAGTCCCCAGCTTTCAGAAACATGCATGGTGTAGATGTTTTTGAAGTAGTCAGCAAAGGATCATATGTGTAGCTCTCGCAAGCTTTTACCAACGAAACCAACTGTTAAAATAAAGAAATATTTAAAATGAGTAGGAAAAATGCCTATTTGTGACAGCATTTTGGGACATCATTTTCGACTATAACTTTTTGTCACAATAGGCGATTTACAAAAGCAATACGCCATTATGTCCACTAGGTGCTTCTGTCTGCGGGTTTGAAGATTATTCAAGATCCCAAAGTCCCCACAGCCAATAACTGAGCAGCACAATGGTTTTTTATTGTGTACCGAGTATAGACCAATTCATATGGTGAACTATGTAGAGTGAAAAAAGGAAACCTATGTATTTCTAAAATGGGCACCAGATCTGGGATTTAGGACAGTGGTTATTTGTACATCTCTGAATTTGTGGGCACCCATACTGACGTGATTAATATATTCTTTCTTACACACTGGCTTACATTCGGAAGGCGCAAATGCAGCAACATCCAACTGGTAATAACAAATGTTCTACTATGCTATGTTTCCACATGTCTCCCGAAAAATGGCACTTCACTTGAGTGGGTAGGCTTAGTGGCAACAGCAGAAAAAGACGTAAAACGCAACAAAGACACATCACATTGTTCCACTCAAAACTGAAACATTATCTTGTTTTGTGGATAGCTGTAGATTTTGGGCCCTGCTCAGGCAGCATCTATGGAGACCTACCAAACCTGTAAATTCTTTTCAACTAGACACCTAGGAAAATCCATGGTGGGGGACTGCATGGCTGTCACCAACTTTTCCTACCCAGAAACCTTTGCAAACCTCAGACTTTGAATAAAACACACATTTTCCTCATATTTCTTTAAGGAAAACCTTCTGAAATCTGTGGGGAGCCACACATTTCCTACCACCCAGAATTTACCCAAGTATCCCAATATAAATGGTACAGTATTTGTGTCAGAGGCCTAGGGCCCGCGACAGGAATGGTCCCAAACACGCAACATGGACACTTCACATGTTTCCACTCAAAACAAACCATTTTTTGTTTGCACTATGGGCAGCTGTGGAATTTAGGCCCTAGCACAGCCAGCATCTAGGGAAATGTAGGAACCCTGATTTTTTTTTAAAACTAAACATCTAGGGGAATCCAGGGTGGGGTGACTTGCATGGCTACGGTTTACTTACTCAGAAGCCCTTGCAAACCTCAAACTTCAACTAAAAATACACATTTTCCTCACATTTCTGCGCTGTAAAGTTCTGGAATCTGTGGGGATCCTCAAATGATTTAAAGTAGCCTTTACTTTTTCATTAATAGGAAAGTTAATCCTTCTAGTGAACTTTCTTGGGAAGATGCTTATTTAGTTCATACGTCCATGTCAGTCTGTCCTGTCTGTCCTGAAGCTCCAAGCATATCAAGGTTCCATGTAGTTAAATGGAACCTTAATATGCTTGGAGCTTCAGGACAGGGGCACACTGTTAAACACTTGTCAAGACCAGTGTTAAAAGCTTACCAAAAATGCAGATTCAACAAGCGAAGAAATATTTGTCATGCTGCCGGCTAGTAAGTTCCTGAACATTGCTCTCAGCGCGTAGCTGATTTTCTATGCTGCTCAGACCACTATGGCATCTCCACACTTGTGGTCTCCCAGAGGAGTGTAGTGAGATTTCTGGAACACCAGGCATAAGAGGCGTAAGCATAACTTGGAATCAAGCAGAGAACTAAAGGATGTCAAAGTGATGAGTTCTGTTCGATTGCCAAACAAACGCTATTAACTTGTAAAAAGAAGCAGAGAAAACTCCAGTAACCAGCCACCCAGGTGGGGATCTGTTTACAGGACGTTATTCAAGGTTACCAATATAAGATTAAGTAGAGTACTTTCCTCTGATGTCAGTTCTTGTTTAAACCACGTACCGGGGGGGGGCAATCACAAGAGTAAGATGCAACACAACACATTCATTACCTTAGTTTGTGTCTGTTCTTTGATTCCTTGCTACTTTTTAACCCAGATTATTTCTTCAAGCAGTTTGATCTTATCCTGAATTCTATGTCTGGATTTCTTGCTTACATCTCCTTACATTTGTCATGTCAGGAGTAGTTTGGTGCCTTGCTGAGCTCTACAGTATTAGTCATAATCTTCTATTAAGACCCTTTTTAGGAGACAATAGAGACTTTTTTTTAATACTAATCTGTGGAGCGTGGCATTGTGGGTAATGGGAGGGGTTAACCTTCCAGCTTGCAACCAAGAAGGGAACTCAAAAAGACCTTCTCAGCATTCAGGCCTTAATAGAAAATGAGGTAAGTACCTTTGTCCAAGTAGAGACCCTTGTTTCTAGACAGGGTAAGAGGGATACACACTTTAGATAACCCCTGCTCATACCCTTGGTAGCTTGGCACGAGCAGACAGGCTTATCCTAAAGGCAATGTGTAAAGTGTTTGTACTCAAAACACACAGTAATTCAGTGATAACACCACAAATGGACACCAGACCAGTTTAGAAAAATAAAGTATCTTTATCTAAACTCAACAAGACCAAAACAACATAAATGTAGTAATATAGCACTTCATAACAGTTATTTCCAAAATAAAGCTTGTAGAAAACAAACGGCTCCACCAGGGGCTATTAAGATGTCGTGACACCAATAAAAACAAATTACAGCACCGACCGCGAGGTGGTTGGCATGGGGTACGGAGCCACACGGACCCCCAAACAAACAGTACCTTTGGAACCGAAGTCTATGACGATGCACGGTGTCATGGAGGTGAGGAGTCGGTGCCAACACCATGACTGACACGGGGAGGCGAGGCGTAGTGTCCGCGAGGAGGTGATGTGTCGAATCCAGGACAGAGGTTGGCGGTGAGGCGTCAGTTACGGTGAGGCGATGCAAAGTCAGTGAGTTTGTGGAGTCACCCTCAGCGGTTATCGGCACCATGATAACAGGATGAAGGTGCTGGCGGTGAAAGGGTAACAGAGTTGTAGTGCAGGCCGGGTGGTACATCGTGCACTTCACGAGCAGTGCCCCTGCCTCGGTGCAGGTCGCAGCATCTTGCTTCTTTCAAGTTGGATCCAGCTTCCAACAACAGGAACAACCTCCAGAGGCCCAAAACTGGAATAGGCACAACCTGGCAAGTCAGAACTCACAGCAATAGAGTTCAGGGGAGCTGGGGGTGAAGTCTTTGTGTCCCTGAGACTTCAGAGCAGGAGGCCAACGCACAAAAGCCCTTGGAGATTCTTTTTCAAATAGGTTCAAAGCAAAATTCCAGTCTTTGTCCTTTGCCTGGCAAACACAGCAACTGCAGGCCAACCCCACACAGCACACAGCAAAGGGGCAGTACTTCTCCTCACAGCTCTACCTCCTCCAGCTCTTCTCCTTGGCAAAGATCCCTCTTGTGTCTTGAAGTGATCTAAAATTCTGGGGTTTAAGGTCCACTACTTATACCCCATGTTGTCTTTGAAGAGGTGTGGCGCCGCGGCCAGGGCGACTGACGCTGGAATCTGGGGACCACGGTTCGATCCCCGGCTCCGGAGGCAGGTTAGCCCAGCACCATGTGACTCTGGGCAATAGCTCGTTAATCTTCCCGACGGCCCCCAGCGCCTAGAGACCCTTACGGGTGATTGTGCGCTTTACAAATGTGGACTTTACTTTACTTTACTTCTTCTTTGTTCCAGGGTCTCTCACCCCAGTCCAATCCAGTTCTGTTCTTGGGCTGTGAAGAGCTAGGAACATGTTCTGAATCAGTAATGCGAAAAAACTGTAATGAGGAAATGTGAGTTGAAGGGCAGGACGTCGGTGAACCATCATGTGGGTGAAAGGGGTTAATAGCGCAGGGTGAGCTTTGATTTAGTAGCATCACACGAGTATCATGGTTTGTTGCATCAGGACTGTGTATAATGTACAACGTCATGTAAAGTAGTAGCGCACAATTTTAGACAAGAAGTCAAATGTTGAAATGTCCGGACAATATGCAGCGCGTCTTGCAGTTCATGATAACCGATATCACTATTACTTTTTTGTAATATTCTTCTGTGTAATGAATCCTATCAGAGGTAATTTTGTATATGAAAAGGCGCACAGTGTACTTATTGGTGTTTAATTGTTTTACAGTTACCCCTGACGAAGGGCCCTCAGAGGCCAGAAATGTATTGGGTTATGTTAATAAACTGCTTTTGGAAGAAATGAGCACGTTTGAGTATTCTTGAATGAAGAGGCACGGATGGCCCATCTCGAATATGAGAAGCTTTGAAAATTGGCTTCGTACTTGCATGTGGTCTAAATGATGAGTACAAATAAGAGAAGATGATTAAATGAGGATGACAAGCGATAAACGAATTACAATGAACGACATATACTGCAAACGCAGATAGCAGCAATTGTGCCATGGTCAGGGTCACTTCCTATAGTGTCCCACTGTAGTGTTGAATACTTTCTAAAAGTGACATTTTCAAACACACAATTTAAAAACCATCTTTACTAAAAGGTGTGTTATTGAATTCTGAGTTCAGAGAGCCTAAACGTTATTCCTTTATCTTGTCCCAGTGTGAAGTTATACTTGTAAGATATCCCCCATGCTATCATATGGGACAGATAGCCTTTCAATAGTGAAACAACAAACTTGGCAGTATTTCACTATGGGGACTTGTCACACACACCAATATATGTCAAACCTTTCACATACATTGCACTAGGCCCATGGGGGTACATTGGGCCTACCAGAGGAGTATATTATGTGTAAGAAAAGGGAAGGTTAGGGCCTGGCAAGTGGGTGCACTTGCCAGGTCGACATGACAGTTAGTAACTGCACGCGCAGACACTAAAATGTCTAAGACACATTTACAGGGCTACTCAGGTGGGTGTCACAAGCAGTGCTGCAAACCCACTCGTAGCATTTGATTTACAGGTCCTGGCACACTTAGTGCACTTTATTAGAGACTTACCAGTAAATCAAACATGCCAATCATGGATACCCAATTATAATCATAATTTACACAAAGAGCACATGTACTTTATCTCTGATCAGCAGTGGTAAAGTGCCCATAGTCCTAAAGCAACAAAAGCAGGTCAGGATAAATAGGAGAAAGAAGCAAACAGTTTGGGGGTAACCCTTCAGAAATGGTCATTCCAACAGCAACATTATAAACGCACAGATGAGGGAGAAAGAGCACTGCAAGTATCATGGAAACAGAGATACAGTAAAGACACAGGCAAAAATCAGGTATAAGGAGAACAAACAGATCGAAACAGTAACAAACTGCCATTACATTGCAAACACTTTAAATATGCCCTGGTCTCTGCTTGCAGTCACCTCACAGATGCAGGTTCTGCCTCTGCTACTTTTTTTTTTTAAGAGACCTTTTAAAGCCCTGTCTACGATCCCTCGAAAGACGCACTCCAAGAGTGAACACTAGCTTTAAAGAACTCTCTAGGAAGAAAACGGAGATAAACACTCCACACAGGCAACGCAGGAGAATTCTGGTATGATGCTGAAAAAAAGCCTCCCCATCAAATGATATATTAAGCAAACAAGAAACGATGCCTAGGAAAAGATATATCCAACTATTTTAGGAAAGAGAACAAATGAATTATCCCTTCCTACGTGAGTTCAATCACACACAAAACTAATCTCCAACTTTGTGTTCATCCAAACCCAAACTGATAGAAAAAAGGCAAAATACGAAATATCTCACTTTTACCTATTTATTATACATTTCATTGTATGTTGTTCTATTTTATCATAGAATTCATTATTTTTTTGTTTCTCAAAAGCTCATATATATATATATACAAAAACTAACACATCACATTTAAAGTCATCACGAAAAATTATATATACACATATATTCACAATATATACATAAGACTCTGACATCAATCTTCAACAACTTTTTATGTTCTAGCCCAACATTTTTAGAACGAAAAGGATGCTTTGCTTAATTACAAACTAGCATTCCTTTAAATCAAGATCTACCAAAGTAGCGGGGCCTAAGTGGTATATATTATTTAAACCTGTCTAGTTATAAACAGCTCCGCATTTATCTATTTATACAACGTAAACAATTTCAATGGTGTCTTCTCAAAAGGTGTCGACGCGTTTCAGCCCAATGAATATGGGCCTCATCAGGACAAGGGCTAATAATAATCCGTTGTGGTCACATTTCCTGAAATGACTAGGAATGATGTATTTCGAAAGACGTTTTTATATGCTGTCTAGCAGCAGTCACGAAAGAGTCATTGAAAGAAGGCTGCCCATGCATAAGCATGTGTGCACAGAACAACCATCTCTCAATAGTTTTTGCTATTCTTTATTGTAAACCCCACTTCAAGAAAGCATCTGTGCATGTATTAAGCATGTGCACAGACAGTAGCCATCTTGGAGTATTTTTTATCATAAAGCATAACAAAATAAAAGCAGGCCTCCATGGATGTACACACAATGTGGAGCGGTCTTTTTTATGTTTCATATTAATTTACTGTTTCAGGATGGACAGTGGCCATTTACCAATGGAAAATGAATAATAAAGTATGATTGGGGTGCCACACACTTCATGATAATCAGCCAGGTAGCAGCGGGCAGCAGCTGAGCCCTTGCTAAAAATGTATATAAAAAAGTTAAGAGAGCATGAAAGGGAAATATGTGAGGGCATCAGATGAGCAGGTGAAAAGCCGTAAGAGAGAGAGCTCAGGTCAGAGAGCGGCACAAGACCAGAGGTAAGCGTAGAGAGAGGATGGTGCAGGACAACACATTAATCGCTGATAGAATGAGGACAGAGCAGTGGTGGGTCCTCCGCTAAGGCAGGAGAATGAATGAAATAGCACTTCTAAAGTGCGTAGCGACCCGAAGGCATCCCAGCGCTGAAAGGTTTGTAGAGGTGGAAAGAACATCTTGGGGAAAAGCCACGTCTTTAGCTGTTTGCGTAAGGTAAAGCGGATGGGGTCCTTCTGCAAGGACAGAGGAAGCGAATTCTATAATCTGGCAACGTTATAGGAAAAGAGCCGTCCGCCATTTCTGGCCTTTTTTATCCTGGGAACGACGGCTAAAGAAAGATAAAAAAACACACACAAAAAGGGTTGAGGCAATAGATCCCGCACCTAGCACTAAATGTGGCTAATTAGTTTGGTGATGGTGCTTGAAGTCAGAAAGTGCACCCCTTTACACTTCCTATAGGGAAAAATCCCCAAAACACATTAAAAGAAATGGAATCAACACCCATCAAATTACAATATTCTTTTTTGTTTTAAACTAGAAGAAATTGTCCATATCAACTTGAAAAAAGTATCTGGTCCAGATTGCGCTTTGTTATAAAAATTGTTATCTTTATTGATAAATAGATGAAATCTTTAGAAGTCAATATTCATAAAATCCATTGCACCATTGAGCCAATGTGTTTTGTCTCCAAAGAGACTTCTTCAGGGCTCTAAGTAATAACAATATATTGTATCTGAAAATCCAATGGAAAGCTGATTCCAAATAGCATATACGATCGTTTGCAGCTTGAAAATATTAAATCTCTGGGTAATGACGGCTTATCGTATCTGAAGATCCAATGACGAACGGACTTATAAGAACATATATATAATCATTTACGGCTTGGAAATATTGATCTTAAAATGATGATGATTAAGGTAACATCATCGATCATCGGCAGGGTGGCCAGAAAATTGTCTAAGCTCATGTAGCAAGAAAAGTGCCAACACAAGCTTAGACGATTTTCTGGCCACCCTGCCGATGATTGATGATGTTACCTTAATCATCAGGGAGCCAATGTAAGAACAGCAAGGCGGGCCTAGCCGAATTGCGAGACAGGATCCCCATAAGCATTCTTGCTGCACAGTTCTGTACTGTGTGAAGTTTTGCAATTACCAAGCTAGGTGCACCCAAACACAGGGAGTTTCCATAATCAATCCTTGACAGGACGAGTGCCTGAATCATCAGTTTTCTGGCCCGGAAGGGGAGAAGAGGGAGGACTTTGCAGAGCATCCTAAGAATGCCATAGCACAAGGCTGATCCGCTCTTAATCTGTGTTAGAATAGACTGGAAGAATTCACGTGTAATCTGAGAGAAGACTTTTAAAAGGTGTCCCTGATTCGGCAGACTAATGTTCTCCTGATGGAGGTTAGGGTGATTGTCAACCACAAGGAAGGAGGAGTAAATAGATTGAATTTTGTGATGGAAATGGTCTGAGTGTTCATTGCATCGACGGCCTGACACATCTGGAGTGTCTGGGGGAAGGGGAGCTTTTAATTAGTTCTTTCGGAGGAGTAAATAGATTGAATTTTGTGATGGAAATGGTCTGAGTGTTCATTGCATCAACGGCCTGACACATCTTGAGTGTCTGGGGGAAGGGGAACTTTTAATTAGTTCTTTCGCAATGCAAAAGGTTTCCCGTGGAGAGTTAAAGGCTAGGGCAGTGGTTCCCAAACTTTTGACTCCTGAGGACCCCCACTGAATCACTACTGGAAGCTGGGGACCCCCAAGCAATTTGTACATTTTCAATTTCAAAAAATTAAAACAGTAATTTGCAAAAAATACATAAACAAGTACACACCAAACAAATACTTGCATTACTAAAGTTTTTATTAGTTTATATTGAAAAATATACAAAAGTGCAACAACTACAATCCAACGATAACTATAATAAGTTATAGTTATCTCGATAAGGGGCAGCGAATGGGCAGTGGGCAGTCAGGGAGGCAGGGCCGCAGAGGGCACAGCGGCGGGGGAAACGAGTGGAACAGAAGGCAAAAGGGGCACAAAAACAAGGAAAAAATGAGTGGCGCAGAAGGGCACAAAAAATAGTGGAACAGAGGGCAGAAGGGCACAAAAAATGAGGGAAAAACGGGTGGAACAGAGGGCAGAAAGGCACATAAAACGGGGGAAAACGAGTGGCACAGAGGGCAGAAAGGCACAAAAAATAGTGGAACAGAGGGCAGAAGGGCACAAAAAATGAGGGAAAAACGAGTGGAACAGAGGGCAGAAAGGCACATAAAACGGGGGAAAACGAGTGGCACAGAGGGCAGAAAGGCACAAAAAACGAGTGGAACAAAGGGCACAAAGACAAAAAACGAGGGAAAACGAGTGGCACAGAGGGCAGAAGGGCACAAAAAACAAGTGGAACAGAGGGCAGAAGGGCACAAAAAACGAGGGAAAACCGAGTGGAACAGAAGGCAGAAGGCACAAAAACCGAGTGGAACATGGGCAGAAAGGCACAAAAAACGAGGGAAAAACAAGTGGCACAGAGGGAGGAAGGGCCCAAAAAAATGAGTGGGGCAGAAGGGCACAAAAAACGAGGGAAAAATGAGTGGAACAGAGGGCAGAAAGGCACGAAAAACGAGTGGCACAGAGGGCAGAAAGGCACAAAAAACGAGGGGAAAACGAGTGGCACAGAGGGCAGAAGGGCACAAAAAACACGTGGAACAGAGGGCAGAAAGGCACAAAAAACAAGGGAAAACGAGTGGCACAGAGGGCAGAAGGGCACCAAAAAACGAGTGGTACAGAGGACAGAAAGGCACACAAAACGATGGAAAAACGAGGGGCACAGAGGGCAAAAGGGCACCAAAAAACGAGTGGAACAGAGGGCAGAAGGGCACAAAAAACGAGGGAAAACGAGTTGAACAGAGGGCAGAAGGGCACAAAAAACGAGTGGAATAGAGGGCAGAAAGGCACAAAAAACGAGGGAAAAACAAGTGGCACAGAAGACAGCAGAAGGGCACCAAAAAACGAGTGGAACAGAGGGCAAAAGGGCACAAAAAATTAGGGAAAAACGAGTGGCACAGAGGGCAGAAAGGCCCAGAAAACGAGGGAAACGAGTGGCACAGAGGGCAGAAGGGCACAAAAAAATTAGTGGAACAGAGGGCAGAAAGGCACAAAAAACGAGGGAAAACGAGTGGAGCAGAGGGCAGAAAGGCACAAAAACGAAGGAAACAAGTGGCACAGAGGGCAGAAGGGCAAACAAAAACAAGTGGAACAGAGGGCAGAAGGGCATAAAAAAGGGGGGAAACGAGTGGAACAGAGGGCAGAAAGGCATAAAAAAGAGGGAAAAAAGAGTGGCACAGATGTAAGAAGGGAACAAAAAACGAGTGGCACAGAGGGCAGAAGGGCACAAAAAACGAGGGAAACACACACAAACACGCACACACAAATTAAACACTTACATGCAGTTACAGAAGAAGAGTCCTCCTGCCCGTTCGACGTGCTCCAGCCTCCAATGCTCTTCAATCTCGGCGTCGGGTGATGGGCAGAGTGAATAACACAATAAAAGGGCAATCACCCTTCAGCTTGCACCTATAGCTGAAGGGTGATTTGGCCAGATTTCATTGCAGTCTTGCCGCCCCGGCGCCAGCAGCATTCACACCTCTCATGTGCTGTGAGCCTGGGGGCCAGATTGTAATGCAGTCTTGCTGCCCACGCGCCAAGTACATTCACACCTCTTACGTTAGGCACTCAAGTCCTGCGGACCCCCTGGGAATGTGTCACGGACCCCTGGGGGTCCGCGGACCACAGTTTGGGAAACACTGGGCTAGGGAGTTCCTCTACTCATAATGTGAAGCCTGTGCCCATTTGATTTCTACTTTATAAATTCTGACTGCCTCCCTATAGTCTAATTTCTTGCTGGGAGAGAAAGCTTTCCTCCATACTCTTTCCAGGTTTTTGCAATTCTGTTTTAACTCCCGAAGTTTGGAAGAATATCAGGCCGTCTTATTGGGGCCTCCTTTCATCTGAACCAACTTTTTTAGGAGAACCCGATCAAGGGTGCCCTTTATCCATTAGTTGAAGCTATCATTGGTGACAACAGGGTTAATGTTCAGGTTTGGCTTTGAACTCTCCAGTTCCCGCACCCACTTATCTACCGGGAGTTTAGTCCAGGGACGGTGCATGACTCATGTAGATTGAGTATGTGGAGTTATATTTAAAGGGGACCATGAGAATTGAATCAGAAAGTGGTCTGACCAGGGTAGTGGAATTGGGTCTTTGCAGAAATATCCTTCAAGTTAGAGAAAATCGGGTCAAGGAGGTGCCCTTTAACATGAGTCACAGCCAAGACCTTCTGAAGAAGCTGAAATACAGTGAGATCTTGAGACAGTTCAGTTGCAACTGGAATCATAGAAATGCCCACTCCAAGTGTGCATGATTGCTTGGGCGGCTGAGAGTGAATCACGGCAATCAGTCAGGGGAGCCTGGGTGCTTCTTGGTTCCTTTCCAGGCGGAGTCCTGATGCGAAGGAGAGACTGGAGAGACGTGGCAGCGATAAGGTACATTTTATTTTTTTACATTCCTCACCCCAGCCACCCTCGATCCCTGCTGGCCGCCACTGGGTCTGTGACCTGTGGGCTGACCTAAGATGCAAATAACATTGCCTCAAGGCAATGTCTACAAGCAGAACACGAAAAGCTAATGGTTTTAATTGGATTTACCCAAAGCACACTCTAAGTACATGTTAAAGTGTGACATACAGGTAAAGCTATCTAAGAGCGACCTAAGCACATACACCTGTATTTACTGTGGTACTTACGTTTCTTTAAGCATTCTAGCTATGACAGATGTCCTAATAGCAACCATGCTGAAATAAACCGGTGTGAAAATAATTTGTTTTCTACGTGTACATTTGTCCTTATTATCTCAAACAAGAAAAGGTTACTGAATAACTCTTAAAATGTTTACTCGCCACTTGTATTTCTGGAAGACTAAGACATATTCCCTAAAATGCCTATATCCGTATTAGTGTGTTTTCTGCGGTGATCCTTTGGTAAACATCTTCGAATGAAGGTCAAAAGGAAGCAGATGAGACAGAGACATTCGCTGTCTCTTAATTACCACACGCCAATAAAAATGGCCCACATGGAACCAAACGCAATGACCTAGCAGAATAAAACAATACATACGACAATAAGCGGCCTGTCTGTCCTCAGACACCTTGGACACATGGGCCTCATTAACTGGCGGCCTCTAATGACGCTCGCAGCGCCTTACTACCCTCGAGTACCCCACGGCACTGGCGCCGTTCACTGCAATGCCTGCTAACGAGCAGTAGAGCATTATCGAACACAAATATTGGATAGTTTCATCGTTGCATCTGTACAGTGCTTACTGCACCAGCGCAAGCCGGCCGTCTGAAAAGCATGGGCGAGTAAAGAAACAGAGGTGCTTTACCTTGTAAATATTCCATCCACGACGCTGATCGCTGCTTCCTCTGCCGGCACGTAGGAGCCAATCTGTGCCATGGCAGTGATCAACGCCACCTGCTTGATGTAGGAGCTCTTGCCACCCATGTTGGGGCCAGTAATGATCATGGCCCTCTCTTTGTCCCCCTAGAACAATAAAGAAACGGTTACCAAAGAAAAGCACAAGCAACAAATATAAATACAGATTATGTTCAAATTAGCCTGGGTTGAAAAAGTCAGACACAAAAAAACGATGAACGTGACCGAACAACACGGAAATAACTGGCCTCGGTAAATTATTCATGCTTTCCAAACAGAGCGAGAACACCATAGACGGTCTTTTGGGCATTAGGCTACAGTCATGATTAAATATGGCGATCTGGAATCCAATTCCAAGATTAAATGTTTTAATTAGTTTGTTTTTCAGTGTTGAAAATTGCGCAGGCCTAGAGGGCAAATAAAGTTTTCAATTGGCTGCTTCAGGCGCACCGGAAAGCAGAGCAGAGCCCAGACCTCAACTTTGTTTACAATTTTTGGAAGAAACCAGCAGGATTGGGTGCTTCTCTGCTGATTGTTCCATGTTTTACCTTGGTTTTCAAAAGAAGGGTTCGACTGCTTGCGGCAGTCCGAATCTCCATGTGAATCACCAAAAGTATCATTCCGATGAGATGAGATAGGTAACAGTTCTGGGAGATTCTGTGTTTTGTCCAGTCACAGTTTTGACTCAAAGACGCATAGAGGGCTAATGCTGCGATTACTTTCACGTGATATTACCGGGAAGTAATCGCAGCATTACCCTCCGTCCCTCTCGCTGTGCTGCCACACATAGTTAGATGTACCCGAGCCAAAATACGGACCAGGACATCAGCACAGAATACAAACACAAGTTTAATCCAAAAGCAAAAGAACTGTTCACAGCACAGAAGTAAGCACTCGGGAATTCAACAAAT
This sequence comes from Lissotriton helveticus, assembly GCF_964261635.1. Classification (NCBI taxonomy): domain Eukaryota; kingdom Metazoa; phylum Chordata; class Amphibia; order Caudata; family Salamandridae; genus Lissotriton; species Lissotriton helveticus. The sequence continues at coordinate 606,703,338 of NC_136059.1, read as the reverse complement.
CCGGAACTGTGGGACCCTGGACCACCCTATAATGGGACACCAAGGTAGAAAGAACCGCCCAAGTTGCAGCCTGACAGATCTGCTGCAGAGACGCACTCTTCACGCACCCTACACCTCAGCCATGGAAGCAGACATGCCCAAATTAGACCTCCCCGGGATCCCCCGAGGAGAAGACAGACCAAATTGCTTGTAAGCCAACACAATCACAGACTTGATCCACCTGCTCGAGGTCTGAGTCGAAGGCTTAGCCCACCTCCGGGCTGGATCAAAGTTAACAAATAGAGCGGAATAGACCAGGAAACCCTACCCTGTCTAGCTAAATCAACACCACCCTATGCACATCAGGCGAATGAGGAGCCACTTCCTCAGCAGACTGAGGGTCTGGAAAAAACACCAGAAGAATCACTTCCTGCTGATCATGAAACAGAATTCATCTTGGGCACAGAACCCGTCCCCAAACGAAGAACAAGCCTGTCTTCAAATAAAAGAAAGGAGACAAGCGAGACAATGAGCCTAACTCCCCCAGCCTGCGAAAAGATGTGACAGCCATCAGAAAAAAAACCTTCAAGGTCAGAAAGCGGATCTCCACAGATGCGTGTGGATCAAATGGGGGATAGGGAAGAGCCCACAACACCAGCAGCAATTCCCAAGACGGACATACAACCTGGGGGGACTGGACAGAGATTGGAAAACCCCTTAAAGATCCTGGAAACCAGACTCTGATTGTCCACCAGGCCCTCCATGGGGCCTGAAAAGCCTTAATCGCCACATATTGCACTTTAAGAGTGGCAGGGCTCAGACCCAGCTGGAAACCATTCGGGAGAAATTCCAGCGCCTGAGGCCGGGAAACAGACTAAGGAAGCCCTGTCAGGAAGCACACCAAGCCTGAAAAGTTTTTATAAGAAGACATGGTAGGCATCTGTTTGGATGCCTGCACAGGGAGAGGAAACAGAAGCTGACAGATCCTATAACATGAAGCCTCCCTGCTTAAGTGCCAAGCCTTCAACTTGAACCTCACAAGTGATGGCACCTAGAGACACGGAAGCCTCAGGGGATACGGAACCAACAGAAACCTCCATTCCGGACCTACCTTCATCACCATCAATAGAGGAAACCAGACAGAGCGGAGCCATGCAGGAGCCACCAGAACAACCTGAGCCTTCTGGCCTGGATCAGAACCAGAAACCTCTGGATCATAGGTAATGTAGGGAAAACAAACATCAGGCCCACAGGCCACACATGTCAGGGCATCCACTTCAGAAGTAGAGTCCTCCCTCCCACAGGAAAGAACAGGGGAAGAAGCGCATTGCCAGGGCTCACAAACAGGTCCTCCTGAGAGGACGGAATCTCACTGCTTAGGCGATCGGCCTGACAATTCAGTGCCCCCTGAAGAAAGACTGCCCTAAATGAACCCACATTAGACTGGGCCAGAGGAACAGACTAGCCAAAATTGCAGACAATGACAGTGCCCTCGTCCCTCCCTGACGACTGACAATGGATTTGGCTGTTGTGTTGTCTGTCTGGACGACAACAGCCCTGGCTTGTAGAAGAGGGGAAAAATGTAAAAGAGCCAGACAAATCGCCTCCAACTCCCTCTAGTTAGAAGAGCGGGAGGTCTGGCACGCCTACCACAGTCCCTGGACCATGAGAGTTCCCGACCAGGCCCTTCCAGGCCCTTCTTCCACTCTCGCTGACGTCCGTCATGATGATGATCGGCTTAGGATCACACAAGGAGACCCCTTTCAGGATGTTGGATGGCTCGAGCCACCAACTCAGCTCTTCCTGGATACCTGAGGAGTCACAGGAAGAAGACATGTAAAATCCTGCACATTGGGCACCTATTTGTCCAGAATGAACGTCATCAAAATATTGAGGTGCCACTGAGCCCCGGGCACCTAAAACAATGGCAGCCAGATCGCCCTGAACCCTCATCCAAAGGGAAACTGGCGGAATGGGAGCAGGTCCAGCAGATGAGAATGAATCTTCCAAACCCTTCAGTCTGGTAAGGTGACAATGGCTAGTTCCGTCTGGAACCGGGCTCTAATGAAGATGCGATTCTGAGTGGAAACCAACTGGGACTTCCTGGCATTCACCAAGAAGCCATGTAACGACAAGAGATCCATAACCCTATGTACATGTAAACAAGTCAGGTGAAGAGAAGCCCCCTTGACCAAACAGTTGTCGAGATATGGGAAGACGGCAAGCCCCTAGAGAAGAAGAATTGCCATTAGAGGGGCCATCACTTTTTGAAACACACCGGGAGCAGATTTCAGACCACACGGTAAAACCTAGAATTGGTGATGCGCCACCCCCACAAAAACCTCAGAAACGAATGATGACTTGGGTGCACATGAACATGAAGGTACGCATCCTGCAGATCGATGGCATACACTTAATCCCCCAGAGACACCAGGGGAATGAGCTGCTAGAGAGAACATCTTGAACAGAATAGATGCAAACCACAGATTGAGGTGCTTCAATCCAAGACTGGCTGAAACTCTCCCGATACATTCTATACAAAGAACAGGATCAAGATGACCCTCAAAAAGCGATTACCCATTAAAAATTAAAAACGTTTGGCCCGGCTATTCGGCTATTCACAAGGCCACCAGGAGCCTATCAATGTTTGTAATTGGAGGCACAGGGGCCTCACAATGTGAGTCAGCACAGCAAGAGGGACAAAGGGTTAATGTCCCACTGAAGAGCATATATTTGTATTTTAATTAGAAAGGTAAGCGGGTTGCTGCTTTTAACACTGAGATCATTTTGTTACCCGCAATTCAGAAGTTGCAGGCCTACTAATATAGCACACTGATCTATTTACAGGCATCAAGGAGCTGCATGCAAACTGTAAGTCATGGGTTTAGATCCATATACATTTTTTCTCCATGTGTAACTAAGATTTGAACAAAGGGTTCCTTTGGTAAGTAATAACGTTTTGTTAGTACAGACAACCACAATCACTGTGCTACCTTTTATATCCTGATTTTGTATTTCCCCTGACCATTGACTCTTAACGTATAAAGTCTGCAAATATGGATTATATGTGATTCCCACAGTTTATAACACTCGTTTTTGTTGTTGTTTTTTTTGCAGAGTTTTATATAGCGCGAACTAGACCCGAACCGAATCAGGTATCAGAGCGCTTTACATATTTTCCAGTTACATGAGGACACACTTTCATTTTTAGGCACGGGGAGATTACGTGATTTGCCCAGAATCACAGGAGGTTTTGGCGTCGTTACCGAGACTCGAACCCAGATCCCCAAGTCCGAGGTCGAGCGCTCTAGCCGTTAACTCCTCGTTGTCTTATCTAACATTTCCTGTACATTGATTTACACAATTGCTCGTTGTCTTATCTAACATTTCCTGTACATTGATTTACACAATTGCATGATCATTCGTGCCTCTGAGTGTGATGTGGAGTGATATGACACCCTCCACTGGCAAGAGCAGCCCAATAAAGGAATTAACAAGAAAATAGGAGTTATTTCAAGCAATATTTGTGTAATTGCTCATAGAGATAAATCTCGCATTCTTACAGTGCAAGTTACATAGGTAGCGGAACAAAGGTAAAAACCTGTCTCCAATAGTTTACTTATGAATTGATAATACTTATGAATTAAAAATCTATCTGCCTTTGTTTCCTTCCATTTCATTGGCATCTAGGTGTTATGCTCCAGATGACTCCCAGCCGGGATACATAAACAAAAAGAGAGCTGGTAGCCGTTTATATCTAGCCTTTCTTTGCCCTGGCTGGAAGTGAAAATAAGAAAGCCCCGTTCTTGCCTGGATGTTGTGGTTCTGAACGAAAATCAGACAATGTGCAGGCGCCCTGGAATTATGTCCCAGTGTCGGAAAATGGGACCAGGACAAATCCAGGAATGGTTCCCTGGGTAGGCCGGATCTCAGATCTGGCCCAGATAAAGCTGCCAGAACCGGGATCCAGCAGGATTCCCCTACTTTCCAGTAGTGGAGCCAGAGTATTACTGAACTCTCTCACCTGGTCTCAGAACATGCTGCTTAACCCTCAGTGTCTATTTGTAAGTGCACAGTCATTACATTTTAAGCACCTCTTCAACTGCTTCTTAGAAATGACTACACACTGGGTCTCAGCAGTAGCCTCAACTGTACCAAGGTTCATTCACCTTTTAACCAAAGGAAGTCAGATTCCTTTGAGTGATCACTATACAACACTGATTATAATGTACCAATATTTAATTATACCTTCTTATTTTCAGTTTAAAGTTATGAACACAATGAAACCCCACTGTAGAATTGGGGCTATTAGTTGTATGACCTGCACAAGTAATAAGTCCACAATTTCCCCTACTGGGAACCAAGCACCCCATTGTAGTGCTTGACTCTCTCAGGGTAGTGAAGCAGAACAGTCCAAGGCATACTCAGGGGAAAACTAGTAATCACAATTATTTGGCACGCAATGATAACACTCAATAAAGGATTGGCTAGGTAGGGCCTTTTCTTTAGAAAATGAAAAAGTACATTAATTGCACAAAGGCAACTAAATAATACAAAATAATTTACAAATATATACATTAGTTGGAAAATGCCATAGATGACATGGCATAATTACCTTTTAGCCCCTAAAGGGGTCACACATACATATAAGCTAATGTCTACTGGGGGAGTCAAGTTCAAGTTCAAGTTCAAGTTTATTAGTTTAGCACAGTTACTTAAAACTATTGCTGTACAAAGTCTACTTTCGCATGAATATAAAATTTAGTTTTTAGCGCATTTATCAAATAAGAACAAGGCTAAAAAGCAATTTACAAGGCTGAGTGGCCAATATGCTTATTGAGAAGCAGTATTATGGTTGCCTATGTGAACGTTTTGCTATACTTGGCCGGATAAAATAGTTAATACAGAGGGTACTGGGCCAAGGGACGGAAAAAGTCTGTAATGAGTCTTTGAGGGGGAGGGGGAGGAAGCATGTCAACCAAGGGGGGTGATAAAAGCTTGTCCAAAAGTCTCACAAATTTTCCAAACCTAGCAAGTGCTTGAATGTCAGTAGATGTAAAGCACAAGGCAGAGGCCTCCCAGCACGTCCTGGCGCCCCATTTTAGGAACAAGGGTTTCAAAAGGGACCTCCTGGGGGCTGCTAGTGCCGGGCAGCAGCACAGGAGATGCAGCCATGATTCGGAGTGGTATTTGCACAGCCTACATGCTCCCCCCTCGCTTGTTGGGGCCCATTTATTAAAGGCCGTCGAGCGCAGGCCTAGAAGTCGCATAAACATTATGTTCTCCCTAGCCACTTTGCCTAAGTTTTCCTGGCAGTATGCTTGTGGACGCCCAAGAAGATACGAAGAGTTCAAAGGGAGCAGAATGGTTGATGCCTTTAGAGCCTGCAGATCCATAGACTGAGAAATAAGTTTGACTTGCTTATTGATGGTGCTTTTCCAGGCCGAGTATGGAATAGTGGCTGAGGGGAGAGATGACTCGTCAATCTCTAACACTCTTATGGCCTTTATAATCTGGGTGTTCCAGGGATTGCCGGGGCTAGACAGGATTCCTTTTAGCTGGAATTTAAGAGTGTTATCACCTGCTTTTAGGGTCCTAATAAAGTATTTCAGGGTGTCGGCCTCGCAGTGAAGAGATTGTCTTTGTAGGCCCAGCTCCAGTCGTAGTCTTGCCCGCTGAATAAAACTTGGCAGATGGAAAAGTTTTTTATAGGTGGAGATTTGGGCGAGCTCAAGACTGGAGGAGCACGCTCCAGGAAAGGCCTGGTGTCCATAAGTTAATGCAGGAAGTAGAGTGGCTTTAGCCACCTTCAGGATGGCTTCTGCAGAGGGGCTGCTCAGAGTTTGGTTCAGCCGGGTCAGGGAGTATGTAATTGCGCCTGCTCTCTTTTGCAGAGCGGCTAGGTGAGCTGTAGGCCTGGACGCCTCGTTGAACCAGACTCCCAAGTAATTATATTTTACTGTTGTATTAATCCTGGCGGGTCCGATGTTCCATGCCAGCCTTTTCTTGTTCTTACATCTGCCAAATACCAGTACCTTCGTCTTTGCCTGGTTGATTTTCAGGGCATTGGCGGAGTTATATGTATGGAGCATATTTAATGCCCGTTGGAGACCCGATTTTGCTTGGTCCATTATTACAATATCATCTGCATATTGTAATATGTGAAGAGGCTTTTTGGCAGGACCCAGTTTTGGCGGGAGAAGATAACTATTCTCCAAGAATGTTCCGAGATCGGCTGTGTAGAGATTGAACAGCAGTGGGGCGAGAACACAGCCTTGCTTTAGCCCGTCTTCTACGGCAATTCTTGAGGAAAGTGTCTTTGGGCTGGTTTTGATTCGCACCCACGTGTTCTTATGCAGAGCAATTAGTGCGTCTAGTAGGTCATGCGGAATCCCCCATTTGTTCAGCTTCCTCCACAAGATGTTCCGAGACACTTTATCAAAAGCCGCGCTGTAGTCTATAAAGCAGCAATAGAGTGGAAGATGGTTTTTTTGTGCAGCTTTTTGACTCAGAGCGGCTAGAGTAATGATGTTGTCTATTGTGGAGGCCGATGCCCGGAACCCAGTTTGGTAGTATGGTAGTATATTGTTTTCTTCAACCCATTTTTCCAGCAACCGAAGGAGACATCGAGCGTATGCCTTTGCCTCCAGGTCTAAAAGGGCAATGAGGCGGTAGTTAGCCGGTGACGCAGGGTCACCTTTCTTTAATATGGGGCATAGAGTCGAACCTAACCAAGAGTCTGGGAGCTGGCCTGTCGCGAAAACGTTGTTAAATAGCGGAGTCAGAAGGTCAGCCCACTCTTCCGGGGCGCATTTAAATATCCCAGCTGGTAGACCATTGGGCCCTGGAGCTCCGTCTTTTTTCATGGCTCGCAGATACTTGGTTACCTCGACTGCAGTGGTCAGCTCGAAGGTTTCTATTTGAGTGGAAGCAGCACGATCTCTTAGTACTATCTCCGCGGGGTCGCCAGAGTCGCTGCGATATAGATCGGACACGTGCAGGGCCCAGGCTTCTTCACAGACTGCATTTCCTCTCGTCTTGTTGGTAGAGCGGAGTTTGTTCATATAGTTCCAAAACTGGGACTGACTTTTGTTCTTGAGAAGGGCAAAGATTTTTACCCACTCAGACTGTTCTTTGAGTCTCTTGGTCTCCCATAAGGATTTCTTGTAGGTCGTCCGCAGCGATGCCACCTTTTTGGCGGAGAGCACAGTTCCAATTAGATTGTGCAGTCGGACGGCCTTCCTGAGGGTCTTTCTTTGGAAGGCTAGCAGTGGGTTGTGGGTTTGCCTCGGGTGTGGCCCGAATGTTCTATGATGGAGCGCGGAACCTGCCAGGAGATCCTGTAGCTTAGCGATGGAGTTATCCCACCGGTGGTGTGATTCTATCGGAGCAATGTGATTGAAGTTGAGAGTTTCGTCCTTGAGCCAGGTTCCCACCTTGGCGGATCCCTGTGAGTCCCATTTGATTCTCCTAACCATAGTGTGCAATTCAGCTCGCGTTGAATGCCCCACCTCTGCCGTTTCGAGAGCAACTTGCACTTGCAGGTCCAGTGTGGCCACTATGGGGTTATGGTCACTCTCCAAGCGGTAGGGGATTTCCAACCTGGCCAGACGATTACCCAGAAGCGGGGAAAGAAAGATGTAATCAATGGTAGAGATTCTCCTAAATGTTGGCAAGAAATGAGCATCCGGGAGCAGTTCCCGCGAAATTTGCTGAGCCGAGCGGAAGTTATGGGTTGTTAGAAAAGTGATCATCGCTTCTTGCTCTTTGTTTTTCCTAGCTAAGAGGCCGTTGGATGCGAGGTCTTTGATGTTGAAGTCTCCTAGTAGCAGTACCTCCATGGATGCAAATTCCGCTAGAAGGTCTTCCAGTTGTTTTATCATCAGGTCCGTTGCAGATGATTTTGCGGTTTTTGCTGTATTATGATAAATGTTAATTAGGAGGATAGAGCGTGCCCTGCCTGAAAAAGACAGACCGGTAATCAGAACCGTCTGCCCTGCCGTCAGGTTCCGAGTGATGGGTGTGGCCGTTAACTTGCACCTGTGGCTAATGAAAATGGAGAGGCCCCCTGAGGGTCTTCCATAAGAGTTGACTTTAGCGGCCGGTTGGAAAAGTTCATAATAGCCAAGGAGAGGCGAGGGGGATAGAGACCAGGTCTCCTGAAAGCAGATTATGTCGCTTTTGTTCAGGAATTCAACGGCTGATTTTGAAGCTAGGGTTGACTTTAGCCCGCTCGTGTTCCAAGTTGTGATAGTTAGTTTGGAATCGGGCCAGTTGGTGATCTTATTAGGAGGATCGCTGTTGCTGGGCAAAGTTGATTGATGACTCTGGGACTGAGTCTCCGTAGCGCATGTCGTTGACATGGGGGACAGGGCATTTCAATTTACAGCTTATCGTACGTTGGTTTTTATGGCATGCAATGTTTAGGAGATTATCCGCTTTCGACGCTTCTGGAAGCCAGGCATGGGTTGCGCCCCGGGACCCCTTCAGTACGCTGGTAAGCTGTTTCGCAGGGGCCTGTGGAAGAAGGACGTGGGGATATTTTTGTTGGGTGGGGACCCACGTTTCGATGCCCCAGTTTTCAAATTGGTTGGCTTCCTTAAAAATTGCATTCCTAATGGATTCCTGGGACCACGTTGTAATGGTGGCCTCTAAGTCCCCTCTCCCTGGTATTGTGGAGAACTTGACTGACGTAAGGTCTGAGGAGGTAAGCCCGGCCAGTGCTGGAATGCAGTTGAACAGGCGGAGGAGGTTGCGTCTGTTAAGAATATCATGTGGGCCCTTGTGCTCGTAGTGTGGATAAAATACTAGTTCTGCTCTCTTTTCCGGGCTCCTGGCTGTACCAGGTAAAGGAGCTGTCGCCATCTGAAGTTGGAAGCAAGCTTCAGGTGGGTAAACAGACCTGTCCGATTGGCTTGTCATACCCGAGGCCTGTGGCACTTGAGGCAAAAAGTACCTTTGCGGCTGTAGGTGGAGGTCACAGCAGGCTTTAGTTAAGTCTTCTGGTTGATGGAGCGCACTACAGTCTGTGGCAATGCCCACTATTGGGCTGTGAAGAACCGTGTTCGTGATTTCTGCCATTCCATGGGATTGAGGTGGACTATTCCGGTCTTCCATTATTGCTACAGTGAGCTGGGGGAGTCAAAGGTGCAAGATCAACAAACCACATTAAAGACATCATTTTGTACCTTCTTAAAGTGGGATTAGATGCTCTCCACACCAACCCAATTTGGGATACCTCACGCCTACATTAGATTGGTCAAGTTGCTATATAATGCCCCTATGTCCAGAGCTAGAACAGGACCTCACATCTCCTTCATGAAGAGAGGAAACATTTACAAGTATGTATATAGATTTGATTTTTAAAAAATGTATTTGAGGATTTCCAAATGTCTTTGGGATGAGATTTACAGTTTTTATTTTATCAGCGATTACCACCTTACATTATTCACAAATTGTGATGCTTGCAAGTCAGTATTCATAGCAGGATACTAGTGTAAAAATCATATGTTTTAGTCTTTCAATACATGGTAGAGTAAGAGACACCATTGGAAAGTAGGTTGACACCATGTACATAGAGGAGTTATGAAAGCATGGCACGACATAGGCACAACCCTTTCCACCAGATATCTCTTGGTAGTTCTTGAACCTTTACAGAAAGTGTCTCAACATAGGACAGCCGTATGTGTGAATCCGCGGCTATTGCCTGGAGAACCGGAATTCATCTGCTGTTCCCCCGACTACCAGTCCGATTGGCTGAGATATCTGTTTTTTAAACAAATTCATGGTGCATCGTTACCGTCCTGAAGATGGTCTTGTGGATCGTATAGACCGTTAGGGAGATCGAAACGTCGACACAACCACACCTTTTTGTTTTTATTGATGTTTGTTGATACATGATGAAATGAATGTAAATAACTAATTAATTTCAATGTATGGTTGATTCTGTGTACTATCCATACGTCTGTTCAAAAACAAAAGGTGTTAGCTACTACTATGTATCATAGATGTATATTGACTCAGTAGTAGATTCATTGCCGTACTTGATTGGATTAATGTATTCTTTGCTGTTTTCTGACAAAATTGATTGAATCAAATATGAAAATATTTATGAGAAAGTCCCTGACTGTTAAATATTCTGCTCACTTTTGTGACGTTCTGAAATATTTTAGTCACAGTTAAATGATTCCTCAAGGAACATCTGTACCTTGTTATTGATTATACCCAGTTCCTTGGGGACTAGTGGGTTGCCCTATTTATGTTCTCTCTGTCCAAAAGCAATTCTGCTCTACTTCGTGCAAGCAAGAGTATTTTCTGCTCTCACTTGCAAGAAGCAGAGAAGAGTTTGCTATGGTTTGGTGGGAGCAAGCCATAACAAACTTCAATGTCCTAAGGGGAACCCCGGGACATTGCTGGAGAGGGCACTGGGGTGGTGGCGGTCACTAAAGCCTTCTAGGGCTCCAGGAGGGGGGCCGTGCGGCCACCCTTCATTGTGTGAGTGTAACGGGGAGGACCGGAGGGTGGAAGACCTCTCCCCCTCTTGCGAATGGTGGGTCACTGATTATACCTCCCCTCCTTCCCTCCAGAGCGACTGGACTTCATTTCCATTGATAACCAACACGGAGGGAAAAAAAGAAGGCGCTTTTAACTGGGCGTATACGGAGAATGAAGCCACACCCCCTCATGATGTCAGGACAACAGGAGTGGAGAAAACCCAGGAAATCCAACAGCCGGCGTGTGATGACACCCAGGATGTTCGGGAAGGAGCGTGGAGGAGAATTGACAGTGACGAGAGCGGAGTGCGGATTCGAGGGAGAGGAGAGAAGGAAGGCGAGCCAGGAGGCCAACTACCCTGCGGAGCGTCATGCCACACTCCAGAGGGAGGAGGGGGGCTGAGACAGGTATGGGAGCGGCTCACAGGCTGGGTCAAGAGGCGGGGAGACTCTCCTCCTTAGCGCTGCAAACGCCTAACTACCGCTCTGTATATATCCTGTAAATATACCCTTTCCCCGTTTTTCCCACATCCTTCCTTCCCCCCGCCCCTTCACCTTGTCCTCACTACGCGGCCCTCCTCACAGTCGCTACTGTATAATACACTTGACAGCGGTGATCCCTCACAACACGATTCCTCGTGGGTGCCTAGGTAAAGACCTTGAGCCCTGACGGACTCTCCTCTTTTTTTGTTTGTTTTCCACATCTGACCGGTGGGGAGCCAACAGAGACGCCTGACAAAGAGGAAGACGGAAGACAAGCTTTCCAACCGACCATACGAGGGAGACCGCAACCACGGAGGCTGCCGACTTTGCTCGTGAAAGGCTAACGTCCCGCACTAGAAAATCTTTGACAAAAATAAAACCCTATCTCACAAGAAAGAGTCTCCGGATCCTTACTTCACCCACGTCACAGTGATTTAGCCCCGGGGAGGTGATGGCCCCCCGGGATGTGGGGCATCCGCACAGTCCCCACATTATGTGTAATTAAAGACCTGTAGAAGTGTTGGTCCCTGGGGCTGCATGGGATTCCTACGCTCCCCGCATTATGTGTAATTAAAGCCCTGGGGAAGTAGTAGACCCCGGGCTGCCGGGCATCCGTGCAGCCCCAGCATTATGTGTAATTAAAGACCTAGGGAGGTGGAGGCCCCCAGGGCTGTGGGGAGCCAAGTGCCCCTGCATTATCTCTAATGAAAACCCAGGAATGTGGCGGCCCCAAGGGCTGCAGGCGGAAGGTCCGTGCGCCCACCCTGCATTATTTTCAAGTCAAGCCTCAGGGAGGTGGCAGTCCCCGGGGCTGGGTAGTCCAAGAGCCTCCTATTTATATAACTATAAGCCCCAGGAAGGTGGTGGTCCCTGGGGTAGCGTGGGAGGCCATAAGGGCCTCTCCTGCATTTACTTGTAATGAAGCCCCGGAAAAAGGTGGTGGTCCCTGGGGCAGTAGTAAGCCCCGGAGGGGGGCATTCGCACCCCTACCTTATTGAAACAAAGCCCCCGGGACCTGGCCCACCCGGCAGCCGATAATAAACAAAACACAGCGCTTCGGTTTTTTTGCATGTTTCGTGCGGATCCCGCCAAAAAGTAAAAAAAAAAATGCTTTTTTTCTGGGGGGTCAGGGTGTTTCTACCCTGCCCCCTTTTCTTTAAAAAAGTATTTGGGGATGGGACTCGGATCAACGAGTCCCAAGATAGCGGACAGCACTTTCTAGTTGAAGTGTTGCCAGCCATTCAAGTTTCAGTAGAATTTCAGTAAGCTGTTGGCTCCCAGATATCTATATTTTTAAAACCTAAATATCGCTGAAACTACTGAATGGATTTACACCAAATCACATAAAGCACGCTTTCTGGACCAACATCTAGCTTTCTGCCAAATTTGGTGTAACTCTGCTTGGAGTTTCGGGCTGTAGTCGTGTTCAAAAAGTGAAAGCTCCCCATAGAAATAACATGGGGAAAATATATTTTGGGACCCCCTTTTGTCTTGGCCCCCGCCTGACGGATCGTCCCAAAACTTTCAACACAGCAGCTAGACCAAAAAGGGGATGTTTTTGAAAACGTTCATGAAGATTCGTCAAGCGGCCCCAAAGTTGTTGGCAAAACAAAAAACACTTTGCTTATGGAAACTTTGGTCATAACTATAGCTACCTACTGGTGTCCACTGGTAGGTTTTATATATGAATATATATGTTTGTTTATGTGCTTTTATTGCACACAAAATGCACAGGTATATCATCTGATATATCACAGTGAACCGACAAATATGGGAAAGATTCCATGGTTCCCTTTGAGATACGATTTCATCATCACAACGATAGCCGCCAAAGCACTCTGCGGAGCTTTACCGTAGAAAAAAATGGCTTTTTGAAGGTACCCAAAAAAAAAACCATGTAATATAGAAAATTCCTTAATGAGTAACAACTTGGGGTTCGGGTGACATTCACACACTAAAAACTATTTGGCTTTTGGCCTTGTGGTATGTGATGTCACTAATACCCATCAATGGCAATACTGGACCATATTGCACAGCTGCTCGCTGTTAGGAATGGGGTTTCTGGTTGGCTAAGGTAAGCACCTAAGCCAGGCAGAACTCACAACTCTAGTATGGGTAAGGGAGTTACACACCCAAGATAACCCCTGCTTACCTCTTCGGTAGTTTGGCACGAGCAGTCAGGCTTATCCCAGAGGTAAGGTGTAAAGTGTTTGCACAACAAACACACACACACACACACAGTGACACAATAAATACACCACAAGAGACTCCACACAGTAGTATATAAAAATATCTCCTATATTGTATATAACACATAGACCACAATCCCTGAAAACATAAATCACTTTGCCAACTAGGCAATTGTTATAACATCACAGTTAGTGCAATAAAGAGAATACGTATAGGTTGCACACATCATGAAAACACTATTCCTGTACATATTATGCAGACCCTGAAATAAGACACGCTAGCATGTCACTTCAAGGTATACAACGACACTGAGCACAATATCAAAGCATAAAGATGCAGCAGTTTGGTTAGGAACAGAATACATAAATTAACAGATAACACCACATATGTGGCACCTGTCGTACATCACCATCAAGTATAATCATAAACACATGAAGCAGGTGATGAGTAAAACAAATACTCATAAAATATTACGAGGTAACATCCAGTATCCCCCTGAATTAATTGGGCACAGTGATTCTGTGCCTCTAATTCCCATAATACGGTAATCTTCCACAACACGTAGGTGGCAGGGCCCCCTGCCTACCTACAACAGTGAATGTAGTAGTTCCAGTGATGTTTTCTAAAGTGGAGCAGGGGCCTCTGTCAAGGTTTACCCCATGCCGCTACCACCACGGCAGCCAGGCGCCCCCACAAGGTATGCACCAACACGAGGGTGTGGCGCACAATGCTGAATCCTGCAGGGAGACCATGCTGGGTCCCCTGCGTGTTAGGAAATGCAAAGACTGCTGCTGCGAGTACGTGGAGAAACTGCCGCTGACCAACAAAGACTGGAGCCTCCCCCAGCAAGGACGCAGGATGGCTGGACAACTCCCACCAAGATTCTAAGGCAGTGAAGGGCCAGTGCGTCTTGTCCAAGCCGGCCGACTCTTTCCACTCCACGATGCCAGTGGAGTTCCTCTGCTCCGCTTTCAGTTTATGCATCGAGGCTCCCGTCCAGCAGCAGTATGGGAGGCGCTGCAGGCCTTCTCTCAGGCACAGTGCAGACACCAACGGGATTTCTCCTAGCCTTCCATGATTGACCGGCTCCAGGCAGTGAGGCAGTGGCGTCGGCCCGGTGCTAGTTTCAGGGAGCTGCAGCAAAGCTTCCCTGATGACGGGGCTCCTCTGAGGGGGGTTTTGCAGGGTAAGTAGACACAATATCGAATAATTAATATTGTTATGTCATAATATCGAATTTTAAATATCGATAGTTAAAAATATTGTTGTTTAAAATATTGATGTTAATAATATCAAATTCAAAGTTTTATTGTTTGATTACTAAAACCATAACAAAGTGTTAAAACCATGTAACTCATGTGTACATAAACAAAAGTTTAAAAAGAGGGGAAAAAAGGACCCCGGTTAGTGCAAAAACAGTGCAGTATTCTTGCAATAAAACTTAGTTAAAATTGAAAATTGTCCAATGTTCATTTGTCTTTACGATTCAAGGTCATTGAATAGAATAACCGTCACAGAAAGGTCCTAAGAAAGTTTAAAACAAAGGGACAAATAAATGTGACAGCTAGCATTAACGTACTGAAGACAGGGTCCAGGGAGGCCAATCTGAAGAGGCCATGGGGTCGCTAACATTTTTATTACAAAGAGGTGGCAAGGCCAACCAGCGAAAGATTTGCTGCCTTCTCTTTCCCCAGCATTTTACCAGCTCTGACGACAAATTTGGTGAACCGAAAATTCAGCTTTGTATTTTCTGGGTTCATAGTCGCTATTTTGGCCTGAAGACATGTGCGAGCACCTAGTTTGTTCCACTCCTATCGCAATAAAGTCCTTCTGTCAAGCAGAGCTTCGCATGTGCAGGCTATATGCTCCATGCTTTCAGAGTGGTAGCCGCATTTCCTGCACAATAATATCGATTTACTGTGTTGTTTAAAATATTGTTGTCATAAATATAGATTGCTAAAATATCGTTATGAAGATATATCGTTTTAGTATTTTTTTTATTTTTTGTCATATGTTTGTAAATGTTATAGTAATTGTTAATAAATGTAAAAAAAATTGAATATTTTTTTAGGACGGAGCGGGTGTTGGGTTTATAGGGGATAAGGGTGGGGAGTGTTTAAAAAACATAATTAAAAATGTTAACTCTTAAAAATTATTTTAGTGAAATGATAAGGGTGGGGAGTGTTTTAAAAATGTATATTTAAAATTTTAAGTACTAAAAATATTTTTTGTGAAATTATAATTTTTTTTAGGAGCGGGATGTTGGGTTTGTAGGGGATAAGGGTGAGGAGTGTTGTAAAAACCTATAATTTAAAATTTTAATTATAATTAATTTATATAATATTAAAATATTTTTGTACAAGCAGGATGTTGTGTTTATAGGGGATAAGGGTGGGTAATATTTTTAGAATTAAAAAATTGTAAAAATACAAAAATGAATTTAATATTTATAGAACTATAATTTTTTATTTATGAGACTAAGGTTTGGTGTTATAGTGGATAATATATCTCAATTAAAAAGAAATGTTAAAATTAAATGTTTACATTTTTTTTAAATGAATATTTATGAGTCATTTATTGTGAAATATAGGTTTAAAATGTATTCAAAATTAAAAAAAATATTTTAAATTATTTTGTTAAATTCTTTTACAGTATTAACATTTTTATCTGTATGAGTGCAAATATTTTTTTATAAGGGGATGAAGGTTTTTCTTTTTTTAAACTAAAATTTATATTTTTGTGGAAAATATTAATAATTTTAAATATATAGCGGCCTATCCTAGCAGGAACGGACAGCCCACCTGCCATGCGGTGGTCCCACACCCCTGATCATGATGCGACCATCGGCATTTTAACATTGCAGGGGGTGCTGCTGGCTGCAGCACCCGCCGCAATGGCAAAATGCAATGTGCATTTCCATGCACAACTTGGCAGGCACAGCGCGGTGCCTGCCACCTTGTGCATGGACATGTAGGGGGAGTACCACAGGTACCCCCCAAAGTGCAGCTCCCGCCCCCTCGAGGACCCGCAACGGGCCCCTAAAGCAAATCCCTCCAGCCTATAGTTTGGAGTGGAAATAGAAAATGATATATGTTTAATGTCTAGCACCTTCCCTGAGTTTATGTAGTTTGGAGTGGGAATAGTAAATTATATATGTTTAGTGTCCAGCACCTTCTCTGAGTTCATATAGTTTGGAGTGGGAATAGTAAATTATATATGTTTAGTTTCCAGCACCTTCCCTAAATTAATATAGTCTATGGTGGAAATAGTTAAAAATTAAGATTACATTTTGAAGTAAGCTTAATGATACATTTATAAATGTTTATTACAATAAAACAGTTTTTAAAGTACATTAATGTACCATATTTTATTAGATATACAAGAATTCAAACAATATAAATTAAACACAGAAGCAAGTTCATATTTTGTATGTTTTTATTTTCATTCAAACAATCAAGGAAAGAAAGAATATGCATTTTATTTACAAAATTTAACATATATTGTTAAACAAAGAAAAGAAAATACATTTTTTATTTTTGACATACATATTTTGTAGATATTTATACATTTATATATATTTTTGTATACTCGGCAATAATAATGTTTGTGCTTTATATAATCGTGATGTACATTTTTACAAAAATAAGATGTAGTCATACATTCGTTTTTATAATTTTTTTAACATTATGTTTTTGGTAACAGTTATACATTATTTATTTATAATGTAAATATTCACTACATTATTACATATAGTGCACATTTTTCATAACATATAGTTTTTCACAATTTTCTAATTGTAAAACTTTTTACAATTATTTGTATGTTTTAACATAAAGGGCCGATTCTGATCTTGCTAGTAAAGTCCTCCGTATGACTCGGATCCGTAGGGCTTTACGAGCGATTCGTGCAACTTGAGTCCGAACGAGCAGTACGATGCATTCGTATGCTTATGGACTCGGTTCGCCCGGACTCTCTTTGAACTCTATGGGAGCCTGTATGCTGGACAGGTGCACAGGCTCCCATAGCAAAAAGGGGAGTGTGGGGAGAAGCGTAAACCCTGTGGCGGGCACCCCATGGTGCCTACCACACTGTGCATGAATGGGAATGGGCGACCCATGGGTGCCCCCACAGGTCTGAAACGGAGGGCTCCAGGTGATGGTGGGCCTGCTGCTGGCCCAAAAGAATGCATCCAGCAGCTTTTTTGATCCAGACATACCAAATCGTGAAGGCTGTCCGGATTGTGCATCATACTTGCTCGCTTGGAAACAGAGTCCATAGAGCTGTAGGAAGCATAGAGTATGAGTTGTATGGAATGGATCGGGTTGGGAGTGAATCGCTCGAAGCGAACATCGCATTGTACTTGGTCGTTCGGAACAGTGTACGAATTAGTCGGGAAAAAGGCCTACGAATCGGATCCGTTAAAGCCAAATCCGATTCGTAGGCCTTCCGAACGAGATCAGAATCAACCCCATAGTGTAGATTTTTGGAGGTGTCTCCATATGCATTGGTTAAAGAAATAATAGCACCATCGGATTGCTGTGTGAGGGTAGTTTTTTAGTATGGCTTGTATCATTGACTGTTCAAAGTCAATGATCATTTTTTGAAGATAGTAATTATTAGTTTCTTGTTTTATTTTGGTTAAGAGTTCAACATATGTGGTGGTTGGTTTGTTTGGTAACAGGGCATATATAAAGGGGATGTTTGTATTTTGATAAAGTCCATGAATTGAATATAACTGGTAAAATGGTTTGGGCCATATTTTAAAAGTCCCATCCATCATCCATGTCTCACAGTTCTGTAGTTTAAGTAAGTTTGTGGGAGTTCCAAATATTATTATTCTTTTGTCATTTGATTTATTGTCATAGAAAATAAATTGTTCTCCATTATGAGTTACTGTCAGCTCAGGCGGTATTTATATTTCACTAAAAGATTTGTGGGGTAGTAGCAGTAGCTTTTTTAGTTCTAGCTATTATTCTTTTTAGTGATGATATTGAAGGCATTTGGCCAGGTGCATGTTGTGTCTTTAGTATTTTGGTTGTGGGCTTTTGAGAGCTAGTGCTAGCTTCTTTTAGAGTCTTCTAAAGCATCTCAAACTTCAATTTCAGCTACGTTACGGGGGTGGTTATGTTCTCTAACATAGAATACAGTTGTTTCCTTTGTAGCCCATCCATAACATTTGTTGAATATTATTTGCTACATTTCCAGTTAACGTTGTCGCCTGTTTTATTTTCTTGGGTGTAAACATATCCCATATAACTTAATAAAAATGTTCCTTTCTGGGAAGTAATGAATTGGGCCCCTTCAGTCTTTGTGATGTTTCAAATGCTAAGAGAATTGTATATAAACATTATTAAAAGTATTCCTCTGTTGTTTTATCGTCAAAAACATTTATATTTTCAAAATTATACGTACAATGTTGAATTTGATTAACTATTTCAATTCTGATGGTATTTCTTTTCTGTTTGCCTTTACTATTTCTTTCAGAATAAAAATAGTAATTTTAATTAATTTGTTTAACTGTGTTTTTAGTTTTGGTGGTAGTTGTGCTTAGCTTGCGCTTGTGTTTGGGATTTGTAACACTTATATTAGTTTAGTTGAGATTAATACTTACTTTATTTGCAAGTTGATATTTTAAACTTTTCTGTAGTTCGTTGAGTGTCTTCAGAATTATCTGTGGAGGAGATATAATTAAAAAAATATATTTATTAATCATTTTGTTATTATAAAAAGTGCTTTGAGATTATTTAAAGTAGGTGTATTTTTTAAATGCTATTTTACTTACTTTGTGAAGCTGGTATTAGAGTTTTCTATAACGAAGTCCAATGTTGTGGAAGCAATCTGACAGAGATTTTCCTTATTCTTGCTTCTTTTTTTTTTTGTAGTGTAAAATAATGTTTAATTTTCGTGTGTTTATATAGTGTTTAATTAATTGTTGCTTAAATCTTATTGGGTTATTTTAATTTTATGTGCATTTGATTGGTTGTTACTTATTGTTTTAATAAATTTGACAGTTGTTTTCGTCAAATGGGAAACGCTAATTAAGTTTTAGTTAGAGTTTTTTTGTATGTACAAGTGGTATAGTACATTATATTTTATTTATATTCTTTTAAATGTTAAATAATATTTATTTTGTATATAATGTTTGAAAGAGTAAATAATTTTGTGCATTTAATAAGGTTCAAGATATTATAAAATGTAATTAAATTATGTGTTAATCTATTAATTTTGTATGCGGTGTGTGTTATAGACATTTTTATATTTTTGGGGGTATGTATTGTGTTATTATAAATAATTTAAATGTGTTGATATATTTTGTTACAATAATAGTGTTGTCTATATTTGTTTATCGATATTTTTGTTATTTTGCATGCTTTCTTAACATTTTCGATATTAGTTATTACGAAATGTTATGTGTCGATAATACTGATATCGATGTAAATGTTTGCCGATATTTTATTGTTGATATTTGTGTATTTTTTAAAATAAGTATAGTATATCGATATTAGTGTTATCGATATGTTTGTGTCGATAATTTGGTAGGTCGATATTATGTTTGTCGATATTATTTCAGTGATCCCGGCGCTTCTCCAGCTACGTAAGCCCGGCGCTGAGGTGAAACACAGCAGCAATCTGTCGGGGTTCTCCACTACCTGGAGTGCTCCACACGCACTAGTGAGGGAACCTGGAGGGCTCACCACCTTGTATTCCACAGTGCCAAGGGGATCAGCCACATGCTGATCCTATAGTGATAAGTAGCGCTCACCCTCACTTACTGTAGAACTCAGTGCCAGTTAGCCTGAACTAGAAGTGAGGAATGAAGCGCTCATCACGTGCTTCCTTCTTGTTTTGAAAAGTTTGAAAATACACAAGTTTTTTCTCTGTGCCAGACAGAAGCAGCAACTGAAGGCCAACCCACCCCACACACATCAAGGGGCAGCGCTCCTCACACAGGTTTTCAGGTAGGTTCCTTTTAATGCAGCAAGGATCTTTTGAAGTCTTTGACTTCCAACAGGAGGCAAGCACACACTAGCCCTCTGAGATCTTCTCAAGCACGATACCACAGCAGGGCAAAAAGAGTCAGTCCTTTTCCTCTGCCACAGATAGAAGCAGCAACTGCAGGCCAACCCACCCTTCACGCAGAAAAGGCAGCACTCCTCACACAGCTCTTTAGCTCTTCTTCTTGGCAGGGTCCTCTTGTTTTCAGAAGTGATCCAAAGTTCTTGGGGTTTTAGGTCCAATACTTATACCCTATTTTCTCATTGTAATCTTTGTTTCAGAGTCCCTGAGCTCAGTACAAACCAGTTGTGTCCTCCCTGGTCCAGCTGAACAACATGGGGTGAAGACAGCATTGTGCAAAGGAGACACAGCCTATTCAGGTGCTAGTGAAAACTCCTCCCACCAGTGTTAATGCAGAAAAGTCCATTCAGCATGGCTATGAGTCACCCAGGAAAGGCAGGAAATACCTCAACCCCCCTGTGACTGTCTAGCGTGAATGCAGATCCCCAGCTCCTGTCACCCCAAAACCAGACGGTGAATACACAAACAGGCAGAGACACACAGAATGGTAAAGTAAGGAAATGTCCACTTTCTAAATGTGGCATTTTCCAACACAGACTAACATATCCTTTGGGGGTGTCTGGAAACAGTCTGGACACCAATCCCTTTGTTTATGTTGTCTAAACACGCAGATCATATATAGATTAACAAGTTCTCGTTAGCTCAATAAACAAACTGGGAAATGTCAGTGTTTTTTGCATGCAACATGGACATAGGCGTATGGTCTGGCCTGGCCTTTAGCCAAGCCTTCTGCCCTTATTACATGTGGGTATCTAACAACAAGCACTTACCCCCTACATTTTTTTCATAATTGATTTTCCCAGTCCCTAGGGTCTCACTGTGATCAATGCAACCCCTCAATATTTTTTTCCTGGGACCTCCACCCCTCACAAGGGCCAGAGTTTCAGAGTATCATACCCTACCTCTTCAAATGGCATTTTGTAAACATTTTCAGGACAGGGAATCCAGTCCCCGAGTCCTGTAATGGTCGCTGCAATATTTCTGTTCACCCAAACAGAGCGCTTGCTAAAAAAAAAAGACCTCAATCATAAGGCTTGAATTTCTTTTTAATTACAGCCCAAATGTCAATATAGCCATCCATTTCTTACTTTAATTTATCCAAAACTGCTGAACAGATTTATTCCAAATCACAAGTATACCTTCTGGGTAAGGACCTAGCTTTCTGCCAAAGTTGGTTTAATTCTGTTTGGCTGTAGCACTATCTAAAATTCCCCATGGAACTGCATGGGGAAAATACATTTTGGGACCCCCCCCCATTCCCCAACCCCTCCACCTTTTTCTTGCTCCCCTCCTTGATGGATCACCCTGAAAACTTCCAGAAAGGAGCTGAGGTGGATGAACTTTTCGTACACAAACATGTTTTGTGAAGGGTCATGATACAGCGTTAAAGTTCTTAGAAAGAAGAAAGAAAATACTTCTATGGAAACTCTGATAAATATTTTACCGACTGGCAGTTGCCAGTAGGTAGTTATAGTAGGATCAAGTTTCCATAGGAAATGCATGTTTCAAATCACTATGACAGGGTTCAGCTGCTGTGTTGAAAGCTTCAGGGTGATTTGTGAAGCTCAGGCCAAGAAAAAACAAGCATTTACAATGCAATGGTCTCGGCATTATTAAAGGTAGAGCTATTGGCATTGCTCAGGACTTTTTTTTCCTTTTTTTTAAAATCATAAATAAATGGCATTGTCATTTACATTGCCAATAGCTTAATCGTTAAATAAATGGCATTGTCATTTACAATGCCAATAGCTTAATAGCTCGCAAATGCATGACCTATTGCATTTACACCCACACAGAGCCACACACACAAAGCCACCCACACACAGAGCCACCCACACAGAGCTACACACACACACACACAGAGCCCCCCACACACACACACACCCAGAGCCCCACACACACACACAGAGCCAAACACGCACCCAGAGCCACACACACACCCAGAGCCACACACACACCGAGAGCCACACACACACCGAGAGCCACACACACACCTAGAGCCACACACACACCCAGAGCCACTCACAGGAGAGCAAGCACAGCCAGGGGGCAGGGAAGCAAGCACAGCCAGGGGGCAGGGAAGCAAGCACAGTCAGGGGGCAGGGAAGCAAGCACAACCAGGGGGCAGAAAATGTCCACTTTCTAAATGTGGCATTTTCCAACACAGACTAACATATCCTTTGGGGGTGTCTGGAAACAGTCTGGACACCAATCCCTTTGTTTATGTTGTCTAAACACGCAGATCATATATAGATTAACAAGTTCTCGTTAGCTCAATAAACGAACTGGGAAATGTCAGTGTTTTTTGCATGCAACATGGTCATAGGCGTATGGTCTGGCCTGGCCTTTAGCCAAGCCTTCTGCCCTTATTACATGTGGGTATCTAACAACAAGCACTTACCCCCTACATTTTTTTCATAATTGATTTTCCCAGTCCCTAGGGTCTCACTGTGATCAATGCAACCCCTCAATATTTTTTTCCTGGGACCTCCACCCCTCACAAGGGCCAGAGTTTCAGAGTATCATACCCTACCTCTTCAAATGGCATTTTGTAAACATTTTCAGGACAGGGAATCCAGTCCCCGAGTCCTGTAATGGTCGCTGCAATATTTCTGTTCACCCAAACAGAGCGCTTGCTAAAAAAAAAAGACCTCAATCATAAGGCTTGAATTTCTTTTTAATTACAGCCCAAATGTCAATATAGCCATCAATTTCTTACTTTAATTTATCCAAAACTGCTGAACAGATTTATTCCAAATCACAAGTATACCTTCTGGGTAAGGACCTAGCTTTCTGCCAAAGTTGGTTTAATTCTGTTTGGCTGTAGCACTATCTAAAATTCCCCATGGAACTGCATGGGGAAAATACATTTTGGGACCCCCCCCCATTCCCCAACCCCTCCACCTTTTTCTTGCTCCCCTCCTTGATGGATCACCCTGAAAACTTCCAGAAAGGAGCTGAGGTGGATGAACTTTTCGTACACAAACATGTTTTGTGAAGGGTCATGATACAGCGTTAAAGTTCTTAGAAAGAAGAAAGAAAATACTTCTATGGAAACTCTGATAAATATTTTACCGACTGGCAGTTGCCAGTAGGTAGTTATAGTAGGATCAAGTTTCCATATGAAATGCATGTTTCAAATCACTATGACAGGGTTCAGCTGCTGTGTTGAAAGCTTCAGGGTGATTTGTGAAGCTCAGGCCAAGAAAAAACAAGCATTTACAATGCAATGGTCTCAGCATTATTAAAGGTAGAGCTATTGGCATTGCTCATGACTTTTTTTTCCTTTTTTTTAAAATCATAAATAAATGGCATTGTCATTTACATTGCCAATAGCTTAATCGTTAAATAAATGGCATTGTCATTTACAATGCCAATAGCTTAATAGCTCGCAAATGCATGACCTATTGCATTTACACCCACACAGAGCCACACACACAAAGCCACCCACACACAGAGCCACCCACACAGAGCTACACACACACACACACACACACAGAGCCCCCCACACACACACACACCCAGAGCCCCACACACACACACACAGAGCCAAACACACACCCAGAGCCACACACACACCCAGAGCCACACACACACCGAGAGCCACACACACACCTAGAGCCACACACACACCTAGAGCCACACACACACCTAGAGCCACACACACACCCAGAGCCACTCACAGGAGAGCAAGCACAGCCAGGGGGCAGGGAAGCAAGCACAGCCAGGGGGCAGGGAAGCAAGCACAGCCAGGGGGCAGGGAAGCAAGCACAGCCAGGGGGCAGGAAAACCAGGGGGCAGGGGAGCAAGCACAGCGGGGGGGGGGCAGGGGAGCAAGCACAGCCAGGGGGCAGGGAAGCAAGCACAGCGAGGGGGCAGGGAAGCAAGCACAGCGAGGGGGCAGGGAAGCAAGCACAGTAAAGGGGCAGGGGAGCAAGCACAGCGAGGGGGCAGGGGAGCAAGCACAGCCAGGGGGCAGGGGAGCAAGCACAGCCAGGGGGCAGGGGAGCAAGCACAGCCAGTGGAGCAAGCACAGCCAGGGGGCAGGGAAGCAAGCACAGCCAGGGGGCAGGGAAGCAAGCACAGCCAGGGGGCAGGGAAGCAAGCACAACCAGGGGGCAGGAGAGCAAGCACAGCCAGGGGGCAGGGAAGCAAGCACAGCGAGGGGGCAGGTATGCAGGTATTTTGTGTCACGGAAACGTGCAGATTACTGAAACTGACCAGTTTATTGAGTTTAGTCACCTTTCTGGCAGCTGATGGCACCCTGGTAATTCTTGTGAAGCCCTTTCTGGGAGATCCAGATTTATTTACCCCCTTTAATGCCGTTTGTAGTATTTAGTTGTGGGCGCATTAGACCTTAATATACATGTAGCAGATGGACATTGAATTATTGAATCTAATTGTAGGTTACTGGGTTCTGAGGTTTGAGTCCACAGTACCTCCTGGATTCAGCCCACAACTGGTCGGCTTCGGTGTTATGAGATTTAGATTCTGAAAGGAACACTTGGGTCTGTAGAACAAAGGCCACAGGACACTAGAAGTAAGCCCGCCCTGTGATACAACAAAATTATTTAACTACAATGTTAAACAAGCAGCAGAGTCAGGAGCTGCTTACCACCACAGCAATCTATAATATGATGGGTGCGATCCCACACGGTCGACTCGAACCCTGGCCCATCAAGTCATTGGGAGGCAGGCCAGTGTCACTACAGTGAAGTCACTGCATCAATATATCAGCAGCTGAGCTGCTGGGTCACAAGGCAGTGTATTACTGACTGCAAGTCTCAGGGACTCAACCTGACCCCAGCTAACCAGGCCGCGATGCTGGCAGCCAGACTCAGATGCTGTGACAAGGCTGCATGATAAATAAGTGCCTGAGAGAGAGTAAGCAATGGGATTTGACTACATTAAAGTGAACATTGTGCCGTAATGTCGATTGAATAGCCATGCAACTTACTCTTAGTCTCAGGTTAATACTAAATATCGGGAGGTGCTGTGCTCAGCCAATTGATTTGTATTATACTGCTCAGTGTGTGTCTTTTTAAAATAAATTACAGTCTGGGGCTGGGCTGTGATCCCTAGGCTACGTGTGTGCCCGTCCTATTCTGGTGCTTAGCATAAGTTTTAAGATATTCTTAGAGTTGCTCGTTGTTCAAATGGATGTAATTTGTGATATTTATATATTTCCCTCGTTGTCATTGCTTCATTTTGCTCGTGAGAAAGTGTCACTCAATAGTTTTGAAATGTCACTCGTTACATTGAAATTATAACAATGTCACACAACAATCTGAATGAAAGCTTGGCAGCTATGGACGGATTTTATTCTCCTTTTCCCACCGATTGGCATGGTTCTGCCCTAGCACCCCAGCCAGCATGCGTCCTGCTCATCAGCGCCAACCAATTAGAAAACTCAGCCTCTTCCCCTGCCAATGGTCTTCCTTGATGTCTACCATTTCCAACCAACAAGCATTCTAAATGCACATTCTAAAAGCGTTTGCTTTAGCACTTGCACAGTTTGCTTTCTTTTTTGCTAACCGCCAGCAAGCTGATACTTTCCAGCAACTACCATTCCAAGCCTCGCTCTGGTCAACTACTTCCGATGTGTAACATGCTGCTTCCGGTGAAAACAAACGGTTTTATTCGGTAGGGGGGGACTTAGCATTCCTCATTTCCATATAGTCTTCTCTGCCCACTCACCGTCGCTTCTCCTCGTCGAACGTGAGCTCCCTACGGGCTGCAATCTTCACCCTGCGTTTCCCCATGCTTAACTTGCGAAGAACAGGAAGCGGAAATGAAGACAATGGACCCGGTGGAGAGTAGTAAACATAGAGAAAGGACAGGCTACGGGGAGGGAAGACGAAGTGCCACCGAAACATTGAAAAAGAAGACAGACTACTTAAAAAGAAAATGAAAAGTAAAGATACTATCATCGAAACTAAAGTGTAGAAACAAAAAAAAAATATTTAGGTAAAGATTAATAACGGAGATTCGGCCCAACTGCCAGAGTTGGCGACTCTGAAACCGAGTAGCCAGGTTCGGATCCCAGCCTAGGCTCAACATCCCGCAATTGTGAACTTTCCCGTCCCATGTTTTACATGCACTGTATTTCACGCCTCATTTGCCAAAACAGTTATTAGATTCTTCTAGTCAACAATTAAAGAGTGAATGCTTCTTCAGCAGCAGCGAGAGACCCCGGCACTCAGCAGGGAGACGGCTGGGTGTCCAGGGCAAACATGGGCGACCTCCGGGGCTGCTCCAGGCAGCGGGATCGGGGCTCCAGGGCCGAGCTGTACAAAAAAAAAATGGCGGCCGCAAACGTCTGAAAATTTCGGAATCGGGGGCGTGTTTTTGCGTTCTGAATGACAGATGACGTCACAGGGCGAAAGAACGCAAAAAACACGCCCCCGATTCCGAAAGAGATGGGGCTTGAACGGAGTGACACCCCTCTCCTCCAATGGCTGGCCTCCGTTTAGGAAGCCAGCCAATGGAGGAGAGAGGCGGGTTCAAGCCCCCATACCTAAAAACATTAAATCTCCCACCGGCCTCGACCTAAAAAAAAGGTGGGGGGGCAAAATGCATTTTCCCCATACAATTTACCATAGTGATTCTTTAAACTACTTCAACCTGAACCGATGGACCGAATTACACCAAGTTTAGCAGAATGCTAGCTTTTGAGCCAGAAAGAGCTCTTTTTGTTATTTAGTGTAAACCAGTTCAGTAGTTTTTGAGATATTAAAGGAAAAATAATTGTGTATATTTAGAGGTGTGAACCCTCTGCAAATCTTGTCGATCTCGTGCAGAGATCTGAGTGGCTGCCAACACTTCAACCAGGAAGTGTTGGCAGCCATCTTGGGGCTCGGACTCAGCGGAGTACTAACAAAAAGAAATTTGAATAAAAAGAGTAGTGGGCAGGGTAGGAATACTTTGACACCCTAGGCCTGGTGGTGAAATCCCTCAGGGACAAAAAGCATGTACAAAAAATATTTTCACAGCAAAAATCGAGTTAGATTTGCAAATTAGCAGCAAAAAAAAAGAGTGAATTACTAAAAAGGGGAGAAGGGCACATGTGGTGCCCCTCCCCAAGGGCAATTTAAACCCCCAGGGACTACCGCCTCGCCATGTTTTTTTTTACACTAATATTAAGTGGGGGGCCAAGTGAGCACCTCTTTGGGCCATGTGAGCCTTAAAAAGAGGGGTGCTGGATGGACCGTCCTCCAAAGTCTGAAACTGCCTCGGGTCGGGGATCACCATCTTCCCAGGCAATATTTGGACCTTAGGACTACCACTTTCCCAGGGCATGTGTTAAATGAAAGTGGCAGGGGAGATGCGTGGTTCCCCTCCTGGGTCGTTTTCAGCCCTGGGGACCAACACCTCCCCGGTGCAAAGTAGAGGAGGGGAAGCCCTCTGTGAGCCATTATTGGCCCTTCGGACCACCCCCTCCTCCCAGCATGTGTAGTGTAGAATATGCAATCGTTATTACCCAACGAGGAAGCACTTACTAATTAACCAGTAGGAAGTACTCCTGTGGGTAGACTTTTTCTGCAGGGCTGTTGCTCGATAAAAGAGTTAGTAAGGCCCTGTTGTGGCACAGTCGCTCACACAGCGACTGACAGATCAACACTCACTGACAAACCCATTCAGTCATTCTCACATACACTCCGAGACCCATGCAACCACTCACACACCCATACAGCTACTAACACACTCACTCAAAGACCCACACAGCTACTCACACACCCACATAACCAGTCATACACCCACTCACAGACCCAAAACAACCACTCACACACCCACTTACACACCAACAAAACCACTCACAGAGCCATACAAGCACCCATACACCCACTTATGCACCCAAACCACTCACACACTCACTCACACATCCACACAACCACTCATGTTATTTATTATGGCATTCATTCTGGCAAAAAAAGTTATTTCCCGTGGGAGTGAGAAACAATTTTTGTTTGG
Organism: Lissotriton helveticus; assembly: GCF_964261635.1. Classification (NCBI taxonomy): domain Eukaryota; kingdom Metazoa; phylum Chordata; class Amphibia; order Caudata; family Salamandridae; genus Lissotriton; species Lissotriton helveticus. The sequence goes on along the minus strand of NC_136059.1, from coordinate 606,675,145 downwards.
TACCATGGAAATGAGAAAACACCTGCAGGAGTCAAATTAGATAAACAAGGCTGAAAAGGGACATCGGCAGATGCCACGTCTTCGGTTACTGCAACACCTTCCACTTCTTCTGCTTTATCGGCACCTCCACAACCACCTGCTGAATCTGTCCTTCCAGTGGCACCTTCTATTTTTTCTGCTCCACTAGCAACTCCACCAACACCCGGTGCATCTGTCCCTCCACCAGTACCTACTCCTCGTACCACAGTGCAAATACATCTTTTAAAGAAGAATTGGGAAATTATAGAGCAATAAGGCAGTACAGTGACATACTGTCTCCTCTGCCATACTGTCTTTGTTGTGGGATGTCATGTTCCCTGATGAGACTATTATTTTGGTTGGTCATGTTGACCTTGTAAAAACTTTTTTCAGAAGTTCCTCAAAAAATGTAAACAAAAAAATGAAGAAAAAAGTTTTTTCCAGAACCAACCAGATATCTTAAAAGATAAAGAGCTGAAGATGGCGGCGGAGTAGGACGTGTTGTGTGTCCCCTCCGGCGCCTGGCCCTGCTTAGCGTTGTGTAGCGGCGGCTCCCGGAGTCTCTCTTGCCGGGAAATAGCTCCCCGAGCTCCCTGGAGTGGGAACCTGCGCTGGACGGACTCTTGGGCGCCCTGGTCCCGGGAGACGCGGCATTGAGGCTGCGGAGCTGCCTGACCCCCGGCCCTGCACGGCGCTCCGGCCTGGACGCCGCCTTGAGGCGGGAGGCGACTCGGCGCGGCCGGAGACACTTCGGCGCAGCCCGGCGGCTGTGGTGAGGGGTGGGCACCTGCACTGCCCGGCGGAAGCCTTCCGGTCCCCTGAGTCGCGGGCGGACGCCGGTCCGGCGCCGAATCTGGAGCCTCGGGAGGAGGCGGGGACTGCGGCCGAGGCGGCCGGGGTGTGTGGACGGCCGGCGGTCTACTCGAGGCCGGGGATCGAGGCCTAGACCTGGGTCCCGGTCTTGGCCTCTGTGGCTGATTCGCTACTGCGGCTGGGGCATCCTGCCCCCCCCCCCCCACGAGAGGTGTGCTGTGGATGGCGGCAGAGCGGGGGAGAGACATACGGCATGAGCGCCGGGAGCAGACTGGAATAGGGTCCACGTGTGGGTGCAGCCACGAGGAGAGCTGCGGGTGAGCTGCAGTCCCGTCGCCCACTGCCTCTTTGATTTCCGAGGTGTCCCCCTGGTGGTGGGCCTCTCTGGTGGCCGGACTCCCGGTGGTGTAGCGGACCTGGTGTGCAGCTGGTGGAGGGCGGCCGGCCCTGTGTGCGGCGCCTTGGGTGGTGGTCATTCGCTGGTAGGAGAGACTGAGGGCCCATCACACCGGCTTCTTTGGCGCCACCGCCCGTCCCCCTCCGCGGACGCCTAGGGGCATTGGACACTAAGATTGCCACTGGAACCTGCGGCATTGCGAGGCGCCTGGTGTCCCTGTGGTTTACTTCGCCTGCCCTCCATCCATCTGAGGGACGCTCTTCCGGCCCCTGGGTGCAGCGCTTTGGAGCGACGATGGCCAACAATTCTCGCAATGGGAAGACTGTGAAAGAGGGGGCTATCAGGAACTCCCAGGCCCCGGCTTCCCCGGGCCAGAGCTCGTCGTCGGGGAGGTCTGATGATGAGGCTCCGGCTACTAAGGCCTTTATGAAGGAACTCTTTTCCTCCATCAAAGAAGATATATCGGAACTTCGCTCACAGCTTACGTCGGATCTACGCGAGGTGCGGCGGGATGTCGACGGCATCGGGGAGAGGGTCGCCACCTTGGAGGATCACGATCTCACTATGGCCAACGATGTACACTTGCTGCAGCAGGACGTGCTCCGCCTGATGGAACAAAATATAGACTTGCAGGCCCATGCTGAAGACCTGGAGAACCGTTCCCGCCGGAACAACATCCGCATTCGGGCGGTCCCCTGGGACGGTGAGGCGGGGGATCTCCGTGGATATGTGCAGGCTCTCCTACTTCAGGTTTTGGGCGAGGAAGACGTGACGGAGATTCGAATGGACCGGGTCCATAGGGTGGGCCTGCCCAGACGGAACGGGGGACCCCCACCTGATATCCTGGTATGCGTCCACGACTTCCAAGTCAAGGAGAGGATCCTGAGGAAGGCGCGTGATATCCCTCCCTGCAGTTCAGGGACCATCGGCCTCAGCTCTACCAGGACCTGGCCGCAACGACGCTCCAGAAGAGGCGCGAGTTCCGTCCCATCACTACCTACCTCCGTGAGCACAATATCTCCTACTCTTGGGGCCACCCTTTCAGAATTATCTTCCGTTGGCAGAACAGGTTGGCCCAGGTTCGCTCCCTCCGAGAGGCGAAAGAACTGTTGGGGATTGGGGAAGAGACCCCGACTCCCGAACGTCGGAGCCCCTCACCGCGGAGACGACGCCGTTCCTCGTCCTGGCATAGAGTGGGCCCGGAGAATAGCAGGAGGCCCGACCGCACGACTAGCCTCCAGGAGCGGGGAAATGCAGTGGCTTCTGTGGCCTCGGCCACGCTCACACCGTCGCAGCAGAGCTCTGGGGCGGCCTGATCTTCATGCCGCATGCTGTGGTGCCGGAGGGGCACGCCCTTACAGGTAACGGGGTTATGTATGTACTTTTCGAGAAGACACCCCGTTCTCTGGCCTTGGGAGACTCGATCTTGGGTCTCCAACTACGCCCCTTGGGGAACTTTCTCCTGGATTTGCTCATTTTGGGCCTTACTGTTTTGGTGTTTTGGGATGTTGGGGAATGGGTGGGTAGGTGGGGACCAGGTTGGGGTGGGTCGGGGGGGTGTTGGGCGGGGGAGGGGAGGGGTGGTGACGACGAATGTTTGACTGTGTGTATGTGGACTTACCTGATGGGCTGCTCCTGTTGGCTGTGGTTGGCGATGGTTCTTTTGTGTCGGGACTTGCGGGTTGGTTGCTGGTCCAGGGACGTGAGCGGGGCAGAGTGCGGGTGGGACCAGCACTGTGAAGGGGGGAGAGGCTTCCCGAACCTGGGTGGTACCCGAGGGGGGGGGCTCCAGGGAGGGGGGGACCGGCTGGGTTGCGCTGCTGGAGAGCTGGGGGACTTGATCTGCTCCCATGCCTGTTAGCCTGGGCACTTGGAATGTGAAGGGCCTTAACTCCCCGCAGAAGCGCCTGAAGTTGTGGAAATATCTTTTGGATCACCACTTGGATGTGGTTGGGCTCCAGGAGACCCATCTGGCCCGTAAGGATGAGCTCCGGCTCCGGCATAGGCAGTTTCCCCTCGTATACAGGTCCTCCGCTTCTACCAAGCACAGGGGGGTGGCGCTTTTATTTAGGTCTTCCGTTCAATTCCAACCTCTGGGAGTGCAGAGCGATAAGGAGGGTAGATGGTTGATGGTTAAAGGACTGCTTCATGGACGCCTGTGTACGTTTGTGGTAGTGTATGTACCGAATGCACAGCAGAATAATTTTCTTCAGGGTCTATTGGATACAGTGGGGGCCTTCGTGGAGGGTCACCTGGTGGTCATGGGGGACTTTAATATGGTGTGGGATCAGGCTTTGGACAGCTCCCGTTCCCAGAGGGCAGACTCTGGTGTTTTCTCTGCTGTAACTAAACAAAGGATGGTGGAGTTGGGTCTTGTGGATGGTTGGCGGGTTGTTAACACGCAATCCAGGGACTACACGTTTTTTTCTCCTGTGCACCACACCTACTCGCGCATTGACTATGTTTTTGTGAGTCAGGCCCTTCGGGGAGATGTCCGGTCTTCTACAATTTTTCCCCTCTCCGTCTCAGATCATGGCCTCATGACGCTCCAGCTTCAGTGGTTGGTGGGGGGGGATGGGTATCGGAAGTGGTACTTTCCAGCAGCTGTGGTACGCGATGAGGCATCCTGTAAGGAGCTCAGGAAAGCTATCAGGGAGTTCTTCTTGCTTAACCCGGCCTCGGACACTTCGGTGTTCAACACCTGGGATGCTTGTAAGGCCTCGCTGCGGGGTACCTGCATTGGGCTCAACGCGGCTCTTAACCGCCTACGTAGAGCGGAGCGGGAATCCTTGGAGGCTGAGCTTGAAAAACTTGAGCCGGCCCACAAACTGAACCCTTCGCGCATGACCCTCCGGCCTCTGTCGGCGGTCAGGGGGAAGTTGAAGGCACATTATTCCAACCGCTCTGAACTTACCCTCCTGCGTTTACGTCGGGGGTCGTATGCTCAGGGGAACAAAGTGGGCCGCCACTTGGCCCGCCAACTCCGAGAAAAAAGGGAGAAGGACTATATAGGGGGAATCCGGGATCCGGGAGGTACGGTTCATCATCGGGATGGGGATAAGGCGGATGTTTTTGGACGGTTCTACGAGTCGCTTTATAAAAGCTATTCCCTAGATGCGGAGGCGCAGGACGCCTTTCTGTCTGGCCTTCCCCTCCCGCGGGTCTCTGCTGATAGCAATGACCAGCTTACTGCTCCCTTTACTAGGGAGGAGGTCCTGTTGGCGATCAAGGCATTGAAACCCAATAAAGCCCCTGGGCCTGATGGGTACACAGCCTACTTTTATCAGACATTTGCCTCGGAACTTGTCGATTGCCTGGTCTCCCTTTTCAATAATATGGCGACGGACGGGAAAACCACGGGCACTATGGCTGAGGCCCTGATCTCTGTGCTCCCCAAACAGGGGAAGGATCCCTCCAGCTGTACTTCATACCGCCCTATAGCCTTATTGAATGTGGATGCCAAGCTGTACTCCTCTCTCATCGCCCGCCGGTTGCAAGACTTGATGCCGGCCATTATACACCCGGACCAGTCCGGCTTCATTAAGGGGCGCCAGACTCACGACAACTTGCGGAGGGTGATTCACCTGATCGAAAAGGCTTCTAGGTTCCGGTTACCTGCTGTACTGGTGGGTCTGGATGCGGAGAAGGCCTTTGACCGAGTCGATTGGGGCTTTTTATTCCGCACCCTGGCTGCTTTTGGCTTCTCCCACCAATTTCTTACGATGCTTCGGGCGAATTTCCATCAACCGACCTCGCGGGTGTTGGTTAACGGACATCGGTCGGCTGCGTTCCTCCATTCGCGAGGTACGAGACAGGGGTGCCCTCTCTCCCCTCTCCTCTTCGCTCTGAGTATTGAGCCTCTGGCACTGGCGATTCGGGAGAACGACCGCATCAAGGGCATACCCTTCACGGGGGAGCAACATAAGATATCTCTCTTTGCGGACGATGTCCTTCTATCTTTGGGTGACCCTGCCCAGTCCCTACCACCTGTCCACGAGGAGCTGTCTCGGTTCGAGGCGGTGGCGGGATTCCGGGTTAACTTGGATAAGTCGCAGATTTTGAACTTAACCCTTTCCTCAGCTGAGGAGGATCGGCTGCGCCTGCTGACGGCCTTGTCTTGGGCCCCCTCATCCATAATGTACCTGGGGGTGCGCCTCACGCCATCTGTGGGCTCCCTCTTTGCGGCGAATTTCCCCCCCTTGGTAGCTTCGGTACGCACTGACCTTGACCGGTGGAAACCGAAATACCTTTCATGGCTCGGTCGGATTCATGCACTTAAAATGGTCCTCCTCCCCAAGTTTCTTTACCTTTTTCAGGCCCTACCTATTCCCTTAGACGCGGACTTCTTCCGCCGCCTGAAGACGATGGTTCTGAAGTTTGTTTGGCAGGGTGGCCGGGCTCGGGTACCCTTCACGACGCTTCGTCGACCGAGAGGGGAGGGGGGAGTTGGGCTCCCGGACATGCTGCTGTATTACAAGGCCGCACAGTTACGGGTGATAGTGGAGTGGACGCAACAGCTTTCGGAGAAGCACTGGCTACATATGGATCGGGCAGTGGCGGGTAGGTCGATCTGGGACCTGGTCTGGAAGCCTAAGATAGACCGACCTAAGAATGCTTACATTAGCACTCCCACTAGCACGGTCCTGAAGGTGTGGGATACGGTGTCTGGGGACGATCGCTGGACCACCTTCCCGTCCCCCTTCACCCCCATTCACTTTAACCCGGCCTTCCCGCCGGCCGCTCAGGAGGGCCCCTACCGACTGTGGCGTGAGGGGGGCTGTCGGGCACTTACGCACTTGTTTCATGGGAACGTGCCCCTCACCTTCCAGAACTGTATGCGTGACTATGGTCTTTTGCCTACAGAGTGCTACCGCCATGCCCAGCTCCTTCACTGGGCGACATCAGAGGGGGTTCGTGAAGCTGCCACTCGTCCACTCTCTCTTTTCGAATCCTTCTTGCTTCACACCTCGACGATGCGGGGGGCGATTTCGTTTTTGTATAGCTTGCTCTTGCGCACGGCGGTTGCCCCTCGCCCTCGATACATGGAGCGATGGGAGAGCATTCTGGAACGGGATATTTCTGATACGGAATGGAAACACCTCTGGAGAGATGTGGTGGCGCTCAACCATTCCGTTAGCCTTCGGGAGGCTCACCTGAAAACGATGTATGATTGGTACCTGTATCCCTCCAGGCTCCATCGAATATTCCCGGCATCGTCGGACCGATGTTGGAGAGGGTGTGGCCTGCTGGGCGACTTCCACCATATTTGGTGGGATTGCCCGATCATTCGCCCCTTCTGGTCGGAAATACTCTCCCACATCAAAGAGATCTTGGGGTACCCGATCTCGGACTCGGCGGCTCATTTTCTACTGGGCCTTCGGGATCCATTGTTGGAACACCAGACTAAAGCTGACAAGCGTATTCAGTGGCTGTGTCTTGGGGCGGCTAAGCTTACCCTGGCAGCGGCATGGAAGAAGCCGCACGCGCCGGCTATATCACTGTGGCACTCGAGGTTGTGGGGCCTTCTGAGCATGGAGAGGATGTCGGACATCTTCCTGGGAGACTTTAAAAATTTCCGCTTTCGATGGGGCCCGCTGGTCCGCTTTTTGTCATCTGGCCTGCCGTCGGCGGTCTGTCCACCCACGCTTCGTGCCTTGCATTTGTTTCAAGTATGATTGCTTTGTGTGTCCTCCCTCCGGATATGGTGGGAGGGTGGCTGTGTCGTCACCACCGGGTGGGGTGGGGGGTGGGGGAGGCCTAGTTGGGGTGTTGTTACTGTTCATTGTTGCGACTCTACTTAGCTTGGGGTCTGGTCCTACGATGGCTTCGGATGCCCATCCCTTATTGCTCCTGGACAGACTTTTATTCTTATGTGGGCAATTGAGAAGGCACGAGTATAGTGTCGGACCTTAACTGATGTAGCATGTACTACTGTGGATAGCCATCAGCAATTTTCTTTGCGGAATATTTTACTCCCCTGTGTGGGATTTGTGGCGGGGTTGTCGCCTTTTCTTTTCTTTTATGTTTCTCTCCCCTTTTCCCTTCCCCTCTTCCTTTGAACAAAACAATAAAAATATCTTTTATAAAAAAAAAAAGATAAAGAGCTTCTACCGATAATAACCATGTTTTTTCAGGTATTCGAAATATTAAATTGTAATTAATATAGAGATAAATGGTCAATTAAACCTTTACCTTATGGTAACTTCATACTAGATTGTAAGCTAATAATAGACTACTAGCGGTATCTGATTGTATTTAATAAACATAACATAAAGTCAATCTATCAAAGTTTCCTTTACAGGTCTCTTCAGACAAAATTACCATTTCTGTTACTACGTCATCATAATAATAATCATCATAATATCTTTATTCGGTCATTTGTAAAAAAAAAGCCATCAAAGTACACAAGGAATAAAACATAAATATATCTACAATCAAAAATAGTATTAAACGATTGCAATCTCAAATACAAATGACATCCAAAATCATCATAAAAGCATGTACCAACAATCTAATCATGCTAGGGGCAGGGCACAATACAGTCGCCAAGCATTTGAAAACTAAACCATTGAGTCAGCTGTGGATGTGAGATACATATATATCATAAAAGGATAGGTAAAAAAGGTTCGAAAATGGTGTCATAATTAACAAAGACATTTTTTATGAATCAACCAAAAAGATGACAGAAAACGACTAAGAGAAAACACAATTGGTCCAGAAGGGTCTGTTTTTAAAATTCTAAATGCAATCTGGTACTTCCTGATACTCATGTTAAGGCATATGGGTCTAATCCATCTCCTACGTACCTGCCTATACTTGGGACATACGAACAACATATGTTCTTCGGTTTCGGCAGCTGCGCAGCATGCCGGGCAGGTTTCTATAGTTAGGCCCTTCACCTCTTTCCCCGGAAATTTCAACAAAAGATTACCATACCTAAACCTGATATACAAATCTTTTAGCGAGTGAAGGCGAGATCAGGTCAAGGAATGGTTCAAATAGGGAACAAGATTTTATTACATTGTCATTATTTAGAACATGTACAGCTCAAGATGATCTTATTGTAGCAGGCATCATTAACTTTTGAATTTTTTTAAGGACCCACCTAAGTTCTTGGCAATGTTGTTAAACATCATTGCTGTAGACTAGGGTATTTTCTTACCTCATTTTGGGTTTTGATAGTATTGTGCTACATTAGTAGCCAAATTGTATTTATGCCAATAATTGTCCTCCTTTCAAACGTAAGCTCTGGTATGATGTGGTTTCCTGATGGCCAATCATCTAACTCTTTATATATTTGTTTGTCTACTTCTGTGTTCTTTATTCCTGTAGGTCAGTTTATGTGCAAGATGGTTAGGGTTTGGTTTACTGGGCACAGTTTTATTTTTTGGGCCAGACCACTTGTTTAGGCAGTAGGTGCTGAAAATGAATTAGGTTTGAAAGGAGGTGAACTAACATGGATTGGTGAAAGAGGATTGAAACTGAATCAGTTACTCCCTTTATTTTCCTATATTAGTAAATGTGACCATCCCTACTTTAAGTTTATAGACTGTGGTGGCAATAATATAGGACACTTAACTGGAGTCAGATAAAAACTTGAGATGCAGGAGGCATTTTCCATCTAAATGTCTAGGTTTCTGAACACACATTTTATGTTCTTAAATATTTGTCAGAGACAACATTAGATGTGGTCAATTGTAAATGCTGCTAAGTTTGAAAAGACTGGAAAACATGAACAAGGCAGTGTCAGCATTTCTTCACAATCATACGTCTTCCATTTTTAATCTAAATGTAAAATATGGGAATGCTGCAATGTATCACCCTGCTGGTGCACATTTTTCTACCAATGTTATGTTAATTTGTATAGCGCACTAATCACCTGAGAGGATTTGCATGCGCTTAGGCAGGTGTGTGGGCCAGAAGGTGCTTGAGGAAGAGCTAAGTCGTCAGGGTCTTGTGGAACTCAAGAAGTGAGGAAGAGCCTCGGATGTGTTGAGGGAGGTCATTCCATGTCTTAGGTGTAATGTAGCAGAATGAGCAACCTCCAGTTTGGCTTTTGCAGATTCGAGGAGTGTGTGCAAGTGAGTGTGAGTCAGAGCATAGGTATCTAGTGGGTTGGTTGAAGTGTATGTGACTGTTCAGGTATCCTGATTCTGTGTTGTATAGGGGCTTTGTATGTGTGCATGAGAAGTTTAAATTGGCTGTGCTTGTGAATTGGGAGCCAATGAAGCTTCCTGAGTGAGTTGTCATGCGGGCGCAGGGTGGGAGGTCGAGTATGAGTCTTGCTAGTGCTTGCATGATGGTCCGTCTGGTGTTCCGAGGCAACCATATGATGATCTATCACAGCATGTGTAGGATGTGCAAGCAGGAGATGCACACTGCATTGACTCGAGCCGTCATGTTGAGCTTGTAGTCTCGGGTGAGCCCTAGAATTCTTGCATAGTCTGTGGGTGTTGGTCTTAGCTCAAATGGCAACCAAGTGGAGTCTCATGGGGAGTTGATGTTGCTAAAGACCAGTACTTCGTTCTTGTCGGAGTTGAGCTTCAGGCAGTTGGTTTGCATCGAGTCTGTGACCATGGTCGTGCAGTTAGGGACATTGGTTCTGGTAGTAGTTGTCTTGCAGTCATTGAGAGGATGAATTGTATGTCATCGGCATATGAGATGATGATGATGTCTTGTGATCAGGTGATGTTGGCAAGTGGTGTCATGTATATGTTAAAAAGGGTGGGGCTGAGGGACAATCCCTGTGGGACTACGCAAATCCGTTTCTTGGTCTCTGATGTGAAGGGTGGCAGCCTGACCCTTGGGTTCATTCTGCGAAGAAGGGACAGATACATTTGACAGTGAATCCTTGCAAGCCAATATTGTGGAGTCTACTGATTAGGTGGTTGTGGGTGAGAGGTCGAGCAGGATGAGGAATGGTGTTTCTCCCCAGTGCAAGATGATTTGAATGTCATCAGTGGCAGCGATGAATGCTCTTTTCGGTACTGTGGTTCTTTACAAATCCTGACTGATTGTTGTCTAGAAACTGATGAAGTTCGAGGTGGGTTGCGAGTTGCTGGTAATAGCCTTCTCAATCACTTTGTATGGATAAGGTAGCAGGGAGAAGGGTAGGAAGTTGCTCAGTAGATTCAGGTCAGCTGTGGGCTTCTTGAGGAGTGCGTCAATATCTGGAAATTTTCATTCATCCAGGAAAGGGGCAAACGTGATGCAGGTGTTGATGATGTGGGTCAGGGTGGTGATGATTGGTGATGTTTCCAGGTTGTAGATGTGGAGAGGGTATGGGTCAGTTGGGGCCCCTGAGTGAATGGTCCACATGATTGCCGCTGTGTCGTTTTTGGTGAGGGCTGTCCATTTGATGCATTCGGAAACCATATTTTCATTTCAAACCTAAAAACTTGGCTTGACTTGCATATAAATGTGTTTATAAAAAAAAACAGAGGCTCTTCTAAGAGCCACCCTATAGTATGACTCATTTTATTTTGTCATACATACTTTCTTTTTTAAATCTCAAAAAGTACCGCGTTGCATGGTAAACTTTTTTTTAAATGTATATTTAAAAAAAATACTTTTTTCTAACTCTACAGGCTGCTAAACTTCTTAATTTCTTCCAATATATAACACAAAGAGTAATAAGCTATATTTCCTGTTCAAACACAAAACAAAGAAAGTGTGGTGTAAACAATATGGCTGCCTTTTTGATTAACCAATAATATTCTGTTTTGTCATCACCATGTAATGTGGCATGCCGGGAAGGTATCTCTGCCCAATATATTACTAAGTGTTTATGCTTAATTATTAAAAAACAATTGAACTAATTCAGAACAAATAACAAATAGGACATTTTCCACACCACAATCTATATTACTGTCAAAATTTCATGTACATCCATCTTGCCATTTTGCCGTTGTGTCTGTTTAAACGTCTATGGAAAATGCACTAGTGGAAAGATGTGTTTTGGGACTCCCCTTTTTTCTTTGCATACCCTTACATAATCACTATGAAACATTGCATCATTGGCCAATTTAGAAAAAAGCACAGATGTAAAAACTTTTCTGGAGATTCATCAAACAATGATAAAGTTATTAGCAAGCAAAAATCTGAGGAATTTGTATCTTTTGGGATCCTAACCATAACTACAGAGTGGCTACTGCCACTCTGTAAAAAAGGAAGGGAAAGACAGCAGATGAGACAGTGGGCCCAAATATCATCAGAAATAATGCAACTCCAAACATGCAAGAAATACGTATATAAAAATGATACTACAAGCCACATGAGTTCTATGATCCTATAAATAGCGTTGATGATTGTTTCCTTAATGTGGATATTTTCCTTTAGAATAATTATCACTCCCTTTATATTTGTGTTTGCCCTGTATGTGTTGAGTTTTGTAACCACAATATGAGCTCACCAATAAATGGCAACTGGAATCCAGCTACTGTGCATCCTGAAGACAAAAGTCATTGGGCTTATGTGTCCTCATATATTTAACATGCATTGGTAAAGCAACTGCAATTGTTCGTAAAGTGTTCACATTAAAGATTGTTCAGTTTGAGTTCATCCTCACGTTTTACTTTTCACTTCCTTCCCTTCTCCACGGACTAACTTTCTCTCTTGTGCTAGCAGTATCATGCATCCATGAGTCAGTGTGGTCGGTGTACAAAACCACAGAAAAACAAATATTTTTAACTTCACTAGTATGCATATTAACAGGCGACCTCGGAGGAGCAAACTCAAGACAATTTCTGCAACCAGGCTTACAAATTACAAAGAGCTATAAACCATCTCAAGTCTTGTGTCAACATGCTGGGATCTGAGAAGCAGAGTGAAATAATTCGAAACACAAGGTCATAGTTATTAAAAGAGCACCCCTGTACATAAAGTCATTTCTGCACTTAAAACACAATATATCAGAAGAGTATAAGAGTACATTCTACTTGTTTGAGTCACAGAAATTCACTCTTTTCATTATTAATGGCACTGAGTTTACCATTGGTTTGGGTGGATTCACACCATTCGGAGGTCACAATGTTTTTTTTCTTAGAGCAGTACATTTTAGTCATCTGATTGCCATTCTAAAGGCACAGAATTGGCTGCTAGGTACCACAATGGCTTCTACCTCCTCAAGTTCCCGTTTAAGGTCCAGTCTTTTTTCCATGTAATGGTCCATGAGCATGTTTGAGGCCCCAACGCAGATGCCTGAAGTAGTGAATGTGATATGCCTGTGCATAGTACTCATTTCTGCTTTGGTGGGGGAGATTCTGAGAGGCATCACTTCTCCCCAGTGTACAGGAGGAGGACTGCATTCGATCATAGAAGGAGCTTCCGGTGGTGGAAACCACGTGTGGGTGGGACACCCCCTAGAAATGAGTGGGTCGAAGTGTGGGTGGGGGTCGGGGAGTAGAGATATTGCCTGTCTAGCCAGAGGACAATGTGAGCACAGGTTAAAGTGATCTCTGAAGTTGTTCATGACCACAACAAAGTCTTTACATGCCTGGGGGAAGTGCGTCGAGGAAAGAAGGAAAGTAAGCTTCCTCTGCGGCCCGAGCTGGGGCCTCATAGACTGCACCACTCCCCCCTCAACATTCTGTTCATAGGTGACCCTGAGGAGTTGTACTCACATTAAGAAGGACTAGACCATACTGAATGCTGCTTCTCTAGGAGTCCCTCTACATGAAGCTGACAATAAAAGGGAGCAATACTATGGAGCCTGCTCTAACCTAAGTAGATGATTCATGTCTGCGATCAGGAAGTTAAAGGCACACTTCTACGCACTACGATGCCCACCAGCTAGGAAGGTATGATGCAGGCAAAGTCTGCTGACGATAAATATGGCCTGCCATAAGGCGAGTACGTGATACTTTATTTAATTTCAGCACTAAGGTCAGATCTGGCGGAAAAGATGAGAACCACAGAAGATGCAGTAAAAAGAAGGAGAAAAAAGCGAGAGGGCCTCAGTGATCTGATGCTCAACATAGAACAGGAAGCACGGAGAGCTGAGAGCAGAGTTTAAGCTTTGGTGGTCGTGGACTCTGGAATAGCTGCTAATTTATGAGAACTATCGTCCTTCTTTTACTCCCTGACTCAAACCAGGTTTAAACTTGATGCCACAATAAAAGTACTGGAAAACAAAAGGAGAGGGGACAATTTGAGGGGGGGGGAGTTGTGGTTGTAGTTAGAACTGGAGATAGAGGGAGGTAGAAACTGGAGGTGAGGCAGTCCATGCCTGGAGAGACCAGCCCTTACAAACAGCACACAGAAGGCGATATAATGGGTGAAACAAAGTTATTGCTCTCACTTGGCTATTAGTGCCAGCACCTAGGCAAGCAAGGCGGCACTAATGAATGTCAAGAAAGGTATGACTCGGTAGAGATTACAACTTTGGTAGCTTTCCATTTAGCTTGCAAATGTAATAGGGCAAAAATATATGCCTTAACACAGGAGGATTCAGCTATGTCCTTTCTGGAAAAGCTGTGCCTTGATGTCGGATGAACTGCTGCAGATAGCAGAGGTTTTTGTGGTTTTTTAAACGGGGGTGCTTTTGGGTGGAATGGTGAATACTATTTTAGGAAGGTTCAAAATGATGAGTTCAATCTAGGGGATGATTTGGTTTGAGTTGGTCGTTTACTTGTGCTCTAACATGGTGTTGTCTCACCGCTTGCCTTGTCTCACTTTTCTTACCCTTTGAAGGTTGCAGGCTTATAACAATAGAGCTACTTCCTTGTAGCAGGCAGCTCCATATAATAATGGTATTCTTATTGAGGTTTCCATGTTTAGTCCATCTCAGTTAGAATTGAGTGGCAGAAATTCTGTAGCCGTTAGGCTGCATTTTAGGGTGATGTGCAATGAAAACAATTTAATTCTAAAAGCACATAATTGTCTCACTGCAGTTTGAGCTCACTTCTATGAGCTTTACATTCTGTCTGTTTTTGCGACAAAGAGTGGAGCGCGGATGACTGTAATGTAAAAATAGCAATACACACAACTTTCTCAACTTAGTGTGATGAATCATAGGAGGACAATACCTGCATCATGCATGTAAATTAGTGAACTGCGGAGAGGGGAGGCTTCTAATGTCTATTTTGAATCATATGTTAATAGAAGCATTGCATGACACAGACATATACTATGGGAATAAGGAGAGAAAATATCAAATGATGTCTGATAGGAAGATTAGATTATGTGGTGCAAAAGAAGCGTACGTTCTGAAAGAAGCCACGCTCCTAGTGGCACAATATAAGATTCTGAGGTATTGCCATTGCACAACTCGGAGATGTTTCAGAAAATACTTTTTTAAGATCCCAAATGCTAATGGTTTCAACACAGCATGGAAGTCAAGGAAATCGACCTACAAATAACATTGACTACACAATTCTAAATCAAATTTCTTAAAAATTGAGCATATTAAGTTGTCTTACAGATATGTCCTAACAAATTCCAAATTTCTTGCCATTCCCGCAGCCCCCCCCCCATTACATAGTATCATAATATCAATGTTTGAATATCAATTTCACTTACGTAAACTCCGTAATACTGAATACCTATCGTCATGGAGTTATGGGTAATAAACCCATACTTTCTTGTATAGGTTTACCTTGGTGATATATTGGTAGTTGAAACCGGTGTGTGTGATCAGATCTGATGATCTAACCACAGAAGACAAAAAAAAAACAAATGTTTTATGCTCTCCAACGTAGCACTCAAATCTACACAACAGTGTATGAGTATGGATGTCAATGCAGAACCTATAGTCTGCGTTTTGGAACAGTGTGTCACCTTTGTGAGAAGGTAGCAGACGCAGGGCGGCTTACCGATGTGTGCAGAGTAAGAGCATGGATTTGATAAAAAAGGTGTGCAGCATGGTCCTTACCATTAGGTTGGTGCTGTTGGGAACATACTGCTTTTGCTCTCCCAGTAACATGTCAATCACTGGATGCCTGCCATTCTTGATCAGTATTTCTCCCCCATGTTCTTGCACGATTGGCCTACACAAGAGAGGAGACAAATACTTAATGTTGATTTTAAGCAAGGTAAAAGTACTCAATTCTACATTGCGTTTATTCATAATTCAGGACCTTATGGTAATAATAAAAACATATTTAATAGGACATCCGCAATAGACATTGCAGTGCAAATAGTTGACCTCAACAATATGGAATGTGCGGTCTAATACTTTTCCAAATACATGTTCTCACAGCTCGTTCTACCACATCCGTGCTTCTGTAATCCAGCTCTACATGTTCCATGAAGAGTATTTCACGTAGGAGATGCTTTTGCTGCAATACAAATGTAAAATACTACCATGCTTCTTGAAGCTGAAAACAACGCAGATTCAAATTACCTTAAAGAAGTAGTAGCCATCAAAAGTGAATATTAGAGTCTCAAAGTTTGACTCTTCTCGCGAGAGTCCCATCGTCCACCTGAAGCACAACATTTATTTTACCAACATTCACATTGCTTCTCGTTGAAATATTGATTGTGTACTACCTGGTGAACTTGCGGTACAATTACGGAAACGTTTACATTATTCACCTCGGCTCTTGTGAGTAAATTACATTACGTGGAGACACTAAAGAAGGCAACCTCTGAGCTCTAGGGCTGAGGAAGTCGCAGAACGAGACACGGGCGAGGGGCACTTCCGTTTTAAGTTATTTATGTTTCATGTTTTGTGAAGTGCGCGCTAGGCCCCTGGGCATCCGACCGTGCAGCAGCAGGCATCGCAAAGGTAGCGCCAGGCATGACGGAGTCCATTCTTTTCCGGCCATCAGTCCAGCTGCCACACTCTGGCCCACAGAAGGGGAACCAGCACACTGAGGTATTTGCATGTACGTATTTATACGGGTGCCTCAAATAGCACCCGCTTTCCGTCCATGTACAATTACTGCGTTAGGAATAAGCGGAACTGTAGCTCCTTAGTTACTAGAAGCAAGTGACTGCAGGGTGTAGCACTGCACTGAATTGCATCCTTCATCACCAGGGCCACTGCGGTTTGGGAGTTTATTCTTTCTTTCTTCTATAATGAAAGGGATTAGGCATCAGGCAGGTGAGTGAAAAGGATGGAATGCATTTACCACTGATGCCTTCTGTGCTCCTCGTGTCCTGGCGGAGTCAAGGGTGGACACTCACACTACACGTGTGAATTCAGAGCTTGGCATGAGAAGGATTCTTAAAAGAATCAAGCAAACAGGACAGTGCGACGGGATTTGGCGTTCGAAATCAGCAGTTCTGTTTTAGACTCATTGATTTCCAGGATGTCGTGGCAATCAATGTGTTGACAGAAATAAGCCATTTTACCAAGCCCTTGCGTTAGTCTTTTTGGCTACTGGTCCATAGGTAAATCTGTGCATCACGAGCATATAAACCGAAGACAAGGTCATTGCTGCTCCTGATCTGGAGGAGAAATGAGGGTCAGTGTTAAGGATTATAGAAGTGATCAATGCAGGGTTTCCTCTCTGAACTGATAAAAGTTGGATAAGAAGGGACCTAGTTGTTCTGTGTGGTTAGGATGGAGCAACAAAGGACGGGTTTGCTATGGGCTGCATTCAAAGATGTACTTGGGAAAATTAGAACCAGGAGGAACAATCTTTCCTTGGCGGGGGTTTTGGAGGCATTGTGGAAATTTAATACACAGGGGCAGTTGTCGATGGGTAGATCTTACTGGCCAATAAAGAGCCAAGAAAGATTTTCTCCAAAACTGAAGTTAAAATATCTCTTTTGAGGAGGTTGGAATGATTCCTTCTTCATTTCTCCGATTTCTGAAGTGTGGCATTTCTGAGGATAACATATTTAGAGAATTAAAGATGAGCTGATGAGGATGCCACTGGGCCATGTGAATCACAGATGTTTCTGAGTAAGGTTCAAGAGGTAGAAAAGGAGACAGAAGACAGTGCACATATCAGTATTGGATGGTTTGTCAGTAAGTGTTTGTTTAAGTTAAAAGAGACAAATCTTAGAAGTGTTTGATGTTGGTAAATATTAGTAATTTATCCTACAGTTCATAGAAGAGTGATACAAATTCACTAACTGGGTTCCTAGTTCGAATGCTGGAACACTGAGCTGGAATACTGATGCAAACTTTACATGGGATAGATTTCACAGGTAAAATGGTATTAGTTTTCCCTGAAGTTTGAAATTATGTATTCTGTGGTGAGTGATTTGTAAAGCTGTAGGATTACTCTGGTTGCGCGGTAGCTAGTAGCGGCCGGTGTCTTGATAAGTGTGGTGGGTGGTGAGGGGGGGGCAGGGAGGGGGAGGTGCGGGACTGACAGATGGCAAGACAAAGAAACAACAAAAAAATCACTTACCTGCCGCATCGCACTCCTCTTCACTTAAGGCACAGACTCCCAGACTCCACTGCGGCCAATCCTGGCTCTTTTTCATTCATAAAAGCAGCCTCTAGATTGGCCTGAGCGCCTATGATTTACGCTCCCAGTTATATTGGGAGCCTGTGCCAGCTCTCTCCAACCCTGCACCGCAGCTCGGTTGGAGAGAGCTTCAGTGTGCATGAGGGTTTGGCCGTCCTGGACGGCTGGCCAAACCATCATGCGCACTGAGAGAAGTGCAGACGTTCACCCTTGTGCCTGTCATCCCCTGGCCTCACACCCGAGCCTCGGCTCCAAGAGCAAAAATAAGACTATAATAAACAGTGGTCTATTATTGTTTTATTTTTTATTTTTTGGGCTGCTGGCATGGTGGGTGGTGCTCCTTCTCCATAGAAGAGGAGCCATCGCTGATAGTTGCTGCTTACTTAACTTCGAGTTAGTCAACCAGGCATTGTCATTCTTCTTTTGTAAACTTAATAGCCTAGCTAGAAAGATTTTTTGTGAATTCATCATTTATCCAAGTATAGCTTATAATACTGCTGAGGAAGTTAAACCACTTATCAATCCTGCATTTAGAATGCATAGACCAACTGGGTAAAGAAAAAGTAGGGTGAATTTCTAATAGAGCCAAGTCCTACAACATCAAGGTTCTATATCTTTACTGAAAAAATGTAAGAACACATTCTTTCCATCAGAGCATACTATAGCTCCACAGCTCGGATCAATCTTGGAACCGCTGTCCACATTTGCAGGATTTTTTTCTATGCAAGAATCGTCTTAACATACCATCTTATCTACATGACACCACAATGGTGCTCAACCTGATTAAGGTATTGGATTTTGATCCTAAAAGTTATATTCTAATCACTTTAGATTGCCCTTTGCTATGTGCTCTTATGCATGAGAATTCAACAAATGGCAACTATCACTGCAGGGGCCTTAAGAAGTTCAGGACATTTCTATGGTTCATTGTGATACAATGCATTTAAATTGCACACACAAAGAACCTTTTCAGTTCTACTGCCAGTTCTACTGCTACAAGCTCCACCTTTGTTCTCGCCCAGCCAATTTGCAAGTAACACAATTTGAGACCTTTTACATTTATAGTAACACAAATTCAGTGACTAACTTTGTGAAAACATAGAAATAATATATTGATGCAATTCTGTGCTTATAGAATGGTCCTGAGGAGACTTCCCAAGCCTGGACCATCTCAAGTTCACTTTGAAAACAAGCAGAAAGAAAATCACATTCATCTTTGCACAGAATGAAACATACTGTATGAAATTCCTTGTTGTTCCAATCTTTCCATCCTAGCGAACTTCATGAAAACCTATCTGTTGGACAATTGAGCTTTCAATGACAAACAAAAAGGTGTTAGAGGGTCCAAGGGATTTTATAGACCTGCCACGGAAAAACTCCCCAAAACAATATGATTAACAACAAACAATTAATCTGGGGGTCTGCTGTACCAGCCGCTTCCGAAGGAAAAAGAGAGCTGGCCACCTATGTCATGAAGTGTAATACCACAAGAAAATGTAAAAGATTATAAAGTGAAGAGACCCTTGCAAATGGTTGGATTCCCATCACTCACCAGCGTGATCATTATCATCATTTGGGTATCCATCCTACCTTCCACTTGAGTGGATTGTCTTCTAAAAAGGGTGTAACGCGGTGCCTCCCGCACCCGAGAATTCCAATATGGCGCCCGCGATCGGACACCAGGAAAAGGAGATCGGTGGTCTAGCCACAAAACACACTGGATTGCTGGCTCAGGAAGAGGAGGGGCGAGAGGGGGGAGAAAAGAACGCCACAGAGACAATCGCGTCTCTACACCGGTTGGAGAAGGAGAAAACCGAAGGATTGGAGCTGCAGATAGAAGGAGTCCAGGAGGAGGAGAAACCCGAGGAACCAGAGCTGCGGAGAAAGAGAGAAACGCTGGGGGAAGGAGTCCAGGAGGAGGATGACACGCCGACTAAAGAACAGCCTTGAGGCAAGGTCCCAGAGTCAAGCCGGTCTGAGGAGGAGGACGGCGAGGCTCCCCCTACCTCGGCCCTGGAGGGTCGTGGCCCCAGGCTAGCACTTTCTTTTCCTATTTTACCACGGGCTGGTGGAGGTTGGGGCAGTAAAGAACACCTGTATGTGCATGTGCACCCAGCCACTTATCCCCTTCGCGTGTTTTCCCTGACAGCCTACACAACACAGCCCTTTAAACCCCCCCCCCCTCCCAGGTGACGGCATTCTGATTAACCATAGAGGAAATCCCAAAGTATATGTGGAAGTGATTGGTGCAGTGCAATTGTGTTAGTGAAGAGAAAAAAGGATTTACAGAAGAGAAAAATATTTATTAGGATATCTATTGTAATCCTTATTAAAACAGTGCAAAAAAGCAGTTTCAAAATTCACTGCTTGTAAAAACGGTCAACATGTTTCAGCCTTCTTGACTAGCGGTCCACATCTTTCTTCAGGGCCTGTCTGTAAATGTCATTGCTACTGCATTAAAACCAATGTGTCAAAAACAAATCCTCCGTATTGAAGGGGTTGTAGAAGGTACAAGGACTGGACATCACCTCGCCTGGTAACAACTCAGGTCAATAAGGCCTGCTCTGTCCGTAGTTGCCTCAAGCTCAACCCGAGCTGGATGTGGCGACCTCCACATCCAGTCCTCATACCAGACGGGTGCGGTCCAGTCCTCGTACCAGACGGGTGCCTTCTACATCCCATCGATACAGAGGATTTGTATTTGGCATATGAGGTTGTATTAATTCTAAGCTTCATTTGTATTGTTTTCTCCTATTTTCTCACAGTTTTTGACACATTGTTTTTTTTAATTCAAATAATTTTTATTGAAAAAATATAAGCAAAACAAAATACATACATGAAATAACGGAAACGAATGAATAGAAATAATGAGAAGAAAGAAAATGAAAAACAATATACATGGGTCAGACTCAAAAATAATACATATAAGTAATATGATGCATGCAAGTTTGTATACTCAAGTACCTGTTGGTTAAACCCATTGTCAACATGACAATAGCAAATGCGGATACATCAGTGGACGAGGTTAACTATTACAAATGACCATGCAGGCAAGTAGTGTGGTTATTTTCAGAACATTGAAGTTACCATGAGGTTACATATATTACTGTAATAGGAGGAATTCACGGGGGATCAAACGAGAATGAAGCGGCGTCTAGTGATTTCCAGAGTTTCCTGTGAGTTTTACGCCAAGGAGAAGTGTGGAGAGCCGGATTGTCCGCTCCTCATTGGTTTTAATGCAGTAGCAATGGCATTTACATTTAGATTTAGCAATCGCATTTACAGACTGGTCCTGAAGAAAGCCGTGGCCCAATAGTCCAGAAGGCTGAAACATGTCGAGCGTTTTTACAAGCAGTGAATTTTGAAACTGCTTTTTTGCACTGTTTTTAATAAGGATTACAATAGATACCCAAATAAATATTTTTCTCTTTTGTAAATACTTTTTTATCTTCACTAACACAATTGCACTGCACCGATCACTTCCACACATACTTTGGGATTTCCTCTATGGTTACATGAGAGCTTAATTCCTCTCTGATCTTTGCTCCTCCTAAATGACCCTTTTTAGGACACAATCCACTCAATACTCCTCTATGATCAAGAGGACAAGTGAAAGGTAGGATGGATACACAAATGATGATAATGATCACGCTGGTGAGTGATGGGAATCCAACCATTTGCAAGGGTCTCTTCACTTTATAATCTTTTACATTTTCTAGTGGTATTACTCTTTATGACATAGGTGGTCAATTGAGCTTTCAACCTGAAATCTAAGAAAGAAGAGTGTGGCTATCCCAAGTGAACTATCAGACGCGCATTTAAATCAGCCCTTAACAAGCACTAAACAATAATAGGCAGGCCCTCACTGAAAACAATCTAAAGGCACTGTTAAACAGAATCAAGAACAACACGAAATAAATAGGAGAATTCTTAATACGGGTGATACAAAACTCCCTAAGGTTGCATTTAAAAGAGGACTCAGCATAAGGGATCAACTGGTCCATCACCAAATTGAAACCAAAGGACCTAAGGAGACTACATTGTAAGCACAGCCAATTGTAAAATGACATTTTCAGTATAGTTAATTATAATATTCACGCATTCACTGAGAATACCAAAGAAATAACTTTGGACAGTAACAAGAAATGGGAATTTGGACAACACCTATCAGGCGAATCATGTAATGTCATTTACATAATACACTGGCCTTGCCACTTATGGTATACTTGGATAATAACAAGAATGCTAAAAACAAGGAACCATGAACACTGTAGTGGTCTAAGAACAATGAAGCGTATTACAAAATTAGCCACCTATTATCAGCAGAAAGCTCAGACTACGCACATGTTCAACAAGAAGTTTGTTGGAGGAAATGTGCTCTCCTAATAAGAGAAAGATGTCTGAGATCCTAATCGGAAAAGTACAACTGTGGTTATTTTCTCAAATGTACCAAGTTATCGGGTTAGATGATCATGTGGAGAGGAATTCAATTAAAACTGTGTGGTAACAGTTTCTGATACTGTAGGGCTTTACTTTCTTGAGATGACCCTTGTTAGTTGTAATATACACAGAAACAAGAGAGTTTCTGAGGAATCCATCATAGCAGTTTTAAGTTCGACTACAGAAGTTTATCACTATGGTTTAATATCTGTAAATGCTCCTAATTTCGGTACCTCAGGTAAATAGTAAACAGAATTACAGATGCATGTTGCAGGCAGATATTTACACTGTTGTAAATGATCTATACTTGTAGCCTGGCAAAATGGCACCCATATCTTTAAACAGAAAAGGAGCCAACCATGTTAACACAATACTTGAGATGTTTTCTCAGCATTGATTTCCCTCTGTAACTCCTGTGCTCTCACCTCCTTGACAGTGCTGCTTTATTCCTCCTTGGATGCAGGTACAACTCAGCTTCACCAGAGCTGCAGAGTTTGTCCCTTCTGCCATTCTCTGGTAAGTTTTCGAGTGTGCTTGTGAACTACTTACTGTGTGAGTCTTGGCAGCCCCGGGGAAGGTTCTATGTGCTAGTTACGATTTAACGCATTGCAACTCTATTTGTGGTAGCATACTTACTCTTATCTCTCTATATTTTGACATATAAGCTGTGCATTGCCCTTGTGATCTCTGCTGCTGTGCCATACTGTAAACTAGAGAGTCCCATAGCAATCTGTACGATCCACCCTGCTGGAGTGAGTGCTGTTCGCCCTCCCACATCCATTTTTAGGTCTCGCCTAGCGTGGCTGCGCACATGCACAGCTCGCTCGGCGAGATTTATAGCAGATAAGTGCTTTTTCTGAAAAGGGCTTCAAGCCCCGCCACTTATTCCCATTGGGTCGGGTCACCGTTTATGTTAAACGGTGTGCTGCCATTAGAAATAAGGATTTCGGGGTGCCTCCTTTTCATTTTTTTGGCCAGCCCACCCGGACTGGCTTGCCTGCATTACGGCTTTTGTGACGAATTTTCTTATTAGAAGCTTCGTCTCGCTGCCTTGCACGCGCCAGTCCAGCTCTCTGATTGGGCCAGACAAAAAAGGAGACATGGTGCTGTGTGTTTATTTTTGCATCTCACTTTCACTTTTGAAAGCGTGAGGCAAAAATAAACAGCGGATGCCTGCGTGTCTGGCGAGCGCTTGTTCTCTAAGGCTAGTTTGTTAGCTTCTACCCTCTGCTGTTCTGCAGCCAACTGCTCACTGCTGGCACTCACTTGTCTGTGAAACAGGATGCTCTGCAGATCTTTGAAAGGGGAACCTAAACAACAGCTTGTTGCCCCTGCTGCCAGAGCTCACCAGAATAACACTGATGGGGCTGCTGTACTCTCCCATGCCTGCAGGCTGGGTGAACTGAGCCCTTTAGCCCCTTGAGTGAAAGGCACCTCTGTTGCGAATCTGACAGCTTTGCAACATCGAAGCAACGCGAAACCGAAAACCCGGACACGGACAGGTTTGGCACAACTCATTCCGCAGAAAATAGACCTAAAACAAACCTAGTCCTAACAAAACGACAGGGAGCGATTGAGTGAGCTGCAGCACAAACATGGAAAAAGCAACTATGCCCCTGCACTTATACACAGTGAATGAATCAATGGTAATGCTCTACGTTAGTTCTTTGGAACAGTAACGAAAGGCCCTGAAGATTCGCAGATTGTTCCCTGCGATGAAACACGTGTTGGCTTTTGCAATGGAACAATAAACAGAAGTGTCTACACCAAGAAAAGACTGTCTATCCATCCATATATCTTAATTCATATGTACTTATTCTCGGAGAGTTACTTTTTGTGTAAAGTTGTCCTGATACTTTCGTTACTGTTCCAAAGAACTAACGTAGAGCATTACCATTGATTCATTGACTGTGTATAAGTGCAGGGGCATAGTTGCTTTTTCCTCATTTTGTGGATCAGCTCGCTGGTCCCTTTTTTTGGGAGCGGTTTTGGGGTAATACCGCTCGCCTCATTGCCTACACTGAGCAACATTCGAACCCATTACCTTGTGGCAACCCGGGAGTTGCGCCCAGTAATTCTGGAATACTAAAATACCTCCTAGCTGTTTTTGCAGCACAAACATGCTCTACCGATATACATCAACCAACAATCACTGTTCTGAGGTTGCTGGCAGCACTGCCTCATTTCTCTATCCTGGGATGGGATAGATGTTTGTATCTTTCATAAAAGTAGTTTACTTATCCAAATGACCGTCTACCGCCACTTACAATGAAGCGCGCTCGCATTGGTGAATAAAGGGCGCCTGGAATGGAAGGAGCGAAAAACACCGGCTTGGATTGGTTAGTCAATCCAACCAATGCATCCAATAGGCAACCTCCTGATACGACTACCGGAGGATGTGAAAAATGACTGGGATAACCGTATAATTTTACTCACTTGTGAACGTGTTTTTCCCGTTTTAAGTGTTCAAAATTAAAAGTTATAACTGTGGTCGATTGACTTTTATAGATCTTGGCTTGGCTGTCATCTACTGCAATTGTTCGGCGCACATTAAATTTCAGTCCTGAAAGAAAACGTAATATTTAAAATTGGACGTCGTCATTTGTCAATGCATAGCCAAGTTTTAGTGACGGCTCACCTGGTATCATTTAAAAGCAAGTGACTTTTTTTTTTAACCATAAAAGTTTATATGGTCTTTTTTTCAGATTTATATATCGCAAACTCGACCCAAGGAATTGGAGCGCTTTATATGAGCACCAGTTATGTTACACAAGGACACATTTTTTTTGTGGTAGGCACAGGGAGATTAAGTGATTTGCCCAGAATCACAGGATGGGGAGTCGAACTCGAGATTCGAACCTTCGTTTCCAAGCTCCAAAGTCGGCAGTTTAGCCGTGAGACCACGTGATGCGATTCAGCTACGTTTTGAATAGTTTAACATGTAAGTAGAGGTTTTTGACAATGCCTTGATTAGTTAAATACATGTTCCACCTGAAATGAATCATGTTTAATTTAGGCATGTTTCAGGTAGCATAACTATGCCTTACCAGGCAGCGTTCACAATCATGCATTTAATGCTGCAGAAAAGAAACTGCACATTTACTTTAGGGGCATGAGCTTTCAAAACATATGTGTCTTCCTCTTTTTCAGATGCTTAATAACAAGCATTGAAAATGCAATAGCTCTCGCCTTTGATTAAGTTAAAGCCATGTGCTTTGCTATACAATACCATTAGCAAAGCAAAGGGCTTTAACCTAATCAAAGGCGAGACCTATTGCATTTTCATTGCTTGTTCCCCTTGTGATAAGGTTTCCTTCACTCTCCTGGAGTAGTCATAGGAAGTGCAAGAAACTTCAACGGGAGACGGCAGAAGTGGCCTTGCTGTGCGGTATTCAATATATCCCAGAGTCATGGCAAGCTCACCGAGTAGAAGAGATATATAGTCACATTTTTTTGATGAGATAAACAATATGGTTACAAGTTGGAAAACAGTTTTGCATAAAGCCAGAAAGGTTTGAGGCACTCCATTTAGACACTCGGATTAAATTTCCTAAATCGAGTCTGGATATTACCACTATGTGACCTGATATTTTTAAGTGGTCCTTAGAGATGTGATGGTGTAGTTTTTTTAAAATAGCGGAGGAAGAACCTGGCAGGTTTAGCTATGTTATTAAGTAGGAGGGAACCCATCCAGTTTCAGGGGTTTCAAGAGATTGGAGTCTAGTCTGCATTTGTGTCATCGAAAGAATAGGAGGAATTTGGTTTTATCTGGATTGAGTAGAAGGAAGTTTTCTGCCATCTAGTTTGTTTTAAAGTGACTTTAAACATTGACACAGCACAGATAAGTCAGCAATAGTTTTCATTTAAATGTAAAATTGTGCGTCAGCATATTAGTGGAAGGGGCTAAGGGTTCCACATACAAAATATTATACTTGTTCCTGACTACCAGAAAAATTATGCATTCAAAATGATGATTGCATTGCATGATAAGTTCACCTGTAGACGCAGAGGTAAGAATGGGGTATTTGATCTGTTATTTTACTACTGATGACTTTACTACCCTATTGTAAGATGGAGCAAGGATGTTCTAAATTTGAGAGATTAAAGGAGAGCACACATTTTCACAGTCTTAGTGTAGATGAAATGTTGGAATGTTGGTAGCAATTGAGTTTTGTCCTGTGGTTGTGTCAAAGGGGACAATATTGTAGATTTCTGATTAAAAAGCATGGCCAGGGTTTCCATAACTGGCAGTGTAGTGTGTAGAAATAGTTTGGTGAGATTTAGGTGTGACTTGTAAGTAAATACAAAACCTTCTTTTGAACAATTCAGTGTCCTGCCAAGGTGGAGGAATTTTCTTCCAATTAGCTAATGTAAACTTACACCAGGAAAAAACCTTCCCTACAAAAGTAACAGAGGGACTGTTTAATAGATGTGTGCTCACTCAAAACTAAAAAATAATGAGAAGAAAAGAGGAACAGCTAACATTACTGTTGGCCAAAAGGTGCATGGGAATTCACGACTTATCTAAGAGTGCACCTCAAATGAAAGACTGTACAAAGGATGTCCTGGAGAGGCAGACTGCTTAAGAGATACATATGCATATGTTCCACAGTACTAATAAATTAGACAAGCGCCCACTGCAATAAAAACGTACGTCTGTCACGTGGGCTTCTTCGGAATGTGTTTCAAAATTTGAGAGAGACCCCACCAAAACCAGGGGAATAGGGTACTTTAGACAGTAGAGAGAAATCTTCCCTTGGCAAATTAATTCACGTAATACAACCAGGAAGGTTGTTAGAGCCACCCAAACTGTAACCACTGGATCCCTTTGCTATATAGTACAGTCACACAAGAGTAATATAGCTCATTGTTTATTTTCATAGAAAAATATTCTTCACAAATACAATTTTTGTTAAAAACAACTCATTGCGCGCCTACAATAAAATCACATGAACAATTTCATAAAATACAGCTTTGGTACACATAAAAAATGAAAAACATAATCAATTAGTATTGACATTCATTGGCTAAAAACTGACAAAATTGTTACACAAAAAGGGGAGAGACATACACAGACATATGTAATTTGTCGT
Source organism: Lissotriton helveticus (assembly GCF_964261635.1). Taxonomy (NCBI): domain Eukaryota; kingdom Metazoa; phylum Chordata; class Amphibia; order Caudata; family Salamandridae; genus Lissotriton; species Lissotriton helveticus. The sequence continues at coordinate 606,648,020 of NC_136059.1, read as the reverse complement.
TAGATATTGCACGTGTTGAGACCTAGCATAAACAAAAGAGGCGTCTCTTCTGCACGATCAAGGGACCAAACCTAACCTGTAGATAAAGAATTAAGCAAGTCCAGGATGTGGTTTTGTTTATGCTAGGTCTCAACACGTGCAATATCTAATGACAAATTACATATGTCTGTGTATGTCTCTCCCCTTTTTGTGTAACAATTTTGTCAGTTTTTAGCCAATGTATGTCAACACTAATTGATTATGTTTTTCATTTTTTATGTGTACCAAAGCTGTATTTTATTAAATTGTTCATGTGGTTTTATTGTGGGCGCGCAATGAGTTGTTTTTAACAAAAATTATATTTGTGAAGAATATTTTTCTATGAAAATAAAAAATGAGCTATATTACTGTTGTGTGAGTGTACTAGATAGCAAAGGGATCCAGTGGTTACAGTTTGGGTGGCTCTAACAACCTTCCTGGTTGTATTACGTGAATTAATTTGCCAAGGGAAGATTTCTCTCTACTGTTCTTCGGAATGTGCAAGCCATCTGATCAGCCTGGAAATGCCCTTGAGGAACGATTGACTACAGAGTATTTGTCAAATTTCTTCCTGTTTTCTGTGGATGTTTGGTCGAACACCATACTGCGATGCTGCACAATACTGATACAAATTCAAGTTTCCTTCCATCCAATACTAAGTTATACACGTCTGGTTTGGATTCAACATGTTACATAACAAAAATTCTATGAAATACAGTTAGAAAACAGATGTTGGATGGGCTGCTGGTAGGCTTTTGTGTAAAAGAGGCCATGATCAAGGTAGTCGTGGATCTCATACGTCTTCCAGACTACTGAGCAAACGATGATTTAATAATACGGATGTTTGGGTGGTACACCACCAAGGAAGGGTCATTGCTAGATACAGTGAGAAGTAGTTTTTACTTTGCCTGGGCAGCGCATGCGCTGCTCTGCAAGGCATGCTGTATTCAGGTATGGACTTCAAGCTCTGCCCACTCTCCGCTCATATTTTCCATTGGCTTGTGTCATTGTCCACTGTAAACTGTGGCTTTTCATTGGTCAATAGGTTTAGTAGTCCCTACTTAGTACCGCCTTGTCTCATTTTGTAACCTCCTATGAGGACATCCCCTGTTACGTGTGTTGTTAATCGGTAGGCTCTAATTACAGCATCTGAGCAATATTTTCTCAAATAGCTTTGTCCTGCCTGCAATTCTCTGCTTATGTTTTTACCTTTATTGCATGGGCGCCGAACGCATTTGAAATGCAATGGGTCTCGCATTCGCGAGAGTTTAAGGTATTGGCACTGTAAATGACAATGCCTTTTATTTATCTGTTTTAAAAACACCACATAAATAAAAGGCATTATTAGTTACAATGCCAATAGCTCAAACTCTCATAAATGCGAGACCTATTGCATTGCAAATGCTTGTTTCAAAAGCAGACTAGTGTCTTAAAGTGATTGGCAGGGGTTCGGGGTCAGGGCCAGTTCCCTTACAGAGGATGCCAGGTTGTGAGCAGTACTGAAACAGAACCCACTCCAGGACTGTATGTATCCCTAATCCTTATCTTCTTTGCTACTTGGTGGCCATCAATCACAAGAAAGTGGCCAGCGTAACATGTATTCACCGATTAACTTTGTTTAAATGGTATTATCACTTGAGGCCTCTTTATTTTCTATTATCCCCAAGCAAGGACTTTGTGATGCCCCCCTCACTCTGTCTTTAGCACATTGATTCTTGAAAAACAGTACTGTCTTGCTGTCACCATACATATGGGGAAAGGATGAGGTGTGTTACGTTCATGATGCAGAGATCAGCATAGAACAAAAAAGAGGTAGCAGATGAGAGATCTTCAGTAAGTGAGAATGTACAATAGCTCACAAAAAACATAATTTAATGCACGTTAATTATGCATCAGCACAGGACTATCATCTCACAATCACCTCCAAATCAGACACCTGGTTCACTGAGACAGTAAAAAAAGAAATCCTGTATATGCATGGGTAGGAGCACGTCTGTCAGAAAACTGATCTTGAAACGGACCTAAAATTGAACAGGTCGCAAATGAAAATCTAAAAAAAGGCTCTGATGTCAACTAAAGCACAGAATTTGAGTTCCTGCATCACAGAGGTTCAAAATTCATACTGGAAGCTCTTTGTAATCATCAAAACAATTATCAGTCCCAATTGTGTCTCATGCGCAGTCCCGTTGTCACAGGTTTTCTTTTCTGACTTACTAAACTCATTCATGAATAAAAAAACAGAGCATGAATGCTGCCATACAAATGGATCAAAGCCCCACAGAAGTGCCACTGAACTCCTGACCTTGGACTACAATGGCCCTGCTTTGTATCAGCAACCAAAGAGGAAGCTGGCACTCTTCCTGCAGACCTCTAGAAGACCTGAGTTCAGTGGTCGTTTTGACATTTCTTGCCCAGCTTAATACCAAGAGGGGCACTGATTTGATAACTCACTGTAATCTGGGTTGTCCTAGTTAAATATAAAAGAGCAGTTGTGTTATCACTGTTTAAATCATACATAAGCAAACATAATAGGTCTTGCCTATGAGAGCTATAGGCAATGTTTTGTAGCCATGCTGTATAGCAGCGCAGATGCTTTGCAGTGTGGCTAAACTAATTTTAAAAAGCACTATGATGTAGCCAGGGCTAATGTGATTTTTAAAAAACATTTTTAAAGTGCATTAGCGCTGGAAGCTCCATAGTCCTTTTTTGGTCTGGCATTAGCCAAACCTTTTGATTTTAAAAAAGTTACATGTAAAATAAACTTGCCAGTTGTTAGCAGCTCAGCCTGAGATGACCAACTGCCACAGTAAGTTACAGAGAGGCACTGTGAGCCAGAGGGACAACCAGGCATTCTATGATGTCACAGATATCATAGCACAGTCTATCCAGAGAAGAACAGTGGGGAGGACATTTACTACAGGCTTTCAGACAACTCTAATGATCTATTGGTCTGTTCCTGTGTCATTGACATTTTGGTTCCACCCACTACAGCATACAGTAAGGGGCAACGGGTCAGCCTACTTCAGCCACTGGCTAACTTTAAATTCAGTGCCTGCATTTAGCCCTTTCACAAGGTAGACATACGCACACATGATAGTTCCATTCAGTGCCAGAGCTTTTGTTTTTATGTTTTTATTACTTTAGTGTTGCCTTTGTAGAGCTTGATGTGATAAACGGAGGATCTCTACCACATGAGAGCACAGGGCACATTCCAGGATTACCAGTTCCTGTCTCCTGCCAATGCTGTTGTAAATTCCTCTGTTTATCTGACCGCTGCCTTTTCACACCATACCAGCAGCTCACATGTACTATGAATATAAGCTCATTAGGGTGCTCTATCTTTACAACCCTAACTGCCTGTATCTCATTCCGTCTTGCATTTCTTTCTTTCCTTTCCTACGTTCTTTTGTTGATCCTTCTTTTATTCTGGCATTCATGCTCTCCTTTCTTTTTTACTCCCTTCTTCCTTTCTGTCTTTTTCTTTCTGTCTTCCTATCGGTCATTCTGTCATGTAGTTCCTATAAACCTATATAGGATCGGCACGTTTAGGCAGCATAGACTGTGGGATTGGTGCCCAGACTGATTCCAGACACCCCCACCGAGTATGTTCGCCTGTATACCAGCTAGCTCACAGTGCCACTGTCAACTCCTCTTACCAAGGAGAGAATAGTCCTTGGCAACTATCAAACATGACAAATGTGTCCCATCAGGGATTATAGAAACAGTACAGTACTTTTCGCTTAGTTACTGGTGCTCACTTTGTCTCTGAGAGATACACAGTAAAAAACAGTGGGAACATTTTTCAATAAGCATTTATTGAACTAGAATCATTCTAATGTAAAATAGGTGTGCTGAAACAACCATAAGACAGAAACAGATATAAATGAGTGTAAAAACCAATAGAGTAAACGGATGGTTGATTCCTATCACAGTGCTAAAACAATGGATATATGCAAGCATATAAAAACATAACAGTAATAATTCCTACTCCTACGATGCAATCCTAACCAGATGTACCTAAGTGTACCTAGCATGTATGTAGGTGTAGAGTCAAGAATTCTTCTAGGATAAAGCCAACCCCATTACCTGAAGTGGGAGACTGTGGGACCCCACCTTTTTTTCGTAATTTGTTTTTATTGAATTTGATGACAATCCTACATATGTTACCAATTAATAAATTGACTAGTTACTCATATCTTAGCACACTGTACAGGAGTCAGCAAAGCATATACATGAATTGATCACATCTCTGTATGGATTTCTGTGCATTTCCAACTCCACCCTTGGGGATATGCATATGTCTACACGATAAACATTCCAGTTGGTCCATTTTCTGTCTCATTTAATGGGGCACCCCGGGGCTATGAAGACCTTCTTCTCCGCTATCATGCACCTGTCTAATTCTTTCACCCACATGGAAGTGGAAGGTGGAGTTAACCCTCCCCCATCTCTTCACCAGTTCCCGCTTCACCAATGTGTATCCTAACGCCACTAGCTGTTGTTCGATTTCAGAAAGGTCAGTTGCGGCCCAGATGTTTAATAGTCCGATTTGTGGTGTCAGAACTATCTCCTTTCCCAATGCGGTCTGAATGTGATTTGTGGCTTCTTCCCAAGCACACAGTTCTTTTAATCATCCCAACTGCAGCAAGGTGAGTTGAAGAATAAATAAACATTGGTGCAGAGAAAGGGAGAGGAAGCGTTGAAGGGGGCAATGCAAGGAAGTATATGAAGACAAGAAGGAGTGAAAAGAATGGTGAAGAGGAGGAGATGGTATGTGAGATACACAGAATTCAGATAGATGTTGGGAGAAAAATGTCATAGTGAGAGACAGCAAATGAAATGGGTGTGACGGGAAGAACAGGAGTGATTGAGGCACTCCAAAGTGCACTCCCCTTTCACGGACCAAGAAATATTTATTTCAGTCTAATATTCTCTGAATTTAAACAATGTAAATTAATTTTTTTAATAAATCTTTTTATTAAACAATCTCGACAACAAGGTACAGTCTCACAATGATTAGCAGGTAGGGTACAGCAGGTTACAAAAGAAATAGACATATATTTGCAATAGAATAATTCAGTGGTAATCAGGGGGGGATGGATCGTCACTGTCTAAATTGCAAGGGGGAGTACAAATGCACCCACGATATGCATTCCAAGGGGACCATATCTTAGACCATTTCTGGGGGCAGCCCCGGGCAACATAAACGTTTTTTTCACATAACATACTCCAATCATGTGGGACCCCATCTTGGTCATCAGGGCCATTTTGGACTCGAGATGGACACCCCATAAGGGATGTCAGACCACTGTGAGCTGGAGTGTCTGCGTGCAGGAATTTCAGTGTCTCGTGTCAGTGTGTCAGCAGTGAAGTCCTTTTTCTCCTCTCCTGCCTCAGCAAAGATATGGGGCCAGATGTACGACGGATTTGTGCATGCGCAAATAGGTTTTAGACTTGTTTGTGAATGCAAAAATCCTGTGGCCCATGTACTAACCCTATTTTGCAAGTTGCTAATTAAAACGCGACTGGCAAAATAGGGTTAGCGACTCGCTATTAGGAAGTGGCGTTTTGAGGGCGTCCCTTCCTAATAGCGAGACTGAACACTATGTAAGAATGTTTTGCGACCACAATTGCGGTCGCAAAACACTTGCAGTTTACCACCCTCTTCAAGAGGGAGGTAAACCATTCGCAAATGGGAAGGGGTCCCGTGGGGACCCCTTCCCCTTTGTGAATGGGTGCACAAACATATCTGCAGAGCAGGCAGTGATCCCAGGGACCACTCCCTGCCCCTAGAAAAAGAAACAAAAACGTTTAGTTTTAATTTTTTTAAAGCATCCCGTTTTCCTTTACGGAAAACGGGCTGCATTTAAAAAAAAGCTGTTATATTTAAAAGCAGTCCCAGACATGGAGGCCTGCCATTCCCAATGGGGTCACAAATTGCGACAGCCTCATCAATATGCATGTGGCATGCAATTTGCAACCCCATTAGGAATCGCAAACAGTGTCTCAGACACTGTTGTACATTGGCAATTGCGACTCGCAATTTGGCGCAATTTGCGAGTCCCAATTGCCAATAGTCATACATCCGGCCCATGGTGTTTATACATTCAAAGTGGTACTCTCAGGGGATCTACCTTGCAGAGTCATGTCGGACTAGGATGACGAAAGGAATGACCCTTATACATTGTTAATATGCAGGAGTTAGTAGTCCTGCTGAGATTCCAAGAATCCTCATACATAATGAATGAGGCTAGTTTTAGGATAAAACACCAAGTCATTTAAACAGTACCGTAACTGGGTAAAAGGTCTGTTCCAAGAATCATTATGTAGTATAATGGCAGGGGAAATATAGGTGAAAGGTCTGGTTACTACCTGAGCCTATATTGGGGTACCTGGATGAAACATAACAATTCCTTTTTTCTTTCCGTCTATCTCTCTTTTCTTCTTTTTTCCTTTTGTTCCATCTTTCTTTCCTTCTTTCTATCATTCTTTCTTCTATTCACTCTTTCCATCCTTCTTTTGTTCCTTCATTATTTCCCTACTTATTTAATTCCTTCTAGTTTTGTTCCTACTTTCTTGCCTTCTTTCATTCTTTCTTTACCTTTTTCTTTCTTTTTTACTTTTTTCATTCCTTTTCCTCCTTCTTTACATCTTTCTTTCCTTCTTTGTTTCTTTTCTTTCATTACTTCTTCTTTTGTTTCTTCTTTCTTGGCAGCCAATGCCAGACTGATTGGCTTTTTAAGTCTGTGTTAGCCAAGTCCTTTTGATTTTACCTATAGGGGTTTTCAGTAAGACTTCACCCAAGACTCTGTGGTCTTGCTGTTCCTTTTTTCTTTCCCCCACTCCAGGATACATCAAGAGGCAATGTGTCAGCCCACTTCAGCAATTGGCAGTCTTCACTGACAGTTATGGCTTGCTTCCCTTTCACAAAGATGGCATCACAACACAAAGTAGTTCCCTTCACTGCCACTGAGTATTATGGCAATGTGTGCTTTATTGAGACTAGAAAAACTGTTTTGCCATTAGTCAATGTTTTCGTTTAAAATGACGAGGGACCGGCACCTTCCCAAACAATAAATTTTTGCAAAAACCATGACAAAACATGAATTGGCAAAAGGCTGGTGGTCAACACCAGAACTTGTTTTTATTATTATTTTAGCCATGCTGCTATACAGTATGGCTACAAATCATTGCCAAAGCCCACGCTGTACAGCAAGAACAAAAGGCAATGGCAGAGCCAATAGTCTCAAAGACGAGACCTATTGGCCCTGCGAAAGTTTGTTAGGTTTTGGAACAAAACCCACTGTGATTCTGAGCAAATCAGTTCATCTCCCTACGTGTGAGAAAGAAAAAATAATAATTTGACAAAAAACTTATCACATAAAGAAAACAATTGCACCCATATTCATGTCTTAGTGAAAATACATTTGGAAGCAGATGTAGGAGGCTGGCTTAGTATACGATGCTCACCAGGGCCGGACTGGGAACCAAAACCAGCCCTGGCAAAGTGCTTGGCCGCCTGCCCGGGAGAGGTTGGGGGTGCGACGGAGCTCTTTGCTGTGCCTGGTTTTCAGCCGATTTTGTTACAGGGCCGATTTTGCAGCTTTGCTGTAAAATCGTCCCTATACCAAAAACGCCCCCCCAGGGGCCCAAACCCGGCCCCCACCCTTGCGACGCACCGGGGGATTGCCCAGTGCCTGCAACGGCCAGTCCGGCCCTGATGCTCACTTATTTAAGTGTACCACCCTGCACTAATCCAGACAACCCTTATGGTGATTTTAGTGGCCTTTGACAACCATAGAAAGCTCTCTAAGTGGTAGCTATGGAGAGCAGCCTTCCGGCTTAGTCCAGAAGGAGTGTAGAGCAGCTTGTTTCACTAGTACTTAATCTCATGGTATGGGTTAAGTGAAAAAGAACCACACAGTTTAGTTATAAGAAATATAAATTTATTATTAACACTCACAAACACAATACAATATCTCCTACACAATACTTTGTCAATAGAATAAGTGAGAAGCACAAATACACAGTGGCCCCCAGTTGGAGACCAAACCATATACTAAACTAGGGGAATGCGAACCACGACTTAAGTCAAGAGTGCACCCAGAAGACGTAGAAACGTTGGGGACCCAAGGAACCACCCAAGTTGAGTATCTAGGAACCCGAAACCCACGGAGGTGCTGTGCAGAGTAGGAACACTACTGCGTACACAACTTAAGTCAATGGGTAAGTCGCGGTTGCAATTCTAAAGAAGAACCCTTCCCAGCGGACCCTGAAGAAACCTGTGAAGGACGGAAGGATGGAGAGCCACCCCACCCGTGGATACCCAAGGAACCAGGATACCTACACCAGGTAAGCCGGGTGCATAAGTGCGAAATGGCATTGGATACCGCTGTCAGATACAATGGAGGACTTCAGGATGATGCTGCTTTTTAAAAAGGAGAGAAGAGTTCGGTGGAACCCAAAGGTGGATTCAAGTTGAGAGGTACCTGCCAGAAGAGGGGACATAGTCTAGGCCACTCAGGAGTGACAAGAAGGTATGGAAGACGAATGCCCACCGATGTCGGGGAAGCAGGAGAGTTGACGGTGCCCTTGAAGTTGCAGCTATATGGACCAGGCGATTCCAAGGAAGAATAGGAGCAATGTACAAGCTGTCCCAAGTCAGATGTCGAGAGCCAAGAGGTCAGTGTCCGGCAGGGGCACCAGCAAGCCTTGGCAGCGGCAAACACCATAGTAGGCCCAGAGCAAGCAAGGGAGCCCACTGGAGCCAAAGAAGACCATCAAGAGGACCCACAGGCCGGAGGCACAGGAGTCACAAGAGGACCTTGAGCAGCTCACCAAAGGATGAAGGTCCTTGGTGCAAAGGATGTGGTGCAGGCGAGGATCTTGGTTGTAGAAGATACTTGAGGCTGGAACTTCTTGGAGCCAGAAGATCTCTGGTGAAGAGAGTCAACAAGCCTTGGCAATAGAAAGGGACGCTGTGCACAGGGGTACTGCTCCAGCGGTTCCAATGAGGGACACTGGCCTCCAACTTGCTAGGAAGACATTGCATGCCTCAAGTGAGTTGCAGAGCCACCACCTGTGTTGCTGAATCTTTCAAAGTCCACAGGAGCTCGGGAACAGCAAACTGGTCAGCTGGGTTGCAGTGCCTGCAGAGGCAGGGAAGTGACTCCTTTCCTTCAAGGGAGATTCCTTCAGGTGTCTTGAGTGTCCACAGGCCTTGTGAGGAACCTGTAGGGAGCACAGGCACAGACGTTACAGCAGACTTGCAGGACGACGAGACCAGTAGCAGCAGGAGTTTTCCCAGTTGCAGTCTCGGTTCCCAAAAGCAAAGTCCAGCAATGTCCAGAGTGCCCAGACGGTCGAAGCTGAAGTGGTATTGGATCTGATTCTTTTCCCACAACGAATCTAGGGTCCCACCCACAGGTAAACCCTTACGTAACCTAGGTAAAGGATTCAGGGGTCCCTCCCACAGGAGGGGCTGGACAGTAGGGAGGATACTCCAATGTCCTTTGTCCAGTTTCCGGTCAGAGTGGGAGTCAACAGCTATCTGAATTAGTTTGAACTGGAGTATGCAAGGAGGGCACCTAATGTGCCCTTCAAGCAGTCTCTCTGTGACAGGAAACCTAGTTTCTTGCCTTCCTCGCTCGAGATTGGCTCAGCAGCAGGAGGGCAGAATTGTGTCTCTGGTCGGCAGCAGCCATAGTTTGCTGTCCGGGTCTAAAAGACTGGTACCGGGAGCACGGAGGGCCTCCGGATGCTTTACAGTGCATGGAATCATAGCTCCCACACGTTTCCAACATGTTTGATACCAAACACAAAAGGGTTCGTTACAGACATGAATCATGGCCACTCTATGTATCTTAATGGCTGATGCACTTACAACCCGGGAGAATGCACTCCCAAGGTTGTGGGGGGAGTCCTGCTCATGCAGGGGTACCCTCACACTTAGAACTGAGCACCATGCCTTCAGGATTGAAAGGCCTGCCTTATGGGTGACTTATAGGTTTTAAGCGTAGTGACCTCAGATATAAGGAAACTTATATATGTAGTAAGTGGTGCTAGCACCAGCTTACACAGGCTGCAATGGCAGGCCTGCAGTCACAATTCGATTGGTGTCTCATGGGTGGCATAATACATGCTTCAGTCCATGGGAGACACCTGTTTTACCTATGCCCTGGGTACCTTAGGACCATATACTAGGGAATAACAAATGTACACCAGTATCCAATCTGGAGTGTACCAGAGTACCCCCCAAGTCCAATGTAGGTAAGAAGCACAGAGACTGGGGTCCTGATTAGCAGGATCCCAGTCAGACAAGTCAGGGAAACATAGCAACACCAGGAAAAAGTAGGGGTAACCATGCAGAAGGATTCTACCTTCCTACAGCAAATAACATCTGCTCAATCAAACAATCAAGAGACTTGTACAGCGCTACTAGGCACCTGTGAGAGTATCCATTCCATTCCAGCAAACTATATTTTGGCCAATATAGACCATAAAAAGTACAAATAAAAAACAGTTTGCACAGATAATAACACATATCATAGAAAAATACAGGTAAAACACACATATTGGAATTGTAAATTTAGCGGCATTAAAATACAGCATAATAAGCACAGGGTGGGAGGATCGAGGGGTTCAGGCCTTCACCCCATTATTCACCCTGCTGCCCTGTCAATTGCCCTGTGTACAGCCACTAGGGCCATAAGCACTACATACACATATACAGTCTTATCAGTACATATTTACAATTCATCACTGTTCTTAATGGTTAAAACATAGAAAAAAGATTTTAAAAGTTAAAAAGAAGGGAGGCTGCATGCACGATGGACTTTTTATCAAGGTGATGCCATGTTTAATAACCTCCTACGGGTATGCCACATTGAGTTTAAAAAACGGGATACGGCAAAAACAATGGGTGGGTGGGAGTCATATTTCAGGACTCTAAACGCCGCCACACAGTGCATGAATCCTAGGTTCCAACAGAGTGTGATGAGCCAGCACTGTCTGGCTGGTTTATAGCCAGGACACAAAAAAGACATGAAGCTCTGACTCATCCCCACAGTTGCAAACTGGACATCCGAGGGGAATGGATATTGACCATTTGTTAGTAAAAGCATGAAGCGGCAAGGACTCTAGTCTGAACTGGATATATAGTTTTCTTGCAGGGGTGGGTTGAATATCATCCAGAAAGGACTCGTCCAATACTAATTTTTAATCCTTGGGAAGCTAATTGTCACGAGTCCTAAGGCCGAGTACCCCTGGACATCTGCTAATTTGAGCAAACTGTAAGCTTTTACTAATTCTGAACGTGAAGTTATCAGACACAAATCTTCAGGGTTGCTCCATAAGCTGTTTACCCAATCTGCAACATAGGTCCTTAACGTACATAAGCCAAGATATTTTGGCCAGACCCAGGAGACTCAATAACTCATTTAGCTCTGTCTGGTAGACTGATAGCTATGGGGTCACCCATAATCTACCCCAAAATGTGAGTGGCCTAAGTCTAATCTCATCCGCTATTGGTCTGATTCCTAAATCCATGCGTAGGGGCGTAAGGGGGGTGCTGATTGGAAGGCCTAGCATTTGCCTCATAAAGTTGTTCTCTGTTTTGGTCAGACTATCAGAGGGACGATGACCCCATAAATCATCGCCATACAATATAGCGCCCCTAGCTTGCACCTTATATATCTCCACTATAGGGCCAGCTGCTTTGTGACAGGAGTTTCTATACATTTTGGCGATTCCCCCCGCAATCTGAGCTATCTTCAGGCTTGCTTTAGCCAATTGCGGGCCCCATTCAAACGTTTCTGACAGAGTGACACTTAGGTAGTCAAAAACTGACACCCTCTCAAGCAAGGTGCCATTTAGGGAGGGGTTTGGGCGGGAGGTTTTGGCTGAGTTAAAGACCAGACATTTGGTCTTTAATGTGTTTATCTCCAGCCCCCTGTTTTTGCAAAAGACGGAAAAACTATCAAGGAACCTCTGGATGCCCATGGACGACTTAGAGAGTAACAATGTGTCATCCACAAACATCATTGCTGGCACCTTAGTATATGCCAGCTTTGGGGCATCGTTGTTCTCAACCTCATTAAGATGGGCAACCAGAGCATTAATTAAAAGACAAAACAGAGTAGGGGCAAAAACACACCCCTGCCTTACTCCTCTATTTACTGGGAAGCGGGGGTTAGTTTGCCAAACTTCCCATATCTTACTTGAGCGAAGTTACCCTCATGCAGTCTCGTGAGAAAATTCAAGAGGTAGGCGGAGATTCCCAGGTCTTTAAGTACAGCCCACAGTTTTTTTAGGAACCAAATCAAAGAGTATCTAGGCACCGGCAGGGTCCAGTTGCTTATCTGAATAGCCAGGTCATTAGGGACTTTCGGAACTCTAGACGCGATGGGGAAATCCATAGATAAAAGGGTAGCTCATTCCATGTCTTCGTTGCTAGGTAGAAGAATGAGCTACCTCCACATCTGCTACGTCGGATGCATGGCGGTGAGAAATAGCAAAACGGATGCGGAGTGGAAGTGTCTAGTTGGCTGATGAAAGTTCAGGTGGTGGTTTAAATATGCAGGTCCGCAGTTGTCTAGGGCCTCGTATGCATCGGTGAGGAGCTTGAAGTGGTATCTTTTCTGTAAGGAAGTCGGTGGCGCTCTCTGAGGCAGAATCTGATGTAGGTTCATCTAGAGGGATCCAGGACGAGTCTGGCTGCTGCGTTCTGTATGGTCTGTAGTTGTCGGAGGGGGTGAACTGCAGTCCCCGTATTGAGAGTGTTGCCGTAGTCTAGTCGGCAGGAGATAAGGGTCTAGGTGATGGGGCATCTTGACCTTTGGGGTAGCAATTTGAATATCTTACAAAGCATGCAGTAGATGAAGAAGCAGGAGAAGGAGATGGAGTTGACCTGCATCTTCATGGTTAGCTTGTTGTCCAGAATGATGCCTGGGTTCCAGTGTCGTCAGTGGGGATAGGAGTAGGTCCGAGTTCTGAGGGCCACCAGGATGCGACCCATGTGGAACTTTTTTATCCAAATATCAGTACCTCTGTCTTGTCCGTGTTAAGCTTCAAGCAGTTGTCCTTCATTCAGTTGGCGATGTCTCTCATGCAGTTGTGACAGTTGGGCTTGATGATGTCTTTGGAGAGGATGAGTTATGTGTCATCAGCATAGGCTATGACGTTGAGTCTGTGGGTTTTGACAATGCTGGCCAGAGGTGTAATAAGTGTTGAAGAGGGCGAGGCCGAGCAAGGATACTTGGGGTAGGCCACAGACGAGGTTGAAGATGTGGTGAGGGCATGGGTTAGTTGGGGCCCCTGATTGGACCGTGTTGATGGAGGCGATGTCCTGTGGGACAAAGAGCCCATTTGGTTAGTCGGATGTCTGTGGTGGTAGCGGGAATGCTGTTTTGCTTGAAGTAGTCAGTGGTTTTGGGCTGGGGTTTGAAGTTTGTGTAGATGTTGGCAATCTGGTCATGGAAGGAGACTGCAAGGTTGTCTCAGAGTTCCTATGAGGGGGTAATGTTTGTTGTAGCTGAGGGGTTGGAGAATTCTTTGACGATGTAGAATAGTCCTTTGCTGTTATTGGAGCTTGATTCAATGCATGAGGATGAGGCTTATTTCTTTGATTCTCTCAACTGTCTATGGTAGAGGTCTGTCTTGAAGGCAGTCTTGTCAGTCCTGTCTTGCCAGTACGCCAACTCCTTTCCAGTTGTTTATAGTGTCGTTTAGCGGTACTAAGTTCTTCAGAGTACCAGCTAGCCTGCTTGGTGGACCTTCTGTGTTGTTGCCTATGGGAGAGACACTGTCAGGCTAGTTGGTGATCAAATTGTTGAGGTTTCTGATGTTCTGCTCTAGGTTGTTGTAGAGGTCTGTGAACTGGTGATGTTGAAGTGGACGATGAAGTAGTCAGTCCAGGTGAGTTCTGTGGTGTGGCAGTACCTGATGCAGTCGCTGGAGGTGAAGATGGGGGGCTAGCCTGTGGTCTGCAGTTCGCATTGAGTTGTGGACGAGTTGGGTGAGGCCGATGTTGCTCATACTGTCGAGGGGGTTGGTAGTCTTTATGTCATTGTGGTTGTTGAGATGAAAGTTGAGGTCATCTAGAAAAATTTAGTTGTTGGAGGCTATGACGAGGGAGGCAATGATGTTTCAGAAGGCTGAATGTGGTCCTGGAGGATGGTAGGTGAGGGTGCCTACGATTGTAGTTTTGCTGTCTGTTTGGACTCAGAAGTTGAGGTGTTCCATGGCTGGGGCGATGTTGTCCTTTGTGGGGGTGCAATGGATGGATTATTTGTGTATGATGACGGTCACTCCACAAGGCTAGATGATGAGGTTGCGGTGGGTGATCTTGTATCCTTCGTGTATTGTGGTAACAATGCCAGGCGCAGAAGTGGGGTTGAGTTAGTTAAAAATAGCTACAATTGCCATGAGGTTCCACAAGGACCAAAGGAAGAAAAAAACTATTTAAATATTACCTAAAGGACAGTGTGATTAACAGAAGGACAGCAATCAAGCTCAAGCAATCAGTCCTTGGTCCATGCGCTGGCCATTTAGAAGGCTGTATATAAGAAGGGCAATAAAGCCAACACATGTTAAGCAATGGGAGGGTTGCAAATCCCCTGAGGTATACATTACCTCCTCGTCCGTCTTCCTCGCCACAGTAATTACTAATGAGTCTGTCTGTGTGGGATCTTTCCCTCTGTGGAGTCTTTTTATCTGTTCCGGATGATATTCCTGCCATTGTTGTGGTGTTTTGACTGTCGGATGGTGGACTTGTTTGCTTCTTCGGTCCTTGGCACGTTCCGTTGTTTCTCCTCTTTTATGAGGGTTCCCTTTGGTCAGTTGACTTTTCCATGGGCTTGGAGATGGATACGATGTCCTTCCAGTGACCAAGGGGCCTGTTGTCTGCCTTTCTCTGGTTCCCCTGATTCCGGCGATTGTGCTGGGGTTTAGGTGTGTTGGGGCATTGGTGCATCTGGTGATTCCGGGTTGGCTTCGCCCCCGTGGTTTCCTCTGTAGTTGGTTGCTGGTTCCTCTTCCGGTGTTCCGGTTTGTGTTCCCTCTGGGTTGGCTCTTGTGCTGTCTTCCCTGTTCCTGAATGTTTGTTCATTTGGGGTTGGGGTATTATCCTGCTGTGTGGGCGCCCCTCTGCTTTGTTGTCTTTCACTATGCATTGGGTTTCCTATGCTATTTAGTGTCTGCGCAATGGTTTGGCTCGTCGTGATCGGGTCCTGGGTATTTTTTTTTAGGGGTCGGTGTTGGTTGGGCTTGGCCCTTTCTGACCTCCTTGTTTAGGGGGACTGCCTTTGGAGTTTTTTTCTTGGTCTCCCTTTTGTGTCTGTGGGGCCTTTGAAGTCTCATCTTTTCGCATCTCTGGCTCTTATACGCCCTTGTCCTGTGTTGTCTCCTCCCTGGGGACCTTCAGTGGTGTTGAGTGCCTTGCACAGGGTTCCCTTTGGTCTGTTGATGCAGGGGGACTTGCTGTTTTTTACCGTTCTGAAGGTTTGGGTCCTCTTGCGTGCTCTTCCTTCTTTTGTGCCTGCTTGTGCTCTTTATTTAGTCGGTTGGCGGAGGTGATGCTTCCTGTTGTCTCCTTTGCTCATTTTTGGTTGTGTGGCGTGCCTTGGTGTTTTCTTTGCCTCGCACGGCTGCTTTTTCTGTGATGGCCTTTTGTTTGTCATTTTGGCTGCCCCGTCGGAGTCGGTTGCTATCTCTTCCGCTCTCCGTCGGTGGATTTGGGCGGCTCTCCCTTTGGTGTCTGTTTCGGTAGGTGGTTCCCTCTAGTCCGCATCGGGGGCGTCCCACTCCTTTTGTTGCTGTTTCTTGGTCCGCCTTTCCGGTTGTTTCCATGGGTGTTTTGCTGGACGGCCACTTTGTCTTCACCTTGTGCCTTCTTGTCTTATTGCTAGCTTGAGGTTGGTGCTTCTGTTGCATTTACCTCTCTGTTTCCCTACTCAGTGGTTTCTTGGGCGGTGTCTCTCTCCGTTGTTGTCACTGGCGTTTTTTTTGTACTGCCTTCCGCGTGTGGGCTGTGTTTCCTATACATGAAGCTGATATTGCTTTGGTATCTGCTCATTAGTACTTACTGTGGCGAGGAAGACGGACGAAGAGGTAATGCCCCGGTTACTTACGGGTAATCTTCATTACTCTGAGTCCTAGTCTTCCTCGCCACTGTATAGTTTCCCTTCCCTCCTGGCCCTTTGTTGTGGCTTCATGTATACGGCTTTGGTTTACAGGTCATGGTGGGGTTCTTGTATCCTTTACGTGATTGGTGGTTGCCACTGGGGGCCATATTGGAGGGATAGGGAGACTAGTATGTTAACTTTTGCTTGGAGTTTCTGTAGGAGCAGAATGCTCATTAGTAATTACTGTGGCGAGGAAGACTAGGACTCGGAGTAATAAAGATTACCGGTAAGTAACAGGGCCATATCTCTTGCAAGCAAGAACGCATGCACTATGACAGTATAGACCTAAAAAGGACAACACTAAAAGAGGCAATGAGCATAACTACAGTGCAATCACTTTGTTCCCAGTTCTCCGAAAGAAATAAGTTTCCCAGTGAAGGGGCTGAAGGTGCACTGGCTAATGTGCCAGGCAATGATGTCTTATGTATGACAGGTTTCTTCGGTTGATACGGGCTTAAATTACTTGCGTTATCTATTGTGATCCTTGGTGTGACAAAACCAGACATGTAATACACATCAAATAGATTTAATAAAATTTCTCTGACGTTATATTTTTTTCAAATGAAAAGCATAATTCAATACATTTCTTCACATTGCAATTTCAATACATCTCAACTGTAAATTCCATGTCAATTGCTTCGTTTTTAAAAGGCTTTTGTTGTTCTTGAGACGCAAAAAAACATCTTTACTTTCCAGAAGGGGTAAACACACTACAAGGTGCAGTGAGTTGATGAAATATAGAAAAGTCGTGATGTGAATAAATTGAATTATGAAATCTGATTTGTACAAAAAAATTAACTGAGAGTAATTTTATTACATTTATTTCAAATGTATTACACAAATGCATGTATCATACCAACCAAAGCGTGGGTGGCAAGGAACATTATGCGTGAAACAGACCAGCAGGCTCAAACACAGCACTGTAAAAAAATGTGTGTTAATTGACTGAACACGGTATTTAATAGAAATGGATGTTTGCTAATCTAACTATAGTAATGTCATGGATGGAGTCAATAGTAAGGTGAATTATGATGTGCAAGTGATGTCATTGATAATGTAATTTCTGATCCCATTGATGATATGAAGGCCATCTGGAATGGGGTGGCAGTGGTCTGCGACTTGTGTATTGGAAGAACAAATCCAGACACAGACAACCAATCCAGAGAGGGAAAGCAATAGTATCAGAGGGTGCAGACAGGGGCAGCACTGCGCCACAACATGTTCAGCAGATGACAACCACAATTTCATTTGCACACTGTATAGGGAGCTCTGTTTTGACCCCCGTCTTCATTTCTTTCTAACAGAACAGCAGCCATATTGAATGAATGAATGAATGAAATAAAATGTATACCGCGCAACTAAAACCCGAAGGCATCAAGGCCAAACACTCCGCACAAATATGAAAGGAATGAGATGGGCCCCAGTTATGAGAGGTTGATATTAAGCTACCATAGTGGTCAGCAGGTTCCTCACCCACTGGTGCAGAGGAAAAGCCTGTAGACCGGCAAATGATTTCCAGACGATATGTATAATCATAGCCTGGTGATGGGGCAATAGGCACCCTCGGACAGGACTGAGAATAGTAGTTGTGAGTATGGAAGTCTAGCTTAGTTAATATGAGGTGAAGCTATTACAGGGCTTAAGATGCAAGTCTACTGGGCAGAAGAGATACCTGGCCAGACAGAATTTACACAATTGAGGGAGGATGGCTCACTTCACCATGTTACGAAAGATTTAAGCCACAGCATAAATAGTATATTCGACTTATAAAGAAGCATTTGTGTAACTTACAAATTCGAACTACCTGAATTACTTGGACAGATACATGACAGGGTCAGACGGCATTCTATATTTCACACCAGAGGACAATAGCAAGAATTATTAAAAGAGAAAGAAAGGGTCAAAGAGAAAGAGAGAGAAACATAAAAGATGAAGGGCCTTTGAGGAAACCCCAATGGTCTTTGACTGAGATGCATTTGGCTACTGTTTTATGTGACTGATAAACAGGGCACTTGTTCCTTCACTTCCCCTGTCCAGGTAAATGCAGGACGCTACTCATCAGACACAGTAGTGTAAAATGACCAGGGCTTAAGAATGCCACCTATGGATGAATATGATATTCTGCTCCAGAAAGATGCTTCCCCCCGTGACCAGCTGCAACACAACATCTGGATATCATACAGCACTATCTCGTTGTTATCTCTTTTCCTTCCTGTACTGGTGGCCTGCACACTCCACTGCACTCCTAATAAACCTAGTCCAGCTACACTACATCTTGAGGTCGGTCTCCGAGGGCTTCACCCCCAGTCTCCTCGTCGGAGTACAGGCTGCGTCCATACCTTTCAAGGCCAGAGAACAACGCGGGTACAATAAATCACTATTTATAGCATTGATACTATTCATACTCAATTCAAGAACAGAGACGAGTTTTAAGTCACGTTTTTGTTGTTTGTTTCCCTGGCAACGCATTTGAAATATGGTGATATAAATTTGCAAATTAAGTCACGCTTTGACAGCACCGACTTTGCCAGCAGTAACTACAGCAACGGTGGCTAATTTTTATCAGTGAATCAAAAGGCCGCTGCTGTGAGCTGCAGTGCGCACGCCGACATCCGGTAAGCACTACTAAACATGATTAACCGACAAGGAACTATCCAAACAAACCGCCTCACGGCAACCTTCAAACACACGTTAGGTTTGTAATCCAACAGGTAGATTGTCCACTGTCTTTAAAACACAACCACCGCTTTATGAGCATCTACTGAGCATTAAGGCCGATTCGCGAAATCTCAGAACAAAAATAGCAAAAGGCAGAATCTCCGTAACGGATGTATCCGTTTAAAAGAACTGCGCCTGAAGGCTCCTGGTCTTTTTGAATAAATCGTTTGAATTCAAAATGTAGCAAAAATATATTACAGTACTGGCGTCACCCTGGTTGAAGCTCGCATCTGCTAGCAGTAAACAGCCTCTAGAGGGCGGAGTTGGGCAAGTCCCAATATGGCCTCCTCTCGTGGGGCTCTCTAGAATGTTCTCTCGGGCAGAGTAGTGGTTTACCTAAGAGCTGGTAAGCTCTAAGGAGGCAGGCAGCATGACTGCAATGGCTGTGCAGAGGAGGACCACAGGAATATACTATCTGTGTACTTCTATAGGGGAATAACTTGCATGCGAGCCACCAAGCACATCTCTATGAGGGACTCATGCCACTCGAAGTAGATAGCAGAGAGTGACAAAGAACTGAGGGAAAGATGAGAGCTGAGGCGACTTTGGGAGGTGGCCGTCCCATCCGTGATGGCCATGTTTGTGAAAGAGTGTCAAGAGGATAAGGCAGGGCGTGCAGTTTTTCACGACTTGATTACAACGAATAAAGGGGGCACAGCAAAAACGCAGCAGTGAAAAGATCGAGCCTACCTATTCCAGCGGTGTTGGAGTGGCCATTCCCGAGCACTATGAAAGCCTATGAATTAGGACACGTTTACAGTAGGTGCAGCAGCACAAAAACCTGCGTCCGAACTCTTCATCTGAAGGAAGGCTACCTTCTTTTCATAACACAAATAATGATGAGTTTCAAAAAGGAAAGCAAAATATGATTTGGTGACCATGAAAAATATACGGTGAGATAAGAGCTGCTCCTTACCCTGATATCCTTTGAATTTTTGGTTAAAGTTTTATCCACAATCATCACCATCTGTGTAAGCGAATGAGAATGGGAAAGAAGGCACAGAAATGTCAACAACAACATATCTGGAGTACAGAGAGGAGGAGGCGGAGAAAGCACAGAGAGAACAGCCTTGAGGCAGGCAAAAAGGAGTTGCATATTTAGTTTTATTGATTTAAATGTGTAGCTCTTTTGTATTGAACTTATAATCATGAATATTTGAATCCATTTTTACACTGTATTTTACACGTCATTTTAATGTAAATATAGATTAACCATGCTATTAGAACTGCTGGCTGCACATGAATTATGAGATGAAGCTTACATTGTGATGTTATGAAAGCCAGAAGAAATACTGTACTTTTGACAATGTTTCTTTTATGGTCTTTGACTGAAATAAAGTATCTCTGACTTAGACATATTTAGTTGGTAGCCCACCCTGTATTATGTAGGAGGGAATTCATGCTACAAATTGTAGGCTTGTCCATTCATAAGAAAGTACCAGGGTTATGCAAACACTGGGCAGTTAAAGGCACAGAATGGCAACTTACAGACTATCCCTACTAGAGGACAGTATAGTTCCATGATTTACAACAACACTCATAGGTGAATGTTGACAGCTATGTATTATATTTATTAGACTACGCCTTTCGTTTACACCTGCAACGTGATAGTATGTGTACGAAAAAGTTCGAGAAAAATCCAATATCACTTTTTTACATAACAGTAAGTCCATTACAGCAGTCAATAATATTTAATGGGACTAATCGCCTATTGATGGGCAAAGAGGGCCAAGCAGAACAATGGTGGGTTCCTGCATTCATTAGGCAGTAGGCCAGGTTCACCTGCCTCATTCTACAGAGGTACAGTTTGTTGTTGCGATATGAAGGTTATGGATTATGTTGCTGCTGGAGAGATTAACTAACACAATACTAAGAGGCCAGGTCAACGTCAGGAGTTAGTGACACTGTCAAATATGAGTTGTGTAAGATTCTATGATACAGCAATTAGGGATATCAAAGTGGAAGAGAGAACGGTGGATAAGTTGGAGGAGCAGAGGACAAGACAATGGGGCCTCTAGTGTGAAGGTGGTCCTTGGATATCCGAAGTGGAATGGGATCCTGTGGGCCCACTGGGCTGAAGGGATCGAGTGGGTCATTTCAGGTGAGGATGTCTCATCGATGGACTCATTATGAGAGGCAGCCACTATACCTCCCTATCGCTAAGGCTAGGGTGTTAGATGAACCCATGGGTCTCTTCTATATGAAGGGCAGTTCTCTCAGCCTTCGCCTAACCGAGAGGAACCTGATAACAGCCATATGAAGCAGGGAGCTGGTAATAGCTCGTTTGACAAGCAGAAACTGCAGGTCTAGGAAGCGTATGGCAGTTTTAGTTTTCTGCAGTTGCTTAAAGATTCACAATGCAAGGGCCACTCACATATCCAGTTTTTGGAGACCCATTAGTGGCGCAGTCAGGACTCTGGAGTAGAAACCCCTAAGCATGTGATGAGTCAGCAGACACAGCCCTACAGCAGACACAAGCCACATTAGCTGTGGGGAATAGGCGGTTTAACTTGGATGGGGAGAAATAGGCCATAAGGAGAATAAAGAATGTTATTCATTTGAAGTGAGCATTGTGCAACACTCTGATCTAAGCAGAGTGTCGCACAAAGCTCACTTCAAATATATTTTCTTTTTTTTTCTTTTTATTGAAATCAGACAAAGCAGTTGTTTAAAGCAAAACAGATACATACATACATAAATCAAAATTCAGTAAAAACAGCTGGGGCAATCAACATATTAATAAAGAATGACATTCATGGAAAAAACAGCGTCTAAACAGTAAGAGCCTTAAATATATATAATGGACCCACAGTACCTATTTTAACCATTCCTTCACAGAGGCCCAGATCTTATAGGCCTGCTTCCGCTTCCTCCTACCCTTTCGTGTAAACACAGAGAACTCCAGATTATGAATAGCAAGCAGCCTAGCTCTCCAGTTACTAAATACAGGTGGATCAGGAGATAACCATTGTGAGTTGATACAGAGACAGATCACGGACATAGCTATAAACAAAAAAGCAGTGTCATATCGAGAATTGCATGCCCGTGATGAGGCTTCAGAGCCCATTATAACGATCTCTGGGGATAAGGTGCAAGGGATATTAAGCGTGCCATTAATAAATTGCTCCACATCAAACATAAAATCATGAAGGATCGGACACAAGTAGAACATATGCATAGAGTCAGCTGCATATAGCCTACACCTAGCACAGTGATCCCCCTTCCTTCTACCCCATTTCGCTATTTTTGTAGGCGTATAGTATAGATCGAAAGCAGCCATATAGCTTTGGGTCCATAAACTGCCAGAAACCAAAACCTCACTAGCTAGCTCCATAGTGGGCCTGAAATCGATCCCGGTTATCAGAGATAATCCATCTACCCATTCTGTCCTCCCGAGCCCTGGTGCAGACCCCGACTCCACGCTTCAGTAAAATAGCAACAGCCCTAATCATAGAGGTCTGCTTGGAGCATGCGATTAAGTCATATCCAGGCAACTTCTAACACTCACGTCTCCCCCAAGGCAGATGGGTCTCCTGTAAGCATAATATATCCAACTTCATGACATGAACAATCTTAGAAAAAAGTGCACGTTTTTTCGCATCATTGAGACCACAGATGTTCCATGAACTTAAAATGAGTTTACCCTGCCCTCCCAGAAAAAAAGGAACTTAGAACCCGCTTTATCCTTCCCAGACATGTTTGCACTACCAGCTGCTTAATACGACCATTAGACCATTTTATAACCACAACTGCAATAATTAACCAAACCCAACATGAGCGTGCCCCACCCCCCTTTCCCAAACCCCCAGATCCTCCCCACTCGTGACCCCCCCACCCTCACCCACCCCCCTCCTACATAGCCCTTAAGTGGCAACAGGACCTTGGTCCTTGTGATGGGATGAGCCAATAACCCATTCTCGCCTGGATCCCCTCAACCCCTCAAAGCAGAACCTAAGGGCTAAAGACGATTGCTTTCCCTAAGACAAAAAGAGATTTGAAGTAAAAACATAAGAAAATAGTTAGGGGTAACTACCCGGAGCAATCGCATCGCCCCCATCTACTCCAGGAAACCCTCCCAGAAAACGAAGTAATTAATAAAAAGAAAGAAAGATAGAGAGAATAACATGTAATACCATAGAGAAAGCTAGCAGCTTTTTAACTAGATAGCAAGGAATTCCTTCGCCTGGATTTCAGAGAGAAAGAATCATGTTTGACCCTGATGGATAATCTTTAGTTTAGAAGGAAAGAGTAAGAAAGCTTGAGCGCCCTTAGACTGAAATTGTATAATCAGTTGGCGGAGCTGCCACCTCCGCTCCACTGTAGCTGGACAAAAGTCAGGGAGAACAAAGAACTCGCACTCCTTCCCCGACCTTTTCCTATCGGGTCTGGCTAAATCATAAATCTTCTCCCTTGCAAGAAAGTTGTTAAGACATCAAAATTGCTCGGGGTTTGACCCCTGAATTGCCCACACTCTGTCTCTGCTTGAAGGGAAATTGATGCGTGCGTTGCACCTCCAGATCCCAGTCCCACTGTTTAACATCAGGGAATGCTTCCATAAAAAGTTCAACAACAAATTTCCTCGCGCCTCCTCCTTCACGACCTTCCGGTATCCCTAAAATTCTGAGATTATTCCTCCTCGCTCTATTTTTTAATTCAGTCAGCTTCCATACTATGTCATCCTTTTGTGCACTAATAGTATCTGTTGTAGCCTTTTGTGTTGCTAAAGCGTCCTCCAGATTAGAAATCCGCTCCTCAGCCTCCCCGATTCTACCTGCAATGTCCGAGCAGGTTTTAGCGACTCTGCGAATTGAGTTCTGCACTCTGCGGCAAGCTCCCTGTGTACGGGCATTCTACTGACAAGATTACTCACGATGCGCCATCATGGTTTGATAGATAACTGCAAGAGTAATCTCGCCTCGGGCAACTCAACCTGATCAGTTAATGAGAGAGGGCCTTTTCCTGATGCAGATCCTGCTAAACCAGGTTGCCCTAATAAAGGAATGTCCTCGAGAGATAATCCAGATAGCCTCTCTCAAATCTCCCTGAATTTTTGGGCTGTTAATTTTGCGGGCTGTGCGCAATCCACTGGGTGAGATCTCATTGTTAAAAGCTTCATGTAGCCGCCAGTCCCCTACATCACTGCCATCATCGGTCCACTCACCATCCTCCTCATCAACTGAAGAGCCCGTGTGTTCAGATAGTGAGTAGAATTTGTCACCCCCTTCAGATTCTTTGATAGATTCAGGGCCAGCAGTACTGCAGATAATGCCATTAATGGGACCTACAGTCTTATGCAAGGTAATGAGATCAGATGAGAGTGGGGGTACCGGATTTAACAAGTCATCTGCTTGTTGCACTACAACTCCCAGAATCTCGTTCGTAGACAGACCGGAGATCGGTCAAGAAGATTTAATTGGGGGGGAGGAGCCTAGCTCGCGACCGAGATGGCCGCGCTTTAGCTCGGCTCCGTTCGCCCGCCTGTGTTTTTCACATTTATCCTGCATTTATCCTGCCCCGGGAAGCCCTCCTTGCTGTGTGGTACTACTACGACGCACTGCAGGCACTTACCACTTGTTCCGGTTGTCCTGGCTGCTGTGGGTCCGGTGCAGTGCCCCCGACCATTCCCGGGACTCGAGAGCGGACTGGCCTGGTTCTTCGTCCCGGCTCCTGGGCCGGATGCAGCCTGCGGGCTTGCCCTTCGGGGCGCGCTGGAGGTGATTGGAGGGCCGCTGTTCGTGTGAACCGGAGGTTCCTGGCTGAGAGACTCCTGTGTGGCGGCAGCCTTGGATGGTGACGCTGCCCTTCATTATTGGGGTTCCTCGTGTGTTCAGCTTCCTCCCCCTTTGTTCTCCGGTCCGGCCATTTTGTTCTTTGCCGCCCGGACTCGGAGAACGGGACTGGCGACATTGGGGGGCCGGCGAATCCCTTCTTCTGGTGGCCCCCCTTCCTGTCCGGGGTGTTCCTCTGCCTGTCGGCGGGACTTCATCTGCTTGATTGCCGCCCCGGCGGAGGTTGTTGGCCGCGCGGCCTGTTCGGGCTCTCAAGATGGCGACCAGCCCCGTTTGTTTGGGCCGGGCCCGGACGAGCACTGGGGGCCCGCCGCAAGGCCCGGGTGTCGGATACTGTGAAGGTTTTCCTGCACTTAAGGGGATCTTAAACCTCCTGCTATCCTGGCGGCTCTCGGTGGCCGCGCCACTCCTGGCTCTGGAGACGGTTCCTCACTGCGGGCCTCCCGGGCCCCCACGACCGGATGAGGCATTGATATCGCGGGGTGTGGCTGGTACTCTCCTGGCGGACTCGGCCCCGGCTGCCGCCCCGGAGGTGCGCAACCTGATGGCGCCTTCTCCTCCTGTGCTGCCTCCTCTGGCCTTGGCCCGGGAGCTGGATTTTGTTTTGCCGGACTTTCATGATTCTCCTGGTCCCTCTCAATCACCACTGCCCGATGACGCCTCCTGTGCCGGCCCGGATGGGTCGGTTTTTATGGATATATCCTTGGAACTGTGCCTGCATCGTTTGCTACATTCTGTGCTTTTCCTGGATCTTCCGTGCTTTTCTTCCTGTGACTTTTTTGGACTCCCGTTGGACTCTCCTGCTGCCTGCCTTCTGTTCTTTCTGGCAGGGTCCTCGTTGGATCGGACCCTTACTGCTTTGGATAAAAAGGGTCAGGGCTGATGAAAACTGACTCTTATATGCGGTAGCTCATGAACGGTTTGGAAGATCTCTGTGTCCTGATATGGTTCTGTGTAATTGGTTAGTGCTCCTGGACTTTGGCCTGATACTCTTTGGCTTCCCGAGGACTTGGACCTTTAACCCGGGCGGGTGGATGGGTGCGTTTACTCCTGTCTTTGGCCCTCCCCCGTGTGTATGTTTGTATGTCTTTACTCCCTTCTTTCCTTCCCTTCCTCCCCCCCCCCTTTTTTTGTCTTTTAATTCCAACTTTTCTTGCTCCACTATATTTCGGGTTCTATTTAGGGCGACAGGCACGCTGCGGGGGGGGTAGGCCGTAGCCTTCTGCAGGGGTGCAGGGTGGGCTTAGGGGTGGGTGGGGGGGGTCTGTTTGTGTCGGGGGGTCTTTTTCCCCCCTTATTTTCCCTTTTTTGTTCTATGGCTCTTGTGTATTCACTTTTTCGGGACTCTGTCACCTCGTATCTCCCCCGGGGGTTTTCTGTCCTTCTTCCGGTGTGTGGCTGATTGTGGTTCGCTGCCTATTCTGGTATCGTGTTTCTGTTACATCGCATGCCGGTTTTATTGTCCTGTTTTTCCCCCTGGGGGTGCATGGTCTGGCGGGTGTTCCTTTTGTTGTCTTTTTCTCCCTCTTTCCCTTCCTCCTTTATGGAGGTCCCCCTTTTCCGTTGGGGTGCGTATTGCATAGTCTTTGTGATGGGGCTTTTTGGTCACGTCTTCTTTGTTCGGGTAGGGGCGGAGGTGAGTGAGCGCGATTGACTGTTGCCACTGTTGCTATTTGATGGTCTGATTCTGTTTCTGTCCTTTGCTAGATTTGATTATATGGCTTCATTTTCTTACGTTGTGTTTATAAAATGGCGGCTTGCCGCGGTCCCTCCCTTGTATTCTCATAGACGGCCCGTTATTCCTTTGGTCCCCTCCCCGTGCTAGAAAATTAACCTTTATTATCCTGCTCTTGCTGAACGCTCGATGGTTTTTATTGCTTCACCAGTGCTCCTGATGTTATGTCCTGTGCATATCTTCTTTTTGTACGCTGGTTATTCGACCATTCTGTTCTGGCCAGCCCGTGGGGTTGTAGGCCAGTATTTGTGAGCTTTCATTATTCAATAAAGGTTAAAAAAAAAAAAAAAAAAAAAAAAAGAAGATTTAATTGTAGAGTTTGCTGCCTGGTCAATCACCCCCGAACATGCACCAGCGTCCCCCAGTGCCCCAACAGGAAGGAGTGCAGGACACGCTTCCATAGATCGTGGAGAAGCCAATGAGACTAATATGTCCTCCGTTCTATTAATAGCTTGTAAGGGGCTCTGAAATTGCTGCTTATTGCCCACATTGCTAGTTAATAAATTAGCTTTGGTAGTAACATTTTTAAACAATGCCGGCAAAGTCTGTTTTTTCCCCTTACTTTCGTTCCCTGGTCGACCAGCACCGGCACCAGACGCTGCCCCTCCAGGGGCTTCTCCTGCTTCTGCTCGCACTGTGTGTACCAATTGGGGTTTCTTAGTAGCCTCTATGGAGTATCCTGAGCTGTTCATCCGACCAGCCGCTGCAGCTGATCGAGCTTTTGCCGCCGCTGTTTTCCCCACAACCTTGGGAGCCATCACGCCGCCGGGAGACCCGCAGTAGAATTGACAGGACGGAGAGTCAATGCGACGCGGGAGTGCCGGTAAGTAGAACGCCGGCACACGCCAAACCCTAAACCGCGCTATCAAATACAGCGCTCGAGGGACACAATGAAGCCCTTAACATTTAGATCGGAGGTGCTTGATCCGTAACAGCAGTGGAGAGATTCAGCATAGAACACCGGCTCCGAAGGGAGAGTTGTCCAGGCGAGACACCAGCTCACTCGGCTGAGCTTTCGGCCGCCATCTTGCCAAATATATTTTCTAGTGCTTTTGTCCATTCTTTGTCATTGAGAGGTCTACAGAACTCAAGTTCCCAAGTGTCTCAGAGAGTTTACAAAGGGAATTGAGAATGGGTTAGAATGGCTTCATGAACCACACTAACTATTCTCTGCCTATTCCCCATGGTATATATGGCTTCTATTAGGGCATGTGTTTCTGGTTCCGCCTCAGAGATAGCTCAACCAGTTTGGAGAGCATGAGGTAATGACCCGCAGATCAAAAATTGACAGACAACTTGTCCAAACTGTTTTGCAAGCGAGATGAAGGATAATAGTTGTCCGTGAAGAAAAGTGACATAGGTCAGAGTTAGGACCTGGCCCTGAAGACTGGGGGGGGGCCAGCAATGGGAATACGGACGCATACAGGGTAACATGTTGAGTGACGTGAAGGATTTTAGTGAAGCGCTGTAGTGTTACCCTGAGAAGGGAGGCGTGCTGAGAGATTTGGAGAGAATGTGGCCTAACGGCTAGGGCGGTCGACCTCGGAGCCAGGGAACCAGGTACAAGTCTCTGCAGGGACTCGGGGCAAATCACTTAATCTTCCCATGCCTAACAAAAAAATTAATGTGTCTGTCTGTAACGTAACTGGTGCTCATGTAAAGCGCTCTGATACCTTCAGGTCTAGTTAGCGCTATATAAAATTTCACAAAAAAAAAAAAGAGATCCTAGCTTTCGGAAGTACAAGACTGTGAAGATCTCTGCAACTCCAAGAGGCCTTCTTGGTTAATAGTTCCTCCAGTGATCGCCCCACAATCCAGCAGGACAGCCATTGTAGTGGTGCGGGGAAGTAAGGGGCACCCAGACGCGGGTGGTCCACAGGCAACTGCAGTTTAGCGAGTGATACCCCAAGGCATATTTTGTGCCACAGTAGTTCCCCAAGAAGAGAGTCTAATTCATAGAATATCTTTAAGTTACACTTTAGGGTAAATTGACAAAGTAATATAAAAGGCTTGGGAGCATAACCATTTTTGATAGGGTGACCCGACCTGCCACTGACAAGGGCAAACACTTCTAAAAACCCACCTGCGATCTAAGTGCACTGATTGACTTGATGAGATTATCTTCAAGGAGATCCTTGTCAGCATGGCAACTTCTCTAGTACACTATTAACACAGACATTTAAAACATATTGCAATTACATAGTGACTGAATCCACATTTGATTTTGTCTTTATTCCACGTATGTTGTGGTCCTAGACCTGAAGTCTATTGCAACTGATCTACCGCACCTGATCATGTATAAGGCCCTATCGTGTGGTTTCTCTGAGAGCTGCCAACAGTTAATGTTATGATCCAGATCAGTGATATTCATGATATTTTTTATTTTTTTTTATTTTTTTTAAACCTTTATTAGCATCAAAAGGATATACAAGTCTAGGCCTACAACCAAATCGGCCGGCATCAATATGTAAAGCGGTCAAAGGTTCCAAGGCAAACAGTACAGATTCAATCAACAAAAAGCAGCGGCAAAACAATCATAAAAAAGGGGAGAAAACACCTAGGAACCAGACGGCCAAAAAACAGGAGTAAAAAAGGTTAATTTTATAATATGGGGATGAGGAGTACGATAGGCTCACTTTCAATATAGAGGTGTCCGAATTCCCAAAACCATCCTCAGCGACAATAAGGGGGGCATGGGGCCGTAATACAGGAGAGGCAACACAATACACACCGGGAGACAGGGACATTTTAGACATAATCCACACGTGTTCATTATCATCTTCACATGCCACCACCCAAACCACAGCCGAGCCAGGACAGAGGGATCGGACAAACATTACATCAAAACTAA
Organism: Lissotriton helveticus; assembly: GCF_964261635.1. Taxonomy (NCBI): domain Eukaryota; kingdom Metazoa; phylum Chordata; class Amphibia; order Caudata; family Salamandridae; genus Lissotriton; species Lissotriton helveticus. The sequence goes on along the minus strand of NC_136059.1, from coordinate 606,618,728 downwards.
CCCGTCATAGCGACCTCTAGGAAAAAAGGGGGGGGGGGCGAGGAAAAGGGGAGAGAGGGGAAAAGGAGGGGGAGGGGAGGAGGACAACGCGGAAAAACGAGAAAAGGAAATGAAACACAATAACGAAAGAAAGAAGACCACGCCGAAACAGGCATCCCGTGGCGAGAGTACAGGAGAGAACAGGAGCATCCGTAACAAGGAGGGTACAGCAATCGAGACGAAAAGTAACCAACCCAGAAGAGGAGGATCGACGAAGCCACACACCCCACCCCAAACATACCACGGGATGCAAGGACAGACGCGGCATTACTATAAAGAGACACAAAAGGGCCATAGAACCATAAAACAAACAACAAATAGAACCCAGCCCACCCATCCCACCCTGCACCCCTGTAGAAGGCTATGGCCTACCCTTCAGACAGCGTGCCTGTCGCCCTAAACCAGAACCCGAAATATAGCAAGAAAGAAAGAGAGAAGAACGAGACAAAAAGAAACAGACACATAAAGAAAAAAAAACAGGAGGGAGAAATCAATACGGTCGGCCGCAGCCCTCCGCCCAACCAGATAATCGCAGCAAAAAACAGACCAGGACGACACCATTTCAAGCGCCATAAAACTTACAGAGGAGAGGACCTCACACCTCGCAATGGGTACAAACAATCGCGCCACGAAGTCGTACCGCAATAATCCCCAGGAGTCGCGCATATCACCCCCAGCCCTTCCGAACAACAAATCCCACCCACCACATGACAATGTAAAGTGAGCTACTCAATACAAAACCAGCACACAATCGAAAAAAAAAATTTCTGCCATGTAGACAAGGGGGGTCAATCGATACGCAAGTGAGCAAAAGTCCGAGTAGAGAGTTTATAAGCATCAGCAATCGCAGCACGGGTGATGAAGAGCAGGAGATCAGTTCTGCCGTTCGGGAAAGCGAGGGGTTCTCTGTAATAGACAAATGCGAGGCCATCGGTTCAGGCGCAGGCGGCAGTCCACCAATATTTCCGGGCATCCCAGCCGAACAGGGCCGCTGCATAATGTCCAAGTCCCCGGGGTCAGAACCTCGAAAAGCAGGGAGTTCCAAAGTCACCGGCACACAAAATGATCGGCGATCTGCGGTGGCAACACTTGCAGCAGTCGAGGGGGGCGAGGCAATGGAGTCTCTGACACAAGAGGGAGGCAAGAAGAAACGGCTGCTCAAAATGGCGGCAGATCGTGGCGGGCTCCCGGGGACATCGGGGGCCAGGAATGCGCGCAGGGATCGCAGAGCTTCCAGGATATCTCTAAGTGTAAGCTCCGGCTCACCATACCAGACCCCCGCGCCATCAGGCAACCCAAGCCCGCCGCCACGAGGCGATACAAGTTCCAGATGGTCGGCCGCCATTTCGCGATGGCAGCCCAGTCGCCACCCTCCGCGACTCTCAAAAACAGTTCAAAAATGTAGGACTTTACAGAACTCCGGGGGGCTCCCAGCAATGGCAGCCTTGGTGCAGAAAGGATGTCTGCCCAATGCGGGTCTCCGCCTACACCAGCACCGGCGCCCCAAACAAGCAGAGTCCGGGCGAAGAGGTCCAGGGCCGCCGGACACAGCAGCGGCGGGGGGGACCCCCTCACAGAATCAGTCCCCGGTGCATCTCCCCCACATCAGCCTCGCGGCCACCAGGGCAGACCCGGATCAGGATCGCCGGGATGTTCGCACAACGGCTCTCATCATTGGTTCACTCTCTCGACCGGGGCCGACAGTCGTCGGATCCCACAGGCTAGGTCCCGGTCTAGGGTTCACGGAGGCCCCGGTCTTGTGGAGGGCACAACTTCGGAACCGCTGCACGTCGAAACCTCCGGGCCAAACGGTAAGTACAAGTGAGGTGGTCCGTCTCCAATTCTCCGATAATGTGTCGTCTCCGGACAGGATATGATACAGGATATACGATCAGGCCGGAGGGCTGCGGGAGCCGAGCTAAAAGGCGACCATCACGCTCGCGAGCTAGGCTCCTCCCCGCGATATTCATGATATTGATTCAGAAAGGTTGGGGTTTAAACTTGTGATCTGCAGGTTATGCATTTCACAGCAGGAAACGCTTAACACGATGAGCTATGTCCCAGAATGCTATAGCATCAAGTGGATATTTTATTTTATAATGAAAAAAGATATAGGCCCAAATAAATATGCACTTTAATTTAATGTGGGCCCCCTTACATGGTGCGCCTTACACTTCCCAGTCTATTGAAAATAGATGCCAGGCAGAATGCAACTAAGGTAAAAAGTAAGTTATGGTGGGTCTAACCCCTATTCTAGTTTCTCAGAGGGCCAGGGCGCACAGGGGAGGGGAATCGACGTTGTGAGTTCATTTTAGGGCTTAGGCAGCTGAGATCCTGCAATAAAAGGCGCAAAGCGTATAGATTTTTTTAACAAAGAAATAACTATCATCCAAGCGAGTAGTGAAGTTGCCACAGATAGAAAAAGGAAAGCCAGCCTTGAGATGCCAAAGAGCTGGTCCAAACTCAAAAGTCCAGTATTTATTTACAGGGCTACCAGGGCTCCGATGGCCAGTGGCAAAGGAGGACTGGACAGATTGCAACAGGAGACAAGTTGGCCCTTCTAGGGGTCTCCAAAGTCGAATTTCAAACAGGGGCACTACAGTTGCTGAAACCGGGCTGGCCCACACATAGGGTATCCAGGCTTATAAAATGTTAGAAGACTGTATCCTGTGAATGGCTGGTTGTGAATACAATTTCTACCTGGCATGGTAAACCAAAGGAGTGGGGCACCTACTGGTTCCCATGTGTAACTGAGCTTGGATTCAGGGACCGGGTCTAACCACATCTTTAAAATGAAATAAATTCTGAACCATAGGTCGTACAGAGAAGGGTGACACGGTTCCATATATCAGGGTTAACAGACTCAGGCAATGGAACACGGAACTAAAGTCTAGGCTGAAAGAGAATCCTACCACACCTACACCTATGCTTTTCGTGGGCTGGAAATGGTGTGAAAATTCCTCTAGGCTCATGGGCAGTCCCACTTCCTTAAAGCATCCTCCATTCAAGTCCTTAGAAAGCCGAGCCTTGTGTTTTTTGCTTCCTTGTCGCCAGGCAGACCAGCAACATTTTGTTCAAAGCTAGAGCACAAAAACAGACAGGTGGGATGTAGAGCTAAGTCTAAAAACACTGGCTCTAGAGTTTAGTGCCTATCCAGTCATGGGACTACTGGTGGCAAGCAGGGCCAAGGAAAAAGAGTCATACCTTCAAAATTCATGACTAAACTCACCAATCCAGTGCAGGTCACTACTTCATGGGAATATTTACAAAGAAGAGCTCAAGAATGAAAACATAGTATCTATAAAGTGATGCATGGAGCAGGCAGGTGGGTACAAAAAGTCGTACGGCAACAATTTAAAGTTGTAGGTCAGCTCAAGGCACAATAAGCTATGACAAATAAATACAAAAGGCCTTTTCAGGGCATCTCTCTTCTAACATTGAAGCAGACTTCATCAGCTAATCTCAAAGTTTAGTCGCTAACATAAACATAGGGACTTGACAGTTCAAAGACAGCTAAAATGCAAGGACCAAGAGTCAGGCTTTTTCCTCCAGCCCTTCTCTGGATCCCGTCAAACTTGAATATACAAATATGTTAGTGTGAATTCTTAATTAATAATAATATTTGTTGGGTGTTGTGAAAGATTCGTACATGAAACAAATTAGCTGCAATGTACAGAATTATGGGGCAGATTTAAAGTTAGGAGTAACTGTACTTGAGTGGAGATCTCTTACACTGGCAGAAACCGCTGTCGTGGCAGTTCTTTTCCTTGCACTGAAAGGGTGCATTGCGGCTTCGTCAACATGACTGTGTCATATTGCACATTTACAATATCCTCTTTTATGTTCAAAAACAAAAACCCAAAGCAGGATTTTCTTTTTTAAAATTAAAAAAACAGTGATCCTTTTGTCATGAGAATTTTCTCCCATGGCGTGGGGGTCATTAAAATGTTTTTACTTCCACTTATCGCCACGTTTTGGGGGAGTGGTGTGTGAAAGTGAAAAGCTGTCAATTTTTCCACCCAATCTACATAGAGCGGGCAGGCAGACAACGAAACCTCCAACAGCCCTTACTCCGTCAGATTTTGGGCAGGCCAATCTTCTTGCATTTACAACAAATTTAGCAAAACTTACAGAAGAACCAGATACATGGTACGCAGAAATAGAGATTTGTGTCAATTTCAAAGGTACATTGAGTAGATTTAAATGCGTTGTTTGAAATTGTTGTCCCCAAGGATTTATGAGCTGAATGTAAAGCAACCCGATACATGGACAACTGAGGTGACTTAAAGATTTAATCCTCAAAACAGTCCAGCTCCTTTGGTCTTAGAAAAGTACAGTGAGGTGATAGCCCAATTGAAGCAGAAGGTTCCAGAAAGAGAAGTGAACTGGTCAAAGATTATGAGAGCTACTCAAAAGGCAAAAGAGTCAGTGCACGCACGAGTCGAAATCCAACAAAAGAAGGCATTAGCATTTCTATAGCTGGGTCTGAACTGGGGTGGTGAAGTGAGCTAAAGAATGATGATGGATTCAACCCAGATCTGTGACTGGGGGTGAGTGTTTGAAAAGATTCAGCGCTCCGTCCATCATCTTCTTGTGTTTGATTAGCAGTTTCTGGTCAGCCTTTGTGTTAGGTTTGCATCTGGAGCTTAGTTCTAAAATTTAACAGGTTGTGATGTGTTGGCAGACCAAGAGTGTTGTTGAGAGATGGAAGTATACAAAGTACTGTAGTGATTGCTTTGATTCAAAACAGAGGATGCTGAAAGAGAAGTTCATGAATGCACAAAGAAAGCAGTTTGAGAATAGTTGGAGGAATCGGATAATGGATGTGAGTTCGGATTCTGGTTTTGTTGGTGGTGTAAACTCTGGTGCAGAATCAAGCATGCAAGGAGTGGATGTGAAAGAAAATAATGTGCGTTGAGCACAAGCTGAAAAAGTGGTTTAACAGGGTATTGTATTGTACTCTAAATACATTTATATAGTGCTTACTACCCCTGATGAGGCGTTGAAGCAATTTTTCTGCGTGTAGCATGCTACCCCAGAACCCATAAATGATTAGTGGTGGATTAGTAAAGTGAAATATGAAAGTAATTTGAGTGGTGAATATGTTAGTCAGTTATTTGGTTTGAGAAGGATAGTGGAGGGATAGAAGAGAGAAAAGGGTCTGCATTTAAATAACATTTGCTACCCCTGATGGGGTGTTAAGGCACTTTTTCGACAAGTAACACGCTACTCCGGAGCCCATAAAGGATTAGTGGTGAATTAGTATAATGAAATATGAAAGTAATTTTAGTGGTGGATATGTTAGTTAGGTATTTGGATTGAGAAGGATAGTGGAGGGGTGGAAGAGGGAAAAAATGTTTGCCTTTATATACCGCTTGCTACCCCTGATGAGGTGCTGAAGTGCTTTTTTGGCAAGTAGCATGCTACTCCAAACCCATAAAGGATTAGTGGTGAATAAGTATAATGAAATATGAAATTAATTTGGGTGGTGGATATGTTAGTCAGTTATTTGGATTGGGAAGGATAGTGGAGGGACAGAAGTGGGAAAAGGTTTGCATTTATATAGTGCTTGCTACCCCTGATGAGGTGTTGAAGAGCTTTTTCGGCGAGTAGTACAGGTTTTGTTAATAAGTCCAATGCAAATATTAACATTTTGAAGAAATGCACTCCTTGCATTATTTACTTGAAAATACAAGTGCAGACAGACTCCAAATTGAAATAAAAAATAATTTCCAAAATGCTCTGCAAATGCAGCAGAATGCAACTCAAAGCACAAAGTGGGCTGTTGCAGTCAATGATCTCAGCCCAACTGGTTTCTGTACAAAATATGCAGAATCAAAGGCAATTCAATAAGAATGTACCAGTAGTGCCATGTTCTAAATAAAATGCCTAATTTTCAAGAGACTTTTAGTTTTCAGCTAAAACCTTTGATAATTAACAATGATTTCCTGCAGTTTTCTAAAACATTAGGAGCTCATAATATAATTCCTACTGGGCGAATCAGTCGCAATGACGGTGCCTGAGGAGGGAGAAGGATTCCATGCTTGGTGCAGTGCTAGATGTAGACCAGAGTGGCCCAGAGGTAGATGATATGGTGAATGGCCACCAGGGCAAGACTGGCCGTAGCAGGGACCCACCATTTCCCCGGTGGACCGGAAGGGCTGGGAGCAGTGCTGCAAAATCGGCCCCTTGTAACAAATGCTGAGCAGCATAAAGTATCAACCAAAAAAATGTGGTACTATCTGAAAGAAGTCTATTTGAGACATCATATTGAAAAAGGGACGAGAAAAATAAACATAACCAGTCTGAAATTTAGAAAATAGAAGCACCAACTACACAAAGAGAGCTGAGGAGGGTTTTGTGAGTGGTTGGCTACTGCAGATAGTGGATTCCCAACCTTTTCACAAGTTGCAAGCCCTTTACTGGGGCTTACTCACATTGATGCAAGTAATCCAGTGCCATTTGACAGCGAAAGCATGAGTGCCTCCCCAGAGCTCGGAGTCCAACTTTGTAGGACACCCGCTTTGGGAATATCAAATTACGATAAAGAGTTTTACTTGTTCAGTCATTTAATAGATGGTTGTGCAATTCCAGTGCTCATGTTAAAACATGGTGAAGTGGAGCAGCCTGTAGACTACGTCTGTGCCACATTGGATCCAGTAGATCTCAGGAACAATCCAAATAAAAAGACAAGCCTTTCTCCCCATGAGGTGCTGATTGGGAGAGCACTAAGAATTGCTTCTATTCCTTTAGCCCCACTTGTGACTATAAGTGGTGACACTGTATTGTACTGCCTCAAAGGCCTAGTAGATATGGTGCATTCTATCATCTGGTGAGCTTGGCAATACCATTTGAAAAAGAAGACCCATGCCATGGACTCCAGCTCAGTGATTGGGTAATCGTGAAGATACAAATTTGCAAATTCTGTCTGGAGCTGCGGTAGAAAAGTCCCTATAAAGGGATTTTTGTGACTAACACTGTTGTTTGTGACTGCTTTTTGTGACTAACACAAGCTTGCCCTAGTGGATCCATGCATCTTACACGAAGAGAGTGAAGATTGCGGATGAAGAAGTGGTGAAAACAACCACTGACTCACAGTATCACACTCAAGTTTACTGTGTGGGTCCATAGAGGGGTGAAGAGCAACAAGAACCAAATCAAGATCTTAATCATATTCAAGTCCAAGAACAACAAGAGGAAATCAAGAAACTCAACATCATGTAGTAAAACTGAAAATTCGAGTTGCAAGACCCCAAATTTGATTTGAGGTGGGGCAAGTGAGCATAAGGATGCAGCATTAGTTATAAGCGGAACTGGAGATGAGAGCATGCATCGAAAAGACAATTGACCTGAAGCTGTTAGAGGTAGAAAACGAGAGTTGAAGAGAGCCCAAACACCACAGACAATTGCGGAAGAGTCTGAACAAGCAGAAAGAGACTTAAATGACAGTGAAAGTAAACACTTATATAACAACACAACGAACCGGGGGTCTAAGAAGCCTCATCTAGCTGAAGAGACCAAACACCTCTCTAAATGGTAGAGTGTAGATAAATGTACTGAGTGCTAAATTAAAAGGAAACTCACATCAGGAACCAACAACTTGTTAGTGAAAACGTGGTTAGGGTCAAGTATGTGCTCAAGATTTAGAACTGCACAGTATTTATATAGTCAGAGTCTGTTTTGTTTTGTACCATAGATATCTAGTCAAAGATAGCAGGGCTTTCTTGAACTGACATTGAATATATGTACTAAACCTAAAATCTGAACATTAGAAGTGACTGAAGTTTGATTTTGCAACTTAGCATTTAGTAACTAGATTTTTATTTCATTTTTAGATTTTTTCTTAGCATTATGGAAGTTAGTAAGCAAAGATCATGCTCAGTTTTAATACTGGTTCGATGGATTTTGCGAATATCAATTTTAGTTGGCTTGCTGTTAATTCGGCAGTTGGATATGTCTCACCGCTCAAATTGAAACCGTTGAGTTAACCTCTACTCATAATGCATAGCAGACATAAACGTATCGCATAAAGATAAATTTATAAGTAATTTTAAGGAGAATGTACATTCTAATTTGTTAGCAGAATAAGCAGAAATTATGAAATTTCATACCTGTTATTTAAGCACATATCTCCCCGATTCTGTGTCAGAGGGAGACATATTTGCAGCTTCGTTTGACCTATTCATTATCATGAAATACTTTTACCAAGATTTTTCGTGGTCAAGACTACCTGAAACCTTATCTTACTGATCATAATGCGTCTTTCAGCAAACTCCCTGAAAGTGAAGATTTGGGGCCTACTTCCAGTCATTTGAGCTTGACATGCTATACCTAAACATTAGTTTTTGTGTAAACTGAATGATGTGGAGAGGGAATTCATTAGAGAATATAATGAAAGAAGAGGGAAAATGTGTACAAATTGGGAAGAAGCAAGAGAGATTGAATTGTAAGAGACCAAAGAGATTCAGGAATTCAAAAATACATCTTAGGTTGGGGAGGAGCCTAGCGCGGGACCAAGATGGCCGAGTGATAGTGTAGCTCCTTAAGACCCGTTCCTCCGTTCGTCTATCCTGCCACATATCCTGAGACCCGAGGACCGTGTTCGATGGGGGAATAGTATCGCTGCGTCCTGGTGAAATTGCGACTCGAAAGGCACACTTCTACCCCCTCAAATTGTCGTCCGAAGTTTTGGGCCTCGCCGTCGCCTGGGCAGCGGACTCTGGTGTCAGATAATGCGACAACAGCGGCAGTGTCTACCGGAAGTGGTGCCCCCTCCTGGAACCAATCCTAGGGCGCTTCTAAGTGGCCTTCCCTGCACGAATCAGCCACCCTTGGCTCGGTTCTTGGAGCATTGGAGAGGTGTGGAGTGTTGTCGGAGGTGTGAACTAGTATGACAATTGCCTGGTTTGCCTGAGTCCTCTTTGTCACCCTCCATGGCGGCGAGATTGGACTCCGAGAAACCCTCCACCAGGGGTGGCAGAGTCCAGAGATCGGTCCAGTCCAATAAACTGGACAAATATACATTCTCTAAGGGATCTCCTAGCGACCAGAGACAACCTCCCACAACCGGGACCACCTCCCCGAGTGTCTGCTCCGAGCCTTCCTTGCAAGACATAATGGAGGTCGTCACCAGAATTGAGACATCTATGGTGACTAGAATGGATGCGCTTGACACCAAATTGGACTCGGTTAAGATTGACGTTAACCTTCTGCGCACAGACCACGCTAAAACTAGCGAAAAAGTGAAATCTCTCGACATCAAAACATCGAGCCTGGTAAATGACACCGCTGAGCTCCAGAGAGAGGTCCGGGCCTTACAAGCGGCACGGGAGGAGACCCGACGGCTGCTTGATGATTATGAGGGTCGTAATCGGCGCAACAACGTTCGCATTTTGGGTGTACCCGAAAATGCGGAAATGCGCACGCCTGATCTCTTCGTAGAAGACCTGATCCTTAACCACCTGAAGCCTGAAGGACTCAGCAAGTTTTTCACGGTGGAAAGGGCGCATAGAGTGCCGGGCGGGCCGCCGAGGTTGGGGGCGCCAGCTAGGCCCATGATCGTGCGGGTTCTGAACTTTCGGGACCGTGATGCCATTCTACAGGCCTCGCGAACGGACGGCCCGCTACGATATGAGAATGTCACCGTGTCCTTCTTTCCGGACTTTACGCAAGCTGTACAGAGGATGTGTCAGAGTTTCCTCCAAGTCAAGCGGAGGTTGAGAGACAAAGGGATTAAATACTCTATGCTATATCCTGCTAAGCTACGAGTCGAAGCGAATGAGCGAACTTGGTTTTTTGATAATGCGGAGATGGCGTCGGACTGTTTAGACACTGTGAGACCTGATGACCCTGGAGAACAGAGACAGGACACTGAGGATGGTCAACAGGGCCCAGAATGAGAGACTCCTGTCTTGAGCGCTTGCTTGGTCCTTGAGCGTGGGGGGGGATATGGTCTTTTATTATCGTGTAACTGTACTGATTTGGACTAAAAAGTTTGTTCTTTGGGTCGATTCTTTTGGGGGATGGGTTGGGGGCTGCGCGGCAGGCACCTCCTCTTCCTACTTTTAGTAACCATTGTTGGGCGGGGTGACAGGCACACTGCGAGTTGGGGTTGAGGCGTTGTCCTGATGCAAGGGTGCAGGGAGGGGGGAGGACTTCTGAGTGAGGGAGGGGGGTTGTTCGCTATTTTTTGGTTTCGGTTTGAATTGCATTGGGTGTTTACGGATGTGAGTGTGCGTGGGGAGTGGGGTGAATGTCTTGCTCCAATCAGGGATCGGGGATTCGGGTGCTGAGTTGGAACGTGAATGGTCTGGGGGACAAAATTAAGAGGGGCATGGTCAGTCAGTTTATCAGGCGTCACTCGCCGGATGTGGTACTTCTGCAGGAGACTCATCTTGTGGGCAATCGCTGCATGGCCCTTCGTAGAGGGGGTTATAAATTGATTGCACATGTGGGGTTTACGACAGGCTCTCGGGGAGTTGGGATCTTGGTGAAGAAGGCTTTTCCGTTTGAGGTGCAGGCTACATGGTCGGACCAGCAGGGCAGATATGTGGGAGTGTCCGGGAGGATCGGGGGTAAAGCTGCTACTTTCCTTTCTGTTTATGTTCCCGCAGCCCTCCAATCTGACACTTTTAAGGATCTCGCTACTGTTTTCCTCTCGCTCCCACTTGGTCTCCTGGTCCTGGGTGGTGACTTTAATACTGTTCTGGATGGCAGCTTGGACTGTGTCCCGCCGAGATCGCTTCCTCCGGCGCGTCAGTGGCTCTCCGAGTTCTTGGACTCTTTGGGTCTGGTTGATGTTTGGCGCCTCTTGAATCCTGTACTTAGGAGTTATACGCATCTCTCGGCGGCACACGGCTCTATGTCACGGCTTGATTACATCCTATTGCCCGCTGCTATGGCCGACACGGTCAGGGAGGCACGTCATCTGGGTAGGGGTATCTCCGATCATTCCCCAGTTTGGGTTCGAGTGGAGATGGGACAGCCGATGGTAGGTAGAATTGCACCCATCAATGCCTGGCATCTTCGAGACCCAGTTATTAAGAAAGAACTGTGTGGTGCTTCCGAACGCTATTTTCAGCATAATCAGGGGGCGGTGGATTCTGCCCAGACGTTGTGGGAGGCCTATAAAGTGGTCTTGCGTGGAGAGGCGTTGTCTCTCATCGCGGGTAAGAAAAGGAGACGTTTGGCGGAAATCAATGCAGCTGAGGCTGAGATAGTCCGCTTGGAAGAACGAGTCGCCGGTGATGCGACTGCTGAGAATCGGCATCAGCTGCGCCTCAAACAAGATGAATATCACGGGCTGTGTAGGGAGTCGGCTGTAACGCAACATAATGAGGTCCAGAGTAGGATCTATGAACATGGTGATAGGGCTGGTAAGCTTATAGCGTGGCTGGAGCGAGGAGATCATGCTTCTCGGTTAGTCCCTGAGCTTGACAGTGGTGGTCCTGAACCTCTAACAGACCCTCAGTTGATCGTGGATTCCTTCGGTTGTTACTATAAAAATGTCTATTCTTCGTCGGATATACATAACGGCTCTGAACATGCTGAGATGATTAGAGATATTATTATGCCTAAGTTGTCCGATGATGACCGGAAATACATGGATTCCGCTATTACGGATGACGAAATTAGGGGAGCTATTAGGAGCATCAGCTCAGGGAAGGTGACAGGCCCCAATGGTATTCCCATTGAGCTCTATAAATTGAATGCTCATAAAATTGCGCCGCATCTTAGAGCCATGTTTGTTAAAAGTAAGGAGGTCGGAATCCTCCCCTATGATCAGCGTATTGCTAATATTGTTGTGATTCACAAGCCAGGTAAGCCCCGTGCCTCCCCCTCTTCTTATAGACCCATCTCCTTGCTCAACGCAGAACCCAAGATATTGGCCAAGCTACTGGCGATCAGGCTGGTCGGGCTTCATGCCACGCCGTAACACTGCACTTAATCTTCGACGTTTGCATGGCGTTTTGGGTAAGGCCCGTGTCTTGCTACAACCCGTCGTGTTGGTGTCTCTTGATGCCACCATGGCCTTTGACCGGATTGAATGGTCTTATCTCTTTGCCGTGTGGGAGAAGCTGGGCTTCGGGCCCGAGTTTATCGGATGGGTGCGTTTGCTTTATACTGCCCCTTTGGCTCGCGTGGTTGTGAATAATTGTCAATCCGGTGACTTTGAATTGGGGAGGGGGACGCGACAGGGATGTCCACTGTCGCCCCTTCTGTTCGCGTTGGCCCTGGAGCCCTTGGCGGTTTGGATTAGAGGGGACAGGACGGTGCGTGGGCTGCGGTGGTCCCCTGATTGGGAGGATAAGATCTCTCTTTATGTTGATGATGTGCTTCTCTATCTCACCTCACCTAGGTCCTCGCTAGATTTCTTTCTTGATATTCTCAGAGTGTTTGGTGAGTTCTCAGGCTTTGCTATTAATTGGGCTAAGTCCGTATTGTTGGTACTATCCGGGGATCCGCCGGTGGTCCCGCAGAACTGCCCTCTCCAAATTGCTACTAAAGGTTTTATATATCTGGGAATCTACATTGCTTTGGACGCCAAGACAAGGTACGTTGAGAATTTGCTGCTGCCGCTGGACAGACTGCGTGCTGATGTTGAGCGTTGGAGGGCGCTGCCTTTGTCACTTCTGGGCCGAGTGGTACTCTTTAAATGTTGGCTCTTCCGCGATTTTTATACGTTCTCCAAAATACTATGGACCCAGTGCTTGCCAAGTACTTCAAAGAGGTTGAGGCGCTCCAGAGGCTGCTCCTCTGGGATGGTAGACCCCGCATTGCCTATACCAAACTCACCTTGGCCTGGTATGATGGTGGTATTGGGCTCCCCGATTTGAGGAAATATTATTGGGCCTCCCAGTTGGCAGCTATTAATCAGATAGTCTACGGCCTGCCGGGAGACCCTGGATATGCTATGGATCGTAGTCAGTCCCCCGGGGGGGATTTCCTTTGGGCCCTGTATAATTGGCCTGTCGGTTTTCTCTTGCAGGTCCCACCTCACATGCAGTAAGGGTTTGGCATTCGGCTAATAGGCATCTGGGATGGGAAGGGAGATTGACTCTCGCGACCCCTCTCTTTAGCTCAGCCAAATTGGGCAATCTGTGGACCACCAAAGGCTTTGACAGTTGGGAGTTGATTGGAATCAGTCAGATAAAGGATGTCTGGGGGAGGGGGGAAATGCTGACCTTCGGGGCACTTCAGCAGAGTCACCACCTTCATAATAAAGAGCACTTCCGCTACCTGCAGGTCAGGCATGCCCTTCTATCTCATGTCGCGCCGGGAGACACGCTCCCCGTGGCCTCCCCCCTTGAAGATCGTGTATTGGATGGGCATCTACCCGAAAAAACGATCTCCTTGATTTACCGAAAGTTGATCAATCACATGGAAGACCCACTGAGGTCTATCAGAGAGGCGTGGGTAGCCGATGGATTAGAGTTGGATGATGAGGACTGGGTTGAGGCTGTGTCTTCCCCCAAAGTAGTAGCGATACAGATGAGGTTGCGTCTGGTGCAATTGAAGATTCTACATAGGTCTTATGTTACTGGTCCGGGGTTGGTGAAGATGGGATGGAGTACAAATGGGGAATGCAAGAGAGGCTGTGGAGATATTGCGACGTTTCTACACATACTGTGGCACTGCGATAGAGTTCAAACTTACTGGCGCGCCATACATGAGACTCTGCGAGATGTCCTGGGTTGTGAGGTGAGATTGGAGGCGCGCAGATGTCTCTTAAATGTTTGGGAACCCACAGATCTTAATCAATATTTAAAGCGATGGGTTACGCTGGCCTGTATGATTGCCGAGCGCAATATAGCACAACTATGGTGGGCCACCCAATCGCCGCAACGCGCCAAGTGGGCCCAAGACTTGGACTGGTGTATGTTCAGAGAGCGTGCTGTGTATGTTGCGAGGGGCTGCCCTGAGAAGTGGATAAAAATATGGGGGCAGTGGAATGTGTACAGGGGGGATATTTGTGTTCCCCCAGCCAGGCGAACTGATTTGGTCACTCTGGATTCCCCTTGATTCCAAGTTTTTACTATTCTGTTTTATGTCCTGTTTGCGAGACGTCCTCTGCTCCGAGCACTGCAGTGATAATGCCGATGTATTCCCAATGCAATTGTTATGTTTGTTTCATTGTTTCATCATTAATAAAAAATTAAAAAATAAAAAATACATCTTAGGTTGAACTTTGAGCAAGGGAAGAAAGGAGTGATGTGCATGGAAAACCTCAGAATGACGAGCCAATAGAAATGTTTGGAAAGAGTGAGTATGATCAGAGTTATGTGGCCAATGATAAATATGTGACTGGTGAAGAACCAATATTTTGAGGAATTTATTATACTTATGGTAAAACTGCTAATTTTAATGCCCCCAGCTAATTGGGGAGAAACTTCTATCTTGCATGAGTCTTTCCTCATGTTTATTATGTCAATGAAATAAAGAGAAAGGGATGAAATGATGATACGGCGGTGAAACAGGCACTGCGTTAATTTCCCAGCCGTGATGCAGGTGATGCGACAAAACTTCAGCCGCACATCAGGGTCGGAGTCAGAGCGGGTGCAACAGATGTCCGAGACACAATGCTCAGGACTCGGGTTGCGGCGAATGTCTGGTCACCCGGCAGGGGCAGCGTCGATTCTTCTGCCACACCACAGCAATGTATTGCTTTTTCAAATGCACAGCAAGACTGTGGCGGGGTAAACAGGCACTGAAGGTTAATACATGGATTTTCTTCTCTTCTTGCAGCAGAAGCTACCTCCAAGGGCCCTGAAGTGGAATTGGAACCATTTGGCAGGACAGAACTCCCAGTTCAGGGGCTGCAGAAGAAGCCTGTGATGGCCCTGAAACTTCTTAAGCACACACAAGCACTTGGAGAACCTTGGCAAGCAGGATGATGCCAAAGCCCAGTTTGTTCACTCTCTAAGGCAGAAGCAGCAACCACAGGCCAACTCAACACATCAACAAGCAGAGTAGCAGCTCCCCTCCTACAGCTTTCCAGCTCTTCTTCTTGGCAGAAACTCTTCTTAGTCCAGAAGTGTTCTGAAGTTAAGATGTCACAGCTCCAGTACTTACACCAGTGTTTGCCTTTAAAGTAGGCAAACTTCAAAGGAAAGTCTTTGTAGTGCACAAGACCCTGACTTTCCCTGACCGGGCTCCAGACACACTACAGGGGGGTGGAGACATCTTTGTGTGGGGACAGGCATAGCCCTATTCAGGTATTAGTGACAACTCCTCCCACCACTCCAGCTCAGCAAGACCCATCAGCCTGGTGATGGGCAATCAGGATATGCAGCGCACACATCATCTCCCATTGTGTGACTGTCTAGAATGAATGCACAAACAGCCCAACTGTCTGTCTAAACCAGACGTGGATTCCACAGGCAAGCAGAGGTGCAGAATGGTAAAGCAAGAAAATGCCCAATTTTTTAAAAGTGGCATTTCAAAACAAGCAATGTAAAGACCAACTTCACGAAAAGATGTATTTCTAAATTGTTAATCCAGAATAGTGAGAAACAAAATTGGCGGTATTTAACTATACGGACATGTAAAACACACCAACACATGTCCTACCTTTCACATACACAGCACCCTGCCCGTGGGGCTACCTTGTGCCTACCTAAGGATGCTTTACATGTAGAAAAAGGGATGGTTGGGCCTGGCAAGTGGGTGCACTTGAACATGAACACCTTAAGGTTCCAGTGGCGCACTCCTTTTACTTCTTTGAATTCTCCGTTTTTATACTACAGCTCGACTAACTAAACCGTGTTTCACGTGCAACACAGTATTTGAGGGCTGCCAGTCCCCCATACTAAATTAACTGTGGATGTGTTCAGGTAAACATGTGCATGAATAACTGTGTGCACTGTAGTGAATATAAACAACTTTTTACACATGAATTTAAACATTAATAATAACCACGTACTCAATCATTTGTTTGCGTGATTTTAATTTTTCTCTTGATGCATGTTAAATCGTTACAAAACTTCTGTGATCAATGAATTACTTTCCATATGTAAAACAAATGATAACATAAATTACAAAGCCCAAACTTAAGTACATATAATACATGAATACATTCTTCTATGGCGTCACTCCAATTTATTGATGGGATGCCTAATGCATTTCGGGACAGTGTGTCCCTTCTTCAAGGGCCACTAAAAACATAAATTAATGAAAATAAACAATTAATTCAATGACTTTGAGTTAATCCCAATCTACCAAGTATTTCTTACACTTGTGGCGAGAATTGCCAGAGTAAATGTTCATAGTACTACAAGTAAAAAAACAGAACTACCACAGCTTGTTTTTAACAGAACTCTCCACACCTAGATCCATGATAACATCATCATCATATGGTTAACAGGCTTTAAAAGCGCATAAATGTGAATAACTAGCAAAAACACTGCAACATCCGTGTTACTACGCCTCAACATGTTTACCACCTCTGGACGTGCTATCAATTCCAAATGAACCCTGGATAGTGTATCTTTTGTGTTTAGTCTCAACTCATGCTCCCCCGGGAGAGGGTCTCAAAAAGGTACATACTACCATAAGTTCAAAGAAGTAAGTATGACTTTTCAAAAGAGACAAATTCTGTTTCGTAAATTCTGCAAAATAAAAATAACCCACACTTTCATGTCTCAATTCGTAATAAAGTGACAAATGCAATGTAGGTGTATTGTGCCCCACAACATAGTACCATCAATCGTAAAATGTTCGCCAAGACAGCACATGCGTAATAAATAAATACATCTATGAACGTTCGTGTATGTACTAACTTCCACGTCCCGCCATCTGAGCTAAGATGACATCAAAAGCTTACCAAGTTCTTCAACTGTGTTCTCCCGAAAGTGCGCTCTCCCAATTCCAAACAATCTATACTCCTCCACACACTTCTCTGCCCGTGATCACTCTTTACCCGCGTCAAAAAGGTCAAGTGGCGGCAGGTTGACTCCGCCCACTGTGTGCGCTAGTAAATACGACTAAACATATGGTGGCTATCTTAACGTGGTGCATCGACCCGCACCTAGTTATAGGTATATAATAACATATTGCATCTACTATCTCCATGCTACGATCGTGACATATTCACAAATAGACCACGAATACATCACCCTAATTATTACATATGTATATATTACATAGATATGGGTTATCAACAAATTTACGATTACCACCATGAGTGCAACTGGGATACTGTGACACCGCTACGTTCCCAAGAGTTACAAAAAACCCGATTCCTCCTGCATAATTCATATCACATAAAAGACCTGTATCACTGAAAGCTGAAATACAAAAAAATTCCATGGTTGGTGTAAAAGGTACACATTCTTAACACCCATCCTGTATAATATAACCTATGTGTTCTATTTGGTTATAGGCAATGTTCCCATGTAGGACATCTATCGAGCTAAGAATATAATGAAGATGGTATACATGATAATGTTGGCATTCACCTGTGGATTCTCAACCAAATGTTGAGACGATTTCAAAAATGGTACACAATATTTTCGAAATATGTCCCATACACCATGTAAGACATACATCATTGAGGCTAATCAAAAGCGGCCTAGAATAATTGCGTTTTCTCATAATAAAATGATTAGTTAAAATTCATTAGAAAAAATAATACACACTTTATACACATCAAAATATATTCTGCGAATCTATGTACAACTAAAAACATAGAATTAGCCTGTTAATGTGCGACAACTGTCTGTGTGGTTAGAGAGCAATGCGGTGAAATACTAATCTGTGCTATACTCTCATGTTTAGTATGTATGGAGAAGCGTGGCTCAATGGTTAGAATCTCCATGTTTATATGAATCTTTCAGGAGGGTGATTCTATCTCAACCTCTACGCTTCCTCTATTGATCTTTTTTTGTCAATGGTTAGAGCGGCAGACCCTGATGCAGAGGTCTGGCCCGGGACCAGGGCGGCTCTTGGACTCAATTTCCTCGGACCTGATAATTCTCGCCTCGGTGCCTAGTCTAACCATGGGTCCCACTCTGTGACTCTGGGCAATAGCTTGCTTAATCTCCACAACGGCCCC
This sequence comes from Lissotriton helveticus, assembly GCF_964261635.1. NCBI lineage: Eukaryota > Metazoa > Chordata > Amphibia > Caudata > Salamandridae > Lissotriton > Lissotriton helveticus. The sequence goes on along the minus strand of NC_136059.1, from coordinate 606,600,637 downwards.
AGCAGCGCTGTGGATGCCTGGCTTCACCTTGGGGGTGCCCAGGAGTGGACATTTCACAGGAAAGCCAGGATGGGTTCCACAGCGGTATGAATACAGCGCTATGAGGCCTCCGGGTAGAAGTGCGCTATATAAATACTCTACATTTACATTTACATTTATGCGCAAGGTCTCAGTGATGATGCTCCGTTTATTAAAAACAACTTACATCGAATTTATCGTTCAGTCCCAACGGCATCATGGTATTCAATTTTTTGATCCAATGAACTTCTCTCTGAGATAATATTTTGCTCGGGTCTGAACTCTCCTAGGATTTTACTTTTTCCAGAATCACAAAACGTAGCTGAGCGATGTTATGACGCTCTTCCAACCAGTGTACCATCAAGTTGGAGTTGGTATTTTGAGGACGAATCATACTTTTGTGTTCTCCAATCCTTATTTTAACTTTCCTTTCGGGATTTCCAATGTAGAGTAATCCACACGGGCATTTAATACAGTAGATTACATTAGTGGTGTTACAATTCGACGTGAGTTTCAAGGTGATGCTTTCACCCGTCCTGGGGTGTGTAATGGAATGGTGCTGGATGACGTTATTGAAATTAATGCAATTCATGCATTTCTTCATGCCTTGATGGTTTCCAGTGAGTTTCTCAGATTTTGCGGATTGCAACTCCTTTACATTTTTCCTTCTGGTATATGCAAACAAAGGTTTATTCATGAATGCATCTCTGAAATCAGGTTCCGTTTGTAGCAACTCCCACCGTTTACTAATCACTTTTTTAATGCTACTAGTTCTGGTGGAAAATTTTGATACAAGCATCATACGGTTGGAGACAGTTTTTTCTTTTTTCGTTAGCAAATTCTTACGTTCAATCTGTTGAATTCGTGCTTCCGCTTTATCCACAATTGTCAACGGTTACCTTCTTTGTAGAAATATTTTTCGTGTTCTTGCGATATCCAGGTCACATTTTTCTTTCTGCGACCAAATCCTCTTCACTCGCATCATTTGGGAATATGGTAGATTCTGAATAAGAAGTGAGGGATGGAAACTATTATAAAGTAAATCCTTATTTCTGTCTGTAGGCTTAGTGTATGTACTCGTTTCTAGCCCAGTGCTTTTTCTCCCAATCAAAACATCAAGAAAAGGTACTTGAGTCTCACTGATCGTGTGAGTGAATTTGATCCGATTGTTTCTTGTGTTCAAGATTGTGATATTCTGTCTTCCGTATGGGACCATATCAAAAAAATCATCAATATAACGACAATACATGGGTTTTAGTGTGCTTCCTGATGGTTTTGTAGATGTTAAGTCTGGTGGTCCTACTGAATGTTGACCTATGGATAAAAAAAAACTCCGCTTGGCTCATGGACCGAATCTCATGTTCTTCCCTTTGGTCTGCTTCCTTATTTAGGGGAGTTCTTGAGGGACCAATTTCACGATCTGAAACAATGTTTTCTTCTGTTTTTTTTGTGGCCCCTGAGGAAGGGACGCACTGTTCTGAAATGCACAGGGCATCACACGAATAAATTGGAGCCAAGCCAAAGAAGAATGTATTCATGTATTATAGGTACTTACGTTTGGGCTTTGTAATTTATGTTATCATTTGTTTTACATATAGAAAGCAATTTGTTGATCACAGAAGTTTTGTAATGATTTAACATGCATCATGAGAAAATCACGCAAACAAAAGATTGAGTACTTGGTTATTATTAATGTTTAAATTCATGTGCAAAAAGTTTAAAAGTTGTTTATCTTCACTGCAGTGCACATGTTTACCAGAAAACATCCACTGTTAAGTGGATGCACTTGCTAGGTCGACATGGCAGTTGAAAACTGCCCACCCAGACACTGCAGTGGTGGTTCTGAGACATGGTTGCAGGGCTACTCATGTGGGGTGCACAATCAGTGCTGTAGGGCCACTAGTAGCGTTTGATTTACAGGCCATGGGCACAGACAGTGCACTTTACTAGGGACTTACTGTTATATTCTATATAGGTACCCTATATAGGCGCAGGTAACATAACAACCTTTCACCTGTATTCACCCCTACATTACATATGTAACGGTTCTTAGGGACTAACCTTTAACCTAGATACAACACTGATTTCAGAAAGCGGGTTATTCCCTAGTTCGAATCTCATACGTTAAGCATGAGGTTTCTTGGAAGCACAACAGGACTACCATCTCCTGTATAATACCTCTGTATAAAGTTCAGGCCCAACGTCAACCTTTAGACCGACAGAGTAACACAGCAAGGTAGGACCCTTGGGGAGACCTATGGGTATATATACATCACATCTTGTTTAGAAAGACAGAAGAAACCGAGACTTCCCGGCTGACACACTGACCAGAGACGCTGAGGTTCCTGCATGCAGACACTCCAGCTCACAGTGGTATAGCATCCCTCACGGGGTGTCCACTCGAGACCAGGATGGGGTCCCATATTCTCTCATTCTCAGGTAATGCGGTTGACGAGATGCTAGAGGAATTCTTGGCATAACACCTACACCGATGCTAGGTACATTTAGGTACATCTAGTTAGGGAGGCATCGTATGAGTACGCACTCTTTATCATGTATTTTATGTACTTGAATATATTCATGATTACTGCAAAATGGTAGAACTGAACCATCCTTTTACTTTCATAGTACTTCTAATAATTTCTGCTACTGTCTAATGGTTGTCACAGCTCATCTATTGTACACTAGAATAACAACTGTCAAATAAATTCCTATTGACAAACACACGGTATGTTTATTCTGTGTATCTTTGGGACAGACTAAGTGAACACGAGTGACTGAGCGAAAGGTAGTATATTGTTTCCACAATTCTGAGGGATCATGGTTGTCATGTTCTGAGGTTGCCAGAAACTATTCTCTCCTTGGTAAGAGGAGATTATAGTGGCACTGTGAGCTAGCTGATACAGACAGGCTAACATATCCGGTGAGGGTGCACAGAATCAGTCTGCCACCAATCCCACAGTTTATGTTATTCAAACACGCAGATCCTGTATAGGTTATATAGGGACTACACAACATTACCAGTAAATCAAATATGCCAATCATGGATAATCAATCACAACCATAATTTAAACAGGAAGCACTTGCACTTTAGCACTGACCAGCAGTGGTAAAGTGCCCAGAGTTCAACATCAACAAAAACAAAATGCAGCACACAGTCAAAAACAGTAGGTGAGTAGCAAAAAAGATAGGTGAAAAACACACCAAAGAAAGCAGGTCTAACTAGTCTTAAACTGATGAAATGTGGTTTTGGACAAGTACTGTTGGATAAGTTTGGTGCTTTGATACCTCATTTTGGAGCGACTTTGAATAATGTGAAAATAAGAACGCTGTCAACTTTCATGTATCGTTTCACTGCTAACACTGCAGGCACATTAATGTATATTAATAACGAGCTAATGGCATGCATGGTATGGTGAGGCAAACTTGCCCTGCTTTAGACATTCTTATTGCAAAGAGGGTGGAGTCTGTCATGTATTGAGAGTCCAACAGTGATGTTCATTTATATCTAACAATAGCAAGCTAATTAATAATAATATTGGAAAAATTACTAACATTTCACGTAAGGCAAAAGCTCTTGAAGAGTATGGATAGTGAGCAACAGTTAGCTAATGGATTTGTAAAATTGGAAAGGGAATCACAAAGGTTGGGGAATGGTTTGGTGATATAGATGGAAGCATGACTCAGAAAATCCCAACCCCATTCCTAATCATTCTTCATTGGATAATCAGTCTAATTGCTTTGATGATTTGTTTTTTAAATAATCTAAATTGTGGGTGTGAAAAGAAGGTGTCAACAACAAGAAAAAGGAAAAGAGATGCTACTAAACTGGAGAACATTAAGACGCGGGTCTATGATGATTTCAAGGTTTTGGATGAACTGGGACACAAGAAGCTGAAGGTGATGGAGACAGTGTTGTAAACTGATTTAGTTAAAATAATGTGAATTGTGGTGATTTGTTTATCATCAGAGGGGGGATATTTAGAGTGAATACTTAATTAATAAATAATATTTGCTGCGTGCCATGGATGATTTCAAAAGCAAACAAATTAGCTGCATTCTACAGGACTATCCTTTTCCTTAAATTGGCTAAACAAAGCCATGACTTTATTTTGGAGCTCAAACATGACTGTTCATTTGTTCTGTCTCCGCACACACCAAACTGTGCACTGAAACATTTTTAAATTTAAAATGTGCTGATTATTCTGTCATTTCCCTTTTGAAAAGATCTTGTTCTAGATGAGCACTAGAGGAAGCTTTCCACTGGAATGCAACTGTTCATGGTTCTTCCTGCCTGTAGCTCAGTGGGCCTATTCATTCAAGTCCATCATTGTTTTATGTGTAGCTAGATTTGCATTGTAGCATCCGATTACATTAGATTTAGGCCAAAAGGGAAATACTAATTATTCATTTAGGGGATATTGTTAGACACTGTTGCATTTTATTCTATGTTGTGAGTTGCTCAGCCTATGTATCTTTTTGCATACCTCATACTAACTCAATATGAATTTTACTGTGAATATTGGTATAAAAGAGGGCTCATTTTGGAGGTGAGCCAGTCGAGTTGCTTCCCTGATTCTTAGAGAACAGTCACATTGGTTTGTGTATTACTCTGGACTTAGATTATTATATCTACTTTGAGGAAGATCTTAAGTCTGAGAACATGCTGCATCTATAAGCTTAGTACTAGGATGCATTTGGTTCCAGCTATTGATTTCTGCATTTGACTGAGCTTAATGCCAATTCCTTATATATTATTGAATGACTAATCATATTTTGCCTTCTATATTGTTCTTAAACCTTTTAATAATCCTTCAACGTTTCAAATTTATACTCTCTCATGAAGGCACATTTCATTAACTATTCAATGTGATTAATTGACTACTTTTATCTATTAAGGGGCATATTTCCTCATACGTTATTAAGAACAACACCGCTACTGATCCTGTGTAGGCACTTAACCTTTAGATTATCTGATAAGATAGTGTAACAAATGCAACAAATTAACTGGAAATAAACTTGACGGGCTGGTACAATCAACCTGGGTTTCAAGAACCAAAACAAAAATCTCCTAAAAACAGGCGGCAGGGGTTGCATTTTGAATGAGTTTCTCTCACATGCACCTATTCAGAATACCTTTGAAAGCAAATCGCTATGCAAAGGGACAGTGGCAGTTCACCGATGTCTCAATATACAACCTTTAGTCACTGCCAGCAATGTGGTGATCTAGCTTTACCAGTGAGATGTAACTCTGTCAATGTCTAAGATGTTGTGAAGCATTGTCAGTTGGGCTGATTGTAAAACTGTATGGTAAGTGGAAGCAGATACAGTGCGGCGGAGATGGGAATGGATTGATCAAAATGTAGTCATGCCTTTAGCATGAGTATAAGATATGAAGTAGATCCCAATCTAGGTGGCTACAGCACCAGCGTAAAGCATCTGGGTATAGACCCCACCATTATCAGTCAGCTGGGGGTCCAATACCAATGTTAAGAACTTTGAAATATGAGATTTTTAATTGCTCCTCTTTCGACCATCCGTCATGTTCCTTTAGGGGTGCATCCTACTCTTCTTCAGAAAACTCACATGAAAGACAAGCCTACCAGAACAATCTAGTTTCTAATTATTTATAGCACAAATCCGTATTCAGAACATTGTATGGCCCAGATACTCCTCCCTTGGAGAAGTCCCTATTTCTCAATGTAAAATCTAGTTGGGGATATAGGGAAAGTGTAAGACATCTTACACAGTTGACTTGCCAGACAGTGGGTTTCTTCAGATTTGGTTCTCTCCCAGGGGATACTCATCAAAGTCATAAGCAGTGAATTATCCCCGCCCATGTGCGGGATCCCGGAGCACAGCGCAATATTATATATATATATATACATATATGACCTACTGGCGATAGCCAGTAGGTATATATAGTTAGGATTGTTTTCCATAGGGAAATGGCAACATTCTATTGGGAATAACTTTGGCGCCGGTTGAGGAATCTTCCTGAAATTTTCCTTAACTTTGCCTCGCGGCTCTCCGCTCCTTCCCTGAAAGTTTGGGGGGGATTCGTCAAGCGGGGGCCGAGATAAAAGGGGGGTCCCAAAACGTGTTTTCCCCATGTTAATTTCCATAGGGCGGTTGGACTCACTTTTAGCCCGAACGGCTGAATGGTTTTCCACCAAACTTGGCAAAATTGTAGGGACTGGTAGCCCGATGTGCCTTTGCTATGTCTCAAGATATGTGCTCCAGTGGTTTTTACGAAAATTAACTTTGAAAAAATATATATTGGGCTACATTGGGCTATATATATGTTAGAGCCCAAATGTAGCCCAAAGATGGCCACCAGAGACAAAAAAAAAACAAATGTAGCCCAAATATCAGCCAGATGTAGCCCAACTATAGCCCAATGACAGAATGTCCCAGAGTGTTCTAAAGAACAACTAGAGCGCTAACAGTCTTACTTATGACAAAAGTATGGCACACCTGAAGTCATCTTGATTGGAATAAAGTGTTAACACTTAAAACATTTAATTTGCAAAGGAACAAAATGAGGTGGTTCATTTTGCCATAGAAATTATGATTAGTGCTGAAGAAAGAAAAATTAGGGCACATTTTGAGTGACTTCTCAAATCCTCTTATATTTCATTAAAAAAATTCTGATATGCAGTCTCCCAAGATGGCCACCAGAGACAAAAGAGCCCAAATGTAGCCCAAATATCAGCCAGATGTAGCCCAACTATAGCCCAATGACAGAATGTCCCAGAGTGTTCTAAAGAACAACTAGAACGCTAACAGTCTTACTTATGACAAAAGTATGGCACACCTGAAGTCATCTTGATTGGAATAAAGTGGTAACACTTAATACATTTAATTTGAAAAGGAACAAAATGAGGGGTTTCATTTTGCCATAGAAATTTTATATATATATATATATATTCACTGAAAAAACCATAGGTTACACACCAGTTATAGTTAGGAATTAGCATTTAAAAAACCTTTGAAATTCACTGAAAAAACCATAGGTTTCACACCAGTTATAGTTAGCTGGAAATTTTACTCGCATAAAACCATTGAAATTCCCACGTTATAGTTAGTTGGACTCACTATAACTTGCACGTCTGCAATGCACTGCTGATGACGTCACATATTACATCACTCATGCATATATTTAAATATTTAAACATTACTCGCTAATATATGTATTCACTAAGATACACTTAATAAGCCAGTTAACCAATCAAATTTTTTTTTTAAAAACACTGAAAAAACCATAGGTTTCAGGCCTTATATAGTTAGGAATTAGCATTTAAAAAACCTTTGAAATTCACTGAAAAAACCATAGGTTTCAGGCCTTGTATAGTTAGGAATTAGCATTTAAAAAACCTTTGAAATTCACTGAAAATCCATAGGTTTCACGCCTTATATAGTTAGGAATCAGCATTTAAAAAACCTTTGAAATTCACTGAAAAAACCATAGGTTTCAGGCCTTATATAGTTAGGAATTAGCATTTAAAAAAACCTTTGAAATTCACTGAAAAAACCATAGGTTTCAGGAGTTATATAGTTAGGAATTAGTTTTTAAAAAACCTTTGAAATTCACTCAAAAAACTATAAGTGTTAGTGGTGTTATAGTTAGCTGGACATTTTACTCATACAAAACCAATGAAATTGCTCCTATATAGTTAGTTGTACTAACTATATTTCGCGCACCCGCAATCCACTGCTGTTGATGTCACATATTAGATCTTTCATGACATGGTCAGTGACATCACTGATGACATCTCAAATGACATCACTGATGACATCACTGATGACATCATCCACGTGACAATCACATACACCTTTTCATACACTATTACAATTTTTCATCACTGTTTGTAAAATACAGAGTATCATATTTAAATCCATTGTCACAGCAATACAAGTATCTAAAAATCCACTCAGTGATTCATAGATGTATACACACATCTAATCACTTACTTATGGATTCACTCATACATGCTGTCAATGAACAATAGAACACTATCAAAAATACTTATACATCTATATCGACATTAAACAACAGCACGCATCCTATTCACATATGAAGTCATCCTACTCACTTATGCAAACAATGGATCATACTTACATATTTACTTAGCAAAACACTTATACAAACACCACTTCTTCTATTAATTTAGATAGTAAGTCATACTTAGTGAATTATAAAATCATTATTACAAGTATACAGTTATCCATACAGACACTCACACAATCATTGTGTCTTATGTATACTTATTTATATACAACAACTGACACATACACTGCCTTTTATTTTTCTAGTTTGTTGGACCTGTACCTTTGAGAAATATATTTGATCATCACCACACGCATAAAGAGATTCCCTCACCCAAACTGTTAGAACATGTAGGTTTAACTTCATATATCAACTGAATCAACTATTCACACATCTTTGGACAGTCACACACCCCCCACCGAACCACACACACTTTCACACTCCCATACAAATACTCAGTTAACTAATCAATAACTAATATAGACTTTCACATAGCTAGTAACCAACTGTAGAATCAGTTTACACAACAACTGACAAAGTGATACAGATATTCACACAGTTTAGTCACTATCCACTATATTTAGTGAGACATTATAAATTGGTCAAGTAAACAGTCAATTACACTGCTACTAAATCCTCCATCCAAATATTTATTTATATATATCCACTCATTCTTCAATGTAAATTGCTATATATATAATGCATATTTAAATAACCAAGCAAACCACATTCACTGGATGATGTCATCAGTGATGTCATCAGTGATGTCATTTTAGATGTCAGCAGTGATGTCACTGACCATGTCATGAATGATCTAATATGTGACATCATCAGCAGTGGATTGCGGGTGTGCGAAATATAGTTAGTACAACTAACTATATAGGAGCAATTTCATTGGTTTTGTATGAGTAAAATGTCCAGCTAACTATAACACCACTAAAACTTATAGTTTTTTGAGTGAATTTCAAAGGTTTTTTTAAAAACTAATTCCTAACTATATAACTCCTGAAACCTATGGTTTTTTCAGTGAATATATATATACACACACACACACATACATATACAGGTGTATGCCCAGATCGTAAAGTATATAATACTTTCATCCCCATACACCGGCATATGTATGCATACATACATATATGTAAACATGCAGCCCCACCAAACAGTCTAAAACAAATAGGGCAAACAGCCAAGATTACATCAGTTTTACTTGTATGACAATAAGTCTCTCAAGACTGCTTGTAATAGAGACCATACACTGTAATGGTTTCATACAAGAATCCTTTATTTTCCAAAACAAGGAAGAACAGGTAACTGTAGGCAGTTTTGCCCACAGGCTGCGTAAGAATAACTGTCTCAGTACAGAAAAGAAAACTGGCACCTTGCCTTTAAGGCTTACAAGATTCTAAGCACTTTGCCTTTAAGAGCTCCAGGGAACACTCTGCTCCCAGCATGCCCCACAGGTGACAGTTAGGTCAGTTCTTTTTTCCGGCTACTTCTGTGAGTATCCTGGAGCTTGACCTCGACAGTTTTCTGACTTTTCTGTCAGGAATTGGTATTGTTCTTGTTTTTTTGCGTTTCTCCTGTGCTGGCAGAGGTTTATTATCATTTTCTGACAGAACTTCTTCATCTTTTCCTGTCAGTATGCCGGCTCTTTTCCGCAAATGTCCAGCCTGTGGAAAGAAGATGGCCATCTCAGATCCACATTCTGTGTGTATCGCCTGTCTTCCTTCCAGTCACAAGGTAGACTCTTGTTACCATTGCAAGACGTTTTCTGCAAGGACTCTTCGCGATAGAGAGAGGATTCGCCTTCAAGCTGTGCTTGAGAGAGGAACAGCCCAGTTGGAAAGTGGCCTTGTGACTCAAGAGCCGCCCTCTTGTCAGGAATATCGACGCCAGCATCAGTCTGCCTATTCAACATCGAAAAACTGCAGATTCCAGACTGCCCGCCATCGACGTCGTTACAGCCGTCGAAGAAAAGCCTACTCAGTCTCCGATGTCGAGAAAGGCTTCGACCGCGAAGCGTACTACCTCGGGCTCAAGGTATTTTCAGGATGTGGGTCGATCGACGTCTAAACACCCATCGACGTCGAGACAGTCTCCGTCGCCTCACAGTAGGTCGACGTCGAGAAGTTTGCCGACGGCGAAGAGATCACGACATGAGTCGACGTCAAGAGCATTGGAGTCGACGTCGAAGAAGCGGGAGCACTCGCCATCAAGATCACCACGACACCATAGACGGTCGACGTTGAGGTCCCCTTTGAGAAAGGTGGGGTCGCCGTTGAGGACAGCGAGGTCCTTAACTCCTTCCCGGCATCGCCCTACGTCAGGGGAGAAGCACGGGTCGATGTCGAAGGAGATGCATACGTCGAGGTCATCGACGTCAAGGGACAAAGATCCTGCTGTTGCCTCGGAGGAGGTTGCAGCTGCTTCTCGTTCGCCCTCAGGGTGTTCATCGTCTCCAGGACTACATATTGTCCAGGTTTCCCCGGAGGGCTCTCTGGAGGTTGGCGAAGAGCCTTGGCGGAGGAAGTCTAAGGACCTCAGCAGCCCTGGTTTGGACTATTCCTGTACCTGTGCTCCTTCACGCCTGTCAAGAGATTCTCCATCACATACTGAGGCTCCACAGAGAACACCACGAAGGTCAAGATCACCAACGGTGTTTTCTTCAAGAAGAAGTCTGCGAAGATTGCGCTCTCCACATGCTCGACATGTGCATCCAAGGGATAGGTCTCACTCCTATCATTCTTCTCCGAAGAGAAAGCAACAGAGGTATCCCACCTGGTCTTCTTCTTCTACCAGGTCCTCGATGAGAGATTATTCTCCAACATTCACGTCTACACCTCCATCAGGAGTCTCGCTAATTGATGACCTCACCACGTTCAATGAGGTACTCTGGAGAGGAGCGAAAAAGTTAAACATCACTATGTCTATCCTGACTGTTTCCTCCTCAGTAATTTCCGAGACCCCCCCATCACCGTTCTTCAGTCAGGCCTTTGCTTCTTGTTGTCCCTGGCATTATCAAATTTGCTACACAGACTTTTCTGGCACCAGCAACGGTGGGTTCTGTGCCCTCCCGGATAGCGAACAAAATTGATGGACTCTATAGGTAGAAAGATGTGCAACACTTCAGCATCTTTCATGAAGGTCACCAGTGCCTCCGCTCTGCTGGGGAGATATGATAGATCCTTGTGGGATTCTCTGGGCCGTTTTGCAGACAAACTCTCAAAAGAAGATCAGCAAGATTTTCGTGAAATACTGCAAGAGGGAGGTCTTGTGGCGAATCAGGTTAATAGTGCCTCCGCTGATTCGGCTGATCTGGCTGCCCACGGGTACTCCCTTGGTATCTGTTAGAGGCATTCTGCGTGGTTACTGTTGACCGGCCTTACACCTGAGGTTCAACGAAAGATCACCAATCTACCGTTCAATGAGGCTTCTCTCTTCGGTCTTCATGCGGACGATAAAATGGTGAAGATTAAAGCAGACTTGGACACAGTGAAAGCTGTGGGGCTGGAGAAGAGGAAGGAATTTCGCAGGCGTTTTCGCTCCTACGATAAACACCCATTCCAGCAGAGGGGTCAAACCTCTCAGTGGTCGTCACAGGGTCACCAACAGCAGTAGAGGTCTCACTTTCACCAACGAAGACCAGGCAGAGGCAAAGGGAACAATAAGCAGCAGACCTCTACCTCAAAGCAGCCATCTAAGCAATGAGGGAGTGCTTCCTCTAAACACGGTGTCCACTCCGGTAGGAGGAAGAATCGCTTGTCATCTGGAGGAGTGGAAACTTATAACCGACGACAAATGGGTGTTAAATATTGTCAAGAATGGATATCTGCTACGGTTCAAGACCCTACCACCATCGGTTCCTCCCAGTGGAGGACTCCGCTTATGTCATCCCATCTTATACGAGGAAGTAGAGTCTTCTGCAAAAGAAAGCCATCGAATATGTTCCTGTTCATCAGCAGCGCCAGTGGATATACTCTTGATATTTCCTGGTCAAAAAAAGAGGTCCTTACTGAATGACTGGTGGTATGGGGATCGAAGTGATCCCGCCTACGCCCTGGAGCGATTCCTGATGGACCCAGATACAATACACACTTTACTGTATTCGGCTACTAAAAAGAAGAGGCTTCCAATGGTCACACAGATAGTATTCAAGATATGGCGTGGGGCACTTCGTCGAATGGGATGGTGGAATAGACTGACGAGGGAGACCCCACTGTGGCAGAATGGGCAGCTGCCGGGGCTGCAGTCCCTGCAGGAATTTCGTGGCTGGGACGCGATTGGCATCTCGGCCGTTAGACACGTGGTCAAGGGCACGACCCTCAAATCGTTTCAAGAGCTACGTGAGGAATATGATATGCCCCAAACCCAATTTTACAGATACCTACAGCTCCGTCACGCCATTGCCCCTGCCCTGAGAAACCTCGACTCGCTGCCCGAATTTAGCCCCCTGGAGGCTAAGGCATTTATGGGGGAATTAGAAAGCAAGAAAATCTCAACAATCTACCAAACACTAGTCACACATTGCTCAACCTCGCTGGATGCACTGAGGGCTAAGTGGGAAAACGAACTGGGGGCATTTGAGGAGGAGGATTGGAGAGAGGCGCTTGAGGCTCCCAGATGGGCGGCCATTGCGGTACGACTGCGATTCATTCAGTTCAAGTATCTACACAGGGCATACTATACCAGGGAACGACTGTGGAAGGCAGGCTTGATTGTGACTCCTGATTGTCTGAGGTGTGGCAGAGAAATGGGCACTTTCCTACATACAGTTTGGGCGTGTGATGGTCTACGGAGGTTCTGGACGGGTGTGTGAGACTGTTTGTCGGAAGTGCTGGGCTGGGACTTACCCCGCACACCGCAACTAGGCCTTCTTCACATCCTGGAACGGGTGGGAGGCAATCTTTATAAACGCCACTTGTTGTTATTGGGTCTCATGGTGGCTAAGAGAGACGTGGCCCGTGCTTGGAAAGTCCCCAGAGCCCCCTTATTGGGAGTATGGAAAAGGGGACTTGACTTTTACATGGGACTGGAGCGCCCGATCTTCGAGGCCAGGAGCTGCCCCCGCAAACACTATAAAATCTGGAAGAGGTGGGCAGAGTACAGGGGGCTGTTCCTGGAGCCGCCAGCACCCAGTGGACCGGGTGAAAGACACTTGGACATTGAGCCCGCGTGATGAGAACTACACACTCACCTTTTTCGTTTGCTGTATACTTTTCTACACATGGACGGCATAGGCGCTGTGCAGAGGGAGGGATGGGGGAGCTTGGGCGAGGGAGTTGGGGGGACGAGGGGAGGGGAGACTGGGGGTTAGTTCTTACATATAAATGACTGATTGAATTGCTTGCAATGTGATTGTTGATTTCATGCTCACAGTCCTTCCGTGTCTTCGGAACACTGTATGTCTTATGCAATTTTTCAACAGCTCAATAAAATTTTGTTCTGAAAAAAAAGAAAAGAGGTCCTTCAGTGGAGTACAGACCAATTCTGGACCTTCGTATCATGAACAAATATATCTGCAAAGAAAAGTTTTGGATGCTTGCTCTGCATCAGATCTTTCCTCATTTACATCAAGGAGACTGGATGTGCTTCAAAGATCTGCAGGACGCCTATTTTCACATTCTAGTGTCCAGGAAACATCGAAAACGTTTTCAGGTTGCTCTGCGCTATTTTCAGTTCCGAGTTCTACCATTCAGCCTCAAGTCAGCCCACGGACTTTTTCAAAGTGCATGGCAGTGGTGGCGGCTTTTCTCCGCAGGCAAAGAATATTCATTTATCTAACCTAGACAACTGGCTTCTGAAGAGTTCCAATCCATCCCTGCTTCAGTCGCATCTCTCCTACAGTTTCCAAGTACTGAACAAGTTGGGTCTACAAGTCAATTTCAAAATATCTATTCTCAACCCCACTCAGAACATTCACTAGCTAGGATCATCGCTGGACACCGTGGAGGCAAGCGGGTGTCCTTCAGCGGAGAGATTTTCATCGATCAGGATGAAATGTCAAGAACTCCTGCAGTCTCATCACCCGACGGTCAGACAAGTGTACTCTCTCCTGGGGTCCATGGCTTCCTGCATATTCATCGTTCCCATTGCCCGATTGCACATGCGTCCCCTGCAGCAGGCGCTGGAGGACCAGTGGGTGCAAGCGTCAGGCAGTTGGGAGGATTGGATTACTCTTCCCCAATCTGCCAGGGACTCCATCAGGTGGTGAACAAAGAAGTCACATCTCATGAAAGGTGTTCCCTTCCATCAAGAGGCTCCGACTCAGATCATAGTTACAGACGCCTCCCTACAAGGTTGGGGTGCTCATATGGATCACCTTCAAGTACAAGGGCTATGGTCGGACACAGAGAAGGGATATCATATCAACTTACTGGAGTTGAGGGCCGTCCAGCTAGCCCTCAAGTCGTTCTTCCCGTCTCTTCAGTCCAATTCCCTCTTGATTCAGACAGACAACATCACAACAATGTTTTATGTGAACTAGCAGGGAGGCACCAGGTCCAGAATTCTGTCCCAGGAGTCACAAGCAATTTGGAAATGGTTACTGGCAAGACACTGACTGGTAGTAGGATCAGTGGGTCACTGTCCCATCCTGTGTTGCACACCCTAGTTCCTCTCCTGAAGAAAGAGGTTCCAAACTTTGTTTTAAAGTTTCAAATATGCTTTTATTCAGCAGTATTTCATTCTTTTCTTTTTTAGTAGCTCATTTATTTCGTTTTTTGCAGCATTTTTGCAAGTATTCACTACATATTTAATATGTCAGCACTGTCCTTTTATAAACATCCAATGCATTTCGAGGCATATCCGCCTCTTCATCAGGGAAAAGGATAGTGTAGCGCTGTTCTATGTGCTCGTACAATCTGTTAATGGGTGCTGGTTTCGCTGAAACGGTTCCAAGCTGCCGCGATGTTCCGAGCGGGAACATCGCGGCAGCTTGGAACCGTTTCAGCGAAACCAGCACCCATTAACAGATTGTACGAGCACATAGAACAGCGCTACACTATCCTTTTCCCTGATGAAGAGGCGGATATGCCTCGAAATGCATTGGATGTTTATAAAAGGACAGTGCTGACATATTAAATATGTAGTGAATACTTGCAAAAATGCTGCAAAAAACGAAATAAATGAGCTACTAAAAAAGAAAAGAATGAAATACTGCTGAATAAAAGCATATTTGAAACTTCAAAACAAAGTTTGGAACCTCTTTCTTCAGGAGAGGAACTAGGGTGTGCAACACAGGATGGGACAGTGACCCACTGATCCTACTACCAGTCAGTTTATAGTCTACGCCGTGGGATACGCGACGATACTGTGACTGCACCCAAAAACACGTCTTACATATCTCATAAAAAATCGCTGTGCGTCGAGTCAATACTTTTGTTATACTGGCAAGACACCTCACCATCACGGCGGTCCATGTGCCGGAAGTTCTAAACATCCAGGCAGACTTCTCGTTGTTTAGCACCCAGTCGTAGAAGCGCACGACTGGGTGCTAAACAACGAGGTCGTTCAGGATATCTTTTGAAGATGGGAGGTTCGGACATAGACTTGTTTGCAGACGCAACAAACGCCAAATGTCCTGTGTACCATCCAGGTTTCACCAACCAGGTTCAAGCGGGAATGCTCTATTGATTAGATGGTCTCAGAGCTTACTCTACGCTTTTCCTCCACTGCCTCTCATTCCAGCAGTGATCACCAAGTTCTACAAGACCAACTCCAGGATGATTCTGATGGCTCCAGAGTGGCCACGCCAGTGATGGTACCCGGACCTTCTACAACTCTCCGAGGTCCCGCACCGGAGGTTGCCTTGCCGTCTGGACCTGCTGTCCAAGAGCCAAGGGAGAGTGTTTCACCCCAACCTCTCTTCGCTCAGGCTGACAGCATGGCTCCTGAAGTCTTGCAGTATGGACACTTAGACTTGCCAGCGGACTGTATGAACATCCTTAAGGAAGCTAAGACACCTTCTACGCTTCCTACGCTTTCAAGTGAAAGCTTTTCTACATATGGTCCTTGAATAATGGGCATGACCCAGTTAGAGGGCAAGAACAGGTCATTCTGCCGTATCTCTTATACCTGGCTAAGTCAGGTCTGTAGTTCACATCTATTAAGGTACACTTAGCAGCAATTATAGCATATAGGAAATCACCTACGCAGGGTTCCTTTTCAAGATGCCAGTGGTGAAAGATATTCTTGAAGGGTTAAAAATGGTGTATCCACCAGTACGAGCCCCTTCTCCTCCGTGGGAGCTCAATGTGGTCCTAACCAAACTGATGGGAGCACCTTTTGAACCAATACACAAGTCCTTCCTGCAGCTCTTGTCTTGGAAAGTGGCTTTTTTGGTGGCTATTACGTCTGCTCGTAGAGTCAGCGAGTTGCAAGCATTGTGCAGTAAGGAACCCTACACTGTTTTTCATTCAAATAGGGTAGTCCTTAGAACTCATCCTAGTTTTCTGCTGAAGTTGGTCTCAGATTTCCAGATTAATCAGGGAATCACTTTACCTACTTTTTCTCTAATCCTTCTACTCCCCCTGAAAGGGTCTTGCACTCCTTAGACCTTAAAAGAGTGTTGAGGTTTTATTTGGACAAGACTAAAGATATAAGAAAGACGAACCGATTATTTGTCAACTACTGTCTTATAAATACAAGTTTAGCAGCGTCTGAAAGGTCCATTTCAAGGTGGATAGTCTCCTGCATTTCTTTGGCCTATCAGTTGGCTAATAAATCTCTTCATGGAAGGCATAAAGCACATTGAACCAGAGGAAAGGCCTCTACTATGGCCCTCCTCAGAAACATTCCCATAACAGAAATTTGCAAAGCAGCTACATGGCGGTCTGTTCATACTTTTTCTCGCCATTACTGCTTAGATTCAGATGCTCAGGCAGATGCTCAAGTGGGTCGTGCATCTCTGAGAAATCTGTTTGGTTAATGGTCTGTTTTCATCTGTATCATTGTTCGTTTATTCCTAGTGCTGGATTGCTCGTCCGCGAAGTATGGGGTATGGGCTTGCTATTCTATTCACTGCTTATGAGGATTGATGAGTATCCCCTGGAAGAGAAGGATAAGTTACTTACCTGTAATCCTAGTTCTCTTCCAGGGGTATACTCATCAAAGTCATAAGCACCCCTCCCGCCTCCCCGGACGAGCAATGTTAGTACAAGGTTTAAGATGGTTTAGTACGCCTTTACAAAAAGAACTGACCTAACTGTCATCTGTGGGGCATGCTGGGATCAGAGTGTTCCCTGGAGGTCTTAAAGGCAAAGTACTTAGAATCTTGTAAGCCTTAAAGGCAAGGTGCCAGTTTTCTTTTCTGTACTAAGACAGTTATTCTTACGCAGCATATGGGCAAAACTGCCTGCAGTTACCTGTTCTTCCTTGTTTTGGAAAATAAAGGATTCTTGTATGAAACCATTACAGTGTATGGTCTCTATTACAAGCAGTCTTGAGAGACTTATTGTCCTACAAGTAAAACTGATGTAATCTTGGCTGTTTGCCCTATTTATTGTAGACTGTTTGGTGGGGCTGCATGTTTACATATATGTATGTATGCATACATATGTCGGTGTATGGGGTTGAAAGTATTATACACTTTATGATCTGGGCATAGACCTGTATATATATGTATGTAATGTATGTACATATATGTATTATTATGGATATATATATATATATATATTCCAGCTCCAACCGTCCCTTACTCCAGGAAACGATAACGCACTCACGGGGGTATATTTTCTCAGAATTTTAATGTAATGGCTTCTCTGACAAAACAAACAAACAGACAGACGCGTTTCAGACTTAAAGTCCTTCGTCAGTGTCAATGTGTGCCGCGTTACCTGGCACCATATATACAAAGTTCACTTCCTGTCACATGAAAAGGAAAAACGGACAAACCATGTAATCATTTACAAAGGGGGCAGCCATTACTGAGTGGGTCAGATCTTACACATAGTTCCTAATATACAATGTGTATAGACTCTTATGTTATACTTATTCCTTGCTCACTTCATTACAGTGAGTGGTATCAATCTTGCCGTGGATCAGCAGGTCAAGGAATTTCAACTGCCCTATTTACAAAATATTTACATTATATACAATCTTATGTGTATACAATCAAACCATATCATATCACAAAGATCATGCTCAGATTGCACTCAGGGTTCCCTATTTATCATCATTGTTATAATCACATTTGATGCAAACCCAAGTCGGTGAAGGAACGTAATCTCGCCGTGTATCGGCATGTCACCGACTATGGCAAGCCGGCAAGGTCATAATCAAAACAAAACAAAATCATTAATCACTAGATCAATTTCTCAAGTTTACCACTGCATACCATTTCTATTCAAACTCATCGGGCATTGAATGGGTTAAAGAATATGCATGGAATCTCATATATTTACATTGTACTGTCAAATTTAGGCTCTAAGAGAGTTCATTGACTCAAGAAGTTCCTGATGCCACATTTCTACCAATCATAGTATACCGGAATCAGGTCTAGTTTGGTTTTCAGCCCATATGAATCAATGTGTAACATACATAGACAAAAATGAAACTGTAGTCCATAGGCCTCTACAGTTGGCAAACTTACTACTGTGATACAAAAACGAACAGGAATGAGAGGGAAAAAGGTAAAGGTAAAAGAGGGAGGGGGGGAGGGGGAGCACAAAGGGAGAAGGAAAGAAAGCACAAAGGAAGGACAAGCGAAAGCAAGCAGATGGAATCCAACTTTAGATCAAAGGATACATGTTCCAGATAAGC
The DNA here is from genome assembly GCF_964261635.1 of Lissotriton helveticus. Taxonomy (NCBI): domain Eukaryota; kingdom Metazoa; phylum Chordata; class Amphibia; order Caudata; family Salamandridae; genus Lissotriton; species Lissotriton helveticus. The sequence goes on along the minus strand of NC_136059.1, from coordinate 606,581,808 downwards.
AATACAAAGCAAACATAATGGCAATAACATCCGCAAGTTCTATAGTTCGCAGTTCATACAGTTACACTTGCGTGGATCCATTAAGCCAAGCTCTGTTCAGCAAGGACTGCACCCAAATAAATGACTATTTCCCCAGATGAGCACCCAGTTCCTCTCCAATATTTAGTCCACCAGGCTGTTTCGTCTGCATGTCAATCATGTGGCGCGATTCCAGCCTACGTAGACGTGTTAATCTATCCCCTCCCCTGAGATTCAATGGTACGTGGTCCATGCCAAAATATTGAAGAAGCTCACGATTGCTCTGATGTACTTGAGCAAAATGCCTGGCCACAGGGTACGATGTATCTTTGTTCATAATGGCCCGCTGGTGTTCTAGAATTCGCATTTTTACCCCATTAATTGTACTCCCTATGTATTTGTACCCACAGGGACATGTCAGGCAGTACACCACATATGGTGTTGTACAAGTAATGAAATGCTTGATCTTTTTTGATTGAGTCAGGCCTGGAACAGAGTAAGAAAGCACCCTTCGACTATTCTCACATGCGCGGCATTTCCCACAAGGGAAAAATCCCGCCATGTCTCTCAATGTACCCTGTCCCGTAGTCTTCATGGGTGTGAGATGACTCTGAACCACCACATCTTTGATGGATCGTGATTTACGGAAAGTGATAAGTGGTCTATCTGGGACATCGCATCCGATCACTGGATCTGTGCGCAGTATGTGCCAAACTTCTAGTTAGCATGCCTCTAAGGGCATTCGCCCCCTCTGAGAATGTAGTAATCATTCTAAATTTGTTGGTCTTTTCGGTGTCTTCCATTCTTTTGGGTTTACATGTTAGTAACTGTTGCCTCGGAATCCTTGTCACTTTTCTCAGGATTCGATCTAATAGTTCTGGATCATACCCTCTCATATGAAACCTCCGCATGCTCTCATTCGCTGCTGTCATAAAATCTTCCTCTCGGGAACTGTTTCTTCTCAGCCTCAGTAATTCACCTTAAGTGATGCTTTTTACCAGGCTGGGTGGGTGACTACTCTTAGCGTGGAGAATACTATTCCCTGCCGTGGGTTTTCTGTAAAGGGCAGTTTGCAACTTATTCTCCCTTACGAAAACTTTTAGATCTAAGTAGTGGACTTCCTCCCTACTGATATCGGCAGTGAATATCAAATGCAGATCATTATTGTTCAGATCCCTGACAAAATTGTTCGCATCTGTGGAGGAGCCCCTCCACACCACAAACAGGTCGTCAATGTAACGACGCCACATCACAATGTTGTCTGCCCATTTGCTGTTTTCACCGGCAAGGGCCACCTGCTCCTCCCACCAGCCCACGAATAAATTCGCGTAGCTGGGGGCGAAGCAGGTTCCCATCGCCGTGCCCGAAGTTTGTTTAAACAAGGTATTCTGAAACAAAAAAAGTTCTTTTGTAAGCTGAACTCTAGCATCTCTATTAACATGACACCATGCTCCCTATATTTCCCAGGTCTCATATCAAGGAAATACTTTACGGCCTTGACCCCCATATCATGCCTTATGCAGGTATATAGGCTTGTGATGTCTAGAGTGATGAGCAGAAAAGAATTGTCCCATGTGATGTGTTCAATTTGTTCAATGAAATGCTTCGTATCTCTCACATACGATTTTAAATTCCACAAATTCCGCTAAAAAAGAGTCGATGTATATTGACAAATTCTCCGTCAGTCCACCTTTAGATGACACGATAGGTCGTCCCGGAGGGTTTATTAAGTCTTTGTGCACTTTTGGGAGCTGATAAAAGGTAGGAGTAGTTGGTTCGGGATTACGCAAAAACAGAAACTCATCCATATCCATCATGGACTTGTTCCGCCATTTCGTCAAAAGATCGTGATATGACTTATATATATATCCTCGCTCTCTGCCCCAAGATACGTGGCACTCTTGCAGACGGGTGCAATCCAAGCGCGTCGGAGCCTCGCGCTATATAAATCCAAGCTCAATCCCTCCCGGTCCCGGGTGAGAAAATAAGGACTGCACACACGGGGATCTTTGATTTCCAACAGCAACTTTACTCGCACAGACGCGTTTCGGAAGCTGCGCTTCCTTCCTCAATGTTGTTACATCGCAACGCGCGCCAGAGCACCATTTTATTTCAAAAAACACACACAGGTCAAAGTGTGGGACATAAAGAGAGGACTGACGCGCGGGCGCCATATTGTTAGTACATGAAATCAAAAGTACTAAATTGATATTATATCAAATTCGTCATAATAGCAATTCTAAAATTAGAACATACATATTAAGAAAACGATGAGAAACCTCTTTCTCAATTAACGCCGTGAATCGGCCTATAACCTCTCGTATTGTCACATGTGAGCAGGGAATGAGATCTTGCCGTGGATCGGCCTGTGGCAACCAATCAGGTTGCCTTTTTAATTGCCAAAGCCCGATATTTTAAACTGTCCCACAAAATATATCCTGTGTCATTCATTGCAATAATTAAAAAGAAAAATTCACTGTATAATTAGCAAAATCTTACAAGATCCACAAATACGTCAAGCATTATGTTCATTTCATAAATAGCACTCATCAATTTCTTCAATAATTGTACATCATCCATAATGGAAAGAAAATCCTAGCAAATAACAGATTACAAGTTCATGTATATGGCCAGATTAGACCCTGCCTTGAGTTACTATTTCCTATCGTTTAACTGCCTAGGTGTACTGCTAATTCTTCTCCGCAGTTAAGTCCCTCAGGGGCTTTAGTCTGACAGTCTATAATATGTCGAGATTCTAATCTACGGAGTTTCTGTAGCTTGTCTCCTCCCCTGATGTTATCAAAAATTGTGTCCAAACAATAATACTGTAGAAGACTTCTGTCGCTATTGTGTTTGATGGAAAAATGTCTTGCGACAGGATATGAGAAGTCCCTATTGGCTATGGCCCTCATATGTTCTAAAATACGCAATTTTACGGGGTTGATGGTACTCCCTATATACTTGAGCCCACATGGACATTTCAGGCAGTAAACAGCAAATGGTGTGCTACAGGTTAGGAACTGATTGATTTTCTTTTGTCTGCACCCTATAATGTCATATGTATAAACCCTTTTACTATTGGCACAGGCCTTGCAGCGTCCGCAAGGGAAGAAGCCTTTAGCGTCTTTAAGCTTACTTGTCTTCGTTGGAATTGGTGGCAAGTGGCTCTGTACCAAAATGTCTCTCAAAGAGCGAGCTCTCTTGAAAGTAATGAGAGGGTTCTCAGGTACGTCATTCCCTATGATATTATCATTTTGCAGGATATGCCAGTGTCTCTTCAGAATAATTCTGAGTTGTTGGCAGTCCTGAGAATAGGGAGTGACCATTTTGAATTTCTCTTTGTCGGTCATGGGTTTATTCTTTTTGGAAAATAGCGTGCTTCTCAGAGGTATCCTAACCCTGTCTAGGGTGTTTTGCAATGATGTCCTATTATACCCCCTAACTTCAAATCTCTCAATGCTCTCCTTAGCTGCGAGCTCGAAACGCTTCTGTGCGAGTAAAGTTGCTGTTGGAAATCAAAGATCCCCGTGTGTGCAGTCCTTATTTTCTCACCCGGGACCGGGAGGGATTGAGCTTGGATATATATATATATTGCGATGTGCCCCGGGATCCCGCACCCCACACGTGGGCAGGGATAATTCACTGCTTATGACTTTGATGAGTATACCCCTGGAAGAGAATTAGGATTACAGGTAAGTAACTTATCCGTATCTGCCAAATGATATTTAGTTTATAGGTCTTGAAAAGATTCCAATGGTCCACCTTTCCCTGAAGGTAAGTATAACCCTATCAGCCCAATCTTTCCAGAGGAACTCTAAGCCTCTGTTTTCAGATACCAGCATTGTGCCAAACTGTCGATAAACCTGCTGATTCCCATGTTTTTGTGAACCCGGGTTTCCAAATAATACATGTGCCACAGGGTCTTCACTTTACAACAGTGGTGTATTTAAGCAGTGCAATACATTGAAATCCTCAAGATTCAACGGGGAGTTTCTGACAAGGTCATAACATAGAATGTACAGCTTAGGAGGAATGACAAAGTACAACTGGGAAAACTGCTTTGGTAGGGCATAGGGCTTATATCACTGGTTCCACGTTACCCATGACACATTTCTTTAGTCATGTTTTTGTTGAGACTCTACGCTTTCTCAGTTAATCCTGCAACTTGACAAAAGGGAAAACTCCTCGATGATAGGCACCAGATGGGAGATAGAGGTCTTGTGTTGGAGAGTCAGTAACATGTCTTCCACCTAAAGCAACAGCGTAGCCTCACCTGACTGTATCCTGCTTGTGTCCACTTTCCATGACAATCAGCAGGAGAAAACTGATTCAAAGTCAACACAAAGAGAAGGGTGGACAAATGATATCATTGTTAAGAGTCCCTCTGGATATCAAATGAGTCAGTAAAGAAACAACCACCGTTTATCCTGGTCGCAGGGGTGATCATAAAGCCATTCGACTCCCTTGATAAAAGTTCAACTCAGGTCAGCCCTCTTCAATGTATGAAATAAATATCCTCACTCGCTCCCTGTTGAATCCTGTATTGCTTAAAAGCACCACCGCTGTATAGAGATGATATTTCATCCAGGGATATTTTGCTTGTAGTGTTTATCTTGCGTCCTCGTGAAGTCTAGGTAAATCAAGGCATCGTAGACGAGCATCTTCAGCTGAAGAGGAATCGGAGTTATAAGAGGGATAAAGATGAGTGAGGTATATAGCAACAGTTTTGGTGATATCAATCAGGTGTGTCTAGAAACTGTAAAGATTATTGTGAATTGCAGAGATCACTGAATGGGTTTCTCTCTGTTACAACTACGCTGCTAAAAGACTCCCTGTAGATAGATTAGTTTTCTTTTACAGGTCTTTCAGTATCTTACAGCAACTGGCATCTTTCAGGTGCAGCACACAGCCAGGACTTTAATAGAGAGCTCTAGGCTCTTCTGTTTTTCAATCACTTCTTTCTGAGCTATGGACCTGTCTCTCATCAAGACGCCACTCATTATGGCTTTTCTAGCTGCAGGCAGTGTCTGTGGTGAAAGAACAGAACTTGTGTCAGAATGTAAGAATGTACAAATGTGGTCTCTAAGGGATTCTTTCTCAGATGGCGCTTTACATTTCTGAGCGCTCATTATCCATACTTTGAAAGGTGATTTGTCTCAACAAGTATTGTTTCTAGACACATTGGGAAACTGTACAATAAATTACAAAAGAACAGAAACAGGGAGAAGGTAATGATTTTTACAAAATTCGGTCTGTATTAGAATTTTCGAAAAAAACAACTGTATGAGTTAAAACAGCACTAATACATAGTTTACTAGTGTAATCCACAAAATATTGCACACAAAGTGCTCGTGTGAGAATTGAACAGCGCAAGTGAGACACGTGACAAGGTATAAAAAACAGCATGACTCTAACCAATCAATGATTTAATCCATTTGGTCTTCCTAGTCATCAATTCTCTTTTCGTATGCATCGGATGTCTTTGGAAAAATGCACCTGGACGGTAAACATCCTTTACACCGCAAGTCGTTACAACGCATTCCCCATTACACCGCCCGGTGGAGTTAGAATAGAAAATTGTACTGTAATAGACAATTCTTTGTAATGACTTGTGGTGTAAAGCCCTGTATTGTAAAACTTGCTGTGGAGAAAGCAATGGAGGTAATGGCATCCGTTGTAAACGCTTGCGGAGTAGTGTCATATTTCATTTGGACACACTAATAGCAGAAACATTTCACACAGGATAGTTATCTATTCAGTTATTGTAGCTCAGCCTCAAAATTATATTGATTAGAAACATTAACAGGTGGTCAATCAACCCAAAACAAGGTACAACGTAGAAGATTTAAAGTATCTGGAGAATCCAGAAGACGTCACAGTCATGCATAGAATTACAGAGATGATCAACACAGAGATGATTAAAACTTATTACCTGCAGTAACCTCCCTGCTTTGCAACTTCAGCCAATGAAAAAATGCAGTCGATGGTTGCAAGGTTATCAATCACTTTATGTACGCTATGATACAGTTCAGCAAACTCACTAGGATAAAAAACGTAAAATAATAGAATAACGATGTGAGAGAATTACTGAAGCAAACATAAACTGCAGCATAATGTGTTTTCAATATTTAAATCACTACTGCTGACACATGGATTATATTGAGCTAACCTAGCTACAAAGCAATGGAAATGCACAATAAATGGCAACACAACATATCAAGCTAATCCATGTACTATCTTTCCGTCACAAGTCTGAGGTACAGAGATGTAGAAAAAAGCTTCTTAGTAGTAGGACAGGAAATAAATTAGTAGAAGACAAACAAAGGAAAATAATATATGTCGTTTTTGTAGAGTGCTACTGTTAGACCTGGGGTCTTTTTGGCGTTGTTTCCTGCTGACCTTTTGCCCCCTGACCTCCTGTTTTGACGTTTTGACTGTGTACTGAACTTTGTTTTTGCTGGCTTTAGGACTGTGTGCACTTTTTCACTGACTGCTGACCAGTGCTAAAATGCATGTGCTCTGTGTCTAAAATGTAATGGCATTTGGTTTCTTCATGATTGCCATATTTAATTTACTGATAAGTCCCTAGTACAGTGCACTATGTGTGGCCAGAAGCCTGTAAATCAAATGGGCCTCCAGCACTGATTGCGCCACCCACAAGTAGCCCTATAAAATATGTCTCAGGCCTCCCACTGCAAAGCCTGTGGGTGCAGTATTAAACTGCCATTTCGACATGCCAAATTCACCTACTTGCCAGACCCAAACCTTCCCTTTTCGTACATTTAAGTCACCCCTAAGGTAGGCTCCAGGTAACCCCAAATGGGCAGGGTGTAGTGCATTTAAAAGGTAGGACATGTACTTTGGAGTTATACAAGTCCTGGTAGTTTTTCACTACAGCAAGGCCTATCTCTCCTATAGGTTACCATTGGAGCTGCCATGTAACACTTTACAATTGTAACTTCTAATTGGGAAAAGATAGGAAGAATGAGTTTGGTGTCTCTGAACTCACAATTTAAAAATAAATCTTTCAGTGAAGTTGGTTTCAAGATTGCAAAACAGAAAATGCAACTTTTATAAAGTTGTCATTTTCTTATTTTAACCATTCTGTGCATCTGTCTGTACCTGGAATACAGGTCTGGGTTGGGTGACAGCTGGGTTTTCTGCATTCCCTCTAGACAGTCACACACAAAGGCAGCTGAGGTGCGCCCGGCATAGCATAACAGGCCATCACCAGGCTGATGGTCTTCCTGAGCGCGAGTGAGAGGGAGGAGCTGACACTTGCACCTGAATAGGGTTGTGCCTGTTCCCACACAAAGAGTTGCCTACCCCCTTTAGTGTGTTTGGGGCCAGGGCAGGGTCTTGTGCACTACAAAGACTTTTCTTTGAAGTCACCATACTTCAAAGGCTGATATGGATATAAGTATAAGAACTCCGACACCATATACTCAAAACACTTATGGAACTGAGAACATAATACCAGGAAGAAGAGATGTTGTGTTGCCAGGAGGGACTGCCACCTTTCTGCGTGCTTTGCGGTGTTGTTCTGCTGCTTCTTGCCTGGGAGTGAGAGAACTGAACTTGACTCTCAACAGCCTGCATCACTAAAGGTTCTCCAAGGGCTTGTAGTACTAGCCTACTCTTTCTGAAGTCTCAGGGATATCAAAGACTTCACCTGCATCTTGCTACCCGCACCTGGGCTCCTCTGCTGTGAGTCCTACTTTGCCAAGTGGTTCAGAATATAGATGCATCACTGCTGCCTGCATGGACCTGTGCAATGCAACAACCACAACTTAAAACACAGCCCGACTTTTCTGATGCAGCACCTCAGAATGTGCTCTGCTGCATGAGTCTCGGACACCACATCGTCGACATTTGTGATGCTCCGTCCCCGATCCATTCCCAGGCTTGCGTGGCTTCAAACCAACGCACCATCTACAGCCCAGAGGTTTGACATCAACACTTCGGAACGGATGAATGGCGCTCTTGACATCGAGGCAACAATGATTTTGCCCGAATTCAGAACTGACGCATCACCTTCGACTGTAACACATCCCATCTGTTTTTCAATGCACCCTCCCAGAGCTTCACCGCATCGAAGGTACTGTCAGTGGGTCTGCGTGACTCCTTTATCTGGCCCGCGCTCCACCGCGGTAGGACTGAACGTTTGGATTTGCCCTGGTCAAGTGCGACCAGATAGCCCCAGTTGGAGCTATTGATTTCTAGCACTCCATTTGATTTAATCTTGCAGATTTCATAACTTGACTTGTGTATGTTGGTTTTTTGTTGTCATGGTCTTGTTTTACTCAGATAAATATAGCCTATGTTTCGAACTGGTGTGGAGTACTTTTGTGATGTTTTCACTGTGTTACTGTGTGTGCGCACAAATACTTTACCCGTTGCCACTTTAGTTTAGCCTGACAACTCTGGGCCAACCTACCAGAGGGTGAGCACAGGTAAAAATTTAGTGTCTACTACACTTATCCAGACTAGGATTGTGGTTCCTGCTTGGACAGGGTGCATACCTCTGCCAACCAGAAACCCAATTTCTAACAGCTACCATAAGCTTATCTGATATCGTTCCAGGAATCTCTTACTAACATCAACAACATCACAAGTGGGCCAACTGCAGGATAATCATTAAGAAACATTTAGGTATTTTGCCTGATTGTGTGAAAGATACAATGTTGAACTATCAGTGTCTCTGCAAGGATCTTGCAACAGAAGCAGACCTAACCCAAGGTGTTGAAAGCACCAATTTGCCATTACACAGGAGATCAAACACTAACAGTATATGGTAAATATGGATCAAGGTTTTACACCAGACACACAATTTCTGATAGTAACCTTAATTACTCTGCCTATACTAACTGTATATTCAAAAGGCATAATCATTCAGTGGAGAATTCCCACCCTTCTTGCAAGCACAGTTAGACTTGTTTAGTTGCATCTATCAGTAGGATCTGATCTCAAAACATGTAAGAACAAGATGAACCTAGCAAATGTCAAATCAATCAATTAAAAATGTATAAAGCACACAGCTACTCAACAAAGTGTACCTGTGCTCAAAGCTCGCTGACCACTGGCCCAACAACTAAAGTAAAAGGCACTAATAAACAGCCAAGTTTTTAGGGTCCGCTTCAAGGAGCCTTCATCCTGAGTGGCACAGTGGGTAAAGAAGAAGGGCATTTCAGCCAGAAGCAGCCAGCGCAAAAAAAGAGTTACCTCCTCATTTCTTCCTCTTAGTTTTCGGTACCTCCACCAGCAGAGCACCCGACGAGTGCAGTATTCTAGCCATATGATAATGAATAAGTCTTTCGGCCAGAGAAGTGGGACCTGATCTATAAAAGGCTCGCTGGGCCAACACCAGTCCCATAAACCTTACTCGCTCCTGAATTTGGCAGCTAATGCAATTCTTTGAGAGGAGCATGGCTTTAATTTTTCTTCATAATATTTATGAGAAGCCAGGCTGCGGAGTTCTGTACGATCTGGTGTCTCTTAAATTGGCACAACGAGACGCCCCAGTATAAAGCATTGGCATAATCCAGACAAGAGATTATGAGGGCTTTGAACTACCAACTTCTGGCAATGGGGGGGCGAAGAAAGAACAGAAACTTTCTCAAAGATCTGAGAAAACCAAAGCAAGTCTCCACCACACTGCCCACCTGGGATTTGAAGGACAATTTATTGTCAAACTGCACCCCAAGATTCCGAACTACCAGGGCAGGAGTCGGGGAGACAGAGCAGAGCCGAGTCAAACTTTACCACCCCACGTAAGAGTGGGGGAACCGAAAACCAAGATTTCTGTTACACTGGCATTGCACTGGAGGTTATTCGAGGGCATTCACTGGAATACCACTGACAGACATTTTTCAAATCTGTTCTGGGCAGTACAGATGGTACCGTCCCAGGTTAAAAGAATATGCACGAGACAACCTGCACTCCAAAAGATTCCACCAGGACGGCAAAAAAGACATATAAACATTAAATAATGTTGTGCTTAATGCAGAGCCCTAGGGAACATCAAATTTTAACGGTCTGGAGTTACAAGCAAATGGTGGCATCTAATCGACAAAAAGGAGCTCAATCAAGCCAATGTGGCCCCACCTATCCTGATATTCCGCAGACGCTGTAACAGGATAGGATGGAAGACCGCATCAAACATCACGGATAAATCTAATAACAATAGGGCAGCTTGCTTCCCATTGTCCACGGCCAGTTTGATATCGTCCGAGACCTCTACCAAAGTAGATTCAGTGTTGCGTCCTGGGTCAAAGAACAATTGTGATGGATGCAGCAACTGATTTGAGTGATAGTAGCAAAACAATAGGGCATTGATTAGTTTGTCAAAATATGGCAGTTATGTTGCAGAGAGAATGGAAGGAGTTCTAATGCACTTTCTTCTCAAGATACTGCTGAACGTGCCTTCCTTTCCTGAAGGTGAAGAGAAGGTGGTTGCACAAAAGGCTGCCAGAACTGTACCCCCAACCACTGCTTTAAGAACCATGGAAGACCTCGGTGGTAGGTACAATTATATAAAACCTCTGTCAAAGTTCGCTCTAGTGTTGGTGGTTTGTAGTAATAGAGAGCCTAATTTCAACCATGCAGTGTCTGAGGTTCCCAGCGAGAAGACATGTGAGCCAAGCTCAAAATGTGAGAAACCGATTTTCAAATTCCATAGCACAATACTGTAACTATTTATTCAGCCTCCAATAGTATTTTTCTCAATGAGGAGGGAAGAGAGTGATGGGATCCCGAAAGCAACAACAGGATAGATCCTCTTAAGAAAAAGTTCATACCAAAATCCAGGCTACTGTCCAAGAATCAAAATCATAACATTTCTTGAAATCTATGATCTTAACATCTCACAGAATTTTGAAATATGGCTGGCGTTTTCTCATGGTAGAGCAGTGGGACAGGAAATATCTGAGCTGATACTTCCTGAGTCTGCAATGTTTGACAGTCCCGAGGTCTACTCTAAGTTGAAAGTATCAAGTGAGCATCTTTGGAAAAACTAATTTACAAACCTCGCTGTTTAAGACAACCAAAGGACTTGTAAATGATGCTCATACAAAGCAACTTTTAGCCTAGAAAGAAATCATCTGGGTTGAAAAGTGAGTGACTAAAAGAGCCCATACTTCACTGTTTTACGACCCCTCAGTTTGCATGGGGAAAACTATTATTCTAAAAAGGAGCTAGTAAATCAAAAGTGCCGAATGGGGGGCTAGCGGGAGGATGTTTGTTAGTGCAATGTAAACCAGCGCCTGCCTCTTGTAAAGGTAGCTCTTTCTATTCCTAGTGTCAGCGCCCGCAAGTGAGTGGGTGTGGACAGACAGGGAGCACCCTGCTGTGGTTCAAGATTGTCATCTGATTCCTGGTCTCTGACCAGCTGGAGCAGAGGTGTTGCCCAAAAAGAGGTGCAGTGAGGAGGTGATGGATAGAAAAGAAGACTGGAAAAGATAGGGTTCTGTCAAGTGCCTATATCAACGTAGGGGATGTCGACTAGGCCATGTTGATTTTTGGCAGAAAAGTTGGGGTTTGGTGGTGTGGCCTATTCAGAGCTGCAAGTGAAAAAGTATTTCTACTGCGGCTGCTGAAAGTCTTCCACATCTGAAGTGATTTCTTCTGACTATTGTGAATTTCCAATTGATTAGTACGACTGTTTGGATTAGCAATCACTGCTACACTCAGGACACTTTATGACTTCATTTCTTAAAAGGACAGATCTTGTTCCATTATAGAAGTACATTTTCTGGATGTGCAGAGTATTCCCTGAATGAGACAGAAGCTAGTGTGAATTGCATCGCTTTCAGCAATTCCTCTTAAGCCATTGTCACATTCCAGTCAGAAACATCTATCGATTCTCTTTGTGTAGTACTCCAGAACGTAATGTGGGCAGATTAGTTAATTATTTGTTTCTTATACATATATCTCTGTTCTGCTAAAGAAGATTACCCAGAAGCAGATGAGGTCCAAGACCGACTCTCTTCCCAGCAGGGTTTCACCCATCTCTATTTAGTTGTGCAGGTGTTAACCTAATAGCGATTGGAATCCTATGTTGCAAAATTCTGGGTTACTATATAATTCTGGAAAATCCTGGTAGATTCTGTCAGCAGCTGGCAGCATGGCTCTCTGTGCCACAAGAATCAAGCTATACCTGGCTGATGACCCCATAATAAGGGTGAAACCAGTCCTGGGTTGCTTGTATTCCGGTTCAGGGAGGTCCTGCCCTGGTAGTTCGGGCTAGACTGTTCCAGTGAGAAGCTGGGTCAAGGCTGATTTGCATATGGCTGGATCAAAACTAGAGGCAGCATGGTGGGCAAAAAATGATGGAATGGAATGCGGCCCAGGCGATCACCAGTGTCTGAGATTAATTCTAGCATTCCATCCATCGCTTTGTTTTTTGACTACTTAATTTATGAGCTATGCTTTGCCCAACACTTGATAAAGAATGAAGACTATTTAAGTTTAGACAGCGATAATGACTGCAGTGCTGTTCTAGATATAGCACAAGTCTGAATTTGATAACAAATCGGTTACATCCGAGTAGATCTTGTTAATAACACTTGGTGTCAACATGTGGCCTGCACTTACCTTTCTGTGTGTATCTGGCATACAAGTGCAATTCTCCAGACTTAAAGATTCAGAAAGGCTGGCAGTGTACAATGTCGCATCATCGGAGCATGCACTAGGCATCTATATTTCCAATGAAGCCAAAGAACTACCACAATGTTGGCAAATGGCCACTGCCATGTCGGTGCTCCACTAGAATAAATAATCTGAGAAAAAGAGATGTTCTGAAGGTATATTATTTGCCATAGCAAGTGCTAGATGCTGCAATGCACTGATAAGAACCTAAAGATATTAATTTCATCTTTAGAAATGTTATGACCCAGTAAATGTCCGTAACTAGAGAACGGCGAGTTAGAGTGGTGATATACACTGTTTCTGCTTTGTCTCTTATACCATTCACCATCTACTGCTAGCATTTATGGCTGGCTGTGGATTTAAAGACGTGTAGTAAAATCTGTCGCTCCTGTCACATCTAGAAGCAGGTAAGTGCATTCTGACACCTTAAGAGGGATTGTGCGCAACAGTGCATCCAGGCACGCTGCGGGTGGAGTGACATGGTCCCCTGGCTGCTGCCAGTGCCACGGTGGGAGGATGATTGCGCAGATGTGAGAGTCGATGAGCTGGATCCCGGTCCAGGGATTAACCAACCAGCCCCTCCGCCTCCTAGCCTTAGCTGACCCACACCAGGCCTTATGCTTGGTTCTGCAGTAACTGAATTGGATCCACTATCCTACTTAGGCATAACGCTCCCCGGCTCACAAGTAATCCTTTCGCACCCAGGTGGAAAAGGAAAGTTAACGGCACTTGTTTGGAAGAAACCTCATGAGATTGGACAAGAGAGAGCTCAGGCTAAACCGTGTCTGCTCAATCTATGTCGACCGTGTCACGCCAGTGCCGGTTATCAAGTCAAAGTCAGCCTGTAAAACTAAGAGAACATTTAACAAATTGTGGAAAGGTTGCTTTCGAAACTTATATAGAGCTCCGTGGTGGGAGTAGGGATCTATGTTCAGCAATTCGGGATCATACATTTTCTCAAGCTTATCAAAAACCGTGCTGGTCTCTTTCTACAACGGCACATAGAAAATCTTCCTTTGCTGTCTATCGCTGACTTCACAGCTGCACTACATGACTGACACATTCACTGAACTTAAACGGGTAGCAACTGTTCCAACTGATTTCTATTTACTTCCCTCTGAAGCCATTCTCTTTCTTGTTTATTGTTTGGCCCTGTGAATTTTACACCGGTTCCCGCTGTATTTAGCAAAGATTCTGGCACAAAATATAAGTGAAATTCGTTCATGTCTGAATTCTGAATGTATTCACTGCCTTTTAGTTTTGAGCTATCCAAAACATTCCTCCTCCACTACACCAAAGGTCTCTGATCAAGAAGCCGCCAAGGAAACAAACACTGTTGAAGCCAATAGTTCTGAACTAGGACTAGGTTAGATGCCTGGGGTCTATTGCAAGCACGACAATGAAATATGGTACAATTACCCAGTCTGACAAAACAGTGTTTGCATCAATGAGCCTAGTAACAAGCTTTAGTGTCCCACAACAGGCATCCTTCAATAGGCCTAATAAGGAATGTTGGTGCCCCTATAAAACACATGCATGAATATGCCTGCACTTCCAGATCCACACCAACCCGAAGACCACCCTCAGAGGCACCCTGATCTACCGACCCCCGGGTCCACGCACACGATTCAGCGAGGACATCGCCGACTTCGTCAGCCCGCATGCCCTCCCCTCCGCCGACTACATCCTCCTGGGGGACCTCAACTTCCACCTGGAGAACAACAGCGACCGCAACACCATCAGCCTGCTCGACAACCTCGCCAACCTTGGACTCAAGCAACTGGTGACCACCCCCACCCACCTCGCCGGACACACACTCGACGCCGTCTTCTCATCCAGCAAAGACGTCACCTTCAGCCACGCAACAGGACTCCACTGGACGGACCACAGCTGCGTCCACTTCAGCTTCAAAAGAACGACGATCCACCACCACCAGCAACAGGTTGCCCGAAGAAGCTGGAACAAGATCACAGCCGACCAGCTCACCGCTTCCCTGAGCCAGCACCCCCCCGCCAGCTCAGCGAACCCCAGCCAGGCCGCCGTCAACCTCACGAAGTGGATCAACAACGGCGCGGACGAACTCGCCCCTCTAAGAACCCCGCCCAGCAGACCCTGCAGCAGAAAAACACCATGGTTCACCGACGAACTCAAGAGCTCCAAGAAGAACTGTCGAGCCCTCGAGAAAGTCTGGAGAAGGGAACCAACGACGGACAACATGACCACCCTCAAGCTCGCCACCCGGAAACACCACCAACTGATCCGCGCCACCAAGAAAAATACATACAAGGACCGGCTGGACAACAACGCACACAACTGCAAGGAACTCTTCAACATCGTGAAAGAGCTCTCCAACCCCAACGCCGGAAACAATGACATCACCCCGTCGCAAGACCTCTGCAACTCCCTCGCATCCTACTTCCACAACAAGATCGCGGACATACACAACAGCTTCAGCAACCAACCAACGCAAGCCACAACCGCAACAACGCCACCCACCACCACCCTCCGCACCTGGACTCCGATCAGCACCGAAGACACCATCCGCACAATGAACTCCATCCATTCCGGATCTCCGACTGACCCCTGCCCTCACCACGTCTTCAACAAGGCCGACGCTGTCATCGCACCCCACCTGCGGGACATCATCAACACCTCCTTCGACACCGCCACCTTCCCTGAGAGCTGGAAGCACGCCGAACTCAGCGCTCTTCTCAAGAAACCCACAGCAGACCCCACCGACCTCAAGAACTACCGTCCCATCTCGCTCCTCCCGTTCCCGGCCAAAGTCATCGAGAAGACCGTCAACAAACAGCTGGCTGCCTTCCTCGAGACGAATGGATCCCTCGACCCCTCACAGTCTGGCTTCCGAGCGAACCACAGCACCGAGACCGCCCTCATCGCTGCCACCGATGACATACGAACTCTGATGGACAACGGAGAAACAGCGGCCCTCATCCTCCTGGACCTCTCCGCAGCTTTCGACACTGTCTGCCACCGCACCCTAGTACAGCGCCTCGGCAACATCGGAATCCAGGACAAGGCACTGGAATGGATCACCTCCTTCCTCGACGGAAGAACACAGAGAGTCGGCCTACCACCGTACAAGTCAGAGGCCACCAAAGTCATCTGCGGCGTCCCTCAAGGATCCTCACTGAGCCCCACCCTCTTCAACGTCTACATGAGCCCCCTCGCGGCCATCGCACGCCAACACAACCTCAACATAATCTCCTACGCCGACGACACCCAGCTGATCCTCTCCCTGACCAACGACCCCGCCACCGCCAGAGCCAACCTGCACGAAGGGATGAGAGAGGTAGCCGAATGGATGACGACCAGCCGCCTGAAACTGAACTCGGACAAGACGGAGGTCCTCATCCTGGGCTCCTCGCCCTCCGCCTGGGACGACTCCTGGTGGCCCCCCGCCCTGGGCACCGCACCCAAACCGACGGACCACGCACGCAACCTGGGCTTCATCCTGGACTCCTCCCTCTCCATGACCAGACAAGTAAACGCCGTCTCCTCGTCTTGCTTCAACATCCTGCGCATGCTACGCAAGATCTTCCGGTGGATCCCCACCGAGACGAGGAAGACGGTCACCCAGGCCCTCGTCACCAGCCGACTGGACTACGGCAACGCCCTCTACGCCGGAACCACCGCCAAGCTCCAGAAGAGACTCCAGCGGATCCAGAACGCCTCGGCCAGACTCATCCTCGACATCCCCCGACGCAGCCACATCTCCGGACACCTGAGAGATCTGCACTGGCTCCCGGTCAACAAGAGAATCACCTTCCGTCTCCTCACCCACGCACACAAAGCCCTACACGACCAAGGCCCGAGCTACCTCAACAACCGGATCAACTTCTACACCCCCAAGCGCCTCCTCAGATCAACCAGCCACGCCCTCGCCGCCGTCCCCCGCATCCGAAGAGCGACAACAGGAGGAAGGTCCTTCTCCTACCTGGCCGCCAAGACCTGGAACTCACTCCCAACCGACCTGCGCCTGACCCAAGACCACCTCTCCTTCAGGAAGAAGCTCAAGACCTGGCTGTTCGAGCAGTAACGGCCCCCCCCCCCATCCCAGCGCCTTGAGACCCTACGGGTGAGTAGTGCGCTCTAAAAATGACATGATTGATTGATTGATTACAATTGGGTGTTAGTGTACCAAAGGGCCTAGTAACAGTGGGTACAAATCCTTTTATCAGTTGACCTAAGAACAAGTGAAAGGATTCCTACAGAGTGCGTGCATCAATGGGCCTCACAAATAGCACTAGTGATCCCTCTGCCTTCAGGCTGACAACCACCTTTCTGTCGGGCAATAAAGAGGGAAGGTGACACTCACAAATGAATCTCCATTAACAAGAATAACCCCAGTCTCTTCCACGTGCATGAACTTGCCTCCCTTTCACCAATATCATTAGTGCACCCACCTCCAGGTGCAGCCGACGTTTTTAAGACAAGCCTGGGCAGAGCATGCGCTGCTATGTGAGGCATGCTGTATTCAAGTATTTATTTATTTATTTATTGGTTTGTATAGCGCTAGAATCACTCCATAAGGAGTATCTCCGCGCTTTTGGAACTGGTAAACAGCAGGCGAGAAAAAGATGGAGGAGCTGTTAGACATCATTTTTAAACAGGATGGTTTTTAAACGTTTTCGAAATGTGAGATGTTCTTTACATTGTCTCAGTGACAGAGGGAGTTTGTTCCACAGCTTGGGACCAGCAATGGATAGGGCTTTACCTCCATGTCCGGACTTCTTAGCGCGGGGAACTACCAGAAGGAGGTCTTTGCTCGATCTAAGGGAACGTATTGGAACGTAGGGAACAAATTTCTGTTCGAGATAAACGGGCCCTTGTCCGTTTAAGCACTTATGGATCAAGCAGCAAATTTTAATTTTGGCTCTTTGTCGAATTGGGAGCCAATGCAGCTGTTCAAGTAGGGGCTTGGAGGCAGTTCTTGGGGGGGGGCATTCAGAACAAGGCGAGCTGCCGTGTTCTGAATGACTTGTAGCTTAGCCAGCACTCCTTCGTTTGCAGAGAGCAGCAAGCCATTGCAGTAGTCGATCCGACTAAGGATCAGTGCTTGGACGAGAGTTTTCTTAGCCGAGTCAGGTAGCAAAGGAAAAACTTTGTGAAGTAGACTAATGGTATAGAAGCATATCCCTGAGATGTAACTTGTGTGTTGTTTCAGTGACAGATCGTGGTCAAACCGAATTCCCAGGTTCTTCACGACCTGTTTAGGTTCAGGGACTGCTCCTAAGTCTGACGGCCACCATTCAGGAGTCCATAGAATTTTTGCCTCCCCAAACAACATAACCTCCGTTTTGTTGACATTACATTGGAGGTAGTTGATAGACATCCATTTTGCCACTGCCTTCATGCCTGAAGAAAAAGAGTTCCTAATCTCAGCGGACAGAGTTTTAAAAGGGAAGAGGAGCTGCGTGTCATCTGCGTATGATACGGGGATGAAGCCGTACCTACGCAGTACTTCAGCCAGGGGTGCCACATAGATATTAAAAAGGGTTGGGCTCAAACAAGAGCCCTGTGGCACCCCCTTTGAAATCTCTGTTTCCGCTGAGCGATATGCACCCATGGTGACTCTCTGGGTGCGATCAGCTAGGAAGCTCTTTAACCAGTCAAGGGCTTTATTCTTAATACCAGCGTTCGACAACCGTTCAGTCAGGATGGAATGAGACACGGTGTCGAACGCTGCAGACAGATCTAATAGAACCAGTATGACTGAGAAGCCCTTGTCCTGGTACATGTGAAGGTCATCAGTGACAGACAGGAGGGTGGATTCTGTACTATATTTGGGGCGGAACCCTGACTGGGAGTAGTCCAGGGCATTGGCGAGTTCGATATGACCGGATAGATGGCGGTTCACATGTTTCTCTATAATTTTCCCCAGAAATGGTAATAGGGAAATGGGTCTTAAGTTGGTTAGATCAGACCATGGAGTGGCAGTGTTTTTCCTTATCGGTCTGACAAGAGCTCGTTTCCACTCCTTGGGAACAACGCCTGAGGTAAGTGAGAGATTCACTAATTCAGTGATCTTTGGGCAAAGTTGTTCTGCCAGTACAGGCATTAACCTGGCAGGGATGGTGTCATCTGGGCTCCCACTCTTAATCTGCTTTATTAGTATAGATGTTTCTTGTAATGAGATTGGAGGAAAGGTATCCAAGGAGTATTTATCCAATCTTGCTTCTGTTTGTGTCTGAGGAAGTACTAAGTCTATGGGAGTGGCCTGGTTAGTGCACACTATTTTATCATAGATAGTATTGATTTTTTGGGTGAAAAAACAAGAAATTTCATCACACAGCTGTTGGGAGGCCATCTCAGGGGATTCGCATGCAGTAGGTTTAGCGAATGTTTGAAGGATTTGAAAAAGAACCCTAGGGGAGTTCCCTGCCTCTTGTATTTGTGATGCAATATGGGTTTTTCGCGCTGTGCGAATCGCTTTGTGGTAGAAGGATAAAGCATCCCAGTATTTTCTTTTATCCTCTTGAAGATGGGTCGTTCTACATCTTTTTTCTAGTTTCCTTGCTCCTAGTTTCAATGTTCTTAAATGATCGGAAAACCAGATTTCTTGCTTTTTAGCTGGCCTAGATTTAAAATGCTTCAGTGGGGCAATTTGATCTATGGCTCTCTTTGTTTCTCCTTCAAATCTTTTAAGAGCAGTTTCAATATTATCCTGAGGTAGGAGAACCGGGGAGTTGAATTTTTCACCAAAGGTGGAGTTAGTAACTTTATGCCACTGTCTGCGGACACTGGGTAGTGAACTGGAGCAAGAAGGGGTAGGTGCCTGGTAGGGGGTACTAAATTCTACGATAAAATGGTCAGTCCAGCTCACCTGAGTAGCCGGTGGGCAAGGGACAAGCGGGACGTTGGAGAAAATCAGGTCTAAGGTCTGACCTGCCTGATGCGTAGGTCCACAGTTCCTTAATATTAATCCTAAGGATGATAGATCTGCTAGTAGGGATTGTGCTTCCTTGCAGTCTGATTTCTCACTGTGTACGTTAAAATCTCCAACTAGAATGAATTTATTATTATAGTTGATATGTGGGGCTAATAGTTCAACCAAAGTATTAGAGAAATTGTTGTAGGGACCCGGCGGCCGATAAACTAAAGCACCTTTATAGTTTTCTTTGGGGGATGTGTGTATTGTGAAAACTAAAATTTCAATTTCGGAAGACGTGAGTTCGCCTAGGACCGAGATGGTCAGCTCATCTTTATAAACAATAGCAATCCCACCGCCAGTTTTTTCGCTGGACGGTCTAGCCTAAGTATCTTATAGTTGCAGGGGATTCCTAAAGTTATGGCTGGGGTACTGTGTGGTTTAAGCCACGTTTCCGTGAGGTAGCATACCTCTGGTTGTTTGGAGGAAATTAGATCCCAGACCACAGCAGTATGTTTAGAAAGAGATCTGATGTTACACAGGATGTTAGTAGACCCTAATGGAGGGTCATCAACAGCTTTCGAAATAGAAATAGGGGGAGACAGAGGATTGGGGCGACTTCTATATGACGTATTTCTCATATGCGTAGAAAATTGAGTGTGGCACAAACAGCAAGAGAAAGGTCCTTCCACCTCTGGTAGTATGCTGCAGCTTACGCCAGGTGTATAGTGTGTATTTAAACTCAGCAGTACCTGTGAAGTGTAAGTCAGCCTTTCCTGGATAGATACATAGGGCACAAATATAGAGTCCTCCATGTCCCCTGGCCCGTTCTGGCGCGGACGGGCGCTGACGGGCAGGTCTTAGGCTGGTCTTTGGTGCCGTCGAAGGAGCCCCTCTGCACGCAACCGCTGCGCGCTTGGGCTGACGACTGGCTAAATAGTCCTTCTCAAGTGGTGCTGCTAGAGCGCTAACTGCTCGCCTACCACGGGGTTGCTGGGCGTGTCTGGCTCTTACCTGCCCCGCCTTCCGCTCAACGGTATTGGATACCGAGTCGGACCAGGGCGGGCAGGTTTGATCACTGAGCACAGACCAGAAGTCAGCCCACGAGCCCCTTACAGTTTTAGGGAGTGATTTCTTCGTGCACAGAGGGTGAGTGTTTTAAAATTTGTAATCAATTCCAGACACAAAGTGCAATATTTAAAAGGTTTTCAAGTGACATGCGGCGCGAGTGAATACTTTAAAATTCTTAATCAATTTTAAAAATGATTCGTCAGCTCGTATGAGTGTTCCGCTCTGATGGAGTATTTACCTGGCACCAAGCGGGGTCGGGAGACACTGCCACTGTCCAACCCTTACCGCAATGAGCCCAGGCTTCCTCCCGCCTAAATAGTCCTTCTCAAGTGGTGCTGCTAGAGCGCTAACTGCTCGCCTACCACGGGGTTGCTGGGCGTGTCTGGCTCTTACCTGCCCCGCACTCCGCTCAACGGTATTGGATACCGAGTCGGACCAGGGCGGGCAGGTTTGATCACTGAGCACAGACCAGAAGTCAGCCCACGAGCCCCTTACAGTTTTAGGGAGTGATTTCTTCGTGCACAGAGGGTGAGTGTTTTAAAATTTGTAATCAATTCCAGACACAAAGTGCAATATTTAAAAGGTTTTCAAGTGACATGCGGCGCGAGTGAATACTTTAAAATTCTTAATCAATTTTAAAAATGATTCGTCAGCTCGTATGAGTGTTCCGCTCTGATGGAGTATTTACCTGGCACCAAGCGGGGTCGGGAGACACTGCCACTGTCCAACCCTTACAGCCGGGTATGGACTTGAAACTCCGCACACTCACCGCCCACCTTTTTCATTGGCTTGTGTCATTGTTCTTCTTAAAACACTGTCTTCTGATTGGTTAATAGGCGTGTTAGTCCCGCCTTCGTACCGCCTTGTCTTCATTTGTAACCTCCCATAAAAACTAGCCCTTTTACTTTTGTTGTTACATGGTAGGCCTTTTTTAGTCTGTAAGCCCTATTTTCTTTAACAAGTTTCTTCTACTGCAGGTACGACACGCTTTCCTGCAATAACAGCTGCTCTCTCGCTCCTTCACTACAGCTCCACCCCTTCACCCCTCACTGTTTGCCGCCCCACCCACCTCTCAGAGGTCTGTTTATTTTTTCTTTTAATTTCTCGACCCCTGCCCCAACCCCACTTGACCACGTTAAAAAAAAAAATTACATTAGTAGATAAAGTGATTTGATGTTGAGTCTATGCCAAGGCTCGAACACCGGTCCCCAGATACTGAGTCGGTAGCTCTGACCGCTGAGCCATATCCTCTCCCTCTGGGGGCAGCACACTGTTAATATATTTGCTTGTTGAAGCGCTCTGCCGCGTTGGGAGTAATGAGGCGCGAGGACTAAGTCCAGATGGAAAGGACATTATTACTGCATTTAACTCTTGTATCTATGAAGGATTTCTGTATAGCGCTATAAGTCGCCTTTTGGCTGGTTGGGAGCGCTGTCAACTTGACAAACAAATGCTTTTTTTGGTAAAAACACCCCATGCCACGCATTCACTTTAGCAGCGACAGCGGACGTTTCTTTAGACACGGCTCGCCTGAAGAAAAGGGAGTGGCTTCTATTAATGTGAAAGCGTGCCATGGGGCACTTGTAAACTAAAAATATTTGCAATGCAACAGGTCTCGCATTTGCGAGAATTGAAGCTATTGTCATTTGCAATGCTCAAACTCTCATAAATGCGAGACCTATTGCATTGCAAATTCTTGTTTCAAAAGCATCTACACACCCCATTTCATCATCAACCTGTCTCCTTTTCCCCAACACTGTATCATCTACCACGTGTAATGAACCACCTTCCACAAGTAGCAATACAACCTTTTAGCAGCACTGTATCCTCTACCAGGTGCAATCCAACCCATTCAACAATCAGCAACACATCCTTTCACTAGCAATAGAGTTCTACATGTTCAGTCTACAAAATGCCAGCAGATTCTATTGTATACTTCATGCAGCTGAGTAGCTGTGAAAGGGCTGCTGTCCAGCGTCAGAGCTGTGCAACTTCCCACCCTCCTTCCACGTTACATGGGGACAGCCGAAAAAACATGTCAGCAATGGGGCTGAGAGGAGTAGCTAGGATGGAGACTTCCGTCTCCTACCTTCTGCCTATCCACCAGGATGTGTGACTCTCATGGGATGTAGCTAATGCAAAACTCATTGGTCACCTTCTTGTTGCTCCCAAAATGCATGATGGAAACTTGACATGTTTTTGAAGTTCAAGTTGAAAGTAGTCACTGACTGGCAGCCTGAAGATCACATTACAAGTGTGGCCGTTGACACTGTGACCTACTCTATTAGCACTTCCTACTCTGTGCTAAATCCTAGGCAACAGCACCAATATCCAGAGGCTGTTGTCACACTCCTGTGGTCTTCTTGTCTGTCCACCCCTTTTGTGATCTTTAGGCTTCTCTAAATGCTTCCCCTCTTACCTCCGCTGGAACGCAGGGTGGACCGACTCACAATAGCAGGCGTGGATCACTAGGGTTTGGTGAAAGCTCCACCTCGCTTCTTGCAAGGAGCTTTGCTCCTGATGTGGTGAAGCATAGGGCTGCGCTGGTTTGGCATGGCAGTGGGAAGTGAAGTTCCCATTCCGCGGCTAGAAAGGAGGATTGCTGGTGGGGCGGGCTCAGCTCTAGAATGAATGTTGCGTTGGTGCGGCATGCCATGAACGTTACTTCAAGCGGGTAGCTTGCGCTGCTGGCTGTTTGCAGGCTCTGACGAGCAAGTGGCTCCTCACTGCCTGCATCACACACAACACCTCGTTGTGGGTCCGGTGTATAGACCACCATCACAGTGCCTCTTGAACAGACTCTTTTGACTCTGCTTCTGAAGGTGGAATCAGATGTAAACCAGTGAAATGCTATCATTCACACTGCCTGACACCTAAATACCGAACAGCTGTCTTGTAAGCCAGTCCAAAGCTGAATGACACAGCCCAGGAATAACACAGCCAAGGAATAACACAGCCTAGGAATAAAGAGAGCTGACCCTTTGTCCACTATAGGCTGATCCAGAATATGAATGACATTTCAACAAAGCAATGGCACTCACCCAATCCCTAAATATATTAGTAGTGTGGATTCTTTTTTATTTTCAAGAACTCTAATATACCGGTCAAATTGTCTCAAGATCAGACCTAAAAATCAGAATCTATGTGTATTCCTGCTAATTTTATGCCCTTGCTGCTTGCTCGATTACAACCACTGGTAGGCCTCAGATGGAAACCTTTGACGGATTCAATTGGGGCAGTTTGAAAGACAGGTTGGAAGAAAGGGACCAATAGCACCCAAGACCTGCTGCAGCATACTGCCCAGCTACCTTCCCCTTCACCATTCCCAACATGCATCGGCCCAGCCGAGAGACAGCTTACTGTGAAATGATGACTTTTGTCTCTACGACATTTCTGATGTCCCCTCATTAGTGGTCGTAGGCAGAAAGGCGTTACATTTGCTCAAATTGACACATCTACAAGATTCGTGAACTCTCTGGGGAACCTGTTGCCAAAAATGCCTTCACATGAATGACATCAGTTTCTGACAGCTCTTCCTGGAACAGAAGTACAAATGCTGCAGGTGAGGATCGGATGGTTAGAGCCTATCGGCTGCATGGAATCCCTGTGGAGAACTAACACTTATGTGCCTAGCAAGCTCTGTATTCCGAGAAACTGGGGGTCTATGGTATATAAATGGAGCCTAAAAGAGCAGCGAAACTAGACGTAAAACTACAACATCCTTGGAAAATACACAAAATAAACAGACTCTGAGGCAATTTGGAGGGTGCCCTGAACAGTTCAGTCACCATGCAGCCGCTTGTTGAGGTAGACACAAAGAGAGTGAGTGATGCTCTGTAGCTGTTTTGTGAGGCTAAATTATAGAAATAGCATCTAGTCTGTTCAATTATTCAAAGAACACACTATTACAAACACTTTCTTTCCTCCTCTGCAGTTGCTAAGCAATGTGTTTACAGAGCATTACTTTTATCTCAATAGAGCCACAACGTCAGCAATGCAGAAGAATAGAGTTGAGGTCTAGTGAGCCCTGAATCCACTGCAAGAGGCTTGAGCCTTCTTGTCCCTCGCTTTCTTTCGGACGAGTCTTCGCCACTGGCCAGTGTTCACGTTGTTTCTCATATCGAATGTGATTCATACTCTGAATTTAGATCCTTTTATACACAGAAAATAGAAAATAACTGATGACAATCAGAAATAGATTTTTCATTGTAATGAATGTTCCCTGCCTCTGCACACATCATCCTGGACTAAAGAAGCAGAGGGAGTGGAAGTGGACACAGTTGTGTAACACAGGCCCGCGGTGCTGGGTGTCCCCGAGCTGCAGGGGGTCCCCTCAGCACAGTACTCTGGCCTAGTAGCTCCTGGATAAATCTGAAGTGGGGGGCCCTCCATGTACCTTGCAGGGCCCCCCCTCAAGTTTAGTTATGCCAATGAGTGGACACCCCTATACTTTACAAAACAAATGTCTGAGCAAACACGTCTTAAAAATGGTAACTATCGTGTTGTGCGCTTATGTACAAATGGACACTAGTGGTGCTAGGCGGACTCCTTACAAGTATTGCGTAATCGATTGGGAGGTATCTGGGTGTGGTCAATAAAGTTCAAGTCACAGTACATTCAGTTAACCGTTGCGTGCAGTTGAATAAAGACATGCAAACCAGAGCTCTGTGTGTGGTGTTGTCCTCTGCATGCTCCTTGACTGGGTAGGACTCTACAACAGGAGACAAGATAGAGGATACATGTCCTGAAATACCAGGCTGCTATCCCTGAGAGTTCTCCGTGGTCCAGCAAACTTGTGTGTGCCACATGCGTCCCAAAAAGCAGCCCAAGTGTGGCGTATGTGGAGTCACATTGCTGCTTCAGCTCTTACGAGGTCCTCAAAGGAGATGAATACCATAAAAAGGATCACAGTTAGAAGGCCTGTCAGAAACTCAGTAGCAAGGCCGAAAGAACCGCCCCACAGAGTAATACAGAGTCATCATATGAAGCAGAAGTGCTAAAGGCAATGACAACCAGGTACACAGAATAAAACTGCACTTACCAGGACAAACAAAGAAAGTGATGCCCAACCCCAAATTGGGCCATGGCCGGAGTCTGGCATGCTTAAAGTAGCGAGTAGCATCCACAGTAAATCGAGCGTCAACACAGGGGTTGTGCTCATAAAGCCATTGGTTCCTGCAGAAACAACCACAGAGGCCACTGGTGGTGATTAATATAAATCAAAAGGTCTTCAAGAAATTGAAGTTTGTTTTACAAAAAAAAAAAAAGTTTTACAAGAAATTGAAGTTTTTCACATGAGAGTTGTGGAGAGCGCCAAATATGGTGCTGCTGCATTCCTGAAACCACCTCCTCCATTCAACATTACCAAAAAGCAGAATATTGGATGGACTGCAGGATTGAAATGTTCAATGATTTCATAGAAGCGTTAGCAGAAGCAGAAGACAAAAAGATCATCACATACTTAAAGAAATTAGCCGTTGATGGAGTAAAAGAAGTGATAAAGAAAGCATAACAAGCGTGACTTCTTTGTGAATAAAATAGAAACCATTAGGGCAATTATCCCCTCTTCAGCGCATGGGAAGTCTCTAGATGACAATCCTTATAATTCATCTACTATGGATCAATTCATGCCCATAGGTCCAGACATCCTACTGGAATTAATGTCCCGAGTTAAGTCGGGCTCTCCTAAAGGTTGCTGCCCCCCCTCTATTTTGAGGGAAATATTTCCAGCCTTACCTCATGGTATCCTCCCCTTCCTTAACAAATCTCTTAGTAAAGGGGAAGTACCCAGTGCGTTTAAAAATGCTACATTAGTTCCTCTTCTTAAGAAGCCAGGAGCAGATCCCTCTGATTTGTCTAATTACCGTCCTATTTCTCTTCTCCCCTTTTTCTCAAAAATCCTGGAGGCCTATGTAGCCAGGTGCCTCTCCAAGTTTATTGAAAAATCTGATTTCCTCGAACCTAACCAAGCTGGATTCCGGACTGCTCATTCTACAGAATCAGTTACCCTGGCGGTGATGGATACCTTGAGGGCTAATGCTGACATGGGGAGTCTGCTGGCACTTGTGCTCCTGGATCTGTCGGCTGCGTTTGACACGGTCGACCATAACATCTTGCTGTACCGTGTCGAACAAGCGGGGTTCCGGGGAACGGCCTACAGGTGGCTAAAGTCTTTTTTAACTAGCAGAACCCAAGCAGTGCGTCTTGGGAATTAGACTGCCCCCAACTTGTCCACCTTATGTGGAGTCCCACAAGGCTCGTCCCTTTCCCCACTATTGTTTAGTCTGTATATTCGCCCTTTGATCCACTCACTTAAAACCATGAGAACTACTGTCTTCAATTATGCGGATGATCTCCAGCTAGTTTTTAAGTTGGACTCTCCAAACGCAGCTGTCGAATTCCAAGCTACAATGCTACATATCCAACGCTGGATGAATTTGAATCAAATGAAGCTCAACCCTGGCAAGATGGAATTGGTGCTGCATGGGAAAAGCTCACCTGCTGGAGACCTCATTTTTGGCCGGGCGAATTAGGCCCTCCTCCTGTCCCTTCTCTATCAGTAAAAAGTCTCAGGGTGACTATAGACTCTGATCTCTCACTGAGGGGACATGTGGGCACCGTGGTCTCCTCTAGTCTTTTTCAACTACGCAAAACAAGGAAAATCGCGTACTTGTTGTCCCACCAAGCTCTTGTTCAGGTGGTGATAGCCTTGGTGCTTTCTCGACTCGATTTTTCCAACTTTCTTTACACTGGCCTTCCTTTGGGCCTGCTTAACCGCCTTCAAATAATTCAGAATCCGGCAGCGAGACTGATTTATAAACCGCCGAGATGGCAATCAGCCAGGCCTTTACTATCTAGACTACATTGGCTGCCCATAGCACAACGCACTGCTTTTAAGACTGGATGTATAGTCTTTAAGATATTGCACTGCACGCGCCCTAAATTCCTTAATGGCCTGATCACCAGACATGTCCCCATGCGTAATCTCCGTTCCACCCATCTTTATCTCCTCACCACTCCATCAATTAAACCTAAACGGCAGGGTGGTCGTAGGTTTTCCTATCTGGCTCCGAGGCTTTGGAACTCACTCCCACTCTCAGTTAGAAACTGTGATAGCCTATTGGGCTTCAGAAAGGCCTTGAAAACTTGGCTCTTTGGGCAATCCTGCTAAATTGGTCTTCAGCAGCTACTTTCGTATGATTAGCGCCATGAAACCTTTGGTGAACGTTCGCTTGATAAATTTATTTTAACATAACATAACAAGCTGGTTATGTGTCATACCGTCGCATCAAGAAGAGGTTAGAAGCCAAATTCAATCCAATGCTGAAAGTCGATTATGAAAGGTACCTTTTCAAACAAGCAAAACAGCAATCTGGTGAGATGATGGATGAGTCTGTAAAAAGGCTTGATATACTATAAAAGCATTGCAAGTTTAGTGACTTCAATGACAAAGAAGTAATACGTTTTAGAGTCATTGATGGCTGCCTGTCCAATTTGTTCAGATGACACATTCTACATGAAACACTCAGTCTAAAGAAAGTGCTCATGGCTGCGAGAGTGGAGGAAAGTGCAGATAGACAAGCAGATGATTTAAACACTGGAGTGACCTAGAGTGAAACAGCCTTGAAGTAAGCAGAAACCCAAGGGAGATGCCCATAAGGTGATGTCTCAGAAGAAGAAGTTGTGTTTCCGCTGTTGATTCTCCTTTCCACATGAAGGTAAATGTTCCTCTATCGGACAGAAGTGCAAATGCTGCATAAAAAAAACCTATTTCATAATGGTCTGCCAAGCGAAAGAGGAGCTGAGAGCGTCAGAACAAGATGAGCAGATGGACGCCACAAAGTTCCAGAAACATTCTAGTCACTTTCACAAGGCCAAACTGCAACATCAACTGAGACAAGTCCAAACAAAACGAAGCAGATACTCGTCAAGATCTTCATCCAAAGAGTCCGTAACATCATCAGTAAGACTGATTGGTGCCAAAGTGTTTCCCCGCCTTGAACAAGATTTATTTTTTTAATGTATTTATTGATTTTAAAGCAAGGTGGATAATCAATGAAAAGCGAAGAAGTCATAGAAGAGAAACAAAAACATGGCAGATAAAATATATATATATATTTTTTTAAAACAAAGTCCATCCTTCAAGTCCACACATTTATTTGCAGTAAACCCACACCTATTCCAAGGTGTCTTATGGGAAACTACTGAGGGAAATCCTATATGGATGTCACACAAGTCACTCAAATCAGGTCGGGGTGGGACAACAGGTACACCGTCAAAGGGGCCCAAAAATCTTTGGGGCGAGAGGATTCCGGCAGCTCCTCCTCATATATCTGAAGCTGATTTTTACAATACACTAGGTCACTGAGCCACTTTTTTATAGTGGGTGACATTTTGGCTCCCCAACATTGCGCCACTGCCCTTTTTGCAAATAAAGTAGAAACTGCTATATTTTTGTCTGTTGCAGGGCTTAAGGCGCCTAACACACCCCAGCAGGCATAGCTCAGGAGAGCAACCCACAGGTTCAAATACAACCTCAGATTGAATGGCCACCACTGCAGTCCAGAAAGCAAACACACTCCCACACATCCAGGCTATGTGGAGGAAATCCGCATCCGCTGTTCCACACCTCACACAGTTGGAAGTTTCTTTTAGACCATATTTATACAGCTGCAAGGGGGAATAATATACCTGGTGTAGGAATTTAAAATGAATAATTCGAAGATTTCAATTGGCCGTGAGGCGGCCAGTAAGCTGACATCACGCAGCCCCCTCCGGTGCGATAGGGGTACCCAGCGCCATCTGCCAGCATAAGCAAGAGGGATGTACCTCTAGGTCGCGATCGCACAGTGAGGCATTGTACAGTCTTGTGATTAATTTTTTCCGACTCTCTCCCGTCAGCAGCACCTGCAGGGCTCGCAGAGTGGTGGGCTCAGCCAGGAAATCCGGATATGCCGCGCGGACAGCTTGGCGAACCCGAACATATGTGAAGTTGAACATGAAGCCACGCTCTGAGCCATTCTGTGTCTCTTTTAATGTTTTAAATCTACCCTCCAGATATAGATCACCAAGCCAAGAGATGCCAGCCTCAGCCAATTCCCGTAGGGCAGACGCCTCCCGGGCCACTGAGATTTCAGGGTGTGAAAGTAATCGCAGCAGCGGCGCATACAGATGGGATAGCTGCCCTCTTGTCGCAAGTATTCGCCAAGCCCACGCCGTGCACTGCGTGAGGTTTATCTCAGTCCGCCGGCCACCTGATCCCCCCGAGAGCGTCACTGCCTGCAGTGGGACAGGGAGCACGGCATCTGCCTCTATAGCCACATGGGGTTGATACTTCTGTGGGAAATGCCAGTAGAGTGCGAACTGTGCCTGGGCACACAGGTAGTAGAGGCGAAGGTCAGGAGCCACAAATCCTCCTTTGTCAAAAGTTTGCACCAGCAGGTCCCATCGGCACCTCGGTTTCCTACCTCCCCACATAAATCTTAGCAAGGCAGACTGGAGGGTCCGGAACAGTGCTATATTCAGTTTGATAGGAATGTTAACAAATAAATAGAGTAATTTGGGCAAAAACACCATCTTTCCTACAGCAATCCTGTCCGCCAGAGAGAGGGGTAGGTGTGTCAATCTTGTAGCCTGTTCAGAAATACGGGTCACCGTACGGCCATAGTTCTCAGAGATTACTATGTCGGGATCCCTATGCACCCAAATCCCCAGATACTTCACAGGGTCAGTTGTCCACGTGAGTGGAAAATCCAGCTCCACTTCTTTGGTGAATGCGGTTAGGGGGAACACTACTGACTTGGACCAATTGATCCCCAGTCTAGAGAAGCATTCAAATTGTACATATTCCCTAAGTAGTGCAGATAGATGGACCTCAGGTTCCCGGACGTATAGCAACATGTCATCTGCATAGAGTGAGACTATCAATGGACGTTGTCGGAACCGCAGTGCAGCTGCCGCGTGCCGTTGTTGCAGCTTGCAGGCGAGGGGTTCCAGTGCTAAAGCAAATAGCATGGGTGACAGCGGGCAGCCCTGATGTGTGCCTCCCCCGATGGGAAAAAATGAGGACACCCACCCGTTAACTCGCACCCTGGCAACTGGGTCACTGTACAGCACCCGGAGCCACTGCAGAAAAAAGGGGGGAAAACCCATCCTGTTCAGCACAGTAAACATGAAGGGCCACTGCAAAGAATGAAATGCCTTGGCTGCATCTAGTAATACGGCCACCGCCTGAAAGTCTGACTCGAAGTAATGCAGGGTGGAGAAGAGCGTGCGCAAATTATGAGTGGTGGAGCGTTCCATGACAAACCCTGACTGGTCCGGCAAAACTAATAGGGCAATCAGGGGTTGCATACTAATAGCTATCATTTTCGCTAGAATCTTTGCGTCTATATTAATCATAGAGAGCGGTCGGTATGATCCGCACTGATTTGATGGCTTGTCTGGTTTCAGGAGTGTGACCAGTAGGGCCTCACGGAGTGAAGGGGGCAGCGTCCCGCTCTCGTAGGCTTCCGCATAAACTGCCAAGAGCCGCGGTGCGAGGTCTTTTACATATGCCTTATAAAATTCGCTAGGCAGCCCGTCCGGGCCCGCAGCCTTGGAGGTCGGGAGTGACATGATGGCCTCTCGTACATCCTCTTCATCGAACGGTTGCACGAGGTATTCCCATTGTCCATCGGAAAGCCACCCAAGCGCCACATCGTCAAGATAATCGTGTATCTCCCCTGTCGGTGGAGATGCTTTGGCAGCGTAAAGGCGGGTATAGAATTGCAACATTACGTCACATAGCTCAGTGGTCGAGTGGCGGGCCTCCCCGATATCGTCAATAAGCTAGATTATTTGTTCCTGGCTGCGTGGCTCCAACAGTTTCTGAACCAGCGAACGGCCAGGGCGACCTCCCTCTCCATAATATCACGTTATTCGACGTCAGGAAGAGTGCATTAGCTCCTGGTCAACTGTCTCATTATGGTCCGTGACCAGTTCCCTTATGGCAGCCAGTTTTGCGGAGGATGGGTCAGTGTCGAATTCATGTTCCAATTTAGAGATGTCAGATGGCAATTTTTTAATCTGTCGACGGATATCACGCAAGACACCCGACTCGTCCCCGATGCAAGCCCCCCGCACAGTAACCATAAACGCTTCCCAGAGCGTCCCCGCGCTTTCCACCGTTCCCTCGTTTTGTCTAAAGTAGTTTTTTATGGCTTCTGCTATACTTTGCTTAAATACTGGGTCTTTGAGCTCTGAAGGCTGCAGCCGCCATGCAAAGGGCGGAGTCCGATATGTAGGGATCTGTAGCGCCAACAGCACCGGGGAGTGATCTGATAGGGTCCGGGCCTCGTGCGATACCGCTATTGTCCAGGTGCAGACAGACTCAGAGACCAGCCAAAAGTCTATGCGGGACCACGAGCCATGCACGGAGGAGGCGAACGTGCTCTGCCAATCCACGGGGTGGCGAATACGCCATATATCATGCAAGTGACCAGTATCCAGGAGCCCTAGCAATATATCCGCGGCACGTTTAGGTCGGGCCTCGCTGCTACCAGCATGATCTATGGTGGTGTCTAGGCACAAATTAAAATCCCCCCCATATAATCAATGCCGGAGGGAACAGCGATATCCGGCGCCACACATCTGAATAGAACGAAGGGTCGTCCACATTCGGTCCGTATACATTCACAATCAACACACTTTCTCCAGACAAACGGCCATACACTATCGCAATCCGACCATCATCATCTGCTTCAGTCCTGACCACAGTAAAAGGCACACCTTTCTTCACTAGGGTTAATACCCCTCCTGGAGTAGGTTGAGAAGGAGGAAGAGGCTCGCGCTCCCGCCCACCGAGTGCCCACTTTGCTGTCAGATTCAACAGTGAGGTGAGTTTCTTGTAGTAGGGCAACTTGCACTCCCATACGGTTAAGATATGCGAACACTGATCTGATCTTTTTAGGTGTGTTGAGGCCACGGACATTCCGGGTAAGGAACTTGATCGCACTATTCATTATGGAGGACCAGCCATAGGTAACTGCCTAAACAAATGTCTAGCATACGGTAATCATACATGAAATACCAACGTTCATAGTGTATGTCCGGGAGTGTACAATCTACATTCTGTCGTTCCCGAGATAACCCGCCCCACCCCCCACCCACCCACCCACTTCAGCTGCCCCAACATGCTAAAGCCATCCCTAAGCTCACCCCAACCCTCCCCCAAAACCCCACAATTAATGAACAGATTCGGGGTACACCCATTTGCGGGGGGCACAGAGTGCTACTCGCTTCCCATGAGGTGGGAGGAGGACGAGCAGGTCTAATCTGTTAATCTGCATACAGTTAACAACATTGACAGTGGATCGTGGTTGAGGGCTGCAACCCCTGGACAATAATGTGGGATAGAGGAACCAGCCATGGATGACCATGACTATAATCAAGCGGTGTTCAGCCCAGAGGGGACTGCACAGCAACCCGTAGTACTTTCGTGTCTGAGCGAGAAGGTAAGAAAAAACCCTATGGGCAAGGGCCCATAATAAGTAGCACATGAGGGCAAGCTAGGCACATTGTGTCATACAGAACGCTTAATATACAGAAGAGTAATTAACATCAAACAATACAGCAAACTCAGCCAGGCTTGGTCTCGGATAAGAACCCAAGAGAGTCACGAAATCTGGGGTGGGAGACACATCCCCCCGCTACTCCTCGTCCTCAGGAGCAGTAGTAGATTCACGTCTTCTGCGTTTCAGCTGTTTGGCATGTTCCATCGCTGCTTTAGAGGAGACGAAAATCTTGCTGTCGCCATCTGTCCCAATGCGGAGCTGGGCCGGGTATAACATTGCGTAGGGGACCCCCTCAGTTTGCAGAATTTTTTTAACAGCGCCAAATTCGCATCGGCCCGCCTGTACAGCCACTGTGAAGTCTGGGAAGATGACCAGTGTGTTGCCCTGATGTATAATATTGCCCTTCTCTCTTGACATCTTAAGGATAATGTCTCGATCCTTATAAATCCGAATCCTGGCCATAATGGGGCGGGGAGGCGCCCCCGGGACCGGGCGGGCTGCTAGAGATCTATGGGCACGCTCCACTATGAACATGTTGGACAATTGGTCGGTGCCAAATATATCCGTGATGAGGTGTTCAATATAAGTCTCCATTTTGCCCAAATTGGTTGATGCCGGAAGCCCAGTAATGCAGATGTTATTTTGCCGGGACCGCGCTTTTAAGTCCTCGTTCTTGGCTTGTATGAGGGCTAATATTTTCTCCATGCTTGTAGTTTTATCCGCGACAAACCATCCACCGCAGCCGACACCCTCTGCTCCACTTATATATATATATATATATATATATAATCAGAGCCGTGCAGTGGGGGCTGTGTACGGGGGAAGGTGGTGCGCATGTGCAGCTCTTTGCCAAAGCCTGGGGGCTGCTCAGGGATCTCGAAGGTATAGGCAGGCGGCAGGCCCAAGGAAACTACCAGACCAGGCCACAGCTCAGCTCCCCTGTAGCCGCTTGTCAACGGGTGGCGGAATTTGGTGATTAGAGACTTGGTGTCAGGCCAGAGTGTCAGTAACTCTGCAAGCTCGTTGATGTAACTCTACTTTTTTTTCCCTTTTTCTCTGTTTTTTCGTTTCCCCCAGGGCTGCTCAGGAGCATTGAGGGCAGCAGAAGACAGCCGGCCCCGGGAGGGCCCTCCCCTCAGGCAGCAGTCAGTGCACAGGCGCCACGGGCACTCGCGTTGCACCCCGCGGCCGCCGCAGCGAGCAGGCCGAGTCCCGGGGCAAGGCCCAAACCCACCGCCGCAGCCTGTACCTCGGCCGCGCCCCAGCCCCACTCACCGCAGCCAGCGCCGACGGGCGTCCGGGATCGCTACGTGCCCCAGCTGGTATCGATCACCGAGATGGTGATTTTCACCGCGGCAGAGCTCACTCCATGCGGTCCGTGCGGCTCCTTCCTCTCGCCACATGATCAGGCAGCTCGGAGCACCCTCTGAGCGGGACACCGGGCCCTCCGCAGAGCAGGCAGCCCCACAGCCGGTCACAGCGATTCACAGCTCGAGGAGCGCCACTCGGAGTTCCTGGCCTCACAGCATTGCAGCGGCTGCCATTTTGCCCGTCCCGATGTGAGAACGGCTCAGTCTCGTTCGGCCGCCTGCAGCGTCTTGCCAGAGTTGCAATCGTCACCAATGGACTCCTTAAGGCAGCTGGAGTCCACACAGATATTTGGGAGTCGTCAAGCTTGCTGGATGCAGCGGATATTGGGCGGATTGATGCTCGGCCGGGCAGGGCCTTATGGTACTGCGGCCATCTTGCCAGGAGCCCTCTAGCGCTCCCCTGCCTTGAACAAAACTTACTATCAACTTGAGCTGGAAGAAAACTGTAGGTACATTAGTACTTTTTTGACTCGTTGGTTTATTCAGATATAAAGGACTCAATTTTGGTGTGTGGTCAGATGCAGAAAACCTTCAGGATGTCATTCTTCGAGTAATTCAACCTGTCACACATGCTTTTAACTACAGTGACGATACCTTGGTGCTTGAGGCTACACAAAATGAGTATGGCAAAGCACTCACACAAGTGTACTGTATCCTTGCTGATGCAGGTGTCACTCTGAATGCTGAGATGTGTGACTTCCACAAAAACACACTTAATGCTTTGTCCATGTCTTTTCTGAGGAATGACTCCTGACACTGAAGAAGTACAAGCATTGTCATCCACTTGTCCCCCAGAAGATGTGGCCACGCTCTGATTCTTTTAACACATGGCCACTTACTGTTTGCGATAAATTTGTGACTTTGTCACCATGAGTACCCGTATGAGGGACTTAAGAAGGCGAAATGTTCCATTTAAGAGATCTTCTGAGTGTGACCAAAGCTTCAACAAAATGAAACATGCCATTGAAAATGTGACTGAAATTACCTATGTTAATCCTAAACTACACACTGGGATTGAGGTAGATGCAAGTCCGGTGGGGTTGGGTGCGATCCTTACCCAACACAATGGACAGCCAGATCCACTTAGGAACATTGTGGCCTATGTTAGCAGGAGTCTATATCAGACTGAACATGCTTACTTTCAAACCAAAACGGAGAGCTTAGCAGTAGTATGGGCCTGTGAACCTTCCACCTGTTTCTGTATAGAAAGTATTTTACACACACACTATCACAGAACACCAGGCATCGCTCACAATTTTTGGAAATCCGAAGTCCAAGATGCCCCCTCCCATTGAGAGGTGGGGTTTGCGACTGCAGGAATACGACTACACCATTGTGCATAAGCTGGGAAAGGATCAAAACCCGGCAGACTACTTTTCACGAGTGCTGTTACAAGGTCACAGCACAACATCAAGGTGGCAGAAGCGTATGTTAACTTCATAGTAAAGTCTAGCACACCTACAGCTTTGAAAGCATGTCATCTGTGTAACTGCCTTTCGCCCAAGATGATCCAGCATCTGCTAAATATGTCTGACCTCCCTAACCAGTAATGTGAGAGACTTGTGATTTACTTCTTTGGGCCCCTCGGTAATTTACAATGGAATGCTTGACCTGGCGATGGACAGATCTACTCCCCTCTCCCCCATTCCAGGGGTAGACCCTCCCCCATTCCAGGGGTAGACCCTTGCTCTGTCTCACAACACCTGAACACATAAGCTCACGATTTACAAGTAGGGGACATTTGGCAATAATTACACCCCAACAATAGAGAGTATTCTCATTACTCTATGGTACACAAACTACATACCAGACTAGATATGATCTTCGCTCCTCCAGCAATGATTACACTGTGCACACAGGTGGAGTATTTGGGCAAGAACTTTCAGACCACAATCCCTTATTCATTTCACTGAAGTGGGGGAGATCCAGACCGAGAATTCCCACTTGGCACTTAGACACTGACAACTTGGCTGACACAGGGTTTCACTCTCAGACTGGGGAGGCCATTGAGGTGTACTTCCAGGATAACGAAGGGATGGCATAGAATGCATTGGTCGAATGGCATACATTCAAAGTTGTGTTACGTGGCTTATGTATGAAAACAGCTTATGGGGTGCACAGGGGGCTGAATGGTGAAATGACTGCGATGAAGGGGCATTTGGGAGAGTTGGAGCAAACCTGTCTGACGGACCGTGGCCAATTCCCGGCTCTCTCTGCCTTGCAAAAGGCATACTGGCTATTGGTCAGTCGGTTGTCCAAGTTTGATTTCAAGGTACTCATACACCAACAACATGAACATGGAGATAAGGCGAGTCACCTACTGGTGTGGCTGCTACAATCGCAATCCCTCAGACATCAAATCACCGCGATCCAACAGTAGTTAGGCAGTTATTAAACACACAGGGGAATATCATTGGGGAAATCAAAACTTATTACAGGGGTCTGTACAAGGAGCCCACAGCTATATATCCAGATGTGCTTACCGCATATTTGATGAGTGTCCATACTTTTTCAGTTGACCCCCTCCAGCATCAACAATTGGATAGTCCGATCACACTGGAAGAGGTACGGGAGGCAATAACCCAGATAGCCCAAGGGAAGGTTCCAGGTACCAACAGGTTTCCAGTATAATTTCATGCCCATTACAGTGCTCGATTGGCTCTACTCCTCCTTCAGGAGTATGAATGTGCATTGACTAGAAGGACCCTGTCGACTTACATGAGGGAAGTGGTGATTGTAGTCCTTGCCAAACCAGAGTGCGATCCTCTAAATGTAACAACGTATCGACCACTGTCTCTTCTGAATCTGGATTAGAAGGTCCTGGCTAACTGTCTCACTACAATAGTCCCCTCTTTAGTGCATTCTGACCAAAATGGCTTCAGACCCAGACGCAACACCTTCATTAACTTGCAGTGTTTATGACATTTTATGGGCAGGGCAAGACTCACTAGAATGGAGGGATGGGCTGCCTCCCTTGACATAGAAAAGGTATTTTACACCTTGGGTTGGCCTAACTCGATGGCGGTTCTGATGCACATTTAGTTTGGTTCTCCATTCTTGCGCAGGGTAGCGTTATTGTACACCAATCCAACTGCCAGAGCTCGCATGGGGGAAGTAATAACTGCTTTTTTCCCTGTGGCTAGAAGTATATGTAAGGGTTGCCCCCTCTCATCGCTGCTGTTTGCCCTAGCACTAGAGCCCTTTGAGTGTATGCTTCGAGAGCAGGCACCACAATGCGGTCTTGTAGTGCTTGGATACCGTCAAATAGTGTCTCTAGATGCAGATAACGCGTTGATTTATTTGAGAGCTGCCCCTCTAGTACTGCCAGAGGTCATTGCTCTGCTGACTGCATTTGGAGCCATGTCGGGTCTCCGTGTTAATTGGGGTGAATCCTGTTTATTTCCACTGCTGCCTATCCCTGAGGACTGTTGGGATACTATACCGCGTATAGAACTGAATTGGCGGTTTGACGCCAATACATATTTGAGTGCGCAGGTGTATTGTGACTTGCATGATTTGCTAGAGGCGAATCTAGGAAATGCGTGGGCCTCAATTCACCGCTGTTTTCCTTTTCAGACCAGGGTACCATTGTCCCCAATGGGCAGGTTAGCCATTGCCAAAATGTTGATCCTGCCACAACATCTCTATTTCTTTGCAGCCCTACCATTGATCACCCATAAGGCCTTTTTCCAAGATATAAAAAAGGTGTTGACGGAATTGATTTTGGGCAATGGGCAGCAACGAGTTGCTCTATATAAACTATTTGCCCGTTTGGAAAAAGGTGGCCTTGGGGCCCTGGACTACGAATCATAATATGCTGTAGCACAACAGTAGTGGCCAATGCAGTTGATTGCAGGAGCGCCGTATCCAGAATGTGTTGACATTTTAGATGAGTTGCCAGGGAGACCATTGCTGCATCGGCTCGCTGACGCTACACCCCCTCGGAACACGAATTGTGTGCTGTTACGTACAGAACTATACGTCTGGAAATGATATGCCAGAGATGGCCAGCTCTGTACACATTATGCACCCAGTATCCCGACTTGCGTCATACCAGAGTGCCCAGGCTTAAGGACAACGCATTGGGTCCGGTATTGGGAAGCGGTCGAAATTAAGACTTGGGTGGATGTGGTGACTGAGGAGGGTCTCTGTTCCTTGGATGTTTTGGCAGTAGATCATGGACTAGGTTCAGAATGGTGTGGTCCTGGAAACAGGGAGGGAGCACACTCCTGACCTCTCAGCCGGGTCGCCCCTACGCATTCTGGTACATGCAGTTCACAAGATTCAGGACAAAGTTCGTAAGTATTACACCATGGTTGGTGCAAGCTTAGTAAAAGGTCTCTCTAGACACGAGACATGGCTCGTGTTTCTGGATAGTATCCTTCATCAGTAGAGATCAGTTTGGGGTGGCTAAGAGGCTGCCAAACAATCCAGGCTTCGTTGCCTCTCGGGCGCGGAGGTGCTTCTCCTATAGCTCGTCAGCTACGGAGGCTCACGGGAGCCCTAAACAGGAAACTGGGAGGGAGCACACTCCTGACCTCTCAGCCGGGTCGCCCCTACGCATTCTGGTACATGCAGTTCACAAGATTCAGGACAAAGTTCACATGGTGTGGT
Organism: Lissotriton helveticus; assembly: GCF_964261635.1. NCBI lineage: Eukaryota > Metazoa > Chordata > Amphibia > Caudata > Salamandridae > Lissotriton > Lissotriton helveticus. The sequence goes on along the minus strand of NC_136059.1, from coordinate 606,542,644 downwards.
CCTGTACACTAATTTGTCCTATTTGGAAACGGGTGTCGCAGGTGGCATCAGGGTAATAAATAACTTGTTTCTGCTAGTCTGCTTAGATACTTGCTTGATACGGGGTGTATCACCAAGAAAAACAAAGGTCTGTTTAGATTTAGGGCTTATCTTAGCTAAAGGATGTACTATCATGACTTGGTAGTCTACCACGGTGTCCCCACTGAAATGTTGGCGGGCAGACATGCTCCATTGGGTGCCTGATGAGCTATTGGTACACAAGCAATTGTGCACATGGGACAAGCGATTGGATCTATGGTAATGCTGGATACTTACCTGGAACGACTTGAGGCCGGTACAGACGATCATACCCCTTCAGCGCCTAACCTTTCCTCTGGGGGGGTTAATGTGCAGGCAGGTCTTACCTTATTGGCAGATTCCGCCAGGCCCCTCGCCCCGTTGGTATGCTGGATGGCCGGGTGATGGACCTGTTTCTAAGATGTCATTAAGGGTAGAAGGAGGGAGATTTCGGCAACTGTTGCGAAGCATTGTACTGAGCCCTCATATCCACTGGAGTCGGTGTATTCTTCGATGGTGTCCTGATCGCACATACACACACACAGTTTGGGGTGGGAGTGTGATAGGGGGTGTTTCATTGTTATGGCGGTTTGATAAAGCTCGAGTACAACTGTAAATGCGCTTGAGGCATCTGTTGCACCGTACATGGATACAGCACATGACACTAAGCATTGTGCTTTAAACCCTCTGCTGGCAAGCGGTTTGTCTTTACTGGTTCAAGCATTTTGACCCTGACCGTGAGGTTCTGCTGATTAGGGGGGACATTTCCAATGTACATGTATCTGGTGGCAGATAAAATGGCCACATGCTATATGCTGTCTATGACTCCCTTCCTCTACAACAGTGTGAGGTTACTTATACCATATGTGTTTTGTTTGTCGGTTGTACCAATAATGTATGAAAGCTAATAAAGATGTTTGCAAAAAAAATAAAAAATTAACCAAGTTACACTTCTGAAGGCACCAGGACCTAGATTTGGCACCACTCTGCATGTCAGGACTTTCAACAGAAGAGCTCAGGCACTGGCAGGTGAAGTCTTTGAAGGCTCTGAGACTTTTTAATAGGAGGAAAGCTCAAGTCAAGCTCTTGGCGAACCGTGGAAGTAGGGCTTAGAAAGCAAAGTCCTGTCCTTTCACTCCCAGGACAGCAGAAGCAAACAGTAGTCCAGCCCAGCAAAGCAACAGGCAGTCCCTCCTACAGCATGTAGCTCTTCTTCCTGGCAGAATGTCTTCAGTCCAGAAGTGTTCTGATTTTTGGGGTATCAGAGGTACAATACTTATACCCCTTTCTGCATTTGAAGTAGGCAAGCTTCAAAAGAAATTCTCTGTAGTGCACAATACCCTGCCTCTCCCTGACCTGCCTTCATACACACTACAGGAGGGTGGATACACCTTTGTTTGAGGGCAGGCACAGCTCTATTCAGGTGTCAGTGACAACTCCTACCACCATGCTAGCTCAGGAAGGCCCATCAGCCTGATGATGGCCCATCAGGATATGCAAAGCACACAGCAGGTCCCTGTGTGTGACTGTCTAGAGTGAATGCATTAGAAAACAACTGTCAGCCAACTCAAACATGTATTCTACAGACAGGCAGAGGAAAAAATAGTTAAGCAAGAAAATGCCCACTATATAAAAGTAGCATTTTCAAACTTACAGAATTCAAAAACCAACTTCACCAAAAGATGTATTACACGTAAAAGCTATTTCAAGGCAATCCCCATGTTACCCTATGGGTGGGATAGGCCTTGCAATAGTGAAAAATGAATTTAGCAGTATTTCACTATTAGTACATGCCCAACTTTCTAAATACACTGCACCCTGCCCATGGGGAGGCCTTGGGCCTACCTTAGGGGTGACTTACATGTATTAAAAGGGAAGGTTTGGGCCTGACAAGTGGGTGCACTTGTCAGGTCGATATGGCAGTTTAAAACTGCACTCACAGACACTGCAATGCAGGTCTGAACCATGCTTAAAAGGCTACTCATGTGAGTGGCACAATCAGTGTTACAGGCCACTAGTAGCATTTGATTTACAGGCCCTTGGCACACCGGGAGCACTTTACTAGGGACTTATTAGTAAACTAAATACGCCAGTCATGGATAAACCAATTACCATCATGTTTTAAACAGAAAGCACTTCCACTGTAGCACTGATCAGCAGTGGTAAAGTGCCCAGAGTACTAAGGCACGCAAAAACAAATTTCAGCACTGGATCAAAAACAGGAAGTCAGAAGCAAAAAGACTGGGGAAACCATGCCAAGAGCGGATAGGTTTAAAATATGTCATAAAATCCTGAAAAAAACATTGTTCTAGTGCCACCTTCAAATTCTACTCAGCCTCCAGCTTCAGCCAGCCCAACAGCTGCACACTAGTTCCGCTTCTAACATTCTCCAGACTTTCCAATCTGTCTCCAACATTCTTAATAGATATAACCGCAAAATGTTTAAATTTAGTGGCTTGAATATCCTCTAATCGATGTGTCCTTTTCTCATGCTTTTATATGGAGGTTTCCACTGGAGACCCTTGCGAACATGGACTTCAACTGGGTGAGAATTAGGCCTGGGTTGCAATTTCCGATCCGCTCGCGGAACTTGCGGAATTTGGGTAATTTTGCATTCCGTGGAGAACCCGAAATTGCCCAAAATTCTGCATTCCACGACTTTGTGAATTGTTTTTCTGGTTTGCGTTCACAATATGCCTGTTCGTGAGATATTTCCACCCGAGCACGCAAACAGCGATTGCAAACAGTAAAAAATCATCGCGAACAAGCAATTCCGTGTGTTCGCGGAATTTCTGCGTATTCGCGAAGATTTTTTACCATTTCGCGGATATTTGCGTAACGCGATTACGCAAATTCCGCCCACCCCTAGTCAGAATGGCTGCCACCTTTTGCTCAATTATTTACAACAAGGGGTGGTGATGGACAGAGTCTCTGAATTAAGCAGAGTACTCTCACCCAGTCAAGAGATCAGGGCTAGATCCAACACCGTTTTTTAGCTCATTGCACCATCCCAGTTTCAGAACCTGGCTGTATGCAAATTAGTCTGTCCCTGGCCCAGTGCATCATGGGAACAGGGCAGACCAGACTACAAAAGCCAATTCTTACACTGGGAAGGAAACAAGCTTCCGGGGACCGGTTTCTGCCATTTCAGGCGTCTTCGGCCCGGCTTGCTTGAATCCTGATGGTGCAATGAGCAAGGGACTCACATCTGAGTAGCAGGTGTGGCAGGGTATACTCAGACATGAGTCCCTTTCTCACTGCTCCATCAGGATTCAAGCAAGCCGGGCCGAAGAGGCTGAAATGCCAGAAACCGGTCCCCGGTAGCTTGTCTCCTTTCTGGTGAAGAATTGGCTTGGTAGTTTGGTCTGCTCTGTTCCCATGATGCACTGGGCCAGGGACAGACTAATTTGCATATAGCCAGGTTCTGAGCTGGGATGGGGCAGTGAGATAAATAACGGTGATGGATCAAGCCCTGATCTTTGGACTGGGTAAGAGTGGTCTGCTTAATTCAGACACTCTGTTCATCACCACCCCCTTTTCTGTATCGTTTTTGGCCACTACAGGTGTGGCAGGGTATACTCAGACATGAGTCCCTTTCTCACTGCTCCATCAGGATTCAAGCAAGCCGGGCCGAAGAGGCTGAAATGCCAGAAACCGGTCCCCGGTAGCTTGTCTCCTTTCTGGTGAAGAATTGGCTTGGTAGTTTGGTCTGCTCTGTTCCCATGATGCACTGGGCCAGGGACAGACTAATTTGCATATAGCCAGGTTCTGAGCTGGGATGGGGCAGTGAGATAAATAACGGTGATGGATCAAGCCCTGATCTTTGGACTGGGTAAGAGTGGTCTGCTTAATTCAGACACTCTGTTCATCACCACCCCCTTTTCTGTATCGTTTTTGGCCACTATAGGTGTGGCAGGGTATACTCAGACATGAGTCCCTTTCTCACTGCTCCATCAGGATTCAAGCAAGCCGGGCCGAAGAGGCTGAAATGCCAGAAACCGGTCCCCGGTAGCTTGTCTCCTTTCTGGTGAAGAATTGGCTTGGTAGTTTGGTCTGCTCTGTTCCCATGATGCACTGGGCCAGGGACAGACTAATTTGCATATAGCCAGGTTCTGAGCTGGGATGGGGCAGTGAGATAAATAACGGTGATGGATCAAGCCCTGATCTTTGGACTGGGTAAGAGTGGTCTGCTTAATTCAGACACTCTGTTCATCACCACCCCCTTTTCTGTACCTTTTGCTCAATGGCATCAAATTTCTTGTACAGCCTTTTCAAGGAATAAAATCCACTCTCCTGCAGTAAAAAATGGATGCTCAACAGGTTGCGAACTAGACAATGCTGGTACAAGGTGGCCAACTGGAGAGTCTTTCTCTGAACCGGAATCTAATTAAAGTATCCCCTAAAACAGCTAACTCCTCGGATGGAAAGTCCCACAAGGAGCAATTTCCGCAACAGTCTGACTACACGTGGTCACATGATCAGTTTTCTCCGCCCTCCCTCTTCTCGTTTATCCCCAGTGCTGACAGGTTCTCGCCTCTGCCAAGGGACCTCCTACAGTCTGTACAAGATGGCCAATAGTATCTTGGTGTCTGTCAAAAGATAGACTATTTCTCCAAGATTTGCTGGTCTGGAGCAATTTTCTGCCTCAGACCCAAAAATTTGTGGCAAGACATTTTCTATCTGCACACCATCCGACACAGCCCAGGAAAGCTCTCTGAGAAGCAAGCGTAATTTGCCAGGGAAAAGAGACATGACTCGGAGCTTGTGGAGAAGCATCCTTTCTATAGCACACAAGACCACGTGCCGATAGATCACATTTTGATACGTTTTCCTAGTCTATATTATGGTTCAAAGTGCAATTTGTCTGTATTTCAAAAGGGGAGAGTGACTGTTAATTGGGGCTAATCAATATATATTATTTATGTTTATTACGCTTGTCGTGGTTCAATTTCATATTAAAATCATTTTACAACACATTTGTGCTGATATACCTAATATGATATAGAAATCACACACAATTTCTTTTCACACTCAACTACTTCCTTTTACCAAGAATAGGTTAGGGGTCCAGGCAACTAATAGATAAGGAAGCAGCTCAGTTTGAGGCACATAACAATATTTAAATAATGGTAGGATGGGCACTACAAACCAATTTCAAAGCTTTCAGAATGTGGCAGTCATCTTGCAGCATTTAATGCTAATTGAAGTCTAGCCAAGAGGTTCTTAACCCCTTCGACGCTCATGACGAGCTGGGCTCGTCATGCAGTAGCCTCCTGCTACGCTCATGACGAGCCCAGCTCGTCATGAATAATGGTAATCATGATTTTCCAGCACAGGGGAAAAATCCCCATAGCATTCAAAAGGTTAAGATGATCCAAATACAGTGTTTTCTCTTGAATGGGGCACAATTACAATAAAAACAAGCATTAAAAACAACATGTCAATAGAACGCGGAGTAGATCTAAAGCCAGAACAAGTCACATAGAAAACAAATATGTAATTTCCCGAGCAGATGTTCCTTTCTTTGTGCATCAATTGAAATTACACAGTCACATATTCTGCTTTCAACACAAACATATTTTGAGCGACAATTAAGAAAGTCGAGTAGCACTCTTTTTGGTGAATACTTAATTGCAGATTCCTCACCTAAGAATATACCCTAGCCGTCAAACTGGATCCAGAGATTTTTCATAGCAGTGCTCTCACACGCTGTTAGGTGGCACCGTTGTAAACGAAAATAAAAAAATAACACCCGGCCAGCCGCCGCATCTCAATTCTGCCCACCGCTGCCTCAGAAGCAGGAACCAGAAGGAAACACCCAGGCTCCTGACTCCCCAAGCCCATCACAACACTGCACTGCAGCGTTGTGATTGGTCGGAGCGTCGTGGTTCAGCACTCAGACGGGGAATGGGGGACTGGGCATATTCTGCAACCAGGCTGTGATGCAGCCTGGGTGAGGAACAAGCAAAGTGTGAGAGGGCCAGCCAAAAAGTTATGCGCACTTTAGAGTGGAGCAACCACTCCTCCTGCCCGCTCTGGCAGTCCAGCCCCACCCGCACGGCCGCACCAGGAAACGGAAAACCTAAAAGATAACACTGGTAATTATAATTGTAGTTTTCCTTTCTACTGCTCGCAGAGCAGTGGGGCGACACTCCTCCTCCTTAGCGGAGCAGCCACCACTGTTCACACAAAGAACTGACAATCGCAATGAAAAGGGTAGTCTTCAAAGACAGAAGACATAACAGGCTCAAAGGGCGAACATGAGATATGTCAAGACCAAGATAAGGTCCAAGTGTGCCATTACAAATGTCTTGGAACAAAACATGTTTCCCAAGATGTTGTAAAGATTTAGTAAATTTCAAGTGATATGAGCATTAGGTTGTCTGGCAAATGTAGAAAGGGCAAAAGGGCCACCAAATAACCTTTATGGTGCCCACTGTAAAGCCTTGCTGAGCTAAGATGACTAGAACATCCAACACCTTTGCCTATAAGGGGTCTGTTTCTGGGCACTGCACCCGGTCACAAATTTGTTTCAGTGTCCTGCTTTGATGGATTTCGTAAGAGCACACCGACCAGCGAGGATGATATCCACTACCTTGCGGAAACTCCAAAGCACAACATTTATGACACTGCACATACTTGACTGGTGAAAAGATCTAGTTTGGGTTCTCCCCACTGGTGGAAGTCATCTTGTCTCACCTCCGGGTGTAAGTTCCACTTGTGATCTGCCAGTCGCCTGCTCGGGTGTACACAGACCTTGCATGCTGGTTGGACCCAGAAGAATGCCCTGGAACTCCAGAGGCGTAAAGGCACAGGACCCTACGTGTTGCAGTACCACGTGGCTGGCGGTGGTGTTGTCTGTGAGAACTTGCACCAATCTCCCTTGAATGGATAACAGGGAGGCCTTCAGGACTAGAAGAATGACCCACAGCTCCAGTAGGCTAACGTGGAGCCGGTCCTCCAATGGACCTCCACCTACCCCAGGAGGCCACCCACCCAGAAGTGATGCGTTTGTCAGAATTTGTAGCTGTTAGTCGGCAAAGGAGAGTGATCAGCTGCAGGACAAATTAGTTGGTGGGCCACCACTGCAATGTTGAGGTGCTTCTTCAGAGATTTGGATGTTGTCAGAAAGACAACTTTGATGATGAGCCAATTGGAACTTCAAGGGCAATTGTGCTCCCTTGTATGGGTGACTAGTAGGATGCACCCTGGCATGGTTGACAAGGCAGATGCACAAAGTTAAGAAGTCAAGAAGCTTCAGAGCCATTATCATCATCCCAGCATCCTGGACTCATTCCTGCAGAGAGAAAGCCCTGAAATCCACCATATACAGGATTGCACCATAGGTGGAAGTCTCTGAAAATGAGTAAGGCAGAACTTCAGCTTGTTTGTGGAGAAATTCAACGATGTCAAAATGGCCTCCGTCATTCGAAGATGGTCCACAACTTACTGCAGTAACCCTGCCTTCAACAGCCAGTCGTTAGAAGTACAGGAATGCAGCAACTCCCAACCTCCGAAGACAGGCACGGACCACCGAAACCAGAACAGCACTGGTGAGTCTAAGTGGAAGTGTGTCAAACTGAAAATGCTCCTAGTCCACCTTCAACCACAGGTAATGCAGGTGGGAATGCAGGACAATTATATGAAAATAAATATCATCCAAGCTCAAAGACACCATTCAGTTTCCAGGGTCCAGAGCAGACAACTGGGCCAAGGTGAGCATTTTGAATCTGTCCTTCATTGGTAGGTGTTGAGGGGATGAAGGTCAAAGAAAGGCCTAAGGACCCCTTCTTCTCTGTCCCCACCAAGGATCCTCTCCTAAAAAAGGCTGCTGGTCCATGTGTATGTTGGTAGAGGATGTTGTGTCTGTACTGGGGCCTGGGCGGTCAGTTGCCCCGTCTGAGCCACTGCCTGCAGACGATCCAGAAAAGGTCTGTTGCTGTCTGACTTTACATTTGATGTCTAAACTATTGACAAAAGCTTAAGGAGTTTTATTTAAAACAATATTGCATCTAACTCCGTTTTACTTTGACAAATGACCATTTATAATGTTTTTTTTTATTCACATCTTTGTTGGAACTAGGTTCTAGGACCATTGTCTTTGGTACCACTTAGTACCCAGGTCCAGGACCATTTTTGGGTAAACCCCCTTTTTTTTTAATGGTCACTGGTTTAAAAGGCAGTCTCTGTCAATACACCAGCCACCTGGAGTAGCTCCTACATTTCTGAACCTGGTGCAGAAAGTGTTTGGTAACGGCCAACAGCCCCAAGTAACACGCTGTAGCTCTTCTGTCTTTAAAGCATTCTGAAGTGGAGTCAACCCTTTCACTAAAAAGGGGGGGCGTCATCAAAGGCAATATCGATCAACAAAGCCTGCTCATCGCCAAAGACCTGAGTGGACCTCGTTCAGGCATGTCGATGAAGGACAGTAGTGATAGTAAGCACCCTGCCAAGAAAATGCATGGTATCCAAACCTGCGCACATTACATATTTGGCTGTGTCTTGCCCATTATATATCATCTGGGCCAAAGAGGCTGGAAGAACTTTAGGGACAGACTACATTTGTAGAGTGCAATGCCAGACTGGCTGAAGAAAACATTTTCACCAAATGTGTCAATCCTTTTAGATTACCCATCGGGATGAGTGGTAGGAAAAGAGTTAGGATTCACTTTACTGTTTAAGGCCAGCACAATAAGACTCACTCGAGTGCGGTGCTTGATGAAAAAAACCAAGGTCACCAGGTACCGGTCTATGCTGCCTGACTGCCTGCCTTTTCACAGGTGAGCAAGAATATGGTTGTGACAGGTAGCTTTAAGAGTATCGTCAGGATATCATTAGAAAGAGTAAGGCCTCAGATGTTGCTGGGCTTGGCTGTTGAATTTTTGTCAAAACATGTGTTTTAGTGTCAATGGAGGGCAGCTGTAACTCTGGCACCTCGGACACCCTCTGAACAACCTCTGCTCTCTGTTCTGTTAGTTGCCCATGGAGTGAGAAACCTGTCTCAGGAGAGTTGTGAAGGCCATCATTGTTCTAAAATTCACAATATAAAGCATCTCCAGTATAATGAGGGGGAATGCATCTTCCCCCTTACCTTCATCCTCATCAACATCCTGGGGAGCACCCTGCTCTGGCTCAGAGTCAGCGGCAATTAATAATGGAGCCTTTGCTGATAGCTGCGATGCGGTAGAGGCACAGGACTAGAGTCAGGCTGCACGACAACGGAGGGCTTTCGTACTTGCATAGCGCAACATCAGTCAAGTTCAAACATGGCATCAGCACTGGTGAAATCAGCACCGACGTGGGGGTGCAGCATGGATCATGGCGCCGGAGTAACAGTCTGTACTGGAGTCAGTAAGAGCTCTGTAATCGGTCACAAGGGCACAGCCAGTGCTAGGAAGGGACCTGCAGTAACCAGACTAGAGGTCCCTGTGGTGCTTTTTGTGGCCTAAAGGTGAGCCAGAGGGATCTAGAAGCACACTGAATATTTTTAACAAAGCCTCCTAGATGGCCTCAATCTACTTGAGGTTTGAAGAGGGTCCAGGGAAGTCAGGGTTTGTCTGAACAAGTTGAGACATTGGCTCATCGACCTTTACACAGTGCAATTTATATCTTGGTGTCCTTGGAGTGCGAATGGAGTGATGGGGTCGAGTCCCGTTTCGTATTTACGTTTGAACTTGGAATTACTGGACGACTTTAAATGGGAAGTGGAACAGTCATGGAAGCGGCCCAAAAATTTGGAGCAGGAGCGGAATTTATGTGAAGGCTGCAAACAGTTGTTGTTCTAAGAGACCTACAGCTTTGCCTTCTGTCTCGAACTGCCTGCGGGTATCAGGTCACACTTATCACATGACATAAGAGTCATGTCCAGAGCCAAGGCGCCAAAGACACATCTTGTGCCGATCAGTGACCAATATCTGCTTCCTGTAGGCACAGCACGGCTTGATTCAGTTTTCGGTGGGGGCATTGTTCCCTGGCACACTGTGAAAGTTTGGATGTGGTCAGTCCATATTTGCTTCAGAATGCGCGGTAAGAAAGGAACTGATGTCAGTGAGCTGGAGTCGCGCCTATACACAGCTATGTTCTATCACTTCCGGTGAAGTATGGACCCAACGCTGAGCTGCATGGTGCCACCTAGTGGGGCGCAAGAGCTCCACTACAAAAAGTATCTGGATTGAGTCTGGCACCTGGGAAATATTCTAAGGTGAGGAATCTAGCTAGAAATACCCATCAGAAGATCCCCATGTTAGTCTTCAAAAGCTTTGAGTATAATGTCGACAGCACTCAAAAACATAAAATCAACCTTATATAAAGAACTGTACTCCATCGGCAGTTCCATAGCCAGTGATCATCCACAGGGACTGTATTCCTATTAAAGTCTATTAAAGTACTCGGACCTACTGAACAGGTAGCACCCAGAATGTACCACCGAGAAATGTTACTTGTATCATCTACTGACGGTCTAGTTGCAAAACTATATGAACAGTTATTGCAAACTAGACCGTCAGTAGATATTTTCTTCTTTGTCCTTATTGCGAACACGTATCGCTCTATTATGACTGTACTATGCCAATCTGCTATGTATGATGTTAAAAACCTATAAACAAATTTAAACAAAAAAAAAAATATATATATATATATAGATATATAAAGAACTTTACTCATGGTACACTAGTTTTAGAAACTTACTTTAGAAAACGCAGCCATTCAGCATTGCAGTCAAGGACTAGCTGCTCTCTGAGCTGGTTCAGATGCCTGTAATTTTTAACAATAAAAGGAGAGTGGAAACGACTGACAGCTTTTGTGCTGCAAGAATGAAAAAAGAAGAAAAAGAAATCAAGGTTACTAAGCAATCAGGTATGTAATCACTTTGCACAATTAGACGAGGTCTTTTTTATTTAATTCTGTGGGCCTTGAAATGAATGAAGCGGAGAGGAGGAGGGGCAGGCACTGGAGAGAAAATGAAAGTTCCATTCCGGCACAACTCATCCATTGATTCCAATATCCTTTATTAAAACTCAAACACTTGGTTACCATGGTGCACACAGGATGCATAAGACCCGAGGGACTCTTTGTATAATGTGTGTATGTACATGTCTTCCTCTCTGGCTATATCTATCCACCCGAGCAAGAGTATAAATCGCATTCATGGTTTAAAAATGCTGTTACAATATAATATAAATATAATAACAGTTTCCTATTGTCATCATGACGTAGGTTGCCGTGCTGCTGCTCAAATAAATGATGTGGAGAAACATTCCCGAAATACATGTCTATCTTACAATGTCCAGGAAGGGTCTTTGACTACTATTTTCGAAATACTGCCATTACGACTGATTACAAACTTAGGGGCTCATTACGATGGCGGAAGGACCGCCACCCCCAGCCATGTGGGGCAAGTCCTTCCCACATCGGAGCCCGATTTTCCCACTGCCGAATTAGGATGGCGGTGGGAATCCCAATCTGTCCGTGGCAGACGGAAAGACCGCCGGCCACCGGTCCGCCAGAAGCAATCAGTCTGATTGCTTGCCGGGTGGACCAGGGGGCATAAAATGGTAGCGGTGCCTAGCAGGCACCACCAGCCATATTACAATGCTGGCATCAGCCAGCCTTCCCATGGTGGTGGAACCGCCATGGAAAGGCTGACAGAGGCTGGATTTGGATGCCCGTTACGGGCCCCCTCAGTGTTGGGGGAGAGGAGGGGTACCCATGGTACCCCCCTGCATTTCCCTGCAGTGCATGGCAGGCACCGCATGGTGCCTGCCACTTAGTGCAGGAAAATGCACAGCATGGCATTTTGGCATTGCGTACAGTGCTGCCGCCAGCAGCACCGTCTGCAATGTTAAATGCCCTGGATGTGCCCGCCAGTATGGCAAGCGCGTCCTAATAGCAGTGGTGGGACCGCCGCATGTCAGGCGGGCGGTCCCACACACCGCAACGATGGCGGGTAGAACTGAGGTCCGCCCGCCATGGTAATGAGCCCCTTAGTAACTTAATGCAGCCATACGATAAAAAAATGAACAGTCTATTTTGACAAAGACTTATCACTCAAAAGATAATACAGAATCTCAAGTACTCAGATTTTAAAACTATCATTGTATATTATGTGGAAGTGCATTGATTACATTCTTTCTATTACAAGACTTGACCAAAGCATAAAAACTACGTATGTTCATAGCAGATAAATACAATTTAGAGGCTCCAAATTACAAATACATTTACATTTACAGCTACGTTTCTAGCAGACTTACAAGACTACTGACTATTATTATTCATACATGGTGTACAATTACGTACGTGCAATTGTGTAGGTAAAGCTAATTTGCTAATATTTTTCTTCCCTCACTGGGGAACATGTTCTAACTCCCACAACATTTAACACTTTTGAAACAATACGTGGATCTTCTTTTTTAGCATCCAAGCAACCCTCTGTCTTCAATGTTGTAATCAGTACTCGCGTCTGTCATTGAGATCGTCTGAGTTCTTTGTACCAGTATTTCAGCGCCTTAAGCCTTACGTGTTTGGGTTTCTTCTTCTCGGTTATCCTTCAGATCTCTCTCCATCTTTCATGATAAGGGTGTTTTGTGGGTTTTAAGCAGGCCACACAAGTGCTGTGTCGTTCTTTTACGTCCTATGTGATGTTCCGGAGGGGATCAGATCCGTAGTCCATGGAACAACTCAATCTAAGATCTGACAGGAAAAGCCACAGAGAAAATTAAGAGGATAGGTGCTTGATGAAAAGATGAGGAAAGGGTGACCAAACTGATGATTCTACGTTGACATGTGCATCCTTGCACACACTGTGAGAAAAACTGAACTCCCAACTCCTCAGGAAACTGCTGAACAGTGACTTCTTGAGACAACCTACTGGTCCCGAAAAGGTGATACTTAGGTAGACCACTTTCCCTGGAGGTCATGCTCCATGTAGATCAATACCCATCATCATTTAAAATGTCACACTACACTCAGAAATGGCTGTAGGGCACCAGAACAGGAGCAATGTATAAACAAATTAAATAAACCAACACAATAGATACAGTTGCAAATATAAACCAGATGATTTACCTAAAATCTCACATCGTGCTACCTGGACATAAAAATAACTCCAGATCAGGGTACCACAATTGATTATATAATCAGAGCGGAACCCCTAAAAAAACAACTTCTAAGTTGCCACATTAAGTACCTACATTTGAGTGAGCATGCTGCAATTACTGCCAAATTGAATTGGGCAGGAATACATGTGGGGCAGCCAAGACACGTCAAGCCAACGATGAAAAAAATGAACGGGGATTACCCTAAAATGGCCAATGATAAATAAATCGACCTTTGTCTCAAACATAATTGTAAAAAAAATCAAAATTATACTATAACGTGCTTAGAAACAGCATCTAGCCCAACCCAGGTATTCATGGCTTTTGACTCTATACTTTTGGAGATTAAGTTCCAATTATTTAGGAAAAAATCTACCCCTAAAATAGCGGGCCGAGATGGTTCGATCAATCCTGTACTAAGTCCTTAAAAGCTCTACATCAAGTCCTCGGGTCAAATCCCAGAGATTTGGCCCTAGTCAAAATGTGCCGTTCCCAATACAACGAGGCTAGGAAGATTAGAATAAAATCCTTAAAGGTAGAAGCATGGGAACAACTCCATCTAGCTGCCATTTCCAAAAATCCTAGGGATTTCTGGAGTATTATTATTGCTCCGTTCCTTAAACCATTATCAGCTTCAACAATGGTTTGCCATGTAGACGAGGAATCATGGGTCTCATATTTTTCTAGCATATTTGATCCTAATTTGGAGGGGAACCACAGTTTTTATCTAGGTGTGATTCCAGCAAACCCCCCTGATCTTTGATCATCACGAGATAAAAGTAGCCCTTATGCAGTGCTCTGGAAACAAAGCGCCTGGACCAGACTGTACCCCTATAGATTTCTTCCTTGATCAGCCGGACTTATGGGGTCCAGTGCTGAAAAACGTTTTAAATGTTATAGCTAAGGTGGGTCCTCCAGACTCAGGAAGAAATCTATTTTAGTTCCAATATTCCAATTTATAAGAAAGGGGACAAAGCCGAGGCCAAAAATTACAGGCCAATCTCGCTGCTACATAGAACAGCTAAATTAATGAGAAAGGTTTTATTAAACAGACTAGAGGAGTGGGCAGCCAGCAATAAGGTTTTAATCCCAGTCCAATATGGCTTTAAAAAAGGTATGGGCTCTCAGGACTAGTGCCTTAATCTAAGCCTAATAATCGCCAAGTACTCTGAAGTAAAATCTGAAAGATTGTACTTCGCGTTTATGGACTTGTTGGCAGCGTTTGACTGCGTGGCACATTAACATCTATGGAGGATAATGGAAGAAATGGGCATAGATGAGGCTAATATATCTTTTATTAGACAGCTCTACTCATCAGCCACGGCCTGCGTCAGATACGGGAGAGAGGGGGAGTGCACCAGGTCGTTTCCAATTAACAGGGGTGTCGGCAGGGTTGTGTGCTTGCTCCATTTCTTTTTTCTATTTACACCAATGGGGTGGAAGCTCCCCTGCTGGACTCAATACCAGACGTCCCCAAAATTAATAATGTTTGCACTCCAATTCTCCTGTATGCTGACGACGCAGTGCTAATTGCCCGCACAGGCCTCGCCCTTCAAAAGTTACTAGATACTTATGTATCCTATATGTCAAAACTGGGGCAAAAAAACAATGAGGCCGAATCCTTTATTTTGATTACTGGCCGTAAAAATAGAAAGGTCCCAAAGTTCCATATATCAGGACAGAAAATAGCCCACACTGATAATTTTTCCTATCTTGGTGTAGCGTTTGATAGGCAATTATCATGGTCAAATATGCTTGTTACTAGAGGCTTATCACTTGAGAGAAGCATTATTGGCCTACACTCATTTATTAAAAAATTGGGAGCAAAACCCATTAACATGGCAAAAAAAGTTTATGATGCAAAATCAGTTTCAGTAGCAACCTCCGGGGCAGGCATTTGGGGCTACATTAACCCCTTCGCCCTACAAGTTATAGAGGACACATTTTGGAAAAAACTAGTGGGTCTCATTGCTCATGCAGAATTGGATGTCTCTTATGTGACCGACACAATTGCTTTGGCTGCTATAATGTTGTGGCATTCCATATGGAGAAGGGAATCTATCCACATCACACAAAAGTTAATTGAAGACTGCCTATCCCTGAAAAATGCCCACAAGATTCCATGAATTTACTATATTAGATCTACTTTTTCACCTTTAGGATTAGAACGTCTATTCTCTATCCCTAGCGACTGGATTTTATCTCTATTTTTGGAAAATTCACAGCGTTTCCTCAAATTAAGGGCTGAAGCAAGACTGAAAGAAAACTGTACAAAAGTATCGGTCAAAGCATATTTAGAAAGCCCAATGATACAGAAAGGGCGAACATCTTATATTTTTACTGTGACTAATTCACGTCACAGATTTTTTCGAATTAGATTTCGTTTTAATTTTATTCCATGCATGTTGGCCCACCCAGCTGGAATGTATTCCGTAAATGAATTGCCATTCTGTCCTTGCGATGGTATTTCTGCACAATCAAATTTACATGTTTTCTTTTTTTTGCAAATGTTATGCAGAATCACGTAAAAGATTTATTTTGCCATTGATGCGTAAATATGATTTTAAACAATGTCGTGTCGCAATGTATTTTTCACAATCTTTGCCCAATCCTATGGTCTGCTTTTCTGTGGCGTCCTTTTTAATCCAATCACGAAGAATTAGGAAATGGCACTTTACACGAGAATGAATTCTAAATTGTTCCCATCAGTTGGCTTTTACTAACTGTTCCCTAATGGTGTTTGTTATGATCTTTTATTCTTTTTATGCATATGTGTATTATGTATAGATGTTTTTTACCTTACTTTTATGATCTTATACTGTAAGCATCAAATAAAGTAAATTGACTGACTGACTCAAGCGGGTATTCAGAAGTGTAATCAGTAAACTGATATGATATATTTATTATTGTGTGGTTACTTAAAACCTTTATAATATACAACATTTAAAAACATATTGCAAAAGGAGAATGCGAGTCATATAAAAAATGGAAATTTAAAGCCCCTAATCTTTAAAACAACCTACAAAGTAATATATAAACCCCAGGTATAGACTTAGGGATTGAAAATCATAGGGACAAGATTGCTGCTCGATGATGCCCCTTGGTAAAATCCACCATTCAGGGGAGGCTGTCCCTGGCACAATAGAGCTCACTGGCTGTTTGGCGGCCTCTACATGTGCCAACTTGTCTTTCAAAAGTATGCATGTGAGATGTACACATTTGCCAAAGTTGGCCATGTTCTTCACAATGTCCAAATTGTAGAGCTGATGGACAGACTCCTTTGCTGTGCGAGTGCCCAGTTGAAGAAGGATGGGTCTAATGTAGATTCTGCGAGCTTCGCACAAGACCAGGCAACATAGCAAACTGTGTGCCAGGTACTCCCTTTTGTAGTTGCATAGACGACACTCCGAAATGTCTGACCGTGCTTTTCATGATGGATATAGTTCTTTTAAGGGGAGCGGGTGTAGTCTTGGGCTAAGATGCGGTGTAGTGCGTGTCTCCCCACGGCCTGCATTAGGTGGGGCTTTTGGGTGTGCACAATTTGAGGAAGACAGAGGGTTTCATGAAAGTCTCTGGCTGCCAAGGATTCCACGTCCAGGATGAGACGTGATTGCCTTTTTATTGATGTTTTTATGGTTGCATAGTTGATTAGGCTGGGATCCCAGTTCTCGATAGCTAATTGTAGCAGATCTGTGGCTATGGTAAGACTGGCGGACCAGGGGGCGACTCTAACAAGTACAATTATCATGGGGGGATGGCTGCGGAGTTCCACGCCTCCGTGTAGCCTCCCGTGACCCGCGGTCTGTGACCCCACCTCTTGGAATGGCGAACGCCGTCCGAAACGCCGCGGCAGAGATCTCCTCCTGTTCCTGCCCCAAAGCCGTTTTCACCCTCACGGACTTCAGCGAGGGTGATGCGGCTGGAGCCCACAGTCACTGTGTGAGGTCGAGGGGTGTTTGCGGCCCCTGTAAGCTGCTGGAAGGTAACAGCCTGCTTGCTTGCTTTTCCGCGTTCGGCATTTCGGCACCCTGAGACACTGTGATTTCCATGCTCCAGTTTGGACTCGGGGGCAAGTCTCTTGCTCTTGCTATTGGAGCTGCTGACTAAAAGGGATATAACTTCGAAAGACTTCAGAGGTTTTTCTCGGGATTGTGGTGCGTTTATTTCTGTGACTCTGCACTCCCCCTGATTCTTGAATTAGATGCAGCCAGAGGTTGGAGGCTGGAGGCTGTAACCTGCGCACAGGTGGAGGGTGATGGATGGATGGATTTGGACTCAGTAACCCCCTGAAAACCCTCGCTCCGGTGGCAAGATAAGAAATTTTGGACTTGCATCACGTCTATCACCGTGAGTAACGCCTGGCCTAGAGAAAAAGGGGGGGAAAATATAAGGGGAAAGGAAAAAAAAACTTTTTTTTTTTCTTCTTGCGAGAGCATCAGTAAGAAACTTTTAAGGGGGCTGAACTTTACTTTACCAATTTTGCACGCTACAATGGGCAAACCTCAAAGAGAGGGAGAGGAGGTTATAAAATCCAGCAAAGTCGAGTTGACTGCCCGCCAGAAAGCAAGAACTCGTCTAGCCCTAGCTAAAAAGACCTTTCGCAGAGCAGCCAGGGAAAATGACAAAAATAAGAGTAAAGCCGGGGGAGAGAGCTCGGCGGGAGATATGCTCCCGGAGTCCTCAGATGATGAACTGCCTATTCTCCTATCTCATTGCAAATCAAGGAGACAAAGAAGAACGCAATAGACTGCCAAGATAATTACAACTCGACAATACAGATCGAACCAGAACTAGAGTCTGAACCAGAGCTAGAAGCAGAGTTACCAGTGGGTACCTTGGTATCAGTACAAGAAACACCATCCCACGCAGAAGAGATAAAAAATAAAGCTGGTAAAGGAGAAAAAGAAATAAAAGAATATCCGCTTTTAACAAAAAAAAACACTCCTAAGACTCTCTCTGTACAATCTCCCACAACCTTAGCTCTTGCCTCAGCTCTCGCCGCCTCACCTGCCTTACCCCCCTCACCAGTCAATCTTGCACGTCCCAATGACCCTGGCCTAACGAATCCTTCTAAGTCTAAGTCACCTTGTCGTGATGGGACATCTGAACCTTTTCCTCTACGTGCTTCGCAATCTCTCGGAAATTCCAACTCCATAGAAGAGGAGCTGGGCGTGCAGGGTTGTACGCAAGACTGCTCCTTATTTCCAGATATACAAGGCGAGGTATTGGGAATACCAAATGCAGAGGGTGATGAGGAACTGCGGTGCTCCAATAAGAGCAACTCGGATTCTACTACAAAACCTTTGGTAGGGAAAGATAATTTTCCGGGGCCAGAGGAGAGATCAGAGGTGAAATACCAGCTAGACATCCGTGAAATACTGAATTTAATTCTTGATGAGATCCGAGAAATTAAACATAATCAGCAAGTAGAGATAGCCGCCCTTCATTCAAGAATGGACAAATTCGAGGAATCAATGTTGGTGTTCCCAAAGAAACTTCAGGAGGCAGAGGCTAGGATCTCTACACTAGAAGACCAAATGAACCAGGTTTCAGGGGAAGCAAAAGAGGCAGCTAAGAAGAAAAACTTCCTTGAAAACAAACTAGAAGAGCTCGAAAATCACTCAAGAAGGTCAAACCTAAGGATTGTGGGGGTTCCGGAAGGAATAGAAGGCTCCGATACCATTCAGTGGGCCGATTCTTTTATTCACCGCACAGTTCTACCTGAATTTGAGGGAGACCTGACATTAACAAGAGCTCATCGGGTCCCGGCCCAGCGCTTCCCAAATTCACCATTTCCAAGAACTATTCTTATGAACTTTGCTGACTACAGGATCAAGGAGAAGATTCTTTCCAGAGCTTTTCAACAACGCCAATTTTCAGTATCAGAAACTGTAAAATGCAGGATCTTCTCAGATATGACTGCAGTGGCTGCAAAAAGAAGAAAAGAATTTGTGAAAATTCTACACTTATTTAAGGCAAATGGCGCTCAAGCCTCGATTGCGCAGGAGTCAAAAATGAAGGTCCAGGTTAAAGGAAAATTCTACTTGTTTACGGATGTAGACGAGGCGCAATCTCTTCTCAAGGAGATCTCTTCAGGAGCTAGGGCCTGATAAATTTAATCTAGGCCTGGCAATATTCTCCTGTTTCCTCAAATTTTCTCCTCTTGCTACTTTTACTTTGTGTTTCCTATTTCCTTTTTCCTATTCCTAGTATGCATAATGCACAACAGTATTATGGGGCGGAATCAGATCTACGGAATCAGATCTACGGGTCACCTAGGGTGTAACAAAAGGACACCCAGTCCAGAAGAAGTGGGAGGAATGTGGCAAGCGTGGCAGGGTGGGGAGTCTCCACATTCCTGGGAAGGGAGGGGGGGGGGGGTAAATGCAGCAAAAAGGAATATGAGCAATCGGAATTTCACTTTTTTTAGGTTTATTAATAGGTACTCAACAGTGATAAGATTGTTTTTTTTCTGTATGAAATGTAATACCTGTAATATCCTGTCAATTAATGCAAATGGAATGTTAAACAAACAGAAGTATGGGGCGCTGGTGAAATGGTTAATAGCTATTAGACCCCAGGTGGTCTTTTTTCAGGAGACTCATTTGAAGTCTAATAGTCCGAAGTTCTTTATTCCTAGATACTTCTCCAATGTATTTTTTTCATCAGCAGGGGTGGCCCAGAGAGGGGTTGCCATTTATTTCTCAAGGGATCTAGCCTGGGAGTTCCTACAGGTTCATAGAGATGCCAGGGGCAGGTGGATATGGGTGGTGGCAAAATTACAAGACAAAATTATAAATTTTGTGAATTACTATGGCCCCATCTTAGATGATATCTCCGGGTTATCAGAAATTTATGAATCTTTAAGGGGAGTCCCTGGACAAATAATTCTAGGAGGTGATTTTAATTATATTCAAGATTTGTCAAGAGATACGTCTAATAAGAAAAAGAAACAGCTAAAGCCTAAAACAACACGTTTCTTTGAAGCACTCTTGAATGAATATCAATTAAGGGATCCATGGCGTTATAGAAATCCTGAGGTTGAATCCTTTACATGTTATTCCTACCGGTTTCGGACTGCCTCCAGAATAGACTTCTTTTTAATATCTAGATCCTCTCAGATCTCAAGAATTGCGATTGGATGCAATCCGTTTTCGGATCACGCCAGAATTGAATTAGAACTAGTACTTGGAGGAGTGGAGGAGGTACGTCCCAGGTGGCAGCTGGACCGCACCCTGCTACAAAACCAGGAACGAGTTTCAGAATTCAGAGAATGGATTATACAATTCTTTGAAATAAACGATAAAACAGCTGAGCCCTTCTCTGTCTGGGGTGGATTTAAAGCAACAGCACGCGCCCAGATCATTGCATACAATAGTGCGAAGGCAAAAGAAAGAAAGGCAAAAATAGCCGAGCTTCAGGCAGACGTAGAGAGGGAATATACCTTGCAGCTCCAACGTCATTCGAGCAAACAAGAGCAGGCCAAAACTCTTCTTCTGGATTTTTTTTTTGCAGAAGAGATTAATAGCTCAAAAGCCTTCCAACAAAAGGTCTACGAAGGCAGCCAGTTGGTGGGAAAATTACTAGCTAACTCTACAAGGAAAAGGCAGGAGTCATCACTGATAGTGAAAGTTTGTGATCCTCAGAGCGGGTTGGAGGAGGAGTATAGAGACAAGATCTCTAGGATTTTCCTGAATCATTTTGAAAAAATTTACTCTACGGAATATCAGGTAGAGGAAGTAATGATCCAGGACTATTTTGTAAATATAGAAATCCCCAAAATTTCCGTAAACCGGGTCAACCAAATCAATCTTGAAATAAATACCTCAGAAATACAAGACTGCATAAAGGCAACCTCAGGAGGAAAGGCTTCCGGCTTCCGGCCAGGACGGATTCCCAATTGAGTTTTACAAGTTTTTTTTAAAGAATTAGCAAATCCTTTGAAAAATTTATATAATTATGTTAGGTTAGGTGGGCACGTCCCTGCGGAGTTTAAGGAATCTACAATTATATGTTTTATCAAAAAAGATAAAAATCAATATGATGTTAATTCATACAGGCCAATTAGCCTTTTAAATTCGGATTATAAAATCTTTATGAAAATATGGGCTGAAAGATTTGTCCTTGCTGCCCAAGAGGTCATCCACCAAGACCAGTCCGGTTTTATCGCAGGACGTTATATGGCAGCTAATACGGAATTCTTGATTCAGGCATTGGACTATTTTAATACAAATTCGACCCCAGCCTGTATATTAATGATGGACGCAGAAAAAGCGTTTGACCTGGTGAATTGGGCAGCACTATTTTGCTCTCTCGGTCAATTTGGTTTTCCAGCTTCAATTATTAACATTTTTATTTTTATGTTTATGTTTTTTGCGATTTTTATAGCGCACAAATACAGAACCCAGAAATGCAGAACCCATAGCTACGGCAGAAATTAGAGTGAGAAAAAACAGGTTTTTAGTTTTTTCCTGAAGCTGATGAGCGTGGGGGTCGTTTTGATGTAGTGGGGTAGTGAGTTCCAAAGTTTGGCTGTGGAGATCGTGAAACATCTATCACCCCAGTTGGCCCTTTTTGTTCGTGGAACTTTGAGCAGATGAGCTGAGGAAGAACGAAGTGTTCTTGAATGTTCGAGCGGGCAGAGGGCATTTTTAAGAAACTGTGGGCCTAAGTTGTTGATGGCTTTATAGGCAATGCACAGTGCCTTAAATTTTGTCCGGCTCCTGACTGGGAGCCAGTGCAATTGTTGAATATAAGGGGAGATGGATGTGAACTTGGGGATGCCTAGTAAAATCCTAGCCGAGGCATTCTGGACTAGCTGTAGTCTGTTAAGGACTTTTTCTTGGGCGTTCAGGAGAAGGGCATTACAGTAGTCTGTTTTGGAAAAGACCAAGGTGCTTATTAGGGTTTTGCCGGATGACGTGGGAAGGTACGGCAGCAGTTTTTTTATCTTTTTCAGGATGAAAAAGGATGAGGAGACCACGGAGTTGACATGATGATGGAAAGTCATTTTAATGTCAAACACGACTCCAAGCTTACGGACCTTAGTGACAGGTTGAGGTGGAGCTCCCATCTCGGGTGGCCACCATTGAGGGGACCAAATAGGTTCCAGTTTCCCGAATGTCATCACCTCTGTTTTGTCAGAGTTTAATTTGAGACAGTTTGATGACATCCAGGAACTGATTGCCCGCATTCCCTCTTGAAAGTTTGCAGCAACTGATGTACCATCGTTGTGTACCGATAACACCAATTGTGTGTCGTCAGCGTAGGTTGTGAGGGCGATTCCCTCGCTAAGTCCGAAACATAAATGTTAAACAGTGTCGGACTTAGCGAGGAGCCCTGTGGTACTCCGCAGGGAAGGGTGAAGGTATGGGAGGTGAAATGGCCCATTTTTACTGTCTGTGGGCGGTCAGCTAGGAAAGAGGCGAGAAGTTCTTTGGCCTTATTCTGAATTCCTATTGCTGAGACACGGTCGATCAAGATGGCATGATCGACCGTGTCGAAGGCTGCAGAGAGATCTAATAATATTAATACTGCCGCTCCTCCTTTGTCCAATGTCATCCTTATTTCATCTGCCGCTTTTATTAAAGCGGTCTCGGTTCCATGACCCTGTCTAAACCCAAATTGGGTTTCATCCAGTAGGTTGTTTTTGTCTATAAATTTCGAAAGTTGTATGTTCATAGTTTTCTCGAAAATTTTAGCTGGGAAAGGAAGACATGCAATGGGTCCGTAGCTGGCAGGAAGGAGGGGATCAAGAGTAGTTTTTTTTAGAAGTGGCTTAATGATAGCCTCCTTCCAGACTGAGGGGTATATGCCAGTGGTAAACATAGCATTGCAGATGGTGGTCAGAGCGGGGGAAATAGCTTCAGGGATGAGATTGAGAATGGCGGGAGGACAAGGGTCTAAGGGTGATCCTGATGTAGTGCCCGAAACAAGTCGTCGGACTTGTTCCTCCGTGACAGCTTCAAAGACCGAGAAGCTAGATGCATTACTGGGTGGCGATAGATTAGTATTCATAGTAGGGGAGGACTGGGCGAAGGCTGAGAAAATAGAGGTGACTTTATCTTCGAAGAAATTGGCAAGAGAGTTGCCGAGGGCTTGTGATATGTCGAAGCGGGGGGCGGGGGGAGGGGGGTTAGAAAGATGAGTAACCACCTGAAACAGTTCTCTTGCAGAATTTTTTGCCTGATTGATTTGGGAGGTGTAATAGATAGTCTTTTCAGAGGTAATGAGGTCTTTATATTTGGAAAGGGCGCTTTTGTAAGCAATTTTATCTATGGGATTGTAATATCGGCGCCAGTGTCTTTCCAAATTTCAGCAGTGTTGTCTCTGCAATCGTAAGGGTTCCGTAAACCAAGGGGCCAAGGGGAGCTTTCTGCTGCGATGGAAGGTTTTAAGGGGTGCTACGATGTGGCAAGCCATATTTAGGCTGTTAAGATAGTTAGTGGAGGCTAGTGAAGGATCCTGTTCAGTAGTGGTAATGCTGTCGAGCAGCATAGAAGCAAGATGAGGAGTATTGATATTTTTCCAGTCTCTGAAGGAGATAGGAGAGGATGATATGGTGGATAATGGAAGGGATTTAAGTTTTATGGAGAAACAGACTGCTGAGTGATCAGTCCAAATAAGAGGGATCACCTTAGAAACCAAGATGTGTGGATTACTGGTGAATAACCCATCTAGGGTATGTCCAGCTTTATGGGTAGGCTGATTGACAATTTGCTGGAGACCGGCTGCTGATAGATCATTAGTTAGCGCCAAGGTATCAGGGTCGCATATGGATTCGAGATGGAAATTGAAGTCTCCCAGTATGGTGAAATGTGGCGCTCCTGCTGAGACCTCGATTAAGTTATTAAGATTGTTGAGAAATTTCGATCTGGAGCCAGGGGGGCGGTAGAGTAACATGCCTATAAATGATTGGTTGCCAGAGAGGCTGATGGAAAAGGCGAAGGCCTCACAATCACTGTATTTAGAATCCGTGATTTTGACCTTGAGATGGTTTTTATAAATGATGGCTATCCCTCCACCCTTTTTTTTAGTTCTGTCTAGTCTACATACGCAGTAATTTTACGGGGTAGCTGCTTTAAAATCTGGACCGGAGGAGTCATCACCCCAGGTTTCGGTGATGAATAAGAGGTCTAGGTTATGTGACTCAATGAATTCTGAGATTTCGGTTTTGTGTTTAGGGACAGAGCGCACATTGATAAGTGCTGCTAAGACCTGGGAGGGGGAGATAGTGGAAAGGGTAGGAATAGTTCAAGTTGGACATTTGTGAGGACCTACGATAGGATTGGTATGTAGCAGATGTGGTAGAGGATGTGGCTGGTCTGCCGAGATCTTACGTTTTCGGAGTTGATCGGAAGTGTATTTGAGTGCGCTCGACTTATGAGCGATGTAAGGCACAGCAGAGTCAGGGGGAGTAGCCCTAGGCCCGGCCTCGGTGCGGACGAGCGCAGACGAGCTTGCCTTAAGCGCGCCTTTGGCGCGCAATCGTAGCGCCCACTGCGCTCGTCCGCTGCGCTTCCGTTGGGTAAGCATGTTTTAAGGAGGAGAAAAGGGTGTTAAGAGGGAGCGTGGCCGGCACGAGAGGGCGTGTCCGCTGAGGCAGGAATGGCGGCAAGAATTACAAACAGTCACCCGCGGCAGCGATTATTCGGCTGTGCGGGAGTGTGTCAGTGGCTACAGTGAAGAGTGCCCAAGGGGTAGGTGAATCTAAAAACACAGAATTATCACAGTAAATGATTTAAAAATTCGCTGTAGTGGCTCCCGGCTTTTCGCCTCAGGAGGGGATCTGTAAATGCGACGCTCTTACTCAGCGCGCGGTTAAGTAGCCAGGATAGGGGGCGTGGCCAGCACGAGAGGGCGTGTCCGCTGAGGCAGGAATGGCGGAAAGAATTACAAACACTCACCCGCGGCAGCGATTATTCGGCTGTGCGGGAGTGTGTCAGTGGCTACAGTGAAGAGTGCCCAAGGGGTAGGTGAATCTAAAAACACAGAATTATCACAGTAAATGATTTAAAAATTCGCTGTAGTGCTTCATAACATCTATGAGGGAGCATCGGCCCAAGTAATAATCAACGCCAAACAAGCTGGTAAAATCAAGGTAAATATGGGTACAAGGCAGGGCTGCCGGCCGTTGTCCCTGTTGCTCTTTACTTTTTTTATAGAGCCCCTAGTAATAAAGATCAGGGACAACGTGGCTATCCTTTTTTTTTAAAATGGCACTGATGGCTCTCATTATTTAAGTTTATCTGAATGTACTCAAATACGCCTCCCACTAAGTTTGATTCATTTTAAAACCTGGGAACTTTGTGGGTTTCATGAGTTGAGGCATATGATAGTCCAAAATAGGTTAATCAGCTGGCAGGAGGTAGTTGTTAGAATTAATGGTCCATTGCGGATTTTGCATTTTATTAGAAATGTGACAAGTGGCCTGCTAAATGTTCCCAATGCTATACTAACAGCCCTTTATTCTGGAAAGAGCAAAGGTATCGGATACTGGTAGAAGATGCTTCATTGCTCAAACCAAAACAGATTAGTAGATAGACATCTTGAAAAAATAAATATCCCTACACAGTGTCATTTTTCTACAAAGGATTGGGAAGTCATTTGTCAGTTGGGGAATGGATCCTTACGTGCCGCCAACTTTAAAAGGATGTCTTTCCTATCTCGCTGGTTAGCGTATTATACACCAGAGGCTTTGGAAAAAATGTATCCCGAAGTTGAGAATAAATGCTTCAGCTGTATGGCTAGTGGCCAGGGCGGATGGAATCATATCTTTTTTACTTGCCGGCAGTTAGAAACCTTCTGGAAGGGAATATTTGCCGATATCGCACAGGCTATTGGGAAATCTTTTTTACCAGCAGCTGAAATAGCCCTGTTCGGTATATGCAAAGATAGGAGCGGGCTTAATAAAGCAGAAGAAGTATTTATATTTATATCCTGTGCAGTTGCTCGCTCCTTAATACTTCAAAATTGGAAGTCCAGCGAGATCCCATCACATATAAAATGGTTTAATAAATTGAGGAGAACCTGTTTCTTTGAAAAAGCTTATGCTGGCAGAGTGGGAGCCATTGGAAGATTTGAGAGGAACTGCAAATATTTTGAGAATCTAGAAGAAATCAAGGGAGGATGATTTGTGAAGAAAATCGAGACTAGATGGTTTTTTATTCCAGGACATTAGCACTTATTAGCACTTTCTAATTAGTATAAGCTTGCATGACGCACTTTTTAAGATGGTGATTTTTGTACTCTTCACACTTTAATCTTTGCACTTTTGCACTAGCACTTTATTGCAGTTTTGCACACTCTTGCAGATGCACTTTATAAAATTGCATATTTTGCACATGTCTTGGAAACCTTAATGAAGTAGTAGACTGTTTTCGATGAACCTCCCTTTTTATCCTTGTATACTGTTTTATCTTTTTATCTTTTGTCTGTCATCTAAGAAATTTATTGGAAATGTGTTGTCTTGAAATCTAGAGTGTAATATGTTTTGTACCTTTGGTTTACCTATTGCTCTATTCAATAAACAAATTATTTAAAAAAAAAAAAAAAAAAGACTGGCGGACCAGGGATTTCTTTTTTTTTTTCCATATATTTTTTATTTTAACAGTAAGACAAGAGCAGGCAATACAGATATCAGGAGTTTCGCAGTAAAATACAGAACAGGGCCAGGCGGGGGAAATATACAAACAATAATCACTGTAAGAAGTAAAAGGCCCATCACGGTACACATAATGGAAATAGGAAATAAGCAATCTATTTAGCAATCAAAGCAAGCCCACCCGCGTGACCTCGTCCACAACGTTACAGGATAATTAAGCCAGCGAAGACACCCGGACAATAAAGGATTCGTGAAAAATAAACAGCCCATCTCTCGTAGAAGGAAAAAAAAAAGACAAAAGGGGCTATAGAACAAAAGAAGGCAAAATAAAAAAAAACACCCCTAACCCCCCACCCTGCACCCCTGCAATGGCTACGGCCTAACCCCACTAGCAGCGTGCCTGTCGCCCAAGAACTACCCTAAAGGAAGGGAAAAGAGAAAGTGGAGGAGGAGAAAGAAAACACACTCCCGGTCTCCCGTACCCCCCGCCAACAGCGACCACCCCGAGACATGGTAAAATCAATATTTAGCAATTATACAAACCAGTCAGGGGAGGATAAACAACAACCACCCAATTCTCGTCACAATATAGGCACAACCCCGGCATCGCTAAAAGCTATTTTATCGGAACACAGCGATAAAGTTCAGCCCTGGCCAGTACGGTCCATCATAAGAGTCTTTGCCACTCGAGCCGCCATTTTGAAGGAAAAGGCAAAGCGTCCACAAAAGTTCTTGTCAGCACAGGAGGATCGAATACAGGATAAAAGTTCACGGCTCGAACAAGGAAAGGTGTCCAAAAACAGCGAGTATCCCAAACCATCACCAAGGAACTCGTAGCCACATGGAAGACCGTCTATAGATGCGTTAGGCGGCAGCAGGATCAGGCAAGAGACGCTATTGAGAAGCACGGGCTGGCTTGTCGGTAAAAGGGGACCGTCAAGGTTCATGAACTCCGGGTTATGCACGGGGACCTCGACCTCTGATGTGCAATGCACCGCTGGTACCATCTCTAGCTGGAAACCAATCGAGGTGTCGTCCTCAGGTTCCAGGATACCGTCCACTTTCACCATCAGTGTCCGGAACACAGCGACTGTGTGCGAATGGAGCGCCCCAATGGCGGCCACAACGGCCTGCAGCGATGGCGCGCCTTCCGTCCGCTCCATCCCCTCTCAATAGGCGACAGAGCCGGACTTGAACTACGGAGGCCGGCTGCTCCGGAGTCGCAGGCCACGCAAATCTGATATCAAGTAATGGGCGCTCCTCGTCTTACAGAACACACCTTCGCCGTCAGAGAGGGCCCCAGCCCGTCGACCCCGGGAGGGCAGCAAGGCCTCCGGGCACCGGACCCCCACCACAGCAGCCGGCGTGGCACGCTGGTGTGTCCTCGGTGTAGATCGTTCAAAGGATCGTCACAAAAAGTCAACAATTCAGGCACTCTTCGGGAGACCGGGCTCAGTCCAGGTCTCACGGCCGATGTTGTTCAACTCTGACCCGGATAGTCTAGAAATCGAGGCCCCGGCTTCCACACGTTGTTAGGCCGAGAATGGAAACACGGCGTATCTTCGTCAGCCGATGAGGTAGAAATCTCGGGATTGCACCTTTAGAAGCAGTAGACCTTCATAAACAAGAAAATCAGGTGTAAGGTCAGGATTGAAGACAGGATAATCGAGCTGCTGGCGGAGGTCAGCGGGGCCGGGAGCTTACGCTGCCATCTTCGACCAGGGATTTCTTGGTTTTAGGAAGATGGATTTTATGAGGGCCTTCAAGGAATTCTCAGGTGCCACAGTTGTCAGGTAGAAGTATTTTGCCAAGGTGGCCAGCTCTTCTAAATTTTGCTGGGTAAGGCTGAATTCGAGGCGGATCAGCGTATTTCTTGTACAGGCTGGCAAGCAAAATATCTTTTTATATGCTGTACAGTGTATCTTTTCTAGGTCCTGTGCAAACATTCTCGGATATGCCTGTTCTGCATAGTTGAGTGACGGTAGTAGTTTGGCCCGCAATACCCTTTGGATTGCTGTGGTTGTTGGACTATCTAAGGTGGCATATAATTTACAAAGAGCGTGTGCGACCATTTTCCATTTCTGCCGCAGTTTTTGTAAACGGAGCTATGGGCGGACGGATAAATGGAGCCAACTGCTTCTCCTGCACAGCATAACTTTTAATATTTTTGAAACTTTGTTCCTGATTGTTGATGTAATCTATGTGCTAACCTGGCTCCTTAATATAATATGCTTTTATTTCATACTCAAATTTAAATATGTCACAGAAAAGTGCAAAGGATTCTAAGCATGAATAACGAGCGTGTGATTCAAAATCAACCAGCAGTCCATTTATGGTCTAATTAACTATCTTTTATGGTTGACTTTAGGGCACGGCTTTGAGGTCAGCAGTTTTCAGCGTTCTCATTAACATCGACATTTATAAATATCAGTGAGGTTGAAGAATTAGTCACCCATCACCAACAGCACATAAACCAAGCCAAATATATTTCATTTTTTCTCAGTGATCCATATCTAAAACACATTCATTCTCAGGGTTCACCAAATGTGCTTTCAAAGAGGTGATGACGTATAAACAAGAGAAAGGGTCCTGGTTGATAAAGCATCTGTAAGCAGAAGTAGAATATGCTGCTATACATCAGTAGAAAGAGGAGCATGGCTATATAAAGCTGCTAATATATAAATAGCACCTAAAATGCCAAGCAATAGTATTCCACATATCCTATACATGAAGTCATAGTATGCACAATGTATGCCAGTACTGGAGACACTGCAAGTATGCCCTTTTGTTTCGAAGCACAGACCCTCTTGAATGAAACCGCATGATGACGGTGCCTCTTTCCATCAGACTCGCATGTTTGAGTCAGTACCTTAAGGGATGCAGGCGTCGGGGACCATCTGCAGAGGTCAGGAACCAAGCTAAAGGTCACTGGTTAAAATCAAGACACGAATTTCAGTTTTTGGCCTCATTGATAAATTCAGCACCCTTTTGTTGGGTTTTTATAATACCTTATTTTAATCAATCTGCAAAACAACAATAAATGACTAATGGCACTACAACGCTGGGATGAACATACGCAGCAAATCCGAGAGAGTGAAGAATCAAAGAGACAAGACGCTAGGTCTGGAGTTATGGATGAAGGGCAGAGGTTGAAATAATGTTCAACAAGTCTGGCATAGACACCATTAATGAACAGCCGGAAAGTCTTACAAGTGAAGACACAGAAGACGGGAAGCAGTCTAAGAGCAGTTCAGAGCACAGTTCTGAGCACCTACCGAGATATCATCATATGGATAACATCAGGATTTTCGGAATATGACAGCAACAAAAAAATAAAAATAAACTAGCAGACTAGTAGAATTGTCGACACGTTAACGTTCATTCTTGTTGCTGTCGTGTGGAGAACTGTGGGATCTCACCGACTAGGACCCCCTTTTCTCCGATTTCACACTACCGAGGCAGAGAACTGGAAGTCCTGTATTGAAGGGAAAAACATACTTGTGGAAGCCAAAATGAAATCTGCTAGTTTTGTTCCCGTTATGATCAAAACGAAACAGTTCAAGCAGCTACTGAATTCTTGGAAAGGGAGAAGTTTCTCTTAGACTAAGGCATGGCATCTCTCAAGGTGAAAAACTGCAGATTTAACAGCAGTGCAGCATCAGCCAGAGATAGGAAGAGTGTCAACTGATGCTGTGCTGACTTAACAGTGGACAAGGTATGACGCTAAAAGACTCTGAAAGCACTGGAGCTCAAAATTATTTTTCATGGATATTAATGAATTGTGAACCTTTCATGAATATGCTTCTTACACCAGTGGGCAAACGTATTGGAAAGACCATGCGATAAAGTCCAGCGTTGAACAGGCGCAGTCTCTAAAGAAACAAACCAGCCATGTTGTGAACCAAGTGACCTAATTTGAAGGGAGTTTTTCAGAAACAAAATAAAATCATCTTTATAGACAACACAGATCGGTTCTGGAAAGCAGAGCACATGGCAGATGCCGGTTCAATCCTCGGAAACAATGTTCCCATTGTATTTGTGGATGAACTCTGGATACACCTTTACAGACGCAAGAACCGAGAACTGCTGTAGAAAACAGAGCTGCATTACTGCGGACTATTTGAGATAATTATTATGAGCTGCAAAGTCCCCAAAGGTAGCTCCAAGACATGGTTTAGTAATGAGATAAATACTATTGTGCAGTAAATTGCCAAGAGTTCATAAACCTATCCTTTCAGCTTCTCTAACCTCAATATCCCCATATCTATATCCCTCTCAAACGTAGATACTGATATCAGGGATTTTTAAAGGACAAACTTTATACCTGTAGTCAGAACATATGCAATGAAGACTATCAGGACCAGGGTTCTTCATACTCCCTAGCTCCAATGCAACTTTGCATCAGATACCTAATTCTCTTCTCTAGGTAGGCCTGACATGGCTTGACGTAGTGTATAGACATGCGACAAGTTCATCTATTTTAGACATGGAAGATGCATGAAGGGCAATCAACTTTAAGACTATAATGATATGGATATGACATGAGTGCCAGTTAAAGCAAGCTAGTTTGATATGTAATTTATTTGGCCTGTACAATGGGATAACTCACTTCTGCATTTATATTTCATTATGCTCATCAGGCAAAAAAACAACAAATGTTATATTCCTTGACATGTATCAGCTTATGCTATAACTTCTGAATATGTATAAAATACCAATAAAAAGGCCTTAACAAATTGAAGTTGTATGAGCATTTATGGGTCATAAGGAAACACTAGGGAAACTGAGCTGCCAAGGAAGTGCGACGGACGTTCATTAAGCTACTGACAAAACTTGACAAACCAATGCATTTGTTCTTTTCACACTGTACCTTGTCTCTAACACACACAATAAAGTTCTTGCAAAGGTTGCTGCCAACAGACTTCTTCCCTGCACGAACCTCTGGTATTAATTAACGCCTCAAACTGAGTACAGGATGCAGGTTCCATTGGGAACCACAGGAAGTTCCTACCTAATTATCATGATTGTATTAGACAAATGAAGGTACTATTTTCAAAATAATACTATGGCATTTTATATCACTTCCTTCACAAATCTATGAATCAGATGAAGTATTTTCGTTTGTTTACGGAAGCCAGCAAGGGTAAAGTTGGTAAATACTGGCATTGCTCTATGATAAAGAGTGACATGTAGTGTTAAAACTAAAGCCATATTATTTAACTGCCCAGTTTGCTTCATTTTCATTTGCCCTGAGTCAGAACAGTTAAGCTCAGCGACTGAAAAGGATTTCGCAGCCACTTCAAGTTTGAAATCTACAATAACAGGTCAGGTAAATTAACACCCATCTGAATTCAGTACATACATTGCATAGTTTGCCCTGGAAAAAATGGTTACGTTGAAAAAAATAAGAAATTCAATCGCAAGGGAAGAAGGGTGTAAAGGGTTTAGCATTTAACGGTGCTGATGAAATAATGCTGATTTGTCTAGCCAAGTCACTTTCTTATGTCTAGCCATCATATCAGGAATTATGTGGGGACGCAATCCAAATAAAATAAATCATTTGTGCAGTCATTGTCCGATCTGCTAATTCTGAAAATGTAGGGAAAATGTGCAGATAATACATATCGAAGGCAGATGAATACGTACAAAACACATACTGTAGGCAGATAAACAGGTACACAACAGTCACCTTACTGGTCATCAATGTGCATGGACAGGTACAAAAATAATGTAAACAAGATACACTGAAAGGTAACCAAGCTAGATAATAGGCCCTACAGCTATATGGGCTAGGCAGTGCTGACGGTTGTAGGTGAAAAAGCAGGTACTGTGGGACAGATGCATATGAATAACGAAACCCCGGTCCTCCGTTTGTGACCGGATGCGATAACAAATCATGCCTGCATGTTGATGTCCTCATTTGTTTGCATTTTAAGAATACATATGCAGAACATCAGGACTGTTTGTCACTTGTTATGAAACTCGACAATCAATCAGACAATAAAAAAGAACTATAGTTTTGGAAATTAAGGACCCCTACAAATATAATATTCTTGCTTATCGTAGGGAAAAATTATTTTGTAGAAAAAACTGTATATTAGCAAGTAGACAGTGTTCAATAGGTATTCCAAGCAACAAAACAATATAAATTATTAACAAACAGTTATGTATATAATTTTAGAAAACACCAACACAAAGAAAAAAGGATATATACCAAAATTCATATATTTATTATGCTTTAGTTTAGTATTCAGTGTAAATTATTTTTTCGAGAGTTTTCTTCAAGAGATAATAAAAAGACATAGAAATACAATCATGTATCTAAAAGATACAAGACAATTACATTACAATTCATTATTCAATTTGGTGTCAGTCGAAATGTCCGATGTCATTGGAGATTGTGGGAAGGCTAGTGGTAGATGAAAACTACATGCGTTTCGGCATGTGTGCCTTCATCAGGGGACCATCTTAGCTAGGACTATTAATTGTCTGGGTAGAAGGCAGCGTTCTTTTTGGCTACAGCTGTAATGTCAAATCCTTCAAAAGACGATATCTGATCTGCTCCAACGTATTGGTTAGGTAAGCTCATGATTTCCACTTGGTTGTCTGCTGTATGTTTACAGCACCTCCATTACTGTAGTTTTGTCTACATTGTGAATCAGAAGCAAAGTTGGCAATGCCTGCGGCAGGTAATATATGGGGAACAAAGCCGTTGGCTCTATCGAAAAAACGACAGTAACGGAGGTGCCGTTAACATACAGCAGACAACTCCGTGGAAATCCCGAGCTTACCTAACCAATACATTGGAGCAGACCAGATATCTTAATTTGAAGGATTTGAAATTCCAACCGTAGACAAAACGAACGCTGCCCTCTACCCAGACAATTAATAGACATAGCTAAGATGTTCTCCTGATGAAGGTACACATGCCGAACCGCACGTTGTTCTCATCTACCGCTAGCCTTCCTACAATCTCCAATGACATCAGACATTTCGACTGACACCGAATAGAATAATGAATTGTGATGGATTTGTCTTGTATCTTTTAGATAAATGTATGTCTTTTTATTACCTCCTGAAGAAAACTCTCGAAAAAAACATTTGCACCTAATACTAAACTAAAAAACAATAAATATATTAATTTTGGTATATAACCTTTTTTCTTTGTGTTGCTGTTTTCTGAAATTATATACATGACTATTTGTTAATAATTCATAATGTTTTGTTGCTTAGAATACCTATTGAAAACTGTCTACTTGCTTATGTACTGCTTTTTTCCTACAAAATAAAAAAGAACTATACTGGACCCAGTACAGCCAGGTATGTTCTTCAAGCATCTAAACCATGAAAGAACATCTGTTGCTAGAGTTGTCTTTGGAGTACAATTTAAGTCAGAACAATCTTTTAAAGATTGCTGAACGTTTAAATAGAGTTAAATGCTGAAGCTTCTAAATCATGAAGAATCCTGGCTGAAGAAACTTTACAGATCAGTCAGTCAGTTCAAAACTTTATTTGATTAAAAAAGATCAATCATAAATTCAGACAGTACATATACTTCATATTAATACAAACTAATGTGATTTCCCCATTAAAACAGGTTTGGTGCAGCTCGATACAGTAAGACAATGATTAAAAGACCATACTTTTCCTTGCGGCCACAGATTTCAAGATAAACGTTGCTGTATAAAACAATTGTCAGGGTCATCAAGGGAAAACAACATCCTCATTGCCGAATTTACTGTTGTAGTTGCCCGTTTGATGAATAGTGGTTTTAAATAGGCAACGCGAAGATGTTTGTAGAGGTCACACAGGAATAAAAAATGCACAGTACTCTGTTTGGTGACCCCATTGCATGGGCATGGAATAGAGGGATAATTTTTCATGGCTGGGAATGCCACCACATGGTGGACAATTCCGAGTCTCAATCTAATAAGGACAAAACGATGGGAGGGTCTGGTGACAGCCTTTAAATATTCAGAGAAACCAGATGAATCCTTGTTGGAGTAATAATACTGAGGGATGGTTAACTGCATAGTAGCATCTCTACGCACTTGAGCTTTCTTATATAAATAGGAACACTTGAGCTCTTTCTTTGAGATGTAAGAAAACCTCCTGGCTGATCAGGAGAGCTTAAGATTGAATAAGTCCCTGGCTGTTGTCACAACATAGTTGATCCATGGGATCAGTGAGCTTTTATCAAGGCGGAGACAATCAGTAATAATGCTCCTAGTAAAACTAGTTTCTTTCTTATGCCAAATTGCTCTCCACACCATCAATGGTCTTAAACAAATTAAATCTGACAAAAACTCTAGGCCTAATTCCTGGTGTATTATCAGATTGGAGGCAGATGTAGGCAGGCATAATAATCTTTTTAGGAAACTGTTTTCTTCTATTTGCAAATCCCCATGGCGACAATGCCCCCAGACGCCAGATCCGTAGAGCGCGATTGCAACGCATCTACTGCGGTATATATGGAGCATATCATATATTCGACGGTCACCAAGCTTATTTGCAAATTTGAAAACACCATAGGCACTCTTAGACATCTTAGCTTGTACATTAGATATCTCCTGTGACCACATACCATTGCTACTAAAAGTAAAGCCCGAATAACAAAACTTGTTTACAGTTTCTATTTTTTGTCCCTCTATGTAGAAAGATTTCAATTTCCTCGTTTTCTTTCCACAAGGCATAATAAACGTTTTAGTATTGTTCATTTTCAATTTTTTATCCTTGATAAAACCCGCAAACTTGTCCATCAGTTTCTGTAAGCCACGGGGGGTTCTAGATAGGAGCACTGAGTCGTCAGCATAAAGCAGGATAGGGACAACCTGCCCATCCACTATCGGTGCATCAGAGTTAACCTGCATAAGCTCGGACTCTACAGCATTAATAAAAAGGGAGAAGAGAAGGGGCGCAAGGACGCAGCCTTGCCTAATGCCTAATTTCACATTAATACAGTCGGTGCATTCCCCCCCTTGACCATATCTAATGCAGGCTGAGAGTTTGGAGTACAGTCTTGCCAGGAAATAAATAATCTCTGCTGGGGCCCCTTGTTCTAGTAAGGTTGCCCATAGCAGCGCGTGATCGACGAGGTCGAACGCGCTGCTCAGGTCAGCGAAGCAGAGAAAGGGCAAGCCCTGCTTGGCACGGGTATACTTCCCTATTAAGAGATCTAAATGTATACATTGTTCTACGGTGCCAAGACCCTTTCGGAATCCAAATTGGGACCGTGCAAGAATACCACAGCCCTCTGCCCACTCTTCTAATCTGGCCAGCAGCACCCTGCTCATAGTTTTGAGCGATGAATCTAAAAGGGGGATAGGGCGGTAGTTTTTGGCATCCGACCTATCCACCTTTTTGTAAATCGGGATAATTACAGATTCACCCCAACTAGGAGGAAAGATTTCCATGGCTACCGCATTAAAGACCCTGGTCAAGACCGGTGCCCACAATGATGTATCTGCCTTATACAGGTCTATGGGCACCCCATCGGGACCAGGGGCCCTAGCTCCTTTGCTAGTTCTAATGGCAAGGTCTACCTCCGATACTGTAATATTTAGAGGGACTATTGGCCATAGGTCCACCTCCTCCGAGCGTGGGTCCGCCACATTCTGCGGGTCAAAAATACTGGTAAAGTGAGTCACCCAACAGGCTTCACTAACTTGGGAGGTGAGGACCGGGGTTTCATCACTCTTAAGAAAGGGACAGTTAACCGTGTCCCAGAACTATTTACTGTCCGATAATTCCACAGCCTTGGTCAAGTTGCCCCATGCTTCTTCCCGCAATTCCAGCTTTCGGCGTTTTAAGTGCCCTTTATAAATTGCCCTAAGAGTAATAATGCTCGTCCTATCTCTAGGCCTACAGGATAGAGCTTTCTTGAGGTTCTGCAATGACTTGATGCACAGGGAGTCAAACCAACCCGTCTTTGGTTTATGGTTAGTATGCTTAGTAGTGGTCCGGGTATTTTCAACTAATTTATTCATCTTATTAAAACTGCTTAAAATACCACAAGAGTCTGTACCATCGTCCAGACAAATATGCAAGTCGGGCAAACATGCTGCAACAATTTTAATCAACAATTTTCCGGAATTGTTGCCCTTCCATTTTATCCTATGACCATTTGGTCTACGGGGGGCAATATCGGCAACAACAGGTTGAATTGCTGGTGCTCCATTACCCCAAACATGCAGTTTTACTGTGACACAATTATGGTCGCTGATCGCATGATCCATTACGACCGGTGTATCACAATACATGCAGATATCATCTGATACCAATAAATGGTCAATGACTGTGGCCGCATTCCTCCCAGTGAAGGTAGGGACGGGATTACCGTCGCCATCTCCTAGAGGTTGCAACATGACCAGGTCAAATTTTGCACGGGCGATGTTCAGGGACTCTCTATAAGGGCTATGCTTAAAATGAAGATACCCTTCTCCTCTATCATCATATACCCCACACACCTTAGTCAATGATAAAGGACACAATGGAATATTAAAATCCCCTCCCCACAAAAATACAAAATTAGCATGATTGGCCCGAA
Source organism: Lissotriton helveticus (assembly GCF_964261635.1). Classification (NCBI taxonomy): domain Eukaryota; kingdom Metazoa; phylum Chordata; class Amphibia; order Caudata; family Salamandridae; genus Lissotriton; species Lissotriton helveticus. The sequence goes on along the minus strand of NC_136059.1, from coordinate 606,505,347 downwards.
CAATCCCATCCAAGGTCTTGACGACCTCGCAAACCGCAGTCATTCGCATAGAGTCAGGCAAATTATTGTAGAAATTAATCAATAGGACATTACAGTCGTTCTTATGTCTCAACCACAGCAACTGGGCATAACTTCCGATCATGACATATCTTATAACATGCACAGGAAGGTTAACAGAAAGCAAAATAAGTAAACCCCCTTTAGCTCTACCCATGTTCGAGCCTTGTGCTGGGAGATTATAAGCGACATAACCATCAAAGGTGATGTCGTCTACACTCCAGGTCTCCTGTAGGCATAGGATGTCGTGGGATTCCAAGGTTTCTTTCCAGCCCAGGACATCTAGTTTATTGTTCCAGCCAGCGATATTCCAACTTGCTATATTATATCCTCGTCTGTCTTTGTATGACCCTGCCTCGGATATAATATCCCTATCCTGAAATATAGCATCTACTACCTCTGTGTTTACCGGGTTAGGGGGTAAGTTACTATATCCTTGCTGGTGGGGTAAGCATATGTCGCGCGGTACTAGGTCTTCATCTCCGCTGCGATCACAGACCTCGATCATATTAGGTGATACACAGACTATCAGCTTCAAGATATCCCGGGAACTTTCTTCTACTCCCCCTATATACTTGGTGTTTCCTTCTTCCTGGGTGGGAGGGGTCCAAGGGATAGCGAATGGGACTTGGGGGTCCTTCGTTGAAATACCACCCACTAGGGGGATCAGATCTAGATTCTCCCCAGATTTCTCTCCTAGTTTCTCCTCTGTTTTCTCCCTCAGTGGTGGTCAATCTACCATCTCGAGACAGCTAAATCTATTCTTCATTGGGATACTACTCCACCCATCCCAGAAAGGATCCTCTCTGTACCGATTCCTGGGGAAATTACCTCCCCACTCCTCCCAGTCTGCAGCCCGAAAACGGGGGCCCGCTGTATGCCAACTACCCTCGCGGGGCGGTCTATTACAGTTTCTGGAGGGATAGAAAAAGGAAAGATGCTGTATACCAATACCGTTATTTATATCAGCCTGTCCCCATGAGCAGATATAATCAACTGTTCGAGGGTCTTCAAAGTTAACGATGACACAGTCTCCCTGGATCGATTTCCTTCCATACCCAACCCAAGGGGCCCTACGGACCATGAGGATCTTACTCGACCAGATGGGCAGTAGTGGGCGATTGGAGTTTAACCAGTGTTGGACCTTATTTTTTAAAGACCAGCTGGATTTTACAGCTGGATCGGCCAGTTCTGGTACTCCGGTCATTACGACCACGTAGGGGCTAACCTCGGGGGCAGATTAACGGGGTCCCCTATCCCAGTTCCTGGTGGCATTTAAAGCAGGAGGCTTAGGGGTCTTATTATTTTGAACCTGATTTATCTGTGGGGTTGGTTTTGGGGATCTTTCTACAGTCTTACTATTTTGTGCCTGAATAGTCTGGGATTGTGCTTGTAGGCCTTTCCACAGTGTGCCTTTCTTTTACTCTGCGGGATATAGGTTTTACTGCTGGGCCTGGTGGATCTGATTTTTGGACTTGTTGTACAGATGATTTATTACAGGTCTGCTTGTTTTGCTTTAGCAGCCCATTATTTGGGGAATTTTTTATGATCGCTGTCAAGTCAGTTAACTGTTTTTCAACTAATGATAATCTTACTTCTATTGGAGTTAGACATGATTTAAATAAATCCCGTATATTTTTTAGAAGTTGGCTATCGACCTCATTTACAACATTTCCCTCTAGAGAAATGTCCGATATATCCAGAATAATGGGACCAGAGGTCTCTGCTGGGACTTGATTATGGGGCATCGTACTCCTATCTTCCTCCCCTCTCCGTGCAGTATGATCATGTTTCTCAGCTTGATTTGGTAGTGTCACTCTAGTCTGTTTGGTTTTAGGTTTTTTTATTTTATGCTTTTTTTTCCGCACTGCACCCTCCCTCCTACCCCTCAACTGTCTTGCTTCCTCTGATGTAATATGGGTAGCTAAGTCAGGGTTTTTTTCCAGGTCCGAACTCAACTGTGAGGCGGATAGTAAGTGCGAGGCCGATAAATGGACTGTGTTTGGCAGGGTATGGATGTCAGCACGGACTTCCATCCGCCCATGGTCCCTAGCATGCTCAGGTGTTCTAGCAGTTGCCAGGAGACCCAGGGAAGATCTTTTAGCATTAGCTAAGGCTAAGTCCTGTGACACTCTTCGTTCCATAATAGAAATACCTTGGTCTATAAAGCTATTTGCCCTGATAATAAAACTGTCCAAGGGGCCTATCAGCTGAGCATCTCCTGCAGCTGTTTTGCTTCTACTTCCCCGTGTGGACATAATGCAAGCTTTAATACTAGGTGTAGTACCAAGCGTAATAATTACATATCAAGAAAACCGGTTTGGCTGATATAGAATACAAAAGTACATACAAGTTTGGATCCAGTCCGGAGTGGAAGCGTTTAGAGGGGGGGCCCGATCCGGTCTCACGCGGTCTATAACAGCCTCAAACGGCCCGCCCTTTGCCCGGGCTTAGCCCCGCGCTTCGTCCCACGTGCGTCCCGCGATGCGGGAGACGCAGAGTAGGTTTATGCTCCCAGGGATTGGACGTTGGCCGGGGGGGCGGGGCAGGAAGAGGACCAGGTGCGGCCTGTCAAGGTGTTGCTTGGCCCCCTGGTCCTCGCAGTCCAGCGTCTCACCCGGTGGTTTTTCCAGCACTGTAGTCCGTCTGGCAGCAGGAAATCCAAAGTCAGAATCCAATTAGGGAAACGGCAAACAGCAAACGAGCTACGCCCCAAGCCTTGAGCAGCACCCGCGAAACCGGGTCCGTGAGGCGCTTTCAATGCCGGGGGGGCGGGGCGGGAAGAGGACCAGGTGTGGCCTGTCAAGGTGTTGCTTGGCCCCCTGGTCCTCGCAGTCCCGCGTCTCACCCGGTGGTTTTTCCGGCACTGTAGTCCGTCTGGCAGCAGGAAATCCAAAGTCAGAATCCAAGCTAGGGAAACGGCAAACAGCAAACGAGCTACGCCCCAAGCCTCGAGCGGCACCCGCGAAACCGGGTCCGCGAGGGGCTTTCAATGCCGGGGGGGCGGGGCGAGGACCAGGTGCGGCCTGTCAAGGGGTTGCTTGGCCTCCTGGTCCTCGCAGTCCCGCGTCTCACCCGGTGGTTTTTCCGGCACTGTTGTCCGTCTGGCAGCAGGAAATCCAAAGTCAGAATCCAAGATAGGGAAACGGCAAACAGCAAAGGAGCTACGCCCCAAGCCTCGAGCGGCACTTTACAGATCGTTCTGTTGCCTGATCTGGTAGTTTTTTCACCTGAGAAGCTAATTTACCATCACACGAATATACTGATGGCTATGTTGGGGTTTGGATGATGTACACATGTGAATATTTGACATTTTCTCTGCAGTATTATTCTAAAAATACCGGTTGTACCAGTCTAAATTTGTATGTATCCTATGTTTACCCCTAGGTTCATGTGATCCTTTACCAAAGTCCCCACACTACTTCCACTATATGTTCCCCACCTGTCTTCTGATCGTCCTCGGGCATACATGCAGGTTGAGGTCATACTGAGATGTTTGTGTGTCGTTGGTGTACTTTAAATAGCCAGTCAGTCAAATAACTTCATTCGAGAGACATCCACATAAAAGTGAATGCACAACATATCATAAATCTTAACATACACAGAATAACATTCCTTAGAATAAAATGATAAACATTAAAATCACCAAAGCATACTTTTTCTAAACAAAACCTGCAGAATTTAAAAATGAATTAACTCTAAAACAGACCTCTCATTTTGAAGTAATTGCAAATGCCAACGGTCTTTCTTGATTCGGGGAGATCCATTTAAAGGTCTCTCTGAGGATGCGGAGGGTGTTGAAGCAGCTGGAGGTGACGGCGTTGACCTTTCGGGTCATGGAAAGGAAGGAGTCGAGTACGATGTCGAGGTTTTGGCCGTGGTCCATGGGGGTGGGAGAGATTCCGAGGGGGGGGTTTGCCATCAGGTGTTGTCCCAATCAGAGGTGAAGGGTCCGAGGACGAGGACCTCTGTCTTCTCAGAGTTGAGTTTCAGGCAGCTGTTGCTCATCCAGGATGCAACATCCTTCATACCTTCCTGGAAACTGAGTCTGGTGGTGATGGGGTCCTTGGGAGGGAGAGGATGAGCTGGGTGTCGTCGGCTTAGGATATGATGCTGAGTCCATGCTGTCTGACAATGGCGGCAAGGGGGTCATGTAGACGTTGAAGAGTGTGGGGCTGAGTGATTAACCCATGCAGTGGCATTTATGTGACAACCTATAAGGGAACCCAGAATGAAGACAGACACTGAGGCCCAGAATTTCCTTACATTTTTCAATTCAGCCGCAACTACCAGGTACTCCCAATTATCTTCATTAACCTCCTGTTTCCCTTTTCTCAGGTTTCATTATTGAACTTACATGTAGATGCAACAGGAGTGAGAACCCTGAGACATACTATTAGGGCAGCTCTCAATTGCCTATTTGATCTCATGCATTTGGAGTCAAACCATTTAGGGTGAGCACATGTTTACAGGCTTCATAAGAGCTTATTTGATCAGGGCACCTAGTAGCTTGAAAGCCAGTGTAACATAAAGATGCACACCATTTGAACAATCCCTAATAAGTAAAACGTTTTCTAAGTTGTCACTGAGTAAACTACCCAATACACAACTTCAATTTTCAAACCTCCAACATAATCTTAGACCTTTGCCAATCGGGGTGGGTTGTGTACGGGACTTAATGGAGGGAACAGTAAATTGAAAAATGTTAAAGCATTGTGATCACCAAAAGAAGTATCCAACACCTTCCCATGCATTATGCTCCCAATCAGACATCTTGATATAAATATATAATCAATGATGGTAGCATTCCCCCTGCCTAACAGGCTGGTTGATCATGAGCTACTTCTCCAGAATTATTCATCATGTTAATCAAATCAAAATCTGTCAAATATCAGTCTAGCTCTGAACCTCTGTTGTCATCACTCCTAAGATTGTTTGACTGGCCCGTCTGACTGTGGGTTCATGTATCAGCACTGATCTAAGCGTTAAAATTCCCACCCAGTATAACAGACTGCTAGCTCTGGTCAGAGCTGCTCATATCCACCAGGCTGGATAGATGACCAAAATGTTCAGCATAATTAGAGTTTGGCTGATTGGAGAAATCACTGTTAAAGAAATTGATTTGGAAAAACCTGGTAAATATACTAGTCCCTTAGCAAGATAATTTGGAACCCTGAGTTCTCCGAATCCACTAGTTGCCAGACCCCAATATTCAGAGTAGCCTAATAGATAAGCCCCACTTTGCCAGGGACGGTTTAACGCATATTGAGTGACAAGAGAACTCGTCAAATGCAACCTGAGTACGCTCTCATGTCTCCCGAAAGAAACAAATGTCTGATTTCTAAAAGGTTCTTGTATAGCACTTTATAATTGTGTACACTCTCATGGTTGTAGAAAAAGCTCAAATGATCAAAAGTATCTTAAAGTATCAAATATGTTTTTAAATTCTAGGTGCTAGTTTGTTCATATACAAGTCTAACCATATAAGCTGTAAACTCATTTGGACCTTATTTGATTGGATTTTTCGACCATTAATTTCGACATGTTTATTAAACACCGTTCTCCCCACCTTTCCTTAGTAACCACTGTTAAAGAAAAACCCTGACGAAGGCTCTGCCGAAACGCGTTGGTAGATGACTATCTTGACCAATGTTCAGAGATTGGATTTTATGACATCATCTTGTTTCCAACTCTTGTATCTACATATCAAATTGTATTTAGTGCTTATTAATTTACAATTATAATTTAAGTACGGTTATAAATTAAAGTAGGGTCTCCTGTTGTGTATTATTCGGTGGTTAGATTCTTATATGTATAATCATGTTCTGATCAAATATTGTGTATATACTGTTTTATCCTATGCAAATAATTGTTTTGTATGTTAAATGTTTTGCAAATGAATTTAATAAGATATAAAAATAATAAATCAAAAATATATTCTTTATAACTGGTTCTGTGTATTTCGATTGAAAAATAGGTCGCCAGGTCATGAGTTTCAGCTAAAAATATGCAGCACTGAACCCGGTGCAGCTTGTTTTCCAATTATACTGTTTTCCTTGACAGTATTGTATTCATTAGTCAGGGGCCCCGTTCTCTTTTTCAAAGTAAAAGATCCCACAATAAAACCTGGCCAAAACAGGACGCAATTTTATGCCAAAATGGCTGCAGTGCGCCACAACTCCAAACTGTATGCAAGAAAGTTCCCTACGCGTCCCCACATCTAAGGCACACAGGGGACTGGACAACACCCATCTTCCACAGGCGGGAGCTCGTGAAATATATACGGGGGAGATATTTAAATTGATGAGATGGTAGGGTGTAGAGGCCGCCACACCACGAGGACTGGTGAGGGCCTCTGTCCAGTCGTTGTCCGTCATATCAGGTAAGCCCTCTTTCCTTGCCCCCCTGTTCTTATGTAAAGTAGTGCGAGTATGGGTGGTCAATGTCTAGTAGATCTGGCGAATCTTTTTTTTTCTGAGGCCCCTTGTTAAAAAGATTCCTACATATTTGCAGGACACCAAGGATGTCCTGAGGCTGCTCCCTGAGCTAGAGTTCAACATCGAGACTGACTTTTTAGTCAGTTTCGATGTTGAATCATTATACACCTGCATACCTCAGGGTGAGACTCTTCAAGCAGTCATAGGTCTCCTGGAGGCTAGTAATCTGGACAGCATCACTCCAGTGAGCTTCATAATGGAGGGTGCACGGTTAGCGATGACCGAGAACTTCTTCAAGTTTGAGGAAACAATTTTTTTGCAAACATCGGGGACCTCGATGGGAAGTGTATTTGCGCCAAGCCTGGCTAATTTATATGTCCATCTTTTTGAGGAAGATTGTGTCCTCAACCACAGCAACCCATTTTTCCAACAGGTGTTGCTGTGGAAGCGTTATATTGATGACATTTTTGTCATCTGGCGCGGGGATCAACAGACTATATTGGACTTTCAGATCTGGCTTAACAGCAAGAATCAATTTTTGAAATACACGGTTGAATTCAGTAAAATGGAGCTCCCCTTTTTGGATATTTCAATATTCCCAATGATGGCAGACTAGGTAGTAAACTATACCGGAAACCTATGGCCAGAAATTCGCTATTAACTTTTAGTAGTCACCACCCAAAATCCCTCTGCGAGAATCTGCCTGTTGGACAGTTTTTACGGATTCGTAGAAATTGTTCTGACAAACAGGACTTTGACTTGTATGCAAGGGACCTTTCCATCAAATTGAGGCAACGCGAATATCCTAAACGAACGATTCGGAGGGCTCAAAAACGAGCGTCCAATAACGATCATGAGGCCCTTTTGGGTCCATCATTTGACAAACCACCTCTGAACAGGTTAACGTTTGTTACGACTTTTAGTACCTTATCCAACAAGGTACAGAAATCTGTCCGTAAGAATTGGAGGATTTTGAATGTAGCAGGATCTAGCATTCCGACCCCTCTATTTTCTTTCAAAAGAGGGTTCAGTCTACGGGATAGTCTGGTCCACACTAGACCGAGACAGCAAGAAAAAGAAACCACCAATACCCTGTGGAACCTTCCAGCAGTCCAGGGCCACTATCCGTGTGGCTCTTGCACAGCATGTCCTCAGACGCAGAAAACCCTTACAGTGGACATAGATACAAGTAGACCTTGGATCCTTAAAAAACACACAGATTGCAACAGCGAGAAGGTTATCTACCTAATTACTTGCCCGTGCTCCCTACGTTATGTAGGTATGACTACAAGAAAAGTAAAACTAAAAATAAATGAGCACAAGAGCACAATTAGGTGCAACAAACAAGCCACCCGCCTGACCATTCACTTTTTACACATGAGGCAAAAAGCAGAAGAGATGAGCTGGGTAGTTTTAGAACACCTTTTGTTCCTCAACATGTGAATGATGTCACACGTTACCTCTTTCGGAAAGAACAGAAATGGATCTTCAAACTTAAATGTGACACAGAAGGTTTGAACGACGAAATCTCATGGGTTACAATATGATCTTCCCATTAGGGATAGTGATCTGTTTCAAGTGATAAATGAGAGGTAACTCAGTATCTTCAACAGTTGTTTACGTTACTGACCCCTGACAGTTGAGGATTACATAACATGCTGTACGATAGGGTAGGTCACGTCCTTACACTAAGATACAACCTGTATATGTACGGATTGCGTTCTAGTACAATATAATAATAGGGCTACTAACTCACCTGACAATTAAGAATGGTTTTTTGGGTACATACTAGAGCACCTTTTTGTAGTGATATTTGACCTCTGACAAATGAGGGCTCTATGATGTGCTGCCCAACAAGGTGGGTCCCCACACCTAGATAAAACGGGTTTATGCATACACTGTGTTCCCTGTACATATATTCATATTAAATAGGGTATCTCTTATAAAAGGGCTATTTTGGGCCGCTAATCAAGATGAGAATGTGCTATATATGAGTCAAAGTGCACCTGCGTGGGTAACTTAGTGAAATGCGGTAAATGCCTAAAACACACATTGAGGTCCACCTCCACTATGTACTTACGTACTGTATAGTCGAGTCTTTCTGATTGCGTGACATATTAAATATCAGGCGAATCACCTGCCTGCATTTATTCTTGCACAGACTTCATTACGGTGTATCTTTTGTGCTTTAACCCATACGGATGCCATTTCAGCATTTAGACCCCTTCGAACTTGGATATCTGCGAGTGACCAACTGAATTGAGCTGCCTGGTTTCTTGTTTTGTTTCTGTTTTGCCATTAGGGCTAAGTTCCACACATGCGCATTACCATTAAGAGAAGTTTTCCCCTCTCCGGTCCGCCACCTACGCATGCGTGTCAGCTTTTGGCTTGATGCGAGCATCTAACTATTGAGGCCGCATGCTCAAAAATAATCTAAATGGCTCCACTCTGGTCCGCCATTACCACGTGCATGCCGGTTGCAAATTTAATGTGGTTCTGGTATGCTTCAAGAGCGACATTCCACACATGCGCATTCATACTTAGAGAGGCTCCCCCCTCTCCGGTCCGCTACCCACGCATGTGTGCTGACTTTTGGCTTTATGTGTGCATCCAATCACTAATGCGGTTCGCGCATGCTCAAAAATAATCAGAATGGCTCCACTCTGGTCCGCATGACGTTTGTCAATTTGACGCGAGCATTCAACTTATGGAAGCTGTTTGCGCATACTCGAAACGTTTGACTTGGTCCCAATCAGGTCCGCAACGCTTCTAAAATATGCCCGATGCAGCGATGAAAGGTATTAAGAGTTTTGATTGGTTACTGCTATGTATAAGAGCAGCCTACCGGTCAGGTACCTCCCCCTCGGCTCAGGATCAGTCAGGGGTACCGACGGACAGGTAAGGCGGTTCTTCATGCTGGACCTTTCTCCTTCCCAAGACTTTAAAATACGGCTTAAAGTCAACATTTAGATCTAGAAGTGTTGACAAGCAAGTATGTGAATTAGGCTATCAGCTTAAAATCTCAGAGTAAGGTTACAGATCACTTCTACACTAAGTTTATCAATAGTCTACTGTTAAAACCTATTAGTTGTGACAGTAGCCTTTAGCAGAATAACATCAGTCTTGACTGAAGGACTTTGTATGGATGAGACACTAGGTGTTATGTTTTGACTGAAAGGCCTGAGAAGTGCTGCTATTTTAGTGTTCTAAACTGGAGCCTAGGTTTTTAGCTGTGAAGCTGGTGGAAATAAGGTGGAGTGAGACTCTACTAGCCCTCTACTATTTTTATCCACTCTTAGAGCGGGGCCTCCATCCCTGAGCAGTCGCCAGGAGAGGTGAGGTTTACTCCCATGAGATACTGGGTGAGGCAAACACTATTATCGGAATTTTTAATCATAATGACATATTTAATGGTGATTATACATGTGGCAAAAAATATATATGTGTGCTGGTGATTTACCTGTTTGTGTTGTTTCTGTGTATCCCTTTTTCTTGAACACACATCCCACACATCGGAATTCTACGTATGGTAGGATGTACTGTATCATTCATTATTATTAGATTTTTTTCACGTTGATATGCTTTCTTTGCAGTAGTGTAGTCTCGGTCCTGACGAAAGCCAGGTAGGTTATCTTTTCCTATGAAGGCTGAAACATTTAGACCTGTTACAACTATTTGACGACAGTTATTTTTTCAAACTGTCCACACTCTGTTTTTAGATCTTGACACCATGATATCTCCCGAATAAAACGTATCTTATGGTAGCCAATTTTATACTGCATTTTTGATTTCCCTCACTTTTTCATCACTGCAAACACCCATCCCACACCACAGAACACATATTCTATGGTATGACCCATCACTGGTGGATGTTGGATTAGGGTAACACACGATATCACAAGGTGTGTTGCACCAAAATCAGACTATCTTCTCACAAATCCCAGATGATGAAGCTCTGCCATTGGGTGGGCTGATGGGATTAATTTCTTCTCCTTTGTGAACACAGTTTGGGTTATCACTGAGCTCTCTGTTGTTTTTGCCCATGTTGATTGACAGACCAGTGACATTTGTTTAAGTTTTGTTGAATCTTGTGTGCTCCCAGGTCTCCCATTAGTAAGCAACCCTCGAGGGGGTGAAACTCTGGCAGGGCATCAAGCGAGTGAATTAAAGGAGTTAAAACGTGCCTCAGCTGGAGGTATTTATAAAATTGCATCAGATGCAGCTGGAAGTCTGTCTGTAACTGCTGGAATGACTTGAGAGTGGATCCCTGCATAACATCACCTAGCTTAAAGGCCCCCAGTAGGTCCCATTTGCGAAACGTAGGCAGTGCCGTTACGGTACTCCGATACATGCCATGCCACAGCGGTATCGTCTGCATCAGACGACCATGCCAACCCATGTTTCTAACTGTATATTCCCAGAGCTGAACCACCGTTCTGACTGGAGGCAAGAGTACCCTCCATTGCCAAATGCTCAAGTGCAAAAGCGGGATCCATGGGTGAATTGTACCACTACGCGTTAATAATCAAGAGATGGGATGCAGCATAGTATGCATACACATCCGCTGCTGCAATAACCCCACAGTATGCGGACTGTGTACATGTACGCAGCACCACCTGGAAAGCACCTCTGTTCCATAAAAACGAATTTTGGATTGCACTGACGTGGGCGAACCATATACGGGGTAGATTGTATGGGAAATTCTGTAGCCGATATAATATTCGAGGTAGGGAAACCATTTAAAAGATTGATGATCGTCCATATAATGATAGCGGAAGATGGGACCATATTGCAGTCTCGTCGCGTAGACTAGCGAGAAGCGAATTGATGTTGTGCATCCACAAGATCTTGGGGCAGGGCGAAATGAAGACTCCTAAATATTTAAAACCATCAATGACGTGTGACAGCTGTGCGGTCCAAGTTCTGCATCCCTGATTACAGGATATTGGAAAGAGTACTGATTTTGAAGGATTAATACCAAGTCCCGAGGTCTCTCTGAATACCCGGAGAATCTGAAGAATTCGTGGTCCCGAAAACCACAGGTCAGTCATAAAAAACAGCACATCATCCGCGTATAGTGTGATTCTGTCCGATTGTGTCCGTAATCACTCAAATCAGTAGATCGGACAAAGGCCGCCAGAGGCTCTTCAGCCAGGGCCAACAATAGCGGAGCCAAGGGGCAATCCTGCCTTGTGCCACAGCCAATAGGGAAGGATGTCGATCGGTGGCCTGCAATCCGGACTGAGGCCGAAAGGTCCGTGTAGAGTAGCCAGACATATGCCAGGAATCGCGGGCCAAAGTTAATTGCTTTGAGGAGTTGAAACAGATACGTCCAGTTTAATAAGTCAAACACCTTCTCTATATTGGTCAATAGGGTAGCCACCGGGCGGCCCAACATCTGGGGCCTTCGCTATGATGCTGTGGACCCGCCGGATGTTATGCCAGGTGGACCGGTGTGGCATGAAGCCTGACTGATCGGTGTAGATCAACTTGTGAATACACGTACGGAGGCGGTCTGCAAGGACTTTGCCCAGGAGTTTGGGCTCAAAATTAATAAGCGAGATAGGGCGATACGAGGATGGGTCTTATAGAGGGCGGCCGGGATTCAGGAACAAGGCAATCTCGGGTAATATGTGTTGGTCTAGGGCACAGGGGAGCGCATCCAGCAAATGTGGGCCCAGCGTAACCATATGTGACCTAAGGAATTCACTAGAGAATCCATTAGGGCCAGGAGCCTGGCCTGGAAGTATGCTGGCCAGAGCTGTACTGTTTGTCCACCGTTATATGGGCATCTAGCTGATCTTGTGTATAGTCTGCAAGTTTTTGAGGGGGGATGTCCGTTAAAAATTCGGCTATCAGTGCGCTTGAAATATGTTTCCGTCGTCTATAGAGTGACCAGTAGTATGTTGCGAACACTCAAGCCACCGCTTCGGGAGACAAGCACAGGGCTCCATCAGCATCCCGGAGCATTGGAACTGCAGCGGGGGACTTCGCGGCCTGGCACAGTCGATGGAGCATTTTGCTAGACTTTATCACCCCATCGGTAAATCCTATGTTGTGATGCTAGCCAGATCTCTTGCGGGCTTCGAGGGACCTCTGACGGTTTTCTAATTCAACCTGTTGTGCGATGCATTTGCGCTTTTCACCCGCACGAAAACATATGTCTACCCCACGGATTGTGGGCTTAATGAAATGAAATGAAATGAAATGATTACGCACTTGTATAGCGCACAACTACCCATAGGCATCTCGGCGCTTGTACGAATACCGCCGAGGAACCCTTCCTGGCCTTTCCCTGTGAGGAGCCCACTCCTGGGCACCCCCATGGCTTAAGGGCTTCCCAGAAGATAAAATTGGATAGGGCCAAGGCCATGTTGGACTCAAGATAGCCTGAAACGGTCTGACTCGGGGTCTCTTGATATTTTGGGTCACATAGGTGCCAGGGGGACATACGCCACCTAAAAGGGGGCTTATGAGATCCAATGCGGAGTTTGAATAAAACTGGGGAGTGGTCAGACAGTCCACTGGGCAAGATAGAAATATGTGAAATTCTATGTATGAAGCTATGTGGTATGAAGACATAACCTAATCATGATAGCGAAGTATGGACGGCGGATAAAAAGGTACACCCTGTCTCGGAGGGATGGTAGGCGTGCCACACATCAGACCACCCCAGTGTAGTGGCCAAAATATGTAGTTTGGATCTACCCTCCTGCGGTTTGCATCTCGGCTCGCGCCACTGGTCTATGGACGACATGACGATATTCCAATCTTGGCCGAGAGCAATGTCAGACCCTCGGGGAGTTCCCCCCAGAGGCGTGTGATTCGGTCAATAAAAGTGTTTCCCAAAGGGGGTGCAGGGCATATATGCTACTAATGTTGACATGCTTTCCATGCAGTGTCCCAGATATGATGGTGTAACGTCCCTCTGGGTCTAGCCAGTGTTTGGAGGGAATGAACGAGACAAGGCGGTGTATGAGGATAGCTGTGCCCCGGGATCCCCTAGTAAACCCTGAATGATATATTGTATGGTACCCAAATCCTGTGAGGCATGGAGCTTTATCCTAGGATACCTAGGATATGGGTATCCTGCAGGAAAAGGATGTCTACCTCACAGCGCTTGACGAAGATCAGTGCCCCTTTTAATTTTACTAAGCAGCCCTCTTACATTCCAAGACACTATGGTCGATTCCCAGAGTTGGTGAGTACATGCATGTGCCGTCATCTATCGTCTGTGTAAGAAACCTTTCCAGTCGAGTTCGTGAAGTCGTGGCGTAACCCCTGTGTACATGTGGGAACTACAACAATAATAACAAAAAACATCTGACATTTCCCCATCCCCAATACTGCCATCAACAAGGAGCATTTGTCGGGGAGCAGGAGAGCCCAGGGCCCTTCCTCCAATAATACCCAAACTTCCCATGAAACATGAACATGAATTTTCAGGGACGTGATGGTTACATGACATGGCGTCCAAGCCAGCATAGCGTTGCTAACCGTGCAGAGTATACTAGGAGGAAGTCAGACCAATTCTGGACGGAAGCCAAAGAAATTAGGGCAATTGGCCCGTATTAGGATTCCTTGTCCTGGGCCGAAGAGCGCCAAATGGATCTCTTGAAATTTTTCCTCTTTTGCCTGTTCCCTTGTGAGCCCTGAGAGGAGTCGGATTCCGGTGGTGGCGGTGTATGAGGCTTAAGATGCATCGTTTCGTCTGCCCAGGCGAAGACCGCCTTCGGTGAGTCGAAGAAGTAGGATTTGCAGTTGTATGTGACTCGCATTCGGGCCAGATATAATAACATATATTGTATATCGAGGTCGGTGAGTCTGCGCTTAGCTGCTGTGAAAGATTAGCACTGCTGTTGCACTAGCCGAGTTTAATCAGGGAAAATCATGATAGGGCGCGACTCAAAAAGTAGCTGGTCCTCGTGGTTCCTAGAGTATTGTAGTATGGCGTCCAGGTCTGCGTAGTTTAGCAGCCTGCTGATCACCGGTCTCGGATATTCTCCCGGGGTGGCTGCTTGGTCAGTACCTGATGTGCCCTTTCCACAACAAAACAAGTGGACAGTGAGGCTTCTGGCAGGAGGGCGTTCAACCATTGTGTTAGGAAGCGGTCCATGGATTGTTCCTCACACCCCTCCAGGAAGCCAATTAAGCACAGATCGTTGCGCCTGGATCGGCTATCTGCATCTTCCACACAGAACTCCAGCTCTTGGGCCATCACCGTGAGTTTGTTCACTTTCTTTTGCAGGGCCGTTACTGTATCTTTGTCCATTGAGGCGAGTGTTTCCGCCTCTGTGATGCGATCCACAGCCTTCTGGAGGTCTTGCCATAGAAATGAGACCTCGGACCCCACGGTGCCAATCTTTGCGTCAAGGGTATCCCGAGCTTCAGTATTTGCCGCCAAGGGCACCGCATTGTCAGGGATCAGGACACTGGCCTCTCCGCCAGCGGCGCCAGCAGGGGCGGTAGTATAGTGGTCCGGAGTGCTTTGTTTAGGGCCAGTGCCCCCTTGCTTGTCTTAGCCCATGCTAGCAGAGGAGAAGGTGTCCCGGTCCAGCGGCAACGATAACCCAACGCCAATGGAATGTCGTGGCAGGAACAATCAATCCTGAGGGCTGCCCACCCGGGCGTCTCGTTGGTCTCACCAGGCGACGATACCACAGGCCGGGCCTCACGGAATCTGGCCCACCTCTGATCACAAGCTGCACCAAGCCTGGCCGCTTCCGTAGTGCTAGGCGGCCAGCCAAGTAGACCCCATACCGGGGTCAGACTCGCTGGACCCCCGACCTGCAGCCTGCCCGCGGGGACTGTGTGCCAAGGTTGTGTCGCTGCTGCAGGTATGTCATCCCTGCCATCCTCCTGGCCGCACCGCCCAAGCACCCTCTTTATCAACTGCTGTAGCACCTTCAGGGAGAAATCAGTGAACAAGTTCCATGAGGCGGGCAGCGCTGGCCACAGCAGCAGGGTCTCTCCAGGTTAGGACCTTTAGATGGGCCCAGCATGTATAATTCTCTAGCAAAGCATATGGCGCTAAGTTCTGTCCCCTACTACACCTGCGGGATCTGGTCTCCCTCCCGGTCCCACTGCCGCCACGGGCACACCAGTAAGTGTTGTTTTTGTTTTATTGTCCTTAGTTTTTGTTTCCAATAGGGGGGGGAGGGTGCAGGCAGGATCCTAATCACCAGCCCTGACGTCCACAGCCCGAGGCAAGCTTGCTCCAGCGGGCCGCTGGGCTCTACAATCACTTTGTGCAGGCCGAGCAGGGCCAAGCACAACCAGACTCCACTCCGCTACAGGTCCACGCGCCGGCCCAACTCAGGATCTTATCGCTGCACAGCTGGCATCTTACCGAAGGGTGTGTCCCTGCACGGGGCAGCCCTAGCCGGCCGGGGTGCAGCCGCACCAGCAACCCAACAGGCTTGCACAGGACTGCGGGCCCACAGACACCCCCAGATTAGCCTGGGCTCAGGCCGACACCCCTTCCGCGGCAGTCCACCACAATGCAGCGTTACCTCTAGGGGCTCCATTAGCCCCTGCCCGCCTCCTGAGTCACCGCTGGCTCAAGGCATGCAGGCCCCGGGCAGGCGACAGCCCCAAGAGGGTCCAGGCCCACACCGCACATTGGTCTGCCACAGTATGGGTCGCCGTTTCATCTCAAATAGGGGCTCCTACTCGTTCCCAGCCCCTGGTATGGCCGACGTGTCCCGTTGGAATAAGGATGTTGTCGGATTCCAGCTCATTAATGGCTTGGACGCACGGAGCCTCATCAGGCTACGTCCGCCATGTTGGCTATCCAAACACACCCCAACATTTAATTTTTTTTTAAGATTCCCGCAGGCTTGTATGACTCTAACGAGGGCTGCTCAGTCTGTTCTTGGGTAATACCCTGAAAGACTCCTGAAGTCTGATCCAACTCACCTTGCGTGATAGAATGATCTGAGCACTATCACTTACATCAAGGGCCCTATTTTACGCTAACCATCCATTTAACTTTCTTGATTACTTGTTCTCCAGATTCAACCTGGTGTTGCCTGAGAGTAGGAGCACCAATTAGGACCACAACAAACGGACAGTCAGCTGGAGGGAGATTAAACATAGCATTTCTAGGTAGAAACTCTGCCCCGCCTTCCAACCCCAGGCCGCTTGCTCTAAGTGTACCAAAGGAGAGTTGTCCCCAGGCTGCTTGGTCAGTGTTGGGTGCAGTTGAACTAGTCGGTTGAATGAGTTTCTAGGGCAATTTATTCATATCCCAAACCTAGCTTTTGTGCGAATTCGGTTCTGCCTGTTGTGCACCTGAAAGGTGAATTGGTGTATGTTAGATTTGGGGGTCTCTAGTTGGCACAGGTAGGTACTTGTGGCAAATAGGGATCCTTGCCTCTAGTCATGATAAGGGGATTAAACTCCTAAAATAACCCCTGCTCACCCCCTTGGTAGCTTGGCACGAGCAGACAGGCTTATCTCAGAGGCAGTGTGTAAAGCATTGTGACCACATACAGTAACCCAGTGACAACACTACAGATGGACACCACACAAGGTTTTTATATAAAAAATAAGTATACTTTATATAGGTTAGAAGGCTATTGTCTCTGAGACTTCAGCAGGAGGCACACTCTTTTCCAAGACCTTGGAGATTCTTCACAAGTGGAAAGCAAAGTACACAAAGTTCCTTTCTCCTTTCTTTGGCAGTAAGGCAACCACTGCAAGCCAATCCCCCAAGCAGCACTTCAGCTTGGGAATAGTCTCTCCTCAGTTTCTTCAGGTTCCTCTCAGTAAAGGTTTCTTCTTGTAGTCCAAAAGTCATCTAATTTCATGGGATCAGGGTCCCAATATTTATAACCCCAAATCCTTTGTTCTCTGAGAGGAGAAGGGCCTTTGCTTAGTCCAAACAAGTTCTGAAGCACTTTGTTTACAGGACTTCTTCTCTTCTTTCAGTGTGCATGGCAAAGACATCAGCCGCTCCCCAGGAGGTGGAGCCAGCATTGTGGAAGGCAGGCAAGGTTCAGGTGCAACCACTCCCTCCCATCTAGATGCAGATCTCTCTATTCACCACTGGGCTGACTCATCCTGTCTCTTGGAATCCTCCAGCCCTGTCACTCACAAAACCAGACAAAGGAATACACAACCTAGCAGAGGTAGGCTTGAAAAGTTAGACAAGCAAATGCCTACTTTCTAAGAGTGGTATTTGCAAACACAGAAGGTTAAAACAAACTTTACTAAAAGATGTATTTTATCATTCTGAGTTCAGGCATACACAACTTGTATTTCTACCATGTTCTCTGAGACAGTTAGGATTATAAAATGTAATAATTCTAACTGCCCATTCTGGGCTATGGAGAACAGGTAGCCTGGCAGTAGTGAAAAACGAAAATGACTGTAATTCACTATTAGGACATGCCACACACATCAGGGCTTGTCCTACCTTATACTTACAATGCACCCTGCCTTTGGGCCTACCATAGGGGTGACTGATATGAAGAAAAGGGAAGGTTTAGGGACTGCCAAGTTGGTGCACTTGCCCAGTCAGTATGACACTACCAGATTGCACGCAGGCTCTGCAATGGCAGACCTTAGACACATTTTACAAGGCTGCTTCTGTGGGTGGCACAACCAGTGCTGCAGGCCCACCAGCAGGATTTGGATTTACACGCCCTGGGCACACTCAGTGCACTGTACTAGGGTCTGACAAGTAAATCAAATAGCCAAACATGGAACCACTGATTAATACATCAATTTATAGTAGGGAGCACTTGCACTGAGGCACTGGACAGCAGTGGCACAGTGCCCAAAGCATCTAACACCAGCAAAAATACATGAGGCAACAGCAAAAATGGAAGGGAGACCCACGCCAATGGTGCCAGGTCTAACAGTGTAAGAGTAGGCAAAGAAGGAATATGAGCATCCAGTGAATTTAACACCCTTTGGAGAGGTAACACTGGGGCAGAGGCTGGTGCAGACGAAGCAGGACGGGAGTTCTGGTTAAGTGTGGCAAGTTGAAACTCACTACTGTCCAATCTCTCTTGTATGAGGGATAACTGGGTTTGGAGCAGAGTGCTAAACCTTTCACAACAATCCTCCAGGAACCTTATGCCCACTCCCTGCAGCAGTATGGCTTCAAGCTCATTAACATTTAACCTCTCGATTGTGGGATCACAAAATGTCTTTCTCTTACTTTTTAGGAAAGGGAACCCTGGATTGACTGAGGTTCTCATTTGAGGTACGACTCACCTGACTAATGGGTAAATTCCGTGTATTGGCTATAGTAAAATCAAGTGAACAATCAACCTGATTACTGGGTCAGCGGGTAATACACCTTACCTGGGTTCCATAGAGAGTCTTCTTTCTGTGAGAGCAATTTTACTGCTTATCACACCAACCGCCCTACTCAAAATTTTGTCAAAGGAGTCGTACCTCTATAAACTGTGCTGTTACTGCCACTGGAGGTCTTCATTTCCCCATCCCTGGAGAGCATAATGGACTAGTGCTGGCTCCTGACTACGCAATAATCCGGAGTACGAAGGAAATAGAACAGGCCTGACTGCCTCCTCTTGGCTCTGACAGGCACAGACAGGCCCACTCTTGGCCCAGTCTTCGCTTGGCACGTGCCAGGGTGCTTCCAGTGGTACAGTCTTTCTGTGCTGATTAAAGGACCCATGCAGTGCTGTGCCGAGCGGCCTCGCCTACTCACAGCAGGCAGGAATTCTGGCACTTGCTGTCCGTCCTCACCAAAAGCAAACAAGCAGTATCCGGTGCCACAGGCTTTCTGTCCTGCCATCCCAGAGTAGCACTGATGTTAGAGGAGGAAGGGAAGTCGATTGTCTATGTCTCAGGGCACATTTTTGATTTAAGAAACTCAAAGCAAGATAGCAGCCACTACTCATCTAAAAACCCCATGGCATCTGAACTTCTACTTTGTCTGTCAACTTTTTCCTGTTTCCCTATACCGATGCCAGCCGAATTATCCTTTCACAGCAATCCGTTCAGTTATTTTATGTTAGCCAGTTCGCCACCTCTTTGCCATTACATTTTTGGACCACTTTTGGTTTTGTTTGCTTCTAACTAGGAGCATCTGTTACTAATGATTATGTGTGCCTGCCGCCCAGATATTACTTTTCCAGTACTTTCCTTCAAGCACTGTGTACTAAACGCCTCATTAATGATCATAACTATACACATGTTACAATAAAGAACTGTCACTAGTTTGTCACATTCCAGCGGACAAATGGGAATCCTATGACTTGTTGTTGTCATAGACTTCCCTGAATACCTCACTACTTAAGTTGATAAGTCTTACATCGTGTAGGATTCTGGTGAGTTATACTCACACTATCCCTAACCCATCCTATGTAAGGTAACCAGACTAAGCAGTCCATGCAAAACTCAACCAGTCTTCGCTATTCATTCTCCTGTTCATTTCAGTCCCACCTCATGTTGTTTCAACAGCAACAAAAGAGCCTTCTAACAGTGCCGCTCAAGTGGGATCCTGATGCTTTACCTGTCATACTGTGACCACTGAGTCAGCCTCCCATTATCAGTGCTAAACTGAAGGGATGACTTGGCTTTAATGGAACAAGCCAATATTTCAGAAGCCAAGGGCACCACTCATAATAAGAGATACACCAGTCATCGGCTGAATCATACTTGCCTCACACATCTTTCAGTGGGCATCAGCCCAATGCTCCATGATGGCATCGCAGATTTCTCAGTAACCCTGGATGGCACTAGAATATTCCTTGCATGACAACACCACATACTCTCATACAGAAAATACAGGTAAATCCTCAGTCACCTGCACTCCTTACGGAAATATAGGCAGACATCTGTGCTGAAAACATACTTAGACATCAGTCAATAACACTGCTTCTACTGGCAGCGTCTCGCCACTGCCGCGCATTTTCGGAAACCAATACCACAAATATAAACCTCTCAGTGGTTATAATTACTACAGCAAATTGAACCTATGATTTTTTTAAACATTTTAAGTGTATTGGGTTTTCGAGAGTCGTATGTTTATAGGTAGAGGACAAGGAAACTGGGGCCATTTGGAAGGTAGTGTACACCTACATAATCGTAACGTTGTGGGAAATCATTAATCTTTTAAATAGCTTTTCACATCCACTTTATGATCCTATATTTAGCCCAAAAAATCTGGAGTCAATACGCAAAGTGAGATTGAAAAACATCAGAACTCCACCTTGCTTCAAAGGGTGTAGACGAAGAGGGTATCATCATGGAATAGCATTTTTGAGCGGAGAAAAAATGTACATGTGCTAGCGAGCTGACAATCGTCAAGATTAAGTATAAATAAACATATGCACAGAAAGCTATCAGCTGCATAGAATTTCACGTGTACTCCTCAGATTTTTGTCAAATCCCTTAGATTTGGAAATCGTAAGGAAAATATATCCGATTTGTAGGTTACCGGCACTGAAAAATATATATTATGAATCATTCTCAATGTTTTTATATCTTTTAACATGCACGCATTTTCAGACACATTCAGTACTAGAGTAATCAAACTTTCTTACGTTTTATGTCCACAACTATTTCTAAACATAGGTAAACAAACATCATGGATGAGATAACACATTAATACAAATCTTTATGTGCAGAATGGGAATCGCCATTTTTACATACCTGCCAACTTTCACCCAGTCTGCTGGTATGGAAGCCACACGAGTGTTCTTGACTTCAATCAAAAACTGAATCAAACAAAAATACAAAGTAATGTATTATGATAAGCGACAAATAGATCATAAAATGCTTTAGCAATCTAATCATACAAAAACAGGATTCTGCCAAGAAGCAGTGTCAATTCATAGCACCGTAGTGCAGTGAGTGCCAGCTCGAAAGAGATATATAAAAACAAATACAAATATAATTTTTAAGCTTGTTGCTATCCGTCAGTTCCAATGTGTTTAAAGACACATTTTAAATTAGGATCTTTTTGGGATCAAAGTTATGAAGGGTGCAAGATACTCACACCTTTCAGGAGCTCTAGTGCCTATATCTTTACCCCTATCACAAAAAGAATCGCAATAGTGTTAGAGGACCTTGCATTTCCCTTGAACAGCAGAAAGAAACAAAAGACACTAACCTCGAGGAGAAATCCAAAGGACGCCACACTAGAATCCAATGAAACCAGTGCAATGGCTGCTAAAGGGAAGCATAAGGAGTTCTGATGGTCTGCAGTGCAACTTTGTCTATAACTTTGGTGCGGGATCCAGAGTACAGAATATGGCCCCTAAGGCCGCCCACTCTGGTGTTAAAATCTAGATTGTGACGTAAACATTATCGGCGCCATCTTGTCCCTTTTAGGCTCCTATGTGCGCGTAAGTAGCGGGCATTTTGAATGCCATGGCCTCTCTGCCCACTATCGATAGCCAGCGCGTCTCTCTCTCTCTCTCTCCCTCTCTGACCCCGCAAGCATCCCCCGCGCGCTGACAGCCCACGTTCTCACATGCTTGGGCCATAAACCACCCCTTCAGCGCGGCCCTGCCTCGGAGCCACATCCCGTACCCGGCTAACACCTCCCTCCGTCCCTTTGATGATCACACATCCTTTTGATGAACCCCCTTCCTCTGTGCCCGATTGTCCGGCCCGATCCCAGGCCATCACCTAGCCCTGCGGACACGGTTTATTGCCCCTTACAGTAGGAAGCTGTCCCTCTTCAAAGAATCTATGGCAGATCAAAGCCCCCACCCCATGAGATCCGATCGGCCTCACACATTCCGGGAATCGACGGAATGTCCTGGTGTGCGATAGTCATCACCCACTGTGACCGGGGTGGGGACTTCTACTGTAAATGTGTGTGGGAACAGGCCCAAAGTGAGGATTCCGAGGATGTCTTTCCATACATCAAAGTATTGACAAAAATGTGTTTCATGTAATAAAGCAATAAACCTGTGTATAAGAGGCCAGGCCTCAAGGATGCGTTTAGAGCACCTCGAGAAGATACCCTGTTGTCTGATTTGACGTGTTCTGCTCCGTCGGAATAAACTCCTGTTTCCTGCCTTCCAGTCTCCAGCGCCTGCCTCTTTATTTGGTAACCGTGAGTTGGGTGAGAGGCGGCTAACGCCGGGCAATCCTTGAAAAGGGGTAATCGACCTGATCTGCCTGACCCTTTTTCAACAATTGGCGCCCAACGTGGGGCCCATCAGCGACGCGTGGATCCAGTGGGAGAGGTCCCAACGACAGAGTGAACGACTGCAACGATCGGGAAGAGCTCCTGCCCGATAGACCCTCGTCTGGCAGCCGATCATCCGAACTTCACCGGTTCCGAGCAGACCTCTCTTGAGTGATCTACGGTCCTGACTGGGAACCATCAGGAGTGCCACAGCAATTACGGAGAACAGAGGACGATCAGGCGCTGGAAGCGGAAGACGAGAAACTGTCCATGCGGTCCGGGTAAGGTCGTGTATCACGACAAATTGCGAATTGATTGTTTGATTGTTTGAAAATACTAGTATTACTCATTTGATTGTTTCTGAGAGATTCTCTATTTGCAAACAAGCACGGAGTCGCCACACTCTGTTTCGTCTTTGCAGATAGTGAAGGGTAGGTAACGCAGGCTTTTGCCCCCGTTGTAATCCGTCGTGCCTACTTCCCTCTCCATTTGATTGATTGTTATCCAAGCATTTACTGTTTTGGAATTGGTTCTCTTTGGATCATTCTCTATTTACAAATAAGCACAGAGTCGCAATACTCTGTTTAGTCCTTGTGAATAGTGAAGGATAGGTAACGCAGGCTTTTGCCCCCGGTGTAATCCGTCGTGCCTATTTTTATCCCTCATTTGATTGATTGTTTGTCCGAACATTGCTCGTTCGGAATTGGTTCTCTTTGGGTTATTCTCTATTTACAAAAAAGCACAGAGTCGCAATACTCTGTTTAGTCCTTGTGAATAGTGAAGGATAGGTAGTGAAGACTTTTGTCCCCTTTGTCACCCGTCATGCCTAATTTTGCCCCGTTTGTTGGTAGTTGGTTCAGCCCGGACCGCTTATTAGAGGTGAACCATCCGGCTCCACTGGAGGGCACCCCTAATAAGGACATGTTTACTAAATATGGACTAGTCGCCGTGGCTTATAGTAAGCTGTGGCCTAAATACACGAGAAAGGATCGGGAAAGTCAGTGGCCACTGATAGGATCCTTTGATAACGACAAAATAAACGCGCTGGAAACAGCCCTTTATAGAAATAAGACAACACCCACTATGCTCGATAGCTTCGGCATGTGGCGCAAAGAAACAGAACAGCGGAAAAAGAGAAATGAGGTCAGGTTAGAAAAGGAATTACGCAAAGCAGCTCACCTAGCCGCTAACAAATTGAAGGAAGAAATAAAAGAAAGAGAGGAAACCAAGCTAAAACAAGATTCCGAATCATCGGGCCAGTGTCCCATCAGGACACCCTCTACACTCTACCCCGAGCTACCTTCAAAACAGCGAACGAACGATGATTTACTACTAGGTCCCCCGATCATCTACATGCCCCCTCCATACGCCCCTTCCCAACCCTTAGCGCAGCACCCGCAACCCCCACCGACAAGCGAGAGTAGTGCTGGAGCCTCGGTCCTCACGGCCTCTGCGCCGACTGAACCCCTCGTACCCAGCGTAGCACGAGCAGCAACTTCAGATGATCCCGAAGCTGGGAGGAAAGACCCTGCTAGATCGAATAGATTAAGTAAGGATGAACGAGCTGGGATCGATAAGATTGTAAAGACGCTGGTGGTGCGAAAGGTAAGTGAGGATTATATAACGGATATGTACAATACATATGCCAGTAGCCACAGACGACACTTTGTCGTACGCCTTTGTTACCATACCCTTAATGCTTATGAAGACCTGATACCAAGTAAAAGGCCCTGAAACCCTAACGACTCTGTATAGGAAAGTTGTTGTCGGAGATGGGGACGAGTGTGATGTGACGAACCTCTTCACGCGTACGCTTGAAGTTTTTCGTCACCTCACGGAACAGAAACCAGAGACTAACACCACGACTCCTGCAGCGACTGAAGCCAGAGTAGAAAAAATTGACACGATGATGCCCATAAAGGAGGCCGCTCCCTATTGGGTTCCCCCACGAGGGCAGGGAATACACGACGATATTAACCACCAAGATGCGAGAGGGAGGGTAGTTTACAACTGGGTTTACCAACCATGGGATCGGCAAGACATCCTGACTTTCCGAAAGTCCTTGCCTGATCTGCGAAAGAACCCCACGGCCTTCTATACAGAATTAGCCAGCGCTTTGGGTTCAACGATTATGACCCTAGCGGATATCGATTTGTTTTTCCGGTTATGTCTGCCAGCTGATGTGTGGAAGCAAATCCGGAAAGTCGACCACCTTGAGCTGTTCGGACATACCTGGATACAACTCGGTAATGTTGACAAGCAACGGGAGCCGGGACAGAAACCTTTGAAGGCCATTCTAGACTTACCAGATAAGATTGTGCAGAAATTAAAAACCCTAGTTCCAGAAAGGAAGGTGGACTGGTCGATAGTAACGGCCTGTCGCCAGAAACCCCAGGAAGACGTATCAGAATACTTCTCCCGGTTTGAAACGGTGTTCTCCGATTACAGCGGCCAGGACATGACCACTGCGACCGGACATCACTTGTTTGTCCAGAACTATGTGAAAGGCCTGACACCAGAAGTCTTGCAGAAACTACAGACTAGCGAGAGTAGTTGGGCGGCCTCCAAGCCCGCAGCTATCCTTCCGATGGCTCAATACTATGAGCGACAAAAGAACGAGAACGATCAAGCGACTGAGAAGAAGAAAAAGGACTTGAAAGAGAGGGTGGTGATTGCTCAGTTGCAAGGGGTGACTATAGGAAGGGAACAGTATAGAGGAAACTACCAGTCAAATGCTCCTAGAAATCCACCCCCTAGAGACCGCACACTCGCACCCGGCGCTCCACGAACAGACCTCGATGAGGACCAGTGTGCGTTTTGCAAAAGATATGGCCACTGGAAGTCTCAATGTCCAGTTCTGCAAGAAGCACTCAGAAATAAAGACACGAGAGACGTAGCGGGCGGGCCGAGAAATAGAGGACAGGGACGAGGGCACACAAACGACACCAACAATGACCGACCTGGCAGACCGAACACGTTTGACCGTCCCCGACAGAATCAGTGCCAACAGTCTGACTGCGACAATGCCCACGACTTTGCATAGGACTGCCAAGGGCAAGGAAGGGATCCAGTCGAGCTCTATGTTGACCAGCAAGGCCCTTATGTCACCGCTAAGGTCCTAGGTACGAAGTCTCCATTTCTGGTAGATACTGGTGCAACACGTAGTGCGTTGTCTAAACGATTGATTCCCAGGGCACCCTTGTCTGGCTCACATGTGACATCAATAGGTTTTGATGGAACGCCCTCCACT
The DNA here is from genome assembly GCF_964261635.1 of Lissotriton helveticus. Classification (NCBI taxonomy): domain Eukaryota; kingdom Metazoa; phylum Chordata; class Amphibia; order Caudata; family Salamandridae; genus Lissotriton; species Lissotriton helveticus. The sequence goes on along the minus strand of NC_136059.1, from coordinate 606,479,480 downwards.
AATCCCTTGTCCACACCGATCTCTTTTAACTTGGACAATAACACCACTGACACGACGTTTTTGCTCTCCTCCAACACCCCCGACGCCATTATGGGACTTGACTTATTGAAACATTTTCGAGCTACTATTAGGTGTTCACAAGACGGAGTTCGAGTCATTCTGTACGACAACCCAACACTGCTCAGATCTTGTCGCACACAACGCATGTTTTCCATCACTGACGCTGACTTGTCCTTACTCGACACCCTACCTCTGTACCTATGGGCAAAGACTGACTCGGACGTAGGATGCATGATGATAGACCCTGTACACATAACCGTTCGACAGGACGCAGTACTCCCCAAACTCCCACAGTATCGGATATCGCCCGAAGGCGAGAAGGCATTGGTAAAAATCATCCAGTCTCTGGTAGATGCAGGAGTGGTAGAAGAAGTAGTTAGCAATGTTTGCAACAGCCCTATCCTACCCATTGTGAAGAAGCAGGGTGAGGGAGATGAAAAAGCGTACCGCTTCATCATCGACCTACGAGAAGTCAACAAAGTAGTTGTACCTCAGTACCCTGTAGTCTCAGACATCACCACCATTCTGACCCTGATTCCTTCCACTGCCACCACCTTCACGGTAATCGATCTCAAGAACGCATTCTTCTCCATCCCCATTCACTCGGACAGCCGCTACCTTTTCGGCTTCACTTTAAAATCCCGCTCATACAGATTTTGCAGAGCACCCCAGGGCTACACTGAAAGTCCAAGCATCTACAGCCAGGCCCTCAAGAGACAGCTGGATGCAGTCCAATTGCCGGATGGAGTGGTGTTGATACAGTACGTCGATGATATCCTTTTGGCGGCCGACACCACTCCACTTGCAGTCACAGCCACCATCCAACTCCTGCACTTCCTCGCGGAAAATGGCCACAAGGTCTCCAAGAAGCAGTTGCAATTCTGCCAACCTCAAGTCACTTACCTAGGTCACCTCTTGTCCAAAGACGGGAGAAAGCTCACACCCGATCGAATACAGGCTATTCTAGAGACCCCTATCCCTAAAACCCCGAAGCAAGTCCGCTCTTTGGTAGGCCTCACCTCCTTCTGCCGACAATGGTTGTCAAATTTCAGCCTCATTGTGAAACCACTACTTTCCCTACTGACTAAAGATGTCCCCTTCCCGCTCCCTTGGACCCCTGAATGTCAATCCTCCTTCAAGGAACTACGAGACGCCCTTTGTTCAGCACCCGTCCTAGGAACCCTTGATTACACAAAGCCCTTCTCTCTCTACACTCACGAAAGGGAGGGATGCGCTTTGTCTGTCCTGACTCAGACCATTGGCCCCAAACAACGACCATGTGCCTATTTCTCTGCCACTCTTGATCCTGTAGCGAGAGCTTTGCCTGCCTGCCTTCGAGCAGTAGCCGCTGCTGCTGTCTCTATCCGACAAAGCGAGGGAATCGTACTCTCGAATTCCCTCACGGTACTAGTGCCTCATGCTGTTGACACCCTCCTAAACCAGACCAAGACACAACACCTGACCAGCGCACGACTGACTGGGTACGAACTGACACTGCTCGCACCTCACATCACGTTGAAACGATGCACCACACTGAACCCAGCCACCTTGCTGCCTCTGCCTGAAAACGATCCTGATGTGCCCCCAATACACGACTGTGTGACCCTCACGGACGAACAGACTAGGAGTAGAGTTGACCTCCGAGACACTGCCTTCCCAAACCCTGACGGAGAGCTATGGGTAGACGGCTCTTGCATTAAACTCCCCGACGGCACCACCTCAGCTGCCTATGCAGTTACCACAGCCCGAACTGTAGTTGAAACCGCTCGCATCACGCAACGATCCGCCCAGGCGGCAGAACTGATTGCCCTCACCCGAGCATGCATCTTAGCAGCAGGAACCACAGCAAACATTTACACCAACAGCCAGTATGCCTTTGGGGTGGTTCACCATTTTGGGCTCCTTTGGAGGGAGAGGGGATTCCTGACTTCGCATGGTACACCCATCTTGCACGGAGATCTGGCCTCCGCCCTGATCGAAGCCGTCCTCCTTCCCAAACGACTTGCAGTCATCAAATGCCAGGCACACAAGAAGGTGACAGACATCATTGGACAGGGAAATGCACTAGCCGACATCACTGCTCGAACCACAGCTGAGAATAGGACGACGACACGCATGTACGTGACTAGGTCACAAGCAGAGAAATGGACAGACGCTAGGGACACTATTAGGGACATTCAAACGGCTAGCTCACAACATGAATTGACTGAATGGGCACGGGTGGGACTGAAGGATGATGAAGGCTGCTGGCGGACACAAGACTCGAACAAATGGTTACTACCCGATTCATACTTGATTCCCATTCTGACTATGGCACACTCCCCTGCTCACATAGGGCCAGCCCCCATGACCGAACTTGTCTCCAAAGTCTGGCACAATGATAAAATCGCAGACTCCGCCAAACGACTGGTCCAGCAATGTTTGATATGCCTACAACACAACCCTGGGAAAGGAACTGTAGTACCCCGGGGAGGGTTTGGTGTTCCCAATCACCCATTTGAAGTCTTGCAGATGGACTACATCCAGCTAGATAGATACCAAGGCCTGAAGTACGTACTAGTTGTGGTGTGCGCATTTAGCAAATGGGTGGAAGCCTATCCAACCCGTGACAACACTGCCATGGCTACTGCAAAGATACTATTAAAGGAATTCTTCCCTCGTTACGGCCTCTGTCGAATTTTGTGGAGCGACAATGGCCCCCATTTCGTAGCCGAAGTTATCCAACTCATCTTGAAGGGGTTGGGTGTAAAACAAAAGTTCCACGCAGTCTTCCATCCCCAATCTGCTGGACTGGTTGAACGACATAATGCCACATTGAAACTCAAATTGGCCAAAATAGTGGCTACCACAGGACTGAAATGGCCAGACGCACTCCCACTGGCACTGCTCTCAATGCGTTCAACCCCCACCAAACACCACTTGACACCTTACGAGGTTGTATTTGGCCGGCCTATGAATATCTGGTCTGCACCAAAACCGACATCCATTCATGACGTCCCGGACGTCCTAATGTCTGATTACTTATGCCAGTTGACTAAAACCCTGTCTTTTATCCACCAACAGGTGCTGCATGCCATCCCTGATGCTTCCAGGGGTCCCGGACACACCATCCAACCTGGGGATTTCGTTCTGATCCGGAATTTCCAGCGTGCTAAGAGTCTGGAACCCCGGTGGACGGGCCCCTGGCAAGTCCTCATCACCACCCGAACAGCACTTCGAGTGGAGGGAAACGCAACTGGGTACATGCGCACCACTGCAAGAGGATCTCCTCGACTCTGACGACAATCGAAGACGTGGCCGCCCAGGAAGAGCTCCTGAACAAAGACCGACCATCACTGAACTGCTATCCAGACACAGAGACACTCGAACTGGCAAAGATTCCCGATCCCACTGTGCCATCCAGAGAAGGGTATAACCTGCGACGAAAGGAGGGAGCTTCGGCTAAGCAGACCACTGACTAAGTCATAATTCTCAGAACGGTGGCCTAACACTTCTAAGGCTGTCAGGAGAGAAAGCCTGACGAAGTCGTGGTTCTGCCCACTACCGAGCACCTTGAAGATGATGGAAGCGCCCGATACGAAGATGATGGAAGCAACCAGACATCCGAAGACCCACTACAGGAACCCGAAAACTGACAGGTTGCACAGCTCAAAGACTATTGCTCTTCTTATCACTCTTCTCTTTTGCCTCCTCCTCATGACTACCTTCTGGATCGTGGAAGAGAACGCACCGGCTCATAAGACATTACTAACGACTGCACAGCCTACCACCATGAAAGAACACTACCTGGTCTCTCTTTCACCTCAAATCCAAGAAAGGCGTAAGGAGTTCTGGAACAACTCCTTTGTACAGTTGCTGCACCAACACAACCTTGCTGCAAATGCCACGAATTGCTGGATCTGTGGGTTGATACCACATGCCACCGGACATTCCATCCCCTTCATCCCTTCACCTTTCTCTGTTCATGGCTCCTGCCTTGCTTGGCTGATCCTCTTGCAAGAGAGCTACAGAGACAATGCCACTTCCAGCAGAACTATGGCCCATTTCTTTCATGAGGTCTGGCAAAACAAAACTAAGAAAAATACTGCACCCTTCTGCCCACAGACCTCCAATGATTCTATCCATATGGACATCCCCGTCAACGAGCGGATTGAAATGCAGGTATTTAACAATCCGACCAGACCCACTTTCTCCTACCTCCGTAAACGAACAGCTGCCACCCTGACTGTGGCCCTATCTGTCATCAACGTCACAGGCCTTATGTGCATCGAAGGGCTTGGGACACAGCTGGTAGGCCGCAGCACTTGCCACATCAGCCGAACCTTGGACTCCATTGATCCACCCTCTTTCGTCTCCTCACCGAACATGTACTTTGTTTGTGGTACCAAGGCCTACACCTGGCTCCCCAAAGGCTGGGGGGCACCTGTTATATTGCCTTCGTCCTTCCTCCGACCTATGTGGCTCCAGCGAACCATCACAGACACAAACGAGCCAAGGACATTGAACAAGCCGACTCTACAGGAGCACAGTTCCTCGATGCAATAAAGGGACTCGTTCCACTCTGGGGCCCGATGGCGAACAGTCGTGCCATCCGACATTTGACCCAGGCAGTTGAAACAACAATGAACATCACGGCTGGTATCCTCACGAACAATACAGCCGAGCTTCAGGCAGTCCGCTTGGTGGCTCTTCAGAACCGCCTTGTTCTAGATGTGGTTCTGGCGGACCGTGGAGGAGCATGTCGTATCATCGGGTCCAGCTGTTGTACCTACATACCAGACAATTCACCCTCCGTTTACAAGGCCATTGAACACCTCCACAGACTCTCCTCAGAAGTTCATCAGGAACAAGAAGGATGGTCGCTTGGGAGTTGGTTCTGGAGTGCTGTAAAGGACTGGGGATGGAGGTTGCTCATGATTGTACTGATACCAATCGTCGTAATATGCGGACTCTGCCTGGGTATTCAATGCTTGCCACCTCTGTGTTCACTATTTGCTAACTGTGTTTGCCCTAAGACTCCGAACTTTGAAGCTGAACGCATGAAAGCTTTGTATGATGTAGAATTCCGCAATATGATGGGGATAGACATAGATTGACAAGCTGGCTAGATATGTTGAAAAGGGAAAAAGGGAGGACTGTTAAAATCTAGATTATGACGTAAACATTATCGGCGCCATCTTGTCCCTTTTAGGCTCCTATGTGCGCGTAAGTAGCGGCCATTTTGAATGCCATGGCCTCTCTGCCCACTACCGATAGCCAGCGCGTCTCTCTCTCTCTCTCTCTCCCTCTCTGACCCCGCAAGCATCCCCCGCGCGCTGACAGCCCACGTTCTCACATGCTTGGGCCATAAACCACCCCTTCAGCGCGGCCCTGCCTCGGAGCCACATCCCGTACCCGGCTAACACCTCCCTCCATCCCTTTGATGATCACACATCCTTTTGATGAACCCCCTTCCTCTGTGCCCGATTGTCCGGCCCGATCCCAGGCCATCACCTAGCCCTGCGGACACGGTTTATTGCCCCTTACAGTAGGAAGCTGTCCCTCTTCAAAGAATCTATGGCAGATCAAAGCCCCCACCCCATGAGATCCGATCGGCCTCACACATTCCGGGAATCGACGGAATGTCCTGGTGTGCGATAGTCATCACCCACTGTGACCGGGGTGGGGACTTCTACTGTAAATGTGTGTGGGAACAGGCCCAAAGTGAGGATTCCGAGGATGTCTTTCCGTACATCAAAGTATTGACAAAAATGTGTTTCATGTAATAAAGCAATAAACCTGTGTATAAGAGGCCAGGCCTCAAGGATGCGTTTAGAGCACCTCGAGAAGATACCCTGTTGTCTGATTTGACGTGTTCTGCTCCGTCGGAATAAACTCCTGTTTCCTGCCTTCCAGTCTCCAGCGCCTGCCTCTTTATTTGGTTACCGTGAGTTGGGTGAGAGGCGGCTAACGCCGGCCAATCCTTGAAAAGGGGTAATCGACCTGATCTGCCTGACCCTTTTTCAACACTGGGATGATCACTGCAGCAGTGAACGTGAGGGTCTACAAGTGTACTGTGGCCGAGAGAAGAAGGGAGGCTTTTGTTTAAATATGTTCAGAAATAATAACTTGTTGGCGTTTAAATGTGCAAAACCAAGTCCATTTTTCTAAATTTCACCTGGAATCATCATTGTTTCAACTTAGTGACTAAATGCCCATAGTCATCAAGAGGAAAACGATATTGTCAGAGAAGTGTGCGTTCAAACCAAGCCTGGGTGGAGTTCGCAAAGTTCCGCTAGGCGCAACTCCACGTAGTGCAAAAAAAAGTCCACCACGTGGAGCTACGCAAGCGGCCGAATGCATTAGATAAATACCGTTTGCGGTAATTTTCAGTGACAATGCTTGTTCGCACAGTGCAAACATCACAAACGGCACCATGAAAAGCACAAGCAGGCGCTGATTAATTTCTGCTTCTCAAGCGGCAGCTTTCTCAACACAAACAGACGGTTTCTCAACACGAGCGGTCGTGGACATACAGGACCACTCGCAATGAAAAATCTGACCGCCCGCATTGAGAAATCTCACCGGAGATTGATTTTCCACACTCACGCTCGCCAACTTGATGTTAACGATCGTGAACAATGAAAAATCTCGCCGGCAGATGGATTTTCCTCGCTCGCCAACTTGATGTTGACAAACGTGAGTGAGGGAAAAAACTCCGCTCCGCAAGTTTTTCGGAGCTCCGCGTAATGCGGAGTGCAGAAAACTCCGCGAGCGGAGTTCACCACCCAGACTTAGTTGAAACCCAGTGTAAATATGGAATGGGAGTACACCAGAATATTTCAGACCAACAAAAAAGCGTCCTCAAGTGTCTCGGAGGAAACGTACTCCAGCATTTGCATAGCTCATCTAAAAAGTGTACCCAGTGGTTTGCAAGTAATTGAGTCTCCAAAAAAGAGATTGGAGGAACACAAAGATATTGCAATATTGTCTGGATACTAGCAAGTTTTTCAGAGCTCCGCGTAATGCGGAGTGCAGAAAACTCCGCGAGCGGAGTTCACCACCCAGACAGTTGAAACCCAGTGTAAATATGGAATGGGAGTACACCAGAAAATTTCAGAACAACAAAAAAGCATCCACAAGTGTCTTGGAGGAAACATACTCCAGCTATTACATAGCTCGTCCAAAAAGTGTACCCAGTGGTTTGCAAGTAATTGAGTCTCCAGAAAGGAGATTGGAGGAACACAAAGATATTGTAATATTGTCTGGATACTATATAACAGAAGGCCTACCTGCACTTGTACATTCTGAGTAACAAGAGTGTGTTGAGAAACAACAATTGTAGGAGGTGGAATGAAGATGATCTGCTTGGTTTAGGAGTCAAAATATAACATATAACAGAGGATGCTTTCTAGTGTGGTTATAACATAGCTGATCAAAGTGCTTAAGGTCTTCTGTAGTATATTAATTACAGGTTGGATGTGATGCAGGTGGAAAGTGAGAAAGCACACATTGGCATTCGGAAGAAAGGCCAATGGACACTGGTTGGGTATTGCCACTGACAGACTCTCCAAATGATACCATATTGCTAAGGTAATTGCCTCTGTTTTGTGTTACTCCAATTAGAAATTAAATTTAAAAAGAGAATTTGCAAGGGGAGCCCTCTGGGGCACAGTGTTAATGTCAAGGAGTAGCAGACTGCAAAATATGTCAGACATTTGGAGTTGTTTGGTGACTGCGAGGGGGCTTAGATCGTTCTCTTCATCAACTCTAAATTTACCCCAGCAAAGGAGGAAAGGGCATATACTAACTAAAGGGAAGGATTATTCTAGAGTTGAGCATGATACGGTTTCAGACAGCGCAGTGTAATCTTATCACAGATGTTAGGTAGATATTGAAGTTCCAGAAAAAGAGAGACTCTGTTACTTTCCAATACGCTGTTCATTACTCGACATACGAATACCAAGCCTTGCTAAAACCAATAGGTTCAGATTTTTCTTATTGGAAGTGTTTGGCAACAGTTAGGTAACTGTGTGTGTTGTCCCCAGCTGCTCTAGAAAAAGAATCCCATAATGAAGCAACACGTGTACCCTCAAAGAAGTGTGTTATGAAAATGTGTTAGAAGATGACATTTGTGTTGTACGTGGTGAACTTGAATGGCATAATTGTTTCATTTGGGAACAAAAAAGGGATCTGAATCCACAATTTATCATGAGGGCAAAGAAAAACAAATGATTGCATAGTGTTGCTTTACAACAGGCTCTGCATCAAGCACTTCGTAAGCAAAAGTTATAAACTAGCAATGAAAATGCTGCTATGTCAGCAAAGTCAATACATCGAAGGATACACTCAAACTGAATTAGAAAACATTACTTGATAATGCATAGTAAAAACCTAATGGGAACACAAACTAAACACTATAACTCAGCTTATCAAAGCAATGGTAAACCATGAATGGCAATAGGGATTGACCCGAAGCCCAGTATCTCTCTTCACTTCCTATGGGGCTTTTTGAAAAACGTATGGCATGAGGTCGTCTCCACACATTGTAAGATAAAGCTGCTATAGCCACACCAAAAATGAAGCAACTAGCCCAAGAGCCTTATTAGAATAATTCATCTTCAAAAGGGAATAACATGCATTTTAAAGAGAAGAGTACTGGCCTCTGAGGTTACAAATGCAGAGGAACCAAAGACTGGATTCCGCTTGGAAGTTTAACTCCATTTAAAACGTGGTGGTGATGCATCTGCCTTTTCTGTGTCATATATATAGATTCATGAAGCCAAATTGCGCTCGCAATGGCTGCGAATTCGCATTTGCGAGCGCAATTTGAAGAAAAGGAATTCTTGATAGTGAAAACTCCATAATTGCGAGGTCGCAAATAAATTCGCAGAATCCAGGAAGAAGTCCATTAGCGAATCGGAAATTGCGAAATACCATGGATTCTGCTAAACAATTTGCGAAAACGCAAAATAATCGCTATCGCTATTCAAGAATAATCGCAAAATGTGAAAATCCCAAAAATCGCTATTTGCGAGGCGCAATTTAAGGAGAACCCAAACCAGGTGGTAACCATGAAGGGAAAAAAAAAAAAACGTTACCAAACTACCAACAGGTGCAGCTCTGACCAAACACACTTAAGGGGACGCAGCTGGAGCATGAGGACTCTCACAATGCCAGGACTCTACATGGTGGTCAGGCGGCGAAGGCTACAGCGAGCAGCACAGAACAGACGCAGGATCCAGGAGCGAATCTTCCGCCAGCGGATCACCCTTCTGGGCCAAACTGATGAGCAAATTTACTCTAAGTACCACCTGAATGGGGCAATGATCATCAAGCTGATCCGGGACCTAGACCCCCTGATGCAGCACCCAACAAGGAGGACCAATGCCGTGCCCACCCATGTCCAGGTATTGTGCAGCCTGCACCTACTGGCCTCCGGAAGCTTCCAGGGAATAGTGGCTGTTGCAGGGGGGATATCCCAGCCCACCATGTCCCGCTGCCTAAGGAGTTTCCTGGATGCAATGCTGACCCGGCTACACCACTACATCTCATTCTCCAACACCCAACAGGACTTGAATGACACCAAGCTTCATTTCTACAACATTGCACAATTCCCACATGTAATTGGATGCATTGACTGTACCCACATCCACATCTGCCGACCAGCACAAACGGAATACATGTACCGCAACCGCAAGTCCTACCACTCCCTCAATATCCAGATGGTGTGCAACGCCAAGACTATCATCACGGACATAGTGGCACAATATCCGGGGAGCACACATGACTCCTTCATCTTCCGGCACAGCGGCATGCACACACGACTGGCCAGGGGAGACTTTGGCGAAGGACACCTACTAGGTAAGTACACATGCCCCCAAATAGTACACTGTGATCATGTATCTGCGCAGAACAGGCACTCACCCTGTGCTTCTTACCTTCAGGTGACAGCGCCTACGGTCTACGTGAGTACCTCCTCACACCATACCTCAACCCTGCCACACCACAGAAACGGCGTTACAATGCTGCACACATACGCACAAGAAATTGCATTGAGAGGACATTTGGCCTATTGAAGAGCCGTTTCCGCATACTTCACAAGACTGATGGGGCCATCAAATACACACCTGAGGTCTGCTGCCGCATCGTGGCCGTGTGTGCAATACTCCACAACATTGCTACCAAGCGCAGGATACCAGTGGAGATATCTGGCAGTGAGTCGGAAGGGGACAACCGCCTACCTCCATATGTGCGTCATGCACGCGGGGAAAATCCTGCTGAAGGACACCGGCGCCATAACCACATCACTATTAACTGTTTCTAGTGCACCCATACCCCTCACAAAACACTGCACTCATGCATGACAAATGTAATAATGACATGAGTTTGATTCAAGTCGGACCATAAATCTTTATTGTTAATGCACAGTAAAGTGGCCTTTTGTTTCTTTGGTGTCACATGAGGACAGTATTTCTTCATACCTCCCCATGCAGGGGTAGAGGGCTTGCAGGGGTGTCCAGCATGGCCCCACCAACAGTGTCCAAGTTCTCACTGGCGGTTGCGAGGAGGCGCACCAAGTCGTCTCTCTGGGTCCTGAGGGACGGTGCTGGCCCGAGTTGATGCTGTGGGCCTGCTGCTGCGGCAACGTACAGGCACAGGCGGCAAGGATGTGCTGCTGTTTGTCGACGCTACCTCGCTCACATCGTCAGGCCCCCCTGGTTCTCCATGGGCAGTGGGCTGGCTGCCGAGCACTGCTGCTGTTAGCAGATCAAGTGACCTGGCCACATCCTGGCAACACTGTACCATCTGGCCCGGCATGGCAATTGACCTGCGTGCCAGATGTGACGTCGCATTACCAACAATGTGGTTCGACCCGGTGTAGGCCGACAGGCGGGCCAGTAGTTGGCGGCGGCGGCGGCGGGTCATGTCCTGCTGGGCTACCAGCAGCTGGCTGTTCTCCCTGACAGCAGCAGTCATCTGGGCGATATTTTGGCCAGTCGCCTGCAGCTGTGTGTGGATTGTTGCCAGGTGACGCGCCTGGGTACGGTGCACCGCCAGCATGCGGCGTTCAATGGCGAGGCCAGGATCAGGAAGAAGGAGTGCCCTGTCCGTGCCTGTTAAGGCCTGATGCTGCTGGCGCCTCAGTGCGCTGGAGTGTGCTCTTGCTCCAGCTGTGCGCCTCGTCTGCCTCCTAGGCGCTGGTGGTGTGGCCTGTACCACTGCTGTGGGTGTCTGTTGGGGTGTTGGCTGGACACCTGTGGCTTCAGGGGTGGCCCTGTCCACACGGGGTGGTGGTGGTGGAAGCACTGCAGGTGGCTGTGATGGACCGGGTTGTTGGTTGGACTGGCCCTCACCCTCAGTGTCCTCCTGGGTCTCCGCGATGTGCAGGGCCTCGCTATCAGTGCTGGGTTGGTCGACAGCACCTGTGATGTAAAAGGGTGCATGATTATTGTTATGTCTCTTGCACATGAGATGTTGATACATGCATGCAGGCTTGCTTTCCTTGACTGGCTTTTTACTTTGATTTTACAGGTCTGGCTGTGTTGAGCTATCTGGGGATTTATGATTTCACTACAACTACCACAATGCAATGGGGCATTTCAGGTGTGCATGGCCTGCGTTACTGGGGATGTCATATTGCTAGCTCAGGAGTCATGGGCATTGTTGGGGCTCAGGGTCGCAGTCGCATGGCACTTACCTTCTGATTGTTGGCTGGGTCGGGACGAGTCCAGCTGGATTACCCCCACGCAGGCTTCTGGTGTGATGGTGTCCTCTATGAGGTCCTCCAATGGAGTGTTTGGTGTGGCAATAGGTTCCCCTCCACCGGTGGCCAGTCGCTCCCCAAGCCTCTCGGCAATACGCTCCTTTGAACGACCTCTCAGGTCGTACCAGCGCTTGAGGTCATCAATTGACCGCTGGATCACCCCGAACGAATTTACTTTAGCGCGGATTGGCTGCCAGATCCGGCGCTTGTCTGCCTCTGGCACCCTCCGGGAGTCTTTGCCGAAGAGGCGTGCAGGGTCCTTGGAGACCCCCTCAATCAAATACTCTAGTTCTTGTTCAGAGAACTTGATTTTTCTCTTCCTCCCTTGCCCACTGCTCCCTGCTGCTTCCTGGGACATGTTGAGGATTTGTGTCCTGCTGGGGTGCTGCACAATCAAAGGTTTGGAGCTCTTCAGAATGCTGCTTCCACTGTCTGGCTCTGTGTTCTGTTTGTGGGTGGGAAAAGCCTACTTCCTGGTTGTGATGTCATCCATGGGCTCGAAATGCGACTTCCCTTTTTGCGATCTCGCAGTTAGCGAGATCGCAAAATGCGATTTCGCTAATTGCAAGATCGCAATTTCTACATGGAAAAATGCCGATTCTGCAAAATTTAAGCGATTGTGGCAAAATCGCAATCGGCAATTGCGGCCGATTGCGATTCGCTTTTTTCAATCGCATTTCTACATGAATGCCATTCTGCAAATTTCAAATTGCGAATCGCTATTTCTCGCAAATTGCTATTCGCAGAATGGCACTTTCATGAATCTGGGTGTTAAGCTTTTTAGTAGAAGACCTGATGAAACAGTCTGCAGAAGTGATGACTATGCTTCTCCGTTCTGGGGCTCAACCTTCCGCTAGACATTCTTATCATGAAAGATTCACTTACATTAACCCTGAGCTGAGCTAGCTTTCTCCAAGCAGCCCCCAATCATACCTGTGCATCTCATGACAATATCTAGCCAGGTTTGTCTTCATTACTTGCACAAATGAAACCCAAGAGCAGTACTCCTGCATATCGGTAGGTGGCATCGTGAGGCACTGCACAGCTCTGTTTGAGAAGTGGCCAGCAGGGTCCCTTATAGGAGCACCCAGGCACGCCAACATTAGTTGCTCTCACAGTCTTGTGCGTGAATTGGCTTGACCAATATGGAGAGCTCTAGTTTGGGACCTTTTAAGATGATAAAAGATTTCATTCCAAAGAATGGGGAGGTGGAGGGGTCGGACAGAAATCTGCAGTTATAGTATCCACCTAAAAGAGCATTACGGAAGGTAAGTAACTTGTTCTTCTGATGGATATTTCAAACAGCAGATTTGTCACCTTGTGAATTGATACCAAGCATTACCTCCCACGGCGATGGGTATGTGGAATCGCTCAGACCAAAAAGTACTGCAGAACTGAACAGGCAAAATGCCCATCTCGACGGACATGACTGTCAAGGCCATAGTGCTTTAAGTACGTGTGCAGGGGGCGTGGCTAGCGAAGACGGCCAACAAAACACATCTTTAGGGAGCTCTATCTCCCTGCTGAATAATCCTGCCTCATGCTTCCATGTGGTGCCCCCTGCTACCTGGTGATCTTGCCTGTTGTGCTCCCACTGGCTTACAGCCTCTCTCACTGCATAGAGGACTAGAGGCCTGGTAGACAACCCAGTACAGGCCTGGTGCACCCACGCCGCCACTGTGCATCGAGCTGAATGGCCTGGGGGCCATGCCAGAGGAGTCTGGGTGCTGTGAGCATGGCTCGCTGCAACATCGAGGGAGAGCCCTGCTCTCTTCACAAGAGCTGAGGCCCAACCTGATCGCCCCCAAGGGCCCTGGAGCTGTGCGTGGGCCCTAGCGGTCAGCATGGCGGCCTGACAGCCAGTGGCCCGGCTGATGTCAGTCACGGATGCCTGAGGGGTGAGAACCGAATTAACCAGCTGGGGCCTCCTTCCTCCATCATCTTTCTAGGCACTGGAGCACTTGGGAAGACACATAGCTATCTATCGGCCTGTGCCTGCACCCCTTTGTCGGCAGCTCTCGGCCTTCCACAGCCTTACCCCTGACCCGCGGGTGGGGTGGGCCCTGCAGCGCTGACCCCATGAAAACCTGGAGACAACTGCAGAGGCTGCGCCTCCCGCCCTGGCTGGCTCCCTTGGGGGCCCACACCGGCAAAGGAAAAGACAGAAGGTGGGCAGGGCCCTGGAGCCCCACAGAGGATCACCGTGACTGGCACACAGGAACGTCTCAGCACTATGGAGTGCCTAGCCTCAGCCCAATGCCCGGTAGGTCTGTCTTCAGGTGCCGGGCTGCCCTGGGGGACATGTTGACCGTGTAACTGTCTTAGGGTGCCCTTGGGATTCGAGAGGATGCCTACATGCCCAGTGGTGGGAGGGCTTCCCCGGGGAAAACGGACTGTCTTTGAAGGTGCCCGGGGGCCTGGCTGGGGAATCATGCTGACCCCCCTACATCCTTCGCTCTGTGGCCTGCCTGTGGTGGCAGGGAGTGGTCGTCCCTCGGACTGCTGGCGGCTCCCTGTCACTGTTCTGTTGCTCGTCTTGGTGGTTCTTTTTCCAGTTATCGATACCAGTTAAAAACTGATTATCGTGCAGTGGCTGGTGCCTGGAGTGGTTTCCTTGGTCACCCTCATTTAGCTGTGACCTCTGGTGTCAGTCCCCTGTCTTTGCAGCGACTCATACTTAGACTTACATTTGACAGTGATTCAGAGGGTTTTCTGAGCCGGACTGTGCTTTCCTGGACGCATCATGGGGAAAGATAGGCCTACGAGGCACCAAAAGGGCAATACCATTACACAGTATACTACCCCCGTCAGCCTACTCATCCACTCACTCGCTGAGAGACCTCGGAGCATTCTCCGGAGCGCCAGGAGGTGCCCTCATGAGCAGCCCACTTGGAGGCTATACAAGGCACTAGAACAGTGTTTGAGGGACAGATAGTGGGAGTCTCAATTGAGGTAAAACTGTTACATGCAGCTTCTCGAAAAGTCGATGAAAAAGTCGAGGATGCGGAAACCAATATTACAACACTCCAGGTCGAGGTACGCCTCTTAAAACAACAAGTCACCCAACTGTCAGTGTTCTCTCACACCTTAGAGGACACGGAGGGGCGATTGCGCTAGAATAAAGTGCGCCTGCTGCACTTTCCAGAGATAATAACGGAAGGTGGAGCAATTCTTGGAGTACTGGGTAAGACAAGCTCTGCATCCTAGAGATTTATCTGACCTCTTTGTTATTGAGAGGGCACACAGAGGGATGGCTCCTGTGACTCTCCCCGGGGGCACCGCCACGGGCCCTTATCACTAAACTTCACAATTACAGAGACAGGGATGCGATCCTGAGGGCTGCCAGGAAGACGACTGTCCGGCGGCAATTTGAGAACTATGAAATTGCAATTTATCCAGATTACACTCAAAAAGTACAGGAGCAACATAAATTCTTCTTGGAGGTTAAGAAAAAGTTGTGGGAAATGGACCTCACGTACATGGCCAACTACAGGGCAAATCTCTGTCTCATTGCAGCATGGACGTCTCATTTCTGTGAGCGCCCGAGGATGTGAGGTCCTAGTTGACCATGTTGGACAGGATTCCTGTGTGCCCTCTGATTGCCACGGATCCCTTCCATACCTGCAATAGGCGGTTGGTGGGGAGACGGCCCAGGCCCAGAGTGTTTCCCACATTGTGGGCCCGGAAGACCCACCATTGACAATGCCGGAGACTCTGTTAACTGTCACCCCTGCGGCTGAGGGGCCTCGAACTCCCCTTCCCCAGGAGGTGACTATGTTCATGAAACCAAGACTTCCTAAAGGGTTATGGAAAGTTTAAGTGTAGATCGATGTGGGGGGTGGTTTCTCTGTATGTGAGGTCATGCCTACTACTGCTTTTGTTGGATGCCGTGGGGTTAGGGGTCCGCTTGCTGCATGCACGTTTCTAGGTGTCTCCTGGGGCAGGGGCTGACACCCTTGTAATGGGGGAAATTAGTTCATAATTATGTTTTTTCTTTGACCGCGCTTGGTTTGTACTTTCTAAGTCAGTGGGTGGCCGGAGGCTTTCGTGCCTTGTGTTGACACGTGTTGGTGTCTTGGGGGTAGGGGGTTGGGTTCCGATGAAGTACGTCCTGGCATATCTAAGTTTCTGGGCTTGTGTGATGAAGTGGTTATGTTATACTTGTCCAAGGGAGTTGTGCATTTTTCACGTATGTTTACCTGTGGTTCGCTGTCACCTGTTCACCCGGGGGGGAGACTTCAGTATCTGGGCGCATCATTCATTCAATATGGGTAAGATTGCAACATGTAATCTCCTGGAATGTGCGGGGTTTGGGCAATTTTCTTAAACACTACAGAGTGCTGTCCTTTCTTAAGAGACACGCTACTGATATTGCCTGCTTGCAGGAGACGACGTTTCAAATGTAGAAGCCTCTAAGTTGGCCAAAAAATGGAGGGGACAACTTTATTATGCCACCTACTCGAACTTTGCTAGGGGCGTCCTTATATGGATAGCTCTGGGAGTCATGTACATGGAGGCAGATGTAGAGAGGCGATACTTGTTGATTCAAGCTAGGTTGGATGGTACAGACATGCTAATTTCTTATACCTACTGACCCAATATCGAGGATGGGCAGTTTTTCTGTACATCGTGTGATGTCTTTTTCGCTAGCACTGGACTGACAGTTTCTCTTGGCCGGTGACTTTGAATGTATCATGAACAGAGAGCTCTATAAGCACCACCCAAGCATCGTTACCTCCCTCAGGGAGTTCCCTGCCCAGCTTGGCCTGTGCGATATTTGCAGGGATACCCACCCTGGTTCAAAGGAATTCACTTGCTATTCCCCAATATTAAACAAATACAAGCTGTGGTTCTACCATCAGCTCCACTATAGGGAGGAAGAAAGCACTGGGCGGTTGCTGACTTAGATCCTGTGCTGAGAGACTACTCCACTCCCCATACTCCACATAAACGCCCTCAGGGCAGAGATGTATACACACAGAAGGGCATACAAGAACTCTTCAGGACATATCTGGAGCAGGTGTATAGCAGTCCCCGCCCTCCTGACCCTGAACGCATATCTGCATTTGACCACACCAGTGCACCCCGGCTGGATGAGGCCACGATCCTAGTCCTCGAGGCGGATCTCACATTGGAAGATCTGGGCGGTCTTTGGCTGCTACCCAGGGGATAGACGCTGGGAGGGGAGGGCCTCCCTGAAGAGTTTTACAATGCCCCCTCTCTTACTCAACACTTCTTGAAGGTTTATCTAAAGGCCAAGTCCACAGGGGTGCTCCCTGAGACTATGTGGGAGGGTTGCATCTCTATGATTATGAAGCCAGTCGGGGTTGATCAGTCCTCCTATAGACTACTCATTATGATTAATACAGACATAAAGGCACTTTGGAAGACGTTGTCCCTTCAGTTATGCCCCGCGATTGCTCAAATAGTACACAATGACAAATGCGGGTTCATCCCCAGTCCTAACACTACAATGGACCGTCAGAGGTAAACACAAGTTTCACACAAAGTGGAAGGCCCGACCAAAGAGCTTGCCCTTGTTTCTACTGACATTGCTAAGTCCTTCAACACAGTGGACAGGACTGTGTGGACTGGCAAGACCTTATGCAGGTGCTGGAGGTAGTGAGGATTGGGCCTTTCTTCCTGGCTTCGGTGAGGCTGCTCTCTATGTGCCCAGGGCCAGAGTGCGCATTGGTAAACTCGGCTCTGACAGTTGGCAGTGTCGGATCCAATGGAATGGGTCTTGTTTGAATTAACACCAAATTGAAGTTATAACAAATCTGCTGACAGTGAAACTGAATTGCATGTATTTGAATGGCTGGAGGGCGGGAGATGAAACCATTTATGTCTGTAGGGAGGGTGAAAGGGCATCTTTGCAAATGCAATGAATACGTGTTTTATCATGCAGCTGCTGATTACACTTCCTGGAGAACTGGCATTTTGTAGATGCAATGGGAGACCAGGAGTGGAGCTGCAGGCAGAAGTGCAGCCTTGAGTGACACAAAGCCTTCTGGCTACCCTGAGCACACTTAATTGCAATGCGATCACTCCTCTTTGTGCATGAGTAGTAGGCACTACAGGCTGGAGTCGGACTTCCTGTGAGGGGTATCACTAATCAAAGGCTGTGTACCGTAGGTAGCCTGGACGGCTTTCCCTATCAACAAACTATTGCAAATGTAGGGACAACACAGTTCAAAAGGATGTGAGCTACGAAGATAGTCAAGCCAGTAAAAAAAAAAAAAAAAAATCCACTGTTGGTGTGCTCCTGCTATAAGTGATGTGACTTCCCATGGCATCTAAGCTGCATCATTTGTATTTAAAATAAAAATATACGTAAACATGGAAGTTTGGGTGATGGATTTCTTAAATATTTTCTGTGTATTGTAGATTCAGAAGTGCGGTATAACGCATTATATATAAATTAATGAATGCAGCAAGGGAGGTCAGCCATCAATGTAACTTTGAAGTTATGCTGTCAGAGTTACTTTTATGCAGTTAATTAACACAGTGTCACAATCGCGGACTGTGTAAGCTATAATAACAATTTATTGAAAGTTTGAAATGAATTTAATGCTGATTTAGGGACGTCTAATGCAATATCTGACGCTTAAGTGGAAGCAAACAAATTTAAAACAACCCATTTCTAAAAAAATTAAAAATAAAACAGAAGCGCTGTAAAACAGTCTGTCAGCTAGCAGAGGCACCTATGCATACTTTGTTTGTAGTAAGAAATAGAATCCGTCTTTCTCTGCTGCGAAGGCAAACTAATAATCAACAAAACATTCTACCAAAAAGACTCTACAACATTGTGCACCTGCTACAAAACAACCCATCCTGGTAACCAAGGCGCCTAGGCTGCTTTTGTTTCTAGTAATGAAAAAAGATAAAAAACTATGGGAAAAACATAATCGAGGAGCAGTAGGAATCACTAACAAGCGCACGCACCTTGTGAGGCAGCAGGGGGAGGAGGGGGCCCTGCGCGATTCCCTTGCAGGAGCGATCATTGCTACCATATGGTGGCGCTCGCTCCCGCAAGGGAATCGCCACACGTGCACGCGTTGCCATTGAAGGCAATAAAACGCCTGCACGTTTTAGCCTGAAAAAGGCAATCGATGGCAACAGGTCTCTTTCCTATGCAGCGCATGCGCGCTGCGTAGTCGAGACCTAAAAATATATGACCATCGTTCCCCGTCGCCCTGAGCACGTTGCACACGTTTTGTGGCTTGTTGGACCTGGAAAAGGGTTGCCACTTGATTTCCTAATTCTATAAAAACTATAATGGCTAATTGGATGCGCACTCCCTTCCCCGCGTGAGCGGCCTGGGATAAAGACCTGGGAATACAACTTCGGAATGCACTATGGGAGAGGATATGTGAATTGGTGAAATCTGTTTCGGCTAACGCCAGGTTTAAACTCACTCATTTTCTGCACCATCCATACATAACACCCGTGCTATTGCATAAAATGGATCAGAACAAGCCACCGACCGTTCCCACTGCCATCACCGGCTGGCTCCTTTTTTACATCTCGCCTGGGTGTGCCCGCAGATATAGGTGTTCTGGGTGAGAATGATGGCTAGGACGCAGGTGGCGGTGCCCATCTTGTGTTCCCTGGAGCCGACCATCTGCTTGCTGAGGGAAGGTTGTAGGCCAACGGGCCAGAAAATGGTGTTTAAATTCCTACACATGCTGTTGCTGCTGGCTAAGTGGCGAGTTGCAATCACATGAATGGGGCACGGGGGTTCTAGTTTTAAGCACTGCATGGGAGATGTAACTCAATGGGAGGTGGTAAAGGAGGTACCATTGAGGAAGTGTAGACAGAATAAGGCGGAGAATGACATCGAGGAGTGGTAAAAACTACTTACTGAGTTTTTGGACCCTGGGGGGTTTCTCTACTGTGGGGGATTTGGACTCTGCCAACTGTTTTGCTTGAATGTTGTAGCAGTACCCGGCTTCGCAGATCCACATGAATCACCTGTGCCCCTGTATCTGATTATTTGATTATTGTCTTGCATGTGCTATGTTAATCCAGCTATGCTCGTGACCGGCAAACTTGATCTTTCTGTGACGTGGTTATCAATGGCAATTGTTAGTGCTCTTTGTTCTTTTGATAATACTCAATAAAGAAGATATATATATATTTTTTTTAAAGAACATGTGCATTGATACCCACATAGAAGCCGGACAGATTTCCAGGAGAGGCACACAGCTTGTCAGCGCAGCAGAAGCAGCCTTGGCTCAAATGGAATGAGCATTTCAGGTGGCCAATTCTTAAATAGCATAGACGAGATTTTTATTCAGTGGACAATCCAACTAGAGAAGGTTCTTTTCTGCACTGCCTTGCCTTTCTTTGCTACTGTGTTCATCGTCCTCCCGATGTTCCCTGGTTAGATCAACGTGAAAAGAGAGCTCTCTTGGTGCTAAAATAGTATAGTTTCTCCTCCTCTTTTCAGGGGTGAGGGTGCAGCATAGAAAGTCAGAAGGTGATAGCCTGCCTAACATGGAGCGGTCATACTACTTTCAGCAGATATATTTTTGGCAGAAATGCAACATTCTTTCAAACTGCTAAAAGTAGTAACACAGGAACCGAGAGTGCCTCCACCTCCTTTAAACAACAAGCTGACGTTATCACGACCAGGCAGACCGTGTTCAGCGTCAAGAGACGTTGTAGACCACTGTGCATTGGTTCAAATGGGGTGCACATTAGAAAAGTGGAAAACAAATTCAAGGGCTTCGGAGGAAACATATGTAGCAGACGTTTAAGAAATCTCATTGCAGCAGGAGACTTAAAGAAATTTGTTCCGGCAACCTAACAGAAGATGAAAGTTCAGACAAATAGCCCTTAACAGTGCCCTAAGCAAGTCTTTGTTGGGACAATGACAAAACAAACATTTCAGATAGCTTGGCTTGTAATGGGCCAATCTAACAGGTATTGCACCAAGCCACAAACTTGTCCCAGCACCTTGCATGCACCAATTTCATAGATGGGCGCCTGGCTGTCAGAATAACATCAACTACTTCAGAAGGAAGCTCGAAGGACACTAGCTGCCACAGCTCAATCCCTACAAATGGAGGCGTAGAGTGCGGAGGCCTGGATGCTGAATACACTCTCAAAGCCCAAGATGGAGCTAACAGGATGACATCTGCCAGGTCGCTCATGATGATCTTCAGAACATGAGCCAAAATGGGTAGCGACAGGAAGTCATACAAGAGTCTAGAGCTCTGTATGAAATGCATCTCAGAGAGAGTCTTTTTGGGAAATGCGGACATTGTGCATTGTCTGCGGCTGTGAAAAGATCAAGCCAAGGTTCTCCCCATTGCTCGACAACACTCTTTGAAACTTTCGGCTGTAATTGTCATTTGTGAACTGCTAGGCATCGTCGCCTGAGCTCACCTTCACTGGTATTTAGAAATCCCACAGGTAATTCACGAAATACCCTGGTGCATAAGCCACTTCTGCAGGTGCAGAGCTTCTTGGCACAGGATCCAAGACCCCCCTGCATCCTGCTTGCTGCAGTACTACATGGCAGTTGTGTTGTCTGTGAGACCCTGTACTAGCCTCCTCTTGATCGATTGTAGGAAGACTTTCAATGCCAAGCAGATGAATCAATCAATCATTTGTAGAGCTTAACACTGTCAACTCTAGGAATATCCGACCGTAGATTGCCCACAACTCCAACAAACTGATGTGGAGGCAGGTTTTCCTTCGGGATCAGAGTACTCAAATCTCCATCTCTCTCAGAGGATGGCATCCCCAACCCAGTATTGATGCATCTGTCACCACCATCAGCTCTGAATGGGGTGAACATGCGCCATCTAGGGTACCAGGATGAATGAGGTCAATAGTCCTAGCAGCCTCAACCCCATCCTCACTGACATTCCAGGACAAAGGCTGAAACATCGGGATCAAAGACGAATGTCCTGGACTCTCGCTCCAGGGGGAATGCATGAAACTACTTCAAATCCAGGATAGCATCGATGACCAGTAGCATATGTGAAGGAGTCAGGTGTGACTTCAGCACATTGATTGTCTACCCAAAAGGTGTAAGGAGGTTCCCCACCATCAGGTGGTGGGCTATGACTGCCTGCGGTGAGCTTGCCTTCAACAGACAGTTGTCGAGGTACAAGTAGACTGGTGCACCCGGACTCCAAAGGTGTGCTGCAACCACCACCAACACCTAAGGGGCACTAGTAAGGCCAAAGGCGAGCACCACAAACTAAAAATGTTCCTGGCCCACCGTAACGTGCAGATAACGTCTGTAGGACGGGAATATAGAAATACCTTCTTTTCCTGCAGGATCCAACTCTACGATCCAATCTCTGGGATGTTGGTTACAAGAAACTTAGACCGGCATGAACATCTTGAATTTGTCCTTAGGTAGGAAGGCATTGAGAGGGTGAAGATCTAAAATAGGATGAAGGCTTTGGTCCTTCTCTGCCCAAAGTAAGTAGAGGGAGTAACACCTAGTTCCTACTTCCAAGGCAGGAACCCTCTTTATAGATGCTTTGACCAAAGGGGCCTGCACTTCCTTCTGCAAAACAGACACACTTGTCCATCAGTTGTACGGATAAAGGTGACAGGAGCAGTGATGTAGAAAGCCCCGCTTGACAAGTTGAAAGACCTGTGCGTCTGAAGTGATGTCTTGCTACTCTTGAAGGAAATGTCTGGTCCTGCCTCCCATAGGGTGTGTGTGTGTCAGAAAGGACCCACTAAAGTGGTTTTACAGTTGTGGTTGCAAGAGGGGTAGGGGGACTGAGCTGCATGTTGTCCCTAATGGCCTCCAAGTTATCTCTGGGAGACGCAGCTTCTGTCATGAAATAGTTCAGAAGGACGCTGTGCTCGCAACAGGGTCGGGCATTAGCATTACTGAAACCCCCTAATGTAACCAGAAAAGGGAAAAAAACTGTTCAGTAAATTGCCTGGTAGGGGCAGATATCCCCAAATAATGCATTGTGGCACGACTTTCTTCAAAGCATTCAAGGGTCAAACCTACTTTCTCACCAAAGACAAAGAGACAAGATAAATCAAATTAAATATCCATTAAAGATACCTGGACTTCCCAAGAGAAACCTGCAGATTGTATCCAGGCATGGTGTCGAAGCACCACACTTATGCCCATTGCCGGATCCAAGAAGTCAGTTGTTTTGAGGCTAGAACTAATAAAAGATTTTCCAGCATCATGGCCATCCTGTATTATCTGGGCTAAAGATTCCAGTAGATCCTCCGGAATTGACAGAAGAATTTAACTAACCACACATTACAAAGCATGATGGTAGTGGTCCAGGAGGAAGCTGGTTTTGACTGAGCATAAAGCAAGACTAGCAGGCATGAACATGCACTTGCCAAAGGTCTCCATGTGTTTAGACTCATGGTCAGGAATCGTCGTAGGAAAGGAGTTAGTGTTGTTTCTGCTGGTGGACAGCTGAACCACTAGACTTCCTTACAATATGATGTTGGGTCAAGAAGTCAGGAATGCATGGTGCCGGTGTGTGGCAGCAAGCTACAGTCTGCTGGCTGGAGGCCCAAAGCATGACTTTGTCCAAATGCTCAAGAAAATGCTGGTCAAAGCCTTGTTGAATGGCCACAGAGGTTCAGTCGGTGCCTGGTCAGGATTACAACCCCCCATCAGGTGGTTTCTTTTGATCTATAGTGTAGAGAGCTGCAGGTCAAGGACCTCTGCAACCCATGACATGACCATAGCAAAAAAACACTGTCCTTTGTGCCAGGATCATGGCGAGAGACAATTCCAGGAACTGGAGAGGTGTCCAGACCACTGGCATCCTCTAATTCGGTATACCAATTGTTATCCACTTAATGTGGGGTGAATCTGTCCCCCTCATCATAGTCCTTATTGTGAGAATTTGAAACAAATAGCTGGTGGAAAAGTATAAGCTCAGTCACTTGGTAAAGGGAGGGTATCAGAGTCATGAAGGATTAGCTATATGCTGGGCTCCAGTGGGATTAGAGCGCGCCTTCGGTCAATGTCGGGATGAAGTCGGCTTGCAGTGGAGACAATTATAGGTAATAGATTCTCATCTGGCACCGGAGCAGGCAGTGGCAGAGGAACCGAACGAAGTCAGCACAGAAGCGTGTGTGGACCTTGCAGTGAGTTCAAGGGGTTCAGACTGTGCCGAGCACAAACTTACCAGTGGCATCCCAACTGGATGCCTTTATGCATCCTTGGGGATCGAAGGCACAACAGAGGCAGCAAAAGTGTGCCAAATATGCACAGCATGGTCTCCCTGAAGGCCTGTATTTCATGCAACATCGCAAAAGGGAACCAGAAATTAGGGTTGCGTCAGGACCAAATTCGGAATCAGCTCTTCTGGAGTTTGAGACTGAGAGAGACATTGACACCCTCATGCCCTTTGGAGTTCAAGAGTCGAGAGAAGGGGCCTATTCCAGCTTATACTTCTTGTGCTTCGTTTTGGACTGAAAACCTAAGATGTCAAATATAATGAAGACCTGCGGGCGGAAGCTGCGATTGGTTATGGCGCAAAATCTTCTAGTGCTGGGCAACATCCAGTTCTCTGTGTCTTGCGGTTAAAGGGCCTGGAGCTGTGCTCTGACCCTAGGCACCACAGACATACTGCATGGGAACTGTCTCATACATTTTTGTGACAGTACCTACAAGGTTTAAACCCTTTCGATCTAGGAGCTGACATATTTTGCTTGCACACTGGTAAAAAATAGAATTTGGAGAAAAAAAACACAACTTTGTATCAAATCCGTGCCTTTTCTTGGCCATGTTAGGAAAAAATGCAGCAGCCATTACTCTATTGGTGTAAGGGCAGAGGGTTTTTCTGGTTCCATGTGACAGCACAAGCATATTAAAAGTAAATATTAAAGTAATACAGTAATGAGCCAGACTTGGGTATATTTGCATGTATTATTTAGTTTACCTTTAATGATTAATATAGAAACATCTATGTTTTGAGATGTTTACATTACCTCTTGCCCGGACACAGTAACATACGTAGCAGAAGGATTCTTTAGAACTTTTCGTATATCTTGCACATGGGACTCGATTTGCGACATCACCTCTTGAATTTGAGATTTTCTTTGTCTAATTATCGGAAAGTCAGTGAGATCCCAAAACAGCTCTGTTTTATCACCTTTCCTAGAAGAATTTGCGTAGGATAAAGGGAAGACAATTTAATATTTCATCTTAATAAATGCAACATGGAACAACTGAATACAATTAAGAGAAAAGAGACTTGATTCTATTGCAACGAGTCTTTCGTGTTTAGGATATATGGTAATATCTAACACTTGAAAAAACATACTTCTAAATATTTTTTCACAATCAGGAAGCTTCTAATA
Source organism: Lissotriton helveticus (assembly GCF_964261635.1). Classification (NCBI taxonomy): domain Eukaryota; kingdom Metazoa; phylum Chordata; class Amphibia; order Caudata; family Salamandridae; genus Lissotriton; species Lissotriton helveticus. The sequence continues at coordinate 606,454,351 of NC_136059.1, read as the reverse complement.
AGCGACTTGTGAGTAGACTAGAATAATGTTCCTTATTTTCCCTCCTCGGTATTGCCATTACCAGGGGTCGCAATAATATCGGGGTAGGACAATGAGCAGAAATACAAGATTTTAGGGAATACAATGTGGGAATCCGTTGTAGTGCAGTTCCTATTATCCCAATAGGCTCTGCGCATTGGAATAATACCTTCAATAGTATAGGCCTAGACCAGACGTTAACTAGGTCTACCACTGTCGATATTAGACTTAAAGTTTTGGGTTTGCCAGCTAGCTCAGAGTTCACTAGAAACTTTCTCGAATAGGCAAGGAGGAGTTGAACCTCCCTGGATAGACAAGAAGGGATTTAGTTTCTGACAACCATAGAACATGACAACTTTGCTCTCCCCTAATCAAGAGTGTATCTCTAGAGTCGTGTGAAAACAAAAGACGACTTATTTTACTCAGTCAGTACGTGCATTCTTAGTCTCACCAGATTGTAGAGAAAAGGAAGAGACGGGCGTGTTCAATAAAAGATGTTATTTATTGATCAGTCTCTTTTCTCATACAAGAGAAATGGATCGATATTATTGCAATACTTATGGTTAAGTAAAGTGCATATATTAAAAGCAGAAGTATAAAATAATACTGTAAAAACATTGATATGGTTTCTAAGCCATATGAAGGTTTAAAATGAATAAAATGAATACATACACATATACATTTGACTAATCGTACTCAACTGGTGTTTCTAACTACGCCTACCCCGTGTACCTGACCTAAGCCTAATACGTGGGCGGGAATAGAAAGTAGCAGTTTAAGTTAAGTTTGTTTTGCCAAGTGACTGACTAAAGAATTCTCTGCAAGGGGTTATTCAGTTCTGTACCTGGAATATAGGATGAATGAGGGATGGTATCTCTCGTCTCTGGTCTCGATATTCCAGGCTGCCTGCGAGGGCTACCCGGAAGCGCCGGAGCTGGATTTCTCGGCAGGAGAAAAGGCAGCTTCTCGTTCTCAGCGCGTCAGGAAGGCGGGGCTGCGCCAGCGGGGTCTGCTCTGCTCTGGGCTTCGGCAAGTCTGGCTGCTCCGATCTCGTCACCACCGCGTGTGTTTGCATAGGGCAATATCGGTAATATTTATACCTTTAAGGTGCCGAGATTGACGTAAGGATGGACATAGATACGTCAATAAGGATGTCATACGACCTCGTTAGCACATTCTTTTGCTGAAGTTCTCGGTGAAATCAAAACAATGGCCGCAGGGTTTTTCCCAGGTCTGTCATAGGTTTGATTTGTTTTGAGAACTCCGTATGCCTTATCAGGGGCTGGAGGAATATCGCTTGTCTAATTAGATGGCAAGCGTTATGACCTAATCAGATAACACGTTCCTGTGCCGTAGTGTGGCTTAATCAGATAACGGTTCCTGCATCATGGGGGTTTTCTAACTCATGGGATGGCTGCTAGTTAACTTGTTAACCAGAATAGGGTCAGGAATAGGGGGATCGATACAGAACCTATAGGAATACATCACACCCACTCCACGCTAACTATGGACATATTTACGAATCTATGCATAGTAAAACATACTGTAGAGTATCGTGTATACCTTACCGCCCCAAAATACATAAATGCATTTTGAAATTATCAAATATACGGAAAAAACAGTCACATGTAATATATGCACTCAAGCTGTAGAATAATGCTAAAGTAATCACGCATATCAATACATTATCACTAATTTGTATATGAGAATTTACACATGAAATGGCTCTTAATACAGAAAAAATGTTCGAGACCATCCCATCACAGAATAAAATAATTATGAACATACCAGCGGGCAGCTAATGTCTATAAACTATCTAAAATTAGAAATTTTAGTTCTCTAAGAATAGTTCTTACTTTAAGCAGAAGATAAGTGTCCCGAAAAATTCGAAAAATATTTTGGGGCTGCTGAAAAAATTGCTGTCCGTGAACTGGAGGGAAAATTGTTCATGGTATTTTGTTTTTCTAGTTGAAGGCCAAATTCAGGGAACGCCGTGTACGAGCTTGCTCAAAAGTCTCTATTTCTGCATTTAGACTCTCGAAAAAGTTGTCAACAGCTTCCTGGGAGAGTTCCACTAACTCGGAAAAAGGTGTAACCATGCATTCGTGCGCATGATTGTCTCCATTGACATTTTGATTAGTATTGCTGACAGAAGGTCGTACCTGATCAATGCTGCTTTCATCATGAACTTCACTACCCCTTAATCGTAGTGGTGAAGCTTCCACGAATGCCGTCATCAGGATTGGTAGCCGTTGAGGGCAGCACAAAGCATGAGCCTTTATTGGACTCAACAATGTTTCTGCATCCATTGGCGCATCCGATTGTAGCGTCAGACAGGTGTCTAACACGCATTCTTCTCCGCATAGCAAGCACCTTAATACAGGTAAAACACATCGATGCCACATTGGTCGAAATGATAGAAACCAAGTAATGTTCAGGTCTCTAAGCCGGGATAGTCCCAGGATTTTTGATATCCGGTCCCGGTATCCAATGGCTAGGATTGTTTCTTCCCTTGTCGCAGGTGTTTTGTCTGTGACACGGTTTGCCATAATGAAATATTAGGACCAAGAATAGGATTCCTGCAATTAGTCCCAAAATGAGGGGAAGTCCGCCAAAAATCGAATGGACGAAATCTGGAAAAATACCCAGTATGGCTTTGAATGGTGTTAATGCCATCGAAAATACTGTCTTAAATACTTTTGAGACTCCACTGGTATCAGAAATATTTAAGATTTCATTCAGGATTTCTGCGAAATGTATGGGGGAATTAGTTGATAATAATGAGTGAATCTCTGCAGTCGTCCTTGCGACTAGGAGATCATACGTTTCTTTTGATGACGTGAGCCTTGTCGGCGTCTGAAGAAGCACTGTTTTCATTCTGCTTAAAGTATCTACTCGAATAGAAGTAATTTTCAAGTTGGGCCATGCCCTTGCCTCCCTGTCTGGAAGGGAGCTGGGGAACAATAAGCGTCCACAGCACTTGACCTTCGCAGTCGTAGTTACGAGATAAGGAGTCCCGGGCATAAGACTACAACATCTGCGGTCCACAATTAGAACTTAACTCCCATTATAGAGTCTTTGAAAGAATGGTTCTATCTCTGTTGCAGGTGTGCCTAGCTGGTGACATGAAAGGTTATTTCAGTTCCCTTCACAGGCTCCTTGCAAACTAATTCCATTACACAGAAGTGTACCGCTTAGTGACATCGCACAATTATTGCCACTAAGAAACACTTTCTGTCCTTTATTACTGACACATGCATGTGAATAGGGCAAGTTCCATGTTGTTTTAATGTACCCTTTTCCCAATTTTTCGTACATGCCAGCCTGTATATATTTTTGGCAGTATTGAAACCTGAAGGTTGATATTGGAATATTAATTATCCCATGTATTATCCATTCACTGACAGGTCGTTCTGACATTGTCACTGGTAATCTCTCGAGTTTCTCAATGCTCAGGATTGTATAATCAGCACCCTTTTGTGCCATACTGATTTGTTTATCAGTAAGGTTAAAGATATTGAATAGTGACGTTGTGTTGATTAAACGCCAAGGCACATAGCCTGAACGCAGATTTTGTAACGTCCAGCCAAGCTGTACAATAGAACGCAATTGAGACTGACCGTGTTGTAACAACAGTAAGTCTTGCGATATTATGTCGATTGCTGAAGACACAATGCTGTCCAGAGAAAAAATTCTGGAGGACAGAGTCATTAACCCATTGTCCACTACAGAAAGTGATTTTTCCAAATTAATACGGTCAATTTCCCGTATACTTTCTGCTGTCTCAATTTGAGTCACCTTCCAGGCCTCGTTGTATGCTGCATATACAGAGGCTGCTATGAAACGTTTCTGACGCTGTTTGCGCGGTCCCATAATGAAATCACGCAAGTCAGCACCATCAGTAAGTAAAGTTAGGTGTTGCTTAATTTCTGCCAGTGTGGAACTTTGTAGCCACTGAAGGCATAATTTGCCCACACTGTAGGTGGTTATTATCCCTGGGTGTTGTCTTTGGGAATATCTAGGGTCTGGCCTGGTCATTTTGAACCCCTGTGTTTTGTTCAGGAATCTGTCTTGACAGTTATTAGTATCTGTGGGCCAGATCAACCACTGTTTCCAATCAGGATGTGTTCTGTTTTGGTTTAATACATAATTTACGTCTATCTCCTCATCTGTAGAGCTATTGCTGTTCATTGTTGGTTTTGGAATAGACGGTTTATTTAAGTCTTTGATTTTGGCTAAGCCAAGACAGGTAGTTTGTTGAACAGTGTCATTTAAAAATATAATTTGTTCTGGGATCATGCAGGCTCTAAACAAGGATTCTATACCCTGTACTTGCCATTCTTTTGTACCCCAAACACTCTTTACTTCAACATTTTTGTCCCAATAATCAAAACCAAAAGTATTCATTTGTTCAAAGAATGAGTCTGAATATATCAATTTCGTGTTTGTTATCATGGTCGTTGTCCCTGTCTTATTTGACAATTTGAAATAAAATGTTTCAGCATTACTTGTGTTAAAACCTGAGAAGTATGAATATTTGTCATAAACGGTTCTTGAGCTTCCTTTTGGAGGGGTTGCACAATGTTCCCATTGATTATAATTTAAAACATTTCTAGGTTGTGCAGATCTATGTAGAAAATGGTTACCATAGTGGTTATAACAGTACATACTATCATAATTTGTCGAACCCTGCAAATAATCATGTTTGGTAAATTTAGCAGACATCACTAAGTCAGACATCATATTATTTATACTTTCAAAGTCCCAATCATCAGCAAATGAGCTTGGTTTTACAAAGTCACTCAACGAGATCTTAATTTGGTGTGGATATTTCAGGATTTCAACCGGACCATAAATTTCGTAGTCAGTGTTGTCCCAGGCTACCCCACCCGGTATAGGATTGGCTGTGAAGTTGACTGAAGAAAGTTCTCTTTTCTCGACGTGTGAAGATGTGTGTGGTTTAAGGATCAAGTTGATTTTCTGACTTGCTGTGTCCATTTTAGCATATTTTCCCTCAATGAAGCGTCCCAAAGTTAGTACCATGATGAGCCAAAGTATGAGGATAAATGCACCAAAACCCACCCAAAATTCAATCCATGGAGAAATCAGATATGTTTCTTTCAGTTGTTTCAAAAGTACTTTAACTTTATCTTTAAAGGTTTTTGTTGATGGCTGTGTTTTTGATTCAGTGAAGCCTTCAGAGGAATCATCGAAGTTTATGAAGTAGCCGGATGCAGTTCTGTCAATAGTTCCAATTGCTTCAGGATTACTGTTTCTTGCATATTCGTTTGTTACTTCATTATAGATTGGTGTGTCTCTGCTAAATGTTTTTATTTGGGTTTTCAGAGGTCTAAGTTCCATTGCATTGTTGCATAGTCCTTGTTGTAGTTCTGTAGGCGTTTCGAATGTGATTAGCCTCTTAGATTGAACCTCTGTGTTTGTAGCAAATCTTGGTGTTCTACTACTTATCGGGAGTCCACTTGGCCTACTATTTGTTATCGGCCACATGATTGTGGTTTTACCAGGTCGATGGATACAACCCGGTTCTCCTTTTTACCAGCAAGCGGCGGTAGTACAACTGATCTTGTCCCGTTGATGGACAAGACAGGAACTGCTTTTCTGTAAGAAGGCCCAAATTCCTTCTTTACCGCGATCTTTTCTCTGACTAGATCCCCGACTTTTGGAATCCAGACAGGTCTTGCTGGGACAGGTGGTGGTTCTTCAGTGGTTGTTGGCTGCTGTTTTAACTTTATGTTGCTCAGGTCTTTTCTTGTTTCGTTTAAGTCCTGCAAAATAGCCAAACGATCTTTGATATCAAAGCTTTTTTCCTTCACCACTGAAGTCTGACTGTCGAGGTCTAAGACTAACATCCTAGTTCCAAATAATAATTCGTACGGACTGAATCCCTTCAGAGAATTTCTAGGCAAGTTATTTAGACTACGTTGGACACTTATTAGATGTTTGACCCACCCAGCTCCCGAACCTAATATCCTTTCTGTTATAGATAGCTTTATGCCTTGGTTTTTTCTTTACACCATCCCGTATCCCTCAGGAAGGAAGTGAGAAGATTCCCGCTGTGCTATGCTCATTTGGCCATGTTTCCCCTCAGGCTGGAGGGCTAGAGTGAAAACAATGGTCAAACGTAGCATGCTCTTAGCGTATATGCCATTTAGACTCGCAAATCTTTGTATAACAGTCCAGACGTCAGCCGAGTGCTGGTGATCTACATTATAAGTGGAAACTAGCCTGTATATGTTAATCGGAAGCTTTGCTTTTTACTGTTGATCTTTTCTGGAGTGAAACGACACGGTATTACACCGTTTCTCTCACCACTGCGATTTCTGTTACAGTTTGGGCAGTTCTTTACAAACATGGTATGATGCAGGCTCATGCCTGGCCACCAGTACCTTGATTGTAATTCTTCCAGAGAATCTTTTAGTTTGAGGTGTCTGAGACCCTCACCCATATGTGCGTCTGCAATTAACAAGTTTCTCCTGTCCATGTTTGGAATCACTCTATCCCCCACTCCAGGGATTCGAGCAAAAGGGACAGAGTTTGCATCGATTATGTATGTATATTTTACTGGAAAGCCTTTCGGGAGTGTTTCTATCGAATCCTTTTCTGTAGCGCTGACAGCCTGTAATATTTCGATGTCTATTTTTGTTTTTGACCGTGTGATGGCAGCTACGGAAGCCGTTTGCACAGCTGCCTTCGCGGCCTCATCAGCCAATGAATTCCCTGCAACGTGAACGCCATCACGTTGATGACTCAGCGTATGTATCACGTGAGTCTTTGGTAGTTCTTTTTGTAATAGAACTACTTGTTCCCAGAGCGTCTTATGCTTGATTGTGCCTCCTTTTGCATCCTTAAATCCATTCTGAAGCCAGATCTGCAAGTATTCATTGTAAGACTGAACGCAGTAATACGAATCGCACACTATGAGTGTGGGGAATTCTCGATCGGTATTTTCAAGCGCCATCTTGAACGCCAGTAGTTCAGCTCGCTGAGCTGTACAATCTCCTAGAGATTGTGTCTTAGTGATAGCTGGTTTGAATTTCCCTTCGTGCCAGCGACCTTTAACAATCGCGCACGCAGCACTGTAAGCTTGTTTACCCCCTACTGCGGGTTGTGCTGATCCGTCTGTATATATTATACAGCCGTAATGTTCTAGAGGCAGAATTTCGGTCGGCGGAGGACATTCAAATACATATTGGAGAAATTCTTGTGTTTTTAAGTTAGGATCAAATTCGTATGCCACGTCTGTTGCAGCAAGAGAATTAGCCCATTGTATCCATCTCGGATGGAGCGCTTTAGCATTTGGAATGCTTGCTTTTGTTACAGCCTCTAGGGCTGGTATCGGTGTCACGATTATTATTCGTTTACCTTGTGCCAGGGCTCGTTCTTTTGCTATAGCTGTCTGTGTTGCAGTTACAATTTTTTCCGTTGGGCTGAATTTCATTTCAGCTTTAGTGTACAAGTGTGATTTGAATGCAATTGGTACCTTTTCTCCCTCATTAGAGGTCAGGTATGTGAATCCGCATCTTCCTGGGATGACTCGAATTGCGTGTGTTATCACGTGTTTCTAATTTTGTTTTAATTAACATGTCTGTTTGCAAGGATCTCAAAATTTCTGTGTGTATTTGAGTCCAATTGGTTCTTTTAAAATCTGGTTTTATTAGATCATAAAGGGGTTTGACCCTTTCTGCGTAATTTGCAATGTATGTTCTTCCGAAATTTAGGAAGCCTAGAATTGACTGTAGGTTTTTTAGTGTTCTATGTGCTTGGAGTACGGCACATTTCTCTAGGAAATTGTCAGCCAGGCTTTTGCCTTCACTTGATAATTCATATCCTAAGAACAGGACTGTTAGATGGGCAATTCTGGATTTTTTAAAGTTGAATTTGTAACCCTCTGCTGCGAACCCAAGTATTATGGTGTTCACTCTCTTCAAGTGAGTATCCAAGTCATCATCTGTTAAGTATATGTCGTCGACATATGATAATGCTTCGTCATCATATGTTTGTAGTAATTCTGTTACTCTCGCTCAGAATACCCCTGGGCTATTCTTGTACCCCTGGGCTAACCGACAGAATTGTTTTAGAGTGCCATTTATTGAGAACGCAGACAAATATCTGCTCTCTGGTGCTATGTTTTGACAAAAGAATCCATTAGAGATGTCTAATGTTGTTTTGTATTTTTTGCGCACTATGTTATTCATTAGTGCAGCACTATGCGAGTTTTGCACTGCAAAAGTTTTGCAACATGAGTTAAGGTGTCGGTAATCCAAAACTAGACGATATGAATTGTCTGGTTTGGAGACCGGAAACAAAGGGTTGTTCATTTGTGAGGTGCAAGTTTCAATCACCCCCTGGTATTCTAATTGATCTAGGATTTCTTTTACCTGTTTTTTAGCTTCTTGCTTAATTGGGTACTGTCTTTGTGCAGTAGGTTGTGATTTTAACTGGATTTTGTGAGGAGGAGAGTCCTCATCCCATCCTACATGATTTTTATATAAAGCAGGAGCTAGAGCTACTGCCCACTTTCTGGCAAGTGTGTATTTTTTATGAATTGAGATATGATTTGAGAAGGCAGGCATAATTATTTCTTCGCCATGAGGGCACTCCCTGACAAACTCTGGTGGCCAGTCTTTTTCAGCTAGAAGGATGTCATAGCCCTTGGAGAGATTATCCCAAAATAGTCCCCTTATTTTTCTAGTCTTATCCCCTTCTATACGTAAAGTTATTTCATATATTTTGTGAGGTTTGCTAACTCTGGTGTCTGCAGTTTCCACTTGAAGATATTCATTCGTGTCCACTGTCTCCAGATGATTCATAAGGACTTTGCGAGCTATGCTCACTTCTGCTGCGCTGTCTAGCATTGTCTGAGCCCATTCTCCGTTTTTCAGTTGTGTCCTCAATATTCTCGGCATTGTTAACTATTTTAATGCTGGCTACCTTCTTTTTTGGAAATTGTAATTTCTTTTTTAGATGAGCAGGTTCCTTGTCTTTGGACTTGGCGTGCTCTTCTCTTTGTTCTGATCGTCCTCTTCTTTCCGATTTCTGCGAGGAAGTCTGAAAAGATTGAGAGGGACGTGTATCAATGTCTTGATATCTATCAGGCTTCTTTATATTATCCCTATTTCTAAGGTTATATCTTTTCCCAGAGGGGTCACTTTGGGGTGACCTGTGTCTTTGGTTCGGAGATTTTTCTCTTCGCCGAGGAGACCTTCCTCTGGACTGGAATTTCTTTTCTTTAGGATTGGATTGTTTGTTTCCATCCCAGCTCTTTTTTTGTGATGTTGAATTATTATTAAAAAATATTTTTTCAGGACTTTCAATCAGTTGTGGTTTTACTGGTATTCCACCTAAACTATCTCTACCTAGTTCCTCATAGGATTTTTCTATAATTCTGGCAATTTCAGCTGGTTGGTCTGCTATATCTATTTCTTTTAACCTCTGGCGGATCGCCACGTTTGCTGCTTCTCCCTTTATGTTGGCTAATAATATAGCCGAGACCTGCTTGAAGTCTTTTAGTAATTTCATACCAAGAGTTAAAGCGGGTTCTGGACCGTATTCGTCTTGAATTTGTTTTAGCACATCTGGTATTACCGAAATGGATGGAACACCGTGCGTTTTTGTGTAGATGGAAGCAAAGACTGTACCCCAAGTGTCACAGTCCTCCACGTGTGGTGCGATTCCCATTGGAAGACAGATAGTCAGAATCCTGTGTTTTTCTAACGGGGTGGTGTCTGGAAACACCGCCTCTATTTGGGTGATTTTTTGTGCTAACCAGAATGGTATTTGTTCCCGTTTAGCTGGTACTTTACCTAGGCATGATTGTATGTTCTGTGGTGTAATTTTATTTGTGTTCCCCTGGTGAGGGGTCAGCTGTGGAATTTTAATTGCTGGTTGGATTGTTGAAGTCCACATCACATATTGGACTAATTGTCTATGTACTTTTATTAATTGTTTTAGCTGTGTTAAAAGCTCTGGTGCAGGCATTCTTTCGATGTCTGGATGTGGTGTGTATCCGGCTAGGACCGGCCACGTTGCTCCTGGTCTACCTAAGGGACCGAGCCTGGTGATGTGATTATTATGTTTTAGGGCGCCATTAAACAAGAGCAGGTGCTCTTGAAATTTAAGTGGTACTTCCACCTCCTCGAAAGGAGTGTACTCATTAGGAGGTTCCTCTGTTTTGTAATAGTGGAAGTACTTAGTTACAGCATTTGCTGCTGGAAAGTTTATCCATGTGTAGAATACCTCTGTCTGCCGATATTCGTGTGCCTCAATTACGAATATGACTGTGCCACCTCTAGGTGTCAGTCCATTTTCTATAAGTTTTAAGGTTATAGATTTCCTTGTGTTGACCGGGATGATTATTATACCCGGGTCTGCTTCTTGCATAGCAGTATCAGCTTCTGCGAGTTCAGTTGCTATTCTAACTGTCTCTCTTTCATCATCACTGTCTACCATTTTACCGACAGGAAGCTTATTTCTTTTGTTTGCAGATCAGGTTTCTTATGGAAACAAAGATTAGATGCACAATATTTTGGAACAGTGTATCCTTCAACGTTGACTAAACCAAGAACCATACGGAGGAGTTTCCTCCTGCGAGGTCTGGCGGATATTACCTTTCACCCACTCCAGACGTCTTTGGAGTATTATGGGAAAAAAGGGGTCTGAGTGAAAAAGCACGACTGAGTTATTCTAAATGTCTTACGTTAGTTTATCGCCCTTCCAAACGCGTTGGGCGCCATGTAGTGTAGTTCCTATTATCCCAATAGGCTCTGCGCATTGGAATAATACCTTCAATAGTATAGGCCTAGACCAGACGTTAACTAGGTCTACTACTGTCGATATTAGACTTAAAGTTGTGGGTTTGCCAGCTAGCTCAGAGTTCACTAGAAACTTTCTCGAATAGGCAAGGAGGAGTTGAACCTCCCTGGATAGACAAGAAGGGATTTAGTTTCTGACAACCATAGAACATGACAACTTTGCTCTCCCTAATCAAGAGTGTATCTCTAGAGTCGTGTGAAAACAAAAGACGACTTATTTTACTCAGTCAGTACGTGCATTCTTAGTCTCACCAGATTGTAGAGAAAAGGAAGAGACGGGCGTGTTCAATAAAAGATGTTATTTATTGATCAGTCTCTTTTCTCATACAAGAGAAATGGATCGATATTATTGCAATACTTATGGTTAAGTAAAGTGCATATATTAAAAGCAGAAGTATAAAATAATACTGTAAAAACATTGATATGGTTTCTAAGCCATATGAAGGTTTAAAATGAATAAAATGAATACATACACATATACATTTGACTAATCGTACTCAACTGGTGTTTCTAACTACGCCTACCCCGTGTACCTGACCTAAGCCTAATACGTGGGCGGGAATAGAAAGTAGCAGTTTAAGTTAAGTTTGTTTTGCCAAGTGACTGACTAAAGAATTCTCTGCAAGGGGTTATTCAGTTCTGTACCTGGAATCTAGGATGAATGAGGGATGGTATCTCTCGTCTCTGGTCTCGATATTCCAGGCTGCCTGCGAGGGCTACCCGGAAGCGCCGGAGCTGGATTTCTCGGCAGGAGAAAAGGCAGCTTCTCGTTCTCAGCGGGTCAGGAAGGCGGGGCTGCGCCAGCGGGGTCTGCTCTGCTCTGGGAAGTCTGGCTGCTCCGATCTCGTCACCACCGCGTGTGTTTGCATAGGGCAATATCGGTAATATTTATACCTTTAAGGTGCCGAGATTGACGTAAGGATGGACATAGATACGTCAATAAGGATGTCATACGACCTGGTCGTTAGCACATTCTTTTGCTGAAGTTCTCGGTGAAATCAAAACAATGGCCGCAGGGTTTTTCCCAGGTCTGTCATAGGTTTGATTTGTTTTGAGAACTCCGTATGCCTTATCAGGGGCTGGAGGAATATCGCTTGTCTAATTAGATGGCAAGCGTTATGACCTAATCAGATAACACGTTCCTGTGCCGTAGTGTGGCTTAATCAGATAACGGTTCCTGTATCATGGGGGTTTTCTGCCTCATGGGATGGCTGCTAGTTAACTTGTTAACCAGAATAGGGTCAGGAATAGGGGGATCGATACAGAACCTATAGGAATACATCACACCGTGTTTCCATGCAGATTATAATACACCGAAAAGACTTAAACTAGATGAACTATAAAACAAGGATATATGAAAATACGTTAGAGATAGTTTGTAAAAGGCAGAAAGTAAAATTTCCTAAGTAGCCTGAAGGAAAGTTTCATTTTATTTTTACATGCAGGGGAGGAATACGTTTTTACTTTCTTCACTTTATTCTCAGGCAGCTTTAATAATTGATCACAGTACAACAAACTACCTGTACAATGAGACCTCAGAGAAAAAAATACAAAGGACTCATAACCCCTCCTAGCCAAATGAACTCACCTGACAATAGTGGGAGAAGAAACCGTCTTATAAGGTTTCCTAAGTGAAATTAACAACTATCTCTAACTCAGAAGTCTCTCTGTCATTCCTTAATACAGTCCATCACATACATTTTCGGGTTATCATTGAAACCTGTGTAGACCCTATTGGTAGATTTAATTCTTCTAGTAGTATTGAATGTAACTCCATCTGGAGTGAAAACTCTATTGAAATGCCCACAGCTCTCACACCCAACACCTTCTACACAATATGAGACATGACAGCATAACCAACGGACCTAACAGTGGCTTCCTGGACAAGTATTTATTGTGTTTCCAAGACAAAAACAATTTAGGACTCTAGTTACACCCCAAAGACAGGAATATCTTGGTTCAAGAGTCAAAGTTCCCAAAATACATTTGTAAGCATGGTGTGTTCCCCCACATTGATCATTATGTCTCTCTGAAAAGGAAGAGTAAAGATATTTACTAACCTGTAAGCCATATTCAGTAGCCAAACTCAATAAACAAATCAGACAAGGTCAGACATTAAAGGGTTCAACTCTCCATTGCAAACACCAACCCATCCATTGTGTCCAAGATGGCCTATGTTTGCCTGTGATCGGCTAAAAGCCTGAGTATTTCAGTTTGTTCCAAAAGTCCTGGGATCTGTAATCCTTCATAAACTGAGGTATAAGCTGACCTCTTCAAATAGCCCGGGAGGGGTCCGCAACAGATCCAACAGTAACTCCTGAAAATGGGGAAGATGGATTGGAGAATCCCAGAAAAGTTCCATAATAACCAGATACCAGACTTCGATTCCCATTTCAGGGAGAAAAGCATCAAGTCTGCTTGCTGCCAAGGGGAGCGTGGCCTGATGCCTATGAAGGAGGAAGTGGACCTAGGAGCTACGGCCCAGGGCTTACTTGTTCGGCGAGATCCTTAGCCCCCAATAGCCCAAAACACGGCTGAACCAATTGCTGCCCCCGCCGGGCGAGTGTCCGGGGGTGAGGCGGCGCACAACAACACACCGAGAATTATCGAGCTCGGCGGCGTGACGTTACTGAGGGATGGTGCTCAAGATGGCGCCTGCCATCAGAACCGCTCTTTGGATCCGTCACCCCCGAGACGTAAAGTGGGGAGCAGATCGTTGAGGGCACTGGTTCTGTGAAGTGTGCGGACATTGGAGAGAAGCAGCTCCGCCACTGCGAGGCATGGAAGAAGAACCAGGTGCCATGTGCTGTACAGAGCAAGGGAAGCGGCCGGGCTGATTGACTACGGGGGCGCAGCCGGGTGCAGTTGTCGCACTGGGGGCGCTTGGAGTGAAGCGCAAGGGCCGACGAGTAACCGCACCGGCTCCGTGGGCTAAGCAAGGTGAGCCGGGAGCCGGATGAGGCGAAGTGTGGGCCGAGCGGCTGTGTCGGAATGAGGCAGGGCATGGCCGTGTGCAGCCATCACGCCGAAGGGTGAGCAGGGAGACGTATGGGCCTGCCCGGCAACGTTGACACGTATGTAATCTGCCCTGAGGGGAGTGTAGGCTTACAGGACATTGCATCTTTCTAACACCAAGTACCCAACTGGGCTTATATTCATATGCCGACGACACACAAATCGTCTACTCGCTATCCACCAACAAACATCTCCCTACATCCTCCTTGCAGTCCGGGTTGGTACAAATCTCCAACTGGATGCACAGCCATAAATTAAAATTGAATGGTGACAAAACAGAGCTACTTCTATTCGGCTCTCTCACTTCGCTCTGGGGTCCCCAACATTGGCCTCATCAGATGGGCCCAACTCCTACCCCTTCAGCCTCAGTCCGCAACCTCTGGGTCCTTTTTGACAACCAGCTGTCATTTAAGCAACACGTTGTAAAAGTCTCAGCCACCTGTACTACCATCATAAGGTGGCTGAGAAAAATCACGTGGATGCTTCCAGCTGATACCCTGAGGACTGTAGTCCAGGCCCTTGTTACATCTCGCATGGACTACGGGAACATTCTGCTGCTGGGTGCCTGTAAGGAGGTAACAAAGAAGTTACAGGTGGTTCAGAATATGGCAGTCCGCCTTCTCTGTAACTTGCCTGCCAGATCATCGGCCTCTATCCATCTGCGCAAACTGCACTGGTTGCGCATAGAGAGCAGAGTAAAATTTAAAGCTCTGTGCATAATGCACCATATTAAAATGGGTAAATCTCCAAAATATTTGTCCTCTTTAGTGCAGCAGTATGCTCCTTCCCGTACGCTAAGATCCTCTACACAAAACAAATTCCAGGTCCCTCGGGTCAAGAGAGCTAAAATGGGCGGCCGCTCATTCGCTCTACTTGCTCCTTCCCTATGGAATGCGATGCCTCAATCCTTGCGATCGGAAACCTGTTATCTGAGATTCCGTAAAGGAATTAAGACCTGGCTTTTTAACATTTAATATGCGTGCTCATTCCCTCTCAAAACTTAACTTACTTTCTGTTTGCTTTAGCGCCGGGAAACCTTCGGGTAGCTGCGCGCTTAATAAATGTAATTATAATAATAATAATAATAGCAGTACCTGATGGGCTTCAATGTGTGATGCACTGTAGGGGAGAAGAGCCCAGAACTGCGGCCGCTCTGAGAGGGGTGTGAGAGCTCAGGCCCTTGTGTGGAACAGGACAGGGCGTAGTTTGCTGCTGGCGTGACTTTGCCCGGGGCCTAGGATTCTTGGTCCCCTGCGCGAGCAGCAGGAGTGTGCTGTGACACCCCTGAGGAGAGATGGAAGAGGTGGGGAGAGGCGCAGGGCGGTGAGAGGGATTACCCGAGGTGTGAAACTCCCACTGTACCCAGCGAGCGAAGAGGACCCAGCTGCACAGGCCCCCATCTTGGACACGCGGGCGGCCTTGCTGCACCATACTGTCGAGAAAACTAGGGGATTTGCATCAGGGGGTGCTTGCAACGGAGGTGGCCTGCGAACAGGTTGTGATACCCTGCGCATAGAGCCCCCGAGTGGAGGACGATCATGGGGAAAGTCCCCAAATTAAGACGCCAAGGTGCTGCAATTGCAGAGGGTGGGGGCCCTTAAGCAGATGAGGAAGAGGACACCATGAACCCTGGGAAGTATGTGCCGGCCACGAAATCCACGTTAGCTGATATGATGGAAGCCATCACAGAGTCCCTGGAAGAGCTTGAGGCTAAAATCGACTCTATTGGCACCGACCTTAGCCTCTTAAAGGATGACCATCGCTGACTGGTGGAGCTGGTCACTAGCATGGAGAAAGCACTTGCAGATATCCCCTCAGAGGTTACGGAACTAAAGAAATCTCTCACAGAGGTGAAGGCGAAGGTCAAGATCCTGGAGGTCCACGCTTTGGATAGTGAAGGGAGGTCCCGCCGCAATAACCTATGCATAGTCGGAGTGCCTGAAAAGGAGAGAGGGGACGACATAGTGCAGTATTTGGAGGAAGTAGTACCCAAAGGACTGTCTTAATTTTACGCCATTGAAAGAGCGCATAGGGTGCCGGCCAGGCCTCCTAAACCTGGGGCACCACCACCACCAATTATTGCTCGCCTGCTCCATTTCAGAGACAGAGACCATATATATAAGCTGGCTCGATAGCTGACGGACATGCAGATCGGGAACAGCAAGGTGATGGTATTTCCGTATATGACCAGTTAAGTGCAATGCCAAAGATCTACATTTCTAGCAGTAAAGAAAAATTACGACAACTACAGATCCTCTAAGCCATGCTGTTTCCGGCTAGGTTGCGAGTCGTGGGGCTCAAAGGCACGTTGTTTTTTCAGACGCCGCAGGAGGCCTGGGACTGGCTGGATACTGTACCGGGATGGAGATAGGGTGGCAGCTCACTGAGAACAATGGCAGAAGAAGGCAGAGCAAGTCATGGCCTACTGAGAGCTCCACCTTCGACAGAGACCCAAGTTGAATGGAGCAAGGTCATTAGGGTGGTGGTGGAGCTCAGTCAAGCGGGCTCCAGCCCTAGATCAGCGAGAAGTGATCGGGAGGATGGTCGGACGGAGAGCTCCCCAATACTGAGTGCTGCGGAGGATTCAGAAACAGAGTTGCCTGTTGTGATGCCTCACACTGCAGATGAGTTGGGCTGACTTAGTTGATCCAGAGTTCAGGGACTGCGATGGTTAGTGAAGTTTATCCTTTTTGAGAACTGTATGCACAAGACTATGGAGGGGGGGCTACGGTAGCTACTGTTGCGGACACTGGAGCTGAGGGGCTGGGGGGACCAATGGTTATCGTTTGGGGGGGTCCAGGCGGAGGGGGTTCCGAGGCGGGGCGCCAGCCACAACACCCATATACACATTTCTGTTGCAGAGTTTGAATGGGAAGAGGTCCACTTCTGCCTGTCCTGGAGAAGAGGAGTTGGGTAGTTCACTTGTTTTGGGAGTGTTCACTGGGGAACAGGTGTGTCTGTAGAAAACGTTTTGATAGGTCTAGCTCAATGCTTTTCCCATGGGATCTAACATAGATTATAAGTGTATCTCCTGGAATGTCCGTGAGAAGCACTCCATGACACAGAGGCATAAGGTGCATTCATTTCTGGTGCAAATTGCATTAATACAGTAGACCCATATCTCTGTGAAAGAGGGGGCTGCTTTGAAGCGCCGCAGGTGAGGACAATTGTTTTCACACAAGCTATTCAGCTTTTGCTAGGGGAGTGTTGGTGTGGGTGAGAGCTGGGGTCCCCTTCGAGTGCACCAAGGAATTAATAGATCCAGAAAAAAGGTATGCAGTGATGTTGGGTAAACTAGATGGGAGGGATGTCATGATCTGGAGCATATATGCCCCGAATGTAGATCAAGGTTCATTCTCTGCGGACCTCTCAAGGTCATTGGCACAGGCACTGATAGGATCGGTGCTCTTGGGAGGGGAGTACAATAGTGTTGAAGATGTGGGCCATGACCAATCCCATCCCCAGCTTCATGACTCCCCTGCCAACATAGGTGCGAGGGCACGCAGAAACTGGCAACAACACTGGGGATTGGTGGACTCCTGGAGGGCACAACACCCGGGGAACAGGACTACTATTTCTTCTGCCCCATGCATGAACTCCATGTCCGATTGGAGGCTGTTATGTGCACTCCAGATGTCCATGGGCAGATACAGAACAGTGAGTATTTGGCCTGTACGATTTCGGATCACAATCCTTTGCTGGTTTGTCTTAGCTGGTCCAGGGTTGGCAAGAGCATTCCCAATTGGTGTCTTAGGCCAGAACATTTGGAGGTTCAGGTGTAGCAGGCCAAGACCCGCACAGTCATTGAACAATACTTTACGGAGAACGAAGGAACGGCCTTGTCACGCATGACGGAGTGGGAAGCACTTGAAGTGGTGCTCAGGGGTAGGTGCATCTCTGCAGCAGTAAGGGTGAGGAGAACTCTTTTACAGGATACACTACAAGCGGAACAAAGGCTTCAAAATATAGAACGTGCCAGATCAGAGAATGCAGACGTACAGAGGGACCTATTGGAGGCCAGAGAGGGGGTGGCGGGACACATAGAAAGGTTGTGCTGTTTGATTATAAGAACTATATGGCAAGTACGCATTCCGAGAGGGTCAAGCCTGGGGCTCTACTAGCTTGGCTGGCCAATCCGGCTAAGAGGGGATCTATTATCCTAGAAATGAGGGGGGCCCGGGGGAAGGGGGGTGGGGGGGGGGCACCACCAGCAGGATATCAACCAGCACTTCTGAGATTATTAGACTATCCTTTATAGGAGTAAAGCTTCCCCCACTCTTTTGGGACTCAACTACTTCTTGGTGAGTGTTGAATTGCCCACACTAGATGAGGAAGAGGCGGAGACCTACAGCTGAACAAGGTCAAAAGCGCTGTTAAGACCATGGCCATGAAAAAGACGCCGGGTACAGATGGGTTTCCCACAGAGTATTATGCTACATACATAGACCTGCTTGGACCCCAGCTAGTAGCTTTATATAATCAGGCTAAACAGGAGAGGAAACTCCAGGGGACTGCTGGGGAGGCCCTGATCGTTCCATTATTAAAACCAGGGAAACAGGCATGACACAGGACGGCATATCAACCACTGTTGATGCTCAATCTTGACTATAAAATCCTGAGTAGGATACTGCACACTCAACTATTGCCACATATGACGAGTCTCATCCACTGGGACCAGGCTGGCTTCATACTGACACGCAATATGGCAATAAACGTGCAACGATTTCTGCGAGTGCTGGGGCAGGCTTATATTGTAAGGAAGAGGCTCCTATCCTGACAATCAATATCGAAAAGGCTTTCAATAGTCTTGAATGGCAGTATTTATTTCGAGTGATGCATGACTTTGGGTTAGGGCAGGAGTTTGGAGCATAGACTGCCCCGTTGAACAGAGACTCCACTGCTCGGGTTTGGATGGCAAAGCTAATATCGGGCAGATATGAGGTGGAGAGGGGGACGAGACAGGGGTGCCCGCTTTCACCCCTGTTGTTTGCGATGGCTATAGAGCCACTGGCTGCTAAAGCCAGAACTGGAAATTGGTATTGAGGGCTCAACGGGGGGGGACCAACCATATAGCCTTGAATGCAGACGATCTGATTCTGTTTCTCAACAATACAGAAGCAGACCTTGAGGGAGCCATGGACTTGTTGTTGGCCCTAGAGAGGGTAGTAGGCCTTAAAGTGAACTGGAACAAGTCATGGGTGGGAGAAACCACAGACGGTGGAGGGGAATGAATGAGACGAGAGATGTATCCCCTATCTCAGGGTCCAAAATTTACCACAACAGGGCAGATCTCTTGGAGGGGAATGTGGAAAAGGTTATACGGGCGACAAAAGCCAGTTTTGATTTCTGGAAAACCCATCCCTTGTCATTAGAGGGTAGGGCCTCCCTACTAAAGATGGTGACTCTCCCAATGCTTTTGTGTGTTCGGGGTGTTGCCGGTGTGGATTCCAGCAGAGAAGTTTCAACAGCTCCGGACGATGGTGACGGAGTTCCTGTGGGGAGCTGGAAGGACCCGTGTGGCTTTAAAGACCTTGATGTGGCCCAAAATGGAAGGGGGCCTGGCGGTACTGGATTGTGAGTAATATTACATTGCAGCCCAACTGCAATGGTTGACGCAATTGGTGGCTAGCAAGCTCCAAGGAACAGTGCAGCGGGGGATGGGTGTCCAGCACCTGACCTTCTATCTAGAATAGTGCTGCGGCTACCTGTGCCAGAAAGGGATACGTCGGTAGAACTGCGGGTGCTCATAAGTGTTGGGACCGCAGCTTGCAGAGGGCTAAAATGAGGCGTCCCTATGCACAGGAGATGCCTCTAAAGAATTGCATGGTGGAGGAGCCAAGATGGCGATCGGAACGGTCGCATAAACGCCGCGCTCCGTGATCCCTTCCTCCCCGCCACCTATCCTGTCTTCAATCCTGTACGGGGCGTTTCGAATTTGGTTACCAAGGATGAGCCTTCACTTACCGTCTGTTTCCGGGGCTCCGGCGTGCAGTGGTCTCTGCGTTCTGCCCTGACGCCGGGGCCTCGATTGCAGTGTCTGCCCGGAGGTGTTCGGAGTGCCGGCGGTCCGGAACCGGTGGAGAGACCCGATGGTGGGTGCCTGAGAGCCGCGGGCCGGAGACACTGGAGCGGACCCACCCCCGATAGTGGGCCACCCCACATGCCCAATTTCCTGCCGGACCGGAGAGAGAAGCCGCGTTGTCCGGCACCCCTCGGGTGAGACGCCCACTCCTGTTGATTGTCCCGCCTGGGATCCGGTGCGGGGCTCCCCGAGAGTTGTGGGGAGCTCGCCCATTCTTCTGGTGACTCTCCTTTCTCCGCCGAGCGCCGTCCGCCGCGGATCGGCGGTGTGTCCTGTGGCCTCTGGCACTCATGGTGGACTTGGAGGCGGACGAGACAAGGGCGGCGGGCGCTGTGCTCAAGATGGCGGATGGCCCCTCTGAGTATCCTCCTCCTGGAGACAGGGCAGTTGCTGCATTTGCTCTCCCCGGCCCTCGTTTGCTTTGGGCGGCCCCTGCACGGAGTGCTGTCTTGCTTGCCCTGGGTGCTCTACGGATCGACCTGTCCTTGCAATGCCGGGACTTGGAGTTGCGGATCGCCGCCATGGTTGCTCCGCCATTTTGTGACGCTGTGTCGTCTCCCCGAGTTGATTTTCTTGAGTCTCCTCCAGCTGCGGTGCGGGGCTCTCCAGATGGGTGTTCGCTTCTATGGGACCAAGTGGACTTGACGCCGATGCTGCAGTGTTTCCTACATCCTGATTTCTTTGCTTCGTGCTGGACGGCCCGGATTCTGTGCTTGACCACGTGGATATTTTGTGTACTTTTGCATTCTGACTGCTGCCGAGTTCTCCTGGTTGCTTCTTGGTGGCCGGGACGATGTTCCGCGAAGATTCCACTTGCTTTCCCTGACTGGTATGAGCCCACTATATCGCACTGTCTCTTGGCCATGCCGGGGTCCGGCGGTTCTGTTCTTCATAGAAGTGGACAGGGGTGATTGTGTCCGGGTGCCTGCGGGACTTTCGTTTTGTTGCTGGCATCTCCGGCCCTCATTATTTGGACAGTTTTTGTCTCCATCCTCTGTGTAGGCTTTTCTCAGTATATGCCTTGACCTCGATTATTGTTCTTTTGTTGCTGGTGGGGAGGTGTTCTGCACTTCGGTCGCCGGCTCCTCTCCTCATTCTTTCCTTTTTTCTCATCTTCTCTCTTTTTCTCCTTTTCTTTCTCCGTTATTTCTCCTTTTCTCTTTTCTTCTATCTTTCGGGTGATTCTGGGGCGACAGGCACGCTGTTTAGTGGGGTAGGCCATAGCCATTACAGTGATGTAGGGTGGGGGGGGTGTTTGTTATTTTAGCTTGTTTTGTTCTATGGTCCCTTTTTGTTTCCTTTCTAGGGGGTGGGCTATGTCCCTTTTTCTTTCTCCTTCGTTTCGCATGTGTCTGCACTTTCTCCTTTTTCGGGGCGGGTGGGCTGTCTATGTGGCGTCCTATTCAATTGTTTGCTGTGATTTATCCTTGATTTTTGACCCCTTTGATGGGCATAGGATGTCTTTGGGCTTTGCCCTACTATGGTTACCTGATTGCGTGGGGGGCTATATCCCTCCCGTCCCCCCCCTCCTTTTTCTGTCTATGTTGCATGACGCACTGGTAGATATGGCTGCTGCCTCCTCTATAAATCATAAAATGGAACCTTTCTTATCCTGGCGCCTACTGTGTAGCGACTTTATTCACGTCTATACTGTATTCAGTTTGCCATGCACATTGATGTCGCTCCTTTTTGGCTCTCCTGCTTTTGCGGCCGGCCCTTGTGGTTGTAGGCCTGCGCTTGTACTGATACGCATATTTCAATAAAGGTTTAAAAAAAAAAAAAAAAAAGAATTGCATGGTGCTACCGCACAGGGCAGATTGGAGGTAGCAGTGCTCACTATGGGGCAGTTATATGAAGATGGAATGCTACTACAGTTTGATGTGTTTAGTGAGAATAATGGTATACCTGGGGCGACTACTTGCTTCATGCCGCCCTAGCTGCCGCAATCTGTAAACACTGGGGGAGCGGCCTGACTGAACCTCTTTTAAATGAAGGATGTCAATATGTGGTGTCAGCAGCGGGGACCTTTTGGCGGTTACCTGTTTATATCAGAGACTGAGCAGGGCAACACCCCTGCTGCTTCAGGGGCTGCAACAGAAGTGGGAGAAGGATTTAGGTGAGTCCATAGAGGAAAAAGCATGGGGATAACTCACGGAGAGGGTCAGTAAGGTCACCAGGAATGCTAGGTTCCAGCTGGTAAATGTTTATGTCTTCCATAGGGCATACCTTACCGCAGGGCGTCAAGTATTTTCATATGGTAAAGGCGGCCTGTCTCAGATGCGGAGAAATAGGAGCAGAGTTCCTTCATATGTTCTGGGATTGTCCAGTGATAGGACATTTCTGGAGGAAGGTGAAGGAGCTTAAAGCCTAAATTACTGAAAAGGAAGTGCACCTGAACCCACTTTATTGTTTACTCCACAGATTCCCAAACACTTCCAAGAATAAGGTTACTAGTAAATTTCAGGACCTGATATTGATGGTTACCTGCGCACAGTACTCCATGACATGCCTGGGCACTGCACTGCTTGTCAATGTGAGGTGTGAGGTTTTTATTTGCTAATGCATCTCTTAAGGGACTATAGACTGCATATGGCTGTTTAACAGCAGTGGCGAGAGGCCTGTATATCGTCAGGAGATCTAAATCAGCTCACACGCCCATGTGAATGTCTATACTGTATTGGTATATGTCTCATAAATGCCTAATAAAGTTTGTATTAAAAAAATGTCAAAAGTCTGCTTGCTGCCAGATTCCAGGAGCCAATAGTATTATCATCATCAAAAATGGTTGAAAAGTATAACCAGTTTCCTGACTCTAATCTTGTAGGAAAGCATCTGCTGCAGTCGCCTGCAAGTCCAGTCTCCAAATCATATGTCTCTGGATTTGTCTCAACTGTTTGTGATGTTCTTGATCAGCAATGCATCAAATTTGCATCTAGAGAGACAATTGACTACGTTGTTCGAAGTCCCTGGAAGATATCCTGCTGACACCGATATCAGGTTCTTGATTGGACCATCTTCTTACTGCAGCTAAGATCCCACACTTGCACTCCATCCCAGCCTGTTGGCATCTGATTCTATGGCCCAGTATAAATTCTATGGCTTGACCCAAAGATAACTTTCACTTTCCAAACCTCCATGTGGTTTAGCTACCAGTGAATCTCTTCCTTGGCATCATCTTCCCATAAAGGGACCGATTCTGAATATGTCAGCCTTTGTCTGAGCTGGTGTGCTTTCAGCCAGTGGAGTACTCTACAGTTGAACAGTCAAAGAACAATAGCCTGATTGGAGGAAAAGAGGAGCCCCATTAAACATCAGTCGCAGCTATGTCCTGAGTCGGGGTAAAATCCTGTGATGTTCCTGCCTGATTTCTGCTATCTTCCTTGACAGAAAGGCTGAGCGTTGTCTTCTTTGAGTCTATAACAAAGCAGAGAAGCATCATAACCTGTGATGGTACCATTAATGATTTTGCTCCCTTAATGACGAAAGCCAGGTCTCCATCAATGACAATGCCACTTGAAAATGTTTTGACACACGAGACGGCTATACATTCATCAAAAGAATATCATCCAAGTAGAGGATGTATCATACTCCTCTGCATCTGAGGTGTCCATCACAAGCCTAAGCACTTTTGTAAAGCCAAAAGGCACCAATGAGATGCTAAGCGGGAGTGTTTGAACTTTGTATGCCTTAGATTTCCATGCATCCATTAGGTCAGGCGAAGCATAAAGTCCCCTTGTCTGACAATGACCGTAAATAGGAGAAACAGGACATTGGCGAAACAACAGCCATTCATTGAACTCCTTGAGGTTTTTAACTGACTGTTGACATACATCCTTCTTTTTCACTAAATAGAGACTGCTCATGAACCCCCTGGGGCGTAGGAAGGTGTTGGAAATGGCTTCCTTTGCCTGCAGATCTGTTATTTCTTGATCTATAATGGCCTTTTTCCCTTCCAGAGAAGCTAATTGATCAGGGGTGACGGAATAGCCCTCTGCATTCTAAATTAAGACTGTCATTGTGCTCGTAATCAAGTCACTTCTACTACCATTAATGGGTACCTTATCAATGTATTGTTAATGCCTAAAAAACAACATGGAAATATACAATTTTAATGACACCTACAAATCTGATTTACTTTTTTCCGCATAGACTTAGGCGAGGGATTCTGTGGGCCCTGACATTATTGTTGTCATCCTGGACAATTATTTTATGTATCGATGCAATTGCATTAATAAATTAGGAGGAGGGAATACAATTATCTATAAATTCCTTCCATCTTCCACCACATTGGAGAATATCGTCCCTCACTCAGAATGGAATAGTCTTTATTATTAAAATGAATGCCCAAAACACCTTTTCCAGTGTTCTCATATATCCATCTCCTGGTCCACGAACACACTTCTGCAATTATATTGGGCCTTTCTTGTCAGCGCTCTTCTGTAAAATAGCTAATTTTACTGCCCTTGGGGATTTTCATTTTCACCTGAATGACTTAACTCAACGGTTCTTCACCTTTTGACTTCTGTGGACCCCGAACTGAATCATTGCTGTATTTCAGGGACCCCCACTGAGTGATTATTGGAAGCCGGGGACCACTGACCTAAACAATTGTTATGATTTGATCCGCAGAACAAAACTCATACAGATGCTCAAATATTGAGATATTTGTTTTTATGTACAAATCAAATTTAAAAAAACATGTTTTCATATTTTCTGTTTTGATTCTGTATTTGATATACTTAATTAATTGTAATATTATTTAATTTTGTAAAACAAGCGCGGACCCCGTTCAACAGGTTTCATGGACCCCCAAGAGTTCTCCGAACACAACATAAGCCTCACTGACTTAACTAGTAATGACACTAGGCTTATTGACGACTTCTCAGTATTTGGTTTTGAACAACTGATTAAAGACGCTACCCACACTGGGGGCCATATTATAGATGTCACATTTTCCAATCATGAGTTTGTAAAAGTACGCACATCTCTCCCGTTAATATGGTTAGACCTAGCTGCGATCCCTTGTATTTCAACATTCCTGCTACTGCCTGCTCTACCCAACTCTAGCCTTTCTCATACAGCACAACCCTAGGCCGAAATCCATAAGAATTTAAGAAGTGCCTTAACTCAACATGCCCGGACTACTTCTGATGATACAACTAAATTGTCCACAAAGTTCACATTCTGGTTCACAACTGCTCTAGACACTATAACTCTGAAGAGAATGGTCAAACATACATCTTAACCCTTCTGTCCCATCGTACTCGGAAGACCTCTGTACAGATAAACTAAAGTGGAAAAAATAGAACGCATTTGGAGACAATCTTATGATGAAGCAGTCAAAGGACACTACATAGCTGCCATATGCACCTAAAAACAGCTAAAGTCTTTATACATCACTGATTGCCAGCTCTTAATATCCAACTAAGGATCTCTGTAATTGGTGAAACAATTGAGAAAAAATGCAGGTGGGAATAGCTTCAGTCTTCTTATCCAAACACTGTGTGATAATCTAGTTACTTTCTTTCAAGAAAAGATTGAAAATATATATTTCGAGATCACTCATTGACTGATCTCCCTCTCCCTTTGAAGACTATTTCAGTCAACTTATCAGGAACACCCTCAGATAAACGTTCTTAACTTTCAGCAACTTAGGCCTTGAAACTTTTACTTTCCATAATATCAAGATCTCCTTTTGACCCACGCACTACCCAAATGATAAAATAACTTGCAATTAAAGTGGTACTCATTCTTACTAATATGCAACATGTCACTGGAAAGGAAGCTCATTTCTACAGAATGTAAAACAGCTATATTTACATCTATGCTATAAAACACACCAGAAGATCCATCCCAGATCACAAACTATAGATCACTCTCCTTACTATCACTTTCCTCCAAAATTCTGGAGAAAGCAGTGAATCTTCAGCTATCTTTTTATACAGACGGTAACAACCTATTATCAGGATTTTGACTGATGCACAGAACATAAACAGACCTGTTGGCAGTAACAGGCAATCTCAGACGTATTTTTGTTTCAAATCTTTTTTATTTTCCATCAAAGAACACACTCCACAGGGTCATGATATACACAGCGATAAGCCTACAACCCTATCAAGGGCCGGCCGCGTGATTAGATAGTACAGATGGCAACGTATACAAGGGGAAAGTTAGATCATACACAGCGTTGCGCCTACAACCCCTGAGGGGCCGGCCGCGTTCATATTGCAAAATGTGGTGTCAGTTAGGCCTGTGGAATGGCAAGGCCCAGAAGGCTTGCCTGTGGGACAAACGGGCAACAGGCCCAGGTTCAACAGTCAACTCGGTAGGGCCAAGGGCCCAGAAAGTGGCAGATACAGAAGAGAAGAGAGCAGGTGAAGAGAAAGGAGCGAGAGAGAGGTGGAAGGGCAGGAAAGCGCAAGGAAGATCGGCGTGTGCAGGGGAAGGAGGGCCTAGAGTCTAGCCCGGTGTCAGCAGCATTGGGGCGTGTGGCAAGGGGGCAGTTATAGAAGCAATCTGCTCGGGTCAGGGGGGAGAATAGCGTCTTCAAACAGATGCAGCGTCCTAAGTTTGGTGGGCACCTGGCGCGCACGTTTAACCGCGCAGAGGGGTTGCCAGACAGCTTTGAAGCGGGTACCACGTGCCTGCAGCCGGACTGTGAAAAGCTCCATTGTGACAACATGCCACAGGCGCACAAACCAGGCCGCGATTGGAGGAGCTTCAGGATTTTTCCAGTGTAGGGCTATAAGCTGTTTGGCCGCTCCCAGCATTTGGAACGTCAAGATCCAATCGCTCCTGGTTAGGGCCTTCAGGGTAGCAGGCTTGACACCCAGCAAGACTGTACTCGTGTTCTCAGGCAAAGGAAACCCCAAAACCCCCTTGATGTGGCTCAGGACCTCCTTCCAGAATAGAGTCAGCGATGGGCATGTCCACCAGATATGAATGAGATCCCCCGTCACAGAACGGCACCGCCAACACAGGGGAGAGGATGCAGGAAACACCTTATGTAAACGCTGGGGAGTATAATACCATTGGGTCATAAGCTTATAGGCGGTTTCCCGCTGCGGTATGCTACGGTACACTTTGGGGATATCCTGCCATAGCCTACGCCATTGCGCGGGAGTAATGTCCGTGTCCGACAGTGCCTGCCATCAGCCCTGATAGGGATGAGAGGTTGGCGTTTGCGGGTGCTGGAGGATCTGGTAGATCCAGGATATTAACCCCTTCGATTCAACAGGGTCGCAAGCCAACCGTTCAAAAGGAGTGAAGACGCGCGTGGCCGCCCGGTACATTGAGTCTTCAGTCACCCAATGTCGCAACTGGGTATATTGTAGCTGCGCTGCTAGTGGTATACGAAATTCTTCTCTACATTGAGCGAAGGATTTAAGCTTACCCTCTTCAAACAGGTCGGTGACCGTCACCCTGCGTCCACTTGGCAAAGGATTGTGAGTGGTGCGCCGGTGGAAAAGACGGGTTCCCCTCTATTGGGGTGTGCGGTGAAGGAAAGGTTGGGAGGCCTCTGCGCACAGCTACCTTTTCCCAAATGTCGAGCACCGTCTTTGTGGGCCCGCTATATAAGCGCTCTTAGTGCGCGCCGCCCGCTGATGCCAGACATGGTCCCAGATGGTTCGCCCCGTCACAACCCGGTCCATGTGGAGCCATGCCTTTTCACTCTCTGTCACTCCCCACTCCACCACAAAGCGAAGATGTGAGGCCCAATAGTAATCCACTAGATCGGGGCACGCTAGTCCCCCCCTGTCTCTCTGTGTCATTAGAAGCTTCTGGGGTAATCGGGGTCTTTTCCCGCCCCAGATAAAGGTTGTGAGGGCACGCTGTAGGTCCCTTATACAGCAAAGCGGGATAGGGGTGGGGAGGCACTGGAATAAATATAACATTTTAGGGAGAATTGACATTTTGATGGTATTGAGTCTGCCCAGCCACGTAAGCTCTAGGGGTCTCCACTTCCGCAGGTCCTCAAGAACCGATCGCCGACATTCCCGCCAATTGACTTGCATCCACATGTCCAGGGAAGGGGTTATCTGGAGACCGAGGTAACAAATGCCTTGGGTGGCCCACTGGTATGGCGCTAGCTGTTCAAGGTGTGGGATCTCCACCTCTGGGATGGTTAGATTGAGGGCCCAAGACTTGCTATGATTGATCTTAAGGCCTGAGACCCGCTCGAAGAGGCTCAACGCTGCATGGAGTGCCGGTAGGGACTCTCGAGGGCGAGTCAGGGTAAGGAGCAGATCATCAGCAAACAACGCCACCTTGTTCTCGCGGCCTCCCATGGGGTTGCCATGTATATCGGCCGCTTGACGGATCATTTCTGCCAGTGGCTCTACCACAAGGGCAAACAATAAGGGTGAGAGGGGACACCCCTGTCTGGTGCCTCTGTGGATGTTGAACGGTGCAGAGAGCTGTCCATTGATCCGAATCCGAGCCGGTGGGGTAATATATGGCGCCATGACCCGAGTGATCATGCACTGACCCAGCCCAAGCTTACCGAGGACCGTCCGCAGGAAGGTCCAGTCCACCCGGTCGAACGCCTTCTCCGCGTCTAGAGATAGAAGGCAAGCTTGAATTCCCCAGTGGTGCGCTTTCCCTACTAGGTGCGCTACTCTGCGCACGTTGTCCGCCCCCTGCCGGTTGCTGATGAAGCCGACCTGATCCGGGTCCATGAGGCCCGGCATGTGGGGGTCCAGACGCCTCGCTAAGAGCTTGGTATAGATTTTAAAGTCGGCGTTCAGCAAGGCAATAGGGCGGTACGAGGGACACTTTGCAGGGTCCTTCCCTGGTTTCAGGATCAGAGCTATCTCCGCCATTCCCATGTCACGGGACGGTCCCTCTGTGTCGGTGAATGAGTTGAACAGCCTGAGGAGATGAGGCCAGAGCTGCGGCTGGAACATACGATAAAAGGATAGAGGTAGGCCGTCCGGCCCTGGGGTCTTCCCGAGGGGGAGATCCCTCATGGATGCCGCTATCTCTTCCTGGGTGATGGGGCCTTCCAGAGTCTTTGCATGGTGGGGGTGAAGCGGCGTCCCCGTGTAGTTGTCCAGGACAGCTGCCACCACTTCCGGGGACGGTGGTTCCTCCCCATACAGTGCGGAGTAGTAGGCGCGGAATGCCTCACATTTGTCTTTCTCCGAGGTGACTCTCGTCCCATCAGAGAGCAGGACATTGGCGGCTCGCGCCCTCAGGCGTCTTGCCAATAACCTGCCCACGTTGTCTCCACCCTCGAAGTATTTCTGCTTCAAGGCCAGCAGGGAGGTTTCCGCCTTGTTGGTGCGTTTAAGCCGGAGCTGTCCCCTAAGGTTGGCTAGCCACCGCCGAGACGCCAGGGAGGTGCCCCCGTGATCACACCGCTCCTCCAGCTTTATGTCCCGTGCCAGCCTATCCTCTAGGGCCCTGGCCGCGTGCGTCCGTGAAACCGAGAGGGCGGTGATGTGTCCCCGGATCGTCGCATTGAAGGCATCCCATACTACAGGGAAGGGCGTCTCTGGCAGGTCGTTACTAGCAAAGTAGGAGTCGATGGCCGTTTTAATGCTATCCACAGCGGTCGCGTCTTGGGGGATATCCGGGCGACAGGCGCCACCGCACCTCACGAGCAGGGCAGATGGCCGGGTCCTGCAGGAGCAGTTCAACATGCGCATGATCCGACAGCTAGATAGCGGAGATTGAGGTTCCCAACACGTCACGCAGCAGAGCATGGGAGACAAAGAAGTAATCAATACGGGAATACGAACGGTGTGCATGAGAGTAGAACGAAAAACACAGAATAACATGACAGCCAAAAGGGCTGCACTTCTCTGACCCACTTACAGGGCATCCTACACCCAAGGGTTTAGATACTCTCAGGGATGTCACTCTCTTAGGGACAGTCTGGGGTGGAACCGCAGTAGCCTCACAGCTCTATCCACAGGGAGCTCCCTCCACCCCCACCCTTCCAACCAGGAGCCAGGGCATAGGGCGACGTGTGCTGCAGAGTACCACCCTTCGGAGTGAGTGGAGCCCGCCGGGGGACCGGGCAATCTGTTTCACGGGTAAGAACCAGTCTTCTGATCATGGTGTCAAGGGGCGCAAGACAGATTCCTCACGGTCGTCCTCCAGGGATTTAATGTGCGCAATGATGTCCTGCTTGGCCTGGGAGGCCGACCGCTCGTCTAGCGGGGGCGTGCGACGATGGCGCTGAACAGTGGTCCAAGTCGGCTTGGCTGGTATCCGTTCCTGTC
This sequence comes from Lissotriton helveticus, assembly GCF_964261635.1. NCBI lineage: Eukaryota > Metazoa > Chordata > Amphibia > Caudata > Salamandridae > Lissotriton > Lissotriton helveticus. The sequence continues at coordinate 606,424,175 of NC_136059.1, read as the reverse complement.
GCCGTGGGCGGGTTGGGCTTGTCGGCGGCGACATTGGCACCTGTAGGAGCTGCGCCGCCTCCGTGAAGGTCCGTATCACTCTTCTTTTGCCCTCCCACTGGAATATGAGGGCGAAGGGGTGACCCCACTGGTACGGAATGTCCAAAGAGCGCAAATTCTCTGTCACTGGCTTGAAGGCACGTCGACGCTTCAGAGTGTTGGGCACTAGCTCTTGAAATATCTTTATCTTTTGACCCTGATATCGGAGGTCCTGTTTGTCACGGGCTGCTCTCCAGATGGCTTCCTTCTCAGTAAAGAAATGGACCCATGTCAGTATGTCGGGGAGGAGGCCCAGCCGCCCCGGGGGTCCAGAGACTCGATGCGCCCGATCCAAAGTCGGCGGCGAGGCATTTTCATCGCCCCATACTTCATGGAGGAGCTGCGCTACATACGTTAGGATATCCTTCCCCTCTTCTCCGATGGGAACTCCCGGATGCGCAGATTGGTCCGGCGGCTCCTGTTCTCAAAATCCTCCTGTTTGACTTGTAGCTCAATATTCTGCTCCTCCAGAACCGCTAGGCGCTGCCACAGCTGCTCCTGGTCCTCCGTGCGAGCATCCATCGTTTTTTCCAGCCCATCCTCCAGGTCACCTAAGTCCGTGACTTCCCTCCGAAGTTCCGTCACAAAGGTGTGCACCTCGGTTCTGAGGGAGCCGATCTCCGTCTTAAGCTCTGCCATGAAGGTGGCCATAAACGCCTGAGTGACTGGCAACGAGTTCCCTGGCGCCTGGGAGGAGCCCTCAGAGGCCATTGACGTCCCCGCCTTGCCCCACATAGCCACGACAGAAGTGTCCTTGGAGGCCGCAGCTGGGTCCGCCTTGCCCCCTCTTGAGCGCGTCATCACCAGCCCCGAAGTGGTTCGGAGGCAGCCGGAGAGTGCAGCCACTGTATGCCCAGCACAAGGGTATTAAGGGGCCTCACCAATGTGGTGCTGTGTGTCAGATGTGGGCTGAAGCTTCAGTCCCAGAACAGTATGCAAGGTGTTAGGCCCCAGCTCCCCGCCAGTCCACTCACTGGTACCCAGGAAGGGGGACCCTCCCTCTAGACCGCCCCCCCAGAAGACTTTAACAGGTATGACACAACTGTCGGAGGTGATGACGCTACCCCCCAAGGACACCAACCGCGGATGGAGAGGAGTGAAGGTTGCGAAGTGGGGCGCGGGGGAGATACCCAACCCACCTCAACAAACAAACCTGGGGCTTAGGGGCCCATATGGGTTCAGTCACCGCAGTAGGTACAGCAGGCCGCCCAGCCACACCACCCCAAGTTAGCCCTCGCTGCTGCCCAAGGAAAAGAGTCCATACAAATAGTCCCCACCAAAGCGCCAACGCAAGACGGGGGGGTATACCCCCTCTCCACTGTCCTTCCGGAGGTCTTCCTCAGCAGTAGTGTCCCTGCACCCCCGTTTATGGCCCCCGTATCGCAGTCTCGAGGTTCATCCAGCCCCCAGGCAGAGAGGGCAAGAGCCGCGAGGCCAGGCCCACCGGGGCAGGGTGCTCAGAGGCGTCAGGTCGGGCACCAGATGGAGTCGAGGGCCGTCGGCGCCTCCATACCGGACACCCCCGTGTCAGCGCCCAATAGCAGGTCAGGGCCCGCAGTAAGAACAGAGGCGACCAAATGGAGGGGAGTGCCAACCCACGGCAGGGAAGCTGGCAAAATGATGGGGAGGAGCACGCACCCCCACTCCCCTCTCAATTGGGCCGACCACCTCCAGGCCCCAGCACCTCCAGCAGAGCAGGGGGCGAGGGGGGGGCTTAGTCCAGCTTTGGTACCCGCTGTCCACGCGCTCCCCCAACCGGCAGGTCACAGGTCGTCCCCAGGGCCCCAGCTGCTTCCACCCCGCTCACCTCCGGGTCTTCTCAGCAGGCCCCCAGGCCCAAGCAGGCCGCAATCCGCTCCGCGGCAGGCAGATCCCAAAATGGCGGCTCCGGCCTCCACTCCGGCCGTCACTTACCGCCGGGCTCCCAGGGGGGCTCCACAAGACAGGAGACAGCCGCACTTCAGGTCCTCCGGCAGGGGCCCACCCACGCGGGGCCCGCAAATACCACCGGGACGTGGCAGTCTCCCCGTACCTCTGCCACAGCAGCGGGGCCCCTCCAGGAGTCAGGGCCGCCCATGGCAGAAGGCCTCAGTCGGGGGTCCGGCGTAGAGCCCCCGACGCCCCTTCACCGCCTGTCAGCGCGTGGGGGGCGGGAGGGGCGGAGGCCTCTCTCCCAGTTGCAGCTCCCGATGCCCGGCCGCGTCACCAGGCTCCCGCCGTCACTCAGGAGCCGGGGGCTACACCTCAGCTGTGGGGCTCCAGTCGCCCCCGAAGCATTCCCCGCCGGAGTGTCTCTGCAGCCGCTGACACAGGTAGGGCTATGCAAGTAGTCGGGGCCCAGGGGCCGTAAGGCTCAGGCAGGACGTAGCTCCGGAGCCGCCAGACCACACTCAAGATGGCGGCTCCCGCCTCTGGGCCGCAGCGCTTCCCCCGTCAGACTCTCGCCGGGGACACCACTAGGCCGGAGTTCTCCACAACTCCAGTTCCGCAGTCCTCCACAGATGCCTCTCACCCCAGGGTGGGGGGTGGGAGGGGGGGGGGGGGCAATATTAGCGCCCCAGCTCCGCTTTACAGGCCCAAACGGTGGTGGAGGACCGGAGCTCCCGCAAGGGTCGTCCTACGGCATCTCCAGTCAGGCCACGCCCTCAGATGTATTTTTGACCAAGGCAGATCAGCCGCTCTAGTGCTCCTAGACTTTTCTGGGGCGTTTGATTCAGTCTTCCAATCAAGAGCTCCAGGTAGGCTGGTGAATTCTGGAATTTGTAAGAAGACGGATGGCTAGCCACTGTTTTGATGTCACTCATGCCCGCCCACTGGAACAAGTATTCAGACAAACTGATTAATAGGGACACTATACAATACAATTAGCTTATGATCAGGTTCAGTGTTTGAATCACAAACAAGGGTTGCTGTTTTTGTAACTTTTGAATAAAACAACATCCACATGTACAGATGTCAGAGATTACACTCTATAGTATTCAATCATTGCCACATCTGTGTACATATGGGATTGCAATGTAAACCTCACACTTCTCTGTGCCATTTGTATAAGTAGGACACAGCAACAATGGTGCATCTTGGAAGAAAGGGAGGGTGAATTTAATCTTCCAACAAAGCTATGGGGAGGAGAGGGAGAACCCCAGGCAGAAGGGAAATGGATAGAGTCCTTTACACTCCTCTATAAGATCATAAAACCAGCTTGGCTGAGGCGCAACCAACTATTTACATCACATCGGGCGTACTATTCCCCTAAAAGGCTTTCCAAGTTTCAACCGGGGAAGTGCTGCAGTAAATGTTCTTTGCTAGCCGCCTCAGATCTGCATTTGTTCTGGGAATGCCCGAATGTTACCATCTTTTGGCAAGAAGTCAAGATATCACTTGAGTCAATCCTTAAAATCTCCATCCCTTTTTCTTGGTCGCTAGTAATATTTGGACTGAGTGATAACATCAAAGGATTAGAAAGAGAGTTCCTATACTACGCCATACTACTAGCAAGAAGACAAATCTGCAAAAACTGGGTCAACATCAACCCACCAACCCATGCAGAGTGGTTGTCCTCGCTTTATATGACGTCAAAAGTAGATTTGGCCAGAACATGCAGCCCCCGTACAGTGAGATTTTGGAATTTACTAATTGAGTGGAGTCGGAACAGTTAGGACCCCGGTTTTTTTTTGTTGTTGTTGTTTTTTTTGGTTGTTTTTCCCCCGGGTCCGATGATTAAGCCTGAGTCTCCATGTCCAATGGGAGGCACCCCAAGCCATAGTAATATTGGACTATCAGCCCATATTGGGCTTGTATTGGAGGTAGCTTGTGTGGGGTTCTATTTCTCAGCTTTGACACCAGACCAGCCTCTCAGGAAAATTTGACGGTATCTTAGAGGCACAGAGGCTATTGGGTCATGCGGTTGGAATGCCCCTGGATCGATTAAGTGGCTAATGAGGACAAAAACAATTTTTTTTTTTTAAAACAATGGTGCAAACAGTTTCCCTGGGGCACCAGATAGCAAATTAGGTAACCAGATGCCAAAATGAAGGCACAAAAATAATTGAAAAAGAAAAGACCACGATACTGTATCAAATAACTTCCCACGTGATAGGTAGGTAGGTTTCTTAGAATAACCAAAAGTGATCAGCATTCACTCAGTTCTATATTCTTAAGGTGGTGTTCAAATTTCTATGGGATAGAGAATTGTTCTAGCACCCTTTTGTCGCTTAATGCTATATGTTTTGCTCATGCTGAGCAGCAACTGTTATGTTACGTCAAAGAATTTTATAAAGCGCTCATATTTCATATTTGGTGTCTTAGTGCTGACTACTATAAAGCTCGATTAACAAACCCTTAATTATTAAAAAGCCATGTCTTTAGCTCCTTTCTAAAAGATGGCTCTGATATGAGGAGTAAAACTGTTCCAGAGCTTGGTTGTTTCCGTAATAAAGCTTCTTCCTCCCAGTTCAACTTACGGAATCTGGGGACGACCTATTTCTTCACTCCAAGGGAGCGTAGAAGTCGGCTGGGTTTATACTACTTTAAGCTGTGCTTCAGGAACTCTGGGCCAATGTTACGCAAAACCTTGTGGGCGGTGCAAAGGGCCTTGAAGTTAATGCGACTTCTCACTGGAAGACAGTGTAACCTGTAAATTTCCTGGGAAAGAGATTGGAATTTAGGGATTCCTAGGAGAAGCCTAGCTGTTGCATTTTGCATTGTCTGAAGCTTATTAAGATGCTTTTCCTGCACATTCAAGCATAGACCATTACAGTAGTCCAATTTTGATAGGACCAAGGCCATGATCACTTTTTTTCTTGTTGGCTGGGATAAACGGGAGAATTTTGTTAATCATCTTAAGTGAGTAGTAGGAGAAGGAGACAAGGCATTTAAGACAATAGCGTTTACCTGGCTACCAAATTTCAGTTTATTATCCATTTGGATTCATAGGTTCTTTGCGTTAGATACAGGGATGGGCAGGGTACCTAGTTTATGTGGCCACCAGGAAGGGGCCCAAGCTGGAGAGAGGTTACCAAACAATTCCACCCTGTTTTACCTGAATTGAGCTTCCGGCAATGTTCCCTCATCCATGAACCGACTGCAAACATGCAATTATGGAAACAGGAGGAGACGTTGTCATTGTTGAAAAACTGAAATGACTATCTGGATTCATAGTGTTCACGGGCAACTTTTTGTAGTCTTCCTGACAGAAAGGAACTCAGTAAGGCCAAGGCCTTACGCTTGACTCCTAGCCTGCCCAGTCGGCCAACTAACAGCCCATGATTGACAGTATCAAAGCTGCCAACAGATTGAGAAAAATAAGAGCAGCGGTGCCTCCTCAGTCCAGCGCAGCCCTTATCTCCTCAGTGGCCTTGATCAGGTCCGTTTCTGTACTGTGTCTGCGTCTAAAACAGAATTGAGTGGAGTCCCATAGACAATTGTCTGAGATGAACTGAATGAGTTGCATATTCATTTCTTTCTCCACTATCTTTGCAGGGAGTGAAATTGGACCTAAGTTGCTTGGGTTGGCAGGGTTCAAGTTAGATCTCTTTAAGAGGGGGGGATGAACGCTCTTTTTCAATGAGAAGGGAAAACTCCTGAGATTAACATGGAGTCTGAAATAGTATATAGAATATGTCCAATCACATCAGATGCTAGCTTTAGAGTAGCGGGGGCAGATGTATAAGGGGGAGCCAGATGTAGCACTGATGACCCTTTTTACTACCTTATCAGGGGAAACAGCGAGGAACTCTGTGAAGTGTGTGTGAACAGCGTTAGCCTGATTGGTGTGGGCCAAAGCATCTGACATCTTTGAATTCTCAAACCTTAAATAAATGTGGTTAACCCCGTCTCTGAGGGTGTGTGCCAATGAATCACAAAGGGATTGGCTATGGCTCTCTTTATTACCACTTGGGAGGGTAGTATGTTTGGTCATTACCTTGAAAAGCTCCGTAGTGGAGTCTTTTGCTGACTCTATTTGTTGAGTAAAGTATTTACTCTTTTCATTAATCAAAAAGCTTTTCTATTTGGTCAGCGCAAGTTTGTAGGAATGTTTTTCATAGTTATCATATTCGTAGCACCAGCGACTTTCCTGTCTCCTAAACTTTTGTTTTTCTAGCCTAAGTGCCGAAGTAAACCACCCCTCTTTGACACGTAATAAACTTCAATATGTTTGTGAGGTTAACTTGCTGCGTAAGGCTTATACAATTAGGTTCCTAGACAATATGAACCTGGAGCACTGCCAAAGCCAAGTTCTTTGAAGATGATGGTTATCGCCTAAACAGTAAATCTATGAATCTTATTGTGTTATTGTTGATATCTACAAAGTGTACCTTATTGTCTAATAATTTTTATCTATCATCACAATATGATAGTATATCTTTTATAACATGAAACGATTACATGAGCTGTGTACCACTGACATTTTTTAAAGGTTATTGTTTCGCATGGTATTAGAAATCATACTTACTTGGCAGCTTCCTCATTTAGTGTCTGTAAAAAGTGTTGCACTGGACTGAGCATCTGTGGAATCTCCAGAAGTATTTTTCGCATCAAGAGACATTTCACTTGAGACTGTATGGCAGGAACAAGGGCTTGAAATTCTGTCTCTAGCTGGCACAGTGTGAAGACAATCAGGTAGAATTCCTGGGTAGAGCACTGGGATAGAAAATGGCTGGTGTCATGTCCTTGCATTTTAAGGCGGTTTCATTTCTTTATAGAAGCACTGTGTGAAGAAGGGCTAGTGCATTCTTAGCATTTATTCACATCAAAATTGCTAACGATTCATAAATTTTTGGACATAGGACATAAAATCAGCTTATACCCGTGGCATACAATTTTTAACCATTACAGTGGACAAAAGACAAACAGAGAGCAGAGCTAAGTAGGGAATTTGGTAATCTAGGTGACACTGGTGTCCCCAGAGAGGGCCAGAAAAAACTGGCCTGCACTTTGCTAAATACACATATTTGTTCAACTAACTTTCACTTCAAATCAGGTTATTAGCTTAAGAATTTTAAATCTGATGTTGCATGTATGTGTAAATTGTTTATAGATTCATGTAAAGACAGATTTAATAAATATTAGGCATATATATATATATATATATATATATATACGCTGACGCTCCCACAGCGCACCGCACAAGCCAGCACTCCCCAGGAGAAGAACAGACACCAAATCTGGTAATGATGCAGCAGAGTTTTTTTATTTATTTCGTTTCAGTGTGCCAAGGGTGCCGCGATCCAACGCGTTTCGCGATCCTGTCACCTTGCTCACCATATATATATATTCACTGAAACAACTAAAGGTTTCAGGGGCGTTACAGTTAGCTGGACATTTCACGCGTACAAAACCATTGAAATTCCCCTGTTATAGTTAGTTCAGCTAACTATAACTCGCGCGCCCGCAATGTACTGCTGATGACGTCACATATTACATCACTCATGACATGGTCAGTGACATCACTCATGACATCACTCATGACATCTCAAATTACATCACTGATGACATCATCCAGTGAATGTGTGTTTTTCTGAAAAATAAATATATTTATAAATACATCTCAAGGTCGATGGAAGAATAAATGGGTATATAAGTGTCTAAATGGATGATTTTGTTTTGTAAAATTGATTGTGTAACTGACTGATTAAGTGTATTTTAGTGAATACATGGGTTAGTGAGTAATGTTTAAATATGTAAATATCTGTATCAGTCTCTCACTTTGTGTATACGTGGCCGCATGGGTTGGTGAGTAGCTACATGAGTGTCTATATGGGTTATTAGTTGTTTTTTTGAGTAGCAGTATGAGTGTCTGAGTGTATGGTTCGGTAGGGGGTATTACTTAGTGCATAGATGCATGAATAAGTAACTCACTGTGGGCCCGATGTAGGTAATCTCGATTTACCTACTCTTAAATACCGAATCATACCGATTTGGTATTTAAGAGTAGGTAAATGGGATGTAGGTAATTTTACTTTTGAAATTACCAAATCAGAATGATTTGGTAATTACCGAATCGGTATTTACCGATTCGGTAATTGCCATTGATTTCTATGGGCCTTGAGACCCATAGGAATCAATGCCAATTACCGAATCGGTAAATACCGATTCGGTAAAATTACCGAATTTGAAAGGGGGACAGGGTGTCACTTTGACACCCTGTTGCACCCCTCAATTGTGCATGGTGCACATGTTGCTGACATACATGCCCTTAGGGCATGTATGCATGCAACATGGCACATTTTTTAAAGCAAAAAAAAACTTTTTGAAGGGTTTTCATTATTTACCACCAACTTCTAGTTGGTGGTAAATAACGAATTCTTAAACCCTTGTAGCACTGATTACAGTGCTACATGTTAAATTACAGAATCGGTAATTTTACAAATTCGGTATTTTACCGAATCGGAAAAATTACAGATTCTGTAAAATTACCGATTCTGTAATTTAACATGCCCCTACATCTCAATATCCAAATACCGGTGGAAACTTGGCTCTTACCAGCCATATAGGGCCGCTGAGAATGGGATTAAGAATGTCATGAGACGTAAATGGAGACAATATTCTCAAGAGAACTTCATATGCGCCATCCAGAAAGCGCAACCACCGCTTGCCACGAACAGTGATCAGGCCAATAATGAATTTAATCAGCTTGTGACTGTCACCCTGGATGAGATAGTTCCCATGAGTAAGGGTAAAACCAGAGAAGGTAGACAACTCACTGCCCCGTGGTTTACTCCGGAACTCCAGCAAATCTAGTCTAATTGTAAAAAACTTGAAAGGAGCTGGAGAAGGAACCCGAGCGAACTGGGTAAAAACAATTATAGCTTAGCACACAGAAGCTATCAGTACGCGGTGCGTAGAGTTAAAGCCAAATATTTCCAGACACGCATTGAGGCCGCCGAGAGCTCCTCACGCGAACTGTTCAAAATATACAAGGAAATATCATTAGTCTCCAGCTCTAACACCCCCCTAAGGGCTACCGTGGAGGGGTGCAATAGAGTCGCTAACTTCTTCTCCAACAAAGTCAAAACCATTTATGCCTCTTTCAGCCGACAACCAGGAAAGGGCACAGACTTTAGAGCAGGCGGTTCGCCGATGGCGCCTGACTCTTCGTTGCAAACTTTCGAGGTACCTGCCGCTGACAGGCTAATAAAGATCTGTCGCAGCGTGAAGTCCGGTTCCCCCAACGACCCGGCACCGGCCTGGGTCATCTCAGAGGGTCTTGTAGCCCTGGAACCATATATCAGACATGTCTTACAGACCTCCTTTTCCACTCAACGAGTCCCGGGGGAGTGGAAAAAGGCCATAGTACTGCCAATAAGGAAAAAACCGAATGTAAGCATCGAGGTGCTGGAAAACCTCCGACCTATTTCCTTATTGCCATATGTGGCGAAAGTTGCTGAGAAGGTGGTCAACGCTCAGCTCATTGAGCACCTGGAGAGAGGGAACCTACTTCATCCCTCACAATCAGGATTTAGGGCAGGCTACTCAACTGAGACAGCCCTCCTACGTGCTACTGAGACTTTAAGAGCAGGGGCGGATGCAGGACATACAATGGCCCTGATCATGCTCGACCTCAGCGCGGCTTTTGACACCGTAGCGCATTCCATCCTGCTACGGTGTCTGAATGAAGCTGGGGTCGCTGGTCCCGCGCTGTACTGGTTACAATCGTTTCTCACAGAAAGATGTTTCCAGGTACAGCAAGGGACATGTCGTTCGGTAGAGATGCCACTAGACCAGGGAGTGCCCCAGGGCTCAGCCCTGAGCCCTACTCTTTTTAATCTTTACATGGCCTCCCTGGCGAAGGTGGTACAATCATTCGGGGTGGAATTGGTATCATATGCCGACGACACCCAGTTGTTGATTTCTCTATCGCAGAACACCACCAACACCCCCACCAACTTTAAGTCCTGTATGCAGGCGCTAGCTGAGTGGATGGACTCTCACTGCCTAAAACTCAATGGCTCTAAGACAGAGGTGCTGGTAGTGGGGGGAAAAAGCAAAAGCTGGTCAGCCGAGTGGTGGCCTTCGTGTCTTGGCCCTACTCCTGTACCGTGTGAAGAGGCTAAGAATCTAGGAGTTTGGATCAACCCCTCCCTCTCCTGTGATGGCCACATAAGGCGTCTTGTGGGCAAATGTTTTGGAGTATTGAAGACCCTAAACAAAACCTTAGACCTCCTACCCATAGCGGCCAGAAGGACACTGACGCAGGCATTGGTGACCTCTCGGATGGACTATGGAAACATCTTGTTCCTAAGGTCCAACGAGGGCTGCCTTGGTCGCCTGCAAGTTATCCAGAATTCCGCCGCTAGACTGGTGCTAAGAAGACCCAGGAGAGCAAATTCGCAGAAGGCTCTGGATGCGCTTCACTGGCTGCCTGTGAAGAAACGTGTGCTGTTCAAATGCCTCCTCTTCAGTCACCGAATTGTCTGGGGCAGGTCGCCCGCCTACCTTAGGGACTTAGTCAGCCGCTACGAACCAACAAGGACCCTCCGGTCGGTGGGTACCGGGCTGCTGACAATTCCTAGGATAAGGAAGGCCAGAATGGGTGGACGATCTTTTGCTTTCCAAGCAGCTCAACATTGGAACAAACTCCCTCCTGCTCTGAGACTGGAGAGCAGTGAAGCGATGTTCAGGGCAAAGCTAAAAACACAACTTTACGCCGAGTAGGGACAAAGGCTCATATTGGTGATCGTTAGGAGCTCTTAGCGCGGGGACACGCCGAGATGGCGTTACTGGGCGCTTTATAAGCTCTTTTATTATTATTATTATTATAACGGCCGAAAATCGGTATTTTCGGCCGTTTCCGACCGGTATTTGCCTACCTACATCGGGCCCTGTATGTGTTGAAGACAGCATGTAAGCAGGACTGTATAGGTGGATGACAGTGTATATGGGTGTGTTAGTCAGTGAATGACTGTTTCAATAGTGTCTATAGGAGTAACTACATATGTCTTAAACTAGTATATGTGAGTATTGGTGTATATAAGTGAGTATAAGTGAGAGTCAGAGATTGGAAGAGTTCCTGTAGAAATAAGTAGGTGTTTCTATAAGTGATTGTTTAAGAGAGTAAGTATGTGTAAGCTTCTGTAGAAGTAAGTGTGGTAGTGTGTGTATAACTGTATATGCAAGTAAATGGATGTTTGATACTCTGTTTGCATGTGTGAGTATGTGTGTGAGTAACTCTATAGATGAGTAGTGGTGTGTAACAGGATGTATAGGGGTATGAGTACATATGATGAGTGAATACATGTATAAGTGGCTGTATAGGACTGTTGGTGAATGAGTGGATGTGTCTGTAGATCTTGGAATTACTGAATAGGTGCGTTGTAACTGGTATTGGTATGTGCATTGTTTTGAAGATGTTAGTTTGCATTTTTGAGTGTGTGTATCAAAGGTTATATTAGGGTGAGAGGAGGTCTCCCACTCTATCACAAGGATGATGTCATCAGTGATGTCATTTGAGATGTCATCAGTGATGTCACTGACCATGTCATGAGTGATGTCATATGTGAAATCATCAGCAGTGCATTGCGGGCGCGCGAGTTATAGTTAGCTGAACTAACTATAACGGGGGAATTTCAATGGTTTTGTATGAGTGAAATGTCCAGCTAACTATAACGTCCCTGAAACCTTTGGTTTTTTCAGTGAATTTGAAAGGTTTTTAAAATGCTAATTTCTAACTATAATGTGCCTGAAACCTATTGTTTTTTCAGTGAATTTCAAAGGTTTTTTTAAATGCTAGTTTCTAACTATGCCTACAGAGGTAGGACATGTGAAGAAAGATGAAAAACGCACAGAAAGAAGCAAAAGAAATGCAGAAAGAAGCAACAGAAGTCCACAAAGACAAAGAAAAGTGTAGGAAGAAGGAAGACTTGCAGAAAGAACAAACAGAGGAGCAGAAAGAGGCCTTGTTGTAAAATCATCCTGTACCGTCAACTTTTTCTGATGGGTACTGGTGGTAACTGACTAACTAACCAGTCCTCAAGCCAGTGCTATGCTAAAAAACACTTAGAATACAGTGAAAACACCTACATACACTAGGGAACACTATGCGTTGGGGTACCCCTGTGAATACCATGGCCTCCTCTGTAAGCCCCTAGTACATAATAGGGCAGGGGGATTAAAACTACCTCTTAAAACGTGCCACAGGGCACGTTTGCACACTGTTGAAGGGAGGGGAGGCCTGAGATGACATGTCTGCAAACACGCCCTGTGGTGCGTTTTAAGTTGGGGAATTAATTCCTCTTCAATCATGAGGGTCCCTGGTGTGCAACTAGCCCACCAGGTACCTCAATTAAGCGCCACAGAGCTGCGTTGCAGAGAGGTGTAAAAGGGGCGTGGCCTCAGAACACCTCTCTGCAACGCAGCTCACTGGCGCATAGTGGAGGTTAATGGTGGGCTAGTTGGCCCCAGGGACCTCCAGTATTCAAGGGGAATTAGTTCTCCATCTGCAAACGTGCCAGGGGGCGCGTTTACGGAGTGCTGCAAGGAGGGGGCGGGGCCTCCGGCATGATGCCGGTCTTTTTTTTAAAAAAAATTCAGTAAGGTGGGCTGTGTGTCCCCCCTTCTTTTCCTAATTTTTTGGCCCTGGGGACCCCATCCCCCAGGGCCTGCCCCTTAATTCTTTTTTTTTTTAAACAATTTGGAAGGGGGCCGCGTTGCTCTCCTCCAGATGCCTTTATCGGCCCCAGGGACCCCATCCTCCAGGGCCGGCCTTTTAATTTTTTTTTCGTCTTTGGTTTTTGGAAGAGAGAGCAGGTTTCCTGCTCTCTTCCAAAAACCAAAGCAGTTTGTTATGGCAGGGCGGGAGCCGCGAGGCTCCCACCCTGCCATAGCAAACAGCAGTGTCCCGGGGGTGGGCACCTCGGGACACTGCAGGAGCTGGCCCTGGGGGGTGGCGGACCCCGGGGCCATGACCGGGCTCCAGGAGGGGGGCCGCGCAGCCCCCCCCCAACATTTTCAAAGCCCCCGGGAGGTGCTGGTCCCTGGGGCGTCAATCACGGACCCCCTATTTTAATATTCAGAGCCCCGGGGAGGTGGTGGTCCCCGGGACGTGTGGGGGGCTCCAGCCCCCACACACAGGTTTTTTATTTTTATTTCAAAATGCAACACAAGCCCCGGGTGGGGGGGTGGCATATCCCGGGCTTGGGGGGCCTTTGAGCCCTCCACCCATGTATTTTTCAAGCCCCGGGGGTGGCAGTCCCCGGGGCTTGGGGGGACTCTGAGACCCCTGCACCTATTTTATAAAAGCGCTTCTTTTTTTTTTTTGCCGCCGGATCTGCAGATCCTCCGTGGATTTTCCTGTTTCCTTGTGGGACCCCTAAGCAGGCCTAGGGGGTCAGGGTGTTTCTACCCTGCCCCCTCTTCGCGTTTTGCGCATTTCTTTTACTGATTTCTTGTGCCTCGGTTCTACCAAGGCACAAGATGCCTGTCAACACACTTCCTGGTTTGAAGTGTTGACAGCAAATTACCATAAAGCTCGTGATCGGGAGGGTGCGCGGATCCTGTGCGGCCATAGATATATAACGTTTTTTACTTTGGATTTTCTCAGCAACAACTGAACAGATTTACACTATTTAACAAAAAGGGATCTTTCTGAACCAAGAGCTACCTTTTTGCCAAATTTGGTGTAATTCCGTTCAGCAGTTCGGGCTGTAGCCATGTCTAAAGTTTCCTATGGGAAATTGCATGGGGAAAACAAGTTTTGGGACCCCCCCTTTTTGTCTCGGCCCCCGCATGCCGAATCACCCCGTAACTTTCGGGATAGGAGCGGACCGGAGCAGGCCATAAATTTTGAAAATTTCACAAAGATTCGTCAATCAGAGCTAAAGTTATTGGGAATAGAATGTTGCGAATTTCCTATGGAAATTACGTCCTAACTATAACTACCTACTGGCGACCGCCAGTAGGTGATATATATATATATATATATATATATATATATATATTCATTCGAACATACTAGTGTCCACACAATCCTGGGACAGTATGAGGCACGAACTCCAATCGCGTGTTAAAGAAATTTAATCAGCCAAGATAGCAGAAAAACATAAACACACTCGACGCGTTTCGGGGCTCCTCCCCCTTGGTCACGAGTAGTAAAGATCTGCTATCTTGGCTGATTAAATTTCTTTAACACGCGATTGGAGTTCGTGCCTCATACTGTCCCAGGATTGTGTGGACACTAGTATGTTCGAATGAATTGATGGGCTCGCTGCCCGGCACGAACCACTGTTGCTGCGGAAGGGTCCAAGCGGAGTGCGGCGTCTTGCTGCACAGTTTCTTGGAATTATATATATATATATATATATATATATAGATGTCATCAATGATGTCATTTGAAATGTCATCATTTATGTCATAAATGATGTCAAAGAACATGTCTTGAGAGATGCAATATATGAGATCATAAGCAGCACATGGCATTGGTACAAGTTATAGTTATGTTAACAATAACTCGTGAATTTCTGTGTTTTCTGACATATTAACCTAAATGTCTCTTTAACCTTTGCTTTTTCAGTGAATTTCTATGATTAAAAAAAAAATGTAATGTAAGTTGGATTTGTAGAGTGCTGCCAGTCACCTGTGAGAGTATCCAGGCGCTGAGTAGGTGAGTGTAGCCGCGTGGTGAGGCTGTGCCTGAATACCGGCAGTCTTTATGGTCCCACAAGAAGACTAATTGGATAGCCAGGTCTTTAGCTTCTTGCAGAATTAAAGAAGTGAGGAGGGGGCCTGATGTGTTGGAGAGGTCATTCTAGGATTGTGTGGCTTGGTACGAGAATGATAGACCTCCCTTTCTGCTTCTGTGGATGTGGGATGTGTGTAAGAGTGATGCTGAGTGTAGTTGTCTGGTGGGTTGGTGGAAGTGAAGCCGGTGATTAAGGTATGCGGGTCCCATGTTGTGTAGTGAGTTGAATGCATATGTGTCAAGTGTGAACTGGCAGCACTTATGAATGGGAAGTCAGTGGAGCTCTATGAGGTGTGGTGTGAGTTCGGCACGGAAGTTCGAGGACGAGTCTGGCAGTTGTGGATGGTTTGTGTAGTCTGTAAAGCAGATGGGTTAGGATGCAAGCATAGAATGTACTCGTTACTCCAATCTGCCTGTGATTAGGGTGTGATGGCATGTCTGGTATGCCTGGTGTCCATTGAGAAACACTTGAAGATTTTACTTACCATGAGGAGGATGTCGAAGCATGAAGAGGAGATAGTGTTGACGTGGGTCTTCATGGTGTGGTTTGTGTCCAGGATGAGGCCTAGTTTCCTAGAGAGGTCAGTTAAGGTGGGAGTGGGCCACCAGGTCGAGTTCCAAGATGAGCTCTTATTCCCAAAGATCAGCACTTTAGTTTTGTCGGTATTGAGCTTGAGACAGTTTCTTTCATCCAATTGGCCACGCTAGTCATGGACTGTTTGTAGTTTGCCTTTGTGGTGATTGTGGGCTCCCTGAAACAGAGTAATTGAGCCTGCCCCAGAGGATGGTGTACCGGGGTATTTTAAGGCTCATGGAGGGCCCCCTTCCTTAAAGGTTATGTCACTGCCCTGGCATTGGGATCACCAGGGACCAAAGTGGGCTAGGAGACAAGGGCCTCACTAACACCCCCTCCCTAAATATTTATTACAAATAGTCATGTTCATTTCTGGGTTTTTTTCACAATCCCACGCTATTCCCGCAGGATTGCAGGAAAATCCTCAGATGTTTTGGGGGGCCCAGAAGGGGTCCCTCTGGGTCCCCCCCAGAGGGCCTATGGAGATAGGGAATCCATGCTCTGTCCCCTAATATTATTTTTATTTTTACATTTTAGGACTGGGGACTAAGTACCCAAGTCCTGTAATGGCTGCCTGCTACATTTTGCTCATTTTGCTGTCAGCCAACCAGAGAGTTGCTCTTGCAGGAGCGAATTGGCCCAAGGCAAAAAAAGCTCCATGGGCTAATCAGATGGCTCTATTTTTTAAAAGCAAGGTTGAGGGAAACACGCAAGAGTCCCTCGAACCCAACCATCTAGATATACAAATATTTTTTAACCTTAAGTATTGAAAATCTACTGAATGGATTTACACCAAATCACAAAAAGCACAATCTATAGATCAAAATCTAGCTTCCTGCTAAATTTTATGAAATTCCATTCAGCCCTTTTTTGCAATAGTGCTTCTTAAAGTTGTCCATGACAAATGTATGGGAATTTTGTGTTTTGGAACCCCCCTTTTTTGTCGCCCACGCCCCTCCCCCCGCTTGACACATCACCACAAAACTTTTTGGAAAGTTTTATATTGATTGGTTACACGTACCAAAGTTATAAGCAAAACAAAAAAGGCATATCCAATAGAAACGCTGACCTAACTATATCAACTCAGTGGTGACAGCACTATATATATATATATATATATATATATATATATATATATATATATATATATATATATATATATATATATATATATATATACACACACACACACACATTACAATTGACTTTTGTAGGTTTCCCCATCAGTTTTATCTGTAGTCCAATGGGCACCCTTCCTAAAACTGTACTTCTATGAGGTCACTGCTAGGTGACATAAACAAACCTCTGTTTTTACCAATGAGAGCCATTTTAACCACAATATTGAAGAAAAAGTATACAAGGGCTAGTAATCTCCTAACTAGAGATTTTCGGAAATCATTGAATAATAGTGCATTTTAAAGCACAAGGGGCCAGTAACATTTTGATAAGATTTAAAGAGAACCTGATAAGCTAAACTTTTACAATCCCTGATCAAAGCAGATATTACTATTCCCCACATTGTTTAAATGCAAATATTGACAATTTACATTACTCCAGGTACACCAAAAATGTCTAGACTACAAATGTCTGTCATAGGTATTCTCACAGAGGGTAAAAAAAGGACCCTGTACACCCGAGGCAGAAACTGATCGCTGCAGTGAGCTGGAATTCTCCTAAACCAACGCAGCCACCAAAAATTCCCTGTACCCACAAGTGGTCGAAAGTCACTGACTCAATAGACAGCGTGGTCACATCGAGAGATATAAATACCAAAGATTACTGGACATGAAAAGGTAAATAGACTTTACATAGTTCTGATTTGCAGCTCTACAAGCCAAACTAAACCCACTCCAGAGCAGACACCTTGAAAATAACTTTCCAACTGTGAGCACTATGTCGTCACAATAGGGTCCTTAAGTGTACCATTATTTAAAAGAATTAGGAACCCTCAGTAATAAAATTGCAAGTTGAAATTATCACATAAATTAGTTTTCTGTCAGTAGTTCTAGGGCTACAAGCTATTTGTGTTTGGCGTGCAGGCTCCTTTAGCAAGGCAGCAGCCATTTTCCTTACAAGATGCAGTGGGCACCCACCTTGCTCACACATCTTTGGTAATCATCAGAGATATTGTTAAGGCTTGGCTTAAGCAAGCTTTCACGTCAATACCGGAAGCACTGGATAAGGGGCAAGCCAGGGGATGCTAAACATGCAGCACAAAAGTCACAGGGTGCTCTTGAGTAAAAGTGCTGCTGCAGCTCTCTCTCCTCTGTCTGGACCCAGCCCCGACCCAGCAATTCAGAGCTGAAGTCTATGAGAGAAGAGATTGGGGGGTTAATGAGCAAGGCCAAATTTTGAACTAGAACCGCTCTATCTCAAAAGTATAGGCCAGAGAAAATTGAAGAAGATAATGAGAAATAACTCTACAAGACAGTAGTAAAGCTGTGTATGGAGTGAAGGCTTTAGTTCTTTTTACTTCAGTGTCAAAATATGTGGAAGACAGGCAGAGTTTGACACGCGTTCACACGTGTATAATAAGCGGCAACAACATGGCAGAGTTCAAGACACAGCTTTAAGCAGTGGCATGGTAAAGCGAGACTGAGACATGCAAGATGCAGAGAGGATGTCAAGCAAGATGATGTACTGTATTTGAAAAACGTGATTCACCTCACAACAAGCACTGGTAAAAACCAACAGTTCTCGGTTCGTCCAAGCTATTGGTTTTGCCAATGCTTTCTGTCGATAGCACGCTTGTGTATGCGTCAACATACATGGCTTACCATCTTTAAATGGGTTTTATTTCAAATTTCGTTATAAAGCAGTTTAATTTCTGGTTTGTAATTAATGTGAAAATGTAAGAAAAAGAACAGCAGCGTGCAGCATTTTTACATCTCTAGGATTTAAGGGACCAAAATCTCTTCAAACGTTTACCATGGTTGTCTCCTTCTAAATAGTGTCTCCGCTGTACAAAAGCATCTTTAATGGCTGAAGATTCTCAGTTATAATTATGTTGTTCTGTTCCTGATAAGGGTCGAGAATTAAAACCACTGGATGTAAGGCCCCTGTCTGTGGATCCCTTTGAGTTGGAAAGCTTCAATGGGTATACCAGAAGCATCCGTTTGACAATAACACGCAAATACACATCTGGATGATGTAGGACCGGAGCTCACGTAAATCCCCTTTTAAGTGCTCAGAATGCTATGCTTCCTACTATGTCATGCCCAAATAAAAGGACCCCCTTTCGAGTTAAACATGTCATGAAAGCAATAATGGTGGAAAACAATTAGAAACATTGTAAAGTTGGAAAATACACAAAAACAGTCCACTTCTTTAAGATTCTGTGGCTTATGCCATTGGTTGTAATGGGATATCCCACAGATTTCACAAACGGAGCTTCAAAAACACATTTTTATAATGTAGCATATAAACAATGTTGTCAGAGTCATTGAAGGCCCTTTTATAGGCCGTCTGTTTTGTGGAAGGGAGTTGGAAAAAATGAGAATATTATCCAGGTAGACAATTAAAAAACTATCCCAGATGCCACATAGGATGCCACTAATATAGTGCTGGAAGGCAGCAGGGGCCTTACAGAGAACAAATGGCATAACAGAGCATTCATAATGCCCATATGTTGCATTAAATGCTGTCTTCCATTCATCACCTTCACTTATGCTAATTACATTTTAGGCACCTTAGAGATGTAACTTCGTGAAATATTTAACACAAAGTAGATGACTCAAAAACAGAGCGGAGAGGTAACTTATGCCTATTTACAATGGTTAGTGTTCAATTCTCTGTAGTCGATGCATGAGCGTGGTTTGCCCTGGGGACTTACAGCCTGATTCATCAAGCTTAATTGCGCTCGCAAAGGGCCAGATTCTGAGAATCTGGCCCTTTGCGAGTTCAATTTTTGCATTTGGGATTCATCCTCCCAAATGCAAAATTCGCTATTAAAGAATTCGCATATTTGCGAGGAATTGCATTTAAGGAATCTCTATTTGAGATTCCTTAAATGCAATTCATGAACCATTTTAAAATACTGAAATCGCTATTTTGGGCCGCTATTTACCGCGAGGTCAAACCTCGTGGTAAATAGCGAAAACTTAGAAAAATGCATTTAAATGCATTTTTCTAAGTTGCATGTTACACACACACATGTCCTTTGGACATGCGTGTGCGCAACACCAATGTAGATTACATTTCAGGGGTGCTACAGGGTGTCCTTTGGACACCCCTGGCACCCTTGAAATCGCTATCTTATTTGCGATTAGCAAATTGCTATTCGCAATTAAGGAATAACTCCCCATTCATTCCTATGAGCCTTTAGGCCCATAGGAATGAATGGGGAGTTATTCCTTATATGCGATTAGCAATTTGCTAATCGCAAATAAGGAATGTGTAGGAATCGCATTTCTTTATGCAATTTCTACATGAATCCCGTTTTGCAAGTCCTTAATAGCGATTCCTTATGAATCGCTATTAGGGGCTCGCAAAACGGGAGAATGATGAATCAGGCTGTAAGTCCCAAAAATGTTGGTGCCTCCTGTCAGGGATGCAGAGGGTTGTTTATATCATTTAGCCAGATTTCTTCATATATAGGGCCAGATGTATGACCTGCAAAATAGCGCATCGCAAATTGCGAGTCACTTGCGACTCGCAATTTTCGAGGCACTATTTTGCATGTACAACAGTGTGTTTAATATGGTTTGCGATTCCCAATGAGGTCTCAAATTGCGAGGCTCATGAATATTATTGATCCTCTCGCAATTTGTGAGCCCATAGGTGAAAGGCCCTCCTAGGCGATGGTGGCCTGCAGACCACCATGTCTGGGACTGTTTTTTTACTAAAGCAGTTTTTTTTTTTTTTTAAATGCAGCCCGTTTTTTTCTTAGAGGAAAATGGGATGCATTGAAAAAAGAAAAATGAAACTTTTCAGTTTCATTTTTGTAAGGGCATGTAGTGGTCTCTGGGACCACTGCCTGCTCTTAAAAAATATTTTCCAACATACTCACAAAGGGGAAGGAGTCCTCTGGGGACCCCTTCCCCTTTGCAAGTGATTTACCACCTACTTGGAGTAGGTGGTAGACTGCAAATGTTTTGCGGCCGCAAATGCGGTTGCAAAACACTAGTACATAGCATGTTGACTCGCTATTGGCAAGAGTCGCAAATGCTATTACCCTTTTTTGCAGCCACAAAAGGGAGGTTCTCCCGTTTGCGGAAGCAAAAAAGGGTCGTACATCTGGCCCACAGTTCTGTAATTCCTCCTCTTTCCTTTGAATAACAGCATACATGCGATCATAGAAAATCCTGGCTCCTGCAAGTAAGTTTATGGCAGAGTCATGAGGTCTATGTTGTGATAATTATTTTGCCACTTTCTCACAAAATTGGTCCTGCAAATTATTGAGGACGACAAAGACTTTATACTTAGCGGCCTCAGTACTAGTCACGGTTGTCACCTTAGAAAAACAATGTTGCAGACATCTAGGAGAGAAAGTATTTGGAGTCCTTTTGATCCAGTAAATATTAGGATTATGTCGCCAAAGCCAAGTGGTGCCTAGTATGTTACCAACATATGGTACATCAAAAAAAATTGATTCTAGATAACTAGCAAGGGACACAATGATGATATTGGTAGTCTCTTGAGTCACGTCTCCTGACATCAAAGATGTTCCATTAAATATCCATATAGGTTCAGCTTGTGATTTTCTGAAGTAATTTAATACCATATGTTAGACCACTCATTCTTGGGGTGGTCTTCCCCCAAACAGTTTGCCCTCTTACGTCCTCTTTTTGCTGTATCTTTTTGTTGACCTTAGCACCCTACCACTGCTGAACAGTGCTCAAGTGCATATTCTTCTTCCCTAAAACATGGAGACATTGGTGTATATCCAATTGGCAAATTTAGTTTACTTATAAGCTACTTGTAAAGTGTTAAAAAACATACCCAGGACCTGTAATCTAAATGCTACTAGTGGGCTTGCAGCACTGGTTATGCCTGGTAGCCTTTCAAACCTGCCTCCGGCCTGCCATTACAAGGCCTATGTGTTCAGTTTACTGACACTTCGACTTGGCATTTAAACCCACTTGCCAAGACTTAAACTCCACTTTAATTACACATAAGTCACCCCTAAGGCCTTAGGTAGCCCTAAGGGCAGAGTGCTGTGTACATAAAAGGTATGACAAGCACTTTTAAGTTTTACATGTCCTAGTGGTGACAAACAGCTACATTCGGTTTCCTCTACTGTGAGGCCTACCCCTCTCATACACTAGCATGGTAATTCCTTAAGACACTTTAAAGTTGTAATTCCTGATTAGAAAGGAGTAGCTGCATAACGTTTAAAATCTTTGGAATGGTAATGATAACTTCTCTTTAATGGTAAAGTTGGATTTAATATTACTATTTTAGAAATGGCACTTTTAGAACGTGGGTATTTCTCTGCTCTTACTGCTCTGAATGCCTTGCAGCCTGTCTTCAATACAAGTTTGAGGTGGGGACAGCTATACTTTGTGCATTCCCTCTACACAGCCACAACCACAGGAATGGTGGGTGTGACAGAGAAACCGTCTTCATTCATCTGCATTCTGATAGATCTTCCTAGGCAGGAAGAGAGGGGAAGCTGACACACCAGAATAGGCAGTGTCTTGTTTCCTACATAAAGGGATGACTACCCCCCTACTGATAGTCAGGAGCCAGGGGTGGGATGAAAGGGGGCATGTGCACTTCAAGGACCTGCTTTGAAATCACACCCACTTCAAAGGCACAACTGGGTATAAGAACTGTGGCTCTGGGGGGACAGTACACTGCTGGACCTGTGAAGAACTCTGCCAGGGGTAAAGACTGCTGTGCTACAAGAATAGCCACTTTATTTAACTGCTAGTCTTGAAGACCAGCGTTTCTGCTTTGCTGTGCTCCCTGCTAATTTCTGCCCTGTTGAGGACAAGGACTGGACCCATCTCACTTGAACCCAGAGTGACTCGAAAGGCTTGCTGGCTTGCCCCCTGTTCTGAAGTCTCAGCCCATCAAAGACTTCCTTCGACTCTGCAATAACAACTGGGCTCTACCATCTGTGAGTCCTGCCCTGCTAAGTGGTACCAATCCAGTCCTGGGTCCCTGAAAGGTGATTTCTGCTGTTCAGAACCATCAAAATTGACGCAGTGACAATTGAGCTGATGCATCGATCTTCGATGCAGGAGCCGATCTACGGCATTGCGTTGACAGACTGTGCTGCTCAACGACAATGGACAGCGCAGCTCGACAACAACGCAGTAAAGGGGTTTGAAGATAATGCCTTCATCGCCTACCCTGATCGAAACCGACGCATCGAGTCCTCGCTGTCGACACTCGCTCCATCCAAGGTACTTTTTCAACGGGACCTGCGTGAGTCCTGTAGCCAGCCTGCCCTCCATTCAGTCAGCCTGAACTTTGGATTACTTATTGGATTTTTGTCACTTTGGTCTTGTTTTACTAATAAAAATATAATCTAGTTTTTGAACCCTGTGTGGAGTATTTTTGTGGTGTATTCATTGTGTTACTGTGTGTGTGTTTCACAAATACTTTGCACATCACTTTTTTAGAAAAGCCTGACTGCTCTGTGCAAAGCTACCTGCGGGCAAGCACAGGTTATCTTTTAGTGTGCATTTAGCTTACCCTGAGTAGAGAGGTGGTTCCTGTTTATACCGGGTGCATACTCTGACAACCAGAAACCCCAGTTCTAACATTGGTGATCAGTGGTGATGATAGGACTTTTGTTTGTGCAATACCATATAGTAATTCATTGTACAACATTATACAACTCTATACTAAGACCAATTCAAACCTTTTTCAATTCTCCCTAAACTGACATCTTTGATTTTCCCAAAAGTCTTTTTGCCCCATACTCTTTTTTATCTACAATGTCTGTGGCCTTATCTAACAATATGGAATTTGAGCTGGCCAATCTGGAAGCCTACACAGTGGCTCAGCTCAAGAGGTTCTGCCAGGATAGAAGCATGTTCACTAAGGGAAGTGCCAAGAAGGCAGAGATTCGGAAATCCTTAAGAGCAAGGGTTGCAGTCCACCGAACCAACACAGAAGTTGAGGAGGAAGAACTGGAACAGGACCTGTCTGGAGGTCTTGTCATGCAGTCCACTGAAGTCAGGGGGTAACATCCTCCCAGGACTGGAAGTCCGCAGCAGACCCAAAGCAATGTGTCTTCAAGGAACCTGTCCCCAGAAGAGCTGGAGAACAGGAGGGAGGAGAAAAAGCTGAGCTTGCAAAATTGAAGCTGGAGAAAGAGTAGGCCCGTGCCAAGCTAAAGAAGGAGCAGACCCTCACTAAAATGCAGAAAGGGCGAACTCTAGAGGAGAAATAGCTGGCCACGTAGGAGAGAAAAATGACCCATGAGCTCAGCATGAAAGAGCTGGACGTCAGAGCCCTACAAATTGGGTCCAGCGACAGTAATGGTGGCCGCATACCTCCCTTATCCACTGGCGAGTCTACAGTCAGGATACCCAAGGATTTGGTGTCAGTTATGGTGTGGTGGGAGGCAAATATATTGCAGCCTATGAATTGGCTTTAAGAGTGTACAAGGTCCCAGAGGAGTTCTGGGGTGGTAGTCTAGGGAGGTATATGCCCAGAGTGGGAAAGGACACACTCCTTATACTAGAGGTAGAGTACCAAACATGCTACACTGCTATGAAAGCCATCGTAGTCAGTAAGGTTGGACTATCCCCTGAGCGGTAGAGGCTCAGATTCAGAGGCAACAACAAGAACACATCACAAACATAGGTGGATTTCTTGGATTATGCCTGCAAGGCACTGAAAGGCTTGGTGAGGGGCAGCAAGGTGCTGATTATTCAGGGCTGTACAACTTAATTTTAAAAGTGCACATGCTTGATATATTTATTTTCCAGATCTGCACCAACACCTGGTTGATAGCAAGTTCACTGACCCCAGGAAGCTTGCTGAGGAGGCGGATAACTGGGTCAACACTAGAGTGTCTTACAAGGCATCTGAGGGGAGTGCCAAAAGGGTGGTCAGGGTTCCCACCAGAAGGAGGAGGGGGAGATAAAAATACAGAGTTCTCTAAAGGCTCCCAAAACAACTCACAGTGGAATGTGTCTGATTCTCATTCCTAATCTGTCCCCCAGAAGAAAACCTACCCTGACAAAAGTCGGCAGCCTGCAACAGGATCTCACAAGCTTCATATGGAGCGGGCGTAGACCGCGCTTCTCCCACAAAGTCCTCATGCTCCCGCGGGACAGGGGAGGATTGGCATGTCCCAACCTCCTTAGAGTACTATTGGGCAGCCCATCTCCTTGTTGTCTCGGAGTGGACAACGACTGTGAGTGAAAAGATCTGGCTGCATATGGATAGGTCTGCAACATGGCGAACCATTTGGTATCTCGTTTGGCTACATTGGACTGCGCGCTCTCGCATCGTCTATACCGCAGTGCCTACGAAGACGGTGCTGGATGTGTGGGATAAAGTGGCTGTACGCAAGGGACTCACGACTTTCCCCTGCCCCCACAACCCCATTGCGGACAACCCGCTCTTCCCCCCGGCGTTTCATTCCCAGGCGTTTTCAAAATGGCAGAAAGGAGGTTGCAGAATAATCAGTGATCTCTATGAAGGGAGCGCGTTCAAAACTTTTGCGCAATGCAGAGAGGAGTTCCAAATACAGGCAGACGCTGGGCTCCAATACGCACAGTGGCGACATTGGCTATCCTCGACTGAGATGCAGCAGGCGGCCACTCGTCCATTCACCCCCTTTGAGCGCTTGGTTCGTTCCTTTGAGGAATCAAAGGGCCTTATCTTGCGGACGTACAAGATTTTGCAGCATCCCTCGCTAGTAACCACTCATCCGTATCAGCGCCAATGGCAGTTGACGTCCCCCACTGAGATCACGCCTGCACACTGGAGTTGTTTGTAGTGAGATATCCCAAAGGTCTATTGCAGCACATCGCAACAAGAAACTGCGTACAAGATCATAACGCAGTGGTACTACACGCCCTCTCGTTTGCATAAAATGTTCCCTGCAACCTCTCCGTTGTGCTGGAGATGTTCCAATGCGTCTGGAGACTTCATTCATTTCATTTCATTTATTTAGTCTTTATTTCGACACAAGTCATAAAAGACAATACAAACAAAAAAAACAAGTATTCAAAAAGCAATGTTTCATACTAAGTACATCCAATGCCCTTGATAAATCATGGGTTGACTATTCAATAACAATTCGATGCGGGGTAATCCAGACACAATTAATTAAAAAATATATATATACTGTTTCCTAAAATTTTTATAAAACAGTTAAAAATAGAATAGATTACAAAATTGAGAACTATTGCCGTCTACAAGAGATCAGATTGAGTCTCTGCAGTCTGTATCAACTTCAGTTTATCTCTCCGTATAGTCCACATCCACTTTAAGAACTATGCAAGTGCAATAACCATACTGTCGGAGCAGTCCTGTTCTTAGGATCCTAAGTGCTACAATACCACTGAGAATGCCTTTTTGTAGACAAATTGGTTTGATCCATTTGTGGCGCGTAGCTTTATATTGTGGACATATGAATAGAACATGGGCCAAGGTTTCAGATTGACCTGTACAAAACTGACATTGGTCGTTCTTATTACTTGACCATTTACTTGTAAATGAGTTGATAGGAAGAGTTCCCACCCTATATTGGTGAAAAGGCTTCCTGTCAATGGGGATAGTAATGAGGTCCCAGTAACTCTCGTATGCAGGGATATGTTTAAGTTCCAGAAAAGCCTTGGTTAGTGTTGCATCAGTATGTGTTTGGAATTCCCTTTGGGTGATGTAGGCCCAGTACATCTCCTTTAGGGCTTTCCGTGATGGGAAGATATTTTCTGTTGGTTTTTCCCATTGCTGTTCCATTCCCAAGGCTTTATACTGCGACTTGACCTGTTTGAACCATGATATTTTACCCCCTTTGTCCATATTCCTGGTTTCTAGGAGCGCTGAAGCATAGTGGGTTAGTTCAGGCGTAACCCAAAGCCTTCTCCAGTATGCAACCGATCGGAAGCTGGCTATGTCCTGAAATTTCTGACATTCCAGGTCGATGTACAACGGTGTCAGTGGTGTTGATTTAGGAAGTTTAGTTATACATCGTAAAAATTTGTTTTGCGTTGTGTCAGAACAGAAACATCAGTGACCCCCCCCATAGTTCCGCCCCATATAACATTGAAGCCCTGACGTTCGTATCATATATTTTCAGAGCTGGGGCTATTGGTTGAGTAGCTGATGATCTTATTTCTCTCAGAAGGACACCTGCTAGCTGTGCATGTTTTGCAGTTAGGTAAGTCATATGAGGCTTCCATTCCATCCTAGATCCCAGTGTGATGCCCAAATAGCTAAAGCTATCTGTCTGCTCTAAAAGCTCGCCATTCATAAGAACTGTGCCCCTCACTTTCTTGTGTCTATGCATTACCATGAATTTGGTTTTAGACACATTTATGATTAAACCATAGTCTTTGCAGAAAGCCTCAAAACAGCCTGTTGCTTTTTGAAGCCCTTCTTGTGTTTTGGAGATTAGTAGGGTGTCGTCTGCAAACATTAACAGGGGTATGGGGATGCCATTTTGTTTGGGTGCATCTGTATGAACCTCCCTGAAATAATCAGTAACCCTGTTTATATATAGCGTGAACAGGGTTGGTGCTAGGACGCACCCTTCATTCACATTTGGTGGACATGTCCTCTTCTGACCCTGCTCTGGAAGGAAGTACTTAGTTACATAAAGGGGGTGCTAGGCTTCCCTTCTGCCTGAATTAACAGCCACAATCATTTTAGGCCTTAAACCCGACAACTTAAAAGCACTCACCCATAGCGATTATTACATAGCCCTTCACATGCTCGGAGCTGCCAAGCAACTCATAGCGTTATATTGGAAGAAAGCTGAGACCCCCCCAATTGCTGCCTGGTTTGTGCGCCTATGGCATGTAGTGACTATGGAACTTTTCACAGCACGACTGCAGTCTCGAGACACTCGCTTTACCACTGTTTGGAAGCCACCAGTCACATTTCTTTGTAAAGTATAACATGCACGTTACCTCCCCTCAAAACTCAGGGCCTTACACTTATTTGAGAATGCGTTAATCCCGGCTGACCCGAACAGATTACTTCCACAGTCACGCTAACTCTGCCCTCAACCCCACCTGATACACACTCGCACTCTTGGTCTAGCTAGTATATAGCATTGATTCCTCTGCCTCCCCACCGTGTTCGAACGCGCACCCCCCTGCACTGTTGTTACTGTATGACTTCTCTGACGTGGAGACCCTCCTTCCCCCTACTTTCTCTTCTCTTCCCTGGCATTTCTACGTCTACTCTTCACTGTAACCTTCCTGTAGATCTCTAGCCTATGCTTCTCTGTTTCTCCTTCTAATATGGTATTAGGTTTGCTTTTCAGGGGTCTTGAATTTATTTGCCCACGATTGTATATTACTGCTATGCTTCATGTGTCACGCAGCCGGCCCATTACGGGTTGTAGGCGACATGCTTTGTCTCAAATGCTCATCTAAGCCTCCCCAACTCCCCCGGAGGCCCCTTTAGAATTAAGCGGCCGGCCCTGTGTAGGGTTGTGGGCTTGACGCTGTGTACATTTAGACCTTTCTGTTG
The DNA here is from genome assembly GCF_964261635.1 of Lissotriton helveticus. Lineage (NCBI taxonomy): Eukaryota > Metazoa > Chordata > Amphibia > Caudata > Salamandridae > Lissotriton > Lissotriton helveticus. Next base: position 606,396,237 of record NC_136059.1, on the reverse strand, counting down.
TTCTTTCTATTGAAAAATAAAAACACATTTACACTAAAAAAAAGTCGACAGCCTAACACTCAAGTGCTAGAAGTGCTTTGAGTATGGACACTACAAAGGGGATACCAAGTGTCCAAAAAGAGCACCCCTTCCAACTGGAGGGAAGACTGCAGGCGTGGCTAGTGTAGTGTTGGGGCAGGAGTTTGAACCAGTTAATGGGGGTAGTTTGTTGGGGTTACCCTAGTTTTCCTGTGTGACAGTGAGATGGTTCCTAAGAACCATGTGCCCTCAAACACTACAAAGTATAGGCAATGAGTCACCATCAATAGGCATGCCGTTGAGGCTCGTAGGGATTACAGGTGCCAGCATAACTATGCTAAGGAGTCTGCTGATGCCCCCAGAGCAGGTGATTACCAATGCATTTCACCAAGTTGTGGTGGCTGACAACAAGGAGGGTCACTATCCTGCGTCGCTTGTTTCATTTGAGTGGGGGGGAAGTGGGTCAGATCTTCTGAAAGGATTTGCGGCCCTGCCAAGCCTGTGGACTGTTTGCTTGGTAATGACCTTGAGCACACTAGCTGGAAAGAAAGTGGAGCTCACGGATCATGTGGTTACCTGACTGGATCTGTCCTACGACAAGGTCCGTGACTTCCCAGGATGGGAGTCAAAAAGGGCTGGAGCCTGGAACAACGGCCCAGCCAGCTGCTAAGATGGGAAGAGGCAGAGGGAGTGGGCCCCTGAATGTATCCCCAGTGAGAAGGATGGGGCACCTAGGGTGGCCGCCCTGGATTACACTGAGGAGGGCATTGCTTCCCTTGGTGACCTGCCTACAGTTGCTGGATGGTATGTAGAAGGAGGACCCACCAAGGAGAAACTCTGTGGAGCACAAAAGGAGTGTCCAACCCTTTAGGGCATGAGCACCAAGCTGAAGCACAAGCAGCAGGCGATGCCTCTGGGAGTGATCACATTTATTGAGAGGACAACCTCCTTTACAGTGAGCCTAAGGCTCTTGTGCATGGGACAACAAGGTCCCCAGTGGTCCACCAAAATTACAGGGTCTTCTTCCTCGAGCTGGCTCACGAAATTCCCCTTGCAAAGCACCTGGGGCAAGGCAATACCTTTGCAAGGCATGTCCCCCACTTTTGTTGGCCTAGGATCAAGAATTCCTCAGATGCATTCTGTAGAGCTTGTGTTACCTGCCAGGCCAGTGGGAAGACAGGGCAGGGGCTAAAAGCCTCCCTTAATCACTTGCCTGTCATTGGCACACCTTTGAAGAGGTGGGCTTCAAAAATTTTGTGCCTATGGATCCTCGGACTGCATCTGGCAACAGGCTTATCCAGATGCTGGTGGATCATGCCACTCGGAACCCAGAGACAATCCCTCTGAGGATGGCGACTACACCTGCATTTATCAAAGGCCCTGATGGGGATTTTTACCCTAGTGGGTTTTCCCAAGAAAGCTGTGTCTGTCAGTGGCACAATCTTCATGTCTGCATACATGCAGTCAATGTGGAAGGAATGTGTGGTAATCTACAAGTTCCCCGCCCCTTACCATCCACAAACAAATGGGAGTGTTAAGAGATTCAAAAAGACCCCGAGGGGCATGATTAGAGGTCTACCTGAGGAATAAGTGGGACATCCTCTTGCCATGCCTGTTGTTTGTATGTAGAAGGGAGTGGGATTTAGCCCTTAAAGCTTCTGTACAAGCACCCTGTTAGAAGGGTAAGGCTACCTGTCTGGTGGACCTCAAGACCCCCAGGTAACCCCACAGGAAGCTCTATATTAACAGCCTCAAACTCCACTTAGAGAAGTCTGAGATCACCATGCAGTTTGTAACAGATGGAGAATAGGAGGAGGAGAGTGAACCTCTCCCTCACCTCTTAGGCTCCAAGGAGAAAGAAGGTTCTGTGGAGGGAGTATTCCTGCCCCCAGTCTAACTCCTGAACAGCAGAGAGACAGCCACCAAGTGTTGGGACAGTACTGGTTTCTGTTCCCCCTCATTCCTGGGACTTCCTACCTGTGTTATCAATGATGTGGACAGAGGGGACAACCTCCCTGTAAAGAATACATCTTAGAGGTTGCTGAATAAGGTGAGGGCCAGCATTAAGAGGGAATTCATTAATGTGCGGGGGGGGGGGGTGACAGAACCCTCCAGTAGCTTTTGGTTCAGTCTTGTGGTTCTGGTACCAAAAGCTCCCCACCGGGCACCGCACCTGAACTAAGGTTCTTTGTGAACTATAGAGGGCTCAACTCAGTACCAAAAACAGATGCTCATATCCCTTCTCCTAGCCCGATGAGCTAACTGACCGGTTAGGGGCTTCCCAGTACTTAAATACCCTTGACCTCAGGGTACTGGCAGATCATCCTAACAGAAGGATATAGTGAGAGAGAGTACTCCCAGTTGATTTAAGGTCCAGAGGGGGAAGAAACAAACCAAGCAAAAAGTACAAAAACCTCAAATATGGACCTATATTCCTTTTAACATTGAATAAATCTCCAAGGTACTTGGAAGCGGATGCCAAAGAGAGAAACTTCACCGTGTTATCAAAACATATATATTAATTAATTTTTTTTTAGAAAGTTATTTCTTTAAAAGGAACATTAATACATCTGTGCATATCAAATCATTTTATCGTCAATAAGAAATTCATAACTTTTACATACATAATTATTTCGCAAAATTCTATGAAATATAATGCTAAAAGTGTGCCCTCTAATAATAACTATTCTCACCACTCATACATGCATACTAATATGTCAGTCATACCATTCCTATTTGTGAGAAAAGACAACCTATCAACATAAGCACAAAGACTAAATATAACAAAACATAAAACATAAATAACAGCTCTAAGGTGTACTAAGTGGAAAGCTCAGAGAGCCTGGATGATAACGTTCTGCTGGTGTTGGTGGAGTTAACCAGTTTGTATCCACAACAGGTAGATGTTAGGCCGACGTACGTTTCTAGGGACGTGGCCCAAATGCAGGAAGCTTCCTGCATTTGGGCCACGTCCCTAGAACCCCCGGTCGCGATAACAGCGTAGTGAGAATCAGATAATACAAGCTGGCAGAACAACAATATCATAGTGTACTACACCCCAAAATATTAATGATCAGAAAACACTCCTGATATACAGCAGTCTCCTGAATCTCACACCAGATACGACCTACATCTAATAGTTTCAAAAGCATGTCTAACTTTGAAACTGAGGTAATATAGGTGGTTCTCACTGCCATCATACTATTCTAGTTGCTATGTGACTATGCAACCATAAATATATTCCTGTGTCTTTCCCCAGTTTACAACCTAAATGCAGGAAGCTTCCTGCATTTGGGCCACGTCCCTAGAAACGTACGTCGGCCTAACATCTACCTGTTGTGGATACAAACTGGTTAACTCCACCAACACCAGCAGAACGTTATCATCCAGGCTCTCTGAGCTTTCCACTTAGTACACCTTAGAGCTGTGATTTATGTTTTATGTTTTGTTATATTTAGTCTTTGTGCTTATGTTGATAGGTTGTCTTTTCTCACAAATAGGAATGGTATGACTGACATATTAGTATGCATGTATGAGTGGTGAGAATAGTTATTATTAGAGGGCACACTTTTAGCATTATATTTCATAGAATTTTGCGAAATAATTATGTATGTAAAAGTTATGAATTTCTTATTGACGATAAAATGATTTGATATGCACAGATGTATTAATGTTCCTTTTAAAGAAATAACTTTCTAAAAAAAATTTAATAAATATATATGTTTTGATAACACGGTGAAGTTTCTCTCTTTGGCATCCGCTTCCAAGTACCTTGGAGATTTATTCAATGTTAAAAGGAATATAGGTCCATATTTGAGGTTTTTGTACTTTTTGCTTGGTACATCCTAACAGAAGGAGCCTTCTCCACTCCAGAGGGCCACCATCAGCTTTGTGCGATGCTCTTTGGACTCAAAAGAGCCCCTGTCACCTTTCAGAGTTTGGTGAACCAGGTCCTTGCTAGTATGGAGACTTTCTCAGCTGCCTAACTGGATGACATAGCCATCTTCAGTAGCAACACGAGGACCAACTTCTTCACCTCCTGTAACTGATTCAGACTGTGCAACAGTCAGGCCTGACTATCAAGGCCAGTAAGTGCCAGATAGGGCAGGGATCTGTGGCATACCTGGGACACCTGGTGGGCAGGGGGAGGTGACGCCCCTTCAGGCCAAGAAAGAGACTATCATGGCCTGGGAGCCCCCAAAACCCAGACTAAGGTCAGAGCATTCTTGGGCCTCATTGGGTATTACTGGCTCGGATAATTTGACTCCTGAATTTTCAATCCGTAACTTCTAACAGTACCAAAGGATTTTTCTTTTTTCAAACTTTGATGTATACAAACGGTGAGCAGTCTAAATATCGAATTTTAAATATTGAGTTGCCAAAATATCGAATTTTAAACAGAATTGCCCAAATATCGATTCACAAAAATATAGTGGTGCAGAATATCGAAAGGCAGGTAAGAAATATTGTTTTTCATAATATCGAAGTTAGTAATATCCAAAGTCATAATATAGATGTTAAAAATATCGATTTTTTTTTAGTGTTTTAAGTGTGTTAAAAGTATATATTATGTTTGTAATGTAAGTTGGAATTTTTTATAATTAATTAATTTTATGTTAAATTATTTTTGCGTATCTTAGTTTCGTAGCATGTTGTCGGTTTATAGGGGAATATGGTGGGAAGTAATTTAATTATAATATATTAATTAAGATTTTATTTAAATTAATTAAATGTTAATTAATTTTTGTGTAATTTTATTCAGTAGCGGGTTGTGGGTTTATAGGGAAGAATGGTGAGAAATAATTTAATTTAAATTAATTAATACATACATTATTTAATTAATAATTTTGTATGTAATCATTTATATTGTTAATTGTGTTAATTAGTTCATTAATAATAATTATAATTTCATTAATAATAAATAATAATTTCTTGGTAATTATGTTAAAACAATTATTAAATAGTTCTTATTTTGATAAATTAAATAATAATTAATTTGTTAACATGTTAAAAAAGTACTTTTTTTAGGAGAGGGCTGTGGGTTTATAGGGGAATAGGGTGGGAAGTAATTTAATAGTAATGAAGTAATTATGACATTTTATTTATTGGTATTGATAATAATTTTTTTGTTAATTATTAATTGGTAATTACTTTTTATTAACTAATTAATAATTATATTAATTGTATTAATTATTAATTGGTAATTAATTTTGAGTTTTCATTTTTATCGGTATTGATAATCAATGCATTGTTAAATAATTATTAATTGGTAATTAATTCATATTAATTGATAATTATATTACATGACATTTTATGTGGAGGGTTTGTATGTTTATTAAGGAATAGGGTAGAAAGTAATTTAATGTTATTAACATTATTATTAATTTGTATTTATTGGTATTTCTAATTAATTTATTGTTAATTTATGATAATTCATTATCTAATTAAAAAATGTTTTATTTTATAAGTATGTTATTTTGAACCCCTACGCTATCCATCGCTTTCCCTACTGTTGCATTCTTTGGAGCGGGAGTAGTAATTTTTATCCCTACGGTATCCAAGACTTTCCCTACTGTTGCACTCATTGGAGTGGGAATAGTCATTTTTACCCACCCGCTATCCAACACTTTCCCTACTGTTTGGAGTGGGAATAGTAATTTTTACCCATCCGCTATCCAACAATTTCCCCACTGTTGCACTCCCTGGAGTGGGAATAGTAACTTTTACCCACCCTCTATCCACCACTTTCCCTACTGTTGCACTGTTTGGAGTGGGAATAGTAATTTTTGACCACCCGCTATCCAACACTTTCCCTACTGTTGCACTGTTTGGAGTGGGAATAGTATTTTTTGACCACCCGCTATCCAACACTTTCCCTACTGTTGCATTGTTTGGAGTGGGAATAGTAATTTTTACCCACCAGCTATCCAACACTTTCCCTACTGTGGCACTCATTGGAGTGGGAACAGACATTTTTACCCACCCACTATCCAATACTTTCCCTACTGTTGCACTGTTTGGAGTGGGAATATTAATTTTTTACCGACCCGCTATCCAATACTTTCCTCACTGTTGCACCCGGTGGAGTGGGAATAGTAATTTTTACTTTCCCGCTATCCAACACTTTCCCTACTGTACCACTCGCTGGAGTGAGAATAGTAATTTTACCCCCTACGTTATGCAACATTTTCACTATTGTTATATTTAATGTACTGTAAAATATTACTTTCAAAAATATATTTTTTTAATGTGTTAACTTATATATAAAAAAAATTTTATATGTATATTAAACGTTTACATATATGTAATTATATTTTAAAATATGTTTTTAACATTTAAAATTATAAAAAAAATACGTTTTAATATTAAATTGATATATATATATATATTAAAAATATAAATGTATGTTTTTTATTAAATTTTTTATTTATTAATTTTGACCTTTCTCAATTAATTTTGAGTATGTTTCACTTAATTATATTTATTACTTAATTAATGTTATATTACTTTTAAGACATTTAAAAAATGTGATATTTTAGCATTCTATATTGTTAAAATCAATATTTTTTATTAAATATTTTTGCACTTATCTGTTTGTAGATAGGGAGTCGATATTCTGTCATTCAATATTTTTACCTTGATATTCTTGTAAATCATTATTTTTATATTCTGTCAGTGATCCATACAAACAAATTACAAAAAAAAGTGCAACTCGAAAATTGGTTATTTCTTGCAACGTTGTTTATGTAGTCTGGCTAATAATAGCTTTCTATGTAAAACTGCCCTGAGGAGGCCTTTCTGTTGTGGTGAAACGCGTTGGCTGGGCTTGTGCTTTTGAAGAAGAACATGAATAAAAGACAGATACAGACAAAAAAAAAACACTAGTCTAATACTCATTTTTTTTAAAGATATGTTTATTGGCATTTAGAACAATGAGTATATTCCCGAATAGACATTGTGATCGAAAAAGTAACTTTCCAAATAATACATTTCACCCAAGCAGGTCATCAGGTATATAATCAGAGAGCACAGACACACATGCATCCGACGCTCCTATGTGATGGTCGTGATGTGAATAATGGAGGTTTAATTAGGCACAGCTGTGACATACAATTTGAGTCGGTTTTCCTTTCGTCCTGACACATTGCGGTTGCGACCCAGTACTTACCAAATAAAAAGTCCCAAAGGATAGAAGCAAAATAGAGAAAAGCCACCCAGTTTGTCTAGTCCTCATCCCCTTATAAACTAAATCTCAGAAGTAGGGAAAAGGGGAAGTACCAATGTACTTCCATGTAAAAACGAGTGACAGAAATGAAAAACTAAACGGCGAAGGAAAAGTAGTCCAAGGGCACACCTACCTGTCTTATCCTTGTTGTTTCTTGTACAAATTTTCTCTGTGTACACCTTCTTTTGTTGCCTTTCACTTGTGTGTTTAATGTCCTTAATATATGGCCAATGAGCAGCTGGTCATCAGAGGTGGGAAACTTGTGGCAACTTCAGGTGGTGCTGCATCAGTTTCCCTAGCTGCCATAATTGGTTTAATCCTACTAGGACATGGCTGAGGCCTCCACTCCAAGAGCCCTTGGAGTATACAAAGGTAAGTGTTATATCACACGATGAAGGTTAGGTTAGGTTAGGCTGATTTATAAAGCAGAACAGCTGCCCCAGCAAAGGGGCGTCCCAGCGCTAGAGCAGAGAGGCAACTAACAGCAAAGATTAAAAAAAAAAAACAAGCAGAAAAAAGCCCGAAAGACGACCACACCTAGAGGGCTCGTAAAAGATACGTTTTCAGGGCCCTCCGGAATGTAAGGTAGTTGCCAAAACTCTGGATGTAGACAAGCAGGGCATTCCACAGCTTAGCTGCTAGAGTGCAAAAAGAGCATACACCGGCGCGGGCCCTCTTAACCCGAGGTACAACTGCAAGGTGTTGACCTGCTGAACGAAGGTGACTGGAAGGGGCATAGGCGGAGAGCAAATCAGCCAGAATGCCAGTAGCTGGGGAATTCAAGATCCTAAACGCAAAACATAGAGACTTAAACTCCACCCGTTTTGCCACTGGCAGCCAGTGAAGCTGACGAATGGCAGGGGAGGTGGAGCAGCGGCGAGGCAGACCTAGAAGAGTTCTGGCAGCCACATTCTGGACTCTTTGCAATCTCACAATCTCCGTCTTGTTGACCCCCAGATATAACGAGCTGGCATAGTCCAATCTCGACAGCACGGAGGCCTGGACAATCATCTGTCGGATGGAAGGGTCAAAGAAACCCAGCAGGGGTTTAAGTCTGCAAAGAATGCCAAAACATGTTGCCGCTACCTTCTTAGTCTGGGTTTGAAAACGAAAGGCCGAGTCCACCCAGACCCCAAGGTTCTTCACCACATGTTTAGGGGTGGGTGCGGGGCCCAGGGTGGAGGGTCACCACTGTTCACTCCACAGCACCCGGTCTTTCCCAACCAGCAAGACCTCAGACTTGCTGGCATTGAGCTGGAGACAGTTGGCCGTCATCCACCCTGCGACGTCCGCTAAACCACTCCGGAATTTTGCAGCGTCATTCAGACAGTCATCGGAGAGGGCGACAACTAGTTGTGTGTCATTGGCATATAACACTATAGTCAGCCCTCTCTTCTTGGCAACCCAGCTAGGGGCTGAACATACAGGTTGAAAAGCGTTGGACTCAACGCCGAGCCATGCGGCACTCCTTGTTTGATAGAATGGAGTCTGGAGGCGAAGGGAGGGGCCGAAACCAGAAAGGACCTCTCCGAAAGAAAGAAGATAAACCAGTCCAGGGGGCGACCCATTATGCCAGCCTCCTTCAACCTCTGTATCAAAATCAGATGAGAGACTGTATCTAATGCGGCACTAAGATCTAATAGGATTAGTGCCAAAGTGGCCCTTAGTTGTTCGGTCGCAGCTAGGAGGGCAGACTCTTTGCTCAGACCCAGGCGAAACCCGCACTGGGAGAAATCCAGTATGTTATTATCCTCGAAGTAGCCTGACAAGATAGAGTTGACATAGGCTTCTGAGATTTTAGTGGACCAAGGAAGTAGGGAGATAGGGCGAAAGTTCTCTGGTTTTGTTGGGTCAAGGGTAGGCTTCTTTAAAAGTGGCATTACCCTGGCCTGCTTCCATGACCTAGGAACCTTGCCCACTGACAAGGACATGTTGATGTTGCTCAGAGGTGTTAATAGCGAAGGGAGCAGTCTTATCAACTGGTCAGGCTTCATAGGGTCAGCCGGGGAGCCAGATTTAATCTTACAGCAAAGTGCACGTAGCACATCCTAGGAAAGGTGGTCAAACTATGAACGGCAGGGGGCACAGCCCCAGTCCCGGGGCCTGTACTTACCTGAGGGAATGTTTTGTAGATGTTATCCACCTTATTTATAAAGAAGGCAGCGAGGTCCTCACAATGTTTATCGGACTTGATGGCAGACGTCACCGGTGCCCCAGCATTTTTAAGGTTTTTAAGAATAGAAAAAAATCCTTTTAGAAGGGTTGTGACTGTTTTTGATAACCTCAGCATAATATGCTGCCCTTGCCTTCTGGACCTCCCTATGATAGTTCTTAACCGCTTCCGTGCGGCAGGAATTTCAGCGCTGTGCTAAACATTCCAATCACGGGTGTGGTCGTGACGGAACCATTCCGTCATCAGCACAGCTCAACCGTGACTGATGACGGAATGGTTCCGTCACGAGCGTCGAAGGGGTTAATGACTGTCTGATAGCAGTTCTTCAATAAGGGGTCAAAATCTCGCCTCCACGCCCTCTCCATTCGCTTATATGCTTTACGCATCTTGGAGAGGTTGGTATTGTACCATGGGTTCGTTTTAGTACTCCTACATCTCGAGTGTTTGGCAGGGATCAAATCATCCAGAGGACGTTGTAGCCAGTCTAGCAATGCTTCACTGGCGGCGTCTGTGTCTTCCGGGCAGCTGGGCATACTCGACGAAAGGATAGAACTAAAGTGATCAAAATTTATCTTATGCCAGGGGCGCCGGAGCAAAAACTTCTGGGATGATTTTTGAGAGGGCACGACTCGGACAGTGACAAAGGGATCAGATAGTGATCAGACCAGCATATCGGGATAGGATTTGAGACAGAGAGGCCTAGGAGGTTGGAGAAGACAGGGTCAAGAAGGTGTCCAGCAGAATGGGTAGGGCCGTGTACCAGTTGGTGTAACTGGCAGGCCGCTAGGTCAGTTAAAACATTAGCTGCTTCTAGGTCGTGGGGGTTGTCGAGATGCAGGTTTAAGTCACCAATGACAGAGAAATTAGCACATCTTACGACCAGCGAGCCTACTGTGTCTACCATTGCAGCCCTACACTCCTTCGAGGGGCCTGGAGGGCGATACACCAATAGGCCAGACATGGTATAATTGGAGTTAAAAGAGATCCCGAACTGACCACATTCACAGCCTGGTACATCTTCCTTGACAAATGTGCAGGTATAACATGATTTAAACACAACTGCCACACCGTCGCCTCTTGTCTCCCGCTTAAGGGTAATAATGTTATACCCTGGGGGCAGTGCTAACCCTGGTTCTGCCACAGTGTCAGAAGACAACCATGTCTCTGTCAGAAATGGAACATCGGGAGCTTCGTCAGACAGCAGGTCATATACATCTAGATAGTGTTTGACTAAAGACCGGCAATTGAGACTAAGCATTTAGATGTTCAAGCCGTGATCAGATGGAAAGGTAGAAGAAGATGAGGTGGGCATCCATGAGTTGAAGCCACAGCTTCTACAACAAAATGGACCCACGGGAAGACTACAGAGGGAAGGACAGCAAGATTTACTCGCTGTCTTGATGGATATAAGTTCTTCCTGAGAGTAGGAATGCATTTTTCCCAAAACCGGCAGCGTTGTTGGCGTCTGGCGACAACCAGGCGCGGACGGGCTTGACTTTGGCACACCTTTGGTGCGCCAGCGGCGCATCCGCTGCGTATCCGCGGTCTGCTCATGCCTATAGGCCGGCAAAGTAACCAGTTCTGCCCCCTCCACCCCCGGAAATGCGTCACCAGGAGGGCGACGAAGCAAAGTAAAGTACCGCCCTCCACAACAATCAGCAGAATGCGGCGGTGGACCGGAGCGGGGAGAGAGAGCGTATGAGGCATTCAGGTAGGAAACAAGTTTCAGCTAAAAGAAATAAGCAAGTTTTAGAAATGCCCCACGTTTACAATGCACTTATTAAAAAAAATAACGCTGTTTCAAAAGACGCTGCAGCTTACCTACTATGCTGCGCGTCCGCGGTCTGCTCTGCCAAAATGCCGGCAGAGTGACCAGTTCCGCTCCCTCCATCCCTGGAAATGCATCACCAGGACGGTGACGAAGCAAAGTAAAGTACCGCCCTCTACAACAATCGGCAGAATGCCGCGGTGGACCGGAGCAGGGAGAGAGAGAGTATGAGGCAATTAGGTATGAAACAAATTTCAGCTAAAAGAAATAAGCAAGTTTTAAGGTAAGTCATAAGTGTGCTTCTCTTCCTTTTTTCATACTCACTTATTGTTGCAAACTTCTTATGTTCTGTTAAACCAGGGGTGTCCCTTTTCCTAGTACAGCTGTATTTGGGAATTTATTCTCCCACTTTGCGTTGAGTAGTATTTTCGGCTAGACATTTAGCCATTCTAAAATGACACTTATTCTATCACACAAAAAAGGTTCTAGCTGATAAAAAAAACGAAAACAAAACAATAAGCTAAGCCAGCATTTGTCTGATTGGAAAGGTATTTTTTATTTATATTAACTCTCTGTGGCATTTCTCTTTAGTACTGGCCTTTTACCTTCTCTGGCCATGGAAACCCTTTTCTTTGACTCTCTACAACCTCCCTCGGCACAGGTGCTGTTGAGATCCGCACACCCTTTGCGCCATTTGTACCGTGGTGGGAAATTGGTGCCTCGTCCTTGTCTTCCCCTCTGTTGCAGCTGCCTCCAAGAAATGGTAGGTTTCATTCCTCCTGCAATTTCTGGTCCACCACAGGGTGCATGACTGGCCACCTTCTCTTCCAGGGACATGTCGCTACTAGAATGCGGTGTCCTAGTCAAATGGTTCCTGCAGCGTCAGGCAACTGCTTTTCCTAGACTCATGAAAAGCATAGTGTTCTTGTAGAAATTAGCTTTAGAATGCTTTCTGTGTTTTCACTCATCTGGTCTTCCTCTTTACTTTCTCTCCATAGTCTTTTTTCTATTTTGAATGCTTTAGTAAGTCTTTTTTCCCTTGCTTACAAGGTGCCACAACCTTTATCTCTTACACCAGACACCATGTTACCTTCCTATTTTGTGATGTACCTTGAATCTCCTGCACAACTGCAACCACATACGGTGTGAGCGACCTTTGAAGCTTGATCTCTGGTGAGTCCTGACAGTCACTCAAGCGCATAAAAAATAAAGTGGTTTATAGTCTTTTGTAGCCACAAAGTTAGAACAAACAGATAATGATACTGGTCTGAATTTCCAACAAGTAATTACATAACATGCAGTGGTTGCACTCGACGATCACCACTATAGGTAACCAACGAAGCAGGAAGTTACGAAACTCTTCTGGATGTGATCCATTGTAAGACAGCCACTATATAATACTTGCGCAGTATTATCCATGTGGGAGGACACTCCCAGGTAGTTATTGATCAGGGTGGAGTGAGAGGGCCCAAGATGAAGACAAAGGTCCTCCTCTACCCAAGTCAATAACTACCTGGGAGTGCTCTTCCACTTGGATAATATTGGTATTGTAAGCCAGACCATTAACATTTGGTAGAAAGTCACAACATTGTTTGTGAGATGGTGTTTTTTTCATTGGACTTCTTACGTGGAAAGTTACACAGAAGTTGGATTTTTCCGGGCCAGGATATTTTTGTCCCTTTGAAATCCAATGCAGGGAAATCCTGTTCTGAGGGTTCAAAAAGCTGCATGTATAATGGGGGTAACAGATTGTAGACATAATATAAATCACTTGTTGGTGGGGCCAGTCAATTCAAAGAATTGTGGTGACAGTCACGTGAAAAATGCTGACCTTCTGCTGGGATTTGATGAAACATGTTAGATAAAATGTTTTTTCTCACAATTTTTTTCATGGGAATTACGGTCAGAGTTCCAGAAATAGAAATGAAGACACTTTTTTACAGGTTCCATGGCAGGACTGGAGGCTCCGATTATGCTATTCCTTCTTCGCTTTTATTACAAACAGAAAACCACAGCAGCCAGAAAAGCACCAACTGACAACTTCCTTTCCAAAATCCAGGAAAAGCACAGTCCCACCACAAAAACGCTTCCAACTTCGGTCAGGAACTACAGAATCCATAAGTCCATGGGCGCAGTCTATCAGGAGTCCTTCTACAATGTCCATTCAGCCTAGCTAGGCCATCCAACTCCACTGCTCCTCCTCTTTCTTCGCTGCTGCGCAGCCAGTTAAGCTGTGTTTTCTGTTTTTAGGTTTTGCCCTGGCGTTGCAACTGCATAGCAGTTGCTCCGCCCAGGGCGAAATCTCATGATCCTACATATGGGGCTTTGGTCCCGCCTCTGTCTCCCATTGGCTAGCTCCATAAATGGAGGCTAGCCATTGGGAGACAGAGGCTGTCAATCACGCTTTCCCGCGAAAACGCGATTCGGGGGCGTTTCTCGGGCTTTTTTTAAGTCCCGCCCCTTTGTCCTGGGCAGCGCTGTCATTGGCTGCCGGCCCGGGACACCCCCGTGACGTCATTCCCCGGGCCGCGCTGTGATTGGCTGGCCGGCCCGGGACCTGACTTGTTTTTCCTGGAGACCTCTAACCCCTCCTTTGTCTGTCTCTATCTTGAGGCTAGGTGCTTATTTGTTGCAACCGAGTAACCTCGTGCGACGGCAGACTGGCCACATGATATACCAATCAGGTGCAATTCTATAGCGATGTCCTGAAGGTACCTCCGCCTCACCATTTTTGGTGGCGGGGGTCGGTATGTCCGTAGATTGACTCCCTCCCGTGTTAGTGTGCATCCCTGCGGTGGCATTATCCCTGTCGTTAGTTTTCCCTTCATCCTGTGTATGTGGCCCATGATATTTTGTGTATTAGTCTCGCCTCGCCCACCTTCACACTCGCTTCTAGTCACCTAAGGACATTGATGTTCGCCCGTCTGGCCTGCACTATAGCCATTGCCTGGGTCTGGACAGCGCCCGATCTCATTCTGGATGACGCTGTCTCAGATGCACGTGAACCCCATACGTGGTGGGGACTACATTGACCTTAATCGTGGTTCTCTGGTCGTGAGAATTCGATGCGTACTATCTATCCTGCTTCTACGGATGGTCCGCCAAGTATCCCCCAATGCAGGAGAACCACGCGCTTGTGGACATGAAGTACGTGATTTTCTGGCGAATGAATGCCGTTTTTTTGAAGGCGTGAAATTAATCGAATCCCACACGCATACTGTTTAAGCCTCCGACCACTGGGATATTTGAATGTGGTAATGGTGCATCCTGAGAAGGTTACGCTTGCACTACTTATCCTCAAAGTAGTGCGTGTTAAGCCACAAAAGCATATATGTATTTGCTGACCTGAATGAGATGGCGTTTCCAGTGATATGGCCATATACAGGTCGCAGAAATCCAGTTATGTTATACCATGTAAATGGAGAATGCAGAAACCGTACTTTGAAGTCTCGGTTTATTTTTTGTATTTGCTGTTACGTGTTTTTTTCTTGTTACAGAATTCTCTTGCAAGAATTAAACACTGTGCCTCGTGTGTTCTGCCATGAGTAATGTTCAATCTTTCTATATGTCGCACGTGGATGTTTCCACTACTTTGTGGTCGACGTTTGACGAAGAAACCTATATTTGCACTTCAAAGCGGAAACTGTGGGAATGACTAAATATTTAAGTCTGTTTTATCTAGGAATTACCGACGGTAGAGAGCGGTTGGCCTGCTCTAACAGCACATACCGGGCGAGGCGCTTGGTTGGTCTCTGCAGGAGCAGAGATTCCTGCTCGTTTCACACCTACATATGCCGTGAGTTTGGTGTACTCCAGTTTCTTGTTTCTTTTTAACGCATGGTGGCAACGCTTTTCCTTTACCTTGAATTATGTGACATTCAAACATACACAATATTAGTGGGACGGGTCTGGGCACAAGGACCGATGGCACTATTTTTCAGGCAGTTGTTGTATCCGTTCATTGGTTCTTTATGAATGAGTGGTGCGGGCTTTGGGTGCTCGGCGAAGTTTCTGAAGGGCGTCCACAATTTATATGTAGAATTATTTCCTTAATATGTGATGCGTTCTGTTCCACAGGCAGTCGTTCGGAGGACGGGGGCTAAATTCGGTCGCGAATACACATTTTCTGTTGGTAAGGCTTGGGTTGTTTTGGAATTATAGTAACGTTCGACTAACTTGCTTGTTCGTGAAGAGCAAATGGAAAAGAACACATTTAAATGTATAACGAGCCATAAATAAATTGCACAGATCATTTATGGTCATCTACCAGAACGCTGGTGGGAATCGGTAATGTATTAAATATTTTGATAAAACCATTAAACATGATTTGGTTTGTTGGAGCAACCATGTACTAGTGGCTGCTTCTAAGCTGCAGCGCTGTAAATCCTTCCAGGTGATTGCTCGTTGATTGATTGCGTGTTGCAGTTCGGGTTTGGCTGTATCCTTGCACAACTTTTTTGTTGCTTCTCATCTTTTTTCTCCACATTTATGTAAGTCATGTTTTCATTGAGCTGTTAGTTGACCAGGAATTCTGAAGGGTAGCACACTTTCTCCCTTTTGCTGACTTAATGGCTACGTTCTGAAAGAAATGGAACCGGGTCAGTCACTTTTTATGACAGACACATAAGTACATTTGGCAACTTTTCAGCAGGCCACTGTCGCCATAAGGTCGGAAGGGCATTTGCCAGAGATTAAACTATTGGCATTGTAAATGACAATGCCATTTATTTATCTGTTTTCAAAACCAACACATAAATACAAATGTTGTCATTTACAATGCCAATAGCTCAAACTTTTCAAAAGGCGAAACCATTGCATTGTAAATGCTTGTTCTTTCTTGTCTGTAATTGACTGTGTTTCTATCTGCCTGTCAGTAGTTGTAATTGACGCAGCTCGCCGCATGTGGTAATTGTCTAATTGCTGCGTTGTATCGGCTGTGTTACTTTTGCATTTGCCTTTTAGTTTACAGATTCCTGCAGCCTCGGAAGCGTTCTCGCTTCTGACGCGGCCGACGACCTCAATGTACTGTGCCTTGGAGGCACGCTAGGGGGATCCTCACGCCTTATTGCTCCTGCGGCGCGCTCGCTTCACTTTGCGAGTAGCGCTGTAGGAGCATAGTCGCCGTGAGCCGTGCCCCGCTGCCACACTCTTACGCCCTTGCTCGGGGGCCGTATTCCCGCTTATTTGAATTAAACGCCCCGGCGGGAGTCTGCAGTGAGGTTTACCGCGTTGCCACCGTGAGGCGTTGCTGACGAGCGACGTGGCAGCTTGGGCCCGGTCACTGTGGTGAGGGCTGCGCACGTCAGAGGTGTGTGTCGCCTCTATTGCTGGCTGGTGCCCGCGCTTATGGAGTGCAGGCCTCCGGTCTGCCCATAGCGCCCTGATCTGACACGGGCGGGGTTCTCCTGGTGCATTTAGCTTTGTGTATTCCTTTTTTTTTGTGTGTGCAGGCTATATCTCCGTCTTGTGGCTTTCTTAGCAATAATGGAGGGTTCGTATGTGTAGGAGGAAGTTCATGAATGTCTTCCCTTTGATGACGATTTTTATGAGGCGGTTGATCAGTCCATTTACGGCTGCGTCAATGAGGTCGTGGGTCCTATGGAGCAACAGTTGACGGACCGCATTGTACAGGAATGTGCTAGGCCAGGCCCATTTGAATGACCCGGTGGTTCCCGCACCGCCCTCATCGGCTGCGGGAGAGGTCCCCCCCTCCTAAAAAGGTTTGTGTTCAAGGCGGATCCGAGGTGGCGCAGGGGGTTGACGAGGACGTCTTTGAGCGTTTGCTTTCCGCTTTCCTTGCAAGAGGGTCCTCTGCTCCCCCTGCGCCATCATCGTCCGTGGCGGCTGGGGAAGCTTCTCCCCCTCCCTCGCCTGTCCCAGATAGGGACTCGCCGGGGGACGCGGATGATGATGACGGGTCCTCGCGGTCGTGGAGACCGTCCAGTTCTTCTGCGGCGTTGCCCCAGGATGGCTCAGGTATGCTGGACCCGGATGAGATTGTTCATCCGTGGTCCACTGCCTGGGCGCCGGGGGACAAGGTGGTGAAGTTAGTGGCCGGTCGCCTCTGCAAGCCACTCGAAAAAGAGGCGCGGGGTTGTTTGAGGGCCGAGTGCCCCATACCGACCTTGGAGCACAAGATGGAGCTTACTCCCGAGTTAGACTCCAAGATGGCAACGTTTTTAGGAAAGTTTATGGAGGAAGGTGATAGATCGGTCATGGCGGTCTGGTCAGGACAAGTTGTTGGATGTCGTCGGGCCGTTGACAAAGATTTTAGATATGGCTGAGGAAGCCAAGGTGACGGGGTCCGTTATTTCACCAGAAGTCTGGTCAGCGGGCGGTCGTCTTCGTGGGGAATTGCGCAATTTCCATGGAGCGCCGGCGCACGCTCTTGATCAAGTTGGATCCAAAGCTGGGCGATTTGGCCTTGGCGGAGGCGGGCCTCTTTGGGGACCACTTCGTTAAGGAACTCGGTAAATTCAAGTCCACTTTCACGTTGCTGGACAAAGCACAGTCCAGTATTAAACGAGTTTTCCAGAGACGTTTTTCCCAGGGGGGCTGGCGTGGAAGGTGCCGCACGCCCGGCCATGGGGGTCACCAGCAACAGCACCCTGGTAAGGGGCAAGGCTCCGGTCAAGGGCAGTATAACTCCTCAGGTACCTACACAGACTTCTAACCGACCCGTGGACATCGCTTCAGGGGCCGGGGAAGCTTTAAGTCCAACGGTGGAGGCAACTCCAACGGTAAGTGGATTACCAACGGTAAGTGTGCTACCTGCAGCACATCTGCGTATTGGGGGGGCGCCACCAGGTCTTTGAAAAGGCTTGGGAGGCTTTAACATCCGACGCGTCGGTCTTGCAGACCGTGCGCGATTTCCACATAGAGTTCTACGATCTCCCTTGCAATCCACTTCGCCTCGTCTCATTGGCTTTTCAGAGGCGGATTCGCAGTTGGTCGACGCGGAGGTTTCGCATCTGCTTTGCAAAGGGGCCATTTGTCATTCGGAGCTGCACCCTTTAGGGTTCCTCAGCAATCTGTGTCTAGTAGACAAACTAGCCGGGGACGGCGTCCGGTGATCAACCTGAAGGAGTTCAACGGGTGGTTGGTCTACCGGCATTTCAAGATGGATGGGATACATCTGCTCAGGGATGTTCTTCTTCCACGCGACTGGATGGTACGTTTGGATCTCAAAGATGCTTATCTTGTGGTTCCAATACATCCACCGCATCGGCAGTTTCTGCAGTTCTGTTGGCGAGACCAGGTCTTCGAGTTTACCGCCCTTCCATTGCGACTGGCCTTCGCTCCCTGGTGTTTTACCATGGTCCTACATCCGGTAGTGGAGTTCTTGCGGGACCAGGGCATCCGCCTGATCGCCTATCTTGACGATATGTTGCTCATGGCCCAGTGTCCGTCGATGTTGACCGATCACCTCCATCAGACGGACTCCAGGACCCGGGTTTTGTGATCAACAGTCAGAAGTCCGTCCTTTGTCCAACTCAATCGGTGATCTTTCTTGGGTTTGTCATAGATTTGGTGCAGGTCACGTTGAGTATGCCTTCTCGCAAGATGGCAAAGATTCGCCACGAGCTGCGGCGGACCATCTCCAAGACCCATTCTTCTCTCCGGTAGATTGCCCGTCTGGTGGGACTTCTTTCGTAGTCCTTTCAGGCAATCTTTATGGGGCCCCTGCATTACGGGCTATGCAGCGTCTGAAGGCCCGTCATTTCCGTTGGGGTCTCTCCTACGATCAGGTAGAGGCCTTATCGGCGGAAGCCAAGGAGGAGATGGCCTGGTGGTTGACACATGGAGGCCTGGAATGGCTGTGCGATCTTCGCGTCAGTTCCCGTATTGGTCATAGAATCGGATGCCAGCAGAGCAGGCTGGGGCGACCGTTGTGGAGAATTCTCCACAGGCGGCGCGTGGTCATTAGACGATCAAGCTCTTTATATCAACTGTTTGGAGCTCCTGGCGGGGTCCTTCGCCATACGGTGCTGGACCAGAGACCGAGTGACGTTGTGTGTTCTTCTCAAGATGGACAACGTCTCGGCGGTTCGTTATGTCAATCATCTGGGGGGTAGGCATTCTCGGGCACTAGCGAATCTAGCAAAAGATTTTTGGGAATATTGTCTCTCTCAGCACATATCCGTCAGGCCAATCAG
This sequence comes from Lissotriton helveticus, assembly GCF_964261635.1. Taxonomy (NCBI): domain Eukaryota; kingdom Metazoa; phylum Chordata; class Amphibia; order Caudata; family Salamandridae; genus Lissotriton; species Lissotriton helveticus. The sequence goes on along the minus strand of NC_136059.1, from coordinate 606,376,897 downwards.
GTGGCGGATTGGCACTCGCGTCATCTGCGGGACTCGAGTCAGTGGAGACTGGACAGGTTGGTGTTTCAGTGGCTGGTCAGTATGTGGATCATCAGGTCCCTTGGTTCTTCAGTTGGAGGCCGGATCTGTTGGTGGAGGCAACGGATGCCCTTCCTCCAGGATTGGGCTCCAGGGCAAGGGTTTACGTTCCCACCCTTTCCGATAATTGTCCGCGTGGCGACCCAGATTCGCCGGCAGGCGGCGACCGTCGTGATGGTGACGCCATGTGGAGGTGTCAAGTGTGGTTTCCAGTTCTTCTGGGACTTTCTTGGAATTATCCAATCCTACTCCCCCGCTTTCCTCATCTTCTTCTAAATCTGAGCGGGGAGCGCCATCAGCTGGTCCTACAAGGGTCTCTCCGCCTCATGGCACGGCGGCTTTCCGGCGACGTTGGTCGCTCCCGGGCCTTTCGGGACTGGCTGAGGTTCTCTTGTCCAAGACCTGGGCGGACAGTACTTCGAGGTGATATCGCTCTGCTTGGTTTAAGTGGGTACATTGGTGTCTTCGAAGGGATTTGGATCCCGTGGTGGCAGGCGTTGTTCCCGTCCTGAATTATCTGGCAGAGCTGGTCACGGACGGTAATGCTGTGCAGTCGGCAATTTCTGCTGCGCATTGTCCGGTGGACGGGGCCCCGATTGGCGCTCATCCTTTTGTGTGCAGACTCTTGCGGGAAGTCCGTTTGTCTTTGCCGCCGGAGCCAAGATACTCCGCTTTATGGGATGTCAATCTGGTTTTGAACCTTTTCCTGTCTTGGCAGGCAAATAAATACCTCTCTCGGAAGGAGCTGTCGGCTAAGTTGGCTATGCTCCAGTGTTTGGTCTCTTGCCCGAGAGTTTCTGATGTCCGCGCGCAGGATATTTCTGCTTTTTCCCCAGACGGGTTGACTTTCACGGCGGGTCGCCGTATCAAATCTTTGTCACAAACAATTTCATATCCAGCCTTTTCAGATGTTCCTAAGCTATGTGTGGTGCAGTTCCTTAAGGCCTAGGAGGATATGACTCAAGATATTCGTCCTCCGGGCGAGCAACAAATCCTTATTGCCCTTTGTAAGCCTTATAAAGCGGTTTCCTCGCCCACTATAGCTGGGTGGGTTCGGTAGATCATGCAGGAGGCGGGCATCGATACGAAGCAGTTTGAAGCCCATTCAGCTACAGGGGCCATGGCTTCTAAAGCTTTCTCTCTAGGAGCGTGTCTGGAGGATATGATGCGAGCAGCGGATTGGTCCTCTGATTCCACTTTTAAACGGTTCTAGTTTAAACCGGTGGTGGATGTGGCGCGTTTGGTGGTAAGTAAGCTTTGAACTAGCCGGTCCTGCCATAGAATCAAAATTTGCCTAGCTATCGTAATAGTAAGTTTCAATTCTATTAAGGAGATGGAGGCGAGGATTATCCTGCCCGCGGCACCGCTGGTGCGAACCCGCCCGAAGGTGTGTAAGTAATTCTTTTTCGATTAGCCTGTGCTGATAGTTTGGTGAGGTATGCTCTGGTCGTCAAGTTTTCTCAGTCATGCTGTGAATAAGCCAGTTTAGGTACGGGTTCTGATGCACTCTTGTTGTTGCAGGGAACGCTGGTGTGAAACAAGACCAATGAACTTATCGGGTAGCAGGTCGAAGAAAGAGGAGGAGTAGTGGAATTGGATGGTCTATCTAGGCTGCATGGACACTGTAGAAGGACTCCTGATGGACGACGCCCGTGGACTCATGGATTCTGTCGTTCCTGACCGAAGTTGGAAGCGTTTTTGTTGTGGTGGAACTGTTCTTTTCCTGGATTTTGGAAAGAAAGTTGTCAGTTGGTGCTTTTCTGGCTGCTGTGGTTTTCTGTTTGTAATAAAAGTGAAGTAGGAAAAGCATAATCCTCGCCTCCGTGTCCTTAATAGAATTGAAACTTACCGTTACGATAGCTACGCAAATTTCGATTCACAATTATCTTCCTCAGCCACGTGAGAAAAAAAAAATCGGTATGCTTAATGAAACATACTTCCAACAGAAGCAGCACCCTGTCAGTTTCTTCAATAATTTCTACAGTAGCTGTACCACATATTTGGGCACCATATAGCTGAATAGGAAATGTTAATTTAAAGCCTTTGCAATTGAGCAGACTGAAGTAAACGAGCCCTGACGTGTTAATGCAGATATGAAACCAACTTTTCACAAAATGTGGGAATCACATGTTTTTGATCATTTATTAAATAATGTCTTTAGGGGGTCGTGGCTGGCAGCCGACAAACATGGCCGCAGCCTAGAGAGGCTCCGGGCTCCCGATACAGGGCCGATACAGGGCCCAGTCTATCCGAATACGGGGACGTAGCGGAGTGTGGCTGGCTTCATCGGCGGCCAAGTCCGATGAGAAACGGAACCCCACAGAAGCTGTGAAAGTAGGAGACGTCCTGCGGCCTGGTGGTGCTCAGCGGCAGGGACCCACAGTTGAGCGAGTATCCAGTGAGAGTGGCCTGGGGCACGGATCGGGGAGGAGCGGAAGTGTCGGAGAGCGGAGCGCTCCCCCCCTCTCTGTCCCCGAAGTAGCAGTGAGTGGCGGAGTAACGCAGCATGGCCTGGCGACACGGGGCAGGAGCCGATGGTGTCCCCACAGCGAGGCTTGAAAGTGGTTAACGGACGGTCGGGGTGAAGGCTTTTTGGACTCCCCTGTCGCCATCTGGAGATTATGCGCTGCTGCCCGCGGGAGTAGACTGCATGCTTGCTCTGGCCGAGGCGCCCCAGACACACCAGGTATCGCGGGTGAGACGCCTCTCACACGCGATCAATGGGTGATACAGTAGTGAAGACTCCCATCGTCACTGACATAATAACTTGCCCCCCGGGGGCTGCCTGGCTGCCTTGCATTACTCTGGAGGGGAACTCGTCCGCCATACCTGGCCAAGGGACACAAACTGTTTTTTGCTCCTAGAACTCACGACCTAACATCTACCAACCCACCAGCAGGGGCACAGGCTAAGTAACGGCCGGCTTCGTAAGTCATTTACAGCCCCCCCCATGAAATAGGAGACAACCTCCTCTATTGGCCTGGAGTAATATAGTGATCTGTCCTGCGGACATCAAATATCACAGGCCCTGCTCCACAGGAAATCCTCCCCTCTGCCACTACCATGAGCAACAGAATCGCAAAAGGGATCTACCAGGTAAAGCTGGACAAGCTTGCGCTCACCAAATCGCAGGGAGAAACACAAGACAAAGACGTCCCGTCGTCAGCAGGGGCAACAGGGGGAGCCACACAGGAGGTAACCTTGCAGGACATTATGACCACCCTACATAAGGAGGATTCAAGAATTGGAACCCTCGCAATTGACCTGGCATTGATCCGAGCTGATTTTAACAAAATGTCCACCAAAGTGTCAGACGTCGAGACTACAACGGCAGCCCTATCTTTATACACTTCCACCCTTAAGAAGCAGGTACAGCAACTGGAGGCAGACAAACTCCTGATGGCCCGCCTCGAGGATCAGGAGGGGCGCTCGAGGTGGAATAACATTGGCCTTATTGGCGTACCGGAGATGACAGGAGGCCCGGCTCTGGTTCTCTTTGTGGAGGGCCTGGTGACAGCTCACCTCCAGCCACGGGGGTTGTCCAACTTCTTTTCTGTTGAGCGGGCACATCGCGTCCCGGGTGGCAGGCCGAAGCCAGGGGTTCCTCCGTGACCTATCCTTCCACGTATATTCAATTTCAAGGACCGTGATGCAATCCTACAAGCTGCCCGGAAGGCCACACCGATCCGCATCAACAATGCCTCCATCACGATCTTTCCGGACTACACTGCGGCAGTTACGAAACAGCGCAGGGGATTCATTGACGTGAAGAAGGCGCTTCGAGAATGTGAGATAAAATACTCCATGCTATTTCCGGTCAAGTTGAGAGTAGAAGATGAGGGAAAAGTGTGGTTCTTCCCCACACCTGAGGAAGCACTAGACTGGATGGATGGATGGCGTAAGGCAGCAAGGCCAGGTCGCACTGGACATCGCGAAGCGCGGTGCAACGACCAACAGGAAGACATGGAACGAGAATGAATACATATCTTCGAAATCAGACGTGGTGGCCGTGAAGGGCTGACGCTGCGGCCTCATTGAGGGCCCGTGGCCTCGCTTCCTCAGAACTGTATCCTCTCTGGTAACGCTGTATTGTGTAATATAGAGATGTACTGCTGCAGACACTCAGTGGTACCACTCTCAGGTACTTATTAATATATATTATGGGTATGCCCTACCGAGATGTTCGTTGGAGACACTTGGAAAGACTATTCCTCTTTAGTTCTCTTTGATGACATTTGAAAGGGGCTCTGGGTCACTGATGTGTTTGGTGCAATGGGCTGTAAAGGGGCAGGGGCTGTTTTCTCTTACCCCCTTTATTGAAGAACTGGGAATGGGTATTAAGCACTCTGCTTTGTTGGGGTGGAAGGTAGTTGTAATTCCGTCGAGCAGGGAGGCAGGGTGGGGGGTGGCAGGGGTAGGGTGGTTCATACGACTTGTTCTAAGTTTCACAGTTTTTCTGTTCAAGGCAATGATTAACGGAAAGTATGCATGGTATCGTTGTATGGGCGCACTGCATTGGGGTTGGTCTGCAAATCTACACTACTCATGGCGGTAGAGACAGGGTCGACATGCTCTAAAGTTGGTACTGATATCCCCGGTGTCTCCCTTAACGTTGCTTACCTGGAATGTGCATGGTCTGAGGGATAAGATTAAAAGAGGGTTGGTGCTGCAGTACTTAAGGCGTAATGCACCGGCGGTGGCACTATTACAAGAAACACACCTGATGGGTTCGGCATGTAGAGCTATGGATCGCTGGGAATACAAAATGGTAGTACATTCAGAGTTCTCATCGGGCTCTAGGGGGGTGGGCATATTGGTACGTAAACAGTTCCCACTGATTGTACATCGCACTTGGACAGATACTCAGGGGCGTTTTGCAGCCATATCATGTCAATGGGAGGGGAAGCGTTTTAATATTGTGTCAGTGTACATTCCCCCGGCCCTCTACACTGTGGCCTTCCCGGCGCTTAGCACATTCCTCTTGAGCCTACCGGAGGGGGAACTGCTTATGGGAGGCGTTTTAACACAGTACTGGATGGAGCCAGGGACCGCTACCCATGTAGGACAATTGGTACGGGTGGTTCCCGTATGAGGGGGTTTCTTGACGCTTTAGGTCTCACGGATGCTTGGAGATATAGACATCCCAATGAGCAGCTCTACACTTTTCAATCGGGGGTGCATAATAATAGCCTTTCCCGTATAGACTACTTTCTCATCTCTGCAGACAGCCTGCCCCATTTAACAAATATTGAGATTCGTCACCGTGGCATTTCGGACCATTCACCCATCTACCTGACCTATATGATGCATATTTGGGTAAGAAAGTGTGTTTTCCCTATCTCTCCAGGCTACTTACAGGTCCCAAAGATCCGTAAAGATATTGTTATGGTTACAAAACACTATTCCCAAGACAATGTGTCCTCAGTGCAATCCCCTAGTATTCTGTGGGAAGCATATAAAACTGTGGTGAGAGGACAGGCAATTGCCTCCATAACTGGCTACAGGCGTAAGGCAAGAGGCGAGTAAGATCGCCCTAGAGGCTGAACTGGCTGAAATTCAGGCCCGATATGAACAGAATCCCTCCCAGGAGACGGCACAAAACCTACGCCTTAAGCAGTGCACGCTTAAAGAATACCAATGTGAACAGGTTAAAATACAGATACAAGCTACACGGCACACTGTATACGAAGGAGGGGACAAGGCGGGCAAGCTTTTGGCATGGTTGGACAGGAAGGAAAGAGCACAGAGAACAGTAGCACAGCTCCGCACTCCGACTGGTAAAATAGTAACCGGCCCTGAGGAAATAGTAGACACCTTGGCTAGATATTTTGAACAAGTTTACACTTCTGACTCCCACATGACGACGGAGGAGGCGCAAACCTACATTAAAGATAATAAAATGCCTGCTCTGTCGGCTGAGGCGGCCCTGTCTCTAGAGGCTGACTTCCCGACTGATGAACTGCTGACTGCCATCCACTCACTGCAATCCGGAAAAGCTGTGGGACCCAATGGAATCCCCATTGAGCTCTATAAACGTACATCTGACTTAACTGCCCCGCATCTCCTGACAATGTTCACAGATAGCTTGGAGGCGGGGGAGCTGCCTCGCGATCAACGAATGGCTACCATAGTTGCGGTGCTAAAACCTGGCAAACCCCCGGATGAATGTTCCTCCTACCGGCCAATATCTCTGCTCAACGCCGGAGCTAAGATTGTGGCCAAGTTGGTCGCCACCCGGCTGACCCCGCACCTCGAGACTCTGATTCACCCGGACCAGTCCGGGTTCTTGCCCAATAGAAACACTGCACTTAACCGTAGAAGGGTACAGGCAGTAATGGCACGCATGCCATGTCTTCAGGAGCCTGCAGTCATCCTCTCTCTCGATGCTCGAATGGCATTTGACATGGTGGAGTGGCCTTACTTTTTCGCAGCCCTCAGGCATCTAGGCTTTGGCCACAAATTTTGCGCATGGGTGAATTTACTATACTCGCGTCCTCTGGCACACGTGGTGGTGAATGGCCATATCTCTAGAGACTTTTCGTTGGGGCGAGGCACGCGCCAAGGCTGTCCATTGTCTCCTTTGCTATTTGCGCTTGCGCTGGAGCTATTGGCGGCCTGGATTCGATGGGACCCCATGATTAGGGGACTTAACTGGACTGCGACGTGGGAGGACCGCATCGCACTCTATGCGGACAATGTGCTCCTATACCTGTCGTCCCCCAGACACTCTATTTTATTACTTTTGAACATTTGCGAAATCTTTGGTCGGGCATCGGGGTATACCATCAATTGGTCCAAATCAAAGGCCCGCCCCCACTGCTCCAGGCGGACTGCTCACTTACGATCGCGGAAGACTCTTTTAAGTACCTGGGTATATGGGTGACACCTAGATCTGGTGACTATCTCCTTAAAAATGTAGACCCCCCCCCCCCCCTTGAACGGTTTCGGTGTGATGTGAAACACTAGCACAACCTGCCTCTGAACCTCCTGGGCAAGGCAGCACTTTTTAAAATGATGACGCTTCCTCGGCTACTATATGTTTTGGAAAATGCTCCGTTTCCCGTCCCCTTAAAGTATTTCAAAAATATAGATGCAATAGTCTCGGGCCTGCTCTGGGGAAATAAGCCGGCGCACATTTCACGGGGTAAGTTGATACGGGGCTGGTACGACAGCGGTATTGCCCTCCCGGACATTCGGTTATATTATTGGGCAGCCCAATTAAAAATAATAAACCAATGGTTACACACGCCCCAGACAGAACCGGCATTCCAGGCGGACAGGTATGAGCTGGGAGAGGCAGGAATTCTTTCTGTGCTATATGATTAGAGTGGCTCTCCCTCCTGGGACCGATGGCGCACACAGTAAGCATTTGGTACGCGGCACAGGCCCGTCTTAAATGCAAAGACACTATCACTCAAATGACTCTACTTTGGTCGGCACGGCAGCTGGGTAAACATCGCAATAGCAAGGGATATAGGGCATGGGACCTGATAGGTATCTCCACGGTGGGAGACCTTTGGAAGAGAGGAGCTATAGTACCATTTGACCAGCTTCAGACCCAATACGAATTAGCACCCAACGAAAGGTTTAAATATATACAGATTAGTCATGCCCTAGGATCGGTTCTCTCGCCTGGCACTGATGTACCTGAGGCCACCCCATTAGAAGACAGACTGCTTACTGAGCACATGCCCAAAAAGGCGACCTCATTCACATATCGCAAACTAGTTAATAACATACCGGACCCAACACTGAAACTAAAGCATAGATGGTCCACTGACTTGGGAGAAATCAACGAGGCGGACAGGCAGACAGCGCTGTCATCCCCGCGGGAGGTGGCCATACCCTCTAGGCTCCGCCTGGTACAGCTAAAGATACTTCATCGCGTACACTATACTAGGGTCACCCTGCACACCATAGGGAGGGCCACGCACCGCTTTTGTCTTAGAGGTTGCAGGGAGGTGGGAACGTTCTTTCACACTATATGGTAATGCCCCCAGATTACAGCACATTGGGCTAAAATTATGAGAACAGTGTCACAGGTGGTAGAGGTGTCTGTTGTCCCAGAGCCGAAATGCTGCCTACTAAACCATGGGAGCCGAATGATCTTACCCACCCTGCTCAGGATTGGGTGACGCTGGGGGTAATGTATGCCAAACGAAATATAGCCAAATATTGGGGGTCCAGGGAGGTACAGACGCTTAAAGATTGGTGCATGGATCTGGATATGATGGCAGAGAGAGTGGTATACTTGCACCGTGGGTGCCCCCGGCAATGAGACAGAGGTTATTTATGTGATCCACCAATGCTAGATGGGGAGAGTGAATCTGACTAAGGGGTGGGGGAGAGGGAGGGGCTCCAGCGATGTACCAACGGAGATGAGATTATTTCTTCTGGCTTTACTGATGATTGTACTGTCACTGTCGTCTATTATGCTCTGTAATACCCAATGTATGTGCCATTCGACTGTTATATGCCCTGCTAATGTTTTCAATAAAAACATTTTTTTTTTAAATGTCTATATGGGCTAGGAATAGTTAATGAGAGACCCCAGTCCAGGATTCCCTTTATACATCTGATTCCTCAGACTATTCATCCATCTTGTCACTTAATACCTCCTTAATTCTAAGGCAGTAACATTTTGTAAGACACATGTTTTTAATCATCTATTTAAATGTTTGGCAGTAAAATATTTCAGTAATGCAATACGCTATTGGCAGGTTCATCTCATATTTAAAATTAATAGATTTGTGTTACAATGGGAGAAGAGACCCACCTCACCCTCCAAATGAGTTGCTGTTTTTTTTTTTTACTTTTCTCTGATTCCTGCTGTCAGTAGTTGCATCTCCCGGCAAGAGTGTGCACTAGCTTCAAAATCATGTTTATTAAATGTTAAACATACAGAAATGATAAAACACGTTTAGAAAATATGTAGTTATTGTCTATAAAAATGTTGCACTGTAGTACCTTTGTAAGTGACTTCATTCAAACATAACAAACATATTTCAAAGCAGAGAGAACGATGAGGCCAATATTTTAACAAATAGTCATAGGTACACAAGATATGGAACACTAAGTCTATAAAAGGGAACACATTAAAGGAATGCTATGGGGACGCATTTGTTTGAGGAACCCATAGTAGCAAGGATAACAAGCATTGGCATTGCCAATAGGTCTCGCTTTTGGACCCTTATAAGTAGTTATGCAGCATAATTTCCTTGTTGCAACAACATAAAATGTCGCATGCATAAACACTTAGATGGTCCCAAAAGCGAGCCCTATTGGCTATTTGCAATGCAATAATTCTTGCATTTAGGCAACTTTAAGCTGTTGGCATAGTAAATGACAATGCCTTTTCAATTTATTGTAAAAGTAAAAATTTTTGAAAGTTATTGTCATTTACAATGCCATTATGTTCAATTTAAGTAAATGGGAGACCTATAGCATTGCAAATGATTGTTATTTATGATGTGTAGCCTGGTGTTGCGTGTGTGAGTGGCGTTGCGTGTGTGAGTGGCGTTGCGTGTGTGAGTGGCGTTGCGTGTGTGAGTGGCGTTGCGTGTGTGAGTGGTGTTGCGTGTGTGAGTGGCGTTGCGTGTGTGAGTGGCGTTGCGTGTGTGAGTGGCGTTGCGTGGGTGAGTTGCGTTGCGTGTGTGAGTGGCGTTGCGTGGGTGAGTGGCGTTGCGTGTGTGAGTGGTGTTGCGTGTGTGAGTGGCGTTGCGTGTGTGAGTGGCGTTGCGTGTGTGAGTGGCGTTGCGTGTGTGAGTGGCGTTGCGTGGGTGAGTGGCGTTGCGTGGGTGAGTGGCGTTGCATGTGTGAGTGGCGTTGCGTGTGTGAGTGGCGTTGCGTGTGTGAGTGGCGTTGCGTGTGTGAGTGGCGTTGCGTGTGTGAGTGGCGTTGCGTGAGTGAGTGGCGTTGGCGTTGCGTGTGTGAGTGGCGTTGCGTGTGTGAGTGGCATTGCGTGAGTGAGTGGCGTTGCGTGAGTGAGTGGCGTTGCGTGTGTGAGTGGCGTTGCGTGTGTGAGTGGTGTTGGATGTGTGAGTGGCGTTGCGTGTGTGAGTGGCGTTGCGTGTGTGAGTGGCGTTGCGTGTGTGAGTGGCGTTGCGTGTGTGAGTGGCGTTGCGTGTGTGAGTGGCGTTGCGTGTGTGAGTGGCGTTGCGTGTGTGAGTGGCGTTGCGTGTGTGAGTGGCGTTGCGTGTGTGAGTGGCGTTGCGTGTGTGAGTGGCGTTGCGTGTGTGAGTGGCGTTGCGTGGGTGAGTGGCGTTGCGTGTGTGAGTGGCGTTGCGTGGGTGAGTGGCGTTGCATGTGTGAGTGGCGTTGCATGTGTGAGTGGCGTTGCGTGTGTGAGTGGCGTTGCGTGTGTGAGTGGCGTTGCGTGTGTGAGTGGCGTTGCGTGTGTGAGTGGTGTTGCGTGTGTGAGTGGGGTTGCGTGAATGAGTGGGGTTGCGTGGATGAGTGGGGTTGCGTGGATGAGTGGGGTTGCGTGGATGAGTGGGGTTGCGTGGATGAGTTGCGTTGCGTGTGTGAGTGGTGTTGTTTGAGTGAGTGGCGTTGCGTGTGTGAGTGGCGTTGCGTGTGTGAGTGGCGTTGCGTGTGTGAGTGGCGTTGCGTGTGTGAGTGGCGTTGCGTGTGTGAGTGGCGTTGCGTGTGTGAGTGGCGTTGTGTGTGTGAGTGGCGTTGCGTGTGTGAGTGGCGTTGCGTGGGTGAGTGGCGTTGCGTGGGTGAGTGGCGTTGCGTGTGTGAGTGGCATTGCGTGTGTGGGTGGCGTTGCGTGTGTGAGTGGCGTTGCGTGGGTGAGTGGCGTTGCGTGTGTGAGTGGCGTTGCGTGTGTGAGTGGCGTTGCGTGTGTGAGTGGCGTTGCATGTGTGAGTGGCGTTGCGTGTGTGAGTGGCGTTGCGTGTGTGAGTGGCGTTGCGTGTGTGAGTGGCGTTGCGTGTGTGAGTGGCGTTGCGTGTGTGAGTGGCGTTGCGTGTGTGAGTGGCGTTGCGTGTGTGAGTGGCGTTGCGTGTGTGAGTGGGGTTGCGTGGATGAGTGGGGTTGCGTGGATGAGTGGGGTTGCGTGGATGAGTGGGGTTGCGTGGATGAGTTGCGTTGCGTGTGTGAGTGGTGTTGCTTGGGTGAGTGGCGTTGCGTGGGTGAGTGTGGTGTTGCGTGGATGATAGTGGGCTTGCGTGGATGTGAGTGGCGTTGCGTGTCTGTAAGTGTTGCTGTGTGGGTGAAAGTGGCACAGAGCCTTTGATGTGGCCTGGCGCAGGAGAAATGCTGCTGCTGCTAATTAAATACAAGAGCGGCCGGGAAGCGGCCGGGAAACACAAGTAAGGCCGGCCACATAATTAGGGGAGGAGAAGCCGCACAGCACACGCTGGGAGAAGCCCTTTGATGTGCTGTGCGGCCGCGATGCGCGCTCTGTGCTGGGGGAGGGGGGAGGGCCATTAGCCTGAACTCGCGGCAAGATCAAACGATGGGTGGGAGGGACATTGAGGAACAGATGGCCATGAAAGTGTATGGGCCAAAAGCGCGTGCCTGTGGCCACGTGCACTTGAAGAAAACGCCACGAAAAAATGCGGTGGTTTGACAATCAGTTCGAGCACTTGAATTCTCGCCATTTCCCATTCCTTCGGAATGGTAAAGGACGAGACCTAAAAACTATTTTCATGCAAATATTCAGCCTTTTGCGCAGAAAAGCGAATGATTTAAAGTCTGTCTGCTCCCGTAGCATTTCTCCCATTGTGGGGACATTCTGTGAGCTAGGTAAGCATTCGGGTTCCCTGTTGGTAGTCTGATCTCCAGGCAGTTGTTCATGGGAAAAACAGCGATATCTGATATGTGGGTTGATGCTGAAGCCAGGCTTGCCTCAAATACTAGTATATTGAGAGGCTAAGAGCAAATCAAAATGCAGAATTTTGGTAGTGAACAACTAAGATTTACAATGTACTTGCTGAACACGAAACAGTGCGAAAAGAATTGTCTAACTGATTAGAATTTAAACTAGCACTGGCAAAGCCAATAGGTCTCGCCTACATATGGTAATTGGCTTTGTCAAAGTTTTGAAGCCATGCTGTACAGCAGGGTGGTTGTTGTGCAGCATGGCTGACAGTTAAAATGATGTCGTAGCCAGCCCTAAGCGCATAATATCTTTTTGTTGTAGGGAGGATGGGAGGCAAAACAACAGCAGCTGTGACGAGGCCAGAAGTGTCTACGTCATATCACTTTTTTTACTGGCAGGAGGGTCTGGGGATGGGTGGAGGCAAAGAAGCTTTGGGACACTAGAATCCAACATGGTGTAAAAATCCTGAAGAGCAAGTTTCTTTCTTCACAAGTCTGTGTAAACCTGGCAGTCGAGAACAGTTTGCACAGGCATGTGGGCCAACTTCTCAGAGGATGTAGCTTAAACAACTAATTGTATTGTTGCTTTTGCATTTAGTAGCTTTTGAAGAAGCAGTTTCCACCTTGCCTGGTTGTACTTATATTGCCGCCGAGTAGAGTGGGGCAGAGAGCAGTGGTGTAGAGTACAGTGGTACAGAGCAGAATTGAGTGGCGTAGAATGCAGTGACGTAGAGCACAATGGTGTAGAGTGGCTTAAAGTGCAGTGCATAGAGTGTTGCAGAGTAGAGTATGGTGGCAAAGAGTGCAGTGGTGCAGATTAGTTGACGTAAAGTGCAGTAGCATTGAGTGCATTCGTTTTAAGTAAAGTGGTATTGAGTGCACTGGTGTAGAGTGCAGTGTTTTAAAGTAGAGTGGTGTTTGCATTTGCATAGAGTGGTGCAGAATAGAGTAGGGTATGTTACACAGCATAGAGTGCAGTGGTGTAGAGCGAAGTGGTGCAGAGTGGAGTTGAGTGGCATAGAGTGCAGTAGCATAGAGTAGATTTTTTCAGGGCATAGAGTTGAGTAGTGCAGGCCTGTTTGTAGTGACAGTAGTAGTGTACAGCGCTGTGGCGTATAGTAGAGTGGTGGTGCAGAGTAGAGTGGTATAGAATAGAGTGGTACAGAGTGTAGTGATGTACAGTAGATTGCTTCAGAGTAGAGTGAAGTGGCATAGAGTGGTGTGGTGCTGGGTAGAGTGCAGTGAAAGAGTAAGTTGTGTTGAGTTCATTGGCATAGAGTGCAATGTTTCAGAGTAGAGAGGCATAGAGTGGCGTGGCGTAGAGTAGAGTGGTGCAGAGTAGACTGGAGTGGCCTAGACTGGAGTGGTGTACAGTGCAATGACGACAAGTGGAGAGGTGCATAGTAAAGGGGAGCAAAGTGCACTGTGCACAGAGTAGCGTGGTACAGAGTAGCGAGGCGTAGAGTGACGTGATGTCGAATGCAGTGTCATAGAGTGTAGTGTTGCACAGTAGATTAGAGTGGCTTGAAATGTAGTGGCATAGAGTAGAGTGGTGCAGAGTAGAGTGTAGTGGCATAGAGTGCTGTGGTAGAGAGTGCAGTGTTGCAGATTAAAGTGTTGTAGAGTGCAGTGGTGTAGAGTGAATTGGTGTAGAGTGCAGTGCTGCAGAGTAAAGTTACGTAGAGTGCAATGGTGTAGAATACAGTGGCTTAGAGTAGAGTGTTGCAGACTAGTGTTTCAGAGTACAGTATAGTGGTGTACAGTGCAGTGGTGCTGAGTAGATTAGCATAGAGTGAAGTTGCATAGAGTGCAGTGGCATAGAATTGAGTGGGGAAAAACCAAAGGTGGTGATGGACGGAGCGTTGACAATACAAACACTCACCCCCAGTCAACTGATCTGGGTTTAATCCATCACCGTTCTTTAGCTCACTCCGCCACACCAGTTCAGACATGGCCATATGCAAATCAGTCTGACCCTGTGCCTCATGGGAACAGTCCAGCCCGAACTGCCAAGCCATGTCTTCCCTGGACCGGAATCAAGCTTCCCAGGACCGGTTTCTGGCATTACAGCGGTCTTCAGCCGGGCTTGCTTGACTCCAGTGGCAAAGTGAGCAAGGGACTCACGTCTGAGCATACCCTGCCAACTTAGGGCGAACAAAGAAAAACCAAAGGTGGTGATGGACGGAGCGTTGACAATACAAACACTCACCCCGAGTCAACTGATCTGGGTTTAATCCATCACCGTACTTTAGCTCACTCCGCCACCCCAGTTCAGACATGGCCATATGCAAATCAGTCTGACCCTGTGCCTCATGGAAACAGTCCAGCCCGAACTGCCAAGCCATGTCTTCCCTGGACCGCAATCAAGCTTCCCAGGACCGGTTTCTGGCATTACAGCCGTCTTCAGCCGGGCTTGCTTGACTCCAGTGGCAAAGTGAGCAAGGGACTCACGTCTGAGCATACCCTGCCAACTTAGGGCGAACAAAGAAAAACCAAAGGTGGTAATGGACGGAGCGTTGACAATACAAACACTCACCCCCAGTCAACTGATCTGGGTTTAATCCATCACCGTTCTTTAGCTCACTCCGCCACCCCAGTTCAGACATGGCCATATGCAAATCAGTCTGACCCTGTGCCTCATGGAAACAGTCCAGCCCGAACTGCCAAGCCATGTCTTCCCTGGACCGGAATCAAGCTTCCCAGGACCGGTTTCTGGCATTACAGCCGTCTTCAGCCGGGCTTGCTTGACTCCAGTGGCAAAGTGAGCAAAGGACTCACGTCTGAGCATACCCTGCCAACTTAGGGCGAACAAAGAAAAACCAAAGGTGGTGATGGACGGAGCGTTGACAATACAAACACTCACCCCCAGTCAACTGATCTGGGTTTAATCCATCACCGTTCTTTAGCTCACTCCGCCACCCCAGTTCAGACATGGCCATCATCCCCTTTTGTATCGCTTTGTTCGCCCTAAGTGTGGCAGGGTATGCTCAGACGTGAGTCCCTTGCTCACTTGGCCACTGGATTCAAGATAGCCTGGCTGATGAGGATTATGAATCCGAAACCGGTCCCAGGATGCTTGTTTCCGGTCCATGGAAGACATGGCTTGGCAGTTCGGGCTAGACTGTTCCCATGAGGCACAGGGTCAGACTGATTTGCATATAGCCATGTCTGAAATGGGGTGGCTGAGTGGGCTAAAGAATGGTGATGGATTAAACCCAGATCAGTTGACTGGGGGTGAGTGTTTGATTTGCTCAAACGCTCCGTCCATCATCCCCTTTTGTATCACTTTGTTCGCCCTAAGTGTGGCAGGGTATGCTCAGACGTGAGTCCCTTGCTCACTTGGCCACTGGATTCAAGATAGCCTGGCTGATGAGGATTATGAATCCGAAACCGGTCCCAGGATGCTTGTTTCCGGTCCATGGAAGACATGGCTTGGCAGTTCGGGCTGGACTGTTCCCATGAGGCACAGGGTCAGACTGATTTGCATATAGCCATGTCTGAAATGGGGTGGCTGAGTGGGCTAAAGAATGGTGATGGATTAAACCCAGATCAGTTGACTGGGGGTGAGTGTTTGATTTGCTCAAACGCTCCGTCCATCATCCCCTTTTGTATCGCATAGAATTGAGTGGCACAGATTAGATTGCACTTGTGGGGAGTAGTGTAGCGTGGATTAGAGTGAAGTGGAGTGCAGTGGCGTAGAGGGAATTGGTATAGAGTAGATTGTTTCAGGTACGATTTTGACGGCGCTCCAAGTGGCTATAGATCTAGAGGACCCCTTAGACATTCCTGATGGTATGTAAATAAGGTATGTATACAAGCTGTATTGTGCCCGTTTACTGGAATGCTAAGAAATATTTGTCAATAATTACTTAACACTGGTCCATTGCGCTGCAATTCACGACTCTTATAGACCTATCTGGATTTGTCACATTGGCATTCTTATGGTATCTCTAGAATGTCTATAGTCTTAATGTGTAGCTCCTGCCCTCCCTCCACCTCTCATTTTCCTTTTCTTTTTTTATTTGTTTATTGTTCATTATTTAACGGTTATCTATAAAGTAGTTTGATCAACAACCCTGAAGAAACAGCTAGGCCAACTATAGTCATGGGGAGAAATGTAAGTGAAACGTATTTGTTTATGGCACACGGCCTGTAATTATGTTAGTTCATCAATATGTGAATGGTATTAAGTGAGACAACCTAGTCTCCCTATACTGGACTTCATTTATTGTATGATATATTCATGGACAGCTCGGCCGATTTTGACTATATTACGATATATTTGTTGTAAACTATTTGATTGTTGTAAATGCATACTGGTTCCAAACAATTTGTATGTGATTGATATATGTATATTACAAATATGAAACTCGATAAACAGATCAAACTAAAAAAAATAAAGTAGAATGTTTCAGAGTAGAGTGCAGTGACTTTAAGGGCAGTGGTATAGAGTACAGTGGCTTACAGTGGATTGGCAAAGAGTGGAGCGATGAAGAGTAGAGTAGCATACAATGTAGTGGCGTAAAGTACATTGGTGTAGAGTGCAGTAAGGTGGCGTACAGTAGAGTAGTGTAGACTAAAGTGCAGTAACACAGAGCGCAGTGGTGCAGACAAGAGTGGTATAGAGTTCAGTGGCAGAGAGTGCAGAGTTGCAGAGTAGAGTGGCGTAGAGTGAAGTGACAGAGTGGAGTGGTCAGGGTGGAGAGCAGTGGCATAGAGTGGAGTGGTGTAGAGTGCATTTGCATAGTGTGGGGTAGAGTGGAGTGGTGCAGAGGGCAGTGGCGTAGGAAGAAATGGCGTAGAGTGCAGTGACGTATACTGCATTGGCGTATACTGCATTGGCATATACTTCAGTGGCATAAAGTGTTGTGTAGTAGAGTATAGTGGCATAGAATGCAGTAGTGACGAGTAGATTGGAGTAGAGTGCAGTGCATTCGTTTTGAGTAAAGTGGTGTAGAGTGAACACCAAACGCCCTAGAAGACAGAGCCTGACATTTAATCTCTGTTTTTGCATGGACAACGAATGTGACAAGATGAGAACAAGATTTACAGGTCTGTTTATAGAAATTCAGTGCTGGTGGAAGAATACAGTAAATAGCGTTTGAGCAATGGAAATGACGAACTCAAACATAGAGAGCCAGCAAATAGAAAGCTGAGTAAGCCAATGGTGAGCAATGGGGCGAATGCATTCCTAGGGAAGCTTTCTGAATGCCCCCAAGAAGTCATTAGCAAACCAGACAGCTGTGCAGTCTAGTAGGCTTTTACCTAAAACAAAAACACCCTCCACATGGTGGTCGACTAATGGACCTTCCATTTCCAGCAGTGCAGAATATGAAGCATTCAACCACTGCCAGTCGACAGCGCGTGACAGGCAACCATTTGGGATTGGGTGGGGGATTCCAGTCTTAAAAGGCATGGGGAGAGCAAGCACTGTGTGCACATGGTGCATTTGCAGAGGGAGCATCTCTGACCCCATTGTCGTATTTATGAGCCTTTTCACTCTACATGAAAAGTAGGATGGATAGCAGGATGAGGGAGGGTTGCAACAACTTGGAGGGCAGAGAGAACTATACGGACGAGATGGAGGAATGCAGGACGGTGCAGAGATAATCACAACGGCGATAAACAGTAAACCAAGCGACATGGGGTGGGTGTGGGGGGTCACAGAAGCACACAGGTGAGACAGATACAAAGACTAAAGGAATGTGCAGAAGCACAGAGTGCTTGCTAGCTACATGGAGCATGTGTGGAGGAGATGGGAGAAGAGCATACAAAGAAGACGGATGGAAAATGCATAAACTGTTATGGAGTGCTTTGTGAAAAAGAAAAGATGAGTTCCCAAAAAGTTGGAATACGAGGATCCAAAAATGAGGTGGTAAACAGGCTATGCTTCATGGGAGGGACAAAGACATGCTTGGGGGGCTAAAACAAATAAATCCATCAAATAGAAAGTAAGAAAATATGAGTAACAAAAAATAAAGCCAATGGTAAGCAAAACAAGGCATTCATTTATCTGTTGGTCAAATTTCATCACGTCCCCAGTATGTATTTGCAACCAGACAGGTGCATTGTATTTGCAACCAGACAGGTGCAACCAGACAGGTGCATTGCAAATCAGCTCACTGCGGCTGTGTCTTTGGAAAAAAGTTGCTTGAATTCCATGTATACCATGCTCTGGCTGTCATATAAACAGTAAGTAGCATTTGTGTTTGTCAGCTGGAAAAGTTACAGTACTTTTTAAAAAGTCTCAATCAACTTAAGTGAAAAAAATCAAACTTGGCTGCTAAAGAAGGACAGGCAGGATATTTGGCAGCAGGTGACAATGTGCTACATTATAACGTTTTTTTCTATATGTATCAAGCGTATTCTAAATAGTTAATTTACTTAATTTCAAAAGTGATGGGCTACACCATCATTCTTTCGGAATAATTAATCCTCGTTGCCCCTTCAACGCCTTTGTGCTTTGATCCCATGTTTAATTCCTTTTGATAATTTAAATCCATGCCTTAATGTCTACTTCCATGTCCTAGCCGGTTTCTGACAGAGCAAATGCACAACAGGATCAATAAGATGAATCATCTCCTAGTACATTGCCTTTTTAAAGGTTCACGTACGCAATTTTATATTCTGCTTCAAGTTACTATGGTAGTACTTTAGCAAAAAGCTCACGAGACCTTTGAAAAACTCTCAAAGAATACCAAAATTCTCTGTTATTAAATTAACACAAAAATGTAATTCTGCCTACATTTTGTCTTCAGTCCATCTTCTACATGCATCTGTAGTTCAGGAAGCATGTGTCCTTAAACGGATGTATTCCACAACTTTTTTACCTACATTTCTAACCTTCAGGCAAGACTGAAAGTATTCCTGTGAGGAATCCAGGTTGGTGGAGAGGATGGAGGAGGGAGCGCTTCTCTACTGAAAACCTCCAATTTGGGAACCAAGTATCCGTTTTAGCACTTGACTCTCAGGGTAAAAAGGAACAGCTGTTCATGGCTTATTAAGGGAGGTGCTGCAGGCTAGCGATTTAGAACTCAGCACCACAGCAAACAACACACAATAAACCATGGTTCAGTCAGTGCCTTTTCTTTAAAATCTAAAAGTTCTTTAATACAAACAAAACGAAATGGTGAACACAAGTTTACACGATGACAATTGGAAACACCAATGAGATCCAACTTTTATAGGTGTCGCACAGTGCTTCATTGGTAAAAGAAATAAGTGCCAGGGCTCGTTCAGGAGGCCACTGCAGCTTGAACCACACATTTCCCCTGTCAAGCTACTAAGGATAGTAACAACACAACTACAAACCACCACACTCCTACAATTATGACAATTCGGACTATTTCAGCCCAACAAAGCGTTAAGAATGGCTTGGGCAGCAGGTAATAGTAATTGTTTAATGTATATTGAACTAATAATTAATTGTTGTTGTGATCATATCTAAATTAGCCAGCCAGCACCATCTTGTGGCATACTGTCACAAGCGCTGGTGTTGATAATTAAGTTCCTGTGCAAAGCACCAGAAACCACTGGCACAATTTGAACACTGTTCTCGGAAGCAAGAAGGACGTACCACAAGGAACCATCACAAAGATCAGATAAACGCCTAAATGTAGAGTTGACCCCCTATGAATGGAGGCTCCTTTGACGGTTTCCATGTCAGCAGGTGTACACCAATACGTGCCTAAAAATAAGATGTGGTATTCATGTAAAAAACACAGCAGGCCTTCTGGATTTTTTAAAGATATCATCATATAATGAACAGCAGAACAAAAGCTTGTCAACCATAATAAATAGCAACAGTACACAACACAAAATAGTGAACTTTTTAGTGATGGGCTTATTTCTGCCATTCGATAAGGTTGCGTAGCAACCATAGAGAACACACACAAAAAGGTCCAACAATGATCCAGAGCATTACAGAAAAAGCCAATCCCTCTGCTGAGGCGGCTCCTCCGCTAAGGGCAGAGAAGTGTCGCCCCACTGCTAAAACAAATGGAACACAGCATGTTGTTATTACCATTTTATTCTTCTGTGATGAAGCCTGTTTTGTCATCACAGCCAGCAGTGGGAGGCAAAAATATATGCACTTAAGTGCGCATGGCGGTTGGGCCGGTCGTCTTGGTCCAGCCAAACAGTCATGCACACTCAGCATGTTCTCCACCTGGCTGTATTACATACAAGGTGGAGAACATGCACAGGCTCCCGGCTCCCATCTGAGCGCAGAGCCACAGCGCTCAGACCAACCATGTCATGCTGGTGACAGCAGCGTCTTGATTTGCTTAGGGGAGCCTGTGTGCTTCCTGCTTCCGGGTTGAGAGACTATGGACGAGAGATGACAGTGTGCACAGGTAAGTACTTTTTCACACCCTCACCGCCCCCATCGGTTACCAGCGGCCACTGGCCCTCAGCCTTTCAAAACTGACCTCTCTGGGGGTGGGGGTTACTAAAGCAACCTCATGCAAGACGTGGGGCAACCTAACTTGAAAACAAGTTGCAGGCTTGTTGTCTGCCACTCTACTGGTTGCCTCCCAAGCACAACACAACACCTCTTATGGAGCACATAAAATCTAGATAATTAAAACAGGATAAGGAGAGCCAGTGATATTAATGTTTTTTTTTATTTTTAAGGCAAAGGGTATTGAGAAAAGTAAAGCAACAGTGAAAAACAACAGCTCACGGTTGATTGAGACCTGGTCACTATTTCAGCCCAACCGAAATGGGAAAAAAGGCAAGATACAACAATTGGTTCATATCGGTTAAGTTTTGTCCTTCAATGCAAGGATCTTCTGATGACCCCATTTCACCATATCAGACCAGGCATGTTCCCAGGAAAAGCATACGATGATAGTAATTAATACGGTAAGGATTTGTGATGTTACTTTTTGGTGATAGCATCCCTATTTCTTAGGCTGCCAACAGATAGAAGTACACAAACCTTGACACAGGAATTTCACTCCTCACAATATCGAAATACAGTTCTCATCTCCCCCTCCAAACCTTAGCCCATACACCACCCAATGAAATGGCTACGAATGTACACCTCACCCAGTCACTCTCAGGTGTTCCTACCCCAAACTCAGAAAATAAATCCTTAAGTGAAAATGTTCCTAAGGACTGATGAGAGGAAGACTGAGTTTAACTATCGAGACTACAAGCAGGCAAAGCAAGATTATCTTTTGTCAATCCTACTTATCTCAGTCCTTATCACTTTAAGACAACATATCCAAGCGCAGTTCCTCTCTTTTTCCTGGAACCTGCACCATTAACAGACACCACCTTTGGAAACAGCTGTTCACATTAATTTATTGCTCACCCAGCAGTCTTTCCCGCAGGGCACATAACTGACCTACAGAACTAAACTCTAAAACTGCAAAAATGTCAAACCTTTCTGGTAGCAACACAAGAAGATGGATGACAAGATCAAGTGACCCCTTGCAGATGCCCACCAGAGGAAATCACGTAGTGCGTCTCCTAGAAGCAGCCGTTCCCCTGGTAGAACACCCATGTACTGTCAACAGACGCTCCACAAGAGACACGTCTAGGGGTCACTGAAATCAGAGACCAAACTCACAATGCCAAAGTGAACTGTAAAAAATGTTTTTAATTTGCTTGAAAAATAAACATCATCAAGTTCCATTAAGCACTAGAATCTAAGCAGAATAATATATCTGAAATAAGAGCCCGACGTAGCACATTAATTATAAATCCCAATTCTAAGGTTCCACAGCATACTCTAGGCAGAACCATCTCTATTCAACCAACTCCATTCATACCAGGTTTTGTTGTCTTTTTTAAAATACTTTGAAATATGAAAAACTGCATCGAGCCTGTACATTTCAAAATATGTATGTGAAATATGTGCGTGCTTTCCTTCTGAGGTGATCTGGCCTCTCCTCTGGTTGCCCCCTCAAATGGAAATAGCGATAATTCCTGTATTTGGGAACCTCAATATACTATACCTCGAACGGAGGTCGAACTGAAAGTAACGTGGGTAAAATAAAAACAGGTATTCAATGTAATACTGCGTTTTGGAAATCCTTGCGCATCATAATCATGGGTAGGATAGCTTGGACAAAAATTAAATTATTACAGTGACTCTTATACCACTTTGTAGGGTGGCACTACACAAACCTCGACTCCCCAACTTGGAGAGATGTTTGAGGATCATGATTATGAGTTACATTACTTGGCAGAGCAACTCCGGTGGTTTTCTAAGTAGTTCACAGAGAGTTCCCAGAAGAGGTGAGATATGTGTCAAAGGAACTGTCAGGATTCAGCGTGAGACAGGCTTATTCTTCGCAGCAGTCCAGCACACCTAGTACTCTGAAGCTTCTGAACTTATATATGTTCAGAAGAAAAAGAGGATGCAGAGGTGAGAAGAGTGTGGATGCCATCTGGACAGAAGCCTCACATCTCAGAATGATGAACATCGGCATAAATGTCACACAGGGTTCCATGTAGTAACAGGACTCTCATGCGATATGGAGATGGTGGCGGCCATCTTGGATGTCTTGAGTCCTTGTCTTTTATTGTCAATTGTGAAACGTGTGTGCTGCAGCCAAGACTTGATGTTTAAAGCTAGGATCCCTCAAACTTGTTATCTAGAGAAGTTGACGAAAGACCTCGTAGAAATCAGAGAAATAGTCTTGCATCACTTTTACAAAGTCTTCGTACTGGCACTTCTTTGTTTTTTTCAAGAGCTAACCATTTAGTTTACAAACTATGTTGCACTTTGTTTATTTTTCTTAAACAGTACTCTATTAGGTGTACAAACTCTGACTGCACCTTGTTTGATTACACTGCGAGTGATTCATAGGCTTATGAAATATATGGTGTATTATATTGTTACCCACAAGAAGTATTCCATTTTGATTGAGAACTCAAACTCAGTGGAGAAACTGAGTAATCAATGGAGCCATCTGGACAGAGAAATGTTGTTTAAGACACGCTTGGTAGGACTATACTGACAATACCACATACATGGTTACCAAGGATACAGGTGAATTAGACAATATTAATTGTTAGACCTGGCGTCTTTGGCATGGTTTTCCCCCTAGCTTTTTGCCTTCAACCCTCTTGTTTTGCTGACTTTGTTTTTGTTGGCCTTAGTATCCTACACACTTTACCACTGCTAACCAGTGTTAAAGTGCTTGTGCTCTCTCCTTAAAACATGTTAGAATTGGCGTATACCCATTTGGCATATTCAATGTACTTGTAAATCCTTAGTAAAGTGGCACTACCTGTGCCTAGGGAAAGTAAATGAACTTCTACTAGTGGGCTTGCAGCACTGACTGTGCCACTCACTTAATTAGCACTTTAAACATGTACCTGGTCTGCCACTGCAGAAGCCCTTGTGTGCAGTTTTAAACTGCCATTTCAAACTGGCAAACAAAATCTTTTGTCATGCCGAAACCTTTAATACATTATAAGTCACCCCTAGGGTAGGACCCAGACAGCCCAGAGGGCAGGGTATTTAAAAAGTTGTACATTTTAGTTTTATATATCCTGGTTGTGAAAAACAGTTAAATTCATTTCAGCAAGGTATACCTCTCCCATAGGATAACATTGGAGTTACCTTATTACATTTAATACGTGATATTTTCTAAATGGGAGCAGGAACCCAGTTCATGTTTGGTGTCTTTTAAATTGTGATGAAATATCCACTCTCATTGTGAAGTTGGAGTATTTTAGATTATAATTTTGAAAATGCCACTTTTAGAAAGTTGGCATGTTCCTGCCTTAGCCATTTCGTGCCTGCAGCCTGTCTCTGGGTCACATCACTGGTGCAGCTGACATTTTGGCATTTTTTGTATTCCTCCTAGGCACCCACACACACAAGACTGTAGTGTAGTTCCTATTATCCCAATAGGCTCTGCGCATTGGAATAATATCTTCAATAGTATAGACCTAGGGCAGAGGTTAACTAGGTCTTCTACCGACGATATTAGACTTAAAGTTTTGTGTTTGCCAGCTAGCTCAGAGTTCACTAGAAACTTTCTCGAATAGGCTAGGAGGATTTTAACCTCCCTGGATAGACAAGAAGGGATTTCGTTTCTGACAACCATAGAACATGACAACTTTGCTCTCCCCTAATCAAGAGTGCATCTCTAGAGTCGTGTGAAAACAATAGACAACTTATTTTACTCAGTCAGTACGTGCATTCTTAGTTTCACCAGTTTGTAGAGAAATAAGAGATGGGCGTGGTTCAATAAAAGATGTTATTTATTGATCAGTCTCTTTTCTCATACAAGAGAAATGAATCGCTATTATTGCAATACTTGTAGTTAAGTAAAGTGCATACAGTAGAGACAGAATTATAAAATAATACTGTAAAAGCATTGATATGGTTTCTGAGCCATATGATACTTTAAAATGGATAAAATAGATACATACATATATACATTTGACTAATCGTACTCAACTGGTGCTTCTAACCACGCCTACCCCAATGTACCTGACCTAAACCTAATACGTGGGCGGGAGTAGATAAGTAGCAGTTTAAGTTAAGTTTGCTTTGCCAAGGTACTGACTCGAGAATTCTCTGCAAGGGGTTATTCAGTTCTGTACCTGAGATCTAGAATGATGGAGGGCTGGTATCTCTTATCCCAGGTCTTGATATTCCAGCTGCGTGCGAGGGCTACTTGGAAGCGCCGGAGCTGGATTTCTCGGCAGGAGAAAGGCAGCGTCTCGTTCTCAGCGCGTCAGGAAGGCGGGGCAGCGCCTGTGGGTTTCGCTCTCTGCTGGGCTCCTCATCACGTCTCGCTGCTCCGATCTCGTCACCACCGCATGTGTTTGCTTAAGGCAATGTCGGTAATATTTATACCTGAAAGGTGCCGAGATTGACGTAAGGATGGACATATATACGTCAATAAGGATGTCATATGAACGGGCTCGTTCGCACATTCTTTTGCTGAAGTTCTCGGTGAAATCAAAACAATGGTTATGGGAATTTCCCAGGTCGCTGTAGCTTTGATTTGTTTTGAGAACTCCGTATGCCTTATCAGGGGCTGGAGGAATTTCGCTTGTCTAATTAGATGGCATGCGTTATGACCTAATCAGATAACGCGCTTCTGTGCCGTGGTGTGGCTTAATCAGATAACGGTTTTTGCACCGTTGGATGGCTGCTAGTTAATTATTAACCAAACCAGGGTCAGGAATAGGGGAATCGATACAGTACCTATAGGAATACATCACACCCACTCCACGTAGACTATGTCCATATTTACAAATCTAGGCATAGTGAAACCAGTAGCGTTTGTGTATACCGTACCACCCCAAAATACATTCATATGTATTCAGAAAATTGGAATCATAAAATATACGAAACACAATCACATGTACTATCACGTGTACTATATGCACAAGCAGTCTAATAATGCTAAACATATAATGCATATTTTAAATTCAGCATGAATAAATGCGAAAACTACACATGAAATGGCTCTTAATACAGAAAAAAAGAATGCGAGACCATTTCATCACAATCATAAAGTTATGTATAATAGTGCTAGAGGATAGCGAATGTCTCGTGACTATCTAAAATAGAAATTTAGTTCTCTAAGAATAATGTCTAATTTAAGCAGAAGATAAGTGTCCCAAAAATCGTAAATATTTTGGAATTGGGGAAAAAGTTCTTGCAGTCTGAAAAATTATGAGAAAAAATTCTTCATATCGCTTTTCTTAAAAAGGTTTGAAGGCCAAATTCAGGATGTGGGGAACTCCGAGTGCTAGTTTGCTCAAAGTTATTCCTGCTGCTCTGGTGAAAACATCATATCATTTAGACTGTTGAAAAAACTGTCAACAGCTTCTTGCGTAAGTTCCACTAATTCGGAAAAAGTTGTTACCATGCATTCATGAGCCTGAGCATGATTGCCTCCATTGATGTTTTGATCAGCATAGCTGACTGAAGGTCGTACCTGATTGATGTTGCTTTCATCTTGTACTTCACTACCCCTCAATCGTAGTGGTGAAGACTCCGCGAATGCCGTCATCAGGATTGGTAGCCGCTGGGGACAGCACAATGCATGAGCCGTTACCGGACCCAACAAGGTATCTGCATCCATTGGCACATCCGATTGTAGTGCCAGACAGGTGTCCAACACGCATTCTTCGCCGCATAGCAAGCATCTTAATACAGGCATGTTAGAACCTGGGGTAGCCTGGCCTAGGGCAAGACATATATTTCAGAGGCACAGTGTTAAGGTTGCAGACCTCCCAAAAGTAAATCCACGCAATAGCACACAAAAACAACACTACACCAAAGTATAGGAAAATAAGTACTGCTTTATAAAAATAATATACTTTTCTCTTCAGTTTCAAAATGTACAGTTTAAGCACTTCAATTTGTCATGGAAACATTAACTCCACTTTTAAGTTCTAAATCATTTTAACAACCCGCATTTACAGTACCTTACATATATAGTTAGATCTCTTTAACCAAAACTGGCAGGTAATTCTTATACCTCAATAGCTCAGTGGTGCATTTATTGTACATTGCTTACTCAAATGCATCTCTCAGTACAACATTACTTTAACCATTGGCAAGATCAGCCCTTATTTTAGCCCAGGTAAACAGTATCCTTTAAATGAACAACTTTACAGTTCTCCTCCTTATCTTATCAAGGATGAAATTGGTAAATACCACTTAATTCAGCTTCCCCTAAAACCTGGTCAGGGATTCTTCCTGGGCGCTGTACTCAAGGGGCCAGAATCTCAATTTATGGCACCAGTTAATTGAGTTGAAGTCACTCCCCCACGTGTCTACCTCCTTACTTGATACTCGAAGCTGGGATCGTCCTGCTTCAGGCTCACAAGGGGAACAGCAAACGAAGGGGGTCGGGGAATTGCAGCTGGAGAGGCCCTCAGAGCTCAGAAGGCTCCACAATGCTCACTCCCCCACTCGGGCCGACTCCTCAGTGGGGCTCTCGAGCGGAGGACAACCGGGGCAAATTACACGAGGTTTCACCAGCCCCTCTCGGGCCTCTAACCACTCCCTCCCTGCTCGGGCCAGCTCCTCAGTGTGGCGCTCGAGCAGGAGGGAAAGAGCAGATCACTCGGCGCTCCCTAGAGACCGGTGGCGCCTCTCCTCAGCGCCGGTCGTCAAGAACACTTCCTCCGCGGGCATGCGCTGTAGCGCTCGGCTGGCGCCGCCTCCCTCTGCGCTCGCTCGTAGAGCCGACACTTCACTCCTGGGCCTGCCTACTCCTCTGCCCCTCCTTCCGGGGAATACAGCCACAACCAGGCATGCGCGAAGGCGCCGACTAGAAGCGTCTCACCGGGCTTTCCCTTGACAACCGGTTGTCACTCTGTCATACACAGAAGCGCGGAAGGCGCCCCCGGGGTCCCGCTCACAAGAGGAAGCCTCGCAAGGTTCCTCAGCCTCAGTGGATCCCGGGGTGGGCTAGTCTAATGCGCGAACGGTGCCTCAGGGGTCCCAGACCCGGCCGAGGCGGTGCTGTCCCAGTCACAATCCGGCGCCGATCTCTCCTGGCCACAGCTCCACAGCAGGTGAGAGGTGACGCTCCAGGGAATTATGAACAAGGGGACAGTCTAGCACAATTACCAGGCTCTGGACAGAGGCTGAGGATAAAGGCACACTTCTCACAAGTCCCTCCAACTGGGCAGAGGACTGCGCTCCGCAGCGCTGCAGTCTCCTTCTCCTATAGACTTCCCCTATATTATTTAGAAAAGGGGCAAGCTAGGCGCCCAGGGTCTCCAGTAACTTCCCACAGCGGGGCCAAGACAAGTAACCAACAGGGGAGTAGTGGGTTGGA
This sequence comes from Lissotriton helveticus, assembly GCF_964261635.1. Lineage (NCBI taxonomy): Eukaryota > Metazoa > Chordata > Amphibia > Caudata > Salamandridae > Lissotriton > Lissotriton helveticus. The sequence continues at coordinate 606,349,214 of NC_136059.1, read as the reverse complement.
CCAATAAGGTAGCTTCCCAGTCCAGGAGGTCAACCCTAAGTCTAACCTCTTCCCACCCTCAGCTACAGCCTGTCCTCCAGCTGACTTCCACAGGTAGACAAAATGGCTGCCCTGCATTCCGCCTTTTATAGGCTGCCCTTCAATGGTCCAGCATGGACCAGAAGGTTCTGGAATGCCCTATGTTAGGCTATGGCCAAGTTCTGAGTGCGACAGTTGGGGCAGTTGGAAGCCACCATTTTGTGTGGTTCCAACTTTCCTGTCAGAACAGGGCTCTGGGCCTGAGGTAAAAGATTATGGGGGGAAGAAAGAACACCTATCCCCTTGACCAACACCTATAAAAAAAATAGTAGACACAAAAATAGTAAGGGTATGAGGGGCAAAAAGGGAACAAAATAAAGAATAATGAGGAGGGACTACGCAAAAAATCCAGACAGGTCTAACACGCGTCCCCCCCAGCTGAAAGTGGGGAGAACTACCCAACCCCTTGGGAGTCCTCTTCACTAAGGCGGAAATACCTGGAGAGACCGTCTGCATTGGCGTGGTCCACTCCAGGCCGATGTTCCACCCGGAAGTCCATTCCCTGTAGGGAGATGGACCACCTCAACAGCTTGGGATTTTCCCCCTTCATTTGCATCAGCCAACGAAGGGGGCGGTGGTCAGTCTGAACCAGGAAGTGCGAGCCAAAGAGGTATGGCCGCAGCTTCTTCAGAGCCCACACCACCGCAAAAGCTTCCCTCTCAATTGCACTCCACTTCCGTTCCCGGGGAAGCAGTCTCCTGGATAAGAAGACTACAGGCTGATCCAGGCCCTCTTCATTTAGTTGCGATAACACTGCCCCAATGCCATGTTCGGATGCATCTGTTTGAACAATGAACTCCTTGGAGAAATCGGGAGCCTTCAGGACCGGTGCTTCACACATTGCCTGCTTCAACTTTTCAAAGGCTTGCTGACAAGCCTTTGTCCAAACTACCCGTCGAGGTTGTTTCCTAGAGGTGAGCTCTGTGAGGGGCGCTACAATAGTGCCATACCCCTTCACAAAGCGACGGTAGTAACCTGTGAGGCCCAGGAAAGCTCGGACCTCAGTCTGTGTCTTGGGGGGTTCCCAGGCCATGATTGCCTCAATCTTCGCCTGCAGGGGCTGCACTGACCCCCTCCCCACCAAGTGTCCAAAGTACACAACCGACCCCTGCCCAATCTGGCATTTGCTGGCTTTGATGGTCAATCCAGCTTGTTTCAGCGCCTGAAGAACTGCTTGCAAATGTTGCAAGTGGTCCTCCCAACTGCTACTGAAGACAGCAATGTCATCCAGGTAAGCAGCCGAGAAACCCTCCATTCCAGAGAGGACCTGGTTCACCAGTCGCTGAAATGTGGCAGGGGCGTTCTTGAGCCCAAAGAGCATCACACAGAACTGGAAGTGTCCCTCAGGCGTGGAGAAGGCTGACCTTTCCCTTGCTCCATCTGTCAAGGAGATCTGCCAGTACCCTGAAGTGAGGTCAAAGGTACTTAGGTATTGGGCAGCTCCTAGCCGGTCAATTAACTCATCCGCCCTGGGGATTGGATGAGCATCAGTCTTGGTAACTGAGTTCAGTCCTCGGTAATCCACACAGAACCTCAGTTCTGGTGTGGTGCCCGGTGGGGCGGCTTTTGGGACTAGCACCACCGGACTGGACCAAGGGCTGCTGGACGGTTCTATCACCCCTAGTTCCAACATCTTGGCAACTTCGCCATGGATGCTAGCCTTCACCTTGTCCGACAGCCTGTAGGTCTTGGATTTCACTGGGGGGCTGTCTCCTGTGTCCACATCATGGGTACACAGGTGGGTTCTTCCCGGGACAAGGGAGAACAGCGAAGAGTACTGCCCCAATACCTGGCGGCAATCCTCTCGTTGCTCAGGAGTGAGAGACGGGGAGAGAATCACTCCCTCCACCGACCCATCCTTCTCTTGACATGAAAAGAGGTCTGGGAGAGGCTCGCTTTCTGCTTCCTCAGCACCATCAGTCACCAACATCAGGATGACCTCTGGCCTCTCATGGTGGGGTTTGAGGCGATTGGCATGCAGCACCCGTAGGGGCTGCCGCGGGGTCTTAAGATCCACCAAGTAAGTGGCCTTACCCTTCTTCTCCAACACCTCAAATGGGCCTGTCCAACGATCCTGAAGGGCACTTAGCTCTCCAGGTTCCATCACCCAAACTTTCTGGCCAGGCTCCAACTCCACTGGGTGAGCATTTTGGTCGTACCATTCCTTCATGACTGCCTGACTGGCCTCTAAGTTGTCAGCAGCCTGCTTCCACAACTTGGCCATCTGGCTTCTGAAGGCCAACATGTAGCCCACCACATCCTGGGGAGGCTTTCTGGGGGACTTCTCCCATCCATCCTTCACCAGGCTGAGAGGCCCACGCACAGGGTGCCCGTACAACAACTCGAAAGGGCTGAAGCCCACTCCTTTCTGCGGCACCTCTCTGTAGGAGAACAGCAAGCAAGGTAGGAGGACGTCCCACTTCCTCCGTAAGCTCTCTGGCAGACTTCTTATCATGCCCTTCAGGGTCTTATTAAACCTCTCAACCAGTCCATTGGACTGGGGGTGATAAGGAGTGGTGAACCGGTAGGTCACCCCACACTCCTTCCACATGGTCCGCATGTAAGCTGACAGGAAGTTGGTCCCCCTGTCAGACACAACCTCCTTCGGAAATCCTACACGAGTAAAGATTCCCATCAGGGCCCTAGCCACCACAGGTGCAGTAACAGTCCTCAGAGGGATGGCCTCTGGGTACCGTGTGGCATGATCCACCAGAACCAGGATGAACCTGTGACCAGCTGTTGTTGGTGGATCCAATGGCCCTACAATGTCGATGCCCACCCTTTCAAAGGGGGTGCTAACGACAGGAAGTGGTTCCAGGGGAGCCTTTAGCTTCACCCCTGTTTTCCCACTAGCCTGGCAGGATACACATGTCCTACAGTATGTGTTGGACGCCACTTTCATCTGAGGCCAGTAGAAGTGGAGGACAAGCCGTGCAAAGGTCTTGTCCTGGCCTAAGTGTCCTGCCAGTGGTATCGCATGAGCCAATTCCAGCAGAAAGGCTCGGTATTGCTGTGGGACCACCAAGGCCCTTGATGAGCCAGGTAGAGGTACCTTGGGTTCACTGTAGAGGAGGCCATCCTCCCAGTAAATATGGTGGTGTCCCGTAGCATCACCTGCTGCCTGGGCTTCAGCCTGACGCCTCAGTCCCTCAAGGGTAGGGCACTCCCTCTGCCCCTTACAGAATTCCTCTCTGGTAGGACCTCCCTCCACATGCCATTCAGCAGGGATGGGTAAATCCTCCAGAGAGTCTACTCCCCCCTCCACGGACTCCTGGCCTACCACCGCAGGTGGCCGATCTGTCACATGGGGCGTGGAAGCCGAAGCAGGCTGTCCCTGTCTCCGATTCTGACCCTTTTTGGCAGCGGGTTGGGCCATTGTTCCAGGCTCCAACCCAGGCGAACTCCCTCTCCGGGCAGTCGCAGACCGTGTGCTTACACAGGCCCAGTCAGGTGTACCCAGCATCGCAGAATGCGTCCGGTATTCCACCTCTCTCCAAGTGTTGTGCTCCATGTCATTCCCCAACAGACAATCAACTGGCACGGCAGGGCTTACGGCAACTCGAAGTGAACCTGCAACCCCTTCCCACTCAAAGGGAACCTCAGCCACTGGATAGTGGCCCATTCTGCCGTCAGCCATCGCGGCGGGGTGGAGTACATTAGGAACAACCTGCTCTGGAGACACCAGTTGACTTCTCCCCATAGTCATACTGGCTCCTGTATCTCTCAGAGCCTCCCCTCTTTGGCCATTGATGGTAACCCATTGCCCATACTTTGTAGTATTTGGGGGCACCTGGATCTTTGGAACCATCTCCCGCTCTCCCAGGGACACTAAGGTGACACCCGCCCACTCACCCCCCTTATCTAAGGGCAACTCCTCCCCGAGCGCTACACTAGCTACTCCCGGTGACTTTCCTCCGGTGGGAGGGGGTGGTCTCTTTGGGCATTTGACATCTCCCTTATAATGTCCAACACCACCACATTCAAAACAGTGGAGAACCCTTGGCTGCTGGCTTTGGCCAGGATTAGGGTTTCTGGGCGTGTTTGCCCTAGGGGTGAAACCTGCTCCCTTTCCTTGGAAATTATTTTGGGGACCTTTGGAGAACTCCTTCTTTTTATCTCCTCCCTCTTTCTTCTGGGGGGTGCCCTGTCCGGCTTTTTGAGAATCCCCTCCAGTCCCCTTTGAGGACACCCGGGTACTTGCCCAAGTGTCCGCCTCCTCTGCAAGCTTCCGGGGATCGGTCAGCTTGCTGTCCACCAGGTGTTGGCGCAACTCGGGAAAACATTTCTCGAGGAGGTGTTCTTTCAAAAATAGATTGTACAGCCCCTCATAATCTTTCACCTCGCTGCCCTTGACCCAACCCTCCAAAGCTTTCTTGGCGTAGTCTAAAAAGTCTACCCAATTCTGGGTACTCATTTTGTGACTTCCCCTGAATTTCTGTCTGTACCGTTCAGGGGTAAGTCCAAACTTTTTCACCAGTGCCACCTTCATTGCAGGGTAGTGGGTTTGCTCATCCTGCTCCAGAGCCAACAAGGTGTCTCTGCCAGCAGGTGGCATGTATTTATACAGCCCACCTCCCCAGTGAGTTTCTAAGATCCCGTGAGCCCTTAAAGAAACTTCGTAGGCGGCCAACCATTTGGCAATGTCATCCCCTGGGGCGTAGCTAGCAATGACATCTTTGGGTAAATAGGGTCTGGATTCCCTGGTGTTCACTTTATTTTCGCTGCCACCATTATCAGGATTGGGAGACCTTCTTAGCACGGCTTGTAGGTCCATCTCCTTGATGGTTCGCTCATGAGCTAACCTCCTTTCCTCCCTTTCCATATCCATCCTAGCTAACTCCAACTTCATTCTCCTCTCCTCCCTCCTATCTTCTAGCTCGGCTTCAGTTAAACCCCTGTCTGAGACGCTGCTGCTTGCCCTTGAAGGTATCCTGGGACCTGTCAGCAGATTCCCACCTCCCACTTGGTTTAACAATGCAGCCTCAGTGACAGTGTCCCCGTCACCCTCTTCAGGTTCTGGATCCTCCCTTAAATGAGCTTCCACCCATGCCCTTATGCTTGTCAGCAACTCTCCTTTCTTGGCACCTTTATTAAAAAATACCCCTTGATGCTGACACCAATCTCTGAGTTGGGCCACAGTATTGGCTTCCAGCTCTTTAAAATTCAACTCCATCTTTGCCATGGAATAAAATCACTCACAGGAGAAACCCAAGAAGTGACCTGAGGTTAACCTCCACCCACCACCAGAAATAAATTTAGAAAAAACAAAATTTAAATTAGGAGGGCCGCAAGGAGAAAACTCCTGGTGTAGGTTAGTGTATTGCGTTGAATTACTAGTGAGTAGCTGCAACCAAGTCAGTATCCCACCGCTAGGCACCAAATGTTAGAACCTGGGGTAGCCTGGCCTAGGGCAAGACATATATTTCAGAGGCACAGTGTTAAGGTTGCAGACCTCCCAAAAGTAAATCCACGCAATAGCACACAAAAACAACACTACACCAAAGTATAGGAAAATAAGTACTGCTTTATAAAAATAATATACTTTTCTCTTCAGTTTCAAAATGTACAGTTTAAGCACTTCAATTTGTCATGGAAACATTAACTCCACTTTTAAGTTCTAAATCATTTTAACAACCCGCATTTACAGTACCTTACATATATAGTTAGATCTCTTTAACCAAAACTGGCAGGTAATTCTTATACCTCAATAGCTCAGTGGTGCATTTATTGTACATTGCTTACTCAAATGCATCTCTCAGTACAACATTACTTTAACCATTGGCAAGATCAGCCCTTATTTTAGCCCAGGTAAACAGTATCCTTTAAATGAACAACTTTACAGTTCTCCTCCTTATCTTATCAAGGATGAAATTGGTAAATATCACTTAATTCAGCTTCCCCTAAAACCTGGTCAGGGATTCTTCCTGGGCGCTGTACTCAAGGGGCCAGAATCTCAATTTATGGCACCAGTTAATTGAGTTGAAGTCACTCCCCCACGTGTCTACCTCCTTACTTGATACTCGAAGCTGGGATCGTCCTGCTTCAGGCTCACAAGGGGAACAGCAAACGAAGGGGGTCGGGGAATTGCAGCTGGAGAGGCCCTCAGAGCTCAGAAGGCTCCACAATGCTCACTCTCCCGCTCGGGCCGACTCCTCAGTGGGGCTCTCGAGCGGAGGACAACCGGGGCAAATTACACGAGGCTTCACCAGACCCTCTCGGGCCTCTAACCACTCCCTCCCTGCTCGGGCCAGCTCCTCAGTGTGGCGCTCGAGCAGGAGGGAAAGAGCAGATCACTCGGCGCTCCCTAGAGACCGGTGGCGCCTCTCCTCAGCGCCGGTCGTCAAGAACACTTCCTCCGCGGACATGCGCTGTAGCGCTCGGCTGGCGCCGCCTCCCTCTGCGCTCGCTCGTAGAGCCGACACTTCACTCCTGGGCCTGCCTACTCCTCTGCCCCTCCTTCCGGGGAATACAGCCCCAACCAGGCATGCGCGAAGGCGCCGACTAGAAGCGTCTCACCGGGCTTTCCCTTGACAACCGGTTGTCACTCGGTCATACACAGAAGCGCGGAAGGCGCCCCCGGGGTCCCGCTCACAAGAGGAAGCCTCGCAAGGTTCCTCAGCCTCAGTGGATCCCGGGGTGGGCTAGTATAATGCGCGAACGGTGCCTCAGGGGTCCCAGACCCGGCCGAGGCGGTGCTGTCCCAGTCACAATCCGGCGCCGATCTCTCCTGGCCACAGCTCCACAGCAGGTGAGAGGTGACGCTCCAGGGAATTATGAACAAGGGGACAGTCTAGCACAATTACCAGGCTCTGGACAGAGGCTGAGGATAAAGGCACACTTCTCACAAGTCCCTCCAACTGGGCAGAGGACTGCGCTCCGCAGCGCTGCAGTCTCCTTCTCCTATAGACTTCCCCTATATTATTTAGAAAAGGGTCAAGCTAGGCGCCCAGGGTCTCCAGTAACTTCCCACAGCGGGGCCAAGACAAGTAACCAACAGGGGAGTAGTGGGTTGGACCAATAAGGTAGCTTCCCAGTCCAGGAGGTCAACCCTAAGTCTAACCTCTTCCCACCCTCAGCTACAGCCTGTCCTCCAGCTGACTTCCACAGGTAGACAAAATGGCTGCCCTGCATTCCGCCTTTTATAGGCTGCCCTTCAATGGTCCAGCATGGACCAGAAGGTTCTGGAATGCCCTATGTTAGGCTATGGCCAAGTTCTGAGTGCGACAGTTGGGGCAGTTGGAAGCCACCATTTTGTGTGGTTCCAACTTTCCTGTCAGAACAGGCCTCTGGGCCTGAGGTAAAAGATTATGGGGGGAAGAAAGAACACCTATCCCCTCGACCAACACCTATAAAAAAAATAGTAGACACAAAAATAGTAAGGGTATGAGGGGCAAAAAGGGAACAAAATAAAGAATAATGAGGAGGGACTACGCAAAAAATCCAGACAGGTCTAACAAGGCATAACACAACTTTGCCACATTGGTCTAAATGAAAGAAACCAAGTCATGTTCAGGTCTCTAAGCCGGGATAGTCCAAGGATTTTAGTTACCCGGTCCCGGTAGCCAATGGCTAGGATCATTTCTTCCCTTGTCGCAGGTGTTTTGTCTGTGACATGGTTTGCCATAGCGAAATAACAGGATCAAAAATAGAATACCCGCTACTAGTCCTAAAAGGAGAGGAAGTCCGCCAAAAATGGAATGGACAAAGTCTGGAAAAATACCCAGGATGGCTTTGAATGGAGTTAAAGCACCCGAAAACACTGCTTTAAATACACTGGAGATACCAGTGGTATCAGAAATATTTAAGATTTCGTTCAGTATTTCTGCGAAATGTATGGGGGAATTAGTTGATAATAATGAATGAATCTCTTCTGTTGTCCTTGCAACTTGGAGATCATACGTTTCTTTTGATGACGTGAGCCTGGTCGGCGTCTGTAGGAGCACAATCTTCATTCTGCTTAAAGTATCTATTCGAATAGAAGCAATTTTCAAATCTGGCCATAACCTTGCCACCCTGTCTGGAGAGTCGCTGGGGAATAATACATGTTCACAGCACATGACCTTCCTAGTCAAAGTTATGAGATAAGGTTTTCCGGGCAGCAAACTACAACATCTGCGATCTACTATTAGAATGTAACTCCCGTTCGAGAGTCTCCTAAAGAATGGTTCTATTCGTGTTGCAGGTGTGCCTAGCTGGTAACATGAAAGGTTATTTGAAGTCCCTTCACAGGCTCCATGCAAACTAATACCCTGACACAGAAGTGTACCGCTTAGTGATCTTGCACAATTATCGCCACTGAGAAACACTTTCTGGCCTTTATTACTTACACATTCGTGTGTATAGGGCAAGTTCCATATTGACTTAATGTATCCTTTACCCAACCTTTCATACTGGCCTGCCTGTATATATTTTTGGCAGAATTGAAACTGGAAAGTAGTTATCGGAATATTTATTATTCCATGTATTATCCATTCAATGACAGGTCGTTCTGACATTGTCAATGGTAATCTCTCAAGTTTTTCAATGCTCAGAATTGTATAGTCAGCACCCTTCTGTGCCAAACTGATTTGTTTATCAGTGAGGTTAAAGATATAAAATAATGACGTTGTGTTGATTAAACGCCAAGGCACATAGCCAGAACGCAGATTTTGTAACGTCCAGCCAAGCTGTACAATAGAACGCAATTGGGACTGACCGTGTTGTAACATCAGTAAGTCTTGCGATATTATATCGATTGCTGAAGACACAATGCTGTCCAGAGAATATATTCTGGAGGACAGAGTCATTAACCCATTGTCCACCACAGAAAGTGATTTTTCCAAATTAATACGGTCAATTTCCCGTATTTTTTCTGCTGTCTTAATTTGAGTTACTTTCCAAACTTCGTTATAAGCTGCATATATAGAGGCCGCTATGAAACGTTTTTGACGCTGTTTGCGTGGTCCCAATATGAAATCACGCAAGTCAGCACCATCTGTAAGTAAAGTTAGGTGTTGCTTAATTTCAGCCAGTGTGGACGTTTGTAGCCATTGAAGGCAGAGCTTGCCCACGCTGTAGGTGGTTACTATCCCTGGATGTTGTCTTTGGGAATATCTAGGGTCTGGCCTAGTCAATGTGAACCCCTGTATTTTGTTCAGGAATCTGTCTTGACAGTTATTTGTATCTGTGGGCCAGATCAACCATTTTTTCCATTCAGGATGTGTTCTGTTTTGGTTTAATATATGGTTTACGTCTATCTCAACATCTATAGAGCTATTACTGTTCACTGTTGGCTTTGGAATAGACGGTTTGTTCAAATCTTTGATTTTGGCTAAGCCAAGACAGGTAGTTTGTTGAATAGTGTCGTTTAAAAATATAATTTGTTCGGGGATCATGCAGGCTCTAAACAATGATTCTATACCTTGTACTTGCCAATCTCTTGTACCCCAAACAGTTTTTGTTTCAATATTATTGTTCCAAAAGTCAAACCCAAATGTATTCATTTGTTCAAAGAATGAATCGGAATATATCAATTTTGTGTTTGTAAGCATGGTCTTCATACCTGTCTTATTTGACAATTTGAAATAAAATGTTTCTGCATTACTTGTGTTAAATCCTGAAAAGTATGAATATTTATCATAAAATGTTTTCGAGCTATCTTTTGGAGGAGTAGCACAATGTTCCCATTGGTTATAATTTAAAACATTTCTAGGTTGTGCAGATTTATGTAGATAATGGTTACCATAGTGGTTGTAGCAGAACATCTGATCATAATTAGACGAACCCTGCAAATAATCATGTTCTGTGAATTTAGCAGACATCACAAGATCAGACATCATATCATTAATACTTTCAAAGTCCCACTCATCAGCAAATGTGCTTGGTTTTACAAAGTCACTTAATGAGATCTTGAATTGGTGTGGATACTTCAGGATTTCAACCGGACCATAGATTTCATAATCAGTTTTGTCCCATGCTACACCGCCTGGTATAGGATTGGCTGTGAAGTTTACTGAAGAAAGTTCTCTTTTCTCGATGTGTGAAGATGTGTGTGGTTTAAGGACCAAGTTGATTTTCTGACTTGCTGTGTCCATTTTAGCATATTTTCCTTCAATGAAATGTCCCAAACATAGTACTAAGATGAGCCAAAGAATGAGGATAAATGCACCGAAGGCCACCCAAAATTCAATCCATGGAGAGATCAGATAGGTTTCTTTCAGCTGTTGAAAAAGTTCCTTAGCTTTGTCTTTAAAAGTTTTTGTTGATGGCTGTTTCTTTGCTTCACTCAGGTCTTCAGATGAATCATCGAAGTTGATGAAGTAGCCGGATGCTGTTCTGTCAATTGTTCCAATTGCTTTTGGATTTTGCTTTGTTTCATTAGCAAAGTCTGCAGTTACATCATCATAGGTTGTTGTTTCTTGATGAAAAGTTTTAATTTGGGTTTTAAGAGGTTCAAGTTCCATTGCTTTGTTGCATAGTCCTTGTTGATTTACTGTAGATTTTCCAAATGTGATCAGTCTTCCAGTTTGAGCCTCTGTATTTGTAGCAAACATTGGTGTTCTGCTACTTCTCGGGAGTCCACTTGGCCTACTGTTTGTTATCGGCCACATGATTGTGGTTTTACCAGGTCGATGGATATGACTCGGTTCTCCTTTTTACCAGCAAGGGGCGGTAGTACTACTGATCTTGTCCCATTGATAGACAAGACAGGAACTGCTTTTCTGTAAGAAGGCCCAAATTCCTTCTTTACCGCGATCTTTTCTCTGACTAGATCCCCGACTTTTGGAATCCAGACAGGCCTTGCTGGGACAGGTGGTTTCTCTTCAGTGGTTGTTGGCTGTTGTTTCAGCTTTATGTTGCTCAGGTCTTTTCTTGTTTCATTTAAGTCCTGTAAAATAGCCAAACGATCTTTGATATCAAAGCTTTTGTCTTTAACCACTGAAGTCTGACTATCAAGATCTTGGATCATCATTCTAGTCCCGAACAATAGTTCGTACGGACTGAACCCTTTCAGAGAATTCCTTGGCAGGTTATTTAGACTACGTTGGACACTTATTAGATGTTTGACCCACCCAGCACCCGAACCTAATATCTTTTCCGTTATAGATTGCTTTATGTCTTGGTTTTTTCTTTACACCATCCCGTATCCCTCAGGAAGGAAGTGAGAAGAGTCCCGCTATGCAATGCTCATTTGGCCATGCTTCCCCTTAAGGTTGAGGGCTAAAAGGAATACATTAGTCAAAACGTAGCATGCTCCTAGCGTATATGCCATTATAGACTTGCAAATCCTTTTATAACAGTCCAGACGTCAGCCGAGCGCTGGGGTCTACATTATAAGTGAAAATTAGTCTTTTTATGTTAATATAACGCTTTTTTCATGATGGGTGCTTTCTTATTGTTGTTGTTTATCTGGAGTGAAATGCCATGGCAATAGTCCTCCCCGCTCGCCACTGCGATCTCTATTGCAGTCTGGGCAGTTTTTTACAAAAATGTGATGATGCAGGCTCATGCCTGGCCACCAGTACATTGATTGTAATTCTTCCAGAGAATCTTTTTGCTTAAGGTGTCTGAGACCCTCACCCATATGTGCGTCTGCTATTAACAAGCCTCTCCTGTCCGTGTTTGGAATTACTCTATCCCCCACTCCAGGGATTTGAGCAAAAGGGACTGAGTTTGCATCGATTATGTATGTATAATTGAGTGGATAATTGATCGATAGCACTGAGCAGTCGCCTTTTGATGACGTTTTCACCGCCAGCACAGTTTCACCGTCAATGTGTTTTACTGTACGCTTTTTTTGTAGCTATGGAAGCCGGTTGAGTTGCTCCCACTGTGGCTGTCTCAGCCAATGAATTCCCTGCAACGTGAACGCCATCACGCTGATGACTCAGTGAATGTATCACGTGAGTTTTTGGTAGTTCTTTCTGTAAAAGAACTACTTGTTCCCAAAGCGCTTTTTGCTTTATTGTGGCACCTGTGTCATCTTTGTAACCATTTTGAATCCATTTCTGCAAATCGTTATTGTATGATTTGACGCAGTAAAACGAATCGCACACAATAAGTGTCGGGAATTCGCGATCGGCATTATCAAGCGCCATTTTTAATGATATTATTTCAGTTTGTCGTTCTGAATTATTTTCCACTGAGTGTGTTTTTGTAAGTAGAGGTCTTAATTTACCTCCGCGCCACACTTCTTTTACAATTTCGCATGTGGCGTTGTAAGCCAGCTCTCCCCAAACTGAGGGTTGAGCATGACCGTCTGTATATATTACACAGGCGTACTGTCGTAAAGGCAGAATGTCGATTGGCAGAGGGTATTCTCTCTCATATTCTAGATATTTTAATTCTTTCATTTCCGGGTCAAAATAGTATTTTACTTTGTCTGTAGCAACATAATTTACCCATTGTATCCATTCTGGATTCAGTGCAGTTGTTGGTAAATTACATGGTGTTGTTAATGCCTCAAAAGCTGATTCTGCTGTTCTGACTGTAACCTGTCTACCGTCTGCTTGGTATTTTTCTTTTGCTACAGCTGTTTGAACCGCATGAACAATGTTTTCCTTAATGCTGAACCTTTTTTCCGCTTCTGTGTACAAGTGTGATTTGTATGCTATTGGTACCTTCTCTCCCTCATTAGAGGTCAGGTATGTGAATCCGCATCTTCCTGGGATGACTCGAATCACAAGGTAGCATGTGTTCTCACCTGTTTGTAATTTTGTTTTAGCTAACATATCTGTTTGTAAAGATCTCAAAATTTCTGTGTGTTTTTGAGTCCAATTGATTCTTTTAAAATCTGGTTTTATTAGATCATAGAGAGGTTTGATTCTCTCAGCATAATTTATAATGTAAGTTCTTCCGAAATTTAGGAATCCTAGAATTGATTTTAAGTTTTTCAGTGTTCTAGGTGCTTGGATTACAGCACATTTCTCTAGGAAATTGTCAGCCAGGCTTTTGCCTTCACTTGATAGTTCATATCCTAAAAACAGGACTGTTAGATGGGCAATTCTTGACTTTTTAAAGTTGAATTTGTAACCCTCTGCTGCGAACCCAAGTATTATGGTGTTCACTCTCTTCAAGTGAGTATCCAAGTCATCTGTTAGATAGATGTCGTCGACATAAGATAATACCTCGTCATCATATGTTTGTAGTAATTCTGTTACTCTTGCTGAGAATAATCCTGGGCTCTTCTTGAACCCCTGGGGCAAACGACAGAAATTGTTTTGCGTGCCATTTATTGAGAACGCCGTCAAATATCTGCTCTCTGGTGCTATATTTTGACAAAAGAATCCATTAGAAATGTCTAATGTGGTTTTGTATTTTTTGCGCACTATGTTATTCATTAGTGCAGCACTATGCGAGTTTTGTACCGCAAATGTTTTGCAACATGAGTTAAGGTGTCTGTAGTCCAAAACAAGACGATATGAATTGTCTGGCTTGGAGACAGGAAACAAAGGATTATTCATTTGTGAGGTGCAAGTTTCAATCACCCCCTGGTATTCAAGTTGATCTAGGATCTCTTTTACCTGTTTTTTAGCTTCTTGCTTAATCGGGTACTGCCTCTGTGCAGTAGGTTGTGATTTTAACTGGATTTTGTGAGGAGGAGAGTCCTCATCCCATCCCACATGATTTTTATATAAGGCAGGGGCTTGAGCTACTGCCCACTTTCTTGCAAGTGTATATTTTTTATGAATTGGAATATGGTTTGAGAAGGCAGGCATAATTATTTCTTCGCCATGTGGGCACTCCCTGACAAACTCTGGAGGCCAGTCTCGTTCAGCTAGAAGGATGTCATAGCCCTTGGACAGATTATCCCAAAATAGTCCCCTTATTTTTCTAGTCTTATCCCCCTCTATACGCAATGTTATTTCATATATTTTATGAGGTTTGCTAACTCTGGTATCTGCAGTTTCCACCTGAATGTATTCATTCGTGTCCACTGTCTCCAGATGATTCATAAGGACTTTGCGAGCTATGCTCACTTCTGCTGCGCTGTCTAGCATTGTCTGAGCCCATTCTCCGTTTTTCAGCTGTGTCCTCAGTATTCTCGGCATTGTTGATTACTTTAATACTGGCTACCTTCTTTTTTGGAAATTGTAATTTTTTATTCAGATGAGCAGGTTCTTTGTCTTTGGACTTGACGTGCTCTTCCCTTTGTTCTGATCGTCCTCTTCTTTCCGATTTCTGCGAGGAAGTCTGAAAAGATTGAGAGGGACGTGTATCAATATCTTGATATCTATCAGGTTTTTTTATATTATCCCTATTTCTAAGGTTGTATTTTTTCACAGAAGGCTCCCTTTGGGGAGACTTGCGTCCTTGGTCGGGAGATCTTTCTCTCCGCCGAGGAGACCTTCCTCTGGACTGGAATCTTTTTTCTTTAGGATTGGATTGTTTATTTCCATCCCAGCTCTTTTTTTGATTGTTTAAGTTATTTTTTATAAATACCTTTTCAGGACTTTCAACTAGTTGGGGTTTCACTGGTATTCCACCCAAACTATCTCTTCCTAGTTCTTCATAGGATTTTTCTATGATTCTGGCAATTTCCGATGGTTGGTCTGCTATATTTGTCTCTTTTAACCTCTGGCGAATCGCCACATTTGCTGCTTCTCCCTTTATGTTGGCTAATAATATTGCAGAGACCTGCTTGAAGTCTTTCAGTAATTTCATACCGAGAGTTAAAGTGGGTTCTGGACCGTATTCATCTTGAATCTGTTTTAGCACATCTGGTATTACTGACATGGATGGTACACCATGTGTTTTTGTTTAAATGGAAGCAAAGACTGTTCCCCAAGTGTCACAGTCCTCCACATGTGGTGCGATTCCCATTGGAAGACAGATAGTCAGAATCCTATGTTTCTCAACAGGGGTGGTATCTGGAAACACCGCCTCTATTTGAGTTATTTTTTGTGCTAGCCAGAAAGGAATTTGCTCCCGTTTTGCGGGTACCTTACCTAGACAGGACTGTAAGTTCTGTGGTGTAATTTTATTTGTGTTCCCCTGATGACTGGTCAGCTGTGGAATTTTAATTGCTGGTTGGATTGTTGAAGTCCGCATTACATATTGGACTAATTGTCTATGTATTTTAATTAATTGTTTTAGCTGTGCTAAAAGATCTGGTGCAGACATTTCTTCAATGTCTGGATGTGGTGTGTATCCGGCTAGGACCGGCCACGTTGCTCCTGGTCTACCTAGTGGACCGAGCCTGGTGATGTGATTATTATGTTTTAGGGCGCCATTAAACAAGAGCAGGTGCTCTTGGAATTTGAGTGGTATTTCCACCTCCTCGAAAGGAGTGTACTCATTAGGAGGTTCCTCTATTTTGTAATAGTGGAAGTCCTTTGTTACAGCGTTTGCTGCTGGAAAGTTTATCCATGAATAGAATACCTCTGTCTGCCGATATTCGTGTGCCTCAATTACGAAAATGACTGTACCACCTCTTGGTGTCAGTCCATTTTCTATAAGTTTTAAGGTTATAGATTTTCTTATGTTGACCGGGATGAGTATTATATCCGGGTCATTTTGTTGCAGAGTATTATCTGCTTCTAGGAGTTCAGCTGCTAGTCTAACTGTCTCCCTTTCTTCTTCACTTTCTGTCATTTTACTGACAGGAAGGTTATTCTGTTTGTTTGCAGATCAGGTTTCTATGGAAACAAAGATTAGATGCACAATATTTTGGAACAGTGTATCCTTCAACGTTGAATTAACCAAGAACCATACATAGGAGTCTCCTCCTGCGAGGTTTGGCGGATATGACCTTTCACCCACTCCAGACGTCTTTGGAGTATTATGGGAAAAAAGGGGTTCTGTGTGAAAAAGCACGACTGAGTTACTCTAATGTCTTGCGTTAGTTTTATCGCCTATCCAAACGTTGGGCGCCATGTAGTGTAGTTCCTATTATCCCAATAGGCTCTGCGCATTGGAATAATATCTTCAATAGTATAGACCTAGGGCAGAGGTTAACTAGGTCTTCTACCGACGATATTAGACTTAAAGTTTTGTGTTTGCCAGCTAGCTCAGAGTTCACTAGAAACTTTCTCGAATAGGCAAGGAGGATTTTAACCTCCCTGGATAGACAAGAAGGGATTTAGTTTCTGACAACCATAGAACATGACAACTTTGCTCTCCCCTAATCAAGAGTGCATCTCTAGAGTCGTGTGAAAACAATAGACAACTTATTTTACTCAGTCAGTACGTGCATTCTTAGTTTCACCAGTTTGTAGAGAAATAAGAGATGGGCGGGGTTCAATAAAAGATGTTATTTATTGATCAGTCTCTTTTCTCATACAAGAGAAATGAATCGCTATTATTGCAATACTTGTAGTTAAGTAAAGTGCATACAGTAGAGACAGAATTATAAAATAATACTGTAAAAGCATTGATATGGTTTCTGAGCCATATGATACTTTAAAATGGATAAAATAGATACATACATATATAAATTTGACTAATCGTACTCAACTGGTGCTTCTAACCACGCCTACCCCAATGTACCTGACCTAAACCTAATACGTGGGCGGGAGTAGATAAGTAGCAGTTTAAGTTAAGTTTGCTTTGCCAAGGTACTGACTCGAGAATTCTCTGCAAGGGGTTATTCAGTTCTGTACCTGAGATCTAGAATGATGGAGGGCTGGTATCTCTTATCCCAGGTCTTGATATTCCAGCTGCGTGCGAGGGCTACTTGGAAGCGCCAGAGCTGGATT
Source organism: Lissotriton helveticus (assembly GCF_964261635.1). Lineage (NCBI taxonomy): Eukaryota > Metazoa > Chordata > Amphibia > Caudata > Salamandridae > Lissotriton > Lissotriton helveticus. Next base: position 606,332,460 of record NC_136059.1, on the reverse strand, counting down.
TCTCGGCAGGAGAAAGGCAGCGTCTCGTTCTCAGCGCGTCAGGAAGGCGGGGCAGCGCCTGTGGGTTTCGCTCTCTGCTGGGCTCCTCATCACGTCTCGCTGCTCCGATCTCGTCACCACCGCATGTGTTTGCTTAAGGCAATGTCGGTAATATTTATACCTGAAAGGTGCCGAGATTGACGTAAGGATGGACATATATACGTCAATAAGGATGTCATATGAACGGGCTCGTTCGCACATTCTTTTGCTGAAGTTCTCGGTGAAATCAAAACAATGGTTATGGGAATTTCCCAGGTCGCTGTAGGTTTGATTTGTTTTGAGAACTCCGTATGCCTTATCAGGGGCTGGAGGAATATCGCTTGTCTAATTAGATGGCATGCGTTATGACCTAATCAGATAACGCGCTTCTGTGCCGTGGTGTGGCTTAATCAGATAACGGTTTTTGCACCGTTGGATGGCTGCTAGTTAATTATTAACCAAACCAGGGTCAGGAATAGGGGAATCGATACAGTACCTATAGGAATACATCACAAGACTGCTTAGGTGTGCCTCGATGGGTCATGAATAGCAGGATGGGAGGGCAGAGCTGGGCACAGCCCTACTTTCACTTGAACAGGCTGTCTCCTGCCTCCACATAAAGGGCTGCATGCCCCAGTGTGTTTAGTATGGAGCCAAGACAGGGAAGGCAAGAAGCCTGTGGACTGCAAAGGGTAACCTCTATAAGCGTTTCCCACTTCAAAGAAGGCCCAGGTATAAATAATGGACCCAGACACCAACCCTTCATTACACTTCTGGACCTGTGGAGATTCACCCAAGAAGAAGGACTGCTGTCCTGCTTAAAAGACTGCCACTCTGCCTAACTGCTACATCAAAGCACTGCTGCCCTGCTGTGCTGACCTCCTGCTCTCTTGCGTGGGTGTGTAGGAATGGACATACATCCGTTGAGCCCAGGTCCCCAGAGTGACTCCAAGGGCTAGTTGGCTGGCCTCCTGACTAGAGCCTCAGGGACAGAAGTTTCTGAAAACCTTGAACACAGCACCTGGACTCTGCCATCTGTGAGTCCTGCCCTGCCATGTGGTGCCACCCCAATCCTGGACCTTTGCAAGTGGGCTGAAGGTGTTCTGCCAGCCCCTCTGTGAATCCAGCAGAACCGATGCATCTCCTCTACTGCGCGGCGCAAACCCAAGCAGAACTGACGCGTCTTCTCTGCTGCTAAGATTCTCTCAACGCAAGAACTCCACATCAACCTCGCAGCCGGCATTGGAACCTCAGATGTGCAAAGCTTCACCAATGCAGGCCCTCGCATCGGAAAATCTCTTGTCAAAGGCAGACTCCGCAACGGCACTGGGTCTTACAGTGCAGCTCTTTGGAGCCGACACATCGCCTCATCTGAGCGACGCATCTTCAATATCATACTCCGCTTCGCAAGCCCTCATTGACATGATCCATGACGATGACCCAGGACCTCGCATCACAACTTCGCAGACACGAAACACTGCCTCGACAGCGCAAAACATCCTCAAAGCAGGACCTCACCATGCTCCGCAACCGAGATTTAAGGTATTCTTTTTCAGCAGGTCTAAGTGGGTCTCTGTAGCTGGCCCACGCTCCATCATGTTTGGCCTGAACATGTGACTTTTTCCAGGCCCGGTGCAACCAGATATCTACACTTGGTGCTTTGAGCTTCTTGATGCTATATTTACTGACATTTTCAAATTGCATATCTCCGGTTCTACTAATTGGATTATTATTGTTTTGTTTTTGTTTTATTTAATCAAATGTATTCTATTTTTCTAAATTGGTGTGGGATTTTTCCTGTGTTACATTTTTACTTTATTGCTGTTTGAAGTGTTGCAATAATACTTTACAAATTGCCTCTAAATTAGGTCGGGCTTCCTTTCACAGTCGGCGAATCCAGACCCTATTGAAAGACTCATCATTAATGACTCCCCAATCTAATATGCTTATTGGCCATGGCTGTGGACATACCTTTATGTTCGTGTGTGTATTCATTGCTCCATGTGGGAAGTGTGGTGCAGGGTTGGGGGGAGGTGGGAGGGGTGGGATGTTGGACCAAATGTTTTACAGAACCTCAGGTGCGGTCCTTTCCGGTATCTTATGTATTTACATTCCGTCATTTGCCTGTATACTGTTTATTGGGGGTTCGCCCTCTGGGTGTTATAAACTCAATAAAATTTGTTGTAAAAAAAATATTATGTCTTGACTGCTCTGTGCCTAGCTACCAGAGGGTTGAGCACAGGTTAATTATTGTGCCTCACCCTGACAAGGATTGTGGTTGCTGCTTGAGTAGGGTTTTACCCCCCCCTAAATCAGTAACCCAATTTCTCACATTAATGAATGTCTATCATATTACAGTTATCAACCATTTATTTTGCATGCAACAGAACCACAGATAGTTATTGCAGAACACTGAAGGTAGTTCTCTTCAACAAATAATGTATAATAATCACTATTACTGTATACAAGAATTGCGTACCAGATCAGAACTACTATTCAGTTTCATTTCAATACAAAGGGTAGAAAATAAAATTAGTGTTACCAGATAGTTAATATACACCATCAGAAATTAACTTTCAAAGTCATCATTATACTCTTACTGAAAGTCTTTCCTTGTTTTCAGATATCAGTGCTCTTGAATATACAAATAAAGTCCAGCTGTGCAACCAGGCAGCATGATAAAAGGCAGTGAATGTGTTTATCTATCTTGTCCCATTCCCCTGCCTATTGCTAACTAAAATGGCAGTAGGGTGAGGTTGGCTGTTGATTCAGGAAAGTCTGGAAACTCTCAGTGTTATTCTTGGATCTGGATTGCAAGTTTAGTGCATATTGAGAGACACTACCACTGGAAAGGATCATGGAAATATGTTTGGTTCCCAAAACCACGATTAGGGAACTACTGTGACTAATGAAGTAGGTAAACACTGGTGGATATGCTGTTTACACAAGTTGTTCAAAAAGACTGTGTGTGCGTGTTTGGTTCCAATTGGGGCCCTAAGTGACACTGGATTTGGTGTATAGCTTGGGTAGGATGCATAGTGTATTTTAAAGACAGGGTCCTGTATGACTCCAGTACCATTAAACTTTTTCCAGACCAGACACAAGACAATATGGTTTCCAAAGGACTTTTTTTGTATACAGTAGATTGGTCATAACCCTACATTCAAATCTAAGGTAAGAATGTTACATCCAAGCCATGACAAGAAATGTACTACAAATGCTGATCTGGATGGGAAGGAAGTTGATTATACTTCACTATAGTGTGCTTGCTGACAGGTTAATGATTGACCTGTCCAACTTAAGGGAGAAGTGCCACTGGACATAGCAACAGAAACATCTGAGCAAAATTGGTGTTTCATTTGGGCCACACACCTGGAGTATCCAGCAATGCAAGATTTAAAAAGCATCAGTTCAGATTTCTACACAGAATGTAACTCGTCCCCCCAACCAACTATCTAAAATATATCCGTTGCAATTAATTGTCCAAAATACAATTCACATGGATAATAGTAGAAGAAAAATGTGATACATTCTGTATGTGGTAGAAACTCAAAATCAATGTTTCAGCTATACAAAGACCGTAAAGACCAAGGGCCTGACTATGAAGGGGCATCCTATCGGGGATGGGACAGCCCGACTATTGTTGGCGGTCGCAATGTGCATGTTTTGCATTGCGGCATGTGCTACAGGCTGCAAGCACACACCGCAGTATGTTAAATACATGTTTTGCATATCCCCGCACCATGTGGCGCCTGCGACATGGTGCAGGGACATGTAGGGGGCACCATACGTGCCCCCAGAACACAAGGCCAGGAGCAAGTGGGGAAGAGGGGCCCGCTAGAGGCCCCAAAGTCCCTTTCCAACTGCCTTTTCATGGCGAGTTAACCGCCATGAAACGGCGGGCGGAAAGGGGCATTGTAATCACTATCGCAGTAACTGCGCAGGCACCGCCACTGTTGTAGGGATACAAGTCCCTCTGACGGACCAACGGGCTTCTTGAACCCGTCTGATCCGTGGTGGTCGGTCTCTCCGACTGCATATCATTCGCCCCCCATTGTAATGTGGAGGGTGGTCAAGCGGTGTCCGGTGGCGGTGGGACCACCACAGATGTCCTGACGGTGGCTGTCCCAACACCATCGTAATGAGGCCCCAAGTGTTTTATTCCTTTCAAAGTATTTTTATTGGATTTTCAGGGATATAAAAACATACATGGGCCTGTGCCAAACTTGGGGTGAGTGAGGCAGCTGGCCGGAAGGGACTCTGGCAAGAATTCCTGCAGTTCAGAAACTGAGGGGCTGACGCACTACATCAGAGATGGGTCGTACCAAGGAGGAAAAGTTGGGACTGCAAGGGACCCCCTGCAGACCTGCCAGAGGGTGCAGGTGCTGCCTGGCCTGGAGACACTGCCTTGGGTTTGAAGGTGCACACAACAAGAATCCTTGCTGTCATCTAGGACACCAAGTGCATTTTGGAGAACAAGATTGAGTCGTTGTTCCAAATTGGTTGGGCTGTAGCTGGTGGATCATAAAAAGCAGACGGTGAGGGTGGATACCATAGATTGGTTCCTCGAACAGCTGAGACCGATGGCAGCAGGATTTGTGGGGTTAAGACGCTAGAGGCAGAAAACGTGGCAATGACAGCAAAGCTGGACGACCTAGAGGCCTCTACCCGGCAACAATATCAGGGTAGTGGGGGTTCCAGAATAGGCAGGAAGCCTGACGCATGAGCTGTACATGGTGGACTGGTTGGGCTCATTGGTGTTGGAGAGAAGAGCCTCTAAACTGTTTACGGTGGAGAGGGCGCACAGGGTGCCCGGGGGTCGCCCGCCATTGGGGATCTCCCACGTGCATTGGTGGTGCTGCTTCTCAACTTCTGGGACCGTGACAACATATTGCGGGTAGCTTAGACCCATGGTGTGAACTTTTACCCAGATTACACGGCAAAGTGCAGAAATAGCAGGCATCATTCCTACAGGTGAAGAGGCAGCTGAGGCAGCTCAATATCAAGTATTCACTCATGTTCCTCGCAAAGCTGTGCATCACAAAAGGGGAGGGTTCACGTTTCTATGAATCAGGTACCGTGATATGGAACTGCTTGAAGTCTAAAGGGCACCCCATGCAGAGCCCCCCTGAACACCTCTGGGTTGAGCTCTGGAGATCACAGAGGCAGCGCAGGGGGAGACGGCAGGTCCCTGGTTCTACCCCCACTATGTCGCATTTGGAGTCCGCGAGTACCCGAGCAGTGGCAGAAATTCTACTTAGCCAGGCATTGTCTGCTGGTAACAAATGGGGGACCTTGAGCTCAAACAAAGGCTCCTTCTATGGCAAAGCCTCCTCTCTGGGTGAGGGGAGAGAAGAGAGACTGCTGGTGCGGACTCCAATGATGGCGGATCTGGTGGGCTGAGTTATTGATGAGACTGCGTGGGCCGTTGACCTGACCTCTCGTTCACTTTGGTTTTGACTTCCACTGACAGGTTGGGATTTAGCTTATGTTTGGGGTAGTGTGTTGGAGTGTCCCCTTCCACATCAACTGGGCCTGGCTAACCCCAGATGGTTGTCGGGCGTCTGCAGCTGTTACTTGGAATCAGCTACTCCTGACGCTGGTGACGTGTTACCTTTGCCCATGGTTGCAAACTGGGGGCCTAGGGAAGGTGGGAGACTGAATGGTGACAGTGGTTGAGAGGCTGGCTTACAGGACACTTGCTGGGCGAGATGTGCTCTGGGGGAGACCCCGTGCAGCTTGGGGCAATGCATGGGCTTCAGGTCGGGTTGCTATATAGAGCTCTGAATTGCTTCGCATTGAGCCAGCTCTTCACTTAGCATGTTGTACTCTATGCCCCACCATCCCTTTTGCTTGGTCTTCCCAAATGGCTTGGCAATCTTCCAGCTGGTGACTTGAAGAGATGGAGGCATGTGCAATGAGTCTTTGTGACACGTGTGCCACGGTGACAGACTCCTCTCATTCGAAAGCGGCTCCGAGAACAATTCGACCTGCATTCGAGGCAGTTCTTGATGCACGACCTCCTAGTTAAGGGTCAAAGGGCTAAATGGCAAAATATTTGGACATAGACACCTAGACGGACTCACTGGTACAAACACTACATGCAGAGGAAAGGAGAATTTGTTGTGAAAAACATGGGAAGCAGAACTAAGGAGAGTGCTCAACGACAGGAGATGGGAGCAGGAGAATGCTTATCCACATACCATATCGCAGAATGCCAAGTCCCAGTACATACATTTTAACATGTTCAACAGGGCCTACTTATCCTGGTATAATTCTCTCTACCGCCTCCTGCCCTCGCTATGCAGAGCCTTTGATGAAGTTCCATCATAGAATGTAGATTTGCCAATCTTTAGCTGTCTGCTGGTCCACGGTCCCGGACAAACTGACAGGTATCATACATATAAATAATCTGAGCAGCTGGGAGGTGTGTGCCCATGAGCTTTATAAATGGCCTAGAAAGGACAAAGCGGTAGCCCATTTAATTAAATTAGCATTACTGCTCGCCAAGTACACAATTACTAGAAGATGGAAGACAGTTGTGCCCTCCACAATCGATCCCTGGCATCAGGCCTCCCTCAAATGGGCTGAGAGAGAGAGTAAAGCACTGCCCATGGAAAAAATCAGAGGTCCTTGCAACCGCCCGATTGAAGGCGACTGGGACAACTGGGTACTCATCCTGATGGAAGACCTAGGGACAATAACCTGCAGCCATGACCTCCCCAAGTGGTCAGTTTGATCCCTTGGACTTTCTCCCTTCCCAACCTAGGGCTGAGTTGGCGTTTACATTTCTGTGAGAGTATGCAAATGGCTACCTAAACATCCCGCTGGTACTCAAACCATGACCCCTCCCGTACCGCGGACCCAAGCTCTTCTTTTCACCACTGCAATCTATTTTCCTCTCTGCTTGGTTCACCACTACATGTGTCAGTGCAGGCCTTAAGATATTCCTTTGTTCAAATCCACTGACACTGTCCTAGTTGCCATATCACTTCTTGCTACTGTATTATTCGCCCCTGCCTTTGAAACTGATGGTTTTCGTTCATCTTCAGTTATCTTCTTATTGTTTACAGATTATTGCTTGAGCTCACATGTATCCTTTGCTTGGAAACTGGATTTATGTTGGAAGGGGGCTGCTTCTTTCTTCCTTCTGATCAGGTTGCAGTACTCATCGATGCAAGTTACAGATATTGTACCAACACCTATTGTATATGTGTTACTCACACTATTTTTCCCGAAATGCCAATAAAGAGGTGTTAAAAAAAAAGAGTTGTAGAGAGCATTATTGCCTACAGCAGCAACGTAACGCTTAAAGAAAACGGAAATGAACAGCAAATCCTAGGCCCCTAAATACGGCTCCTCTTCAATGCAAACATGAGACTGAAGCATGAAGAGGGGAGAAAAGACACAACAAACATTGGAGTCCCGAGAAAGACAGAATGTGGGTCAGTGTAATCATTTGTGGAAATCCTGGTAAAACAATAGCTCATAGGGCTGTGATCTTACCAGTGCTTCTCAAGGAGAGGGCAGACTAATCCCTGAGATCCACGATGTGCCCCAAAAGTTAAACCTTGAACCACAGTTGCAAAAATAATAAATTACAAAGAGAGATATAACATAACGTCGGAAAAGCCTAACCTCTTCACAGATATTCATAAAATTGGTTTCTATCCAGACTTCACACAGGCGGTTCAACAAGCCAAGAAACAACATGGGTATGTGAAACTGTCCTACAATAGAATAAAGTGATTAGTATCTCAGGCCACACTGAAAATGGAACATTTTGATTGGAGAGAAGACACATTTCTTTAACGGTCTAGAGGATGCAATGGAATTTGTGAAAATACATTGCTAATCAAGCAGGAGCTCTCTGACATTGGAAAGTCTTACAGCAGGAAGTAGCCAATACCACAGAATGCAAGTTAGGTCTGAATCATAGAGTTCCACTTCCAAAGGCAAAGAGGGGGAGAAGTGGAAGCTGCTACTTCGGTCTAAAAAAAAAAAAAAAGACTAATACAGTTGCAAAATATTCATTAAAACTGATTATTGGCAGTGTCTTCTGCTCGCTCTAATGTTCTCTGTCTGTGGGAGGGAGAAAAGTGATTACTTGAGACAAGGAGACTTCAATAAGGGGACACTTCGTGAAATTGCCAATTTCTACTGTGAGCCAAGCAGGATGAACGGACAGCAATCTAGAAATAGCAGTTAGTTCTTTTTACGGAAAGACAGCATTGTGAAAGTACCTCCACACTTCAAATCTGTGCGTGGTGTGCTGGAACGATCATTACAAAAGTAGTAAAAAGCAGCAAAACCATTCTTAAAGCGGTCAAAAATAATATCAACTCCTAAAGACAAGGCAACATACTTGATAACATCAACAAATCATCACTTGATAGCAGTCAAACAAGTTGTGAATAACACACTTCTCTCAACAGTCAACCTCTGTCCATGTCAATTGTCAGCAGCCTTTGACACTTGTGACCAGCATGCTCTTACAGATATACTCTCAAGATACAAGACTTTCACCAGCAGTGCACTTTGCTGACACATATCCTACCTCTCTGGTCGTTTCCAATTCATCCTGAGGGGCTCCTACAGATCTCATCAGCTACAAAGCCTTCAAGGATCCATGCGTTCACGTTGATCTTCAACCTGTACATGAACCACTCTGAATGTGGCTAACCAACAACAGAATCATAATTCTTCAATATGAGGATGACATGCAACTGCTGTCAAATGTCCTGAGTGAATCAAACAATGCCTACATCAGCCATGAATGGGTGTCAAACACCTACCTATCATTTACCCCAACCACGATAGAATTTGTCCTTCTTGCCAATAAAATCAAACAAAGTCCAATCTCGAAGTGGCCCCCCAAAATTATCTTGGAATAATTATTTTTAAAAACTCACCAGAAAAACGAATCACTAGGTTTACCAACTGCGACTTCTCATTAACATTACACATTGCCAAGAAAGCACAGGCAGCTTGGCATCAAGTCACTATCATATGGAAAGTTGAACCATGGGTTCCCAAAATGACTTCAGAACCACTTTTCAATTCAATATCTGATCCCCTTACACTTAGATGGTTGCAATTACATATCCACTGTTGATCCCAATTCCAACCTGGCATCACTAATAGTACCTTTCAATATTGCCAATTACCCTTGCTAGATCTACAATGAATGTCCTAACAAGTTGGCATCATTTGTTTATTTTTTTATTTTATTTTAGAATAGAGCAAAATATGCTATATGTTGTTTTTTTTGCTACTAACTTTGCTGATGTTTGATGAATCTTCACAAAACTTTCCAAAATAAAAAAGTTTAACCACCACAGTTTTTTTCTGCAAAGTTTCATGGCAATCCATCAAATGGTGGCAAAGAAAAAGGGAGACCCCAAAACACTTTTTTCCTCATGTAATTTCTATAGGAAAAATTAGACAATGATACAGAGAAAACGGCTGAATAGAATTACACTAAATTTGGCAAAAATCTAGATCTTTAAGCAGAAACCATGCTTTTGTGATATGGTATAAATCTCTTCAGTAGTTTCTGAGAATTTTAGGTTAGAAATGTATAGATATATTTACAGTTGATTCAGCAAAACCGCAAATTCAAAACCTGGAGCAATCTGATTGGTTGTGAGTGCTTTTTACCCCCCATCGACTGGTTCATTCCCGTAGCGCACACAGTCCCACGGAAGCAAGTAATCTGATTGGCTGGGTACAAAAGTTTTTAAAATCTGCTGCTGCTGTTGTAAATCAGAGGGCAGGAGGTTAGGGGTCCCATAACACAGTGGCGTATTCTCCGCCATGGGCGGAGGAGCAATGCCCCAATGCCTTTAAGCACTGCCAAATAGAAACAAAACATGATACTAACTTAGAGTTATTTTCATTTTATGCTTCATGTCCTGCTGCTTTGCGGGCAGGTGGGTGGGCGTGGCTGCTCTACTCTCGGAGCAGGGAAGGAGTGGTTTGCCCACTCGTAGGTGCGCAATCACTATTTGTTCAGCCCTCTCGGGCTGCCCAAACCAGTCATGCGGACTTACTACGTTATCCATGCCGACTGAATTACAGCTTGCATGGAGCACATGCCCACCCCTCCAGCTCCTGGCAGAGTCAGACCAATTACAAAGCTGCATTGCAGCGCGTTGACTGGCTTAAGGGAGGGGGCCTGGATGCCTGCTTCCTGCTCCAGGAGTCGGAGGTAGGAGAGCAGGAGCAGAGACACTGGACCTGGCCTCAAGGTTAGATCCCCCCACCCACGACCACCCACCCCAGTGAGCCATGCCGGCCACCACTGCCATGACCCTTTGGCCCTTAATGAACAAACCTCACCCCAAGCAAAAAATGAATACATATATATTTTTGGGGGGCTTTGTTGTGATCCCACGAGAGCCAGTGCAGGCCCCCTTGTGTTCCCATGGGACTCATGTGGATTAAAATTTTAAAAAAATTAAAAAACAGGGGTGGGTCACACCCCCTGCAGTGCTCCATTTAAGGTCTTGGGGGACGAGGGGTTGGCTGCTCGAGAGGGTTTGGATCCCTTCGGCGTGTGCGCAGAGGAGGTGGGCACAGATTCTGCCCATTGGTAGGCCTAGAGGCCAACACATCCCCGTCGCACAACAGCCGTGCACTGCAAGGCGTTGGCAGCAAACATATCATAATAAGATATTACTTTTAAAAAAAATTAAACCGCTAGAAATGTACTGAAAAAAACAAAAAAGTGGAGTTAAACGTAAGAAAGGTACTAAGGTTTTAACTTAAGTTAACAAAAAAAACAGAAATTCACTGAAAAAACAAAGGTTACATCGGAGTCATACTTGAGGAAGGTGGTAACATTTTAACTGACGTTAAAAACACACCACAGAAATTTACTGAAAAGCCACATATTATGTGCTTCTGACCTTACATATTACAACACTCAACATGTTCTATGACATCAATGCGACATCTGAAATGACATCATTGAAGACAACACTGTGCATGGCATTACTTCTGTTAACTATACCTAGTGAATTTCAGTGATTTATTTTGCTTAAAAAGTTACGTTTTGTCAGGGACTGAGTAAGGTTTTTTGTAATGTGAAGTATGGTATTATTACCATATCGAACTATAACATCACTTTTACCTTAGTAAACATGTATATACATTAAGGTACTAAATATAGCAGTTAAGAATAGTACATTTATAATTACCTATATATAGCTACCTTCACAACATTGAGATAGTCGATATTATGGACTGGATATTTTTGTAGAATATTTAATACAATATATTCTGATAGAAAACTCCCTAGGTAACCCTTAACATACCTTTCCAACAGTGGAAGAAACAAGATCTTTAGACGCTGAATTTCATGTAAACTAATGTTGCAAGACAAAAACATCTAGATTCATAAGCAAAAAGAAATGGCTTCATCCATGCCATTTCAGGCTTTATTTTGTTACTGTATGGCCAGTGGACCCCAGATAGCTAGAGTTTGCGGCTGTATTTGGATGCGCCCGCGTCTGATAAAGTAACGCACAATTCAAAATTAACTGGCATTGCACAGGCTTCGATTTGCAGAAAATAAGTAACACATTAGATGTTGTTCTGAAGAGGATGCCCCAAACTATGCAGTGTGCTGGGCTCCCAAATTTGCCTAAAATAACACTGGATGAAAGTCTGAGAGTGCATAATTTACAGTTAATTTTTAATGAAACTCAGCCCTCTCACAGACCCAAGTAATGGCGACGCAGCCCACGCCGTAAAGCAAAAACCAGACGACAATTCTTTGGTCGAAATTGCTGTGTGTGCCACCATACAAAATATAACTTGAATGTTCTGAGCTCTTCTGTGGTTGGAAACAAATGTATGTATGCAAGAGAGAGATGGGTACACGATGCCTCATGATTACGACTAATGCAGCGCACTAGGGTACAGCAGTAAGGCTTGCAAACCCCTATAAGTAGCTTTTTGTAAGTGCCCAGCCAATGACTTGTGGTGGAAGTGATAAGGAACCAATAGGCGGGAGATGCTAATGCTGATGTACAGGAGGTCTAATTGAATGACTGTTAAAGCATCCCTCTGGGCACATCCTGCCAAAGAGAGGAAGCTGGAAATGCAGAAAGACAACTCTTTGAAAACCGTTCTTTTGAGCACAGTGTATTTAAGTGTTCTTCTTAAAATGACTTGACAAGTCGGGTGAATCTTTCCTCGAGTTCTCCATGTTACACAAAGACAGTGGCGTTGAGAGCTTTTTATGCGCTAAATTATGTGCGAGGCAGATTCTCACTCCATCACCTGTTTATTATTTGGTCACCAGAAAACAAGTAACATTTGGACACTGAATTTATAGATGCCACTCACTTCACATGTATAAATGTATATGCTTTAACTGGGGAATCATTCCTTCAAAATATTTAATATGCTTTTAAAACACAATACTATTTTATAAACATACTGACAATAATGACCAAAAAACGAATTATTGAGGGATAACTAATGCACAGTTTTTAACATACAACATGAACCATCAAAAATATTAGTTACGTTTAATGAGCATTAAGCGCACACGGAGTGAAAAATTGCATATAGAGTAATAAGGCAATCGATTCCCACACAGTGAAGGTGTATTGGCACAAAAGGCACACAGTGTTCACCGACCGCAGTTTTAGGCTGGCAGAAGAGAACATCCTCTTTTCCAAGGGGTCCAGCATTTTGGATTACCTATGCTCTGAAGTGGTAGGGAACGCACCTCAGTTGATTCTGGAAGTGGAGGCTTGGACTACCAAGCTCTCCGGGGTAGGTGCTTGGTGAGGAAACTTGGGTCCCCAGGAGTGAGGAGTGAGGTGATCATAGCAGGCAATTGTCCTCTTGCAAGAGCCCCTGTACAGGGCTTTGACCAGAGCCCAGAGTAGGACATCCATAAGAGATTCACTGAAAGGGAGAGGAAGAGGAAACTCAAGGCTGAAGTACGTCGGTCAAGACATTCGTTTTGACTACCACTGAGGGCAACTAAAAGCCAAGAACTTCAGCTGCACTCTGCCCCACCATTGTAAATGAGATTCCCTCTTTCGTAGTCACAGTAGGAGCAGAGACCGAGCCAGTGTTTAGTGAGGCATCTAACCTACAGGCATCTGCCAGTTCCTCATACTAATTGTTCGCTGGTTCATCTAGGGGGTGATGGTATGGATACCCCTCCCAATCATCATCCTCTCCAGGACCATGAAAAGGAAAAGGCATAGTATCGGCCGGCGCCGGAGTCGACGTCGGGCTCCGCTGATCCGACTCCGTTTCAGAGTCGGGAATGATAATGGAGTCGGTGCCTTTGCGCGTCGATGATGGCACTGGAGTGGGCTCTGTGCAAGTCTGAGGTCTTGTGGGCGGAGTTACTCCGAATCCAACACCAAATTAATGGGGCCCAACTGGCACTGAGGGTGAACCCATTAGCAGGAATCCAGTAGGGACTCTCCCAAACCCATGGGACCCAGAGGTGCTCCTGAGGGGTCAGGCTGCCCAAAATTGAGGAGGCTGTCCTCACAAAACTCCTTAAGTTGGATGGGGGCTGCTCTGGGAGACTCTGGGGGGTGCAGAGCGGAACTAGACACAGGCTCTGCGGAGGAGCAAGGCCTCGAGCGGTGTCATTGTTATTGAGCCTTGTCCAAGGACTTGGACTGAACTGGCACAGACAAATCTAAGAATGCTTCGACTTCCTTAACTTCTTGCACTTGTGAGACATACCCGACTATTTCGGCTGGGACGACAAGCATCATGAATGGCTCCACGAATGACCCTGAAAACTTCTGTGCAACCGGGATCGGGAGCATCCAGGGGTCGTCCAACAAGGGGCATAAGGGAACGTTCCCTCAGAGTTTTTGGGTTCATGGTGCGGTAGTCCTCACAAGCCTTGGAGTCTTGGTTCGCTCTAATCACTACAAACAAACCAAGCGTGTGTCTGTCACAGACATCAAACTCGTTGTTTTTTTGGGTGACATGCCTGACAAACCAGGAGAAAGGATTTTTCATAAAAATGTCAACAAAAACTCAGTCAAAAAGTGACTGGGGAAAGCTCTTGCACATCTGAGCTGACTGGCACGGCAATAATAGAGCTCATGTCAGCATGCAGGGGTGGCGCCTAAATAGGCACTGCGCACATCACTTCCGGCACGGATGACGTGGAGCGAAATGACAAGACCAAGACGCACACTAAGGTACAGCTAGAAAATTTCTAGATCCAGTCTGAAACCAGGGGATAATTCTAAGGTAAGGAATCTGCTGTCTTGAAGTCTCCATCAGATATAGAGTTATATATAGAGTTATTCAACATCAAAGCAGATGAGAGATTTTGAATATAGTGAGCATGGTTACTGCAACCTATTGTGAGTTGTAGCCTTCGGATGATGCCAAATAGAGCAGTAAAGATTATTACATATTACCAATAAACATTTTAATTGAGAAGTGTTTTAAAGCACAATGCACATCTGTGTCCATACTTGACCAGTCCTGCAATTCTATGTAGATCTCAGTGAGATCGGTTTAGCCTCTTTATGCAAAAAAGTCACAGCAGATTTAATTTTGGTAAAAAATAATGATTTCCCCCTGTAAATGATTTTAAGTTTTGCTGGATGTAACATCGCATAGTCAATTACCTTTTCTCGAAGATTAGGATGCCCTAACAGCAAAGTCACAATACCTGTAGTCTAAAAGATTCACTATTATAGGTCCAGGCGGCACCCAGGTGGAGAGCTAAGTGCTAGAGAATGGCACGTTCTTTCTACAACAAACAGTGCTGAGAAAATCTCAGGACCAAGCATGGTGCTATTAATCATTTTTTTAATGTATTGTGGAATGGAGCCTGTGTTAGTTGTTTCTGGTAGGCCTAATATGTGTAGGTTGCATCTTCGGGAGCGTGCCTCCAAATCCTCATTTTTGAGGTGAATACTTTCAATCTACTTCATTCGGTGCAGTTCCTCTGTCTTTGAAATTTGTCATTCTGCCATGTGAAGACGTTCACTATGCTTGTCAACTCTTTCCTTCATTCTATCTAGTATACCGAACAGGGTGTAACTCTTGTCATCAATCGTTTGAAGACTCTTAATTTCAAGAAGAGCGTTCACCTTATTGGTCTCTGAGCCCTCCACTCCCTCTGGATCTGATGGTGAGCCAGGAAATCCTCGAGGCCCGTCTCCCCTCAAATGATAGTATGGTTTACTTTTAATCTGCTTTGTGTATAGCTGCAATTAGTCTCTGTTAGCGCGCTGTGTAAAATAAATCCTGTTCAAATGGTAGCAATTAAAAAAAAGGATCACACGTTGTGCATCCACCAATACCTGCAGATTCAGCAGTGTACTCAATTTTTCAATTTCATAATATTTATTCAATTTTACAAATAAAATCATAAAAGACAAGTCAATTAAAAAGAGCAAAAATAATCATTGACATACTCGCACTCACTTTAAAACCCCTAAGAGAAAATGTACAAGAGAGAATCAAATTGTGGGAGAATTAAAAAACTGTAAATACAGTAAAACCGCCCTAACTTGAGTAAAATTCATTGGTTTCAAAATTGGTCGCAAAAACTTGTGTAGTAAATGATTGTATTTTGGGCAAATCATAACAATATGTAATGTATCATGAATCCAGGAATTGTCACAGTTACAGAGGGGCTAGCCTGAGTTCTTAAAACAACCATTATTAAAAGAAACTAGTCGAAACAAATAAGTTCAGCCGAATGTTAGTCCACAAGCGGCATTGGTGACATGTCATATTCCAAATACATTAGGGTTCTACATTACTGACAGTTTTTACTAAAATCGCATGCAGCATCGAGTGTTTCAGTAATGCAGGGTCCTCAAGATTTGCTCCCACCTTGTCCATAAATGCCGCTACAACCCATTTACCATCAGAGCGGACCTTACTACTTGGATGTGAGAAATAGGCCAACCACAGGATCACAGAAGGCTTATCCAATTTTAAACAATCCTGCAATATTAATCTGTTAAAACTGAGTTCCTCTTTTGTCTAACTTGAATGCCAGAGTCTTAAAGGGCAGAGTCGAAGCTGGTCAACAATATATCCCAAATCCAGTTCTTCGTGGACACTTTCAAGGGGTACACTTTGTGGAACTCCCAAGAGGCCCCTTAAGAATTTATTTTCTGCCACTTGGATTGAAGCGACCCAAATATAACCCCATATTCTACTGCCGTAGCTCACTTGTGAGACACACTTGGCTCTGTAGATTTCCAAGACCGATTGTATGTGAGTGCACCCAAGCTAGCGGGAAAAATGGCCAATGCTAAACGTTTCTGTATTAAAGGAAATAATATTTTGTGTTACAAGCAAATGCCAATTTAGTTCGGAAAGTTGGACCCCTAAGTATCTAAACTTGTCTACCTGACTGATTATGGTGTCCATCTACTACATATTTCATGGTTTTCGTGTTGGGTCGACCAAACGTCATCACATGTGATCTTGAGAAGTTTGCCATCAAGTCAAGACTATTCATAAAACCAATAAAACGATTAAGAAGTTTTTGTCATCGTTTGGCTGTTCAAGCAATTAAAACTGTATCATCTGCATAAAGCAGGGCCGGTATAAAACGGCCTCCTACTTTAGGGACATCCACACTCGAGTCGGTCAAGGCTTGTTCTATTTGATTAATGTAAAAAAAAAAAGAAGTGGTGCTAAGATACAGCCTTGCAAAACCCCACAACGCAATTTAAAGTGCTCAGTGCATTTTCCTTTAAGGCCAAACCTAACACAAGCTGAGAGATCTTTATGTAACTCCTGCAGAAAATTAATTAAAGCAGGGTCAACACCATATGAGCCATCATGGACCAAAGTTTGGAACGATTAACTCTGTCAAATGCAGAACTTAGGTCTAGGAAGGCCAGATGTAATATTTCCTTAGCTACGGCTATTTTTCCTCATAATTGGAAAGTATCGCGTGTAAAACCTCTGCTGAAAAAGGCACTAGCAGACCCCACAGACGCGTTAAACTATAGACCTCTCTAATTATTTAGAAGAGAATAAGATACTGGACCCCTCTCAGTCAGGTTTCCCTGCATCTCATAGCACGGAAGCCGCCTTGCTCGAAGTCATGGATACCATTAGGACCTCGCTTGACGGGGACTCTCCAGCAATGTTGGTGCTGCTGGACTTGTCGGCAGCTTTCGACACCATCTCACACAGTATTCTGCTAAACAGGCTGCGAGAGATTGGTGTCGGAGGCTTAGCCCTTAAATGGTTTCAAAGTTATCTCTCCGATAGAACACCATCTGTCCAATTAGGGTGCCATGTGTCATCTCCAGCTGCAGTGGACAAGGGTGTAACGCAGGGCTCTATATTGAGTCCCACATTATTTAATCTATATGTTGCCCCACTGGCCTCAATCATCAGGAACTGTGGGTTTGAAACTATATCTTACGCTGATGACACACAGCTGATTGTACACATAGAGAGAGATCCGGACGAAACGAAAGCAAAGTTTTTGAGGTGTATGATTAACATGGCAGATTGGATGAAGAGAAACTTTCTACAACTAAATTCCGCTAAAACCGGGATACTCTTGTTTGGCAAGGCTTTGGACCTGTGGTCCCCAGACTGGTGGCCATCAGAACTAGGAGAGGCCCCCTCCCCGAGAAGCTGGGCGAAGAACCTGGGGATAAAGATAGATAATCAGCTCTCAATGGAGGAACAGGTAAAGACCCTTGCAGCCTCCTGCTTTTGGACTATGCGGATGTTGAGAAAAATGTTCCCATGGATTCCGCTTAGCACTAGAAAGACTCTTATCCAGGCGCTGTTAATCAGTCACCTTGATTATGGAAATTCTTTATTGATAGGAATCAGGGAGGACCTTTTATCCAAACTACAGGTCGTGCAAAATACAGCTGCCCGCCTCGCCCTTGATAAGCCAGCCCGAACCCCCTCTATGCCTCTTTTACGCCAACTACATTAGCTTCCAGTCAAGAAGCGGGCCACCTTCAAGATGTTGCATTTGGTCTTTAGGGCCCTGCATGGTCTGGGTCCAGTTTATCTGACCAACAAACTAAAATGGTATCAACCTACATGGCAGCTCAGATCTAGTAATCGGAAGCTGCTGTGCTGCCTCAGATTCGGGAAGACAAAAATGGGGGATCGTTTCTTTTCCCATCTGGCCCCAAACTTTGGAATGGCCTCCCTGAACAAATCCGGGAATGTCCTAACCTGTCCTAATTTAAAAAACTACTCAAAACATTGCTCTTTTAAGCCGCTCCTCACAGACCGCCTGTCGTTTTCTTGAGGGCCGAGAGATCCCCTTGGGGATGATTCGTGCGCGATAAAAATGCCCTAAAATAAACAATTAAACCTTAGTATATTTGCAAATTAATAGGTAAAGATTACAATTTTGCTCGATAGTACCCCGACCAGGCTGAAACCCATACTGTAGGTCAGATAAAAAGCCTCTCTCCTCTGCCCAATCCAAAAAATGGTTTAATAAAATCGGGCCGATGATTTTCACCTCTGAGTCAATCATGGAGATAGGCATGAAACAGGGACTATTATTGATTCAGACCAAGTTAATGGAAGAGGTCCGGTTGTTAGTGAAATTAAATGTAACGACAGCAACAGGCCCACAAATCTAACCCAGTGCACTCAACTGAAAGGCCACAGTGCTCAAATTCCCCACCTTCCTTCTTCTGTTGAGCAGCAAGCTCTTTGCTCAACAGCAGCATTATTCAGAACAGTCCCTTGGCATACTCACCGTACAACAAGTCCGTCCCTCACAGGCCAACCCATGGTAGCGCAGCAGCACTGTGAACACTTGAATAAGAACAGTTCCCAGGGAATGTCTCTCCTCAGCACCACTTGGGGTTCCAGATTGCAGCTGCTGATCAGAATTTTCGCCCAGGGGAAAAATGGCATACAGTGCTACGCTCTGGCCAACTCTTTCGCTACGTTATCTGGAGCATCCAGTGGATGCCCTTTCATGTGCCTCCAGCAGCGGCACCAATGATGCACGCGCCCCAGGGCAAGGCCAAGCCCCCTATCTTCAATGATGCTAGGCGATGGTCGTAAAGAATACAGCGACATGCTCCACCAAGCCCTCCTGTAGGTTTTACTGGTTAACACCACTCTGAGTCCACGCATGGCCATTTGACATTGGGCCAGTAGTGCACTTCAGCCAGTAGTACTAGCTAATCCTACATACTCACCAGCAACCATGTCAGAGTAGGGAAAGGTTCCAAAGCACTAATTCAATTAATTTCAATCCATGTAGAGGGGTTAAAGGATATTTTAAAATGATAGATTAGTAAGGAGGTTCAGACAACTTTGTCAAGCGGCCATATTCGTTTACAGCTCTCTGGAGCCCGCTAATAAAGCCTTTTTCGCATACATCAGGTCTGGTATTTTGGATTTCTTTCTGAAACTCGCTAGCTGCATGTTCATTGTTATCTCTTGTTAACTAGTGCTCTCTCATTAGTAGGTTGTTTTACGCTTTATTTAGGATACTAAAATACTGGCGAATGATTTGGACTCTTGCACCCTCTGTTTTATTTGTTTACGTGTTTGTTTTACATAAGTAAGTCTAAGGGCCATGAACTGTTTCTGGTTCTCATTTTTGCTGCATACAGGTACTATACAAAACACCAGGACAAACGGAAAGGCTGGTTTAAAAACACAATAATAATGAATTAGTCACATACTTATCCCCTATTGATTAACACCTGTGGATATGCCCCATAATTCCAGTCTCTCGTGCTCTCCACTGAAACAGATATAGTCAGTAACTTGCGTAAAATAATTAATACTTCAACAGCCTGTTAGTAAATATATGCATCTAGGAAATGACTACACAGATAATGTAAATGTGCTGGCAAAACAATTTCATAATACTAACAGCAATACTCAAAATGTTTAGAGTAAATTTACTTACCTTTTTGTGATAAATGCTGCAAATTCCTCTCTCAAGATCAGGCAATTTATTGATGAGACGTTGAATCTGGCCAAAAATACTGGACTCTGAGAGGAGAACTTCTGATATAGCATCAAGTCGAGCATTTATATCACTAAAAATTAAACAAAAAGAGCTGTGAAAATATGACTACTCTGAAAGAATTATGGCAAAGTAACACATTTAAAGATAGGCCAGATTTATCAACCAAGAAACTGGAAACAACCATTCATTCGTAGAGGATGCTGAAGAGCAAGTTATTTATCTTCAGTAATTCTTTCTAGTGAATACTCTAACTGACCACAGATTTCTTACTTCTTGAATGTCATCAGGCACCAGACTGGAACCAGAAAACTCTGCACTATATCTTGAATGCCAGAAGGTGGTGCCGCCTGACTCCGCCCAGCTGCTGGACGACAAAGAGCTGCCACATAAGGGCCACACCCCTGCACTGACACCAGTTTATCCATTGACATTTACAGCACCCTCTGACACAGAGCAACAAGCAAAGGAGGAATTGAAGGTGTAAAAACTAGCTTGGGACCACATTACGTACAAAATGTCCATCGGTCGGAAAGGGGAGGACAATGGGTACTGCGGTTAGACATAATCATCAGAAGAAAGTGTTAATTACCGTTGCTAATTTTCTGTTTAGTGGGTAGGAAGAACTTAACCTGCATGCAAAATCGATAAAGGTAATGCCTGGTCGTGGTATGGACAGATGTCCACGTAGCAGCTTGGCAGATATCCAACAATGGAATGCCCCATGTCAAGGCGCTGATAGTGGCACTCTCCCTTGTTAAATGAGCTAGAAGGCCTAAATAAGAACTTGTCTATTTTAAGCTATCAGGCTTTAGTCACTGAAATAAAAAAACACAAGCATTTACAATGTAATAGGTCTCGGGATAATTACGTTTGAGCTATTGGCATTGCTAAATATTGCAACACCAACTGCAACAAAAGTCTATAAATTGTCGGCCAAAAAATGTGTATTTATTTTTGTAGCAATGGTGGCATGCTGCGCTTTAGATGAATATGTTTAAAAGTAAAGTGCGCCATACTGCAATAGCTACAATAGTTAATTGTGGATGCGTTAACAATTGATGTGTGCACTGATGGCTGGTGGTGTGTGTGCCTGTAGAAATTGTGCACTGATGGCTGGTGCTGTGTATGCCTGGTGGAAATGTGCACTGCCGGCTGGTGGTGTGTGTGACTAATGGAAGCATGCACTGACGGCTAGTGGTGTGTGTGCATGATGAAAGCATGCAAACGTCTGGTGGTGTGTGCCTGGTGGAAGCGTGCACTGACGGCTGGTCGTGTTTGGGCCCGGTAAAAACGTGCACTAACGACTGGTGGTGTTTGTGCCCGGTGAAAGCGTTCACTGACGACTGATGGTGTCTGTGCCTGGTGAAAGTGTGCACTGACTGTGTGGTTGTGTGTGTGGTTATATGTGTGGTTTTGTGTGTAGTTGTGGTTGTGTGTGTGGTTGTGTGTAGTTGTGTGCGTGTGGTTGTGTGGCTGTGTGTGTGTGGCTGTGTGTGTGTGTGGTTGTGTGTGTGTGGTTGTGTGTATGTGTGTGACTGTGTGGCTGTGTGTGTGGGGCTGTGTGTGTGGGTGTGTGTGTGTGTGTGGGTGTGTGTGTGGGTGTGTGTGGGTGTGTGTGGTTGTGTGTGGTGTTGTGTGTGGTTGTGTGTGTGGTTGTGTGTGTGGTTGTGTGTGTGTGTGTGTGGTTGTGGTTGTGTGTGTGGTTGTGCGCCTCGAGCTGGGAATCCTTGTAAATAAAAGGAGAGGCGCGTGCACTGGTGCATTGTGCGCCTCTGGGTATGTACACAGACACATACTCTCCCACGCTCTCTCACACGCCCATACACACACCCATACAAACACACTCTCACATCACATACACACAAACACACACAGAGATTGTGCTGGGGCAGGGCACAGGACATGCCGCTCTCGCCTTGAGACTCCATAGTGTTAGAGCGCAAGTACCCCGGGAGGCACTTACAACACAGGTGTGCATGTGCACCTCGAGCTGGGAATGCTTTTAACCCTTTTGCTGCTGGCCCGATTCCCCCGCTGTGCTGGGGAAGGGGGGGCGCACACAGTGCCCCGTTGGTCATGACGAGCTGAGCTCGTCACGGCCACACCAGTTTCCGTGGAACGCTCAGCACAGCAGGGGAATTATCCCCACGTGCGAGCGTTCCAACGGTCATGACGAGCTCAGCTCGTCATGAGCACATGAGAACCGTGGCTCATGACGAGCTGAGCTCGTCATGAGCGTGGGAGGGGTTAAATAAAAGGAGAGGCGAGTGCACTGGTGCAGTGTGCGCCTCTGGGTATGCACACAGACACAGTCTCTCACGGGTGGTAAAACGTATGCTTGCGCAGTGCTGTCAGCCTGCTCGTGATGGAAGCTTCCATGCTTAATTTGTGGCGGAGCTCAAGCAAGGATTATTCAGGTTTCATCGGCTGTGGTTGGAAGCAGCACAGAAAGGACGCCTGCCCTCTCTGGGCACTAAAGATCGTTCAGGTCATGCAGAGCCTGGCATGAAAGGCACCGTGCTACCCCGCCCTGAATCCAGAAGTAGTGTCAGCCTGTGTTTAAACGCTGATGCCGTGCCTTGGCTCTCACGTGGTGCAGCGCCTTCGATGGGCACAGGTGGTTATGGGTAATCAGAAATCCAACCACCAAAGCGCCTAGTTTAAACTGCAGTTTTCTGCAATCCGGGAGAGAGCGTGGCCGACCGCACAGACAAAGCGATTAACAGGAAAAGGGCCCTGCTAAGGCCAAGAATCTTTACTGCACAAATTCACTGAGTGTAGACGTTCGACTAACAGGCTGTTTTTCAAAAGCTATACAGGCAGCATTGCACAGAATTAAAGCCTCCCCCTCTGACAATGTAGTAACAGAAGAATGAAGTCAGATATTAATTTTCATTGGTCAGAGTGAACTACTGAATTCTTTTTGTTTTAGCATTCAGAAGCATAAACGATTGTTGCAATGATTTTAACTAACATACAACATATTCCTAAAATATATGTTGCCATACTTATACTTTACTTAGTTAATTATAAAGATGCGTAGTATTGTAACGATTTCAATTAATCACGCAATAGATTATTGATGTTTGCATCGAGTGTGTGAACTTTGGCACCGCGTCTGCGTAGTGTCACCACCAGCTGTGTTCCGGTGACAGCGCGCGACACTGAGGGAGCGGAAGCCGTTCTCTGGTTTGCCTTTTCCACTGGAGAATCACGCTCATTTATAACGCAGCGTAGCAATACCTAACCAATCATCTCCCCGCGTCGCTGGCCGTTGTAGGACGGCATATACCTAAAAATACTAAGTGATGCCACATGCCCTAACAGACCCCTGACTTCAAATGAAAGTCATCACTAAAAAGGGAACCTCCTAGTCACTAATCCTGAGCTGAGCAAACATCCTCTCACTGGGTAATTTATGAAAACAAGTACTTAAAACACCCAAGACACACGAAGTGGGAAAGGCCTTGAAGAAAGCAAGAGGGGTGGGTTGATGGGGGGCTTGTTGCTGCCGAGTGTGAGGTGTGGAGGGAGGGTCGGGGGGGGGGTGCGGGGGAGCAGTGGGCCTTGGGAGGGACGAGGTGCTGTTGCATAGGGGAGAGGGTGGGAGTGATGTGTGGGGCAGCCGGCGGGATAATAGTACAACGGAAGTGGTTAATAAACGGCAAGAACGTTATAGGCATTAATAAAGGGTTAAGGGAAATCGTTACATTATATTTAGGATGTCCTGTTTTCAGTTTCTATTTTTGGTAAATTCTGGTGGGGTTTTCTCAGTGTTTTCAATATCTTAAAAAACAGTTGTTATCAGTGGTTACACATTTTCGCACCACTAAAACCAACAGAAAAAGTGTTTTTCCAGTGTTTATGGAACGTTTTGCTTTTATTATTGCTTGCTTTCTGCACTGAAAGAACATGGTATATAGACAGTGTATTTATAGTGTATATGAGGTCCAAATAGATTTTTGCAAATTAATCATATTGTAGTACACCATACAATACTTCTTCAGTGAGTCTTTGGGTCATGTGTGCTCGCTCTTTCCTTCCCATGTAAACTTCTGTGAAAAGGCCCTCTCAGCATTTTTAGCCCATTGGGCTGAAAACCATCAGCTAAGGGACACAGTTGGGATGACTCTTTCTTTGATGCCACATAAAGCACAAAATGATAAATATTTGCGTTTTAGTTCCTGTGCATTAGAAACCAGTGCACCGGAATGGAATAAAAAGTCAATAGCATCCCTCATTAACTCCTAAAATTGTAAAGATGCTTTCAGCATACCATCTAACAAGTGGCAAGGATCTACTACAGGGAATCACTTCAGCTCGGGTATCAGTTTTGACAGGTCATCACACAGCTTTTTTATATACATAGCTGAATCACTGCAAATGCAAACAATATCACTCCAATCTTTGTTGAACTTGGAAAGAACCTTTTTTGCAGAGCATTACAAATGACACTGCGTTCCATGTTTTCCAAAAGTCTGGAGTCATGTTTTCACCACTATCTCAGATGCTTGGTGATATATATACTTGTCACTATACCTTGCATTGAATGTTTAAAGCCTGAGGTGTTGGCAATTCACCTATCAATACTGACCCACTAGAAACTATGGTCTGATGTATTATGGGTTTTTACCCATTCTGTGTGGGTAAATGTGATGACACATATTTGGAAAGATTTGTATGAAACCAGCCACTTTACCTTTTGGTGAAAGAATCAAATGCAGCCAAAATATCAATTATGAGTTTGATATTTCCTGATTCTCTATAGTTTATAAAATAATTAAACTAGACCTAAAACATGAAACTAAACCCTGCATCTTTAGACCAAAGGCCACAGAACTGAAAAAGTAAAAGGAAGAAGAAACAATATTTTAGTGGCATCCCTAAAGAACAAAACTCAAGCAGAATAATGTTAGCCAGTCTTTCTTACTGCTACTTGTATAACAAAGTTACATCGTATTGACCCCTTCAGTAAGAAAAAAATGACTCTTTCACTCTCTTTTTCCTTTCTTTGAATGGCATTTAGTTTGTGGTTGTCCAGGTGTTTTTTCAGTGTTTATATGTTTTCACCGGTGAGGGCTGTTTTTCTTTCAGTGGGGTTTTATCAGTTATTATAGGTTTAAACCTAAAACCCCACAGCCTAATTATATTTCTGGGTAACTCACCTTTCACTGATTTATTGGTCTGAGAGCGCACAGGGGCTCATCTAGAGGAGGTCCCCACCCAAGGGTAGATTTCCTCCTCGAAGCACATTTCGTAGGGATGGGTGTGTTGGTGATAAAGCCACCAAGGGACGAAGGTCTACAGAGGTCATTGTGAGCAGCTTAATTGCAGATTTAGGGCTGGGGCGGCGTTAAAATGCACGTAGTGAATGGCATTGCCTTGCATACAGCTTTGTAATAAGTTAAAACGAGAGCAGGCGTATCAGCCCACACAGACCCGCAAACACACCAGTAGAATCACACACAGTGGCATATAGACACAGAGGCACACAAACACACACTCACAGACACGTACACACAGACAGAGTCATGCACACGGACACAAGACCAAGCATATAAACCCACTCACACAAAACACACAGCTAGAGTCACACACACACACACACACACACACTCACAGACACATGTTCACATAAATACATGCATGCAGACATACAGACACGTGCAGGTGCTTGCACGCACACGCTTGTGAAAGCATACACAAGTCTCCATTTCATTAAAGTGCCAGGCTGAGGTGACAGTACTGGGAGTAATGAGGCTTCCGTTCTGCACTTGCAGCTGTACTGCAAGGATGTGCAGATAATGTCAGCGTGCATGATATTGTGCAGAGGGTGAAACCATAGCTCTTTTTCTTGGCGAAACTAATAATGGCATCCTGCACTAAACAGCACCGGGCTCTAAACAGCACAGTCCTGTGAGAGGCAACAGCGGTAGTGCCGAAGCAGCAGCCGGAGCTGTCAGTGTCAGGTAGACGCCCCTCCTCCCAGGCACTTGGTAGAGCCCACGTCTCCCCGCAGCTCCAGGAGTGGATCGAGCAGCCGGATCAGCAGCCCCCTCCTCTTGCGGCCGCAGGGGGAGATATAGGAGCTGACGCAGCCTCGGGGGCATAGGCTGAGGAGCAGCATCAGCACCAGAGACCGAGCAGCCCACAACAGCAGACAAAGGCTGCAGCGGGACAGGCATGGTAGTGAGCGGAGCGGACATGTCGGGGACGGTGGGCGCGCGCGCCACTGCCAGCATATGTCTTCAATTATCGCGGCAGCGCCTGGCCGCGATAATTGAAGACATATGGCCTTTGGTGCGCGTACCAGACACCAATAGGCCACGGACGGAGCTACACGACAGCCCATGGCCTATAGCGTGTTCTGTTTTAAAAATACACACACATAAAGCCCAATCAAAATGGACCTAGGAAATAACACGCACAAGCTGTGTGGAATTTCCAGGTCCATTTTTTAAAACCCAGAGAAAAGGACTGGCTGCGCGAACACTGCTGCGCAGTGTACGCTAGGCCGAGACCTACAAATCTACAAAGATAGCTAACCAAACCACAGACAATCCTCCAATATTACTCCAGCTCTTGTCCCAGTGGTCAATACATAGACATTCCTATTATTCAATGAGTCCACTACCTTAAACTTAAATGTGGGCCAAGCCCCAGTCTCTTGGGGAGGCACTAGGCATGCAGAACTTATCTGAGTGTGGACACGAATATATTAATGCTATTACAATGTAATCAATGCTCATATGTTTTGAAACAGTTGACATATTTGAAAGTCTTTATAATGACCAAATGAACGGCGCTCAGAGCATGGTGGCGGATTGGGCCGATGGAGTCCGGTTTATGTGAGTCCCTGGAGCACCAACTACCGGCCGGTAGTGCTGTGGCACCAGAGGCCGGATTGTCATACCTAGCTACCCACCGAAGCCCAATTGCCCTGCGGTGGCCTAAAAGATGTGAGCACATGTGAGCAGCGGCAGCAACGGGCTACCTCTGGGTGGGATGGTGCGGTGACTTAGGGCTGCTATATCGCTGTGTGGGCGAGTGGTTGAAGCCTGATACTCGAGGATCAATCTTTGGACTTTGTTGCAGTGTTATATAAAGAAGCGAGTAGCACATTGCTCCCCTGTGCATCACATTGGGAGTGTGTTCTGTCCGGCAGCGTGTGGCTGCTGTGATTGGATTGTACAGGGTGGGAGAGGACTGACACCTCTGCTGGGGCTGTGCGCCATGGGCAAGCCGGACAAGACACAGCCACACCTTACATTTGAAATGCACAAAACTGGCAGATCACAGCAAAAGACGACCTCGGACTCTGAAGTGGAGGTCACCTCGGAAACTGCATCCACTCTGGAATCCACACTCTTCGCGATGCAACACAGCCTGCAGTCAATGGATGGAAAGATAGATGCGCTAAACCTGCACATGAATCATATGGCGGCAAAACTTGACAAGCAGGGTACCAGGCTGGGTGAGATCGAGCAGCGAGTCTCCACTGGGGAAGATGACTTGCAGACGGTTTCAGACAAAAAACGTTAAACATGGAAAAGGTGCTTGCAGTTATCAAAGGTAAGAACGAGGACCTGGAAGCGAGGCCCAGGAGGAATGATAATGTGGCTGCTGGAGTCGACCAACGTTGGTAAAATGGAACTATTTGTGGAGGGGCTGCTCAAAGAGATCTTTGGCACTGATAATCTATCTCCCCAGCTGGTGGTGGAGCGCGCGCAACGCTCGTTAGCAGCGCGCCTGTGTGCCCGCCCCAATATTGCGCGGCTACTAAACAATTGTGATCAGGACACGATACTCAGACTAGCCCAGGAGAAAGGGCAGATCACGCATCAGGGGAACCCGTTAGCGTTTTTTGCGGATTTCACCACTGCGGTTCAGGCTGCCAGGAGAAAATTCATCCCTACAAAAAAAATGCATTGGCATGGCCAATAGGTCTCGCCTTTGGGACCTTAGAAGTGTTTAGTTATCCAGCACAATATCCTTGGGGCAATAACATCAACCGTTGCATGGCTAAACACGTATAAGGTCCCAAAGGCGAGACCTATTGTCTATGGCAATGCTTGTTCTACTGTGCAACACACATTTGGAATACAAATGATGTACTGTTACAAACTTAAAGTTAACCGTTCACATAGATGGAAAGCCCTGAACTGCGGGTACATGCGATGTGTGCTTCCAGTAAACTTTGCAGGGAGAAAGGAGACTGCGTGCAGAAAATGCTACTGAGAAAACTGGTGGCACCTAACGATGCAAACGTATATCAACACACATAGAAACACATACATGCGCATATATACATATGTAAACGGACAGTGTTTGGAGAGCGCATTGTATATCTACTAAGAAAAATTTCTGCTGCCGGGTGAAGGGCTGCTTTCAATAAGAAGTCTCTAGTCACTCCAGCTGGGAGCAATTATCTGTTTGTTACCGCCATTGAAAGGGGGCGTGCGGGAGCTTAAGTCTGGTGGAACGGAGGAGGAGCCTAGCCCGCGACCATGATGGCCGCCTGATCCCTCGGCTCCGCCGACCCTCTCGTTCTTCTCCCGTAACGCCGCTGATCCTGCATGTTATCCTGCCCACTTGTCGGCGTCCTGGAACCGTGAGGCGCTCCTGAGTCCAGCGGTGTGCTCCCCGGCGCGATCCTGGTAGCAGAGGCGACGAGGTGTCCCGGTCTTTGTCTCAGTGCTGCATTACCGAGGCCGGGTCTTTGTTCTCCGGAGGCTGCCGTCCCAAGTTGCAACAACGGCTGACATTGTAGCAGAACGGGGTTAGCTGACGGATAGCTATTGCCGCATTGTTTTCCCTGCTACAGCGAGCCGCCCTGTCCTGCACGCCTTCATGCTCGACTTGTGTCACCGCCGTAGAAGATATATTCTACCCTCTTTTTGGCTTGTGGACGGCTCGGAGCGTCTTCTTGTTCTTCAGCGCTGAGACGGCTGCCATTTTGTACTGGGCGCTCGGCATCTGGGACTCTCTCCCCCGGCGGCCATTTGGGGTATCCATAGCGGTTTGCGCTGCATTGTCGCCGGGTGTCAGGCGAAGGGGACCGTCCCGCTACTGTACCCCCTGGAGTGGCGGTGATTTGCGGACCGGCTGCTGGTGGGCTGCTGATACGATGGCCGACGGCGACCAGTCTCGAGGGATACGGTGTGACCCCGCGCCCAGGGTGCGCGAGACGGCGGCGCCCTCTTATCCTGCGGCACCCCTCAGGATTGCTGATATTATGTATGCCCTGAGTAATCTCCATGTAGCTGTGCGCGACATGGCCCTGGACCTGGAATGCCGACTGGATATCTCTATGCTTGCAGAGCCCTCGGACGGCCATGCTGAGCTCCATGTGCTGTGCACCTCGCCACACCCTGTGTTTGTCTGCGACTACCAGCCTGCTCAGACGTACTTGAAGGTGCTGGATAAGAGAGATGTGGTTGCTGCCGCGCTACCCAGTGTTGATGCGGAGATGTGTGGAGATCTTGGTCCTCGGCAGAGGCGGGAGGTTTGTGTCCGGACGCCTCGCCGCACAACTGTTTCGGGGCTTCATCGCGGGTCTCCATGCCCCATCCTGGAGTTGCAACTGCTGTTTTGGCCGGCAGCCCTTCAAGCATTGCGATTGTGCATTGCTCCTTCTTGGTTGGACGTTCACCGCTTGGCTCTTAGGTGGACGGACTTTGGTGGATGGCATCGTGCTCTGCAGTGGACCTTACTTTTGCTTTCTCCGTCCAAGATGGCTGCTTTAGAACTGTACTCCGTCGGCGTACTGGATCGAAAGGGACAAGGTTGAGGATGTTTCTCCCTTTTTGCTGCATCCGGTTTTGTGCATTGCTGGACTGTAATGGACAATAGTGGGAGATACATGTTGGTCTGGTGCTGGTTCGGGGTCCGGGGATGGATGGCCGAGGGTAAAAGTACTGATTGTTTTGGTTATTTTCCTGGCCCTCCTCCGGTCTTTTGTGATTTCTTTTCCTTCTTTCTCTTGCTCCTAAATTTCGGGTACTCTTGGGGCGACAGACACACTGCTAGGGGGGGGGTAGGCCGTAGCCTCTGCATGCGTGTTGGGTGGGGGGTGTTCTTTCTTTGTTCGTTTCAGTTACTATGGGCCTTATTTTTCTTCTTCTTCTTTTACTTTTTTCTTCTCCTATTTCTTTGGGTCAAGGGGTGGATTGGTGCGAGGTGGGTAGGGGCTGGGGTGTATCATAATGTTTGCGCGTCTTCTCTCCTGGGCTACTCGCCTCCAGCCTTTTGTTTAATAGATAATGTTTGTTAATCTTTCTGAATACTGTTGTCCATTTCGGTCCTGGTACGGATTGTTTAGAATTTGCTCCTTCTTGGCTCCTACTACTTTGGCTATACTTTTAAAAAACTTTAAAACTAAACCTTCACTTCTCCTACTTCTCGGCAGCGCAACAAATTACAGTGTAACTTGGATTAATCGTGTTTGCTTTGCTATGCTGCTGAGTTGCCCAATTGCTCGCTACTGTGCTTTAATCGATTGCGAGGCCGGCCGGTGGGTTGTAGGCCCGTATTTGTTTGCCTATATTATCCAATAAAGGTTTTAAAAAAAAAAAAAATGTCTGGTGGAACGAATAATAGGACAGTGTAGTTGGGGTGGTAATGCAATTAAGAGGAGAGTGAACAATGGGCAGATAGAAAAATCAAAATGAAAAAATATTACAAAGTCCCTGAAATCAACGATACCCGGAGGAGTAATCGCCCAGGGTTCCCACTATACTAGTATGATTCCTGAGCACAACCACCAGTTACCTCGGATAGTATTTGTCCGATTTACATCAAATCATATATCTACCAGTTTTCATGCAATGATATGGAATACTCAGTGATAGTTACATGAACAACCAGAATATTTTAGTGACAGGTTAAAACACTACAACAGAAAATAAAATATAAACATAAGTTTATTACACATAGTAAACAAATTAAAACAATTTTCTTATAGTTGTGAGGTACATCATATAAAAACACTTGTTATACAATTATTAAACAATACATTAAAATGCATTTTTAATGTATTGTTTAATAATTGTATAACAAGTGTTTTTATATGATGTACCTCACAACTATAAGAAAATTGTTTTAATTTGTTTACTATGTGTAATAAACTTATGTTTATATTTTATTTTCTGTTGTAGTGTTTTAACCTGTCACTAAAATATTCTGGTTGTTCATGTAACTATCACTGAGTATTCCATATCATTGCATGAAAACTGGTAGATATATGATTTGATGTAAATCGGACAAATACTATCCGAGGTAACTGGTGGTTGTGCTCAGGAATCATACTAGTATAGTGGGAACCCTGGGCGATTACTCCTCCGGGTATCGTTGATTTCAGGGACTTTGTAATATTTTTTCATTTTATTCCCCTGGTCCCAAACCATATTTCAGGGGGCCTCCTATACTTTCTTTCAGATAGAAAAATCCCCAATTTCCCTCTAGCCTCAATGGATCATGTATGCTAATCATGATGGATTTATGTAACTACCGAGGGAGCCTGGTCTTTTATCAGGCCTTTTTCATCGTAGGACGAACCGCCTGTAAGGACAAGCACAAAAATTAAATGTAGCTTCTAAAATCCAAGTGAGATATATTGAAGTCGAAACTTTTAGCAACGCAGTCAAGAAATGCAGTGTGATGGGTTCTAGTGAACTGTGCAGTGATGGACGATTATGTATCTTTAAATGACATCATGCCAGTTGATCATGTATTCCATGACACAAGGTTGCACCAATAATATAGCACATAAATACCCACATATATGGACACCTAAGGAATTATTGGCAATGTTGCCCCATCTGAATGGTGCTCATCGTATTAAAATCTGGCCATGTTTGCATTTGCAAGATTCCCACCACACACCAAAACGTGCGTTTGAACAGTTAATTCCTCCATACTAAAATACTGACCATTGCAACTCAAATGACCCGGGAGCTTGAGGACAGGAGATTAAAGCGGGAGAGGAGGCTAAATGTTCCCCCTTTCTGCTTCAAAATATCAGCTACCACACCTAGGAGCGCAATATTCTCATATAAATTAAATAAGTGGGCTAAATGGAAACAAGTACGAAATTACCTAGGTCCTCAAATTGATATCCATACTCGAATTGAGATAGGTGCAGTGAGTGAGCTGTGACTGGTACAACTATAGGCTGAATATACTAGTGCGCATTAAAGGTAGATTGGAATCCCCTCCCGAGCGCCCACTCTACTAAATCGCATATAGGAAGCCAGAACTCTGCTTTCAGGGTGCCCTTTCAGCTGTTTTTGCCCCATCAAACGTGTGTGGGCGTGAAGTGAGGTGAAGAGAATCCCAAATGGCTCCCATGCTCCCAGAACTGCGACTCTAAAACACATGGTTTAAAATATAAAACAAACAAGATTGTGAGAAAACCTCTACCCTTAGAACAACCTCCAGTTTTACAAAGTATTTGAGTTAAAATTTAAATAAATAAAAAAGAGGGGTGGGGGGAGGGTACACTAGAAATACCAGCTGGCATCGACCTAACATGCACGATTAAAATATTCACCAATATATTTTTGTTAAACCCAGCAACAAGCGAGGCCAAACCTCTCCATCGCAAAACATTTTTACTACACGAGGATTAACAATTTTTGAAAATGCAGTGTAAACAAGATTCGGCAGGATGCCGACACGTCGCTGCCATGTGTTCCTCTCCTTCCATTGGTTTTTTATTGACCTGATTGAACAAATTGCCTAGTTGTACAGCAGGGAGCTTATGGCAATTTCTATTGCAACTTTAGCAAGGTGCACAGCTGCAGAAAGTGGGCCCCGAGATTGACAGGCAAATAAGCCGGCTCATTGAAAGAGAGAGGACTCTCTGTTTGTCAGGCTTTCAGAGGGCAGGCGATTTTGGAACAACCTGCAGTCGGCATGCCTTACATGCCAGGGACAGACCTGAAAACAGACTCACTCCGAGCAACTGGTCCCCTGCGTGATGAGTCAAACCCTCCGATGCTTACTACACACCCTGACCTGTTGTTGCGCTGTGGGGGCACTGCCGACAGAAGCAGACAGCAGTGTGTTGCTCTTTACTTTGTTTACATTTCCAGGACCTCGTACTCGGGCGCGCACAGCAGCAGTGGCAGGTGTTGTTTAAAAGTGGAACTCCTCTGGAACAGAAGGCGGCGACGAGCCTCCGTTCCCCCCGCAGCTGCTTCTGCCACCGGCGCATTATCTGGGAGCGCTGGCCGCAGGCAGCACGAACCGAGCTTTCTGTTTTAATTCTTGGCAAGGCGAGGGGTCAGGGTCTGGAAGCTATCTGCCTGCTAGCAAGACTTATTGCTATTTCAAACAAGTGCGGCCGAAGCGGACAGTGCTAAAAAGAAAAAGAAAGAGTGCTTACACACTTATAAATGAGACTGTGTAACTCTGCGAGTACACAATCCAGTCCGGGTGGGTAGGGCTAAAAGGAGACAAGGCGGCAACAAGGAGGGAATAAATAGCCTCAAGTACAATGGAAAGTCAGCGTTTTGCATGCATGGTGATGCAGGGCAATGAAAAAAAGGGGCCGTGCCTACACTCTACTTCTAAAATGGTATTGATTACAAGAAACCTTCGCAGAGCGAGCAACGCATGCGCGCTGCAACGCTAGGCGGGACCTAATTAATGCAGGCAGAGGAAATCCCGTACGCCATGCTCTACCCAGCATGCTTGAGGATCGGATCGAGGGTTGCTTTCAAGATTTTTACATGGTACATGCGAAACACTAAAAGAAGCACCACTGCTGAACCAGATGAGGAGGAGCAGTGAGAACTGGACTGTGATCACGAGTTGTAAGTGTGTCACTGGGGCTGATGCGCGGCCGCTGGGCTGCTCTAGTGAGTGTGACTCACGTATTTCACCCACATTATAGACTGGATTTGCTAGCTGAAGTTTTAACACGATATTGGGAATATTGCCTCTAGGATTGATGGCTCGCTGGAGCATGGGTATGCAACGCAAAGCTGTAAAATGGTGCTGCCATATGATACTTGACTGAT
The DNA here is from genome assembly GCF_964261635.1 of Lissotriton helveticus. Taxonomy (NCBI): domain Eukaryota; kingdom Metazoa; phylum Chordata; class Amphibia; order Caudata; family Salamandridae; genus Lissotriton; species Lissotriton helveticus. Next base: position 606,298,452 of record NC_136059.1, on the reverse strand, counting down.
TGTGATTGGTGTTGCCTTGTTGAACTATAGATACGCCCGGCCACCTCCCCCTCTCATCAGGAGGTTGATTGCATTCTTGTGTCCCCTAATGGATGTACCCCAACTGTTCTTTTGGGTTTTATGGGTATTGGGCCATTCGCCAATCACAGATTAAATGTAAATGTAAATGTGGGATACTTGTAAAGCGCACTGTTACTCTACCCGAGTGTCCTGGCGCTGTAGACCGCTGGGGAACCCGTCCTGGTTTTCCCTGTGAGATGGTCCCTTTCTGGGTATCTCCAGGGTGAAACCAGGCATCCCCGGCGTCTGTGGGGGGCCGTTGTAGAGATGAGGCAAGCTTAATGCCCAGAGTTACCGAGTGTGTTCCCTGGTTAGAGTAGGCACTGAGTCTAGAATTATCGAGTCCGTTGACCCTGGTCCAAGACCCTGCCGCGTCGGGAATTGAACCCTGGTCCCGGGCCATTCTCTGCTTACAGGTCTGCTGCCTCTAACCAGTGAGCCACACCTCTCCACCTTGCCTTTAGCAAGTTTGGGGTGCTAAAGTGGGTGGGGGGTTGTGGGGGTGTAGGTTACATAGTGGACATGGGGGAGAATAGATGCGATGTTCTTTCCAATGTTCTGGTCTCATCAGTGTGTTGCATGTAATGGTACGGTACAAGGGTATGGGATGTTACGGGTCTAGGTGATAATATTAAGTTAATAACATTGAATGTGCCTGGGTTAAACGACCCCAAGAAAATCCGAAATGTGTTAACTTTCTTGGATAGGCAGGATGTACAGATTGCGTTTCTCCAGGAGACACATCTCACTAAACACACAGAACTAAAGGTTACTGGGCTATGGTGCGGTTTGCAGCAGCGTTTTCCTCAATCTTGGGGCATTATGATTCTGGTTAAGAAAGGTACTCCATATACTTCCATCAAGTCTGAGGTGGACGAGCAGGGGAGGGTGTTCCTGGCACTCGGTAAGTTGGGGGACATGATGGTGCTGTTGGTAAATACGTATGGGCCCAACATAGATGATCCCGCTTTCTTTAATGATGTATGGAGGTGTATCTTGTCCTATCCAACCTCGGTTTGTAATAAGGGATGGGGACCTGAATGTTTGCTTAGACCCCCGACTGAACTGCTCCAGCAATGCAGACAGCCGTGGAAAGCAAGAGGTGATGGTTCTGGGTGAATTGATTGAGGCAGAGGGGCTCATGGATGTATGCAGGGCTCGCAATCCAGGTGTGAGAGAGGGCACATTTGTATCGACAGTGCATGGCTCGTGGTCCAGGCTGGATTACTGGCTGGTATCTAAGGAGGCAACTCCTCGGACTATTTTAATAAAGCATCTGGCTAAGACGCTGTTGGATCATTCCCCGGTACGGATAGTGCTGAAAGTGCAGGCATGCATTAGACCTCCATTTCAACGGTGGTTACAACCATCCTCCTTAATAGAACCAGTGTTCCGGGCCAAAATTGGGGCTGCAATCAGTAATTTATTTCTAGAGAATGAGGGCTCAGTGGACAGTGTAGGCACACTCTGGGAAGCCTTCAAGGTCACTATAAGGGGGAGTGCATGGGTGCCCAGGCAGGAGTATTAAAAGATCTTAGGAACAGAATAAGGGTGCTAGGGGATAAGATTGGCGGCTAGAACGAGAATATGCAGATCAGGAGATATTACATAGATCCAGGAGATCTAGGACAAGGTATTTTGGCGAGGGTGGGAGGCCTAGCTGCTTCTTGGCACATAAGCTATCACTACCTAAAGGACAGGAGCACATTAAAGAATTGCTGGATGAAAATGCTGTCGCCCAGCACTATACCCCTGAGATTAGTATGGTATTCATTGATTTCTATTCCAAACTATATGGGACTAGGCAGACCGCTCCTGTTTTTTTTTTTTAAACAGATTTTTATTAGTTTATAAGAAAACAGTCAATCACATTTCAGAAACAATACTGTAATTACAGTCCAGTTCCGGCTTACATCTTGCATCGTTCACCCTTGCTAATCCCTGGTTGTCTCTCCATGAGGAGGTAATAGTCCCGCTACAGCGCACGGCAGTGGTGAATCGTCTAGCACAGGTTAAATTCTGCTGATCTGCTGGGTATAGTTTCCCCATAATAGACATATAACAGCTCTCAACATTCTGCCCCTCAACTAACCCCTAAAATCCACCCACCCCACCCCCCAGGCATGTCGCTTTCATCGGCCGTCCTTCACGGCAACACTTATCAGTTCACCGGGACATCAGGCATGCTATTTCAGGTGAGCAGACAGCGCCTGATGATGCAGCCAAGAACTATCTAGATGACATTGCATTGGGGGGGTTATTGAATGGGCACCGCGAATATTTGACCCAACCGTTCGATGTTGACGACGTTAAAGAGAATATTATGTCCCCGCCTACATGTAAGGCGGCAGGAATTGATGTTTTACCCAGTGAATTCTATAAGGCTTATATTGAAGAGCTGGCCCCACAATTATTAAAGGTGTTTACCGAGGCTAATGAGACTGGTGCACTGCCCCCTTCCCTTAGGGAAGCCTTGCTAGTTACGCTTTTAAAGCCAGAAAAGGCAGCAAATAAGTGTGATTCGTATAGACCGCTATCGCTCATAAATGTAGATACCAAATTCCTAGCAAAAATGATCGCATGTAGACTGTAACCTCTGATCACCAAATTGGTTCTCCCTGACCAGTCAGGATTCGTCCCCAAGCGCTCTACAGTACACAATCTCCGTACAATTTTTGCAGTGCTGCACCAACTAGATCCTAAAACCCCTGCAGTGGCGGTATTGCTGGATGCGGCAAAAGCTTTTGACTCGCTGCAATGGGGGTATTTTGTAGTGCTACAAAGAATGGGAATGCCACAGTTTTTCTTGAAGTGGGTACGTTTATTATATACCAACCCACTTGCCAGGGTGCAAGTCAATGGGTGGGTGTCTGAAGCATTTCTAATTTGCAGGGGTACAAGGCAGGGTTGCCCTCTTTTACTGATGCTTTACTCTCTGGCATTGGAACCACTGGCATGTAAAGTGTGACAGAAACAAGCAGAGGCCAAACTGGGGTTCCGGCAGCACCCGTTTGTTATTTACCTCTATGCAGACGATATGTTACTATATGTCAGAGATGCAGCTACTCATTTAGCAGCTTTGCTACGTGAATATGTATTATTCGAGAAGCGATCCGGGTTGGGGATAAACTGAGCGAAGTCCACGATTTTACCATTAAAAGACTGTACTCAAGCAATTTCGATGGATTACCCTCTCTGCTGGTCCGTAGACCCTGTGAAGTATCTGAGGGTTTGGGTACATTGGGATCCCGAGACTGTACTAAAGATGATGTAAAGATGTAACCACTGTCACAGACCAGATATCTCCCTGGACACGTCTGCTGTTGTCACTGGCAGACAGAATAGCTGTGGCAAAAATGTCTGTGCTTCTTAAGCTCCTCCACTTATTTGTTAATAACACAATAAAGTTGAAATGTAATTTTTTTAAGAAGCTGCAGTCCTGTCTGCTATTGTCAGTGTGGGCTGGCAAGCAACAGATGTGCTGCTGAAGCATGCTGACATTACTCTTTGAACGTGTGAAGCAACGGATCTGCACTTCTATTATTTATGTGTACAGGCGCTGTCTGTGCACTACTGGTTTTCCCCGCAGATATACATGCCATATTTAGCTGTGGAGGCAGACATGGCATATCCAACACCGCTACAGACTAGAATTTTATATTTAAGTGTGAGGGAGGCAATAGGAGGGAGATCAACCCTGTCAGTAGCACTGTCTGGGCATGGGGCGCACTTGCTGCCCGCGCAGGGAAAGACCATATGTACGCACCTGATATGCCAATTGCTGCCCATCCTGGAATCTCAGTGGCGTGGGAGCGTGGGGCCCTTGAAGTACTGCAAAGTGCAGGGATGACTAGGCTGGGGGATATGTACAGGAATGGTTCATTCTGATCTCTGATTGAGTTTCAAGCAGGTCAACCATATAAGGCAATGCATGGTTTCATATATGACAGGCTGTGCGCAGTGGTGCGCTCCCTTAGCCCGGACTTTCTGCAGGAACCATGTGGGTTGAAAGCATTACAAGCAGTACTAAAAGGGGGTGAAAGCAGAGGGCTGATCATCAGAATATATAGTTCTTCTCAACGAGAGAATGAGTGGTCTGATTCCTCTGCACTAGGCAAATGGAATGCGGTCCTGGCAGTTTCCCTGTCCCGGGAAAACTGGGAGGTCTGCTGCAAATTGACTGGAAGCCTGACTGCCAATTGTAATCTTCATATAATTCACTTTAAAGATCTACATCAGATATATTACACTCCTGCGCAATTGCTGAGTTTGAGGGACAATCCGAGATGCCTCAGAGGCTGGCAGGATGGAGCGGATTTTATATACTAAGCGTGGGGTTGCCCTGCTATAGCGAATTTCTGGCAGAAGGTAGCGCTTACAAATATGACATTGGAAAAAATTGAATGCTCACCGGAGGTGTGTCTGTTGGGGCTTTGAAAGAGACTCAAACCATGCAACCGGCATATAGTTGATATAGCCACTCTATTTGCTAAGCATGCTGTTGCTATGCATTGGAACACCAAGGCAGTTCAAACCCTTGTCAAGTGGATTAGAGATATCGTATTCTGTAAGGAACAACTGAATGCTTATGCCGAGGAGCTACTAGGACCTAAAGATGTTTGGACGCCACTTACCATGTACTTGCTAGAACACCTTGACCTAGCATAAATGAATGCAATTAAGTTAGCTATTGAGGTGCAAGGCTGCGATAGGAACTGATGTTACACTGCTGTACACTGTTGAACATGTATTATGCTGCTTCTTTTCCTTACCTGCCATGTGGGCGTTGGGTTAATGGTGGGGGTGGAGGGGTGGAGTTTAATATAACAAAAACATTGCTGTATATTATGTGGTCTTTGCATAGTGCTGCTGCAATATGAGTGTATTATTGGCACTGTTTGCATATTGAGAATCAATAAAAAAAAAAAGATGTTTAGTCAAAATGATGTCCAACTATTCAAAAGCATGGACTTGCTCCAGGAGAACCCTTTCAACATTGGATTTGAGCGAGTAAAATGGCAAGGGTTAAAAACCATATCTTTTGTTTTTGTAGGGTTAATGTCTTGGTCCCTTGACTTACAAAAACGATCGAACCAGTCAAGGATTTTTTGAAAACCCATGGGGGATTTTGGGAGGAGGAATGTATGGTCAGCAAACATCGGGCCGGAACCCTGTTTGCCAGGCAGGGTGCATCAGATTTGTATGATTCACATATACGCTACCAGATCATTTATACATTGAGAGATTGAAGTGGGTGCGAAGACGCACCCCTGCTTACCTCCCCAAATAACTGAAAATGAATTTCTTTCCCCCAACTGCCCACATCTAACTCTGGCAAAATTGCTGTCATGGAGTTTTATAATCAAGTTCAATAGATAAGAGTGGAACCACCATAACAGCTACAATCTGCCACAACTTGAGGCGGGAGATAAGATCGAACACTGACCTAAGATCAACAAACACCACATACAGGCGCCCACCCCCACGATGAAGGATCTTCCAGTACAATACCTGGAGGCAGAGGATATGATCTAGTGTGCTCTCAGAAGAAGCTTGCTTGTAGGGGGGGCAATATATCTAGGGCAGCCATCCAATCTTGCACTTTCCTCAGGATGATCCTCACAAAGAGTTTTTGGGCACTATCAATTAAACTTATGTCCTACAATTGGAGGGAAGGTTATGAGATCCCTTCTTGAAGATAGGGACGATCTCTGCGCCAGGCTAGGTAGAAGGGTGGTTGGGGTGCAGTCTAGCGATTTGAGGTTATGAGACCAAAGCTGGGGTTGTTGGGATCTGATGGTTGGGGAGAAAAGAATGAATTCAGTTATTAGCAGATTTAGTTTTAGGCAGCTATGATCTTGCCAGTTCTGTATTTTCCTCATGGTATAATTGAGTCTCCGGATAGCATCTCGAGAGTAAATATTGATGTAGAATTGAGTATCGTCTGCATACATGTGGTATGAGGTTTTTGATTGTTACAATTATCATGAATGTCTCCATGTATAGATTGAAGAGTGTTGGTGAAATTGTAGATCCTTGAGGAACACCTCAGTCAATGTCCTCTACAGTGTCTCCAATGTTGACTCTTTGTTCTCTGTTCTGCAAGAAGGAGGTGAACTAGTTAAGGACAGCTCCTGCAAGGCCCATTCGGAGTTCAAGTGCTTTTCTGAAAAGTTTATGGCTGACCTTGTCAAACGCTTGTGATAAATCCAGAAGAATTAGCAGACAGGATTAATTTTGGTCTAGGGTTGTTTGTATATCATTTAGGATGTTTAGAATAATAACCCCAGTGTTGTATACAGGCCTGAAACTTGATTGGTGTTTATCTAATAGATCAAAATTCTTGATGTGTTCACTGAATGTGGGCACATTTTTCTACCAATTTAGCCAGGAAAGAGAGACTGAATACCAGTCAGAAGTTGTTTAAGTCTCCCTGGTCAGAGCCTGTTTCTTTTAGAAAGGGAGAATCTTAGCCCATCTTCAGACATTCTGGGAGGGATCCTTGATGGAAAGATGCATTCACAATTTTCGTCCATCAGTGAGTGACCGATTGGAGCATCTCTTTCAGTAGGTGTGAGAAAATGGAATCTTCAAAATGTGTGGTAGATAGGTAGGTAGGGGACTAGTTTGGTTGGGAACAGAGTTGCTTATAGTATAAATTTTGTTTTTGAAGAAAGTTGAGAAGAAGTTGCAGATGTCCATCGAGTTGTTTACAGTTGTGGGTTCTGCAAGTTTTCCTGATTATTGTATTATTATGTAAAAGAGTTTTCTGGACCTATTTTTCATTCTGTCTAGTTGAGATCGGATTGCTTTTGTTTTAGCTTTACAGATAGCTTTTTTGTATGAGATTCTGTGCGTTCTCAGCTGTTTGAGATGGGTAATGCTTGTGTCCTTCCTCCTTAGTCTTACCAGATCACTCAGTTGTCTTCTTTCCTTGATTATGTTTTGGTTGAACCAAGGTACTGAAGGTTTTATCTGTGGTCTATTTAAACGTAATGGAGCAACTGTCTGAATGATGTAGGTCTTGCTGTAGTTGTAGAGATGCGTCAGTTCTTGAGCTGATCTTTGGTTGGTCCAGAGTACCAAGGAGGTTTGGCATAGATCTGCCCGTTCAGTTCTGTTTACATTGCTGTAACCACTCACCCAAGTTTTTTCCCTTCTTGTTTGATCTTTGATTTTACTTTCATGAGCGGTTATATGGCAGAAAATTTGATCATGGTCTGACCAGTCTTTAGCAGCGTTGTCTAGTATGTTTACTGATCCAGGTTTATCGATGACAAGGTCAAGTGTTGGGGGTCGGTCCCTTGCATGCTTGAATCATGTTGAGTTCCCGAAGCATGTTACTGAGTGCAGCCACTATGAGGTCTTTGTCATTGTTCTAATGTAAGTTAAAATCTCTTAATAATATTTTATTAGAGAGTGAGGTTGCACTGATTGTTATTTCCATGAGTTGCTCCGGGAAGACAGTATTGCCAACCGGTGGATGGTATAAAAGGAATGCTTTTGCTATCAGTTTATTTTCTAGTTTGATTTCGGCTCCCATGAAGTATTTTCGAACGAGAATGAATTTAAGGTAAGATAGTTTCTGAAAATTATTGGCAGACCTCCCCCTTGCTTCAATGTAAAGTCTAGACTTAAAACAGCAAAATTAGGGGGGGTGAAGCTCCAGTGTTAGAGCTGCTGCTGGGTTTAGCCAGGTGTCGGTTAGAAATAGAATGCCTAGATCATTCACTAAATTCACACCTGCTACATTAGTTGCATGTCTTGCAGCTGATCTGCAATTATGCAGCATGTATTTCGGAGTTGTCACTGTTTTATGAATTACTGTGGCATACATAGTGTTCGTAGCAATTGAGATCAGGTTGTTGTGATTGACTTGTAGAGGGTAGTGTCTCCGGTTTTTGTAATTGGATATCTTGACTATCAGAACGTTGGATGTTGTTTCAAGGGAGGTTTTGCTTTGTGCTCTGATAGTATGTTAGAATATTATTTACCTCTTCTTCTGAGAGGTGATTGTTTGTTCTTTTTGGCAGTGAAGTGTGTTGTCTCGGGAGGGTAAGGAGTCTGTTGTTGTCAAAAAGTTTTCTGCTAGATTGGTAGTCTGTCCAGTTGGTGTTGGGTGTGTGCCAATTCTCTATTGTTAGTAGAAGTGTGGTGACTTTCTTCTTGACCCATTCAATTTCTTCCCTGAATAGCTACAAGTTATCATTGATTTGGTATACGAGAAGGTTGTGTATTGGGCACTGACAAATTAGGTTATTATTCTGTGTAAATGTTTGTGAAAATGTGTGACAGGGATTACCTCTTCAGTGGAGCTAGAAGAGACAATATTCCAAAAGGTGCAAGAATCTCCTCTTTTAGCAACTATTGACAAGCCCTCTCAGTTCATGATTTCCCACCCTCTCTTTGCTGCCCGTATTACATTATTATTTGCCCCTCTAGCTGCTTGAATCAATAATCTATATTTTGGTTTGACAGCGCCTGTTAGGGCCCCAACAAAGATGAACAAACTTATTCAGCTGACAGTGCTAAACTATAAAAGGCTATCACAAAGCTGATACCTGAAGATTTATTCTCAACAATAAACTTTCACTACTCTCCCAGATAAACAAGATATACAATTTGGTTAATTACTACTTAGACTCCTTCAAGAACTCCACCACATGCCATAATAATCTCAGAAATAGACTCTGGAAACACGATTTTGGTCGGAATCCCATCCAATTCTTTAGGTCCAATGAAAGTCATTTTTAACTCAACAGCTAGACTTGTCTTATTTGGTAAGACATTTTATCATATTTTTCCCATCTAAAGTACCTACACTAGTTACCTCTTAAAGCTAAGTTCAAGTGAAACATTTACTGCCTTGCTCACAAGGTAATACATCAAAAACACACACTAAACCTGGATCATTTCTTGAGCATCTCGTGTGGCAACAGGGATTTCCTCACTCTGGAAACCCACAAATTCAGCACAGCTCAATCTGTGAAATAATTCTTCTCAGGTCTCCATGGTGGTGTTGTGGGCCACAGAATATTATAGAGAGCAACATATAAACTGCACTAGTCAGGATGTTATAAATTGATGGAAAAAAAACATATATAAACATATCATAACCGAGTATACTGGGCTGAATGAGTGGAATGACAGAGGACTACTGGATTGTGATGAATATAGGTTCTTGAGAAATGATCATCCGATACTACCTTGTTTTTACTTGCAGCTCAAATTGTACAAAAGCCTTGCTAACCCATGGAGGAGACCTATAGTCTTCTCCGATGGCAGACTTTTGGAAAATACAGCCATATATGTCAATAATGTTCTGTTACCTTTTGTTTTTTAACTTTATTTCTAGTGTAAAGACAGCACTAATGTCCAGAGAAAAATAGAGGGGATACAATGGGAACCCAGTTTCTTCATGATAACTCTTGAGTTGGTTTCTGTGTGTACATACACAAATGGATGGTATTGATGCCTTCAGACATTATTTAAGAGAGAGACCACTGAGAGTGTTTGATCATACAGGGATTCTCCTACGTATGATCGAATTTTGCATTTTCATTTTAGAGGCTCAGATCTTCAGACAAACCTCCGGGAAAAGCTCTGGGCAACTGCTTTGTCCACAGCTAAGTCAATCTTTTTATGGGCATGTGGGAGATGTAGGTGGCCTGGTCAGACAACAACTTACCGACCACATAGTTATGGGGGTATGGTACACAGATGATGTATTTGATATTTTGGAATGGGAACGGGACAAAGCAGAAAAAACCATCAGTATATTATAACACAAGTTTAACCTATCTTTTACTATACACACCAGTGGCAGGGAGATCGATTTTTTGGACACAAATTTACAAGACAAGAGGAAGTATTTGTTACAAGCCTGCTTTGCAAAACCATAAAGAGGAACAGTTTCTTGCAAGCCGAAAGCCACCATCTGCCAAAACTCAAAAGGAGTATCACCCAGCGGGAATATATAACACAAAAGATATTGTAGCACTTTCAACTTATACCAGAGGGATGAGAAGCTCATCACTTCAAGATTTCAGCAGAGAAGATGCCATAGACATGTAATAAAGAAGGCAGCACACAGGACATTTTCAAAATTTTCAAATGCAATAGGAACACACTTTTGTACTTGGACAGATAAAACGACAGGATGATAGAATAATTAGATCCATCACAACATGCAATCAGAAGTCCGGAAAGAGAAAGAGATCTGACTAATGAAGCTATACTACTTGCACCATGGCAGAAGCACGGAGACTCATTTGAGTAAGATTGAAATCCTACGATAACCAACAGGCCATGCGATGGCCACGCCCTGTGAGGCGGGGAATACAGATCAAAAGGATGTATAAAGAAACCGCTGTGACTTCAGCTAAAGCAATGCCCGAAGCCCATGAGGAAGTGCGGTAGGCATGAAACGCGTTGGGCAGGACTGTGATGAAGGCGAAGCATTTCCACTGCTATGTTACTGCTGTTCCTCCATTAAAGAACTTGGCAGAGTTTATTTACCGGTGTGGGCCCTTTCTGAAAAGCAGGCAACTTCTGTTGGATGTATCTGCGGCTACGCCTGAGCCGCGTGAGGTGCCCCGCTGCTGTGTGCAGCCCTGCTGCGCCGTCAATCTACGATGTGGCATTAAGGACCGGCAATGCCCAATGAAGGATGTAATCACAAGTGCAAGCAGCGCAAGTGACCTTTGCAACCCACTGTGGTTTAATATTTTAAACGGCTAGCAGAAGCACGGAGACTCATTTGAGTAAGATTGAAATCCTACGATAACCAACAGGCCATGCGATGGCCACGCCCTGTGAGGCGGGGAATACAGATCAAAAGGATGTATAAAGAAACCGCCGTGACTTCTGCTAAAGCAATGCCCGAAGCCCATGAGGAAGTGCGGTAGGCATGAAACGCGTTGGGCAGGACTGTGATGAAGGCGAAGCATTTCCACTGCTATGTTACTGCTGTTCCTCCATTAAAGAACTTGGCAGGGTTTATTTACCGGTGTGGGCCCTTTCTGAAAAGCAGGAAACTTCTGTTGGATGTATCTGCGACTACGCCTGAGCCGCGTGAGGTGCCCCGCTGCTGTGTGCAGCCCTGCTGTGCCGTCAATCTACGATGTGGCATTAAGGACCGGCAATGCCCAATGAAGGATGTAATCACAAGTGCAAGCAGCGCGAGTGACCTTTGCAACCCACTTTGGTTTAATATTTTAAACGGCTAGCAGAAGCACGGAGACTCATTTGAGTAAGACTGAAATCCTACGATAACCAACAGGCCATGCGATGGCCACGCCCTGTGAGGCGGGGAATACAGATCAAAAGGATGAATAAAGAAACGGCCGTGACTTCTGCTAAAGCAATGCCCGAAGCCCATGAGGAAGTGCGGTAGGCATGAAACGCGTTGGGCAGGACTGTGATGAAGGCGAAGCATTTCCACTGCTATGTTACTGCTGTTCCTCCATTAAAGAACTTGGCAGAGTTTATTTACCGGTGTGGGCCCTTTCTGAAAAGCAGGCAACTTCTGTTGGAGATATATATATATATATATATATATATATATTCAATCTCTGTTTGACCCCAGGGCCTCCCGGGTCCAAAACAAAAGAAGCCGCAACTCCAGTCAAAGTATTTTTAAGAAACTGATAGATTTATTACTGCGCTATATAGGAAGCACAATTTGTGAGCTTAAGAAGCGCATCTTGGAACATACCAGGACCACAACCAACAAGGATAGAGGTAATGCTGTGGCCAGACACATGGAGACAAATCACAATGGCAATTGGCGACTTTTAAAATTTCTGGGATTGGAAACATTGGCCCCAACGGAAAGGGGTGGACATCGAGAAAAATTGCTACGCCAAAAAGAATCACGCCACATCTTGAACTTTCGAACAATGACCCCTTATGGTCTGAACCAGTCCGAAGAACTTTATGTACATATTTAATAACAATGAAAGCCTCCTTTGATAAGCTCCATAATGAACTTTTCCCTCCACGCAACCACGGCACAGCATACATGCAAACCGAATTCTGGGCCAAAATTTATAATGTACTAAATTTTGTGTCAGTATCGAAAACACCCTGGTAAATGTCAGCCCACTAGAGGGCCTCAAGTAGGTCGAATGTACTAAGACCAGTAAAAAATAAGCTATTGTTTGATTACCATGAATAATTACATGTTGAAAAATTTTTCGAATGTAAAGTACTGGAATCACTAACCATCTTCCCAATTGTAAGGCATAATTGACCTTAAGTGAGTCTCAAGACCCATAAAAACTTTCTTAAAGGTACCACATGACTAAGTTAGCCCACTAGAGGGCCTTCACATATTTTCGAAAAGTCGTTTCCAATTTCAATTGCCTAAAATCATGATTGAGTTTTTCCGGTACATAGCAAATTCTTGTTGTAAATATCATGAAATGAAACTTATGATTTAGAAATTGTCAACCAATAGGGGGTAAAGTGGTGCACAATCTGTTTTTCTGTGACAATAACATGAAATAACATTTGGCAATGTGAATACTACAAGTCCCAGAAGGCCATAGTGTCAAAAAAAACTTATGGTTGGAATCATGTGACCGATGGTAGGAGGGTCTCCCATTTTAAATTATTCTCAGCAAACAGTGTTTGTAACAACCGTGATCAAGTGAGTAGGGAGCTCACGAAACGCGTTGGTTTCTCGCTGTGAAATATGCTGTACAGATTTGAGTAATAAATCTATCAGTTTCTTAAAAATACTTTGACTGGAGTTGCGGCTTCTTTTGTTTTGGACCCGGGAGGCCCTGGGGTCAAACAGAGATTGAATATTTTGCGGTTTGGTTCTACCGCGTGAAGCAACGCACTTGCCAGCAGCGCCCAAACGAGAGGAGAGCGGAACCATCTGTGGAATATATATATATATATATATATATATATCAAACAGGTTGCCCAAGGTGAGGAGGCCACCCAGAGTTCCATCATCAACAACGAGGGCCCCAGCAGAGTCAGCATACAACCATCCATATATATATGTGTATATAGCTATAGATATACACATATATACATATATGTAAATACATAAACGTATGTGTGCGTGTGTTTGTATAACCTACTGTGCGGAGGCAATGACCTAGGCTCATTGACTGGGGTAGGGCTGGCAATCCTAATGAAAAATACCTTTGCAGAACTGATGTTGCTTTTCCCTCACACTGTCTTGATGTACTCTAATATCTGTCAAAGACAAAATGGAAGTGGTCAAATCAATTCGGTCCACACATAGGCAAAGCCATGAAATATGTTAATAAAACTGTTTCTGCTTTCCTTACAAACCATAAAATGGGCTCTGTCTACAACAAAAATCTACCTTTAAAAATGCACGAAATGTATAGGAGTGATGGAGTTCACTTTACAGAGGGTGTTTCTAAGCAACCTGAAACCCTGCATACAGTCTTATCTGCAGCTGTCTTATACACACTCTCAACACAAAGGGTCTTGTCAGAGCCACCCAAGAGCCTAAAATATTGTTAATTACCTTATTAAGAATTTTTTTAATTTGCAACGTAGCCGGGGTAATCACAATCATTGCGAAATCGCAAAACAAAGGCAGACATTTAACGACCACCACATTAAAAAAAATGTAAGTGAAAAAATCATTTTAACTAATACAATACACACGTTGTAGCTGCGATCATCGGGAATATGTCGTGAAATTACAAAACAAAAGCAGACATTCAATAGCCACCACCACATATAAAACTTATAATAGCAAAATAGATCATAACCAGCACAATAAACACATTACAATCTAAAAAGACTCTATAATAGCATATATAACTCCCTTAATATCTCTATAACAGTGTATAACTTCAGTGGAATCTGTTACTGCATGCATCAGTAAGTCTCTCATTCACTTTTTAAGTTTTTCAGTGGATCCATGAGACTGTGCATCAGTCTATCAATGGTTCTTTAAGAAACTGCGTGACTGTCTCAATGTGTCTATGACTGGGTGCATCAATGTCTCAGTGGGTGAGTGAGTGGGAACATGAGTTTCTGAATGGGTCTGTCACTGAGTGCATAAGTCTCACAGTGGATCTATGACTTAGGAGCGTGAGAGTCCGAGTGGTTCTGTGAATTGGTGCGTGCGTCTCTAAGTGCAACTGTGAGTGGGTGAGTGAGTATCTGAGTGTATGAGTGGAGAGGAGTTGGCCTAACGGCTAGAGCGGTCGACCTCGAATCTGGGGAACGGGTTTCGAGTCTCTGCAATGACGCTGAACATCCTGTGATTCTGGGCAAATCACTTAAACTCCCAGTGCCTAACAAAAACGAATGTGTGTCCTCATGTAACGTAACTGTTGCTATGTGAAGCGCTCTGATACCCGATTGGGTTTAAGTTCGCTCTTTACAAAAATCTGCAAAAAACATAGCAACTGGGTGCATAAGTCTCTGAGTGTGTCTGTGAGTGGGTGTGTGAGTGTCTGAGTGAAATTGTAAGTGGGTGTACGAGTGTCTCAATGAGACTCACACGCAGAGACTCATGCGCAGTGTCATACCCACTTAAAGACTCTTACACTGACTCACAGATCCCACCTGGGCACTCATGCACCCACTCACAGACCAACTCAGATGCTCATGCACCGACCTAAAGACTCACTCCCACACTCATGTATGTGCTCAGAGACCCATTGAGACACACACACACCCACAGACACACTCATACACCCACTCACAGATCCACTTAGACTCTCATACACCCACTCACACACCCATACAGTCAATCACACATTATGGGGCTGATTACGATGGTGGAATGCTCTCCAACGCCAGGTGTACCGTGGCGAGCCTTTCGCCTTTGAACGTGGATTCACCGCCTGCCAGATTAGGATGGTGGGCAGATCCAGACAGCAACCGTGGCGGGCGTAAAAACCGCCTGCCACAGAACCTCCACATGCCTGGCGGAGCGGTCTGCACCCCGAAAATCGTGGCAGTGCCTAGAAGGCACCGTGCGCCAAATTAGGATGCTGGCTTCAGCCAGTCTTTCCATGGCGGCGGAACCACCATGGAAAGGCTGTCTGGATTGGTTTCAGGGGCCAGCTGCGGGCCTCCTCCTTGTGTTGGGGGGAGGTGTTGGTGGACTGGGGGGTACCCATGGTACCCCCCTACATTTCACTGCACTAAGTGGCAGGCACCGTGTTTTACCTAAATACCATCTGATAACATACTATGACTATTACACTGATGGAAGAGTACATTTAGCTATGAAACGGTGACGATGTACAGGTCCTGGGTGGGACCCCCATACTGACAGTGGGGTCAAAATGCTGGTGACAACTTTGAAGGATAGTCTTGAAAATACTAGAAACAGCTCTCTGGTGCTTACATTGAATCTGAATCAAAAGACATCCTGTCCATTCCAATAAGCTGTCCTTTAATACAGTCACTAATGTTTTATTACTTTCTGGTTATGGTCACTTCACTGGGGTCACATAAGGCACACAAGTCACTATCTCTTTAAATACGTTAGTATTACCATACATGTTGTGTTATGTGAATAATTTAAAAAAAATGTCACTCACTTCAGCTGAAGTGAGTACCAACTGATACATCCTTGGGCTACTTCATTAATAGACATCATAGAAAGAAATTATAAGCTGAATGGGTGATTGAGCAGATACATAAGTGTCTGTAAGGGCTAGTGACAGGGTACATGAGTGGCTGTCTCTGTGTATCAATGAGTGTGTAAGTGGGTATATGGGTGAGTGAGTGGGTGTATGAGTGGCTGTATGTGTGAGTGAATGTATGTTTGAGTGGTTGTATGGGTGAGTAAGTGAGTGTGAGAGAGGTTGTATGGGAAAGTATGTGATTGTCTCTGTCACTGTATGGGTGAGTGAGTAAATGTATGAATAACTGAGTGGTTGTGTGAGTACTTGTATGGGTGTGTTAGTAGCTGTGTTAGTATGGGTATACCTGTGTGAGTAGCTGTGTGAGTATGTGTAACTGTATGGGTGAGTGAGTTGGTGTATGGTTAACTGATTTACTGTGTCAGCAGCTATATGGGTGTATGAGTGGGTGTGTATGTGTGTCTATGTCTCTATAACTGAATCTGTGACTGGCTGTATTGGTAAGTAAGTAGGTGATTAAGTGGCTGTATATGAGAGTTAGTGGTTCCATTAGTGGCTCTACAGGTGAGTATATGTGTTACTGGCTGTATGGATGAGTGACGAGAAGTGAGAGTGTTTGTATGGGTTCTGTGAATGAGCTTGTTAGTGATTGTGTGAGAGTGGGTGTATGACATGTTTTATGGGGGTGTGTCAGTGTATCTCTGGATGATGTAAACAGTGATGTCATTTCAGATGTAAAGAGGCTGCCGTTAGGCAAAACCTGCAACAGGGCCCGCAGGACTCTGCAAGAGCCAGGCCGGTCCAAACGCAGGATTAAGGGCAGTGTGGAGCAGGATGCAAGTCAGATTAGTGGGCGATTGCTGGGAGCTCCCTTAGAATGTGACCGCCATGTTTGGTGGTCAGGTCATACCCAAATATTAACGGTTTGAACAAAAAAAAGAGAAATACTGAAATTCACCACTTATAGTTAGCAGAGCTAACTATAACGTGGCCCCGCAATGCACTGCTTATGACCTCACATATTACATCACTCATGACATGTTCTATAATTTATGACATCACTGATGAGCCAGCCCAGGGGGATGTGGTCCCCATGGCCAATAAAGGCTCAGGGAGGGGGATCACGTGCATCCCTTGAAGAATGTGTCTCCAGGGTTGGACTGCACAGGGCCTATAATGGCTCGGGAGCTGGGCCCTGCGCCCCACTACCCTTATTAAATGCAGCCCCTGGGATGGGCTCTCTCCGGGACTATAATGGCACTGGGAGGGGGGCCGCACGCTCCCTCCCCTTATTTGGTGAATTTCACCCCTCACAACCCCTGTAGTGTGGGGTGGCCTCCACTGGGCCTGTAATGGCTTAGGGAGGGGGTCCACGCGTCCCCCTCCCCTTATTTGGTACATTTCAGCCCCAAAGGTGGACACTACGGAGCCTCTAATGGCTTGTGGAGGGGGCTGCATGGCCGCCTTCCCTTTTCTTTTTTTTAAAACCGATTTAATTTATAAGAGTGATACATAGAATGCAGATCTCGGAGTCCCAGAGACAGCTGCCGTATATAGGATACAAAAATTGGACTTTGACAATTTTACACATTTATGTAAATGAGAATATGAAAGGCAATACAAATAAAATCAATCCCTGCAAAACAACCACCATCCCCCCTCCCTCCCCAACCCCCAGAGCGTCGTCTCCTTATTCCGGAACAGTATATCACTGACCTAGACGAAAACAAGTTACTTACCTGTAACTTTGGTTCCCCAGTATTGGTAACTTTCATAGATTCCCATGCTTTGTATCATTCCCTGTCGTCGGAATGGGAGCCTCGGTAAATAAAAAAAAATATCATAACCATAGGTACAAAAGAGAAAATCAGGCCTAGGCCTCATCTCATTTTGTAGCATATCACCCTCTTTGTGAAAAAGAGCCCACACTTTCTGCAACAACCAATCAGAATAGCCTCACCCCATAGAACCTTCCTGAGAGCCTCAGAGCCTCAGATTTTCGTAGCCGTTGTGCAAACAGCCACTATCTCAGTAAAAAGGCCGAGCTTTCCCAGGCGAGGAGGGAGGGCGCATGGGAATCTATGAAAGTTACCAATACTGGGGAACCAAAGTTACAGGTAAGTAACTTGTTTTCTTACCCCAGTATTGGAACTTTCATAAATTCCCATGCTTTGTATCAGAGTAGCTAGCAGTAAGCCATAAAAGCACATTGTGTTACATGAATCTCATGACATGACAACATAGCTATCCTCCTAGGAAACAAATCATAAAATGTTACCATATAAAGAACACGATAGCTGAAACAAAATGTGACAAACAGGAAGGAGGGATTGTAGGGAAAGCTCACCTCTTATTGAAAATGATTCCTGAGGACTGCTTGCCCAACAGCAGCGTCATCTTTCATTGTAGACTCTAGGCAGTAGTGTTTTGTGAAGGTGTGTGTACTGCTCCACGTTGCTGCCCTGCAGATGTCTTTTATAGGGACTCCAGAAAATAGAGCCACCGAAGATGCCACTGATCTTGTGGAATGGGCATGGGCTTTCCTTTCCAGTGGTTTGCCCGCTCCTTGATGGCAGAACGGAATAGCACAGGAGATCCAGCGGGAAATGCTGGCTTTGGTTAGCGGAAATCCCTTCCGCGGGGCACTGTAGGACACGAACAGTTGTGAGGATTTCCTAAAAGGTTTCGTGCACTCTAAATAGAACTTTAAACACCTTTGAACGTCCAAAGAATGCGAGGATCTTTCTGCTGGAGAAGTAGGTCAAGGAAAGAATGACTTTAAAATGAATGGTTCATTCAGATGGAATTCAGACGGAACCTTTGGGATGAACCTCGGATATGTTCGAAGGATCATGACATCCCGCTTGAACTGAAGGAAAGGTTCCACTATAGACAGCGCCTGAAGCTCACTAACTCTCCTGGCAGATGTCAATGCCAACAGAAGAGATAGCGTCCAAGATAGGAATTTAAGGTCCGTTTTGTGGATGGGTTCAAACGGGGCTTTCATTAGCTGAGCTAACACCAAATTAAGCTGCCAAATCGGCGGCGGAACACGGACCGGAGGATACATCCGAAACAGGCCTTTTAAGAACTGCTTGACAATCCTAGCGGACCAAAGAGACGGACCTGAAGATGTCCGCCTGAATCTTGAGATGGCCGCCAGATGAACTTTCACAGAAGAATGAGCCAACCCAGATTTAGCCAGCGACAGGATATATGGTAAAACCTGATGTGGAGCTGAAGTGTAAGGGTGAAGATGTTGTGTCTGACACCATAGGCAGAATCTTTTCCATTTTTCTTTATACGTTTTGTTCGTACTTGAAGCTCGAGCCTGAGACAAGACGTCCCTACACTCCTTGGGGAGGTTCAAATCTCTGTACTCTCTGTACTCAGGAGGCATGCCGCCAAGTGAAACGAGCTAGGGTCCGGATGGAGCACTTGACCCTGAGACCTCGACAACAGAGAAGGAACCAGTCGCAGTCGAATGGGATGATCCTGGGAGAGCAAGAGGAGTTCCGTGTACCAAAACTGCCGGGGCCACGCTGGTGCAATCAAGATCATTCTGCACGGTTCTGCCTTGATTTTCCTGATTAACCTCGGGATTAGTGGTATCGGAGGAAAAGCGTAAAAGAATGCGCCGTACCAGGCAATCAATAGC
Organism: Lissotriton helveticus; assembly: GCF_964261635.1. NCBI lineage: Eukaryota > Metazoa > Chordata > Amphibia > Caudata > Salamandridae > Lissotriton > Lissotriton helveticus. The sequence continues at coordinate 606,279,132 of NC_136059.1, read as the reverse complement.
GCGTTCCCCAAGGACCCCGGAAGGTGTGATCCCTGCTTGCATAGAACCGGCATTTGGTGTTCTCCGGAGTCGCAAACAGGTCTATGGTCGGGGTCCCCCAGATCGAAAATACCTCCTCTAGAATGGTTTGGTCTAATTCCCATTCGTGATTGATCGATTTCTGACGACTTAGCGCATCCGCTGTTACATTGAACGAACCTGCAAGGTGTTCTGCCGTCAGAGCAATGTTGTGAAGAATCGCCCAATCCCAAATTAGTTGAGCTTCTTTGGATAGAGTCTGAGATCTGGTTCCCCCCTGCTTGTTGATATAGTGCATGGCCGTCGTGTTGTCCGTCCGGACCAGCACTGAATGATTCCGAATCCGTGGCAGAAAAGCCTGCAAGGCTAATCGGATGGCTTTGAGCTCCAATAGGTTGATGTGGCACTGGCGTTGACCTGGATCCCAATGTCCACTGATTTGTAGTTCCTGGAGCACCGCTCCCCAGCCTTCTAATGAGGCGTCCGTGGTGAGAACCATGGGAGACGGAGGAAGCATGAAAGTTAATCCCTTCGCGATGTTGCTTTTCACTAACCACCATCCGCATGCCTCTTGCATCTCTGATGTCACAGTAATCCTGTCGTCGAAAGAGCCCTCTGCTTGGTACCATTGTTTGTCGAGATGCTCTTGCAGCGGCCGCATTCGCAGCCTGCAATGCGGAATTAATGGAATGCAGGATGAAATCGATCCGAGCAGGGACTTGTAGAGCCGTACTGATAGGGATTTCTTTTTGAGTTTTTGAGTAATCGGCGAGCCGAGAGCATCAATTTGTTTTGACGTTTGTCTGTTGGGTAAGCCTTGCAGTGTTTCGTGTTCAGAATTGCCCCCAGAAACCTTGCTGACCTGGACGGTTGAAGAACTGACTTGTTCTCGTTGAGTTGAAGGCCCAGGTGAGTGAACAATTGAATGCAGGTTTGAATGGCCCTGGAAGTTTCCTGGAAAGATGGAGCTTTGACTAGCCAGTCGTCCAGGTAGGGAAAAACTTCCAGAGATTGCTTCCTGAGGAAAGCTGCTACTGGAGCCAATATCTTTGTAAATATTCTCGGTGCAGACCGGAGACCAAAAGGAAGTACTTTGAATTGGAAATAGCTCTTGCCTACTGTGAATCGCAAGTATTGCCTGTGAGCTGGGTGGATCGGCACATGGAAATAAGCATCCTCTAAATCCAGAGTCACCATATAGTCCCCTGGATTTAGCAGACGAAGAATATCCTGGAGAGTGACCATCCTGAAGGACAGTTTGATGAGATAAGTGTTGAGCTCTCGTAGATCTAATATGGGGCACAAAGTTTCCGTCATCTTGCGAACCAGGAAGGACCTTGAATAAAACCCTTTCCCTCTCTGCGAGAGAGGTACAGGCTCTATCGCCCCCTTGATAAAAAGCTGGTGGGCTTCGAGACGTAGCAATCCCAGATGTTTCATTTGACTGGCGCCTGGAGCTCTGGTTGGAGGTAGATTTTGAAACTCCAACGTATGGCCACACTGAACGATATTCAAGACCCACTGGTTTGATGTAATTATTCTCCAGCTGTCTAGACAATGGGAAATCCTGCCCCCCACTGTTATCGGTGGAGCAGGAACAGTAGAAAGAGCCGCGAGGCCGCTATTGCCTCTTGGAGTTGTCTCGCCCTTGTCGATTTTGACGTCCTCTCTGCGGTTGACGAGAGAAAGACGCCGACTGGCCCTGGCGTTGATTGGAATACTGAGGTTTGTACGATTGGGAGGATTGTGATGAATATCTCTGTTGGTTGCCACCCCTGTAAGAGGAGAAACCTCTTCCTCTCGCACCTCTGAATGGAACCTTACGGTAGTTCAAAGATCCCAAGGACTTTGCTATGTCCGTATCCTTTTTAATGCTTTGAAGGGCGTCATCCACATGCTTCCCGAAAAGCATTTCTCCATCGAATGTTAAGTCCAAGATCTTATTCTGGACCTCCTGGCGAAACCAGGTCGCCCGCAACCAGCCCTGACGTCGTAGTACAGCTGATCCAGCCAGAGCACGAAAAGCAGTAGACGCTCTGTCCATAGCACAATCTATTACCTCTGACGAGGATCTCTCTCCTTCCATCAACACCTTTCTGGCCTCATCCCTGGTTGATTCTGGAAGCTGTTCCACAAACAGGGATAGATCGCACCACATCTGGCGATCATACCTGCCTAGGATGGCAAGAGCATTGGCAGCAAGAACTAGGAGGCTGGCCATAGAGGAGAATCTTTTGCCTACATTGTCCAAGCGCCTCCCTTCCTTGTCCGGAGGTGTAGTAAGGGGCGTTGAAGGATTCTTCGATTTGCTTTGTGCCGCTTGAGATATGACAGAATCCGGTTTAGGCTGTCCCAGAAGACATGCTGGACTGCCTTCCGGCGCCTTATATTTCTTCTCCAGCCGGGAAAGAACAGGAATGACTGTCGCCGGATTTTGCATAACTTTAACCCCTTCTGACCATACATGTTCTATTGTAGGTATAGATCGGACTGATCTCTTGTATGGTTCTTTAAAGTCATAGTGGAAGCAGTCTGTCTGCACAGTCGTGATCGGCAGACCAAATCTTTTAGATGCCCTCTCCATGAGGTTATGGAAACCCCCAATGTCAGCTGGTGGAGATGTAGCCGAATCCTGTCCTGTCACATCCGGATCTTGAGGGCCACTATCATCATAATCCAGATCTGGATCATGCGTAGGATCCTCCTGAACATTGTCATCAGAAGAAACGTCATCCACAACGTCCTGGGTTTCCTCTCTGGGTTCCGGTTCCACCATCCGTGGAACCACCGTTTTCACAATGATTGCAGGAGCAGGAGGTCTAACAGGAGAAGAAGAGCGCTCCTGTTGTGTTATAGGTTGAGATGGAAACCTATTTCTATAATCTTGCAACATCAATTGCAAATCCGAGACTAGAGAGGATGGCATGGCCACCATGTCCTGTCCTAAGGCTTGAGGAGGTCTGCTTTGCTGGATATATTGGTGTTGGTAATATTCCTCAGTGTCCGTATCCTGACACTTCACATTCAAGTCCGAGGGACTGTAGGCATCCCCATAAGGATTATCATCCTCCTCGTCATCAGACTCCTCCAACAGCATAGTAGGAGGCAAAGGTGTTACTCGCCTAGGAGAAGTAATCTCTGGCGTTATTTGCTGCTTTCGCATGGAAATGTGGATCTTTTGAACCGTCGAAGACCTCGTCGACGGAGTCGTCGTCGACGGAACTGTCGGTGTAATCGTCGTCGATGGAACCGTCGATGGAGAAATGGTTCTCGTCGACGGAGCTTTCATCGTCGACGGTGGATTGATCGTCGACGAACTCGTCGTCATCAACATTACAGCAGCCGTCGTCGTCGTCGTCGTCGTCGATGTAGCCGTCGACACTACCCTGGTCATCATTATCGTTGACGTCGAGTATACAGCCATCGTCGACGAGCAGGAAGGCACCTTAAACGTTGACGAAACAATCAATGGAGTTGCCGTCGGCGCAGCCACCGTCGACGGACCCGTCGACGGAGCTATATGAGAAGACAGGTCTTTCTGAGAAGTCGTCGACGTACGTGCTGATTTCGCCATCGACGGACGCTGCTTCTTGTCAGGTTTTCCATCCTGAGAGACAGAAGCCAGTTTTTTACTCTCCTTCACTTTTTGGGATGGTTGTGAAGGAACAGAAACATCCTTTTTCACCTTCTTGGCTGTGTCCACCTCAGCAGCCTGTCCCATCCTCTCCTTTTCACCTCGGTGAGGAGTTTTAATGGGACTAGCCCTCTCAGACCTATCAGAGATCTTATGTTGGGCTTTGACAGGGGCCCCAGAAAAAGTAGAGGGAGGAGACCTACCCCTCTTTCTGGATTTTCTGGAGAATGTAGCAGATGAAGAGTCCTCCTCATCCGAAGACAGCACCTCCTTCCGTGACTTCATTTTCTGTAGCCAAGTCAATAACCGGCCCTCCCTGTCTCTTAATGTTTTTGTAGAAAAGGTTCTACAGATCTTGCAATCTGTGGCCTTGTGGTCCGGATACAGGCAATAGATACAGTCATCATGCTTGTCCTCCACAAAAAGTCTCTTTTTAGCACAGGTAGCACAGGCCCTGAAAAAAGCCTTCTCCTTGTCAGACATTATAGTTTGAAGTAATTTGTAGAAGAATCAAGTTGAAAAGAAAGAAAACTGAGCAGAGCTCAGTGGAGACTCCCTAGCACAACGTGCGGTAGAAAAATCTGAGGCTCTGAGGCTCTATCAGGAAGGTTCTATGGGGTGAGGCTATTCTGATTGGTTGTTGCAGAAAGTTTGGGCTCTTTTACACAAAGAGGGTGATATGCTACAAAATGAGATGAGGCCTAGGTCTGATTTTCTCTTTTGTACCTATGGTTATGATATTTTTTTTTATTTACCGAGGCTCCCATTCCGACGACGGGGAATGATACAAAGCATGTGAATCTATGAAAGTTCCAATACTGGGGTAATGTCAGTAATCTACACTAGAACTCAATGACCACAGTACCATCTCCCGCCGAGCCACCGCATGCCACACAGGAGAAAAGCGTAAGGTATGTGAAAGGCCAACAGGCTACCCCGGGTCACGGCCTCGGCCTCTGCAGCAGCTCTAAATCCAGACCCCGATAATCGGCCTAGCGCTTCCAGATTTTATAATGTTTCCTGGGGCACCCTCTAGCTTTAAAAATGGGAACTTCAAGAGCCATGCAGAAGTCCAGCCCATTTTTCCACGTCGAAACAGAAGGGGCAACCACCGTCTTCCAGGCTCTACCTATGTCCCTCTTCGCTAAAGTAAAACCAAGTTGCATGAGATGTCTCTTATAAATATTGCCCCGATCCCTTCCATCACATGAAGGAGGACAAGCTTCGGTGAACTAGGAAGCTCCCACCCCAATACTTCAGAGAGACAAGCCAAAACCCCCCTTCAGAATCGTGCTAGCGCTATGCAGTGCCATTTAGTGTGCAACAGGGTCCCCTCCTCGTGCCCACAACAGAGACACACCGGGGAAGTCAGCAGGCCCACCCTCCAGAGCCTAACCCTGGTGAAGTAAACCCAATGGAGATATTTGAACTGAATCAACCGCAGGCTCATTGCTATGGCCGCCCCTCGCGGGGACGCCAAGGTTTCCGTCCAGACCTCTTCCTCCATCTGACCCACATCTCCCTCCCAGGCCTCCCTCAAATGCTGCAAGCAGGGGGGAACAGTGCGTGACTAGGGATTGATACATTTTGGAGATCTTATGGTCTAGAAGGTCCCCCATAAATAACTTAGCCTTGATTGGGCTGAACTCCAGCAGCGAGTCCAGACCTTCCAAGATGGGGGAAATAGCATGCCTAAATTGCAAATTGTGTCTTCGGCATCTGATAATCTCTATAGATGTCTTGGAAGGATTTCAAAATCATGTCCTGCATAATGTCCCCCAGAGTAGGTATCCCAATACTGTCCCAGTCTCGAAACCCGGAGAGGCTCAGCAGCTGTGGAAAGCGGCCATTGTGCCACAATGGGGTCTCCCGAGTCAATCCTCCGCAATGCCTGCCGCCGGAGCTCCCTTTTTAAAAAAAAAAAAAGGATGTTGGCCCTGGGGGGTGGGTAGTGAATAAACCTGCCCCGGCCACCATTTTTTCAATCCCACATGAGTCCTGTGGGATCGGTCAAAAAAAAACCTGCATATTTATTTTTTAACTTTGCCCCAATCAGAGGTCCCGCTTGGTCCCCCCTCATGGGGCTTTGGGGGGCAGGGTATCCCAATCCTGCCCCGTTAGATTTTCTGTATTGAACACTTCACAACAAGGGACTCATTCTCCAAGTCCTGTAATGGCTGACAGCAAAATGTTTCTGATGTTGCTGACAGCCAATCAGAGCACCCGCTCCCGCAGGAGTCTGGCTCACACTGGAGCAAATTGGCCCATGGGGGAAAGAAAGCTTCTGGGTCCAATCAGAAAGCTCCAGTTTTTAATGTGCGCTCCTACGAATGTATCTTGAACCTCTCCTAGACCCAACCATCCAGATATGCAAATATTTTTGACCCTTGATTTCTAAAAAAAAATAAACACTGAACGGATTTAAACCAAATCACAAAAAGCATAATCAATGAACCAAGATCTAGATTCTTTGTAAACTTGGTGTAATTCCGTGCATCAGTTTTTTCTGTAGTCTTGCCAAAAGAAGTCAATGGAAAAGACATGGATATTTTGTATTTAGGGACCCTTCCTTTTTTTCCAGCCCCTGCTCGACAGATCACATAGAAAATTTCCATGCACAAGCTAGGCAAAAAAGAGCACTGTTTTGAAAAGTTTTGAGGAGATTCATCAGGTGGTGGAAAAGTTATTACCATCATAAAAAAACGTATTTCCTATGAAACACTAACCTAACTATAACTACCCTGGGGCAACTGCCACTGAGTAAAAAAAAAAATAATAATATATATATATATATATATATATATATATATATATATATATATATATATATGTTTTGCTTGGGCTTTGTATTACAACTTACCACCTATGCAGCAATTAAAGGAGCCTGAAGTAAAACATTGCGATGTAATGGTGACGAGATGAAATGTTCTGCAATGTAATGCATCACGTTGTAACAGCTGACATTGGATGGATCTACTCAGAATATTAAGGTAAGGAAGACACTGGGACAGTATGTCTAATTATTTCACAACTAAAGCAGCGATGTGTGCTGTACTTAAGCAGTATGTCCATAAGTCATACGACAACTCCCAGACTTTATCAGGGATAAAGGAAAACCGAAGGCTTTCAGGGTAGGCTAATGAACTTAACTCGACTGACATTGATTAATTCATTAGGGCTTCACGTCGGTGACATTAAGTATTCTACGATGCACGATTTTCAGTCTATCAAATAGCATCTTTAGACTGCATTATTGCCCTAATTAATTAAAATGGAGACCATTAATCACAGATGGATGTGTTTCTGTACAACACTCTACGTATACACTGCTATGTCGTTATTGAGTCGTTGAAAACACCCACACCATCTGAAGAAACTAATGTATTTGTTCGAGAGACAGAGACAAACAGGGATGTAATTGAATTTAGAAGTCTTTGGGGAGCCTTGTCAAGATCTAACAAACGTTAAAGGAAAATTATCCGAATAGTTAACCAAATTGAGCGACAATCCCAGGGGAAATTTAGACACGTGATGCTGTAAAATACTGCACAGGCGGCACAATACAGTGTAAAAAAAACGATGCGACTGACATTATTTTTATGAAAATAACAATTACCATCACATTTTGCAGGTGTGGAAGCCTAGCCTACAGCTGACTGGGTCGCTATTTATCTGTGACTTGCTACTGGACCCATACCCCGCCACGGTCTTCCCATTCCACCTTCCTCCTTAGTATTCATCACTAGGGCAACGTAGAAGACCTCTTCACTAAGGAACCATGGTGACGTCACTTCTCCAGCTACAAAAAAGCAACCAGTTTTTACGTCCATCCTGAGGTCACACACCCTCTGTTCGCACTGTGCACGAGGTCTGTTAAAGATGCAAACTTTTCAATGCACATAAATAAGCAGCCAATGACTGGGGTTCCATATTCGCCTTTACAAAAACAACCTTTTTTTTTGCGAACTGTATGTAATGGTTTTTTTCGTCAAACAAATGTGCATTAACTCTCGGAAACATGGAAAGTCCCAGCGAGCTTTTCCTTTACAGTCATAGTAAAGAGGTCGAGAGGAGATACTGCCAATTTTCAACAAAAAAGAAATTTCTAGTTCAAAACAGTCAACGAATATATATATATATATATATATATATATATATATATATATATATATATATATATATATATATATATATATATATATATTCAGTGCTTTGAATGGGAAAAAATAAGTGCAGGTACTCATTAAAATGAGCTAGAGGTGTGGCAAGTAGGCAGGGCTAAGGCCAAGATATGATGATACATATTGACTTCTATACCAGTTGCAGCACATATCAAAACACAACAAAAATTCATTTATTTTAACAAAACAGGATACATCATTACACAAACAGGATAATATGTTAAAAATGTCCTTGTTTTGTAATTATTGCAACTTCTTAATGTAATATCGTTAATTCTTGTTGTTTGGCACGATGCTATATATCCTCAAGAGTGCATACACACAAAGAAACAAGCAGCCATATACACAAAAGCGACTGAGCTAAGGACTACAGATGCGTCTTGGCTAACAAAGACAGCTTCTTGAACAGCCTAGTGCTCACCAGCACTGTCAGCCAATGAGTGTACCTTTCGTGAGTATTGGTACTCTCCCAGGCAGTAGCGAAGTGCCGGTATTAACAGTGATAAAAATAAGAAGTGCCACTACTGTACCTGTGAGTACCGACCCATTTAAAGCACTGCCCCAGCTCTTTTCCCTACGGCCAGGCTCTTCCTGTCTATTTCTAGTTCAGTGTCTTTACATTCACATCTACTCTCCATTCATGATTAACCTCTCATTTCTACCCAGCCTCTAACCTTCTCTCCCTGTTTCTGCCCCTTTTACTGCCACCTCTCGCTTACATTCTCCACAAGTCTCTTACATTTTGTCATGTTTTTTTCCGCCACTTGCCACTTGCCTCCTCCTCTTCCCCTCTATGATGTATCCATACCCTTAAATTGCCATCTGGCCAGTCATTTGTTGTCCTATATCTCATTCTATATCTTATTAGTGTTGATAGAGCACCCTTACTGTTGAGGCCTGTATTTTTAAAAACGGCTTGCAGAATATCTTGCTAAATCAGGATTGATATAAAGCATTTATTCACTGCAAACGTACAAAACTATTTCCAAGCTGTGAAAGTGTGTGTGCTTGTGTGCGTGTGTGTGTGTGACTGCGCATATGTGTGTGTGTGTGAGTGTGTGCGCACACGCTCCACGCGCTCTGCAAATTCTGCGGGCCAGCGTTTTAAACTAAATTTCAGGTTAATGGTTAGTTCATGTCTTTTGATCAGACTGTTTCCTGGCATTAAAAGAGGTGATTTGATTGAAATTGCTTGTGGTTCATCAATAGCTAAAGCAACTTCAAGAAATACAGCAGATTTGAATTTGTGTGGAAATACAATTCCTAAGCACTTATTTCAAAACTTAACAAATATCTGGTATTTTTATCTGAAAAAAGTGGCAATTGTAACTTAAGCCGTCACCCCACTTTTTTACATTCCTCCCTCCTCCTTCCTTCTATATTCATCTCAGTTTCCCCCAACCAGATCCATTGCCAGTTGTCACAGGAGCTCAATCCCGGGGTGCTGCAGCGGTCCCTGCTATTCATTGCTCTTTGGGCAGGGCTACTTTCACACCCATGGATCCGTCGCATGTTAATGCAGTCACACAAAGGAAAGCAGCTCATGTGCTGAAAAAAACAAACATAAGAAAACCGGTTTTGGGAAAGATGCAGGATTGTGTTGAACTGCCACTCACTTTACTATGTCCAGTGCAATACCCTAAATGGACTGGATTACTGACTGGCAGCCACCGGCCAGGCCATTTCACACACATGACAGAGAGGGGGGACGAGTGGGGGGTTGGATGGGGGCTAAAGCACTTTCAGCAGAATGGTTGTTGAACGCATAATCAACAGTGCAGGGTGTGCCTAGACCCTGGCCTGTTAATCGAAGCGTTAAGTAAGCCCTCCCAACCTCTGTAGTGTGGGGAAATTCTGATGGGCGCTACTGGACGTTAGCAGCGTCTCTGCAAAAGGCTACTTCAGGCTCAGTGCGACTGTGAGATCCAGAAGCAGAGCAGCATTTGTCCTGAAATTGGAGGCGATACCAAACCATAGCCTGCCATGCCATTAATCAGGGTATCGGTACTCTCCCTGACAAAAGAAAAGTGCAGGTACTGACAGCTAGAAAATTGGAAGTGCCAGCACTCAGTAACAGTGAGTACTAGCCCATTTAAAGCAATGTATATATTTTAAAGTACAGGCTCAGATCCCTCGCCCTCTCAGCATCACTTATTACATGGTTAGAAAAGTGACTTCATCTTATAACATGCATCATGGAACGTATGTCTATTTGATTAATTACCAACATAAGCATAGCAACACGAAATGATTTACAAAATAACGAGATCAAATGGCAAATATGTGAGTGGCAATTTTAGTGGGAACGTAAAGCAACCAGAGCTTGAAGTGGGATGAGAAATGTGATGGTCTCTAAAAAGGAGATTGTCCTAAGAAGCGTTATTGGGAATCCTTTTAAAGAGGCGACACCTATATAAAGGCGGCCATGACTTAGAACATTTAAACCTAAAATCCTGTAGTTCCCATAAGGAGCTTCCCAGAGAGAGCTTTCTGTTTTTGCATCCAGTCATGTTCAATCAATCAATCAATCAATGGCATTTATAGAGCGCACTACATACCCGTAGGGTCTCAAGGCGCTGGGGGAGGGGGGGTGCCGCTACTGCTCGAACAGCCAGGTCTTCAGCTTCTTCCTGAAGGAGAGGTGGTCTTGGGTCAGGCGCAGGTCGGTCGGGAGGGATGTTTAGGATGTTCTGTTTTCAGTGTTTATTTTTTGTGGATTGTAGTGCTGTTATCCAACCCGTTTGAAATTAATGCTTATCCGTGTTTATTTAGCTGTCTAAATGCCAAAATAGGCAAAAGCAGCGGTTTACTAGCATTTATAAAACATGTTTTTTGTGGTGATTATAAAGCACATATTTAATTTGAGGATGGAGTAATGCACAGTAAGTAGTGTCTTCACATTGGCGGTGGGTCCAATGAACGTATGTTGTTAAGTTTGTGTATTGCACTCAACTCTCTCACATCTCATTACTTCTCACTCTGTTAGCACTCTGTCTAGATTAGAGGACAATTCATGTATTAAAAAAGTAAGAATACTATTGTTATAATTTTTAATAAACAAACTCATGGCACAGTTAGAAGTCATTCACCTACTCTTTATTAAATATTATGCCAATGTCGGGGTGGTCAACCCTCCCAACGGCATAGTACCTTGTGAAACCGTTACACATTTAAGTTACAACACATTACTTTATAGCCCAAGGTACCTGAAACGTCCTGCTCTAAGCATGCTCACCACTGCTTTTCTGTACTCTGTCTGGGTACATTAAGGTGGTTCTACTGTTGTGTGGACCCTCATAGCTGCCAAGAGTGGCCATGGCAAATATTCAATTTAAGTCAGTCCTGACCTTTTAACAGACAGCACATTGTGTTCTGGGACTTGAAACGTAGCTGTTAATGAGATCCAAGCTCTCTGTTCTCAAGACCCATATACTGTCTTCCATTCAAATAAAGTAGTTATGGGAACTCACTCTAAGTTCCTCCCCAAAGTGGTATCGGATTTTCATGTCAATCAAATAATATTTCTATCAACATTCTTCCAGAACCACTCTACTCCAGCAGAAACAACCCTTCATTCCCTGGATGTAAAGAGAGTCCTTAAGTTTTATCTAGATAAAACTAAACACATTCGCCAGTCAGAACAATTATTTTTAAACTGTGGACCAGTCCGTAAAGGGCTAGCTCCTTCTAAACAATCCATTTCGAGATGGATAGTGTCTTGCATTTTATTATGCTATCAAGAAGCTAACAAGAGTCTCTCAGCCAAACCGAAGGCTCATTCCACTTGAGGGAAAGTAGGGACTATGGTTTTATTGCGCAATATTCCCATCCCAGAAATCTGTAAAGCAGCTACCTGGAAATCAGTACATACATTTATCAAGCATTACTGCCTAGATTCTGACGCTAGAGCAGACGCTCAAGTAGGGCAGGCTTCACTCAGAAATCGCTTTGCTTAAGTTCTCTACATTATCCTCTGTCTAGTCCGCAGTGTAATTTGCGGATGGGCTTGCTATTCTATTCAGCGCTTATGACTATACAAGAAAATTCCCTGCGACGGAAAGAACCGTTTCTTACCTTTAACTTCTTTTCTCTCGCAGGGGTATTTCCATGATAGTCATAAGCGACCCTCCCTCCTCCCCGGCAGATTGGACAGAGGAATTTGCTTTATTACATATCTATTATCAGAAGCCTCCAAAAATAACTGAAGAAACTGTCACCTGCTATGCATGATGGGATACTGGTGGTGTCTGGTTCCTTAAAGGCACAGTGTGTTTTTTTTAGACATATAGTAACAGCCTATGAGACTACTACCCCGTCCTGCACCTTTCATTTCTATCATAAATGGGGGTTTGTGAGAGATATTTATACTGGTTGATACTAATATTATCTGAAAAATTGCTTATTCTGGTCCCTTTTTTCTCTTCAAGATGAAGAACCTGGCCAGTGTAGCCTAGGTAAATAGGCTGCATAATCTGTCTCTTTTTCTTAAGTGTCTTTGCATGCCTTCCTGAAGTATGGCGAAAATCTACACTTGAGAAAATATATATAAAAGATATATATAATAATTGCTCCGGGGTCTCCGCACATGGGCGGGACTATTCAGCGCTTATGACTATTCATGGAAATCCCCTGCGAGAGAGGTAATTGTACTATAGGCTATCATGCATTGAGCAGTCACTGCATTAGCTCATCCATATCCCTTTGTAACACGAAACAAAATGAAAACACAACCAATCAGATATCAGCACCCTCTAGAAGAGGCAAGTCCCTCAGATTTATTAGCGCAAGTGACAAGAGTATTAGTAATAAATAAGGAAGCCTCTCCGGAGAGGAGGGTGGGTCGCATGTGAATCTGTGAAAGATGCCAATAATGGATAACTGAAGTTACAGGTAAGTAACTCGTTTTCTTATCCAGTATTGGATCTTTCATAGATTCACATGCTTTTTTTATTTTATTTTGTTTAGTATTTTTATTGAGTTTCCATCCATACAATAGCTCAATACAGCAGTGGCAGCAGTTACATATCGTATACATTAGTTAGTTCCTGATACACAGACTAAACAACAGTATATTTCCATCTGTTGAGGAGCTGATCACAACCACTTTCGAGAGCTACCCACTGCGTACCATGTTGGGAGACAGAAATACAGTTCCGATGAACAACTCTCATTAATTCAACTTATAAACAACCTACCCTCCCACCCCCGGTCAAATTGGGAAACACACCCCGCACCATTGTCACGGAATAGTTAGTGCCACCCTCTTGGCTTTTAGTAAATTTACAGACCAGGATCGGTCTCTGGTCGTAATTCCTCTTCCAACATATCTCCGACCGACTGCGTTCCCTCAGTGGAGTGTGATAGGGGACTCTCTCCCTGAGGGACTTCTGAGATCATAGCCTGCCATGCCCTCGTGTCATCCTCTAATTTGTCGTCCATACGGACTTGCCTCATTCGGATTAGTTCCGTTGTGGCCCATTCCTTTAAATCCCTAGCCCAGTTGTCCATCGTGGGGGCAGAGAGCCCATCCAACTGATTGCAATCCTTTTTGCAAGGACGCGTTCCAACTGTAGGAACCTCCGTGTACGTTTATTACCCTTGGGCCTTGGAATAAGGCCAAAGAGCACCTGGTGATGGAGTTTGATATCGACCAGTGGCGGCTGGTGACATTTCAAAGTGGTGTGGCGGAAAATTCTTGGTGTAGCACACCGTGCGAGCGAGCGCAGCGAGCGAGGCCGAACCACTTAAGGAGGGTTCGGGGGGGTTCTCCCCCTGAGAAAATTTTGAAAAATTAGCAGGCAAATGGTGGATTTTCAAGACTTTCGGAAGCCATTGTGCTTAACAGAAACAGGCCACTGCCTCCCCTAAAACTATCATCAGTTCCAAGGCCTCATGAATAAACCATTCTAAATTGCAATAAACCACAATTAATTTTAACAATCCAACTTATGTACGTTTAGACAGAGACCGTCCAACTCTTTCAACAAGAACTGGAATGAGGCACAAGCACAACACCTTAAATAACGTCAAACTCATCTATCTAATCTTTTAATACACCCAGAACATGCCCTGCCACTTGTATTTTGGAGATTAGTGGGCCTTTCTGAGCGTAGTTTAGTTGGAAGAAGGGATGCTACTGTAATTGACAATCACAGCATCTAGGATAAAGTTAAACCTACAGCAATATACTCGGCCACATTAATTACAACCCAGACTGCGCCAACAAGGCCCCAAGAGAGGCCTGGGCTGTCAGATGCATTAACGCTTACACGTGCCCAGTACCTCACGAACCAGATCCAAAACAGGTTATTAGAAAGCTTTTACAACGTGTCAGAGAATTATTCAGCAGCAGCCAAGGTGGTGGTTTTTCAGGCTCCTCATTAAAAATGCTTTCCTTTTAACAGTGTATACAATCAAGTATGTATTATATTTCTCACGTTTCCCTACATTTCTACTAAATAATAATAATTAAGAACAAGCAATGGCATAGCCAAGAGGTCTCGCCTTTGGGACCATATAAGTGTTTAGCCATGCAACAGTTGATGTTGTTGCACCAGGGATATTGTGCTGGATAACTAAACACTTATAAAGTCCCAAAGGTGATACCTATTGGCTATGCCAATGCTTGTGTGTAATGTCTTTGTTGTTGTTTAGATACATAAACAGCAAACACATTCATGTTGCACTATAAGCATACCCAGAAGCATGTACAGACAAAATATAGAGAGATATGCAGTGAGACAATACACAAATGGCAACATGCAAACACAGGTGGTTGTCAATGGATGCGCTGATGGCTGTTAAGAGGAATACATAGTTAAAGAGACTGTTGGATGACTGTATGTGCATATTATGGTGGATCGGTGTTAATCACATAAGTAGCTTGATGCACATGCGAACATATGGGTGAACAGCTGGGTGTTAGAGGATGGATCAATGCGCAGCTAAGAGTGGATGGATATGTGCTTGGTTGAAGGTGGTTCAGGGATGAATAGGTATGGGTGGATATACAACTTTACGCAGATCCATGTGGATAACTGAGCAGGATAAGTGTGCGTTCAAGGGTGGTTGGGCCAAAGATTAAGTGAGTGCATAGCTGGGGGCATGGGTAGGGGTAGGATGTGTGGATGTAATTGCAGATGTGAATGGAGGAATGCATAAGAGTGGGAGTGGATGCCTCCAACATTTAAATTAAATGAGTCATGGTTTGCTCGTGACATTCTAAACATAAAACATTGGGACCCATAGAGGATTAGTGTTGAATTAGTATATGAAACATGCAAGCACATTTTAAGTAGTGGATAGGTTAGTCAGTTATTTGGATTTGGAATGATAGCACGCAGAAGGATACAGGAGGAAAAAAGGTTTGTATTTACAGCACAGGATCACAAAATGGGAACTCTCTTAAAATCATGTAAGTGTGCAGTAAGTGGTCTTAAAACAGGCACAAAAACGAAATAGCAATTGATTCATAAAATATAGTAGCATGCCTTAGGGAACAAAGGAGGAGCATGACCCACATACGCGCCCAGCCTACTGAGGAGATGCCAATATGGTGAAAGGGTATGCGTGCTGGAAGGGATTCGTGATAAAGGACATTTATCCACGATCGTGCTGGCAGGATGGTGTTTTATTCACATCATTTGAACACTTACAGCAATGTGCAAGAAATGTTTACTCACCTGGCTGTCATTGGATTCCACATTAAACGTATTTGTCACCGCTATACAGGTATTAACATCGTATGCTGAGTACAGTAATGAGGACTTCCATTCTGCATCTTTAAATGAAATCACTGTAAAGGCAGCTGAAATCAGCAAAAGGTGCTTTTTCAGTGACATTCTTTATACAAAACCCTTTACTAATCGTGAGAGATTACCAGTACTACACAACATAACACCCATTTGTGTTGTTCAGGAACAGTTAAAGCATGTCTGGAGTCCTATAAGTTATTTTTTCAAGCATTGCAATCTGTATCCATTTTACCTTTATCTTTCATTGACATCTTTATTTTTTTCATTAACAAATATGTAATATCTAATGTTTTTCACAGTGCTACTTCAGCTGGTTTTGCAGCCATTGTACTGTAATTACAGAGGGCCTCGTAGTTAAGTCAGTGAAGCATGTTGTCCGCCTCATTAGGAGTAAAGGCTGCAGTACCCCTACTGAGATTCAAACAGTTTACACATAAACCCCCAACAAATGTGCATTACTGGGACGGTTTGCCACACATATATGCTAATGCATACATACACAAGCTCACCATGTGCATTAAGTGCGACGCATACAACATGTGGTTAAATACTCATAGCTGCCAAGGTTTCAGATTGCCATGTGTGACATTTTCATAATTTCTGTGAAATTTTGAGTGACATTTCAACAAGTATGAGTGACACTTTCTCGCGAGCTAAAATCATCCAATGAAGACAAGGGAAACTTCGAAATATCAGAAATTACAGCCATATGAGCAACAAGAAACTCCAAGAAGTTGTTGAAACTGCTGCAGAGCACCAGAAATGAAAGGGCACTAACCCTAGTGCTCCCTCCTGTAACATGACTGCACTGTAAGGAATGCCGCTGGCAGCGCGACACGAAGGGGAGCATGGGCGGGACAGCGCCCTAGTCCCACACGTCGGGCGAGCGGAGCCTGCAGCGCGCCACCCCCTGAGCCGCCCCCCCGGCCAACAGCCAATGGGGAGGGCTCTCCTGGGGACGGGGGAGGCGCTTCCGGGGGGCATATGTCCAGGCCCAGCAGCTAGGCTCGGCCTTTCCTTCCCGCGCCTAGTCCTAGGCTGCTCTGGCCAAATAAAGCTGCGCTAGGAATCGCGAGACCCGCTCTAAACGCGCAAATATTTTCAGGGTCTGTGAATGGGGCTTCCGTGGCAGCTCCCTCATGGGTCCGAGGAAGTCGCCAATAACACGATAATTTTGATATTAAGAGAATTTCATTCACGTCCGCAGTTACGCGTAACACACAAATGTTCTGGTTGCGGATTCACGCTAGATTGACATCGGCTAATGCCAGGCGGTATGTTACAATGGTTAAACGTGGTTCTGCCTTGTTTCAGATCACGTGTCTTTAGTTATTCCAGGGCGAACTGACCTCATATGCATTGGGATGCGCCCGTGGTTTTCCATTCTCATATGAAATGGTTTCTTACACATGTAGAATGTGCCAGGAGCTGTTGCAACACACTCACAGAGCACAACTTGCTCCAATGCACAGCTCCTCAACAATCCAGTCTGCTCTCCAACTCGCGGAACATCACAAGTAGGAATGGTCAAATATATGGCAAACTTTGCAGTGTCAGGGAAGAGAAACAACGAATGCAATGTGACAGACGGGGGGCAGTCCGCAAAGTTACGCATAGCATCTGCCTTCAGCAGAAGAACTATGCAGGAATACACTCACCTGACACTCTGATAACATGACCAAACCATCATGTCTAGCTTCAACAGCAGTTTATGAACTGACGGCTAACGACTCTATTAACCCCTTCGACGCTCATGACGAGCTGGGCTCGTCATGAGGCAGCCTCCTCGCACGCTCATGACGAGCCCAGCTCGTCATGAAACATGGGAATGAGTAAATCCCAGCTTACGGGCGGAATTCCGCCCACACTAAAGAGGTTAAGGACTACAATTGCTGGCACATTGTGTAAGCCCCTGAGAAACAGATGGCAGGACAGAGGGACATGTGAATGGATAGTGTGGCATGCATGACTTTGGTAGCCCGTCCACGTCGCACAGATGGACTTGTGACACTAAGCTTCTGGGTAGGCTGACCCCTCCCATTCTCAAATGTCAAAGCACAATCTACCAAAAACAGAGCAGGTTTTAGCAAGTCGGCCGTTTACTTCAGCATCGATTGACGCTGATCAGGGTAGCCTACTGTCCAGGTATGGGAAGTGTCCACTGCCTGCAGTATCGGTTCAATTACATTAATGGATGGCCCGGTGTATTGTGGGGCAGCTAGCTTACTGCCTAATGCTCTAGATTCATACTAATGGTACAGCATCTTCATGACCGTTGATGGCCCGTGTCTTGTACGACGGGGAAATAGCTAGGCCTGCCCAGCCAACAGTAGCCGCAAGCGAAAGCATGTTCTAAGACCAACACTGTCAGAGGAGGCCTGGAGTATAGAAAGGTGGCTATTCAATTGAAGGCAGTATGTTGCACCCCATTGTGATTTGAGCGGAACAAATATATATACAATTTCTAATTTAACAAGTTTCGGTTGCTCAGTTCCCCCTGAAAATGGCAAAGATTGTTATTGATATTTCAAATTAAGATACTCCCGTTATATTGGTGGGTATTTGTGATCTAGGGCCCCGGGGGACTGCACATTGTGCTACCAAAGGAAGAAGCAGTTATAGTAATTAATCAATATGCCTACGGCGTGTTGGATAAGAAAGTATAAGTTAACAATGTGTAACTTGGGTAAGATGAAGCTGCAGACATCCCTATATGACTGTGTAAATTTAAACTGCGAAGGAGGGCAGCAGTTACAATTGTAAGTGCCTTTGAAGGAGGAGATCCTTGAGGTCAGTTTTGAAAACCTGGGAGGATGAGGTGTCTGTGAGATGAAGACTAGGGGAACGAGTTGAGCGGTGACACGAAATCGCGCTCGACAAACGACAATTGTTATTGGCAAGATGCGACATGTGAATAAGTGACCTAGTCAAGGTGCTGCATTACCGCATCTGGCTCCAATCAGGCTTGAGCAGGGTAGCGAGTGGGGCATTGTTTATCCCTGTTTCATTGCAGAGAATCGTATTGGTGGATAAGTGGGGGCAGGGCTTCTAATGAATGTTTTCTGTCTCCAATGCAGGAACCGCATTGGGAAATCACCCACATGGCTCAAGTATCACCTGATGTAGCAGTTGGTAAATTACAACCTCAGATGGCTGTAAGAGGTAGACTCAGTCAGGTTACTTAGTAACGAATGTGACGAACATCCAATACACCTTATTGTAAGTCGTCTAGGATATAATGCATTGGTAATAGGGCAAATGCATGTGTGTCATATGTGGGAAGGGGTAATCCATTCACGAAACTCAACTCAGGCACTAAGTGCAAGTCACTAGTGACATGTGGAACACTGCTAGCGCAGGGGTATACAACCAATCCAGTGGGCCATGCCCAGGGCCAATTTGCCAGACATACATGAACATTGCGATTCACGAACTCTGCGGGACATACACAGTCCAAGCGCAGGCCAGGACTTCTCTCTCTATGGAAGGTAATTCAGTTCAGGTTGGGATTAGTTGCAAGGCGAAGGCTACAGTAACCCCTTCACATGATTTAAGCTGACTAACAACATCTTCCTTGCCAGCAACATGTAGCTGTCTCAGGTAATGTGTGCACTCCAGGTGGGTAGAGTTACCATCTCCAAGGATTACCATGACCGACCTTGTTCCTTGGCACACTAGAACTGTTTCATGTAATCTTGTGACCCCAACAGGGTACTTCAACAGACTTGAATACCCACTTCTTTAACGGAACTGTCATGCTTTATCCTAAACGTGAAGGAATATGCTCTAGGACGGCATTACTCCTTGCAAGCCACTATTCACAATAAGTACAAGAAATGACAGGTAATAATCGCACATTGCATTGCAGAAGGGATAAGTGATAAGTGTGCAGGTTACTAGAGAGACAAAGTACAATTGGAGGTAAAATACTGCAACATGTGCTAGACACTCAGGCCTAGAACAAACGTAATGTTGGCGATGGTGGCACTTGAGTGGCAACCGGGAGGAATAAGTAGAACTAGAATGAAGGGTCACAATTGTAAATACCTTGCCTTATAGTGAATAGGGCCAAACATATACCCAAACACTAGGTAACAAGGGCAATAAATGGCATGTCAGCCCTAAATTAAGGTACAGCCAATGCCAATACAGTGCATTGCTTTAGCACACATTCTCAACATCGAAAACATGTATAACCTCCTGGCTTCAGGTTAACAGTGTAAAGCTTGATGGTCGCCTAGAAGAGAATTAGGAGTGCATTATGCTTGCTGCAGGGGCACAAGCGCAGTCCGGAAATAGGAACCTTACACCGATACTCTGGGAATGAGTCCAAACCCACCACACATCAGAATGTGGACTCGTTAGCGGCTGGCCCCGTGGCAGACAAAAAGCGAAGGCAACAACTAGGTGTGGTGAGGGGTACTATGATAGAGGTGCACTAAACAGCGACCGAAAGTAGCTAGGTGGGTGGGGGGCTCTGTCATCGACGGAAGCCTCCTCCAGAGCTGTGGCGGAGTACAGGGCGATCTGGAAGCAGATGGACAGTAGGGGTACCTCTGCGGCAGAAGGATACAGTCTAAATACCTCTGCCTGGCACAGTAGGGTGCCCGAGCCAAGTACCTGGAGCCGAGGGGGTTCCAGGAAACAGCATCGGCGCCCCGTTAGTCCTTCGGGCGGTCTGAACCGACCGGGGGTGTGCCTCATCTCCCGCCCTGACAGGGGGTCGGGAGACTAACGAAATAAAGTGATAATGTACTGCACTGTCAGAGCATCGCCTCGCCGCCAAGATGGCTCCTTGGGCATGCGGGTCAGCGAGAGGCTGCTGCATTGGATCGCCTGTAAGATGACCTACCTATCAGTACCTGTGTTGTACGCAATTAAACCTGCATCACTGGTTTCCCACAAATATGTCTCATGAGTTTCCTTGGTATGTAAGTGTAATGGGCGCAGGGCGAAGCAAGCACTGATGGTGTGGGCACTATGCCGCTGGCAGCGCGACACGAAGGGGAACATGGGTGGGACAGCGCCCTAGTCCCACACGTCGGGCGAGCGGAGCCTGCAGCGCGCCACCCCCTGAGCCGCCCCCCCGGCCAACAGCCAATGGGGAGGGCTCTCCTGGGGACGGGGGAGGCGCTTCCGGGGGGCATATGTCCAGGCCCAGCAGCTAGGTCGGCCTTTCCTTCCCGCGCCTAGTCCTAGGCTGCTCTGCGCTGTAACCCACCCTGAACCCTGACCCAGCTGAAGAGCGGTTGGCACAGTTTTGAATACCTTAATGATCATGTTTTATGTTGCAGGCGGAGTCACAGGGCGATCTGGAAGCAGATGGACAGTAGGGGTACCTCTGCGGCAGAAGGATACAGTCTAAATACCTCTGCCTGGCATAGTAGGGTGCCCGAGCCAAGAACCTGGAGCCGAGGGGGTTCCAGGAAACAGCATCGGCGCCCCGTTAGTCCTTCGGGCGGTCGGGGGGCCTGAACCGACCGGGGGTGTGCCTCATCTCCCGCCCTGACAGGGGGGGCGGGAGGCTAACGAAATAAAGTGATAATGTACTGCACAGTCAGAGCATCGCCTCGCCGTGCAAGATGGCTCCTTGGGCATGCGGGTCAGCGAGAGGCTGCTGCATTGGATCGCCTGTAAGATGACCCACCTATCAGTACCTGTGTTGTACGCAAATAAACCTGCATCACTGGTTTCCCACAAATATGTCTCATGAGTTTCCTTGGTATGTAAGTGTAATGGGCGCAGGGCGAAGCAAGCACTGATGGTGTGGGCACTATGGGTAAGGCCTCTGGCTCCTCCTTCCTAATGATGCTACAGTTGGACCATGGTCATGCATCATCACTTCAGGGCCTCTCATGTGGTGGGAGTTGACCCACCAGCTTAAACAGGATGTGAGAGAGGCCGGGCAGGCTGAACCGAAAGCGAACCTGCCTGGCTGGCCATCTGCGTTGTGCTGGTGGGGGCAGGTAGGGCCTCTCCTCCTCCCTTTAAATGATCATGCGGCCGGGCTATTGCTTAGAAACTTGATCCCAAGGTCTCTCTCATGTGGTGTCTGAGACCGTCCATGCCCCAGGATGTGTGAGCAGAGGAGCCCGAATAAAGTCAAGACCGGTGTCACTGCTTAGCAACAAGATGGGGACCCCTGGCCTGGGGCTCGAGGAGTCTGAGTCATCATAGCCAAGTGGCTACAATAAGAAGTTAACAGCTCCGAGCTCTTAAATTGTGGTGTGTCACTTTTCCCTTCTAACACACTGGTTGCTACCTCCTACATATTGTTTGCTTTAGACACTTGCACCAGTGCACCTTTGCCTACGTAACGTTTGTTCTTGTGTTTGAGTGTCTGCCATTTATTGCAGTATTATAGGCTCTACTTGTTACTTTGTACGCTTTATAACTTGTACACATGCCACTTTTTCCTCCTATAATGCACCGTTTGCTATCTCTTATATTTTGTTTGCTCACGAGTGTCACTTCTCATGTAACTTATCGTTTAGTTTTTGTAATTTGTCTCATATTTTCTCCTCATGTATCAGTACTGTCTATTCCTATTGTGAAGCGCTCTGACACCCCGGGGTAACTGTCGGCGTGACGCATAACATAATTAAAATCTAGTGACACCGGCCGGCATCGCGTGTGCAGCGTGGACACTGACACTTACTTGTTAGTGAAGCGTCGACCTGCTCGCTGCAGACATGATGTGACTGTTAGATCTGAATCCAGCAAGGTAGATTCAGCCATTTATCCTTCGGAAGTTTGTAAATTGAATGTGATTCAACTGCGTAGTAGTAACCTCTGCTATTTCCAGTGCTTCGAAACAGCAGAATTACAATTCATCAAAGCATTAAATAAAATAACACAGTAGTAAACATTTGTTTTATCAATGTCAGAATGCAACATTTCTTTTCTTTTGTGTACGTTTAAATGGCACCGCCGGTTCTGGAAGGCCTCACAGCACCAGGAAATAAAACAAACTATAAGGTAAACGTCTGTCCTAATTCCAAAATGCATTTATTTACATTTTGCAAGGATTGCAAAATCCTTGAAACATGGTATAGGTGTTATTATGAAACTGAGCCGACTGGCTGCAGCTCCAGCCCAAGTAAACTGACAAGGGTGGTGGAGGGGGTGGGGAGATGGGTATAAAGCCCTTTCTGCACAATCGGCGGCGCACATACCTAACAGGCAGTCGGGCGAGTTTTCCTTGCACTGGGGTCCATTGTGCCGTTGCTACCCTCTGGATATAAACTGATGTACTAAGGTAAAACACTCGTGCAAGTTAAAGAAAGACACTTTTTCCCCCGAAAATTTGAAGGGACTTTATCATAGTTTTGCTTGGCATTTTTTTACATGGCAACATTTTTCAGGGCACTGCTCGTGCACGAGCTCAGGGGCCCGAGGCATATCCTTGTTAGGCTCTGGCTCGGCTCTCTGTTGATTTGTTGGCTCGTCCACCTCTTGGGTGTGTGCTTCTTCCTTTACAGGGCACCGCCAGCAGAACCACACAGCAGGGGAGTGCCAACAAGGCATGCAAACAGAGGTGCCCTATACTACATGCTCCGCTTTTTGCATCTTTTACCATCACCACATCACGTCTTTCCTCTTCTTCATGTGTTATTCTTCAACCATCATCAAATGCTGAACTTCTTAGTTCTTACCAACCAAACACCATCCGACTTTCGTCATTAGCCCATTGGATTCCCTTTCTTTGTTACCTGTACCTTACACCATAACTGCATCCTGCTCCTGTCCCCACTCACCATCCCCTTCGCTTTCACCATCACTAGCCTTCCATTACAACGTGTACTTCGTTTTCACCACAGCCACATCTTGCACCAGTAACCCACGCCGGGCCCTGCACCTTTCATCATCATTGCACCTGAGCCTTTCTTTCACCATCTCTAAAGAGCGATCCTTACACCTTCAACACCAGTATTCTGCACCTTTCATGTCTTACTGTAGGCCCGAGACCTGAAGAGTTTGCAGCAATGATGACAAGGGGAGGAGAGCGCTGCGGCATCTTAGAAGACAACGTCTGAGACTGTGACATTCCTGGCTTTTAATCAATTAGAATGCGTAATAAATTAAAAACTTCCCGCCTGTGGGGCCCTACCTGCCTGAGTTCACACGTCTCTACTCCGGTGACCCGGTCCGGACAGCAACCTGGCAGCCTGCAACCAAAACGGATGGACTAGGCTGCTGCTGCAGGGCACGACCGGTCCGCTTTCCTTCAGAGGCTCCGACCTTGACCTCGGCTAGTCTCCGCTCGCTTGACCACTGCTCTAATGCCGTGAAAGACAGTCCGTCACTCCGTCTGCAAAATGGCTGCTACTACTCCAACTGAAATCATGCGCGGGAATAAGTCAGAGTCTGCGCAGACGGTCCCTATCCCCAACTCGTCACAGGGTGGGTCTCACCACGCCCTGTGACGAGTTGGGAGGGGTGACACGACAGCAAGCTCTCCTCCTCCACTCTCTGATTGACGTGGAGACGTTAGCAATCCCGGGCTTGTGTTAAAAACGCCCGGGGCTAACTTAATCTCCACGCCATCAGGGGGTGGAGACTGGGCATCCAGGCTATGTCTTTGCCTACCTGATGACATCACAGCCTTCAGGGCTGTGAGGTTCTCAGCCGGCAAAGACATAGCAGGTGGTGCAGCGCGGCGGTATTGGCAGTGGGGGGGGGGCAGCAGACTTCGAGGCAGTGCCCCGTGTTCTTTGCCCGTGTTCGTTGCGATTTGTATTTATTTTTTTACAAATAAAAAAGAAACGTACTGGTGATCTTTGTTTTTAAAAATCAATGAAACGTGATAAATTGCCTGGGGCTAAATTACCTGGGGCGGAGACCCGACGCCCACAAAGAGAAACCGCCACTGATATCGACCACCCGTCACCTGGCTTAAATGGTCTAAGATCGAATCCCAGAATAATTTCAGTTTCGGGCAGTCCCAGGTCATATGTAAAAACTGAGCGTCTTAGGAACCACATTTGGGGCATTGATTGGGGCGATCAGGGTAAATTTTGTGTAATGTATGAGGGGGTAAAGTGCATTTCATGAACAATATTAAATTGGGTAAGCTTAAATCTTACATTATAACTAATTTGTTTTACCCCTTCGTGTACCTTATCCAACTCTGAATCTGTCAAGGGCTCTTCTAATACTCCATCCCGGCTAGCCTGCACTGGAAGCGGATTTGTGGCTAAGTCCTGAGGAAAAGTGTTCTTCTGTTCGGCATCATTTTGTACCGGGACTCCATTGCTTTTTCATTGCCATCTCGTGTCAAACAGTTCCACACGACCCACCTGGTCATTTCTGCTGATGCCTGAGGAAATTCTAACTGACACGACAAAAACCATCTTGCAGCATGCATTTCTGCCCAGGAACTGTCGCACACCCAACCCCCCCTGTTCTTTGCAGTTCAACTGAAAGCCACGAGACACTCACACCCTGAGTAGATGATTTGTTTTACATCTCCTGCTCCCAGCCTGGTAAACATCCTTGACACCGTGATCAGGTTATCTGGACAATGGTCTGACTGCTGGCCCTTGATCAGGGTGATTAAACAATGACTTGAAAGACCAGGCTTTGATCAAGGCAATTGAACAATGACCTGAAAGACTGAGCCTTGATCAAAGCCGAGTGAACAATGATTTGTGTACCAAGCCTTGACCAGGTCACCATCTACAAACATAGGGGCTCATTAGGATGGCGGACGGAAGAGCCACCGCGGCCCTGTAGTAGGCGGAAAAAGCCTTTTCCGTGTCCGCCTGCCGCGGATACTCCGTCCGCCATATCAGGATAGGAAAACGTGTCAAATTCCCGTCCGCGACGGGAAAGCACGCTCCGCCGCCGAACTACACACGAGAGCGTGGCGGACGGAACACATCCGGAGGCCACGCCGTACGGACTGACGTCGAAGACCGTCCTCCAAATCAAGATGGCGGAAAATACACATAAAACCGCAGCGGAAAAACAACCTGTCTGAACACGGCGGAATCCCCACTGCGAAGACAGGTGACATAGCAGAGATACCCACCGCAAGCTGACCAACACCATGGACCCAGCGCTACACGCTTTCCCGATGCTCTTCGCGATCCACCACGTCCTAGTCATGGCCCACCACGGACGACGACGCAGGTAAGGCACAAACCATTGGCTGTCTGCAGGGGAATACCAGTAAGGGACGTGACGTAGGGAGGGGGAGTGTCATGTTACCGAAACCACTGATGAGAAGCATATACAAATACACATTAGTAGTACGCAAGCAGGAATGACAACGACAGACCACGAGACCTGATAGACAACCTTTATTGTACAAAATAGGGGTAAAATCACAGTGTATGCGTGAGCATGGGCAAAGTGGGCACCACAGCAGCTACATCATTGGCAGTCAACGAGAGGGCAGAATGCAGTATCAGAGCATCAACAGGGCATTGTGCAGTACAGAGCAGGTACATCATTGGCAGTCAACGAGAGGGCAGAATGCAGTATCAGAGCATCAACAGGGCATTGTGCAGTACAGAGCAGCTACATCAGAGGCAGTCAACGAGAGGGCAGAATGCAGTATCAGAGCATCAACAGGGCATTGTGCAGTACAGAGCAGCTACATCAGAGGCAGTCAACGAGAGGGCAGAATGCAGTATCAGAGCATCAACAGGGCATTGTGCAGTACAGAGCAGCTACATCAGAGGCAGTCAACGAGAGGGCAGAATACAGTATCAGAGCATCAACAGGGCATTGTGCAGTACAGAGCAGGTACATCATTGGCAGTCAACGAGAGGGCAGAATGCAGTATCAGAGCATCAACAGGGCATTGTGCAGTACAGAGCAGCTACATCAGAGGCAGTCAACGAGAGGGCAGAATGCAGTATCAGAGCATCAACAGGGCATTGTGCAGTACAGAGCAGCTACATCAGAGGCAGTCAACGAGAGGGCAGAATACAGTATCAGAGCATCAACAGGGCATTGTGCAGTACAGAGCAGGTACATCATTGGCAGTCAACGAGAGGGCAGAATGCAGTATCAGAGCATCAACAGGGCATTGTGCAGTACAGAGCAGCTACATCAGAGGCAGTCAACGAGAGGGCAGAATGCAGTATCAGAGCATCAACAGGGCATTGTGCAGTACAGAGCAGCTACATCAGAGGCAGTCAACGAGAGGGCAGAATACAGTATCAGAGCATCAACAGGGCATTGTGCAGTACAGAGCAGGTACATCATTGGCAGTCAACGAGAGGGCAGAATGCAGTATCAGAGCATCAACAGGGCATTGTGCTGTACAGAGCAGGTACATCATTGGCAGCACATGAGAGGGGCTAAGTGCATCAACAGTCCATTGCACAGAACAGGTCCATCACAGGCAGCACATGAGAGGGGCTAAGTGCATCAACAGTCCATTGCACAGAACAGGTCCATCACAGGCAGCACATGAGAGGGGCTAAGTGCATCAACAGTCCATTGCACAGAACAGGTCCATCACAGGCAGCACATGAGAGGGGCTAAGTGCATCAACAGTCCATTGCACAGAACAGGTCCAGAGGCAGCACATGAGAGGGGCTAAGTGCATCAACAGTCCATTGCACAGAACAGGTCCATCACAGGCAGCACATGAGAGGGGCTAAGTGCATCAACAGTCCATTGCACAGAACAGGTCCATCACAGGCAGCACATGAGAGGGGCTAAGTGCATCAACAGTCCATTGCACAGAACAGGTCCATCAGAGGCACACATGAGAGGGGCTAAGTGCATCAACAGTCCATTGCACTGAACAGGTCCATCAGAGGCAGCACATGAGAGGGGCTAAGTGCATCAACAGTCCATTGCACAGAACAGGTCCATCATTGGCAGCACATGAGAGGGGCAGAATGCAGTATCAGAGCATCAACAGGGCAATGTGCAGTACAGAACAGGTACATCAGAGGCAGTAAACGAGAGGGCAGAATGCAGTATCAGAGCATCAACAGGGCAATGTGCAGTAC
This sequence comes from Lissotriton helveticus, assembly GCF_964261635.1. Taxonomy (NCBI): domain Eukaryota; kingdom Metazoa; phylum Chordata; class Amphibia; order Caudata; family Salamandridae; genus Lissotriton; species Lissotriton helveticus. Next base: position 606,251,570 of record NC_136059.1, on the reverse strand, counting down.
AGAACAGGTACATCAGAGGCAGTAAACGAGAGGGCAGAATGCAGTATCAGAGCATCAACAGGGCAATGTGCAGTACAGAACAGGTACATCAGAGGCAGTAAACGAGAGGGCAGAATGCAGTATCAGAGCATCAACAGGGCAATGTGCAGTACAGAACAGGTACATCAGAGGCAGTAAACGAGAGGGCAGAATGCAGTATCAGAGCATCAACAGGGCATTGTGCAGTACAGAACAGGTACATCAGAGGCAGTAAACGAGAGGGCAGAATGCAGTATCAGAGCATCAACAGGGCAATGTGCAGTACAGAACAGGTACATCAGAGGCAGCACAACTACGTGTCCCTACCAAACCGTCACAGGGACCACAAGAGTGCCACGCAGTTCTCAATGGACACACCATGTGAACTAACATTTGAGTGAAGTGTACAGCACCTCACATCACAGAATCAGGGGGACTGCGTGAACTACCTGCCTCGGACACACTGGCAGCACCAGCAACAGGAGTGTGAGACACAGACACAGCCCGAGTGACACACACATGGGCCACGGACCCAGACACACTGGCAGCACCAGCAACAGGAGTGTGAGATACAGCCACAGCCCGAGTGACACACACATGGGCCACGGACCCAGACACACTGGCAGCACCAGCAACAGGAGTGTGAGACACAGCCACAGCCCGAGTGACACACACATGGGCCACGGACCCAGACACACTGGCAGCACCAGCAACAGGAGTGTGAGACACAGCCACAGCCCGAGTGACACACACATGGGCCACGGACCCAGACACACTGGCAGCACCAGCAACAGGAGTGTGAGACACAGCCACAGATGTAGTCACTGACACGTGAGCCACTGACCCAGACAGACTGCCAGCACCAGAAACAGGAGTGTGCAACACAGCCACAGATCTCCTAACTGACACGTGAGCCATAGACCCACATACCCTGCCAGGATCTGCAACAGGAGAGGGCACAACTGACACTGTGCCACCATCTGATACACGAGAGTCAACTGCACCAGCGCCACTGGGACAACTGAAATGATGAGCCACAGGGCTGTATGGGCCAGGAGGCAGGGTGGGCCTGGGAGCTGGGGATAGCTCACCTAGAGCCAAATCGGGGTTGGCAGGTGTCAATGGTGTGTGTCTGCGTTTCTTAGGGTGGTGTGAGTGCACCCTGGACAGGACAGGACTGCCAAGTGGTGGGGACTCCAAAGAATCACCACCCAGCATAGGTGGAGCAACTGCTGCGGGGGATCTGGTTTCGGGGGACGTGCTGGAGCCTGCTTGTCGTTTGCTCTGTGCCTGCCGCCTGGACTCGGAATGATGTGTAATGGGGGATGCAACAACAGGGGACACCCTCCTCTGCTTCTGACTGGCCTGGATGGGAGTGGAGGTATGGGGGGACTCCGCCGCGGAGACATCAGTGTTACGTTTAGTAGAAAACATCAGCCTCAGTGCAGCCAGGGGTGAAGTATGCCTGTCCTTGATAGCGCCATTGTCCATGCCAGATGCCTTGTCCGTAGGATGTGCCTTATCCTTAGGTGGAGTGTTGTCTCTGGATGTAGCCTGTGCCCTGCTCGCCGCCCTGTTCCTGCCAGCAGACTTGTCGTCTGTGGTGCACCTGTCTCCAGCAGACACCTGCTGTCTGTGTGTGTCCCTGTCCTTGGGAGAGTCCCTTACCTCTGCTGTGGGCCTGCTCTTGGGAGTCTCCCTGCTCTTAGTAGGTGCCTTAGTCTTCTCACTGTCCTTGGGAGTGTCCCTTACCTCTGCTGTGGGCCTGCTCTTGGGAGTCTCCCTGCTCTTAGTAGGTGCCTTAGTCTTCTCACTGTCCTTGGGAGAGTCCCTTACCTCTGCTGTGGGCCTGCTCTTGGGAGTCTCCCTGCTCTTAGTAGGTGCCTTAGTCTTCTCACTGTCCTTGGGAGTGTCCCTTACCTCTGCTGTGGGCCTGCTCTTGGGAGTCTCCCTGCTCTTAGTAGGTGCCTTAGTCTTCTCACTGTCCTTGGGAGTGTCCCTTACCTCTGCTGTGGGCCTGCTCTTGGGAGTCTCCCTGCTCTTAGTAGGTGCCTTAGTCTTCTCACTGTCCTTGGGAGTGTCCCTTACCTCTGCTGTGGGCCTGCTCTTGGGAGTCTCCCTGCTCTTAGTAGGTGCCTTTGTCTTCTGACTGGCCTTGTCCAAGGAACAGTCCATGGACATGTGACTATCCCTTGCCTTGGGAGTACCTTTCGTGTTGAATGGCTGTGTAGCTCCGGAAGGCATGTCCCCCAACAACACTTGTGGATCCTGTGTGTGTACTCCAGTGCATCTGACGTCGTCTACGTGAACAGATTTAGCTGATCTAGGGGATGGGGTCTGTGCCCTGCGTGCCCTGACGTGCTGTCTGACGCTGCTTCTAGTGCAATAAGCTGTATTTGAGTCCTGCTCAGAATAATCACTACCCCCTGAGACATCCAGCGGTGTAGATGGTGAAACACAAGTAGCACCCTGTTCGTTCGACTGTACTATTGCAGACGACACACTGCTTGCCAATGACTGCACTGTCCTGTGTAGACCTGCAAGATCGCCATGCATCCCTTCCATGAATGCCACCACCTGCCCCAACTTCCTATCATGGTCCTGGAAAGCATTTGTCATATTGGTCTGCCCCACACACAGCTGTCTGAGCAGATCAACGGCCTCAGCACACAGTGCATTTTGGCTCACCGTGGCAGGGGCAGCGGTGCCTGCACCGAACGCCACTCTGCTCCCCCTACTCCTCCGGCCACGAACAGTACATGGTGCAGTTGGCGGAAGTGTGGGCCCTGTGTGCTGTCTTACGACAGAAGGTGGTGAGTGCCCACTCCCAGTCTGTGACAACAGTGCAGGCTCACCCAGAGTGTCCGACGAGGAGGACGATGGCGTCTCCACATGCGAGTCCTCAGGGACGGTCCTGTCCCCCTCTCCGGCGCTGGCCTCCTCCGTGTCAGTCTGCGTGTGTGCGAAGTCTGAGCCGGACTCATTTCCTCGGCTACTCTCCACCGTCTGTGGCTGAGTGTCCTCTGTCAAAGCTGAAATGCACAGAAAAGATGTGTGAGTCATGGGCACACTCACGTACAGAAGGAACAGGATAGCCAAATCACATAGCAGACAAAGGTTTAGGAGCCCTCATCCTGCACATGGCCCACCCCTACCAGTCATCCTCACATTTTCTGCCATGGGGCCATGGACCACTAGGGGATGTGCTTTTACACTCAACTACTAAGCAAGTGGCGTGTCAACATGGCGGACCTGGATGTCAAATGAGTACCGCCCAATGGGACCAAAAAGGCATCACAGGCATACATACGCAACACGGAACTCAATAGTGTGTCTGTGCACCAATACATGCATAGCACTCACAGGTTTCCTACACAGACAGTATGCTCACCGCTAGTTTGCTGTCGATCGGCACTCAGACGTTCGGCCAGTTCAGGATGCGTCACTGCAATGATACGTTGCATGAGAGGGGTCATGGAGCGTCGGGCCAGACGGGGCGTCCTTGGAATCAGGCCCAGTGTTACTTCCGCTACATTCTTGCTCAGCCTGGAAATGTCGTCCCAGCGTTTGTGGCAGTGTGTATGTCGTCTGTTGCACACCCCCAATGCCCGTACTTCCCTTGCTATGCTCCTCCACAGGTCCTTGCGAAGGTGCAGCTTGACCTACCATGATGGGAGACAAAAGGGTGTAAGTCAGTGGACAGGTGGCCTGTCACACACATAGGGGCAAGACGTTACTGTCAGCAGCCATGCACAATCAGGAACATATGTCTAGCCCACACTACACAGCTAAGATAGAAATAGGCCTGATCATTTGGCCCCCTCATGCACACCAACATGTCCCACACTGCACTTACCACCCGTCCCGGTGCGCCGTAGAGGCGTCCATAGTTGCGGAGTACACCGTCCACGAGGACATCAAGCTCCGCGGCGGTGAAGGGTCGAGACCGGATCTCTTTGCCTGACGACATGGCAAGATCACGGAGTATGGCACTAGAGCAGCAGTCGGTGGTCAGCTCAGCAGCAGCAGCAGGTCGAGGTGATGGTCACAGGCAGCAGTCGGTGGTCAGCTCAGCAGCAGCAGCAGGTCGAGGTGATGGTCACAGGCAGCAGTCGGTGGTCAGCTCAGCAGCAGCAGCAGGTCGAGGTGATGGTCACAGGCAGCAGTCGGTGGTCAGCTCAGCAGCAGCAGCAGGTCGAGGTGATGGTCACAGGCAGCAGTCGGTGGTCAGCTCAGCAGCAGCAGCAGGTCGAGGTGATGGTCACAGGCAGCAATGGTCCCCAGGGTAGAAAGTTTCATTTTGGCCAACACACATATATAGGGCCCTCAGCACGTGTCAGTGGCATACGTCGCCAGCAATTGGTCAGCCCTGGAAGCGTGATCGTGAAATGGCCCAATGACTGGCCCTGTTGTTGCGGTGCACAGCTTCCTCTACTTGCGATTGGCCGTATGCGGCCAGCGTCCCTCTTCCCATTGGCTGCATGTGCAGGGACCGTCACGGGCACACATCGGCAACCGCACGTGCAAGCCTCACGGAAGGAAGCTTCAGTTGCAACAATGTTGTATCACTGGCGCCTCCATGGCGGTGCACGTACACAGCGGGGGAGGTGCAGGCCTATACACCCTGTAGATGTACTCAATGGACATGCCAGTTCATGACCCCCCTTACAGTCACCTTGCATCATCCACCGTACACCGGCCGGAGCGGCCGGCCCATGAACAACCGCCGTGCCAGGCCCTGCCCAGGACCGCCGTGCCGGCCATGGCAACAACCGCCATTGCACGGCCCTTCCACTACCGCCGTGCCAGGCCCTGCCCAGGACCGCCGTGCCGGCCATGGCAACAACCGCCATTGCACGGCCCTTCCACTACCGCCGTGCCAGGCCCTGCCCAGGACCGCCGTGCCGGCCATGGCAACAACCGCCATTGCACGGCCCTTCCACTACCGCCGTGCCAGGCCCTGCCCAGGACCGCCGTGCCGGCCATGGCAACAACCGCCATTGCACGGCCCTTCCACTACCGCCGTTCCCTGGCGGTCCGTGCAATGGCGGTTGTTGCCATGGCCGGCACGGCGGTCCTGGGCAGGGCCTGGCACGGCGGTTGTTCATGGGCCGGCCGCTCCGGCCGGTGTACGGTGGATGATGCAAGGTGACTGTAAGGGGGGTCATGAACTGGCATGTCCATTGAGTACATCTACAGGGTGTATAGGCCTGCACCTCCCCCGCTGTGTACGTGCACCGCCATGGAGGCGCCAGTGATACAACATTGTTGCAAATCGACCATCCGTCCCGGAACCTTACACATGCACTTGCCGGTGTGTGGGCGTGACGGTCTGTGCACGTGCAGACAGTGTGAATGTCGAAGGCGGCCCGCGTATGCCCAGACGTAAACAGCGGATGCAGTGCACCGCCATGGCGTGATCAATGTTAGCATCTTAGCCGATGATGCACCTTGTACCATTGTCTGCAGCTGCCTGCTCACGGTTGTGTGCGTGATTGCGTGGCTACACATGTCATGCTCCATCCCATGTGTGTCCATACCATGGCCATCGGTGAGCCACAAGTGTCCATCACGTGTGCATGTCCACATCGGGTAGTACCCTACACAATTCAGTCGTACCTCACATGTACACAGTAGATCCCGTATGAATGGGCACCTGTGAATCAGTTGTGAGTGAGTGGTATGTGTCAGATGATGACTATGGTGGGGGTTCTGTTGTGTACTGTACATGTGTGTTGCCTATTGTGTCCCCATGCATGTGATGTCCGTATGCCCACCATTCCTGGTGTTGCCATTGGGGCATCATGATATGGGGGGGTGGGGGGGTGTTTAATTTAGTATGTGTGCATGTACTTGCATGTGTGCATGTGATGTTGGGCCTACACATGTGGGTCATGTCACATGTCTGGTTGGCAGTGATGTTGAGGTGAGACACTGTGCATTGCACATGTTGCTAAACATCATGTTGCTAGTGGATGCACATTGTAGCTACGTCGGTCCATGTTGTCCTGACAATCAGAGGAGTCACACATATGACAAGCATACACTGGATACTACATGTTGGTAGAGGGCGTTGACATGTGATTGAGGTGCACACACGTGCGTTGTATGTTAATTGACTTCCATTCCATCTACTCCCACACAGGAGGGCTCCAAATGTCCTTCGCCCATACACTGTGCTGGAGGATATGGTGGACGAGGAGGTGATCCGGAAATTCAGGCTGGATCGCCGTCGATTGTTGCAACTTGTGACCCTATTGTCTCCTCATCTGCAGCCGCGAAGAACCTATCCAGGTTCCATGACACCCACGCAAAAGGTGATGGCGGCACTCCATTTCTTCGCAACAGGCACATTCCAGTACACAGTTGGAGATGCCGGGGGAATGTCACAGGCCATGTTCAGCACGGTACTCCGGGATGTACTGACAGCCATGATGCTGTACAAGCATGACTATATACATTTCCCTGAGGCGGCGGACTTGCCAGCGGTCAAAGCTGGCTTCTATGCCCTGGGTCGTATACCACACGTTGTGGGTTCCATTGATGGCACGCATATCGCGATCATTGCACCACGGGCACGTGAGCAGGTGTATAGGAATCGGAAACACTTCCATTCCCTGAACGTGCAGGTGGTGTGCCAGGCCGACAACATCATCTCACATGTGTGTGCAAGATTCCCTGGCTCTGCACATGACGCCCACATCATGCGGAGCAGCATGGTCCCCCAACTGATGGCTAATCTTCGTCCAGCACAAGCGTGGCTTGTTGGTGAGTATGCTGTGGTGACAGGAGTGATATCTGTGTGGCATGGTGTGCCCCACAATGCAGGTTGTGATGTTTCTCTCTCTCTCTTCCACCAACACAGGCGACTCGGCTTACCCAAACAGGCCTTGGCTGCTCAGTCCCTTACGCAATCCCACTACACCAGGAGAAATGAGATACAATGATGCCCATGGTAGGACACGTCGAGTGGTAGAACGGACATTTGGCCTGCTCAAGTCAAGGTTTCGGTGCCTGGATAAGACTGGAGGGGCCCTGCCTTACTCACCAGGCAAAGTATGCAAGATCGTGATAGCGTGCTGCATGCTTCACAACCTGGCTGTGCGCTATAACATTGAACTGCTCTTGGACCCTGATGAACTGCAAGTTCCTCGCCCTCCCGACCCAGCCATGTCAACTGATGAGGATAGTGGTGAGGAGGAAGGTGTGGACCAGAGGCGCCAGATCATTGATCGCTACTTCCCTTGATTGTGAGTGTGCTCCTCTTGTGCTGCTTGGGTATGCCCTGTGAATGTGTGCTGGTGTTGTGGCATAGTGGTGTGCTTCATCTCTGTGTTCTGCTATGTGATGCATGCATGTGTGTGTGTGTGCTAAATTGTGGCCAATGCACGTCTCCATGATGTGTGTCGTCTCATCCATTACTGTTGTGATGCGTGTGGGTAGTTAAATGTTGCACTGCAGTGTGTTCTGATGTGTGTGATCTTGTTTCCTGACGTGTCTTTGCGGTTTCTATTTTCCCTAGGTCACTCCCGCAGCGCCATGATTCTGTACCAGTTGGATACCTGTACCTAGTAACATCTGTTTCTGATGCATTCATGTGAATAAACATGGAGACAACACATGATTGAGTGAGTAAGTGGCTTTTATTTACAAAATGTGCATGGGTGTAGGTGCATATTTACAAATGAGTGAAGGGGTGGGGGAGTGAGAGTTGAAGGTTATGGCAGATGAAATGTCCGTGCGGACACCACATAGGGTGGTGTCTGCCTAGTACAGCAGGCCTGTGGCAGGTGGGACCGGATAGTTGGCAGGGTGAATGGCATGCGCAGGTACTGGGACAGTCATTTTCTGTTCCTCTTGGAGCGTGTGGCAGGTGCTTCCACACTGCTGTCGCCCACTTCCAGCCTCGGTCGGCCCCTCCGTCTTACTGCCGGTACGGTGTCAGCTGGTTGCGCAGGGGCATCGGGTACCACATCCGCCGCAGGTGGCGGTGGCGGTGGCGGTGGCGGTGGCGGTGGCGGTGTTTGTGGCCTGATTGTCCTGGTGAAGATGTCCACTAGTTGGCCAAGCCGCCTCTCAATGGCCCCCAACATTGCAGTGTTATCTACAAAGTCCTGGTGGGCCCGGTCTGCCTGTGCCTGACCACGTTGGTAGCTCACCTCCACCCTGCCCAGTGCCTCCAATGACTGTTGCACTGGATTGGGTGTGTTGGTATCCTCCCGTGTTCTTTGACGTATGCTCCTGCCTGCCGGATCTGGCCTTGCATCTCTGCCTTGCCTCACACTCTCCCTGCGTGGCTGGGATGGCGCTGGCACGGCGTTGGCCGTTGGGTTGGGCAGGGTGGCAGGAGTGGTGGTAGCAGTGGTGGTGGTGGTGGAGGTGGTGCTGGTGGTGGCTGTGCAGGTCACAGTGGCCGGTGTTGTCACAATGGCAGAGGCCGTAGTTGTTGGTGCAGGGGTGACCTGGGAGCCAGATGGCCCTGGCTGGCTGCTTGTGCCGGGATCATCCTCTGCCCCGGAGGTGGCTGGCCAATCGTCCCCTGAGACGTCTGTGATTGGCGAGTCTGGAGGGCGGGTGTTGCTTCCAGCTGTCAGATGAGGATGACCTGCAAAACCAAAATGTGATGATGAGTAATGTGGACTTGACAGGTTGTTTTCACTTTTTTGGCCGATTCTGTCTGCACTGGTACTCACCCCACCCACCACCACCGCCATCCCTATGGACATGGGGGCCTGTTGGGAGTTGTGGTTACATCCCCTCACACCCACCACCACCGCCATCCCTATGGACATGGGGGCCTGTTGGGAGTTGTGGTTCCATCCCCTCACACCCACCACCACCGCCACCGCCATCCCTATGGACATGGGGGCCTGTTGGGAGTTGTAGTTCCATCCCCTCACACCCACCACCACCCACCACCACCGCCACCGCCATCCCTATGGACATGGGGGCCTGTTGGGAGTTGTGGTTCCATCCCCTCACACCCACCACCACCGCCACCGCCATCCCTATGGACATGGGGGCCTGTTGGGAGTTGTAGTTCCATCCCCTCACACCCACCACCACCCACCACCACCGCCACCGCCATCCCTATGGACATGGGGGCCTGTTGGGAGTTGTGGTTCCATCCCCTCACACCCACCACCACCGCCACCGCCATCCCTATGGACATGGGGGCCTGTTGGGAGTTGTAGTTCCATCCCCTCACACCCACCACCACCCACCGCCACCGCCATCCCTATGGACATGGGGGCCTGTTGGGAGTTGTAGTTCCATCCCCTCACACCCACCACCACCCACCGCCACCGCCATCCCTATGGACATGGGGGCCTGTTGGAGTGATTTCGACGTTGGTGAGTATGTGGACTGCATGCATGGGTTGGGCTCTGGGAGATGTGTCTTCACAGTTGTGTGAGGCACACCATGTAGTAGTGCTCGTGGTGCTTGGTTTGTACTTACCAGCCTCTTCTCCCTCAGGAAGTCCATCAAGGCTCTCAGGGTGGATGATGGTCATCACCTTCTCCTCCCACTCGGTGTAGGGTAAGGGCTCCGGAGGGGTTCCACCGCCTGTATGATTAGCCCGGAGATAGTTCTTGGCTCGTATGGCTTTGACTCGGGTCTTTAGATCGTGCCACCGCCTCTGGATGTCCTGCTTCGTCCTCGGGACGCTCCCGGAGGCATTCACCCTGGTGACTATCCGGTCCCACATGCTGTTTCTCCTGGCTATGCTGGTCTGCTGCACTAGGGCCCCGAATAAGTGGGGTTCCACACGGATGATCTCATCGACCATAACCTTCAACTCGGTGTCAGTGAATTTGGGTTTTTTTTTTGGTGCCATGGTGTGTGGTGCTCGGGGTGTGGGTTTGCGTGGATGGGGTGGTGCAGGTGTGTGGTGTGTAAGAATGGTGTGGTGGGTGTTTGTGTGGTGGGTGTGTTTGGGTGTGGGTTGTGTGAATGCTATTTCTCTTTGGGCTCAGTTCAGTGGTGTGTCCTGCTAGCAGCTATGCTGTGATGCAGAGGAGTTGTGGAGTGGGTGGGAGTTCTTTTATGGTGTGTGTCTAGACCGTGTCTGAATGGTTATTGGCAGTCAGGTGCTAGGTGGGAGTGTTGGCAGGTGTGGATTGTGTGGTGCTTGGCGGTGGATCATTGTGTGTTGTGATTGGTTTGGATATTTTCGGTGGGTGGGCGTTTTTTTTCGTGTGTTTGGTGATAAACTTCCGTGCCAATGTATGGCATTGGTTTGACAGTAGGGATGTTGTTTGTGTTGTCGTTCCGCTGTGGTGCACGGATTCTCGGTGCATTGGTTCCGCTGCGGACGTGGATGGCGGTGACTACCGGGGTACTTGCGGAGTTATCCTAATTGCGGACACGGACATTGCGCAGGTATAGCGGGGGTGGTGGATGTATTCGCGGTCATGTGCGTACGCGGCGGTCGGTGTTTTTACTGTTCCGTCCGCCTGCCGCGGACTCAGGTGTACTCCGACCGCCGCGGACGGGGATTGGAGTGCTCCGTACGCCGCGGTCGGCGTTTTTTGTATGTTTTATCCTAATTGCTGTTGCGGATTTTCCGCGGACAGGTCCGGAGTAGCTTGCCACCTTCCGCGGCGGACGGTACACGTTTCCGTCCGCCATCCTAATCGACCCCATAGTCTGGATCTGGTTATCAACTGCAAACACTGCCCTGATTAAACAATGAACTAACAGCCAAAAGACTGGGATGAAAAAGTATAAAAGGCTTGTAAGCTGCAGAGTGAAGCAGCAGCCTCTTCTGTCTCGTCTCTGACTAGCTTGGGACTCTGTTCCATAGCACGGGCTATTTGAATAAATCTGGGTTCCTCCTGCAGACGACGGCTTCTGTGTCTCCTTTTACTACGTATGAAGGGTATGGAAGGCTTGGGCGGTACCCCCGCCGCCGAGACCCAGTAAGTGGGTTAATCCGGATCTTCAAATGGCGGCTGAACAGGGACTCCACGAGCACGAAGGTCAGGCCCGGTGGATGTGAGGAGGTGCACGAAGAGACTCCGACGGAGGTACCCTACCCGAGGGATTCTTGCAATTCAGTAAGCCGAATGACTCGCCCGCTGTTTTTCCCCACCCGGTCTGGGCCACATGACCGCGTTCTCGCTGGAGTCCCCTAGCAAATAATTTCTGGAGCAGGACACAGCCCTATGTCTACAGAAGAGAACTACCCCTGTAAGGTAAGGGTGGACTGATAACCCACCAAGTCTGTATGATTCTGTTATTGACTTTCGCAAAAGCCAAGCTATTATTGACTTTTGCCAAAGCCAAGCAAGCGAGGTGAATTTAAAAAACCTGTTGGTGTCTGTTATTTGTTTTTAAGCATGCCAGTCAGTAGTAAGTTCAAGAGATTATGTTGTTGTATGTGTACACAGGACTCCCAGCTGGAGGCGGCTTGTTCGCTTCCTCCAGAGGGGACCCCTGGCCATACGATGTATGTTAAACATGGCGCTTCTGCCATAATGTTTTCCTCATTCTGGGTAAAATATACAAAACAAAGTAATGCAGAATCACAGAGGCCACTTTATGGCTCGTTTAATTCCCAAGTTCTCGCAAACTTAGAGGAACAATTTATGAAAAGAAAAACGCGCCTGTCTATGTTTGAATCTGTCCGATTTTGGAGGAAAGAGATAGAGCAGAGAGCTAGAAAGCAGAAGGCTCAAGAAAGGAAACAGGAACGTATGTCAATGGCCGGCCATGCCAGGGAAAATTTACAAAATCAAATGACAAAGTCAGTAGAAATAGCCGATAGGGAGCATGGGGCCCGGGTACAGGAATGTTATCCAGCTCGTGAGGAGAAAGGAAAGGGCCACATGGAAGGGGTAGAAGAAGGTGATTCCTTGCTTGATACCATGCTAGAAAACCCTCCTGCATATGCCCCAATGCACCCTGCCCTGACACCTCACACCCCGCATGTCCCCCCGCCACAGCCCACTCCTGCCCCCACTGCCCCTCTTACTGTTCTCCCTGTCACACCAACCCTCCCAATTTTTCCTATCACACCGACCACGCCCGCTAACCCTGTCCTCGCTACGGGAATGACAACAAGTCTTCATCTGCCCAACCCCTGCGGCTTTACCCCTACACGCCCTTTTCCTACTTCCCCGTGGTCTACAGTTAAGCAGGATTTATATAAATGGTTGAATTCCCCCCGACTGGCCTCTTGCGCTCTGCAGTCAGCTTTTCGTCCCTTCGAGAAAATGACCTACTGAGGAAACAGTGTGAATGTTGGATAAATAACGGGAATACTTATACCTTTAAAGAAATATGGTCCACCTTTTCCCAGTGGACGATTATGGAGCAGACCACCTGGGCTGAATACATGTGTACCCTGGTCATGCAAAGATTTGAGAATGCGCTTATGCAGATTCCAACCAGATTAATGGACCTCAGGTCGCAAATAAAAAGAGCCGATGTTCAGGGAGAGGGGATGTTTGGCACTATGTCTGCTTTAATGGCTTACTGTGATACGACCGCTTTTCCCAACACCCCTCTAGAGACAGCTATGCCAATGAGAGAGGTGGCCCCTGTCTTTGTTAACGCACTTATCGATGCCCAAAATAATGGCCATGGGGCTGTTGAGGCACACTGGCACAGGCTTTGGGTTCATGTTCCTTGGAAAAGGTCAGAAGTAATGCAGTTAAAAGGACAATTACCAGTTCCCCGGAAGAATCTGGCTGCCTTTTACAGAGAATTAGGTCAGATTATATATGAAGGTACTCTCGTTCTTGAGGATATAGATTTACTTTTTGGTACAGTTGTCCCCACTGAAATTTGGGACAAATTTCGACATACTGACCATGAAGTAGTGTTGGAAGGTAAATGGGCTGACCTAGAGGCTAGGGAAGAAGCAAGGGTAGGAGGGACTAAACCAGAAACTGCCATCCTGACTTTGCCCGGTAAAATAATGACGTTTATGAAAACACTTTTGCCGGAAACTGTCATTAACTGGGATAAAATAAACGCCTGTAGGCAGCGAAAAGATGAGAATGTGGCTGACTTCTTCACCCGTTTTGAGACCGAATACAAGTACATAGTGGTTTGGATCCCCGTACCCCAGGTTCTGGGCCAGTGTTTGTCGATAAGTTTGTCAGCAACTTCCTTCCTGAGATTTCCACCAGGCTTAAGAAAGTTGAAAGTGCGTGGTCTGCCCAAACTATGACTGGTATATTGGCTATGGCACAATATCACAAAAATAGGGAAAATGAAGATAGAGACAAGGACAGTAAGAAGGTTAGGGATCTTAAGACTAAGGCACTTCTGCAGCAGGCTTACCCTCCCAGAGGTCCTGATGCCAGCGGGAATTTCAGACCTCAACCCCAACCCCCTCCGAGGGCTCGACAGTCTACCCCCTCCAGCCCTCAACGTACGGGATCCCTCCAAACAGATCAATGTGCTTATTTTAAGGGGTACGGCCATTGGATAGATGAGTGTCCTGTGTTAGCTGAAAACATCCCATCAGGGAAGACACGGCCTCGCGCTCCCAGGGAGGGAAGGCCGACTAGGGACCATGGCCCGCCCCAACCACAGGATAAAGAATGCAGGTCCAGGGATGACGCTCCCATCCGGCAGCACCCGGTCAATAGGTTTGATGGGTACGAAGCAACACGCACTTATTACAATGATGATTATGATGAAGTTGATGAGACAGGGTCCTACCAAGCATAGGACAGCCAGGAAAGGGGTATTACCAGAGTGTAAATTCCAGTGGATCAAAGGGGCCCGTATGTTCAAATGTCAGTTGTGGGGAACGATATGAATTTTCTTTTGGATACTGGGGCCACCAGGTCTTCTAGTGCACGTCTGTCAGTCCCGGAGGCACCCCTTTCTAGCAATATGAATGTCTCTGTGGGTTTTGCAGGAACACCTGTGACCAGCCCTGTCTCTGATTCCCTTCCTCTCGATATTGGCCCTGCACATGTTGACGCTCCCCTGGTCCTTACTACAGGCTGCAGTGAAAACTTGTTAGGCATGGATTTACTGAAAGCTCTGTATGTGACCATATCATGTAGTCCCCAAGGTGTATCCCTAACAATTTCCCCCACCGCACCTTCCTATATCTATCTATCAGGTCCCCTCCCACCAGAGTTGCAGTCTTTACCTTTCTCCCTCTGGGCATCATCAGACACTGATGTAGGGTGTCTCAACATATCCCATGTGGTACGTATCCAGCCAGGTGCACTTTTCCCCCGCCTCCGGCAGTATAAACATATATAGAATCAGCATATCTATATAAATACAAATATAAATGCATGCATACATATACATATACATATATGCATACATACGCATGTTATGTACATGAAAGTTTAAAAAACACTAATAAAAGCAAAGCTAAAAAGCCACCTAATTACAAACAGAATTGCTTTAACTTAAATGAGGGCGAGACCTATTGCATTTTCAATGCTTGTTTACTTTGGTTCCATCAAGAAGGCATTCAGATGTGTCACTCATTTGCCATAAATTCTGAATGTTAGCACTCTAGTTGCTCATTAGATCACTGTAGTAAAGCTACTGCTCACCAGGGAAGTCTGCTGCTGGTATTCAAAGTGCATGTTTCAGTCTGCATGTCAGAATTCTTTAATGAAATAGAAGAGGATTTGAGAAATCCCAGTGTGCCCTAATTTTTCTTTCTGCAGCCCTAATCATAATTTCTATGGCAAAATGAACCCCCTCATTTTGTACCTTTTCAAATTAAATGTTTTAAGTGTTACCACTTTATGCCAATCAAGATGGTTTCAGGTGTGCCATACTTTTGTCATAAGTAAGACTGTTAGCGCTCTAGTTGTTCTTTAGAACACTCTGGGACATCTGTCATTGGGCTATACTTGGGCTACATCTGGGTGATATTTGTGCTACATTTTGGCTCTTTTGTCTCTGGTGGCCATTTTGGGAGACTTATTTGTTATGAAGTTTCCTAATTTCATCATTTACCACAGTCTCCTCAGTAGGGAATACTTTCAGTTTTTTACATCGATTCCATCAAGAAGGCATTCAGATGTGTCACACATTTGCCATAAATTCAGAATGTTAGCACTCTAGTTGCTTATTAGATCACTGTAGTAAAGCTACTGCTCACCAGGGAAGTCTGCTGCTGGTATTGAAAATGCATGTTTCAGTCTGCATGTCAGAATTTTTTTATGAAATAGAAGAAGATTTGAGAAGTCACTCAAAATGTGCCCTAATTTTTCTTTCTGCAGCACTAATCATACTTTCTATGGCAAAATGAACCCCCTCATTGTGTTCCTTTATAAATTAAATGTTTTCAAAGTTATCAGTTTATTCCAATCAAGATGGCTTCAAGTGTGCCATACGTTTGTCATAAGTAGGACTGTTAGCGCTCTGGTTGTTCTTGAGAACACTCTAGGAAGCTGCAGTAGAACACAAAGGAATCAACTGACAGTCTCTGCCCTTGTTGGATGTTCATGTTTTACTGAGAATGTCAGACTTCATTCTCACATGACTGAGAAAGATAATGTGAATTTACAGAAAATATGCTCTCAGTTTAGCTTATAGATCACCTTCAAAACCTCTGTGGGAAAAGTATGAGAAAATAGTTTTCTCTCAAACATGATTCATGATATCCCAGCAGATGGCTTTTTCACATGGTAAAATTACCTTAGAACACACTACAATTCGTAAAATGAGTATGGTACCATCAACAAATGATGTATAATGTAACTAAAGTCTTAAAACCTAAAATTAACTGCAATGCTTTTTAATGAGGTGATATCATGTATATTGGTCCCAAGATGGCTGCCAACACGTCTTGGATGAAGTGCTGACAGCCAATCAGATCTCACGATGAGATGTGCGGTTAGGCTCCGCCCAGATATATATGTATTTTATTCATTTAATATCTAAAAAACTACTGAACGGATTTACACCATTTAAGCAAAAGGCACGACTCTGAACCAAGGTCACATCCCGACCGAGAGGATTGCCTCCTCCCCCGCCCGAATCAATCCGAATTTCTGGGTGAGGGTACACGCGTTTACGTATTGTACTATTGACCACATTTGATACTTATTCTCACCGTTCACGCCGTTATTTCTTCACTCCTGTGTCACTGCACTGTCACTTGTCACCAGCACGGCCAGTGCTCACTTGTGTGTTATGGTCACCATCATTTAATTGTAATTGTAATGTCGGGCTGTTATAACTACCTATAATAATATTTGATTCACTTTACCCTTCCCGTTGTGGTCTCCCTTTCTTGTTCTCCCGGTCCTTTTGATGTATACTACTAATTGAACTGCCCTTATTAAATGATTCCCAGTTGAGACATTGCTGCATTGCTACACTATTCACCCACTCTCACCTTGGTTAACTGGTCTACTCCTGTATTTTTGCCTTCTCCTACAACACTCGACCTCGATGGGCATTAGTATTCCGTGCCTCCTGGTCACCCCTGAGTGGCATAGACTCGGTTTCCTCTGCTTGCAGGTTCTTCACATCTTGAATACGCCTTTGTATTCCACCGGACACTTTAACCTTCCCCAGCAGCAGCATCTTCCTGAAGTCCTCCACTGGGTTTGACTGCAGTTTCCGACGCCACTTCACACCTATGCACCCGGCTTCCCTGGTGCAGGTATTCTGGTTCCTAAGGTATCCAGGGTGGGGTGGCTCTCCAACCTTCTGTCGTCCATGTGGTTTCTTCAGGGTCTACTGGGAAGGGTCCTTCTTTAAAATTGCAAACACGACTTACCCATTGACTTGCATTGTTCCCACTCTGCACACGGCCTCCGTGAGGCTCCTGGTTACTTACCTCAGGTGGTTCCTTGGGTCCCCGCACTGCTAAGTCTTCTGGGTATAGTCTTGAATTGAGTTGTGGTTCGCATTAGACTTTAGTATATGGTTTGATCTCCCCCTGGTGACCACTGTGTATTTCGCGCTACTTTCCTGTTTCTATTGAAAAGTATTGTGTGCTTTGTGTATATCGCTGGCTAGGAGATATCTGTATGTGTTAGTGAGTGTCTTATAATAAATACATATTTTTATAAATACTGTGTGTTTCTTTTCCACTTAATCTAAACCTATAAGATTGTGTTCTGGTAAAACAAGCTGCTTTACACTCCTTCTGGACTAAGCCTGAAGGCTGCTCTCCGCAGCTACCACTTAGAGAGCTTTCTAAGGTTGTCTAAGACCACTAAAATCTCCATAAGGGTTGTCTGGATTGGTGCAAGGTGCCCACTTACATTTTTTTTTTAACTCTTTATTCAAGACTGATTAAAGCAATGTATCAGTGTTTACAAATCAGTACATGTAATGTTCATCAGTCCCCTTTCTTCTTTTCTCCCCAACCAATAACTAAAGGAAACAATACACCTTACCAGTCATCACATTGCCTATAATCAATCCTGCAACAGGAGAGACAGTCTAGAGCTATATAATACTACGGCTGCAGTCCAACATTCTCATATTTGTGCCCAATAGTGACATATCCTTCCAGCTCCCCCATAGGTAGAGCCTGCAATTGGCATTCTGCTCCTTCATACATAACAAGAATAAAACAACCCTTTCCCCTCCCTCCCTCCCCAACAGTCCCGCCCAGTCCCTCCCTCGTCTCCTTGTCATAGTGAAATATCTGTGATATAGTGCCTCCTGATTCATATCTTAATCATGTAGACCATAGCATAAGTATACAGGTGGCCTGTGCGCTGCCCCGGGCGTCATAACATCCTGTCTTTCTAGTGCAATACCCCGTGTATGCATCATACCCTATTTCCTTGTGACAGTATAAGGTTTAACCCCTCCAGATCCATCAACATTACCTCCCATTCCTGTCTTATGGGATACTTCCGTTGGCCTTTCTCTTCTTCTCTTCTGGTGCCCACTTACATAAGTGTACACCATATACCAAGCCAGCTTCTCACATTCACCCCCTCCGCATGGGACAACACCTGGTAGCCCCCCACCCTCTGAAACCCACCAACTCCAACGGACCATGCACACAACTTCAGCATCATACTCGACTCTCACTCACCATGAATCGCCAGATCAATGCCATATCCTCCATATGCTTCAACACCCTCTGCATACTTCGCAAGACGTCCAAGCGGATCCCCCCAACTCCAGGAAAACCATCGCCCACGCACTTATCACCAGCAGATTTGACTACGACAACGCCCTCTATGCAGAATAAAAAAAACTTCTCTGCAAACTCCAAACCATCCAGAACGCCGCAGCCAGACATATCCTCGATATTCCACTACACACCCACATCACCTAACTCCTCCGTGACCTCACACGGCTTCCTGTCGTAAGAAGAATAACCTTTGAGCTGCTCACACATGCCTACAAAGCCCTCCACATACAAGAGGAAGGAGGAGCACTCAACTACTCGTCATAATAATCTCTAAATCCTAACTTAACTAAAGGGTGCATCACTACTCATTGTGTTGGCTGCACAATCTGTGAATACTAAGCAAAAATGTAGACAGAGGCCTACATGCAGTGTGCACTGTAAACTATACTTTTTGAATCTGAATAAGTAACACACAAACAATTTATGTGCTTTCAAATTCTTTTTTTAGTGATAGCAAAAACATCTCACTAATTAAGTATCAAAATTCTTTTATGTTCATTAACACAATTATTAATTTTGTAATTGACAGATCTATACAAGTATCACTATACATTAAACCTCATGACATGATACTGAAGGCATTGGCATTAATCCTATGTATAGTCCATAACATACTGTACATCACATGTTATCTCATTTATGTACAACAAATCTGATTTTGGAGAAGCGCCGCCCAATGCATTTCGGGAACCGACGTTCCCTTCTTCAGGGGCACAAACCTACAAAACAAATAAATCAAGTAACCATCTATACTATATGCATTTTACCTGGTAGATAAACACAAGGGGTATAATTCTCTATGACGTACTTAATAAACAACCATGTTAAAATCCCAAAGGGGAATCAGTCTTGTAAATAACATATCACCGACGTACGAGATACTATTATTGTGTACTACAATTTAACTACCATGTACACTTTTCCATGTGTCAGATAATCATCACCTGGAATACTGTAATAAAAATTCTAACATAGTTATAATGAAAATTATAACGTTATAGTGTACTCAATCGGTAATGATAAGATGATCTAACCATTAATTTTCACGATGTATATCCCTATGGTTCTACTCCATGCTCAATCTGCCATATGACATACTTAAAAGTTATCATATTACTCCTGGGTACTCTTACATTCACTTTAAAACTGTAACAAATTAGCATAGAAATTCCATACTGTCACTGACCTGCAGCGATATAATGTCTCAATGGTAGTAGATGTTCCGCTCAATAAAATGTACTGGACGGTTCTGCAGCAATTAAACCTATTAAATATTAATATATTTAACTACACCAGTCCTTATGCCCTAGATACTTTCAAAGTGATTAGCGGGTAAGTATATCAACATACCTACTAACGTGGGGCGTGGCTTGGCAAGCCACGATGGCGGCTGTGTCCTGCTGAGGCTCCTCGATCGGGCTAGCATCTTGCCCATTTCCTATGATCGCTGGGAGCCTCAGCCTACCAACAACCACTCCAAAGAGGCTTACCTGCAGTGGGGCATCCTCTACCTTCGTCGCGGGACTGCGGACGGAAGATAGCCACTGACCCGTTCCTCTCCGAACCCGGAGCCGAGCGCCCAAGATGGCGGGCGCGGCTCCTTCTGCTTGCCGGGGGCACCTCTGAATCCCTGTCCCCGAGGCGGCGCCCTCGCCGAAACGGACTGTTGCCGGCTCCGGTGCCCCGGCGAGGAGTGCAGCAGCCGGATCTCGGACTTTCGGTCCGGAGCTACTATTTGCGGAGTCAGTCGGCGCACAAGATGGCGGCCGCTGTCATGAAGTAACGCAGCACCGGCGCCTCTCCACGACCAGGCGCCTGCTTCTGGCACTGCCCAGCTCACCGCCGCGGACCGCGGAGCACCAGCGGAGGTCCCGCCTGTGTGGCGCTGAGCCCTTCGGGCGACCACGATCCCTCCTGAAGGCGGTAGGTGAAGGCCCCCCCTCCCCCCGTGGGCCGCGGCGCCGGCGACCCGGCTGCCCCCTATCCCCTCTGGGGCTCGCCGAGGGGTCGCGGATCACATTGGTCCCTGCTCGGGGGGGGGGCTAGAACACCTCTGACTCATCGTGTGGCCCAGTGGACCCGGGTGCCTGACCCTAAGATGGCGCCCATAGAGATTGGGGCGCCGTGATCGACGTGGGAACCACCCTGGAGGCACGGTGCTCTTCTGGCCCTGAGGCGGCAGCACGCCACACCGTGGACACTCATCGGCCCGAGAACCCCCCCTGAACCCTGGTCGCCTGCTCCTTGGCCCCCGGGGTTGCCTGAGGGACGGCGCAGCGCGCCGGGGAGGAGGGGGCACAGGATCCGGCCTCACTAAGGACGCCCGGTCTCCGAGGGACGTCTGGACTGTGGTGGCAGTGCCTTCCTACTGTGCATCTCCTGACACCTGAACTGTCGCCCCCTGCAGCCACGAGCTACTACGGGCGCCCTGACCTGACGTGGGCCCCCTAGGAGGAGGGCAGTAACCGCCCCTGGGACCGCAAAAGACTGGGCGTTCAACCTGCACTGAGCTACTGCCTACCTGGGCGTGCAGACGGGAGGCGGCCTGCTGAACGCACGATACACAGGAGCCGGCCCCCCCCCCCCCCATTTTTGACCGCACTCATGGGGAAAACAAATGCCTCGAAGTGCACGGCGGTCCCCGAGACGGCCCCCGAGAGGATGCCACAAACAAGAACATGGACGCAAGCCCATGCGTCGCAAACCGACCCTACACTGTCGGCGAAGTTGGATCAGGTATTGGCAGCAATCGAATTGTCCCGCCTCTCGATGGAGGAGAGATTGGGCGCCCTGACGACGGACATTAGTCTAATCCGCGACGACCACCGCAAGTTGGCGGATAGAGTGAAGGAGGGAGAACGGATCGTGACCGAGCTACAGCCTGCGGTGAAAACACAGGAAGCGGAACTGAAGGAGGTCCTACACCGCGTGGCGGCCCTCGAGGAACTCACAGTGGACTTAGAAGGGCGCTCAAGAAGATGTAACATTCGCGTCCTAGGTCTACCGGAAGGGATTGAGAACTCGGACCCTCTGACGTACATGGAATCCTGGACCAAATCTTTCACACCGGTGGCGGACAGGTCGGCATACTTCTCCATTGAGAGAGCCCACAGGGTCCCGGCCCGGGCACCTAAACCGGGACTTCCTCCGCGACCCATGTTGGCTAAATTCTTGCACTTCCGAGACCGCGACGCGGTGCTTCGTGCGGCCCGGACGGCGGGCCCCCTACAAGTGGAGGACCAGCATGTTATGGTGTTCCCGGACTATGCCCGAGAAATCCAGCACCAGCGCTCCACCTACCTCGATGTCAAGAGACGCCTCCGCGCAAATGATCTTCAATACTCCCTGCTGTTCCCGGCCCGCCTGAAAGTGCTGCACAAAGGGAAAGCCCTCTTTTTCAATACGGCGGAGGAAGCGCAGGATTGGACTGAGTTTCACTGCCCAATAATCCCTAATCCTGGACCCCAGAGAGCACGCAACAACGACTTTCGACGCTCCAGACGACGAGGTGTGAGCCGTGCTCGATCGGGCAGCCCCAGAGGCCGGGAGTCACCCCCCGCGGGCTTACCCGACCTCGCACAAATCATGCAGGAGCGACGAGATGCCTTAAAAGCGGTGACCGGACTGCACACGTCGCCCACGGCGTCGGATCTGGAAGGTCAACCGCACCTGTTCACCCCTGAGAAGGACCGGGACAGTGACGGAACAATGTCGGGGATTGGACCAATCTCCTCCCCCCTTGTAGCGGTGCACACCTTGGAAGTTACCCTGGCCAGCCAACCTGGCACCTCTTCATGATGAAAGGACTACCTACTGTTATATCCTTCTCATGGTGTTCTATTGTGTTGCGCGACGTCTAGGAGCCTAGACTGCTTTGTCATATGCTTGTGAGCGCTAGCGAGCGATAGACGTTTCTCCTGCAAGAGCCCGACCCGCGCACAAGCCCAGCAGCGACACACGCTGTCACCCCCGCAGTTATTCGTTGTATTTCTCCCCTAGTGGGACACTAGTTTGGATATGCCACCTCCGGTGAGATATCCCCAGTATTGGGACTGTTTCCCACCTAAAGTTCTGTTTCTTGTTACTCCCCTTAGTCCCTCCCCCATGACTGTGGAAGCCCGGCGCATAGGAACACACGTGACACATACACACTGGCGGCCGTCGGGGGCTGCAGGGGGTTCCCTCTCCCACTCACAACACCCTAAGAATGGCAGTTTCATGCTCAGACATTAATGTCCTTACACTGAATGTACGAGGCCTACACACACCCAGCAAACGCTACTCTGTTTACTCATATATTAGGCCCATGTCAGCCAATATTGCGTTTCTACAGGAGACACACATTAACACCACCAAACTCACTCGCTTGCAGGTCAAATGGCGAGGGATCCTCTGTGCCACACACTATTCGGCGTTTGCGCGCGGCGCGTTAATTTGGGTCCGGCCTGGCACTCCCTTCCGGGAGCTTCGACGGGTGGTAGATAGAGAGGGCAGGTATGCGCTTTTAGAAGGGATACTTGATGGCCAAGGTATACTCCTTGGCAGCATATACGCCCCCAACACAGATCAGGACAAATTCTGGGACCACCTTACGGGCGTTTTGGCCCAATTCACTACAGTTCCGTGGGTACTGGGAGGTGACTTTAATTGCACACTGGACCCCACCCTGGATCGCTCACATCCTCCCCCCACACACTCCCCGGCCCCCCGGCAGGCAGACCTCTTCAGGGCATGGACCACGCACTGGGCGCTCACCGACGCATGGCGACACCTACACCCACTGGCTCGCGTTTACTCCTTCCACTCGATCCCACATAACCTCAGGGTCCGCCTGGACCGTTTCCTCTGCTCTACACCGATCCTCCCTAAGATCGCATCTACAGACTACTTGGGTCGGATCCTCTCGGATCATGATGCCCACATCATTCGGTTGAACTGGCGCCCCCCGCACCCGCCAGTCCCCACCTGGCGCCTCCCTAGAGACTGCCTCTCGGACCCAGTATTCAGAGACGCACACAAGACCAGCATCCAAGACTACTTTACACACAACACAGGCACGGCATCGTCGGTACTGGTGGAATGGGACGCTTTTAAAGTGGTGGCAAGGGGCGAATGCATCAAACAGGTAGTCGGGGTCCGTCGCACCTTGGAACGGATGCTCCAATGCTCCAAACCTCAAAGCAGACTCTAGCCGCACTCACTACACAGCCTGACGACTCGGAGGAGCACGCCATGCTCACGGCCAAGGCTAAGACGGAGTATCAGACTGCCTGCGCTGACCTCCGAAAATACAATTTTAGGTCTTACGCCTCTAGGGTGCATAAGGACAGGGACAAAACTGGAGCGCTACTGGCTTGGATGGCGAGGCAGGATACCGAAATCAAGCCGATCACGGATATTGTCAATCCGGACGGCGTGCTGGTGCACTCACAAGCCGAGATCCTCTTAGCGTTCCAACGACACTATACACAAGTGTACGGGACTCCGACCCACTGTTCCCCATTTTCTGTGGATAGTTTTTTACGCCCACTGACGCTACCTACAATATTGGATGTGGACAAGCGCACCCTTGACACCAAGATCAAACCCTCTGACATTACCCAGGCGATTCGTGCCATGTCCCGGAATAAAGCGCCAGGACTGGACGGTTTCCCGCTGGAATACTACTCGACATTCTCTCCCCTAGTGGTCCCCCATCTGTCAAGGGTGTTTGGGGCATCCCTCCATCTGGGGAGGTTACCCCAGTCACTGCGGGAATCCGTGATTGTCACCTTTCCCAAGCCCCACAGAGATCCACTCCACATGGGATCGTACCGCCCCATCACGCTCCTATCGGCCGACTGTAAAATCCTGGAGAAAATTCTAGCTGACCGTTATGCACAGGTCATACGCCCGCTGGTCCACCCTGACCAATGCGGCTTTGTTCCGGGGAGGAACACCTCCCAGAACCTTCGCCGAGTCTTCCATGTACAAGATCAGGTGCGTGGCAGATTTCCCCGCGCCGCCTGCCTCATTATGGACCTGGAGAAGGCATTTGACACCCTCGCCTGGCCCTATCCCTTCTCGGTCTTGCAACGCCTCAATATTGGCCCGACACTTATAGCATACACACGCCTCTTGTACACCGATTTGACCACGCGGGTCCGTATCGGGAAACGTATATCACCAGCGTTCGAGGTTCGGCGAGGCATGCGACAGGGGTGCCCCCTGTCGCCTCTCTTGTTCGCACTGGCAGTCGAGCCGCTGGCGGTTCGGCTGCGCCTGGAAGGTGCGGAATGGGGCATCCCACTTGCGGACAGCACGCATTGCGTCTCCATGTACGCGGATGATCTCCTCATATACGTCCGTGACATCGAAACGGACTTGACCCCTATAGGGGCGACACTGGAGGAATTTGCGGTTGCCTCGGGACTACAGGTGAACTGGGATAAATCCACAGTCTACCCCTTACACCCGAGCCTGCCCCCCCGGGAAGTCGAGCTCGGAGCGCATAAACTCTCATGGTCCGCGGAAGCCCCCCGATACCTTGGTGTTCACCTGTACCATTCCCCAGCTGACCTCTTCGCAGGGAATCACTGCAAAGCACTTGCCAGTCTGCGCCCGGCGGTTGCCTTCTGGAATAAACTCCCAGTAGCCCCAATAGGTCGGATTGCACTGGCTAAAATGATAATGCTTCCCCGACTCCTATACCACTTCACGAATTTACCAGTGGTGCCGCCCAGATCTTTTTTCCGTGACGTTGACTCCCTCCTAGGGATCCTTATCTGGGGCGAGGGCCGACACAGGGTCGCCCTAAAAACCCTCCAACTTCCCACGACGCTGGGAGGGCTCGGAGCTCCGTCCTTCGAGTCATACTTCCTTGCAGCACAGCTCCAGTGGCTGTCGTACTGGACGGCGGACCGTTACCCTCAGGAAACTGTCACCTCGACCGGCAGAATCGCGACCCCGGAACTCACCCGTCTACTGCTCCCGGGCACCAAGCCACGGCGCACATACCCCCTCCAAGTGGCGATAGCGCGCCGGTGCATGATGCGGATCCACCGAATGTCCCCCAATAGACCTCCGTACTCTCCGCTCTTACCACTGATAGGCAGCCCCAGGCAAGACTCCTACTTCACGGCTCCGTGCTTCGCCGAATGGTCGCTCTGTGGCATCACGGATTTGGAGTCGCGCTTTGAGGAAGGCCAGATAAAAACACTTGACCGCCTGACCGCTGAATACGGGCTCCCCCCGGGCCAATTCCTCAGATATCGACAGCTGATTGATGGATACCGACCCCATTTTAACCTTCGTACGGGTGAGCCAGACACGCATCCAGTAATACACACTATCCTACGGATGGGGGTGGGACGCCACTTAGTCACCTGGTTGTATAAATCCATCCGAGAACTCTCACACGCTCCCCTGACGACCTTGCGAACTACGTGGGAGGAGGACATAGGCCGCGCGCTACATGACTCTGAGTGGACTAAGGCGCTGGAAGCCCCCAAACGAGTCTCTAGGAACGCCCGTTTCAAGAACATCCAATACTATATCCTACACAGGGCGTACCTCACCCCAGCGCGCTTACAGAAATTCTATCCCTCCACGTCATTTCTATGCCCCAGATGCTGCGCCCCTGCCGCAGATTTTCGCCACATGTTTTGGAGCTGCCCCGACCTTCATTCCTTTTGGCGGGCGGTACACGACACCCTGTCGGAACTGACAGGCCTCACCACATTATCCACCTGGGAGTCTAGCGCACTAGGCATCTTTCATGTCCCTAAACGAGTCCCAGTGCATAGACGCTTCGTGTCCTTAGCGCTCCTGTTAGCGAACAGATGCATAGCCATGCGCTGGCGATCCCCGGAGGGTCCCCCTATAGCAGCCTGGACGGGGGCGGTCGGTAAATGGGCGGCGGCGGAAGAGGATGCTCTTAGAGAGGAAGAAGCCAGGGGCGCGCGTAAATTACCCATATCCATGGAATGGGCCATGCTCCTCCACAGCTTCCGACAGTCCACAAGTGTAAGTGATCCGCCTACCCCTTCCCCTCCCCTCCCAGCCCGAGAAGACCAATAGCATCTACCCGATGTCTCCCCCCCCCTCCCCCAGAGCAGGCTCCTGATTGCCTACTCACCCCTCTGGACTGCAGGCTGATTAACTCCTTGGGTTCCCCCCCCCCCTGACGCCCGTCACCGGTATCCCCCTACTTTGACCATGCTAGCGCCCACATGCTTCCCTCCCACGGTTTTGTCCCCCCCTGTTCTCTGGTAGCACCGTTCACGGACAGTACAGGCCCTGATCCAACGCCCTTGAGACGGGAATTTACGTACCTGTTATCATCCACTGTCCTCTTGGCTATGCAGGTTCACTGTCTCCCGACCAGCAGACATGGTTGTACGATCTGCACAGATTAATTGAGGAATTGTATATTTGCACCAGTTGTATAAACCGAAAAACGTTGCACGCATGGCTGAATGTTGAGGCCACGTCAGCTGATAATTTCTACTGTATCCATTTACTTTGATGCAACAATAAAACAAATAAAAAAAAAAAAAAAAAACATACCTACTAACGTGAAAACGGCCCAAGATTCGTCTTTCAATGTCTTGGTAGAAGTTCCAAGTCTCTGTTTATTTCTACAGTAAACATATATGTCAAAATGAAATGTATTATATATATAGTGCCTTTTAGAAAATTAACTGTGAAAGGCATTCTGATTATTACTGCGCGTACCTTCAAGGTTTCGTATCTCCAACTTGAATGTTTCTTGCTGTCAAGAGGATCGTTTATCGCGCTGATAATATCTAGAATGAATGTAAAGGACTCATAAATAATTCTGCTCTGTCATGTCATAGATTCCAGTACTGACGTTAATTTTACCAGAACCTTTCGGATAATTAATATAGCAAGCTTACCTCCTTCCCTTCTGTTTTCGTGTTGTAGGTGTCTTCCATGGTTCTCCCAAAGGAGCCGCGGAAGGATACCATACAACTTTAAAGGAGTTCCTACCTTCATTACCATCACATGATGTGCCGGGATCTGTGGGACTTGTAGTTTTAAGAAACTAGATATCTCTGTGCGCGCACAAGGTTTTCTAATTATCCTGTGACTTTTACCTGAGGATTGAAATATTCGTCAATTACTAAGAATGAACCTACCCCTACCGCGCTAACGCCGTGATGGATTTTAATCAATGAGTCCCTTAACTGTATAACTCCATTGAGAGGCCCCACGTCTGTCTAGCCCGGAGTAACCTTCCTCCTGGGTTATTCTCATTCTGGGACGATGACAGTCATTTAATCATTGCTCAAAACATATGCTAAATACTGGAGCTATACGCGTAACCATTTATGAACTGTGGTTGGTGTCTCAACCTCCATAATCTATATCATCATTGGCGGTAGTTTATCCAATACAATATTACTAGGTGGTACTTTACAGTTATAAAAGTCATGTAAACACTAGATTCCTTACAGCGTCACTGATAGTGAATCATAAATGAAGTGGTAAACTAGTTATATATAGATCAATAATTGCAATAGGTGTTTGCCCGAAATTCCAGTACAACTCACTGTGAGGAACCCACAGTATTAATAACTAGTGACATATGTTGTATAACACAAATATCCTGTATAAACATGGAGTGAACAATGATATACATGTAACCTTACTATCACTAACTGCTCTTGATAATAATATACATAACATAATATACATAACATGTTGACATACACGTAATGCTATATTGTAATCCTTTTGTCACACCTGTTAAGTGTGAAACTATTATCATCATATTTCCTGTATTAAACAATCATAGATGATATTGATCAGACAATAACAACTGACTATTGTTGTATGTTCATGGTCTGCCAAAGCCATAGTACATATCATTTCTGGATCATAAGAAGCAACTGAAATCTACTCTGTCATTAAGACCTCGTGGTATCAATGTACACAAATAATCAATCCAGAATACCTCCCTTTGAAGTAGTTTGGCACTATTGTCCTGTCCCTCTCTTCTGACAACCACCTCTACTATTTGTGCTCTCAGTTGAGCAATATTGTGTTTCTCATCTAACCAATGACTTGCAATGGATGTTGTTCTATTCTTACACCTGAAATTGCTTTTATGTTCTGTCAGTCTGGTTTTAAGTTTATGCTCAGTTTTCCCTATATATAACTTTCCACATGGACACTTTAGGCAGTAGACTATGTTGGTAGTGTTACAATCCGATGAATGTTTTAATGCTATTCTTTTGCCTGAAGTGGGGTGTGCAAGTGTGTTGCCCGCTATTATGTTATTACAGTGCACACAATTTTGGCATCTCATGGTTCCCTTATATACTTGCGGTTCAAGAGGTTTGCTCGGAGTTCTTACTATATCCATCAGATTCCTACCTCTAGTGTAAGCAAAAATCGGTTTGTCCATAAATATGCCCTTGAAGTCAATTTCGTTTTGTAATAGCTCCCATCTATTCAAGATGATACTTTTGATTTTGTTGGATGCTGTTGTGTATTTGAAAACAAATGTGATCCCTTTTTTTTGTTGTCGAGAAGTGGGGGATAAAAATGATTGCCTGTCTCGGATTTCCAGTCTGTCAATGCTTTGATCAAGAATCTCCGTTGGGTACCCTCTCTCTTCAAATTTAGTGCGATGTGTCTGCAAATGTCTGGCAAATATCTCTTCAGTCGCACAGATCCTTAAGAAATGAGAATACGGAAGGTTGGTAATGAGACTTTTCGGATGAAAACTTGTGAATAGTAATGTGCTGTTGCGATCAGTCGGTTTAGTATAAATATCTGTGACTAATCTCTTCAGCCTTCCACAACACCGGACCCCAATACCTCAATGACCGAATCTCCTTCCGTGCCCCCGGGGAAACCTCCGCTCAGCCGACCTAGGCACCATGCCTCGTTTCTACAGGACGAGAGCAGGTGGAAGATCCTTCTCCTACCCCGCAATCAAGATCTGGAACAAACTCCCCCTTCATCTCCGACGAGGCCCAACACTGCACCAATTCAGAAAGGATCTCAAGACCTGGCTCTTCGAATGACCCCAATAGTGCTACTCACACCCACCCCTCTCAGTGCCCTGAGACCATCACAGGCGAGCAGTGCGCCCTACAAAAACCCTGATTAATTGATTGATTGATTGATTGATTGCGGGACGAGTTATAGTTAGCTCACTAATGGCTGAATTTCTGTTTTTGTACAAGTGATACGTCAGCCTAACTATAGCGTTCCTGTTGCCTTTGGTTTTTTCAGTGAATATATATATATATATATATATATATATATATATATATATATATATATAACGAACAAACTCCTTCTCAGAAAGAGGAAAGGCCACACTTGAGGAAATTCATGGAAGCGCTTTAATATACTGCCCACACAGAGTAAAATTCTGACACCCCAGGTGGCGGATGCATTTCGGCGATGTCTGCCTCTTCAGCGCCGGGTGAAGGTGTTTTTGCAGAAGGGGTGTGAGCGAAGGTTTAAATTGTCCAGCCTTCCCCTCATTCGCGAACAGCAGCCACTCCCACCTCGAAATTGTCTTGATGCATATACTCCCTGTGGTCAACTGGAGCCCCAGCGCCTACAGGTACCAGCATGCAGCAGCAAAATTCTGGTGAGTACCGCATGCGGAGTGGGAGAGCCAATGAAGCTGCGATGTTCGAGAATAGCCCCCTCAGAGTCCAAAACACGCTAGGGCAGCGGCGCTTCCTTAAGTCCCCAAACCGCTTCAACCACTTGTCACCGGAATCCTTTCTGGCGGGGACTTGGTGAATACCAAGCCCGACGTGCTGCACAATGGCATCATCACCGTCGTACTTCTTTCAGTGATTAATGGTGGGCCCTGTAAATCCCGGTATCCCGGAGAGAAAGCAAGCAACTGCGAACAGTGTCCAGCAGAAACAGAGCCTCTTGCAAAAGCGGGAGCCTTTGATGCGCGTCGCTGGTGACCACGCAGGTATGTAGAACGAACAAACTCCTTCTCAGAAAGAGGAAAGGCCACACTTGAGGAAATTCATGGAAGTGCTTTAATATACTGCCCACACAGAGTAAAATTCTGACACCCCAGGTGGCGGATGCATTTCGGCGATATCTGCCTCTTCAGCGCCGGGTGAAGGTGTTTTTGCAGAAGGGGTGTGAGCGAAGGTTTAAATTGTCCAGCCTTCCCCTCATTCGCGAACAGCAGCCACTCCCACCTCGAAATTGTCTTGATGCATATACTCCTTGTGGTCAACTGGAGCCCCAGCGCCTACAGGTACCAGCATGCAGCAGCAAAATTCTGGTGAGTACCGCATGCGGAGTGGGAGAGCCAATGAAGCTGCGATGTTCGAGAATAGCCCCCTCAGAGTCCAAAACACATATATATATATATATATATATATATATATATATATATATATATATATATATATATATATATCTTCCAGTGTCTGTCACTATTGGGGCAGTCACCGCTGGTTGTTTATAGTTAAGTCAGTTGTTCCATAGGACCTTTTATTGCTTTTAATAACTTTGACCCCGTCTGACAGAAGAGTATATGACAATACAGAAAACTATAGAAAAATATATAGTTTTGATAATTAATAAAATTAGTAAGGATTCTGTTTTGGTGCTGAGATTTTGTCTCTTTTGGGGAAATGTCCAGTTTGACTAACACCATTGTATAAATTAGATAGGCCAGAGAAGAGGTTGCTTGTATTGTATTTATCCTTTTCCCCCTCCTCGTAGGCCTTAAATCAATTGGGGGATACCTTTTTGTACACAGACAATTTAGGAATAATCCATTACAGTAATCTAACCTAGCCATTACAAGATCTGATGTAACCATTTTTTGAGAGTTTAAGAGAATAAAAGCTAGGAGCTTTTTTATTTTCCTGAGAATGAAACATGTGGAGGATGTCAGTGTATTAATCTGACTAGCAAAGGAAAGCTTATTATCTATGACGACACCCAGATTTTTGGCTTTATCAACCGGCTTGGGTAGACAGCTCATATCACTGGCCACCGGCTCGGGGACCAGAAAGATGGATCATTACCAAAAAGTGCCACCAAAGTCTTACTGAAATTGAGCTTTAAGCAATTGCAATTCATCCAGGAACTGACAGCTGTCATGCAGTCATGAAGTTTCTTACCAATAGAATGTGGTTGCTTCGTGACCGCATCGACAATCTGAGCATCGTCTGCATATGATGTTAAAGGAAAGCAGAAAGGTTTGATGATCAGAGCTAGGGCAGCAATATAAATATTAAAAAGAGTAGGACTAATAGAGGATTCTCGCGGTACTCCACACGAGAGATGAAAGGATTTTTATTTAAACGGGTCGAGGTCCTATCTTCCAAAAAAGATTTTAGCAATTTGAGTACAGATCCCTGCACTCCAATTGCCGCTAACCGATCCACCAGAATAGTGTGGTGGACGGTATCGAAGGCCAGTACTACTTCAGTAGTTTTTAAATAGCTGAGAACCAAAAATATTTCTGTATCTCGATGCTTGAGTCAGCGAGAGGCTCGAGAGACTCTTCTTATGGGAGTGCCAAATCAAAAATAAGAGTGTTCTTATTAACCCAGGGACATTTATTTCCCTTGGGCCAATTCTCTAATTGGCTGCCAGCAACATCAGAAAAATGTTGCTGACAGCTATGACGGGACACAGAGAATTACTCTCCTATTGTAAAGTTTTAAAAAAGTGTTATAAGGGTGCAGAACACTATTTCCCTCCCCGCACGGGAACAGGCAGGGAAACTTGTGTTTGATGCAGTCTGGTGGGAGCATTTGTAAAACTCATGCCAAACAGGAGCAAACACAAAGTGTGCTTCCAGCAGGCAGGAGCTTTCAAAATTGGAAGCAGACTTTTGACCTTTGTACCTGCCTGCACTGATGCCGGCAGGGATAAAAGATCAACTGTCTGCTGCCACCCGGAGGCAGCAGCATAAACAGCTGCCCCTGCCGGGCAGGAGCATTGCCAGCTCCTAAAGCATGTGGGGAGCCATATGAGTCTGCCGGAGCTCTGGGACTCCCCCACAGCTCCCAATCTAGTGTATGGAGGGTGCCTTGAGTGGGCACCCATCTATATTAAACAGGGCCCCAGGGGATGGGCCCCCCGGGGGGAGAATAGGCTTGGAGAGAGGGGCTGGCGGACTCTTTTCCATACTTTTTTTTTAATGAAGAGCCCTGGAGGATAGAGTCTCCAGGGCCTTTTAAAGGCTCAGGGAGGGGCCCCCAAATCACCTATTTAGGGAGATGGTCACACATTTACCTACAAGCTCTGCCCATTTGAGCCCGCCCCTTCCAGTTAGTAGTATGCAACGGTGATCCTGCCGTTTTCCAGGCTGATGGACAGTGAGTTTTCTCTACAATTGTGCATTGAAAACTATCTGAAATCCTTGATAGAGGTGAATGCATCATTAATCTACTGGAGGGCAATCTCTTCAGTAGTGACTGTCCAAGACAAGTGGGCACTTTCTTGTCATCTCCTGGTCTGAGGGTAGAGTCCATGAGTCCCCCTTTAAGTTGCTTCTGAGTATTCCAAGGCACCAAATCACCTACACGTTTTGTCCACTTGGCCACCCCCCTTCTACGTTAATAGGTTTCAACTGTGTTCCGCCTTTTTCTAGGCTGAGGGACAGTGTGTTTTCTCTACAATTGCACGTTGAAAAACGATCTGAAATCCTTGATGGAGATGAATGCATTGTTGATTTATTGGAGCGGAACTTCTTCGGTAGTGACTGTCCAAGATGAGTGGGCTCTTTAGTCTCCTAGTCTGAGGGCAGAGTCCAGAGTTATCCCTTTAGTTGCTGCTGATTATGTCAAGGTGCAAAATCACCTACAAGCTCTGCCCGTTTGGCCCTGACCCTTCCATGTTAATAGCATGCAACGGCGTTCCATCCATTTTCCAGCCTGATAGTGTTTATTTCAACAATTGCAATTTGAATACTATCTGAAATCCTTGATGGAGGTGAATGCCTCAATGATTTATTGGAGTGCAATGTCTTCTGTAGTGACTATCCAAGCCAAGTGGGTTCTTTCTTGTCGTCTCCTGATCTGAGGGTAGAGTCCATGATTTCCCCTTTTAATTGTTCCAAGTATGCAAAGGGGCCAAATCACATACACGCTCTGCCCTTTTGGCCACGCCCCTTCCACATTAGTAGTATGCAACAGTGCTGGCTCTGAGTGGGTTGGCCACAGAACTAGTTGCAGGCCAGGCCCTGTTGCCAACCCACTGCTGTGCGCAGTGTGCGGCTTGCTGTGGCGGGGGTTGGCTTTACATATGGTATTACAATATTACTTCTTGTTAAAAAACCATTAAGGTTCACTGAAAAAACCAAAGGTTAAAGTAACATTATAGTTAGGTGAATATGTCAGTGACAACATTAAGGTTTAGAACTAGAAAAATACAGAAATTTACCAGTTATTGCGCCTCCGCCATGCACTGATAACGAACTCACATTGTACATCACTGATGATATGTTCTCTGACATTATTTATGACATCATTGATGACAACTCAAATTACATAATTGATTACATCGTCCAAGCTTCTTTATACACATTACTCTATAAACTAGTACAGCATTAGAGGCCTGAAATTAAGAACAAACTAGCTCAGAATAATGTGAAGCATCATTAATGCTTTCACAGAGAACTCCCTTGGGGGTAGCAAGCATGTTTTATGAGCAACATTGACTTTATACCATACACTTCACAGGTAGCCTAGTTCACACTAACAATCAACCACAGATATATTTGAAAGTCTAATTGCACATGGTGTTTAATATGTACACAATTGTTCAGAGAAAGTCAAGTTACTCTGATACTCAATGTCTGATCCAAAAATAATGCCCTATTACATACAGCTTTTATCTGTATCAAACCCTTCACAGTTACCAAACCTACACTAAACAAGCATTAGAAATGCAATCGGGCTCGGATTTATTTGAGTTTGAGCTAATGGCATTGTAAATGCCAATGTATTGTTGCTGTTGTGTTATGGAGTGTGTTCATGTGGTGTGTACTGCCAGTGATCTCCTTGTGAGTGTGAGAATATTGCACCGTTACTGCCTGTGATGTCCTTCTTGTGAGTGTGAGAAGCTTGCACCTCTGCTGCCTGTGGTCTCCTTGTGAGTGTAAGAAGCTTGCACTGCTGCTGCCTGTGATGTCGTTCTTGTGAGTGGGAGAAGATTGCACCTCAGCTGTCTGTGGTCTCCTTGGGAGTGTAAGAAGCTTGCACAGCTGCTGCCTGTGATGTCCTACTCACTACACTACTCTACTCACTACTCCACTCACTACTCTACTCACTACTCACTACTCTACTCACTACTCTGCACTCACTACTCACTACTCTACTCACTACTCTGCACTCACTACTCACTACTCTACTCACTACTCTACTCACTACTCTACTCACTACTCTCCACTCACTACTCACTACTCTACTCACTACTCTACTCACTACTCACTACTCAACTCACTACTCTACTCACTACTCACTACTCTCCACTCACTACTCACTACTCTACTTTCTACTCACTACTCTACTCACTACTCACTACTCTACTCACTACTCACTACTCTGCACTCACTACTCACTGCTCTGCACTCACTACTCTGCACTCACTACTCACTACTGTACTCACTACTCACTACTCTACTCACTACTCACTACTCTACTCACTACTCACTACTCACTACTCTACTCTACTCACTACTCTGCACTCACTACTCACTACTCTACTCACTACTCTACTCACTACTCTGCACTCACTATTCACTACTCTACTCACTACCCTACTCACTACTCACTACTCTGCTCTCACTACTCACTACTCTACTCACTACTCTACTCACTACTCACTACTCTACTCACTACTCTACTCACTACTCTACTCACTACTCACTACTCTGCACTCACTACTCAGCTCACTACTCACTACTCTACTCACTACTCTCCACTCACTACTCACTACTCTACTCACTACTCTGCACTCACTACTCTACTCACTACTCACTACTCTACTCACTACTCTCCACTCACTACTCACTACTCTACTCACTACTCTGCACACACTACTCACTACTCACCTCACTACTCTACTCACTACTCACTACTCTACTCTACTCACTACTCTGCACTCACTACTCACTACTCACTACTCTACTCACTACTCTACTCACTACTCTACTCACTACTCTACTCACTACTCTGCACTCACTACTCTCTACTCACTACTCTCTACTCACTACTCTACTCACTACTCTACTCACTACTCACTACTCTACTCACTACTCTACTCACTACTCTACTCACTAGTCACTACTCTACTCACTACTCTGCACTCACTACTCACTACTCTGCTCACTACTCTACTCACTACTCTCCACTCACTACTCACTACTCTGCACTCACTACTCTGCACTCACTACTCACTACTCTACTCACTACTCTACTCACTACTCTGCACTCACTACTCACTACTCTACTCACTACTCTACTCACTACTCTACTCACTACTCACTACTCTACTCACTACTCTACTCACTACTCACTACTCTACTCACTACTCTGCACTCACTACTCTACTCACTACTCTACTCTGCACTCACTACTCTACTCACTACTCACTACTCTGCACTCACTACTCTACTCACTACTCTACTCACTACTTTACTCACTACTCTGCACTCACTACTCACTGCTCTACTCACTACTCTACTCACTACTCTACTCACTACTCTACTCACTACTCTACTCACTAATCTACTCACTACTCTGCACTACTCTACTCACTACTCACTACTC
Organism: Lissotriton helveticus; assembly: GCF_964261635.1. NCBI lineage: Eukaryota > Metazoa > Chordata > Amphibia > Caudata > Salamandridae > Lissotriton > Lissotriton helveticus. The sequence continues at coordinate 606,215,654 of NC_136059.1, read as the reverse complement.
TACTCACTACTCTACTCACTACTCTACTCACTACTCTACTCACTACTCTACTCACTACTCTGCACTCACTACTCACTACTCTGCACTCACTACTCTACTCACTACTCACTACTCTGCACTCACTACTCACTACTCACTACTCACTACTCACTTCTCTACTCACTACTTTACTCACTACTCTACTCACCTCACTACTCTACTCACTACTCTACTCACTACTCACTACTCTACTCACTACTCACTACTCTACTCACTACTCTACTCACTACTCACTACTCTGCACTCACTACTCTGCACTCACTACTCACTACTCTACTCACTACTCTACTCACTACTCACTACTCTACTCACTACTCACTACTCTACTCACTACTATGCACTCACTACTCTGCACTCACTACTCTGCACTCACTACTCACTACTCTACTCACTACTCTACTCACTACTCACTATTCTACTCACTACTCACTACTCTACTCACTACTCTGCACTCACTACTCTGCACTCACTACTCACTACTCTACTCACTACTCTACTCACTACTCTGCACTCACTACTCACTACTCTACTCACTACTCTGCACACTCTACTCACTACTCTACTCACTACTCTACTCACTACTCTACTCACTACTCACTACTCTACTCACTACTCACTACTCACTACTCTACTCACTACTCACTGCTCTACTCACTACTCACTACTCTGCACTCACTACTCACTACTCTACTCACTACTCTACTCACTACTCACTACTCTACTCACTACTCACTACTCTACTCACTACTCTACTCACTACTCACTACTCTACTCACTACTCACTACTCTGCACTCACTACTCTGCTCACTACTCACTACTCACTGCTCACTACTCTCCACTCACTACTCTACTCACTACTCACTACTCTACTCACTACTTTCTACTCACTACTCTATTCACTACTCACTACTCTACTCACTACTCACTACTCTACTCACTACTCACTACTCTGCACTCACTACTCACTACTCACTACTCACTACCCTACGCATTACTCACTACTCTGCACTCACTACTCACTAATCTGCACTCACTACTCTACTCACTACTCTACTCACTACTCTGCACTCACTACTCACTACTCTACTCACTACTCTGCACTCACTACTCACTACTCTGCACTCACTACTCACTACTCTGCACTCACTACTCTGCACACTCACTCTGCACTCACTACTCACTACTCTGCACTCACTACTCACTACTCACTACTCTGCACTCACTACTCACTACTCTACTCACTACTCTGCACTCACTACTCACTACTCTACTCACTACTCTGCACTCACTACTCACTACTCTACTCACTACTCTACTCACTACTCTACTCACTACACTCTACTCTACTCACTACTCACTACTCTACTCACTACTCTGCACTCACTACTCACTACTCTACTCACTACTCACTACTCTACTCACTACTCACTACTCTACTCACTACTCTGCACTCACTACTCACTACTCTACTCACTACTCACTACTCTACTCACTACTCTACTCACTACTCTACTCACTACTCACTACTCTACTCACTACTCTACTCACTACTCTGCACTCACTACTCTACTCACTACTCTACTCACTACTCTACACTCACTACTCACTACTCTGCACTCACTACTCACTACTCTGAACTCACTACTCTGCACTCACTACTCTGCACTCACTACTCTACTCACTACTCACAGTACTGGTAGTACTGGTGGTGGTACTGGTAGTGGCAGTACTGGTGGTGGTGGTGGTACTGGTAGTACTGGTGTTGGTAGTACTGGTGGTGGTGGTACTGGTGGTGGTGGTAGTGGTACTGGTAGTACTGGTAGTGGTAGTACTGGTAGTGGTAGTACTGGTGGTGGTGGTACTGGTAGTACTAGTGGTGGTGGTAGTGATGGTGGTGGTGGTAGTGGTAGTACTGGTGGCTGTAGTAGTGGTAGTACTGGTGGCTGTAGTAGTGGTAGTACTGGTGGTGGTAGTACTGGTAGTACTGATGGTGGTAGTACTGGTAGTAGTGGTGGTGGTTGTGGTACTGCTAGTACTGGTAGTGGTAGTACTGATAGTGGTGGTAGTACTGGTGGCTGTAGTAGTGGTAGTACTGGTGGCTGTAGTAGTGGTAGTACTGGTGGTGGTAGTACTGGTAGTATTGATGGTGGTAGTACTGGTATTACTGGTGGTAGTGGTGGTACTGGTAGTGGTAGTACTGGTGGTGGTGGTAGTGGTAGTACTGGTGGCTGTAGTAGTGGTAGTACTGGTGCTGTAGTAGTGGTAGTACTGGTGGTGGTAGAACTGGTAGTACTGATGGTGGTAGTACTGGAGGTGGTGGTACTGGTAGTGGTAGTACTGGTGGTGGTGTTACTGGTAGTACTGGTGGTGGTGGGGGTACTGGTAGTGGTAGTACTGGTGGTGGTACCGGTAGTGGTAGTGCTAGTGGTGGTGGTACTGCTGCCCGTAGTACTGGTAGTGGTAGTACTGGTGGTGGTGGTACTGGTGGTGGTAGTACTGGTGGTGGTAGTGGTACTGGTATTGGTAGTGGTAGTACTGGTGGTCGTGGTACTGTTAGTACTGGTGGTGGTGGTAGTTGTAGTACTGGTGGCTGTAGTACTGGTAGTACTGGTGGTGTTGGTGGTACTGGTAGTGGTAGTACTGGTGGTGGTGGTGGTACTGGTGGTGGTGGTGGTACTGGTAGTACTGGTGGTGGTAGTACTGGTGGTGGTGGTACTGGTGGTGGTGGTAGTGGTAATGGTAATGGTAGTACTGGTAGTGGTAGTACTGGTGGTGGTGGTACTGGTAGTACTGGTGGTGGTGTTAGTGGTAGTACTGGTGGTCGTGGTACTGTTAGTACTGGTGGCGTTGGTAGTGGTAGTACTGGTGGCTGTAGTACTGGTAGTACTGCTGGTGGTGGTGCATGTATCAATGAGTCTAATTTTTCCTAATGAAATAGCCATTGGCATTACGTGAGACACACAAGACATTTGAGAATTCCCATTGTAACCGCGGGAAAGCTCTGTTTTCCCTGATTATTGCGTATTCACGTTTTTTCCACAAACTTTACAATAATGATGACTGCATGTTAACTCTGCGAGTCAGGCTCGACAGCACGTGTCACGAAGGTCACTTTTAACCCTCATCATTTATTCAACCAGTAGTCTGCATGTCAGCACTTATTAAAATTCGGAAAACAAAGCTTACAGAACCAGAATCCAAATGTTTTATAATAAAACGGCTTTAAACCCCGTTTTTTAAACCACAGACAAAAATAGTGCAGCGCAGCGTGCGAGGAAAAGAAGGAAATGGCGCCCTTTGGAAATGAGAGTATTCAGGAAACACAAGAACTACAGTGTGGACATGCATGTATGAGTCATCTTCTGTGAGCCTCGCCTGCTGCCTCTCCTCTCGTCATTTTACATTGAACGTGCTCACCGCTCAGACCATCTGGATTGCATTACACTGACAGCTCCTAATTAAGATTAATAGTCTGCCGTGCGCGTAACCGCACAGAATGTGCCAACATGGCCGCCTAACATTACATATGCCCTATGGCATCAAGACTACTACAAAAACAGCACCGCGACGACCAATCACCATTAAGATAATAAAAAAAAGCTCGCGCACTAAGGAATGTTTCTTTCCCGAGCCCTAAAGAAACTTTTTTTTTTTCTTTAACAATAGGAGCTCGGAGCTCCGCCCCACTTCGTGGTGACGTAGGCCGAGCCCTAAAAATGAAGTTAATACGAGTGGGTACTGTGAACAGTGTTTACTCTAAGAAGAGAGAGTTTACGCTGTACCACACAATTTGCAGACAGTGAAACTGTCATGAGAAATACACCACAGGGTAATAAAAAGTATCTGCGTTTCAAAAAGCTTTACTCGACAGTACTCGACAGTAAGTCATAAAAGAACATACAATACACAAACTATCACAATACACAATAAATAGTACATAAACAATACACAGAATTAAAAAGTTATTAAATTCTATTTAGTTACTATCGAATCAAGGAAACTATTAAAATTCATATCTAATAATTTAAGATTACTTCCTGAATTAAAAAACGACTTAATTTTAAAAATAGTTCCCTGTGGTTAACTAGCAGCAGGAGACACAGTGCGTGTGCGGATAATCCAAACCCATCTTAAGAATTTAGCTAATGCAATAGCTATAGGTGGGGAGCAATCAGAGCCTAATATTCTTAAAGCTTCAATAGGCCTCACGGTACCCAGAGATAAACAAATGGGTCTCAGCCATTTGCACCGTGGGGCTGCATAGAGGGGACATACAAAAAATAAACGGGCTACAGTCTCTGCCATATCTAAACAATTATGACATTTTTCATCTTGAGATGGCGCCCATTTATGAGTGAAACCTTTTAATGGTAAAGTTCCTATCCTAAATTGGAAGTATAGTTTACGATCAAGGGGACTCAATTTTATCCCAATATACTTCACATGCCGGCCAAGATTTGTGATCTAAAAAACGGCCTGTCAAGTTAGTATTCATACAGGACCGATATCAGAACCATTTCACAATATTTTTCCTTCAGTTGTTTTTTTGTCCAGCTTTACTAAGAGAGACCTTAAGTCTTTTAACCACTGAATTTTATGAAAACAATCTACACGGATCACATCTTTCAAACCCTGAGCATCGTGAATAAGTTTGGGTGTGGTCCAGATTCGTCTCCAATAAAGAAGTGGGCGAAGCCTTGCCAAATCTACCAAATTTTTTCTGCCCAGGTCTAATAAGAGCGGGACCATGGGAGTACTTTGGGGAACACCAATTAAACCACGTAAAAATGTATTTTCAGCTTTTGCTAGGTGACTCAAATGATTAAATCCCCATAACTCTGCTCCATAAAGGGCAGAGCTTATCACTTTGGCGTAATATATTTCCATAGCTGGAGTAATTGGTTTTGTGAAAGAGCATTTATGTTTGGAGGATAATATACCTGCAAGCTGGTGGAATTTTAGGATGCTCTTATCCGTGTGACTTTTCCATCCCATGTCATTCTGTAACATTATACCTAGGTAGGTGAAAGCATCCACCTGCTCTAAAGGGATGTTATTCAGAAGAATTCGACCTTTAAAGGGTTTGTGCTGGGTTAATGACATAAACTTTGTTTTTGCAGTGTTGACAACAAGCCCCCGCAAGTTGTAAAATTCCCCAAAAGCATTAACAGCCTTCTGTAGGCCACATGGGGTCCTGGAGACGATCAGAGTGTCGTCCGCAAATATGAGGACAGGTACGTGAACCCCAGCTAAAATGGGGGCGTCAGTAGGGGAACTAGAAAGATGGTCCACAATTCCAATGATGTATAAGGAAAACAGGGTGGGGGCCAAGACACAACCCTGCCGAACACCACGTTCGACAGGGAATGAATCGGTAACCTCACCCTGTTACCCCCATCTGATCCTGGCAAAGTTACTCTCATGTAAGCGAACGAGAAGAGTCAATAATTCTGGTGCCATCCCCAGTTCTTCAAGAACTCTCCAGAGTTTGTGACGAGGGATCAAATCAAAGGCCGACTTCAAGTCAAAAAGATACCGCATAAAGAGACGCTTTGGTCAAGACCACATTTCTCCAGTAGATTGTAAGGAAGCAGAAGACTTGATCTATGGAACTGGTACACGGGCGAAAGCCTGCTTGGAATGGAGAAAGTATATTATTTTCCTCAGCCCACGACTGTACTTTATTTTGAACTAAGCGGCCCATTAGTTTTTGCGCTGAATCTATAAGGCTAATAGGCCTATATTTACTAGGGAGGGATTTGTCTCCCTTTTTAAAACAGGGATTATTTCTGCTCCCTTCCACGAAGGTGGAATAGGAGCTCCCTTTGCCACTGAGTTAGTCAAGAGTGCAAAATACTGGCACCAGGTAGGTCTATCACTTAGGAAGACATCCGCAGGGATACCATCCATGCCTGGGGCTCTTCCACTTGTCACGCAGTCTAATGCTAGATTAACATCTTTAGTAGAGAATACTTGATTTTGATAAAAAATATGGGAAGGTAAGGAATTATCATCCTTTGACGGGATCCAGGCATACTGAGGTTTAAAAAAATCTAACCACTGGGATTGCGCAACATTATTTTGAGGAGGTTCTGCACATCCTCCCCTATCCCATTTAACAATATTCCAAAATTGTTTGGAATCTTTAGCTTCACAAGCATTTTTCATGCCCCTCCACCTTTCTTGATCCCACTCTCTTTTTGCCACCCTCTGCGTGAGCCTGTAAAAATCACTTGCCTCTCTTACTTGAGCGATGTTCTTGGATTTTAATTCTACGCTCAATTTATGGCGAGCAAGTTTACAGGCCTCATTGTACCACCGTGCCACATTAGTGTTTGAGCCTCGACTACCTTGTTTTGACTCTTTAGAGAAGAAGGTTTTTAAGCTAGAGAAGAGACGGGTATGTGCTTCTAGCATGACTTGAGGGAAATCCACGCCATTGGTTTGAGAATTTAGATAGGTTAATTCACTCACAACCACTGCTTTAAGCGCAGTCAATTTGTCTGGATTTTCGATAAATTTATTCCACTTAACGTGGCGCTTGTTATTAGAAGCAACAATGTCGAGTGTTAATATCCCTCCCCTCACTGGCTCCTCTCTATCCCCCTTCTGAGATCGGAATGTAGAACAAAGGGGGTTGTGGTCGCTTTCCAACCGGGGTTTGATTACCATGTCTACAAGACTATGCCATAATCTTATATCTACCAGCAAATAATCTATGTGGCTCCTATTACGTCCATTATCAAACGTATTTGCTCCCAGTTGATCAGAGGGGGTTCGCCCATTTGCCGCTCTAAGGCCTCTCTCTAGGCATAAAGCCTTAAATTGGATTGCGGTTGCTGACCATCTTTTTACGACTGGAATACCGAGTTTGGGGATACCCCATCTGGAGTCTTGATCTGCTGAGAGATCCTGATCTTCTTGCCCGAGTGGTTCAAAAGTGGTGTTAAAATCCCCAGCCACAATAGGAACAATTTGATCTGGTAAAGACTCTAGCTGGGTGTCAACAGCGGCTGTTGTCTCAGAAGTGTTCCCCCCAATTAACCCTCTAGCATAAATATTAAAAATAGCCACCCAGCGATTTTGGCTCCATTCAATCTTGACCATCAAAATATCCTTGACTGGGGACAGAATATGTGAGACTTTACAGCATAAACTTTGGCGAACCCAAACCACCAGGCCACCTGCAGGATGGCCTTTAGATTGTTTTATTGCAGGGATATAAAAATTAAGGAACCCCACACGAAAAACTGGGACAACGGACCAAGACTCTTGGAAGAGGCAGATGTCAAACTGGTCTATAAAGCTACACCATTTTGGGCACAGTAGTTTACTACCAATGCCTGCAACATTCCATGAGAGAAGTGACAGGTTTTCTTTAATTTCCAGGGCTGTACTGACATGTGGAACCCTCTCTATTCTTACTATAGCGTCACTCTCTCTAGCTGGTATTAGCTCGGTAGCGGTAGTTTTGGTGATCAATGTAAAGCCCGGAGTTTGATTCTTTATACCGACTCCTAGATCTATGGTGGAATTGGGATGTTCCACTAAGGAAGTAATAAATTCTTGTATAACCCTGATGTTACTCGATACACTAACCGAGGAGGGGATAGGCAGCATGTTATCTAAATAAGTAGCCACATTATCTTGTACATGGGGCACAGTGTTTCTGGTACTAGGCAATGTATTTCTCAATAGACCACTAGTATCATCCTTTAGTCAATCACATGCCTCCATGTCAGTCAAAACACCAAAACGATTCCTCAAATCTATTCCTTCAAACAACGTTGGAGTTTTCCTCCTAGGTGGCAGACATGCAAGCAGTCGATTTGGTCTAAAACTTGGGATTCTCTTTGTACACCACGTCCTATCATAGAAAAATTCCAGAGTTAAAGGTATTACTGCAGAGCCCCTTTGTTGGGGACACATTAGGTAACACTTCAGGACCAGAAAAGTTCACAGCTATGCAATCTCCCCCAAATCTTTTCTTATGGTGACCCACCCATGACACCCTTCTGGCCATGATCATTTCCCTTGCTAATTGCTGGCTACCCCTTTCGGATATCTTCATATTATTAATCAGCCAATGCAATGCTTTATCCATTAAGGATACTGAAGATTCCACTTGGCCTTGACCCAGAGGCGGAGCATTGGCCAGCACAAGAACTAGAGGTGTGGCCTCTGGAATAAACTGGAAGGGCTCCTTCTCTAAGTTTGATTTACGTGTGTTCAAGGAAGATACTGGGGGAATGACCAAAGGGTGGCCACTCTCGAGATTTACATGCTCACTAATGGGATTTAAAGTGACGCTATTTAAAGCTGATTTATGGGTGGGTAAACCATCCAGAATAGAGGGAGGATGGACTATACTCTTAGCTATAGGTATCTGTGGGCCCTGCCCCATTTGCTTTGCTGACTGACCTAGTGTCATCAGTTTCTGGAGCAAACATTATAGGAAAATCATTCAAAGGGTACGGACCACGTGTTTGCTCAAGAGCTATAACTCTTTCTTCAATTGAAGTTAGTCTATTCATAATGGGAGCCAGAATAAAGTCTAGATTCTCTTCAAATGTTACCCAAAGTGAATTAGAAATATCTACCAATATCAGTGTATACTCTATGCAACATTTGTCACAAGACACTATTCGTTAAAAATAACCAAAGTCTGAAGGTGCTAAAGATTATACTACCTGCAGCTTTCATCTGGAGGTGAAAACCATACAGACAGCCCATCTTCTGAAGCCAAAGAAGTATATCTATATAGGTTAGGACATGGTACACAGTCTTCTATGTTATGTAGAAATTGTCATGCTGTGACGATTGTCTAATTACTCAAGGTCGCTTACAATACTTAGGGCCTGATTTCGACATTAGCTGGTTGGGAGCGGGCTGCCATGCCACGGCCCCACTCGCACACCGCCAAAGCCGACCACCACCCACCCTCCAGAGTACAACTTTTTTCCCTATAAGAAAGGCACCACAACAGGAGTGTCAAAGGCCATTCGTGCATGGCATGGACTGACCATTCTATGCCGTGCAAGAAAGGGGGTGCATGTAAACAGGGGGGCACAACATGTTTCCCCCCTGCATGCATGCAGAGGGGCAATAGACGGCCCTCTTTATTTCCCACAGCCAGCATTGGCTGTGGTGGGGAAACTCGTAATATGCTTAGCTGTCCCACCGCTGCACCATCCACAATATTGCTTCCCTAGACCACCGCACCACAGCCAGTGATCATGGATCCCTGGCAGTTGCAGCGATTTTCTGGAGTTCCGACCACTGTACGCATAACACGTGGTTGGACCGCTGGTGCGGCGATCCCCAACCACCTCCGCACTGCCACCGTGAGTTTGGCGGTCCCACAGCAAATACATGTGGGGTAGTTAAGAACAGTAAATGCCCCACAGGTAACAAGGCTTTAGCACCTGTTGGCACCACCTTTTGCAACTTTGTGAAAATAAAAGAGAGTAATGATGCTAGACCCCAACAGTGCCTCATCACAAGGGAGAGAGATAATCCTCCTGTTTCAGACAATGCAACTCCTGTTTTTAGGTCTCTCCTAAGCAGTGCATGTGCTGTCTCTTAGAGACATGCTGTATCTACTCTGGGGGGTTTCCCCACAATAACTACTTATCATTTGTTGTTTCCTGTGCCTTTCTAAATTTCTTTCTTTTCATCGGTGAAACGTTGCTATTTGTCCTGCATTTGGGTGTGTTGTTCCCTCATGTAGAGACTGCCCTTGTGATGTGTCCCCCTACTGCTTTGTTTATTTAGGGTTTTATCGAGGCACTCTTTATTTTATTTTTTATTCTTGCCTCATATTTTTGCATGTTGTTTACTGAATTTCTCCGGTGACGTTTATTGCTTGCCCCCAGACACTCTCCTTCACGTCACGCCACCCTTGCCAATTACTGTGAGCTTTTGGTTGGAAGGGAATTGCTCCCCGCCATTTATTGCTTGTTATCAGGGGAGGCCTCTATGACCCCATCTCTTCATTGGACGCCAGCAGACACAGTCAGGCTGGACCTGGAAAAGGCCTGTTAGTAATTCTCAGTTTTTAATAATATAGCGCCTATCACCCTGTAAACATTGGAGAGATTTACAGAAGTACCAGTTACGTTACATAAGGACACCTTCATTTTTGGTAGGTACAGAGAGATTAAGTAAATCAGTATGACGTCTGAGTGGGAGGAGTGAAGGCCGATCTCGTCACCTGCCTTGATGCCTGCACGACCCCGGTTACCATGGAACCCATAATGCAGAGCAGGTTCTTGCGCGGGCCGGGACCTGGTGCAGCTGCATTTCCTAGAGGAGCTCTTCAGGAGCATGGCCCAGGGCGGGCAGGAGGTGCTGAATACTGAGCAGGTGCTGTGGTGCCTGAGGCTGGCGCTTTACAACCAAAGGTGAGGGGGTGAGGAGCGAGGGGAACCCGGGTATAGCGGCCCCAAAGCATGCATTAATTCCAGAAGCCTCTTCATGGTGCAATGGGACATACAGCACCAATGCATAGACTGGAATACATGTGTGCCCCTACTCCTTTGTTTATTTAGGGTTTTATCAAGGCACTCTTGATTTTTATATGCTAGCTTCATATTTTTGCAGGATGTATGACGTTACAACGCATACTTTTACCACGCATACCTTTACAACGCGGTTTTTACCACGCATACCTTTACAACGCATAGCGCTTAGAGGTGCTGGATAGTGGTAAGTATAATTTTCTATTCCAACTCCAGTCCCCTTGGACACTAGGGAAGGTGTTGGATAGAAAATTAAACTTATTCCCTATCCTAGAGCGCCCCCCAGCGTAATGCGTTGTAATGGTTTGCGTTGTAATGCCAGCGTTGTAATGGTATTGCGTGGTAAAAAATGCGTGGTAAAGGTTGTATACCATTTTTGCATGTTGTTTACTGAATTTCTCCGGTGACGTTTATTGCTTGCCTCCAGCCACTCGCATTCACGTCACGCCACCCTTGCCATTTACTGTGAGCTTTTGGTTGGAAGGGAATTGCTCCCCACCATTTACTGCTTGTTATAAGGGGAGGCTGCCCTGACTTCACACGGGTTGGGCAAATAGTCCTCTATGACCCCATCTCTTCATTGGGACGCCAGCAGACACGGTCAGGCTGGACCTGGAAAAGGCCTGTTAGGAATTCTCATTTTTTAATTATATAGCGCCAATCACCTTGTAAGTATTGGAGAAATTTACAGAAGTACCAGTTACGTTACATAAGGACACCTTCATTTTTGGTAGGTACAGAGAGATTAAGTAAATCAGTATGACGTCTGAGTGGGAGGAGTGAAGGCCGATCTCGTCACCTGCCTTGAGGCCTGCACGACCCCGGTTAACATGGAACCCATAATGCAGAGCAGGTTTTTGCGCGGGCCGGGACCTGGTGCAGCTGCATTTCCTAGAGGAGCTCTTCAGGAGCATGGCCCAGGGCGGGCAGGAGGTGCTGAATACTGAGCAGGTGCTGTGGTGCCTGAGGCTGGCGCTTTACAACCAGAGGTGAGGGGGCTGCGGAGCGAGGGGAACCCGGGTATAGTGGCCCCAAAGCATGCATTAGTTCCAGAAGCCTCTTTATGGTGCAATGGGACATACAGCACCAATGCATAGACTGGAATACATGTGTGCAGAGGGTAGCTGGGATAAAACTTGTCAGAAAACAAACTTTTTATAACGTTTTCACACATTAGTACTTTGTTGGTGAAACACTGTCCCAGCCTAGATACTTTCATATGGTAGCCGCCCCGTTAAATCATGCCACCCCACCTTCCAGTCCATTAATGGCAATATGATTTTCCCTTTGTCTAAGCTACACTCATCTCATATTTTTTTATATAGCAAAATATACCTGCCATCTCTTTAGCAAACTACAGGTTCGCCGCTATATGTTATCTCTTCTGCATGATGCAGCAGCTTTATGCATTCCATTAACAAGCATGTTAGCAGTAGCACAGCTAAGACGTTTAGCGTGTTCATGTGGTATACAGGTTTCCCATCAGGGGTAGTAAGAGCAATATAAATGCAAAAACCATACCTTGCAAGTGAGAGGACATGAAGGCGGGCTTGCTGATTCTGAGGACAAGGTGTCTGAGAAGACGATGTGAAGTGTTTGGAGTGAGCAGAGTGCAATATGACCTTATTTTATTCCAGAGGTTGTCTTTCTGCATCTCGATGCAAGCGAAGCGTTTTTCCCAGCATTGCCGAGTGAAGCTTGTTTATTAGTGTATGTGTGTTGTGCAATCCTTTTGGTTCGTCTGTCATCGGGGTATTTGTAGCTTTTGTAACGTGGCTTTTTTTTTCCAAGACGTTTTTATTAGAATTTATAGAAAAACAGAACAAAGTACTTAGTACAACAATATGCAGATGTTTCAAGGCAATACTGAGGGAATTAGATCGAAACTCTATGGACCACATATCATCTCAGGCAATGCTAACAGGATAGGGCCTAAAATGGCCTGCAGAGCACCATTACGTATTGCAGTCAACCATATCGTTAGCAAAGGGCAGTGCCGGACGCAAAAGTCTCTGATACTTGTATCTTATAGTTCCAATTGTCTAGTGGCAGGGGCGAAGTCTCCATGACACAAGGCCTCATGACAGCGTTTTAGAACTCTTTCCCTATTAATCATGTCTTTACTGCGTTACTATGGCATTATTGTACTTATGAGCTATACTTCATGAATCAAAGAAAAAAGAAGACACAACCACTAGGGAGGGGGGAGGGTAGGAAGAGGATAGTAGGAGAGGGTGGGTTGATATGACGGGGGGAAGTTATGATGCCCTACTACCATTTCCGAGACATGTCGCATTACTGGAGGGACAGCTCCAACTACACCAGGTACTATCTCTGGCAGCATGTGAAGCAGGGCTGAGGACGGCAACAATGGTCCAAGCGTCGAGAGACAGAGTGCCTAGGTCGTGGAGAGTGTATGGGGGTGGTATTTATTTATTTAAGGTTTTTGTAAAGCGCGCAGTAACCCTGGAGCATCCCGGCGCTATGCAGTGCAGTCAGTCGGTGGGGTTCCAAAAGCCCTCTGGGTCAGTGGGGAGGACCGCATCGTCAAAAAGCTGCAGGGCTCTGAGTCTTGGTGGCTGTAATCTAACGTTTTCCAGTCGCCCCAAATGGTCTACCAACAGTTCCCACCGTTTCGTGAGTTTGGTGTCCCGAAGTTGAAGGTGCGCCGTGAGCAACTACATTGCCACTGTGTGCCATAAGTGGGTGAACCACACCTTTATGGAAGGTGTTTCTGATTTCTTCCAGTAGAGGGCAACCGTCTGTTTTGCAGCACCCAGCATATGGAGACTGAGATACGGATCACGGCGGGTCATAGCTTGCATGTTCACCCGTTTAAGGCCCAAAATGACTGTGAGCGGATCTTCAGACAGTGGGTATCCAAGCACCCGTTTATTATGGCTGGGAAATTCTTTACAATAGGCAGTCAGGAGAGGGCATGTCCACCAAATGGGTATAAACTCCCCCAGTGCTTGAGTGCAGCGCCAATATGGGGGGACGCATTGGGGAACATTTTTTGAAGTTGAGTGGGAGTATAGTACCATTGGGTCATTACCTTATAGGCAGATTCTTGCTGGGGGATGCTATGGAAAGTTTTTGGGATGTCGCGCCAGAGACACGCCCATTGAGAAGGGGCAATGTTGGCATCAAAAAGTGACTGCCACCGCTGCTGATATGGGTGAGGGTCCAAACGCTGTGAGTGCTGGGGAACTTGGTATATGCGAGAGATTAGTCCCTTAGAGGTGCAGAGGGTACGTGCCAGCCGCTCGAACGGTATGAAAGGCCGCGTGGCCGCCTGCGCTGAAGAGGAGCCCTGTAGCCAGTGTCGAGCAGGATATATTGAAATCTATCCTTCTCTAATAGACTAAATTCTTGCTTGCATTGAGCAAAGGTTTTGAGGACTTCCCCCACAAATAAGTCGCGTATCATTCTACAATCCTTGTCCATCCAATTTGCAAAATAGGGTGGGCGACACGCGGGGGAAACTGCGGGTTGCGAGCAATGGGAATATGCGGGGACGGGAAGGAGGTGAGGCCCCTGCGGACTGCGACTTTGTTCCAAATCTCGAGTACCGTTTTAGTAGGGACCGTAACTTGGCATTTTATTTAATTTCTTATCGGGGATTTGTTTTACTTATGAAACAGAGTCTGTTAGGATATAGTTTGAAGTAGTTTTCCAGCTGTGAGTAAAGGATGCCATACATAGATTTTTGGGAAATCACGTTATATTTACATGCCAACAATATCCACATATGCCGGTCACATCAACCATTGCGCTGTTAACAGCCAGGCTAATTTTATCTTACTGGAGCCTAGCTGTCTCCCTTCTCAACACAGCTACAAACTATTCAACGTTCTCACTTTACTTCAGACTCTTTGTCTTTATATTGTTGTTGGTTAGGCGTAAATAAGTTCCTGCCGTACTTTTATGTTCACCGCGGAAGCTGATTGGGATACGTTTACACCTTAAAAAAAATAATAATAATGAAGTGAGAAGCTTCCGACATGCAGTTTGGAGTAGCGGAAAAAGGTTGAATACTTTGTAGTTATGCTAAAAAAAGAGAAAGCTACCCTTTTTGAAACAGAAAATTGGCATAGCTGTGAAGATCTTTATCAGTGCTGAAACCAGAATACGTGACTATTGTTGGCAGTAAACATTGCGTGAATTATCCTAAATGGCCTGTTGTGAAGCTTCCTACTGGCACTGGAATACTGGGTCACAAGGTGGCATGTTTGCTGGTGTCGATATCAAGCAACCTTTGCTGTTTTTAATGTTAATTTATGTTAAAACACGCAGTTTGAGACAGAAAGAAGTATATGATTGATTTTGGCAATAGTAAAACAACAAAGAATCTGGGTGAGCCGGCTCTGGGAGTTTCGTGGAATAACGCAGCAACTGTAGGGGCTTGTGTTCAGCCTCATGGTCACAGGTCAAAATCTTGATGGGTCCCCTCAGCCTTTTAACCTTCTGAGGTCGATAAAATGAGTACCATTGAGTGGGGTAACAATAAACACCTGTTATTCAGCGCCAAGATACCCTGAATGTGCGCTTTACAAATACACGTCATGTTATCATTGTGTTTTCTTCAACAATAAAAAATATATATTTCAAACACATTCAATTTAATGTTTCCGAAGGTAAGTGAAGTTGTGTGAAGATTTTGCGACACAAGATGCGCTAAGTCACTATTTAATGAAAGATACTTATAAATGCTTAAACCTCAAGCGGGAACTACTTTTCATTTTCATATATTAAATGACACAATGTCACACATATTTAATAACATCTCCCTCGTATAACTAATTAAAGGTATGTTTTAGACCTTTTACTGGATTTAAAGCTTATCGTTCTTATTTTGCAAGGCAATAAGCAGCGTAACTGTGATACCATATTGTACACAAGGTCCAAAAACACCCTTTACTGTGTCTTCTGTGAAGATATATTACACAAAAGAAGCACTCGGCCTGGTTGTTATTCTTATTTTAGGACGTTTTTCTCCTGAAGCTGCCCGTGTAACATACACAGCGTTATTTTGAATCATTCTCAGTTACCTGCCAGGACACAGGGGTTGTTTGAAACAGACTATTATATTTATTGGACCGCAGATACTGCAAAGGACAGAAAGTCTGGATGTAAATATTGATGCTTTTTATTCTGCCTCATACTTATTTTCTTTTGTTTTTGGGCGAAGATTTCTGAATATTTAAAAACTATTCTATATTTATGTGACAACAGAGGAGAGCTGGTGACGTAATGGCTACAGGTTTGAGTCTCCACGTAGGCTTAACATCCTGTGATTCGGGACAACATATTAATTACTTTCTAGCTGTCTCTTCTATCTCTGTCTCCCTTTCTATACTTTCTTTTCCTCCTTTCTTGCAGTCCCTCCTTTCATCCTCTGCTTCTTGAGGTCTTATTTTCAATATGTTTCTTTATTTCTATCCTTCATATCGTCTCTCCATTCTTCATTTCCTCCTTTCTCACTTTCTTTCTTATTCTCTCCTGCCATAACTCTTTTCTTTCTTTTCTTCTTCTCCTCAGCCACATCATTCCACACCATATAATACTATTACACACCATGCCACATAATACCACTACAAACCATGCCACATCATTCTACACAAAACCACGCAAATCAGTGCCACACAATTCCGTCACACACAACGTAAGTACACTCCACATAATGTCACTAAGCACCATAAAGTGACACTATACAAATTACACTCTACTCAATACAACATAAATACACCGCACATAAATCTGCACATAAGTTCTGGCGCACAAAGCCCTTCACTTCAATATCCCAGGTACTTTGTGCAAAAACTTGAACTATCCTGTGGTTTAAGAGCCTCAAGAAGCGCCTCAGGAAGCTCCACCTTCCTCTTGAAACCACTTATCCTTCACACAAAAAAAAACTTCTCACTGAGCTTTCTCCGGCGCTGCACCAAAGGTATGGAATTCTCTTCCACCGGAAGTACGCAGAATCTCTTCAACGAAGGCTTTCAAATTGGAAGCTAAACGATTCCTTATGAACAAATTCTTACCATAAGTTGGATAGGCTCACTTGCTCGTTGTCATTGTTCCCACTATCATGATACCTCCATTTGTAACTCTTTAATGCATACTGGGCCCCCCTCGTTGCCCTGTACACCTGCTTATTGTATTTCCCTCCTGGGCACAATTGTCCCGCATGATGCGACCATTCCAGTTTTTTTTTTGTCTTTTCTCTCTCTCTCTCTCTCTCTACCAGATGTTGATATTGCATTTATGTTCTACCTCCCATCATATTGTAAAGCTCTCTGATATCCTTCGGGATCTTGTTTCCACTATATAAAACTTTATAAATAAATAAATAAATGCGCTCTATGCCACACGCAAGCAATACACATGACTGCACTGCACACATGGCACATAATTCAAATAAGCATTATTTCACTAAATGCCACACAATTCCACACAACACAATTTAACTCCACACATTTCAAATACACACCACATAATTTCACACCAAACTACATATTTCAAATACACAACACAATTTCACAACACACCACTGTTGGACAGGCCCCACGAAGGGCTCGCTCCCTCCCCGCATGACAGGGCCCAGACACCGGCTCGCCGGGGGCTACCCGCAGAAGCAACCCGCAACCCGTCCCCTCCGGGACGCCTGCTCCCGGATGTCTCTGTGTCACAGGCCCGGGCCCCCGTCAGCCCCATTGCCCGGCCCAGCCGCCATCTTGGACACTGCACCACGCGGCCGCGTGGCCTCAGCTCGACCCCAACCCTGGACCTGGCCAGGCCCCGCCATCCCGGCACCACCATCCACCCAGGAGGTGAACGGACCACTTGGCAGGCTAATGGGAGAAAGAAGTGTCGATGGCTCTCCCCCCGCCAGGTGCCGATCGCCCCCAGCCTCCCCGGGTGCTGGCTCCACCCCCCTGCTGGGTGTCTGGACTCCCTCATCCCGGACCTCCCGACCTCCCAGTGCGAGGGTCCGGACATCAAAGGGCGCCAGACCTATAACTGAGGCAGCCCCAGAGCGGGAGGGCAGTTGTATCCTGGAGTTGAGAGACACCGAGAAGAACTCATCCTTGACGGACTGCTGGCGCTGCCGCAGCCCTGCCTTGTGAACTATCGTCCTGCCTGCTGGCACTGCCGCGGCCTTCTGCAACCTTCATCCTCGTGGGACCTGCTGGCGCTGCCGCGGCCCGTTGTAACCGTCATCCTCGTTGGGACCTGCTGGCGCTGCCGCGGCCCGTTGCCATCTACGACCTCTTCGGGACCTGCTGGCGCTGCCGCGGTCCGACCCGTCCGAACACCGAGCTCGTGGATTGTGAGCTACCGCCGTTTCACCTCAGTACCAGTCGGTACCAAGACTGTCCCGCTACCCCCTTTCCCTACCAGAGACTAGAATTGAGAGGATCATCGTGTCCTGACCTCCTTGTATTGTACTACCTTACTTCCAGAACTGCCTATAAAAGGTGTTAATCTGATCTTCGTGTGGTGTCCATCTGTGGGGGGGAAGTTACTTGTCTGTACGATCGCTGGAGACGGCCCTCACCGGAGGCCTCTCCCCTTGTGCTCGGCCGACCCTCCAGGTCCCCGTCTAACATTGGTGGCCAGCGGCGCGATCCGAACCAACGCGTAACCGTACAGAGAGTAACTCACCCTACGACTAATCCACAATGACGACCAGAGAGAGCGGATCTGCAGAGAAATTCCAGATGGAAAAACTGGAAGAGTACAACCACCGAGAGCTAAAACAATTTTGCATAGAACTAGGCATTGCCACCACCGGTCTGAGCACGAAAGAGGACTTCAAACATGCCCTAGAATCCTGGGCAGAGACAAATATCGCCGGACCCCGGGACCCCGAAGCCCCGGAGACAAACACCACTCTGACGGAAGAAAGGAGAACGGATCTCTCCCGGGAAGAGATCCGAGAACGAGAGAAAAATAGACTACACGAGTTAGAGTTGGCACGGCTCAAATTAGACGGAGAATTGAAACTGGCAGAACAGAAGATGAACTTAGAACACTTACGGCTCCAAGAAGAGCGAGAGGAAAAGCAGAGACAGAGAGAACTCGAAGAAAAAAGACTGGCATACGAACACGAGTGCAAGCTGGCGGAGATAGAAATGCGCAAACAGAACAAAGACCTAGGGGTGCCCGAGCAACCGCACCCCCCAGGGACTACCGAACAAAAGGTCCACATCCCCAAAGATGTGGTCCGTGAATATTATCGGAACGACGACATACAGCAGTGGTTCAAGGCCTACGAGATCGCCATGACTGCCCACCGGATCGCTCGAAGTGACTGGGGAGCCGGTCTATGGGGGAGATTCGTCAATGAAGGCCGGGATGCCCTGCTGCAGCTTCCGGACCATCAAATGACGTCCTATGACCACATGAAGGCCGCCCTCCTCAGTCGATATGGGCTAACGCCCAAGATGTACCGCCAGAGGTTCCGCAACTGCACCCGGATCCCGGGTACAACCTGGATAGAATATGTGAACTATTTCAGCCGAGCCTTCGAGGGATGGATCAAGGGTAGCAATGTAACAACCTACGAGCAGCTCTTCAACCTCATTGTGTGGGAGCACCTCTCCAACAACTGCTTCGTCGAGCTCAGGCAGCACCTCCTCGACAGCAAATTGACTGACCCACGGCAGCTCGCCGCCGAGGCTGACCGATGGGAGAGCACCCGAGTGACCCGGAGTGGGCCAAACGAGCAGAACAGAACCAACCAAGGTCATCATCGTCCCCGAGGAGGAGGAGGAGGACAGGGCCGGGGCAGAGACGCCGTCCCGGCCGCTCCCGCAAACAACGCCCCGCCCCGCCCCCGGCCGGCCTGGGCAACCCCCCGATGCGCCCGGGGTTCCGAGCCAACGTTACGTGTCACCGATGCCAACAAGTCGGCCACTATGCCAGTGACCCGACCTGCCCAAAGAACCAGACCCCCGGGCCCCGCCAGATGGCTGCCGCCGCCCATGGGGAAGAGCAAGTCTCCGAAGAGCCTGACGAGTACGAGCAGGAGCAGCCCGAGTGGGAACCCGCCGCCATGACCCTGGCCTGCCTAGGGGGAAGAGACCTGATCCCGCGGGCTCCCCTACCAGCCAACACCAGGAAATACAGTCAGTGGGTGAACATAAATGGGCGTAAGGCCGAAGCCCTGCGTGACACAGGGGCCAGTGTGACGGCCGTCCGTTGTCACCTGGTGACCCCAGAACAAATCCTGCCAAACGTTCTTTGCCCCGTCCGATCGGCCGACAATTCGGAGAGCCTGTGTCGGATGGCCTGCGTCCCCTTCGAATGGGGAGGAGTGTCCGGTATGCTAAGAGTGACTGTCCGCGACGATGCCCCCGTGGACTGCCTCCTGGGGAACGATCTCGAGAGTTCCCCGTGGGCAGCCGTTGAAAGAAGAGAGCACCTGGGGATGTTGGGCCTCCCGGGCTGGGCGTGTGTAACAACCCGGTCCATGGCCGCTGACACCATCCCTGGATCTGAAGAACCCGAATGGCCAGCACCGCCTCCCCCGATCGCTCCAGAGGGAAGCTCCATCCCTACCGACCCCCCGGAACAAACCCAAGGAGACGCCGCTCAGCCCCAAGACCTTCCCGACCTGGCTCAGTGGCGTCAGGAAGGGGGGCCCACCCAAGAACAATTCCGGCAAGAGCAAAAGACATGTTCCTCCCTCGAGGGACTGCGACAGCAAGCGCTCGCCCAGAGCGCAGGAGACACCGCAGGAGCCCACTGGATCTATTGGGACAATGACTTACTGTACAGCGAACAAAGAATAGCGGAGCTGGGGGCCAGTCGAGTGCTGGTGGTGCCCCTCTGCTTCAGAGACTTCCTTTTGAACTTGGCCCATGATGTCCCCCTGGCTGGACACTTGGGGCAAGACAAAACATACAACCGCCTGGTGACTCACTTTTACTGGCCGAAAATGAGAAATGACGTCTCCAACCACTGCCGGTCCTGCCCGACCTGCCAGGCCAGCGGGAAGAGCGGCCGCAAACTCAAGGCACCCCTGCAACCATTCCCCGTTGTGACCACCCCGTTCGAAAGGGTGGGAATAGACATTGTGGGGCCCCTGGACCCCCGAACAGCACAAGGGCATCGATTCATCCTGGTCCCGGTGGACCACGCCACCCGCTATCCTGAGGCGGTTCCCCTTCGAACTGTAACCGCACCAGTGGTGGGTCGAGCCTTAATGGGAATCTTCTCTCGGGTGGGCTTCCCCAGGGAAGTCGTCAGCGACAGGGGCACGAACTTTATTTCAAAATATATGAAATCCTTATGGCAACAGTGCGGAGTCACCTACTGATTCACAACCCCCTATCACCCGCAAGGAAACGGACTGGTCGAGCGATTCAACCGCACTCTCAAGGGGATGATCATGGGGCTGGAGGAACCCCTACGCCGCCAGTGGGACGTGCTACTACCGTGCCTCCTCTTCGCCTACCGAGAAGTACCCCAGAAGTCCCTCGGCTTCAGCCCCTTCGAACTCCTGTACGGACACCCTGTTCGCGGGCCCCTCAGCCTAGTTAAAGAAGAGTGGGAAATGGCCCCCCTGAAGACCCCTCCAGACGTCTACAAGTACCTCCTGACCCTCCGTAATCAGACCCGGCGATTCAGAGAGATCGCCAAAGCCAATCTTGAAGCCAGTCAGGAGGACATGAAGACGTGGTACGATCAACATGCCTCCTCCATCGAATTCGAGCCTGGCCAGCAGGTATGGGTGATGTCCCCCATCGAACCTTGTGCCTTACAGGACAAGTGGACGGGGCCCTTCAAGGTGATCGAGCGTAAGAGCCCCGTCACCTACCTCATCGACATGGAATCCCCCCGGAACCCCCTCCGGGTCCTCCACGCCAACAGACTCAAACCCCACTTCGTGCGCTCGGAGCTCAGCCTGCTGATGGCTACAGACAGTGGGGCGGAAGAGGACTCCGAGCCCCTCCCTGACCTACTGGGGACCGGGGAAAAAGATGGTTCGGTGGACGGGGTCCAACTCTGCGAGGCTCTGACCCCGGAGCAGCGCCAAGACTGTAGGGCCCTCCTGCTGCCATTTGCAAACCTATTCTCCCTCACACCCGGGGTCACCCCCTGGTGCCTGCACGACGTGGACACTGGCGACAGTCCTCCTATCCGACACCGGCCGTACCGAGTACCAGATCGGGTACGCACCTGCATCCAAGAAGAAGTCTCCAAGATGCTCGCACTCGGAGTCATCGAACCCTCGGACAGCCCCTGGGCCAGCCCGGTGGTACTGGTCCCCAAAGCTGCGGCCCCGGGCACCACACCCGAGCTCCGGTTCTGCGTCGACTATCGGGGTCTGAACGCTGTCACCCGAACCGACGCTCACCCCATCCCCCGAGCCGACAAACTAGTTGACCGCATGGGGGCGGCCCGCTACCTAAGCATCTTCGACCTGACGGCGGGCTACTGGCAGATCGGCCTCACCCCCAGGGCACAAGAACGATCCGCTTTCTCCACCCCGGATGGACACTACCATTTCAGAGTGATGCCATTCGGCATGAAAAACGCTCCAGCCACGTTTCAACGACTTGTGAACCAGGTATTGGCGGGCCTCGAAGAGTTCAGCGCCGCATACCTGGACGACATCGCGGTGTATAGCCGCCACTGGTCAGACCACCTCCGCCACCTCCGAGGGGTCCTGCAGGCCCTCCAACGGGCCGGCCTCACCATCAAGGCCAGCAAGTGCCAAATCGGCCAGGGGTCCGTGACCTACCTCGGACACCAAGTGGGGAGCGGTCTGGTGGCCCCCCTCCAGCTCAAGATCGCTGCCATCCAGTCCTGGCGGCCCCCCGTAACCCAAACCGAGGTCCGAGCCTTCCTGGGGCTCACCGGGTACTATCGGCGGTTCGTAAAGGACTATGGCAGCATTGTGAGGCCCCTCACGGAACTCACATCCAAGACCAACCCAAGAACCGTCAACTGGACTCCCGACTGCCAAGCGGCCTTCGAGAGGCTGAAGGCCGCCATGTGCACCGCTCCTGTGCTCCAGGCCCCCGACTACAGCCGTGAGTTCATCGTCCAGACTGATGCATCAGACCACGGCATCGGGGCCGTCCTCTCCCAACTGAACCCCGAGGGAGTCGACCAGCCAGTGGCCTTCATCAGCAGACGCCTACTGCCCCGAGAACAGCGCTGGAGCACCATTGAGCGAGAGGCCTTCGCAGTAGTATGGGCCCTCAAGAAGCTCCGGCCTTACCTCTTCGGAACCCACTTCCGGGTACAAACAGATCATCGGCCCCTGCAATGGCTAATGCAAATGCGGGGGGAGAACCCCAAACTATTGCGATGGTCCATCTCCCTGCAGGGGATGGACTTCACTGTGGAGCATCGCCCTGGCCAAGACCACGCCAACGCGGATGGCCTGTCCCGCTTTTTCCGCCTCGACGAGGAGAGTCCCCAAGAGGATGGGTGACTCTCCCCGCCTTCAGCTGGGGGGGACGCATGTTGGACAGGCCCCACGAAGGGCTCGCTCCCTCCCCGCATGACAGGGCCCAGACACCGGCTCGCCGGGCGCTACCCGCCGAAGCAACCCGCAACCCGTCCCCTCCGGGACGCCTGCTCCCGGATGTCTCTGTGTCACGGGCCCGGGCCCCCGTCAGCCCCATTGCCCGGCCCATCCGCCATCTTGGACACTGCACCACGCGGCCGCGTGGCCTCAGCTCGACCCCACCCTGGACCTGGCCAGGCCCTGCCATCCCGGCACCACCATCCACCCAGGAGGTGAACGGACCACTTGGCAGGCTAATGGGAGAAAGAAGTGTCGATGGCTCTCCCCCCGCCAGGTGCCGATCGCCCCCAGCCTCCCCGGGTGCTGGCTCCACCCCCCTGCTGGGTGTCTGGACTCCCTCATCCCGGACCTCCCGACCTCCCAGTGCGAGGGTCCGGACATCAAAGGGCGCCAGACCTATAACTGAGGCAGCCCCAGAGCGGGAGGGCAGTTGTATCCTGGAGTCGAGAGACACCGAGAAGAACTCATCCTTGACGGACTGCTGGCGCTGCCGCAGCCCTGCCTTGTGAACTATCGTCCTGCCTGCTGGCGCTGCCGCGGCCTTCTGCAACCTTCATCCTCGTGGGACCTGCTGGCGCTGCCGCGGCCCGTTGTAACCGTCATCCTCGTTGGGACCTGCTGGCGCTGCCGCGGTCCGACCCGTCCGAACACCGAGCTCGAGGATTGTGAGCTACCGCCGTTTCACCTCAGTACCAGTCGGTACCAAGACTGTCCCGCTACCCCCTTTCCCTACCAGAGACTAGAATTGAGAGGATCATCGTGTCCTGACCTCCTTGTATCGTACTACCTTACTTCCAGAACTGCCTATAAAAGGTGTTAATCTGATCTTCGTGTGGTGTCCATCTGTGGGGGGGAAGTTACTTGTCTGTACGATCGCTGGAGACGGCCCTCACCGGAGGCCTCTCCCCTTGTGCTCGGCCGACCCTCCAGGTCCCCGTCTAACAACCACATACCTCCAATACACACCACATATTATCACATCATAACACAAAATGTAACACACCACATATATCAACTCCATGTCATTACACAGCACGTAATACCATTCCACATAATTACACATAATTAACTCCATAACACACATTCTCACTGTACATAATTGCAATACACTTAATACGATTTAATTACTATCCACACAATGCCATGCCACACAATTATAAAACAAACAATGCCATTACAACACATCTCTCCCTTGCACATCTACCAACACTGTCATCTCTCCCCCACATACCCACTTCCCCTTTCATCTCTCTCACACTTCCATTAGCCACTCTCATCTTGCAATACGACTGCCCTCTCTCATCCCTCCCTCCCTTTACCTGTCTTCTCTCTATACTGTCTACTGTATTGCGACTTATATAGCGCACGTATCACCCGAAGGCATCAAAGCGCTTGCTTAGGGAACCCGTCCTGGTATTCCCCTCGAGATACCCCGGCAGGGTATCCACAAGGTGAAAGCCAGGCATCCCGCAGCGAGGGGCCGTAGTGGAGATTAAGCAAGCTATTGCCCAGAGTCGCAGAGTGTGACCCCGTGAGTCGAGTAGGCACCGGAGCGAGAATTGTCGAGTCCGTGGAATTTTTGAGCCCAAGACCCGCCGAGGCGGGGAATCGAACCCTGGTCCACGGCCGATCTCAGCTTCTGGGTCTGCCGCCTCTAACCACTGAGCCACGCTTCTCGGTCTACTCACACATGCTACCGTCCTGTACCTCCTTACTCTGTGAACTCGTCCACCTCTCACCTCCCCCCTTCAAGGTGCCCCTTCAATTGTCCCTCTATCTCTCTCTCGTACTCTCTCTCAACCATCTCTCTCGCTCTCTCACGCACTATTCCCACCTCTCTCATGGGGTTAACTTCAGGTCTTCAAGCACAGTTTCTATCCTGTAACTTTTCAAAGTTTCTGTCCCTCAAACCCACGCTTTCCTCCTCTTCTTAGGGTGTCTTCTGCATACACAAAACCTCCTTCTTTGTGTGTCAATGGCCTGCTCTCCCCTTCATTCTATTTTTCTCACACACTTTTTCTGCTACTCTGTCTCAAGCTTAATACACGCTTCCTGCACAAACTACCCATCCCCATCATTCTTCCTTTCTATCTATTCTCTGCCACTCTCACCACTATGTATTCACCATGTCAAATAATTCCACCATACACATTTACTACACAACACACAATTCCATGGCACACAATTCCACAACTAACAATTCCAATACAACCCACATAATTCCACTCCACATACATCCACTACACTCCCAAAAACATCATTTACAACGCCAATAGCTCAAACTCTCACAAATGCGAGATCTATTGCATTGCAAATGCTTGTTTCCCCGGTCCACTAGTAAGAGAAAAGTTGCTCTCTCTTTAAAGTAAATGTATACCTTAACGCTCCTTCAGCTGAGGAGAAAAGTAGGTAAAAAGCAGGAGGATTTATTTTCTGCATTTCTGTCTTCAGAGAGGGGAGGAGGTGGAATGCAGTTACCTCAAAGGGAGAGTGTTTTCCTTTTAGCAGCGCTATCAGTGGTTCTATCCCACATGTGAGGCAATCCGATTCGCTGTCTACTTGACAATGCTCCAATTCAGGTACTACGCAGTTTACAACTTTCTATTCAGTTAATTAGAAAAGGGTGTGGTAGAGAGTTCTAAGAACCGCCTACAAATTAAAAAATTCGCCTTACTTTTTTATTAAAGTCGAAGCTTAGTTAAGGAAAGCGCCTTCTAAAGCGTGTCAACACCAGCAGAGAGGAGCAGATGGGTACAGGAATGCACATTGCCAAGCAGGTGTGTGGAGTCCGAAATGTACCATGTCATTTGGTGCGTGAACTCAGCCTGCAGCTATGACGAGAAATGCTATCTTTCACATTTTGCTGAAAAGGCAGAAGAAAAGGCATGTGCTCGCTTTTTCTTGATTCATTTTAATCTCCTGCTGATTAGTTTCTGATTGTGATTTCTCCATTCAGTATTACAATGAGCGGAAGATTGGACACGCATCCTGCGAGGCTACATTTAGGCTTCCTCGACATTCTCTCGGCTGAGATCGCACAAAAGGCAAAGCTGACTAAGAACATCTGTTTAGTTTGAAAACATTCGAAAAGTGGTTGGCAATGACTACATTACAAGCACCACAACGGCACTAAACATATGGCAATTAGTTCTTCTGTGTAATGATACACTTAGTCCTTTTTTTGTGTTTGTGTTGTTATCATGGCTGTTTTGTTATTACAGCCGACTCGCAAGGTAATTACTTTAGATTCTGTCTACTTATGCTATGGCTCAGCCTGGCATTACTTCTCCATGGTATCCCGCGCAGTAAAGTCAGTGGCGGCTAGAATTCCCTGGAGGCAGGACAAGCAGGATGTGGGCTCTGTTTCTGTAGTAAATAAACCTACGTTTCAACACTGGCATAACGAAACTTGAGGGGGCCTCCCTGTAAGGTACGTGGAGGGGCCCCCTGGAGATTGCTGTGCTGAGGGGGCCCCTTGGAGCGGGGCTGTGGGGGCCTTTACTCAGACCCTGGTTTCAACCTTACCATGAGCCTTCTGCTGTGTGATTTCCACCTCCAAATTTTGGCAAAGACAGCAAAATTCATTGGGAGTCCAGCGTCACCTGCATTCACCTTTGGACAGTTTTGCTCGCTTTATGCTGGCTGAGCCCAGCTGTTCCCGGGGCCGTAACAAACACCCTCGTAGCCCCCGCGGTGCGGGGGGGGGCAGTCTTCAGTGGATGAACGGGGGCCCCCTCAGCTCTTTGGTAGGAGCTCAGGGGCGTAACAAACACCCCCGCAGTCTCTGCGGTGCGGGCGGCCCCAGTCTTCAGTGGATGAAGGCGGCCCCCTCAGCTCTTTGGTAGAAGCTGTGTGTCTCGCTCTCAAAAGCAGCTGTAGCAGTCTGCAGCCTGCCCTGGGCTCCTCGTGCTGCTGACGTAGGACTGAAGAGAAACAAAGTAACATGTTACATTGTTTCTCTTCAGTCAAAGTCACGAGCCAGGCCCAGAAAGAAGATGGGGGTGGGGGCCCTAAGAGAGTGCATTCTACTCCGGTCACTATTCCTTTGAGAAGGGAGGAGGCCAGGGCAGTGTGGGGGGTAAGGGGGGGTGGCTTGGGGTTGTCAGGCTTTGGGGCCTACAGGGGCTGGGGACCTCTTCATGAGATTGTGGCGCCCTTAAAAAACAGGTTACGTTTTCAGTTATTTAAAGAACAGGACTGGGCTGACTGACTTGAAAATCAGTTTTTTCCCTGGTAGCCCGAAGACATGGAGGCTGGTGGTTTCAGCTTCCCTGCCTCACCCCTTCCCCCCACAAGTTATCTAAAGACACAATTCAAATGTTGAAGCTGGCTCTGTGTTTATCACAACAGTCCACTGCAGCGTTTTAAAAGCATGATTACCTTTTCTGGATGACTTGAGCTGGCTCGACTACGCATGTCTAACATGCGTGCTGGGAAAGTGAATGTGCCTGCCCGAGGCCACCCGGTGGCCATAAGGAGGGCGGGCCCTTAGTCACAGAGGGCTGCCCCCGCACCCCTTGGCTGTGCCCAGCCACTCCTCCCCAGGGCAGGCGTTGCCCGTTGGAGGTAGGCGGGTCTCTGACGCACGTCCGGGGCGGCTAGGCGGGGTTAGGGGGTATACCTCTCCCCATCGCCTTTGCGCAGGCCTCTTTGCCGCTCCGGATGTCGCGCTTGCATCTTCGGGACACTCTTTGCGGTGAGTGTGGCCTACGGGCTGAGGCCTACGGGCTATACCCCCCCTCCGCCTACTCCCTCCCTTCGGAGGTTTCAGAGCTATGGCTAGGCAGCCCGCTTAGCGTCGGGCCGCTGTGGGGGTTACGGGATTTCTTTTAGGAAGTTTCCTCCGGCTGCGGGCTGAGGCCTGCGGACTGAGGCCTACGGGCTCTGCTCCCCCCCCCCTTCGTTTACTCCCTCCGAGCAAGGCTAGATGGCCCGCTTAGCGACGGGCCGCTGGGGAGGTGGGGGCTATCGGGCCTCCTTTCTCGGTACTTCGCCGAGGTCCGGGCGGTTCAGAGCGACTTCACTGTTGTCCTATACTGCATTGTGCCACATGTGATTTGCAGTGTGTTCGTGCGACATCCCTGCCATAGCGGGTGGGGTGCACCCCACCATGTTCGCATGCCCATGCCCTCCCACACGCACCCCCATCTCCGATGCGGCGCCCTCGTGCTTCTCTGCGGGTCCACCGCCCGAGAATCGCAGGCGCGTGGGGCGTTACACTGTGCACGGCACCTGAAACTGCTGGGCGTCTCTGGATGTCATGGCCTGGGCCCTGTGTGCAGACGCCGGAATTAAGTCCCCCCGTCTGCTCAGGTCAGGTTAGGACTGGTAGGTTTGTCGCATTGCTCCTCGTGCCCTCCCCGGGGGGTTCCCGTGGGTGAGGGCGGAGGCGGATGGGTATGCTTTCCGGGTGATCCTTCCAGGCTACATGTCACCATGTTTTAGTTACGATTACGAGTTTATGATCTAGTTTTCCATGCATTGTTAAGGTTATTGTATGCCGATGTAACGTCTTGCCTGGCTCGGCGGCCCTGTCTTCGGCCGCGGCTACTTAAGGCCGACTGTGTGGAAGTTGTAAAACCTTTCATCTTGCAGGATATCCTTGCATGCTGCAGGGTATTACCGTGCACTCGGGGGTATATGGAGCAGGCAAATGTTGAAAATCGTGTATGCTATTTTTGCTATGCTGTCGTACTGCCGCCCCGCGTGTTGCTTATCTGTACAATTTTGGGTGAGTCGGTCAAGCACTCGAATACGTTTCATACTGTTTATGCTGTGTTTCGGGGGATTATCGCTAATGTTTACACCGCTATGCTCGAACAAAATTTTGTATAATGCGGCAGAAGTGTTGTAAGGTTGCACTAAATTGATTATGTGGCGGACAGTTTTCGCATAGGGGGCCTTGAGGTGCCTATTCCTTGCCTCGGCGCTGCTCCTGGATCCGGCTGCAGTCTGGTATGATGCTCGGCGGGCTTCCGGCGGTTTTTACCCGGAGCCGCGCCAGAGCGTCGGTACATGCAGATTCCTTCGCATACACCCCCCAATCCCCCACCCGACCCAGGAGCCTGTCACCGCTTGCCGCGGCAGCCATTGCATTGGTATTTCGGGCTCCCGCACCACGTGCACAGCTTCTAGTACGGTGCGCACTTGGAGCGATCCAATGCTTGTGCCATGTGTGCACAACCTCTGGAGTAATGATGCTGGGTCATTCAGTAGCTCTCATGTATTATGATCTTGCAGCTTTTGTATCTTCGTTTTTCTTATTCTGCCGGTGGTCGGCCAATATTGTGATGCTTATGTCGCTGCTCCAGCTAGGACGTTGTTAGTGACATGCTTGAGCTTCTACCTAATACAGCGTTTCCTTGCACGTTTCAGGCCTTCCCTTGCGCGCTTCTTCCGGTGGTCGCCCACCCTCCTCGCAGCATCAGCAAGTTTATCGTGAGGTATGTATACGCTCTGAGGGTGGATGGGCGCGTCTTAAGGGAAGATGCGAGTGTGCTGGTATGTTCGCCTGGGGGCACCGGTTTCAGTTGCCATCTGTTATGTGTGTCTCGTTTTGGGACTATGCCACACTTACGTGGGGCCACGGTCTCGCGCAAGCCCATCGGGCGTCATTTGTGTCCATGCATTGTTTACGTTTTGCCTATACAGCGCCCCCCACAGGGCAGTTTGTGGTGAGTGTGCGTGTTCCTTTGAAGTCATGCGCTCGTGGTACACCACAGGTCCCGCCCCGTCTCACACTTTCTTTTCTCTCATACAGAACTTCGCCCTCGTCGTTCGGCTTAGGGCCTTGGGAGTTGTCCTTTCCCCGGCAGCACCTCCCCCCCCTGCACACCCGGCACCAGGAACGTTTCGTGTGAGGTATGTATATGGGAGGCGATGTCGTCTCTGGGTGGTAGTGTGTTTGGGGGGAGCAGGACAAACAAAAGTAGTTCATGTTGCTCCTCATGTGATCATGTTGTTCAAATCTTAATACATCCCTAGATAGCCGTGGCACGATGATTTCTGCTAGGTACACATGTGAAGATAGTCAGCTCTGTTTATCTCCAACATTCTGTTAGCATATGGAACATTTGGCTCACAGTCACTTTTTCTTTCAGGGGAAGAGCCAAAGATAGGCATGGAAAGTCAGGGGTCCCCTCCGCTTTTTACGTCACACCAGGTCCAAGCGTGTACGGAAGCCGACAGTGAAAGACTTCCCAGCGGAGCTTCCCCCCAAAACCAGGGAGCCCGAACTTGTCAGGAAAGTGATTGTGCACGCCCCCGCCTCACCCCCGGCGGTGATCTTGAATAGCGCTCCCCCACTCCCTCGCCCGGTGGTTTCTACAGCAGACTTCGCCACCAGGGAGGACCTGGGTAAGCGCACGGATTCCCTCTCTGTCTTTAAGTCAGAGGTCAGAGCGAGTTTTCTTGCCCCCCCCTCGCTGCCTTCGCCATCTGCGGGGCCCCTGGAGGTGGCACCACCAAGTAGGGTTCCTCCGCCCACGGCATCAGTTGACGCATTGGTAGCTCGGGTGTGGGGCGGGCTTCCTGTTCAGGGTGGGGACAGCAGTGCAGCGCCCGAATGTGCCCTTGTCGACGTGGCTTGGCCGGCGGCCTGAGCACTGCCTAGCACCGTTATTGCGCCGACCGCTGCCCCAGTGCTGCTTACCGCTTCCCCTGCTCCCACGGCCTTACCCGTGCTCCCAGCTGCACCTGCGCCCGCGCCCATTACAGTCTCCCCTGCGCCAGCGGTTATGCTTGTTGTCAGGCAAATGTTCCCTTGCGTGGCAGGTGCCTCAGGCAGCAAAAGAAGGCATTTGGCGTAGGGAATTTATTGATATCTTCTCCCTCCTCATGTTGGGTGCCGAGGGTGTTGACATCAGGAAAATGGGTGCCAAGGATGATGAAAAGAAAGTTCGTTTTCAGTCTTGGCCTGAGAAAACAATCAAGAACTGCAGACAAGCTTTCTCCATCCTAGCGGCAGTAATCACTGAGCGCTTCCCAGAGCAGGCGCAGGGGCTTTTTCAATATGCGAGTGTTATATATAACTGAAGAAGCGGAGTCATCTGCGGGCATGGGGTGGTACAGGTACGACTGCGAATTTTGTAAAAAAATGGCGGTCTGCCCCGAATTGGACTGGGATCAGATCGAGGTGAGACTCTGGATGCAGCATATGGGTAAGGGTAAATTAGAAGGTGTGGGCAAAGTGAGCACACAGGAAAAGAAAGCTGAAACAAGTAAGGGCCTGTACACAGAGAAGAAAGGTAATATTAAGCAGTCCTTTCGTGGGGGGCACGGCGGTGAAGGTTTCAATAGACAGGCAAGCAGGAAGGGTTTCTCAGCAACTTGTAGGTTGTTCAATGCAGGTAATTGTACCTGGGGTAAGGCGTGCAGGTTTGCGCACTCTGGCAGTAAGTGCAGTGGGCCACACCCTGGGTCAGCATGCGACAAGCGAGATTCCGCTTCAAGCGCAACCAGCAAAGACAAGTAAAAACTTTCTCCAATCTTTGATCCCCTGTACACGTCCTGCTGCTCCCGCCCCCTCACCTTCCCTCCTGCTTGGCCATTCGGATCTAAATGCTTGTATTGTCTCCATTGGGGATTCCCCCTGCCACTCCAAGGGCCCGTCTCCTGTCATCATCCCTAACCTTCTGCCCTTACTAAGGTCATATCCCAATGAGAAAGACAGGTCTGTCCTGGCGGAAGGTTTCCTTGAAGGCTTCAGAATTCCTTACCAGGGTCCCAGGGTCAGCAGGGACGCTGAGAACCAGAAGTCAGTTAGGGACCTCCCTGAGGTGGTAGGTAAGAAAATCTGCAAGGAAGTGTCTTTGGGGAGGGTGGCGGGCCCGTTTGCGTCCCCTCCCCTCCCTGATTTTGTGGTGTCCCAGCTGGGTGTGGTCCCAAAAAAGGAGCCGGGGGCTTTCAGGCTAATTCACAACCTCTCCTTCCCGGAGGTCAATTCCGTCAACTCCTGGCTAGCAGAGGGGGCTTGCTCCGTTTCTTACTGTTCCCTGGACATGGCGGTTGACCTGGTTAGGAGAGCAGGGAAAGGGGCCTGGCTCGCGAAGGCAGATATTGAGGCAGCATTCAGACTTTTGCCCGTACACCCAGACA
Source organism: Lissotriton helveticus (assembly GCF_964261635.1). NCBI lineage: Eukaryota > Metazoa > Chordata > Amphibia > Caudata > Salamandridae > Lissotriton > Lissotriton helveticus. The sequence continues at coordinate 606,183,448 of NC_136059.1, read as the reverse complement.
GTCAGCATCTTTTGGGCTTTAAGTGGAAAGGGGAGTACTATTTTGACAAATGCATGCCTATGGGTTGCGCCGTTTCATGCGCCTTCTTTGAGGCATTTAGCACTTTCATGCAATGGGCTCTCTCCATGAAGTATGGTGTCACGGCGGTGTCCCATTACCTTGATGACTTCCTTTTCATCGGTAGGGAGGGCACTCAGGAATGCAGGGAGGGTCTGAATGCTTTCATTGACTTGGCTGGACACCTGGGCGTGCCTTTGGCGCCTGGCAAGCCTGAGGGTCCAGCACAGGTTCTTACTTTCCTTGGCATTGAGCTAGATACGGTCATGGGCGTGTCAAGACTCCCCGCCGAGAAGGTACAGGACCTGAAACGGGACATTCAGGACTTGCTGGGAAAGGACAAGGCACCTCTGGGGGTCATCCAGAGTCTCCTGGGCAAACTGAATTTTGCAGCTAGAGTCATACCAGTGGGACGAGTGTTTGCTAGAAGGTTGGCCAGGGCCACTGCTAAGGTCTTCAAGCGTCTTCATTTTGTAAAGCTGTCTGCGGGCTTGAAGAAAGACCTGCTAATGTGGGCTGAATTTCTGTCAGATTTCAACGGGACTGTCATCTGGAGGTCCCCGTGGGTGGACAGCCCTGAAATCAGCATGTTCACCGATGCCTCAGGCAGGGAGGGTTTCGGGGCAATCCTGGGTGATTTGTGTTGCGCGCAGGAGTGGCCTAATGCCTGGTGTAAGCGTGGGATCACTTCCAACATAACTGTCCTGGAGCTCTTCCCTATTGTGGTATCGCTGCATCTTTGGCCGGGCCCATTGTCTAACCGGAAGGTCCTTTTCTGGTCGGACAATATGGCGGTTGTACAAGCCATCAACGGTCAAACAGCTAGTTGCCCGTTGGTTCTTTGCTTACTGAGGGAATTGGCCAGTAGGAGCCTGCACTGCAATTTGGAATTTAGGGCTAGGCACATCGCGGGGGTCACTAATGCCGCGGCTGACGCTCTTTCTCGTTTTCAGTGGGACCGTTTCCGGGCGGCGTGCCCACATGCGAGAACAGAGATGACCCCCTTCGCACCAGGACTTTGGCGCATCTTGGAGTGGAGCAGGAGCTGAGAGAGTTACGGGAGAGGTCACTAGCCCCAGGTACGAGGAGGCACTATGGTAGTCACCTGGCCAACTTCCACAAAGCTATTGTTGTGTTGGGTCTGACAGCCCTGCCGCTGGAGGACAGAGTACAGGCTTTTGTTGTCTGGGCCAAAAAACGGGGTAAATCCCACTCTTGGGCTTGCGGACATCTGGCTGCGATCAGCCATGATGCGAGGTTGAGAGGGGCAGGTGACCCTACCAAGTCTTTTGTAATTAAGGCAGCATTTAAAGGGTGGGCTCGGGATGCACCTAGGATCCCAGACAACAGGTCCCCTTTTGAGTTTCCCACTCTGCAGGCCATGTTGGCGGTCCTGCAGTCTGTGGTGCACTCGCATTTCGAGGCTTCCCTCTTCTCTGCGGCTTTCAGCCTAGCGCTTTTCGGTGCATTCCCGGAGCAGCGAGCTAGTAGCACGCTCCAAGGCAGATAAGTCTGGGGACGCTTTAGGGGTGGTGGACATAAGTGTTAAGGAGGGTCTGTCCATCACTCTCAGACGGTCCAAAACTGACCAGGCTGGTAAAGGGTCAGTTATCATGTTGGCCCCACTGGGGGACCTTCGCTATTGCCCGGTATCGGCCCTCCAGTCCTACCTCGCTCTGCGCCCAGCGGTACAGGGTTACCTCTTCATCCATGCTGACCTGAGCCCCCTGACCAAATACCAAATGGATAAAATAATGTTAGCATGCCTTGATAGAGCTGGTCTGTTGAAACAGGGGAAAAGGTTCTCCAGCCATTCATTCCGAATTGGGGCGGCCACTTCTGCGTTTAAAGCAGGCATGCAGCCAGAAAGTGTTCAGAAAGTAGGGCGCTGGGAGTCTCCCTGCTATAAACGTTATATTCGCCCATGAACGAGGTGTCTCGGCCTGTCCATACTATTGTATATATATTTGCAGTGTTCCTAGTTTTCGGCTTTTATGCCCCTTTGCAATTTATTTGTGGACTCTTGGTCAATAAACATTTCAAAATGAATTGCGTCTTTTCTTTGACAGGGTCAAGAGTGTGGGTCTTGGGGCATTCCACAGTCTCCAGGTTGGGCCGATGGGCAGCGATCAGGAACTGGACGCAGGGCTTCGTGAACATTGACTGTGCTTGGCTGGGTTTTCCTGGCATGCACTGGAATAGTCTGTTGCACAGATTACAAGAAGCTCTAGCTACAGCAGGGCCTCCACCTCAGCACTTGGTGATTCACCTGGGTGGTAATGACCTCACGAACTTGGGGAGGTCTACTTTACTGCAGAAAATGAAAGTGGATCTTGGGGTCATCTGCGGGCTTATGCGTGAGTGTGAGATCTGGTGGTCTGAAATTGTGCCACGTAGAGTGTGGTGGGGCGCAAAGTCGTGTCAAGCAATTGAAAGGTCCAGGAAGAAAATCAACAGCGCCATGAAAAAATTCACCCAACGGAGGGGTCTGGGTTTCATCAAACATGAAATGATTCAGGACAAAATCAAAGGTTACTTTGAGGCGGATGGTGTTCATCTCACGCCTATTGGCTTAGATCTGTTCCTCCTCGATTTAAAAGAGGCACATCTGAGCAAAGGTTGCAGGTAATAGAGGTAGCATTGGTGGGGGGCCCGTGCTGCGGCGGGGACCGTCGCCCGGGCTGTGGCGGAGTTACAGGGCGATCCGAAAGCAGAGAGGTGCAACACTGTACTTCAGCGGGCACATAGGGGTGCCAGAGCCTAACCTCGAACCTCATGGGAGGTCCAGGAACTCGTGTCGGCGCCCCAGTAGTCCTTCGGGCGGTTGTGGGCCTGTGCAACCGGGGGCATGCCTAGATACTCCCCGCGTGAGTAATGTGATTACCATTAATGTGCAGCAGTTGGGTGGTTCGCCACTGTGCTGATTGGCTCATCAGGCGGGCAGGTGGCGAGAATGCGGCCTGCTCTTGGATCGCCCGTAAGATAACCCACCGTCATTACATATGTTGTATGTAATAAACCTGCAGCAACTTTTCCCAATCTTAACACTTGTGTCTGTATGTTATTTGCGGGTTTTTGGTATGTTGGGGCGGGGGGTTCCTGTGGCCCTGATGTGACTAAGTGTTGTGCACACCCCTCTTGAGTGGGCCACGGTAAATGTGGGGAGCTGGCAAACCGGCATGTGGCGAGGGCGCAGTGTTCTGCTGTGTGCCTTGTGCACAGGTTGGCCCACGGTGAATGATAATTATTGGAAAGAACGCTCCAGATGCAGAAGCACTTCCTCAGCCACCAAGTTTTGGACAAGCAACGAGACAGTGAGTTAGTTTCTTTTTATTGTTGAAAGTTGAAACAGAGATCTCGGTCGAATGGGATAAGGGGCCTGCAAGTAAGGGAAGATTATTTCGGTTCAGACGGCCTGTAGGTCCTTTCTTCGACAGACATGTCTGTGTAATATAGTTTGGAATCACTGACATTTTTCAGAACTTTTGATTGTTCCTGTTTCATAATAGAAATTGTGTTTTCTGACAAGTCATGGTTATTTTAAACAAAATACACCTTTAATTGCTTGGCTTATCGTAGTCAGTTTCATGCTCACCCTGACATTTGTTTAAGGCCTCCAAGTCATTTGTAATTCTCTTGGCGTACCAGGTCAACCTTCCCTCTGAGTTCGGTCAGCTGAGTTACAGTAAAAATCGTTATGTACAGCACATAGAGGTGTCAAAATGGCAGCTGTACAAACAATTTTATTGTGAGAGAAAAGCCTCCTCATTAAAACATGAATGCATGTGAGGGCAATGTATGTGCTCTCTGCCCACCCTTGTTTGGGAGATATATTGTTGGTAGTTCTAGTATTTAGTGTGTATCCTTGGCTTGGGATGGTGGCCCTTTCCTTGTATGGCCGGAGTACATGTGGATACTGGATGAAAACAGCAAACTGATAGTTGCGCACCCACCATGCATTTACTAAAATTAAAAAGCTTGTCTATCAGGTCAAAATTATTTTGTTGGAAGAAAGTGATCAGCTTACGTTTTGGAGGATTATGTTTATTATTTTCAAACTATAAACTTGTGTTAGCAAAATTTCTGAATTGTTATGAATTGTAAACCTGATGTTTTGTCACAAAATGAATAATTGTCTGTGTGTACACAAACACACAGACAAACAGATATAAACACATATTTGTGGGATAATCAGTACTGCTGTCTGCAACTCTGCTTTCTTTTGCTTGACTTTGACAGATTTGAGTATGTTGGTATTTCCTTACTATGCACTTTCGAAGGAGAATTCCACTTAAAACATGTGACTTAGAATCTACCTAGAAGGGGCAGGAAGGCAAAGTGTCAGGAAGAAATACAGAAGGGAAAAATGTTGCCATGTGAACGTCCTTTTACTGAACTGTCTGTATTATGTGTGGCATTTTAAATCATCAGATAAATTGTGCTGAAAAAAATACCACTTTATCAACAATGACTTGAAAAAATTTGGAGTGGGTGCACCTGGAATATCACTTGGATAGGTCAGCCTTCTTTGTCACACTAGGAAAGTAGTGAAATATTTCAGGAGTCCTCCATCAGAACCTGTCGTGTTTTTGCCATGTATTTGAGAATAGTGTTGTAAAAACTCTATTGGCCTCATGTTTTCTTACCTTTCTGAGTGGAAGAACATCTTCATGTACTCCAATGGAATTCAGGCTTGCTTGCACTCTCAGTCAGTCCAATTAAGGGTTGGTATTTACCTCCAAACACTTTAAAAAAAACAGCCGCCAATGATTAGAGGTGATCCCCCAAATACTCCAGACCACATTGGATTCACTTGCTCTGTACAGTGTACGGCTGGTATACACATTTTTACTGGGGATGTTGTTTTAGTTCCCAGTCTGACCCTGACTTCAGCTGCTGGAGGCTGCTGAGTTGCCAGATCATGGTGCGATGGTATGCTTGTCAAGTCAGCTAGGGGCGCAGGTAGGCAGGAAGCTCCCTTTAGACAGGAAAGAAAACTGACAAGAGTGGGAGGTGGACGCTGAGTGCAACGCAAGTGCCTGCCTGGCCAAGCCCCAACTTCCCTCTACAGACAGAGTTATCATCTATCATCAGTACAAAGGCTGCCAATGCTCTATGCCCAAGATGGAGCTGTGCACATACATTCACTGTTTGGGTGTCATCAGATTCCTTTCTGCCCCTGCAGCCAGTGCAATTTGTTGTTCCGTGAGAGGATGGTGATGCTGCAGCTAATGCAGTAAGCTTTCAGTTGCACTGATGTGGCATGCACTACCACCTACCAGTGTCTCCTGACTCAATCTTGAAGCTTGTTTAAGCCAGTGTCATCCATCTGCAGAGATGCCAATGTTACCCATTTGTGGGTGCACGTGCTGACAGCTACCATCGTCCCTGACCAGAGTCTCTGTGCTCTGCACCGTAATTACACCATGTGCAGTCCACAGTGATAGACACAGGCTTACATTCTCTGCTTTTAGCCATCCAGGCCAACTGCACAGCAGGGGATACCCAAGGGCCTATAGTCAGGCAACTCACAAAGCCTGACCACCACCACCCAACGAAGGGGCAGCTGAAACCTCAGGTTGCCCTTCCTGCTTGGGGTTGACTTCATATATCTGAGACTTGAGTTGGAATGACTGTCACTCTCCAATACATGCAGGCAGGACTGGAGACCACCATGGAGTAACTGATGTGACCCAGTAACTGCTGCCCACACCCAGACCAGGTAAAGCTGCGAGTAAAATTCTGTGAAGTAGTTCCTCACTATTTTCCTACTACATTTGGCCTATTTCTGTTTCACAGAATCCAGCTATGGTCTGTATTATCCCCTATGCCTTTACTGATGGGACATTGGATTTAACCTACTAGGAAGTTTTTCAAGCTAGCCAATTAACATAATTCTACTGTCACGAAGAACTGCATTCTTGAACTGGCAGACACTTTAAAGACAGCCACTGTTAGGCAGTGCCTAATTTATGCAGTGACATAAAGCACTCAGTTTTGGGCAGTGGAGCTTGTGTTTCATTATCAGAATTTAACCAAGAAGAAATAAGAAGGTAGATAAAGAGCATAGAGCAGCATGACAAAGATTGGCAACACTACCAAAGGGACAGGCCAGGAATGAACAAGGACCTGCAAGAGTGAGACCGAGAAACAAAGGGTGTTGTGGTGGAATCTCCATGAAGTATCATTGGTATTCAGCATTCAGCAGCACTGGCTGTGGGCTCCAAGGAACCAGCCTATTCACTGCACTTATTTTGTCATAAATTAAACACTTCTGATAGGGAAAGCCTAAATGAGCTTGAAACCTCACATAATTTGTCCAATTTCATGTATGGTGACACAGCTTTTAATACCATTTCCAGTTTTAGCATTGTCCATTAATATTGTGGGAGGGCAGTGTTACTCTGTGGCTATGGTTTGCAAAACAGATCACTGATTCATAAAAAATGAGAACCACTTGTCCACTCCACCGCCTCTCAGCCACAGGCCGCTTTCTTATGGACAAGCACAAACACTTCTTTTTTAGAATTTCTGCTTGAATTACATAAAGGCAAAGAAGAAAGTATTTGTCCCAGTGGAACACACAACACACTCTGTGCTTCTGTAGAGTGCATGTATTTCCTGATTGGCGCCTACATGATGTTACGTTGTTGACATTTGTGTAGCACACAGTCTGCCGTTATCAAGGTCTTGCAGCACTTTCATTCATTCAGCTTGCCCTGCACACATTGCTTGCTGCTGTAGATCAGTGATGCTCGTATATTTGAAGAATAAAGATAGAAAATGTAAATTTTTGTTCCATTTAGTAACATTTTAATGGGGGATAATCCGAATACCCCGACCATCCCTTGAGGATATCGGCTCATATTAGCAGCAATGTCATGCTAATATATGAGCTCCTGTGCCTTAGGCATCATTGGATGGTACCTGCCATAAGGATCTCTGCTTTTTTTGGTATTGAAAGCAGAACAGGAGCCTAAATCACCTGCTGCTGCCTGTGGTGAGTCGAGGGCCCAGCTTGCATTTTTTACACTCAATTAGTAAGGGGGGGGAAGTTAAACATGGTAAGTGAAGTAAGAGAAAAGGGTCACAAATAATCTAAGAATATGTTGGGAGAGGGTGAACTTAATGGGAAAAAAGAGTGAAGACTGAGTGAGAGAACCACAAGGAGAAACAGATGAAAGGGGGGTAGGTATAAAGTAACATCAATTTAATAACTTTCAGTGGGAAAAAATCGATGTCAGTTTTAATCAGACAATACCTGTATTAACCTTTCTTGAGCCACCTAAAGTTTTGCAAGTTCTTTCATGAGTTTGAACCGCTAGCTGGGCTACCTCAGCCTTTCATCCTTTCAAGGTTTGTAAACTAGTGTAAACTAGCTTCAATTAATTGAATAATAATAATGTGTTATTATTGCAATCTAGTATTAATAATAAGTTTAGGGCTGGAATCACCCTGCTTGTAAGTTATGATAATGTAATGTAAAGGGGCACTGCTAGTCTCATTTTGTGAAATACCCCCAGGTGGAGAGCCTCCTTTCCCAGTACATTCAGTATATTACAGAAAATTGAGCCTGCTTTCCCCTCCCACACTTAGTGCAATCTGGGGCAAGAGTATTTACACCACACACTATGAAAGCTCAGCAGTGTGAGAAAGTTAATTAATAATCGGGGGCATGGTAGTCCACCACAAGTAATGAAGTCACTAACTTGTTAGGTCTAGTCAAAGGTTTCAGTATTGTAATCTTGAGCTCAGTCTCTGTTAGCTATAGTACAGGGCAGACAGGCTCAAATTAGAGAAAATGTGTAAAGCTTGTAGAAATACCAAAACAGTTTAAAAGTCCAAAACACAAAAAGATAAACCCCCTCACTCCAATTTATAAAAATAGGAAAGTAATAATAATAAGCAAAATGACAAAAATCCAATAACAAAGATATGAATTTTCAATGATCTAAAATAGAGTCAAATAGGGCAAAGAACCAATGTTCACAGTAGACCAGGACCTAGGTACAATTTGTGGCCAAGCACGATGGAAAGCGTGTCAGATATAACAAGCAGATTGTCCCTACTAGAGCCTGGAAGAAGAGAAGATCAAAAAAGTTCCAATCTGAAAAAGGACTTTGTCATTTTTCCGAGGAAGAATTCTCATCTGTGCGGGACAAACCTGAAACTTAATCTGATGCAGTGGTACTGCCAGAAGGACACCATTTGCAGTCCATATCCTTGAGGTTCTAGAGAAAATGTAAATGTAAATGTAAATGTAGCCGTACTTGTAAAGGGCACTGATACTCCTGAGTGTCCTGGCGCTGTACTCATACCGCTAGGGAACCCTTCCTGGTTTTTCCCCGTGAATGTCCACTCCTGGGCATCCCCAGGCATCCCTAGCGCTATAGGGGGCCGTGGTGGAGACTAAGCAAGCTATTGCCCAGAGTTGCAGCGTGGGACCCATACTTAGAGTAGGCACCGAGGCGAGAAATCAGGTCCGAGGAATTATGAGCCCAAGATCCGCCGAGACCAGCCAAGGCAGGAATTGAACCCTGGTCCCGGGCCAGACCTCTGCATCAGAGTCTGCCGCTCTAACCATTGAGCCACACTTCTCCACTTAATAAAAATGTTCACAATCTTCTTTTGGTGCCCAAACAACCACAGAAGTACACTTCTAAGGCTCCCAGGACCTCAGCGGAAGCACTTAGCAACTCTCAGAGTACCAGGCAGAAGGCCTCATCAAAGTGTAGCACATGGCTGGTGCCACTGGTGACTGGAATTCTTCAAAATAATGTCCCTTTCAACCTTAGGGAATCGTCCCTATGATCCTTGAAGATCTTACTGTCCTTGGGTTTCAATTGGAACGAGGTTCAACCCTGCCAGGTCCTTCTCACAGTTCACACATGGGAAGTGCAGCAAATTTGGTCCGTCTGGAATCCTTTCGCAAGTCCAGCAGTGTTCTGAGGAAGGGTGAGCGAAGGTCCAGCTTTGTAGGGTTCACCAGCCTGTGTGTGTGTGACACCGCAAAACATACGTAGTTCCTCTCTGACCAATGGAGTAAAGCCTCCCAAGCCCTGGCCGACCTACTTTTTCAGTTCTTTCTGTTTGCTTTACTGCAAACAGACTTGAAACGCAATGTGTCTGGGCAAATCCAAAATGGTGTCTTTGACTATACTAAATGTGGCTCTGAGGTGGAGGTGTGAGTGGGGAGTTCACTATGGTAATCAAAGTGCCCCTCCACATCTAACACTAAAATTCCTTTTGAGGCAGGCACCGTACCCACAACAAACCCAGAGACAGAACTCTGGTACGGCATAAGCGGAGTCTTTCAGCAACAAAACGAGATACACAGGAATTGTCTTGACATTCTGTTCTCTCCCTGTCCACTGTGCCAAAAATATTGCATGTGACAGATCTGTAAGCTGTATTTGACACTTGGGTGTCACCATGATGCCCACAGCAGCCACCTGGCACATTCTGTTGAGCTCCGGTCAGCCTACTGCTTGTTTCTTGGAGGCATTGCACATCTATGTTGTACCTTTTCCCAGGCTTGAACACAGGCTTTGGCTTATGCTAATTAGCCTTCTAGCAGTTAAGGCAGTTAAAGGGAAACAATCTAAAAGTTACCTTCCCTATTTCTTAAAAAACTGACTTCACCATTGGATTTTTAATAACTAATAAAATTGTCGTTTAATTTTTTTGTAGCTTGTTCCATTCTAGATATAGCAGTATAAGTATTTTGAACTTTACTATGGTTTTCTACATAGTACAGCTAGACCTGCAACAGTGAAAATATTTTTTGGGCTGTGTAACTTTTAAGACATGATAAAATTAATTTTCTACATGTCCCGCTTTTAAATAATATGCACTCTTCCTTGTGGGCTACACTGCTTACATAATGCAAAGAGAGGTTCTTACTTATCACAAAAGGTTATTTTATACTGCAGCAGTCTTGCAACTGCAGTACGCCTAAAAATATGCATAATATGTGCTGCAGTCTACAGGTGACATTCAACTTCCAATGCCATAGGTATATTCATGTTATACTATAACCATATAGATATAGAAAAGGTAAATAAACCAATCAGGGCACAGCCAATTTCAACATGTTGTGAGGGTCAGAGCACATACACTGGGCACTGAAGTGAAATGCCACAGCGTGGAGAGTCTTATAACCCACGTTACATTTCAGGCAAAATGGGGGTAACCATACAAAAAGGGCCATTTTTTCACAGCCATTTCCAATTTTCTAGCATTTTGGATTAAAACATTTTCTGTTTTCAGTACCATCCTTAAACTACCTCCCTCTGTTGAATCTTTAGTCCAACTATTTAGAAGATTGTTCTGGGTTTGTTTATCAGTTTGGTATGCACTTCTTACAAGGAAAGAGTAATGAGGAAAGCTAAAAAGTGAGAACAAACAAATAATAGGTCTATCAGGTTTGTGGCTATTTTGGAGCAGGCCCTAGGCCTTGTAGTTATATATTTGTGCAGTGGGTGAGCTATTGGGTACTGATGCAGCTGACATCGTAGGGCTGCTGGTGCATGGCCCGTGCGCCTCTGCAACAAATCTTTAGCGAGACCTAACTTTATGGACACACTACGGAAATACGGCAAAATGTTGTGGGCATAGAAAAGGGACATTCATTACAGGACTACCACACAGCTATCTGTACTGCATTACAAAATCTACTGCATCACATATAGGAAACAGGGAAAGCACCAGAAAACAGATAGCGGCCACATGGAAATAATACTACACCAGCATTGATTAGCAGCACTGGTACCCGAGGAGGCGCAATGCTTGTTATCTGTGATTTTGCATTTCAGTGCGGTAATGCAGATCACCACACTGAAATGCGTTAGTCTAGTGCCAAATGCATGGTACTTGGCAGAGCTGAATTAGGTGGCGTGGATTTGGACAAGCTGTGCACGCTAAGGCTTTTGTGTCATGGGGTATAAAGTGGACGTTTGTCTATTTTTCTTTCTAAAAACAATATGGGCTCTGTTTCTTTACCTTCCGGTAAATTTAAGCACAATTTGTTGAGCTAAATTGTATTGTAGCATTGTGTGCGCATGCAGGGAAGAAGAAGTGTCTGGAAGATATGCAAAAAATGATCATACGTCTTAGTATTAACTTCCACACTTCTAAGCAGTAATTCCAATCCTAGAATAAGTTACCTGTTTGCTTTACAATGACAGTTACTAAAACAAGTAAGCGCTTTGCGAGCCTGTATAAGTAGCAAAGGTTTTAAAGGGACTAGTTTACATGCAAGGTATTGCTTTTCCTAGTTCACGGAAGGGATAAAAAAAATCTCCAGATAATAATAGGGTTGACAGGATGGTGCGATAGCAGAATATTGATACCTGTGGATCTGGTGAGGACTGCGGGCAGCAAGTGCTTGAAATGCAATTTGCATAAGAAAATACTATATATTTTTTTCGTTATCCTCCATTAGTTATTAGTAAAGAAGGGGAAGAGAAGCGTTCACTCACTCACTCACTGTGGTAGATGCCACCCAGAAGTCATAGGTATATGTATCTGGAGCTGCCATTGAAAGGAAGTGGAAATGCGCTTTTTTAATTACATGAATCGAGCATTCTCTCAGGTGTTTGTACTTGCTGGCTGGTGCCACACATTGGTGGTTTTGGAAGTAGGGGACCCCTATATAATAATGCACTTGCTATACATAGGGAAGTACAATAATTTGAAAAAGGTCTATAGCAAAGTAGAACAGCAGCAAAATATACAATGAAAATGAGAGTGATAAAAGTAATAATAATAAAGCTAGGTGACTGACCAAAATGAAATAGAAAAACCCCCCGTAAAAAGAATTAGTTACCACATGGGTAGAAAATATTTATAAATTTTATTAATCAATTATTGGTTTTGTACGAAAATATCTTTGATGAAATCCATATACATTATTCTTTGACTGTAAAGGAGCGATAAACTATTTATAGAACAACATCATAAAAACTCCTAAAAAACATGACAGACAGACAAAGCATGTAGACAAGAAAACGATGGAGGCAAAGCGGTAGAGAAGACTACGCGTGTTTCGGCTTCTGGGCCTTCATCAGGTAACCGTCTATTGCAACACACGGACCAAGATAAGACACACAAATCTGATAACCAAGTATGAAAACCCGACCATCAATCATAGCTGCTCCAAAAACTGATGAGAAGTGAGGGAATTTACAAATGATGAATTGGAACAGATCCTGGGGAACTGACAGGGTATCCTTATCACGAGTGTCTGATTGCCTTGAAGAATGAAACACGACAATATGGGGGACCAGAACGATATATGATGAAATAGTAGCGATAATCTGAATTAGTATATTAAAGATGCCCAAAGCTGGATAGAAGACACTTGCGAAGAAAGGGGGGGGAAAAAAACGCATCTTAATGAGGCATCTGTGCCGATAAAGCAAAATAATCCATAGCGCAAGGCATTCTCAACCTCCTAAGGATCCGATGGTGGCGAGTGGAGCGGCCGGTATGATAAAATTATGAACAACCCAAATTGCACGTGGTGCTCAAGGTGTGTGAGTGAAAAACCAAAGTAGCGACGCATGTGACAATGTGAACAGCATGGGAGGCGCAATGTGACTGGTGCACAAATATACAGTGGTGAAGTGGTTCCAAGAGAATTCAGGAGTTATTTGGATTGGGTATGATGATCGTGAACCACTTCGTGTGTGGCGCCTGTGATTGCGCTGAGTGGTCAGCAGCAGTTCACATTGTCACATGCGTCGCTACTTTGGTTTTTCACTCACACACTTTGAGCACCACGTGCAATTTGGGTTGTTCATAATTGTATCAATTGTCTTTTACAGTGCTGTAATAACTGTAAATTGCTCTCCCTCTTTTTTCCCCAAATGTATTCATATAAATGATGCCCTTGGCTCATACCTAAATGATACAGAGTCTCCTTGTTTCCTGGTGGATAATGTTGTATTCATATCCTCACTAATTGTCTTTTGAATAATACCAGTTGGGATACCTATTTGTCTCTACTAGAACAATGATGGCTTCATTAAACTAAAATGATATAAACACGGACTGAGACCTACGAACCTCAAGGACACACAATAAACCAACAGGACAAATCACACCCAAAAGTACCTAGCCACAAACTAGAAAAGATCAAACTTCAACATGTCCAGCTATCTATGCTGGAACCTATAGACTTTTGCAGTCTTCAAAAACTCTGTGGTCTATGGTCCACCCAGAATAAGAAAAACAATGCTGCTCATAGAATAATAACCTTGCTCTTACAATAATACACGACTCTGGCAGAGTCCCATGGGCGCACCAATGTATATATTTTAACACATACATTTCAATCTATATGACTAATCAAAGAAGTATTGTATTTTCTCTATTGTACTTGTAAAGCGATCTAACATCCCTTGCGGGCAATAATGTGCACTATGTAAAAATGTAAAAACTGTCCCAAACCTGGTTTCCCACAAATCCTATGGTGCATCAAGGTAGCTATCTCAACTCATCTGACCGTCCTGACTCGTTCAGAAGCGGTCGCTCCCCCACGCTCCCTGGCCACTTAAGTATCACTGCACTTCTATTGCTCATTGCTCACTGCTGATATTTAATTTATTGTGCTTGTGTAATATCGTAAGCGTCGCTCTGCATCTCTATTTCCTCTGTGCATTAATCTAATGGTAGCGCTTCAGTGATCTCAGTGCTCACTGCTGAAACTGCAATCATTGTGCTTGTGTAATATCGTAAGCGTCGCTCAGCTTCTCAAATCCCTCTGTGCTTTCATCTAATCGTAGCGCTTCAGTGATCTCAGTGCTCACTGCTGAAACTGCATTCATTGTGCTTGTTTAAAATCGTAAGCTTCACTGTGCATCTGATATTTCTCTGCGCCTGTATTCAATCGTAGTGTTCTCTTGCACATTTCCATCACCGCTTTGCTCGCACTGCTCTGCAAATTACATTTTGACTGATCGCGCCGGTGACACTACTGCCCATAGCTTCACTCCACACCCCAATCTCGTCCTGTGTTGGTTTCATTTATTTTGCGGCCATTTTGCTGTTGTTGTTTTGCCTCCTGGCCCGTCTCTACACCCCGCCCACGCCTCCCAGCTGACCCTCCCTCGCCCCTCCCCTTCCACTATCCACATATGACAGATGCATATGCGCGCAGCGTTCACGCGCAGCGGTCGCGACCCATGCGCCCCTTGCGCGCCGAAGGTGCGCCAAAGGTAAGCCCGTCCGCGCCTGGACCGCGCCCAGAGCCAGACCCCCTGGTCCTCGCCGCTCCCAACCCCCTAGATTCACATATGATGCCGCCACTCTCCTCGCCCTCAACCCCGGACGCGCACCACACTGCTACGAAGCCGCCCCAGGACGCACCCACGGCCCATTCGCCTGCCTCTCCTGCAAGTTCAACTGTTCCAGGACCCTCACCAAACCCACGTCCGCCGCACACAGCTCCGAACACAACGGCCTGAAGTGCATCCTACTGAACACCCGCTCGGTCCACAGACATGCAACAGAATTCTGGGACCTAATCGACACCGAGTCACCTGACATCGCCTTCCTTACTGAAACATGGATGAACACATCTTCTGCTCCCGACATCGCCATAGCCATACCGAACGCTTACAAGATTATTCGAAAAGACCGCACCGATCAAACAGGAGGAGGCCTTGCCATCGTCCACAGAAACACCATCAAAATTACAACCAATTCCGACGACAATCTTACAACCGCCGAACATCTCCACTTTCAGATCCACACCGACCCCAGAACCACTCTTAGAGGCACCCTCATTTACAGGCCTCCAGGCTCCCGCACCCAATTCAGCGATGACATCTCGGACTTCATCAGCCCGCACGCCCTCGCCTCCGAAAACTACATTCTTCTAGGAGACCTCAACTACCACCTTGAAAACTTACTAGACAGTAACTCCACCACCCTTCTGGACAACTTGGCCAACCTCGGACTCAAACAACTTGTTGACACCCCTACCCATGTAGCCGGACACACGCTCGACCCTATCTTCACCTCCAGCAAACACATCTCCTTCGATCGCACCACAGCTCTCCGCTGGACGGACCACAGCTGCGTTCACTTCAGCTACAAAACCACCCTGACCCACATCAACCCACAACCTATTCCCCGAAGAAACTGGAACAAAATCACCTCCGAACAACTCCTCACATCACTCAACCAAAACCCCCCCACCTTCTCATCGGACCCAAACCAAGCGGCCACCAATCTCAAGCAATGGATCACCCACAGCGCTGACGAATTAGCACCCCTGAAAAAACACCAGATCAAATCAACCAGCAAAAAGGCTCCCTGGTTCAATGATGACCTTAAAAATTCCAAGAAACTATGCCGCACCCTAGAGAAAACTTGGAGAAATAACCAAACCACCGACAACATGTCCACCCTCAAGGCAGCCACCCGCAAACACCACCAACTGATTAGATCCGCCAAAAAATCAGCTTTCAAGGATCGTCTCGACAACAACACCCATAACAGTAAGGAACTCTTCAATATCGTCAAAGAATTCACCAACCCCACCGCAGCCTCTAACGACATCACTCCCTCCCAAGACCTCTGCGACGCGCTATCCTCCTTCTTCTACAACAAAATTGCCGACATCCACAACAGTTTCAAGAACAATTCGCCCAGCGATCAACCCGCCCCACCCCCTCCAGACCCTACTCCCCCTACTAACAACCTCAGTGCCTGGAACACAATCACCACTGAAGACACCATTCGCCTCATGAACTCAATCCACTCTGGCTCACCTTCTGACCCCTGTCCCCACCACATCTTCAACAAAGCTGACTCCATCATCGCACCCCAACTCCGCGATGTCATCAACTGCTCTTTCAACTCTGCCACCTTTCCGGAAAGCTGGAAACACGCCGAACTCAACGCCCTTCTCAAAAAACCCACAGCAGACCCCTCAGAACTGAAAAACTACCGACCCATATCCCTCCTCCCATTCCCGGCCAAAGTCATCGAGAAAGCCGTCAACAGCCAACTCGCTGCCTTCCTTGAATACAACAACTCCCTTGATCCATCTCAATCCGGGTTTCGAGCCAAACACAGCACCAAAACCGCCCTCATTGCAGCGACCGACGACATCCGATCACTCCTGGACAACGGTGAAACAGTAGCCCTCATCCTACTCGACCTTTCCGCCGCTTTCGACACAGTCTGCCACAACACCCTTATACAACGACTCAGCAACATCGGCATACAAGGAAAAGCCTTGGAGTGGATCACCTCATTCCTCGCTGGAAGAACCCAAAGAGTCCGACTTCCCCCATTCTACTCAGAGGCCACCGAAGTCATCTGCGGCGTACCCCAAGGATCCTCACTCAGTCCCACCCTCTTCAACGTCTACATGAGTCCTCTCGCCTCCATCGCGCGTCAACACAACCTCAACATCATCTCCTACGCCGACGACACCCAGCTAATACTTTCCCTCACCAATGACCCCAACACAGCCAAATCCAACCTTCACGAAGGCATGAAGGAAGTTGCCGAATGGATGAAACAGAGCCGCCTAAAACTCAACTCAGACAAAACAGAAGTGCTCATCCTAGGATCCTCCCCCTCAGCTTGGGACGACTCTTGGTGGCCTTCCGCTCTGGGCACAGCACCCACACCCACAGACCACGCACGCAACCTGGGCTTCATCTTGGACTCCTCTCTCTCGATGTCCAGACAAGTCAACGCCGTCTCGTCCTCCTGCTTCAACGTCCTTCGCATTCTCAAAAAGATCTTCCGCTGGATCCCACTCGAGACAAGAAAGACTGTCACCCATGCTCTGGTCACGAGCCGACTGGACTATGGTAACACACTTTACGCCGGAATAACAACAAAATTACAGAAAAAACTCCAGCGTATTCAAAACGCGTCAGCGAGACTCATATTAGACATCCCGCGACAAGATCATATTTCCGGACATCTAAAAGACCTTCATTGGCTCCCCGTCAACAAAAGTATTACTTTCCGCCTTCTCACCCACGCACACAAAGCCCTCTACAATATAGGACCCGAATGCCTCAACACCCGACTGTCCTTCTACAAACCCAACCGCCAACTAAGATTGTCTAATCAAGCCCTCGCCGCAGTCCCACGCATCCGGAAATCCACCATGGGTGGCAGATCCTTCTCCTTCCTGGCTGCCAAGACCTGGAACTCACTACCATCCCACCTCCGCCTTACTCAGAACCACATCTCCTTCAGAAAAGAACTGAAAACCTGGCTATTCGACAAATAATGAACCCCTTCCCCAAGCGCCTTGAGACCCTCTGGGTGAGTAGCGCGCTATACAAATGCTCGAACTTGAACTTGCTATGATTGACCCACACTGATAGTGTCTCCAGCTCATTTACAAAAGTGATAGAGTGGGTAGTTTCAGTTTTTATGAACTGGAGATTTAGGTTTTACATATATATTTTACATGTTCATAATTACAATTGAAAATAGCCTTTTCTACTCTCCTTTGTTTGACGAACAGGTTTATTGTACTTGTTATGAATATACTTATTTTCTGTTTAGTTTCCAATTGCCAAAATCTTTAACTGAGGTTTGTCTGAAAAAGCTCTTATTCCTTGGATTACCCAATCTATAGCTTCTCAGTAGAAGAACATTCCCTAATAAA
Organism: Lissotriton helveticus; assembly: GCF_964261635.1. Taxonomy (NCBI): domain Eukaryota; kingdom Metazoa; phylum Chordata; class Amphibia; order Caudata; family Salamandridae; genus Lissotriton; species Lissotriton helveticus. The sequence continues at coordinate 606,165,741 of NC_136059.1, read as the reverse complement.
AAAGGTAAGTTTAGACAGAACTAATTAATTGAGGTACCAAGCAACTCAATTCTTTATGCCCAGATTAGCAGTTCTTTTTAAGGTCTGAGTTGACTATTATACATTCAGCAATTAAAGAATCCATTACATTACACAGTCAAAATTTGAAATGTAATAAAAGATCAAGTACAGTGAAGGACGTCTATTGACAACCCCAAACATGACTAAAGAATATACAAGAGTGCCTATTGGTCAGGCCTGACAAATGCAACAGTGCAATCAAGAAGGGCACTCAAACAGGCACTATGTGGGCCACAGCAGGAGTTGGCAAAGCCTGCAGTGAAGAATAGCAGTCTCTGCATTCACTGTTGACCAGGACCTGAACATGCTTGTAGTGGTAGTGTAGTGGTTGTTCATTCTAATCTAACGTAGATTTGCCTGCATTCAACTGGATAATAACTATACAAACAAGATCTATGCATCTTACATACATATCCAATAACAGGACATGTATGTGATAATCAATGTCTTACCTAGCTCTTACAAGAGGACGCGTCACCCATTTCTTCAGAGTCCTTCGTCCGAACGCAGTTCTGGTGTGATCCAAAGCCCACAACAAGCTGCCTTTGGTTTTCATGTCAGTCTAAAATAGGATTCACAGAAAACACTGGCATCAAATAAACAAAACATTGAGCATAAAATACTTGCACTAGCACAGTGACAGAAGCAACATTTTGCAAATAGTTTTGTCGGTTTCAGTCCTTATTGGCGAATTTATAAAAGGCTCAATGAAAGTAAAAATGATCAAAGAAAAGAGGAACGTTTTGTAATCTTCTTGTTTTACACCATGGGGTCATCTTGTGTGGAAACAAAAAAGCGTCCTGTCCAGTCACTATTACAAACAATGTGATATCTTCAAATAACAGAGTGTGAGGTAGCTGAGCTTAATCCATACTTTATGAACCTATAGAACATTCCTCAGAGTCATTTTAAATCTTTTGGCAAGTTGAGGAAATAACTTGTTTTAAAGTAAACCCCAGCTCCGTGAGCAGAAAGAGATTTATCAACAATCCTTTGAACGCCGTGCAGTTTTGAAATGTTTACTTAACATGCTGTTGGGGGTACTAACATCACTACACTGTAATTACGTTTTATGATTTAGCTAGCTAGCTTTAAAAATGGCCACTATGCACACAAGTTACCAATTTATGTACTGAAGTTTATTTTCCTTGCTGCCTTCTGAGCCAGAAGCTACGTGGTTCTTGCTTCAGAATAGGGTCCCCAAGGAAATGTGATTTGGTGTTATGGTATCATCAGGCCAAAGGCCTAGTATCATCATTGTATTACTCAGTGGTTTTAAAACCATAACGCTTTTTGGTCACTGAATGTTGGCATGAATGTTAATGGGGCAGATCGACGACAGTTTTTTGTGGTCGCAAACGGGAATTCGGCCCATTTGGGACCGCTATTAGTTAGCCCCAAGTTCAAACCATATTTTGCGAGTCGCTAACCTATTAGAGACTCGCAAAATATGGTGTGCGACTAGCTATTAGTTAGGGGAGTGCCTTCCTAATAGCGAGTGTAAATGGCATGTAACATTGCCATCCAACCGCATTTGTGGTCACAAAAAACTTGCAGTTTAAAAAGGGTGGTAAGCCACTCGCAAATCAGAAGGGGTCTCCAAGGGACCCCTTGCCCTTTGTGAATGGGTGCGTAAATATTTTTTAAAGCAGTTAGTGGTCCCAGGGACCACTAACTACCCTTAAAAAATGAAACTGAAAAGTTTTTCTTTAAGGAAAACGGGCTGCATATAAATAAAAAAAACTACTTTCTTAAAAAAGCAGCCACAGACATGGCGGTCTGCTGACCCCAGCAGGCCACCATCCCTGTGAGTGCGAATCATTCCCAACGGGGTCGCAAATTGCGACAGCCTCATGAATATTATTGAGGCATGCAATTTGCAGCCCCCATTGGGAATCGCAAACAGTGTCCGAGACACTGATGTACATTCATTTTGCGAGTTGCAAATTGCGAGTCGCAATTTGACGCAATTTGCGACTCGCAAAAATGAATGGTCATACATCTGGCCCAATCTGCCTTTTTGGCATTTTTGTCTCCTCTTCATCTATCTAAAAGAGTAATCTTATTGTCAGAAAACCTTGTTTATTTAAAATTATTATTAGGATCAAGGTTGCACTTACAGATTGGGAACATTCAGACAAGTTCAAAATTAGCACTTTTCAGGAAAGTGTTCCTAAGTATAACATACCCATGGTCATGTAGCTACTGTGCATCATGTCCCCAAAAAGACAAGAATGGGTTTATGATGTTTTACAATTTTTTACTCATTTTTCTCATTACAGAGAAAAAGAAGTAATATGCTTACATCAAAGTATCCAACGTTCATCCAGGAGGATTGGAAATCATGCCAGCGCTTAAGGATAATCGCTGAGAAAAGAAGTTCAATTGAGCTTAATTGCCACCAAAAGAAGTGTTTTTAGAGTAAGGAGGCAAACTGCCAACTGTACATTGGCTTCAATGGCGATGTCAGGAAGAAAGTCATAACAAGGTTTAAAACCTACTGAGTAACAATAAATGAGCTGAGAGGGGCTTCATAGGATCACAAGCCCTATGAACAGTTATAGTGTCACCATGGAGTACGTGTTCTAGTGGTACTCGACTTGTTTTAAAATATTTTCTTCTTGGTTTTTTTCATGTCTTTTCTTTTGCAGTTCTTGCAAGGGCACACAGACCAACTCTGGAGGGGTAGGTAGCAGAGGAGTGTGTGATAGTGTGGGAAGTACGTTGTGGCTAGCAGGTTGTGTGTGTGGCTTGCCTTCACCCCAAGACTGGCTCAATATGAAACTGGGGGGATATTGGTAGGATGGCACACAGGCGGCACTGATGGCCATAGCATTAAAGTGTATAGCTGCATTCCTGGAGGATGCAAACCTCTGTGGGGTGGAGGAGAGCGGGATAGTCTGCTTGCAAAGCAAATGCCCTACAATAAAATATCTGACTCGGTAGGAGTTTACAGTGGCAGCTCTGATTTAGGGGGCAGGTGGTTAATTTACTGCTAACTTTATGAGTAGGTGAACCTTCAGTACGCTCTAGTTAGCAAACGATCTCCTTTCTAGTAAATACAAATTTGCATATGCTGAATGACAGAATTGCTGCCGGGTGAGGACTTACACTTTGCAAGAGTGGCATAGCCATGCCAATCGAATGTCAACACAACAGAGCCTACTGTGTCCCATCTTGACAATCTTTCGCCATCTCTCTCTTCCCTCAATGTCTCTTTTCAACTGCATCTCATCTGTCTCTCTCCCTCTGCCCTACATTTCATGCAGCCAGCAGAGCAGCAAACAAGAGGAGCGCAGTGGGATTCCTTCTTCCCAATTAATTGTTTTTGAAATAGACTACAAGCCTGAATATACATTTGTCTGTAAAGCTTCCCATGCAATTCACAACTGTTACATAAAGTGCTTTTTGGTCCCGCCTAGGCAGTGCTTGTGATGTCTGTTCGAGACATGCTGTATTCCGAAAAAGCCATTAAGCTCCTCTCGCCTTCTGCCCATCTTTTTAAGTGGTTCCTGCCCATGTCCTTTGTAAATGGTGGCTTTTCATTGGTCAATAGGCTTAGTAGTCCCTCCTTAGTACCGTTTTCTCTTCTTGTATCCTCCCATAAGGACTCCCAGTGTTACATGTGTTGTTACTCTATAGGCTTTAATTACAGCCTCCAACCACTATTTTTTTAAATACCTTTGTGCTGCCTTTTTTCATTTATCCAGCGCTGCATGCCTCGGTTAGAATAATGGCGGCCGTGCTTTTCTTTTATTATTTGCAGGCCGAAACGCGCCCGTAGGCCTTTCCTTTTCTGTTTAATTGTTTTTTTTTGTACAATGGCGTCACCTACGCTTTACCTTTAAACATCTTAAGCTAAAGCGATTGCTTTACATGTAAAACAAATAGAAGAAAAATAATGTGCATTTTTTTCAATTTTTTTTTTACTTTTGAAGCAAACGCAGCACTAGCACTTTCGCTTAAGATGTTCAAAGCTAAAGCGCAAGTGCTGCAATTTTGAATTTTTTTTTTTTTAAATGTGCGGCCGCCACTTTTTTATTTGTTTACTTTTGTTACAATCGCAGCACCCGCGCCTTAGCTTTCAACATCTTAATCTAAAGTGCGGGTCCCTCATTGCTTCAAAAGTAAAGAAATAGAGCAATCGCGTCACCCGCACTTTAGCTTGCAATGTTGAAGCAGCATCACCTGAGCATCACTCTGCCCCAGCGCAGCAACAGCTTTTTTTAATAGGGTCTTTCAGTTATACATACATCTTCTTGATGATTTCTTTACTTATTTATAAAGTTTTATATAGCGATATATAAATAAAAAATGCTTACAACACTTTTTTATTGTAACTTTTCAACATGCTGCACAGCAGCCTCACTCATCTACACCATAGCTTAAAGACATTGGCAAAGCTCTGGCTAAACACTTATAAGGTACCAAAGGCGAGACCTATTGGCTATGGCAAAGCTTGTTGGAGATTGTTATGTCTCTGAATGTGACAATGTATGGGGAAAAGAGAGATGTTCCCAATTTAGCTGTGGTAATGTTCAATTTTGGTGCTGTTCTTGGTGCAAAAGATTCAAATCTTCTTTCAAAAAATGTTATGCAGAAGAGGTGATGGTGAAGACTGTATATGCTTTTGGAAATAATTTGAAAAGTAATGTAAATACATTTAAAAGGAGTATGCATTATTTCTCTATCAGTTTCTGTGATTATTTTTGCAGCATCTCTTTCATAGTATGATTCCTATGAATCACCTTGGTAAGTAGTGCTAGTTTTGTATCATAGAGGGTTGAGGGAAAGTCAGGCCTATGGATTTCACAACGAATCCAAACTTACAATATAGCAGTATCTCCAATGGAAAGCTGCCACTCTTGGGTGTATAATCTTGCAGATCGATGAATACCCGATCTGGAAAAAGATTACCCAGTTCTTCAATTCCAATTCCTTTTTAATATATTTCAGTAATAGTTCCTATCATATCTACTTTGTCCAACCATGCGGAAGGCTCTTTACATCTCACTAACAGAAGCTAGTAGGGCTCAGCCATCCTAAATTCAATCTCACATGCATAAGGGTGACCTGTGCACTGAACCAGTACTAAATGTAATGAGATAAGAAGGGTACTGACAAGCCCCAATAGCCATTGGTTATATCAGGGCTTCTCATTTAATATGTAGCTGCCTACAAGCCCATATTACCCTCAATACCACCTGCCAAAGTTGGCAAAAACGTCATTAATTATGCGGACTGGAACATTACAGAATAAATAGAAAAATGTTGTCAGAAGGCCGTGCTGTTTATGTTAAACCTATCAGTGGCCTTCAATACAGTCCCTCGCTCCAGACTTCTAGTGCGTCTCCAATGAGGCGGGTTAGGTGGACAAGCCTTGAACTGACTAGCCTCGTTTTTGGAAGATTAAGGACAGGAAATTTGGGTCCCTCCTTTATCTTCAAGATCATGTTGAGTTGTCAGTACGGGTACAGGTGTTTTCCACTGGATGACCACCCATCAACTAAAATGTAACTCAGAAAAAACTGAAAAACTATTCTTCGGTAATAACGCCCCAAAAACATGGCAGACATTTTGGCCTAAAGACGCCCCATCCACAGGGGGGAACAGTTAAGAACTTGAGCATTGAATTCGATAACTCCCATCCTTTCAACCACAAATCAAGTCTGTGGTAGGCAAATGTTTCGGGCTACGGCAGGCACTAAAATATTTTTTGTATTCCCTTTCATTTTCTGCAAGGAAGGCAGTCGTCCAAACACTTATATCTTCTTGCCTGGACTATGGAAATGCCCTAAATTTGGGACTTCATGACTACCTGCTCAACGGATTTCAGGTGGTTCCAAATATGTCAGCCTGTATTCTTCTTAGACTGCCTCCAAGAACGCACGTGCCCCCACACCTGCGTGACCTTCGCTGGCTCCAAATAAGGAAGACAATTCTGTTTAAAGCACTCGTTTTGATCCACAAAGCACTTCATCGGGTAGGTGTAGGCTACTTCAGGGCAAGAATCATCTTTTACATTCCCTCTAGCAACCTGCGGTCAGCTAATAGCCTTCTGGAAGATTTGCTGCATTAGAACTAGAGGACAAGCCTTCTACTATCTTGGGCCATCTGCATGGAAAAAACTCCATCTTGAGCTACGTTCAGTGGATGCTACTTAACGTTTCAAGAAAAAACTGAAAACCTGGCTTTTTTTAAAAAGAGTAGACAGTCCAACTGCTCTCTGTGAGGTGGCTGATTAGCACAGCGCCGGGACACTACTTGGAGGGGCCTTGCACTTTATAAGTCGTATTTCATTCAGTACTACCATTTTGAGCGACATCCAACTTATCAAAGATATGAGGAGTAATATTTAATGTTCAACTTGCACTCCAAGGTTCTCAAGAGCTGCCCCAAACTTCCGCCTTAGTAGCTCTATTGTATCCCTGGGGGCGTGGCCTGGCGATCGGCGAGATGGCTGCACTGTAGTGTTGCTCTCCTGGCCGCCGATTAATATCCTTCACCTATCCTGCCTCCACTGCGCCATCCACTGTCTTCATTGCTGTGGCTGTGTGGCTGACGTGGCGCTTGACTGACTGAGGTAGTTTTCGGTCGCAGCGGGAGCCCCTAGGAGAGGCAGGCGGCGAGAGAGGCGAGCCGACCGCATGGATGTAATGGCGGTGTGATTGACAGAACTCAGCTTGTCGTGGTCCCTTTCTGTCCGTGATTGCGGTCTGGAGGGACGGAGGTTCACTTGGGACACGGCGGAGTGTATGAGGAATACAGCGGTGCCTGGACTACAGCTAAGTGTTCTAGCGAGGGGCTGCGGGCACTGGTGTGCGCTGGGCTGCAGGGACACGCAAGCGGCTGGTACGCGCTTGCAGACTAGGCCACGCACCGGCTTCACGAGGTGCATTGTGGACTGACCCCCCGCCAACATCTATGCTTCTGCCACGGCGGTGGTGTATACGCACAACATTGCATACAGTAGACTTGCCTGGCTTGACGCCCTTTGTTAACTGAATACTGTGCGGCGTGAGGTGGTGCTTCCCTGCCCCGGACCTGCTGTGGGACGCGGGGATACCAGCGGCTCCGGGACTAGCACGCGGCTGCGGGGGGGCGTACATGTGGTGTGACGGCGCTGGCTCCTCATTGCGGGTCCCTCCTTGCTGTGCCCCCCCCTGGTGCTGCTCATCTGACGCTATGTCCGGCAGCTGTGGTGTATGGATCTAGAACACAGGCAAGCGCAACTGGATAGGCCGTGAGGCGCAATTGGATGCTGGGTTTCTCCGGTATTTGTGTGATCCCACACTTCTCGGCCTGATTGCCCTGTGTGAAGTGCCCAGGTGTTCCGCTCATGATCTCCTGATAGAAACTCCCCGAGACTGCTGACAGTGCGGGCCGAACGTGGGAAAGACTGTGGTTGGGGCCTGCTCTGTTGTATCACTAGTCCTCCTGGTCGGTCACTGAGAGTGATCCTGATCAATACAAAGCGGGGCAATATCTGTGGTCTGGACATTGCCGCCTGCTGAGTGGAGCGTCCACAATGGGGAAACCGGGGAAGAATTAACCGCGCCTCACCTTCGAGCTGCGCAAGGGTGGCAAAACTACTCAAAACGCAGCCTCTGAGCTGGAGTCGGTCTCCCAGAGACCCTTGGCGTTGGAGAAATCGTTAGCTGCCATTCAAGCCAGTCTTCAAGCTATTGACGATAAGATAGAAGCCCTCAATGGGAGAATGGATCATTTTTCAGCCTAACTAGACAAACAAGCAGCGCGCATTGGTGAAGCCGAACAGCGAATAACAGACACAGAGGACAGCCTGCAACAAGTAGCGGCAAAAACTTCAGATATCATGAAAATTCTCGCAGTTATACAAGCGAAGAATGAGGACATCGAGGAGCAATAATATTCGCGTCTTAGGCCTTCCAGAATCTACAAATGTGGGCCGCCTCGAAGACTATGTTGAGACGATACTACGAGAGATATGTGAAGCGGATGAACTGTCGCCTATGTTCGCTGTGGAGCAGGCTCATCGCTCCCTGGGACAGCGTCCTCCTCCAGGTGCTACACTGAGCCCCATAATTGCTCTCTTGCTTAATTTTAGAGACCGGGACGCTGTCTTATGAATAACTCGCCAAAAGGGCACAATCACGTATCAGAACAATGTCCTATCCTTTTATCCGGACTTCGCAGCACAGGTGCATGCGGCTCGGAAGGAGTTTCAGAATGTCAAGAAGGTACAGCTCAAGGAACAGATTCCGTATGCCATGCTTTATCCAGCGAGGTTGCGCACTGGGGAAGCAGCTAGTGGCAAATTCTTTACAAATCCCAAGCAAGCGATGGAACATGCCAGATCCCTACAGAGACGTCGCAAATCGCCAGCTCCCATGTCTGATGTTGATGAGTGAACTGTAAGAAGGGATGGGCCCTATGTTACTGGCCGATCCAGATCTTTAGATATACTGGTTTGATTGGACCATGCTTTCCTGTGTTGTGAACAACGTTAACTGGTTCATTCATTTATTCAGATGTTTTGTATACTAGAGCCCACTTTGTCAGTTAGAACTCTATTATGAACCTACAGTGATATGATTTTGGGTGGATGATCCTAATTAGATTGACTGATATGGGAGGGTGGAACTACTTAAACATTGGTCCCTTACAATGATGCTTTTGATTTCCTGAGGTTGGCCAAGTGGTGGGACTATTTCAAAATATGTTCGCTACCTCCTCCGATGGGCAGTACCCACCAGATGCGATGTATGTTATTGTTGTTGTTGAGATTGGGGGGGGGGGGGTGGAGGCTTCGGTCTTTGGCAAATTGGGAATGCTGAAGTGGGTGGGAGGTGAAGGGTATTGTTTTCTCTTCCTATAGCCTGGATGTGGTGTCTGGTTTTACAACAACAGGCAGGTCTGGATTTCACGCATGTATCTGTACTTTAGTATGGTTTGCTGCACTCTTACTGGAGACCCACCTGAGGGCATCTTACCGACTGGCCTCCTCCTATTCCTCTTATGCGAGGGGGGTCCTCATTCTTATCAAGCGGGGGTCCCGTTCAAGGCTATTTAGTCCTGTATTGACACTTAGGGGCATTGAACTATGGTACGTGGGAAGTTAGGGGGGATGTTGGTGACTGTTGTGAATATCTACGGGCCAGTGGTGGACGATACAACGTCGTTTTTGAATCTGTTTAATACATTGCGTTCCTGGCCGGAGGCTGCGCTCCTATGCGGGGGAGACCTCAACACACACCTCAATCCACAAGTGGAAAAATCCAACCCTACTGGGGAGCGTACGCTCAGGGTTGCACAGTGTATACGAGATTTCATGGAAGAGATGGGCCTAGTTGATGCCTGGCGGCTGCGTAATTAAGGGGTTCTGGAAGGTACACACATTACTCCTGCCTTTAATAGTTGGTCTCGCTTAGATTACTGGTTACTTAATGGGGAGGCTAAAGGTTGGGTGGAGAGGATCCACATTACCAAGAACCCTATCAGATCATAATCCTGTTGTTCTTACAGTTGCTGTGCCCCATAGCTTACACCGACCCTTCACCTGGCGCTTTCGCGCTGACTCTCTTCTAAACCTGGTTTATGCTGAGACAATAAGGAATGCTATTATCCAATATTTTGAATTGAATACGGCACGGTCGACAGCCACGCTACCTTATGGGAAGCCTTCAAGGTGACGATAAGGGGGGTGTGCAGAAGCACCTCTATGGGAATATTACGGGATTTGAGGGGACGATTGCTGCGGTTGGAAGAACAAATAGGGGCTCTAGAATCCAAATATACCATTACACCCTCTTCCGAAACACTGGTCCGCATTAATGATTATGTTAAGGAATATAATTAGCTAGCTTCTACAGAAATAAAATACCTCTCTAAACGATATGTGGCCAGAGCATACGGCGAGGATGGTAGGCCGGGTAGGGTTTTGGCTTGCAGACGGCGGGATAGGTTCGATAACCCCACGATTGACCATATAGTCGATGACTCCGGGGATGATCATTATTCTCAGAGTGGCATTGTAGAAAAATTTAGAGCGTTCTATGAGGGTATATATGAGTGGAGAAGTGTGGCTCACTGGTTAGAGGAGGCAGACCCGGACGCTGAGATCAGACCCGGGAGCAGGGTTCAATTCCTGACGCGGCAGGGTCTTGAGCCCAAAATGTCCACGGACTCGGTAATTCTCGCTTCGGTGCCTACTCAAATCACAGGTTCACACTCTGCAACTCTGGGCAATAGCTTGCTTAATCTCCACTACGGCCCCCCGCGGCGGGATGCCTGGCTTTCACCTGGGGATACCCAGTAGGGGCTATCTCACAGGGAAAAACCAGGACGGGTTCCCAATGCAAAGCGCTTTGAGACCTGGCGGTGATATTGCGCTATATAAAAACCCATCCATCCATCCATCCATCCTATATATACGTCTCGGGGAGGTATGGCTGAAGCTGCAATGAACGAATATCTAGATGATACAGCTTGTGCTTGGCTGTCCGACGTTCATAGGAAGTATCTCAGCCTCCCCATAGATGAGGAGGATGTCAGGGAAGCCATTCTTTCCTTGCTCAATAAAAAGGCCCCGGGGCCAGATGGTCTGATGGTTGAGTTTTATAAGCAGTACGTGGATCTCCTTACGCCACATCTTTTGGCGATGTATGCAGAGGTAAACTTAAACAACAAAGATACACAGACCTGGTTCAAGATGTCCTAAATGACGAAGTACCGCCACATGGGTGGGCTGATAGGACTTATACAAGCATCTGATTGTGTCTCACCACAATGTGGTAGTTGATCTGTTGTAGTTCACTTGTGGTAGGCTTGATTTACTCAGCCCCTTCGAGACCTTCAAGTTTCTTTGTTGTTTAAGTATAGTTCAGTAGGGGTACTAACTTGAATGGTCGGTAAATATAGTCCCTTTGACCCTCTTCTCACAGTTGTTTTTTTTTATGTATGCAGAGGCCCATGACGTGGGCTACCTTCCACCATCCCTGTGGCAGGCCTTGATCATCACCCTGTTAAAAAAGGATAAGCCATCAATGCGGTGCGAGTCTTATCGCCCACTCTCCCTGATTAATCTTGACGCGAAGATTTTGGCCAAGGTTCTAGCCACTAAGCTACAACCATTGATGCCACTTCTGGTATTGCCGGATCAATCTGGATTTATTCCAGACCGCTCTACATCCTTGAATCTGCGCACAATCTTTGCCATGCTTCAAGTACTCAACCCGGAATTGCCAGCCGTAGCTGTTATTAGTGCAACCAAAGCGTTTGATTCTATGGAATGGAACTATATGATATACATCCTCAATAGAATGGGTTTTCCCCCTGTCTTTGTTCGTTGGATACAAGTCCTATACACGGACGCCTCTGCGAGGGTCAGAGTGGGTGGACTCGCATCAGAACCATTTGGCATTGAACGGGGCACTCGACAGGGCTGCCCCCTGTCACCTATTCTTTTTGCCATTGTGTTGGAACCCTTGGCTTGCAAAATCCGGTAGTCTCACAGGGCGGCTGCCTTGAATTTGAACAATCGGCCAGTGGAATCTCCTTATACGCGGACGATATGGTCCTATACGTTCATGAGCCGCAGACCTATCTATCCCCGGTTATTCGAGAATATGTTAAATTTGGCCTCTTCTCAGGATTGCAAATAAAGTGGGAGAAATCGGTTCTCATTCCTCTCACGCCTGCCACAGTGGCACCTCAGGTCGAGTATTCTTTGTTGTGGGCGGAAGATCCAGTCAAGTATCTGGGTGTATGGGTGCACCTTGACCCTGAAACCGTAATCAGAGAAAACTACGGACGTGCATACACTGAGCTGGTAAAACAGGTTGATCGTTGTGTTGGCCTACCACTCTTGCTGGTGGACCGCATAGCGGTGATAAAAATAACTATCCTTCCCAAGTTTATATACTTGTTTTGTAATATCCCTGTTTCTTTGACTAAGCATTTTTTTTAAACGGTGCAGTCCCAACTGCTACGGCTGGTGTGGGGGGAAGAAGCTGCAGAGAATAAGTTGGTCCATGCTAATATTGCCATTCGAAAAGGGAGGGTTTAAAGCTCCAGATTTTTATGTGTACTACTTGTGCGGGCAGGCTCAGTATGCATACTTCTGGTATAAACCGCACAAGTTTATTCCGCATGCGGCTGTGGAGGAGGGGGACGCATATTCTGTGCAATTGAACAATATTATTACACAGACTAATAGACAGACACCCAAGTTAGAGATAAACACGATTGACATGACCATATCAGCACGGCAGGAAATTGGGAGACGATCCCATAGGCTGCCCCTTTATGCTTTTGCGTTGCCTATTGACGGACATGCTGCCTTCTCCGTAGCTGGAGCAAGGCCCGATCACAGCTGTTAGGAAGGCGGGTTTAACGCACATGAGTGACTTGTATATAGATGGGACGTATGTCACGGGTGCAGACTTAGACTACGTGCAAAATCCCAAGCCACTTTTTCAGTACACCTGTTACAGGCTGCGTAGGGCGTTACGGGATCCTTACACTAGCTTCCCAGATGAGCCGTTAGTGCTGAAGGCGCTACAATTGGTAATAGTAGCTACATCGAAGAAAAAACTGCTGACTAGATTATATAGAGTGGTGCAGGAGGAGACAGTCTGTCAGGAGGGCAAAAGTCTGGAACGCTGGAACACTATACTAAATCCCCTGATTACGAAGGACATATGGGAGCAGATATGCCTGTTGACAGGGAGGTTGTCGTCCAATAGCAACCTACGTATTATTCATCTGAAGTTCCTACACCAGGTGTACCACACTCCCAAGAAACTGCACAGGATGGGATTCAGGGATACGGACAGCTGCAAACTATGTGGGCAGGGAGGTGCTGACTTCCTCCACCTTGCATGGAACTGCAGGTGGGTGCATCAATATTGGGAGGAGGCTGTCTCTCTTATATATACAATAACTGGTCAGATGTTAGATTGCATGCCACTGGATTGTTTGTTGGGGTACGTGCCGGGTTTTAAAGCTACAATGGGGTGGTTTGTGCGAGTAGCATTATTGCTGGCAAGGAGGAGGGTACTGTTCACATGGGATAGTCGGAAATGCCAGAGTACTGCTAAGTGGATAAAGGGCATGATCTATTGTCGTGAACAGCTGGAACTATATGCAGAGGAATCACCGTCGTCCTCCCACCCCAAGGACATTTGGGCTCCCCGGCAGGAATATTTAATGGCTCAGAGTGAACTTGAGTGAGTAGTCGCTTATGGCTAGTAGGGTGTCAACTACTGTCGTCATATCCACTGAGAAGTCTAGTAGGTGGAAGAATACTTGTGGTGCAGAAAAGTATATTGTTTTATAACATAATGGCATGCCTGACCGCTAATGTACTTTATTACAGGAAGGGGTTAAGTTGATGTTTGTTATGTTGTGCACAATCTCCTGACACTGTACATTCAAATGATGTATGTAATGTGCGCTATTGAAATAACTAATAAAAATAAATAAAAATGGTATCCCTATTTACATGTATGCCCAGACATTTCAACCTGTCTGCTCACCATTTAAGTGGGTATTTTCTATTTTATGTGATAATTTTGTCCATGAGTGGAAATTTTATTAGATCGTTGATGATTGGGGGCCACTGTGTTTTCTGGGTTTTGTAAATAAACGTAAAGTTGTTAGCATATAAGGATATCAATGTTATTTTCACATTGACAAAGAGACCACATTGGGAATGAAACTTGCAAAGTAATGAAGCAAGGGGCTTGATAGCCAGGGTGAAAATCAGGGGTGACAACTGACAACCTAGGCACGTGCTCCTGCTAATGGATACTACATAAGAGTAGAGATTGTTAACTTTCACCCAGTCTGTGGGACACACGTACAACACATTTATATGGGCTAGGAAATACTTGACAATGCACTTTCTACATGAATGGTCATTCCAGAGCTGCTAAAGCCTTTTAGGCGTCCAACAGAATGGCCGATGCTGGTAAATGTTGATCTACCTGGTGGAGGATGGCCACGAGTATGCGAAAATGTAATGATATTTACCTCTGAGGTACAAATCCAGATAGCTCCGGCAGCAGTAACAACTACATCATAGGTTCCAACCTTCAAGGCAAAAGATTGGCGAGGATGTTGTTATAGACATTCAATAGTGAAAGCGGCCTATACGGGGAGCACTGGCAAGGGTTACGGTCCTGCTATGGCCATTATTATTTCCATCAGTGATGGAGGTGGTCTACCTTTAACAATGGCTGCATTATAGATATTATATACTACAATACAGAATATCTGGGTCATAGGATGAGATGTATAGGTATGTCTCAAGACAGAATGGTTGGCAAACTAAGAAATCAAAAAGAGGGCTAACCTAAGAGAATAATCGGTGGGTGAGAGATTCTCATCAGACCACCCAAGATGGCGGAGTGTCCTCATATGAGATGGGATATGGATCCAGGCAACATCCTGACCATCATATGACGGTATAGTTGCGGATACCAGTAGTTGTCTCCATCCAAAGCTTATTCTCAATAGGTTGCTGATGAGGTGCAGTGTTAGTGAAAGGATGTGAATTAAAATTGATTACCAGAACAAAAAGTTTGTTTAATAAGTATTGATCTGGTATCAACCATAAAGATTACGCCTAGTAGTCTGACAGTATGACTACTGAGTAAGGCTGTGCAAGAAGGTCGACATGTTTCAGCCAAAGGAAATGTATCCGGCTTTCTTCAGGACCAAAATGAGATGAAAAAACTACTGCACAGGAAGTTACATGTGAATGTGATTGTATGTAACAAGGAAAAAGAACATCCTACCCGGACCTTGGAGCCCCAATGTTTCCAGGGATGTTAGAGTAATGCGATCCTTACCTATTGAAAAACATAGTAGAGAACCACATACAAATTATAATGAATAGAGATCTCTATGTCTGCCAAACAAAACGTGCCCAGAACACACATAGAGTGATACTAACTCTATAATATACCCCACGGTAAAGCCTCAATTTGAGGTATATATAAGCTTTGCTAGCCCATTAACTAATATTGCTAGCAGTCTACAAACGAATTTTTGGAAATTTTTCAAAATAAACACATTTTTTGGGAAATTTTTAAATAATACTCACCCAACTTTGTGTGGGTGGTTAACCTCACCTCGCCCGGCGTCCTGCTCGGGAAAACTGAGGCACCGCTCTATTGTGCAAATCAAAAATACAAAGAAGGGACAATGAGAAACCTCGTCCCCACTTAGTTTACCAGTTTTAGTCTTGCACAATATAAAAACCTGACTGTTTAGGCAGTGGGAAAATATCCGTGTACAAAAATATGGTGCTGACAGTGCAAGGAACTGACTATGAAAACGAGCTAGAACTTTCCATTAGATATCTAAATAGAAGGTGTAAAGGTTATCAAAATACACCATGACAAGGGTTTCAGAATAGAAAGTCTATCGAAACCTGGTTAAGAACGGGAGCTATAAACCCTGCGACCTACCTCTCCGTCGGTTACCCCTCTCTAGCGTCCGAGAGGAAGTGGAGGTAAGGCGGAGAGCGGCCGCGAGTTATTTATACCCGTGATGATTGGATAATTAGCTGGTTTAGGATTTAATTGGAGCGTATTGCGGTCACGTGGAAAGAAACAGGGCGTATTACGGTCACGTAGAAAGAAACACTGTTTTTTTGCACATGCGCGTTAGATGTCCCTCGGACTATTGTTAGAACGTGCATGTGCATGTTAGAACCGCTGCTTGCCGCCAGCTCGTGTGAAGTGGAGCTATCTACTGCGCATGCGCAATACATAGCAGCGGCTGCATCGCGCTTTTGTGTGAACATACACGCAAAGTGGTGTTTCTAATGGATTATAATTATGACCTGATGTCTTATGTGTTTGGCGGGCACACAAAAAGGCGTGATGGTAATGACTGAATATTTTAACTAGACACATTATCTAAGGGAGTATGTAAGACCCTTGATGTCAAATGATAATTATCATGTATTCATGTACTGAGTCCTCGAATATAAATATTATAATTAAGGAGCTCTAAGCTACATAATAAATTAATGTGTCAGAATAGTAAACACAATTATAGTGTGTCGTATGGCATTCAGTTGCTATTGCTATTTAATCGCGATAGCGTTACAGGAATATTGCATGATGTTAAATATATGCTGTATTGAGAGTCACAGGAGCATTAGAGGGATGACCATGGAATGTCATCGTTTAATCCCTGCACATCACTTTTAACTCTGAAAATCCATTTTTGTTCTTTGATAAAGAGAAATCTTGACACATCACTGATATGCGGGGGAATAAATGGATGTTCAAGTATCACCCATCTCAATTCATCAGCTTTGTGTTTAAGATTCAGGAAGTGTGTGGTCAAGCGAGTTGATTGTTTTTGGCACCGAATCGTGCTTTTGTGTTCACTTATTCTTAGTTTGATTTTTCGGGTAGTATGACCAATGTAACGTAGTGAACATGGACAGGTTATCATATAGATAACCTGCTCAGTGTTGCAGTTAGTATGCTTTCTTAAAGCCCATGGTTTGCCTGTGCCTATATCAACACTATTGGTTTTGTAGGTCTGAGGACAGACACTACAAGTGCCACAGGGAAAATGGCCCTGTACTGCTGGTAAATCCCATAGAGTGTTGGTTGTAACTGTTGGTGGTATTTTGGGTCTCGTATGCACGAGACTGTCTCTGATAGATGGTGCCCTCTTGAATGAGAATAGAGGGGGTGGAATAGAGGTTTGTGCAATGTTCAGAATCTTCCAGTGTCTACGCACTATTTTTTGAACTTGGTTAAACAGCACACTAAATGTGCTTACAAACGTGAGTCTGTCTAGGGGTGCCTTGTCTACTCGGGGTTCTAACAGTGCCTCCCGGTTATTATTGGAGGCACGTTTCCAGGCTTTCCTGACCAAATACCCTGGATATTGTCGTTTCTTTAGCTGGGTAGCCAAAATTCTGGCATGTTTGTTAAACATGGGTTTTGATGAACAATTCCTTCGAACTCGACGGAATTGTCCCACTGGGAGGTTATTGCGTAGGGATCGTGGGTGGTGACTATTATAGACTAACAGAGAGTTTCTTGACATAGGCTTCTTGTATAATTCACATTCAAGTTTGCCGTCCTTGGGGTAAATAAAAACACTCCCCATCGATGTTCCGGAGGTCTGCAGATATATTTGATCCTCAAATTTGAAAAAATTCTGCATCATGGCAAGTCTGGCACATTCCATGATGAAATTCACGGGAGTGCAGCTATTTAATTCCCTGCTGGAAAGGAGTAGTCTTATCGCCTCAAGGGTCTCCTCCTGAGGGATACAGGTGTAGAGGGACTCTATATCAAAGCTCACTAGAAGGTCGGTGGAGACATTGAATTTGATTGTAGGTAGCAGTCTAAGTACATCTGCAGTGTCTTTCAAAAATGTGGGCATTTCTTTCACCATTGGGCGTAAGAAGAAGTCCACAAAAGTGGATAAAGGTTCAAATATATCTGCAGACCTCCGGA
Organism: Lissotriton helveticus; assembly: GCF_964261635.1. NCBI lineage: Eukaryota > Metazoa > Chordata > Amphibia > Caudata > Salamandridae > Lissotriton > Lissotriton helveticus. Next base: position 606,148,204 of record NC_136059.1, on the reverse strand, counting down.
ACATCGATGGGGAGTGTTTTTGCCCCCAGCCTCGCGAACCTCTATGTTCATCTCTTTGAACAGAACTGTGTACTCGACCATGGCAACCCTTTTCTTGGAAAGGTGTTGCTATGGAAACGATACATAGATGATATTTTCATGGTCTGGCGAGGTACTCCATCAGAGGTAGGAAACTTTCATGAATGGCTCAACCTACAAAATCAGTTTCTCAAATTTACTATGGAAACAAGTAAAGAACGACTTTCATTCCTTGACATTTCTATTTACCCCAAGGACGGCAAACTTGAATGTGAATTATACAAGAAGCCTATGTCAAGAAACTCTCTGTTAGTCTATAATAGTCACCACCCACGATCCCTACGCAATAACCTCCCAGTGGGACAATTCCTTCGAGTTCGAAGGAATTGTTCATCAAAACCCATGTTTAACAAACATGCCAGAATTTTGGCTACCCAGCTAAAGAAACGACAATATCCAGGGTATTTGGTCAGGAAAGCCTGGAAACGTGCCTCCAATAATAACCGGGAGGCACTGTTAGAACCCCGAGTAGACAAGGCACCCCTAGACAGACTCACGTTTGTAAGCACATTTAGTGTGCTGTCTAACCAAGTTAAAAAAATAGTGCGTAGACACTGGAAGATTCTGAACATTGCACAAACCTCTATTCCACCCCCTCTATTCTCATTCAAGAGGGCACCATCTATCAGAGACAGTCTCGTGCATACAAGACCCAAAATACCGCCAACAGTTACAACCAACACTCTATGGGATTTACCAGCAGTACAGGGCCATTTTCCCTGTGGCACTTGTAGTGTCTGTCCTCAGACCTACAAAACCAATAGTGTTGATATAGGCACAGGCAAACCATGGGCTTTAAGAAAGCATACTAACTGCAACACTGAGCAGGTTATCTATATGATAACCTGTCCATGTTCACTACGTTACATTGGTCATACTACCCGAAAAATCAAACTAAGAATAAGTGAACACAAAAGCACGATTCGGTGCCAAGAACAATCAACTCGCTTGACCACACACTTCCTGAATCTTAAACACAAAGCTGATGAATTGAGATGGGTGATACTTGAACATCCATTTATTCCCCCGCATATCAGTGATGTGTCAAGATTTCTCTTTATCAAAGAACAAAAATGGATTTTCAGAGTTAAAAGTGATGTGCAGGGATTAAACGATGACATTCCATGGTCATCCCTCTAATGCTCCTGTGACTCTCAATACAGCATATATTTAACATCATGCAATATTCCTGTAACGCTATCGCGATTAAATAGCAATAGCAACTGAATGCCATACGACACACTATAATTGTGTTTACTATTCTGACACATTAATTTATTATGTAGCTTAGAGCTCCTTAATTATAATATTTATATTCGAGGACTCAGTACATGAATACATGATAATTATCATTTGACATCAAGGGTCTTACATACTCCCTTAGATAATGTGTCTAGTTAAAATATTCAGTCATTACCATCACGCCTTTTTGTGTGCCCGCCAAACACATAAGACATCAGGTCATAATTATAATCCATTAGAAACACCACTTTGCGTGTATGTTCACACAAAAGCGCGATGCAGCCGCTGCTATGTATTGCGCATGCGCAGTAGATAGCTCCACTTCACGCGAGCCGGCGGCAAGCAGCGGTTCTAACATGCACATGCGCGTTCTAACAATAGTCCGAGGGACATCTAACGCGCATGTGCAAAAAAACAGTGTTTCTTTCTACGTGACCGTAATACGCCCTGTTTCTTTCCACGTGACCGCAATACGCTCCAATTAAATCCTAAACCAGCTAATTATCCAATCATCACGGGTATAAATAACCCGCGGCCGCTCTCCGCCTTACCTCCACTTCCTCTCGGACGCTAGAGAGGGGTAACCGACGGAGAGGTAGGTCGCAGGGTTTATAGCTCCCGTTCTTAACCAGGTTTCGATAGACTTTCTATTCTGAAACCCTTGTCATGGTGTATTTTGATAACCTTTACACCTTCTATTTAGATATCTAATGGAAAGTTCTAGCTCGTTTTCATAGTCAGTTCCTTGCACTGTCAGCACCATATTTTTGTACACGGATATTTTCCCACTGCCTAAACAGTCAGGTTTTTATATTGTGCAAGACTAAAACTGGTAAACTAAGTGGGGACGAGGTTTCTCATTGTCCCTTCTTTGTATTTTTGATTTGCACAATAGAGCGGTGCCTCAGTTTTCCCGAGCAGGACGCCGGGCGAGGTGAGGTTAACCACCCACACAAAGTTGGGTGAGTATTATTTAAAAATTTCCCCAAAAATTTGTTTATTTTGAAAAATTTCCAAAAATTCGTTTGTAGACTGCTAGCAATATTTAAGTTAATGGGCTAGCAAAGCTTATATATACCTCAAATTGAGGCTTTACCGTGGGGTATATTATAGAGTTAGTATCACTCTATGTGTGTTCTGGGCACGTTTTGTTTGGCAGACATAGAGATCTCTATTCATTATAATTTGTATGTGGTTCTCTACTATGTTTTTCAATAGGTAAGGATCGCATTACTCTAACATCCCTGGAAACATTGGGGCTCCAAGGTCCGGGTAGGATGTTCTTTTTCCTTGTTACATACAATCACATTCACATGTAACTTCCTGTGCAGTAGTTTTTTCATCTCATTTTGGTCCTGAAGAAAGCCGGATACATTTCCTTTGGCTGAAACATGTCGACCTTCTTGCACAGCCTTACTCAGTAGTCATACTGTCAGAGTACTAGGCGTAATTTTTATGGTTGATACCAGATCAATACTTATTAAACAAACTTTTTGTTCTGGTAATCAATTTTAATTCACATCTTTTCACTAACACTGCACCTCATCAGCAACCTATTGAGAATAAGCTTTGGATGGAGACAACTACTGGTATCCGCAACTATACCGTCATATGATGGTCAGGATGTTGCCTGGATCCATATCCCATCTCATATGAGGACACTCCGCCATCTTGGGTGGTCTGATGAGAATCTCTCACCCACCGATTATTCTCTTAGGTTAGCCCTTTTTTTGATTTCTTAGTTTGCCAACCATTCTGTCTTGAGACATACCTATACATCTCATCCTATGACCCAGATATTCTGCATTGTAGTATATAGTTGAAATTTAGGCCTTTGGAATATCGGGGTCGGTAAACATAGGCCTTTTTGACCCTCTTCATTTTTGTATTTTTGCATTATAGATATCCAACAACCAGGGAGCCAAGATATCAGAATATTCCTTATAAAAATCCACTAGGAGACCATTCCCTCCCAGGGCTTTACCACTTGTTAGACTGGTAATAAAAGTCTTAACATCTTCAATCATGAGGGGAGATTTAAGGAGTACACACATCCTACCGTTAACCCAGGCAAGAGTGACATAGTTAGTTATTCTGTTATTCCACAGGAAGCAAAACTAGAACAGGAGTGTTAGCAAGTGGGTTACTCGTTGACTAGGGTGTTCGCCCAGTCAAGCAGCAACCACAATCCTAGTAAGGGCAAGGCAGCAAGCAAACAACAATTTTAACCTGTGCTCACCCCCTGGTAGCTTGGCACAGAGCAGTCAGGCTTAACTTGCAGGCAATGTGTAAAGCATTTGTGTAACGCTTCAAACAGTAACACAGTGAAAACAGCACACAAAAAGAATCTCACACCACGTTAGGAAAATAGATCTGAATTTAATAACAAGACCAAACAACAAAAAAACGAATCAGTAGACCCCGACTTATGAATTTTTAAAGAATAAAATGTGAAATAGAGCCCAAAAGCGCCATCCGGGGATATCTGGTTGCACTAGACCAGGTCAAAGTCAAATGTTAAGGATGACCACGATAGAGCTTAGGACAGATACAGTCCGAGATTAGTCCAGCTGAAGCTTTACCTTCTCAGGTTTTGTGCCAAGAGTCCCGTTCGCTTTGGAGGGCGTCGCCAGGACCAAGGAGAGTGTCGCAGGCGGTGGTCGGCCTGGAGCGACAAGCAGGCTGGGCGCCACAGATAGGCAGGCTGGAGCTTTGCATTGACAGTCCTCCGAGGGCTGTCGATGTTGCTGTTCAAAGAGCTGAGTGGCAGTGTCTAGCAATGATTTTCGGAATGAGCAGCGTGGTTCCGTTACGAACAGCCTATTCACAGTCGCAAAATTCCCAAAATCTTGAGTTTAAGAGTCACATCAAGGCCCCAGGCCCTTGGAGGCAACACTTGGGGGTTACAAACTCACTGAAGGAGGGTCTAGGAGCTTTGGGGAGTCTTTTATATCCCTCAGGCTTAGATCAGGAGGCCAGAAGACGAACGCTTTGAGTCACTCTGGGGTCCTTGGTTCAGGATGAAGATGCAGGTCCTGTTCTCCTTCCCCAGGCAAAAGCACAGCACAACAGGGCAGCAGTTTCTTTAGAGAAGCAGTCTCGCAGAGTGTCAGTCCTTGTAGCACCACAGCTGTCCTTCTCTCTGGCAGAGTATCCACAGATACAGTTGTGTACTCAAGAGCTGGTATCTGAGGTCCTTCTTTTATACACAGTTGTGCCTTTGAACTGGGGAGAAGCTTTTAGAGACATGACTTTGAAGTGCACAGATGCCCTGCCTTCCTGCCCTGGCTCCAGACTAACTCCAAGGGCTATGCAGCCCTTTGAGTGGAGACAGGACACAGTCTATTCAAGTGTACGCAGGGCTGTGCCTAGCTCTTCCCTCTCATCCTGCTGGTGATGGCCTATCCAGTCACACCTAAGCTCCCACTGTGCGTGGCTGTATAGGAGGAATACACAAAGCCCAAACGTCAGTTAGACCCAGTCATGAGACCTGAGACAGGATGTAGGCCTCAAATGACTAAGGCAAGAAAATATCAACTTTCTAAAAGTGGCATTTCTAGAATTGTAATTTAAAATCTGACTTTTCCATCAGTTAGGACTTTAAAGTATGATTCGAGACACCCCAAATATGAACCTTTTGACTTAGAAATGTGACACTTTGCAGCCTAAGGGTCCGTCTAGTGGTGTACAATGACTACCTTGCTTTAGCCCTGAGGAGGAGGGGCTCTATTACTTCATGCTGCATGAGCCAAAAAAACATTGCATGCCTCTTATGATGCAGGACACTTTGCAGCCTGAGTGCCCGTACACAGTGCTTTAAATGGCAAAAAATAAGTGCAGGTACTCATCAAATGGAGTTAGAGGTGCGGCTAGTGGGCGGGGCTATGGGCGGGGCTAGAGGTGGGACATGATACAATGGTACTACTTCCATCTGTGGTGTATTCATACTGTTAAATTATATGCAGTGGTGAATCCTTTTTTATTTAAATTAATTTTTGCATGCTTAGGCTCTCCACATATAGGAGGTATTTTTTTTGTGACATATTAGTGCAATTTTCTTTTTTGAATTAATGATTGCAACAGTGTTACCAAGGCTACACCTAATGGCTTTGGCAATACTAGTTTATCTAGTGCAACTTCTTGATGCCACACTATTATTGTCAGGGAAGTGGAATTATGTGATACCATTTCACATAAATGATGGATCTGCCACATTTGCCACAACATCTGCTGCATAATCTGAAGATTTTAACAAAAAACAATTGTTTCTACCCCAAACAGTAAAACAATTAGTAAAATAGTAGCAACACATGCTACTATGTAGTGAAGTTCCTTTACAAAGGTTCACTGCTCACCTTTCTGTTGCTTATTGCTATGTTTTGGTGTTAAACTGAAATGCAACTTATGCCCGGACAGTATTAACAAGTATAAGAAAATGACAAAATAATTAAAACAATCAGCAAATGTTCTGCATTACACCGCATACTTTGCCTTTTGTTGCTGCATACTTTTATCAAACCTGCCACATAATTACAATGGCCCTGATTTTCATCATTGATTTGCATTGGGCTCAAGTCACTCACACAGGCCCGAGCACACATACAAAGCAGTCCGCACACTTTTTTTAAAACACCTTTGTAGAGTATCCATGTTCTCTCTCTTCCTCTTTGCTTTACATGTAAACGCTCACACAAGTCGTTAAACACTTGCAATTAGTCAAACACTCACACAAAATGCTCACGCAGGATAAAGGACACTTTCAACTCCTTACCTCCCATGGCTTCCTTCATTGCCGCTCTCATTGGGTCGCCTGGATTCCGGGGTGTGCAGCGTGCACCAATGCACACCATAGTGTAAATGTGATTGACAGAGCAGTGTTTGAATGGCACAGACACTGTTCTGTCAAGCGCAGTGTGAAGATGGCATTTTCAACACCCACACGCTGTTGAACGGTTCGGCAGGGGCTCAGCACAGGGCTCTGCAGAATTAGCAATTAACAGTATGTCAGAAATGAGTACCGGTACTCTCCTTGGCGGAGGGAGAAGTGCCGGTACTTAAAGGGATAAAAATAAGAAGTGCCGGTACTCAGTACCGGTGAGTACCGGCCCATTTAAAGCACTGCCCGTACAGTAGACTAAAATGACCAGCTTGCTTTAGCTGTGGAGGAGGGGCTCCATTACATCCTGCTGCTCGGGGCCATAAAAACATTGTGGTCCTCCCACAACGCAGGACACTTTGTAGCCTAAGGGTCCATCTAGAGGACTACAACAACTAACTTGCTTTAGTCTGGAGGAGGAGGGGCCCTATTACTTCCTGCTGCACAGGGTCATACCATCATTGTGGGACTCCCACATGAGGGGCACACTCAGGCATGGGCGAGGACAGGGCCAAGAGTAGGCCCAGCGATGCCCGGTTGAGTCCGGACTGAGATAACTCTCATGGGTGACTGATTTTGGTCTGCATTGCTGCTATAGGAAAGTACTGTAAACTTAACTAGCTTTTCAAATGTTCCTTTTTTCCGTAGTTCACTTGCATCATGGGCAATAGGAAAGCAAATTGCCTGCTAGAAGGCTCAGCGATTAATTCCAAAACTACCTATTTGAGAACAGCTATGTGGGCCAACAACTTGGAGAGTAGCTCTGGAGAGGGGAGAGTTACTGCAACCAAAAAAGTATCCTCTGGAGTGACTATGGCCCATCAAAGCCCCACAACCATTAGGGGTACTGTGTATAAGAGTCCTGCTAATAATTTACATAGTAAAGAGAAGGGAAATTTAGCAGAAGCATCTTGGACTCTGCACGCAAGCCCTGTGGGAGATCTAGACCAGGGGATGACCTATTGGAGGCAACACCTTTTGCATCTACTTCTCCTCCTTTGAAGAGTAAGAAAGGGGATTGCGTACCCCCTCATCCCTGAAGAGGTATTGAAGTTGCTCTTGATTCAGGATCTGGAGAAATAAAAGGTGAGCCTAGGGGTCCTAAGAAGTAACAAACCAATAATTTGAAGGCTATATCTGTCTGTAAATGATCGGTTAGCTTTAGAACTTCGCATTATGACCCAATTCTCAAACCGCATGGATAAGCTGGAGACTGTGATAAAGGAATTTTGTTCAGAGATATTTGGGAATTTAAAAGAGCTCAATTCAAAGTTTGATGAAGTAAAGGATCCTATCTAATGGCCTTGTACATCTCAGGGAAGTCCACCAAACTATTCTGCTCAGGCAGAGGGTGACACTGTTTTGAGTCAAGAGGTTATGTCACCTAAGCCTGGCTTGGACGTTAAATACTACACAGTGAGAATGAGGGCTGGAAATAACATTGTTGAAACTTCAGCCATATGTGGAGATTCTAGAGTTCCCTTAAACAGAAAAAACGCTTATGGCAAGCTACCCGCAGGCGCCAAATAGCCTCTACCATGGATCACCTTTAACGACCATGAAAAGACTACAACGGATTAAGAACTCAGCTGCCCGACTACTCTTGCATATCAAACCGTGAAACCACATCTCACCTGCCTTGAAAGCCCTGCATTGGTTACCAGTTGCCAGAAGATCCACGTTCAAGCTGCTTTGTATCACCCACAAAGCGATACATGGAATGGGACTGCTCTTCATCAGGAATAAAATCACCAAACACATTCAACAAAGGAACCTCCACTCTAAAGTGGCACCTCGCCTCAAAATCCAAAGATACAAGCAAAAAACCATGGGTGGCACATCCTTCTCTGTTCAAGCAGCTAAACTATGGAACTCATTCCCCCAACATAAGATCCATGGACAGCCACCTCTTCAGAAAACTACTCAAGAATTGACTTTTCCCCCACATAAGCACCATACGCAAACATAAATTTACAGCATATTCCGCTGTAGATAAGCATTTATTTGTACTATAGATATGTACCTATCTTTGTGTATTGCTTTGTATAAACGTAGATTATGCTGTTAAAAAATAAATAAAATACATTTTTATGTACAATAACACTTGAAAACTTGTGTTTATGTAATGCAGCTTTAATGTATATATACTTACTTCCTTTATGCATCTACATAAATTTCATGTACTTGGATCTATAGATTTATTACTTTTTTCCTAAAAAAGCATATTCAATGCACTACCCTATTTTTCATCCTATACCTCTGTCAATATCTTTATCTATATATACCTACCTCCTTTATGCATCTAAATACTTTCCATGTACTTATGGATCTATATATTTATCAAATTCTTCTAATTCAGCACTACCCTATTTCACAACCTATACCTCTCTCAATATATCTTCTACCCCAACTTTCAGACTCATCTCAAAATTCTTTCTACTACTCTTTCCAATGCACTACCCGATCTCTCACCCTATACCTCTATCCATACATTCTCTACATCCACTCTCTCAATTATTCCAAACCCCATACCACTACTATGATTCCCAAAACAATCCTTTCTAGACTTCCCCCTACTCTACCCCTCCTTGCATCATCTGACACCTCTTTTACTATACCTATCCCCCAAAACATGGCTTTCTAAACTCTTCCCTCTGACTCTTCCCCTCCACATCCCTTTTTACTCATCCCATGCCTTCTCCTACTGCTATGACCTCCCCAAAAAGTCTAAATCCTACACTCTTCAATCCCTCTACTATCCTTTTCAATCAAAATAACAGACTAACATGTCCACTTCTCAAATTTCACATTTCACTATACTAATTCACCACTAATCCTTTATGGGTCCCAGAGTAGCGTGCTACTCGCCAAAAAAAGCGCTTCAACACCTCATCAGAGGTAGCAAGCATTATATACATGTAAATCTTTTTCCCTCTTCTATCCCTCCGCTACCGTTCTCAATCCAAATAACTGACTAACATATCCACCTCTCAAATTACTTCCATATTTCACTATACTAATTCAACACTAATCCTCATGTGTTCCAGAGTAGTGTGCAACTCGCCAAAAAAGCGCTTCAACAGACCATCAGGGGTAGCAAGCACTATATAAATGTATAAATGCAAACCTCTTTCCCTCTTCTATCCCGCTGCAACCTTCTCCAAATAACTGACTAATATCAACCACTCAAATTACTTTCATATTGCACTATCCTGATTCACCACTAATCCTTAATGGGTTTCCGGAGTAGCGTGCTACTCGACAAAAAAACGCTTCAACACCCCATCAGGTGTAACAAGTGCTATATAAATACAAACCTTTTTTTCCTCTTCTATCCTTCTGCTATCTTTCTGAATCCAAATAACTGGCTGACCTATCCACCACTCAAATTACTTTCATATTTCACTATACTAATTCTACACTAATCCATTATGGGTTCCTGGAGTAGCTTGCTACTCGCCAAAAAAGCGCTTTGACACCTCATCAGGGGTAGTAGGCTCTATATAAATGCAATACAATACAATACAATATCCGTATATAGTGATTTTAAAGGATAAACCGAGATTATCTCCAACTTTGAACAAGACATTTCATTGGCCTAATGATCTTCCATCAGAAGGGCTTATGGTAAGAAGAACTCCTCTGATTGGTATTGGTGAAGAGGAAGCACCAGGTGATTCTGTGATCATCAATTCTAAATCTACTAGCATTGTAAAATCACTTTTAAACTGTTTGTATAATTGGAAATGAGCGGCAGACTCAATTTTGGCCCTGTCACTGGGTTTTTTCATAGGCCAACAGTCCTTTTTACCACTCTTACTGCTCTAATAGTCTCATGATCTTCAAACAATAAGTGATAATAAAAAATGAGTAAGTACGAAATAGCTTTGATGTATTAACTCTCTTGGATGATCTAGAATGACTCTTCCCTAAAGTGAGACCAGCGGTACAGGGATGCAAGAATATTTTGACTCTCCAATCGCGGACGTAATGTACCCAGACAAAATGGGGGCCCCTAAGGCAAAACCCTGCATTGAGGCTCACAGGCTTCAAGGATGCATCCACAGGGCCCTTTACTGTAAGGCAGGATCTTACACTCCTTTCGTGGACATTGCAGGTAGCTACTTGAAGTTGACCAGCCCGGACTGCTTATCCGTTATTAATGAGGTTGATATTTATATGTTGGCTGCCCAACTTCAACGGTTGGCGCAGTGGTTAGAGAAGGTGAATGAGGAGGGCGTATGTTTGTTGGAAACTTATGGTCATCCCCGCTTGCTGTTGGCTAAACTGTTGGTCCCCTAGTACTCCCACCCTGTATCACTCAGTGTTACAGCGCACCGCATTACTGGCCTGGAAGAGATCACTGGACAGAGTTAAAAATGCCCTGAGATATACTCCTATGCTCCCCCTTGTGGGTCTACCACATGGCACTCCCATGACATTATTTACCGGGGACCAACTGGTGACTTGGACGCAGGTAGGGTTGGACAATGTAGGAGCCTGTTACCTAGAAAAAATACCTCCTTCCCTTTGAAGAACTGGTGGATATTAGTGGTCTTCCCCGGAGCAGTTTTTACATTATGAAGCTCTAGTACGCACCTTTGGGCAGGTGTGGGGGAAGGGAGGGGGAACCTGAGACCACCCAATCTTGCATGCACTGATAACCCTGGGCACGGCTGGGCACCAGGTGAAGTGGTTTTATGCTACCTTTCTTACAACATCCCTGGACCCACTGGGTGACTTGCGAGGCAGATGGGAAAGGATATTGGTCGGCGTAATCACTAATGCTGAATGGGGTAAACTTCTGCAGTCCCCCAAGAAGATTTCACGCAACACGCGCCTTAAATATATACAATTTAATGTCATTCATATAACTTACATGACCCCTCACCGACTCAACATCACTTATGGGGGGGAATATAATAAACTACCCAAGGTGCACACACCTGGATGCCGATTTCATGAATATGCTTTGGGAATGCCAAGCACTACACCCTTAATGGGAAGCCATTGTCTTTAAGCTTAAAGAGGTTCTGGAGAGCTGGCGTCTACGGCCTGGGTGTGCTTGCTGGGGCTCTTTCCTCGACCAACGAAATGTAAGGTTGGGAATAGATTAATCGACTTAGCCCTGGGTCTTGCTAAGCACAGAATAGTGTTAGTATGGAAGTCTGCGCAGGGACCTACAGTTGAACACTGGCATGTGATTCATTGGGCGGGTGCTGAGGGTGGAGCATTGAGCTGGAAGGAAGCTAGAGGAGTGCAGAGATGCCCCATAGCTGACTTGTGGAAAGAAATGATGATGTCATGTGAACAGCCGGTGCACACTAGTGAGGAGGGAGGGGGAGGAGAGCGAGACAGTTCAAATGATGACACTAAGCCCTAATGGTGTGCTCCCACCCTTGTAGGGTCAAGAGTGTGTATACTGTATTCCTCGACCTACAGGCTGTGGAGACAAAGAGATCAGACAAATGCTGGTTACACCCTGGTGAGCCCCTCTACCCCCAGGCTCAGATTTCCCCAGAGACAAATAGAGGATTTCTCATGTATACCGCTCCACTGCATTGGTTTAAGTTTGTTATAGAAGTTTTTTTTTGTTTTTTTTTGGTGTTGAGTTAATTTGTCATACCCTAATGCAAAACCACCGGCCACACATGTGAAAGACTCAGATGAAATGCATATATAACGCTAGATGATGCCATTGTAAATTGTGACATTGGGGACTTTATCCACCTGATTATTAAAACACAGTACGGCGAAAAATATGTGAGCCACTACTCAGAGCACCTCTGGGAGGATATATTTTGTAGGAATATGTTGATTTAAAGGATGATGCTATCGGTAAATTTATTCAATGTCTGTGTATTGAACTACGATATGAGAAATACCAATAAAAATAAGTTAATAAAAATAATTATGAGGTTGATATCATTTGTTTGCAGGAAACTTGGACTCCTGAAGATCTTTGTTTAAATGGTTTGTATGGTATGCGTAGCCCAGCCATTCCATCTTAGGAAGGTAAAGCCAAAGGTGGCTTGTCTATCTAGATCTTAGTTAAATTAACCAAACTCCAAACAAAAGTAATTGACTTTACACCTTGCTATGAATTGGTGCTACTGGAGATCACTAACTCCTTTGATGTCACGTACATCAATTTTTACAGTAATATTTTTGATGTTCATGTTACTACGGTAATAGATGATCTTGAAGTTTGTTTGTAAAAATTTCAAGATGGACACACAAAGGAGGTCTTACTTATTTAGGTAGGAGATTTCAATATACAATTGTGTGGCATTAGTAATACATCGATATGTGGGATAAAAACACGCCAGAAGGTATGGACAAGCTACATTTCCAGCACATCCCATATGGGAAGGCTATGAACAGGATCATAATGTCTAGTCTTTGCTAAAGAGTATAGGACAAGAAAGTCACTTCTCTCTCGCAAACATAAAGGAATTGGGAATGGTAGTGATATAGATTTTGTGATGCTGTCTTCGGATTACAACGTTGAACTCTCATGTTTGAGTGATCATAATACCCTTGTCATAGTTCTTGATTTACACTTACATGATGAAAAAGGACTTATGGAAAATTTGGCTCTATCACATACACGGAATTAAGGCATTCAGATTAAATGGGATAGAGTAGATAAGGAGAATTTTGTTCATTGTCTATTAAGGATAAAAGCTAGGTAATCACAATACTGACATTTCCTAATGAAGCCCCAGAGAACATTCTAGAGACGTTTAATACCCTATGTACATTCACATCCAAGTAGCTCAATATAAGTAAACCCTCCTAACATAACTCCTGACAGGGCTGGTTTAACCATGCCTGCACAGCTGTACACAAACAAACAAAAGCGCTCAGCAGTTGATATACTGCGTGCCAAGAGGCCATATACCAAATTTCTTGAGATGAAGAAAACAGAGTTCATAAGACAAGCTTTGGAGGAGTTGGAGGGGCAGCGAAAATTAGGGGCAAAGCAGCCTTCTGGAAGGCTGTTAATCATCCCTTCCTATTGGGTTATCAAAAACCTCTGATGGAATCCCTTACACTAGTTCAGGCACGGGTGAATCATTTTTAATCCGGGCAATAAGGCTACTACCTCGGATATCAGGGAATAAAACTTGCAATTATGATGATGTTGTCCAAGTTAGACAGACTACTGAGAAGAGGGATGTGACTGCTGAGAATAACTCAAGCTCTTTGAGGAAGGACAGTGTACCATTAGATTTGTACAAAGATAATATAAAGTTTTGGGCTCTGCTGTTAACTAATGTTGTCAGGGCTGCCATAATAGGGCAACTTGTACAATCTTGGAAGCAGGCTGTGGTAGTTCCCATTTTCAAAAAAGGGATAAGAGATCCTACATTTTGTTATCGCTCAATCTCCCTCCTAGTCTGCTCCCGCAAAATACTTTGTAGAATTCTGGTTGCCAAACTAGAGGTTTGGTTAGAGGAAATGACGGTCTGTCTAGAGTGCAATATGGTTTTCACCCATGTTTGGGCACTGTGGAACAGTACTTGAACCTCCTGCTAATAACTGGGAAGTATGTCACGACCAGAAGGAGATCATTCATTTATCATTCATGGACCACTCCTGTGCACTTAACAAGGTTACAGAGCAAAACTATGGGCCATCATGGAGGGGATGGGGATAGATCAGGCACTGACTGATTCACTTTGACAGATGTACTGGAATACAGTGGTTAGGATTAGATATGGGGAAGAAGGTGAACTCTCACCCATGATTAAATCTTCCTGAGAGGTCCACCAGGGCTGTGTGATGGCCCCGTTGCATTTCCGTATCTGCATAAATGGCATAGAAAAATATTTATGCCAGGCAAGGAAAGACTTGCCCCAAATGAGATCATGTGTGATACCGGTTTTATTTTGTGCAGATGACACAGTCTTCATTTTTAAAATAGCAAATGGCTTACAACTTCTCCTCAATGCTTTTTATACTTTTATGGGTGATTTGGACCTTAAAAACTATTTTAGTAAATCTTTTGACATGAGATTGGTCCAAAAAATACCAAAACTAGAAAGTTTTAACTGGGAAGGGTGGTAATTTCAAAAGGGACAACTTTCACGGATTTTCCTTCATCTCAAATCTAAATTAGATTTTATTTACTTAACTCCAGGGCAACACAATGCCAGAAAGCAATAGAGTCTGTGTTTAGCTTTGCACATGGAACTGGGTCATAAACCTGTGAAAAAGTTGGATGAGTCGATATAAAAGTAAGTGTGTTTCTCTAACAGTTTATGGATCTGGGGTATGAAGAAACAAAGGTGCTAACCAACTACAGCAGGTTGAAAATAAATTATTGTGCAGGTCATTGGTTGTCCCTCAATCCTCACCTTCTTTTAAGTGTTACTCTGAGGTTGGGTTGGATCTCATAGTAGAAAGGATTAAACTGGGATCTTTACTCCTTTGGTTAAGGAATTGGGGGAATTCAGAAGCAGGTTACACAACAGAATTCCTTTCAGATTGTGTTATAAATGGAGGTCTCAAGTTGGTAGTGGCTTGCACCCTGTCCAAGTAGGGACCCTTCCTTCTAGTCAAGGTAAGGGGATTACACAGCTAAGATAAACCATGCTCAGTGCTTGGCATGAGCAGTCACGTTTATCTCACAGGCAATGTGTAACGCATTTGTACATAAACGCTCAGCAAAACAGTGAAAACACTACAAATGCCCACCACACTAGTTTAGAAAAAAAAACAATCTTTATCTATACCAAACAACACCAAAATGAAAAAAATCCAACATACGCAGATTAAGCTATCACTTTAAAAAGATGTAAAACAGTTCAGTCCATATAAAACTATGGATGCTACACTTTTTGTAGAAAGTGCCTGGGATGCGTCAAAATCTCAAGACGAAAGCAGACGCAGAGGTGAGGCCCCGGAAAGCAAAGTGATGTGTTGGTTCCTTACACAAAGGGAACATTATGCATTGGTTACTTACTCACAGGGTAGGTGATCCATTGGTTTCTTGCTCCAGGGGATGTGATGTGTCTGTTCCCTACTGC
Organism: Lissotriton helveticus; assembly: GCF_964261635.1. Lineage (NCBI taxonomy): Eukaryota > Metazoa > Chordata > Amphibia > Caudata > Salamandridae > Lissotriton > Lissotriton helveticus. Next base: position 606,132,973 of record NC_136059.1, on the reverse strand, counting down.
TACGCAGGGGAGGTAATGCATCGGTTCTTTACTGAGAGAAGAGGTGATGCATCGGTTTCCTTCTGCGAGGGGACCTGCGGCCTCGGTTCCTTACTGAAGCCCAGCATTGATGTAGACTTGGCGCACAGGTGCAATACGTGAAAAATGCGGATGCGCTGGAGTCAAAGATGTGAAGGCGAAACAGGCGCTGTGCCGATTCTTCCTGCAGCGAGCAGGTGATGCATGGATTCCTTCAGTCACACAGCAGGGCCGGAGTCGGAGCCGGGGACTCGGATGTTGGAGCCACTGTGTTCTGAACTCTGGCTGCCTCTGTTCTTCTGGCCACAAACAGGTACTGCGTCGATCTTTACTGCCACACCGCGGCGAAGCGTTGGTTTTTCAACTGCATGGTACGCTTGCGACAGAAAAGACTGCACTGAAGGGCGATGGGTGGATTTTCAGCTCTTCTTACAGCAGAAGCAAACTCCAAGGGCCCAAAATTGGGATTGGCACCACTTGGCATATCAGAACTCCCAGAAGAGGAGTTCAGGGGCTGCAGATGAGGTCTTTGATGGCCGTGAGACTTCTTAACAGAAGGCAAGCACACACAAGCCCTTAAAGAATCTTCTCAAGCAGCATACCTAAGCAAAAGCCCAGTCCATAGTCTCTCCAAGACAGAAGCAGCAACTTCAGGCCAACCCAGCAAAGCAACACAGCAAAGGGGCAGTACTCCTCCTAACAGCTCTCCAGCTCTCCCTCTTGGCATAGTCTCCTCTTGATCCAGAGCCCATGGCGCGGATCGGGGCCGCAGAGCGATGGAGGCACTTGACTAAGAAGGGTGGCGGCACCCCGCAGGCCGCCCTCAGGGTGCCGCGCCACTCTAGGCCCGGGTCCACATAGCAGATCTATATCCCCGCAAACAGTCTGACCTAATGAAAAAGAGTAGTTTATGTTCGCTGGGCAGGAGCAGAAAGTGATGGGAGGCTAATGATCATCAAAGCTTCAGTGAAGCTCCAGTCACCCCTCGGCAGAGCCTGGTATCTCGTGCAACGCAACGGACTCAGTTGCCCCAGCCACCGGACAGGCCTCCAGCTGGAGCGAGCAGGCTAGCCCCCGCAGCAGAGAGTTCACCACAGTTGGGTCCACAGCAGGGCCAGAGCGTCGATTTTTTCACCGCTGGTAGCGGGGGCACACCAATGCACTGGAGTGCAACAGGGCTTATCTAGCTGGAGTAGAAATTAGGATAAATGCCGGATAGTGGTGCCAAGCTTCTAGAGCCTCACAGGTGTGCGGCCATCTTGGATGTGCGCCACCTAGCGCCCCAACTCTCCTACTTTTTTCCAGTTCCAAGTAAGAGAGTGATATACAGAGCACCCCAAGAGCTGCTGTGATCCAGGGCTGGTGTCACTCTCTAATAGCCAGAGGTGAGAGAATATCCCCTGCCTGAAGTCTGTGTAACTTGCTGGAGAAGCTGTGAGTCTGCCTAGAAACCTGGCTGTGGGTTCAGAGTGTGATGGAGAGTATCTGGATTGTGATGGAGAGTATCTGGTTCTGCCGGAGTAAAGAAAGCCAAGGAGGAGAAGTCTAGCCATGTTCCTGGTGTATAGATAATCCGGAAGAAGCTGACTTGTGTTTGGTAGTGTGAGCAACACCGGCTCAAGCTGAGAGAGGTCATCAGGCCGCATGGTATGGTTCTTGTAGCGAACTGTGATAAGCGCAGAGTGTGCCATCCGGCGTTTCCACCATGACCCAAGGGACTTTGTTAGATCTATCATCCTTAAGGTGGTCTTTCCCCAAACTTTTTGGTGGCTGACGTCCTCTTTTTGCAGTATCTTTTTGCTGGCCATAGGATCTGAGCACTTTGCCACTGCTGACCAGTGCTAAAGTGTATGTGCATCTCCCCTAACCATGGTAACATTGGTGTATACACAACTGACATATTTAGTTTACTTGTAAGTTTCATGCCATTCGCCTGGCTGGTCTGCAGAGATGATGCTGGACCTCCCATCCCCCCTAGGGTGGCATCTAATCAGGGAATTGAAACTATGATTCAACTTCCAGGTTGAGACAAAATAACAAACAGAGAAACTTGCAAGCCTTCAAGCTCAGCCACCATCTTCTTGGAGTCGTATGTGTGCATCTTCTCACTACTGGAGAGCGTGTTGTGATATGTGCTGTAATGTAGTGCGCAGTGAGCTGTGCTGCAAATATAAGTAGAAAGGTTATTCAAAAAATGAGTAGTTGAGAAAAATTCCTTCCCGCCTTGGGCATGTGCACTAACAGTCACTTACACAATAATGAATCTATTGCTGCATAGACTTCCAATAATCTACTGTTATGCTTGGTGTTGCAGCACTCCCCATGGGTGCTACATTGTGTTTTCACATCACACACTAGGTACACCTTGTTTAATTTAATTTAATTTAATTTAATTGTGGGTTTATATAGCGCTAGGAATCGACTCCCGGAGGAGTATCTCCACGCTTCGACCGCTGGGGAACCCGTCCTGGCTCACCCTGAGAGATGGTCCCAGATGGGTATCTCTAAGGTGCGACCAAGCATCCCCGGCGATCTGGGGGGGCCGTTGTGAAGATGAGGCAAGCTGATGCCCAGAGTTGCCGCGTGTGGTCTCTGACTAGAGTAGGCACCGAGGCGAGAATTATCGAGTCCGCTGACCCTGGTCCACGACCCTGCCGCGTCGGGAATCGAACCCTGGTCCCGGGCCGTTCTCTGCTTACGGGTCTGCCGCCTCTAACCAGTGAGCCACACTTCTCCACTGTTCAACACTATAAAGAATGTCAATTAAGAATGTCCCTGGGCACGAATACGCATTAAATAATATCCACAAAGTGTCAATGTTCATGAGTTGTCCTGTTTCCTGATTTTCAGCATCATAAAAACAAGTCTTTGGTTGATACGCTTTTTGTTAGTGCACTAACCTTACGGATGGTGCTTAACCATGTTTTCTCCTTTTAGGTGCAGAGTTGCAGGGCTGATGTTTGCTATGGCGCTGGACTTGCAGGGGAGAAGATGACAGCAGCGTCAGAGATTCGCAGTAAAGTTGTGTGACATTGCAGGGATAGAGTCTGCTGCATGGCTGGATTTGCAGGGGAAAAAATGTCTGCAGCATCAGTGATTCGCATGAGATTTGAAATGAAAAAAAAAGGCTTGGCTAGGTCGTGGAGACGTTCAAATGAGCGGGATCACTGAAAATGATCCGTCTTCTTCAACCAATGGCTAAGCCAAGCACTGCCTCGCGGTTTGAGTGAGGTATAAATACCTCTTCCAAATCCTGATGAGTCAGCCCAAATATCTCTATAGTCATGTGCCTATGAGTCAGTCCAAATAACCCCATAGCCATGTGCCTATGGGTCAGCCCAAATATCCCCACAGTTATGTCCCTATCAGTCAGCCCAAATATCCCTATAGTCATGTGCCTTTGAGTCAGCCCAAATATCACCATAGGCATGATGAGTCAGTCTGAAGGTCCTAGGGGATGTTACTTTGGTGTTTTATGACACAGTAGCCTAGGGCCCCTGCAGATAATTACCATGCCAAGAATGTTGTCAAGCCTATGGGACAATGAGTCCCACGGACAACCAGGGAGGCATTGAGACGTGTGCTTGATCCCGCAAGCACTCCACACACAAAGTACATGAGAAGTGAGAACACAAGGAGGTCAGGCTCATGGCAGTAAGTCCCTTGTAAAGTGGCATGCCATTTACCCAGGGCCTGTAATCTAAATGCTGCAGCACTGGTGGTGCCACCCACATAAGTAGCCTTTCAAACCTGTCTCAAGCCTGTCATTGCAAGGCCTGCGCGTTCAGTTTACTGCCACTTCGACCTTGGCATTTAACACCACTTGCCAAGCCTTAAAACTCCCCTTTTATTACACAATAGTCACCCCTACCTAGGTCCTAGGTAGCATTAAGGGCAGGGTGCTGTGTAACTAAAAGGTACAACATGTACTTTTAAGTTTTACATGTCCTGGTAGTGACAAACAGCTACATTTATGTTTCACTATTGTGAGGCCTGTTCCTCTCATAGGCTATCATTGAGAATTCCTTAATACACTTTTAAGCAGTAATTCCTAATCGGAAAGGAGTAGCTGCATCATGTATATCTTTGGAATGGGAATGTATTACTCTTTTAGAAATGCCCACTTCTCTGCTCTTACTGTTCTGTGTGCCTTGCAGTCTGTTTCCAATACACGTCAGGGATGGGTGATATCTACACTTTGTGCATTCCTCTAGACAGCTACAAACACAGGAATGGTGGGTATGACAGAGAACTCATTAGCATTCATCTCCATTCTGATAACTCTTCCTATTCAGGAAGAGAGAGGGGGAGCTCCCACGCCGGAATAGGAGGTAGGTCCAGGCCAGTTGCTGTGGTTTTGATGGTGTTCTAGCGCAGGGACACTCCGTTGGGAGTAACCATGCGCTCTACAAGCTGAATAATAATAATAGGCAGCGTCCTGTCTCCCACACAAAGGGCTGATTACCCCATACTGATAGTCTGGAGCCAGGGCTGGGACAAAGAGGGGACCAATGCACTTCAAGGATCTGCTTTGACGTTACCCCCACTTCAAAGGCACACCTGGGTATAAGTACTGGGGCTCTGACCCTACCAAGACAGAACACTACTGGACCTGTGAAGAACTCTGCCAGCAGTAAAGACTGCTGTGCTACAAGAATTGCCACTCTACGTGACTGCTGCTCTGGAAGAACTGCTTTTCTGCTGCCTGATCATTCTTGGGATGTATGTCGTTACTACGCATGCTTTTACAACGCATGCCTTTACCACGCAAGTTTTACCTGCTGAGGACAAGCACTGGACCCATCTCACTTGAACCCAGAGTGACTTCAAGGGCGCGTTTGCTTGCCCCCTGTTCTGAAGTCTCAGGGCCATCAAAGTCTTCCTTCAACCCTGAATTAGCAACTGGACTTTGCCATCTGTGAGCCCTGCCATTCCAAGGAGAGCCAACCCAATCCTAGGCCCTTGAAAGGTGATTACTGTTGTCTATTACCATCAAAATCGATGCAGTGACAACTTTGTACGGATCGGAAACAACTCATTGCCCTTCGATACCGAAGCTGATCGACAACATCGCTTCGACAGACTGTGCGGCTCGATGACGACGGACAGCACGGACATATAGCCAGCATTGTAAAGTGGTTTGTCAACGAAGCCTGCATTGTCTGCGCGGTCGGGACAGACACATAGTCTTCGACGTCGATGCTTGCGCCATCCAAGATACTTTTTAAGCGAGACCTGCATGAGTCCTGTAGCTGGCCTATCCTACATTGCGTTCAGGCTGAACTTTGGATTTACTCCGGTCCACCATGACGTCAAGTAATCCCAAGCGCTTTTTGCTTCTTAGCACTTCTTTTTGATTTATTCTTTGAAAATTCATAACTCTGGTTCTACTAATTGGATTTTTGTTGTTTTGCTCTTGTTTTACTCATAACAGTATAACATACATTTCTAACCGTGGGTGGAGTGTTTTGGTGGTGCTGTCACTGCGTTAATGTATGCGTTTGTTGCACAAATACCTTACACACTGACTCTTTAGATGAGCTTGACTACTCTATGCCAAGCTACCAGAAGGTGAGCACAGGTTATATTTTAGTGAGTATCTAGTTTACCCTGACTAGAGTGGTGGTTCCTGCTTGGACAGGGTGCATACCTCTGCCAAACAGAAACCCCATTTCTAATACCTCTTCTGTCACAGTTGACGTGCTGAGGACAAACATCCAATTACTGCCATAGCAGAGGAACTCCACCCACCCCCACTAGCCTTAAAGCCACAACTGCATAAGACTAGCGTCTGCTGGCAAAGTCTACCATACTGCTGCTTCAATGACGAAATTCAACAGAGTCTGACACTGAGAAGTGCACACTGAGCTGCATGGACAGGTAAATAAAAATTCATATTAGGAGACTGTGTCTTGTGCTAACACGGCACGTGAAAAGCATTACCAATTGTCAATAACAATTCTTGTACAAGTTTCACACTGAACTGACCTACTTATCCTTGCATTGAGCGATTACTCACATAAACCAAGTACCGTATTTTCCGGCGTATAAGACTACTTTTTAACCCCTTAAAATGTTCTGGAAAGTCGGGGGTCGTCTTATACGCCGGGTGCAAAATTTGAAGGTATGTTTTCATGCGTTTTATTGGCCGCACTGGCTGGCGAGGGGCTGATCTTGTGTTCATCTTGTGTTTAAGCTGCACCATTTCCCGCCCACGCTTCGGACCCAGCCAGGGGCTCTAATCTGCCGTCCGTGCCCAGTGCCAGAGCTCCCCCTCCCCTCGCACCGCGGGGGCTGTGGGGGATATTGGTACGTCACTAGCGCAGGCGTCAATCATGCACTAAAAGGTTTATGCGATTTTATATAGCGCGGACTTTACCCGAAGGTGTCAGAGCGCTTTACAGTAGGAACAGTATTGATACAAGAGGAACAATTACAAATGAACAAATTACAAAAGCAAACGTTAAGTTACATGGATCAAAAGTGACAATAGTGAGAAACCAAAATACATGAGGTAGCAATCGGTACATTCCTGGAGAAAAAAGTGATAAGTGTGCAGGTTACAAAAGCGTACAAAGTACGAGCCAAAATAAAATAAATTCACAAAATGGCTATGCAGGACTGTGTTGGACTGCGCTGGAAGTGGGGGTAGTCTTATACGGCGAGTATAGCATGAAACCTACATTTTATCAAGCAAAGTAGGTGGTCGTCTTATACACCGGGTCGTCTTATACGCCGGAAAATACGGTAGTCAACTTGTACCTGTGTCAATTTTCACCCATTCATTTTTTTTTCACTGCTAGGGCGCTGTAGTAGAGTGTGAACTGCAGCCACTGTGCTAAGATACTGTGGTTTTGTGGGAACAATAGAATTATGAAGGGTACTTCTGTCTGCTGTACTATTACAGTACTTTTCTTTTTCTAAAACAGCATCTGGGCTGGACAGTACATTATTGTGCCTTTTGTTTGCCTATCGAGGTCTAAGTAATCCCCTCACACTATCTCCCTGAAAAGTCTTCGAATGTTCGCCCTCCCTACTCAGAGAGTGAAGAGTGGAAAAGGTGTAAGTGGCCTGCTTTGCAGAGCCATAATAGGAATGACCACAGGACATCAGAGGCAAACTACTTCACAACCACAGTTATGGCCCCTGAACGGAATCTGTCATTATATTTAAAAGAAAAATGTAAAAGCAATGTTTTAGCAATTAACAAAATATTAAATACATAAAATAAGGAATTGCACAAATGAAAGTTTATCTGACTTTAAATACCACAATGATATGCAGGAAATGGGTTTGAAGAAGATACACGTGAGACCTTAGAAATGTGTGGAAGGAAACTGTTGTTTTTCAGGGTTCCCACATAGAGTGCAGGTGGTGAGGTGGACGTGGAGGGGGAGGTTAAGAGTAAAGTTGGGGATGGGGTGCACCTTTGCAAAGACTCTCCGGTCATAAAATACATGCTTTTCATACCTAATATATATATTCTCCGATGATCTCAAAGAAAAAGCAAACAGCAAATAGGAATTGAAATGACAAGAAAAATAATGTACCCAATAGTACCATAACACACTGTTGGAACCACCTTGCCTTGTTGAGGCACGCGCTAAGCACATGTCTTGAAGTATACTATTTCGTTTGAATGCAGCCATGCAACACTTTCTGGAAAGTGGCAGTGGCATTGCTTGTAAAAATCAAGATAACCCTTTGCAGGGATGGTTCTAGAAATGTGTCTGAACAATTTCTCATTGCAAACGCTCAAGAACAAGTTAGCAAGAGCAAGACATACATGTAGGTAAGTCCTATAACAGAAATATGGGCAATTGAGAACTTAACCTATATTCATGCCCTGTGCAAAGGGAGGTAAAACATAGGGTGCCTCGAATCACTGGCTTGATTGAAAGCCTGATCTAAAGAGGTCCTCAGTGGATGAAACTTCAGATGAATGAGAAGGACTTTGCCGTCATTGCCACCATTTTATCAATATGCAGGGGCAAACAGAGTTTTCCTGATGAACTGAAGATCTGATACTTTCACCTGAGCCTCCAACATGAAAAAGGAGAACTAAAGATATGCTTGTCATCTCTGTATTATTCCAATGAACTTACCTCTGACAGCGATTCCCACATTGCTGTAGGCATCGGAGATCTACATACTCATATTATGTCAATAGTGAACAGAATTTGATAACCGTCACCTGAGATCCTTTGGACACAGAATCGTGGGAATAAATAAGCTCATCAAATCCTGGTGGAACTATTTAGGGAGTCACTATCTTAGATATTACAGACTGTCTCTTTTTAGGTCGGTCTGCCCGAAGGGTCTGACAGTAATTTCAGTTATCTGATGTGCTAGTGGAAACAAATGTCTATGGTGCCTGCCACTACACTCTTTAGCAAAGAGATCTACGGATGTGATGCTTTTGAAACATAGTAGAGGCCGAGTTCAGAGGGTGTTCAGAATAGGAGGGACCATACACACTATGAGTAACAGAGTCACACTAACGATAACTTTATAGTTCCCTTGCCTCACCAGCAATCGATTAGAAGCAAGAAAGCAGGAGAAAGGTGTAGTGGTCATCCAATATCTTAGGCAACCACATTTCTCAAAGCTTCTTGGTCAAATTGTGGCCTACCTTGTAGCATAGTGTGGAATGTATGTCCACATAGCTGCCCTGTACAACCCTGCGACACAGACCATGCCTGAAAAATGTCAGCAACATCATCTGAGCTCTGTTGAGATGTGCATGCATATTTGATTTAAGGGACATCCCCCTGCGTGCAAGAGCAATGAAAGATGGGGGCGGTAATCTTCCTAACAGTTCTGGGATTGGAATCAGCCTTTCTCTATTAACATAGATGACAAAAATCAGGAAAAAAGAACACGTCTCTGGCTTCGGTGGAGATATCTCAGGTAAAGTCAAATAACATTTCCTCAGCCAAGGAAAACTGGGCGCACAAAACGAAGACTAGGAGAAAAGTCTGGTTGTTTTGGTGAACTCAGCTGCCACATAGAATGCACCTTTGACCCAAAGAAAAGTAGTTTATGATACAAAAACACACAATCATGCCCCTTGTAGAAATAAAGATTATGAAGAAGGCTGGCTTCAAAGAAAGCAGTTCATGTTGCAAGATGCCATTAGTTTAAAAGATCTCTGAATTAATAAGGAGAACACATGGTTCAGGTGGGTAACTCTGACCCATGGTGGGCAGTAGCAGACTCCTTCAAACCACTTATGTAGAGCACACAGCCACTGAAGGGACTCTTGGCGCTGCATAATAGTTAAAAAGGTTGCGTATTAATTGGGAGAAAACATGTTTCATGTTGAGAGAAAACATGGTTCAAATCCAATTCATCAAACTAGCAGAATCGAGAAATATGTACTCAAACAAGTCAGGTAGCAGTTGAGAGTATCACTGTAAGTGGGCAAGGGATATGCTGCACAGTTTTAGTAGAAAACAATGGCTTTAACAGATGTTTTTAAAGATGTCTCAATCCACCAGGTACCTACAAAAGTATACATCTACAGAGCCAGATAGAGGCTTAATTCGTAGGCAGCACCTGAAAACAAAATCTTACCTACATAAAGTGTACTGAGCCTGGTGGTGGAATGCCTGGCAGCCGCCAGAAAATCCAGGATGTCTGCAGAGAGACCTCGATGGGGGAACACGGCAGCATGCCAAAAAAGTGAACACGATTATGGTTCCCCAAAAATATGCTCATCGCCTCATCTTTGGCTTGAAGAGGTGAGGCCACATTTCCTCAGATCTGAAAACCCAACTTGCACAATAGATCAAGTTCGAATTCCTGTGCCTGATTCACAAAGCTTACTAAAACAATGCCTCTTGTTTCTTACCAGTGCCTTTCTTCTCTGTTACACAAGCACACATCAAAGGTCGGTATCCTAAAACCTGCTGCCAAAGATCTGCTGCCCAAGAACTACTCTCCCATCCATCCACCACCCAAACTACAAAGATATTAGGATCAATCCTTTCATGAACAATGATCCGCCCTTCAAAGCTGTCCACACTGGGTTTCTGCTGCAAACAAGATGGTATGAAATTCAGAAGAGCAACCTAGTCTATGTAACACGGAGATGCAAGACCTGGTGAACTTGTGAAATCATTGCCGTCCATACTTTTTGTTAATTCCAATCATGTTGCTATTATTTCCGCTTTGCACATTCCATGCTTTACCATACAAATGCAGTAGTATGATTGGATCACAAAAAAAAAAAAAGCAAAATAACATTTTAACATAGGTCGAGGGTATATTATTCAAACTTGCTTTAACATATAGGAGAATAATTTGCAGGCAACAGAAAATGAACATTACTGCTAAACTCTCCATTCTTTACTGATAATATTACCTGATTCTGCAGGATTTCTAGGTTCTTCAATGTTGTACCATTCATAGAGATAAACTCAGTTTCATTGCACAAACGTGTAAAATGACTGAAAATTAAAATAGGCAAATATGATCATTCAAAATATGTTGTCAGTATCAAATGATAGCCAATTGTACAACAATGAAATGTAATACGCACACAGGAATTTGAGGATGTTATTATTATATCACTGTGAGGCCAATATATATATATATATATATATATTTATATATATATATATATTTTTTTTTTGCCACAAAGTGATCCTCAAACCTTGCGAGAGCGCTCGACAGTGTGTGCTCAGCCCAGGGGTCGGATCCAGACCCAGGAAAATTTTAACAAACAAAGGAGGCGGCACATCAGGAAATGTTTTTAAGTCTTTTTAATCAAGACTTCACCCCACCAACGCGTTTCAGCCAACACTGGCCTTGCTCACGGGCAAGGCCAGTGTTGGCTGAAACGCGTTGGCACATTTCCTGATGTGCCGCCTCCTTTGTTTGTTATATTACCTACTGGCGGTCGCCAGTAGGTATATATAGTTAGGATTTTTTCTCTATGGGTTTTTTGAAAATTCTATGTCTAATAACTTTGGCGTTTGTGGACGGAATTGGCTGAAATTTTCAGGAAAATGGCACATTTTGTTTCTGAGCAGCCCTTGAAAATTTGGGGGGGGTTCGTCCAGTGGGGGCCGAGAAAAAAGGGGGGTCCCAAAACGTGTTTTTAACATTGAGTTTTCCATAGGGCGGTTGGCCTCACTTTTAGCCCGAACGGCTGAATGGATTTGCACGAAACTTGGCAAAATTGTAGGGACTGGTAGCCCGATGTGCCTTTTGTAGGTCTCAATATATGTGCTCCAGTGGATTTTGAGAAATTAACGTTTAAAAAAAGATATATATCTGTAACAGCGGACCGGGCAGCGCACTGGTTCGCGGACTTTTCGCGCAACGGAGCTTTGTGAAGCGAAGCTGATTGGTTCTCCGGCGTCTGTCAACATTCCAAACAGTCCGTAGCGGCCGCCATCTTGTCTCTCGGTAGGATCGAGAGACAAGAGGAGGTCAAAACAAAGGGGGAAATAACTATAAGGGGGCATAGTAGATCCTCGCTGACCCCCTAGGTTTGATGTGGAGGTTTTAAAAGGGCCCCGCGGGGCAAAAAGAAATAATAATAATAATAATTGAACGGCTGAATGGATTTGCACGAAACTTGGCAAAATATTAGGGACTGGTAGCCCGATGTGCCTTTGCTAGGTCTCAATATATGTGCTCCAGTGGATTTTGAGAAATTAACGTTCAAAAAAAGATATATATCTGTAACAGCGCTCCGCTTCGCGTAACGGAGGTTTGCGAAGCTGATTGGTCATTCTGTCACTGGGCTATAGTTGGGCTACATCTGGCTGATATTTGGGCTACATTTGTTTTTTTGTGTGTCTGGCGGCCATCTTTGGGCTACATTGGGCTACATTGGGCTTCATTGGGCTACATTCGGCTAATTAGCAATTAGCTCATCGCAAACTAGGAATGGTAAAGAATCGCTATTTATTCCTTAAAGTTCGCTATTTAGGAAATGCAAATAACTTTGATGATACATATGGCGGTTCATTTCTAACAAGATAAGAAGCATAGGGATACATTTATGATGACTGGCGCATCACCAGGGATGTGTTAGTCATTTTGTGCCGCTGTTCCGTCACCTATGGTGTGCTGCATTTACAATGCGGCGCATCATGGGGCAAAAACAGCACAGATGCGTGATGTATCTGTGCCGTAAAGGTGGCGCATTGCTGGAGTTGTATCGCAAGTGTGATGAAGCTCCAGCAAGGGTCGGGGGTGCCCCTGTCGCAGGGTTTCTGTTCTCACACAGAACTGTGGACAGAGGATTGGAACCTCGGCGAATTAGGGTGTCCCAAAACTCACGTTAGTAATCAAAAACTCCTTAGCAAGCTAGGTACAGTGTCACATTGGATATAACAAACTCTCAATGTTTAGACAATCCAGAATATGAACTTATAGTACCTCAGGATACGTGGAACTCATGAACAGTCGGTCGTTATAGATTTCTTAGAAACCAGAACATGGAGTTAAGAAGAACAGATGTGTATTTGAAATGTTTATTTACTAATGCCGTCTTCTCAGGCGTAGTACCTTAGATAATAAAAGTACACATATTATCAGTAGCAAAATTACCAGCATAGTTACTAGTACATAAAAAGTGAATGGTGATAGTATGTTAACATGCTGTAAATGAATAAGAGTTAGCAACACTTATAAGCAGCCGCGGGCCGTGGAGGGAGTTACGGTGAGGCAGGGAGGCGGGGAGGGGGAGAAGCAGGGTGGAGAATACAAGTACACATATTATCAGTAGCAAAATTACCAGCATAGTTACTAGTACATAAAAAGCGAATGGTGACAGTATGTTAACATGCTGTAAATGAATAAGAGTTAGCAACACTTATAAGCAGCCGCGGGCCGTGGAGGGAGTTACGGTGGGGCAGGGAGGCGGGGAGGGGGAGGGGCAAGGTAGAGAGGGCTCCACGCTGCTTCTCCGCCTCCCCGCCTCCCTGCCTCACCGTAACTCCCTCCACGGCCCGCGGCTGCTTATATCTCACCCTCCCTAATACACATATTATATTATTTGCTAAGAAGGTCTCTTTGTGTTGGTTTAGGGCGTGCCCATACTTTAGTGTCTTAGATTTGAAGGAATCACATCAGCATACACCAGCTCTCTCTTCATGTGAACCGCATCAACTGTTGTGTATGTGTGTTCGGCAAAGCAATATAAAACCCGCCTCATGCCCAGAATTGGCAGAAGTTGCACTTATGTTATGAGTATGAAGTCGTGGAGATCAGACCTCATAACAATTCTGTATCGTGTTGTTCTTGAAACTTTAGCACTCGCTGTACAGATATAGTTTAACAAGTAAAGCAGATAGTAGACCAATAACATATTATTCTCATGTAAACCACGATGAACTACTAGGTGGAAAGCTAAAGCAACAACTAAGTGTCGTGTGCAGAAGTTGCAAAAAAGGAAAAATGGCGTTTAAACCGGTAATGGGCCCATGCTAACTTAACACGGTGTAAAGATATCCAGGACCTAGATGACACCTCCTCATGATCCGGAAACGAACTGAATAAGATAATAGAAGTGCCATCTCATGAGAGCAGATTGCAAGTTTATATGTGGACGGTCCGCAAGGTAAAGCATTAAAAACTAGGAAAATTTAATGCTAAAGAAAAATAAAACAGCCAAGTACTTTATCGAGTCTTAAGCCAATAGGCAAGGTAAATAATAAAAACTTGACAAATAAATCAATGAATTGTCAATGAAATGCTAGTACTCAGCATATCAAACATGAAAAAGGTCTATGACATAACTGTGTATGCAAAATAAGCTGCAACAGCCTCCAATAGGAAGTCACCGTCTTCATCCGAAAACAGTTCAGCCATCCAATTTAAAAGCGGAAAAGAACATACGTGCTCTCCCAGCACCGGATCCTCTATCACCATCAGAGGACAGCTCGGTGGGTTTTCAAGAAAGCTCTGTTCCAAGAAAGACTGTGCTGCCGCCAGTAAATTCCAGGGACCAAGTAGTCCATGCATCAATGCCACAGCCATAATCCTTTCGCCAGGACAAACCAACTCGTGAGTAATGATAGGAGTCATCAGCTGATTAAAGTAGACGTCAGGAGAAACCGGTCCGCAGAGACACAAATCAATGGCCCAATCGAAATCACAGGTCAGGCAGTGAAATACAGGCTGGACACAGGTGAAGTAGGAGAACCGAAAAGATAATCCATATGCCGTGCTTAATATCGCCAACGGCATTGTGCCATAATATTCTAGCATGCGATTGCGGAACAGTGTCAGCAGCTGCAGGGTCGGAGGTTGCATAGGAGGGACATCCATATTTAAAAATGTAAAAAAGCACAAGAGCGTCCGCTGGTAATGCAAGTAAAAATGCCAATCTACGAACCAGAGTGCAGAAAATACAATGAAAGGAAGCAGGGATGACTCCAAAGATTTTCTCAAATGAAGTCACGAGACCACTGGTAACAACTTTAAAAAAGTGTGCCAGGGACTTTGTGGAGGATGCGTTGAAGATAGTCGGAAACATGTTGCTGAAATTGAAAGGCAAATATTAATTGAAAAGGGTGTGCACCTCTGTATGGGTGTTCGCTATGTGAAGTACGAAAGTTTCACGGGCCGAACTCAAGGCCACCTCTCTCTGAGACAAAAGAGCTCTTATTCTTGCCATGCCGTTGAAACGTGTCCCAAGGTTGGTATTTGTGGCCAGATTGAAAACTCCCTATGTTCATGTGTGGGAGGAAATAGAACATTTCTGCAGCAAATAACCCGTTCACTTACTGTTACGATAAAAGGAATACTTTTAATTAACTCAGAACAATCTTCATTATTGAGCATCAAATAACTACCATTTTCCAACAACTTGAACGTGGGGATGATAGCAGGAAGTGGCGTGCCTTGCAACACGCAAGCCATATTTGGTCGGTGTTTGTTGCATGAACCGTGTAACTGTATGTGCCTACACATTAGTGAATGATCTGGCGTCTCAGTGCATTCCTCTCCATTCAGATAAACTTCTTGATCATCTTTGAAACATCTGTATGTGTATGGAAGCGACCAGACCTCATTAAGAAAAGCACTACCTAAAGGTTCATAACGACCTATTGGTATATATTTCATACAATTTGAAAACTTATATAAAGCAAAAGGCAGCGTTATTAAACCGTGGATAAGGCATGTTGCCAAAAAACCCGCAATCCTCTGCTGATGATGTCACTGAGCATGTCATGAATGATGTAATATGTGACATCATCAGCAGTGGATTACGGGTAATGGTATCTCTAGTTTACTCCCTTATAGCTGTGTTTCTTTTAACATAAGTGTCTGTTTCCTTCCCTTATACTTACTGTTTTTGGTTCGCTTCCGGTTCGCGTACCAGCGAGCGAACTAGGAAGCGAACTAAGAGAAATAGAGGTTGGCACAGTTCCAAATATTGTACCAATTTTTTAATAACGGGGAGGTAGTTCTGAAAAGAACTTTTTTTTTATTTTTCTGAACATTTTTTTACTGTTTTTGAATTTTTCGGAACAGTTTTATATTTTTTTGGGTTTTTCTTGGAGGGGGCAATGAAAACGATTCATTGTAAAGGGCTCAACAGGAGCAACAAAACAAAAAAAAGAAGTATTTATTATTTTGGGCGTTTCGGACAAACTTGCATATGATAGTCAATAGCTCTGTTGATCAGAGTGATGCTTTTTTCTCCGTAGGAAATGAATCCATCGCAAAATGCGCAGATGTGTTTTACATCACCAAATCTCATTTGTATATTTGGCACCATCTCCCTGCCCTCTGGTCCCGTTACTTCCGGTACAACAGATCTTCTGGCCATAATAGGGAGATTATCTAGGTCGTTCCGAAACTGTGCAGCACTGTAGTTGTTAGGATGCCACCTAGTCATATGGCGATGCATTGTGTAGTTTCCGAAACTGTATTTTTTGTCGGTCCCTCTGGACAGTCTATCTTGACATATAAGGCAAGTTACGTATCTTGCATTTACTTTTTTCTGACCTTTGGGAATTTTAAAAAATTGCCAAATGAAGTTTTCTTTCCGGTGAGACGTCCTGGGCTGCTCAGGCAAAAACTGCCTCTCTTCGTGCTCGTCCTCCTGTTCCTCTTCTTCTTCTTCTTGTTGAATTAGAACTTGAGCAGGTGGTCCACTCTTCCTTGGATGTGGTGGAGGTGGTGGGGAAGCACCAGCTGAAGCTACTAAAGAAGCCATTGCTCAGTGATCACAAAGGGTCTTTCTCTCACAATGATGAAAGTCAGAGTGAGGAAAGAAGGAGGGATTTTCATCATTTGGGAAAAACAAGAGTTCTCAACCAATCAAAAGTGTTCATTTTAGATTATATGACCTAGTCTTACATCATTAGGAAACCAAAAGTGAAATGAACCAATGAAAAGTGTTATTACCAAGTCACATGACTTGCTGTGTTTACGTTAAGCGCTTTGCAGGGCCTCCCGGTTTGCTTCCAGAAACCTGCGCTTTGCGACTCGCTTCGCGTACCAGTTCGCTAACGTAGCACGTCATATGACGTATCACGCGACAACGTGAAACGTCATGCGGACGGGAGGCGTCACGATGTTGTTTTCTAACGCGGTACTTGCGGTAAAGAAACGTTTACCGGCTCGCGGTCTATTTCGCGGCATCAAGGTCAGCTAACGGGAAGCTTCCCGATTCGCGAAGCGGGAACGAAGAAAAAAAAATATTTAAAAAAAAAATTATTCATAAACATATAAAATATATTTTTGGATTTAAAGAAGAATACATTTTACAGCTACAGATATTAGCTGTTAAAAAACCAATGAAATTCACAGAAAAAACCATAGGTTATAGACCATATATAGTTAGGAATTAGCATTTACAAAACCTTGAAAATTCACTGAAAAAACCATAGGTTATAGACCATATATAGTTAGGAATTAGCATTTAAAAAACCTTATTTTACTCACACAAAACCATTGAAATTCCATATATAGTTAGTTGCACTAACTATATATCGCGCACCCGCAATCCACTGCTGATGATGTCACATATTACATCATTCATGACATGGTCAGTGACATCACTGATGACATCACTGATGACATCTCAAATGACATCACTGATGACGTCTCATTTGGCATCATTCTTGTGCTAATACGATAAACCTCTTCAGACTCTAATATAACCTTAGATACACTCAGTGTATACAGACACTCACACACTGCCACTCATCCATGGAGTTACTCACACACCCAGTCAGTCATGCAAAGAAACAATCTCACCTCCATTTCTTCAACTATACAGTTATACACACCTTACTTATTGAAACATATACTAACACATATTTACTCTCTTATACAATCCCTGATACAAGTTCACAATGATCGATACAACCACTCACTCAGTGGCTCTCATGCACAGTTATTTATATATGCCAACTCTCACATGTACTGTGTTTTACATATGTACTTACTATGACATGTAGCATTGAGATATCCATTCACTCATCAATACACTCATGCACACAGTCAACTGCCCATGTAGCTGTTTCCACATGCACTCTTGAACTCATACACCTAGTGAATAAACTGCTCACACATCTATGCACAGAGTCACACACCTTCCAGCCACCCCCACACAAACTCAATCTCCCATAGAAATACTTGGGCAACCAATTAATAACACATATAGCCTCTCGTATAGCTAATGATCAACACATGCAGCAGTTTACATCACAACAGACATAATGATGCACAAATTAAGACAGTTTAGTCACTAACCCATGCATTCAGTGAGACACATTTAATCACTCACTCATACAGTCAGTCACGCACCTACTAAATCCTTCATCCAGACACTTATACATCCACTCATTCTTCAATATCTAAGACATATTTTAACTTTACAGAAACATACAGTCACTGGATGTTGTCATCAGTGATGTCATTTGAGATGTCATCAGTGATGTCATCAGTGATGTCACTGACCATGTCATGAATGATGTAATATGTGACATCATCAGCAGTGGATTGCGGGTGCGCGATATATAGTTAGTGCAACTAACTATATATGGAATTTCAATGGTTTTGTGTGAGTAAAATAAGGTTTTCTAAATGCTAATTCCTAACTATATATGGTCTATAACCTATGGTTTTTTCAGTGAATATTAATATATATATATTATTTTTTTTAAACTCTGTTTATTGACTGTTTAGCAAAAAAGAGGTACATAGCATATTGGTGCACTGCATTTGATTTTTTTGTTTCAAAACATCTTTATTGCGTTTTCGGTGGTACAAAAGCAATGCAGATTACAATCACATACATTAGAGTGTCCTAACACAGAAAATGCCGCTATAGGCCAAAAGCAGAACATGTTATTCAGATCTATACATTAAACAACGGTCAATGATCAGAAGCAAGTCTAGGAGCTTTGAAGTACCCCTTCTGATAAATAATGTATTATGTTATTTCACCCAAGACTGAAGCTAAACTGTGTTATCTAGGAACGAACATCGAGAAGGACGGGAAGGAGGGGTGTGTGTGTGTGGGGGACAGATGTGATTCTAGTGTTGTGATGGCAATGGAAAGCGCAGGCCTAGGCACAGTAACTGCGAAGTGGGATCTCTGAATATTAGACAGTAGTGTGTATAATGGGGTTCTGGGGAGGGCAGCAATAGTTTGATTGCTCATTTGGCTAAGAGCAGGGCTAGGGCAGAAAAGCGCGCTTGCACCTTGTGCCAATCCCAACACTTACAAATACTAACGAACAGGCTTCCCAACTGTATATGTCACGGAGTCCTGTGACTTCCTGCAGCGTAGCGTGGATGGAGGCGCAGTAATGGTGTAGAGCCAAACATGACCGTAACATGTGTACAAGTGAAGCGTTAGATGTGTGGCATCGAGGACAAGCAAAGAGTGACTCAAGTAAGTGACCATGAAGCTGTGCTGGTGTTAGATAGGCTCAATGAGAGACGGTGAATCCTCCTTGGGTTCTGTGAACCGTAAAGGGAAATATATCTCTATGGATATGTTGCCAGACATTCTTTCCCATGTATGTGACAATGTGGGTTTCCCTGATGAGGAGGTCACGAGCACGTCCAAACACATGGTTTTGTTGCATTTTCGGAAACAGCCTACCAAATCCCTGCCCACTCATCCGTTTTTGTTGAATTTTTTTTGAAGGAGTGAAAGGATCGCAAACGCATCATGATGCCTCGCTCCATGTCTAAGCTATACCCCTTGAGAGACATGGAGGATACAATTTCGGAGTCGGTTCACGTGGACTCTATAGTGGCTGGTCTGGTGGGTCGTTCATCTATGGCTGAGGATAATGTCCTGAAGGTTGGTGCTGATAAGAAGATTGACTCCTCTTTGAAGAAGGCTTATGCGGGGTCCCATCTTGCCATTCGTTCTGAGGTGTATTGAGCGTATGTGGCGCAGTCTTTATTGTCTGACTTCAAAACTTTGTTCTCTACAATGCAGAAAGGTGGGCAATGTCCTGAGTTATTGGAGTCCATGAAACGTCAGTCTGAGTTTCTTTCTGACATTATGTTCAACTCTGTTAGAGTGTCAGCTTTATCCTGTGGTGCTTCACCAAGCTGCACGCATATAATGAAAAACTTTGTAGACACACGTTTAAACTCGAGTGCATCCCATATCATTCATAATTGTATTTCACTGTTGCCCAACCCACGGGATAGCACCCACTTGAAAAATATTTACCTTCGTTGACACTGAAAGATTAATAGGATTATTTCCTCATCAGGGGGGCACAATCATCAATGTTCGTTTGAAATGTTCGTGTTTATTCAGAGTTTAGAAACAACATTTGGAAAACAGCTAAATTATAGACATGTCTTATATCGACAAGGGTTCTGAAATAATTTTACTATGTGGTAACTGTTGAGATAGTGCAGTATGGGTCTTGTAGTATGCAGACATTTCCGAGTAGGCTAGCGCGAGGGCGGGTAATGCTTAATTAAAACAAACCAGCTGCGAGGGATTTAAAAGCGGGTGTAACCGCGAAACGAGGTTTTGACTTCCGGCAATGAAGTGATGATGAAGAGGTTTTTAAAGATCTGTGGCAGGTAGGAACGCTCGAATGAATCACATAATTTATTTAAAATATAACGCAGAGCCAATTACATGGACTCCTTAGAAAACAGACTTTATGAAAGTGAGGCACGCTATACTACCTTACAACGAGTGATTACTGAGAGGGTGGTATTAAGGACATTTGCGAGGTTCCAACAGTATGGTTATGCTTCAGAGTAACTGCACGGGATGTTAGAAAAAGTGATGACATGTTAGCACACGATGATTATGATGAACTTAAGGGTCACATAATATGGATGAATTTTAATGTATTCTTTTTTGATTGCAATTTGTAGTGACCCCTGACGAAAGGCACTGTGATGCCTGAAATGCATTGGGTTTTTTCCGAATAAACACTGCTACTGATGAACTACGCTTCTGTCATGTTCCTACAAGAGGCCATTTGGGGCACAGTTTGAACAATAGAAGATTTTGAAAAATGGCGTTTACTTCCTGATGGGGATTTATATTGGAATAAAAACGACAAGACTATGGACACCGCATGAAATTTGAAATACTAATAATAAACATTGGATTAAATATATATACACGTTTTGCCAATGAGGCATATTCGACAGTGCGTTTGGTTGAGGCGACATTGCGCCTCACTTCCCCCATTTTCCTCATGTTGAACAAGGTGCCACCTGGGCAAGGTACCTTCACCAAGCTGCACGCATATAATGAAAAACTTTGTAGACACACGTTTAAACTCGAGTGCATCCCATATCATTCATAATTGTGCTTCTATTGCTGCCAGCAGGGCCGGACTGGGAACCAAAACCGACCCGGCAAAGTGCTCGGCCGGCCCCCTGGGGGCAAGGTTGGGGGTGCGACCGAGCTCTTTGCGGGTGCCAGTTTCCGGACAATTTTGCTACAGGGCCGATTTTGCAGCTATACTGCATAAACGGCCCTGTAATAAAAACAGCCCCCAGGGGGCCAAAACCGGCCCCCGCCCTTGCGGTGCACCAGGGGATTGCCTGGTGCCCGCAACGGCCAGTCCGGCCCTGCCTGCCAGACGTAATTTGTTGCTAAAAGGGTGATACACGGATGCTGCTCAGTGTTCCATGGCTCTGAGGTTGGCGTTTACTGGTCTTGGGCTTTAAAGACCTTGAGGAGAAGTTGCATCGGGTTTTCAAGGAGCGGAAGCATGACCTTTCTTTTTGAAAGCAGCTCCAGCATGAAGAGGATTTCTTTTCCTAAGTGAAGTCTTTTCGACAACCTTCGCAACACCGTTATGTCCCTTATGTAAAGAATAACGTCATCTGCATATAGGGACACACTGTGAGTCCTGCCCACCAAAGGAGTGCCCCAATCCATCTCCCCACCCCCTAGAGTCGCATGGCTAAGGACTACATAGTCAACGCAAATAGTATGGGGGAGAGTGGTCAACCCTGCTGAGTGCCTCAGACAACTTGGAAAGGGGCTGAGATGTGATTGCCTAAACAGATCTGGGAGATGGGGTTTGAGTACATTGACTTTGTGTACGATAGGAGTCTAGGACCCACTTCCATGTGTGTGAGCACTGCAAATAAGTTGGGCCAGGCCAGGGTATCAAACGTCTTTTCCAAGTCCAGTACATAGCAGGCAGCATGGGGAAAACGACTCGCACCTGGTCCAGGACATGAAAAAGATGGCAGATGTTTTGGGAGATGCTTCGGCAGGGAACAAAGCCATTATGATCTGGATGCACAAGCTCCAGGAGGACCTGGGCATGTCGGTCGGTCAGTATTTTGCTTAGGATCTTGTAGTCAGCCTCAAGTATAGAGATTGACCTATAGGAGTCTAACTGGGTGGGAGCCCTGTCTGGCTTTGGAATTGAGATCAAAAGAGCCTCGCACAGAGAGTGGGGAAGCTCATAATCCTTCAAAGCGGCTTTACACATTGCTGCCAACCTGGGTTCTAGGATGGTAAAGAAAGTTTTGTAGTATTCTAGGGGCAGGCAGTCCAGGCCTGGGGTTTTGTTGCGTGCCAGGGCAAGGATTGCCTTCTTCACAGCAGCAGATAAAATCTCTGCCTCGAGGAGGTCCTTGCCAGTGTGGGAAAAGTGAGATCGGCTAGGAACGGATCTGTGATTCCGTCTGGTTGTCCAGTGGCACCAGGTATATGACAGAGTAATAGCTGTAGAAGGCTTGTAAGATTTCGGTCTGTGTACAGACCTTGTCACCAGAGGGGACGATCACCTCCATAATAGGATGAGACACCAACACTTGTCGAATGAGCCATGCTAGGAGGGTGCCAGGCCTGTCACCCTATAGGAGCACCCCTGTGATGTTGGCCTTAAATCTATATCATCTCTTGTTTTCAAGAAGGGCCACATAAGCGGTCTTTGCCTCTGTCAACCGGGGTGCGAGTAACAGGGTCATCGTCATACCCTTTGCTGACGGTGGCCAGGTTGCGCTCTGCTACTTTTAAGTCTTGCTCAAGAGTTCTGCGGGCCCGCAATCTGTTGTATACAAGTTCCCCTAGTCACCACTTTAAAGGCGTCCCATTCCAGCACCCAAGTTGGCGCCATGTTCTGATTTTCAGAAAAGTAGCACTGGATGCTGATCTCTTGTTCCTTGCAGAATACTTGATCCTCAAGCACTCACGTGGCAGCTGTCAAATGGGTGTAGGGGGCGTAGGGGGCCTCCATTTTAGGGTCATATTGTGTGTGTCCTGGTCAGATATTACCCGGCCTAAATAATTCATGCTCTGAATCAAGGGGACAATCAGGGGTGAGCAGAGAAATCAGTCAAGGCACGCATAGAGATCGCGCAGAATGGAAAGAGTACAGTCTGGCAGCTGGTTGCCGGGAACACCAACCATCCGTAATGTCCAGTGGCGGACCCAGGAGCAAATGCGCTCAGTCTGCATGTAAGGCGGAGAGTGCGAAGGGGAGGGTGGGACCGCTGTATAGTGGGCCAGAGTGCCTGAGAAGTATTCCCAGAACGTGCCTGATCGGTGTTCGGTGCATAGATACTACCCAGAAGTCCAGATGCCCCTCAAGGAGGGCATACCGACCGACTTTGTTGATCACCCTGCGAGTCTCCTGAAATGGGACCCGATGGCCCCTTGCGCCTATCCTGAATAGGCAGTAGCACAAAAAGACCCTCTCCAGCACCTACGCAAGTGATCCAGCTCCCCAGCGGTAAGGTATGTCTTCTGCAGAAAGACTATTCGCGCCTGCTGATGCTAGAGAGTAAGATACCTTCATCCCCTTTACTTTGTGAAAAACTGCCAGATTTTTTTGAGGAAAAAATACATAAGGTTCTCTCAAGGCTCGCCTGAGCAGGACACAATCGAGTCTGTAGATGAGAGCCTTGCTCGGGATGCTTCCTTGCCTGTATTTCTTCCCATCTAACTTGAGGTATCCTTGGGTGGAATTTTGAAATGTAAGTCAGGATCCCCAGCAGACCCCTTTCCTCGAAATTGTGGGAAGCTCTTGCCTATACTCTCAATCTGACCCTCAATCACATATGTAAAATTCTCTAACGACTGGCATCTTTCCAGAGTCATGGAAACATGCTATGCTTTTACCCCTTCTAAAAAAGCCTACTGCTGACCCGGTGGATTTAAAAAACGATGGCCCTACCGGGTACCGGCGAAGAAGTTGGGAAAATTGGTTCAACATCAACTTAGCAATTTCGTTGCCAGCAACGATATATTGCATGAAACACAGTCTGGTTTCCGAGCGGTCTTTAGCACTGAGACGGTTTTGCTGGAGGTGGCTGAATCTATAAGAATGGAGGTGGACGGTGAAGCCTTGGCTGTGCTAGTGCTATTGGACCTGTCCGCCCCTTTTTATACGGTGGACCATCCAATATTGCTGGCTAGACTGAAGTGGGCAGGAGTGAAGGAGACTGCACACGCCTGGATTAAGTCCTATCTCAGGGATAGTACACAAAGAGTCATATTACACCCTTTTAAATCAGAAGCTAAACCCCTCTGGTGTGGGGTGCCGCAGGGCTCAGTGCTGAGCCCGCTACTTTTTAATATCTATCTGGCTCCGTTGTGTGCGCTCATTTCAAACTGGGGAACAAAAACCATCTCCTACCCAGATGACACACAGTTGGTGTTCTTTTTTAAGGACCAGTCGGCTAACTTTTTTGAGAGGTTTAGGGGCTGCCTGTGTGACGTCTCCAGCTGGATCAATGACAATAAGCTAAAACTCAACACAGAGAAAGCTGAGGTTTTTTTCTTCGGCAAGAATTCCCCACCGCTGCCTGGTCTGTGGAGGCCAGAGGAAATGGGCTCCTCACCCTGTCCGACTTATACGGCAAAAAACCTGGGTGTAAAATGGGAATCTGATATGACATCTGCATCTCAAATACGGTCCATTACATCCACCTGCTTCGGAATTCTGAAGGTGTTGAGGAAATTTCTATATCTTCTCCCGGAGAGTTGTCAAAAATTTGTTGTTCATGCCACAGTGACGTCAAGGCTTGACTATGCCAACAGTCTGTTTCTTGGTCTTCCGGCGTATCTGATTATGATGGTGCAGAATGCGGCTGCGAGATTGATTAGAAGAGTGCCATTTAGACAACATATCTCTCCACATGTCAAACAGCTCCATTGGTTGCCGTTTGTGAAGTGGATAAAATTCAAGACCTTGACAATTGCGTTCAAGGCAGAGAAAGGCAGCTACGCCAATAACATAAAAAAAGCATTCACCCCTATCAGCAAACGCGCTCGTTACGCTCTAACTCACAGAATCTGCTGTGCGTTCCCCAATTTGCAAAAACTCGCATTGGTGGCAGGGCTTTCTCAGTAGTAGCAACAAGATTATGGAACTCCTTCCTGACAGACTTCGGTTTATACCGGCTGAAGCTTTAAAGACATGGCCTTTTAGCCATGGTTAGCTTGCAACCTTTTTTTGCTTGTTATCCTCTTCCTCCCATGTCTTGCTGGATCACACTAGCGCTGGGACACCTCTGCCTGAGGTAGCTAATGCGCTTTATAAATGTTGGTGTATTGTATTAACAAATGAATATATGAATAGATGGCATAGCGTTTGAGCATTGTGCATGCTTCGGATGTTGAGGTGAGCAGATGGGCGTCAGTCGGGGAAGCCATGACGAGGTGAGAGTAGTGTATGGAAGACACGTAGGGGTACCCTTCCCCAGTGCCAGTGTGCCAATCCATACAGCCTGGTGAAACCCGCCCGCCATAACACTAAGGGTGAAGGGGTGAGAAGAATAAGGTAAACCTGCAATAACCGGGGAAGGGGATATTCTCAATACTGGGGCCAAACCGGTGGCATGCCCATACAGAAAGTGTGGGCCATGCTCTAGTGGATCACGTGGGTGTGCTAAACGTGTGCTCAAGACAGAATTGCTCATTAGTATCTAATAAGAAAGGTTGCCGACAGCGGGGGGGTGCATTACGGCAATATTACTTCTCTGTGCAGTCTTCATCACAGGTGCACCATCAAAAATCTGTTAGATAAGGGTATCAGCGGTCTGTGGAGTCACTACAGGAGGTGTAGGCAAGTCGACCGAGGAGCTGCCCAAGCAGCTGGGGTCCTCCTCCGACATGAAGATGTGCAGATCTGTCTCGTCATCCGTGGTTGTGGTACTGCGATCCGCAATAACTTGTTCCAGGTGGGGGGAGCTGTTCCAAGATACTCTGGGCGCGGGCTTTGTGTGTGACTAAGCCCTCCCCTTGCCTTGTCACTTGCTTTAGGACAGTAGGGCATTGTGGGTGCGGTCAGCACCTGACATTCTGGGTTCTTTCAGATGTTGCTCAGTCCTGTCCCATACCTCCGCGGGGTTGTGAAGAAAAGAGTGGTGCCCTCTAAGATCACCGTAAGGCGCGCTGGGAACAGCAGTAAATATTGTACTCCCCTTTGGCAAAGGTGGTGTTTCACTTTCAACACAGAAGAAGGTTGGCCTAGCACAGCATGGGTGTAGTCGCGGAACAGCATGATTTGTTTATCTACCACCTGCAAGGTTTCTGCCCGTCAGGCAGCACGAAGCACCACGTCCCTGTCCTTGAAGTGAAGGAGTTTCACCTGCCTTGGACGAGGGGAGTAGCCTGAAGGCGGGTGTCACGCCGGGACCCGATGAGCCCTCTCGAGGGAATAAAAGGGTGAGAAGAGTGAATGTTTTGAACCAAGACTCTAGGTATGCAATGCGGCCAGACCCCTCAATTCCTGTCGGAAGCTCCAGAATATGAATTTTGGTCCTTCGGGAGTGACCTTCAAAGTTTTCCACTCCAATCTACAACTGTGTTACACAACCTTGCAGCCTTATGATCCTTTGTGAGTGGTTGTAGGGCAGAAAGGGTTTTCTCGCCATCCGTAACTCTATCCGCGACCTTGCAGTGGTCATCCGAAAGAAAATTCAGGTCGGTGACTAGGGCTCCAAATCTATCCTCCAAGGTGACCCTGAAGTGTTCTATTGCTGCCAATATTTTGTCAAATTTGTCAGATGTGGAGAGGGTCTGCTCTCCCTACTCCCCCCTCACATGGCATCAGGGGACGGAGAGACCCTACGAGCGGGGGCAGGCATCTGGGTTCGAGCGGCTGAACGCAATCTGCCCATAGTGCGGGGGGTCAAAGCAACCATGGCTGAAGCACCCGGGGGACGATTGTGTCTACTCAGACGGTCCTCTCGTCTCCAGTGTCTGCTGCAGGACCCTCTGCATTCCTCAGGTGCAACGATACACCACCAGCGCAGCGTCAAGCAGGAGTACAGTTCAGTGCCGAAGCCGACCAAGCGGCAGAAGAGTCGCGTCCAGGGGGCAGATGCAGGGCTAGGGCCAACACCTCTTTCGAGGCCCACCCATTAGCCATGCCTCGATCTAGGCGCAGGTGTGAACCGCTATGAAGGTGGGAAGGCACAGCTGCTCAAAGTCTCCCAATAGTTACAAGAGGATCACAGTGCACCTGGGCCCGGAGGCCGCCCCAGTCGCAACCAAGCAGCGGAGATCAACTGCGATCTCCCTTCTCCTCGGATTTCCCACTCGTGCCGTGAAAGGTTTCCTACTAGAAGGTCAACAGGGGCCCCCACTCCACGCGGCCCAGACCAGCAAAGATGGGTCCCGGCTCAAAGTCTCAATGGGGAAGGCCCAAGATGACACTGGAAGCAGGCCGTGAATAGCAGGGCCCCAGTCCCCCAGCAGCTATCCCTCCCATGCATCTCAATTATGGTGCAGACTCAGGAGCCAGGCGGAAGGCCCAGACCTCCAGCCCCCCACCTGGATGTGTCACTGCATTCCTCATCTGGCTTGGTGTAGTGCTCAGTGTCCCCCAGCCGTGTCCTTGCAGGTCGGTTGTTATTCATGCTGTGGGCCCCACCGGCAGCTCTGAGGCCAGGAGAAGCAAGCACAAGATCTCCCGGCCCAGCAGTGTCCCCCAGGACCGTCCCCTGGATAGACCTCATGTCGTGGGGCTTCCCCGGAACTCATAGTAAACCAGTAGGGTCATGTCTTTTTAGATAGTCCTGTCAGGTATACCCCATTTTTACATACATTGTCCCATCAACACGACAATAATGATTCTAATCAGGTGACCTTTTACCTAGTAGCTTGCTCCTGTCTCTTCAACACCAGGCTCTAAATATTCAATCATAATCCTTGTACCTGACGTACATAAACATGTCCCCAGTTACGGCCGAATTATTTTGTGTAAGGGTCACCACTTTTTTTCATCCTTGGCCAACAGCCAGCTGTGCATGCTCACACTTGTTTAGGAAAGCATTATTGATTGTTTTAAAAACATCCATGATTGTTTTCAAAACATATTGATTCTAGTAAAAACCCTGGAGTGACTACTTTAGTATAAAAGACCCTCACTCCCCCTAACAAATTAGAGGAAAATACCTTCCAAGCTGAGACAGAGTCCTGCATGCTGAATCGTCGACACAAGGGGTGTCATTTTCGACACAGAGACGGGGTCCTTCATTCTCAACCATCAGGTGAGGGGGCTGGTTCATACCTATGGGCTTCTTGGCAACAGATATAAATATACACGGATATACATGCTACACATACAGATCTAGGCTAGGTACATTTAGGAAAATTACTTGGGGCGCGCATGTTAGGAATATGCAAGTGCTACTGTTTTTATCTGAACTGCTTATGTTCATCTTATTAGCACTATGGTAGTGTGGAAATGCACCTTTTTAGGGGTACACTGGTTCAGGGTCACCCTTTTGTCCACGGGATCAAAGACCAACAAAGTAGAGATCAGCACTGGAGTTGGAAATAAATACAAAGTTAATTATTCACTCATGAGAGGGACAACATCCACACAGCACTCTCAAGTGCTGCCCGAGGTAGTACACTAAAGTCACAGAACACAGGTCATTTACACAGGTTTTTTGCACTGTAAGCATGTGAACATAAATAGGGAGAACAAGTTTTAGAAATAGCTTTCAGCAAACAAGGGCAGATGAATAACCAAATGGTCAGCAAAGTGGGAGGTGTCATGCCTCGGGACTCCCCTACACTGTCCCTTTAAGAAGTGTGCTATTTAAAGCACCGGGAAACAAGGAGCGACGCTTCACGTTCTTGCGTCAAGCTCCCTTTGTTTCCGCTTCCGTCAGTATCCTGTTGCCTGACTTCCGTATTTCCCTGAGGATCTTCCTGTTTGTTCCGTGTTGAGCGTAGTCGGCCCCCGCGCTCCTGTGCGGGCTTCGTTTCTACGCATTCTAAAAAACCCGCAGCTATTCGCTGCCATTGGGCGTTCAGTCTTGGGCGCCTATTTTCCCTTTTGCTTTTGAGTTTCGCCCGGTGGCCGGGTTTTACTCCGCCATCCGGCTGGGCTCAGCCTGGCTCCCCGTTAAGGCGGTTTTGTTCACGTTACTCGGCGTGAACCTTTCCTTCTCCCCTGGCCCTTGAGTCTCGCCCTGCGGCCGGGTTTTGCTCCGCCATCCGGTGGGACTCATCCTTTCATTTCTCCCTGTTAGAGTGTGCTGCATCCGACAGCCGGGCTAGTACTCCGCTGTCCGGTGTTGCTAATGTCTTTTTTCCCATCCTGTGTTCCCGTTTAGATAGTTAGTTAGTGGCTTGTTAATCCTGTCCCCTACCTCTTTCCTTAATATTCCCCTGTCACCAGTTTTCTTCATTTCCCTTATCTTGATTACTGGATTACCCCTCCCTGGCATTTGGTGGTATACTTGCGTGGATCAGGGTGGGTGCATCTATTCTACACTACAGAGAATCACGGTAAGAGCGCCTATGCGCTACTAATCCTTTTATTTCAATTGGCTCCCATATACATGGTATATATATTCCGTTTTGGTTTCTTCATAGATGGTTATAAACAATCAGCAGAAGAAGTGGGCTGAAGGTTCTTTTCATACATTAAGTGAATGTTTCTTCAAGGCCTGTTACACACCAGTTGAAGTAAGAAGAGGACAGTCTAGACCATATTGTTATTAACAGTGTCTAGTCTGCTATTGCTCATCTATCTATTGTGTCATCCCTATCACAGATCCAAAACGATGATCCTATTTAAGACTCCATATGCTTAAAACAGCGACACATTAAGAACCTGGGGTATGTGATAGGTTTCCTGTACATATATATTAGAGTAATCCAGTTAAGGTGTTATAGCTAGAGTGTTTACTCACCTTTTTATTACAGCCTACCTGTTATCCGGTTCCCTTCATTGAATCACCAAGCATCCACTACTGGAGATCACCATCGACCATCTTTGTTCCCCCCAACCTTTCCTTGTTTTGTCTCCCCTGTTTTCCCCTGGCGTGTCTCCTGTACTCTAGTGTTTGATAGAGACGGAAGGCCGTAGGGGAAGGCTGTGGAATATTCTTCGGATTCCTGACGCTCCTGTGGAACCAACCTGCAATCCTTACAGGAGGGGGGCAGGAGTACTTATGGCAGCAGTAAATGATTGACAGTTAACACTTGAGACCAGGTGCTCTGGCAGCTACTAACCCCTCAGCACATACATTGCTTTTAGCGGACTCAGGAAGTGAACTAAAATAGATAGCACAAGCTGAGTGAAAAAGACGAAAGAATTACGAAGGAACCTTAACCCCTGGGGTGCTCATGACGAGCTCAGCTCGTCATGAGCTACGGCGCTCCGGTGCTCATGACGAGCTGAGCTCGTCATGACTTCGCCCGTTCCGTGGGACGCTCGCACGCTGGGCTGATTCCCCTGCTGTGCTGAACGTTCCATGTGAACGGGTGTGACCATGACGAGCTCAGCTCATCATGAGCACCGGAGCGCCGTAGCTCATGACGAGCTGACCTCATCATGAGCACTGGGGCGCTGTACGCGCCCCCCGCCCCCCAGCACAGCGGGGGAAACAGCCCCGCACTGAAGGGGTTAAATGGACACCACAGACAAAATGTCCGTCGCTTATGCCAAGTGAAATATTGCACATTTTCCACAGTAGAGATGTATCTACTATTAACTATATTGTTACTAGCAATCTCTTTTGAATGCTTCTGTCTCCTGATTGTCGTAGCCTATATGTTTTACACAAGGCTGTCGCCTGACCAATAAATCCTTATTGAAACGGCCTAATGGCCATCCTGTGTATTTTCTGAGAGAAAGCAAGCATGAGTGTCTGAGCAAAACATACTGCACTGTTTTCCACAATCTCTGAGGAATCAGGGTTTTCATGTTCAGTGGTTCCAAGAAACTATCTACAGCACTGTAGAATATAGGGGGGTGGCAGTGGCACTGTAGAGCTAGCTGGTCTAACGGCTAACATATCCTGTGGGGGTGTCCGGAAGCGGTTGGGACACCAAGCCCTCAGTTTAGGTCATGCAAAACGAGCAGGTCCTGGGGGACTCCTAGGAACTACACAACAGTTGGGCCCGATCAGAGGGGCAGAAGGGAGAGACAGGGAGCCCCAAGGCCCTCACTCCAGCAGCCAGATACATCCCTGTGCTGCACCTGATCATGGAGCCGACACTCGGACCAGGACTGGAACACAGCTGACAGCCCGTGGGACCTCCTCCACCTCCCGGGGGCCAACAGCCTCCACACCTCGATTGTGATGCAGAGACAAGGGCCGGGACGGGAACTCTGCCGTCAGCCCCCGCGACTGGCTCCACCTCCCCAGGAGTCGATATCACGCCACACAAGGATCAGCACCTCCCACTTCTGAGATTGCGAGGCAGGCGCCACAAAGCTCCTCATGGCCACCGGGACTCGTCCACGGAACCAGTGCAAACTCCTTCCCTCGCTGAAAGTACGACTTCTTGGCGGGTCAGCCCCAATAGCTTGGGGTGCCCCCCGCAACTTCGTACAGATGGAGGATCAGGACCATTTCTTCCTCCCGGGGGAGCGTTCCATGTTGCAGGCCGACATGTGGCACCAGGACTCAGGGCTCTCGCAGACTGCAGCAAAGGTGTCAGTAAGAAAGTGGCACCGCTTACAGTTCTTCCCGCAGTGTGGTAGCGTCCCCACGGGGGGCCACCGGTGAGAATTGATGCCTATAAACCGACTCGGCTGCAGAGCTCGAAGGAGCTGCGTTCACCATCTTCGCTGCCTCAGCAATGCCCTATTGGTGCACTGACATTTCAATACATTGAATAAGCATCCCATCTCCCAGTATATCCCACAAGACTCCCCTCCCATCTGCCATCTCAGCCGAAGTTTGTGATAGAACAGATGGGCCTGACTGCGGCCTTGGGAGGCCAACTGTAGAAAAGTAGGATCTGCTTTCATGGTTACCCCTACTTTTTGCTGATGTTATTCTGTTTTATGACTAGTATGACTGAGATTCTGCTAATCAGGGCACCAGTCACTGTGCTTTCTCCCTATGTTTTGACAGAGGTAAGTACTTTGGTACCTTCCCAATTAGCTACTTGTGTACCCTTGTAAGTGCGTAGTATATGGTACTAAAGTAACCGTGGAATAGGTACATCAGGGATCTCCCATGGGCTGCAGCATGTATTATGCCACCCATGAGAGATCAGTCAACTGTGACTAATTTCCTCATATCTGTGGTCCTGTGGTCACTACACTAAAATCCTATAAATCACAATCCTGAAGGCAGGGTGCTGGGTTATAACTATGAGGGTGCCCTGGGTGAGCAGGACAGTCTCTACATACCCCGGAGTCGATTCTGCAGGCTTTAGAAGTGTGATCAGCCATTTTGATACATATAATGGGCATGCATCATTACGCAATGGCTAACTAACTATTGGCTGTGCCGAATCTCGGAATGTTTGGTATCAAACATGTGAGAATCATACCCCAGCACAGTTACCTGTGTTGGAGGTATGATTCCATGCACTGGGGGACTCCTCAGAGAAGCCCCCAGTACTCCCAGTAACAGCCTATCTGGGTCTGCCTGCAAGCTAGTGCTGCTACCGACTCCAGATACAATTCTGCCCACCTTCTGCTGAGCTTGAGCAGGGGAAGGGAGAACAATAGGTTAATGTCACAGGGAGGTGTGAAAACCTCCCAGACAGAACCAAGTGTACTGGTCTGAGGTGGGGGCGCTTGCCAGCGCCACCCAACTGCCTTGAAGGGCATGTTTGGTGCCCTTCCTGCATAATGTAGATAAAACCAGTTTTGGGAGTCCTTGGCTCCCGCTCTGGTGCATAACTGGACAAAGGACATGGGAGTAGCCTCCTGTCTGTCCAGCACCTCCCCTGGGAGAGACCCCTGAATCGTTCCAACCCTTCCCGTAAGGTACTTAGGGGCTTACCTGTGGGTGTCTCTTCAGATTCATCATGCAGCAAGATTCAAACCGGAAATTACTTCAACTTCAACTGTCTGGGCACCTGGACTTCGCCTGGAACCCAGAATGCACCAAGGAAGACTGCTGCTGCTCCTGGTCTCGCTGTTCTGCAAGTCTTGTTCGTCATCTGTGCCTGTGCTTCTTCCAGGTTCCTCTCCAGGCCTGTGGGCATCAAAGACACCTGAAGTAATCTCCCTTGAAGAGAAGGAGTCACTCCCCTGCATCTGCAGGCACTGCAACTAAGCTGACCGGTGTGCTGCTCCTAACGTCCCACTGACTTAGAAAGGCTCAGCAACACAGGTGATGGTTCTGCAGCTCCCAGGACGCCTGACCTGTCCTCTCAGCAAGTTTGAGGACAGTATCCCTTGTCAGAACCACTGGAACAGAACCCCTGTGCACCGCGTCCATCTCTTCCTGCCAAGAACCTTGTCCACACCACATCCTTTAAACCCTGGCCCTGCACCTTTGGCGAGCTGCTTGACGTCATCTTCCGACTATTATGCCTTGGGCCTGGGGGTCCTCTTCATGGTCTTCTTTGGCTTCAGTGCACTCCCCTGCTTGCTCTGTGCTGCCCTGACTCCACTGCAATTGGTGAGTCCCTTAGACCTTGCTGGTCCCAACGTTGCTCCCTTTTTCATATACTACGTCTGTTGCTGCTGTTAAAGCTTGTTGGTGCTCCCGCCAGACACCAATCCCCCTGGTTCTCGACTTGCGACGTGGGACTGCTCATGAACGGCTCCTGGTCTTCCACAGCGTTGCCTTGACCTCACATATGCAGTAACAAGGTCACCATCAACACTCCTGCATCTTCAGTCATCGGTGGTTATTGCTTTTCTGTGCCTCCTGGTCACCTCAAAGTGGCATAGACTCTGTCCCCTCTGCTTGCAGGTTCTTCACTTCAAGAATCCACGCTTGCATTCCACCGGACTCTTTCACCTTCGCCAGCGGCATCTTTCCTGAAGTTCTCCATTGTGGTCTATGGTGGTTTCCAACGTCACTTCGCACCTATGCACCTGGCTTCCCTGGTGTAGGTATCCCAGTTTCCTGGGTATCTACGGTGGAGTGACTCACCAACCTTCTGTCTTGCAGGGAGTTTCTTCCGGGTCCACTGGGAAGGGTCCTTCTTGAAACCTGCAAACGCGACTTTCCCATGGACTTAAATTGAGCATGCAGCTGTGTTTCCACTCTGCACACAGCCTCTGTGGGGTTCCTGGGTACTTACCTTGGGTAATTCCTGGTGTTCCCTGCTCTTCTGAGTCTTCTGGTCCAAGTCCCGACTTGGGTAGCAGTTCGCATTCCACTTCTTTAGTATATGGTTTGGACACCTCTGGAGACTACTGTGTATTGGTGCTTACTTACCTGCTTACAATTGAAGTATTGTGTGTATTCTGTTGATATCTCCGTGTGTTAGTCAGTGTGTATAATAAATATTCCTATTATTATAACTACACTGTGTGGTTCTTTTTTGTTTATCCTACACTATATGATTAGTTCTGGTAAACCGAGCTGCTTAATACTCCTTCGGGACTAAGCCTGATGGCTGCTTTCAAAAGCTACCACTTAGAGCGCGTTCTATGGTTATCTAAGACCACTAAAATCACCACAAGGGTTGTCTGCATTAGTGGAAGGTGCTTCATTTAATAAGTGTGCATCATACACTAAGCCAGCCTCCTACACTAACATAGATGCTCAAAAGTACGGTCGAAGTTTAACTCATCCCTCTATGTTAACACATATTTCATCCTAACTGAGGAGTAAAGATACAGTAGGATATCCTATTTTTCTGGTGCTAAGAGGCAGAAAAGTAAACATTTGCGATGGTCAACAGATGAAAGTGGGGAGGGGCTGTCTGTTGGTATAGAGGAGGCCCAGACATTCCAGTGTCCACGGTGACGTATAGTGAGAGCCTCCTCTCTCATAGTGGGCATCAAAATCCACATATTCTCTTAGTATCTCTTTCCCATTATAGGGTTAAAAGTATCATATACAATGAACACACTCATTTACGCATTGTGGAACATAAAATGAATACCAAACCACCTAAACTTTGATTTAAATAAAACTAGATTTGATTAAAAGAAATATATACAATAAGGTCAAATCAACTGACTGAATGACTCACATCAGAAACTTGAATAAAGCTTGCTGTGGAACCTTGACTGCTGCATAGGCATGGCACTACGTTCAAAAGTATTTGCTAATCACTGGCAGTGACCGAGACACAACATATTTCGGAGTTGAGATAGCAACACAGATAGGGAAACAAAAAACCGGGAAGAGGAGACACTGACAGTGGGATAAGGAGACAATACCACCTGTAGGGAGACATGAGTGCTGACAATGGAAGAGGAAGAGACTAACATTGACCTTTGGAAAGGGAGACACCAATAATGAGCGTGAGAGATATACCATTAACTTTGCAGCGAGACTGACACTGGAAGAGGAAGAGACACACACGGGACAGGTAAAGACCAACCCGGGCACTGGGTCAAGGTCAGACAGACTCCCAGCGTGACGCAGAGTCACAAGCACTTGACATTGGGAGAGGGAGACACATACTGGCAGTGGGCAGAGAAACATAATGGCAGTGGGCAGAGAAACACTCTAGGTGAACACAAACACTCTAGAAGGAGGAGGTTGTACAGGGAAAAGCAAATATTCTGATTTTCACTGGGACAGAGGGACACTGACCGGGAGACACAAACACTGAAAGAACCTAACGCCAATGATACTTGGGCAGGGAGACACAAACCCCTGGCAATACAGACGCTCGACGGGAAGACAAACCTTAATACTAGCAATTTGTAACACTAGGACGGGGAGCAACTACATATGTTTAATTTGGAAGAGGAATACGTTTCTCAAAGAGATGTAGTGGCAGGAATAAAGAAGACCAACTCTCTACTACATTGGAGAATGAAAACAGACTAAGAAAGCCACATTATTAGTAACAGGTGATATAAGTGAGGACGTCAACAGATATACTCACACATTATAGGAGATGGTGGGATACATCTTTAGACATATTAGTATACTTTAATTGGATCTATCGCTTGGGAGGGAAGGGCGGTTTTGCTGGGGGAGGGGGTGTGTTATATGTTTCGGGGATTATTATTAATTTTCATTTCTTATTGGTAATGTTCTCCTGTGCAAAACAATGATAAGACATCTGTATATTGTGCAAATATTTTGAGGCGATTAACAACTGTGTAATGTGTTAAATATAACTCAATAAAATGTGTTAAACAAAAGGTAAGTAAGGATGTCAACAGCCTCTCAGAAACAGCTGCAATAGAGTTGTTCTTTACTTGTGTTGGCATGTGAGGAGATACAAACATACCCCAAGGCGGTAAGACTCCTAACAGTATCGAAGGAATTCAGAAACTGACAGAAGGCAAGTAACAGAACATCAGTGTCGGTAATCCCCTGAGCGTTCTTATATCTTGCTTTTTTGTTTCCTTTTTAGGTCTCGCCTAGCGAACGCAGCGCAGCTGCATCGCCTTTGCGAGACTCTATTGTTGTCGCTTTCGTTCGCGAAGGGAGACAAACCATATGCGCCCCCGGACAGGCGATGGGCATGCACATGGTTTGTCTCCCACCGCGCGCTTGATTTATTATGGCTCGGCCGCTCGCTCGCTCTCTGCGCGCATGCTGTTTGCCTGCTCGTGGTTGCTTTCACTGTTGTGAAAAGCTGAGAGGGGCACGTCCACAGTGGTCAGGGACAGCCTGTCTAACAGAGGGGCAGAGACAGAGCCCAGCATCGTTAGCAATAATCAGGGTGCGCCCCAATTCAAAGGCCTTTAATGACTCCAGGAAATCCTGCCCCCGCCTGTTTACACTCTGAGCACTCTCTGGTATGACAGAAGCACATCAAATGCACACGGCTGAACAGCCGCCGCTCCTCCAGCTTGCCAACTCAGTCATTTTTCTACGGTACATCGAAACGGTATGAATTTTCCCTTAACCGAATGCTAAAAAATTTCACCCCAAACCTCAAACACGTGAATGGGAAGTGAGAAATCTACTCTGGTGTAACTCTCTCTCCAGCGGTGGCCCGTTTCTATCCAAGCAAACACAAGAAACCGCCTCTTTCCGAATATCACTGGCCTAACCACATTTCCATGGTGCCTAAAATCAATAAAGCACCGAGAGTTCCCAGTCCCCACTAACTTATGAGTAGTGGTCGAGGGAGCGGCACGGGGCACACCCGGGCTGAATTCATTAGCGGTGGCTCATCGCCCAACGGTCATTATTGTCAGTCAAAGGAAATAGCAGTGCTTTGCGCGGGTGTAAGGAATAAGTTGATCACATCTCCTTGCCCCTCACCCTGAACAGTCACTGCATGGACTGTGTTTCATTTCACTGACCAGAATGTTTACAGTGCAATTTCAATGACTATGTTACTATTGGCGGGATGAGAGGAGGCAACAGTTGTAATGTATATTTCCCATAAGATTATCTAAGCCTGTCTGTATAGATCAATGTATGCTGTCTGTTTATATATGTGTGAGTATCTGAGAAGCTGTAGTTAAAGGTAACACGTGGGCAGGTCATTAAAGAGGGCCAATGCCCTGCCCCAAAATAATGTGCCCCAGGTACTTTACTTCTTCCACACCATATTCAGATTTGTCCTTCCTTAATTTCAGATCCTTCTCGTCCAATGCACTCAGTACTGCATTCAATTTCAGTAGAAGCTGTCTGGACGTTAACTGCCACAGCTTGGTAGCCAGACACTGGAAATCGCCTCTGCCTGAAGTCCCAGAGCTCAACTTCCAGTGCAGTGGTGTCTCACAGCTCGACTGTTGAACAATAGATGTTTGCCCATTTCTGAATTGGAGTGAGCCATCTGTGAAGTGAGCATCGGAGTGATCCGTGATTTGATCTCTGATGTGAAATGGGCAAAGGTAATCTTTCTTGATTTTGAGACAGTGGTAAAGTTGTGAGATCACCAGCAACAGACTGAAGTAGGATGAAGAAGTGATGGAAGGATGCAAGACAGAAAAGGGTAAGAAGAATGGAGTGCAGATGGCAGAAAAAAGAACATTTGAGGAAAAGTCTTAAAAAAGAAAATGAGAATAAAGATAAATAACTCCGAAAAATAGGAATGAAAGAATCTATTCATGCATGGCACTTGTGCATATTAGTGAATAGGAAAACTGAACGTTGGAGTTAGGGGACAAAATATCAATTTATTTTAGAAAATGGAAAGAAGTTATTCCTGGCCAAAAATTCGTTTTTTGCTCATGAAAATATCCATTTTTTGTTGAGCTGAATTGTAAAAAATGAAAATACTGCACATCATACTTTGGTATTTTTAGAAATATCAATCAGTACGAAGTTATTTCAGACAAAACTATTGCATTTATGATATATATCTAACGTTAGTATTTGTGAGAAAATTCATGCTGAGTTCTAGAGCCTCAATGCTGATTTTTGTTGCTTTCCCCCAAATTACGCTTACTGCTAAGGCTGTTATTTCCTGGCAGGTGCCGTGTGGAGTCATTTAGTCATCTGCACACTAGAAGATTTATATGATATTATAACAAGTGCTGTTGGGAACTTGATTGTTGGATAACCTTTTTTTATCTTATAGAGTTTAATCAGCAGACCAATGGCATTAAAATTACACGGAGGACGCTGAAACATACATTTAAAACAAGCATTTGCAATGCAATAGGTCTCGCTATTGGTATTGTTAATGACAACGTCTTTTATTTATGTTTTGGTGTTCAAAACATAAATAAAAGGCATTGTAATTTACAATGCTAATAGCTTAAACTCTCGCAAATGCAAGACCTATTGCATTGCAAATGCTTGTTAGAAGGTGGGAAGACAATTGATTTAGTCGCTTCTGAAATGCATTTGCATGTTGTAATATAAACGAGTCGAGTGAGGCTGCATACAATCGTTTTGATAAAAACTTTTACCGAAATAGTGAAATACACAGCAGTGCAGGCTTGTTGTGTATTACTCTGGGTGTGTTAAAACTGGGGTAAGAAGAAACAAACATTGCCAATAGGGCAGGAGGATGCTAACCCAAAGACAAAGTCTGTGATTCTGGGACAATGAGACACTGACCTTGGGGAGGTTTAATAAGTCATTGACACTGGTACAGGGAGAACCAAACACTGTTGTCTTAGAGATTCAATAAAGAGCTATATTCTCCCAACGGGGATCTGTTGGTGCTCTAAAGTGGCAGAGAGCATGCTGGAAACTGAGGCATTAGGTGTGTGGCCTGAACAAGTAATGGGTCTACATTTGTCCTCTGTTGGGAACCAAACACCCCATTGCATCACTTGACTCTCATAGGGTAAAGTTGCAGAGCAGCGCAAGGCCTACTCTGGGGAGGTGGTGTGGGATAGTAATCACCATTCACAGATACACAATACTAACACTCCATAAAGGATTGTCCAGTCTGTGCTTTTTCTTTTGAGAAAGGGAAAAGTACATTTATTACACTCACACTACTCAATAGTACACAGCATTTTACATATATACACAAGCTGATGGTATTGCTGTTGGATGACATTGCGTAAGCATTCTCACCCCTCCCAAAGGAGGTGGGGGTCTAGTACCACAACTCGCATGTGTAAACATTATCCTGTCCCTAAATGCAAAAGGTGACCATAACTTGGAGTGAGGGCCCTTACCACTGGCACCAAGCGAGTGGCTGTCCACCGCACTATTCCAGAATGCATTTTTTCAGGGGAACAAAGGAATGCTGGCCATAAAGCATATAACCTTTGCTCACAAATGGCAGTCAGTCTCATTACTCAATTAAAGCATTAGCAAGAGTACATGACTAAACTTGTCTGGAAGGGTGATGCACTTATCATAACTGATAACATGAGTAACGCAATTCAATCACAGCTCCAAAAGTGCACCACAATTATATCTACAACACTATGCAAGTTGATTCATACACCCATAAAGGATGCTTGCAGCATTCACTTGAAGATCGCATTAGCAAAGCATAATGCATATGATTCACTTTTGTAAATGCACACCTGTGCAATTACCACCTTCCACCCCTACAGGAGGTCCCACAATGAGAAAACTCAAGTTAACCATCTTCAGGCTACTACTTGGCATATCCTTACTCTGTTCAAAGATGGTGCAGCTGTCCCAGTTGTAGAACAAAAGTTCCTGCATCAAGAAGACTTGAAAGTCTTCAGAATCCTTTGAGGGGTTCTCTTTTCAAAGTCACCAGAGACTTAGGCTGAGGAATTTCCAACTCTTTTGGGGACAGTCGGCACTGCTCCTTCAGCACCCCAACACAGTAGCGCCAATTTACCAGTGACCCCATCATCCTGGGGCACCACATGCCGCATAGGAGCAGTTTTCTTTTTTACAAAGAATGGGCCATGACCTGCAGGGTATTATGAGACGCTCCTCTGGGAGCGCGCATATGTGAACAGCGACTCCCCCACTGCTCCAAAGAGGGCTGTGTGGGATTGCCTGGCAGGTAAGCGGCCTCTCAATATGCTTAACTTTTTCTCGGGGTATCCAGTCCCACCTGGCACCTTGAGGTCTCATGCCTCATTGGAGAGTAGCTCTAGGAGCTTCTCCCCTCTCGCCAGCTCCTGGCCTTCCAGTGACACGGGGGAGTGTGTTGCACTCCCCCCTCCTGTTGTGGGGAGTGCGATGGCATGCCCCCCTCCTCTCTCCGGCCTTCGGGCAAGGGATGGGGTCAAGGACCCCCTCCTCAACTTCATCTTCATCAGAGCCAAGGAAAGGGTTCCTGGACCCCTGGGCATCTTCGCGGGGGTCAATGGTGCTACCCAACTTCCGCTGCATTGAGACCTAGGGATGGGGTCCTGCGCCCCCCCGTTTACCTTCACGGGGAGCACGACGGCTCTCCCTGACTTTGCTTCTTCTGGGTGTGGACCCAGGATCTGATCCACCCCAGGGGGCATCAGAGACCAGCGGCGGGCCCCACTTTCTATGTTGTCAGTCCTGTCCAAGGTCAAAGGTCGTCTACCTTCCAGGGGCATTTTTTAGACCCCCTTGGGCCGTTTTAAACAATTTTGGTCTCTTTTTGCCTGGGACCGGGACAGGAATATGCAAACTCCAGCTCATGCAGACAGAGAATCAATGGGGCAGGGTGTCACAAGCACAGGAACACAGAAAAAAAATTATGGGACAGAGAGCCCGAGGACTGGGACACCGGAACATCACATGTATACTTGGTCAGGGCTTCAAAAGATGCTGAAAAAAGATATATAGTTATTGGGCAAGGGAGAGACAGGCACGGCACAGTACGAAATAAACACTGAAGCAGGAAAAAGGGACAGACAGGAAAACAACAGGGAAAATGAAATAAACATCACAATGAAACAGAGGCACTGGAGTTGCAGAAAGGCCTCAGGCATTCATAAGGGAAACGGAATTATGGAGAGAGGGATATTGAGAGAGCATAGCACTAATAATGGGACCAGGAGACATGAACATCAGTGCAGGAAATCAGGACAGAAATATGCAGTCAGCAGGGGCAGCCATCACGGCTCACGGGTGGGTGGGAGTGTGTGTGCGAGGGGGATGTGGGGTGCTAGGGGCCTGCCTTAAATTAAAAAAAGAATTATTTTATACCTTGCCGCCGCCGGGTCCCGCGTCTTCTCACCTGCTCGCATGTGTCCGACTCCAGGTTGGAACAGGAAGAAGGCAGCCAGGCTCCCACCCCTAAGCCAATCACAACGCTCCAATTGAGCGTTGTGATTGGTCTGAGCACTGCGACTCGGCACTCAGCCAGGGGCTGTAGGGGTGGGCACATTGTCCAAGCAGGCTATTATGCAGCTTGCAAGGAGAACAGAGGAGTACGCATGACTGTTTTGGGTGGCCCGAGAGGGCCAACCAAACAGTTAGTGCGCACAGGAGTGTCTACCACTCCTCCCCTGCATTTCCGTCCCACCCCCTCAAGCACCGCACCAACAGGAGAAAAAAATAAAATGATAACATTTAATTATTATCATTTTATTTTTTTCTTTCTTTGCTGCTCCTGGCAGTGGGGCGATGCTCCTCTGCCTTAGCGGAGGAGCCGCCACTGGCAGTCAAGTACACAGTTGCAGATATATGGACAAGTAAATGGTGATGTTCAGAGAGAAAAGAGTATGGAACAGGTTGATGTGAACACAGATAAGGAAACCTGCTCTGACCTATGGTGAGCTATGACTGACTCACTGAAACCACTTACATGGCCCCACACTGCCACTGGAGGGACTCTTGGAGCTACTAACATATGCTGCTAATTATTCAGATCGTATACGCTTTGTTTGTCGAAAGCTTCAAATATCATACAGATCTCGAGTAGCAACACATTCCAAATAATTACTACCTGTAAACCAAATTACTACAAGCTGTGATTTAGAATAGCTTGGAGTCGACAGAGAAACGATATAGGGCACTGCTTTATAAGCCAAATGTGAAAGGACGGCTCCTGGGAGACAATCTTAAATATATCCTTGTCTTTCACAGACAGACACTAAAGACATTTTCTTTCATTTGACGTATGGTCTCATTCCGAAATCCCACACACCAGGTGCACTGCTTCAAAGAACAAGTTACTTACCTTCGGTAACGATATATCTGTAAGAAACAGTAGTTAGTATTAGATTCCTTACCTTAGA
Source organism: Lissotriton helveticus (assembly GCF_964261635.1). NCBI lineage: Eukaryota > Metazoa > Chordata > Amphibia > Caudata > Salamandridae > Lissotriton > Lissotriton helveticus. The sequence goes on along the minus strand of NC_136059.1, from coordinate 606,090,641 downwards.
ATATCCCCAGGCGTCAGTCTGGATCCGGAAACTTTTGCGTAGCAGTACCCCTGCGCGTCGGTAGGCGTCGTCTGCAGGCGTCCCCTGCGGCTCCGCGTCGTCGGCGTCGTGCGCCGTGATGACGTCGCTGGAGTATGTAGACGCCGCCTCCGCGCGCTGACGTCAGTTCTTAGCACACAGCTTTTCCGCGCCAGAACACGCAGAGCCATGAGAGAACCAACACTGGTGCCATGTGAAACTAGGGCCCTGAAAGGGATGTCCTTAACCCTAGGTATCAGTTCGCAGAACGGGGAGGATGGGTGGGGCGGTAAGGAATCTAATACTAACTACTGTTTCTTACAGATATATACCGAAGGTATACCGAAGGTAAGTAACTTGTTCATCTGAAAGAAACAGGTTAGTATTAGATTCCTTACCTTAGAATAGATACCACAGCAATACCAACCCCGGTGGTGGGTCTGCGAACCAATACAACCCTACACCAGAAAATCCTGGAGGACCGAACGGCCAAAGAAGCCGTCCCTCCGGACTTGACTGTCCAGGCAGTAATGCCTCGCAAAGGTGTGCAGCGAGGCCCACGTAGCCGCCTGGCAAATGTCCTGCAAAGGGACTCCCCGGCCCAGGGCAGTAGTAGCCGCCGTGGCCCGATTGGAATGGGCCCTCAGCCCAACAGGGGGCTCCTTCCGAGCCAAAGAGTAGCAAGCTTTGATGCACAGGACGACCCATCGAGAAATGGTTCGTTTCTGTACCGCCCGTCCCTTCTTCTCACCCACGTAGCCAACAAACAGTTGGTCATCCACCCGGAACTGGCGTGTGCGATCCATATAAAATGAAAGCGCACGTTTTGGGTCCAGACGATGGAGCCGCTCTTGATCTTTTGAAGGATGCGGAGGCGGGAAGAAGGAGGGTAAGGTGATGGACTGCCCGATGTGAAAAGCAGAAACTACTTTGGGCAGGAAAGAAGGTCTAGTTCTAAGAACCACCTTGTCAGGATGAACGGACAAGAAAGGAGGTTTCACAGAAAGAGCCTGGAGCTCACTCACTCTCCTGGCAGAGGTGATGGCAACCAGGAAGGCCGTCTTTAAAGTGAGAAGACGGAGAGGACAGGAATGAAGCGGCTCAAAGGGAGCGCACATCAAGAAAGTCAGAACCAGGTTCAAGTCCCACTGAGGCATCACGAACGGAACAGGTGGATACATGTGCGTGATGCCCTTCAAGAATCTCAGTACAATAGGGGACTTGAACAAAGATGGCTGATCAGGAAGCCGTAAGAAGGCGGAAAGGGCAGAAAGGTAGCCCTTGATAGTGCCCAGAGCAGAGCCCTGCTGGGCAAGAGAGAGGAGAAAGAGGAGAACCTCGGAGAGAGGGGCAGAAAGGGGATCCACAGCCTTGGCTGTGCACCATGCCACAAATCTGTTCCACCGGCAGGCGTATACCGACTTTGTGGAGGGACGCCTGGCTGCCAGAATCACATCACAGACATCAGGAGGCAAGTCAAATGGCCTCAACTGTCGCCGCTCAATCTCCAAGCATGGAGGTGGAGACTGGACAGGTTCGGGTGGAGGACCGTCCCCTGCTGCTGCGACAGAAGGTCCTCCTGAAGGGGAAGGCGGATCGAGGGACCGACTGACATGCTGAGTAGCTCGGGATACCAGTACCTTCGAGCCCAGGCCGGAGCCACAAGGATAACTTGGGCCCGGTCGCGCCTGATCTTCTTCAGCACTCTGGGCAGAAGTGGTATAGGTGGAAAGGCGTACAACAGACCGCAGCTCCACTCGCGCCGAAAGGCGTCGCCGAGCGAGTGCCGTCTTGGAAACTCCAACGCGCAAAACTGATGACATTGCGCGTTCTCTTCTGTGGCGAATAGATCTAACCAAGGCTCTCCCCATTGCAGAAAGAGGCCTTTCGCCACGTCCGAGTTCAGACGCCATTCGTGATCCACCGAGCACCGACGGCTGAGTTCGTCCGCCCTGGCGTTTAGAGAACCTGCCAGGTGTTGAACCGTCAGAGTCACGCCCTGACGTTCCAGCCATTGCCAGAGGCGCAGAGCCTCCTGGCAAAGGGTCCACGACCCCACTCCGCCCTGCTTGTTGCAGTACCACATGGCGGTGGTGTTGTCCGTGAACACCTGCACCACACTCCCGTTGACAAAGGGGAGGAATGCCTTCAGTGCTAGGTGAATCGCCCGCAGCTCCAACATGTTGATATGGAGCCGGGACTCCGCCGGAGACCAGATGCCTCTGATCTCCGCCTCTCCCAAGTGGCCACCCCAGCCCTGGAGGGACGCGTCCGTCACAACCACGTGCTCCGGTTGGGGAAGGGAGAGGGATCTGCCTCTGACCCAATCGCGGTCCGTAAGCCACCACTGCAACTGTCTCGCAGTGCCCTCCGAGATCAGGACATGGTCGGATAGGTTGCCCTGATGCTGGGCCCACTGAAACTTCAGGTCCCACTGCAGAGCCCGCATCCGCCACCTGGCGTGATGCACCAGAAGGATGCAGGAGGCCATCAGTCCCAGAAGCCGCAGCGTCAACCTGACCGAGACCCGGGATAACGGCTGAAAGATGGGAATCAGAGCCTGAATATCCCGGACCCGCCGTTCCGGAGGATAAACCCGAAACTGCGCCGAGTCGAGAACCGCTCCGATGAAAAGGAGCTTTTGAGAGGGACACAGGTGTGATTTCGGCACGTTCATGGAAAACCCCAGCTCGTGCAGGAGGTCTGCCGTCATCTGGAGGTGGTGGACGACTGTCTGGGGCGAGCCCGCCTTCAACAACCAGTCGTCGAGGTAGGGGAAGACTGAAACCCCTAACCGGCGCAGATGAGCTGCGACCACCGCCATCACCTTCGTGAACACCCATGGGGCGCTGGTAAGGCCGAATGGGAGCACGATAAACTGAAAGTGCTCGTGGCCTACCGTGAACCGCAGGTAACGCCGGTGGGCCGGCAGGACGGGGATGTGAAAATACGCATCCTGCAAGTCCAATGCTACCATCCAGTCTAGTGGGTCTAGAGCAGCCAAGACCTGAGCCAAAGTCAACATCTTGAACTTCTCCTTCCGGAAGAAGCCGTTGACGTTCCGTAGATCCAAGATAGGACGCAGGCCCCCCTTGTCCTTCTTGGGTACCAGAAAGTAGTGGGAGTAGCAACCACACCCTACTTCTGGCCCAGGAACGCGCTCGATGGCCCCCTTGGCCAAGAGGGCCGTAACTTCCTCCTGCAGAAGTGTCAAGTGGTCCCCCGACACACGGTGGTTCTGCGGTGGCATGGCTGGAGGAGTGGTCTCGAAGGGGAGGCAGTAGCCCCTTCGGACGAGCTGCAGCACCCACCTGTCCGATGTGATAGTGCGCCAGCGGGAGTGGTGATGGCGAACCCTGCCACCCACTGGCGTCACATGGGCCTGAAAGCTCGGACTAGGAGGATTTGGAGGCTGCTGCGGGGGGAGGTGTGGCCTGACCTCGCCGCTGTCCCCGACCGCCACCACGGCGGAATCCACGGCCGCCACCGCGTTGAGAAGTGTTCTGCAGTGCGTGGCTGGCAGCACGTGTGGGACCGCCCCTTCCGTGGCCACGAAAGGAGCGAAACGAACCCGTTTGCTGGCGCTGGGTCGAGAGACCCAAGGGCTTGGCCGTGACCCTGGAGTCCTTGAAGCGCTCAAGCGCGTTGTCCGCTTTGTCGCCAAACAGGCGACTGCCATCGAACGGCATGTCCATCAAGGCATTTTGGACATCCGGCGAAAAATTGCCGGATCTCAGCCAGGCGTGGCGACGAATCGCCACCGTCGTGGACATCGCTCTGCCCAGCGAGTCGGTCGTATCAAGACCACACCTGATGGAATACCTCGCCGCGTCTCGGCCTTCAACCATAGCCTGGCCGAGCTTGTCCCGTACCTCCTGCGGGCATTGCGGCAGACACTCCGCGACCGTATCCCACAGAGAGTGGGTGTAGCGGCCCAAGAGGCATGCGGTATTGCAAGACCGCAGTCCCGCACTCAGGGACGAGAAGACCTTCTTGCCAAACTGGTCGTATCTCTTAGATTCCCGGTCGGGCGGGGCCGACGGGAATGCGGATTGGGATGTTGAGGCCTGGATCACCAGACTCTCAGGGGTGGGATGGGTGGACAGGAACTTAGGGTCGTCCAGACACGGACGGTGGCGCCTGGCAACGTTCCTATCAACAGGCGAACCTGAAGCGGGCCTGGACCACGTGCCCAACAGAACGTCCGTCAAGGCTTCATTAAACGGCAGCAGAGGCTCCTGTGGGCATGACTGCGGTTTGAAGACCTCGGTGAGGATGTTCGGCTTCACTTTTGCGACGGGGAGCTCAAGGTTCAAGGCCTTGGCAGCCCTCATCAGCACCACAGAGTAGGCAGCCCCAGCCTCCGACGCCACAGTGGGAGGCGAGACAAAACCAGGGTTAGGAGATTCGTCCAGACCACTGGCATCACCCAAGTCACCTGTCCAGTCCACGTCGTACTGACACTCGCGTGACAGAGGGTCCTCAGACCCCTCCCAACCCTCTCCATAATCCTCATCATCACCATACTCGGATCCAACGATGTAGACCGGCTCCTCGGGGTCAATGGGCCCCATCGGCGCCGGACTCGGCGTCGGGCGACGCCGGTCCGACTCCGCGTCCGGAATTGGAGAGGGGATGGGGGTGGCGCCGCCCGGGGCCGGCGCCGGAGCCCCGACGCCAGCCGGAACCGGCGTCGGAGGCACGGCGCCGCGCGGAGGCGGCACCACGGGTTGCCCCGATGGAATCGGCGCCGGAGAGGCCGGATGACCAGCCGGCGACGACCCTGAAGGGCCCAGCGGCGCCGGGGCCGGAGCACCTGACGGCGCCGGGGCAGGAGCACCCGAACCGCTCGGGCCCCCGGACGGGACCACCGGGCCCGCAGGCGCCGTAGGCCCCGTCGGAGGAGACAGCGCCCTCATGGCCATGAGGAACTCCTCTATCTCCTCGTGCGACGCGCCTTGCCCAGGGACCGACGGGTATGGAGCAGGCAGCGTCGGCGACCCACGCGGAGCCGCGGGGGTGGGGCCACCCGAACCCCCGGCCGCATCGCGCGAGCGTCGGGGGGAGTCGGGGGTGCGATGACGACGCCCCGACTTCTTGTGTCGCTTACCTGAGGAACCGGAGGAATCGTGACGACTCCCGGAGCGCTCGTGGCGGCTCCGCGACCGTTCTCTCGACCGCTCCCTCGACCTCCGGCCGGACCGGGACCGCTCTCGACGCGGGGCCGACATCCGGAACTCGAGCAGCTTGCGGGACCGCTCCCGCCTAGCCTTACTCGTCAAGGCCCGGCAGTCGACGCAGGACTCGACGTCGTGGTCCGCGCCCAGGCACCGGAGGCAGAGTCGATGGTGGTCGGTGACCGACATCAGGCGGTCGCACCCGTCACAATTTTTAAAACCGGGCATCCTACCGGCACCGAAAGAGTTAGAGTTATCAAAAAACTTGGTCAAAAGACCGGAGTACTGCTCTTCGGATCTGCGCTAACTGGCGCGGAAAAAAGAAGAACTGACGTCAGCGCGCGGAGGCGGCGTCTATATACTCCAGCGACGTCATCACGGCGCACGACGCCGACGACGCGGAGCCGCAGGGGACGCCTGCAGACGACGCCTACCGACGCGCAGGGGTACTGCTACGCAAAAGTTTCCGGATCCAGACTGACGCCTGGGGATATTCTAAGGTAAGGAATCTAATACTAACCTGTTTCTTTCAGATACTGCATCATTTGAAACAGTGAGCAGGAGCATTTTAATTGCTGGTCCTACAAGTATGGGTGTGTGGTGGATGTAGGATTCCGTGAATGCATGTTGGTGATATATAGTAGGTCCATTTTCCACTGGCTGACTGTTCACTCCCTCACAGTAAATACCATCAGCACAATGTGTGGACGTCAGTGTCTAAGAGAAGGCTGTCCTACTGCTGGTTTAGTCTGCACCGCGGAACGCCAAGAACCATCTGGACATGGAGCTGCCGAGTAGTGTCCTGGGATAAAGCTGAAGCCATCCGTATTCCCAGAGTGTCTGTGGACAGTCCAACCCACAGAGAAACACAAGGCACCTGCACATGGGGTAAGCTAAGCCTTCACAAGCGGCTGAGAGTATCTGCTGCCTCCCCACCCCTCGTCAGCTGCCAACTCACTTACAGTCAGGATTTTAACAACAACCTGGTCTATGGGGCAGGTTGAGGGAAGAGCTGCCCAAGCTGGAAGCCACACTTTCTGAATTGGTCTTTCCGGGTAGATGGGAAGGACCATTTTGTAGTTGTCTGCTTGTTGCTTCCCTCATTAGAACTTTAAGAAATACAGTAAACGGTGGCACAGAAAAGAGAGGGTTAGGTGGGTGAGAAATGGCTGTTAAACGGTACCGCTTATGAAGTGGTGCCACTCACTGGGGTTTACTACATCACATTTCCACTCCAGAACCATCATCTTTATTAGCCTTGAAAACACAGTATGAGATATTGGCAGTTGGGCAGCGTCTCCACCCACTGAAAGCAAGAAACTCAGCATTGACCTGTCCACCTAATTGATTGTCTATGGAATATATTGCTCTCAAAATCTCAGAGTTGTACAATACCTTTTACGATTTGGAAAACCTTTTCTGACTCATAAAATGGCTTTTAAATATTGTGAAGTTATGGGTCTCAAACTCCTGAGGCTAATGAGCATGGGCTTTGTGCATCATATTGTTAGTACTGTCCATTTCTATATGTATGTTTCCCCCTATAGATGCTATATTTCCCGCTAAGGCAACTGTATTTAACAAATGAAAAAAATATAAATTGAAAACTGAAACACCAACATATTTAAGTACATTTTGTTGTTGAAAGCTCAAAAGTGACTGATCTAATTTAGCATCTACCCTGTGCCCCAGTTCAAAGTTTTAAGGATTTAAACAATGTGTTGTCGGGAACTTTTTTGTTTTTGTACAAACATGCAACCAAATCACGTGCATGTGAATAGCCAGGATAACATCAATAGACACTCACATGCTCCAACCGAAAAAAGCCACAGAGAAAAATTTCAAATATTTTTCAAGTAAAAAAGATACTTTGTCTATCATCTTACAACACCGGATTCATTCAGCCCTGGAATACACACAAGAAAATTGCACTACATGTGATTAGCTCAAGGGTCTATTGTCTAACAAGCCTTGTGCACTATGCAGCCAGGATCACTAGACAGTTATTTGTATTGGAATGTGTTTATGTCCTAGGGCTTACATGTTTAACTTCCTTGGCTTTAATAGGTTATTTTTGGCTTCTACCACAATTCTACAATACTCATACAAATCTCAATAATAAGTATTTCTCACCTGTGTGTGGTGTGCACTGTGACAAATCTATCTTATTTTAAAGAGCTATTTAATGCAGGGGGAATATCCACAGGGCCTCTGCACATTGAAACAAGCCCATAGGTTTAGCCTTGGTACAATGCACTCATAAAGGCACACAACTGTGTATGTATACTAATCGAACAACAAACGTACGTGCATCCGTGCCTATACAGAGCAAGATGTCTAAAGACACTCATGCAGACAAATCAGTAGACAACCAAGCAGCAATGGGTTATATGCAGCAATGGCACTGGGCGACTGGCATCAGGAGAGCCAGACCGGTGGGTACCAGGAGGGCACAGGGTGAGCCCTGAGAGGTGTGCGTCTGGGGAACCCTGGCTGACGTGCAGGTCAGGAGCACCCTCTCCGGCCGCATATCATACTTTGCACCTGTTGCACTACACCTTGAATCCAATTCAGTGCATTACTCTATGCTCCTACTGCACCTTACCCTGTACTCTTGATCCTTGCTATGTGTAAATGAACAACCGTTGTTCCTTTATTCACTAATATGTGTTTTTAAATGAAGTGGCACATAATGGAATTCATAGTTAAGATTCTTTCTTATGTACATAGGATGCCATTAGTACGAGCCATGGAACATGAAAATTAAGAAGCAAAGCCCTCCTCCAAGATCTCCCATACTCCTTCCTGGTCCCTCTTTAAGGCATCCTCCATGCTGCATCACATCCCATCTAGGGCCTGACGAAATACGGCCATATCACTCCCCCATCCTGATGAAACACCACTAGCTCACCTTGCCAACGTGCACCATCTTCTATGCCAATAGGTCTGGTTTATAATTGAAAGTGTGCCTCCAGTGGCTGCTGAGCTTAGGCAGTCAATTTGTATTCATCCATGGTAAAATAATGACAACTCCTTCAGAGAGGTCCTATCAAGGATTTACATAGTGCAAATCTTCTACTCCCAGGTGTTGTGGGAGGGGTTAATCAACACTAAGCCCCATGCCTACTACAATAGTCTGTCAAAATCCATGTACCAAAATATATATCTACAGGCCTTAACGGAGTGTGTCACTTACTTATGCTATTGGCTGGTACCAGCACTTCTTATTTGCTAGTACTGGCTCCTACCTGCTGCATAAGTCAACGTAGCTACTGCTAGTGCTCGGGGAAGCAGCCCGAGTGTGCTGACTGCTTCTCTTTTGGCTTTACTGCTTTTGTCCTGGTTCGTCCCTGCTGCCACTTTTGCAACTGTGTCGCCTGCCCCCTCCGAGCAGCTGCCTGCTCTCCTGATGTTTTGATCCCTCTGTTCCCCCTGGACCTTCACTGATGGAGTCCAAGTGGTAAGTACAGATGTAGCGGGGAGGTAGGGAGGCAGAGGGCCTAGTTCATGGTGCACTGGGGTAGGGACATTGAGCGGGTCAACCTGAGGTTGGTTTCTTGCCACAGTACCGAACAGCTCAAAGTTGCCTCCGGAGTGGCTTGCGAGCTCAGGGTGGCGCCGTGCTGGACCCAGAACAAGAGACAAAGTGAAAGCTGAAAAGCTGACCGCGCTGGTACCAGTGGTGTTCCCACATCCTAAGTTTGTGCATTCTCCATTCTTAAACCATATTAAGTGCAACCATAGCTCAGTGGCAGAGCCTTTACCTAGGCGTGTTCTTTGCCTGGAAAAGTTAGATATGGTAATTACATCGGAAGCAATCATTTCACCAATTGAAAGCGATGCAGCCCCTTAGAATTGCATTGTTCCAAGCCAGGATGCAGGTAATATTTTACCTCTGTATGTCACTCTTCCAGCTCCGCCCATAAACAGTCAGAGTACAAGCTCCCAGACTTGGGTGTTTGGCTTAAAATCCATTTCGTCCTCATCAAACCAACAAACCATTAAAGCCTGCCACAAACTCACACCCATGCATCAGACAATACTGAAACATTCCTTCAGTACCCCTTCTTTGTCTGGGGCTTGTGTCAAAGACGTCAACATATACCCTCATCCGTTGCTAATTCAATAACGCTCAGGGGTGAAGCATTAACACAACCGCCAGGGGCATGCCCACCCCAAACAGTAATGATTGAGTTAATAAAACTCCGCAAATTACAATTTTCAATCCCTTCGGTTCCAAAAGTGAATCTATCTACAGTAGACAGGAGCTGAACGAGTTGGGTGAGGGTCTGGATAGACGAAACGGGTAATCTCGAAGTAGTTGCTTGGACCCCTGGGGAAAGTGCGGACTAGAATAGGAAGCACCGCCATTATGGCGGTCGCCCTAGTCCCGGACAGTGGGAAGGGGGGGGAGGCACTCCCCCGCGTCACAGCCAATTAGGTCGCAAGGTTCCTCACACTTGAACCCTTGGCTCAACGACCATCGTACGCTCTGGGGGTCCGGTCAGGTCAAGTTTGCCTGGGCGCTCCCCTTTATAAGGGGACAGTGGGGAGTGGAACAGTGTCTTGTTCCTGCTCCCCGCACTGAGCGCGTCACCGGGCCGGCTGCGGGCCCCATAACTTCTTTTTTGTTTTTCTTTCCCGTTTGCAGGTATGCGTGGCAGGAGGACGTTTGGCGAACAACGCGACTGGAAGGAGCAGCGGGAGCAGTTTCTTTTTCTTATTCATTTTCCCCTCTGCAGGTTTCGAGGCAGGGGGACGACGGACGAACAAGGTGGCGGGAAAAGGAAGCGAGAACGCCGCCAGACACCCAGGACCCGACAGGGCGCGGCCAGGTGGAGCCCAGCGGGAGCCAGCAGCAGAGCGTGGTGCGCGAGAAAGGTACCGGCGGGGAAACGGCTTTTACAACGAAGCCGTTTCCACAAAATCTTTAACCACGCATGCAGTACAACGCATGCGTGGTTACAACTAATGCCTTTACCACGCATGCCTTTACTACGATGTTTGTAGTAAAGGCATATGTGGTAAAAGTAAAAAAAAAAAGAAGGGGGGGCTTGGAGGGGTCTCCCCCCCAAATAAAACAACTCACCATAAGTCACGTCGGCATCAGGGTCGATTAAGAGAAATCGGTAAAAAAATGCAGTTTTCTCTTAACAACGTATGACGTCACCACGCAAATAGTCGGTGAAAGGTTTATGCGTGCTAAACGAATTCCGTTGTAACGCATGCGTGGTAAAGGCATGCGTTGCAACGGAATTCGTTGTACCATCATATATTCGTACCGGCGTGTGTCCTGCAGTTAAGGTACCGGTGCCTCTCCACAAGCGGGGGCAGTCAGTGCGGGTCCCCGGGGGGATCGAGCATACTCACGGCTATTGAGTTAAGCGCTGCCGCCGTCGTCCGGTGTGACTTGCAGGTCACAAGTTCAATTCCTGGCTAGGCTGATAAATTGTGTCTAAGTATATCGCGTGATGATCACGATATACGTTTTGCTATAACGGGGAAATACGCAAGGGCTGCACGCGTGAATCACCCCCTTTGTTAAAGGAGGCAGGACTGCTTAAGCTTTCTGCCGCCCAGCCCCGAGCTCGCAGGAATTTTTTAGCGATAGCTGCAGATAGCGGGAAGTGCTACAGCACTCGTTTTTTGCATGATCGAGGCCCCAGGTTCAATTCCAGGCATTCCCACTACCTTTCAGGGGGCAGTCAGGCGCTATAGTGTGTTTCACGGGCGCTGACAGTCAGTAGCTAAATTTGTGTTTGACGCTCACTGGCTAACTGTAAAGGGGGTTTGTTGGGCAAGTGGGGGTACATTCCTCTGGGCATTTGAAGGGCGTTTTCACCCTAAGCAGTATACAGCGCAGGTACTACACAGGAAGAACTCATTGTGATTTATTGACAAGATCAGTGGGTTACACTCATTGTGCGCTTGTACAATCTAGTCGGCTGAAGCAATATATTCTGGCTAATCAGTAGGCGCACCCCGCAGCGAAACCTCTATTGTGTTTCTTCCCACAGTTCCAGCGCACATCCTTGGGAGGACGTCACTCTTCCTTGCCCAGAAAGGTGGTTGGCGATCATTAGACTTACTCGGCGGCCCCGGCTAGCCAGCAGTTCATCGCTTTTAGGAGCCATAGAGGGTTTGAACGGGTGGCTCACCTGAGCCTACTGGGCTAGCCAGTAGGTCGTGGCTCTGGTTGCGTGACTGCAGAGGTTGGCTGGAGGCTGCTACTGCTTGGAGGTAAGAGGTGGCACTGTCACCGGTTGGTGGTAAACGCGTGTTTTAGGTTGCGTACGCCAGGCACATAAACAGGACACTCATTCGCCATGGCCCCTAAGGCGCGGCGGAATGTAAAACGCTCACACACGGAGGTGATGCTGGAGACTTTAATGCAGCAGGTCCAAGCCATGGGGCAGACCCTAAACAGGCTGCAAGATAAGGTGGAGGGACTGGAGGCACCAGAGGGAAGGCACAGGCGGCCTATTGTGCCACCAAGGAATTATTCACCGCCCCCAAAAAAGCGGAACAGGCACAGAGCCAATGGTAAAGGGGCTAGGGGGACTCCACAAGCACCTCCTGCCCCAGCAGTTATCCCAAGCAACGCGGTAGTCGCGGGGCCATTAGAGGGCCAAGCTATCCCACCCGTGCCACCTCAGGGGGAAAGGCCCGTGGAGCTTCCAGAGGGCCAAGCTATAGTTCCTGTGCCCCCACAAGGGGAAGTGGCAGGGGTAAACTCACCAGCTCAGCCCGACATAGCAGCCAGCCTGGCGGCAGTACTGCCACGGCTGGAGACGGTGGGGAACTGGTCCCATGCTGCGGGGGCATCTTCCGGGGGGGAGGGGTGGGGGGGCGATGCGATTGAGAGGGCAAGGAAATTGTTGGCCGGATTGGGTGCAGGAAGTCCAAAGGAGGTGCCGGCAGTACCGGCTGGGAACGCGACGCCCGCGCCCACAATCCCAGTTCCCTGCGGCATAGTCGTCCCGATGGGGGCAACACCCCCGGACACAATACCAGCCCCCAGTGGCGAAGGCAATCCGGTAACAAGCAGCAACGCGAAGGACCCGGAGGCACACAAGAAGGCTGATGCGACAGCACCAGCAGGTACAAATGTGACTTTAGCGCCGCTGGGTTTGGGCGAGGTGCGCTCGGGGAGGGAACGTTTATGGCGGCATCTGTCTGAAGAGAGTAAGGAGAAAATCTGGAAAGGGGCATACGTCAACATGTTTTCCCTCCTGATTGATGTGGCAGAGAGGGAGGAGGCCAGGAAAAACAAGGAATGGACACATCACAGGGAATGGGCTAAAATTCTACTGAAATATAGGGTGGAGGAGAGCCTAGCGAATTGGATTCAGGGTTTTTCCACTTACATGGCCGTCATGCTGGAACGTTTTCAAGAAGTGGGGTCCAAAATGGCAACCTATCAAAATAGGATCACCCTTGCACACGCAACGAAGGGTGGCGAGGGGTGGAAGGATTACGACAAAGATTTTAGGAGAGCGAAAGCTCAGGACCCAATGTTGAGATGGGACCAGACTGACATGTTTATTCACTTGAAACATCTGGTGCAGGGCCCAACGGATAATGTGCGGGGACCGGGATCTGACAGTGGGTGGCTTCAGCCCTTTAAGCCAAGCCCCGCCGGTAATGCAGGGGGTGGGGGGGGGGAAGTACAGCCAAAACAGGGTACAGCGGAAAAAAAGGAGTCTGCTTTGATTTTAACAAATGATCTTGCAGTAGGGCACCTGGCACATGTAATTTCAAGAATGCCTGTGGGTACTGTGGAAATGCATCCCACCCCGAATCCAAGTGCAACAAGAAATCCAGGGACAAAGGGGGCAAGAAACAAGATTAGCGAGATGCTGTTAGGAAAGGCTAGATCCCCAGTTAACATTGGCGCCATGATCCCTTGGTTAGAACGGTACAATTGTCCCGAGACAGCCAGGACAATCAGGGAAGGTTTTGTTGAGGGTTTCAGGATACCAGCACAGAGACACAGCGGGGTGAATCACTGTAGGAACCAGCTGTCTGTCAGGTACAATATGGACGTAGCAATGACAAAAATACAAAAGGAATTAAGCCTGGGGAGGGTGGAAGGACCATTTGAGAACGTCCCAATGGGGGATTTTGTATGCTCACCCCTAGGGGTGGTGCCTAAAAAGACAACAGGCGAATTCAGATTGATCCACAACCTGTCCGCAGCTAGAGGCAGTTCCGTGAACAATGCCATTGCAGACACACTGTGTAGTGTGAAATACGCATCTTTTGACCAGGCTGTGGGCATGCTCAGAACACTAGGTCAGGGGGCTCTGCTAGCAAAGTCAGACATTGAGTCTGCTTTCCGGCTGCTGCCGGTTCACCCCGCCAATTTCCACCTACTGCGCTTTCAGTTTCAGGGCAAGTACTATGTAGACAAGTGTATGCCAATGGGTTGCTCAGTGTCTTGTGCATACTTTGAAAAATTCAGCTCCTTTCTAGAGTGGGCATTCAGGAGGGACACGGGACATCAGTGGGTGTTCTATTACTTGGATGACTTTCTTTTTCTAGGGGCACCAGGTTCTGGGGAATGCGGGGCTGCGTTGGAAAGGTTCTGTACCCTCATGCAAGAGTTTTGGGTGCCCTTGGTCTGGATAGACGAAATGGGTAATCTCAAAGTAGTTGCTTGGACCCCTTGCAAGGAGAAGCTGATTTTGGGGGCTGCACTCTAACACAACCAGCTAAAGCAGAATCGGACCGGTTTGCAAGTTCCATGGATAACACCGATCTTTTGACAGATATGGATAGCATTATTCTAAATTCTACTAATCACTCTCCCTTGTCAATTGGGAGAAAAAGAGTGCGGTCTAATCTATGTCTCCCTAATCCCATAGAGGAATCAACCCATCTGTGTATCCAGTGCTCTATGCTACGAGTACGATAAGCTCAACCCTCACGAAAATGGCTGATACTTAGCTTTTATTTGGGAACATGTCACTTCATTGAAAACTGTTCACTTAGAACTAGTTACGTTGAATACCTCCAATACAATTTTAGAAAGTATGAATTAGAAAGTTAATGCCCTTACAGAAAATACAATAAACTTGTCAAGTTTGGATGAACTAATTAGCTCTTTGCAACTACTTCCAATGAAAATATGTTCAATTTCAAAAGTACCGCAAAACGCTACAGCATTGGTCCAATCCCAGATCAGAAAGTTCAGATAATTCAACAAATGCACTAACATTTCACTGCGATCCTAAGGAATTATCACCCCCAATGAAGAACTTATTACATAAAGTTGCAGATGTTTATTATCTTTTAGTTATTAAATTAAGTAGTCAATGCAAATTAGACACGCATTACACTCGGTTCTCACGCCTGGTACCGACATCCCAGAGGCCACCCCCTTAGACGGGCTGCTGACTGAACACGTGCCCAAAAAAGGCTACCTCCTTCACCTACCGCAAGCTAATCAACAACTTGACTGACCCGATGCTAACACTCAGACACAAATGGTCGACTGACTTGGGAGATATCGACGATGCAGATTGGCAAACAGCACTGTTGTTCCCACATGAAGTAGCCATATCATCACAACTTCGTTTAGTGCAGCTAAAGATACTTCACTGTACATACTACACCAGAGTGACCCTCTATACAATAGGGAGGGCCACACATCAGTTTTGCTCAAGAAAATGCAGGGAGGAGGGGACCTTTTATCACACCATATGGCAGTGCCCCCAAATTGCAGCTTACTGGGTCCAAGTGATGCGAACAATGTCACAGGTTGCAGAGGTGTCACTTGTACCAGAACTGAGGCGTTGTCTCCTAAATCTGTGGGAACCAAATGATCTTTCCCACCCAGCTCAAGATTGGGTAACGTTGGGGGTGATGTTTGCCAAACGTAATGCTGCCAGGAAATGGGGGTCTGAGGAGTCGCCAAAGCTCAGAGACTAGTGCTAAGATATGGACGAGGCTGTGATGGCGGAAAGGGTGGTATACACTCACTGAGGATGCCCCCAGAAATGGGAGAAGGTATGGGGAGCATGGAACAAATTCAGGGGCTCTATCTGTGACACGCCCATGCAGGAAATGGATGACATGTCCGAGTGAGGGGGGGGGGGTTAAGCAATATGCCAACAGTAACAACTAAATTGAAACATTTATTAAAAATGTGTGTAGTGTTGCCGACATTTGTTTCAATACACAGTGACCAATGTAGACACCATGTGATTTCAAAATGCCCTAAATTTCTCTCAATAAGAATTTTTTTTTTTTAAAAGTAATCAAGATTCCAAAGATTGACCCTCCAACCCAGTAAGCTCAAAACATCTGACATAAGGTCAACAGACAGAATCTCTCTTTCTGCTCAATCAGCTACCTCAGGCGCTTTTGGTTCTGAACAGACTTAATCCATCAAGTTTTGTAAGACACAATGTGGCCCAAAATAACAGCACTGTTGGCAAGAACATTCAAGCCACTTCCGAAATCTTAAAGAGTTCCCATCTACCTATGGAATACCAATCATTAGACTTTTTGCCCCTCTACCATTCTAGAGAATCTCATGACTTTTTGGAATTGTCAGATCATTCTAAAGTTAATTAGATCATTCCCTGAACTCAACTTGGTGATCTCCTCTGACCTTCCAATGGTGCACTTCCTTCACGATAACAATTGTGGCCCAGAACGAACATGGAAAGCCTGGTTTTCTGAACCAATAACAGCAAAAATCAGGACCAGGATGCCAGTGAAGTGGTGAATTTCAACATACCAAATTGAAAGACATAAGTATACTCAAATGTTTGCTCAATCCCTCTAGAAGCCTATATTACCCAACTAATATCGGTAACAATGTGCAAAATACCTAATCTCTCCAGGCTGGATAATGGCAATCGGCACCAAAGGATTGAGATATTCCCAGTACTTCAATATGATTTGAGGTTTTTCTTAAACTGTTTTCACATTGTGTGACTTTAGGAGACTAGGGAAAAGGAAAGCTTCAATCAACCATGTTTTATAAACCCTCACCCAACAGCACACACATACACACTCAGATGGAAAAGGTTACACACCTTGGCCATATGTACACAGGCAAGTCGCTGTCAGATGGTCAGGGTCACCAGACAGAACAGCAGCCATTCACTACAGTTCTAGCAGAGACTGAGAATAAGTAAACCAGAATCGTATCTAAAGGCACGGAATCTTGGAGGGGGGGAATAACAACTCAGGCAACAGTCCATTTGTGACCGCAACCTAGGGATGCTATTTTATTCCTTCTGGTCTATACCAAACAAAGCAACATCTGAGACCCACGATTAGCCATGTGTTAACCCATAAGGATTTTTTTTTGTTCAACATCCATTTCTGCATAGTCATCACAGTCCCCGTCACCAGACCAATGTACACTGTTAACCTAAAACCCTGAGGTGACAATCTGATTGCTGGCTTCCACAAGGTGCCACCTACAGCTGCACCACAATTGTCTGCTCCGGGCTTTGAATATCCATTCATGAGGTAGAGAGTGCTTATAGACAAGAACGTTTCCACAAATACCTTTGTGTTTTGGTACATAAGGGTACTTCTGATAAAATATCGCATTACACAAAAATGTGTGGATAATGATTTCTCATGTGTTTTACTTTTAAATACATCTGTCAAAGTACACCCATTTTTGTTATGGAACAAAAACCTGTGTAATCATACACAATTTTGTTCTAAAGTGCTTGTGCTACTCCGCAGACAACTGCCTAACTATGCACACCCGTATCTAAATATATACACCCATCTGTTACTGCCATAAATTTATAGGGTATCTCAAGTCTTAATGTGTCAACCAAAAAATATCTTTCCTTTCGCTCAACAATGACTTAAAAATTGTATGTTACTCTCCATGCATACGCATATACCCACCTAATCGCTACATTATGTGTAATGTATAGGAAAAGGACCATCACCAAAAAATACATTTTGAAACTTTCCATTTCTCAATATGTCATTAAACATTGCAGCTATTAATAATGCAGAATTCATTTTCATTAGCAAATATAAACACATTCTCATAAACAAAAAGGCCGACACATTCCTTTTGTGCTGGTGGCTCAATAGACTGCCAGGACAGCCTATATACACCACCCCTTTCACCACCCTAGCCCACCACATCAAACAAGGTACAATCTCGCGGAGGGTATGGGAAATGCAAGGACTCTGAGCAGATTCGGCAGACTACATTATTAATGCCACCACCACCGTCGTCTTTTTCATTGATGGGGTAGGCTGGGGGCTAAGGAATGCGGAAAGGATTTGGGAACCCTGCAGTGACAATGATATTCTGAGATTACTTTCCACAACATTGGACCAGCATACTTTAACAACCGAATGCACTTTCACCAGCCTGTCAGACGCTTATGCTCAGCATCACTCTCACACCGTTCCCGTTCAGAAAAGCATTGTCGCTCATTTTCTGATATCACACCCAAAACTGGGAACAAACTTCCACAACACACCAAAGCCTCTTCTTCACTTCTGGAATTCGGCAAGCGGCTAAAGACCTGGCTCTTCGACTACCTGTTCAAGCACCTGGATACCATCACGGGTGATTAGCGCGCTAAGCAAATTCACATAACATGAGAGTTTTACTCCCAGTATATGTGCAGTGGGAGACGCATCAGTGAATATTAAATCTAAAACTGATATAACATGTAGATGCAAAGGACAATTAGTAGAAGAGGAGGCAAGAGAAGAAGGACGTTGATCTTTGGAATGGTGGTGGAATGAATGAATGAATAAAACAGTGAAGTATATGAGAGGTTAGAGGAGGTCTTGCAGATTCCATCTGAGGAACACTAAGGTGGTGAGACCTGCCCTTTATGAAAGAGCAGGGAGGCAAATGATTACCACTAGGGAAGCCTTGGAGTACTAATTTATATTTTACAGGGAAGATGGAGTACTTTAAAATGCAAGCTTGGGACGGGGGGGGGGTCAAAGGGGGTTGTTTTGGGTGAGTGGATGGGGGGTGTTTAGAGGTCCGGTGCTAGGTTGTCGAACCTCTTCCGGGTTCTGTTTTCTCTAAATTAGCATCACTCATTTCGAGAGGGGGGTTGTGGTAGGACCTGGGGCTATGTGAAGCTGAACCCAACATAGCTGACTGTTTTGCAAACCCCGGAGCCTGTGCGCCCTCGGGTAGATTTGATGTCATCGCCCTTTTTGCTATGCTCTGTTTGATGCTCAATGAAAAGAATTTTTGACAAAAACCTGATGATCTCTGTGCATAGCCAAGAACATTCCACAGAATCATCACTGCCAGGTTACCCCAGGACCAGTATGTTTTCCCTTTTCTCTCCTTAGCTTGTCTCATCATCCCCGAAATGAAGTATGAGAGCCATGTAGAGGCATGAATGTCCCTCGATCACTAAAACCTATACCCCAGCACATATTTCGCAATAGAACAAAACAACATCCCACGAGTTTGGAAAAAGCAGGATGGAACACACCACTATGTGGGTCGTTTGTGAATTGGGTATTAGATTAAAGTTGAATTCATCTGGATTGGGGTAATTCTAGAATGAACAAACATGATTTTCCTTTTATATATTGTACCTGCTGGATGAGACTGCCTAGAGATAGAATGGAGGGCTAGAGAAGTAACAATGGTGACTTCCCTTGAAAAATGCACTGGCAGTCACTGTATGTTCACATGAAAAGCCTATCCGTTAATATACTTTGGGCAAGCTCACAAAAACATGCACTACCATAGCAAATGTTAGAGAAAGCCAAAACAATTTCTGTTAAGGATGAAGAACGGAGATGAATTGGGGGTTCAACATCAAAAACATACAAGTAAATGCTTAATATTTATTCACTTTTGCAAACAATAATAACATGATTTCACCAAAAGACCGTATTAAACATTTTTTTACCAAACGTACGTCTTGAGGAAGGAAGTTCTTAATTTTGCTAGTTGAATGAAGTGAAAATATCACAAACTATCCTTCATATTCTATGACAAAGACTTCCAGGCACCATTTCCCAGGTGGCGCATTGTGTACAAATAACAATAGAAACAACAGGCTCACAAACAATGATTATTGCTAAACAATAAAAAGACCGTGCACTAATGATTTGACATACATAAAAAAATCTTCATCAATACGCCCACAAAACTTTAAGTCTCATGATCTCCTGACTACCACTGAACCTGCAAAATCTTCCACTGGTCAATTCTGCACGTGTGCTCTCATATTTTGTGATTTTCTTTTGATCTGTTGCCAATTAATTTTCTAGGTTTCGGAATAAAATGGTTATTTTATGTAAATGCTTCATAATTCTAAAATCAACATCTTCTAGCGGTTTCACAACAGATGGAGTTTAAAAAATCTTTCACAACATGTCCCACGTTTTCTAACAGATGGTCATTTACTTGATTATTTGATAGTTAGCACGTGCTCGCTATTAGTAGTTCAAATAATATAAAAAGTATGTGAAACAAGAAATGAATCAAGTGGCATATCTCTAAACACGACAAAAACTATTCTCATGCCCATAATGTACAAAAGAAAACATTCAATCAAAAATAACTAGTATGATTTCTATCCTATCACTGCTCACCTTTGAAAGCAAAATACCAATCAGCGTACCTAGAGAATTATGTAAACTTAATTAGTGAATATTTATGGATATTGTAGGTTTTTGATGCAATAGAGGGCAATGCTTACTAGCAATTACAATCAGTAGCAAGAGAATATTCAGTTATAGGGGTGTTATTTAATTAAATTATAATATCACTTATCGTAACGCTATAGAAAGAGGTGGAGGGCAGCACCCTTGAGCGAGGGTTGCTCCTAAATAATACATATTCAGTGTTACATGTCTTGGACAGGGTCTGGTCCAAACTCTCGGTTGAGAATTGGATCTGCAAACTAGAACATTCCTACCCCCCTCCAGCTATCGACCCTGTGGTCGCAGATGCCAACTTTAAAACTTGGCTTATCAGTTCTCTGGACTCTATTCTCCCAAAAAAAAACATCCAGAAAAAGGAGAAGAGAGCCGACTCAGCCCCATGGTACACGCCCGAGCTGAAACTCCTTAGAAAAGGATGTAAGAGGCTGGAACGCTCCTGGAGGAAAGACTGGGCGGGATCCAGCAAAGATGACTACCGCTCCGCCATGAGAGCATATAAGGCTGCCTTGCGCAGCACTAAGAAACAATTCTTTGACGATAGAATCAAAAATTCATCAAACTCTTCCAGAGAAACCTTCCTTAATATTAAGGAACTGCTCAAGGTGCCGGAACCCCCTCCGACTCAAGACATCTCAGGGTCCAAATGCGATAAATTGGCAAACTACTTCGACGCCAAAATTTACAACATCCTAGCCACACTACCCCAAGCTGATCCTGGAACTGACACCAGTTGCCAACCTGCACCACCTAACATTCAGCTCGATGCCTTCGGTCCAGTGTCAGTGGACGAGGTACTTAATACCCTGGCCGCTGTCAAAAGCGGCTCCCCTAGCGATCCAGTACCCATGCGAATCCTGAAGCAGATTGCAACCACCATTGCTACACCAGTCACTGACCTCATTAATGCTTCACTTATGCAGGGAGTGGTCCCACCTGGCTGGAAGAGAGCTACTGTTAAAGCCCTTCTAAAAAAGCCTCTCTTAGACCCGTCAGTTCTGGCCAATTATAGACCAATCTCACTTCTCCCTGCACTTAGCAAAGTCACGGAAAGACTGGTCAATCAAAAACTGTCCCAGTTCTTAGAATCTAATGGCCTTCTCCAGAGTTCGCAAACCGGCTTTCGTCCCGGACAGGGTACGGACACCGCCCTTCTGGCAGTCGTCGAGGAGACAAGATGCATTTTGGATTCGGGAGGATCAGTGGCAGTGATCCTCCTGGATCTAAGTGCAGCTTTCGACACTGTCAATCATCAAGTCCTCATTCGGCGACTGACAAAACTGGGGGTGGTAGGGACCGCCTTGTCCTGGCTGACCTCATTTCTTACCAACCGCACCTTCCAGGTCCGGGAAAACAACTCACGATCGGCGGCAATCCCCCTCAAGTGCGGGGTACCACAAGGCTCATCCTTAAGCCCCACATTATTCAATGTGTACATGGCCCCTCTGGAGGAGGTGGTTGCCGCATTTGGAATCAAAATCGTGAGCTACGCTGACGACACCCAACTGGTCGTCTCCCTATCCCAATTTGCCCAGTGCCCGGACTCCCTCCACTCCTGCCTATCTAATATCTATACCTGGATGTGCAAGTCCTCCCTCAAACTCAACGGGTCTAAGACCGAAATCATGCTTCTAGGGCATAAGGGGCCCTCCCTGCCCCCCAACATCTGGCGCACTTGTCTGGGGGAGCCCCCTGCCCCAAAAAAATGAGATCAAAAGCCTTGGGGTCTGGATGGAACAGGATCTCTCATTTAAGACCCAAGCTAAAAAAATGGCGGGAGCCTGTTTTGGCCTCCTCCGATCGGCGCGGAAGGTTCTGCCACTTCTTCCACACCCCTCCAAGAAACTGCTTATCCAAGGTCTAATCCTCTCCAGACTGGATTATAGCAATGCTATCCTCCTTGGTGCACCAGAAACCACCTTTAACAAACTCCAGCAGATTCTGAATGCAGCAGCACGGCTCCTCACGGGCAAAGGGTAAAATTCAAATCCATATGTATCGCCCACAAACTGTTACAAGGTAGGGGGCCCTCCATACTGAGGAAACTAGTCCTACCCTACAAAGCCAACAGACCACTTCGCTCAGACGGCGAGCATCTGGTCATTGTGCCCAGAGTAAAAAAGGCACGTACAGGAGGCAGGCGATTCTCGGTTAATACAGCTAAACTGTGGAACTCCCTCCCCCTGCAACTACGGGCTGAATCCTGCCATCTGCGCTTTCGAAAACTTTTAAAAACCCACCTATTTCCTTAAATCTTTCTGCATTTACTTTCTGGCTTTTCGCCTCGGTCTCTCTGTTTTTGGTTTAGCGCTGGGATGCTTCCGGGTAACTATGCGCTCTATAAATCAATATTCATTCATTCATATCCTAGTGTAACTAACTTTTAATCACTCGATTTTAATTTTAACTATTTTAGGCACATATTACAGATGTTCAACAAATAAATGCAGGCATGGCCTATAACCTCCAGATGGCTTTCATGTTTTGGACTTAATACCTACAGAGGAAAAAAAAGCACGCTTCCAAGTAATTTGCAAACAGCAGACAATACGATTTGAATTATACAATTAATTGCGATCACCCAGATTATTACAAATAGCCTCCAGAGTTCAACTAGTAATGGCAACTGGTGCCAACCAAGGGAACAAAAACATGTTCAAAACAAGCATTTGCAATGCAATAGGTCTCGCAATTGCGAGATTTTGAGCTATTGGCATTGTGAATGACAATGCCTTTTTATTTATGTGTATAAAAAAACCTGCAATAATAAAAGGCATTGTCACTTACATTACCAATACGTCAAAGTTTCTAAAATGCGAGACCTATTGCATTGCAAATGCCTGTTGTTTACAAGTGCCCCGTGCTGCGCTTTCATCTTAATAGAGGACACGGTTCTTTCTTTAGACCAGCCGCGTCTAAAGATAGGTCCACGGCTGCTAAGAGCGCAGGTGAAAGCGCGCAAGGCACGCTGAATGCGCTGAATGTTGCAGGAAAGCCTGTATTGCCTGCAGTAGGAGAAACTCATTAATGAAAATAGTGCTTACAGACTAAATATGAGGTATTGTGTAACATCCGAAGTAAAAGGGGCAGTCCTCAACGTAGGTTACAAATGAAGACAAGTTGGTATCAAGGACGGACTAACAAGCCTATTAATAAATTGGAAGCCAGCATTTATGAAGGACAAGACACAAGTCAATGACAAATATGGGAGAAGGGTGGGCAGGGCTTCAAGCACAATGCTTAAATACAGCATGCCTCGCAGAAGAACAACAGAAACAGAGCTCTTTCATGAGGGTATTCATTCGGTGCCCCTTTGCTTTTCCCAAGTCAAAGGTCTGAAAGGTCTGTGTTGCATCTACTGCTCAACTTAGAATGATGAAAAGAAAAACTATGTCTAGTGCAGAGTTTCCTCGTGACCCAATTATTATTATTAGTGTTTCTAGTTCTTTTCCTAAGGCTTCTTGCACATCAAAAGCCACTCTGCATGCCATTGGTTAACCGAGCAAATGTCCTCATTAATATGAAGCATGAAAAAATGATGGGAACTGACTCAAGATTTCAGACAGAGCAGCAGCATGTATCCCTATACGCAGATGACATCCTGCTCTATGTAAACTTTTCACAGACTCATTCACATTTTTCAACTGTTTGGCAGTTATTCAGGCTACCAGATAAACTGGGACAAGTCCCTAGTATTCTCCCTGACAGGCGAGATTCCATCCCTGACGTCGGCCTGCGCAGCCTTGTCTACAGAGAAGAGTTCAAGTATCTAGGTATTTGGATCACTAACTCGAAGGAGGACTTTATGAAATGGAATGTATACGCCCAGCTGGAGAGGTTGCGGGAAGACGTGGCCCACTGGCGACGCCTGCCCGTCTCCCTCATGGGCAGGGCTAACTTGTTCAAAATGGTGGCTCTACCCCACCTGCTATATGCACTTCAAAACACCCCATATCAGATACCGGAGGCCTTCCTCTGGGCGATCGAGGCAGAGCAACATACCCTGATGTAGGGGGGTGGCAGCCCAAGCATCGCGTTACACAAGCTGCAACGGGGAGTCTACAAGGGTGGCCTAGTGGTACCGGACATTAGGAACTACTGCTTGGCATCTCACCTCATTAGCATAAACGATTGAGTTTTCACTCCAACCTCTGAGCCCGCCTACCGAGTGGACCGCCTCTCTATGGGAAACGGCAGCTATCCGACCATGTTATACAGTACAAACTGTGAAAAGTGGCTCCCAATGCACACGCAGACTGTAGTACGTGCGTGGGAGAAAGCCACTAAATTATTATGGTGTAAAGCCAGGTTAACGGAACGGACCCCACTTTGGGACTGCGATATGCTGGGCGAGGTTCGGCACCTGCGAGGTTTTCATAAGTGGGGACTCATCGGGATAGAACATTTAGGAGACATCTAGCGAGGTGGGACAATGATCGAACTTGAAAACTTACAGAAGGAATACGAGATGGGCGCTGGGTAACATTTCCGATACCTATAACTGAGGCACGTCCTCAGATGCCATATATTGGAGGGGAAACTCCTACTCGAATATTCTCCAATACAGGACAGACTCCTACTTGACCCAATGATCGACAAAGCTATTTCCCTACCATATTGGAACATTTTGAATACCTCCCCAGACTATATGGGCCCTATAAGGATGGCTTGGGTTTCAGATGTAAGGCTACTAGAAAATGACAACTGGGTGGAAGTTATACAGAGTCCAAGGGAAATTGCCATACGGGCGTGGTTCAGATTGATGCAGCTTCGGATCTTGCACAGATCATATGTTCTAGGACACTGAAACACCGTATGAGTCACTGTGACTCAGACGGGTGTGCTACAGGATTTAGGGAGACGGACACATTCTTTCAAATTTTATTAACCTGCCCCAAAATTCAACCGTATTGAAGGGGTGTTGCCCGAGTGATGACAACAGTAGTGGGCCTACGGGTCCTGGTTGATGCACGATGGCACATACAGGGAGTGACGGGAGAGATAGTCTCGCTGAAATATATGAAAATATGGCTGAAGCTTGCAGATGGAGTGGCAAAGAGGAATACTGCACAAGGATGGGGAACTGTTGGGGCCCCAAAGCTTGGAGACTAGAAAATAAACCATCTATCGGAGTAGAGGCTGACCTCCCATGTGGGAAATAATCTGGGCACTTGGGTACATTATAGGAGTTAACTCATGGAGGGCCAAATTGGATGGGGAAGGGAGGGAGGTGTAGTGGTGCGATGCAGAGGGTATAACCGGATAGCCTTATACATTGGCTGTATATTGCATTGTAAACGGCATAATTATAAGCTCTCTGAACCATTGCTTGCCATGTTTTATTCTGTCTATGTATTGTACTGACAGGTGTCTGAAGCAACTCTTTAATAAAAAGAAAGTAAAAAACAAAAAGATTTCAGCAGAGCACAGATGTTGCAGTTGACATCAGTCCCACATCAGCAACAGTGGGGAAACTAAGCAGGCATGCACTTGATGAAGTTCCCTGTGAACATGAATCGGCGCTCGCACTGACGTTGCTTTGTGCCTCATGGTTGCTGTAAATTACCCTGGACTCTATGGCAGTTTAGAAGCAGTCCACATGTATACCTTTGTGTTTGACGGGCAAGGCATGGCATAGGAGATAAGCTGTTAAACTTCTCTACTGCCATATTATTAATCAACACACCACAGTCTATTATGAATTTTATGGGGCAACCATTCACCTTAAATGTAATTTTGGGAGTGTCCAAATTAATTTAGTTCCTCCATTTGGTGCATCTCTTTTGTGTTTTGATCTTCTTTCCAAGCAGCTAATCCTACATGTGCACATCGGTCTGTGGTAGATATTATCAACGAACATCCGTCTTCTTTACTGGTGCTAGATAATGATGTTGAAGAGCCTTTATATGACGAACTTGATGACGATCGACTTTGCTTGGTTTCTACTTGTCGTAACTGATGTTGTATTTTAGCCTTGTTGGCGTGGCTAGAATGCTTCTAGAACCTTCTGGCATCCATTTTCTCTTCTTGTTGTGACGCACTTGGTTTCTCTTTTGCTTTGCAGACAGTTATGAAGTGATTTTCTTCCCCACAGCTTTTGCATATCTGTCCTCTGGCTGAACATTTACCTTCATGGGGAAATAAAAATCCACATAGGAAGGATACCTTTTTCTTCTTCTGAGACGTTGATGTATGTGCATCTGTTTTGTGCTTATGCTTGCTTTTCATGATCAGCTCTGATTCATTTCACGCTGTTTCTGCTTCCCTATCAGCAGCTTGTTGATCTGCTCATTCCTGGGCCCTTGCAACCATTAGCATTTGTTATAAACTGAATGTCTCTGCCAATATACGTCTCCAGATGGAATCTGAAAGACAATCATCAATGAATCTCAGGTGCAAGGCTTCTTCATCATTAACGTCACAGAGCTTACAGTGTGCGTGATAAGTGCATCAAGTCTTTCAACAAACTTATTCATCGTTTCACCAGCCTGTTGTCGTGATTGGTTGAAGATGTACCTTTCATAGTCCACATTTCGCATCGGACTGAACTTGGTTCCAATGCTTCTTTTATTTTTTGGTACAATGTTGCATCAGTTGGTGAGACCCTATTTAGCACGTTTTCACTCCATCACAGGAAAACTTTTTCAAATATTTGAGGATTTTCTTCTCTTTCTTCTAGTGCATTTATACAAGTCAATCAAAAGATCTTTATTCGGATATTAAATAATCCATAAAAGATATAAAAGATACATTTCAAGTAAAAGGTTATCATGAAATCCTTATTATCCTAGCTAAAAAACATAGGCTACAGTACTACCTAAATAGGCATATAAGACAGTATTTGCAATATATACAACATCCTATAAAAACACATAAAAAAATATGCTCTGGGCCACATCACCTATCGTCAAATAATGGCATGATTTCATTCCTTTAACCAGCTACAGCAATTGATAATTCTCCATAAACTAATAAATACTTTTTAAAACATTAATTTAAGAATGTGCATTTGGTCGGATCAGGAGTGTCATGATAAGACCTAATTTTCATATCTTATCTCATCTAGAGCTGTTAAGATTTTCTTTCTTACTCCTACACACGCAGCACTAGAGCCACATAGGTTTTAGTGCGCATAATATCACAACACTACTATTTTGAAGCACAGGATTCTGGAGGAGGAGATTCTGATAAGCTAGGGCAGTGTCACTGGGTTTTCACTGTTTTGATGGAACTCTTTTCTTTAAAATTGCGGATTCAACAGTGATTCTTCACTTCATGCAGCAATCGGTGAATTGACGTGTTGGTGAGGCCTCAAAAGGGGCTCGGCCGTCAGCGATGAAGAGAACTTATCCCAGAAGGATCTCATCATCTGCAGTCTCTTTTTATCAAGTGTGAACTACAAAAAACAATTTGGTGCAGAGGAGTTAGAAAATCGGTGTGTATTGTAAAATATCCACGTGATTAAAAAGGGAGAATAAGTTGGTCTAATTTTTCCTGTTTTAATATAATTCGTCCATAAAATAATGGAACCCTTTATTGAAGGAAATAAGCAGAATTCCCCTGCTTTAGTTACATGTGCTAAGAATTTAATCACAATGCTGAGCTTGCACGATTTCTGCGACGCATGTTTGGTTAATATTATATTGTTCTGCAGTGGGATAATCAAGCCTAAGTGAATATATTTGCAATGTGCAATTAAAATGCTGACTGCTTAATTCTTACACATAGCTTGTTATTGATTTCCCATAGTTTCAAGAAGGTTGAACAATCTTGTATACGGGAAAGGCAGCAACGCACCCTGGTACACAAGTGAGTTAGTGAGGCCAAGTTACAACTGAGACACTTGAAAATGTCAAAGGGGCAGGAACTTTGATGAATTAAATTAAGCCAATTATATAGAAGGCATAATAGAGTATACTGAACTTCTATTGCAAATAAAAACTTCTTACTACTCTAATAAGATTTGTAATGCACAAAACCCCTACAGAGAATTTTTTTTTTAATTATGCACAAACTTTCGGCAATTTATATGGTTAATAAACCTTTAAAACCCTCACGGGGGCATGGTTTTGAGTGTCAAGATGACGTTCCACTCTGAGTGCTCCTGACACCTCCATCTTCCACTCTCATCCATCGCCATCAGGCTCTTCCTCACTGCCCAAAGGTTCCTCTTAGTGCCCCCCTGGCCTGCCTGCCAAGGTGCCCACCTGAGTGTGGATTACGCGTCTATCTGCCATTCCCCGAAGGTCGCATTTCCAGTGGCGGCCTAACATGAGCTGGACGCTGCATCATCGCTGGGATCAGATGGGCACCGTGATGTGATCCCGTTGCCACCCAAAGACTGGAGCTGAACCAGGAGGTCCTGGCCTCTACCTTCTCAGGGGATTGCTCCTGGCCTCCGTGTGCCCTCCTGTGTCCCTGCCCAGGAGCCTGCACATGCTGTGTGTGTCACGGCCCACCTGGCCCTGGGCAGTCGAGCAGGGGTGTGACAACCCCCCCCCCCCCCCCCCCCCGCAGCCCCCGCGGTGCTGGGGGGGGGGCCCCAGTATTGGTAGGTGAAGGAGAGCTGGCAGGAGAAAGGATGGGGGTGAGGGGCCCAGAGACAGCGCAGGAGGCAGCGCAGAGGAGAGCGGACAGGAGAAAGGATGAGGGTGGGGGCCCCAGAGACAGCGCAGGAGGCAGCACAGAGGAGAGCTCACAGGACAAAGGATGGGGGTGGGGGCCCCAGAGACAGTGCAGGAGGCACCGTAGAGGACAGCTGACAGGAGAAAGGATGAGGGTGGGGGCCCCAGAGACAGCGCAGGAGGCAGCACAGAGGACAGCTCACAGGACAAAGGATGGGGGTGGGGGCCCCAGAGACAGTGCAGGAGGCACCGTAGAGGACAGCTCACAGGACAAAGGATGGGGGTGGAGGTCACAGAGATAGCGCAGGAGGCAGCACAGGGGAGAGCTTACAGGAGAAAGGATCAGGGTGGGGGCCCCAGAGACAGCGCAGGAGGCAGCGCAGAGCAGAGCTGACAGGAGAAAGGATGGGGGTGGGGGCCCCAGACAGCGCAGGAGGCAGCGCAGAGGAGAGCTGACAGGAGAAAGGATGGGGTGAGGGCCCCAGAGACAGCGCAGGAGGCAGTGCAGAGGAGAGCTGACAGGAGAAAGGATGGGGGTGAGGGCCCCAGAGACAGCGAAGGAAGCAGCGCAGAGGAGAGCTGACAGGAGAAAAGATGAGGTGGGGGCCCCAGACAGCGCAGGAGGCAGCGCAGAGGAGAGCTGACAGGAGAAAGGATGGGGTGAGGGCCCCAGAGACAGCGCAGGAGGCAGTGCAGAGGAGAGCTGACAGGAGAAAGGATGGGGGTGAGGGGCCCAGAGACAGCGCAGGAGGCAACGCAGAGGAGAGCGGACAGGAGAAAGGATGGGAGTGGGGGCCCCAGAGACAGCGCAGGAGGCAGCGCAGAGGAGAGCGGACAGGAGAAGGGGTGGGGGCCCCAGAGAGAGCAGGGGGCAGCACAGAGGAGAGCTGACAGGTGAAAGGATGGAGGTGGGGGCCCCAGAGACAGCATTCCCCACAGGGCACAGTCTCTGAGACGGGAGAGGACAAGGATGGGGGCCCCAGAGACAGCGCAGGAGGCAGCGTAGAGGAGAGCTGACAGGAGAAAGGATGGGGGTGGGGGCCCCAAAGACAGCGCAGGAGGCAAGGCAGCTCAGAGGAGATCTGACAGGAGAAAAGATGAGGTGGGGGCCCCAGAGACAGTGCAGGAGGCAGCGCAGAGGAGAGCTGACAGGAGAAAGGATGGGGTGAGGGCCCCAGAGACAGCGCAGGAGGCAGCGTAGAGGAGAGCTGACAGGAGAAAGGATGGGGGTGAGGGCCCCAGAGACAGCGCAGGAGGCAGCGCAGAGGAGAGCTGACAGGAGAAAGGATGGGGGTGGGGACCAGAGACCGCGCAGGAGGCAGCGCAGAGGAGAGCTGACAGGAGAAAAGATGGGGTGGGGGCCCAAGAGACAGCGCAGGAGGCAGCGCAGAGGAACGCTGACAGGAGAAAGGATGGGGTGGTGACCCCAGAGGGAGCAGGAGAAAGCACAGATGAGAGCTGACAGGGGAAAGGATGGGGGTGGGGGCCCCAGAGACAGCATTCCCCACAGGGTACAGCCTCTGAGACAGGAGAGGACAAGGATGGAGGTGGGGGCCCCAGAGACAGCGCAGGAGGCAGCGCAGAGGAGCGCTGACAGGAGAAAGGATGGGTGGGTGCCCCAGAGACAGCGCAGGAGGCAGTGCAGAGGAGTTCTGACAGGAGAAAGTATGGGGGTGGGGGCCCCAGAGACAGCGCAGGAGGCAGCGCAGAGAAGAGCTCACAGGAGAAAGGATGGGGTGGGGGCAGCACAGAGCTGACTTCGGCCAGAAAGTTTGCAGCTCCAGAAACAGGATCTGCTGGGACGCATTTGAAGGTGAGAGTTAGAGCTATTGATGTTGTAAAGGACAATGCATTTTACCTATGCATTTTACCTATGCGTTTTCTGTTTAGAGTAGAGGGAATGTGTGTGGTGTCAACTGGACATATATGGTTTGGATTGAAATTGTTGGTTGTGGAATTGTGTTGCGTTGATTAGATCTGTGTAGTGAAATAATGTGGCATGGTGTGCAGTGTAATTATGTGGTATTGAGTGGAGTGGGATTGTGTGTCTTGGAGTGGTATTATCTGGAATGGTGTTTTGTGGAGTGGTATGTGGTAGAGTTTACTTATGTGGTGTGTTAAATATATTAGCATGATGTGGAATTTTGTGGTGTAGATTGGATGTATGTGGTGTGTTGTGCATTTGTGGTGTTAGTCTGAATTATGTAGTTTGTTGTGAATTATGGAATGGAATGGGTTTTTATATAGCGCGATAGCTACCCGCAGGCGTCCTAGCGCTTTAGCAGAATGCAGGTGGGTGAAGCGGGTCAAAGTTATCTGCTGAAGAAAAAGGTTTTCAGTTTTTTTCGGAAGAGCAGGATGTTGGGCTCTGAGCAGATTGAGAGTGGAAGGGAGTTCCAGAGCCTGGCCGCGTTAGTTGAGAACATTCTTCCTCCACTTCTTTCTCTTTTGAATCTGGGATTGATGACTTGGAAGGCGAGGGTCGACCTCAGCTGCCTATTGGGGTGGTAGGGGGTGATCAAGGTGTGATTCAAAATTGCTCCTTTCCTCCAGTAAGCCCGGTGGGCGAGGCACATGCTTTTGAAGTTGACTATCTTTTACTGGCAGCCAGTGAAGGGCTCTTAGTTCACATTTCACTGATTGCCGGCGGGGAATGCGCAGGAGAGTACGAGCAGCACAGTTTTGGATGACCTGCAGTTTTTTCAGGGTGGACTCGGGGGCTCCTAGGTATAGGGCATTTCCGAAGTCCAACCGGGAGAGGATTAGACCCTGGACCATGATCTGTCTGGCCTTGAAAGGGAGGAGCGGTAGGATCTTTCGTATGAGTCTAATAATGCCCATGCAGGTGGCTGCTAGTTTGGTTGCCTGGTGGCCGAAGGTTAGTGCGTTGTCCAGCCAGATACCCAGGCTCTTGATGGTATCCCTGGCTGGGGGTGCAGGGCCTAGTGCTGTCGGCCAAAGAGAGTCTTTGGAATTTTGGGGAGAGTTGCCCAGCACCATTAGCTCTGTTTTTTCGCCGTTCAGCTTCAGGTAGGACTGGCTCATCCAGGTGCATACTGCTTCCATGCAGCCTCTGAGATCGCTGGAGTAAGAGGAGGGATGAGTCAGGGTAACCACCAATTGCGTGTCGTCGGCGTAGGACATGACTTGAACGCCGAAGGGGCGTATTATTTCTGCGAGGGGGAGCATATAAATGTTGAACAGTGTGGGGCTCAAGGAGGAGCCCTGGGGAACCCCACAACTGAGAGGTTTGCTGGGCGAGGTGGTATTGCCCTCACAGACTCGGAAGGAGCGGTCTGAAAGAAAAGAATGTAGCCAGGCCGCAGCAGTGGAGGTTATCCCTAGCTCTGCCATTCTGTGGCGTAAAATGTCATGATTCACAGTGTCGAAGGCGGCACTGAGGTCCAATAAGATAATGGCCGCAGTGCCGCCCTGATCCACGATCTTTCTAGCTCCTTCTGTTACAGCTAATAAAGCAGTTTCGGTTCCGTGCATGGGGCGGAACCCCGTCTGTGAGGTGTCCAGAGAGTTGTTTGTTTCCAGGAATTCTGTGAGGCATTGATTTACGTGTTTTTCCGCGATTTTAGTTGTCCACGGTAACAGGGAGATCGGGCGGTAGTTCCCCGGGTTCATCTGATCTAGGTTGGGTTTTTTCAGGAGGGCCTTAACTGTAGCTTGTTTCCACTTCGGGGGGACAAGCCCTGCTGAGAGAGAGTTGTTGATCAGGTTCTGGATGATGGGGAGGATGGTGGGGGTAATTGTTCTTAGGAAACGAGCTGGGGCTGGGTCACTGGGGGATCCAGACTTTACCTGTAGTATTATGGTTTCTAGGCTAGTAGGCTCCAGAGGTGGAAAGGTTTCCAGGGAGGAAGGAGGGGTAGGTCTGGTGTACTGCTGTTCTGATAGGGGGTGAGGGGGCGGTGGGAAGGAGGAGTAGATCGTGGCTATTTTGTTATAGAAGTAGTCGGCCTGTTCATTGCAGCGGGTTTGTGCGGTCGTAGGATCTGGTAGCTTGTCGGGGAGTTTGAGCAAGCTTTTTGCGATCTGGTAAATCTCCTTGGGTTTGGATGCTGCTTCATTAATCTTATTTTCGAAGAAATTGGCTTGAGCTTTTTTTATGTCGATTTTATAGATTTTTATGGACGCCCGATATTCAATTTTGCTGGTGTGTGAATAGTCAAGGCGCCATTTCCGTTCCAGTCTTTTGCATTCTCTCTTAAGAGTGTGCAGGTCCTGTGAGTACCAAGGGGCATTTTTTGGTCTCTGTTTAGATTTGAAGTCCTTGAGTGGAATAGTAAGGTCTAGAGAGGAGGTGATCCAGTTATTAAAGTTGTCGTTGCTGTCAATCGGATCGGGGTTGTTCTCTGGAGCAGAGGCTTCCAGTGTGGATATCCACAAGTTAGTATTGAGTTGTGACCATTTGCGGTCTCTGCTTGCGGCAGGGGGTGGTGAGGGGCGAGATCCTGATGGTGCCCAAAAAAATGGGATCAGAAAGTGGTCCGTCCATGGGAGGGTGATGGGTGGACTAACTGTGAGATGGGTACAGTTATGTGATGTGGAATGGAAATGTGTAGAGTTGAATTGTGTGACGTGTAAGTTGCGGTGTTGAGTGAAATTATGTTGAGTGATATTATAAGGCATGGTGAGAAGTGTAGCTACGTGGCATAGACTGGATTTATGTGGAGTGTATGTATGCAGTAGAGCATAATTATGTGGAGCTGTGTGATATATGTGGAGTGTGATAAATGGTGTGTGGATTGGAATTGTGTGACGTGTGGAATTATGTGGCGTGGTGTATAATTATGTGTAGTGGATTTATGCAACATGTTGCAGAGTTGTATTTTGTGGAGGGTAATTATGAGTTTTAGAGTTGAGTGTAAATATGTTGTGTGAAGTGTAATTATATAGGTTGAAGTTGAATTATGTGTAGTTGAGTAGTGTGGAGTGTAATTATGTGGCGTGGAGTGGTATTACGTTGTGTGGAATGTTATTCTGTGATGTGGAATTATGTGGTATGGGGTGAAGTGGAAATGTGTGGATTTTTAGGATTATAATTATGTGGTATGGAATGTTGCAGGGTTAAATTATTTATAGTTGAATTGTGTGGCGTTGAATTATAAGCAGGGGCGTAACACAGGCCCCCGCAGCCCCCGTGTTGCGGGGGAGCCCTGCGCTCCAGGGGCCCCCTCAGCAGTGCCAGCAAGCACTACACATTAGTGACCGTCTGGGATAGGTAATTAATTAATATAGGTAGGTTATGTAACTTACGCTCGCTCTAGACTTTTCTTCACAAATTAAATGGTAAAATGTAACAAAATGGCAATGGTGCACACTGCGCAGCGTGCATATGTCTCCACCACCACGTCTGCGCGGTCTTACTCTTCACTCTTAGGGTGGGGCTGGTGACCAATTGGCATGCGCATTGCTGACTGGTTAAGCGAGGAGGCATCGCAGAGGCCAGAGTGGAGACAATTGAGAGGTAACGTGCGACTTCTCTGGCTAGCCTTGTTTGCCTTTTCTTCTGGGGCCCGCGCAGGTGAGTCTGTCTGTTCCCCCAGTCTATGCCACCCCCCGCAGACAAGTGCACCCTACCCAAAAATCATTGCGACGACCACTTGTGTGCGTAAGGTCTCCAGTTTAGAGTGAAGTCATTTAGTAAAAGAAAGGTGCCTTTGGCACATGAAGGTTGTTTGGAAAATAGGGAGGGGGTTATGTTACACATTAAAGATTCAAAGTGCGTGTCATCTGTTTCAACTGCAATTTATGTTGATTTGCGGATTTTACAGAAAACACAAAAATTGCCATTGAAGTTTGTGGGTGCAAGAAAATGTACCCTTCACCTATTAATTTACACCTTTGTCTGTGCCTTTGGGAGAAGTTTCCCGGTTTTGCCCGACTTTATCAAGGAAAAGTGGTACCCACTTCCACCCAAAAATGACCTGATTTCTTTTGTCGTGCATTTCTAGTTGCCAAGTTGTGTTAGTTCTGAAGGGGCGGGGTTCAGCTGAACTGGACATCAGGGTGTGAGTGGGTGGAGTGGGGGAAGGGTTGGGGCAGAGAGGGTGAGGACTGGGGCTGTGGTGTCAGTGGAGCTACATAAATTGCAGCTTGCAGAAAAAAATGGTTTCTAGCGGAGACAGATAAAAGTTACTATAAGTACAGCAACATGCATTGCTGCACAGTTGAATGCCCTTCGGTAAATTTGACAGGCCACCTTTCAGTTACTCTCTGCTGTTTGGTTGTTAAACTGAGACTGAGGTGAAACGTTTGCCAGAAAAGTCTTAAAAGGTGTAAAAAATACAAAAATTTAAATATAAGTATCACAAAAGGTGATGCATTATACCGCATAATTTGCCTTTTCCTGCTGCATAATTGAGTACCTGCAGCATAATTCTCATGGCACTGCATACCATGTACTTCCCCTCTGTTTACTGCTGCCGCAAAGAGCCACCAATCCTACCAAATTGATATGAAAGGAAAAAAATAACATTTAGAGGTTGCAGGTGACTTCTGTGGAAACAGGCACCAGCGTGTGTAACTCTCTTCTCTTTCTGGAATTAAGTTTTTTTAACACCAGCACAACCTATCTCACTTGCGACCTTTGAACTGTGGGGCACTCCGTGCACTTTTCCGCCCTGAAGCCGTTGTACTCCGCTCAGTAGCAGTAAAAGGATCAATGTTTCTGGTCCATAAATGTCTCCAAATCCCTGACCCTGTGGGTGTGACAAGATCACCCAGCATCCTGCCCCAGAAACCTACCAGCCCCACAGACATCTCCAGGCAGAGAAACCTGCCAGTCCTACAGACCTCTCTGGGCACAGATACCTGCCAGCCTCACAGACCTCCCCAGGCTGAGAAACCAGCCAGCCTCACAGACCTCCCCAGGCACAGAAACCTGCCAGCCCCAGAGACCTTTCCGGGCACAGAAACCTGCCAGCCCCACAGACCTCTCCGGGCACAGAAACCTACCAGCCCCACAGACCTCTCCAGGCACAGAAACCTGCCAGCCCCACAGACCTCCCCAAGCACAGAAACCTGCCAGTCCCACAGACCTCTCCCAGTCAGAGAATCCAGCCAGTCCCACAAACCACCCCTGGCAGAGAAACCTGCCAGCCCCACAGACCTACCCGGGGACAGAAACCTGCCAGTCTCACAGACTTCCTCGGGCAGAGAATCCAGCCAGTCCCACAGAACTCCCCAGGCACAGAAACTTGCTGGCCCCACAGACCTCCCCTGGCACAGAAACCAGCCAGTCCCACAGACCTCCCCGGGCATAGAAACCTGCCAGCTCCACAGACCTCCCCATGCACAGAAACCTGCCAGTTCCATTTACCTCCCCAGGCACAGAACCCTGCCAGCCCCACAGATCTCCCTAAGCACAGAAACCTCCCAGTCCCACAGACCTCTCCAGGCAGGGAAACCAGCCAGCCCCACAGACCTCCTCGGGCACAGAAACCTGCCAGCCTCACAGACCTCCCCGGGCACAGCAATCTGCCAGCTCCACAGGCCTCCCCAAGTAAAAAATCCTGCCATCCCCGCAGACCTCCCCAGGCAGAGAAACCTGACAGACACACGACCTCTCCAGGCAGAGAAACCAGCCAGCCCCACAGACCTCCCCAAGCACAGAATCCTGCCAGCCCCACACACCTCCCCAGGCAGAGAAACCTGCCAGCCCCACAGACCTCTCCAGGCAGAGAAACCTGCCAGTCCCACAGACCTCCCCAAGCACAGAAACTTGCTGACCCCACAGACCTACCCGGGCACAGAAACCAGCCAGTCCCACAGACCTCCCCGGGCAAAGAAACCTGCCAGCCCCACAGACATCCCCAAGCACAGAAACCTGCCAGTCCCACAGACGACTACAACGCATCCGAAACACCTCCGCCCGACTGATTGTCAACGTCCCCCGCCGCAGCCACATCACCCCCCACCTGAGAGACCTACACTGGCTCCCCGACGACAAGAGGATCACCTTCAAGTTCCTCACCCATGCACACAAAGCACTCCACAATGCCGGACCAGCCTACCTGAACAGCAGACTCAGCTTCCACACTCCCACACGCCAGCTCCCCTCCGCCAGCCTCGCCCTCGCCACTGTCCCCCGCATCCAATGAACGACCTCCGGCAGCAGATCCTTCTCCTACCTCACCGCCAAGACCTGGAACACCCTCCCTACCCACATACGGCAGACCCAAGACCTACTCGCCTTCAGATGACTCCTCAAGACCTAGCTATTCGAGCAGTAGCAGTACCCCCCTCCCCTCAGCGCCTTGTGGCCCTCACGAGTAAGTAGCGCGCTTTACAAGTACTCTGATTGACCCCCCAAGCACATAATCCTGCCAGCCCCACAGACCTCCCCAGGCAGAGAAACCTGCCAGCCCCACAGACCTCCCCAGGCACAGAAACCAGCCAGTCCCACAGACCTCCCCAAGCACAGAAACCTGCTAGTCCCACAGAACTCCTCAGGCACAGAAACTTGCTGGCCCCACAGACCTCCCCAGGCACAGAAAACAGCCAGTCCCACAGACCTCCCCGGGCATAGAAACCTGCCAGCCCCACAGACCTCCCCAAGCACAAAAACCTGCCAGTCCCACAGACGACTACAACGCATCCAAAACGCCTCCGCCCGACTGATTGTCAACGTCCCCTGCCGCAGCCACACCACCCCCCACCTGAGAGACCTACACTGGCTCCCCGACGACAAGAGGATCACCTTCAAGCTCCTCACCCACGCACACAAAGCACTCTACAACGCCGGACCAGCCTACCTGAACAGTAGACTCAGCTTCCACACCCCCACCCGCCAGCTCCGCTCCGCCAGACTCGCCCGCGTCGTTGTCATCCACATCCAACGAATGACCTCCGGCGGCAGATCCTTCTCCTACCTCGCCGCCAAGACCTGGAACACCCTCCCTACCCACATACGGCAGACCCAAGACCTACTCGCCTTCAGAAGACTCCTCAAGACCTGGCTCTTCGAGCAGTAGCAGTAGCAGCACCCCCCACCCCCTCCCCTCAGCGCCTTGGGACCCTCACAGGTAAGTAGCACGCTTTACAAGTACTCTGATTGACCCCCCCAAGCACATAATCCTGCCAGCCCCACAGACCTCTCCAGGCAGAGAAACCTGCCAGCCACACAGACTGGCCCAGGCACAGAATCCTGCCAGTCCCACAGACCTCCCCCAGGCAGAGAAACCTGCCAGCCCCACAGACCTCCCCGAGCACTGAAGTCTGCTAGCCCTACAGACCTCCCCAAGCACAGAAACCTGCCAGTTCCATTGAGCTCCCCGGGCACAGAAACCTGCCAGTCCCACAGGGCTACACAGGCACAGAATCTGACATCCCCACAGACCTCTCCAAGAAGAGAAACCTGCCAACGCCACAGACCTTCCCAAGCACAAAATCCTGCCAGCCCCACAGACCTCCCCAGGCAGAGAAACCTACCAGCCCCACAGACCTCCGCAGGCAGAAAAAACGGTCAGTCCCACAGACTTCCCCGGGCACAGAAACCAGCCAGTCCCACAGACCTCCCTGGGCACAAAAACCTGCCAGTCCCACAGACCACATCGCCGGGGCACATGAGAACGTTTTTCTATTTTTGTGCTGTGACCAAAATAGAATATCCTTACTATGGGCTAATTATTGTTGCTATGTCAGTGCAAAATGAATTTGTTCAGTTTTTTTACCTGGTGTTAAAGTGGACTTATGGCCCGAAGTGGTAGGTCTGTTTTCCTAATGAGATAGCTCCATTACTGAAATAAGAGGCATTTCTGACATCTTCACAGTGGCATAAGATAAGCCCCTGCAGCCCCCTTAGTGCAGGGTGGGCCCTCATGCTCCAGGGGGCCTCCTCTGCAAAAGTGGTAGGTGGTGGCATGTACTTTGGCGGGGGGCCCCCTCAACTTTCGTTACGCCACTGCAGTCGAGCCTCCTCTTTCATCTCTTCTGGGCCCTGTCGCCTGCTGCTTTCAGGATCCGGAGGCGTCACGCTCCGTTTTCCAGCTCCAGTTTGGGGGAGAGGGGGATCCTGATGGGGTCTTGCGGGGGGCATGCTGGCATTCCCCGCGGATTCTAATTGGCCCTCCTCCCTCTGGATTGCAGCTGCGCTGCGCTGGAGCCGGCTATTTATACCTGTGGAAACAAAGGGTGGGCTCCCTGGCCCGCGGGCACTGCCATGGAGGACTTTGGCATGCAACTATGTTGCTGGCACTTGGTTCGCACGGTAGCCAGGCCGGGGGAGGGAGGTGACTCTGGGTGGCCATCCACCTATTGACTTTAGTCCCCCAGTCGCCCCCCTAACTCTTCCAACTCCAACTGCAGTGCTGATGGGGCCTGGTTATCTTGTAGCCTGCTGCCTTGTGGCAGCTATTCTCCTGTAAAGTCTGGGGTTATGCGAGTGGTGGGGCCACCCCAACGCATCCTTCCCCTGTGGTTGCCATGTGTTTATGGCCTACTCTGCGGCGATTTATTAACTCACCAAAGCTCTCAGCCTGGGGGGCAAGGGCAGGATCTAGTTGAAAAGGATCGGTCCAGCTCGACTTACCTCTCTCGTTCTGCTTTGCTTCGGTGGGGCCCCTAAAGGGCTCATTCGCCTTATCCCACCTCAGACCTTGCCAGTCCCCTTGGCTTTTCAGCAACCTTCATCTCCTTGGACTAGAGGGGGCGCACTAATCCCTAAGGCTCAGATGCTTGTGCTGCTGCGATGTTGTGGCAAGCGGGCCGGGTCCCCTGCTGTGGGAGTGTTGTGCGCCCACGTTCCCTCTACCAACATGGGCAAAGATAAACCAGCCTGCCCGGCAATATTCCAAATGTGCATGGACAATATACCACTGGGGCCGGTCAGAATCGGGGCACATGTGCCGAAAAGGCATCTCATTGGAGGGAGACCTTGCCACGATCCTCCAAGCCATTCAGTCCTCTCAGACCTTCATGGTCATGGCTTGACCTCCCTGCAGGAGACCAGGTCAACCAAACCACCTTGGACAGCAATGTCACCTTAACCGCAGTGCTACTCACGAAAGAGTGGCACCACCAGGAGACCAAAATCTCCATCAATGTCCCCCCAAACACGAAGTCAGTCTCCATCCTCGACGCACTCCCTCGGGCCTTGGGTGTGGTGCCTGGCAGATCATGAGGGCATTCTGACTGCGGCTTCTCTGTTCCCTGCTGAGCTGTTGCCATACACTGACTTATCACGGAGCCCTGCATTGTGACTCGTCAGTTACTATTTATACAGGACACAAAGGCTTCTATTCTTGATCACTGTGTTCTCCTGATAGCTGACACTATGCAACAAGAAGGGGCCACCACTCCATTCCTATTTTTAAACTGTTTAGCACTTCAGGTTTTTTTTTCAGGGTGACTGTGACAGATGCTTCTGGGGTGGAAGTATGGGGTTGGTGGTTGTTGGGGGGCTGGAGACTCAGTACTGTGTTCTTTTATTTTGATAAACAAATTTGTATTGATTTAACAAAGAACAAACAGCCAATCATCAAGGTTCCATGACAGTGAAGGAATGCATACAATAATCTGGACAATCCAAGGGACAATTACGTACAAATCAAAAGGACCGCATAAGGAAAAACCCCCATTAAACTAAGCAAAGCCCCCCAACCACTTCCACCAAACCCTACGATATTTCTTGGAGCAGCCACGTGCTGCATACAATGTATTTTCTTGTGCGGCGCACCAGTCGACCCCTGCCCGTCACTTCCACTGTGTTCTTTTTATTGACAGTTTTGATCTTGTTAGTTTTTCCCTGAACTTAGGCACACACCTATTTCATATCTCTTGGTCAAGGGTCAAATCGTCAACCAGAGTATGTGTCTAAGCAGCCCCAGCGGCTCTAGTTGCCTTTTTCCACGACTTATCCAAGATCCTCCTAGATTTTCCCAAGGAATTACGCTGATAGGTGACGACTTCAATGCAGTTCCTCTCCCGGATATCAAAGCCACTGGTACTCCCTCTCCATCCTGAAGAGCCCTGGCTCGTCATCTCTCTCACTGGGCTGCTGCTCTTGGTCTTTGCAATGTGTGGAGGGTATGGAACCTTCCAGAAATGTCAGTTCACAGATACTACTGAAGCACACCACACCCATTCCCACATAGATCTTGTCTCCATGCCGACCCTTGACTGTCGTGCCATATCTTATGCTCATATCCTCCCCCACGTTATTACGAACCATGCCTCCCTTTTATTCACCTTTGGTCCTACTTTATCATGTGCTATCTTTAAGATCAAACTTACATCCAGGTCCTTAAAAACGAGTTTCAAGCATACCTATAATGTAATGATTACTCAGTCAACACTGTTAGCACCCTCTGGGCCACCAGTAAGGCGACCATATGGGGATATGCCAAGGGGCGAATCCTAACGCAGGAGCAAGTTTGCTCCCTGCATATCACTAAGGTGGAGGTTTGCGTCCTCCATTTGGAGGACAGCCTTGCAACACACCCACATGGCAACGTCCCCAGCACCTGACCTTCTAAAGCGAGGAGATTCGGTCCCATCTCCAGAGGCTGCTAAGCACCTGTGGCATGCCACAACCGCCAGGGCCTACGGGTAGGGGGATAAAAATGGGAAACTTCTATACTGGTTGGCCTCTCCGCTGCAGGCAAATAGAATCGTGTCTGAAATGATCAACGAACTTGGGAATACTCACTGTACTCTGCCAGAGTTAGCACAAACATTTGCCCACTACTATATTCACCTGTACATGGCATACCCCCAGGTAGACTCTGATTCTGCCTCCCAGTTGCTTAATAATGTGCCTCTTCCTCGCCTGTCCTGAGCGGAGGTTTGGCTACTAGATGAGCTCTTCACAGCTGAGGAGGTAGGTGTAGCCACTTCCGCAGTGACCTCTGAAAAGACCGCTGGTTCTAAGGGATTGCCTATGGAGAACTAGGCAGCATTTCGGGATATTCTGACTCCCCAGCTTCTTGCACTCTGCAACGAAGTAGCACAGAAGGGTGTCTTTCCTCCAGAGATAGACACTGCCACAATCGTGGCAATCCTGAAAACGCAGCCCTCTTCAGCCGCTTGTGCTGACTACAGTCCAGTATCCCTCATCAACGGTGACGTCAAGATCTTTGCCAGACTTCTAGCCGCCTGCCTCAAGCAGATCATCCACACACTTATAGACCCAGATCAATGTGGCTTTATGACGGCCTGCGGTACGCAGCATTCCATCTGACTCCTCCACATGGCCCTGGCCCACCGTCATCTCCTTCCGCCCAGTCTGGCTTTACTACGATTTGATTTTTAGAAGGCATTTGTTACTGTGGACTGGAGATACTTGGGGTGCGTGTTGAGTCATGCTGGGATTCAGCCCCGCTTTTGTGGGCTTGTCTGGGCACTGCACTCTACCCCCACAGTGAGGGTCCAGGTTAACCGTGTTCTCTCCAACATCTTTTCCATTGGAAAGGAGACTAGGCAGGTCTAACCCCTGTCTCCTCTACTCATTGCGCTGGCGATCAAACCGTTGGCACGCCTCCCGCGTAGTGATGCCCAAATGGTCAGATCGAAGTGGAGCAAGGGGCATGAGAACCGTGTAGCCCACTATGCAGATGACGTCCTTCTATACCTTGCAGACACAGCGGTGAGTGGACCCTGCTGCCTCCACATCCTTCTGTGTTGGTGCCTCTGGCTTTGTCCCGAGATGATTTTGATTTGCAGGGCAATACCTCTATACACCGTCACCAAACCTTTAACCTGGACAGTGGACTCGATTAAGCTGTGCCATTCGATCTGAGAAGTTGTTGTAGTCATTGGCAGATAGCACTACATGAGACGAAAGAGTCTATGTGAATAATGTATAAATTAGGAATATGTAATTGATGATCGTTTTTACATTATGCAGTTTTTAACTGTTTTAATTGTATTTAATTGTGTACAATGGGGAATATTTCTTGTTATGTATTTGCAAAGATTTTAACTAATCAAGTAAAATAAATATTATCATATCTCTATACACCGTCTCAGTTTCAAATACCTGGGTGTCTGGGTGGCTTTCCAGCCCAAACTTACCTGATTTCTCGACTTCGGGACTTTAACGCGAAAGGCTAAAGAAAACCTTCCCACATGGCAATCCCTTCCATTGAATGTGAAATGTCACGTAACCCTGTATAAGATGATGATCCTACAGCGGTTTCTCTATATCTTTCAGAACCTCCCGATATTTATACCGTAGGCATGGTTCTATTCCCTGGATAGGGTTGCAATCTCCTTTCTGTGGCACAGATCTAGACTTCGCCTCGCCCTTAACCATTGCTAATGTGCCCCGTACGATGGAGGCCTAGAAATGGCCAAATATATATCTCTATTACCTTGCCTCCCAACTCTTGGTGGTACATGACTGGTTCAACGGGGTTGGTCGGATCCTGCTTACCAAATGGAATTATCACTACTGGGGTTCCATCGTGTTGCTGTCATGCTTTACAGATCCGCGATTCCCCGCACCGCTCCCAGAGTGGCCAGAGTGGTCTTCCTGGCCTGCAGAGAGGCACTTCGCCAAACACATTGGGACACAAAACTTATGCAGCAAACGCCCCACATGCACAGCACCTGCTTGCATGAGGTGGCAAGGCTGCAAGGATTTAGCAGATGTGACCTCACTGGCATTTCATAGCTGGGTGACGTGCAATCTGAGACACACTTACGGTCCTTTCAGGAACTCCAAAATACGTATGCACATTACTTCCACACTACAAGTACCTCCAATTGTGACATACACTCCACTCTCATGTATCTCACATTGACCCACTTACAGAGTTCAGCCTGCTGGAGTCCAAGCTTCTTATGGGTTCACTGGGCAGAGGGGTTCTCTAAAATTTATAGTACATTGATAATTAACCCCTGAGTACCCTGGATCCCTTGTTAATTAACACCAGA
The DNA here is from genome assembly GCF_964261635.1 of Lissotriton helveticus. Taxonomy (NCBI): domain Eukaryota; kingdom Metazoa; phylum Chordata; class Amphibia; order Caudata; family Salamandridae; genus Lissotriton; species Lissotriton helveticus. The sequence goes on along the minus strand of NC_136059.1, from coordinate 606,047,284 downwards.
GTACCCTGGATCACCTTAGGTCTTGATGGGAGGGCTGGCTGGGTCCCCTTGAAGACGATGATTGGTAGGATGCAATGATGGCCCCCAAAACCATTACCATCTCCTCCAGGTTGCGCATGATTCAGACATACTCTCTATACTGCACCTACCTTACTCTAGCTAGGTTGTACCGGGTGGGTCACCTTCCTGAACCCATCTTCCCCAGTTGTGGGGTTGAACCAGCCGACGTCTACCACATGGTGTGGTTGTGTCCCAGGATTCAGGAGTTCTGGTCCACAGAAGTAGAGGAGTTAACTGATATGCTGGGTTGGGAGTCGCCATCCCCCCCCCACCCCCCCCCCCTTGGTACTCTTGCGGGGAGTTCTGGAGTTCTCAGAGGAGGTCGAAGGCAGATCGGTCGTTCTTGGGTACAGCCTTCACGGTTGCCAACCGGGACATTGCTACTCAGTGGAAAAACCCTGCTACTCCCATCTTTCGCAATGGAGGCGATGGGTGGAAAGGTGTGCACAACAAGAGCTACCTGTCTAAAAGGCCTGGGGATGTCCCTTGAAACATGGCTGAATATAGGGAAGTGATTGGGACAATTAGCTTAGAGCCAGAACCCATCGATGAATGTGTTGCCCCTGAGTTAAGATAACATACGCCCTTCTCTGCAAAATTCAATATAGCATGTTTGTCACAAAAAAAAACCTCACAAGAATGCTATAAACTTGATGTGTTCCTCATCAATAAAATACGTGCAATCGAGGAAAGCATACCTAAAAAACGCAAATATATTATCTCCCCACCCTCTTTAAAGAGCAACAGAATCGGGTTAATCTCACCGATTTTAAACTTTTGTACATGGAGCCATTGCATAAATGAAATCTATAACTCAGGTTAAAACTGAATCTCCTCTTAATCCATGTCCACCAAAAATAATGAAATGTATTGCATCAGTTGGCATGAACCCTCTACTTGCAATCCTCAATTGATCTGTAACCTTAGGTGAAGTGCCTCAAATTTTTAAAAAAGCTATTGTGATTCCCCTATAAAAAAAACTGCTGATAATCGGGCTACACTGAAGAACTACCGTCCAATCTTTTTACTACCTCACTGTGGAAAATGTCTAGAAGGGTATGTGGAAGAGAAATTAGAAGGCATAACTCAAATTTCTAGATCCTTTTCAGGCTTGGTTCCGTCTTAGTCCCAATACTGAGTCCGTAATAATATAGTCTTATAGCCTGCTGCCAAGGCCTATACCGGTTGTTAAATGCCCTGAAACCGAGTTATAGGCCTGAGCTGCAGGCAAGGGCCGTTAATAACCGTTACAGCCTGAGGCAGAAGGGCTGTAAGGCTATTAGAAAATTACACCCACTGAGGATAGAATGTTCTAAATTAAAAATGGAGAAAGAGAAAGATAAATATAAGAATGTTGGAGCTCCGGGCTTTTACCAGCCATTACAAGCCCAGAGCTAATCCATTGTCCTCAATGGAGCTTTCAACTTCAAATGTTTTAATGTCTGTCTGTTAGTGATGATCTCAGAGCTGACTCGTACAAGGGCTGAATTTCTGCCCTCGTATTGTTGAATTTATCCGCAGCATTTGACAAAGTAGATCATAACATCTTGCTACAACGTGTTCAGGCTACGGGTATATTTGGCACTCCCTATGCCTGGTTGAAATCCTACATAAAGAACAGATTACAAGCAGTCCCGCTGACTCGCTTTTTTGCACAAAGTGTCACTTTGAAATGTGGAGTTCCAAAGGGTTCTGCATTATCTCCATCAGGCCTCTGATGAGAGAGATGGCTAAGAGAGAATGTCAGGTTTACAACTAAATAACAGAGAGCCACCCAATTAGCCCCCAGGGACTGGGTATGATCAATAACAAAACACAGTTGCCCCCAAAGGAATAATTTGATTCAATTTACTTATTCAGAAAAATATCACCTTCGTGATCATCAATTAGCTCTATGCAGGAAACAATCAACCAATACCAATAGCTGACTGTAAAAAAACAAGTTTTATTCTTGTATTTACTTTTTTCAATATATTTTATTCATACTAGGCAACACACACATAACTGAAAATTACAATTATTTACAGTAGTGTGAAATCACCTTTTGCTACAATTATGGACTTTTGAAATACCACAATATGTGAAATATTCACAATCATACTTGTATTTGTGTGCACTTCAATTACAACATATTAGCAAAATGGTGATACGATGTCGACGTTTCGGTCCCCCGTTGGTCTACAAGATCCATAGGACCATCATCAGGACGATGTAGTTGCACATGTATATATCTAATGAAAAAACAAGCTTCGACTTTAGTAATTCACCCGCATATAAATATATATCTCTATGTTGCTTCACACACAAAGACAACAAATGACACCCCCGTGAGCCGGACTGCCCAGTGAATAAGACAAACCAAAAACACTACAGTGTCACACACCAACCCAGGTGCAAAACCACAAAGACTTATTAAAAAACCTTTTGAAATACGTTTTAAAAAACCGTGTTAACTGAATTTATTATGGCGTATATCCTTAGCAGTCCAATCAAAAAATGAAAATAGAAATACATGAACAGCCGGGACTAGTTACCTCCGAAATGCCTCTCAGACACACTCTGAAAAATAATACATCTTCATCAAAATAGTCCCACATTTAATCAGATACCGCAAGAATACGTAGAGCACTACATTGAGTCTGAGAGTACTTACATTATTAATTCACCAATCGACTGTGACCTACAGAGACATGAATCAGAATAGAACTCAATAAGTGTATCCAAAGCACACTGAAGTCAGACTGAATCATAAATATGCCCATAAGCCGCAGTGTACCAACACCATAAAGTGTCTAGAGGAATCAGAATTACTCACTGAATGGAAGTGCAGGCTTCTAATTACCTAAACAGAAAAACAGTCACAAATCAAATTAGCTTGAGCTGTATAATCGCCCAATTCACAAACACGCGGTCTAACAAATGTGTATTTAGACTTACTAGAATTGAAAACTGGTTGCGTCTGCAAGATCGCTCCGAGGGCTCAGCTACCACGAGACCGAGTAACCAGAATGCCAACGGCGCCATGTTTAAAAAACGATAGCTGACTCGCGTTCTCACTGAAACAGATGACATCACAATGCTACATTGCAAACGGCAGCCATCTTGTAATGGATATTAATACCAACATAGATATGGATTCAAACAAAACATTCAAAAGATAGCGAGGCGTAGGTGCACGGCTACATGATTACTATCATGGAGCCAAGCATCTCCTTATTACCGTATCCCACATGGTGTTCAATATCTTAAATGGTACCACGACTCGGGCAGATGCCCAAACAGCATTCAAGACAACCACCCGCCAACATGTAATGGTTGACATATCCCAATAATGAATCCAACAAGTGTACGTGATTGGGATAAACAGTCATCTGTAAACTCCATTTTAAAAAAAAAACATATTTACAAGTCCCAATGAACGACAGAATAGCATTCGATTTAACCGCGGCCATCTTGTAATGGGTGCTTAATGCCATTAGCGAAACCAACATAATCTTATAAAGTGCAGCAAATGCGACCTCTATGTCATTTTTGGATACAACAAATATCCATGATGGAGAGTCCTTTCAAAGCTGTATCTCTAAAACCATATTTACAAGTCCTAACATGATGCATTAACCAAAATCACAAGGTACATTCAACCTATTGTGATTATTAATGATACACTACAAGGTAGACTCGCGTTAAAGCTATTCCCATATCAGCCACATCTACTATTCCATACCTCCAACTGATGATCAGATATATTGAGCCAAACGACCACTCTAAGTTGTAACAGGTTAATGCAAGGTAGTCAGAGCGTGCCGCTCAATAAGCGAATTTAGTCCATCCTCCACTGTTTTACATGTCCAGATCAATTTGTTCTCCTTCTGTGTGAGCAAACGATCTACATTTGCACATCTTCTGGTATTTTTAACAACTTCAAGAACAAACCATCTCATTTGTATTGGAGTATGTGACAATGCTTGATAATGTTCTACTAATGGTGCAGTCAATACTTTGCACCGAATGCGGGATTGATGCTGTAAGATGCGCTTCTTCACTTCTTGAGTTGTTTTCCCAATGTAAGTTAAATCACAGAGACACTGCACACAGTAAATTACATTTTTCGTCAAGCAATTCGAGTGATGACGTTACACAATTTCTTTGCCATTCAGGTTACAAGTCTTTACAGTCAAAGTCGTGGCACAAGCAGTACAATTTCCACATGCATAGTGTCTTACCACAGGCGGCAATCCCCATAAGTTCTGTAATGTGATAGGTGCTGGATCATTATATGCCCTTACTAAATGATACCGCAGGTTTCTGCCTCTTTTAAAGGCAAACCATGGTGTTTGTAACTGTGGTTCAATTTTTCTTATTAGATGCCAATTATGTTTAATGATCTTTACTATTGCATTGGACTGTCTGTCGTAATACCACGCTCGTTTCACAGCATGTTTCGTTAATCTGTATGGATATGCCCTTGTGACAAGTTTAGTTAACAACAACTTTGCCTCTCTGAAATAATCTTCCCTTTTGGTACAATTCCGACGTAATCTCAGAAATTGACCATAAGGGAGGTTATCCCGTAGATTTCTGGGATGGTGGCTATCATACTTTAATAATGTATTACGAGCAGTTGGTTTTGTGTAGAGACTCATTGATAAATGGCCTGCGTCATGTGTAATTTTTAGATCCAAAAAATTAATTGAATGTGTATCACTTTCCAATGTGAATTGTAAATGTTCATTTTGTTCCTTTAGCCAAAGATGGAAACCATTTAGTTCTATTTGTGAGCCTTCCCACACTATACATACATCGTCAATGTATCTTAGATATTCTATCAGATTGGAACTGAAAGGGTTGTTGTTGTAAATTACATTGTCTTCAAAGGCAGACACGAACAAATTAGCTATGTCCGGCGCGAAAATAGCGCCCATGGCCACACCCTTTACTTGAGCGTAAAACTCGGTATTGAATAGGAAATAGTTCTCTTCCAATGCTATCCGTGCACAATCAACAATGAACTTTGTTGGAACTTGATGAGGACGTAACCGCTTTTCTAACACCTCCTCAATCACCCTGAGAGCTTGGTCTTGTGGGATGCTTGCATACAAGCTCTCTATGTCCATTGTGGCCAAGATGTTACATTGTGGGTTAAACTCTCTTCCTTCCAATTTATTGATGACCTCTCTGCTATCCTGTGTATATGAGCGTGTTATCGGGACAAAGGGTTTTATGAAAAAATCAACATATAAAAAGTTTTTCAAAAGGTTTTTTAATAAGTCTTTATGTGGTTTTGCACCTGGGTTGGTGTGTGACACTGTAGTGTTTTTGGTTTGTCTTATTCACTGGGCAGTCCGGTTCACGGGGGTGTCATTTGTTGTCCTTGTGTGTGAAGCAACATAGAGATATATATTTATATGCGGGTGAATTACTAAAGTCGAAGCTTGTTTTTTCATTAGATATATACATGTGCAACTACATCGTCCTGATGATGGTCCTATGGATCTTGTAGACCAACGGGGGACCGAAACGTCGACATTGTATCACCATTTTGCTAATATGTTGTAATTGAAGTGCACACAAATACACGTATGATTGTGAATTTCTCACATATTGTGGTATTTCAAAAGTCCATAATTGTAGCAAAAGGTGATTTCACACTACTGTAAATAATTGTAATTTTCAGTTATGTGTGTGTTGCCTAGTATGAAGAAAATATATTGAAAAAAGTAAATACAAGAATAAAACTTGTTTTTTTACAGTCAGCTATTGGTATTGGTTGATTGTTTCCTGCATAGAGCTAATTGATGATCACGAAGGTGACATTTTTCTGAATAAGTAAATTGAATCAAATGATTCCTTTGGGGGCAACTGTGTTTTGTTATAGGTTTACAACTAAGCAGGTTATTCTCAGATCCAGCGTGGCCTAGATTACAATCCTATCTCTCAACAGACGTTTGAAGATATTATACGCTTCATTTGTGGTTGGATGAGGAACAACCAATTGAAACGCAGTTAAGACTGAAATAGTGGTTATGAACAAGAGACTATTGCAAATTGAATAGTCCAAAAATTCTTTTGAGTATTTTAATATGCAGCACAGCAACATATGACAGTCTGGTCATCACGAAGGTCCAGTGCAACTGACTCTTCAGCTGACCAACAACTAAGTTCCAAATAGAATTAGAATACAGAACATAACGTGCATAGCAATAAGATGTGATAAGAACTGCACAAGGAATCTCAAGCAGTGACATGTAAGAATATAACATATCTCCCTTATGTGAAAATAAAAGATAAAAGAAAAAAAACATATGTTTGCTAGATATACACACATCACATTTTCTGACAGTGCGATCAACCATGCGATTCATCCCTGGCCACCAAAAATAAGTCTAACAAGACCTTTCATGGTGGACATACCAGGACGAGATTTATGAGCCAATTTCAAAATTAAATCTTGCACTCCAGTGTGTGGCACACATTTACCACCTTTATACACAAGTTCACTATCCAATTCTGACTCATCTGCAACTATAAACATGGGCATAACTTCTGCACTTTTATCTTTCTTCCAGGGCCAACCGTCCAAAATATATTGCTTAACCATCTGCCATAACAAATCTTCTTTCTCACACAATCTCCACGTGTCTTCAGAAATATCCTCAAAACCACCAGCAACTACATCTTAAATGGTGGTAACAATTTCAGACTCATCTAAACTCTCACCATAATTTTCTTGACAAGGATGATGTGACATAAAATCTGCTGTAACATTGTTTTTGCCAGGAACATACTCAGTCTTAAAACAATACTCCTGTAACCTAGAAGTAAGTCTCGTAATGCGTGCGGTAGAATTCCAGCCTCCACCTGGCGATAAAATATTAACTAGAGGATTGTGATCTGTCCTTAACGTGAACTTTCTTCCCCAGACATAATTCCGATAATGTTTGATCGCCCACAGACAAGCTAATAATTCTTTTTCAATGACTGCATATCTGCGCTCTGTTTCATTTAAGGTGCGGGAAGCAAAACAAACATTTCACTCCTCTTTTCCACACCTGTGACAAAACCCCTCCAATACCATACAAGCTGGCATCCACTGTGATAAAACACTCTTTGTTCATACAGAATGGTCTTAAAGTGGGAGCTTTGACAATATCTTCTTTGATAGACAAACGCTTCTTGCTGCTCCTTTTTCCACTCAAATTATGTTTTATGTCTTAATAACCTACTCAAAGGTTCCATTTTCATTGCAACATTGGTAACAAATTTACTATAATACTCACACATACCTGCAAATAACAACAACTGCTCCTTGTTCGTTGGAGCGGGTGCATTTACAATACAATCAACATTGGCTTTCTTTGGAACAACACCATTACCTGTTTATTTATTTAAAGGCTTATATAGCGCTAGACTCGACTCCCGAAGGAGAATCTCTGCGCTTGGTTCACCTAACGGCTACAGGACAATGCTCTAAAGAATATACCAAGGCTTATATTATCTGAAACAGAAACGTCTTTAGTAACTTCCTGAAATTTAGGTAATTATTACATTGTCTCAGATTGAGAGGTAATTTGTTCCACAGACTGGGGCCCAAGAACGAAAGTGCTCGGCCTCCCAGTCGTGCTTTTCTGATTGGTGGAACCTGAAGCAAAAATTGGTTACTGGAGCGAAGAGTACGTCCTGGTTTGTAAGGGATAAACTTTTCAGCCAGATACAAAGACCTGAACCAAAAATGCTTTTATGGATAGTACAGCAGGTTTTAAACTTAATCCGTTGCCGGATAGGAAGCCAGTGAAGTTTATCCAAGAGGGGGCGAGAAGGAGTTCTAGGCGGGGCATTAAGAACCAGCCTAGCTGCGGTGTTTTGAGCCACTTGCAGCCTACTCAGCAGGTTGTCATTTGCAGATAGAAGAAGACCGTTACAATAGTCCAAACGGCTAATTACAAGGGCTTGGACAAGGGTCTTTCTAAAAGTGTCTGGCAGGAAGGGAAACACGCGTCTCAAGAGTCCAATTACCCGAAAGCAGGACCCAGTCGTTTGATTCACGTGTTCCCCTAGAGACAGACCTTGGTCCAGTCGCACGCCAAGATTTTTCACTGTCTGTTTGGGACTGGGGACAGGCCCCAAGTCTAAAGGCCACCAGTCGGGTGACCACAAAAGTGGGGCCTCCCCAAATAACATGACCTCGGTTTTCCCTACATTGCATTGCAGGAAATTGGAGGCCATCCAGCAGGACCCTGCTTTCATACCCTCCGCAAAAGAATGTTTAATTGCAGGAGTAAGAGTCTGAAATGGGAATAGAAGCTGGGTGTCATCGGCGTACGATACCGGAATGAATCCATATGCTCTCACAAGGTCAGTTAGGGGGGCCACATACAAGTTAAAAAGTGTAGGGCTCAGACACGAGCCTTGTGGGACCCCCTTCGTAAGATCCGGAGGAAAAGAACGAAAGGAACCCAAGTTGAGACTTTGTGAGCGGTCTGATAGAAAACTCTCGAACCATTGCAGAGCCAAACCTCCTACCCCAACTTCCCGCAGACGACTGAGCAGTATTTCATGCAATATGGTGTCGAAGGTAGCGGATAGATCCAACAGCACTAGAATCATGGAGCCCCCTTTATCTTGATATCCTGATGGAATCTGTCACAGAGAGGAGCGCAGATTCTGTGCTGTAGTTGGGTCTGAATCCCGATTGGGAGTGATCTAAACCTCCCGACACCTCGATGAAATTTGACAAGTGGGTGTTAACATGCCTCTCAGTCATCTTGCTTAGATGAGGCAGAAGGGAAATGGGGCGGAGGTTGGATTGATCAGTCCATGGGAGAGCAGAGTTCTTGTGAATGGGATTTACAAGGGCCCTCTTCCATTCTTGAGGTACTCGGCCCTCCTCGAGGGAAAGATTCATCAGCGTCTGAATCATAGGGCAGAGCAAGTTGCCCAGTGAGATAGCTATTTTGGCAGGAAAGAGATCTAGTGGGGATCCTGTTTTAACTTTGCCCATCAGAGAATGGACCTCACTCTGGCTGACTGCAGGAAAGACGGTAAGTATGCCAGTATCACGAGTGATGGAATACGAGGGGGTGATGAGGGGGACTACCCTCATGGTTAGGGACCTTAACAATTTTGTCATAGATCAGCTCTATTTTGTTTTTAAAAAAAAGAACGAAAATGTCATCGCACAATGATTGTGAGAAAACATCTGTGCTTTCACAGGCCGGAGGTTTAATAAAATCCTGTAGAATCCAAAAAAGTACCTTGGAGGAATTCCCAGCTTCTACCAACTGAGAAGTAAGGTGGTTCTTCCTGGCCAACCTAATGTTTTTATGATATAAGGACAAGGCATCAGAGTGACTTTTTTTACTTTCCTCAGTGTGTGTTTTCCTCCAAGTTTTTTCCAATTTCCTACAGCCCTGTTTTTCCAGTCTGAGTTCCTCAGTATACCATGCCTCCTGGCGAGGTGCAGGGCGCTGTTTATACAACTTCATAGGGGCGAGTGCGTCAACCGTAGCTAAGAGAGCCGAGTTAAAAACTTGGCCAAGGCGGTCTCAACATTATCTGAGGCTGTAATAGAGGGTTCCACTAAAACCTTCTGGAGTTCGTCCAATGTCACTTTATGCCATTGTCTGCGCCAGAAGGAGGGAAAGGGGAGTTGTTTATTGGGTTTATCCAGGCCTATAAGGGAGAATTCAATTATGTAATGGTCTGACCAATTCACTTGAATCGGAGGTCGACAAACTATCTTAGAGCAGTTAGTAAAAATCATATCCAGGGTATGGCCAGCCAAATGGGTAGGGCCGTTATTTTGTTTAGTAAGTCCTAGCATGGAGAGGTCCGAGAAAAGAGACAAAGTCTCGGGGAGGTTGGATAAATCGCCATGTATATTAAAATCTCCTAAGAGAAGAAAGTCCTCTCCAGCTTTAAAGTGGGGGGCCAATAATTCAATAAGGTAGAGTGTAAAACCAGCACTTGGCCCCGGTGGACGGTAAACCAGTGGACCTTGGGTGAAGAGCTAATTCTAAAAACCATAATTTCCATCAGGGAGCTGCTCTTTTGTTCTAATATAGAAACATTCAGCCCCGCTCTATGGACAATAGCAATACCCCCTCCGGTTTTAACCGGTCGATCTAACCTTAATATTTTAAATCCTGCAGGGATGCCCAGAGTAAGTGCAGGGACAGTATGTCCTTTTAACCAGGTTTTGGTCAGAAAACAGATCTCGGTCTGTGCAGTGGAGATCAAGTCCCAGATTTCAGTATAATGTTTGGATAAAGAACGAATGTTACATAGAAAACTATTCCAGCCAGTCAGCGGAGGTATTTCTGTAAGTTATTATGTGCTTTGGGTAGGAAACCAGTAGGCCTACCTACACTTAAACGTACCTGGGGAGGTATGACACTGCTCTCTTTAGAACTATATTATTTTGCTGCACAACTGCAACATGCAGTTTATTGGTTCGAAGTCAATGAGAACTGGCAAACTCGACTGCTTAGGGGCACCAGGGGAGACCTCTCCTTATCCAAGCTCCTAATGATGGGCACCAGAGTCCCTCCTGTAGTGCTGGTAGTAGTTAAACAGGTATGAGTGACCTGGGAGCAAGTTGGTAAAGGGATACTGCATCGAGCATCGTTCACCTTTGATATGTTTACTTAGGCACTGCAACCTTTCTCCCAGATAGCCAGATCCATGTCTGTGGTTAGGTGGCGTGAGGGGGTAGGCAAAACACTGAGAGACTTGTACCTGTATGACAGGTTTGTTACATTCAATCCATCAATCAGGTGTTTGTTAAGTGCGACTACTCACCCGTAAGGGTCTCAAGGCACTGGAGGAGTGGGAGGGGGAACGTAGTTTCCAGTCCATCAAGGAGGTGGTCTGTCGAAGAGACAGGTTTTGAGTTTTTTTACAAAGATGGGGAGCAATGTTATCTGTCTGAGGTGGAGAGGATGGTCTTTCTAGGCTCTGGCCGCGCAGAAGGAGATGGAGCGGCCTCCTGATCTGGTCTTTCTGGTGTGGGGGACCATGGCGTAGGAGAGCTGGCTGATCGTAGGGTCCTTTGGGGTGCGTGGAATTTGAGTCGGTTGTTCAGGTATGCTGGTCGTGTAGGGCCTTGTGAGCGTGGGTTAGAATCTTGAAGGTGACTCTAGCTTCAATGGGGAGCCAGTGGAGTGTGCGCAGGTGCTGGGAGATGTGGCTTGGCAGGTTGAGGACCAGTCTTGCGGCTGCGTTTTGGATGTTCTGTAGCTTGCAGGTGAGGTTTTTGTTTATTCCGGCATAGAGTGTGTTGCCGTAGTCGAGCCTGCTGGTGACCAGGGCTTGAGTGACGGTCTTTCTGTGTTAGAGGGGATCCATTTGAAGGTCTTATGTAGGAGGCGGAGGGTGTGGAAGCAGGAGGATGAGACAGAGTTGATCTGGCAGTCCATTTTGAGCTCTGAGTCCAGGATGATTCCCAGGTTGCGTGCGTGGTCGGTGCAGGTGTGCGGTCTTCCACGGGCGGGGGCAACCAGGTGTTGTTCCAGGCAACGGGGTTTGGGCCCAGGATGAGTACTTCCCTTTTGTTGGTGTTTAGTTGTAGGCATCTGTTTTTCATCCATTTGGAGACGGCTTCCATGCCTGCTCGAAAGTTGTGTCTGGCAGTGTTGGGTTCGTTGGATAGGGAGCGGATGAGTTAGGTGTCGTCTGCATATGACACAATGTTGAGTCCGTAGGTTCTGATGATGGGAGTGAGCGGAGCCATGTAGACGTTGAAGAGCGTAGGGAGGACCCCTGGGGGACTCCACAGGTGGTAGGTGTAGGGTCTGAGAGGAAAGGGGGGGGGTCTGACCCGCTGCGTTTTGCCGACAGGAAGGAGCGGATCCAGTCGAGGGCCTTGTCTTGGATCCCTGTGCCGTGGAGTCTGCGTATTAGGGTGCGGTGAGAGACTGTGTCGAACGCCGCTGAGAGGTCGAGGAGGATGAGGGCTGCTGTTTCTCCTTTGTCCAGTAAGGTACGTATGTCGTTTGTTGCGGCGAGGAGGGTGGTTTCCGTACTGTGGCTTTTTCTGAAGTCGGATTGGGAGGAGTCGAGGATGTTGTGCTGTTCAATGAATGTGGCGAGTTGGCTGTTGATAGCTTTCTCGATGACTTGCGCTGAGAATGGGAGCAGGGTGATGGGTCTGTAGTTTTTTAGGTGGGTGGGGTCCGCCGAGGGTTTCTTCAGGAGGTGGTTGATCTCAGCGTGTTTCCAGTCATCAGGGAACGAGGCGGCTGCCAGGGAGTGGTTGATGGTGTGGCAGAGCATAGGTGCGATGGGGTCGGTGGCTCTGTTGAAAATGTGGTGGTGGTAGGGGATCGTGGGGGCCCCGGAGTAGATTGACTTCATCGTCTTCAGTATGTCTTCGGTGGTGAGGGCTGTCCAGTTGTTGATCGCTGGCTTCAGGGTGTCGGGAATGGTTGGCGAGGGTTCAGTGTGTTAGTAGTCTTTGTCAAAGTTGTCGTAGATGCTCTTGATTTTGCGGTGGAAAAAGGTGCTGAGTTTGTCGCAGAGGTCTTGTGAGGGCGGGATGTCGGTGGACTCGCTGGTGGGTTGGGCAAACTCCTTGATGATGGAGATTCTGTCTTCAATCGCTTTTTTCCTCCTTTTTTCTGATGAGTTGGTGGTGGGAGTTGGTGGCGGCTCTGAATTTGTTGTGGGCTTCTGTGGACTTGGTGTTCCTCCAGGCCTTTTCGAGGCGGCGGCAAGTGCATCTGGACTCTCGAAGTTTGGTGGTGAACCATCTAGCTTTCTTGGTGTGGGTGTTGTTGTTTTTCTTGAGGGGGGCTATGATTTGACGCTGTCAGAGATCCATCTGTGCAGGGTTCGGGCTGCGGTGTTGGGGGTCGTCGTTTTCCGTGATAGTTGGGGTGGAGTTGCTGAGTGAAGAGGTTAACTGGTCCTCTGTGATTCAGGTCCAGTTTCTTCGTGGGAGCAGGTGCTGGTGTCTGTGGATGGTGGGTGTCCTGAAGGTGAAGTGGACGCATCAATGGTCAGTCCATGGGAGTTTGGTGGTGTGGCTGAAGGTGATGGAGTTTTCTGTTGTGAAGAGGGGGCCGAGGGTGTGTCCTGCTGAGTGCTTGGGCTTGGTCACGATCTGGCAAAGTCCAATGTTGTGGAGTTTGTCCAGGAGGGAAGTGGTACTGGGGTCCAGTCGATAGTCGAGGTGGAAGTTGAGGTCTCCCAGTAGGGTGTAGTTGGTGGATGCGATGGCATGGGGGAGATGATGTCTGTGATCGAATTGGCGAAAAGTCAGCGGGGTCCAGGGGGTCGGTAGATGAGGGTTCCTCGGAGGGTGGAGGTAGGGCTGGCCAGTATCTTGAAGTGAAGGTGTGCAATCAGGTCTGTGGGCTTGTTGGGGATTGTGCTCAGGCGGAGGGTGGATTTGTGGACGATGGCGACATTAGCTGATGCTGTATCCTCATTCGGCCAGAGTGCAGGCCAATTTCTTCAATACGCCAAAATCTCGGCAACAACCCATGTGATCTGGGTGTCTTTTCCTGAGGCACCCCCGGAATCCTACACCCTGAGGAGCTTGCTGAACTTGGTAGGTGCGCGTAGACTAGTATCTTACCTTTACAGGGCACTGAGGGAGGACTTGCAAACTGATGAGCTGTTTGTGCGAAATAGACATCAGAACCTAATGGATACTCCATTATCTCCAAAAGACTGGGTAACTGTACATGAGGGGGTCAGGACCGTGTAATCTAGCGCCAGCTTCAAATTGATTTAATTTAATGTAATACAACAGGTGTATTTATCCCCCAAAACCTTATATGCCATTTATTCCACACAACATCCTCCTGTCCCAGGTGTAACTTTATGGATGCAGACTTCATTTATATGATATTTTTATTTATTTATTTATTTATTTATTTTGCAGAGTTTTATATAGCGCGAACTAGACCCGAACCGAATCAGGTATCAGAGCGCTTTACATAGCACCGGTTACGTTACATGAGGACAGACACACATTCATTTTAGGCACGGGGAGATTAAGTGATTTGCCCAGAATCACAGGAGGTATTCGGCGTTGTTACCGAGACTCGAACCCAGATCCCCAGGTCCGAGGTCGAGCGCCCTAGCCGTTAATGGGGCTGCCCAGACTTAGTCGGATATTGGGACAAGAACCTGTCCTTCCTGGATGAGGCCACTGGCCGGACCACCGCCTGGGATCTAGGGAAATGCCTGCTAGGAAGAGCCCCGTTTAAAAAGAAAAAGAAATTAAGTAGGAAGTTCTTAGCATTGGGGCTCACATTAGCCAAACAACAGTTAGCTATATGGTGATTTCCCAAAGTTCCCCACTTTTGCTGAGTGGAAAAAGGACATGGCTGAATGGGCAATTGCAGAAGAATGCCATATGCGGAAAACCCACAGGGATGAAAACCTTGCAGATGATTTGCGGGCATGGGCTGCGATGTTCACTGAGCTTTTGGATCCCCCCGCCCCCGGACCTTTGTCCTCTATGGACTGTGGTGGGCGAGGAGATAGACCCATGCATTGGGGGAGGGATGGAGGGACAAGGGTCACTGTGGCTCTGGATAGGGTTTGGGGATGGGCTTGGTTTCAGAAAACTGACATGTCTAGTGTTCCATTATGCTGTAATGTTACGTGGTTGGATTGTGGAGTCTGGGTGGGCAGAGATTCATTTTGCTGCTGAATGTACACTGCTATGTTTCTATTCTACCATCATGCTGACCTGTGATATTATATGGTATTGCTGATGTAAATTGCCACTAAAAACCTATACTTTAAAAAGCAGTACTGTACCAAAGCGCCTGGCAATGGTTAGATCTTTCAGGCATATATAACGAGGACATTTAAACCAAACAAAATCCAAAATAACCGTGGTATAGGATGCTGGGAGTGGGAATCCCACCGCCCCCTTTATGTGGTCAAGGACCTCCTTCCAGTAGGTAGAGATGAGGGAGTACAACCACCAAATGTGGCAGAAGTCCCCCCGGTTCAGTTTTGCTATGCCAGCAAGGGGCAGAAGTAGTAGGTTAAATAATATAGAGTTGTGTCAGTGTGTAGTTACATTGTGTCATGATCTTGTATGCTGTTTCTCGTTGTGGTATACTTCTGTAGATTTTAGGGATGTCACGCCAAAGTATTTCCCATTGTTTTTGTGAGTTGTCCTCGCCATTGTTGGACTGCCATTACTTTTGATATGTGTGGAGTTACATTTGTGGAAAATGTTGGAGTACTTGATAAGTACGTGAGATCAGACCCCTGGTGCCATTAAACGCCAGTGTTCAAAAGGATTATAACTATGAGGGGTTCCATGCACATTAGAAGGGTGTAGCACCCAAAGACGTACCGGACAATATTGTAGCCTCAATGTGTCAGGAACAATAAAATTGGATTTGCATTGCTCGAAGGATTTGATGTTACTTTCCACAAATAGATCACATGGACCCTGCAGTAGCCTGTTGTCCCCTCTGAGACTTAGCATGGCTCCCCAAACATGCCCGACCTTGGAGCGTGTACCTTGCCACTCCCACAAGGACAGTTCTTGAGATTTGGGATAAGACTGCGCTTCGCCGGGGCCTCACCATCTTCCCCTCTCCCAACACACTAGTGGCCCGCAAAACAGACTTTACATGGATTTTGGCCCCCATACATTCTCTAGCTGATTTCTTTTTACACACGCTGTTTCAAATTAACTACACTTAATTACTCCAACTTTTATGCGTACCTCTTTCTGTGTATTTCTTCGTGTTACAGTCTCACTTCCTTAACTGCCTTAACATTCTTTTTCCTGCGACTCCCAACATCTTGATCTGCCAATCCTGAAAATGCTGACTACCTTGACTCCCGCTTCCTAGCTGTAAATATTTTCTTGTTGGCTGTGTTTTCTATTAATACTAACTCAAGCTACACCTGATTAATAGCAAAAGGGGCAGAGTACGTATCGGTAACACAAAGAATAATGTTTCTTGGGCAATACAATTTAAGGAGGCTCTTAGAATAGCTTATTCTTAAAAGAAACCTAATAGCAATACAGCAGCTCAGTCAGCTCACTCATAATGAAAATATCTCACTGAAATCCACAAATACAGAAGTATACAATACATATAGTATATACATGCACTATTACAAAGACAAAACAGAAGACAAGAAAAACAACACAAGATTGTAAGGCTGTTTCTCAGAGTCCATTGACGTGAGAAATAGAAAAGTTTACCTTTTTGATGGTGAAGTCAATGTTGTGTTTTTCTCTCTCTTGCTCTGAATCAAAGTATTCATGAGGAAAATTAAGTGCCGTACATCAAAAAGGAGTGGCAGAGGGCCTCACCTGTGACCACTGACTCAAATTTGGCCCTGTCGACCCTAATGCACCACTGAGAAAAACTGGCTGCATATACGAGGTTTTGATTGGATTATTTGACTTCTGACTAACTGGTCCCAGCAGTCAACACTGGGTTCATGCAGATTCCTACTCTTCTCTATGGTCTGGAGCGTTCTACATGGCTCTTCCCTAACGTACTTATTTTTATATATTTTTTATTTATTTAATCATAAGAGGCACAATCATCACTTCTTTGTACATATCAAACAGTGTACATACGGCCCATACAGTATACATTTCTTGTTGTTTCTATTTACAATACATTATTTTTCGTATCTTGCCGCATGTATGTATATAGTTATTTCTCGGGTCACTATTGGCAATTCACATATACCCCCTCTATAGGTATTCCAGCCTCCCCATATTCTTATCAATTTTTAGGACAGCCTCTGTGCACATATGCGGTCTTTTCCGCCACCATCGCTGTGTCCATATCTCTACACCACTCCGTGAGCATGGGGCTGGTGGCCACACCCCAGCGTTTAGCAATATTCCTCTTGGCCAACACTCATACCCAGGGTAGCCCAGGTCTGCAACGTTGAGTTGTGGTCCGTTGCTTCCCCGATATTTAGCAGGCAGCATTTGGGCTCTGGAGGGACTGGATTCCCACTCACCCTCTTGAAGATGGACATGATTGATTTCCAATATGATAATATTGCAGGGCAGGCCCACAGCGTATGAAAGAATGTACCAACCGCCCCACATTGCCGCAGGCAGAGCTGGGTGTCAACTTTCCCTATCTTATATTGAGTAGTTTTAGTGCAGTAGAATCTACGGAAGATCTTGAGCTGCACGAGGCGTAATTTGGATGCAATCGCTACTTCTCTAGGTGATGCTAGTGCCTCCTGCCAATCAGTGTCATCTAACTCTCAGGTCCGCCTGCCACTTGTCTCTGAGCTTCTGCACGGGGTCTGGCATGTTATTAATAATCTTCCAATAGGTCATAGAGATTGCTCTCTTGTCCATTTGGTCCGTCAATAGCCTGCCTCTAACGATGAGGCCTCAGGTAGAGTGGTGTCAAGGGGAAATACCGCCTCTAGGGCATGCTTGATCAGGCGGCAGCGGAATTGCTCCGTTGGTGCCATCTCATACTGGTCCTGGAGCTGTGTAAATGGGATCACCCTTCCCCGGGCTCAAAGATCACCAACCCTGGATATTCCGATATTGTCCCAGTGATTAAAGCCGTTACTCTTACCCAACCTTCCCAGCCAGTCCGTGACCCAGAGGGGCGTTGCTTGTGTGATCTTGTTGTGCCACCCTAGCTTTTTGTGCACAATGTTCCATACCTGGAGTGTGGGGTTCGTGGGGCCCATGACGGCCCGGGTCTTCTTATAGAACGCTCGATATAGCCTCTCCTCTCCCAACTCTAAATCGGTATAGGATGTAAGCTGGGTCCGTGTGTGAAACATGCATTCAGTGGTTAATCACTATCAATTGGGAGGCCCAATAGTATGTTTGTATGTTCGGGAGTGAGATGCACCCATCATACCAAGTTCAATACAGTTTCGTCATAGCTGTGCAAGCTGGTTTATTATCCCAAAGGAGTTTAGTGACTTCTGCCTCTATGGCTCGGAAATAGGACTGGGGGACCAAGAAAGGTGTATTTTGAAGGGCATAGATGAACCTTGGGAGCGCCATAATTTTGAAAAGTGCCGCCTTCCCCAGGAGTATAAGTGACGACTTCCAGTTCTTGGTATCTCTTTGCAGCCATTTTAGCGGGACTTGGAGATTCAGAGTCATAAAGAGCTCTGGGCCATTGGTGACGTGAATCCCTAGATATTTTAAAGTGTCCTCAACAATTGTTACGTCGCAGGCAGCCGGAGTATTGGTGAAGGTCCTTTCAGGACATATAGCATTTATTTGTCCAATTAATCGTGTACCCTGAATATTGTCCATATGAACCACAGATGTCTAACATGCAAGATAGGGTACACCTGTGAGAGGTCATATACAGGAGGACATCGTCCGCATATAAGGATATTCGATCTTCACATGCCCCAGTCCATCGAAATCCACGGATGACAGGGTCCTGTCACACCCAGGCCGCCAGAGGCTCCAGTACAAGGGCGAAGAGAAGCGGTGACAGTGAGCAGCCCTGTCTTGTGCCTCGGTGCAGTGGGAACTCTATGGATCTATGCCCAATGTGTACTACATGGGCCTGTGAAGCAGTGTATAACAACTAACGCACTTATTGGTCAATATCTAGGTAACTCTACAGTAAAGCTGAATGCCAGCTTTGGGAAACAGCAATAATATGCAGATCCTGCTGTGCATCTGCTCTTCCATTTCTGCTGCAGCTGTCTATGAAAACCACATTTAGAAGCAGTGGAAGTGTTCTGAAGAAGATTGGTAGTAAGACTAAGATCCCTCTTTGCTGATGTAAGTGACACTGGACTGGAAACTCATGGCTAGAGCTGCTTGTATACTAGCTACCACAGTGATAGCCATTCATGATCATGTAGTTTGGCTGGACAAAAATCGTTCAAAGTCCACAATAATGATCATTTTGTGTCATATTCTGTCCTGCCTCCATTACGTTTAGTGTTAACTGGGGCCAGGCACAATGATTCTTTTAATGATGGATTACTGCATTTTTGTGGAGTGCCCCAGGGCTCCTCCATGAGCCCCACGCTGTTTAATATCTATGTGGCCCCACTTGCAATGGTGGTGAAATCATTTGGGTTGGAAGTGTTGTCCTATGCGGACAACACCCAAATAATGGTGTTGATCACGCAGAATGTTAAGAACTCCGCACAGAATTTTAAAAGCTGCATGAAAGCAGTCTTGTCATGGATGGTACAAAACTATCTAAAATTGAATGGCGAGAAGACGGAGGTCCTTATTTTTGGGGGCAGGACAGGCATCTGGTCTAGGGAGGGGTAGCCTGACTCCTTGGGCACCTGCCCTACTCCTGTTTCCCATGGCAAAAACTTGGGAGTGGTGGTGGATAACTCCTTAACTTTGAATTTGCAGGTCTCTAGGACAGTGGCCACCTGCTTGGGGCTCATCCGGATTATAAGGAAAATCTCTCAGTTCCTTTCATTTGATGCCCGTAACAGGGTGGTTGTTGCATTAATATTATCCAGAGTGGATTATTGCAACGCCCTTTATTTAGGTATCAATAAAGGGCAGCTGCTGGTGCAGAATGCAGCTGCAAGGCTAGTGATGGATCTACCCAAACATTACTCAGTTTCGCCCTCTCTTCTTTCACTGCATTGGCTCCCGGTGGATCGGAGAGTTATGTTTAAGACTCTCTGCCTCACTCATAATGCCTACTATGGCCTGGGCCCAGTGGGCATTAAGACGTTATTCCAACATTATGTGCTCTTGAGGAACCTTAGGTCAGCAAAAAAGAATCTCCTCGTGGTGCCCAGGTTCAAAAGGAAGAGATGGGGTGGGAGAGCTCTTTCATTTACTACCGCCAACGTTTGGAACTCTCTCCCGGCTGATCTTGCGGGGCAACAATCGCACACAATTTTCCGAAAGAAGCAAAAGACTTGGCTGTTCCCTGTGAAGCTGGTCTGAGGGGATTTTTGTTTGCTTGTTTTTTGGTCTGTATTCAGCGCCTTGATGCCCTTGGGCTAAGTTTGCGCTTTAGAAATCTGCTATTCATTCATAAGTATCTCTAAACCTCAAAGTCCTGTTAAGCTGCCTCCAGTGCTTGTAAACTGACACCAGAAGCCTGTTGCTCCATCATATGAAGAAGGCGCTGGTTTGTTCCTTAAGTTGCCAGCAAAGCAACATATATTATTCAAAGCTCTTAGTGCTGTGTGCAAAGAATGCAAATGGATATGGGCAGAAATCCTTAGCAACAGATTCCTCTCACATTGTCCCACACAGAATCTACATTCTGCAGCACCAACTCTCCTGCAACTTGGACATTTTTCAAAACTGGTGGCTGCAAGTTAGGGAGTACACCCAATAGGACCTTGGAATTCCCTGTCTCTGTACCTCTGGTGGTTGCAATCTCACCTGGCTTTTGGGAAAATGTTAAGACAAGGCTGTTCACATAGTTTAGTTTCCCCTTAGGCTCGACAGGTAGGCTGGTATCTTGTTGATGACTGACAAAGAGACAGTCAAGACTTAAGTTAATTAATCTCTAAACACAGGATATAACAACACTGCAGGGCCCACAAATACAGGACCATGTAGGGGTCTGCTGGGATATCCTTAACTTGAACTCATTAATTGTAATGGGGCCCACAAGGTTTAAGAGCTAATATGCCAATCAACTGTTATTACAAACAATTCTAATAAACTGGGATTGGAGCCTACAGAACACCCAGAATGAGAACTGAGGCAGGTGCCCAGCGCACCCTTCTCGAGAGATCTCTGCAAACTTAGACTGAGCTGTTGCTATCACATAATCAGCCAGCTGAGGAAGAAATGGGGTATAGATGTGTACAGTAATTAGAAAATTATTTGGAATGCAAGTATCCTTTTAACTAAAATAGCACAGAATATTATCGTAAATGTTTAGACTAGCTTTCCATAAACATGCAACAGATATACGTAAGTGATTTGTACTTTTTATTCATATTTATCCATTAAAATTATTTTCTAATCAGAACATCTGTTGCAAATGAAACTTTATAAATCGATCACATTCAACTAAAGTGTCAGTATTTTAGATCACATTCAACTAAAGTGTCAGTATTTTAGATCACATGGAAAAATACAAAAATATTTATAATGTATTAAATGTTATTCTGGTCCAGTAGTTCTACAAAATCGATATATACTGTAATGTGCACCATAATGTTCAAAGAAAAATCCTACTTATATCAAACAGATACAGTCTTCCATGTTCCTCCTAATAGCTACTGCTCTTTGTTTTGCAAATGCCTCACATAATCCCAAAGCCACTTAGATTTATAGAAGCTCAGTAAATGTTAACCTCTTTTAACACAGGCATTTTTCAGTGCACTCTCTGCTTGTATTCGTTACTTCGGTTATGTTGTGAAATACTGTAGTGTTACATAGCAACCTGTAATGTTGCTATTATTGAGTGTCATCTTGAAAAATTTCCAGTGCACTGCTTCAATAGAAAGATTATCCATGGATCTGCCTCCTTAGATCCACATGCTCATCTAAACCATGTATGATTCTCTTATCGCAAAATAGAAGGTCCAACATTGCCATAACACAACAAATCTATTGAATATTCCTTCCTAACTTAGGAAACTGCTCATTTGTTCCTTTAGTTGTTATTGCGATTGAACAGTCCATCTACCACATTTCATTTTGCTCCAGTCTTCTCACTCTGTTGCCTCCTCTTTCAGATAGTAACACAATAACCACAATCAGAAATACATTCTGGACAATTTCCCCCAAAATGCTTTGCTACAGGGGTATTAACATAACATGTAGGATAAGTATTCTTTCTTATGATTTCGCATGTTTAGTCCCGGCAACATGTGCTTTAGGTTGTATTTATAGTGTGTCTGTTTTGGAATGAAAAGAAATTGCTAATATTCATCACTATATAGATGTATAAAGTGTCCTTCTGGCTGACATAGTTGAAGTCCCTACAACTGAAGGACAGATCTGTCCCATTCTTTTGACTTTCACCGTTGTTTGTTGCATTTCCCCTCCTTTCCATTCTCCGTGTAACAAGACAACACTCAAATGTCTTCCCCTTTTATGCAATAATAGGGATTTTTATGAAGAGTGCATCCATCCTTTCATAGTCTAAATGATTTAGCACTATATTTCCGTCTCTTTATTCGAGTTGTTTGATCAACAATGATTGTCCTATAATTGTCTATATTTTTGTTTTACTTTCTTGTTGTATCTCTTCAGGATAATTCTGTTGCCTAAATCTGTGTAAACTCTTCTGCTGCAGGTAAGTAGCTTTTTGGGCGGTTGAGGTGGACTCAAGTGCAAGGAATTTTCGAAAAAGATATTTTGTGAACAGAGAGACCACAATAACTTACTCGCATCCACAAAGTTTTCCCCAGCCATGAATTGGAAGAAGTTAATCAACAAGTCAACTACTCCAGTTAAAAAGAATCATCTCTGAGGTTAATGTTGAATAAGAGAGAAAGCTACTGAAGACAATTTTTTTAATTAAATGCTTTGCACGTATATTCACATTAATCTGCCGCAGGAATACATATTCACCGTGAGATATTCACTTTAAAGTTGACCGTGGGTAACATAGACATCAATTTAAAATGGCTCGCGTGTAGCTGCCTTATTTTTCTGCTGTTGTATATTTTCCTCTTTCTCGTTTCAGGAGCCAAGCTGGAATAACATTAATTACATGCATTTGTTGTGTAATTTTATGTGAATGTTTATCTGTGTATTTTCCTTGGAGAGTGAAAGAATGGCCAAGCATCTGTGAGTGGGAATTCCTGGAAAATGGTATCATCCGCCACAGATATCCAGCTGAAGGTCGTGTAGCAGAGACTCCATTGTGTACTAGTCGTGGAAAATAACTGAATTTGAGTAATCAAATATGCCTTACACTGGTTTGTTCCTTTCATACGAATCGAAGAAAGTTTCTTTTTATAGCAGACATAATTTAAATTATGTGGTGCCTAGATAGTTCCGATTCCCTTTCCACTCTCCTTGGAAGAGGCGCTCCCTTTAAAGGTTATGACTTTTCCTCTCGACAGAAAGAGTTCGACTCCAGGGCATATCTCTCCTCCATTTACTTAAATGACTCTTTATGTGATTCCGCCTTTAGGGGCTTTACTTTCCGACATCTTCTAGCTGACATATCTCCAACTTTCCCAGCTTCACTTGCTTAGCAAATTAAGGAATTTCCCTTTTTGGGAAACTAAGCCTGCTTTGATTTACCTTATGACTCTGGAGTGCACACCGGCCCATAAGATGACATCTAATCTTGGATTACACACGTGTATCTGGGTCAGACAATGGAATAAGATCACACTGAAGGAAGGTTGCTTGCAGTTGCCCCCATATGGTCAAATTAATTTAAGGACTGTGAACCTAAGTCAAGTATTCCATGAAATGAAACCGCCATCTAGACCTGCACAATACAAGGGCTGAATGAATGGAAGCGAGAAGCACATGCGAAAGAGGAGGAGAAATATCAGACCCAAGCAAAGAATAAAGTCTGCAGTTGAATGGAGATAAGGTTGGATAGGGAAGAGCATGAAAGGAAAGAGAATGTAATTGAGGGAATAGGGATGTACCTTGTGAGAGCAAGCAGAAAAGCAGAGAGAAACAAACTGCGAGAGGGGAGTGGGAATGAAGAGAGAGAGGAGCCAGTGATCGTGACTCCAGTGATGACTTTTTGGATGATTTGTTGACTTCCTAACAAACACCATGCAATACTGTCACCTAGGTTGGAGGAAACCCACAGCCTATAAACACGGGTGTGAGTGCGCCCGTTGATTAGATTCTCCCCGAGGGAGGTTTACCCCTTATTACTTCAGACCCATCACTGAAAACTAAGAGTATCACTGCTATTTTTACTGAACCAGGTTCATTCACAGTTACTACAAATCCCTGGTACATCAGGTATCAGTGCTACTATAGATTTGAGAGCACAGCCCCGAAGACGATGAACTCCTATTGCGAATCGTATCATAGAAACTGAGGAAAGTTCTGAGACACAAACCCCAGAGAGGGAGGTCCTCTTCAAGAGGAATGTAGGGTTTGAAATTAAAGGCAGAATTTGAGGAACCTATCAAAGGAACTCGAGTTGGGATTTATAGATGGGTACAACAAGGAGCTTTTGTTCTTGTTTAAAGAAGCTGATAGGCATGCTTGTGAAACTCATGAGAAGTTGGAGGGGTTAGCCACAGAATTTGGGTTTGAATTGTTCAAACGTCAGAATTTAAAGAAGAATATCAGGATGTTTATAGACAAGGATACTATCAAGAATATGCAGACACCAGGTTTAAAACTACATCTAAAGGAATTAGATGGTAGCATTTAGCAGTAGCGTCAAATTCAAAGGATCAAGGACCAGTGGTTCCTGAAGAAACAGAAAAAGAAAGACAATACTGGAGGGCCAGATGGGGAGAACAACAAGTGTGATACAAAAGTCAAAGCTTATCCACTGGGAGAGGTGCATTGAGGTGTATACATGCAGGTACTTTCAAGTCGTGATGTTCTTATCATATTTATAGATCAATTTCCGGAGGGGCGCTAGAGAGCTGGCGGCAAGATGCTTGCTTTCTAAACGGCTCTGCCGGGCGAGTAAAGCTATCTGCCCATAATCTTGTAAATACAGTGCATCTATAGCCCTCTGCTGCGGAATGGAACCGGGTTGACTGTTGTGCACCTTGTCAGCCCTGTTGCAGAATGTGGGCAACCCTGCTGAGCCGTTAAACTGACCTTGTAGCTGGAGGCCCGAGGCTGCATTGCGGCAATCGTGATGTGGGGTCGTAGCGGTTAGAGGCCTGCGTGGGAGCTGCGGGCCTTCCTGGAACCGGGTGAGACAGACGCTGGTTAGGCGCGGCGCTTGGAAGCGATGAACCAGCTGTGCATCTGCGGGAGCGGCGAGTGCGGGAGCCCTCATCGGCCAGTGAGTCTTGGGAGTTGTGCGCTGAAGCGGTGCTGGGGCTGCTGGACCCAAACTGCTGAATCGATCCCACTGGATGACATAGATGAAGGTGAGCTGCGGGACCCTCCCTGAGAATCACAGCCTAGCTGTGGGCGAAATGACAGCAGGCGTTGTGAGGGCCGTGCTGTGCCGGAAAGAGTGCTCGAGAAACCTGACTGCCTGAGGGTCTCATCTGTGATGTGAAGTGGGAGCTGAGGCTGCATTCGCAATGCGGGGTGGCCGTGGGGCCCATTGCGACATTTGAGACTGGGTCTGGACCCTGGCTGGTGGCAGGTGACTCAGCGCCGGGTGCGGTGGATTTGCTGCCTGACGTGGCCTGGGTGTCTTGCAAATTAACAGGATGGACTATAACTGCCTAGCTGTGTGGAAACAGAGAGCCTAGTGCTTTGCGGACTTAAGGACTGTCCTTGGGGGCCATGGGTGTGCCGTGGTGAAAGCAGTTAAGGCGTTGGAGCTGAAGAACGCAGGTAGACCAGGTCCTCCACCACCCCCCAAAAAATGCAAGATTGGATGCCAGGGGAGTGCGGAGTGAGCCCGGGTGGTCAGAAAGGTGCACTGCCGCAATTTGGTGACTGCCGGAGAGTGTTGATTGGTTTAGGCCCTGTCTGGACTCTAGAGTGGAGAACGTCCTACAGTTGTGGTGGGGCTCATATTGAAGAAAACTTGGCAAGCGGCAGCGTGGTTTGGGGCTTGTGCGGGCCCACATCGTGGTGCTGAACGACATCCTGCTGTTTGGATAGTGTACAGCGACGAACAAAGGAGAATTAAAATAGCGATGGGGAAGACGGATAAGCAGCAAACGCGCCTCACGTTTGAAGCCAGCAAGTCCTCCAGATCGCAGCAACAAGACCAGTCGGACTCGGAGCAGGACCCCCTGGCGATGGGGACGTCTACATTTGAGGCAACACTAGTGGCAATGCAAAACAGCCTCCAATCTATCGATGGCAAGATTGATGCACTCAATATGCGAATGGACCATTTTGCAACGCAGGTAGATAAGCAAGGCACCAGAATGGAGGAAGCGGAGCAGGCATCTCGACGATGGAGGATGGCCTCCAAGCAGCGACGATCAAGAGCCTGAATATGGAGAAGGTGCTGGCCGTC
The DNA here is from genome assembly GCF_964261635.1 of Lissotriton helveticus. Classification (NCBI taxonomy): domain Eukaryota; kingdom Metazoa; phylum Chordata; class Amphibia; order Caudata; family Salamandridae; genus Lissotriton; species Lissotriton helveticus. Next base: position 606,021,224 of record NC_136059.1, on the reverse strand, counting down.
ATCCAAGCCAAGAATGAGGACTTGGAGGCGAGATCACGGCGGAATAATCTTCGCATTTTGGGTCTGCCTGAGTCCACCAACACAAGCAGGATGGATATATATTGAGACAATGCCAAAGGAGGTGTTTGGGCTAGAGAATCTCTCTGCAGTGATGGTGGTGGAGCGGGCTCATCAGTTATTGGCGGTGCTGCCGGTTCCCGTGGCCCCGCCGCTCCTGGGGATTGCACAACTCCTATATTATCGGGACAGAGGCTCTGTGCTGCGGATGCAAGAGGGAAACAAAAGATAACATATGAAGGGAATTAGATTGAGTTCGACATTGATTTCACTATCACAGTGCAGGCCGTGATGCGGGAATACCTCCCATTTAAAACAAAGCTGCAGAACATTACATATGCAATGCTATATCTTGCCTGGCTGCGCATCGAAGTGGGGGGAAAACAATAGATCTTTATGACTCCCAAGAGTGCTATGGAGTATGTGAAATCGCTGAAGCGCAGCGGGAAAACCCCAGAGAACTCACGGTCTGACGATGAGTGAGGGGCCAGGGAGGCGTTATCATTGTTTTTGTCAATTAATATATTGTTGGGGGTTGCCGGCAGGATGATGATGCTATGTTAAGGGTGCCTTGATGTCCTTTTTATGAATCCCATTGGATGGGCAGTCATGTAGGGTGCTGGAGGGTGGAGTAGCCTGAGGGAAAACTGTCAGTTAGCATGCTGGTCGCTGATTTAATGGGAACACTTGGCCACCTCCCAGGGACTTGGGATGGGACAGACAGGCACTAGTGGCCCGCTGATGGGAGCACCTGAATGTATTTGTTGATGCACCATCATTGTGTGCACACAGTTCTGAGGGCTGGGAATGTCTTTGGCGTGTTGGGCTGGCTGAAGAGGGTGGGGGGTGGTATGTTTGGGGGTTATTTTTTGTTGTCATTGCAGTGCAGGATATGTGAATGTGTGCCTGGTGGGCTGCCTGGGTGGGGGGGGAAGAAAGTGGGGGGTAACACTGTGTTCATGGGTGAGACCGAAGCGTGTGTCCCTGCTAGACAATGTGTTCCGTACTACAATAGGTACGGCTATTTGCAATTTCTTCCAGGAGAATAAGGGATCGGTGGAGAAAGCAGGTACGTTTTGGGAAGCCTTCCAAGTGGCGTTTCGGGGTGAATGCATGGGAGTGCAGGCGGGTGTTCTGAGATCCCTGCGTAATAGAATGGCTGATATAGAGAGTAAGCTCCAAACTCTTGAAAGGCAATATGAATCACGACCGACACCGGATGCCCTTGCACAAATGAGAGAGCTCACTATGGAGCATGCAGAAACTGCAGAAAAAGAGGTGCACTATATGTCTAGGCGATGGACTGTCAGAGCGTACAGGGAGGGTAGCAGGACAGGGGCGGGAGGGCCCTTGCTGCAAAAATATCTGACCATATAGAACAGGGTCACAAATTGGAGATATTGAACGCAGACTTGGAGCCAAGATATACGACTCAGGAAATATTATCAGTAGTCACTGAGTTTTAAACAACTTATATGCGCAATGGGCAGGGGCTGCGGGGCCTAAAATAGCGGACTATCTTGTGCATGTGGTGTTGGGATGGCTGACCACAGGGCAAAGGGTGTACCTTCTCCAATCTTCAATGGTTGATGTTGTTAAGGAAGCCATACAAAAATTGCCGAATGGTAAAGCCGTGGGCACAGATGGGCTGCCTGGTTTATTTTATAAAGAGTATGCGAGCCTGCTGGCCCCACAGCTTGTTGAAGTATATGCGCAGGCCTATGAGAGTGGGATTCTGACGCACATGTTGCGGGAGGCCTTGATAGTTATGTTATTAAAACCTGATAAGGACGCCAAGCGCTCATATTGACCACTTTCACTAATGAATATAGATGTGAAAATACTTGCTAAAATAATGGCAATGAGATTGCAGCCGCTGATGCCCGCACTGGTACTCCCTGACCAGTCAGGTTTTGTACAACGAGAGGTTCACGCATAACCTGAGGACGCTGTTCGCGACGTTACACCAATTAGACCTTGAGTCGAAGGCCACGGGGGTGTTGCTCGATTTGACTCTATTCAGTGGGACTACATGTTCACCGTACTGTGTCGCATTGGACTCCCTCCTCCATTTGTGAAATGGATACGTCTGCTATATGCAGAACCAACGGCAAGAATTAGGTTCAACAAATTTGTGTCAGATCCCCATCAGAATATGCAGAGGGACGAGGCAGGAGTGTCTGTTGTCGCCCATGCTTTTCTCCTTGGTGCTTGAGCCCCTGGCCTGTGAAATCAGACAGGTGCACAAACAGGCGGTGTTGGGGAGCGACCGCTCGCCATATCTCTGTATGCCGACGATATGTTGTTGTACGTGCAGGAACCAGACCAGAATCATGACCCCTTGATCCATGAATATGTAAAGTTTGGTGGGTATTCCGGCCTCAACATCAACTGGGATAAGTCCGAAATACTACCTCTCACACAGGATACAATGGCGTGTGAATTGGAGTTTCCGCTGAAGTGGACAACGGAAGCTGTCAAGTACCTTGGGATATGGGTGCACAGGGATCCAGAGGTAGTGGTGGAAATGAACTATGGGCAGGCGATTGCGAAGCTGACAGACCAGGTATCCTGGTGGGTGCACCTTCCACTGTCTTTGCCAGACCGCGGTAATTAAAATGTCTATTCTACCTAAATTCCTGTATTTGTTCACGAATATCCGTATAGTGCTATCTAAGGCCTTCTTCAAGTCACTCCAGGCATGTTTGACACCGCTGGTATGGGCAGGGAAGAATTTGCGATGCAGCTGGGAAACTCTGTCACTGCCATTTGGGTGTGGTGATTTTGAGGCACCGGACATGCGCCTCTATTATCTCTGTGTGCTGGCACATTTCACACATTATTGGCCCGACCCTCACGCATTATTGGCGCGACCCTCAAAACATTCTTGTTGTACTTGGCTGTAGAGTCGGATGATGTTCACCCAGTTCTGCTCTCGGCAGCCGTTCTCTATAAGCGACCCCACAACTCCAGGAAAGTCATCTACACAGTACCTCGCACAAATCGGGCATGGAGGGCATTGCGGGTGAGGGCGGGACGGGACTATGTGTATGCGTTGGAAATTTAACTGGATGCGCACCCTGGCATTTCTGTTGCTCAGGAGCGGGTACCATTGGACTCTTTAAAGACGGCTGGAATCGCCACGCTAGGTAATTTATATCCAAGTAGGAAATTCATAACTCTAGCCGCACTTACTGGAAATAAACAATATAAGGCAATGCTGGGCTTTGTGTATGTCAGATTGAGGGCTGCAATTCGTGAGATTTATCCTGAGGACTCCCAATTAGATTCTGATGGGGAGAGCCATGAGACTTCCTGCCATGTCTGAAGCTGCGCTTGTGAATATTACGGATGATATGGTTCTTGGCTACTCCAAAAGATTGCCTGACGGAGTGTGTTCTGTCTCTCACCAGATTGAGTTGTGAGTCCCCTTCCAAAGCGAGGACAGTGCCATGACCTTATTCTGTGAGACTGGGTTCTGGTGAAGAAGTAAATGAGGAAGTCGTGCTTGGGGGCCACGCTGGCATGGCTCCTTTCAAGTCATCCTTGTGACAAGCACTGCAATAAAGTGTGGAGGTCTCCTGAACTGGGTCATGCTTCCCACACCAAGATAGTAAGATAAGCTCAGGTACAACCGGAATGCTTAGACGGTGGGGAGAAGATTGTGCACAGGCACTTCACAGCCAACCCGAGGTCATTGCAGAGCCAGTAGTGAATGAGCCAACAGTAGCCACAGTAAGACAAGCTGGTCTAAAGGTAAGCAATAATTTTTAGCCTGAAAAAGGGGCAAGCAGTTTAGCCAGACGGGGGCGCAGATGAGAAAGGTGGTCATGGAAGATTGAAAGATTGAGAGCTGTTGTGTCGGAGGAACACATCCCAGAACCAATCAATTAAGGAACAGAAACAAGTGAAAAAAGTGACAGCAACGGCAGTCAGGATATAAAAGAGAACACAAGTGCCTAGTTGCAGGTAATCAGCTTGTGAATAGATTTACTTTCCTGACAGTAGACATGACTCAAGACCACAAGACTGAGAATCAACGGAAAGTGACAGAAAATCTCCATGAGTAGAGCTATCAAACCTCAAATTGATTTTGACTGACTTGATTTAAGTGACATGTCCAGACAACTGAACACTTATGAAAATGTGTGAAACGTTGAAAGGCCGAAGCTCGAGTAGAAGAGTAGGGTTCTCATTATTAGAAGAAGCTGATGTAGGGTAAGGGACACCTTTTAAAGTTAACTGACCCTATATACTCATTAAAAACCAGTCAATGTTTTGCCGAAATGCACATGTAGGAAACAACGCGTAGAATTTGCTTTTTATTTTTGCACTCTTTTGATCTGACTCGAAAGATAAACCATGCTGTCTAATTCACCAAACAAGTGTAGAGTGATAAAAATCATATTTGTGACTGCCTTAGTTGTTTTGATTATTGGTCTGTTAATGGGCTTAAATAGGGCTATTGTGCATGCTTTCATTCTAACTAAGCCTGATTCAATTCACACAGAAGAGCGGCATAGGTTTAACATGAAGATTTTACATAGGGATGGATCTGACTGGATTTTTACAGAATGTTTTCTTTAACCTTCTACAGAACTACTCTTGTATTATGCACACATACTTTTTACAATTGTACTTATTTAACTGCACCCACAACAGTGGAGTTAGAGATCACCACTTGTCTCTCAACTATTCACTGCCTTGTAGTATAATTCTTAGCCTTCTTTATCAGAAAGGTAGTTTTGAGTATGTTTTTGCCAACTAGAACATGCTTTTAGAAGATATGCCTGTATACAAAAATTTGAATCTGCATACTAACGCTAAATATATAGAGGAAGTGAAACAGTATTTTAAGTGTCTCACAGAAATGATGCTTCTTGGTTTCTTAAGGAAAGACTTACTTGTAAGTTGACCAGACCAATGAAGAATTTTATTGAAGAATCGGAAGGTAGATGGAAAAAGATTGAGTTGGAGGTCAGAAGAGGAACCACTGGAGATTAAAAAAGGGAAGACAAAAGTTTAAAGCTGCTGGAACACATCCGAAGTTACATTTAGGAGGAAAAAAATGGTTAGAAATCCTCAGACAGTAGGTTGATGTGAATGTGCACAGAGATTTGAAGATATGGGGGAGCAAATACTTGCATGAAAGGATCCTGGGATACAAGGAGTTTTTTATGCATGTGGGAAGAATGTTTATTTCAAGCTTCCTGTAAATTGGATATGTAGCTGCTACTTATCTTTGGTGTTTCATAACGTGTAACATGTAAATGAACTAGATAAGAGAAAAGAGACGCATGGAAGGCTGAAGCATAGTGCTTCACAAGTAGTTGGTAACATCTTTGGTGCTATGATTTCTTCTGTAGGAGTAGTTTGGAATGACCTAAAGATTAGAAAGGGGTCTATTATGGTTGACCATCTTGCAAGAAACACTGCAAGTTCACTAAACACTATTAATACAGAACAGGCTTGCTTTAGATAGCTTACTCGTGAAAGAGGGGGGCCGAGTCTGCGGCATGTTACGTGTCCAGCAGTGCTGCACGTATGTGCCAAACAAGATTAGTGCAATTAATAAGTTTCTCACTAATAATACTAAACTGTCTTGAAGGAGTTGGAAGAGACGGATGCCTGGGAAGCAACATGGAAAGGATTTTCAGGAGTTTGTAGATGGCTTAGTGGCATTGGCAGTGGATTATTAGGAACTATACTAACCCCTTTACTAATCATCTCACTTTTTGTGATATGCTTACTTTTTATTTTATTAGGGGAGTTAAACTAACGACTGAAGAGTGAGCCGAAATGTTAGGGCGCAAAGAAAACCGCTATTCTGGAAGAGACTCTAGCTAGCCAAAGATTCCTCACCTTTTGAATACTCCCCAGGTGTCAGAATGGATCAGGAAAACTTTCCATTGTACTTCCGCATGCCAGAAGTAGGAGCCGTGTAGCTACATGCTGATGTCGTTCCACTCCAAAAGTGATGGGCTGGGCCTAAATAGGCACTACTCCGACGCCCTGTTAGTAGCTTTTCAGACTGTCTGCGCCACCAGAAGCGTAGCCCTAAAAGCGAATTGATAGACCAGTGCACAGATTCCTAGACTTGGGATCTTATTAATGGGTACAGTCCAAACCTAAAACATGAAGGATGGGACGGTCAGTGAGGAATCTGCAGCCAGAGGCAGAAGTAACTTTTCTCCTGATAGAGACTTCTAGCCGCAGCTTCCTCACCTTTTGAATATATACCAAGGGAGTAGCTATGAGAGGTGGGCTAGGACTGGACTCAAACTAGAAAGTCCTGCAAAACCAAGCAGGAAATTGCCCCTCTCTGCAACAGTGGCTGTCCACACAATAGTGCTTTGTGAACATGTGGAGGGATGCCAATGTAGCTGCTTGGCATATATCTAGAACAGGCATTCCACGTCCTAACGTAGTGGTAGCAGCTTTGACCCTGGTTAAGTGTGCTCACAAGTCTTATGGAGGCTGCTTCTTTGCCAATGCCTAGCAAATTATAATGCAGAGCATGATCTAGCAGGAGATGGTATACTTCGGTACAGTCATGACTTTTTTGCTCCAGCGTACCCCATAAAGAGCTCATCGTCCACCTGGTGTTCTTTGGTACGATTGATGTACAAACTGGGTGCTCTTTTAGGGGTCTAAGCAATGGAGTCTCTCTCCCTCCTTAAAGGGGAGAGGCAGACCATAGAACCTGGGCAGGGTGATGGTTTGACTGACATGGAGCGGCATCACAACTTTCGGTAGAAAGAGGCACTAGTTTGCAGAACCAGCTTCTCAGCGTAGAAGGTCGTGTATGGTGGATTAGCACACAGAGTCTGAAGCTCACTCACACATGCAGAGGTGATGGCAATCAGGAAAACAGTTTTAATGGTGAGGAGACACAAAGGACAGCTGTGGAGCAGCTTGAACATAGTACATATAAAATAAGTACGGACAAGATTAAGGTTTCATGGGGTATCACAAACGGAGAAGGGGGAAAAAATGTTGTAGCTCTTTCAAAAATCACATCACCAGTGGTGATTTAAACAAAGAGGGCAATCAGGCAACCATACAAAGGCTGAGAGGGCAGGAAGATAACCCTTAACTATGCCCAGAGCAAGGCCTTGCAAATGAGAGACAGAACAAATAACAAAACATCAGACAGCTTGGTTTGGCGGGGGTCAACCTGGGCAGTGCCACACTAAACCATATATTTGTCTTAATGACATCGTATACAGTTTGCACCAAGGGAAGCCTGGCTGCCAAGATAACATCCAGAGTAAAGTCGAAGGTGTTTAGCTGTGGCAGCTAAATCTCCAACAAAGAAGGTGGAGGTTTCAAAGGGCCAGGTATGAAACCCTGCCCTTTTGCTGCAACAACATATCCAACTGGAGCAGCCTAATCGGAGTACATATGCTCAAGACCAGGAGTTCTGGATAGCAAGCTCTCCGTGTCCAATTCTGAGCCACTACAATGACTTGGGCCCATTCGGTCCTGATCTTCTTAAGAATTCGAGTCAAGAGTGGTATCGTCAGACAGGCATTCTGGAGTCCCGAGTTCCACTTGAGACAGAATACATCTCTGAGTGAGAGATGCCTTGGAAACTCCAATGCACAGAAGTGCTGACACTATGCATTCTCAACAATGGCTGTTAGACCTGGCACCCTTGGCGTGGGTCTACCTTCCATTTTTTGCTGTTGCCTCATGTGTTTTTGCCGGTGTTAAGATGCTTCGGGCACTGTGCCACTGCTGTCCAGTGCCACAGTGCGAGTGCTCCCTACTGTAAATGTATGTATTAATTGGTGATTCCATGATTGACTATTTGGTTCACTTGTCAGACCCTAGTACAGTGCACTGAGTGTGCCCAGGGCGTGTAATTCCAAATGCTGATAGTGGGCTTGCAGCACTGGTTGTGCCACCCACAGAAGTGGCCTTGTAAAACGTGTCTAACGTCTGTCATTGCAGAGCCTGCGTGCAGTCTGGTACTGTCATGCTGACTGGGCAAGTGCACCCACTTGCCAGTCCCTAAATCTTCCCTTTTCTTTATATTAGTCACCCCTATGGCAGGCCCAAGGGCAGGGTGTATTGTAAGTATAAGGTAGGACAAGCCCTGATGTGTGTGGAATGTCCTAATAGTGAATTACAGCCATTTTCGTTTTTCACTATCGCAAGGCTACCTGTTCTCCATAGGCCAGAATGGGCTGTTAGAATTATTACATTTTATAATCCTAACTGACTCAGAGAACATGGTAGAAATTCAAGTTTAGTATGCCTGGACTCAGAATGATAAAATACATCTTTTAGTAAAGTTGGTTTTAACATTCTGTGTTTGCAAATCCCACTTTTAGAAAGTAGTTATTTGCTTGCCTAACCTTTCAAGCCTGCGTCTGCGAGGTTGTGTATTCCTTTGTCTAGTTTTGTGAGTGACAGGGCTGGGGGATTCCAAGAGAGAGGATGAGTCAGCCCAGTGGTGAATAGGGAGATCTGCATCTAGATGGGAGGGAGGAGATGCACCTGGGACCTGAATAGGACTGCGCCCGCCCCCCACAGAGCTTGCTCAGTGCTGGCTCTACCCCCTGTGGTGCGTCTGATGTCTCTGCCCTGAAAACTGAAAGAAGCGAAGGAAGACTGTCAACAAAGTGCTCCAGGACTGTACTTGCCTTCCACACTGCTGGCTCCACCTCCTGTGGGGCGTCTGATATGCCTGCCCTGCACTGTAAAAGGAAAGGAAAAGTCTGGTAAACAGAGTGCTTCAGAACTGGTTTTGACTAGGCACAGGCCCCTCTCCCCTCAGAGAACAAAGGATTTTGGGGTATAAGTATTGGGACCCTGATCCCAAGAAATTAGATCACTTCAGGACTTACAAGACAAAACCTCTGCTGAGGAGAGGAACCTGAAGAAACTGAGGAGAGACTATTCCCAAGCTGAAGTGCTGCTTGGGAGATTGGCCTGCAGTGGTTGCCTGACTGCCAAAGAGAGGAGAAAGAACTTTGAGGACTTAACTTTCAACTTGTGCAAAAGATCTCAAAGGTCTTGGAAGAGAGCTTGCCCCCTGACCGAAGTCCCAGGACCAGTGGACTTCACCAGCCTTTGTGAATTGCTGCTGGAAACGCTGTTTCAGTGGCTACAGAGGCAGGGAGCTGTGACCGACTCTCACGACCGGAGGCACCGTATCAAGCAACGTCTGCCTCGAACAACGCAAGCTCTGAGCTCACAGACTCCGTCCTGATGCCATCACCAAGCCGTTGCCTGCACCGCGACTGGTGGACACCGCGACGTGCAACGCCTCGCTACACCGACTTGTACTGGTTTGACCGACGCGGTCACTGCTGCTGACTTCCAGTCCTGTGAACGCACCGGAGTTGGGCACCGCCTCGCACGCTTGGCGACGCACCGCCCGACTCGCACCGCTGCCCGGACTGATCGACGCCTGCTCCCGAACTGTCGCCGCACCGCAAGCTGCAAGCACCGCATCGAAGCACCGTCTCGCCCTGCAACGCTCGCCTTGGATCCCCCGACTCTGTCAACGGACCGCATCGAGGGACAACGCGTCCTGCAACGCTTCCTTTCTGCACCGCGACGAACACCGGAACCGGCTCGCACATCCGTGCCAGCCGCCTCAAGTAAAAGGTACTGTAACTGAGTCTGTCGACATTTGAGTGGGACTGTACCGACGCGGTCCGCTGGACTCTGTGTTATTTCAACAACGCTGTAGCCAGACCGGGCTACCGACCCGCACAGAACCTTGAATTAAGCCTTTTAACCAGAACTCTTGAAATCTAATAGTACTGTGGATTCTTTTTGTGGTTTATTGGTCTTGTGGTAACTCTATATAAAATCTACTTATTTTGTATATAAAACCTTTTGGGGTGTCCATTTGTAGTGTTGTCACTGGGTTACTGTGTGTGGTCACAAATGCTTAACTTACAAAGCCTCTGAGACAAAGCCTTGCTGCTCCTGTCAAGCTACCAAGGGGGTGAGCAGGGGTTATTTTAGGAGTGTAATACCATTACCTGACTAGAGGAGAGGGTCCCTATTTGTCACAAGTACCTACCTGTGCCAACTAGAGACCCCCAATTCTAACAATGGCGAATAGTTCGAGCCAAGGTTCTCTCCATTTGCAGAACGGACCTGCACACCACCTCTGGGTGTTAACTGTCGCTGGTGATCCGCTAGGCACCAACAGCCGAGTTTGTCCGCCCTGGCATTCAGGTAGCCTCGCCAGGTGGTTCGCCGCCAGGAAGATACTTTGGTGGTACAACCATTTCTAGAGGTTCAAGGCCTTCTGGCAGAGGGTCCGTGACCCCACCCCACCTAGTTTGTTGCATTACCACATAGCAGTGGTGTTGTCTGTGACAACCTGTACCAGCCTCTCAGTGATGGACGGCAGAAAGGCTTTAAGTGGAAGTGGATGGCCCTCAGATCCGAAAAACTGATTTGTAGCTGGGACTGAGCAGAAGGGAGAGGGGTCTCTAGCTGACGTAATCACGGTCCAGCAGCCACCATTGTAGATCTTTCACAGTCTCCTCCGAAATCTGAACATAGTCGAAGATGTCCTCTTGACATTGGGCCCACTTGGACTTCGGATCCCACTATAGTGTATGCCACCTGGCGTGCTCGACAAGCAGGATGCAGGATGCCATCAGTCCCAGAGTCCCAGCCTCAGAGTCAACCTCACTAAAATCCAGGTCCTAGGCTGAAAGATCAGATTATAACCTAAATGTCCTGGACACTTTATCCCTTGGAAAGGCACAAAACCAAACCATGTTCAGAATGGCTCCAACGAAGTGGAATTTCTGAGAAGGAGTAATGTGTGACTTAGGCACATAGATGGTGAACCGGAACGATGACATTAGGTAAGCCGTAGCCTGGAGGCGGTTGACGACTGCCTTGGCGAGCCCACCTTCAACAGCCAGTTGTCGAGGTAGAGCAAGACTGGCACCCCTGACTACCGAAGAAGTGTTGCCACCACTGCAATCACTTTTGTGAACACCCAATGGGAATCATTGAGACTAAAGCGGAGCAAAGCAAACTGAAAATGCTCCTCTCCCACCACAAACAGCATTTAGCTCAGTTGGGCAGTCAGGACAGAAATATGGAAACAAGCGTCCTGCAGGTCCAATGCCACCATCAGTTTCCCGAGTTGAAAGCAGACAAGCTCTGGAGCAGGGTGAGCAGTTTGAACTTCTCCTTCAGCAGCAAGGCACTGACATGGCGCCGATCTAAAATATGCTGAAGACCTCAATCTTCTTGAGCACCTGAAAGTAGCGGGAATAACCACCATGCCTTAATTCTGGCTCTGGCTCGCTCTCGACAGCCCCTTTGGACAAAAGGGCTTCCATGTCCTGCCGTAAAATGGGGAGATGGCTCTCTGTCAGTCACTGGGGTGGAAGGAAAGGTAAGGCATAACCTCTGCAAACAATCTGCAGGACCAACTGTTGTTGGGTGGCAGCGACCTCTAAGGGTACACTAACGAGGTTTGCTAGGTGGGGCTGAATTTGGGATAGAGGACTGAATGGCACATTGACCATGGCTGCCAGGAAGTGGTCACCATGGCCCTCATGCCAAACATCTGAGTTACTTGCTGGGGAGGGGTAGGCTGGCGGTAAGGAATGCTGTGACTGAAACCACAAAAGCAGCACTGAAATTGCTGCTGGCTAAGATGGGCAGAAAGGTCAAGAGAAGGAGCAGTAACCCTACCCTCCTTGAAATGTTCAAGGGAAGACTCAGCCTTGTGCCTGAACAAGTGAGTCCCATGTAACGGCATGTCCATCAGGGAGGACTGGACATCGTCCACGAACCCAGCTGATTGTAGCCATGTCTGGCTACGAATAGCAACACTTGTGTCTACAGCCTGCCCAACAGTTATTAGTGTCTCAGCCACAACAAATTGTGAACTTGGCCACACCACAACCATCTGGAATCACCTTTGACAGAAAGGGGCAAGGATTTCTGGAACACCTGGAAGCCCCAAATGGCAAGAGTATAGCGGCCCAGCAAAAAGAGATGTTAATGGACCTCATGGCCAAACTGGCTGAGGAGAATAAGCGTTTTATGAAAGTCTCTACTCTCTGTCTCCCTATCAAGGGCAGTGGTAGGGAAATTGTTGGGGTTGGTCCGGCTAGTGGAAGCTGGCACCACAAGACCCTCTGGAGAGGGATTCCACAACAAAAGGTTGGGTCACCTGAAGCTGGACGATGTCATCTGGCAATTTGCCAGATAAGTTTAAGTAGAGGCACAGTACAACAGTAAAAGGCTAAGCCCAGGTCTCTAGGAGGGTATACATCAAGGCCTCATTATAAGGGAGAAGAGGCTTAGAAGCAGTCTGGCCAGGCTGCTTGACGCCGCTCAGGACATTTGCTTTCACCTCCATGGTGGCCATGGAGGTCAAGGACTACTACCCATAACCATGGCAAAGTAGGCAGACTTTTGCGTGGTCATGCCAGGGGCAGAGAAAAAGGCCGTCTCTATGGCAAGTATCTAACCTAGTAACTTCCTGTAAGTCCTCCTACCAACTGTCGATGGCATAGGTCTGAGGGAACTCATCACCCTAGACATAATCATTATCCCAGTCTGTTCCAAAAAGCCTTGTGGTGAAGCGAGTTAAAATACATTGGTCAGATTCAGCTGAGGCATTGGTTGAAGTTGGACTGGTGTTGAGTTGGCGAGGACAATCAGGCCACATCTTTGAGCAGCAAAAACAGCATCTGCATACCCGGATTTCATGTGGTTGACGGTGATGAGGCAGCATTGGGGCAGGACCCAAGGACAGAAATCGTACAGAGGGTCCAGCTGGCAGCAAGGGCCAACCCGTTGGTGGGAATCAAAGTGAAAGGTCTCTTGGTTCCCTGGTGTCTGAAGGCATACCAGAGGAAGTCGGTCGAAAGTGGTAGTGAAAATAGGGAAACAGTTAGTTGTGCGTTCTCTACACAACCATTCAAATTAACAAGTTAAACTTAAATCAAACTTAAATCTTAACTATATGTCGTGCTATTGTAAACCAGTGGTCTTCAAATTTCCTTTAAAAAAAAATATTTTTATTAATTTCACATTGTCAAAAGTCACATAAATGTTCCATTCAACATTTTGATTATTTGTACAATGTTTTACCGCCATAATAGAGAGTAGAGTAGTTATAATCATGGTATGTTCATATGTCGCTCTCCAGTGCGCTGTAGTTCCATTTCCACCGATGGGGATACACACAGGTTGCCATGGTGTGCATTCCACTTGCCCCATTTCCTGTCCCATTTCGTCTGACACCCTCTTGATACCTTCTGTTCTGCAATCATGCATTTATCAAACTCTCTTACCCACAATCGGGGAGAAGGCCTATCCGCCACCCCCATCCTTTCACAATCTCGCGTTTGACTAAGGTGTAACCCAATATGGTCAGTTGTTGTTCCACCTCTGTTAGGTCAGTCGGCTCCCACATGTTAAGAAGACCCAGTTGCTGTGTAAGGATTAGCTCTTTTCCCAGGGCGTTCTGGATGTGGGTCGTGGCCCCCTCTCATATTGGTCGCACCCATGGGCAATCCCAAATCATGTGATAGAAGGTTGAATTTTGCTGGCAGCCCCTGAGGCAGAGTGAATCTGCCCTTAAGCCTGTCTTTACCAGGGTAACCCCGGTCAGGTAAGATCTATGTAAAGTTTTGAGTTGTATTCACCGAAAGCGAAGGGTGATGGCAGCTTCCCTAGGGGACATTAGTGCTGTTTGCCAGTCCTCATCGTCAATGGGCCCGAGATCGGTCTGCCATTTCTCTCAAAGTTTGTGGAACGTGTCATGTAGGTTGTTACATAGTTTTTTATAAGTCAACGATATGGCTTTAGTAAGCAGTGGTACGTCAAGTAGCCGGTCTTCCAGTGGGGATGACTCTGGTATGTCACTCATGTCAGGAAAGGCTGTGGTGAGGGCATGTCTAATTTGTAGGTATCTAAATACATCTCTGTGGGCCATGTCATACTTCTCTCTCAATTCCCCAAACTTAAGGATCGAGCCCTTCTTGATCAAGTCCCCAATAGGGGAAATCCCTATGATATCCCACTTGTCGAAGCCGGGCTGGTAACACAGAAGGATTAGTTACTTACCTGTAATCCTAGTTCTCTTCCAGGGGTATCCTCATCAAAGTCATATGCATTAGAATATTCCTGTCGATGCGCGGGACCCCGGAAACACTAAATTATATGTGCCCCACATATATATATAACCATATATATATAAGCATATATATATATATATACATACAAATAAGCAATTGCAGCCTAATTAATATCAGAGCTGAATATGCAGTAAAGAATTTCCAACATACATGAAAGAAAAGCATTAGAAACATGAGAAACAACAGCAAAGTTTGTTTAGAAACTGTTTTAATGCTCAGAAAACAGTAGAAATTCTCATAAACCACTGAAAGCATAGAAAGCTCCCAGGCTGCATTGCAAATACCCAGTCTAAAAAGACTGAACAGCTAACCTGTAGCTGCATAGCAGTAAACTGACACTGTGCCTTTACGGCACTCCTGACTCCCAGCTTCCCATCATGCCTCAGGGGAGACAGTTAGGTCAGTTGTTCTTTGCGGAGACTGAATAAACCATGGAACATAGGCTAACAATATCTCCAAACAAATAGCAATCCTTTGCCCGGGGAGGCGGGAGGGTTGCTTATGACTTTGATGATGATAACCCTGGAAGAGAACTAGGATTACAGGTAAGTAACTAATCCTTCTCTTCCAGGGGATCTTCATCAATAGTCATAAGCATTAGAAGAGAATAGCGAGCCTCACCTCATCTCCCTGGGGGCAAAGGAAAATACATGAAAAAACATGATAAGAACACTCGGGCAAAAAAACCAAGGTAGGATAGAGCCCTATCCAAACAGATGCCTCAAAGAGGCCTGGCCTACTTGAGCATCAGCCCTGGAATCAGATTCTAGGCAGTAGTGCCTCGTGAAGGTATGAACTGATTTCCAGGACGCAGCCTTGCAAATTTCAGACATAGGGACATCATGCAAGAAAGCCACTGTGGTCGCTTTCCCCCTGGTGGAATGCGCTTTGGGAGGTAAAGGGCCTTTTCGCCAGCTGGTAAGCCAAGGTGATACAGGATACAATCCATCTAGAAATGGATCTTTTCGCTGCAGGAAACCCTGTTCTCATGGCGCCGTAGTTGACAAATAACTGGTCTGTCTTTCTTATACCTTTAGTACTGCTAAGGTAAAACTTAAGTACTCTCTTGAGGTCTAGAGAGTGAAGAGCCTGCTCAGCTGGGGATGCAGGATTAGGAAAGAAAGACGGTAGGGAAATGGATTGATTGATGTGAAAATCAGACACCAGCTTAGGGAGAAAAGAAGGATGGGCCCTTAGCACTACTCTGTTGTGATGGAACACAGTGTAAGGTTCATTGGTGCACAGTGCCTGGATCTCGCCGACTCTGCGAGCAGATGTAATGGCAACCAGAAATGCGGCCTTCCAGGATAAATGTTGAAGGGAAGCCCGATGTATTGGTTCAAAAGGGGGACCCATCAGTTTGGACATTACCAAATTAAGCTCCCAAGTAGGAGAAGGGCTTCGAACAGGGGGTTAAACTTTCTTTAACCCCTGTAAGAAGTCCTTAACCACTTGCATCTGGAAAAAAGAAGGTTGTGTAGGAGACTTCCTATAGGCCGTAATGGCAGACAAATGCACTCTGATGGAAGCATACTTAAGACCAGATCTTGCTAAGTGTAGGAGGTAAGGGAGAATAACATCCTCCTGGCCCTTGGTCGGATCCAGGTGACGTTCCCTACACCAAAGAAAAAACCTCTTCCACTTAAACGCGTAAGATGTTCTTGTGGAGGGCCTTTTGGCTTCTCTCAATATATGCATACAATCAGGAGGCAGATTCAAATGTCCGTATTGGAGGACCTCAGGAGCCATGCTGTTAAGTTCAGGGAGGGAAGGTTGGGATGAAGAATCCCCCCCCATCTTGGACAGAAGGTCCGGCCTGCAGGGCAACCTCCTGTGTGGAAGTACCGACAGATGAAGAAGGTCCGGGTACCACCACTGCCGCGGCCAATCCGGAGCTACCAGGATCATGGTCATGTCTGATCTGAGGAGCTTGGACACCACCTTCGGGACCAGGGAGAGAGGAGGAAAAGCGTAAGCAAAGGTCCCTGACTAGTCCATCAAAAGTGCATTCCCTCGTGTCCCCGGACGATGGAATCTGGACACGAAGGTGTGGCATTTTGCGTTTACGTCATCTGCGAAAAGGTCTATTTCGGGACGACCCCACCGATGGAAGAGGTCTGCCACCACCTCGTCGTGCAGCACCCAGTCTGGTTGGTCTTCGAAGTGCCTGCTGAGTGCGTCTGCTTTGATGTTTAGCTTGCCTGGCAGATGCACTGCCACCACTGTGAGGTTCCTGGCGAGCAGCCAGTGCCAGATCGCCTTCGACTCCAGAGAGAGGGGACGCGACCGGGTTACGCCCTGTTTGTTCAGGTAGAACATGGTCGTCGTATTGTCGGTCTGGACCAGCACCGAATCCGATTCTATGGCAGGCAGAAAAGCTTTCAGAGCTAGATGGACCGCTCGAAGCTCCAGCATGTTGATGTGGTAAGTCTGCTCCTTGGTGGACCACCGCCCCTGTATCTGGAGGCGCCCCAGGTGCGCCCCCCAGCCTTGGAGAGACGTGTCCGTCACTATGGACTGTACCCAGAGGGGCTGATGAAAAGGAACTCCCACCATCAGATTGCGCTGTTGAATCCACCAGGAAATGGAGGATCTCGCCGCCTGGGAGAGAGATATTCGATCCTCCCATCGACCTGTAGCCTGATCCCACTGATCCTCTAGAGACTGCTGCAAGGGACGCATCCTCAGTCTGGCGTGGGGGATGAGGAAAATGCACGACGCCATGGATCCTAGCAGAGATGCCACCTGCCGGACCGTCGGGCACTGTACTTGGAGCAGAAGCTTGCATTTCTGCCGCATCGAGGACAGTCTCTCCTCCGAAGGATACACTCTTCCCACGCTTGTGTCCAGAACGGAGCCAAGATAGTGGATGCTCTGAGTGGGAGTCTGCACTGACTTGTCCTTGTTGACATGGAGGCCAAGCTCGTGCAGGTGCCGCAGGCATGTCTGAAGGTCGTGAGTCACCTGCTGTGGAGATGAACCTTTCAGCAGCCAGTCGTCCTGATATGGATAGACAAAGAGACCTCTTTTGTGTACGAAAGCTGCCACCACCGCCATACACTTGGTGAAGACCATCCGCGCTGACTTGAGGCCGAAGGGCAGAACCTTGAACTGGTAGTGTTTGTGGCCGACCACAAACCTCAGGTACTTGCGGTGGTGCCTTGCAATGCCGATGTGGAAGTACACATCTTGGAGGTCCACCGAACACATCCAATCTCCGACTTGAAGATGTTGACATATTTGGTGAAGGGCCAACATGCGAAACTACTCCTTGATTATAAACTTGTTTAGAAGTCGAAGATCCAGAATAGGTCGAAACTTGCCCTCCTGATCTTTTTTGAGGACAAGAAAGTACCTGGAGTAAACTCCTCTTCCTCTTTGTGAAGGAGGAACCTCTTCTATCGCATTCTTCTGAAGAAGAGCTCTCACCTCTTTTCGAAGCAGGGGCAGCTGATGAGGCCGCAACTTTTTTGTTGGAATGTCGTGTCGGCACGCACGGAAACGAAGTGCGTATCCATTCCTCAGTATATTCAGCACCCAACGATCTTTTGTGATGCTGACCCACTCTGCTAGATGTTGAGATACACTTCCTCCCACTGGAGTGGGTAACTGCGGCAGAGGAAGACACTGTTCATGACTTGCCATCTCTCGTCGTGGCAGAGGACTGCTGGTGACCTCCTCTACCTCGGTTAGACTTCCCTCCTCGAAACTGAGGTTTGTTCTGGGTCTTGCCTTGGGGCCACTGAGGGATTTGAACCCTCTGTTGAGGTCCCTTGCGTTGATTAGACTTGTAGTGGGGTTTGAATTCTTTCTTCTTCTCTAAACCAACCGCTTTAACAGTGTCCAACTCTGTTTTCATCCGCGTCATCTCTTCTTCTGCGTGAGCTCCGAAGAGAGAAGAACCAGAAAAGGGAAGGTTGAGGATCCATCAGGTTTCAGGCCTGTGAGTCTTAACAAGGCCGACCTCCTGGCGCATACTCCATGAGCCTAGGAATGGGCAGAGAGTACCGCACCATCCGCTGCCGTACTAATCATCTGATTAGCCACCAGGGAACCCTCCGTGACAATTTCATCAAAATCCTTTTGATCTTCTTTGGGAAGCTTGGTTTTAAAACGCTCCAAAGAGTCCCAGAGAGCTCTATCATAACGGCCAAGCAGCGCAGCGGCACTGGAAACCTTAAGAGAGGAGGCCGCAGATGTACAGGCTCTACGACCCCACGAGTCTTGTGATCTGCTCTCTTTGTCAGGTGGCACAGAAGAGGAGGCTGACACCGCATGAGTCTTTTTGGCAGCCGCCACAATCACGGAGTCTGCAGGTGGATCCGATCTGACAAAGACTGGATCCGATGAAGCCAGTTTGTACTTCTTGAGGGGACGAGCTGGCACTGCTTTTATCGTCGCTGGCGTCAGAAAAGTGTCCATGACGGGTTCCAAGATCCCCGGGACTAACGGTAGCAGAGGTCGAGATGCCGTTTTCTGGTGGAGAGTCTCGAAAACCACCGTAGTCGTGACTTGCGGGACTGACATCTCGATATTGAGTTTCTTGGCACCTCTCTGCAGGACATCATGATAGGTGTTTACATAATCTATGGGAGAGACCCTGGAAATTGGGCTGTCCTATAGCGTGGGAGAGTAATTCCTCCTTGAGGAGCGGGTGGATGAAGAAGAGGAGGTAGATGGAGTCCTTCTCCTTCGCTTATGCTCCTTGCGCCTTCGCTCCTGCGACCTTCCGACGCGTTCCTCTCGCCTCGGAGAACGTGATCTCGCGACCCTTCTCTCAGGAGATGTGCGTCTGGGAGGACTTTCCCTGTCTGCCTCCTCAACCAGCCTCTGAAGAGGTGAACCATGCACTGAGCTGGCATACTCCTGCATGCGTTTGGTAGCGCCAGAGTCCCGCCAGTGACTCAACGGTAATTGCCATCTCGGGGACATCCTACCCGCCGTCTGGACCTCCTTGGATCTTGAGGGAGACTTTCGGGCGCGTGCAGGCACTTTCGGGGAGGCAGATCTGCTTTTGGAAGATGAGTGGCGCGAAGCTGACTCCGTTACCAGCACCATTAAAGCCTCCCTCGACCTCGCCGAGCCGTGTCTCGACGGCGACCCGTGCCGTCGATGTTCCCGCCGTCTGCTCGACGTCAAACGTCGCCTGGACGGCGACCTGCGGTGAGCTGGTGAACGCTCCCTTGACGACGAACGGCGCCTGTCCGTCGACGTTGAACGCCTCCTGGACGTTCTAGCAGGCTGCAGAGGGGTTCTTCTATCCCTCGATGCTGAGCGCCGTCGAGATGACGATGGAGACCCACGTCTCGACGTCAGTCGCCGCTGTGAAGGCGACGGCGGAGGGGTCCGTGCACTCTACGTCAATCGCTGATGGGACTGCGATGATCGTAGAAAGCCTGCCCTCAACGTCGAGCGTCCCGCCGACGCCGACGGAAGGTCTTTACCCCTCGACGCCGAACGTCGTCGAGATGACGATGGCGGAGGAATCTTGTTCCTCGATGCCGATCATCGCCAGGTTGACGGCGGCGGAGGGGTGATACCCCTCGATGCCGATCGTCGCCGGGTTGACAATAGCGGAGGGTCTCGGGTTCTCAACGCCGATCGTCGCCGGGTTGACGACGGCGGAGGGTCCCTTGTTCTCGACGCCGATCGTCGCCGTGTTCACGATGGCGGATGGTCTCTTGTCCTCGACGCTGATCGTCGCCGGGTTGACGACCGCAGAGGAGACTTGTCCATCGACGCCGATCGTCGACCAGTTGACGACGGCGGCGGAGTATCCCGAATCTTCGACGTCGATGAGTCTTTTTTCGACGGCGAGCCCGCCGTCGACGGTCTTTTCTTCGACGAATATCCCTCTTGAAGGTCTTTTCTCAGCGCCGAGCCAGACGCTGACGCAGAGGGACGCGAGGACGAGATCCCTTCTTCACAGGTGACCTACTTCTAGATTGACTTGCCAGACCATAAAGGCAAATCCTCGCCCTTTCCTTCAAAGTCCTGCTGGTAAGGGTCTGACAAAGAGGACAGGTCTTGGGATCATGATCCTCAGGAAGGCAGAGAATACAGACCTCATGTGAGTCTGACTTGGCCTTCTTTTTCCCACAAGAGGGACAAGAGTTAAAAAGAGAAGGCATTTTCAAAGCTAGAAAAAACCCTAACCTGCCAAAAAAGGACAGCTACTGACTTCTAGAGTCGAAAGACGTCGAAGTTAGTAATAAAAGGTGTAAAAAAGAATGAATTTTTTGACAGAAATCAGAAAAAGAGTGGAGCTGTGTTGCCAGGATCCTTCTAGAAGAAGCCGGAAAGAACAACTGACCTAACTGTCTCCCCTGAGGCATGATGGGAAGCTGGGAGTCAGGAGTGCCTTAAAGGCACAGTGTCAGTTTACTGCTATGCAGCTACAGGTTAGCTGTTCAGTCTTTTTAGACTGGGTATTTGCAATGCAGCCTGAGAGCTTTCTATGCTTTCAGTGGTTTATGATAATTTCTACTGTTTTCTGAGCATTAAAACAGTTTCTAAACAAGCTTTACTGTTGTTTCTCATGTTTCTAATGCTTTCCTTTCATGTATGTTGGAAATTCTTTACTGCATATTCAGCTCCGATATTTATTAGGCTGCAATTGCTTATTTGTATATATATATATATATATGCTTATATATATATATATGGTTATATATATGTGGGGCACATATAATTTAGCGTTTCCGGGGTCCCGAGCAGGGGCGGGAATATTCTAATGCTTATGACTATTGATGAGGATCCCCTGGAAGAGAAGTCTGAGTTTTTGGGTATACCACAGTGGAGCGGCTTTGGTAAGGACATTTGATCACCGGAGACGGGAGTTCGCCTGTTGCCAAATTGCAATGGTAAGGGCTATGGGGCCGAAATATTGCCCTTTGCGAGCTTTTGATTACAGCACCCCCAAATCTTACTCTAGCCCACTCTGTTGAATCTCTTGGCATCATCATAGACCCCAAACTAAACATGGTAAAACACATCAAGAATGCAGCCAAGGGTGCTTTCTTTAACCTCAGACTGTTGAACAAGATCAAACCCTACATTCCTAACAAGGATCTCAAACTGGCCACTCAATCTCTGGTACTGTCAAGGCTAGACTATGGGAACGCAATCCTAACAGGCATCCCGAAATCGAACTTGGCACCGATCAAAACAACACTACATGCTGCAGCTAGAATGATTACCGGCATCAAAAAATCGGATCACATCTCCCCAGCACTCAAGGAACTCAAATGGCTCCCAGTAGAAATGCGTAGAAACTTCAGAACGGCCTGCCTAACCCACAAAGCCCTCCATACCGGCAAACCCGAATACCTGGCAAATAAACTCAAAAAAGCAGGCCAAGCCAGGAATCTGAGAAGCTCTAACTCCTTCCTGCTCATCCTTCCCAAAACCAGAAAGAAAATAACAGCGGACTGCTCCTTCACTGGAAACGCCCCCAAAATCTGGAACTCCATCCCCCCGCACATCAGAACTATTCCTTCTTTTGTGGAATTCAAAAGGCAACTCAAATCCTTGTTCCTGATCCGCTCCCTTGGCTGTGGATAACCGGGGTCAGCAAGCAACCCCTGAACTGTGTGACTACAGTGAATCCCATAACCAAAGAAGCTCGGCAACTCACCCATGTTCCGCTTACAATGTCACTCATTGAATGCTTATACCTTACATATGTTATGTTCATGTTCATGTTTATGTTATGTATATGTTTATACAGATTTTTGTCATTCTATTACTGTAAAGCGCTCTGCTACCTCCGGGTCTTGACAGCGCTATAGAAAACTTCCTAAATAAATAAATAAATACCCTGCTCACCCAGTTTGAAATGTGTCCATAAATAAGCTGGATCCATAGGGGAGCGATATATCCAGTGATTTACCACCATTAATTGTGACGCCGAATAATAGAGCCTAATGTCCGGGAGGGCGATGCTTCCGTCGTACCACCCCTTTGTTAGCTTGCTCATCGCTATTCGAGGAGACCCACCGTCCCATAGTAACGTCCGGATTTCACTCTCTAACTCCTGAAAAATATGCATCTGAGTCCCGGTATGGACAGTTCTGAAGGATGTACAGAAAACGTGGAAGGGCCAGCATCTGAAAAAGAGCCGCCGGGCCCACCAGAGAAAGGGGCAGGGACCTTCAATGCTTAAAATCCGTGCGCAGCCGGGCCAAAGGAGCGGCAAGATTATGATCATAAAAAAGTTGGGAGTCTGGGGTTATAAAAAATTCCCAGATATCGAAAACCCTCCGTGATCACCTCTACACAGCAGCCCCGGGGGAGCCGAGGAACCGAGCCCCGAAGAACAAACAGCACCGACTTGCTCCAATTGATAGCATATCCCGAGTACTTCCCAAAGTTTGTAAATATATGTAATACCCCGTGTATAGATCTATACGGGGAGGCGAGATATAGCAGTATGTCGTCGGCATATAGCGATATTCGGTCATCATGCCCCTCCGCCTACTTCAACCCTCTCACCATAACATCGCGTGCCCGAACCTGGAAGCCTGCGGTTCCAACATTAGGGAGAAAATTAGGTCGGATTAGGGACAACCCTGTCTAGTGCCCCTTTTTAATGAGAATATTCGAAATGTATAGTTGTTCACTCGCACTTGGCCCTGTACACCCGTATAGAGCAGTCTCACCCTGCCAAGGAACTTTGGGCCAAAGCCCATGCGCCTCAGGACTTCAAATAGGTATTGCCACTCAATGGAATCAAACGCCATGGAGGCATCAAGAAATAACACCACTGCGTCTTCCTCTATAAACACTCGGCACGCGAGAACGTTGTGAAGACGCTGTATGTTAAGCGCCGTATTCCTCCCTGGCATAAAGCCAGATTGGTCTGGATGGACCAGTGAAGAAATAACCGTGACCAGGCATGAGGCGAGTAGTTTTGCGAGGATTTTGATCTCTACGTTAATTAAAGAAATTGCCCGGTAGGAGCCGCAATTGTCAACATCCTTCCCCGGTTTACAAATCAGAACTATAGATGCTAGCCGCTGATCTTCCGGCATGATCCCTTTTTCATAACTCTCATCGTACATACCCAGCAAGTGAGGGACTACCTGAAGGCACCTATGGGAGTCCCTTGGGCCCCATCGCCCTCCCGTACTGGATGTGACTTATGGCTTTTTGGATCTTATCGTCTGTCAAGTCCTCTTCAAGGACGTCTATATCAGAGTCAGAGTATCGGTAGGTCGCTATCTGAGAGAAATTGGTGCGAGTCCTCCGCCATATATGTAGTGGCAGGGGAGTATATTTGTTCCAGATGGTCTGCGAAGGCTTCCGCTATATCCATTGGGAGAGTGATCTGCGTTCCGGCTCCTATAGCCACCACCTTAGCTACTTTGTTTAACAATATGTTTGTGGCTGGTGAATTTCCTTCTAGCTGGAAATGGGCCTCGATCCTTTCTTTGTTAAAAAAGCCAAATCTGGACATTACCGATCCTAATAACTACCGTCCCATCGCCAGACTACCGCTACCGGCCAAATTAATAGAAAGAGCCATGAATAGTCAGCTTAGCGCATTTTTAGGGGCCACACAAGCCCTCGATCCTTCGCAACATGGTTTTAGAGCAGGTCACAGTACCGAATCTGCCCTAATCAAATCATCGGAGGAGATCAGAAAGGTGATGGACGTTGGGGAAAGAGCAGCCCTGATCCTGTTGGATTTGTCAGCGGCCTTCGACACAGTCCACCACACGCTTTTGGTGGACCGTTTGGAGGCCTGCGGGATACAAGTGAAAGCTCTTAACATCTTGAAAGCTTTCCTCACCAACAGGATCCAGGTTGTGGCACTGGGGGAGTTCGAGTCTAAACCATTCGTGCTACCCTGTGGGGTCCCCCAGGGATCCTCCCTAAGTCTCACCCTTTTCAATATTTATGTTTCCTCATTGGCCCCAGTTATTCGATCATATGGGTTTGAGCTTACATCTTACGCGGATGATACGCAGATTGTGGTATCTCTGCTTCGAGGTAGAGAGGAAGGTGTAGCCAGTAAATTCCAGGAGTGCATGACAGCTGTTAGCAACTGGATGGCCAGGAACTGCTTAAAGCTAAACTCGGCTAAAACCGAAGTTTTACTTTTCGGCTCCAGTGATAACTTTTGGAGTCCGAACTGGTGTCCTGAAGGGATGGGTCTACCCCCCATTCCAGTCACAACAATAAGCTTACCTTTAGGCCCCAAGTTAATGCAATGACGTCATCCATCCAATTTACATTGAAAATAATCCGGAAGATCCTCCCTTTTTTACCTGATGGGTGCATGAAAACAGTGGTGACCGCCCTGGTTTTATCTCGCCTTGATTACTGCAACAGCCTATTTCTCAATGCCCAACAGGGGCTTCTTAACAAATTACAGGTCTTGCAAAACGCAGCAGCTCGTCTCCTCACAGGCCTACCAAAGTTTGCATCCGTGTCCCAGGAATTGGTGAAGCTGCATTGGCTTCCAGTGCGGAAACGGATCTCTTTTAAAACCCTGTGCATAGTTTTCAAGGCCCTTCGTGGTCTTGGCCCGTCGTTTCTAAAACAGCATTTTCAATGGTACTTGCTGGGTAGACATCTTAGGTCAGCTAATCTGGGGCTGATCGTGACCCCTCGGATAAGGAGAGCGTGCTGGGGAGGCAGGAGCTTCATCTTGGGGGCAGCTAGGGCTTGGTGGAATGCTCTCCCCTTGGCTCTTAGACAGATTACAGATTTAATGACCTTCCGCAAAAGTCTGAAAACATGGCTTTTCGTACTTTAAGCTTCAGGCCTAGGCGAGGGGAGCTTTCATTCTAGCGCCAGGACACCGTTTGGTAACAGTGCGCTCTATAAATGTTATAAATAAATAAATAAATAAGAGTAAATCTGCGCACCCATCTCTCACCCTGATCCCTCTTCTCTAACCAAGCCAGGATTTTGCCTGCCCTATCCCTCAGTTCATCTATCCTATGTTGAGTGCGGAGGAGTTTGGCCACCATTTGGTTCCCTCGCCATCATTTTATATTCCTCCTGTTTAAACGTGAGGCGGTGTATAGCTCACAATGAAGGAGCATGAATACTTTCGGCCTCCAGCTGCTGAAGTTCGCTTTCTAATTGGACTAGCTGTTGCTGTCTTCTTTTGGTGTATACCACCTTGAGGGACAGGGCCTGTCCCTTCAAAACTACCTTAAAGGCTTCCCATATGGTTTGCGCCAGGCCTACTGACCCCACGTTCTCTTTGAAATAGTTGATGGTTTGTGTAAATAGTTCCTCTTTAATACTGGGGATTTTTAGCAGCCGAGGATTATCACGGCCCGTGGTTGATGGTTGAAATTTGTGAGTTCAACCCTCTCTGGGGAGTGATCCGCAATACCCCTCGGTAGGGCGTGGGAATTATGGAAGTGGCCAATAGAAGCCGAATGTGTTAGGAAGTAGTCAATGCAGGATGAGCTCTTATGTGTGTTATAAAAGTAGGTGTATTGAGCTCTATCCGGCTGCAGCGTACGCCACACGTCAGTCAGTCCCATAGCTGTGGTGAACTCTTCCATCAATGCACTGGGTCTTGACCGTGGCCGGTCATCAAATTTTTTATGGCACCCCCCACCGCCCCCATGTAAAAATGTAAAAAAAAATAAAAAAATCTTGAGTCCCCAGAATTAACATATTTTTTCACATTATTGTATGCTATAAAATTGCCAATGTTAAAATATGCCTTAACAAATTGAAACACTGCAGTCATGTTCAAATTTCCTTTTAAAGACTGCAATCAAATACATGATTGCCAACTTAATCTTTTGGTCTTTCTAAAGGTTAAAAGTATCCACAGTGTGATTCTTTACTAAGTTTGATGCCCTCATCCTTTGACACCTATTCCCAGTCAGGATATCAATGACAAAAGAGGTCAGTGATCACCCATTTGCTGACTGACGCTCTTTTTTCACAAAAAATTAAGAACTTTTATTAGCATGATACTTCTCTTAGCCAGTGCATGGCGCCCCACTTGGGATCAATTATGCGCCCCAGGAAGGCCCGTCCCAAAGTTTGAAGACCTCAGTTGTAGACTCTGGCACTGTTTGCTCCCCAGCAAGGTCCAACAGGGTCAGATTGATGACACAGGGTAAGCCTTTGCCAGCACTCGTGAATTATTGGATTGTAATCAGCCCCCTCCCCCACCCCCTGCCGGCCCAGCACTTTTGGAACAATGTCAACACTAATGGGATGTACTCTTCTAACCAAGAATTACTTGTTCCCTATTCAAATATTTCAAGTGTGACAATTTTGATGCATCAAACATTATGTTACAATACTGTACCCCATGTTAATCTTAGTCTACATTTAAGTTTCCTGCAACATCCATTCCAAATTCTCACATACCAGACAATGTTGCAGACAGTTCTGTCAGTTTGTTTTCAATTCCATATGTGGTTTAAAGGTCCACAGCTGTTCTGAGGACTGCTACGGTGGCACCAACCTGAGTCTCAAGATTCAACATGCCATCATCTTGGATCACTACGTGAGGATCGATCCATTGTGTACTTCTATTAGTGTGAATGGGCCTTCCACTGTTCCGACCGGGTCCCAGACCTCCGACCTGTCAGGGATTCCACAGACGCCCCCAGCCAAGTCCAACCAGTTCCATACCTCCTCTGTGTTATGCTCAATATAGGTACCCTAATATAGGCCCGGGTAACATCATACCCTTTCAACTACATCACCTCCCCTATACTACACAGTAACAAGCTTTTTAGGATTGAACCGTTACCTAGTTCTAGTCCTTGGCGCAGAAGGATGGTTTCCCTGAACAATGACGTTTTATGACTTCATCTTTAGACTAATACAGTATGAATGAATATTCATAAGGGTTTTTGGAAAACCAGGCTGGGGCTACACCACCTTCCCTCCCATATCTACGTACACGGTTCATCCCATACTTCATCCTAATATCCAACAATGGCTAATACAATAAACAAGGGCCAAAGGAACCTTAAATACTTTCTGTATGAATACAGCACCTCTTGCTAGTGTTAGTCAGAGGGAACCGAGACTTCCAGGTTGACACACGGACCAGAGACGCTGAGGCTTCTGCATGCAAACGCTCCAGCTGACAGTGGTCTAAACAACCCCTGCGGGGTGTCCAACTCGAGACCAGGATGGGGTCCTACATTCTCTCACTCCTACGGTAATGGGGTTAGAATAAACCTAGAGGGACATTTGGCTTTACACCTACTCACAGGCTAGGTACACTTAGGTACATCTAGATAGGCATCATAGGAGTATGTGTGATTCCTTTAATCATGCATTGTATATCCATGTATGTGTTCATGACTATTGCAAAATGGTAGAACTGTACTATCCTTTTATATTCACTGTACTGCTAATCATATATCTATGCTACTGTCTAACGGTTGTTGCAGCACAACTGTGCAATAAATACTTATTGTAACACACCCAACTGTTTCTTCTGTGTAGCTCTCTGAGAGAAACAAAGTGAGCACGAGTGACTGAGCGAAAGGTAGTACATTGTTTCCACGATCCTGGGGGATCAGGGTTGTCATGTTCTGAGGTTGCCAGAAACTATTCGCTCCCCGATAAGAGGAGATTCTATGGGGCACTATCAGTTAGCGAATGTGAACAGGCTAACATATACGGTGGGGGTGCTCATAGTTAGTCTGCCACCAATCCTATGGTTTATGTTATCCCAACGTGCAGGTCCTGTATGGGTAATATAGGAACTACACTACATCGGGAGACATAAACAAGTGGGATCGCCCATAATGAATTACTCCAAGCTTTGCAGGGAACAATAACCTATATTTAATATTCATGGCCCTGAATTTATGTGTACAGTCTGGGGATATTCCTATTGTGCCACCATCTTATTTAATATCCCCTATCTGTGGGGCATGTTGAAGCATAATGTCTCTGTCTCTGCAGTAAAGAATTTTGCCTATGATGGCTCTGGGCGGCAGTGGTGACATACCCATGGCTCCCTGGGCTCTTTCTATCACAAAACAGTCCAAAAGACTGTCCAGGATCCAGCATTCCAGAAAGAGCACTCTCTGGTTGTTCAGGTAACCCCAAGAACCTAAGGTTGTTTCTGCGTGATCTACTGTCACAATCCTCAGCTCTAAAATCAAGGTGGTATACTAGTAGGGGTAACGTGAGTCTGTGGATTGTGGCACTCTCTGGTACATAAACTTTCACACAAAAAAGTATTCAATTTGATCTGGGGTGGGGTGCCGGTGGGTATAGCACTCTGATACGGGGCATAAATGAAACTATATGAAAGAATGCGCTGTCTATGATAAGATCAGCGTCCCCACTAGGCACACCATGAAGTGTCAAGAACTTCAGTAAATTGTATGCACTTGTATAAAGTGTTTTATTAACTGTTCATGCTGATATCACAATTTCCATGTTTAATAATCACTCTTATGACGCGAGTCACATTTGTCATGAAGTAACTCAATCACAATGCAAAAATGGAAAGGCATGTATTCAAAGATCCAAGCAACAAACTGTCAGTAAAAGCCC
Source organism: Lissotriton helveticus (assembly GCF_964261635.1). Taxonomy (NCBI): domain Eukaryota; kingdom Metazoa; phylum Chordata; class Amphibia; order Caudata; family Salamandridae; genus Lissotriton; species Lissotriton helveticus. The sequence continues at coordinate 605,992,503 of NC_136059.1, read as the reverse complement.
AATTTTGCCCATCTCAAGGTCCCAACTATGTATTCACAGAGCAAACTTTCAATACTATCTTTAGTTATTATTGGTCCCATCGTTACCTGTCCTCATTACTGGTCTTGTTCCAAACAGGGTCCCAAGATTGCCCACCAAGAAAGCACAGGCCAATCACTAGTACAGAAGCCATGTTAGACTACAATGACCTGAGAAAGAACATCACACTCATGCCCCAGTCACCACCGAGAGTCTCCTCAGCTCAGGTGCATCTCGAGGCATCACTGAGACCTAAAGCAAAACTCAGAGTTTGAGCTGTAGCTGCCTCTATTTCATTAATAAAGGCAGGCCTGAGAGGGAGTAACCACAATTCCAGCTAGACAACTATTTATGCAGAGAAGAAAATAGCAGGGATATATATCCTGGATCAGAGTCATTTAAGGGTATTTCAATACTTGATTAAAGAAAAGATTGCTCCATTTAAGGGGCCGAGCTGACCAGATTTCCTAAAAGTAACCACATAAAAATTAACTCTGTGTCAGAAATGTTCTCATCATGCTATCAAAGTAAAAATTATGTTTTAGATAAAATAAAGTTTACTGTATTATTAAGGTGGACAGTAAAACGTGGGTGGTGCCAAGACAGAGGCTTGACGGACATGCAGCCTGGCTCTCTGGGGCCAGGCCTGTCGTAATCCTGTAGAATCCTGTGTCCTCCTCACTACTTGGGGCCCCTGCACGACCTGGAGTGTGTGGGGAGTCCTCCCCCCCAACTTACTTGGGAAACTCTGCTTTCCACCAGTGTGGTGGCTCCATGAGTCTGGCCACGTGGGGACAGGGAGTGGGTCTGCGTGTCTGGATGAGTGGCTGGCAGTTTGCCACATGGTGAGGAAGCGCTGCTATATTGTCAAGGTCAAACCGGACGACACCAGGGTACAGGAGGGGGAACAATTGGGTCTTGGAGCAAGAGGTCAGGGGAGCAATCAAGGCATTGGTGAGTGGCAAATCAACAGATGTGGATGGGATCACAGTTGAGTTTTACGTGAACTACTCAGACCGACTCACCGCCTTGTTTAATGCAGCTAGAGAGACTGGGGAGCGACCTGATAGAATGCAGGAGGCGGCCATTACAGCTTTGCCTTAACCGGGGCGGGATGCAGAGAGAGTCGGTTCGTACCAACCCCTCGTTCTATTGAATGGGGTCTACAAGATTGTTAGCTGAATCCTAGTGGTCAGGTTCCTGCCCTGCGTCCATAGCCTCATGCACCCAGATCAGGCTGGGTTTATACCTGGGCGTACTAGCTTCCAGAAGATCCAGCGAATCACACAAGTACTAGACTGCTCCACGGAGATACCCCCGTTGGCTATGGCCTTGGCCATTGACATTGAGAAGGCTACTAACTCCCTATCGTGAGACTTTCTTTTTGCAGCAATGACAGGAATGGGGCTGGGTGATATGTTCATCGGCTGAACGAAACTACTTTACACTAAACCAGCGGCCAGAGTCAAAACAGTCACTGTTTCTGATAGCTACAATGTGACCCAGGGTACACGACAGGGATGTCCTTTGTCGCCTAACCTATTGGTCTAAGTCTTGAAACCACTTGGCAATGGGATCTGTCAAGGTGTGCACTATTGAGGTCTCTGCATTCATGGAAAGTTGTACTTTCTTTCTTTATACATGGATAATAAGTTGTTATACTCACAGACATCTCCGCAGATATCAGTGGAGTCATTGATGCTTAAGCACAAATTGGCGCACTCTCTGGCCTGCAAATTCTTTGGGTAAAATCCTGTGCATTCTCACTAATACCAGCTAAGGGGGGCCACCTCAGAAGCACCTGGGGACAACCTCCACTGGACACTCACATAATCTCAAATATCTCAGGTCTGCATTTATCACTTGACAGACCCACTTCTTGAGGGTACTATATTGGCAGCTGTGGCGACACTGCGCCCCATCTATCAAGTGCTGGGTAATGTTTACCCTTACGTTTATGGGCAGTGTCGCACTGACAAAAAAGATTTAGCTTCCTAGACTATTATACTTCTTTAATGCCCTTCCTGTGAGGGTCCCTAGAGAGTTGTCTGAGACATTGAAGCTTTAACCTTGCAATTCATATGGGGCATTAGCAGGACAAGAGTTGCGCTAGCTAAGCTTCGACTTCTGGTTTCCGGGGGGGGGGGGAGGGTAGGCGGTACCGGACATTGAATTGTGCTACTTGGCGGCGCAGTTGCAATAGGTGGTGTGCTCGAGGGAAAACAGTTGGGGAAGCAGTCATAGAGGAGATCCCTCCGTCCCCTTGGGGACACATTGACACATTTATTACTGAGGCCTAATTTCCCACCTCGGCTGCAGAAGGAGGTAATACTGCTTGCGTCCCTTTGATATGCGTAGACATGAGTTCTACAGCATTCCAAATCCCAAACGACCTACGCCAAGGAACTCCCATTGCTTACGCTCCATGCCATCTTCCACAGGGGCGACTGAAAAGAGCTGAGAGAATGGTCAACGCATGACTTCACTAGGGTTGGTGAATTGTATATCAAAAATACTGTGGCAGAATTTGGCGCTATAGGATCCCTCCGCTACATCTCTTTGTTATACTGTTCACTGGAGGTGGCAATTCAACGTTGGTGCCATGCACGTCTGACTGAACCTAAGGTACACCTGGGCCTGCAGTGCATATGTGAGACTGATGAGCAGCAACACGCAGTCTCACTTTTATACAAGGCAGTGCTCGGACAAATAAAACAAACTTGTGGACTCACGCGAGAGGTGGAGTTGGATCTGGGTACTCCCATGTATGGCGTTTTAGGATCCGAGCGAATTTTCCCTGATTCATGCCCTTATATAGGTAAAATTCACATTGCCCTAATATAGGCACATAAATCATACCCATATTTAGACATAGCCCATGCAGTCCAAATACAGGCATGGCAACTTCCACCCATACCAAAACATCACAACGATTTCTTGGAAAATCGGCTTAAGCAGTCAGGGACCTCCCCTTGCTTGAATATTGATTTGTCCAAGAACTCATGGAGTTTACAAAGAACTACTATTCCCTTGGGGTTCTTTACTGACGTTATTATGCCTGACTTTACGTCAAACTAGGCACCTTCAAGGGATAAATATGCCTTCACTTGCTCTAACAACACACGGTGGTTCGGAGCAGTTCGACTATCTACTTGCCCGAAGCAGCTCGCTACTGCAAGTGCCGAAGGAAGCCGACCCTCCAGCTGACGCACTGATCGAGAAGCTGACCTTTCTCTTGCTGAGAATCCAGCTCCAGTGTTTACAAGTTCCCCTCGCGGGGTGTTGGGAAATAGAGTCCCGAGACAGAGATACCAGACCTCCTTCATTCTAAACTAAGGTATGGAGCTGATTAGACCCTAAGAGAAATCTTGGATAGATTCTTGACAAAGAAAACCAAATCTACGTTACACAATACTTACTCCCTCCCGCGTACTAGACTTAGGTTAGGTACATTGGGGTAGGCGTATTTTAGAAGCACCAGTTGAGTACTTTTAGTCATTGTTATTTATGTATGTACTTTTATATGGCATACAATGCTTTTACAGTATTGTTTTAGGATTTTATTCTCGCTGTACACATTATACTTTACAGCCTGCATTACAATTGCAGCAGTTCACTTTACTTGCATGAGAAAGAAGACTGTTCAATAAACCCTTTTATTGAAAACGCCCTTCTCTCTATTTCTCTGCACCTCTGTTGAATTGAAGCATGCACGATTGACTGAGTAAAATACTTATCTATTGTTTCCGTGACTCTAGAGATATATTACTTATTCTTGGGAAACAAAGTTGTCATGTTTATGCGGTTGTCACAAACTAATCCCTCCTTGTGAATTCGAGAACGTTTCTAGTGACCTCTGAGCTAGCTGGCACTCACAATTAAGTCTAGTATATTCGATAGAGACCTAGACATAAGTCCTACGTCAAATCTATAGGATATATTATTCCAATGCGCAGAGCCTATTGGAAATATAGGAACTACACTACACTAGGGTTTCCAGCAATGAGCAGTTTAAGCTAATCCAATATTACTTTATCCATTAGGCATATATCACGCCAAATGGTTAAACGAATGTCCTCAGTTGCGAACTCATACTGTCCAAGATGCTGAGAGCCTGATGCTGCATTCCTCCACATGGTCTGGGAGGGCCCCATCCTAGACCCATTCTGGAAATCAGTGCTGCAAGCTTTGGCAATGGCTACAGAGCGACTGTTGCCTGCATCTCCTGCAACCTGCCTCTTGGTTTGGTTCCCCCAACCTAAGACAGGGACAGTCACAAACAGGTTTGCAGATTTATCATTAATCCTTGCAATTCGACGGTTGAAAAACTGGAGGTCCCACTGTATGGGGTTAGTTAGCGGAGCTTCACAAATAAGCCTTGTGCCAAAGCGCAGCTCTGAAAAGAGAGGCGCACAGGGGATAATGACCTGAAAGCTGGGGGGAGGCTTTTACACAAATACTGGGTGATCCGCCACATGTGGGATGAGATGGACAATTAATTAGACGCATTGCTTAACAATCAGACACCTCTTAAGTATTGGTTTGTACTGCGAATACCTTGTTTATAGACATCAATCCCGTGTCTGGTTTAAACCTGTGCTTAATCTGGGCGTGCTGGGAGGGAAGGAGGTAGCTAACCTCCACAACTAGAAGACAATCTGATACCTCAAGTGTAACCAATCACTTGACCCTACCCGCACTGCGTACTGCAAGCAATGCTTTGCTCAATGTATACCTAGAAATTCTAAAGACTTTTATACAATTACAGATTTTTAATACATCAAAAAGTGCCTGCAAAACATATAAATAAAAACTTTCCACAAATAATTTGAATATATAAATCAATGTCCAGCTGATTTATACAATTTATTTTCAATCATTAAAGAATAAATACAGGAATCCAAGTAGATATTCATGAAGCTCATATTGTTGTTAATCCCAATGCATTTCGGGATGCAAGATCCCTTCTTGAGGGGAACTGTGAAAAATAAAAAATATATAAACACTGTGTCAACATTGCTTATATTGAGCACAACAACAGTGGAAGAAATCACGTACAATAATGTCACATAAGAATGTAATCAGAGACCTTAAACAATGCTTCCTGGTGGTATATCAAAAACCTTCACCAAAAAATGAAAGAACACCCTGTGCATGAGTGTAAAACCTTGTTCTAAAATAATGCCACTTACCGACACTGCCTGCCAAAACAACCATACCATACTGTATCCGTCCGGTTTGTTGTGAAAATAAAAACTGCAACCAAAGAACAAAAGAACTGTTCAAGAACCCAAACCGCCGTGTGTATCAAAGAAACTCTCAAGAGGAGCGTAGCGATGATTACCTTAAGTCGATTGTACCAGCTGAAATCCCTGTGATATGCGGTTGGTAAACCATAGGGATGCCGCAAACTCTCGCTTTTGAAATTTATTACCAATCAGTTACCAGGCGAAAGACATTGACTAGTCCATGCTTGTGAACGCAGGTCTCGAATATTAGTCAGTATAAAAATAGCCTCCTAATGCAATCTGGTAAAACCATAAACAAGAAACACTATAGTTGTGTGTTAGCAACAACGAGACCTAATAATGACATGTCTCACATCTGGAAAATGTACCTTAGTGTTAAACCGAGGAGTTCTGTGTGCATACACCCACATGCTGAAAGATGAAAAAAACTATCTAATGAAATACTTGTTTCAACGAGACCTGGTAATGGCGTACCTCATATCTGAATGTTCACCTTAATCAAAACCAGTGTGCCGTTCAAAATAGAGGTCAGGGTCAAGAGAAACACTACATCAAGTGGACACCACATCACCATGTGGGTAGGATGTTAAGTCCTGTCTGAATACAACCACCTGCTGCGAAATGAAAAAAACAATAAGCAATGGGCTCTCTAATGGTAATTTCAGCAAGACCTAGTGGGGGCCTGCCCCATGTCTGAATGCTTACCTTGATCAAAACAAGCAGGCCGTTCAAAATAATAATCTTGCTCTAAATAAACGCTATGTCAAGTGTACGCCATGGCACCAACTCACTGAGGGTTGACCACTCAAAAACCGTCCTGCAAATCAATAAGCCACATGTTAATGCGGCTAAGTCAGAATTTAACCAAGTTGCCAGTAGATTGAGTTACTCGCTTTCCATAATATTCAAGAACCGACAAGGTTACTTTTAGAATGCCGCAAACGTCCAAATGAACCACACCGCTCGAACGCTGAAGCCCTGCTCGTCCATTATACGACCGCGTACAAATACGTACAACACATAAGCATCAAAATAGAACTGTGCTCCGATCCGAGAGCGGCAAACAGCAACTATTTTGAAGTGGCAAAAAGTGAGTCAAATACGTGGACCCGAGTATGCTATGAGTGCGGAATACGCCGGTGTACAAAAACGTGAAACGCATGGGTATAAAAGTAGGACTGTACTCCGATTTGAGAAACGAAAACAGCAGTCATTTTGAAATGTAAAAATGTTAATCGAACGCGTGACCATGAGTATACCATAAGTACAGAATACTCAAACAAAAACAGGAAAAGGTTGTGCAAAAGGTAGATTACAAACAAAACCGTGTCATGCAAAGTTAGATATTATATGAACCTTTTACAACCAGCTTAGCATAGAGAATTTTGAAATGACATTGTATTTGTACATGCATGTACCTCTACATTCCATGCATATGTATCTGAACATACTCTACAGGAAACACATCATGTCAATTTTATCATTTAAACCCTCGGCATTATTGTATCAAAAAATTTTATCCACCAGATTTCTCGTTGCGAAAGCCATTTGGCATTGTCGCGATCTAATAAGAGCTTGATCTTTTCTAAAACTATGAATCTTAATTGAGGAATAGTGTGGTTTAATTCTGCCCAGTCACTTGCAAGACTAGAAGTAGTCACCCTACTTCTAATACGACTTTTGTGCTCAGTAATATGTGCTTTTACTTTCCTCTCAGTTTTGCCTATGTATCATTTACCGCATGGGCATTTAATACTGTAAATTACATATCCTGAGTTGCAATCTGCCGGATCTCTCAACTTCACGATTTTGCCTGTTTGGGGATGTAGTATCGTGGATCCCACAATTATGTTATTACAATGGGTACAGTTCTGGCATCTTTTCATACCTGGATTTACTAGCTGCACTCTGTTGTTTTGGGGTGTTGCAGTTACCAGCTCCTTTAAATTTTTGCTCCTAGTATAAGCGAACAACAGTTTGCTAATAAAAAGTTGAAGGATCTCAATGACAAACTGGAAAAATATGGCAAAGATACCCAAGATCGAAAACTATGGAAGTATAAACGAGACACCATAGATTATAAGTTGAACGAGGTGTACACCTGGGTTGGTACACCTATATTTTTTATATTTCACAGTTCTCCTGAAGAAGGGAGCTTGCATCCCGAAATGCATTGGGATTAACGACAATATGAGCTTCATGAATATCTAATTGGATTCTTGTATTTATTGTTTCATGATTGAAAAGAAATTGTATAAATCGGCTTAACATTGATTTATGTATACAAATTATTTGTCGAAAGTTTTTCTTTATATGTTTCGCAGGCAATTTTTGATGTATTAAAAATATGTAATTTGTATAAAAGTCTTTAGAATTTTGTGGGTGAACATTGAGCAAACCATTGTTTGCAGTACGCAATGCGGGTAGGGTCAAGTGATCGGTTACGCTTGAGGTATCAGATTAAATTAACAATCAGACAAAGCATTATATATACCTGTCTAACACCAGTGTATCATTAACGCCCGCTACTCTTACAATTTATTGACCCAGACTATTGGAGATCTGTCCACGTCCTGCACGCATCAAGACATATCTACCTCCCCATACACTACATACCCAATTAAACTAACTCTGACTCACTTGCTGGCATCTTCTAAACTCTCACAGGGCTAGTTCATCGTAATTGTTGATTTTGCTTTCTGGTTTCCTTTCCTGCAATATCACTGCCTTTCCAAATTTGTCGTGAGCATCCCCAGTACCTGTAAGATTCTAACAGTGAACAAAATTATGCATGTGAATCTAGATTTAGCTCAATGGTTGTACGCAATTATGAATCTAATGCTATCTTGACTAGCAAGGAGGGATATACACCATCTACTATGGTATTTGATTTTATGTAATGTGAAAACTCAAACAACGCATAAAAAAAAAGTGCCCAGTGAGCCAAACAACCTATTAAGAGGTATACAAATAAAGAAAAGTAGCGTACAACTGTTAAATGGCCCATTGCAATTGAGCTCAGAAATGCATAAAATATATCCATTAACAAAAAGCTTTAAAATTTATTTTAAAAATGCCCATTTAAAAAAAAAAAACTAAAATATACTGGCTAACCACTTGACAGTGTATAACAGATTTAGAAGTCTGTAAATAAATGTAGGCTGCCACAGCCTCAGACAACAGTCAATGTATATCACATTTTGGTAAATGAGCTACTATAAGTTGACGTACCTGGGGTTGTATAAAATCTTTTCCAAATTAAATTCTTTTAGATATTTAATCACTGCTGCCAATGAACAAATTACAGGTTTTTCCATGTTCAAAATTTCAGAAAGTTTCTGAGAACCTAAAACACAAAGCAGATTGTAACATGTTTTTAAATGCAAGTGCCTTTAAAGAAACAGTAGCATTCACAGTCAATGATTATGGTACAAAATGTTGATCATAAGCCACAAAAATTTTTGTAAGAAGCTGTTGCATGCAGAAATGGAAGAGGCTAGCTGATCTACACTCACTAAAGGTGCAGGATTAGGCATGTCTCTAAGCACTAACGTTCAATCAAGATGTGGCATTCGGCTAATAAAGTGTTTTGGTGACTTTCCCAATCCACTCTTTTGGTGTAACCTAAACCTGTGAACGATTAACAGTCCATGAGAGAACACAGATTGCTCTGCAAGATGATCTCTATAGAAAACTGGTCTTTGGAGTATACCTAGTCACTTATTAATATAACTAAAAGCTAGAGTAATTGTGTCTCCATTAGTTATTGCACCCAAGGAGGATCCAAATCAATTCAGACTCAATCTGTACTTGAATCTGTACAGTGATAAACTATTTCCTTGACAAATGCAGGTGATTGATACGCTACTAATTGGATGACACAGTAACACATGGTAGCAAAGGCTGTGCACATAATGAATTTTTTGGAGGCCGACTTCCCGCTTGTTTGTGGCCAAACACATAGCACAACCTTGACTGCATGCAAGATCTGCGTACAATTAAGGAGAATTTATGTACTTCAAAGCCTTACAAGAGATGTATAAGGCAGAACCCCTTACCCGACATTCACATAAAACTGGAAGTTCCATCTAAATAAAGTCAACATACACATTGTTGACTGTCTACTCAAACAAGTCATGAGAAAAATGCATCAAGTTGAGCCTTTGGAGGGGATTAATTGTAGGCATATGAGTATCAGCTCACTGGAGAGTTGTGCAAAGCACTTTCAATATCTGAGGATGCTATGCTGCTTACCAGTCTTGCATACACGTTACTTTGTTATCGTTTCATACTGAGACTACAGCAAATAAGCAAAACAAGAAAAAACAAAAGTGATAGTTGATTTCTTCAGCACATATTGCCATTGAATTGCCTTAATAAAATATAATAATTTCTCATATAATAGGACACTCATCCAAGATACATTTTGACTAGTATCAAAACAACAAACCGCCTCGTTCCTCAATGTCTCGCCACACTGCTGTGCATCTAAAAGTGGTCCATCTAGCTTCCCCAAGCTTTGTAACACTTCTAGGGTCCTCTTCAATTGCTGCATGCTACCACTTCAAATGCTTTACACACATTAATGTGTGGCAGTCTGCTCTCAAAAGCTTGAGTATAGGCTTCCTTCCACATGAATAAATCAGTCATATTGTCTCCTGGTTGTTCTTTAGAGTATGTATCCTACAGCAATATGGAACTTACTTTGTCATTCACTTACTTAAGTCTCATTACCCAAAGCTAGCAGCTCATTATCTTTTCAGCCAAGGAGATGCCAACATATGTAACAGATCTCAGATTTAATCGGCGGACATTGACATTCGCTGTAAGACAGAAAATAGTACAGCACTTCCTCTGAAAGAGAGCACGATCTGATTTCGCAGTGTTACATATATACATGTTCTGAGGGACAAATCAGAGTCAACCATCATTTTACACAATAGGTCAGATAGTACAAGTTTCAAGGCCTTTTCCCAGTTCTCCCAATACCAGATCTAGTCCCTCCCCCTCCAATCCTAGTTCCAAACCATAGTATTGTAGCAATGGATTCCATATCTTGCAAAACTTTTGAGGACACCCTCTTTCCGCATATGTCACTTTCTCCACTACCACGTACAGATTCAGACAGTTTCTCCATTCCTGTAGTGTGGGGATTTGGGGTGCACCCCAGTAGCGAGCTTTGTCCCTCTTAGCTACTACCAGTCCCAGGTTAACTAACATCAGATTATGTCGCGGGAGATCAACCTCAGTGGGGATTCACAGTAGGAGGGATCGAGGTTCAATCTCAAGCTGAGCCCCCAGTATATTACCTAATTCCTGCACTACCATATTCCAATATGTTTGAATCCTGTTACATCCCTAGAGGGTTTCTATAAATGTACCGCATTCTGTGTAGCATCTAAGGCAATCCGGGTTAAATGCCCTACCCATAGCGTGCAGTCTCGCTCTATCAAAGTAGGTCCTATGTAGAATTTTATATTGAATAAGCAGCAGTTCTAACTTAATCGCCACTTCACATGGGTGCATAAGGGCGGTCTCCCAGTTCTCAGTGGGCCTAGTTCGTCACGCATATTGTTAATTTGTGTTTTGTATGTTAACGAGATAGGTTGACTCTGGATCTCTTCCTGTACGAGTCTGCCTTCGAATGGGGCATATTCCGGCAGCGTCTTCGCGTCCAGTCGTTCAGCTCGCCAGACATGTTGCAGTCGAAGGTAAGCTTAGGATTCAATCTGGTGAAGTTGATAAGTGGTTTGGAGCGAGGTGAACGGGGCAATGTGCCTTTTTCCATAACATCACGTAACTTGGATATTCCTATTAAATCCCATTGCTGAAAACCTTTCAGTGTTCCAATTTCATTCAATCTAGTTGCCTTCCATAAAGGAGTTTCCCTTGTGGGGTTCTTATCCCAATTAATTTGCTTTTCTGCACTTTTCCAAGTCTCTATTGTTCGTTGGGTAGCTGGGAGGAATCGGCTACAGCCTTTACCGCCATAGAGGTAGTCAGAAAAAAGATCTGCCACCGGTTCATCTGAGAAGATCGCAGCACCTGACGGTGCACCACTTTGACGCACAAGGCTCACTCTTTTTACAAGGAGTGTCTGAATATCACTTAGGTTTGCCATTATTGCACACTAACAGTTTCTCAAGAGTTTTCCTACGTGGACATAGTATTGTAAGATAGTGTTATTTAAAAAACACAATCATTACTGCATTTCTTTTGGTGATTTAAAAGAGCATCCTATCACATATCTAATGACTTCAATTTCTGCCTATATATTTAAGAACCAGATAAACTATCCGCACCACAGCCTCTGTCATCTAACATTTCCATTCAGTATGCGTAGATGAGGAGCATACCTCTATTGTGTGCAAGCGAGCTTTACACAGCAGCAGCACAATGCATCCATAGCTTGTATTACGGTATAGACAATTTCTTGAGAAATACACTGAAATGTTCGTGTACATAGCTCTACTGTATCAGGCAGAGATGTGCTAGTGGCCCTCGGTATCAGAACCAGAAGGGTGCCCTTCAGTTGGACCCTTCAGTTATCCTTTTTTCCTTAGCTGTCTCGCATTGAAAGCTGCTTGATCCTACTTAACAAACAATCCTAACCTTCACCTGCCACTGCATACCGTTGCTCTATTGTGGTGACAGCTCAAACTGACCAAAATGGTTACACAAAAGAATCAGCAGGGTACGCTTTTAATGTCAAAATTTGCAGACGTCTGGTATTGTGGGACCATTCAAACAAGCATTAGCAATGGTTCTGGCAATAGCTCTGGTTTTCAGGTGTTAATGCGTGCAAACACAAGTTATCACTGTGCAATCTTCAGAAATGCACCACAAGCGTGGGGATAATACAAACAGGTGCATAGATATAAGAGGCACACATGGGGGCAGGCTGCAGAAACACAACACATAAATAGCCTATTCATAGTTGTGTGTGCATGCATTTGAACACAACATCACATTAATGTCAGACCTACGGGCTTTATCCAGGCACCCTAAGTGCAAAGGATATACCCAGACATGGGTCCCTTGTTCCTGGTGCCATAAGACTCAAGGTCTACCTCAATGATGAGGCTCAAGAGGTCAACACACTTTCTGGTTTCTTGTATTTCTATTCGGTAGTTTAGCAATCTGGCAGAAGTGTTCCAACTGAAGCAGAAACAAGCCTGATTTGCATGCGTTTGATCCCTGGTTGTAGTGACAAAAAAAGATTAATCACCAGTTGCTGAGATTGACTCAAACATTTCACTCATCTCAGGTTTGTGTACATCCAGCTGGGTCTTTATCTTGTCGGGAGTTGGTGAAGTTGTTGCCCCTGCGGTGGTGGCTGTTGTTGTTGCTGCTGTTGTTATTGTTGTGGAAGTTGTTCTCACTGGTGACTTGGGTGCAGTTACAGTTATGGTTTCTTCCTGGCAGCTTTGGCTGTTCCTGTCACGGTGTTAAGCTGTAATCACTGATGGATCCTTACTGTGCTTACTATGGTCCCTGCTGCTCTACAAGGTGTTGTTTCTGCTGTAGTACTTGCTGGGCTGAAAACTCGGGGAGAGGATGTAGCCTTACAGCTAGAGCTTTTGACGTCAAAGCTGGTGAACCGGGTTCGAGTCTCGGCAACGACACGCAACATCCTGTGATTCTGGGCAAATCACTTAATCTCCCCGTGCCTAACAAAAAAATGAATGTGTCCTTGTGTAACGAAACTGGTGCTATGTAAAGCGCTCCGATAACCGCTATCTTCAGGTCTATTTCGCGCTATATAAAACTCACATTTGTGTTTTTTTCAAAGCACTTGTCACTGTTATCACTGCTGTGGTAACAGCTGTTGTTGCTACTGTGGTGGTGGCTTTGGTCACAGCTCCTGTTGCAGTAGAAACTATTGTTGCTACCGCTGTGGCGACAATTCTAGTTGAAGCTGTTTAATTACTACTGTCATTACAGAAGTTGTTGCTGCTGCCTGGGGTCCCTACAGTGCTTGCAGCTGTTGCTGCTACTGTTTTGGTGGTCGTTGTAGCAGCAGTGGCGGCAACCTGTGCTGTGTGGGACCACTTCTCTGGTGGCAGCCGTTGCTGCTATGGTATTTACTTCTGTGATGACAGCTATTTTTGCTCCTTGGTTCCTGCTACTGTGCAGCTGTTGTGATATTGTACCTGCTTTGTGGTGGTTACCACTGTTGTCTCAGCAGCTGCTGTTGCTTCTTTCATTTCAGTCATGGTGGCAGCGGAGGCTGGCCTTAATATGGTGGCAACATTAGTTGCTGAAGAAGTCTCTGTTGTGGTTACAGTTGTGGGAGCTGCTGTGGTCTCTGGTATTGCAGCTGCTGTGGTGGGATCTATGGTCGTTACTGTGATTACTGCTTGGTGCTGGATGCAACAAACTTAGCAGACTGCAAGCCGAGGATTGTGGAGAGTGCTAAAATCTTAGGCTTTATCTAAGCAATCCACAAACTCACAATAATGCATTAGCAAAAAGTACTCACCACCAAATCAGACTACTGTGTGGTATGACATTTGTCATGAAGGCCTCAAATCAGTTATTCAAGCCCTAGTCCTCTATAGAACCAAATATAGGATCTCCCTACTGTCTTCCTACTGTACTCCAATGCATATTACATTTAACTGTATTTATATTTGCCTTTAGTGCCACTGCACAAATCAATACTACAGTGCTTTACAAAGAACATATCACAATGTATGATTATAGACAGAATACTTTGATATGGAGAGGAAAGAAGGCCATCCACTCTAGGAGCTATATGTGTATGCATCAAGTAATTTGCATGGGAGGGAAAGCTAGAAGAGCGTCTGTCTTTTTGTCTTTGCTATCTTTGCTGAGGTATCAAGGGGCGAGTAGCTAGATTTCAATACAGAAGTTTGCTGAACCGATGAACTGTATGTACAGACGTCTGTGGAAATTATTTACATAGTTTGAGTTCCTTGCTTCAGGTCTAGAGACAATATCATCCTAAATATTATTTTTCTGAATGACACGAGGTCTTGGTAAGTTCTTAGGGTAATTAGAAAGACATTTCGGTTGGTTGCCGCAGCATCTCAGAATGATTGTCATAAAGCTTGCTGCATTTGGCATATCAGTGTTTCCAGATGGAGAGTGTTCTTGTTCCTGGATTCTCTCAAGCCTACTGAAATTTGGACTGCATCTCTTTTAGCCAAGATGCGGGTCGACCTGAAACATATATTGAGGCTCAGCTGTGATTATGGGCTCCTGGGGTCATGGTAAAAAGTTCTTCTCTATCACAGAGGAATCTGGAACCTCAGATACAAATGTATTTATTTATTTATATTTATTTATACAGAGTTTTATATAGCGCGAACTTGATCCGATTTGGGTATCAGAGCGCTTTACATAGCACCAGTTGCATTACATGAGGACACATTCATTTTTGTTAGGCATGGGGAGATTAAGTGATTTGCCCAGAATCACAGGGTGTTCAGCGTCATTGCCGAGACTCGAACCCAGTTCCCCAGATTCGAGGTCGACCGCCATAGCTGTTAGGCCAACTCCTCTCCCCTAATGTTAGTGAGTCTGAAATCGACCCACATACATTGGGGTCAGGCAATAGCTCTAAATAGTGCTCCAGATGGGTTGCTTTGAACGGCAAGAAAAACAAAGTCACAAAGGGAATGTAAACAGAAGACTCAGAGGGGGTGGACTTTGCAAAACCTCTCCCAGAATGCACATACCCTGAAAAGGGATTACTCAGTAACCCAGCACATTTATTCTGATAAGTATGAGGAACACAGGACAATGTTAAAAAAGGGCTCCTCTGCTCACTGAATTTGGATCTGAATATACTAGGGAGCCCTCACTAGGACTCATTTACAAACCTATAAGGTAACTACAAGAAGACTCTCATAAGGATAGTTGAAAAGCCTTTTTAGCCACTAAAAAACTGCAAGCGGCTAATAGGAAAGTGAATAAAACGTGCTCTGGAATTGACGACAGGATTGCTTCAGTAGAGGTGCAAGCTTCTGCACTGGAAATGGACATTAGTGCAATGAAAGGAAAGTGATGCACACGAATCACAACTGATAGATGAAATGTGGAAAATGGAAGACTTCGAAAACAGACAGCAAAGAAATAATTTGAGATTTTTTGGGGGGGCAGAAGGAGCGGAAGGGAGCGACATTAGAGCTTTCATGCTGAACCTGTTAAAGGGGGCCTGGGAACTGGGACTTGGAGGTACCGCATGTACATCGCTTCCCCTTGATGCTGTAAAAGTCATGTGGTGACCAAAAAGCTAGTCCTAGAGCTATTTTGATATATTGCGGCAACTTCTTACTCCATCAAGCAATTTTTAATAAAGCCTGCAAGAAGGGGCTTTGACGGTCATAGCTTTTTTGTACGACTCAATTTCTGTCATGCCACAGTGAAGAGAAGATGGCGGGAGAGGCAACTCATCAAGCCATTTCAGCTTCTTGGTTGTGAAGTGTTTCTAATGAATCCTGCTCACCGGAAAGTTATTTCCAGGGGAAAGACACAGGGACAGATGTACAAGGGTTTTTGCATGCGCAAACGGGTTTGTGAACCCGTTTGAGCATGTTAAAACCAATAGGGGTATGTACCATTCAATTATAGTGAGACGCAATTTATTTGTGACTCGCTATTATGGAATTATGAGTCGCTATTAGGAAGGGGCATTCCCTTCCTAACAACGAGCGCAACCCCATGTACAAATGTTTTGCAACCGCAACTGCAGTCGCAAAACACTCGCAATTCACCAGCCTCTTCAAGAGGTTGGTAATGGGGTCACAAAGGGGAAGGAGTCCTCTGGGCACCCCTTCCCTTGTGCAAATGCAGGGCATTTCTTTTTTTAAGAGCAGGCAGTTGTACCAGGGACTACTACCTGCCCTTAAAAAATAAAAATAAAACGTTTCATTTTTTTCTTTTTTAAATGCATCCCGTTTTTGTTTAAGGAAAATGGGCTGCATTTTAAAACAATCCCTTTCAACAGCTTTATTCGACAATTTACAGTCATAAAAGCATTTCGCAAAAATACAAATGGAATTACTTATGTAAAAACATGAATCATAAAAAGACATACATTATAACACATAGATAAAACTACTACACATTCCAAAATTATGTGATTCATGGATTCAAATAATAGATTACACTCTTGAGCAAACCTCCTTTAGGGGCTAGTCGTGTTACTAGTAAAGCGAGTTCTCTTATCCTGATAATTATAATCTCATTAGAGAACAACATAAAAACAATTAAAATATATACAAGACTCATCACTAGATACTGTACCATTATGAATTAATTTGTTTCTGCGATATGCAACTATATAAGGCACAGTGGATCACTCGCTATATTCCGCCATAACCTACTCAGTGGTATAATCATTAGTTTAGATCGTCTCAGTTTTTACTCTCGCTCTGGGTTATTAGGCGAGCCCTCAAAGTCCATGACCACCCTAGAAATGTTGCCATGGCTGTTGCAATGGGCGGTGAGGTGTCGGTCCACAGAATGCGTTCTGCTTATTCTGCACGCCTCGAGTCCAGGAGCCAGCAGATTTAAGCAACCATGCCCGACGCGGGGCAGCATAAGCAAAAAGGATGTGGACCAGGGATTCTTTACAGGTTCTACACCCTGGCCATGTAGATACCACTTGAGCTGACCATTGTGCAGTAAATGATCTCACCAGGAGCGTTCCCACCCTAAACTGGAAGTACAACCATAATACAACCCTGTCACACACTGCGTTCTATAGGGAATAGTTCCGTGACTTCCCCCTGCCCCCCCACCCCCATCTAATCTGGGCGCTATTGTCTTCATGAAGTCTTACAATCAGAGTCAGGAGAACTGGTGGGAGCCCAAGCTGTTGTAGAACTAGCCATAGCTTCATAAGGGGAACAAAGTCGAATGCCGCATTGAGATCCACAAAGGCAGCATAAATGCTGCCCTTTCCTAACGTCACAATCTTCCAGTGTATCAAAATAAATCTGAACATCTGGTCGATGGTGCATATGAACGCTAGGAATCCAGCCTGCAATGGGAATAAAACCCCAGACTCCTCAATCGATTCCTGTAGTCTATTTAGCACCATCCTACCAAATCTATTTTCATGGAGAAAATCGATTAGACTGATGTGTCTATAGTTCCCCGGGCTTGATTTGTCCCCTTTCTTGTAGACAGGGATGATTTCCGCACTCTTCCAAGAGTCGGGTAACTGGGCGCCATGTGCGATGGCATTCGATAACAAAAAAAATGATCTGCACCATCTGGCTTTATCATATAGAAAGACGTCGCCTGAAATGCCATCAGGCCCTGGTGCCTTTCCGGCCTATATTGATTTCAGTGCGGTCTCTACTTCGGCCTTAGTGAATGTTTCCTTCGAGTACAACACACTTATGATTTCGTCTTCACCATTGTGTTGGGTTGAAGCATATTGGGGCTTAAAGTAGTTTACCCAGTCAGATTGAGAGACATGTTTTTGGGGGCGCCCAGCTTGTCCCCAAGTGGACCATTTATAAACGTGCCAGAATTGTTTTGGGTTATTCATGGCACAAGCGTCCCTTAATTCCCGCCATCTTTTATCATCCTAAGATTTCTTGGCTTTTGACTGAGTACACTTATAGAGTGAACTTGCTTCACGAACCTTTATTGGGTCACCCCCTTTGATGGCTTTCCCAAGGGCCAGGTGCGCCTGCCGACAGTCAACATTATACCAGCGCCCCTCTTTCGGGACAGATACTTTAGGATTCTTTCCCCGCTTGAAAAAGTAGTAGCGTAAAAGTTTTTAAAATGTGGTATGAATACTTGTTACATTGGCTAGATCTCTTTTTTTGCTGAACACAGGCCTCTAGTTCTTTAGTGGCGTGATCCATACTCTGAGCAATATTATCTAGTAAGGCTGGCGACTCTATTATCTTTACCCACTTAAGCTCCTTAGATAGGAACAAACTAACCTGGGTGGTGCCTATTCCTAGAGTGTGAATCAGACACTTGACAATTCAAGTGCAGGGTTCCACACAGTGGGTTATGGTCGCTTTCTAGCCTATCAATGACCTTCATGTCCACCACCAAGTACCATAGACCCTGACTTACCAGGACATAATCAATTATACTGGCATAATAGCCGTTGTTAAAGGTGTTCGCTCCATGTCTATCTGATTTGGTGCGCCCATTTAGAGCCCGTGAGCCCTGGTCCATACAAATATTATTTAATTGAATGACCACATCAGTCGATTTCCTAATAGGCTTTAAATCTAGCGGTGGAACACCCCATTTGCTATCATCTACCTCTGTCCATTAACCATCTTCTAGGGTGAGGGGTTAAAACATTGTATTAAAGTCCCCCGCTATTATCACGTTTGAAGGACCAGGTTGCACATCAAGGAGGGCTTTGAGAGCCACTAAAACTCTCAATCTTTTCCCCCTTGAGCCCCTGACATAGATGTTAAATATCACTATTGATAAATGATCGCATGTGGTCAGTCTGATTGCCTGTATTCCCTCGCTATGAGTAGGGAGAACCTGGATATTGGCCTCGAGCTCTTGGCGAACCCAAATAGTTAAACCACCCGAGGGGCCTTCCTTTTGCTCCCTTGTCAGCAGCTACAAAAAAATTCAGATACCCAGCACAAAAATGCGGTATTTCGGCCCAGGTTTCTTGAAAGAGGCATGTATCATGTGTCTCTACAAATGTGTGCCATTCAAGCGAGCTCATCTTGGAATTAAGACCTGCGATGTTTCAGCTCAGGATGCTGCTTTCTGGTGGTGGAATTTCTAAAATCTGGGGCATTGTAATAAGCGGTACTGGAGGGCTGGCCATTCATGATACAGACGTGTCAAGGTTAATGTTATGCCCTGCGAAGTTCCCACTCATGTCACTATTTTCAGGTAATAGAAGACCCGGAAACTGGGACGTAGTTTGATTCGATGCTGGTAAGATGATCGTTCCTAGCACACCGTCAGCATCTAGTGATGAAATCACAACCGTATTAAGAGGGGATATACTCATCAGGGGTGCCTCCCTAAAATATTTAATTGTGGGGCCTCTATGTACCCTGGGTATTTCTTTAAGATTTAGTCAAACATTCTCAAGAGTAGAGCAGCCCTGTGGTCTATCCAGTCTCTGAGAGACCATGATGTCATGGCCAGTAAGGGAGCGTCTGAATTGTATTTTTGAGTTCTCAGGAGGGCAAGTGCGGAACTCCAGGGTAAAAAGATTCTCAACTAGGTCAGTGCTTTTCACAGTAAGTTCGATACTATCATGGGGAAGGCTAGGGGAAGAGATCCTACGCGCGGCTGTAATGTCTTCCCTAGCAACCTCTCACATGCCTTATCCAATGGATGGCTTTGTTGGTTAGAGAGTCCATATTCTCAATACCGCCATTAGGGTCACATTTTGGGACATTAACCATGTAGAGTTTTGAGAAGTTTGGTAAATAAAGCTTGTGCTTATCTGGCCCCTAACTAGATCCTGGGAGCTTTAAGCCCCCGTTTGCTTAGACTTTATTTCTAAGGGGCGGATAGTTCATCCTATCTAATTGTGTTTTAGTGTAGTTCCTATATTCCCAATAAGCTCTGCGCATTGGAATAACAAATCCTGTAGATTAGACGTAGGACTGAGGTCGACTAGGTCTCTACCGAATCTATTAGACTTAATTGTGAGTGCCAGTTAGCTCAGAGGTCACTAGAAACTTTCTCGAGTTCACAAGAAGGGATTAGTTTCTGACAACCGCATAAATATGACAACTTTGTTTCCCAAGAATAAGAAATCAATCTCTAGAGTCGCAGAAACAATAGATAGCTATTTTACTCAGTCAATCGTGCATGCTTCGTTTGACAAGAGGTGCTGAGAAAATAGAAAGATGGGCGTTTTCAATAAAAAGTATTTATTGAACAGTCTTCTTTCTCAAGCATAAGAAATGTACTGCTACAATTGTAATACTGGTTATAAAGTACAAGGCATATAATACGATAAGTATTATAAAGTAGTACTGTAAAAGCATGATATGGTTTCCAAGCCATAAAATACCTAAAATACCTAAAATGCATACAGTGATAAAATAATGACTAAAAGTACTCAACTGGTGCTTCTAAAATATGCCTACCCCCGTGTACCTAACCTAAGTCTAGTACAAGGGAAGAAGTAAGTGAGGTGTAGCCTAAGTTTAGTATTCCTTGCCAAGAATCTATTCCAAGAATTCTCTTAAGGGTCTAATCAGCTCCGTACCTTGGTTTTAGAATGAAGGAGGTCTTGTATCTCTCTCCAAGGACTCGATTTCCCAGCAACCCGCAAGGGTAGCCTGGAAACACTGGAGCAGGATTTCTCGGCAGGAGAAATGACAGCGACTCTCAGTGCGTCAGCAGGAGGGTCAGCTTCCTTCGGCACTTGCTGCTGCAGGGCTTCGGGCAAGTAGTTAGTCGATCTGCTTCAAACCACCGTGTGCTAGTCTGGACAAATATATGCATATTTATACCTTGAAGGTGCCGAGTTTGACGTATGATTGGCCATAATAACGTCACTCAAAGACTCAGTTCTTTGAAAACTCCATGATTTCCTAGATAAATTAGTATTCAAGCGAGGGGAAGTCCCTAGCTGCTAAAGGCGGGTTTTTCTAAGAAATCGTTGTTGATTCTCGGAACTTAGTGGAAGTAGCCATGCCGTATTTGGGCTGCATAGGCTCAGTCTAAATATGGTAATGATTTCTATGCCTATATAAGGATCGGGTAATTTATACCTATATATGGGCATGAATCGGGAAAATTACACTAGCGTCCTAGATTCCTACACAACACCCACTCCACGAGATTAAGTTCAATAAAACTAAATGTATAAGCACTGAATATATCTAAGGCAAGTGTTTACAATCTCACCCAAAATACAAATTGTATTTGAAAGGTTTGTTCACATGAAATGAGTATAAACTCTATGAAAAAAATAGGTCTCAACCGATATGAAGCATAGTAAGAGAGCATACATTCTAACATTTAAGAAAGACGAAATTACATTCATGAAATGTCTCTTTAAGGTACAGAAAAAAAGTCGAGACAATCCCATAGCATAATATTTAAACTGTTTCGTTTTCAGGATAAGGCCAAATATTGTCATTTAGGAAATTTTCAAAAGAAATCTTGTTCTCTAAGAATAGTTCTACTTTAAGCAGATTACTCTGCCAACAAGTTCTATTCTGGAAAAAGTTCAATTTGTTAGACAGCTTGTTTTTGAAAAAACGAAGGCCGAATTTCAGAGTTCAGGGAACGCTGTGTGAATTAATCAAAAGTTATTCTCTGTGTCAGGAGAAAACATCACATCGTCTAGGCTGGCAAAGAAACCGTCTACCATAGTAGGGGAAAGTGGAACCACTTCAGTTAGCAGGTCGAATGTGCATAGATGAGGATCACCGCCGTCAGCGTCTGATGCATTCGCAATGTCCGCAGCAGGTGGTACCTGTGTGCCTGTAGTGTCTCGTATCTCACCCTCAGTTAGACTTGCCGATGAGACCTCAATGAATGCCGTAATCAGAATGGGCAGCCGTTGGGGGCAACACGATGCATGAGTCATTACCGGATCTAGCAAAGCGTCAACATCTGATGGCAGGACTGATGGTAGTGTAAGACAAATTTCCAACACGCATTCCTCTCCGCAAAGCAGGCATCGCAGAACAGGTAAGATGCAATCTTGCCAGATTGGTCTGAACGAAAGGAACCAAGTTGTGTTCAGATCCCTTAAATGAGCCAAGCCACGAATCTGCGTAATTCTCTCACGATACCTCATGGCAAGGAGGGTTTGTTCCATGGTAGTCTGGGTATCGCCGGTGACTGGACTTGCCATATCGGAGCAGAAGGAATAAAAATAGAATTCCTGCTACGAGTCCCAAGATGAGAGGCAGGCCGCCGAACACAGAATGTACAAAATTTGGAAAAATGCCGAGGACTGCTTCAAATGGTGCTAACAGTCCCGAAAAAAACGTCTTAAATACATGTGTGATGCCACTGGTATCAGATATATTTAAGATTTGACTTAACATTTCTGCGAAATATACTGGGCAGTTTGTTGATAATAATGCATGTATCTCTGCAGAAGTCCTTGCAACTTGCAGATCATACGTTTCTCTAGACGAGGTCAGTGGCACAGTTTTTTGTAATAGAATGACTTTCATTCTACTTAAAGTATCAATTTGTATAGAAGAGATATTCAGTGAAGGCCATAACGCCGTCTCCCTTTCCCTCTTGCTTTTTGGATACAATACTTGCATACAACAAGTGACCATGGATGACACACTAACTAGATACGCTTTTCCTGGCAACATGCCACAACAGCTGTGGTCATTTAGCATAACGTAGCTGCCATTGGATAGCTGCCTGAAAATTGGTTTTATCACTGTGGAGGGTGAACCGTGCAGGTGGCAAGAGAGGTTATTTGCAGAACGTTCGCAGGCTCCGTGTAAATTAGTACCTTGGCACAAAAGTGTACCACTTAGTGAGTTCTTACAATTTTTACCACTAAGGAATACCTCCTTTCCCCCATTCCAATATTTGTGTGTGTAAGGTAAAGTCCAGGTCGACTTAATGTATTCGTTACCCAACCTTTCATACAGACCCGCTGGTAATTGCTGTAGACAATACTAAAATTGGAAAATTGTTACTGGTATCGTGATGGTGCCATATATTATCCATTCAATGACAGGTTTCTCAGAAACTGCCAATGGTAATCTTTCCAGTTTCTCAATGCTCAGCACCGTATAGTCTGCTCCTTTTTGTGCCAAAGAGATTTGTTTATCTGTAAGGTTAAACACAGTAAACAATGACGTGGTATTGATTAAACACCATGGCACATAGCCTGAATGGAGATTTTGTAACGTCCAGCCTGGTAGCAGCATTATAGAACGTAATTGAGACTGGCCATGTCGTAACATTAGCAAGTCTTGCTCTATTATGTCAATTGCAGAGGATACAATGCTGTCCAAAGAATATATTCTGGAGGACATAGTTGTTAACCTGTTGTCCACTACAGAGAGGCTTTTCTCTAAATTAATATGATCAATTTCTCGTATTCTTTCTGCAGTTTCCATTTGCGTTATTCTCCATGCTTTGTTGTAAGCAGCCTATATACCGGCGTATATGAAACTTTTTTGATGTGGTTTGCGAGGCCCCATTAAGAAATCTCGCAAATCATTGCCTTCTTTAAGTAAAGATAAGTGTTGTTTGATTTCTGGAAGTGTAGATTTATGTAGCCACTCAAGGCATAGCTTTCCTACACTGTAAGTAGTTACTATCCCTGGATGTTGTCTCTGGGGGGATATATTGGATCTGGCCTATTCACTGTGAACCCTTGTGCTTTGTTCAGGAATCTATCTTGACAGTTATTCGTGTCTGTGGGCCAGATTAACCATTTTTTCCACGCAGGATTAGTTCTGTTATGAATTAAAATCTGTTTTACGTCTACCTCCGCATCCGCAGAGTTATTGCTGTCAGGTGAGGGCTTTGGTATGGACGGTTTGTTTAAATCTTTTATCTTAGCCAGGCCAAGACAAGAAGTTTGATGAACAGCGTCATTAAAAAACATTATTTTATATATAAAAGACTACTACAGAGTTATTGAGTGCTAACAAAGAGGACATACAATGGAAAATGGCCGATTTTGAAAATCGTGCTCGCCGCAATAATTTAAGATTTATGCAGATCCCAGAAGGAAAAGAGGGACAAGATCCTAGAAAAAGTATTGTAGAGTTATGTAAACAGGCTTTTCCAGAGATAACAAAATGGGACTGGGATAGAGAAATAGAGCGGGCACACAGATTTCCATTTAATATTCGCTTACACCCGGGGGCAACTGACACTAGACCTAGGCCTTTTTTGATTGTGTTTAATAATTTCTCCGCCAGGGAGGATGTGTTTATGAATACACGGCCTAACAGGAAAAGAAAGGGGGACGGTTTTAAATTTTTCACAACATCTGATTTATGTAAGTACACAATGGATATTCGATGGCAGTTGCGGCAGTTGGTCACACAGTTTCAGAGCAAGGGAGCACAGGCCTACATAATGAATCCTGCTAAACTTAAAGTGATTTATTAAGAAAACACCCATTATTTTACTAACGTGGCAGTCGCTAAGGAATACTTACATGTTATGTAGGGCGTGTAGGGTAAAAGGGGTCATTCTGGATGCTGTATTGTAGATTATGGTTTGCTTTCTCTTTCTATTTTCGCGTGATTATACATTTTTTTGGGGTAAGGCTGGGGGCTTGGGAAGCTCCACATCCAAGGACTATAAGTCCTAAAGTCTCGGTAAGAGGGGGGAGGGGGGGTGAGGAGGGAGGGGCGATCACGGTGGTGGGGTGTGAAAGGGGGAGGTAGCACGGTGGGAGTAAAAAGGGGTAAAAACTTCGGTGGGGACAACTTACAGCACAAGAAAGAAAATATGCTCAAGTTAAAGATAATGCGCATAAGGGGCTCTGAGAGAATAAGTTACTGTCGCACTCCAGTTTGGATTATCATGAAAAATCTTAATTGCCCGTAGCATTAAATTTTGCTCCTTAAATGTGTCTGGTCTCAATAATTTGAAGAAAAGAAATGGGGTTGCTTCAGAATTTCGTCATATTCAACCAGATATTCTATGTCTTCAGGAGACATATTTATCATGGAGTAATCGTTCTCTAGTTGGAGATCTAGGATACTCGTTAATATGTGCTTCACAACAGACTTCTATGACTCGGGGGTGATGATATTGTCAAAGCCTCGATTATGCACAACAGTACGCAGCTTAACGGATAAATGGGGAAGATGGGCCATTGCTGAGGTAAAGATTAAATCTTCTTGTATAACGTTATGTTCGGTAAACAACCTTTACAACAAAACGTTTACAACGTACTACCATTACAACGCGGTCATTACAACGCAAACCATTACAACGCATTGCGCTGGGGGGCGCTCTAGGATAGGGAATACGTTTAATTTACTATCCAACACCTTCCCTAGTGTCCACGGGGACTGGAGTTGGAATAGTGAATTAAACTATTCACTATCCAACACCCAAAAGAACTATGCGTTGTAATGGATTGCGATGTAAAAACCGCGTTGTAAAGGCAGGCGTTGTAATAGCCTGCGTTGTAACGTCATACATCCGTTATGTTCAATTTATGGGTCAAACCTAGACGAACCTGAGGTGCTAGAAAATTTGAATATGGAACTAGCAAATTGGGCTACACCATTGATAATATGTGGTGACATGAACATTAACTTAAATAACATAGAGCTTGCAGGAGGATCTAATAATTATAAGGCACGTAAACCCCGTGTGTTCAAGGCTTTACGTAATTTGATAACAGATCATGGCTTAGTAGACACTTGGAGTAACATGAATCCCGAATTACCAAGCTATACCTATTATTCGTTTCCACATAGGAAAATGGCACGTTTAGATTATTTTTTTGCTCCCTTATCGATATTAACGGACGCCCCTGGTTGAATTATTTCCTAAAGTTACATCTGATCACGCACCAATTGTCTTAAGTATACCTGATTTGAAGATTGCCTATGAGGGTAGAACTTTTACTTTTGATAGAAAACTTTGTCTAGATGAAGAGTTTCAGGCGATTATGTCAAAATGGATAAAGGAATTTTTTCACGTGAATTTGAGCTCGGCCAGTATAGACATAGTATGGGACACATTTAAAGCTTGATTCAGAGGGGAGGTGATGAGTTTTGGTTATTATCGCCAGAAAAAGTTAAGGGCGGAAATGCAAGATCTGTATACTGTTTTAAAAAAGTCAGAGGAGAATCTAATAAAGGAATTACAAAAAACTGATAGTCAAAGGGATATAAGAGAAGCGGAGGATAAGGTAGCTAGAAGTCGGGCTAAGATTTCAGGGATCTGGAGTAAAGAAAATGCAAGAAAGTATCTGGTACATAAGAGACAATTACATGAATACGGTGAGGCAATTAGTAGATCCCTGGCTTTACGGTTAAAGATGCAATCAACATCAAGATCTATTTCTAAATTGCAGGATCAATATGGTAATGTTCAACAAGATCCAGATAAAATTCTAGATATTTTTCAGCAATTTTATACGGAATTATACACGCAACAAATAGTTGACAGAGTACATTCAAGATTTGACTTGGGGAATTTTATACAACTAAGTGATAATGATAAGGAGTGGTTGGAAAGCCCTTTTTCTTTGGAAGAGTTAGAATTGGCGGTAAAAAGTCTGGCGAATGGTAAGGCTGCAGGACCAGATTACATTCAAGGTGAAGTCTACAAATTATTTTTTGAGCAACTAAAATATATTATGCTGGATACTTTTAGAACGATTCAGAAAGGGGGTGGTGATGGACAGAGCATCTGAGTTAAACAGAACACTCATACCCAGTCAAAAGATCAGGGCTTGATCCATCACCGTTTTTTAGCTCACTGCACCATCCCAGTTCAGAACTTGGCTATATGCAAATTAGTCTGACCCTGGCCCAGTGCATCATGGGAACAGGGCAGACCAAACTACCAAGCCACTTCTTTACTGGAAAGGAAACAAGCTTCCGGGGACCGGTTTCTGGCATTACAGCCGTCTTCGGCCCGGCTTGCTTGAATCCTGATGGTGCAGTGAGCAAGGGACTCACATCTGAGCATACCCTGCCACTCCTATAGTGGCCAAAACGATTCAGAAAGGGGGTGGTGATGGACAGAGCATCTGAGTTAAACAGAACACTCATACCCAGTCAAAAGATCAGGGCTTGATCCATCACCGTTTTTTAGCTCACTGCACCATCCCAGTTCAGAACTTGGCTATATGCAAATTAGTCTGACCCTGGCCCAGTGCATCATGGGAACAGGGCAGACCAAACTACCAAGCCACTTCTTTACTGGAAAGGAAACAAGCTTCCGGGGACTACTTTTAGAACAGCACAAAGAGGTAAAGCACCATTGTCATGGAATGATGCTACCATTGTGGTTTTCGGTAAAAAAGGTAAACCTCCAGAAATGCCGGGCTCATACCCCCCGATTTCTTCACTCAACTGTGACAGCAAACTATACTCAAAAGTCATAGCTAATCGCATCTCTAAAGTTATCACCCCGCTAGTCTCCCTAAACCAACATGGATTTATTCCTAATAGAGGTACAGTGACACATATAAATAAAGTTATAACTCTTTTTGATATCGCTCAGGCAGAAAACCGTGCATTGGCCTTAATATTACTCGACGCTGAGAAAGCGTTTGACCGCGTAGAATGGCATTTTTTATGGGAGGTAATGCGAAGATCAGGTTTTGGAGATACATTTCTGACTGCACTCCAAGTGTTATACTCTGCCCCTAACGCTAGAATTGCAGCTATGGGCAGGAAATCATCATTGATAAAAATCACAAGAGGGACTCGGCAAGGATGCCCGTGTTCGCCATTATTGTTTGCTTTATTCATTAATCCTTTATTAAATAGACTATGCAACACCCCATCAATTACACCATTCAGAGCGCAAAACATATCACACACAGTATTTGCTTATGCAGATGATGTTGCGGTGGCTACGGTTAACCCAGACGAGGCGTTAATAGAGATTGAGCGGCTGGCCCTTGAATTTGGTTTATTATCAGGATATAAATTAAACTCTGCAAAGACACAAGTTTTAGCTACCGGTAATATTCAAACTAGCGACCCCAGAGTTGTATCCGAAGTAACGTATCTTGGTATCATAATCAAGACTTCTATGAAAGATATTGTTGAAGCCAACTGGGTCAGTACACTTCAACATATCAAGCATTCGCTAGAAAGATGGGGACGCTTGCAATTAACAATTATTGGCAGAGGGAACATCATTAAAATGAGTATTTTATCAAAAGTTTTATATCTCTTTAGAGCTATACCTCTAGAGATTCCACCACATTACATTCAACAGTTGCAATCAATATGTGCGAGATTTCTTTGGGCTCCGGGAAAATCCCGTCGGGCAATGAGATTGATGACACTCCCGGTTGAGAGAGGTGGTCGGACTATCTCCGATTTCATGCTATACTTTTATGTATGTTTTTTACAAAGGTTGTGACTGTTACTAACCGGGGAATCGGTAGAGGATATGGCAGAGGCCCAATCCTTATTTTATTTATTGCTAGGGATTCATGCTAGACGTAGCTTATTTAAAGAGCTTGAAGGTAATTATTATAAGAGAACATGATATAAGGTTCTGGAATCCGCCTAGGCAGTCTGGAGGAAGGTCTCCGGAATGATAAATTTAGGGTAACTGATACATTACACACCGCTCGATGCAGTGAAAATACTACCCTCTATATTTTGGGACCGGGTTGCTAAAGAATGGATGCAAAGGGGGATAACACAAATTGGGGATTTGTTTGAATCAGATGGGTCACTTGCAACTTATGAGAGCTTAACTTCAAAATATCAATTAACTAAATCATCCTTCTTTAAATACCTTCAAGTAAGGGATTTTGTAATTCGAAGGCATATTCTACCTAATGCTGTTCCTATAGTAGAGGCTATTCGTACCCGGAAAAAAATTGGGCTTCTGTATAATATATTGATGGATCATAGACCTGATGACTTACAGAAGTTCAACCTGTATTGGCAGCATCAGCTGGGGGAACCTGGTCTCATTATAGAAGATGCAATTGTGATGTCCAGGGAAGATTTCTTATCGGCTAATTTGAAGGCTCCGTTTTTTAAGACTGTGTTTAGATTATATTACACTCCAGAGCGGATGAAGAAGTGGGGCTCTCAATATGATGGGAAATGCTTCCGATGTAAAAATGATAATGCTGATAGTATTCATATATTTTTCAGCTGTACTAAATTGCATCAATTGTTGGTTCATATTGAAAATGTTCTCACTATGATTATACAGACTACTGTGAAGATTTCTCCAGCAATTATGTTACTTGGCATAGGGGATAATGTGAAGAAGGGAACTGCTTTTTATAAATATAGGTATTTGATATTTGTGGCTATGACTGCCGCACGCCTCTGTATTGCCTCTGATTGGTTACAAGAGGAACCTCCCGCATTTGAATTTTGGAGAGCTAAATTATATAATCTTTACGAATTGGAGTGGAGTTTGTGTGCCTTAAAAGAGGCAAAGAAACAGACTTGGTATGTTAATTTGGGGTTCAATTCATGAACATTTAGCGATGTGAAATGGTAATTGGTTAATTGGTTGTATAAATGCTCTCAAATTGAATTTTATGATTTGTTACATATATGTTTTGTATGTGCTGATGACTTGTCCCCTCGGGAGAACAATTAAGAAAAAAATAATAAAATAAAAACATTATTTGTTCTGGTATAATGGAGGCTCTGAACAAGGCTTCTAGACCTTGCACCTGCCAATCTTTTGTGCCCCAGACAGTTTTCGTCTCAATGTTGTCTTTCCAAAAGTCAAAACCTAATGTAGACAGCTGAGCATAAAAGTTTGCAGAATAAATTTGTTTAGTATTGGTCAGCATTGTTTTCATTCCTGTCTTATTCTCATTTTTAAAATAAAACGTTTCTGGATTTGTAACATTAAACCCTGAGAAGTACGGAATCTTTTCATAAAATGTTTTTGAGCTGCCCTTTGGCGGTGTTGGACAATGTTCCCATTGATTGTAAGTAAAAACATTTCTAGGGTGTGCAGATTTATGCAAATAATGGTGACCATAATGATTAAAACAATACATTTGTTCATAATCTGATGAACCTTCTAGGTATTCATGTTCTGTGAATTTAGCTGACATTTCTAAATCTGTCATCATGTTATTAACAGATTCAAAGTCCCAATCATCAGAAAATGTGCTGGGTGAGACAAAGTCACTCAAAGAAATCTTAAACTGGTGTAGAATCTTCAGCAGTTCCACCGGGCCATAGATGTCATAATCAGTTCTATACCATGCTATACCCACCAGGTATAGGGACGCCTGTGATGTTTACTGATAACAGGTCTCTTCTTTCACGATGAGATGAATTGTGAGGTTTTAGTAGCAAGCTGATTTTCTTACTTGCTGTGTCCATTGTACTGTATTTTCCATCTATCATCCTTCCCAAACTTAACACAAGTATGAGCCAAAGCAGGAGAAAAAGTACACCTAACACAATCCAAAACTTAACCCATGGTGAAACCAGATATGTTTTCTCAAGTTGATGAAAGAGTTCTGTTAGTTTTTCTTTGAAAGTTTTATTTGCTGGCGTTGCTTCAGGTTCACTGGGATCCTCAGAGAAGGTATCAAAGTTGATAAAATAGCCAGAGGCAGTTCTGTCAATTGTTGGAATAGCATCAGGATTGTTCGGAAACGTTGGCGCTGCTACTTCCTTTGTCATATTTGTATACTCAGAGGCTACATCATTGTAGACAGGTGTTTCTTGATGAACTGTTATTTGGGTATCCAGAGGCACAAGTTCCATGGCTTTGTTGCATAGTCCTTCTTTTCTTACTGCAGGTTTATCAAAGGTGATAAGTCTTTCAGTTTGAACCTCTTCGATTGTAGCAAGAGTTGGTTGTCTGCCACATCTTGGGAGTCCACTGGGTCTACTACTTATTATCGGCCACATGATGTGGTTTGACCAGGTCGATGGACACAACTCTGTTCTCCCTTTTACCAGCAAGGGGCGGTAGTAACACTGATCTTGTTCCGTGGATAGCTAAGACAGGTACTGCTTTTCTGTAAGAAGGCCCAAATTCCTTCTTTACCGCAATCTTTTCCCTGACTAGATCCCAATGTTTGGAATCCAGACAGGTCTTGCTGGGACAGGTGGTTTTTCTTCAGTGGTCGTTTGCTTCTGTATTGTGTTACTCAGACTTCTTCTTGCTTCATTTAAGTCCTGTAAAACAGCCAAACGATCTTTGACATCAAATGGTTTTTGTTCCACCACTGAAGTTTGACAGTCGAGGTCTTTGATTATCATTCTAGTACCAAATAGTAATTCATATGGAGTGATTCCCCCCAGAGAATTTCTTGGCAGATTGTTAAGACTACGTTGGACACTTAACCCACCCATCACCCGAACCTAATACCGTAGCTGTTATGGATTGCTCTATGTCACGTTTTTTTCTTTCCACTAACGCATTACCCTCAGGATGGAAGGGACTAGAATACCGCAATGCAACGCCCAAGCTAGCCATGGCCTCCTTGTAAGCTCGAGAGCTAAACGCAGGACCCTGGTCAGAATGTAGCGTGCCGATTGCGTATGTGCTGATAAAGACTCGCAAATCCTTTATAACTGTTCTGGCATCAGCCGAGCGCTGGGGCCACATCCAAATAAATCTTGTGCAGGAATCCACTGGGACCATGATATATTTATAGTTACCATCCCTTTGTAAGGGACCATAGTGGACCAGGTAAACACACGCTAGTGGTTTATCTGAAATCAGAAGGGGCGTCTGTGCAGGTCGTTTCACTGTTGAAACTTTTATTTTTTTTGCAGATTTCGCATTCTAGAACATGATTTCTAGTTTGTTTCCTCATGTGCCGCCACCAATATCTTCGTTTTAATAATGATACTGTGGCGGAAATTCCTGCGTGTGCAGATGCCACTCCTTCGTGTGCTGCTAAGATCAGTCCTAACCTATGTTCCATGTTTGGAATTGCCCTATCCCTCACTCCAGGGATTCGAGCAAATGGAACATTATTCGCATCAGTTATATATGAGTACTTTACTGGAAAGCCTTTCGGGAGAGTCTTACCACTGTCTTTAACTGAAGCAGTGACAGCTTGCATTATTTTGCGGTCTATTATTGTTTTTGACCGAGTGATTGTAGCTACGGAAGGCGTTTGCACAGCTGCCTTCGCGGCTTCATCAGCCAATGTATTCCCTGCAACGTGAACGCCATCACGCTGATGACTCAGTGTATGAATCACGCGAGTCTTTTGTAGTTCTTTCTGTAATAGAACTACTTGTTCCCAAAGCATTTTATGTTTGATTGTGCCACCTTTTGCATCTTTGAAACCGTTTTGAACCCATTTCTGCAGATATTCATTGTAAGATTGTACGCAGTAATACGAATCGCACACTATCTGTATTTTCAAGCACCATCTTGAAAGACTGTAGTTCAGCTCACTGAGCTGTACAGTCTCCGAGTGATTGAGTTTTAGGGACCATAGGTCTAAATTTACCTTCGCACCAGCGACCTTTAACAAACACGCACGCAGCACTATAGGCTTGTTTACCCCCAATTGTGGGCTGTGCTGATCCGTCTGTATAGATTATACATCCGTAATGTTCCAGTGGCAGAATCTCGGTCAGCAGAGGACATTCGTATTCGTATTGTAGGAATTCTTGTGTCTTCAAGTAGGGGTCAAAGACGTATTCAATGTCTGTTGCAGCAAGAGAATTAACCCATTGTATCCATCTCGGATGTGAAGCTTTCGCATTGGGAATGCTTGCTTTCGTCACTGCCTCCAAGGCAGGTACAGGTGTAACGATCATTATGAGTTTACCCTGTGCGAGAGCTCTCTCTTTTGCGACTGTAGTTTGAACCGCTGTCAGAATTTTTTTCTGTAGAAGTGAATTTTATTTCAGCTTGTTTGTACAAGTTTGATTTGTATGCTATTGGTACCTTTTCACCTTCATTAAAGGTCAGATATGTGAATCCGCATCTCCCTGGGATGATTCGGATCACAAGATTGCGCGCATTATCGCGTGTTTCTAACTGTGTTTTTGCTAACATGTCTGTTTGCACTGAACATAAAATTTCTGTATGGTTTTGAATCCAATTTGTTGGTTTGTAATCAGGTTTGATTAATTCGTAGAGAGGTTTAATCCTTTTTGCGTAATTTAGAACAAAAGTTATTCCGAAATTCAGGAAACCTAGAATTGATTGTAAGTTTTTCAGGGTTTTCGGAGGTTGGAGCAGTGCACATTTCTCTAGGAAGTTTTTTGCCAGGCTCTTGCCTTCACTTGATAACTCGTATCCTAAGAATAGGACGTTAACGCACTTGCTGCTGCAGGGCATCGGGCAAGTAGTTAGTCAATCTGCTCCAAACCACTGTCTGTTTGTCTGGGCAAATGTAGGCATATTTATACCTTGAAGGTGCCGAGTTTGACGTATGATTGGACATAATAACGTCACTCAAAGACTCAGTTCTTTGAAAACTCCATGATTTCCTAGATAAATTAGTATTCAGGCGAGGGGAAGTCCCTAGCTGCTGAAGGCGGGTTTTTCTAAGAAATCGTTGTTGATTCTCGGAACTTAGTGGAAGTAGCCATGCCGTATTTGGGCTGCATAGGCTCAGTCTAAATATGGTAATGATTTCTATGCCTATATAAGGATCGGTAATTTATACCTATATATGGGCATGACTCGGGAAAATGACACTAGGGTCCTAGATTCCTACACAACAGTGTACTATGCAATGTAATGGTGTTGGTGGTGCCTGCGGCGGGGACTATGTGCCTCTCAGGTTGAGCATTCAAGCCATTAGAGCCTTTCATGGCTGGGTAGGATTTCTGATTTAAACTCGCCCCTCTCAAGGCTTTGTTAACAGGTATACCTGAGTTGGTCAGAGGGCCCAAAAGAACATTAGGTGGGGGACTGAGAGGGGATTCCATGTTGTTAGCGCTCTCTAAGTTACGCTCTCCCTGGGGCCCCACCCAGATACTAGAGTTTTAACCAATGCTAGTATCTCCTCCAATGAACCCTTCATTACCTGCATTTCAGCTCTCAGTATGGAAACTTCTTGTAATATCTTGTAGTGTCTGCGCTTGTACTCCTGCGGCAATAGTTTGCTCTTGTGGAAGGCTATTTGTTTGAGTTTGGATTTGTGCTAGCATTAAGTTATCCTCCCCTACCCTATTCTGCGTTTGTATGTCTACAAGTGGTTGAAATCTATTAGTGCAGACAACAATTGGGTCTATATGGGCTACATGGTCTACATCAAGAGAAAGCTCGCCAGACTCATGCTCAATTACAGTTGATAAAGTAACACTAAGGTCCTGCGCCCCAATGATTGTAGTGGGCGGCTGTTTCTTTCTGGCCTTATAAAACATTTCGGGGATAGCAGACTTTACTTGCTTTACGGGTAGCTTCTCTTTTTGGATAGATTTAGTGCTGCTGTTTACATGCTTTATAGGGGTTGATTCAAGAATGTCCTCACACTCACTAATACCAAGCGTATCTATTCGGTCCATGACACAGTTATTTGCTGCAGCCTTCTGTGACTTTTTTGCCTTTTTCCTAGTGTCACGTCTCCCCCCCCTCACTCTCCTCCCCGCTCTCTTCCAGTGACTTGCGCCTCCCGTGTCGCGGGAGGAGTTGAGCGCTTTTGAGCGCGGGCATCTGGAGCAGCACCTCCCCCAGGCAGCAGTGTCTTCTGGGACCTGGAAAATCGGCGTGGCGACTGTTTACGGCCCGTAAAAACGGCGAACACCAAATCTCGTGCCCAGCTCTCCGAATTCCGAGATCACCACACCGACTCTGAAGCAGGCCCTCCTGTATGGCTAAAAGAATCACCTCATCGTTGGACTGCGGTTAAATATTTTGATGCTGTGTACCCGCTGCCACATTGATCTGCAGTGTGTCCGTATTTCCACGCATTGCACCCGTGCGTCACATCTACATCAACCCTGGGGGCACAGTAAGAAACAGAATCATCACCTCCCCGCACAGTAAGAAACCAACACATTACCTCCTCTCCAGTATGGAACCAACATATCACCTCCCCTGCGTGGCAGTAAGGAACCGACGCATCACCTCCCCTGGAGCAGGGATCCAACACATCACCTTCCCTGCAAAAACAATTGATGGACAGAATGCAGAACAATCTCATACATTCACCCCAGTACAGAGATCTGGGCCTAAATCCATTGTTTTTTTTGCTCCTCATGCCATTCCAGTTTGAATCCAGCCATATGCAAATCAGTCACCCTGTGCTCAATGGGACCAGCCCAGCCCGAACTGCCAGGTCAGATCCTCCCTGGACTGGAAACAAGCATCCTAGAACCGGTTTTGAGATTTCCACCCCATATCAGCCAGGATAGCTTGACTCTAGTGGCATGGAGAGCACGGGTCCCACATCTGGGCATAAACGTCCCACTCTGGGTGACAAATGCAAAAACAACATTCAATGGACTGAATGCAGAACAACGTCATACATTCACCCCAGTACAGAGATCTGGGCCTAAATGCATCGTTTTTTTGCTACCCATGCCATTCCAGTTTGAACCCAGCCATATGCAAATCAGTCTTGACCCTGCACCCAATGGGAACAGTGAAGTCCGAGCTGTCAGGCCAGGTCCTACCTGGACTGGAAACAAGCATCCTAGGACCGGTTTCGGGGTGTCACTACTCCTCAGCAAGAATAGCTTGACTCCAGTGGCATGGAGAGCATGGAACTAAATAATTTGATGATGCGCCTGTGTGACCACTGCCACATCGATCTGCAGTGCGTCCGTATTTCCACGCATCACACCTGTGCGTCAAATCTACATCAACGCTGGGGCTGCCGTAAGAAACAGACAATCACCTCACTGCACAGTAAGAAACCAACACATCACCTCCTCTCCAGTAAGGAACCGACGTATCACCTCCCCTGCGTGGCAGTAAGGAATCGCCGCATCACCTCCCCTGGAGCAGGGAACCAACACATCACCTTCCCTGGGCATAAGAATCCGACACATCACCTTCCCAACGCCTTTTTTTATTTTGGCGCATCCCAGGTACTTTGCACACAAAAGTGATGCATCCATAGCTTTCTATGGACAGAACAGTTTTCACCTTTTAAAATTCATAGTTTGATACCTGTATGTTGGATTTTTGTCGTTTTGGTCTAGTTTGGTTCAGAGAAATGTACTTTATTTTTCTAAACTGGTGTGGTGCCCATTTGTAGTCCTTTCACTGTGTTTCTGTGTCTTCTGTGCAAATGATGTACACATTGCCTCTGAGATAAGCCTGACTGCTCGTGCTAAGCTACCAAGGGGGTGAGCAGCGGTTATTTTAGGTGTGTAACTCCCTTATGCTGACTAGAAAGAAGTGCAAAAGAGTGGGGGAACAAGGGTAAAGCAAAGGAGTTCTCAAAAGGGTCCCAAACTAGTACCCAAGGTAAGGATTTGCACCCCAAGGAGATAAGAAAACATAGGTCTTTTCAGGGAAGCCTGTGGAGACGGGCCCCGTAAGTGCTTTGCATGTGACCAGGTAGGTCACATGAAGGAGGATCCCAAATACCCCAAGTGGGCACAGCCAGCCACTGGTGGGTCATCCAAGGTGTTGGCTAGTGCAGCGCTTGGGGAGGAGTTGGTCCCAGGAGAGGGCGGGGAGCCCGCAGAAATTACCCTTGTCTCACTAGGGGACAGTAAGATGGCCCAGGGAAGCCTACTACCTGTCAACACTAAGAAATACCGGCAGTAAGTGACCATCAATGGGAAAGGAGTACTGCACTGGATACCTGCAAGTTCCCATGGTCTGGGAGGAGGCTGACCTCAAGGGGGACACCCCAAAACCTACAGGGGAACAAGTGGCTGAACTGGGGGACTTATCTGAGCTGCCCTATTGGCAACAATAAGGGAGTCCCACCAGGGAAGAGTTCAGCATGGAGCAGAGAGAATGCCCATCTCTGGTTGGTTTGCGGCAGCAGACTGCAAACCAGGCAGCTGGTGATCAGTCTGGATCACACTGGATCTACTAAGAGAATGGTCCCTATACAGCGAGCCTAAAGTTACTAAGCCTGGGTCAGCCTGTGTGCTGGTAGTACCCCAGTGCTTCAAGACTGGGGTCTGGCTCACAGGTGCCTTTGGCAGGACATCTGGGAAAACCTTTGACAGGATTGCGAAGGCAATCTGATGCACATTGTTGGTATTGCCAAATTTGACAGGCAAGTGGCAAGAGTGGGAGGAAGTGTAAGGCTCCTCTCCACCCTTTTCTCGTTGTAGACACCCCTTTTGAGAGGGTGGGGATGGACAATGTGGGGCCCCCGGACCTCAAGACAGACACGGGCAAAAGGTACATCCTGGTCTTGGTGGACCATGCCACCTGGTTCGCAGAGGTTATCCCTCTCAGGACAACAACAGCACCAGTGGAGATCTTTTCCCACATGGGGTTTCCCAGAGAGGTGGTCTCTGATTCGGGTACCAATTTCATGTCTAAATATATGACATCCCTGTGGGAAGATTGTGATGTAACCTATAAGTTCACCACTCCTTACCACCCACCCAAGGTACCACTTTGGTGGAGAGATTCAACCAAACTCTGAGGGGCATGTTCAAGGGTCTGATCAAACCCATGAGGCGTAAGTGGAATGTCCTCTTGCCATACCTTCTCTAAGCTTGCAGGGAGGTACAGCAGAAGTCATTAGGGTTCAGACTCTTTGAGTTACTGTATGGGCACCCTGTGAGAGGACCTCTCAGTCTGGTAAAAAGAAGGCTAGGAGACATCTCCCAGGAAAACCCCCCAAAATAGCTTTTAGAAACCAGATTGCCCCACCTTTGGGCAGTGCTGAAGGCTCTGCAGAAGTCAGGACTCACTATCAAGGCCGGCATGTGCCAAATAGGGCAGGGGTCTGTGGTGTACCTTGGACACCAGGTAGGAAGCGGCCAGGTGGCGCCCCTACAACCTAAGGTTGACATCATTCTGGCTTTGGAGCTCCCAAGACCCAGACAGAGGTGAGAGCCTTGTTAGGTCTCACTTATTATAGGAGAATTGTCAAGGGCTGTTGCACCACTTTTAAATTCTGATCTGAAAGTATATTCTGGTATTCTTGCGTCGAGGCTGGCAAAAATAATTAAGTCAATAATTCACCCAGACCAACGGGGATTTATACCAGGTCGTCAACTGAACGAATTGACTTTTCAAGTGATTGGAGCAATTGATATTGCCATTGAAACAAAAGCACCTCTCACTATTGTAGCTATAGACGCGGCCAAAGCCTTCGACCAGGTGAACTGGCATTTTCTCTGGAAGTCGATGACCAATTTTGGCTTCCCAGAAGTATTCATCAAGGGAATTGAAACACTATATAGAAATCCGAGAGCCAAGATCCTGGTTAATAACAGCCTTACTGACTGGTTGAGTATCTCTAGAGGGACAAGACAGGGCTGCCCTTTATCCCCTCTTCTTTTTGACATTTATATTGAACCCTTTATATGTTCTTTACGGCAGGACCCTGTAATAAAACAATTCAGAATAGGAAATCTCGAACTGAAGACAGCTCTGTACGCTGATGATTTACTTATGTACACCTCCAATCCTGAAGAAGCAATACCAAGATTATTTAGATTGGCTGAAGATTTTGGATCAATATCAGGGTACAGCATCAACAGGGATAAAACCGAAATAATGAGCTGGAACAACCCGGCCCCAGTTGCTAAAGCAAAATCTAAAATTAGATACTTGGGAATATATCTCACACAAAATCTAGACGACACTTCCAAGACTAGCTGGGGAACAGTGGTAAAAGAGATCAGAAAACTCCTAACTAGATGGAGTAATCTTCCTTTAAATATCTACGGCAGAGTGAATCTGGTAAAAATGATAATTCTCCCAAAAGTTACTTTTTTGTTTAATTCTATTCCTTTAATTTTCAATAAAAAAGATATTTCTAACCTACAAGGAAGAATTGGTACTTTTATCTGGGCTACAAAAACCCCTAGAATAGCTTGGAAGAAGCTCAGGAGAGGATTGAAACTGGGTGGATTGGCACTTCCAGACTTACTTTCTTATTGCTACGCCTTCCAATTTAAGAACTTTAGACTTTTAGCCAATAAATTGGATGATACTTCACACGGCAAACTGTTTCGAGCTATGTTAGCAGACCTCCCATTTGGTGCAGATTTTTTCTTGTTCAAATTTGGTGACCAAAAATGTTTAAAAAAAATACGATTAAAGCTTCTAAGAACAGCCTTACATAATTGGCGATGGATACGGAAGTTCACAGGCATCCCCTACTACCACGCTCAGGCCCCAATTTGGGATTCCCCTGGTACTCCAGAATGTCTATTGGATCAACTAGCTCTCCCTCTGAAGAAAGCTGGCCTTATAAAGTGGGGGGACCTCTGTGACGTCTCAAGCCTATTAAGTTGGGAAACATTATCACGTTTAACAGAGGGCACTATCACAAGGTTTAAATTTTACCAATTATCAGCATGGTGGGGAAGTCAAAATTGGAACACGGAAGAGGAGAGCCTCCCACTTGACTTAATAACCAGGCAGAAGGGATGGAAGGGCGAGACGGCGGGATGGTACAAAATGATAACGGGCAGTAAGGATAAGGAAAATCTAGAGGCTGAGATAACTAAATTATGGGATATCCTTCCAATACACACCTTAGACGACATAATAAAAATCTGGTCAGACTCCTTCATAATGTCACAGAAAGTTATCAAACCATCAAATCTGAGAAGAAACCACCTATTCACAATGTACAGGGCCTATTGGACACCCGCCAAACTCTCAAAAATATCAGAAGAACAGTACTTCTGTCCAAGGTGTAAGGTACCAGCAGCAGATGACATTCACATGTTTGCCGAATGCCCTAAACTAGATATCTTTTGGAGGCAGGTCTGTGGTTTTTTGGAAGAGTCATTGTTAATCCCTATAACTTGGTCTCCCAAACTTGTTTTATTTGGTTTTTTGCCCGAATACAGTATAGATAGCTGCACATCACAGTTTATCTTCTACGTAATTGTCATCGCGAGAAGAGAGATCTGCAAAGAATGGAAATCAGAACTTCCCCCAAAATTCGCTGACTGCCTTAGGAACATCATGGCGGTGAGTAGTCTTGACTTACTATGTGGAGGGGTTAAGTCTGCTGCGGTGTGGTCTGCACTAAAAGCCTGGTGTGAAAAATAACAACAAAAAAAAGTCCAATGATTATGCCAGAGGTTAAGTGGTCTTGTCCTCCCTTGATAGCAAGTAACATCGGGAAAGGGAGTTGGACTGGAACTAACCTTACCTCTGGACGATCTTCAATGGCTATCCACAAACACAAGGGCGGTAAAGGAAGGTTTGTGTTAGTGGCCTGAAGGACGTCTGCTTAGAGCTAACATCTACTGGTGGCATATATGAGGACTTTTAAAAAAAAAAAAAAAGAGGAAGTGCTCCATGTTACCCCCCTCGCAGCCCTCCGGAAATCGAACAAAGCAGAGGTTATTGTGTCTTGCCCTTCCTTCCGCGTCTTCCACCCGCAGCGCAAGGCCCCGCTGGGCAGTCTCCATGGCGGCCACCCGTTTCTTCAGCGTGGTGACATCGTCCTCCACTCCTGAAATGCTAGAATCGGTGATACGGCTTTCCGCAGATCCTGCCACAACAACGTAACGTCGGACCCGACCTCCCCGATTTTAGCGTCCAACATGTCCCTGGACTTTGTGATGGCGGCCACGAGTGCTGCATTGTCAGGCATAGTTCCCTGAGGTCCCCCAGAGGATTCTGCAGGGGCCCCCGGGCCCGTAAACTTGTTGATAGTGCCCTGTTTAGACGATCCACCACCTCCCTTATCTCTTGTCATGGCTGGCCCCGGGTTTGTTAGCACCGTCCGGGCAGTCGTCCAATGGTCCAAGTATAGGACAGAGGGAAGAAGGGGCAACACAGGGGGGGGCCCACACGGGACTCCTGCGGCCCGACTTAGCTGCCGAGAGGGAGTAGATTATAGCAGGCGGAAGGATGAGAGGGAAGGCGGGCGCCCAGTGGCATCTACACGGGAACCCCCATCCAATACTGGCCACTTATTACTGCCCCACCACAAATGGATCAGCGCCAGCTTTTTTTTTTTTTATCTTGACACATCCTAGGTACTTTGCACCCAAAAGTGATGCATTCATAGTTTTCTATTGACAGAGGCGTTTTTACCATTTAAAAGTCATAGTTTGATATCTGTATGTTGGATTTTTGTCATTTTGTTCGGTTTAGAGAAATATACTTTGTTTCTAAACTTATGTGGTGCCCATTTGTAGTGTTTTCACTATGTTACTGTGTGTTATGTGTAAATGCTTTGTACCTCTGAGATAAGCCTGACTGCTTGTGCCAAGCGACCAAGGGGGTGAGCAGGGGTTATTTTAGGTGTGCAACTCCCTTATCCTGACTAGAAGGAAGGGTCCCTACTTGGATAGGGTGCAAGCCACTGCCAAATAGACCCCCATTTCTAACAACAGGTCTCCCAGGTTGTTTGAAATCGTTTGCAGCTATTTGCTATGCCACTGAATAAAGTGAAGGGATTGTGATGGGACATACTTTAATTATATATATTCACATTCAGTCAAAATCCTTTTGACAAAAAAGAGAACCCAGGATATAAAGAACAGTAGACTGACTGATTATAAGCAGATCACACTATCTCCGCTTTTCAAATAATACAGGATCTTCCACAACGTGGCTCAAACATGGCGAAGCAAAACATAAAACACAACAACACCTAGAAAAGGGTTTTATTTTACGAAATGCAAAGACTCTCTTTTTGGAATAAGGCTTGAGGTTGTATTTTACAATGCTCTCTAACAGAAATTATTTCCCAGATGCCAAAAGGAATCACATTCAAATACACACATATATATATATATATATATATATATATATATATATATATATATATATATATATATATATATATATATATATCCACACATCGCAGGTACTCTGATTGAGGGAAACCACATATATATATATATATATATTCACTGAAAAAACCATAGGTTTCACACCAGTTATAGTTAGGTGGAAATTTTACTTGCATAAAACCATTGAAATTCCCACGTTATAGTTAGTTGGACTTTAACTTGTGCGTGCAATGCACTGCTGATGACTTCACACATTCAAAAATAGAAACTAACATTTTCTTAAAAAAGGAGAAACCAATACCAATTACAACAACTTATTAGGTAATTCCAACATCTACATACACATCCACTCATTCACCAACAGTTCTATATAGTCACTCATGCATGTACTTACTCATCATATGTACTCATACACCTATACATCCTGTTACACACTAATACTCATCCATATAGTTACTCACACACAAATTCACACATGCAAATAAACTATCAAAAAAACATTTACTTGATTATACTGCTATATACACACCACTACACATACTTCTACAGAAACGGAAACATATTTACTCTCTTAAACAATCAATTATAAAAACACATACTCACTAACCCACCCATACACACAATCATCCACCCATACAGTCTTGCACACATGCTGTCTTCAAAATACATACAAATAGTGAGTCACTCATTCATGCATCTGTGCTCTAAGTGTTATCCCCCACCGAACCATACAGACACTGATACTGATACTCAAAAAAACAACTAATAACCCATATACACACTCATGTATGTACTCACCAACCCATGCCGCCACTTATACACAAAGTGAGACACAGATACAGATATTTAAATATTTAAACATTACTCGCTAATATATGTATTCACTAAGATACATT
Organism: Lissotriton helveticus; assembly: GCF_964261635.1. NCBI lineage: Eukaryota > Metazoa > Chordata > Amphibia > Caudata > Salamandridae > Lissotriton > Lissotriton helveticus. Next base: position 605,949,906 of record NC_136059.1, on the reverse strand, counting down.
TAATAAGTCAGTTAACCAATCAATTTTACACAAAAAAACATCCATTTAGACATTTATTTACCCATGTATTCTTCCATCAACCTTTAGATATACATATATAAAAAATATTTATTTTTCAGAAAGATACACATTCACTGGATGATGTCATCAGTGATTTCATTTGAGATGTCATGAGTGATGTCATGAGTGATGTCACTGACCATGTCATGAGTGATGTAATATGTGACGTCATCAGCAGTGCATTGCACGCACAAGTTATAGTGAGTCCAACTAACTATAACGTGGGAATTTCAATGGTTTTATGCAAGTAAAATTTCCACCTAACTATAACTGGTGTGAAACCTATGGTTTTTTCAGTGAATTTAATAGGTTTTTTAAATGCTAATTCCTAACTATAACTGGTGTGAAACCTATGGTTTTTTCAGTGAATATATATATTACCTACTGGCGGTCGCCAGTAGGTATATATAGTTAGGATTTTTTCTCTATGGGTTTTTTGAAAATTCTATGTCTAATAACTTTGGCGTTTGTGGACGGAATTGGCTGAAATTTTCAGGAAAATGGCACATTTTGTTTCTGAGCAGCCCCTGAAAATTTTGGGGGGGTTCGTCAAGGGGGGGCCGAGAAAAAAGGGGGGTCCCAAAACGCGTTTTTCCCATGTTAATTTCCATAGGGCGGTTGGCCTCACTTTTAGCCCGAACGGCTGAATGGATTTGCACGAAACTTGGCAAAATTGTAGGGACTGGTAGCCCGATGTGCCTTTTGTAGGTCTCAATATATGTGCTTCAGTGGATTTTGAGAAATTAAGGTTCAAAAAAAGATATATATCTGTAGCAGCGGACTGGGCAGCGCTCCGCTACGCGTACTTTTCGCGCAACGGAGCTTTGTGAAGCGAAGCTGATTGGTTCTCCGGCGTCTGTCAACATTCCAAACAGTCCGTAGCGGCCGCCATCTTGTCTCTCGGTAGGATCGAGAGACAAGAGGAGGCCAAAGCGAAGGGGCAAATGACCATAAGGGGGCATAGTACATTGTCGCTCACCCCCTAGGTTTGATGTGGAGGTTTTAAAAGGGCCCCGCGGGGCAAAAAAAAATAAACATAATAATAATCGAACAGCTGAATGGATTTGCACGAAACTTGGCAAAATTGTAGGGACTGGTAGCCCGATGTGCCTTTGCTAGATCTCAATATATGTGCTTCAGTGGATTTTGAGAAATTAATGTTCAAAAAAAGGTATATATCTGTAACAGCGGACTGGGCAGCGCTCCGCTACGCGTACTTTTCGCGCAACGGAGCTTTGTGAAGCGAAGCTGATTGGTTCTCCGGCGTCTGTCAACATTCCAAACAGTCCGTAGCGGCCGCCATCTTGTCTCTCGGTAGGATCGAGAGACAAGAGGAGGTCAAAACAAAGGGGGAAATAACTATAAGGGGGCATAGTAGATCCTCGCTGACCCCCTAGGTTTGATGTGGAGGTTTTAAAAGGGCCCCGCGGGGCAAAAAAAAACCAAAATAATAATAATCGAACGGCTGAATGGATTTGCACGAAACTTGGCAAAATATTAGGGACTGGTAGCCCGATGTGCCTTTGCTAGGTCTCAATATATGTGCTCCAGTGGATTTTGAGAAATTAACGTTCAAAAAAAGATATATATCTGTAACAGCGCTCCGCTTCGCGTACTTTTCGCGTTACGGAGCTTTGCGAAGCTGATTGGTTCTCCGGCGTCTGTCAACATTCCAAACAGTCCGTAGCGGCCGCCATCTTGTCCCTCGGTAGGATTGAGAGACAAGAGGAGGCCAATGCGAAGGGGGAAATGACCATAAGGGGGCATAGTAGATCCTTCCTGACCTCTTAGGTTTGATGTACCATTTTGCCAAGTTTGGTGTAATTCCGTTCAGCCATTCAGGCTGTAGACGTATGTAAATGTCCTATGGAAAATTGCATGGGGAAAACACATTTGAAAGTGTTGAAATTTAGAACCAATTAAAATGTTACTTTGGTTTTGTATTTGTGTGTGATGAAAGTTAATTGGTTATGTATATATGTCAAATGAGAGGAAACCACAGCCATTTTGTGATACTACTGTCTGAGGTACATTTGTGAGGAATTTTTGGTGGTGAATTTCTGGTGTTTGATTTACACAGTACTAACACTTCTGCTACTTTTAAAAAGGTGAGTTGTTAATTTGTAAGGGGAACTATGTTGTACACTTGAAGATAATTTGAAAAATGTTTTCTGTTATTTATTTGCAGTCCTTCTGTTATAATAAATACTTGATAAAGTTAGTTTTATATTATGTATTACTAAAAACGATAAATGAAAGTGATTATTTTTTTCTGCAATTTACAGCAAGCAATTTCAAAATAAAATGGCTCACAATGAAGAGACCGTGGCAATTTCTTTTGAATTGACCAACACATTGATTGAAATTGAGAGCACCAATAATGAAATATTGTCACATTTACTTGATTATACTGCTATATACAGACCACTACACATACTTCTACAGAAACGGAAACATATTTACTCTCTTAAACAATCAATTATAAAAACACATACTCACTAACCCACCCATACACACAATCATCCACCCATACAGTCTTGCACACATGCTGTCTTCAAAATACATACAAATAGTGAGTCACTCATTCATGCATCTGTGCTCTAAGTGTTATCCCCCACCGAACCATACAGACACTGATACTGATACTCAAAAAAACAACTAATAACCCATATACACACTCATGTATGTACTCACCAACCCATGCCGCCACTTATACACAAAGTGAGACACAGATACAGATATTTAAATATTTAAACATTACTCGCTAATATATGTATTCACTAAGATACATTTAATAAGTCAGTTAACCAATCAATTTTACACAAAAAAACATCCATTTAGACATTTATTTACCCATGTATTCTTCCATCAACCTTTAGATATACATATATAAAAAATATTTATTTTTCAGAAAGATACACATTCACTGGATGATGTCATCAGTGATTTCATTTGAGATGTCATGAGTGATGTCATGAGTGATGTCACTGACCATGTCATGAGTGATGTAATATGTGACGTCATCAGCAGTGCATTGCACGCACAAGTTATAGTGAGTCCAACTAACTATAACGTGGGAATTTCAATGGTTTTATGCAAGTAAAATTTCCACCTAACTATAACTGGTGTGAAACCTATGGTTTTTTCAGTGAATTTAATAGGTTTTTTAAATGCTAATTCCTAACTATAACTGGTGTGAAACCTATGGTTTTTTCAGTGAATATATATATTACCTACTGGCGGTCGCCAGTAGGTATATATAGTTAGGATTTTTTCTCTATGGGTTTTTTGAAAATTCTATGTCTAATAACTTTGGCGTTTGTGGACGGAATTGGCTGAAATTTTCAGGAAAATGGCACATTTTGTTTCTGAGCAGCCCCTGAAAATTTTGGGGGGGTTCGTCAAGGGGGGGCCGAGAAAAAAGGGGGGTCCCAAAACGCGTTTTTCCCATGTTAATTTCCATAGGGCGGTTGGCCTCACTTTTAGCCCGAACGGCTGAATGGATTTGCACGAAACTTGGCAAAATTGTAGGGACTGGTAGCCCGATGTGCCTTTTGTAGGTCTCAATATATGTGCTTCAGTGGATTTTGAGAAATTAAGGTTCAAAAAAAGATATATATCTGTAGCAGCGGACTGGGCAGCGCTCCGCTACGCGTACTTTTCGCGCAACGGAGCTTTGTGAAGCGAAGCTGATTGGTTCTCCGGCGTCTGTCAACATTCCAAACAGTCCGTAGCGGCCGCCATCTTGTCTCTCGGTAGGATCGAGAGACAAGAGGAGGCCAAAGCGAAGGGGCAAATGACCATAAGGGGGCATAGTACATTGTCGCTCACCCCCTAGGTTTGATGTGGAGGTTTTAAAAGGGCCCCGCGGGGCAAAAAAAAATAAACATAATAATAATCGAACAGCTGAATGGATTTGCACGAAACTTGGCAAAATTGTAGGGACTGGTAGCCCGATGTGCCTTTGCTAGATCTCAATATATGTGCTTCAGTGGATTTTGAGAAATTAATGTTCAAAAAAAGGTATATATCTGTAACAGCGGACTGGGCAGCGCTCCGCTACGCGTACTTTTCGCGCAACGGAGCTTTGTGAAGCGAAGCTGATTGGTTCTCCGGCGTCTGTCAACATTCCAAACAGTCCGTAGCGGCCGCCATCTTGTCTCTCGGTAGGATCGAGAGACAAGAGGAGGTCAAAACAAAGGGGGAAATAACTATAAGGGGGCATAGTAGATCCTCGCTGACCCCCTAGGTTTGATGTGGAGGTTTTAAAAGGGCCCCGCGGGGCAAAAAAAAAACAAAATAATAATAATCGAACGGCTGAATGGATTTGCACGAAACTTGGCAAAATATTAGGGACTGGTAGCCCGATGTGCCTTTGCTAGGTCTCAATATATGTGCTCCAGTGGATTTTGAGAAATTAACGTTCAAAAAAAGATATATATCTGTAACAGCGCTCCGCTTCGCGTACTTTTCGCGTTACGGAGCTTTGCGAAGCTGATTGGTTCTCCGGCGTCTGTCAACATTCCAAACAGTCCGTAGCGGCCGCCATCTTGTCCCTCGGTAGGATTGAGAGACAAGAGGAGGCCAATGCGAAGGGGGAAATGACCATAAGGGGGCATAGTAGATCCTTCCTGACCTCTTAGGTTTGATGTACCATTTTGCCAAGTTTGGTGTAATTCCGTTCAGCCATTCAGGCTGTAGACGTATGTAAATGTCCTATGGAAAATTGCATGGGGAAAACACATTTGAAAGTGTTGAAATTTAGAACCAATTAAAATGTTACTTTGGTTTTGTATTTGTGTGTGATGAAAGTTAATTGGTTATGTATATATGTCAAATGAGAGGAAACCACAGCCATTTTGTGATACTACTGTCTGAGGTACATTTGTGAGGAATTTTTGGTGGTGAATTTCTGGTGTTTGATTTACACAGTACTAACACTTCTGCTACTTTTAAAAAGGTGAGTTGTTAATTTGTAAGGGGAACTATGTTGTACACTTGAAGATAATTTGAAAAATGTTTTCTGTTATTTATTTGCAGTCCTTCTGTTATAATAAATACTTGATAAAGTTAGTTTTATATTATGTATTACTAAAAACGATAAATGAAAGTGATTATTTTTTTCTGCAATTTACAGCAAGCAATTTCAAAATAAAATGGCTCACAATGAAGAGACCGTGGCAATTTCTTTTGAATTGTCCAACACATTGATTGAAATTGAGAGCACCAATAATGAAATATTGTCACAAGGAGGACATGACTTGTATGATTCCATTAGATTGATTGAAATGGAGAGCACCAAGAATGAAATATTGTCACAAGGAGATGACTTGAATGATTCCACTACATTGATTGAAATTGAGAGCACCAATAATGAAATATTGTCACAAGGAGGAGATGGCTTGTATGATTCCATTAGATTGATTGAAATGGACAGCACCAATAATGAAATATTGTCACAAGGAGGAGATGACTTGAATGATTCCACTACATTGATTGAAATTGAGAGCACCAATAATGAAATATTGTCACGAGGAGATGACTTGAATGATTCCACTACATTGATTGAAATTGACAGCACCAATAATGAAATATTGTCACAAGGAGGAGATGACTTGAATGATTTTTTTGATCAATCTCTTGATGGCGAATTTATCGAGTGTTTGGAGACCATAGAGTTACAAGAATCATCATTGGAGACTTTTAATGAGGACATTGCTGATGAGGACATGTTACTAGTTCTTTCAAATTTAGAAAATTCTGAAGAATAAATTTATATTTAGAAATCAAAAATTGTTTGAGACATTATTCATTTTTATTTTTAATTTATGAGGTTGTAGCGAAGTGATTGTAGTATAAAATGAGACTTATAGTATAGAGTGCAACATTTTTATGTTACATGGTAAGTTTACTCATATTTACTTCCCTTCTGCCACTATATTATCTCCAATGTGTATTTGACATGTCTTCTTCATCTCCGGCCTCCTTTCTCTCACTGTGTGTCTCCGATGCATCTTATCGCTGGTATTTTGTGTAATTACAGAAGAGAGTAAAATAAAATAGTTCGGAACGTGAAAAGGGGGCAAAGTAGAGTACTCCTCACCCCCTAGGCCTTTTTAGGCGGTCCCAAAAGGATCAGTTTCTGCTTTCCTGAGAGATTATGGTATGAGTTCCATATACCACAATAACTTGCATTACAACATGCAAGATATCTATCTCCTATTACCAACTTTTGGAGATATTCGCGCTAAGCGCGAATATCTCCAAAAAGTAACACCTGCCCTGAGCAGTTCTTAGCCATGTTATCCAATGGGAGGTGGATAACATGGCTAAGAGCATTAGCTCGGTAATGCATGAATATCGCTGAGTTTTTAGCGATATTCATGCATTGCGGCCGTTTATTATCGCATTTGCGATAAACCTTGATAATAGTAAGGTTTATCTTCGATAATTTCTGACGATGCTTAGTGGTAAAAAATTGGTTGGTAAGCATCGTTAGCGATAAATATCGCTTAACTTTGGTAATATGCCCCAACGTCTGTTAACGTTCGATTCGAAGGAAATGAGGAAGTGTTGAAAAACATTGTCTGCGCCATCTTGCCTTTTTTGAAATGCCACACTTTTGTCGTGCACGGCAGCCATTTTAGGTGTCTTGACCAGACCCACTCTCTGCACGCTGTCGATTCGTAGCATGGCTCCTCACCCACGCAAGCATCTTCCCTAGGCACTGGTCACCACCGCTCTCTGTCTTATGCATGGGCAATAAACCTCCCCCCATCTGCGCTGCTCTTCCCTGAGAATCACACTCTGTGCCCGCCCGACACCTCCCTTTCGCCCTATTCACTACCGCACCCTCTGACACTCCTCTTTCTCTGTGTCCGATTGTCCAGGCTATCAGCTAGCCCTGCAGATGTAGTTTATGGCCCCAGCTGTAAAGAATCACCCCTCTTCAAAGGAGTTATAGTAGATCAAGGCCCACACTCGATGAGATCCGTCACACCACACGTGTTCCTACTATCTGAAAACCATCCTGTATTGTGATTGGGGAGGGGACCGAGCCTGAAGCGGAAGATTCCAGGAATGACTCTTTGTACATCAAAGTTTTTACAATTATGTGTCACATTAAAAATATATAGCACTCCAACAAAGTAGTAGGTATATAAAACTTTAATAACATATAAATATATACAACAAAACAAAAACAGTAAAAACATTTAAACAACGAAGAGACCGTGGCAATTTCTTTTTAATTATCCAATAGATTTATTGAAATTGACAGCACCAATAATGAAATATTCTTGTCAGTAGCGGTCTGTTGTGCGAATAGTTCCAAGGCAGCAGAACGCGCTGAAATCTAGATGGCACGAAAGTGATGTCTAGTAAGTTGCCGCCCAGCAAAAAACGACGTGGGGCGCCGCGGGGGTGAGTGAGTCCAGTAGGCACCACAGCTATTCTTACCGGCATTGCAGAATTACTGCTGGGGACAATGCCTGTGCTGTAGCAGGGTCACAGCAGAAACAAAAAGGATTCTGTTGAAGATGTTGTTGGTTTTCAATTTGAAAACAGTTCTGGTGTCAACTGCTATGCTAATGTAGTGGTTAATGTTTTGTTTTCTCTAGAAAATGTAAAAGAGGGGGAGGCAGTCCAAAGTTCCGTTAAAAGGGCAAAGGAAAGGATCGGTGGTTTGAACTATCAGTCAAAAAGGGGAGGGTGTGCAATAATTTTTCCTACCGGGTCACACTGTGCTTTCACCGGAAGTGAGGTCTGCAGGATTCTAGTAATTCAAAGTGAGGCTGGCGCCAGCATGGGAGCGCCGACGTCCCGCGGATACAGTTTCGTCACTCCACGGGCGATCATGGCAGTCATTCCCCATCGGGGGTCGGAGACTCCCGCGGCTCCTCTAGAATCTTCAAGGTCGTGGAGGACTACGGTGGTGGAGTCAACCAGTGACCGGGCCATTTCTTTATGCTGGGCCCGCTCTTGCCAGGTCGACCGCCATTTTGAGAGTTCGGCAGCTACCGGCGATCGCGGGGTCACATGAGCGGACGGGCTCCACCCTGCCGGGCGAGACGTTGCAGCATGGCCACAGTGGAAGAACCGTTTTCCGGGCGCCTGGAGCGCTGAGGGTGCAGCTGGGAAGTCTCCACCTGGGGAGGCGGGAGAGGCCTGTTCGCACCGTCTCTCCCTCCCAGTGCACCCCACGGCGTCTCGCTTGAGATTTGTTATGGCCGGACCAGGCGATGAGGACGAGGGGGGGTCGGAGGCATGTGCAAGACATCCCCCCCCAGTGTTGTCGCAGCCATTATAAAAGAAAGAAGTGTCCCGTCCGTCTTCGGGCCGGGCTTCCGGTGGATGTCGGCCGGACGCCCCTGGCTCTGGCCCCATGAACGGGTTTCTTGGTTTATCGGCTGCAGCCGGATCCCGTCGGCCTCGGCCCCCCGACCGTTGGTGGTCGGACCGGAAGAGCATGTGGCGGGACTACCTGCAACTCTCAAGGGCCACCGCGGCCGGACTGGGAGAGAGAGGGGAGGGTCGAGGAGACATTCCCCCCCTGCAACTGTTCAGCGTTGTAAAGGCAATCCCCTGGCCGGGTCCCGCTGGCCTCGGCCTCTCCTTCGGCTACACCCTACGTTAGGATCTCCTGGCCGAGGCGTGGCAGCAGGACCTGCCTTATATGGGCTGCTCCCGGCTGGGCGTAGCCGGAACCCTGCCCCACCTTGGAAGTTTCCAGAGTGGGGGTGGATGTTCTACTGACTTGCATTTTCCCTAGTCTATCGATTTTTTTGGCGTGGCAGGCGGTGGGACAGCGAGGGGTGATTTGGTTTCTCTTACTGTTTTTCTGGTCTCTCACCACTGGCATATTTTAACGTTTTCTTGTTTCTAGGACATTAATAGGTTTTATCATTACGTTATGTTATCGTTTCTTTGTTCGTTGTTTAATAAAAGTTCATGTTCATCAGTGGCCTACTGATTTTCGTTTTCCTATTTTTTTCTTTCCAGGTTGTTTCATGGTAAAGTTTCTGTTAACAGGATACAGTGATCACTTCGTTATTATTGCATATGTCCTTTTCACTAGGGGTGCTCTCTGGTCGGGCCAGATGACGTATCTCTAGTAAATGGTCCGGGTGAAAAAGGTGCATCAATCAGTGGGGAGTAGATAGGCATGACAGATTACAACGGGGGAGAACGGTCCGCATTACGTACCCTTTCACTACTTGCAAAGATTTTCCTACGTTTATTTGCAAACAGGGAATACCTCCAAAAAGAACTAATTCCCAAACAGTCAATGTTCGGACAATCAATCAATCAATGAGGAATGAAATAGGTACGACGTGTTAAAGGCTTGCGTTATCTACCCTTCACTATCTGCAAAGGGAGATAGAATATTCCTATTCTTCCTCGTTTGCAGGTAGAGAAGATCCTTAAGAGAATTAACTTCGAACAATTCAATGCTCGATTGAAACAATCAACAAGGGGTACTGTGAACACAAATGAACGCCGCTTATATACATACGCATTGCTATTTTCAACAGGTTGTTCCTAATGTTTCTATTTTAGCGAGGTCAAAAGAGATCCCATTAGTGGCCTACTGATTTTGCTCGATTCCTTTTGTTTTTTTACACGATTTTTCGCTATCTGCAAAGACTAAACAGAGTATTGCGACTCTGTGCTTGTTTGTAAATAGAGAATGAACCAAAGAGAACAATCAATCAAATGGAGAGAGAAGCAGGCACGACGGATTACAAAGGGGGCAAAGGGCTGCGTTAACTACCCTTCACTATCTGCAAAGAGAGAGTACTCCTAATAGAAATGAGGGGTGGGGGGCAGCAATCAAAGCAGATCAGTGTGCATAAACACGAAAATGTTTTTACTTACCACGTACTTGACATTCGACAGCTTATGATATTTGCTATTAAAAAACCATTGAAATTCACTGAAAAAACCATAGGTTATAGACCATATATAGTTAGGAATTAGCATTTACAAAACCTTGAAAATTCACTGAAAAAACCATAGGTTATAGACCATATATAGTTAGGAATTAGCATTTACAAAACCTTGAAAATTCACTGAAAAAACCATAGGTTATAGACCATATATAGTTAGGAATTAGCATTTAAAAAACCTTATTTTACTCACACAAAACCATTGAAATTCCATATATAGTTAGTTGCACTAACTATATATCGCGCACCCGCAATCCACTGCTGATGATGTCACATATTACATCATTCATGACATGGTCAGTGACATCACTGATGACATCACTGATGACATCTCAAATGACATCACTGATGACATCACTGATGACATCTCATTTGACATCAATGACCACATCACTGATGATATCATTCATGTGACAATACAATGCATCTCCTCACACTTTAATATAACCTCTGTTACACCCAGTGTTAAATACAGAGTATAATTTTTGAAACCATTGACACACCAATACTAGTTACTACATACGCACTCAGTGATTCCTATGTTTACACACACATTCACTCATTTACCCATACAATCATTCATACATACAATCACTCATCTTTACAACACTATCATATGCACTCATACACCTATACAGACTCTCACACTCTGTCACTCATCCATGGAGTTACTCACACCCCTAGTCAGTCCTGTAAAGAATCAATCACACTTCCATTTTCTAATCTATACAGTTAAACATAGAGCACCTTACATTTTGAAACATATACTAACACATAATTACTCTCTTATACAATCATTGATACAAGTACACATTGATCTGCACAGAGTCACACACCTCCCAGCCAGCCACACACACACTCAGTCTCCCATACAAATACTTGGGCAATCAATCAATAACCCATATAGTTACTCATATAGCTACTGATCAACACATGCAGCAGTTTACAGAACAACAGACATAATGATGCACAAATTAAGACAGTTTAGTCACTAACCCATGCACTCAGTGAGACACATTTAATCACTCACTCATACAGTCAGTCACGCACCTACTAAATCCTTCATCCAGACACTTCTACATCTACTCATTCTTCAATATGTAAAACATATTTAAACTTTACAGAAACACACAGTCACTGGATGATGTCATCAGTGATGTCATTTGAGATGTCATCAGTGATGTCATCAGTGATGTCACTGACCATGTCATGAATGATGTAATATGTGACATCATCAGCAGTGGATTGCGGGTGCGCGATATATAGTTAGTGCAACTAACTATATATGGAATTTCAATGGTTTTGTGTGAGTAAAATAAGGTTTTTTAAATGCTAATTCCTAACTATATATGGTCTATAACCTACGGTTTTTTCAGTGAATATATATATATATATTTCTTCACCAAAAGAAATACTCGCACTCCACCAGAAGTATAATTATGCAGGTTTAATTTCAGCTTTCACCAACGCGTTTCACAGCATCCGCTGCTTGATCACGGTTACAAACATTGTATATAAATATATATAAAATTTCTATGGGAAAATGAAACCCCTCATTTTGTTCCTTTTCAAATTAAATGTATTAAGTGTTACCACTTTATTCCAATCAAGATGACTTCAGGTGTGCCATACTTTTGTCATAAGTAAGACTGTTAGCGTTCTAGTTGTTCTTTAGAACACTCTGGGACATTCTGTCATTGGGCTATAGTTGGGCTACATCTGGCTGATATTTGGGCTACATTTGGGCTCTTTTGTCTCTGGTGGCCATCTTGGGAGACTGCATATCAGAATTTTTTTAATGAAATATAAGAGGATTTGAGAAGTCACTCAAAATGTGCCCTAATTTTTCTTTCTTCAGCACTATTCATAATTTCTATGGCAAAATGAACCCCCTCATTGTGTTCCTTTGCAAATTAAATGTTTTAAGTGTTAACACTTTATTCCAATCAAGATGACTTCAGGTGTGCCATACTTTTGTCATAAGTAAGACTGTTAGCACTCTAGTTGTTGTTTAGTTCTTTAGTTGGGCAACATCTGGCTGATATTTGGGCTACATTTGTTTTTTTTGTCTCTGGTGGCCATCTTTGGGCTACATTGGGCTACATTTGGGCTACATTTGGGCTCTAACATATATATAGCCCAATGTAGCCCAATATATATTTTTTCAAAGTTAATTTTCGTAAAAACCACTGGAGCATATATCTTGAGACATAGCAAAGGCACATCGGGGTACCAGTCCCTACAATTTTGCCAAGTTTGGTGGAAATCCATTCAGCCGTTCGGGCTAAAAGTGAGTCCAACCGCCCTATGGAAATTAACATGGGGAAAACACGTTTTGGGATCCCCCTTTTATCTCGGCCCCCGCTTGACGGATCCCCCCGAAACTTTCAGGGAAGGAGCGGAGCGCAGCGAGGTAAAGTTAAGGAAACTTACAGGCAGATCCCTCATTCGGCGCCAAAGTTATTCCCAATAGAATGTTGCGGATTTCCTATGGAAAACGATCCTAACTATAACTACCTACTGGCGACCGCCAGTAGGTAATATATATATATATATATATATATATATATTTATGCAAGCAATAACAACACACTTGGTTAATGCAACAGTTAAATGTACACATAAACAAGCAGCAAATAATATGAGATAAGATGAGATAAGACTCAAGCAAATATACTGGATGCCCTGCAAGAGATCAGAAAGATATAGACATATAGTTTGAATCTGAGCTAAGCTTAAAGTTTCTTGGAGAGTAAAGAATCTCTGACAAAGCCTGTGGCTAAAAGAGAAAGAGTTAAAGAAGACATTCAAAGGAAGAGAACTTGCAAATGAAAACATTGTAAACCAGAGAAGAAATTTGAGAGAGAAATACACACTGAAATTGGTGGAAGTGAATCCCTAATTGCTAATAGATCATTGGGAAAGAGTACCATATATGCCTCGCCTGAATAGATGTATTAGATATAGTTTCTGTCGAAGAAGAAAAAGATGAAACTGAGTTTGATGACGATACATTTGTGAATAAGTGTCAGTACAAGTTTGAAAGTAAATCAGAGACTTGCACAAGAAGAACCACCTTGAATTGAGTAAAGAGAATTTTGAAATAATTTTGAGACAACTGTTGTAAAAGGAGAACTGAAATTTGAAATGAACTTTTAAAATCAACTGTTAAAAAAGAGCACCAAAGATTATTTAGAATTTTTGTTTTCATTACTGTTTTAACAAAATAAGAACTGAAGAAGGATAATATTGTTTTAAAGATAATTTTGTAGAATTTAGGATTTTATTACAATGAGAATTTTTGTCTCACTAGAAGATGGAATACACCAAACGCTGTAAAAGCTTAGGGCTAATAAGACTGATAATAGCAGTAGTTCTAGTGGGACTGTAGTTGTGCTTAGTGACTTCTGTGAAATATGTTTCAGAACATATTAATAATTCTAATGTTGTAATCACTACACAATGAGTTCAAGTTCAAGTTCATGCATTTATAAAGCGCACTACTCACCCAGAGGGTCTCAAGGCGCTGGAGGGAGGGGTTTACTGTTTATCGAATAGCCATGTTTTCAGTTCTTTTCTGAAGGAGATGTGATTCTGAGTAAGGCGGAGGTGGGTGGGGAGTGAGTTCCAGGTCTTGGCAGCCAGGAAGGAGAAGGATCTGCCACCCATAGTGGTTTTTCGGATGCGCGGGACTGCGGCGAGGGCTTGATTGGATGATCTTAGTTGGCGGGTGGGATAGTAGAAGGACAGTCGGGTGTTGAGGCATTCGGGTCCTAGATTATAAAGGGCCTTGTGTGCGTAGGTAAGAAGGCGGAAAGTAATTCTTTTGTTGACGGGAAACCAGTGGAGGTTTTTTAAGTGACCGGTGATGTGCTCTTGGCGCGGGATGTCTAATATGGGTCTCGCTGATGCGTTTTGGATGCGCTGGAGCTTTTTCTGCAATTTTGTTGTAGTTCCGGCGTAGAGTGTGTTGCCATAGTCCAGTCGACTCGTGACCAGTGCATGGGTGACAGTCTTTCTTGTTTCGAGGGGGATCCAGCGGAAGATCTTTTTGAGAATGCGAAGGACGTTGAAGCAGGAGGACGATACGGCGTTGACTTGTCTGGACATTGAGAGGGAGGAGTCTAGAATGAAGCCAAGGTTACGTGCATGGTCTGTGGGTGTGGGCGCAGCTCCCAAAGCGGAAGGCCACCAGGAGTCGTCCCAAGCTGAGGGGGAGGATCCTAGGATGAGCACTTCCGTTTTGTCTGAGTTGAGTTTCAAGAGGCTCTGTTTCATCCATTCGGCTACTTCTTTCATACCTTCGTGAAGGTTGTTTTTGGCGGTGTTGGGGTCTTTGGTGAGGGAAAGGATTAGCTGGGTGTCGTCGGCGTAGGAGATGATGTTGAGGTTGTGTTGACGTGCGATGGAGGCGAGGGGACTCATGTAGACGTTGAAGAGGGTGGGACTGAGTGAGGAGCCTTGAGGTACGCCGCAGATGACTTCGGTGGGCTCTGAGTAGAAAGGGGGGAGTCAGACTCTCTGGGTTCTCCCGGCTAGGAACGAGATGATCCAGTCCAAGGCTTTTCCTTGTATGCCGATGTTGTTGAGGCGTTGTATGAGGGTGTTGTGACAGACAGTGTCGAAGGCGGCGGAGAGGTCGAGTAGAATGAGGGCCACTGTTTCACCGTTGTCCAGGAGTGCTCGGATGTCGTCGGTCGCCGCAATGAGGGCGGTTTCGGTGCTGTGTTTGGCTCGAAAGCCGTTCTGTGAGGGAGCCAGGGAGTTGTTGGATTCAAGGAAGGCTGCGAGTTGGCTATTGACGGCTTTCTCGATGACTTTGGCCGGGAAAGGGAGGAGGGAAATGGGTCGGTAGTTTTTCAGATCTGAGGGGTCTGCTGTTGGTTTTTTCAGAAGGGCGCTGAGTTCGGCGTGTTTCCATATTTCTGGAAAGGTGGCGGAGTTGAAGGAGCAGTTGATGACATCGCGGAGTTGGGGAGCGATGATGGAGTCAGCTTTGTTGAAGATGTAGTGGGGACAGGGGTCAGAAGGTGAGCCAGAGTGGATTGAGTTCATGAGGCGAATGGTGTCTTCAATGGTGATTGGGTTCCAGGAGTTGAGGTAGTTAGTTGGAAGGGTGGGATCTGAAGGGGGTGGGGTGAGTTGGTCATTGGGAGTATTCTTGAAGCTGTTGTGGATGTCGGCAATTTTGTTGTAGAAGAAGGAGGATAGCGCATCGCAGAGGTCTTTGGAGTTAGTGATGTCGTTGGATGCTGCGGGAGGGTTGGTGAATTCTTTGACGATATTGAAGAGTTCCTTGCTGTTATGAGAATTGTTGTCGAGACGGTCCTTAAATGCTGATTTCTTGGCGGATCGAATCAGTTGGTGGTGTTTGCGGGTGGCTGTCTTGAGGGAGGTCATGTTGTCTGAGGTTGGTTCTTTTCTCCAATTCTTCTCCAGGGTGCGGCATGTCTTCTTGGATTTTTTAAGGTCATCATTGAACCAGGTTGAATGAGATGAGCTAAAACATGATGTACCTATAAATCTAGAATATTTAGTTAGTGGATTAGAGAAGATAGTAAAGAAATTAAATAAGGTGACATTTTAAGAGTGATTGCACAAAGTATGTATGATGCTAACATTGTTCAAGGTTATGGATGTCTTTTGAATAGTGAACAGCAACATTTTATTACGAAATACAATGAGAGACAAGTAAAAGTTGTGAGAAACTGGTAAGAACAGAAAATTGCATTGGAACGGATAAAGAAGAGGAATTTAGACTTTTTGGGGTACATCCTAGATTGATAATGGGACAAGAATTAGAGGTGAGATGTGTATGGCACGGTGTAGTCCTTCAAAGAAAGGTAAGGTAAAATTTGTAGATGAGAGTCTTCGTGATAGAACTTTTGAAATTATTGATGATTTGATTTGAGGGGAACCTATATTAAGGGGAATTCATTATATCTGTGGGCAAATTGCTTAGTTTAATTTGCAGAGGAATTGTGTTGGTTCATGATATTTAGCCTTGGTGTTTCCTAGAGTTGATCAGATGGATGAATTAAATGAAGAACATAGTTTGAGAAGAGTGAGACATGGTTTTGGACAAGTAGCTTTAGGTATATTAGGAGCTAATATTCCTTCTGTTGGAGTGGTTATGAATGGTGTAAAAAGTAGGTGTTTGCCTACAGTGGTAGGCAGGCCTGCAGTAAATACAGCTGGGTCATATAAACTAGCAAATAAATAAATGGTCACTATAAAGAGCTATGGTGATGCTGATTCGATTCGCTTTGCTTTTCATATTCTTTTGGCAAAAGAGAGTAGAGTCTGTAAAGGGATAAAGTCTAACAGGTGTTGCATTAATATACCAGATAATAGTACAGTTATTGATTCTTTTAGTACTAATTTTACTAACCTTTCGCATGAAGTTAATTCTTTTGAGGAACCTGGCTTATGTGAATCTGTAGGTTATTGGTTTAGTGGGTCAGGAAAGAGTTTTGGAACGGCCGGAGAGAGGCTAGATAATGTAGGTGGTAGCGCTTTCCAGACTATGCTAACCCCTATAATAGTCATAATTATTTGTGCAATTGTTCGGTTTCTTTTGCTAAACTTTTCTGAGTGTATTATTAATAGACATGGATTTAAGGGCAAAGGTGAAAACAGGTTGAAGAAGAGGAAAAGGTCGATGGAAATGGAATTGGAAAGTTTCAAGGATCATATTTACAACTTGTTAAAGATGGTGGAGGAGAATTCATGGAAAAAAACAAAGATGAAAAAGTCCACTGACTAATGGCCGATTAATAAAGTCTATTAAAGGCTTAAAGCGATTATTAAAAAATTATTGGGGGGAGGCTGTGGAAGCTTTTTCCTAAATACAAAATTTCAGGTGACAAATTATTTTTGAATACTAATGATTTTTATAACTAATATAGTTGTAACCAATGAACTACTAATGTTGACTTTAAACTATTTTATTTGGAGGTTTATAAGTGTGTTTATTAATGTAGTTTAGTTATGCCACCTTTTCTGGGTGACACCATTTTATTAAAATTGATGCTTGTTCTGTTCATCACCACTCCCAATCACTATACCACTGTGTGTCTTGTTTCCTACATCTTCACAGAATGCAGGACACTGTAATGCACGTGGTTATTTTCCTTAGAGAGCATGCATTTTGAATGAAACATTTATTGTGTTCCTAATGTAGCTTTCTGAAGGACACTTCAGCTGGAAGTTGTGCTAGCATACACTAGTGCAAGAGTTTTTGTTGAAAATATTTTATCTTGTGTTGAACATCTCCAGATTGCATTGCTGCTGTGGGAGCTAATAGAAGATGTCCTCTACTTTAGAAATGGGTTAGATTATAGTAGTTGTAATGATGATTGTCATTTTGATTTGTCCAATATGTGTTATTGTTAGTCATGCCATGCTGAATTTGCTGTTTTTGCTTATTACCTATGCATAAAAGCCCTGAGTTTTCAGGGTGAGTCACAGACTTTACTTTTCCCCCTAGAGATGCTGTTGGTATTCTTTATGAATCGGACTAATCTGTTCATTTAGAGAGAGATTTTCTCTTATTTATTAGAGATGCTAACCTCATGACTTTTTGCTGCTTATTGGGATCATTTTTTTATTTCTGGCTATACATTATGTATCTGAGCCTTTGTGGCATTGTTTTCTTCTTTTCTGTGTTGCTTATTTTGAGATTTTGTAATAAACACTAACTTTTTATAGATCTAAAACTCATTTATTGAGTGACCTTGTCACTTGTGTATTTACTCTGCTATATTTGTTGAGACTGATATTAAAATGGGTGGTGACTCTTATCGCAAGATAAAGGATGCTGTTGTCTCGTTCCAGGGACCCCCCCCAGGACCTGAGTGTTTTGGATGATCTCAACTGAGGGTTTGGTGTGCAGACAGACTCTGGACACCCCCACAGGATGAGTCAGCCTCTATGGTACCACTACCACCACCCTGTATTCTACAGCGGTGTAGGTAGTTTCTGACAACCACTGAACATGACAACGCTGATTCCTCAGGTATCGTGGAATACAATACGGTATCTTTCGCTCAGTCACTCATGCTTACTTTTCTCATAATACACATAGAATAGCGATTGGAACGGTTTCGATATTTATTTATTGATCAAGCGTCAGTCTAGTATGAAATACATTCATTGCGACAATCAAAAGACAGGAGCAGACAAATATGATCGCTATAACATATATCGTAAATAGTAGATACATTCCTACCATAGTGCTAATAAAATGAATAAAAACAGATTATATAACACAATAGCATTGGTGTACTTCTATGATGCGTAGCCTGCCTAAATGTACCTAGCCAAGATATGTAGGTGAATCATTTGTATGTAAGTGCTAGGATATATCCTAATGGAGCCAAGAATCCCCTGGGGAAGTGCTAACCCCTCATCGTTTAGAATGAAGGACCCCGTCTCTGCGTCGAGGATGGCACCCCGCAAGGGATGTCAGGTCTCTGCATGTTTAAGGATCAGCCTGCAGTGTCTCGGTCCAGCCTGGAAGGAATTCCCCTCTGTTCTGTAAGTGGGGGCAGGGGGTTGGGGGCAGGAGGTTGGGGGTCTTTTATACTAAAATGGTGAGTCCAGGGTTTCTTCTAGAATCAATATGTTTTGGAAACATTCACTAATCCTTTGCTAATCCTTTTCTTAACAAAAATGATCATGCATAGCTGGTTGTTGGCCATGGATGAAAAAAGTGGTGACCCTTATTCAGAATGAATCTCCCGTGCCTGGGGACATGTTTATGTACGGCAGGTACAGGGATTAAGATAGGGTACCGCGAGCCTGGTGTCGAAGAGACAGAAGTAAGCTACTACGTAAATGGTCACCTGTGTAGGACTGTTATGTCGTATAGATGGGACAAAATGTATGTAATCGGTATGTACATGATGTGACTATCCTAAAGAACATAACAGTGTTGGAGCCAACAGGCTGGACGTTTAATTAGGGGTGATTAAAATATTGGGGTGCAGGTTAAAATTGGGGTTCTGCTCAAAGACTACAGTTAGGGCAAATGTTATGGGAAAATCAAAAACAGGTCTGTCTGATATCCTGTTCATGAGAGAAACTACATACCGCTCACCTTGGCCACTCAAATAGCTTATACACAAAACAATAATCTATGGAATCAAAATCTTCTTTGTTTTTAAGTGACATGATCTAATGTTTAATATTTGCTGCTAAAGTCAAAAGACTATGAAGCAACCAGAAATACAACCTTTGGGATTAAATTGACATAACATTACACTGATTTTAGGGATCACCTTCTCTTACTAGGACCTATGCCACTATTCTCGTTTTTGTAATTATTTTTACATATTCTCTACTGACTTGGAGCCTGATTTAGAATCCACAACTTCGCTTTTATCCATATGTGCAATTATAACTCCAGATGGTAAAACCTATCATTTTCTTACCAAATTTCTGCATCTGACTACCAGCTCCTTTTTCACTAGCTCAGATTAACTGAGACATAGGCTTGTAATTGTCTAAAAGAGAGGCATCTGGAGAGGGGGATGAGGTGATGGATGACTAAACACTGCATCATCATTTCATCTGGAGTGTCCCGTTTATCAACCCCAATCCTCTGTAGGTCCTTTACTTTATGCCTCTGTGCTGCCTCTGGACTGGAAATGCCCCCTACTTCCCTTTCCTGCATTCACCTTCCTTATACTCACCAGGCTGCTGCCTGAGACACCACTCTCCCTTCAGCCTGCACACACAATTTATGAGCCATGAATTATGGTCAGAGTAAAATCTGTAATTGCCCAATCAACTGGATTTTAATTCCAGTTCCATAAAATTGTATAATGTCAGTCTTTTTACACAAGCTACATGTTAGCCCTGCTTAAGAATGGAAGGAAAGTAGAGCCAGATTATCCTCCTCTTACAACTCAACCCTCCACATCCATCTAGGGTTGGAGTTGAACTTCTTCCATTCAAGTGGTCTGAGTGGATTTCACAGTACCACATGTTTCATATTTTTACAATAAATTGGTTAAGTACTCAATTTCCTTTGACAAAATGTCATAACGCTGCCAACCTTTCCTCCACCGAGATGTTGAACAGCTGGATGCACCAAACAGAAGACCACGGTGTCCCAAATGTCAAGTACAAATACCTTCCATCTATTTTCCCCTTTCAATTTCAGTTTGGTAGTCTCTATTCGGGTTGGTGTGTGTGTGCACATGTTGGACAAGCGCTGCTGGGCCACAACCATGGTGGCTAGGAGTGTTTGCCACTGGAGTCCATAGGTCTGTTCTACTTTGGCTCGACACATTGGGCGAGTTCAATCTTTCAGCACTTACTCTCAGGATAGTGGTGGTGAGAAATCAAAGGCTTTTCAGGGAGGTAGTGTGGAAGGCAAGAATAAAATAAGATACTATCCATCCCTGAGCGTCCCTGGTTAATTGAGAATTACCTTAACATGATAAAATGTGATACTACACACAGTAATGAATTTCAGATACCGGGTTTCAAATCGTCATGGGATGCAATTAATGCATATAATGCCCACTCCCACCCCAGGTGCTTATCAGGGGTGGAGATCCGTGCCCAACTACATTGCTACCCCACTACAACTGTAGCACCCACTGGTCTATGCAGGATGTTTATTTATGGGTACTCTCAGGGACGAATGAGGTCTAGTGTAAGTACTCTATGATGGATGTCCGATCAATAGTCAATGTGGGAGACCTGTAGGTCTGCTCAGTCTCCTACCTCGCTGTAAATATGGGAGCAACCTAACTAGGTTTAACTACATTGTTCTTGGGCAAGAAACATTTCCTAAGTCTTTTCAGACAAGGTTGAATTACCTGCCAAGACAAATTTTGGGGTGGTCTTCCCAGGCTCTTTTCAGCCACGTGGCAGAGTCCTCTGGCAGTGGGAGTAGGGTTACACAGGCGACCCTGCTGTCTAGTGTCACGTAGGGTTACAGCATGTATCTACTTGGCAGTTGTAGTTTCCGGTCTGATAGGGAAGTCCTTTGCTGCAAAGCAATGACATCTGGCTACAGAATATGTCAATAAGGGCAGAACCCTCAGCTCAAGGTAGAGATTCTGGATGGCACACTGATGATGAAAGTTATTGTTGCTTTCCCTAGTTTACAAGAATTGACCCATGCAGTAAGGCAGGTGTACCCTCTCTCAACTTGCGTCGACACCAGGTGTTCTCTCGTACACAAGCCTACTTATTTTGGGGGGTTTTTGTATCAGGAAGGTGGATGAACTATCCCTCCTAGACAGTCTCTTCTCCTGTAGGACCAGGCACTGTTTTTGTCCTTTTGAAACATAAGCCAGGCTTCTGGGCACTAAGCAGACTCACAGCTTCTCCAAAACGCGGCACAGACTTTATGTGATGTACCCTCACCTCGAGGAGACTGGCTGACAGGCAGACACGAACCCTGGTCACACAGTACTACTCTGCAGAGTCCCTCACCTAATCCGCTGCTGCCTCCACTGCTGGAACTCACCTGTCTCCCTCAAACAATCAGTGGGGACTGCACCTTTGCTGTTGCTGTTGCCGTAAGCTCTCCTCCACGCAAGTCGCGGGTGCCAGGACTCTGTTTCTCAGAATCCTCTTGTGGCGCTTTCCATCTGCATCACAATTAAGCACCAGGAGACGCTTACATTTGCTTCAGGGCTCCCGCAGCGCGGGTCCCTCACCTAAACCTCTGCTGCCGTCTCTGCTGGAACTCACCTGTCTCCCTCAAACAGTCAGTGGGGACTGCACCATTGCTGTTGCCGCCAACTCTCCTCCACGCAAGTTGGGGGTGCCGGGAATCTGTTTCCCAGAATCCTCTTGTGGCACTTTCCATCTGCATCACAATTAAGCGCCAGGAGGCGCTTAAATTCGCTTCAGGGCTCCCGCAGCGTGGGACGTGCGCGGGCGTGCCTGGGCCAAGGGCGGATCCATCTGCGCCCGTCGAAGCCAGGAGGAGGCAGGGCTGGGCCACCCCCCTTTCTTTGGCTGTCCAACGTTTCCAAGGACTTGGTCAGTGGTTTTCGAACTTTAACATGAACTGTTGGCACTTTTACTGTATTGATAGATACCAGATATGAGCAAGGGCAATTGTAAGGAGGTACGGGGACCAGGGGTTGCAGGAACAGTTGACGTATTTCTTTTGCGGTCTGAGTCTGTTCTCATCCACGAGATCGAGCTCGCCAAAAGTAGACTCTCCTTAGAACCCCGTCGAAACTCCATCGAAGTTCTCCTAGCTGGTCCCCTGTCAATCCCAGGTTCCCAGTACCTTTAGCCAATGACTTATTGACCTTAGTCAGCGTCCCTAGTGTTCCCATCCCTACCCCTTCCCCACCGGCTAAGATTCTCACACGCCAGCAACGAATAGTCCAGGCAAAGGAAAAGGAGGGCACCATTACAGCAAAGAAAAGGAAAGCGGGTGCATTGCCCCTAGCTTCACACCAGGCCAGTAAAATGGCAAAAACCAGAGGGGTGGTCCGTGGTAATAACAAAAGTTGCTCCCATGTGGCCGTAGCTACAAGCATCTGTAGTTCAACAGACAATAGTGCACAGGCCCATCCACGACAGGTGGCTAGTAACTTTGAAGATCGTATCCTTGCCAAATTTGAGGACAAATGTGTAGTAATGCTCGGGCCTGTAATAACTAAGTTGTCAGACATTGACCTAAGACTGAATAAAATCGAGCAACATCTTTTTTTTCCAAAATCCAATACATGTAATGGAACCACTAGTGACTCTAATGAATCTGGATTGGTAACAGTGCACGCAACACAGATGCCCCCTTCCGACATTGGAGCTAGTACAAATATAGTTGCGCATGCTCCACTTGTAAATTCCGGAAGTTCGTATGCCACAAAGGCAAAGGCGGGCCCCATGAGGGAGTTAACCGGGGGTAAAGACTTAGGAACGACCCGGGGTGGTTTGGTTAGCCCCAAGGATTCCCTTAACTTACCACCTGAAGCCATGCCATACACTATCATACTTACTAACGTGCCTCCTCTACAACCTGACTCCGGGGAAAATTGGTTATCACTTAGGAATAAGTCCCTTCACTTGTTAAATAACAGAACAGGGATGGGTACCCATCTATTCCAGGAATTTAAAATGATTCGTAGAATTCCATGGATTGGGAAATCTCCAAAATGTAGTAGACGTGATTGTGTGGTGTTGAACTTTGTGTCCCCCCCTAATTGTGAAAACAATCCTAGATAGGGCAGGGGCTAGACACTTGAGTAGGGATAGTATTAGTATCTTACCACTGGGGGTTTTCTATCGAAACGACCCTACACTAATAACTGGAAGGGGCGATTACAGGGATATGTTTCACGCTCAGGGTCTATATGACTACAATGTACCTGTTCATAACAGATTTGAGTTCCTGTCAAATCTGGTAGAAATAGACTGACTGAGTTGTTCATCCGCTTGTGTAAAGATCCTTTCCCTAGTGGTAGACTTGGGAGAGGGGAATCAAATACTGGGTCCTACCCCAAGCAATCTTCTACCCTTCCAGGCTCCAAATGGGCCAACACTGGGCACAAATCTAGGCTTCCCTGGAAGTACTAGGGCATCTGTCGGTGGCATGGCTCATACCGATAACTTCTTTGGGAAAGAGGTTGACTCCCATGTGTCTAGGTGTGGCCTATGCCCCCAGTCAAGAAATAGCGATCCCAATAACGACATAATCGGCCCAAAACTAGCTTCCTGGAACATTGCTGGGCTTGTAAACAAAACGGCTTCCACCGAATGGTCTACACTCATTGAGGAGCAAGATATTGTCTTCTTTCAAGAGACATGAGGTGTGGATCAGGTATTTCGTCTAGGCTAACTACATTTTTTGAAAGCTGCTGAACAGGGTCAGCGGGGCAGACCTAAAGGGGGCTTGACGACCTGGGTCAGGCAGCATCACCAACAAAAGTTCGAGGAGATCCACTGTAAGGACATTCTTATTATTAGGCTACATCAGGGAAGTTTTCAAGATCTGC
The DNA here is from genome assembly GCF_964261635.1 of Lissotriton helveticus. Taxonomy (NCBI): domain Eukaryota; kingdom Metazoa; phylum Chordata; class Amphibia; order Caudata; family Salamandridae; genus Lissotriton; species Lissotriton helveticus. Next base: position 605,925,920 of record NC_136059.1, on the reverse strand, counting down.
TACTTATTAATGTCTATTCTAGAGGTCTGCAAGGAGGGAAAGCCTCAAATACGGTAGCACTTCTGGATGACTTTTTAACGAATCAGAGAGGCTAGAACAATATATTAATAGCTGGCGATTTTAATTGTACTTTCGAACTCCTGGATCTACAGGATATGAATTTTAGTATAGAGGAGAATGAACAGTGGTCGATTCCTCCGCTGTATCTTCCTGTAATAAAAAGGTGGTCTAGTGCAGCACTACAACTAAAAGTATTTTGTTTGGAACATGGGGTGAGAGCAGCCAATGGGCGTAGCAGATCGGACAAAATGGAATGCCAACATGCATAAGTGGGCAATGTTCGAGTCTGATAGACTTTTTTATGCTCAGCAAGGAGTTATGGCCCAATCTACTAGATATGGTGGTCTGCGACTGACCAGAAAGTGACCACAACCCTCTGTTACTCTCCCTACGACACTTGAATCCAAATTGTGGAGAAGGGTCGGTAATCCGCTTAGACTTTGTCGAGGCCCAATTGACAAACTATACACGACGTCTCAAATGGGCAAAATGTGGCCAATAAAGCAGAGCATGTGCAGAGCAGAGCATGTAAACCATATAGCCAACACCATAGACATCTTCCCGGCTGACTCTGCGCAGGAAGAACACAACAATAGAGCTGTTCAGGTCCATGAGCACCATTTTAATGAACTTAAAAGCTTTTTTATTATCAAAAATAAAAAAACTGATCAAACCCCCATGCCATAAGGCAGCCGTTTGATACAATTTATCCTGCCGTACTGCCTATAGAATCCTAGCAGAAGCAATAAGAACTAAAGATAGGGAATCAATAAGCAAGAACAGGTTTGCATACAAGGCAGCACAATTCCAGGCCAAAAGGGACTGGAATGAAGAACATTGGGCTGACCTCCTCAATGCATGCTCTAGGCGAGATATGATGGCTTTTTGGCACATGGTGAAGTGGGGGAGCGGATCCCCAAACAAAGTTCCCACGAACCATGTGGAGCCAGAACAGTGGGTTACACACTATAAAGGCCAATTCGCATGTGATCCAGATGCTAGCGATATTTTTGTAATGCCATCTTCCACCCCAATCTTACACATAACACAGCAAGAAGTGGAAAATGCTCTTCTCCTGGTCCCTAAAGACAGGGCTCCTGGGCCTGATTGCATCCCCACTGATCTGTTCCGCCATTATAAAGATACCTGGGCATTATATATTCAGCTCCTAGTGAACGCCATCGCCAGGGGATCATCGATGGCCAGCACTTGGGCAGGAGCAGTAATACTTCCCATCTTTAAAAAAGGGGATCGCTCAATACCGGGAAATTACAAGCCCATAAGCCTTATCGACTGTATTCAAAAGGTGTCTGCAAGGGTGGTGCTCAGCAGAATGCAGGCTTGGATGGAGGAAAGGGATATCCTTTCTGACCTTCAGGCAGGGTTCCGGCCAAGCATCAGTACAGTGGATCAGGTTTTGAGGTTTCTTCTTATTTACTGGCACACTGTCATTTTAGGGAAAGGTACCATCTACGCAGCCTCCGTGGACCTTAAGTCAGCATTTGACTTGGTGCCGCGCACTAAGATGTGGTGTACTCTCTAAAAGCTAGTCATGCCATTGGAAATCCTGGCATTTATCGTTAAATTACATACTGACAACTATGCTCAGGTTAGATGGGATGCGGGGCGAAGTACCACAGAAAAGTTTCTGGTTGAGAAGGGGGTGAGACAAGCGGGCGGTCTAGCTCCCACCCTCTTCTCAATATACATCAACGGGGTAGTGCAATACTTTGAGGATTTCCCCACAGATGCTCCATCCTTAGCAGGGACTAAGATCTCACTATTAATGTTCGCGGACAACATTCTCATTCTCTCGAAGACTAGACAGGGCCACCAACGTGCCCTCACAAGATTTGAGGAGTTTTGTGTGGACCACGATCTCATTGTCAATGTCGATAAAACAAAGTATATGGTCCTACATAACTCCAAAAAGGTTATCGGTGATGTGAGAATGAGGGAAGGCATCTTGGAACAAACAGAAATGTTCTCCTATGTGGGGGTAACAATAGATAGAAAACTAAGTTGGAAGCCACAAATAGACTGCCTTACTGTTAGGCATGCTCAACTTACTGGTGCTCTGCTCAAGGAGCATAGATTGTCATATACAAAACCCATAGCTCCTGTGCTCCAGATTTATAATACCAAAATTGGTGCCTCAATATTGTATGGGGCAGAGCTGTGGGGATATGCCACTTTGGATTCCTTAGTGGTGGCCCAGAACAAATTCCTAAAGTCCATAATTGGCCTCCCCCAGTCTACCCCACTAGTACCCCTTTATCTGGACTTTGGATGTTACTCAATTAGGGATGTGGCGCACTATAGGCTAGTAGCTTATTGGAGAAGACTCTGGGTGACTCCTGAGCTCTACTATGCCCTGGCTCTTTTAGAAGTCAGAGATTTAAATGTAAACAGGAAAATAGTGTGGTTCAGGTGTGTTAAAAATATACTTTCTGAGATGGGGTTGAGCCGTTGGTGGACCTCCCCAGCCGGAAGTATATTTCCATCTAAATCAGAGCTCATGGCTGCTTACTGGAACGTGATAAATATGAAGAGTTTTGCAGCTTCTTCCAGTTCCATTCTGTCCAAAGCCTTTCTAGACTCCAAGCAGGAACCCAAATATGAGGGGTACTGGGCCACAATTTCATCAACCGAAGATAGGAAATTATTCCACCAGTTTAGGGTGGGAACATTACCTACTAATATTTTCACCTCTAAATGGTGTAACACAAATACTAGCAATTGCCCCTTCTGCCTGAACATGACTGAAACACCGGGTCATATTTTCTTTGTTTGTCCAGCATATTGTAAACCCAGATCCAGTTGGTTGAAACCCACATGTTCTAACCCGGGTACTAGGTCCAGCAGTGAGGCTCTTAGAATCCTCAACACAACAGTGGATGTGGTCGCCATAGCAAAGTTCCTAGGTTGGGTGTGGGTGATTTGATGGAAAAAAGGAGGCATTGGTAATTGTCTATGTTTTGTCCTGTACCCCTGCCTTCCGAAACTAGCACTATGCACTTTCCTGTATTGATATGATGTTCCCTTTGTAAACTCAAAGTACAAAGCTGATTCCAAATGTAGGCTGCCTAGCATGGGTGTGTTTTAAATTTTTTTTTAACTTATTTATTATTTTATCAAGAACATCCAGGGTGCTCGTTCTTAAACTAAATCAATTTACAACCTTCATGTTGGATTGTCCCATTTTGAACTTTATGTGTATGATGTTTATACTTTTATGATTTTCTAAAAATCGAAATAAAGTTTATGAACTGAACTCTACAGAGCACTCCCTTTCTTGGTCAAGCAGTACATGAAACTGGAACAAAGTGGAGTGATTTGGGTCCCACTTATATTCTCATTTTCCAGACTGGGGGATGAGGATACACAGTCTAAGGTCCTGGAACTGGTTTCAGCTTGTTCTCGTTTAAATGCTAATTTCAGCCTTTGTGCAAGTTGATGGCTTCCCCGGCAGGTAGTGATAATGCAGACTTTAAGCAAAAGTATTCAAAACAGGGAACAATTATATGTGAGATCTCTGCAATGGGCTGTAATCAGCCTTCTTAAAATAATAATCAGAGAAAGACAAAAGCAAAATCCCTGCCTAGAAACTCACTCAACTTGAACAACAGAATCTGGGTACCATGCACCAAATAAATGGCAGTGGTCAGGAAATCTAATAAGCAGCCCCTTGCTAAAAGGACCTTGTCGAATTTCTAAGAGCAGTACTCTATTATTTGCCACTTCAGTGTCTGGTTATCCACCTTCCAGTCAAAGGAATGCCAGCAATCCAGTTCTACGGACTCGCACTACACTGAGCAGGGCCGGCGCTAGGCATGGGCAGCGTGGGCGGCTGCACAGGGCCTCGCACTCAGCCCACCAGCATGGGGCCACGCACTGGTGATGTCTCCTGTTGTTTCCCTGGCTATCGATTACAAAGAAAGGTGTCGCCTGCAATTAAGGTCCATTGGAGGGGGCCCCCTCCCTGGGCCTCTCATGGATGGTGTCAGGAGGCATAGGGGAGGGAGACAGAGACGCTCCCTCAATTGCAAGGAGACCATTCAAGACACTGTGGGGGGCCCATTGTCCAGCATTTTGGCGCCCCAACAGTTTTAACTTTTAGACCACAATCAATTTTCACACCTATGAAGGTGTGAGAAATGCTTGTGGAGTAAAAGTTAAAACTGTGGGGGCGCCAAAATGCTGGACAATGGGGCCCCCACAGTGTCTGTGAAGGGTCTCCTTGCAAGGGGCCACTTATGTAAATTAGAGGGGGCCTTGCACGTGCGCTTTCAGCCCAGGGCCTCGCAAATCCTAGAACCGGCCCTGACACTGAGACTCTTGCTGGAGCACATATGCCATAGCTCCACTATGCATACGCACAATCAACGCATAAATGACAAATTGGAATCAGGGTCAGTTTGCCACATTTCAGTACAACTCTACACAAGTAAGCAGGTAGGTTGCAATCATACATAAAAGGCTCTGCCAAGAGCTAATAATTCTCAAAATATGATATGGACAGTAGTACCATGTTGCTAAGGAACTTTCACTGCCCTCCTAGATCACAAAAAAGGTTCTGGACCTTGACTTTACCATAGACAAGCCAAGAACTCAGCAGAAACTCTAGATTATTGGACTAGCTGGGCCAGAATAAAAATCAGGGCACAGGTTTCATATGCAGTAGGGGGCTCTAGGCTGGGGAACACACTGGTATACCATGCATGGAACACTCCAATCTCAAAATACATCATGCAAAAAAATTTAGGGTTTGTAGGGTAACAATACACGCCAAAGTTCCACTGACCTCAGTGGGATAAAAACAAGGGCTGGCCTCAGACTTTACAGTCAGTGTAACTGCGGGGCAAGGGGACATCCGGCCTATTAAGAGTTGGATCCTGGGGACTCCCTCAGAAATGAGGAATTACCAGGGGAATTGGTAAGTATGATTACCCCTGTAATTCCTCTTTTTTGGGCTGGGATTTCACCAAGAGATATTTTGGATGCTTTTAGATCTCCTGGTCATAGTAAGGAGATCCACTGTGTTCTCACAGAGCTCATAATTCCTAATGGGACAATAACAACCGGTATCGCCCCCATGGGAATTAAGGTCCATATGTATCATAGTTCCGTTTTGCGAATTCCAAATAGCGATTTTTAAGGAATCGCTATTTAGAATTCGCAAAACGGTATGTATGTACAAAATCGCTTTTTTATAGCGATTCCTTACCATTCCTAATTTGCGATTAGCAAATTGCTAATCGCAAATTACCCATTTATTTCTATGGGCCAGGAAGCCCATAGGAATGAAGGGGCAATTTGAATCGCAAAATTTGCGATTCCTTAAGTGCAATCGCAAAATAAGGAATAGCAATTTTTGCGATTCCTTATTTTGCATCAAACATGTTACATACATACCATTTTGCTAATTAGCATTCGCAAAGGCCGAAATTTGCAGAATTTCGGCCTTTGCGAATGCTAATTAGCTTGATACATATGGCCCTAAGAGACCACTCGTAATGACGGCCGGAAGGCCTTTGTTCCTTAATGTGGCTGTCATATGCTCCAAGGCGTAAATGCCACATTTTGATCCCCGGTCTGTCCTTTTAAATGAACTGGTTAGACCATCCAAAGGAGATCTGAGCTGCAGTTTACACTTTTTGATATAAAAAAGGGGATATCTTATTGTGTTCCGTACTCAGTCATGTACTGTTCGACTCCAAAGGAATAAGAAGAGTTTTAGGAGACGTATTTATTTATTTAATGAGTTTTATATTGCGCTGGCTAGACCCGAAGGTATCAGAGCGCTTTACAAGAGTATCTACAGAGATACAATAAATTACACAAAGTTACATAGTAAAAACAGGGATTAGGGACATGAGAATACTCGAGAATGGCAAACGAAGACGCTAGGTGAGGCAACGTAAAGCAGTGGAAAAACAGTAAAAGCGGGAGAAAATCAGAGACAAGAACAATGTCAGGGGCAAGGGAAGGAAGACAGGGGAGAACCCAAAGAAAGGGAAAGGAAGGTAGATAAGGACTGGAAAGTCAGAGTAAAGCAAAGCGGTAGAGGGACCAGAGATATTAACAAGAAAGACAACGAGGAGTGGGTCTGTGGCACAGGAGAGACGATTGAAAGGTTGCCCGGCTAGAGCCGGGCTGAGATGGTGGATCAGGGACAGGGGAGTCAAAGAAGAAAGTCATAAAATGGCGGGGAGCATAAGAGTCCAAGTCAGAGAGCCAAGGGAGAAAATTCCAAACACAAGAGCAAATTTCGCTGAGGGTAAATAGAAGGGGGAAATGAGCCAGAGAGTCCGGAGGGGGAGGGCAGTCGGTAAGAGTGGCATGTTGCCCTGGTAGGCCAGAATCTTCTTGCCCATTCCTCTCACAAAGCAACTCACTATAGTTGTTTGCCAACATCCAAAGCTAAGGTTAAGATATGGCAGAGACAGAGTTTCGGTGCCAGCACTGGCATGTCGGTCCAGATACTAACTTACATTACAACAAAAACTGCATTTTAAGTCACCTCATGCAAAAAAGTGGCATGGTCTTTCAGGGTCGGGTATTCTTATAGCCCAGTGCCCTGGTGACATACTGTGGGGTCCAGGACAGCTATGCCTGCTAGTTTGTCCACTGGACAGGTAGCATCAACCCCCAAGGCACAGTCCTTTTGGAAGCCAGGTTACTGTAACAGTATAGTTCTGGGAAAGGACTGTCTGCTGCTAAGGCAAGGTATGTATCCACGCGTATAAGATATTCAAAACTGTATATATGATTCAGTATTGCAGAGCCTTTATTATTAGGCCAAGTGCTCCAAGAAAATACAGTGGATGGAAATTCAGCTTGCATAACTGACAGTGGTTCTGAGAAAACAAAAGTAACCACTTATAGCTAATTGTGATATTCTCAGAATACTCCTTGATTAAATGCAACTGCACACCGAAGAACGGAAGCAAAATCAGTGATTGATTTAAAAAATGTACCCGAGAAATATGTGAAACTTGATAAAGGTAGACAATTAAAGTAGCCTGCAATTTTCTCTACGACATCAATGAATAAAACATGTTTATGGAGAACCAGGTGAAATCTTTAGGGAAACATTTAATAATATATGTGGGCCCCTATTCTTAAAAAGAAAAAAGTCAGAGAGTGCACCCAGGCCTGCAATCAGTCCAGATGTACAACTTTTCGTCAGTGCGCTTACAAAAGTAGGAATGGAAAACTGAAACCATTGCAAGTTTCATGGTGTACAGTGTACTCCTACAAAACGTTGAATTCCATTTTCGCAGGAGCAAATATACGTGTGTATACATGCTTTTGAGTCAATATGCTCAGGGAATGAAAAACGTTTTTTTTTCTTCTTTTTTTCCAATGGGAAAATATTTCTACCCAAGAAGTAATGCTTTTCCTTACTCTCCTCTTCTTTGCCAGAAGGGCGTTCCATCCCACCCTGGAAAAATGTTAACACCTTCTTTAGTCAGAGAGCACATTTCTGACACTTTCGATGTCGGGAAGGGATTGGAGAGGAATTGGTGAACCCCCTAAACATATATAGTGCATTTAAGCCCTGGAATTACCAACCACTTCCCAGGGGCGTAGCTTCAAGGGAGGTGTTTTGGATGTTACACCCACTAGTAAATGTATTTTCAGGTAAATAGTTTGGTGCAGGTGCTTTCAGTCAGGTATGGTGCGATGTCTCAGATTTCACCAGAAATTGTTCCATACACACAGCCAAAAACGCACACACACTCTCTCCACCTCAGTTTTTAAAGTCTTCAAAATGCTGGCTAATTTTAGAAATATTGTGTTTTCTCTCAGTCGTACCCCCATCTATCCGCATTCGTCCCCCTTTCCACGGCTCCTGTAGCCCATTCTCATGCACCCAGCTTGTCCTATAATGTATTTTTATTAATATATGTCTGTGTGATTGTTGTAAAATCTGAACGTCACACCCACACAATCTTGCTGACCAAGGTACTCCCTGCCACTTCCTGCCTAGTTTCAGCCCCTGTGAATCAATCAATCAAATGGCATTTGTACAGAGCTACACTGTCACCCCAAGAGGTATCTGGGAGCTGCGTCTTTGTCGAAAATCCACGTCTTGAGTCACTTTCTGAAGCCCGCCAGTAAGGGAGCTGTATGGAGCCAGAGGGGAAGGTCGTTCAAGGTTTTGGCAGCGATGTAGAAGGAGGAGCGGCCACAGCTGCGGCTGTACCGAAGCGGGGGGGGGGGGTGAGGACTAGAGAGAAGGAGCGCAGGTGTCTTTCCTGGATGGAGAGCCAGTGGAAGTATCTCAGGTGGGGGCCGATGTGGGTTAGTTTGGGGAGGTACAGGATGAGTCTGGCTGCAGAATTCTGTATGGACTGGAGTCTTCTGAGGAGCTGGGTAGAGATTTCAGCATAGAGGGCGTTGCCGTAGTCGAGGCAGTTGGTGATGAGGGCCTGGGTGTCTGTCTTTCTGGAGTTGCTTGGGATCCATCTGAAAATACTACAGAGCATGTGAAGTGTGCGGAAGCAGGAGGAGGCAACAGCGTTAATTTATCATTTCATGGTCAATTGGCAGTCGTGGATGATACGGAGGTTACATGCGTCATCGGTCGGTGTAGGTGTGGGTGTGAGTCCGGGTCCTGCCGGCCACCAGCTGTGGTCCCATGTGGAGATGTTCTTCCAGTTTCAGTTTTGTCGGAGTTGAGTTGGAGGCAGCTGTCTCTCGTCCATTTGCTTACATTTATCATGGCGTTGCAGAAGTTGGTTTTGGTGTTGGAGGGGTCTCTTGTTGAGTAAGAGGATCAGTTGAGTGTCATCTGCGTAGGCGATTGTGTTGAGCCCGTGGGATCTGACAATGTCTACGAGGGGGGTCATGTAGATGTTGAAAAGTGTGGGGTTGAGGGATGAGCCTTGGGGTACGCCGCATATGATGTCTTCAGGTGAGGAGGTGAAGGGAGGCAGACGGTTGCTCTGTGTGTGTCCTGTAAGGAATGAGGCGGTCCACTTGACGGCACCTTGCTGTATATGTTGTAGAGTCTATTGATGAGGGTGTTGTGGGAGATGGTGTACGCTGCAGAGAGGTCGAGAAGGATCAGGGCCACAGTGTCTCCATGGTTGAGGTGAGTTTGGATATCATTTGTGGCGGTGATCAGCACTGTCTCAGTGCTGGGGGTGGCCCGGAATACTGATTGTGTGGCGTCCAGTACACAGTATTATGGATTAAGCTATGTCCCTGCCACTTCCTGCCTACTTTCAGCCCAAGTGCATAGATTTGTTCACACAAAAATCTTCATGAGATTAAATCCTTGGATACCAAACTAACATTTTCATATATCAACCAAATTTACACACGTTTAGCTTTGAGAAACTGGCCCATAACATTTTGACTCAGACATTTAATAGTCGATCTATGAGTAAAACATAAATGTTTAGTGTTAGAAGGTGGTTCTGACACTATGGGCCGCCCGGATTTTTCACTTTTTGAGCACCTAATTATTTAGCTTTTACTGTCGGGGAGCCTCATAAGTTGGGACTCACCCACAGTGAACTCAGAATGAAAGAGACTGCATGGGGATTTTACTGGTGTCCCCCTGGCTTGACCAGGCCACTGCACAGCAGCTGGAGTAAGGGATACCGGGCTGGTTACATGCAGACACAAGTGTTCATGCGTGTGCACACGTGTAGGGGCTGCGCAGGGGAGATTCCTAGCGTGCGCAGTCCAGGAGCAGCTACAAAATGAATGGTGTGGCAGGACTTATGTAGAATTGGTTGGTGACATGGATTAGGCTTCATACACTGGTAAGAAACATGCCAGGGAAAGTCAGTGTGTTTTATTGTGTTTTTCACTTCATTATTCCCTTATAGGGATGTTAAGACCGTGGGTTAGATTAACTTTCCCAAGGCCTACAGATTCCAGACACGCACTAAAGTCCACTGTAACGGGTGTGAGAAGCAGTCTTCTGCATAGTCCAAAGTCTTATTTGTACTGCTTTTGAGTCATCCAGAAATGTCATATTTCTCGGATTCAACCATAACCAGGGCCTGGCTGAGGGCTGACCTCAGCAGGCTGGATTGATAACCTTTCTTCCACAAGTTAAGGCCTCCCCTCCACAAAGAGAAGATGGGTGGGGCTACAGGCTCATCCATCAGCAGCTATCACTGAGTGCCAGGTACCAGGCTGCACCAGGGTGGAAAGGCAGCGTGGGGATAAGGGGATTTAAACATAACATAACATTTCAGAGACCATGTGGCAGGAGACCCTGGACGACACCATTTTGAACAAACCCAGAGGCTGGGCAGGAAGGAGGGAGCAGGGGCAGTGACGTGACGTGAAGTGTCGCTGTTTGATAGGACCAACAGAGACTTCCTGCCAGCCCACTCCCCAAGCCGTAGCACTTATCTGGGGTCTGGGTGGGACCAGACCCTCCAACGGACAGCCACAGCAGCCAGAGGCCCACATCGTGGCTCTCCCAGGAGCAGCGGGAGATCCGCTATTCAAAAATGCAAAAGTGCCCATAATGCCTTGCAGGCCTGGACCAGCCTGCCAGGGAAAAACAGATTCCTCTGGTTGTGGTGGCCCCAGGAGAACAAGGTCACCACTACACATGTGCAAAGGTGCAGGGGGAGCTTCTTAAGAAGCGCAGTCTCCCCCAGCACGAAAATGGAAGTCCCTCCCTAAGTCTCATGGGGACTTGAAGAGGATAACCCGTCAAGGGCTCAGCCAGCCTTTTAACACCTTCAGGGCTAGAACGTTTGTTCTACAGCTGAGGGTATATAGAGAAGTGCATCAGGGGATGAATGGTTGAGTTGGGGATGTCTGGAGAAGAGCATCCCCTGGAGGTGAAGAGGTGTAATTGCACCCTTAGTGCATTTACTATTGGTATTTCCTCTAGAGGGACTGAAGGTCACATGTGTAATGTGAAATACCTGTGTCAGGTGATGTCATAAGCCAAGTGGGGTTAGGTTGTAAGACATTCCTGCTAGGGTGTCTGGCTGTATACGTGTAATCCTGTGAATTAATCTGTGATGCCTTTAGGGGCTGTGATTGCAATGTATTCTAATGATCCACACATGTAATGAGTACTGTCAATCTAAAGTCATAATTAAACATGTATTCTTGATGCTGCGCTTAGGTGAAGAACCCCAACTGCTAGCATTTAAGATGTAGAGGTGTATACTTCATGGTCGGTAGGAAATGCTCAGGCAGGGTTATGTGTCACCAAGGCAGGGTTACCTCTTCTAAATGCTTGTTGAGATAATGGGGTGGGTCGCCACTGGGATGGTGCCAGTGCGCAGGGCCCTCGCTCCAGGTAATGTTCAACTAACTGCATTCGGGGGCAAGATGATGTGCATACATGGGAGTGGTAGTACTAGACCCCCACCCCCTTTGCGGGACGGGTGGAGGTGTTATGCAATATCACAAAGTAATTCCAACAGCTTATGTATATTTGTAAATTGGTGCATAGTTTTGAGTAGTGTGTGTGTTTAATAAATTTACTCTTACTTTTATAAAGCAAAGTACAGACTGGACAATCAATTATTGAGTTTTATTGCAGCGCACCTGTAATGGCAGTTACTAGCCCACACCACCTGCCTTGAGTAAGCCTTAGACTGCTCTGCAACGCTACCCTCAGGCGCTACAATTGGGCGTTTGGTTCCCAGTGAAGGACAAAGGTAGTCCTGGGTTTTTTTTATGTCCTCATTTGTCAATATGCAATCCATCAGGAAAGGAGTCCCTTTCTACTAGGACAGGGGGGCCCTGTCTCTCCATAAGGAGGAGATGTTAAAAAACATCCCGGGTAACTTTAAGGGAAAGCCATCCCCCCCCTGCCTGGTCAAAAGGGCTAACTTCACTGAAACAAGAGGGAAGTTTGGTACTAGCACAGATGAGCCAATATCTGCAGTGCATATTATTAATCATAGGACCAGATATTTTTAAAGGAACAGAGGAGATGGCAGTGAACAACAGAAAAAATATAAGAGCTGAAAACCGGTATTGAGACCCAAGTAATAATAAACATGGCTAAGAACAAACTATTTTCTATAAATTTCTATCCATTTATCCCATAGTTCCCAGAATCTTGTCTTCTTGCTTAACCTAATCGCTCGATCAAGGGTTGCCACCCTTTGCACTGACAGCATCCATTCCATCTCTGTCGGGGAACATGGGAGTATCCATTTAATACACAGTTCCTTCTTGCAAGCGGTATTGAAACAAAATTAATAGCTTTTTGAGTGTTAGTAAAATTACCATTATCTGCCACTCCTGAAAGAACCCCAAAGATGACTATATCCAAGCTCACCTCTGGTTCTTGCTCTAAAACCTCTGATATAATCTTACCCACTTTCTCCCAGAAGGACTGGATCGAGGGACACTGCCAGAACATATGTGCTTCACTCGCGTTTTCTTCACCACATTTAAGACATTTTCTTACTGTCTGGCTTCCCATCTTCGATAGCTTCCGAGGAGTCCAATATGCCTTATGGACAGTAAAGAGATTAATTTTTCTTAGGGGAGCAGATCTCACATAGCGCCACAGATAAGCCATAGATACTTGCCATAGTGACTCATGATCTTTATCCGGCAGTTCCCTCTTCCAGCTTTCCATCAGTACATTCTGGGCCCTTTCTTCTGCGATCTCTTTCTGTACCTTGGAACGTAGTTTTATCCTGGTTTTAGTTTCGGGACTCCCCTCACCCTTATCATTCAATGTTTTTGCCCAACTGGCTAATTGGTAATATTTGAATTTAGAGACCGTGTTATTCGTTGCCTCCGACAACCTCTGCCATGAAATTAGAGTGGAGTTTTCCATGAGTTGCCCCCAGTAATTGATCACACACTCTCGTAGAGGGATAGCTAATAAGTCTAAAAGGCAGGCCGGTGTGCCCGGGGAATCCCAACTAGGGGCAGAAGCACTGTAGTACGGTATTTGTAAAGTGAGTCTTATGTGGTACCAATTCTTGGCTGCATGCTGGAGAATATTTAGTTGAACTTTTTAAAAAAAATTTAGGGTGGCTGAATTTAAAGAGGAAATAATCTGGTTTAACTTGGGAGTCTTTTACTAAAGCCTTTAAGTAGGGTGCTAAGCTAGAGCTATCCTTTAAGAGCTGACGACAGTTCTCTAAATTGAAAGCAACGGAAGTATAGATATAGATCAGGGGTGGCTATACCGCCTTGTTCTTTCTTCCTGCGTAGTTTTTTCAGGGCAATTCTGGGACATTTGTTTCCCCAAATAAAACTGGTGAACTCTCCTTGTATTTTTTGGAACCATACTTTTTTAAACTCTAAGGAGATAGTGTTAAAGAGAAAAGAAAACTTTGGAAGCACCGACATTTTTAAAAGGTTGGATCTGCCAAGTAAAGACAGTGGCAGCGCACCCCAAGCCTGCAGTTGTTATCTGACTATACAACTAGTTTATCAAAGTTTGTCTGTGCTAGTTTTCCAAAATTGTGGACAATATGTATCCCCAAATATTTTATTTCCTTCCTTATCAAACTACTACTGTATTGTGCGTTCCATTGCATCAACTCTGTCTTTTGTTGGTTTACAGAGTACCCCGAGGCACCTGAGATAAAATCTAATGTTTCCCAAATAGCCATAAGGGATTTAGGAAGATCTCCTGTAAAAATCATTCAATCGTCGGCATATAGACCAATTTTTTTTGACCAACCGTTACATAAAAAGGGTTGTATATCTTGATTAGCCCTCAGTTTACAAGCTAGAGGCTCAATATAGACATTAAAAAGGAGAGGAGAGAGGGAGCAGCCCTGTCTAGTCCCTCTTTCAATTCTTATAAGTTTGGACAAGTTCCCATTTACCAACACCTTTGCCAAGGGATTTCTATATACTGTTTTATTACTGCCAGAAAGTTTTCTACCAGGTTAAGGAGTTCTATTGTTTTATACAAGCAGGCCCAACTACTTGTCAAAGGCCTTAGCCGCGTCTAGAGTCATTATTGTAAGGGGATTCCCACTCATTTTAGCCTAGTCGAGGGATGCAATGAGTTCATGGGTTAACTCAAGTAGTTGCCTCCCTCTTATAAAACCTTTTTGGTCGGTATGGATTAAAGAACCTATCATCTTATCCAATCTCTTGGTTAGAGCCTGTGTGAAAACGTTGTAATCAATATTAAGGAGAGAGATCGGCCTGTAAGATTTATAAGCCCTCTGGTTTTTGCTTGGTTTTAAGAGTATTGTTATAGTGGCCATATCCCAAGATGACGGAAGGTTCTGTTTCGCCAGGAAAACAGAGTTAAACAACTGTAGCAGAATCGTGGCAAGATCTTCTTTAAGAAGGGAATAAATCTCATTTGGGATGGCAGCTGAACCTGGCGCTTTCCCCTTTTTTAATCCCCCTATAATAGAGAGCACCTCATTAAGACTAAAAGAGCTATTTAGTCTCTCTTTCTGAATCTTGCAAGGGCGAGAGATCTATATCTCTAAGATATTCCTCAATTTTCTTGTCATCAACTTCAACGTCTTCTTTGCAGAGGTCTTCAAAAAACGAGGCAAATGCATTCTCGATCTCATCCTCATTAGAGATTAAGTCGCCAGAAATTTGGCATCTAAGATCTCTAATTTGATTTCTTGTTTGGATGACTTTGGTTTTCCACGCCAGCAGTTTACCACAATCTTCTCCATAATCATGGTTCGACATTCTACTGGCTTCCCATTTTTTCTTTATAATAGTCTCTAAATAGTCAACTAGCTCCAATTTTGCCTCTTGCAATTTTTTCTTTAACTGAACCGAGTTAGATTCACTAAAGTTTTGCTCAGATTGTATTTGTAAACTTTGATTAGCACTTTCTAGTTTTTTTTATCTCAGCCTTAACTTTATTATTATGTTCGGATGATCGGGACATTATCATACCTCTTATGTAGGCCTTATAGGTATCCCAGACGATCTTGAGTGGGGCCGACTCTATATTGAACAAAAAAAAACTCATTTATGGCCTTTTTTAATTGTTCTACTACCCCTTGGTCTAAGAGTAGAGATCTATTTCCTGTCCACCTGGTATAAAGCGGCCTTGTTTTTAACAAAACCTCTAGGATGACCTCTGAGTGGTCAGAGAAGTGTTCTGGGGCAGGAGTTATTTTATGCGTGATTTTACTAACATCATTATCAACGAGAAAAAAAAAAAATCGATCCTAGACCGATGCCCATACTTTTTGTTATGAAAAGTGAAAGGTCCCCCATCAGTCCCAGCCTTGGCTCTCATCAACTTCCATATATCTAAGAGGCTTAGATCCACCATTAGTTGTTTTAAAATACTCATCTCATGAGTCACCGAGGTTCGTTTAGAGGTAGCGTCTAGGGTTAAATCTAAAACCACGTTAAAATCGCCACCAAGTATTATGGGGTCTTGATATCTATCAAGTGCAATAATAGAGCTTGCAACGGGGCCGGATCATCTATATTGGGCCCGTAACATCCCACAAAGGTCAACCACGGCCCCAGTATTTTAACTGTAGCTATTGCCCATCTACCAAGAGTGTCAGCCCACCATTCTCCCAAAAGAGCTTGAATAGATTTTTTAAAAAGTAGTGTGACTCGCTTGGTCGGACAGGTCTGGGTGGTACACACATAGTATTCTATCCAATTCTGTGACTTGAGTATCTCAGACCACTCATCTCTCAATAGGTGAGACTATTGTATAATGATCACTTTGTTATCTGAAATTCTCAAAAACTCTAAGATCTTTTTCGTCCTTGAGGCTACTCTATGACCATTGACATTCCATGACATGATGTTTAATTTCTTTGGTCTATCTAAATTGGCCATATGACTCCAAGTATTCAATGTTTTGCAGGTGCTTGTAGTTCTTTAAAAGAACTGGTCTGTGCCTGGTTCTATTTAAGTCATTTTGACTAATGAGGTTTTTTTCATTTTTTTGCTAAAGTGCTCCCCCACCCTATATGTGCAATTAAGTCATTTTTTTGTTTGAGTTTTATAGATTGCCAGTGAAGCCCCTCCCCACCCCCCACACACCCACCCCAGGGAACCCTCCTACTGCTACTACAGGTATCTGGGTAGATTACCTCCTTTTGAGCGCCGGTACACCAGTGGAAGAAATGTCATGCTTATTTACGTTGTGCCTTAATTTGTTCAATGAACTTGCAGACTTCGGTTGGGTCCCTAAACTTATGCATTTTATTGTCCCACATCACTTTGAGGGAAGCTGGAAAACGCAGATTGGAGGTGGCACCCAATCCTCTCAGTTCTGAGATGTGCTCCCCCATCTCCCACTGTTTATCTTGAGTTGCGCGAGAGATGTCTGATCTCACTTTAAAGGACCATTCCCCTTTCTTATATATGTTTGCTCTAAGCCCACCTGATAGGATTTTCTCTTTCAGGGAATAAGATTTAAAGTTCACCAGAATTGTCCTTTTTTTTTTTTCCTGGTCTCTTGAGATATGGATCTCGGTGAACTCTCTGTATATCCTCTTCTAGAGTAAGCTCGTCGATATCCATATTGAATTCTTTCAGGAGTTTTATTATAAACCCCCTTATATCTTCCCCTTCCAGACCCTCTGAGACATTCAAAATCTTAATGTTATTTCTTCTAGCATTATTTTCAAGGATCTCCAACTTATTCCGCAGTTCTTTTTAACTTTCCTTTAGTTTGGTGATCTCATCCTTATTTGCATCGACATTTTTTTAGAGATCTTCCAAAGAGTTTTCAATTACTCCAACTCTATCCATCAAGCTATTGATCTTGCATTCTAGTGCTTCGCAAGTGTCTTGAATTTTTTGTTGGTTTGTCTCAGAAATGGCAAACTTTTCTCTAACTTCTGTTAATAGAGTCGATATTAGTCCCTCAATGCCTGGTTGAATGGGTCGTTCCAGCTGGTCTGATGTTATCGCCATTGCAGGGGCTGCCAGAGCTGTTTTCACTATCTTGTTAGTGTTGTCAGCTGGGTCAGTCTCAATTCGTGCTTGTTCACTTACTTGTTCGCTTACTTCGGTTTCTGCTATAGCAGCAAGGGGGGCCAAACCTATTTTCTAGACACAAAGCACTATCTATACAGACCATGCCTTTAATGGTACCAATGCCAAGGCCAGTACCAAAGCCAGTGCCGGTACCATCCATAACTTGAAAGGGGGCAGTGGAATCCAGCTTTTGGGTCTCGGCTAAGGATGCAGACGCAGATAGCGGCGCGGATGCAGACACAGATGTTGTGTTAAATGCTGTTTTGAGGGGAAGTGGAGGGGTTAAATGTACAATTTGAGTCTGAACTTTAAAGTATGATCAAAGAGAGGGTGTGATTTTTACGCACTCAACATTTTTCCTACTTCGCTTTTTCCTTGCCTCCAACCAGGGTTCTGGTGTCTGTCTAACTGTCAAAGAGTCCTTTATTTCTTTGTCTGAGGGGGCAGGTAAGTTACAGCTGGATCCGCCCTCATTTTGCTCTCTTTGGGGAGACAAAAGTGGTAAAGTATTTTTATTTTATACCTCTCTGTTCCTTAGACTGTATCTCTCATTGGCGCTATCAGGTATGTCATTATTTGCTTTCTAGGCCTTTTTAGATTTGGGTTTGTGCTCTTTGCCCCCTCTTACCGAAGTCATCAGATTTTCAGGGGATAAATTGTTGTAATTTCTCTTTCCTTTCTGAATTTTATCAACAGAATGACACGTATGTCTTCCAAAAATGGGTGGACTGTACCCAGCTAAAAACAGGCAGCCCTCTCTAACTCTGCTGCTTTTAAAACCTATTCTTGCAGCAGCGCGCCGGCTTTGGCCTAGCCGACTAGCTGCCTCCACGCACGCGCTGTAATTAGGCCGCGACGTCGTCTTCTGCGATGCGATGCCAGCAATCTGCTGGTGTAATCCGTCCCTTCACGGGGGCACCAAGACCAGAAAACACAGGCAGGCCTGCCAAAATGACCCCAGCCAAGCTCCCGCAGCAACCGGCGAGCTCCTCGGACCTCCCCTGTCTCCTCTCACTCACCACAGCTTTGGACGCCAGAAACGCCGAAAGTGAAACCGGCGAGTGGAGCCTCCCCCGCGAGGAGCGAGTGATCACAATGCTGCTGACAACTCCGAACTGCCGATCCAAGCAGCAACACTCCCCCGGCCGGACAAGGTTTGGACACCCACTCACTCACTAGGGGCAAAGGTCAGAATCTTGCTCACTATCATTTCTCCCCTTACTTTACCGGAGCTCGCTGCCGGCACTAGCTGTCGGCCGCCATGTTCCCCTCTGAGTCAAATGTAGTCATGTTATTTGTGCAGGCCTCACAGGTGCTGCCTTATTTTCCAACATTCAGTCATTGATGTAGAGCTTGGAATTGGTTCATTGTTACGTTACAGCAAACAAGGAAATAGAGGCACAGTGAGATGAAATGATACGCCCAAGAATTACACAATGTGGTCAACTGGAGAAGATTAGGCTTTGCTCAGTCCCTTTCATCCTCTTTTGGCAACCTAGGCACTGGACTACAAGTATGATTTGGGTCTATTTACAGTAAAAAAAAAAATACTGTGTACTTAATACTCAAGAGTAAATTTGCCAGAGCAATTAACAAGATGTTTTCTCAGAAACTGAAGTAAGAGAGAAATTATTTAATTAGAAGAATGTTAAATGTAGAACTCTGCTTTAATCAGAAGTTTGGCATAATGAAAATGCTGGCATATACAGATCCCTTCATGATCAATAAGTTGCACTGCAAAAAGCCCAAACTTAAACAGAGCTTCTGTTTAAGCAGAGCCTGAAAATATTCAGTTGACATATAAGGACCCCTGGTTCGTTCAGGGTTCAGTATAATCATCAAGGTGGCTTAATTAGAGGCTTACTAGAATCTGTGCCCTGACATACCGTGGGTCCTTGTATAATCAGAGAAGATATCAGAGCATAAATATAATGAAAGTGCTGTCATAATTTGTCATAGCACCAGATGAGATAAGCAGATTTTTTTTAACCATATTTCTTCAGTACTATTTTCTCACATGCGCACATACCCATTTCTCCTTATTTTAACATGCTACTAGTTACAAGCCTTGCAGTTTTGTAGCACTGTAAACAATAGGTGTAATTATTGTCCTACCCAGTGGCACTAATGTATCACAGAGATTAAAAGTTGAGTTGGTCAAAACCAGGGATGATCAAATTGACCACAGATTTCGTAAATAGTAACATTAACCCACTGTTCCTTCTTAAAAGCAAACTCTACAGGCGGCATATATCAAATAAAATAGATCAGCAGGTAAGCACACTCACTGCTGAGCTCTCCATCAATAAGGTTTAAGCCTCCAAAAGTGGTACAGTAGCTTAGATAGTTGTGAAACTGAAATACTGATGCGTAACTATGGTAATTATAACCGCTATGACCTCTGCTCATGCTAGCTAGCCTGTGCCTCTCCGAAGCGAGACACGCCTTAGCATTGCAGATGTATTTTTTGAAAAACAGCTTGTTAAATTTCTGTTACTTATGAATACCTTTTACCAGCTTTCTTATTAGTTCAGCAATGCATCTATGTGCTTGTTGTCGGAATTAGGTCATGTGATCGATACTAGGATCTGTTTGTGATATATATATATTTGCATTTTGCCCTACCTCGATGAGCTTACCTCCACTGCCGATGTAGGGGGCTCCCCTTACCAGTATGTTCTGTGACTTGCGTATTTTTGCAATAATTACTTTTTAGTCTCAACCTAAACATCCGACAGAATTTTCATTGACAGATCTTGGTGTACTGGCTGGGAATTACAAAGACCTTACTGGGATCAGCAACTGGAATTGGACGTCACATACACTAGATAGGCCCATCTTAACAGCATTATAGGCCCCGGGCAAAACGTTGCACTGGGCCCTGCCTACACCACCACTCACAGGAATAAAAATGTTTAACGGAAAGTTCGTGTTAAATTTTGGTCTACATGGGGCCCCTATGCTCATTGGGCCCACGGGCAACTGCCAAGCGTCCCCATGCGTTAAGACGCCACTGGCACTAGATAAACCCATGCTCGAAAGGTAACGTGGAGATTTCTTTGTAGAGGAATTTGGGTGATCAGCTCGCTAATCAGGTTATACGTTCTTCATTGGTTAGAATTTTGGACTGAGACCCGGTTTTATATTTATTGACTAAACACTAGATACTTTTTGTTACCTTAATTTTTGGATCAAAATCATTTGGGTAAGAGACAATGGGGAGAAAATGGTTGGATAGGAAATTGGAAGCCAATATTCTAGGAGATAATAGTGTGAGTGGTAATTGATGGAAACAGAGAAGGTTGCTGGGGAGGGAAGGCATGCTGCCTAGGTACTCAGTACAAACCCTATTGGATGAGTGCTGTACAATATGGTACACTGGTTCCGTTATCCAGTTTAGGAATGCCTCTTTTGCAAATTTCAGCATGTTGAGATCAATGGTATTCCGACTGTAGTGCAGGAGGTCTGTGGACAAATATGCATGCACTATCCATCCACCGTCCTAGGTTGACTTAGAAATGAAAGCTGGAAGACAATTCCGTTCCAACTTAACATGAATCCTTTCCTACCTCTTTCCATTGGAATGAACTACACCAACACCAGAAGACTACCTAAAGCCTTAATCCTTGGCAAGAGTGAGTATATGTTAGGTGAAAAAGTGAACCGAGACTCTAAGCAGACTAAGGTTGCACCTAGGGAGACTCATGTTTACATCATATACAACTAATATTATAGAAGCAAGTGTAGCTTTAGAACAAACTAAATCAACTACAGTTGGGGGTGACAGAAACATGTGTTTCCCAGAAGAAGGCATCCTTGATAGAGTGAAGAAGCCAATGCCTCTGCATTTCCCAGTTTCTGTTGCAAGTTCTCCGTTTGTGCAGGTTTTAAAAATGGAGGTAGAGAAATCTAGAAGATGGGTATCTTTGCCCAATCAAATGTGCCATGTCATCTCTTCACCACTGAAAATTCTCCCTACTCGGCATTTTGGGATTTCTCAAGATGGCAAATTTAAGGCCTGCTCAATCACTGGTCTAACACAGAAGCCTGGTTCCTTCTCTCCAAAACTTGCTTAAGGTTCTCTAAACTACTTAAAAACTCGTGGTTACATTACAGTATCTTGCTGCTACACAAGGGAAAGTGTCAGAAACAAAAAAGCTGAAGTAAAAATGGTATGGTTATCTCAGACATCAGGATACTTTTACCTTATTTAGATTGTCTGTATGCACATCAGTCAAAGTGTTATAATCCATAACGCGTTCACTGGTGTAGCCAATCTTCTCTCCATTGAACAGCATGGCTGGCTAGGACGTGACTCTCCGGAGCTCCCGGCGAGCTGCATCAAAATCCGTCAAAATACTTAGCCCTGAGCCACCAAAACAACGGGAGAGTCGCCGCGGAACAGCCGGACCCCATAGAGACTACTTTCTCGCAGTTCACACGAATGTAGTCACCAAAACGCCGACTTTGATCCCACGCACCGGGAGATCCAACGGCAACAAGATGGCGGCTGCAGAGACAGGGAATCGGGAGCGGCGCTGAAGTCAGGCGGCCGAGTCCGCGCCAGGTCCGCTGGTAGTCTGCAGCGGACCTGTGAGGTGCCAAGCTGACGGTGGGGGCTCTGGTGCGGTGTCTGGGAGCCCCGACGGGACCGGGGCACTTTACAACTATGGCGGCCGGAGCGGTGCCGCGCCGATGAGCCTGACCTGGAGACCATCCCGCAGCGGACCAGCCGACTGGGAGGTGAGGCGGTGAGGAGCGTTTGGAGGGCCCCGTGGGGTGCAGGGATATCCGGGAAGGTCCCCCCTGAGGAGACGTCAGGACCTCCTAGACCACCGGGCACTTTACCAAGATGGCGGCCGGGGCCGCGAAGTAGTGCCTGAGAGCACCACGACCTTGCTCCTGGCACCACCGCCGTGTCAATGCCCTGCGGCCCTCCAGGCTCACCACGGCCACCGGTCTGGAGTTGCAATCGGACCCCCCCGGCCCTGCATTGCCCCTGCCGGTGTGGGGGTCTCTTAGGGGTGTCCCTGCGGCCCCATAACCTGCTGGGGAGCTCCTGCCCCCCTGAGAGAGACTTTCAGAAACGTCGGAGGTCGAGAGGACGCGGGGGAGTGCCACAATCCGCGCTCCTCAGACCCCGAGAAGGTATGGCTACTATGGTAGTTGGATGGGACAGCGGGCGCGACCCGCACTCCTGAACTGAGACAGGTATAGTGGGGCTTGAGAGTACTACGGACCTGCTCCTGGCTCACCACCGTGCCTGTGCCCTGCAGCCCATCACATCCTCCACAGCCGCCTGCCTGGAGCTGCGGTCTGACACCCCCGGCCCTACATCGCCCCTGCCTGCGAGAGGGTCCACTAGTGGTGTCCCTGCGACCCGTACCACGCTGGGGAGCCCTCGCCCCCCTGAGAGAGTCATTTAGAAACGTCGGGGTCGAGAAACGTAAGGAAGTGCTACAATCTACGGTCCACCAACCCCGGACCCCGCGACAGGGTGGCAGACCTGGACATTGGGTGGGACAGCCGGCACGGCCTGTACTCCTGAGCTGAGGCGGGCGTAGGAACGCTGTCCGAGACCAGAAAACTGCTGAGCATATGAGCCGGGGCCCCCCGGGGAGTGGGAAAGCAACGCAAGTAGCCCACGGCGACCGCGACAAGGGGAGGCGGGACTGCCCTACCTTGCAACAGACTGCGGAGATCATTGGTCCCGGACGGCAGCCAGATAGCCCGAGGCGGTGTGAAACTCAACTTGCCCTGCGGGCTCAACGCCACGGTAACGCAAGCCATGGGGAAGAAAGACCCACCTCTTAAACCTGCTAAACAGGGGCCTATGGACAACTTCGCAGCGCCTAGACAGTCAACAGACGTCCTCCCAGCTGCCTCTGGCGTGCGATCGGATACTGAACTGCTGATGGGAGCCATTCAGGCGTCACGGGCTGATATCCAGGAATCTAGGGCGGCCCTAGAAGTCAAGATCGGAGGTGACACTACTGAGGCAAGACTTCCGCAAATCATCGGACAGGGTGACTACAGCTGAGACACGGATAGGAGAGGCCGAAGATTCGATCTCCACCTTGAGAAAAGACATGGCAGAACTCAAAGCATCCCATCGCCAACTAATGTGGAAGGTGGATGATGCCGAGAATAGGGCGAGACGCAACAATCTACGCTTTGTAGGTTTTAGAGAGGGAATTGAAGAGACGAACATGGCAGCATTCCTCCACTCCTGGCTTACTAAAACCTTCCCGACGGTGCAGTGCTCCACTTGCTTCATCATCGAAAGGGCACACAGGGCCCTCCTGGCAAAGCCGCCGGAGGGGGCGAGACCCAGACTGGTTATCGCACGCTTTCTCAACTTTGCGGACCGAGACTTGATCCTACGAGAAGCTAGAAAACTGGGGAGATCCTACTAGAAAACATGAACATCATGATATTCCCAGATTACAGCCAGGAGGTGCAGAAGCAACGCCGCTCCTTCGATGCAGTCAAGGCGAAACTGAGGGACCTACATATCTCCTACATGCTCCTCTTTCCTGCGAAACTAAAGGTCATCTACAAGGAAAAGTCAATTTTCTTTAACCACCCGGAGGACGCCTGGCAATGGCTGGAGGAACGCCCTATACTCAAAAGCAGAGGAACCGCTGGCCGCAGGGCGATGGACAGGTCGCCGTCACACAGACCCCAATGGGAACAGCCGAAAGCACAGAGACTGAAGTCCCGAAGGGTAAAGAGACAAACCCCGGCTACACCTTACCAAGGACATGGCTCGGGAGGCACAAGGCATGGACGATCGGCCTCACCAAGGGGAAGCGCCACAACGGGATCCAGGTACAACTGTCTCCGAAGCCATGCTCATTCGGAGGGAGATGACGAGGACGAGGTGGGGAGCCGTACTTCTGGAGGTGAAGAAGAAGAGGGGTGGTCGCGCTCAATTCACCCGCTGGTAGAGGCGATCCGGACTTTGGAACACGACACGTCGGGGAGAAATAGTGTCCCTGAAACTGACACTCAAGACTCCCACTCATGAACACTGGTGGAACTGGCTCTCGGTTACTGCAGCTCGTCGCTGAGGAGCACGCAAGTTGACACGCCCCTTTATATTTACACTTCCTGTTCCCACTGGTTCTGTTCTCAGCCACACGACTTCCTGGATTGTTGATAACAGTGCCTGTTTGGGGAAAGTAGCGCTGTATGTTTTGAGGGGAGGGGTTAGAGCAGACTAAAGGGGGGATACAAGGGAGGGCGACAGGCCTTCTCCTACTGCCAGTTCTGTCTTGTGAAGGGATGGGACTGGAAGGGGAGGGAGGTGGGATGGGGGAGGGGGGTAGGGGAGTTCCAAGTTCATTTAAGTTGGGGAAGGGGGAGGGAGAGTTGGGGTAAGGGGGTAACAGTCGGAAACCGCAGTGGTGCACCTCGGCGCTTCACGCCATACATCCAAACAAGAGATTGCCTTCTTAACGATACCCTCGTCTTAAATGGCATGTGACACAGCGGCCTCGCAGGTGGGGGACAGGGGGATCTGTATCATGACGTGGAATGTAAATGGATTGGGCTCTAAAGTTAAGAGAGGTCTAGTGAACTCCTACCTTAAGAGGCTAGATCTCGATATAACCCTACTGCAGGAAACTCATCTTAAAGGAACACACTGTACTTTCATAGCCAGGGGCAGACATAAAGTTCTGGCACATGCAGGATATACGACCGATTCCAGAGGGGTAGCGATCATTATTAAACAAACAACCCCATTCTGTACTACACGCACCTGGATAGACCCACTGGGAACATATGCGGGGGTCCAGGGAACATGGAATAGGCGTACATACACGGTCATATCAGTCTACGTACCGCCCAAGTTGCAGACGCACACGCTCAAGGCTCTTGCACATATCCTCCTAGAAACGGCCGATACTATCCAAATCATGGGAGGAGATTTCAACGATGTGATGAATATGAGTCAGGACCGGTCAGGGACTGCAGGTAGAGGGGGAGGCCAGACTGCTTTGTCCCAACAGATTGCCAGTATAGGGCTTACCGATATCTGGAGATGGCTGCACCCTACCCAGATAGCCTATTCCTACTACTCAGGGGCCCATAAGGTGTTTTCGAGGCTGGACTATATATTTATGTCCAGACAGTACTTGAAGGTGGACGACACTGCAGACTATAAGGCATGGGGCATCTCTGACCACTCACCTTTGTTTGTGAGGGTAGGACGCACCCAGGGCACTCCGGAGACCACTTGGCGCCTTGCGGCATGGGATCTTCAGAATGCGACTATCCTACGAGGCCTGAGAGCAGATATCAAGGTCTATGTGGCCGAAAACGAGGGCACAGTAGAGTCAAATGTCACCTTCTGGGAAGCCCTGAAGCCGGTATTAAGAGATAGAATACAGAGCAGACTGGGCGAGGAACGACGAAAACTCCAAGCTGAGGTCACAGCACTAGAACAGACTATACTGGGTTTAGAGAGAGACTACCAGAGCTCGAAACGCGCAGAGACCCTTAGGAGGCTGCTAGATGCCCAGAGGCAGTACAGAGAACTAGCTACTAATGCGGCGAAAACCCAATCCCTGGCCACCCTTCATCGTCTCTATGATGTGGGGGATAAGTCAGGCAAGCTTCTAGCATGGCTAAGTAAAAGGAGCGCGCGGCTAGATGGGTAGACCACGTTCGAAATGCGGACGGGACGATTGTCAGTGCTGATGCACAAATAGCTGAAACATTCGCATCACACTACGAACTCTTCTACGCAGCCAGGGACCTGCGGACACGAGAGGACGCTATACACTATATGGCACAAACGGACCTGCCCGCGCTGTCTTCTGAGGCCCTACTGGTGCTGGAAGCGGACATCACACTGGATGACATATCTGAAGCCGTAGCCAGGCTGAGACCGGGTAAAACACCTGGGCGAATGGTTACCCAGCTGAGTTTTTTAAACGCACTGCGGACCTACTGGCCTGCCACTTAAAGGGACTCTTTGCCGGGGTTTACCAGGAGGGGGGGCTTCCCCCGGACCTCGCCATCGCCACGATCGTCCCGATATATAAAGAGGGCAAACCACGGGAGTACTGTGCGTCCTACCGCCCCATCTCCCTCCTGAACACGGAAGTGAAACTTCTAGCGACTACTCTGGCGCTCCGCCTGAGGTCGGTGATCCCAGACCTTATACATTTGGACCAAACAGGCTTCCTACCAGACATAGCTACTAGATTGAACCTTAGGCGTACCCATAATTGGCTACAGGAAGTACGGGGGAGGGACGACCCACACTGGTTTCTTTCCCTCGACGCGGAGAAAGCCTTCGACACGGTCCACTGGCCGTTCCTTTATGCTGTGCTGCACAAATTTGGTTTGGCCCTAAGTTTCAGAGGTGGGTTCAGCTCCTCTACACGGCACCAAGAGCCAGAGTGAGGGTAAACGGAAGGCTATCACGTGAATTCCAGATCCAAAGAGGGACCCGTCAGGGCTGCCCCCTGTCTCCCCTCCTCTTTGCCCTTACCATTGAGGTACTTGCAGCAAGGATCCGTCAAAATGAGGGTATCACCGGTTTTGAAAGAAATGTGGCAGACCCCACGCAAGAAAAGATATCACTCTATGCAGATGATGTCCTTTTGTATATTACGAAACCGGAGACCACGGTCCCGGAGCTCTTCCGGGAACTGGAACACTATGGTAAAAGAGCGGGATACACAATAAACTGGCACAAATCTATCTTGTACGACCCTAGGGGACGAGATTGTTGGGGGAGACTGCCAGGGCAACTGCTGACGACGAAAGAGGGCTTACAATATCTTGGGATTTACATCACCCTCGATAAGACGCTATCATTCCAAAAGAATCTGGAACGGATCATAATGAACTCCGTGGCAGAGATGGACCGCTGGAGACAGCTCCCTCTCACGCTTCTAGGCCGAGAGGCCATGTACAAGATGATCATTTTACCTAAATACCTCTATGCCCTGCAGAACGAATACTACCCACTTCCGGCAAAATTAATACCTAAAATCCACTCGGACCTGAGGAAATTTCTTTGGCTTGGTAAGCAACCGAGAGTGGCCCTGACTACGCTCCAAAGACACCAATATAGTGGGGGGATCTCACTCCCTAACCTGGAGGCCTACTATTGGGCAGAACACTTGGCACCGATTAATGATTGGCTTCATGCCTCGGCGGACCACCCCACCTATGCCCTAGAGAGGCTTAAATTATTGCCACAGAACTTACCATACTATCTATATGGGGGTACAAGATGGGCACCGCTCCTTCCAGCGACGACTCTTACACTAACAGCGTGGACTAAGGCCACATGGCGTATGGGATGGGAGAAGAAGCCCACCCGGCAGACGCCGCTATGGCACTGTCAATGGTTAACGGAGCACAAGAAATTACGAGGCTTCCGACGGTGGGACGACATAGGTATCTCCACAATAGGAGACGTGATCGCCAAAGGGGAGCTGAAATCCTTTACGGCCCTAAAGTCCGACTTTGGGCTACACCACTCACAGCTCTTCAAATACACACAGCTACGACATGCGTGGCAGGCCCAGAACCTACAACTAAACGATATCCCAGAAAATGCACCACTGGAGGGACGGCTCCTCCAAAAACTGATACAAGGGAAAACGGTCTCCCTCACATACAAAACCTTAACTAACAATATGCTAGGTGATCTGGCAAGGCTTCGACATGTGTGGGAGGTGGAGGTGGGAGACATGGACGATCTGGACTGGGATATTGTGTTAATGCATCCCCGGGAGGTGGCAATTAAATCACGACTATGCCTTATTCAGTTTAAAGTACTGCATAGAACCTACTATGATAGAGTGCGACTCCACAGAATGGGGAAAACAGACAACTCACACTGTCTTAGATGCAGTCAGCACGACTGAGACTTTTATCACACCATTTGGGCTTGTGACATGATACAAAGCTACTGGATGCACATATTCACGGAACTAGGGGATGTTTTGGGGGTCCCGCTCCAACGGGAGCCCAAGCTGGCACTATTGGGCATGACTAATGAGGTAGACCTGCCACGCCCACTCCTCACCTTCCTGGTTCTTGCACTTGTGGTAGCGAAAAGGGATATTGCGAAGTACTGGGGGTCACCGGCGCCACCAGGATTAGAAGAATGGAGAAGAGGGCTGGACCTTTACATGGCGGCCGAGAGAGTGACATATAAAGCGAGGGGGTGCCCGAAAAAATTTCGAAGGGTCTGGTCCAAATGGCGACATTATCACGGGTTGGATGGGGGGTTGTGAGGGGGGGAGATTGAAAATCTGACTATTCGGGCGCAAGAGCGCCGACAAGAGAGCTCAGGGTGGGATGTGATGAGAAAAGTGAACCGTATATCAATGGACTTTGAACTGAGATGTTGTATACTGTGACAGAAAATGGGGGCTCTGAGGTGGGTGGGTGTGGGAGTAGAGGTATGTATACTGCTGATTTCACGACTGTAATGTTGAGTTTCGATAAAATGCAAATAAAAATATTCTAAAAAACAAAAAAAATCTTCTCTCCTTTACATAGCAATATAGTTATTCTTTTGACATCTGTCAAGCTTATAATGCTGATAAAAGCTCTAAGAATACCTGAGCTGGCCATCGGTGGGTCCTTTATTACATGTTCAGATAGATTTCATTAATATTCCATGATATTGAATTTAGTTTTTGGCTCTCGTCTGTATGTTCTCTAGATGGGTAGAAACCTATACCTGTGTCCGGGCGGATGCTATCACTGTGGAAACAATATTGAGCCGATGCTCTGCCCCACGTTCGGAATACTGATTTCAGAAGCGACAAAAAAATGATTTGATATCCTCTCTAGTTCAGGAACTATGTAAAGTTTTAGGGATCCACCAAAATATGTACTGTGCGTATAAGCCTGAGTTCTCCTGGAAACAATTTAATACAGGCTGAAAAAATTAAGTGACTAAGATCCGTGAAGACACAAGACTTTTTTTTAAATTT
Organism: Lissotriton helveticus; assembly: GCF_964261635.1. Taxonomy (NCBI): domain Eukaryota; kingdom Metazoa; phylum Chordata; class Amphibia; order Caudata; family Salamandridae; genus Lissotriton; species Lissotriton helveticus. Next base: position 605,896,971 of record NC_136059.1, on the reverse strand, counting down.
TATTTTTTATTTTATTTGTTCAGTTTTCAAAAGTACAACATAAACAGAGGTACAATCACATCCTTCATGTCCCATTATTGCACATTTACAGGATTTTGCTTTTACATATATCTTATGCCCTCGTCTGAGCTGAGGGTGTGTCCATCTCTTGCTTAGTTCACATATCTGTGTCCGTATCTGACAGACTATCATTCTGTCTAATTAGTAAATATGACATGAAGGGCTCCCATATAGCCTTGGGCCTCAATGCCATCGGGAGTTCCTCTGCGTAACAGGCACTTAGATCTTTACAATACACTATTTCAGTTAGCCAGTGTTCAAATTTTGGTGCCCTTCTGCCACCCCAGTTCTGCACCACCTTTGGCTTTGCCAGCCGCAGCACGATAGCCACTAGCTTCCGACTCCTTAGCTGTAGCCCCGAGACCAGCCCCAGCAGCCATATGAGTGGTGTACACTCCACCTCCTCCGCCACCATTTCAGATACCGCTTTTGTGACCTGCACCCAGAAGTCTTGCACCTTCCCACAATACCAAGCTAAGTGCATAAAGTCAGCTTCTGGTGCACGGTCCACCACACCTCAAACAGTTAGCTGATTCACTCAACCCATTTCTGTGCAGTTTCTGTGGGGTGTAATAGAGCTGTTGAATGTATTTTAAATGTATGATGGGCAAATTGCAATTTTCTGTCAACCGTCCTGTTAAATTGCAGCAGAATTCACAGTCTTTCTGCGTAAGAGGACTACCTAGCACTGTGTTCCATTTCTCCATACTTTTGTCATGCTGCGGGATAATCTCGGACTGCATCGCATTATATAGTTGGGTAATCAGCTTCGTTCTGGAGGAGCTATCTAGCATGACTTGTAGCGGGTTTAGCGTTTGCGGTGGTGTGGGTTTACTGTCTTTAGAGCTGCCTGCAATCTGTAGTATGTAAACATAAGTAAAAGGGTGGCGTCACCTATTCTAATGGCAGCCTCCAGCGTAATGTAAAAAACATTGGGGTATGCATCTCCCAATGGGTAACTCCCATTTCCGCCAGCAGTGCTAGGGCCATGGGTTCACTCGCCACTGATACGCCAGGGTAGTGCACCAATGGCAGTGCGGGGGCAAACAATGGCATCTTCCCAGCCCATTTCGCAATTGTCTGCCAGGCTTTAATGGTGCTTCCAGCAGTGTTGATTTCTCCTCTGGGGCCTAGTCGATGCGGTCTTGGTAGGAGAGCAGTAAGCGACAAGGGTTATACTCCGACTGCCTCTACCGCTATGTGAGGGAGGAAAGGGGGTGGGAAGAACCAATAGAGAAAAATGCGCCTGTGCGCACAGACAGTACAAGTAGAGGTCCGGAGCACCGAATCCCCCCTCAAGTGCGGCCTTGTGAGCACCTCCCACCGACAACGGGGTTGCTTTCCCGCCCACACCAATTTAATTAGCACAGTGCGGAGAACTGAGAAAAACGCCCTTGTCAGCTGCAGAGGAACATTAATGAACAAATACAAAAATGTGGGTAGAATAATCATCTTTGTGATTGCCACCCTGTCTGCCAGTGTCAATGGGAGTTTAATCCACCTATCTACCTGGTCCTCTGTTGCCAACAAGGCCAGGCCAAAATTTTCTTTTAGTAATACCTCAGGGTATTTATGTATCCCTACCCCTATGTACTTCACTGGCTCATTGCTCCACAACAGCGGAAAGTCCAGATCACATGACATTGTGCAGCCCGTTAATGGGAACACAGAAGACTTTTCCCAATTTAGTCTAAGCCCAGATAATTTTTATACTTCATATATTCTCTTATCAAGGGGCTTATCTGTTTTCTGGGTCACTGACATACAGCACTATATCATCTGCATACAAGGATAAGCCAAAGGCCTCTGCCGAAATCCCTGCGCAGTATGTGTGTGCCGCTGTCGCACTGTACATGCCAATGTCTCCAGCGTTAACGCAAACAGCATGGGTGACAGACGGCACCACTGCCTCGTTCCCCTATGAATGTGGTTCATTGAGGAATGGTTATTGTTTATACGCATTCTAGCCACCGGTTCGGTGTACAATAATTTTATCCAATGCGTGAATGCTTCCGGCATGCCCTTCCGATGCAGCACATCGAACATAAAACCCCATTTTATAGTCTCGAAGGCTTTCGCTGCGTCAAGCAGCACTGCTGCTGCCTTCATGCCAGAGTCTAGCTGGTGCAGCAAAGAGAACATTGTTGTCAAATGATGTGTGGTTGATCTCTCCGGGATAAATCCCGATTGATCCAGCAAAACTAACACCAGCATCAGAGGTCTCAGTCTAGTCGCTGTAAGCTTTGCAAGTATTTTCGTATCTATATTCAGGAGCGAGAGTTGCTAGTAGGAGTCGCATTTTGCTGGATTTTTCCTGGGTTTCAGTAGAGTTATCATCAGAGCCTCTGTTAATGTAGTGTAATATTCTGTAAATTGAGAAAGTACATCAGGTTTGTTGTAACATTTAGTACCATCAGGGCCTTCCAACTATACATTAGTGTGCGAGGAAACCTTATTTTGGAGGCCAGGCAGCCAGGCCGTCCGCCCTCCCCAAATTGTCTTGCTACCCATCTCCTGGACATATGCTTTATCTCCTGGTCAGCCATTTCATTATATTCCATTACCAACGCTCTAATTTCTGCTAGTGTGTGCTTGATGTGATAATTCCAATTGCCTCTCTAATTGCCGCAGAGATTCCTCGATCATCTGCTTTCTGGCTCGCAGGGCCTTCAGTGCCCCTGTCTGGAGGCTAATACAGGTGCTGCGTATAGTAACTTTAAACGCCTCCCAAAGCGTGCCTGCGCTTTCCACTGATCCCTGATTCTCCAGAAATAATTGTGTTAAATCCGTGTGGACCTCCTCCCTGAACACTCGGTCCAGAAGGGATGTGGCCTGCAACCACCACTGGGATGCTTGTGTATTTCTTGTGGGGATTGCCAATTCTAGCATCACTAGAGCATGATCCGATAGGGTTTTCGGTAAGTGCACCATGTACTCCAACCATGTAGTTGCTACCCCCGAAGTTAACCAATAATCCAGCCTGGACCAGGTTTTGTGTACTGAGGACACGTTTTCCCTTCTCGGACCCGGGGGTTTCTTGTCCTTCAAATATCAGTCAGCGAGTGTGCACCCATAATGTCCTGCAGTACATGTGCAGCTCTTTTTCCATGCCACTCTGTTGTTGCGTTACAATCCAGAACAGGGTCTAGATTTGTGTTTAGATTACCACCCCATAATATTATCTCAAGCTGTAGCATGTATAGTTTGTGCGCTACTTGGCGGTAAAAATCGGGGTCATCAATATTGGGCCCATAGGTGTTAACAATAGTGATGTGTTTACCATGGCTCACTCCTTGTATTAGTGTAAAGCGGCCTATTTCATCCATCACTGTGTTAGTGAGTGTGAACGGGACTACTTTTATTACCATTATGAGAATCCCTCTAGAGTAAGAGATGACACCGCCCTCACCGTTGCCCGCTTTGCTCCCACTCGTTTGTCCCCCAGTGAGTCTCCTGCAACAATACTATTTGTATAAGATGGCTGTCAAGATAGGCAAATACCTGGCAAATGTTTTTGGGGCTGTAAAACCCCTTACATTCCAAGTCAAAGGTTCAAGACGTTCCACCATAGTGCATGCGCTTGTATACTGACATATTCATTTCTGACATTGTGCGTCTTTTCGACCTGTATGTGACTCATAGCTTCAACCATGACAGCGATGTACCTAACATATACATAACCAACTTTCCCCCACCCACTTTAGCATCCCAATCATGCCAAAGACATTCCCCTAACAGTAAATAAGTAAATACAAAAAACAATTATAAGCTCCGAAAATTTCCCTCCTTTATCTCCATTCTGCTTTAAACTGTAGGGATGTTCCCTCGTGGGGGTCGCTAGGTGCACAGAACTCCACCTGCCTTCCCGAGTGTGGCCGTTATATCTATGTTAGATAAGATTGATTATTCTACAGGAATGGAACATGGTTCTACATGCACTTGCATGCTGAAATTGCAAACATTTTCCCGTTCTTGCGGTGATCCCTCCCCTCGCTCTGATGCTGATACACATTTAACCTATGACCATCGAGTGCATACTTGTTGCATATTGTCAGTTCTCAAGTCCCACGTGCACCAGCACCTTAACTACATTAACTTTAAATCTATTACGCCGTTCATGCTTTCAGGGACTCCCATGATGCAGACATTATTGCGCCTGGAGCGCTCTTCCAGATCATCATTTTTGGCTTTGAGGACTTCCATTATTTTGTCCATCTCCCTACACTTGCTTGCTGTTTCTTGAGAGTCGTCCTTCACCACTGAAATGCGCTGTTCCGGTCTGGTGTGCTATCTTCTTATCTAACTTGGAGGCCATATTGGCCATGCGCAGCGACAGTGTGTCTATATTTCCATTGATTACTTGGAGGCTTTGTTGCATTGCTAGCAATGTGGCTACCAGCAGCAGTGTGGACTGCTGTCCAGCCTCCAACTCCGTGTCAGAGTGCGCATTTGCAGGCTTTGATCGAACAACGCGACTCAATCAATATACAGCTGCGACTGCTGCTTATCAGTTTCTCCATTATGCGGTGGAGAGGAGCGATCCTGTTACACTAGGGAACCCCGCCACAGCTCAGTGCCTTGTCGATTTGTTGTCCTTATTTCTGAGGGGCAGCCTCCCTGCTCGCGTGTCACTGGATTGTCAGTGACTTTGCCTCCTCAGATTTCCTTGCTATATGGGCCCGTCTTGGTGCCTCAGTCAGCACGGCGTCTCTAAAGCGATGCACCGATTCTGAGAAGCATTGAGGCTGCGATGCGAGGGTCTGCGTCCTCATCAAGGATCCTGTACAAGGGACTTGCAATGTGAAGTCTGGCGTTGAGGATGTGGCGCGCATTTGGGGCGATGCGTAATTTCTGAAGAGCTGCAATGCAGAGTCCAGCATTGTCGTCAGATTAGGGGCGGCTCCTCCACTAGGGCGGAGTAGTGTCGCCCCACTGCTTTCTTGCAGTACGAGAAGCAGAAACATAAAATGCTAATAACTTCCTGTTATTACCATTTTATGTTTAGTTGAGGGTGGGCAGGACTGCTCTGCGAGCAGGGAAGGAGTGGTGTGCCCACTCCTGAGGGCGCAATGACTGTTTGGTTGGCCATCTGGGGCAGTCATGCACACTCTGCCCTTTCTCCATGAAGGCTGCAATGCAGCCTACATGGAGAAAATGGCCTCCCCGTAAGCACCTTGTTGGGCGAGGTCCCCCCCAATTACAATGCTGTCATTGCAGTGTTGTGATCGGCTTAGGGGAGGAAGGCGGCCTGCTTCCTGTTCCTGCTGGAGGCAGGAGAGCAGGAGCAGGCGCTGAGAAAATGTGGGATCCAGCCAGCAGACAGGTACTTTTGAAAAAGTATAATTAAATTAACCCCCACACCCCACTCCCCGCGTGACCCCCCCACCCCACCACCTGCGATTAATGCTGACCGCGACCGCATTAGGATTATTGTCAAAGAGGAATGCAAGGGACTGCACTGTGGAGGCGATGCTGGTCTTTGCGACTGGTCCAATCCACGTAGAAGCAGTGATGCATCAGTTCTGCTCAGGTTTGAGCCGTGCAGCAGGGAAAATGTGCTTGTTCCGCTGGATCCATCAAGGCTGACAGAACACCTTAAGCCCACTTCCAAGTGTCCAGGACTGGAGTGGCACCATTTGGCAGGGTATACTCCCAGAAGGCAGTGTCCAGGTGTTGGTACAAGGTTGTTGGAAGCCTGTTGTGTCCCTGAGGCTTCAGATCAGGAGGCCAACCAAATAGACAATGGAGTCATTCTCGGATTCTGGGTTCAAGAGATTCAGGTCCAGTCCTTCTCACCCAGGCAAGAAGGCAGCTGGTCTTCAAAGCAGCAGTCTAGCAGAGTGGCAGTCCTTTCAGGAGCACAGTAGCCCTTCATCCTGGCACAGGTCCAGAAGTGAACTGAAGTGTTGCTGTCTGCGGTCTCGAAGTTATACCCAGTTGCGCCTTTTAAGTAGGGAGAAGCTTCTAGTGGTAGGCCTTTGAAGTGCAAAAGTGCCCTGACTTCCCAGCTCTGGCTCAAGACTAACTACAGGGGGTATTGCATCCCTTTGTGTAGAGACAGGTCACCGCCTATTCAAGTGTAATACTGAAACCAGCTCCTCACTCCCATCTTGCCAGTGACAGCCCTTCCAGGCACACCTAAGCTCCCCATTGTGTGGCTGTCTAGGAGAACTAAAACAAAGCCGAACTGCCAACTACTCCAATATGACCCACCGACAGGCTGCAGGCACCAAATGGCTAAGGCAGGAAAATACCAACTTTCTAAATTTGTCATTTTCAAAATTGATTTTTCATTACAATTCCAAAGACATCAAACATGAACTGCTTACCTGTTACAATTTGGAAAATACACATTAAATGTAATTAAGTAACTCCAATGTTATCCAACAGGAGAGGTAGACCTTGAAGGTGAAAAACAAATTTAAGAGTTTTCCACTAACAGGGCATGTAAAACTTAAAAGTACATGTCCTACTTTTTAAATACATTGCACCCTGCTCTCTGGGCTATCCAAGGCCTATGGTAGGGGTGACTTATATGTATTTAAAAGGAAGGTTTGGCCCTGGCTAAAGGTTTACTTTACGAATCTAACAAAAAGGGGGGAGAGAGAGGTCAGATTCGCTGTGGAATCAGCCTCCTTGTCTTTGGACCTTAAAATCTCTACGTCGGACACTATCTTCTTAGAGTCTATTACCCCATGTGATTGGACAGACTATTATCGTATCACCTTCCTCATCAACTTAAAGGAGAGCTTAAAGAAGGGCCAACCGAAGAAAATCAAACATTGGAAAATAAATCTTCGTAATATAAACCACAATGAACTAACCACTCTATGCACCTTGATCCCACAGACCAAGATGGAAGATGTCAATGACCTCACAGACTATTACAATACTGGAAGTCATGGACTCCATCGCGCCCCTACAACAGAAAAATATTTCCAATAAGAACTCAAAGCTATGGTTCAATGATAACTTGAACACAGAAAGATGCAATCTACGAACAGCAGAAAGAGCATGGAGATACTCCCCATCCGTGAAATCGCTAAAACGCTTAAGATCAATGAGGAACACATACAATAGAAGAATAAGACAAGGGAAAACTAATTTTCTCAGAACTCTACTCGACCAAGCCAGAAATCAGCCCAAAAAACTATTAGAAATAGTCAAACAGCAGTCACACAACACATCAAACCCGTTAGTCTCCGGATCCAGCACCCTGCCAAATTGCGAAGAACTGGCCACCTTCTTAAAGGATAAAACAACAAAGATAGAGAACGAAATTCAACTAGCGAAGGAACTACTACTGGCTGCCCCAGTCAGCTTTTCATGCACCTCCCAATGTACGAAAGGGAAGTAACCACCCTGGCCCCCCTCCAAAAACAATGCCACTTGGAACACCTTCTCCCTAATCAGTGAACAGGAAATGTATAACATTCTTTCTTCTATAAACCCATCTAACCACTTCACGGACTCTCTACCTCCCAGCATATTCAAAGAGATCAAAACATGTATTCTCCCACTATGGTCAAAGATTGTAAACGCCTGTAAGAAAGTGGCTCTGTATATACTGGACCAAAGTAAGGTACAGTGTGCACAGAGTCCACAGTCCCCAGAGGTTTGGCTGGGGCTAAAATTAGATATAACCTTACTCTCTAAAATGGTAGCTTGGTCGAGCAGTAAGGCAGTATCAGAGGAAAATGTAAAGCATTTGTTGTACACACTCAGTCAGCAAATGGTCTCACACACTCAAGAACTGAACTCGAGGCCAAATGTTTTGTATCAAAATATATAGTTTTATTTTAAAACCAACAAGGTATCAAAATATACTTTCTCAGAATGAGTTAATTTAGTTAAATACTTTTCAAATAGGCAATAGACTTTTTGATTACAATAGTTACAGTTGTTGCAATAGGCAACACAATTTCAAGCACAATGCAACATTGAGCTCAATGGGAATGTCTACATAAATGCAATTAGTTACTTTATAGATTACTTTTCTAACCACAGAACTGGATCCTAGATTCAGTCCTGGGACAGCTCCTGTAAACAGTTAAGTAAAAGCATTTTGGTTACAGTAGTGGTTTTTAAGGAATATTATTGTATTTTAAAAGTTGACACTTAGAAACTTTTTCACATAGAATCACCAATGTTATCCTATGGGAGGAAATTCACTTAGCAGGTAAGTAATGTTATGGTTACTTTTTCTTACTCAGGGTTGGATCCTGCATCCAGCACTGGTGTATCTCCTGTAAACAATTGAAAGAATACGTTTAAGTCATACAGGCGATTTTTAAGGAATATTTGTAGTTTTTGAAAATCGACAAACTTTTCTGGTGAAAACCAGACAATGGATTCCTATGGAAGGAAATTCAAGTTACTGGTAAGTACGATTACTTCATTACTTTTCAGGGTCAGTGCTGGGCTAAAAGATGCAGCACTGGGTTCTCTCCTGATAACGGGTGAGTACATCGGAATTTGTTGTTCAGCTGATTTATGATGAATATTTTAAAGTTTAAAAACTCCACACTTAGAAGAATTTCCAAGTGAAACCAGTCAATGTTACCCTATGGAAGAAAATTGAGTTATCGGCTTTTGGATAAGTACTCAACTGACAGAGTTAAGGTTCTGGGCATAGACTCAGGGGTCTCCCAGGGTCAGGTAGGTACAGTCGGTACACCCTCAGCGGCACATGGGCAGCCGGGTGCAGAGGTAGTTAGGCCCAATGTTATCCTATGAGAGGCCGGGGGCCTTCAGTTGGTGGCTACTAGCAAGCAGGCCACGCGGCAGTGGGAGCTGGGCTCCTGCTCACTTGCTCAGGGCATATGGGGAAGTAGATGAGGACAAAGGTTGCACTGCCAGGGGCACTCGACCAACACTTCGAGGGGTAAGTTGGGATCTTGGAGGATAGGTAGGCTCCCAGGAGTTGGGCACAGGGGGCCATGGGGCGCCGGGTGCAGGGGTGTCTTTAGACGTCAGGAAAGCGTACCCTCTGCTGGTCGTGGTTGGAGGGGTCCCTTGTTGTGAGGCTGCAGGCATCGTCTGGGTCGTCGAGGAGGGTCCTTGGGCACTGGATTTCAGGTTACAATCGCCGGGGGGACGTCTTCAGGGTCTTTGTCCACTCAGGCACAGGCCGGGCTCGGCGGGTGCAGAGTGTGCTGGATTCGCGGTTCCTGGCTGGCACCAGGAGTGTTGCTTGTTTGAGCAGAACCACTGCTCATGGGAGTCCCAGTCTCTAGATGAGCAAGGCAGGCAGGTCCTCCGGGGTTTTCAAGGTTGCTGTCCGCAGGAATCACCGGTTTTTAGCAGGAGCAGGTTCAAGGATCAACAGGCCGGTAGGGCTGGGGCCAAGTCAGTTGGTGTCGTCCTTCTGTTAGCAGCTGCACTGCAGGTCGTCCTTCTTGTTCTTCTTCTTATATCGAAATCGGGATCTGAGGAAGGAAGGTTCAGGGTGCCCATAAATACTAAATTTTGGGGCATTACAGGTAGGGTGCTGGGAGGCTGTCATTACGAACCCCACAGCACCATGACGGCTACACGGAAGACTGAGAAGTTTGATAGCTTTTGAAGCTTCCCCTGCCCATCCTGGGGGAGGAGACCTAGCACCTCGCCCAGGATGTGCATTGTTGCAGGCCCAGGAGAGCAGAGGGCTCTCTACCCAGGGGTCCAGCAACATGTCTGCTGTGTGGCAGCCTAGGCAGCCTCTCAGAACAGACGTGGATTGTAGGTTAGGTTTCAGGGGGCATCTCTAAGATGCCCTCTGTAGTGCATTTTACATTAAATCCCACACTGGCATCAGTGTGGGTTTAACGTGCTGAGAAGATTGATATCAAACTTCTCAGTCTTCCGTGTAGCCATCATGGTGCTGTGGAGTTCGTATTGACAACCTCCCAGCACCATATACTCTTAATGGCATTACTGCACTTACAGTGCCCAGGAATGGCCCTGGGTACTGTAGGGGCACAGGGCTCATGCACCTGTGCCTTCACCACTGGCATAGTGCACCCAGTTAGAGGGGTGACTGATGTATGCCAGGGCAGTGTGTTTGTGGGCATGGCACAAAGAGATGTGTGCCTTGTCGTCTCTTTGTTTAGTTCTGCACCAGGACATTCAGCCTGCAAAGGCAGTGTGTGAGTGTCAGGGTACAGGGCACCTAAAGGGTGGCACAATAAGTGCTGCAGCCCTTAGGGGGTCTTCTCTGGTCACAATGTCCTGGGTACCATTTACCAGGGGCTGACATGTGGCCAGAGATGCCGATTGGGTTTTAGTGCAACACAGTTTTAGGAAAGGAACACAGGCCCTGGGCACTTGATTGGCAGGAGCCTAGGGCACACTCAGTCAAAGCACATCAGCAAGTCAGCAAAAAGTGGGGGCATATCATGCAAGAAAGATGGCACTTTCTCACAATGCTCACTACGTCAAGGCACTATCCCTGACTGCTTAAAAATCGGTCAAGTAACTCCAATCTTAAAAAACCTATGGCAGACTGCTCTGATCCTAACAACTTCTGGCCCATCTCCAACATCCCCATGCTGGCAAAGCTCTTAGAAAAATGTGTAGCGAACCAATTATGAAATCACATAGAAAACTTTCAACTACTAGATCAACATCAATCAGGCTTCCGTCAAGACCACAGCACAGAATCTGCCTTTACTCATATTGAAGACGACATACTAAAAATGCTGGATCATAACGAATCATGCCTTCTAATATTGCTTGATTTATCTGCTGCCTTTGACACAGTCAAACACGACAACCTACTGAAACTACTGGAACAAAGGATGGGCTTATCAGGGGTCGTATTACAATGGTTCTCTTCATTCATCCAAAACAGATCCTTAAGAGTCAAAATGAATCAGTCCCACACATTAACTCTTGGTGTTACTCAAGGATCCTCTCTCTCCCCCATTCTCTTTAACCTATTCCTGGAACCACTAGCAAACCTCCTAAAATCTTCTAACATCTACTACCATATGTACGTGGTTGACACTCAGCTATATCTCAAAATCGCCTCTCCAGATTGCATTATATCCCTCAATTCCATCCTACAAAATATACACCTCTGGATCATGGTTAACCACCTCAAACTCAACGCTGATAAAACTGAATTTCTTCTCATCTCTCCGCCGATTAACAACCCCAAGATTGATCTGTGGTTGAAACATCTTACAGCCCTCAAATGCTCGCCCCACATCATAGACTCAGTCAGATCCTTAGGTATTACATTAGACAAACACCTAAATATGCAGGTTCACATTAGTGCAGCCACCAAAGGAGCAAACTACCAACTGAGCATTCTGCGAAAACTTACCACACGAAGATCTAAAACAAGCGGTCCAAGCCCTAGTATTACCCAGAATGGATTATGGTAGTGCCACACTATGTGGCCTACCTAGATACAGGCTGGCCCCTCTAAGAGCCTCCCTCAATGCAGCAGCAAGACTTGTCCTTGGAACGAAAAGTAATGTGCACATCTCACCAGCCCTATAAACCTTAAACTGGCTACCATACGAAGCAAGAATCCAAAAGAAAATTGCTTGCATGACGCACAAAGTGTTACACTTCAACTCCCCCAGTTACCTGGCCCAAAAGCTAAAAAAATCAGGGGGCAGCAGACTCTCACAAAGTGCGCTCACCTTGCTTCTGAAACCCCAACGAACCCACAAAAATAAAACTGGAGCTAGAGCATTCTCGGCTATCGCACCCAAGATATGGAACTCTTTACCACCGGACCATCGCCTAATTTCCTCAACCTCCGCCTTAAAAAAAGAAGCCAAATCTTAACTACTGACTAAGTTCTTACATGAAGTTAAAATATTGGTGACATTGAAAAGGTATAGATACCAAACTCTTATGTAGATTGCCCTTCCTAGTACTGGCTTTGTTCCAGTCCAATCCCTGTTAACCTACTTTTAATTTATGATATGTTCGGCTCTCACGCATATGTTTGCAGGTGATCAGACCAATTGCTAATCGTATTCTCTTCATGTAAAGCGCTCACATTCACGCTATACAAAACTTTATAAATATATGAATAACCAAGAAAGTCTAACCATCTAAATAATGAATATGCTACTTACCAGTATGCATCTGTTCTTGGCATGTAGGGCTGCTGACATTCATATCTATAGCATAGATCGCCGCCTAGTGTTGGGTCCGGATGATTGCACATTGTTGTCCTGGAAGAGTCTTCGAAGTATCACGAGATAGGTGGCTCCTCCCCTGGACTACAGTGCGCATGGGCATCGACTCCATCCCCAGATTGTTTTTAGCCATTGTGGCAGAGATGGAGTGTAATAGTGTAAGCGATGGCCATGCTAAGAGTAAGTGTTAAAAAGTCTGCAGCCGCTACAGGCGCCGGGGAGGAGGGCGGGCGATATGAATGTCAGCAGCCCTACATGCCAAGAACAGATGCATACTGGTAAGTAGCATATTCAGTTTGAGGCATGTGGGCTGCTGAATTCATATCTATAGCATAGAATACATAGCAGTCCCTCCATTAGTGGCGGCCGCCTGTGCCAGCTGCAGAAGTCTGAAAAAGCTGCCCTACAGCTGCCTGCTGCTTGGAGTGCACATCTACACAGTAATGTTTAGTAAATGTGTGTGGTGTAGACCGTGTGGCTGCTCTACAAATATCTTCCAAAGGGATATTACCAAGGAAAGCCATAGAGGCCCCCAACTTTCGGGTGGAGTGGGCTCTTGGAGGGACCGTTAAAGCGCGCTTAGCCTTGTGATAGCAAATCTGAATGCACTTAACGATCCACCTGGCTATACCTGCTTTGGAAATGGGGTTGCCTTTGTGCTGGGCTGAGAAGGCAAGAAAGAGTTGTTGTGTTTTCCTAAAGTCTTTGGTCCTATCGATGTAGTACATCAAGGCTCGTTTGACATCAAGAGTGTGGAGCATTCTTTCGACAACTGTTTCTGGGTTCTGAAAGAATGCGGGCAGTTCAATGGTCTGATTGACATGGAACTGCGAAACCACTTTAGGAAGAAATTTAGGGTTAGTGCGCAGCACCACCCTGTTGGAGTGAATTTGAATGAATGGCTCTTGTACAGTGAGCGCCTGTAGCTCACTAACACGTCGCAGAGACGTAATGGCAATGAGAAAAGCCACTTTTCATGTCAAGAACTGGATCTCACATGAATGTAGAGGCTCAAAAGGTGGGCCCATCAACCTGGTGAGGACCACATTGAGGTTCCATACAGGAGCCGGCGGGGTCCTGGGAGGGATGACCCGCTTTAGGCCTTCTAGGAATGCTTTAATGGCAGGCACTCTGAAGACGGAGAGATGCTGCCTGTTCTGGAGATAAGCCGCTATGGCGGATAAGTGTATCCTGATGGAAGCGTATGCTAGATTGCATTTGTAAAGATGTAACAAATAGCAGATGATGTTGGGAGTGGATGCATCTAGCGGGTTGATGTTGTGTGTTGCACAGTAAATGACAAACCGCTTCCATTTTGCTGCATAGCAGGCTCTGGTGGTGGGCTTCCTTGCCTCCCGTATGATATCCATACATTCAGGGGGCAAGTCAAGGTAGCCAAACTCTAAGACTTCAGGAGCCAGATCGCCACGTTGAGCTGTTGCGGATCTGGATGCTGAATGTCGCCATGGCTCTGCGTCAAAAGCTTGGGCGTGAGGTGTAGCCTTTGATGCGGTACCACGGAGAGTTCCAGAAACGTGGTGTACCATGGCTGGCGTGCCCACGTTGGAGCAACCAGGATGAGAGTCATCGAGTGTTGCTTTAGCTTTCTTGCCACCAGCGGTATGAGAGGTGCTGGGGGAAAAGCGTACGCAAATCTGCCTGACTAGTTCTTCCATATCGCATTGCCTTGCGACTGTGGGTGAGGGAACCTGGCGGCAAAGCTTTGGCATTTTGCGTTTTCCCTTGTGGCGAACAGGTCTATCTGTGGATGACCCCACTTCTAGAAGCACGGGCGGAGTACTGATGGATGTATCTCCCACTCGTGCATCTGGTGGCTGTACCTGCTGAGCAGGTCCGCCATCTGATTGTCCGTGCCTGGGAGGTGTTCCGCCATGAGGAAGATGTTCCTTTGAATGGCCCACTTCCACATGCTCTGAGCCAGATGAGACAACTGTGGAGAGTGTGTACCTCCCTGCTTCTGGATGTAGTACATGGCTGTCATGTTGTCCGTCCGGATCAACACGACCTTGTTGCACAGATGTACTTTGAATGCCTTCAATGCCATGAAGATTGCCATCAGTTCTAGGTAGTTGATGTGCATCTTCTTTTGCTGTATTGTCCATAGTCCCTGCACTGTGTAGTGGAGTACATGAGCTCCCCATCCCTGGAGAGACGCGTCCGCCGTCAGGATGATTTGTGAGACAGGCTCTCGGAACGGTCGGCCCTTGCAAATGTTGTGTGGATTCCACCAATGCAGAGAGTTGTACGCCCGACCGGTGACCAACACTAGGTCTTTCAACTTTCCCTGAGCCTGATTCCACTGACGCGCTAAGCATTCCTGAAGCGGGCGCATATGTAATCTAGAACGCGGGACTATGAAAATGCAGGAGGCCATCATGCCTATCAACTGCATGAACACTCTCGCTTGAAGCGAGCGTTGCGGTTGGAACTGTTGGATTAGCGACTGGATGTTGTTGATCCGCGCTGAAGTTGGCTGAGCTGTGGCTGCCAGAGTATTGATCGTTGCACCCAGATATTGCCGCACATGGGCTGGCTGAAGGTGCGACTTCGGATAGTTCAGGGAGAACCCCAGACTGTGAAGAAGTTGAATGGTGTGGGACATGTCTGCGGCGCACTGCTGGGCCGACTTTGCCTGAACCAGCCAGTCGTCCAGATAAGGGTAGACATGGATGTGTTGTCTCCTGAGGTGCACCGCCACTGTCGCTAGACATTTGGTGAACACTCTGGGGGCCGTGGTCACTCCGAAAGGAAGGACCTTGAATTGATAATGCCGATTTTGAATGGTGAACCTGAGGTATTTTTTGTGTGAAGGATGGAGTGGAATGTGGAAGTAAGCATCCTTGAGGTCTAAGGTTGCGAGGAAATCTCCCTGATTGAGGAGTGGAAGAACCTGTTGCAGCGTTAGCATGTGGAAGTGTTCTGAGAGAATGTACTGGTTTAGGGGCCTGAGGTCTAGAATAGGCCTGAGGGACCCGTCCTTCTTGGGCATTAAGAAGTACAGGGAGTACACCCCTGTGCCTTCCTCCTCCACTGGCACGAGCTCTATAGCGCCCTTTTGCAGCATGACGAGAACCTCCTGCTGCAATAAGTGCAAATGCTCTGTGGACATAGGACGGTGTTTTGGTGGTATGTTGGGTGGAGTGGATGTGAGCTCCAAACAATAGCCGTACTGGATAAGTTTCCTGACCCACCTGTCTGTGGTGATGTGTTTCCAGACTGGCAGGAACCGCTGGAGTCTCCCCCCCGACAGGCGTGGAATGGTCGGGGGGCAGTGACAGGGCGTCACTGTTTGTTGGAGGCAGAGGAACGGGAGTTGTTGTTGCCCTTGCCTCTGCCCTTGGCGTTGTTGCCTCGATAACCTCCTCTATTTTGTTTGGGGTAAGAGGATTGCGCCCCACCTTTATTGAATTGTGTTTGCTGGGACATCTGGCCTCTGGAAACACCCCTATTGCCTGAGCGACGAAAAGTGCTCCCCCGAAACTGTTGGGATTGGAGAGCTCCCATGGACTTGGCAGTCTCGGTATCCTTTTTTATTTTTTCCAAGGTGGTATCCACCTCAGGACCAATTAATCTGTCAGGGTTAACTGGTTGGTTGAGGATGGTGGTTTGGATCTCTGGCTTAAATCCAGAGATTCTGAGCCACGCCTGTCGTCTTAACATCACACTGGTGTTAATCGCCCTGGCTGCAGTATCGGCAACGTCCAGTGCGCACTTTATTGAAGCGTTGGAGATGAGCTTCCCCTCTTGGATAAGCATCTCCGCAGCCTCCTTATAATGCTCTGGGAGATGTTGCAACAGGGTCTCTAGGGTGTCGTAGTGTGCCCTGTCGTAGCGTGCCAAGAGTGCCTGCGTGTTAGAGATGCGCCATATATTGGCCGCCTGAGCTGCTACTCTCTTGCCCGATGCTTCAAGCACTTTGGACTCCTTGTCCGGGGGAGGAGCTTCACCCGTGGTCTGTGAATTTGCCCTTTTGCGGGCATTAGAAACGACCAGAGAGTCCAATGGCAACTGGCCCTTGATGCAAGTGGGATCGCCAGGTGCCGGTCGGTATTTCTTCTCAATTCTAGGGTTGACCACCCTAGCCCGTGTGGGCTCCTTGAAAATGTCCGCTGCATGTTTGAGGACCCCTTTGAGCATTGGGAGAGTTTTCACAGTTTTTTCAGCTGCTGAAAAAGTGTCAAAGAGGAAGTCCACCTCCACAGGGTCCGCATGGAGTTCAACGTGGTGGTTCTTAGCCGCCCTTTCAATCAAGGCATTGAATGCCGCAGAATCCTCAGTGGGAGACGTTTTGACATTGTATATCTGAGGGTCGAGAGTGGGTTGCTGATCCCCCTGATCACCCTGGTCACCTGTGTCCACCCATGCGTCCTGTTGTGCATCAGGATCAGCGTGGGTTGGGAAGCTGTATTCGTCATCTTGATCCCCAGCATCCTCGTCATCGGAATAAGTTGGCGAGGGCGTGGCAATTCTTTGAGTCCGAGGGGTCAATGGTTCGACCAAGACTGGTGCATCAGAAGCAGGCTTCTTGCGCTTTAAGGGAATGGTATACGACTCCAAAGGCGTCGTCGCCGTAATTTTTCGCTTGTAAAGCGTAAGTTTCCCAGTGTCGGCATCGATGAAGCGTTCCGACTGTTCCTCCATCAATGGTGGTCGATGTGTTGAGCCCCCAGCTGGGAGAGTAGGCGTCGACCCCGCAGCACTGTGCGTCTTCGCTTCGGGCGCCGCCCGTGGTGCGAATGCCTTCGGTGCCACCTTTGGGGGTAACGTGAAGAGGAGTGGCGTTGATGACTTGGAGGTGGGGACCGACTGTTTCGGCGCGGAAGGCGTTCTGGGGTCTTCTGCCGAGGCTTTGTCCCTGATACGCTTGAGTGAGTCCGAGACCTGCTTCGTGAATGAAGCGGACGGTTTCGCCGATACGACAGACGACCTCGGTCCAGCAACGTGGGAAGACTCGCTGGTTGACGACTTCGGCTGGTCGGTCCGAGGCGTGCCTGTGGCGGTGCCCTGGGCAACCTTTGGCTCGATGCCCTTTGCGGCCTTCGGTGCCGCGGCCTTGCTCGGCTTTGGCTCGATACCCGATCCGGACTTCGGCTCGACGCCCTTGCTTAACGGAGTTTGGACGACCTTTTTGGGCTGCACCTCGACGCCTTTAGTCTGCTTCGGCTGGACGGATTTCACCGACTTGGCCGGGTCGACTTGCTTCTTCGGCTTGGGCTGTCCCGACACCCCGGAGGACGAGGGTGTCGATGGCGGATCAGAGGGTTTCAGTTTCGATTGCGCCGGAACCACTTTAGGGTGTTCGGAGACCGAAGGTATTACTTTCGGTTTCGATTTCTTCAATGGCGGCTCCGTCGAAGTGTCCGTAGCCGGGCCTGGAGGCGGGGCTGTGGATTTAGGTAGAAGGTCTTGGGTAAGGCCGATAGGCGATCCCTCGACCTGAGCCTTAGTAAGAGTTCGAACGGGGCATAGCTCGTCCTCTGAGCTATCTTCCACGGCCTCATAGGCCTCATCGTCGTCTCCTACCTCGTCGACGACGTCTGCTACGGGTAGGTCTTCGACATCCACTTGAGGGTCGTCTTCGACTTCTTCCGCTGGAGGCAAAATCTGCAGGTGAACGTCGTGTTCGTCTGCTTCGTCGCTGTCGAAGATGTCCACCGGTGCCGGGGCCGACTGCCGGGCCTCCATGCGCACCACGCGCCGAAGCCGAATCGTTTTCTTCTAACGAAATCTGGAACAAGCCATACAGTTGGCTTCATCGTGGTCCGGCGACAGGCACTTGTTGCACACCGGGTGGACATCGATGTGCGGGTACTTCGATCCGCACACGGGACACTTCTTGAACGGGCTCCGTTCCATGTCGCGTCGTCGAGGGTCTTGCTGCGTCGACTGGGCCTCGAGCTCCAAGAGTCATGCGACTCCCTGAATGTCGAACTCGGAAGGCGAGTCCGAACAGAACCGGGCACCGAACGCAAACAATACCGACGATAAAGAGAGAAAGAAAGGCCTTTTGGCCTCGAGAATATGTCGATTCCGAACTGAGAGAACGAAAGTACATCCGAACCCAATGGCGGAAAAAAACAATCTGGGGATGGAGTCGATGCCCATGCGCACTGTAGTCCAGGGGAGGAGCCACCTATCTCGTGATACTTCGAAGACTCTTCCAGGACAACAATGTGCAATCATCCGGACCCAACACTAGGCGGCGATCTATGCTATAGATATGAATTCAGCAGCCCACATGCCTCGAACCTATCCTTCCAGTAGTTTTTATTTAAGGAAAACCATAGGTTTTCTTAAAATAACCCTCACCCACCAAAAGGTCCCTTGATGGCATGCTTCCTCATCAGGTTCTTCATGCCCATCTGCGGGACAGGGCATGCTACGACTGATGAAGACATGGGAGCACTTTGTAAGGTGTGGGCTATATAGATTCACAAGAACCTCACACACCCACCAGGAAGACCAATTGTATCAGGCATAGAGTCCATCATTGAAGATGTACTGTTTGAATTAGAATGGGAATATCAAACTCCACGGAACATTGTGATGGATTTCTGCAAGTGGGCATTAATTAAGAATTTATTCTCTTTGAAGACACTCTTGACCTCCAGAAACATGGGATCAGTTTGGGGAGCACATTCGCCGCAAGTTATGTTATGTTATGTTATGTTATTTTTATTTGTACCGCGCACAGCTGCCCCAGCAAAGGGGCGTCCTGGCGCTTTGAGAAGGTAAACACAACACAGCATTAAAAGCGGGCAGAAAGGAGAAGAGACACAACAGATGAGCTAAACAAATAAAAAGGTCTTGATAGCCCGTCTAAACTGAAGGAGCTCATCGATGGCCCGGATTTGTGGAGGGAGAGAATTCCACCAGCTCGCTGCCAGGACTCGAAAGGAGCGGCCACCAATTCTGCTCAACTTAAAACGCGGGACCACTGCTAAGTTCTGGCCTAGCGATCTAAGAGTGCGAGAGGGGACATAGGGGATCAGCAGTTTCTCCAAGATTTGTGGGGAAGTACCCTTGAGGATTTTAAATGCAAGGCAGAGAACCTTGAATCTAATCCTCTGCTGCACAGGGAGCCAGTGGAGAGAGCGCAGGGCATTGGACACCGAGCACTGCCTAGGCAGACCTGTCACCAGTCGGGCCGCAGCGTTTTGAACCCGCTGGAGCCGCAGAAATTCTGACTGGTTAACCCCCGCCAATAGGGAGCTGGCATAGTTCAGCCTCGACAGCACTGATGCTTGGACCACCAGCTGTCTTGTGGGTGCATCAAAGAATTTGAGGATGGGTCGAAGTCCTCTGATGATGCCATAGCAAGAAGCCACCACCTTCTTGGTATGACAGATGAAACTCAGAGAAGGATCAAGCCACACCCCCAGGTTTTTTATCTCTGCCGCTGGGAGGGGAGTCACACCCAACTCCGAAGGCCACCATTTGTCACCCCACAAAGCCACCTGTTTACCAACCACCATAATCTCCGTCTTCTTGGTGTTTAACTGGAGACAGTTGGAATTCATCCAGTTAGCCACTTCCCGCAGACCATCACAGAACCTGGGAGCCTCCAGGTCTGAGTCCCCACTCAGTGTGACCGCCAGCTGCGTGTCATCTGCGTAAGAGACCATGGTCAGGCCCCACCGCTTGACGACCGCAGCCAACGGTCTCACATACAGATTGAAAAGGGTGGGACTCAGTGATGACCCCTGTGGGACTCCCTGGTCTAACGGGTAGGATGACGACTTACCGGGCGGGATCGCCACCTGGAATGACCTATCCATAAGGAAGGATCGAAACCAGTGCAAGGCGGAGCCAGAAACGCCCACCTCCTCAAGACGCCGAATCAGAATCCCGTGCGAGACCGTGTCGAAGGCGGCACTGAGATCTAATAACAATAGTGCCGCCGTCCGACCGGAATCCAGCACGGAACGCAGATGCTCGACCATCGAGAGAAGGGCCGTCTCCGTGCTGTGACCCGCACGGAACCCGTTCTGGGTAGGGTCGAGAATGTTAAGCCTACCAAGATGGTTTGTAAGAGTGGCATTCACATGGGCCTCCGCTATTTTCGTGGCCCAAGGGAGAAGGGAGATAGGGCGGTAGCTTTCAGGTTTAAGGGGGTCAAGGGTCGCCTTCTTCAGAATTGGCGTGACTACTGCCTGATTCCATCTGACGGGAACCACTCCAGTAGAGAGGGACAGGTTGATCAAGGACAGCACGGGGGTACGGCAAACCGGCGCCAGGGTCTTGAGTTGGGCCGGTTTCAGTGGGTCTGCCGGAGATCCAGACTTGATTTTGGCGCTGAGAGAGTCAAACACCTCCAGAGATAAGGGGGGTAAGATAGAAAGACATTCCCCCTCACCTAAGGTGCGACCAACCTGCTCTAACATCAGGGAACCCGTTGGAAAAGTGCGATAGATGGCTTGCACTTTTTCATGGAAGAAAGAGGCCAAACCCTCACAATGTGAGTCAGAGCATATTTCCACTGCAGTTGCTCTCTTCGCCATCAGGTCCTTTAATACTTTGAAAATAAGTTTCGATGGATTGGCAGAATTCTGAAACTGTTGAGCATAAAAGGAAGCGCGAGTTTGACACACTGCCCTGTGGTAGATCTTGACCTTGGCCAGATAACATATCTACAGATCTGGGTCGTACGACTTCCTCCATAATCTTTCGGCCTGTCTACAGGCCCTCTTAAGAGATGCCAAGGAAGTGTCATATCAAGGACTCGGCTCCTTCCGATGACACTTGGACCAACACATAGGAATCAGAGAATCGAGGGCACCAGATATCCACTCACAGAAGGATTCGTATCCACAATCAACCTCGGTGAGCGGACCTAAAGGAACCTCCTCGAGCAGATGGTAAAAATCCTCCAGTCTTAATTTGTTCCAGTGTCGTTTAAGAACAAGTCTGTCCTGAGATAGAAAAGGAGAGTCAGACAAAGAGCATGCCGTTTTCACCAGCATGTGGTCTGTCCAGACCAACTGGGAGGAACCAAGAACTCTGAATCCTTCTAGATTTGTGAAGAATGGGTCAAGCGTATGACCACCTCTATGTGTGGGGAAAGTAATCATCTGCGAGAGCAAGTAAAGCGGGACTATACATACACCACTTAGAAAAACACGAAATCCTCTGCCCAGCTAACCCTTTTCTGTCCCACATCCGTTTATGGAAGCGTTCCATACACGACGTCCTGGTAATATGGAACGGCAATGAAGAGACAGCACACCAATTCTTAACCTGGCTTAACAACCAAACAATTTTCTGAAATTCACCAACACCATATCAAACAAGGACCTAGAAGTCCTAGATCTCAACATCTTCTCACAAGGCGGAGAACTGGAAACAACAACACACATTAAAGCAACCGCAAAAAACTGCCTTCTGGTCTACGACAGTTTCCACCCCAGACATCTAAGGAACAGTCTCCAGTTTGGTAAATACCTGCGATTAAGGAGAAACTGCTCTGAACCTAAGGATTTCAAACAACAAGTGAAGAGGACTTACGTTACAAATGGATGAAAACAAGTTGCCCCACTCGAGTCACAGACAAGGTGATGAAATTAGCCAAAAACAACAACAGGGATGCCCTATTGGAGGTAAGACCACCAAAGCCAAAAGACCACCCACAATATAGCCTCTAACCAGGTGAGCAAGATAATCAACAGACAGTGGCGGATTCTGAACTGTGGCACTCTAGATTTCCCTAAGCCAATGTTCTCCCAGAGAAGAGGTAAAAGCTTAAGGGATAAGATAATCCATACCAGACCATGTCAAAACAAGGTTGGGGAAACATCACAGGATTTCCTCTCCCCCTTACAGGTCACCACCCATGAGGAAACTGCGGTGTCTGCCATTTGACCACCAAGAGCAAAGGTATCACATTCAACAATAACACCAATTGGGACAACACCATTTCACTAACTGCAAATAACCAGCACATATAGGAGGAAACACCTCCATTGCACAAAGCGCAAATAGCTGACCTATGGCACAATTTCTTAAATTTCTTTGTAAATATTTTTTTCAATATTTTGTAATAAGGGCATACACAACCTCCAGAGCGCCTGTTTTTTCTTGCACTTTCCCTTGGAAAAACTTAGAGTAACAAACCTCCTCCAACTGATTATTTTGTCTCCGTTAGGTGGTTTGAAAAACCTTTTTTCATTGATTAAAATATGTGTTTTACTGCTACAGCCAAATATTATACTATCTGCCTCTGTAGAAACCAGAATTGGCTAATATCTCAACCTGACGGTTTAAAAAAAAAGTCTGTTTGCAATGGAGATTCCATCAATTTTTGTAAGAGTGGCAGTTGATTTTCATCAATTTTTTTTTAATTATTATTTTTTTTCAAACCCCCCCACTAGCTAGATGACACGATCCGGTATAGGGGGAATACATATCGAATACAGGAAGTTGTGCCCCTAACTGCGGCGATTTTGTTTTAGTCAGCAGTCTAGGCAATGCTGACACGAGGACGCGAGCAAGAGACCGCCTGATATTTAACAGGACGGTCTTGGCTTGTCCGTCATCTTCAGAGTATGCAGGGAGAGGGTGCAGCTTTGATGAATTGAGTACAGCATAGCCGATCCTGTTTGTCAACGAGCATTTCCAGTTGCATCAATGAATTTTCCTTGCAAGGTCTAACTAATCCCTCGATCATTTTTTGCATACTTCTTTTGCTTTCAGTGTGGGACTAAAAACACCCCTCCCCTTCCATGTAGCGCTCATGGGGCCAAAATTAGGCACTAAACATGTATGTAAAACCTGTACGTAACGCATGCATATTTTTTACAAATTCACTATCTTTTTATAGACTCACTATTTATATCAATTCAGTCAGAAAAGAGCTCAGACCATCGATGCATGCATTTAAGGAGCTGTTCCTTTAGCCAATTGAAAATACCTCACAGAGTGTCTGATTTAGGTTATGTGTTTTGAATTGTCTTGTTCGCTTTTTTCAAAAGGTCAGCACAACCCATACAATCTGTATAAAAGGACTAATCGTGCACTAGTGAAAAATATGTCACTTTAGGTTCCACAAGTTGGTGATGTGTTTCCTCAATATAACTTTATTGACAAGTTAACAATGTGATAAAATCCTATCTTTCCAGATCATTTTGAAGAAATACACCAACTAGGTATTGTATGTACCAACTAGGTATTGCAATTACATGACAATATCTCTACTTCGCCTCAAATATAATTGAGAAGACCGATTTGGTTGTTTAGGAGTGGTAAAAGTATCATTTAGTTGGGTCCTGAAGAAAAGCCTGAAGATTTAGAAGTCTGACCACGTAACGGTGCAGGACGTGCACGTTACATTATCTAAGGTTAGTGCCTTACAGGAAATTACCAAGTATATCGAAAATTAAGATGAAGACATAGGAATACTTTCCAAGAAATATACCCTTCGAAATCGCAAGGTGAACATTATATCTTCAATAGATATTTCGAAATAGTTGGCAAGAAATAGTCCGTTTGAAAAATCGAAAAGAAATAATCAAAAATCCTTGATCTTGGACCTACCTCGTTTACCATTTACCCACATTGAGGGAACAGACTTATATCCCATTTCGATACTCGGATTTGGAATATATATACGGCTGATGACATTCATTGCACCCTGAAGAAGTTCCGCTTGACGGAACGAAACGCGTTGGCTGGTACCTCAAATGGATTATTAAAAGAATTTTGAACTTTTTTGCAATCACGGATACAGCGTCTTTCATTTTGAAACATTCTTGTTTATAGACTTTATCAACCACATATGGTGGAGATCCAAATTTGTTGGCGGTGCTTTTCAAAGTTTGGTACAACCTTAGGGGATAGGCTTGAAACATGTCAACCAGGAAACACGCACACATTCTAGTGTGTATCTCCCTCTTCCCCCTTTTTAGGTCTCGTATAGGGCAGCGCATGCACTGCCTCTATGAGGCATCATGTAATTTGTATGTTGTGAAACGTGCCGGTAGTTTCTCCTGCCCCTTGCTATTTGTCAACTGTTGCATTTATTTATTTTTTTAGCGGGCTTTTGGTTGGCTTGTTAGTCGATGCGTCACTTCCGTTTTGCTTCCCTCTTGCAGGAAGCAGCACCGACCAACTACAGTTTCGTTCTACTGCTCGGCTTTATCTATTGATGTAGGGACTACTTCCTTGTTTATTTTTTCCCGCCGCCGCTCACCGCCACATGCTGTGCTAACAGTAGACCAACTGCACTGGGCTGGCTATAAATAACTTCGGTTCTTCAACCCCGCCTCCTCCGTGGCCTAGCCGAACCTGCATTAGTGTTCATTTAAAAAAATAAAATGACGTGCCAAGGGTGTTATTTACGTTTATTTTCGCCAATTATATTACATCACGTTGCAAGCAAACCCCTACTGCTACAGAATAAATACCGCTGCGGTTGCTATCCCGACTGCCGCTGCTCCTAGTTCATCTCCCTATCCCAAACACACACGCGCACTCGCTGCCCCTCCAGCCCAGACAATGGGAGCAATAGTGATGAGACTGACCCGCAAACATGTCTGCTCCGTCCATTTGTGTACTGCCTCTTCTCCCTGTATGCAGCTTATAGCGTCTTCAAGCCCAAAGGCAGAGTAAAGGTATGAAGACTCTTTCCAGGGTCGCAAAACAGAAGTCATATAAATACCCATAGAAATATTTACAAAATGCCCACTTTTAATCTAAAAATTTTAATTTCGTAGGGACACGCCACTGTTTGTTTACCTAACGCGTCCTGTGAGCTGCCCTCCCCCTGACACCACCTCCCGTGGCACTCCACTTTTCATCTTTAATTATGGCAACCCGTGCTGCAACCTCCCCCGTCACCATCTCCCACTGCATGACAATCTTTATCTTTAAATAGGGCAGCCTGTGTGGTGCTCTCCCTCCACCACCACTTCCCATGGAAGGCCAGTGCACTGGGCCGGATATCAATAACTTTGGTTCTTCATCCCCCCCCTCCTGCGTGGCTAAGCTGAACCTGCTTTAGCGTTCATTTAAAAAAATAAAATGAAGCGCCAAGGGTGTTATTGACGTATTATTTGTTTTCGCCAATTCAAGCAAACTCCTTACTGCTGCAGAATAAGTACCACTGTGGTTACTATCTCGGACTGCTGCAGCTGGATTAAGCCTTGCACATTTCGATTTTTCATTTGTAGTGTTTTTGTGTAAGCTGCAGGATGTGTTAGCAGCTCCTTGGATGAACGTGCTTTTTATTTTCCAATTTGGTTTTAGTTCCATGTCTGAAACTGCTTTTATTTTCGGTTTGGCGAAAAAGGGGTTGTTCTGTTGCGCACGGATTATTGCTTTTTTAATGTGTAGTGTTTATGAATTTATTGAAGCTGTTTGATGTTTTTGCAACTCCTCGGATGAAAGGGCTTTCTTTTCTGTACAAAACGGATCGTGTTTTTCAATTGCGAACAAATTGTTTTGTAATTGTGTATTTCACCATGGAAGGTGCCAGGGAGGTGCTGCAAGGGCCTAGTTACACTGTTTGTCGCAGGCACTAGGGCACTGTATGCTAGGTTGCACTGCTGCCTGCGTGTGCCTCAAATGCTTATCTCCTCTGTAGGGGTTACAATCAGCTGCAAAATAAAGCTTCCCAATTACGTTATTCAAAATAACTGCAATAAACTACCTACCCATCGCTCCCCTCTGTTCCACTGTAAATGTATTAGCTACAACAGCCTGAAAGAGGCTTATGGTCGTACGCCTACAGGCAGGGCTCGAGTCGGGGTACCGCGCGGGTGGACGGAGTCCCCCCACTTATTTTACGAGGAGTTCGATAACTGGAGCAAATGGAGCCACACATTCACTCTTTGGCCTCTCTGTGGCGAGATTGGAGCCCATTCAGAACGCTGCTCATGCGCTGGCTTCTCTGATGCAATCGCATATAAGGGGTGATTACGGAGGCAATGAAAAGCCACCTTTCGTGACGTCACTTCCTGTCATGTGGTCAGCTTCCCCCCACTTCTTTTTTAGGTCTCGCCTGTCGATGCGCATGCGCATCGAGCAAGCGAGACTATAGGGGCTCATCTACTCTTTATCTAACTTGCAAGGAATCGTGGCGATTCCTTGCAGTGCCCGTGACTTTTAAGCTCAATGCGCATGTGCATTGAGCTTAAAAGCGCGTGCACAGCCGCCCGCATTCCTCCGACACCTTTGAAGTGAAGCTTAGCTTCACTTCAAAGGCCCGGCTTCTTCACACCCACATGCCGCTCTGCCCCGCTCCGCCCCCTCCCCTGAGTCATCCTGCCTCCCCCCTCCCCTCTCTTCCCTCCGTCTTGTTCCTGCCTGCCCCTGTCTCTTATGTAGGGCGAGCAAGCACGACTTTCCGTAATGGGAAAGCCTACACTATCTTTGGCTTCCGAAAATAAAACGGCAACCAGTGCACATCTTAAAGGATGCTCGAGCCAGCTCTGCATCCCCTTAAACATACATTAGTTGATATTTTTTGTTAAAGGAGTAGCTCCTGTTACCTCAAATATACATCATTATTGTGAATCGCCATTAACACTGCTGTGCTTATTACTCGCCCTGTGGTTTGTAAATACGTAACTTTTCTTACCCGCTCCGCCCCCTCCCCTTCCCGCCGTCTCGCATTTCCCCTGTCGCACTTCTCCTCCCCCCTCCCCTCTCTTCCCTCCGTCTTGTTTATTGTACCCGCTCCGCCCCCTCCCCTTCCCGCCGTGTCGCATTTCTCCTCCCCCCTCCCCTCTCTTCCCTCCGTCTTGTTCCTGCCTGCCCCTGTCTCTTATGTAGGGCGAGCAAGCACGACTTTCCGTAATGGGAAAGCCTACACTATCTTTGGCTTCCGAAAATAAAACGGCAACCAGTGCACATCTTAAAGGATGCTCGAGCCAGCTCTGCATCCCCTTAAACATACATTAGTTGATATTTTTTGTTAAAGGAGTAGCTCCTGTTACCTCAAATATACATCATTATTGTGAATCGCCATTAACACTGCTGTGCTTATTACTCGCCCTGTGGTTTGTAAATACGTAACTTTTCTGAGAAACGGATTGGGTGAGTTGGTGCCCCTAAATAGTTGTGCCCTCGCATTTTTAAACGTCCTGCTCTGCTTGCAGTCCATTGAAAGCGTTGCATTTCAGTTCATTGTTTGGCATTAAATGGGGACCTCCAACAATCTGAAACGAGTTAACATCCGCCTATTGTGTTTCTAAGTGCTCTCAAGCTGCAAGGCCGAAACCACCGTGTGTGGGCTTCCCTGCACCAGCCACGACCCATGCACAATAATCATTTCAAGTCCCGGACAAGTAATTGGATCTCGCCCTTCATTTAACAGCCAATCAAACTCAGTTAGCATTCTCTTTTTTCGAGAAATTAAATCTTTACTGGCCTCAGCCTCCGAGTATCAGAACTCTGCCTTTTTTGCAATATAATGTCATGGTACTTTTACTGTCTATGCCCTGTCCGACAACACAACGAGCGAGACTCACTTCATGCGAATGTCTGGCGTTATAAGATCAGAAAATGTCTTCTAGAATTAGTTATATGGCTAAAAGTGTCATTTCCTACCCAGAGTGGCCTGGCAGAGGGCATGTTCAATAGAGGGTTAGGTGAAAACCTATTCAAAGCGGGTTTCTTCAGCGAACTAGTACCGCAGAGCCAGTCAACCTCATTTTGTTTAAAGGCATATCCAGGTCCTCCAAAATTAAAAGCTAAAAAAATGGGGGCTCTTGTATTTTTATCACGACTGTAGTGCCTGGGATTATCCCCCCCCCCCCCTTCCCCCCATTCTTCTACCACAATGTTTACACATTTCAAGGCTGTCTGAACACGAGCTCCCTTCCAATCTGCAAACTCCGTGCAAGTGTTTCATTTGCGGCTTTACATAACAGTTTGCACCACTGCAATTTCTGGCATTCCATGCCCCGGCGGCAAAGTGTTACAAAATAAAACTTATGTCTTCACACTAAATTACGGTCTCGGGATACGTTTTACATAACTCTATCAGCTAAGTGTGTTTTCACGGACCAGGAATGCGACCCGTGTTGACCGCGGCCTTCTGGGGTCTAAGCAGTTATTTAAATTGTTGCAATTCGGGGGGCTATGCCGTGAAAGGCGCTCCCCATTCAGCGCCCCACAATAAAACCCGCGTTAACATTCCTCGCGGGGACGCAGTGTCGCGCCTTTGAGGGGAGGGCTGCCCCCTCATTCGGCAAAAATAAATCCATTCATTTGATCGTGTAGCCATTGAGAGGCGACACAAAACAAGCCAAGTGTGAGAAATGCTATGAGATGAAGTAAACAAAAACATTTCCATGACAAAAAGGAGTCTCTGGCCCTTAATCCACCCACCATATGCAAGCGTTTTCATCAGCATAGCGCCTGATTTGATCTCGCATGACAAGACTGCACGAATGACTGCTGACATCAAATAATTGTTTGCGGGTTTTTGTGATTGCGTGTGTATTTATACATGTATACACACACACACAAAATGTAAACACGTGTAAATACACATTACGTCCATAAGAATAATATATTGCCGTCACAGACATATGATATTCAATATCATATAATGTATTGGAGAACTGCATGCATGCTACTGTACCGGCATGTATGTGTGAACAAACACGTGAAAGTTCAAAGAAAAGTCTACATGCCAAGTTATGTACAATTTACAGCATTTGTATCCACTAGTGCAAAAACTGCTGGATTAAACAGTGCATTTATGTAAATAGAGCGCTGAGACATTTATGTGGAAAGGGAAGATTTGAAAGCAAACTTATAACCTGATTTAATTATGGTCCTAAAGTTTTTTTCATCCAACAAAACTCACCCTCAACACCTCACTCACACTCAACTCCTCACTCACCCCCACCCTCACTCACCCTCAACACCTCACCCTCACACAGTGCAATAGGTCTCACAGGATTTTTAGTTAAAGCTTTTACAAATGTTTATTGCTTTTTTGATTTGTAATTCTTTAGCATTGGCTACAAAAAATAAAAATGCAAAAGATATACAACAAAAAACCCATAAACAATTCTAAATGCACTAACTCTAATGCTGCGAGACCTATTGCATTTCCAATGCTTGTTTAGGACTTGAGCCCTGCCTACAGGAACCAAAGAAAGACAGGCTAGCCAAAGCTTGGAACCATCTTATCATAACGATAATTCAAGGACAACAACAGTCTAAATGTTTGCCGAGAATATTATCCAAAACAAGGCTTGCACCACACTTCTTTGTTGTCTTTGCACTAATTTAGGTCGTACTCCTACCGTAATCAAAGAAAGACAGACCAACCAAAGCCTGAGGCCATAACGATATTTCAAGGACCACACTGTCTTGATAGTCTATAATATTATCCAAAACGGGGCTTGCACTGCACTTCTTTGTTGCCTTTACGCAAATCACCTCTATGGTGTCTCTTTCATGACTTTGCGTAATTAAGGATGGTCGGAGTTTTTGAGTTCATGATCACATGCTAAATGTGGAAACTTTCCAGGGAAAATTCCATTCTTCCAGATCTTTTTTTGCTTATAAGTCATTATATGTAAACAGGGATTCGGAAACAGCGTTTTTGAGCAGTTTTGTAGGTAGAGTTTCATCTGTGCATCACCTTTCACGTTCTGTAGATGGGAACGTTTAGATAATGAAGCCTGCTACAACCCAGCTAATTTACCCTCGTAGCGCAAACATCAACTGTCTCCCCAGCTGCCGTAGCATTTGCATTTTAGAAGATGCAATCTCATTTCTTTTGCTCCTAATGGTGGCATGTTGAATGGCTGATGCTTTGTAGAATGCAACCTGGGTGTTAAACTGCTATAACTGTCCACCCCTTTGCACAACACCATGAACCTATATGCTCAACTTAGCAGAGCACCGTAATTTTAGTGCATGAGTGCCGCAAGCAAAATGTCATTTTGCCACACACTCGCTCCCCAAGTGTAGAAGAAAAGTAATTAACCCCTTCCATGCTCAGTACACTGCTCGTGTGCTCTTGACAAGCTGAGCTCGTCATGAACAATGGGAATAAATGAGGGCCAGCGCTCAGGGGAAATTGCTGCAGCATTGATGGTGTTAAGCAGGCCTTTAGCTGTTATTCAGTGTCACTTGGTTTTAAGTACTGGCCTTAACTTAAGTGTTTATGTGTCTATGGCCTGTCCTCCCCTTCTTTCTCTCTTTCTCACATAATCTTTCTATTATTCTGTCTGGAGTTCATTCACCACTTTGTGCACAAACTACCTATCATTCTCTATCTTCCTATCTATTCTGTGCAGCTCTCACCCCTGTCTATTCACAATGCCACCCAATTCCACCATACACATACACTACACACCACCCAATTCCACCCCACCCAATTCCACAACTAAAAATTCCAATTCAACCCACATAATTCCACTCCAAACCACATACATCCAAACCAAGACACTAGGGTAAAAGACATTGTCATTTACAAATACAATAGCTCTAACTCTTGCGAATGCGAGACCGATTGCATTGCAAATGCTTGTTAACAATACCGGCTAAAGGATTTAATAAAGTTAGGTTCCACGTAGCCAGGTATTTTTTATTTCACCACCTTTTCACCATTCCACTCTCACATGACTATATAGCCCACACCTTACAAAGTGCTCCCAGGTCTTCGTTGGTCGAAGCACGCCCGTTTTGGTGGATGAGGGTTATTTTAAGAAAACGTATCCCTTTTCTTAAATAAAAACTACTGGAACTGTAGTTATTTAGATTGAAATGTTTACTTTCCCAGGTCGAATTGGCAGTTTAAAACTGCACACACAGGCTGCAATGGTAGGCCTGAGGCATGTTTAAAGTGCTACTTAAGTGGATGGCACAATTAGTGTTGCAGGCCCACTAGTAGCATTTAACTTACAGCTCCTGGGCACAGGTAGTGTCACTTTATTAGGGACTTACAAGTAAATGAAATATGCCAATTGGGTATAAGCCAATCTAACACTTCTTAAGGAGAGAGCACATGCACTTTAGCACTGGTTACCAGTGGTAAAGTGTGCAGAGTTCTACAGCCGGCAAAAAAGATGTAAGCAAAAACAGGAGGTCTGAAGGCCAAATGTTAGGGAAAACCCATGCCAAGGATGCCAGGTCTAAAACTGGCTCGTCGCCCTACTGTGTGAGAAAGCCTTTTAGCACCCAGGCAGCCAGCAAGTTAATTAACATGGCCCAGCAGGGTGATTCAAAGGTTTGAATCTAATTAGGAAGTAGGTCAGAAAACAATGATACATTTTGAAGTGCCACAAGGAGTACAACTATGTAGAAATTAATGTCAGATCTGCATTTGATATCATGAATTACCATAGGAACTTTGAGTTATACTCGTCTCCAAATGGCACCCATTGGCAGTTAGTACTCTCAATACAATATGAGAGCTCACCATGAGTAAGACTCGGAGACTTAGACACACTCATGGCATAAGCCTATAATTCCGTTAGTCCCAGTGATTAAATGGGGTCGGAACCCATTTCTCAAAGGCTAGCTTCCAGGGGCACAATAGGGTCTGAGTTACAGTGATGGCTCCCAAAGATGACAAATATACACCTGCAAGGTATAGAAAGCAATTTTTCATGGCCAAAGCTGCTACAAGCTATACAAATGTACATTCAGAGGGAGAACCCGAGGACCCACCTCATGCCAACATAATACCAGGGAGGAAGGCTCACTTTCAACCTTAAGCATGTTCTGAGTGCCACAACAAAGGATATTGTAGGTTTCTACTATAGAAAAGGCTATTGTGAAAGTCTATGCCCCAGCTGACAATGCTGAATGTGAACTTAAAAAGCTAGCATCTATAAACCTATAAGTTAAAGTGCAGGAGACAGAGCTTCAACAACAGATTGGAGTTTAAAGAGTGTGCAGTAACTGTCATGGCCAAACTGAAGTTCAAGACAGAAGCCTTGTAGAACGGGATACAATTAAGAGTGTCGGGGGTCCCAGTGCGATCAAAGGATGAGGACATTACATATTTTTAGTAGAGTTGTCCACCTCTTACGTCTTTGGGATCAAACACATCCCCCTTCCCCAATACCAAATGAACTTTAGAAGACTATTAAGATACCCACTAGAGGCTACAGAGACTTGAAATGGAATGAGTACCATTACTGTTAGCTTGGGATCAGTTGGACAGAGAAAGGAACTGACCACAGAGGCTTCAGGGAGCAAAAGATTCTTCTGGAAGCATCATAGGATCCATATCTTTCCTGGGTTGTCCAAGGCACGCACATAGGAGAAGAAGGAAGTTGAACTCTCTGGGCCTAAGATATCACTCTGCGGGTAAAAGATGAAAGTTCTGTGTGGGTGTTAACCAATCCGGATGCCCTCCAACAATTGCTGGCAGCAGTGAAATCCACTATCAATTGGAACCAAACGTACCTACTTATTCAGCCTTCCTTGGCCATTGTCCCCTTTGTCACTGTCTCTCTTGCATAGTAACAATGGTCTTTGACCCTGGATGCTGTGGGATTCCCAGACCCTGTTTATAGGGAGGACGGGTGAGTGGGGGTAGGCGCAATCCCACACACCCTTCCCCTTGATTTTTCTTCCCTGAGGTTTTCGGGAGGGGAAAGATGGAGCTCACATCTCTATTGTGTGTTGGTTAGGATGTACCATGGACTAGGAAAGGGTGTGCTGTTCTTGTATTTTTTTTAAATGTATGCACATGGTTCTACCTACATCGTGCTATATTGTGGTTCTGTGAATAAAAAAGTATTTGTACCTAAAATTGTAAATATATTAAACAAGTAATGCTATAGGTAAAACTAGTCTTATTGGTACATTTGTCTTTTTTCGTCTGTTCGCACACGCTTTCTAAAAAGTAAAGATTACAGAGTCCTAAAAATTGCTACTATTGCTCCTCTGATATTATGCCATATATGATTCTGGATCTGGATAACACATATAATGACAGAATGTCATGGCCTATCAGTGTACCAAAGTCAAATCCTGGGTACCAGCCGACCACTTTGAAATCTGTAAATGCAGCACAGATGTACTCTTAACAGTCTGACAAACTCAAAACAGTAAAAAATAAAATCAAGAAGCAGACAGATATTCTTGTCCATTTGTACCTGTGACATGGTCCCCTCCTTTTGCGTAAAATTCTGTTATCAGCTGAAAAGCATGGCTGTATTCAAAATGGTGGCCGTCCAATCTCTCTATCCGAATCCTGTCATCGTCATGTATGCTAAGAGAGAACAAATCAGATAGAAAATACAATAGAGGAGCTATTTTTATGAGCTACATAAAAACAATGGAGGCAACAGCACACAGTGTTAATCAGTGTATACATTAAACTAATGTCACCAAACGGAAATTAAATTCAGTTCCCACATTTAGACAAGCCCACGAAGGCCAGAGGCATCACTGCAAATAATAGTTGAACCCGTTTGTTTGATTACTACTAGTGACGCACGTGTATCTCATAGTCTTATCTTTAATGATAAGAATGAACAAACGACAGGCACATCAAACCCGACAACATTTCTGTCCAAACAGGACCGTAAACTGTGACTTCGTCACACTTTGTTACAAACCTAAATTTATTTTTATAGCTTACTGGTAAACCAATGACTAATTGTTACGGCTCCAACATTGTGCAGGCTGAACGCCAGAATTTAAAAACATTTTCCACTTGTGGAAACGCTGCGTGCGTGCGTGCGTGCGCTCGTTTGCACGCACGCTGCTCGCGGTGGAGACAGAAAAGATTACGCATCTCATTAATTGGCTAAAAGTCACACACACCTACCGTTAAAAAATCCGCTCTGTGTGGCAATCGTAACACTCCTTCAGATGACAGCTTCATCTGCATGCTTTATGACCTGCTTTCCATTGCATGCATTGCGGATGAAAGGCTATATACCCAATACGAAGGATCAAGCATACGTTGGCAATGTCGAATGTTTTGACTCTTGTGTGTAGAAAAGATGCCCCGTGTTTGAATGAAGGGGCAGCCCGTCCCAGCGGCAGCAATGCTTATTTCCCACCCAGTGAATTCCTGACCGCTGATGCACATTTTGTTGTGCTGTCTGTGCGTGAGAGAGATTTGCACTACTCCTACCCACACTGTACTGAATGCTAGTGAAACTTGAAAAAAGCTTTATCCCTATAAATAACAAGCCCAAATGAATGCTAATGAAACTTGAAAAAAGCTTTATCCCTATAAATAACAAGCCCAAACTCTTGCCATTATGAGGGTGGTTTAAGGGCCTCAGGGGAGGAGCTTGCCAGTTGCCTGAGGCAAGCCCGTCTGCACCCGCCCGTGCCTGGACCGGGCCCAGGGCCCATCCCACTGGCCGATGACACCCTGAAGAAGCATTAGGTAAGAGTGACTCCAGAGACGCACTTTAAGCTTTTAAACCCCCTTTGGTAACGTTTTTAACTGCCCCTTATTGAGCCTCCTACACCAGATATTCACTCCTGTCTGCGTGCAATATGAGGGTCATCTATTGGAATGCTGAAAGGGCAGAACTGCCATCGGTGAGCAGGATGGCAGAGGCGTCTTTAAACCCATCTCCTCGGACTCGAGGGTCAGCTGTGTGCTGATCAATGCTAGGTCATTGGTCAAACACCATTTTGGATCTTGTGAATTTCTAGATGTACATCAAGCTGATTTGGCTTTCAATACCGAAACCTGGGTTGATCAGACTTCCGGCCCAGAGATGACAATAGGGGTTTCCACTGGATATGCAATTTTCAGACTGGACAGACCCCACAAAAATGGTGGCGGATTAGGGGTTATCGACCACAACTCCTTCTCTGCCATCTTTACACCAGCTTCATACTCTGAACAGTAGGGCTTCATACTTAATGTTGAACTAACTAAAACGCAGTCCTTCAATGGAGTCCTTTTATACCGTCCGCTGGGATCAAGAACCCCCTTCATTCATGCAATCAAGTCACTTTTTGAATCTTCTACAACCAAGTCAGACTTTAGCTCTTTAGGTAACTTCAATTCCCATCTAGAGAATCACACTAACCCCCATACAGACCTTATGGTCGACATTCTGTCCAGTTTTGGATTTACTCAGTTAGTAGGTGGTCATATGCACCCGACGGGCCATAAACTTGATGTAATATTCACTTCCATACACTTCCCATGACCTGGTCAGACCACATGGCAGTATCTTTGAATATCAAACTTTCAGGTAAATTCCAGCCACCATGACCACTGGAAAATCGTTTGTCTCTCATGCATGACATAGGGTTCAAGCCTCGGAGCTGAGCACTCTTCTTGCGCATTCTCAGCCTTATCAAACCAGGTACATTGATCGTATGTCGGCAAGTCTTTCTGTCTAGCTGAAAGCTGAAGTTAATGAATTAGCCCCTGCAAACACCTAAATATCAAGGAGAAGTAAGTCCTTGGCACCATGGTTTAATGACAATTTGAGGGCTGCTAAACAAGGGTGTCACAGGCAGAAGCGAAATTGGAGGAGAGCCTATGACCCGATGGAAAAGGAAAAACATAAGCAGAGTAGTGCAGTACAAAAAACGTATTGATTGGAAAATCTGCCTTTTATACTAGCAAATTAAATCTGCCCCAAATTCCTCTAAGGCACTGTTTGAAACAGTCTCTAAACTTTTCTACGCCAGCCACCAGGAAATCAGCAGGTAGTAGTCAGGCTTTCTGCAATGAGTTAGCAAATTGTTTTCAATAGAAAGTGGAGGTAATCTTTAATTGATTTTCCTCCATGTATTTATAAAGACCAGAATAGTATTGATATCAAGCCAGTGGATCCTGGTAGGATCTCCTTTAGTGAATTTGCTCTTCTGCCTGAGGATCAAGTCAAATTTGCCATTCCCAGTATACAATCTGGACCTCCCTTTGACTCATATCCACCTAAGATCATTCATCTAGCACCTGTCTCAGTGGCCTGAGATCTTTAATACCATGTTTTAGTTCGGGAGTGTTTCCCATTTCGGAAAAAAATACGTACATGTGTAGGACAGAACAATCGGCCAATCTCCAGGCTCCCTTTCCCAGCCAAGATGGTGGAAAAGCCATGAACTTGCAGCTGGCCCTTATTCTTGGAAAAGAATCACTTCTTGGATGATACATAGTTTGGCTCCAGAAGTGGTCACAGAACAGAGCTGGAGCTGATTATGGCCACTGAGGAAATAGGACCTCAGTGGATAAGGGTGGCAATGCTGCCCTTATCCTGCTCGACCTGTCTGCAGCATTTGATAAGTCAATCATGACCTTTTGATTGACCAGTTACATAGCCTTAGGATTTAGGGTGCAGCCCTTGCCTTTCTACGTTCTTTTCTTACATATCACAGTTAATCTGTTTCCTTTGAAGAATATACATCTGAGCCCTTTTCGTCACCATGCGGGGTCCCACACGGGTACTTGCCGATCAAGCTTTAGGTTGTCATTAGTTTCCTATGCTGGTGATGCCCAGATTGTGGTTTTGCGGTCTCAAAAGGGCCCAGCCATTAGTAACACCTTTTGGAATTGTATGAGCACAGTCAGCCAACGGATGGACAAAAACGGTCTTAAAATTAAACTCTTCTAAGACAGAAGTCATCTGTCCTGGAATGTTAATGGTAAAGGGCTACTGGACCCTCTTAAACAATCTACAGTCCTGCACTATGCTCACAAAGTTTTTCCCGCAGTCCTGATGCTCCTAGAAACGCACTAGTTGGGCATTCAGTGTCCTTACCTGCTCTATCAAGGGTATAACAGGGCCTTCCATGCTGGTTCACGCAGGGCTCCCGAGGTGTGGCAGTCCTACTTCCCCGCTCCTCCCCAACAGTCAGGGCCACACATACCCTCGGAGGAGGAAGACTGGCAGGATGCCAGGATGGCCCCTCGCACTATAAAAATCTCATCTAGGCTGCAACCAGTGCAAATATACTACCTGCTCTATGCCTATCTTACACCCCATCACCTGCAACAAGCACTTCTCCTATTCAGTCCTCCATGTTTCAGGTGGCCCCATGTCCTTGCAAATGTTCGCCATATGTTGGGGACATGTCCCTTATTTGCTAGCTTCTGGGTTGAGGTGACATGTATCCTATCGAGGGTGCTGGGTTGGGAGGTAAGTTGTGGAATTTTAGAGGGGATGGGGTGGGGGTGGGGGTGGGCGGGGGTTACGAGAGCTGAGTGACCGGGTGCTAGGTGGTGTGGCCACCACAGTTCCCTGTAAGCTGCGCACCTGGACAGCCGTGTAGGTTGCATTTTCTCTCTGTGCAGGAGGCCCGTCTGGAGCGCACACAACATAGGGTCATTCCTTTGTGCTAAGAGTAGCTCAATCACTCAGATCAAACAGAGGATCAAGGTATTCGGCATCTTCAACATCTATGGAAAGCTCTTGCTTCTTGGAAAACGCTCAGTTACATTGTTTTACAGCCCTTACCCTTTTCAGTCAGTCCACACATTAGAGATACTTTGATGGTTTATCTTGTTTTGGTCATTTAAATTAATCAGAGTTGTGGCTTTATAGTTCAGTATGCTTCTTACAAGCAAGCAGGCTCTGTGGGATTGCTTTAAATGTTGTTGTTTTGCTAATGTATACATTCCGGTGCCACACAACTTCTCCTATCAGTCTGTTTAAATAAGGGATTTCAATACAAAACATAGTCTACTTTCCTTTGAAATGAACTTTATTCCTCGGCAAGACTTTTGATTTTAAGTAATTTTAACATGTGAGGTTCTAAACACATACTAATTTATTTCCTGGAAAAAACCTAAACCACATTTTTTTCTTTCGTGTCAAAATGAAGAGAAAAAAAAGATATTTAGGCAAAATCTGAATAGCACAATGTCTGAAAAGAAAACATGAAGCCAAATTTCAGCTTCCCTGTTTTACCTGTGATCTTAGGCAAATCGCTTTGCTGTTCCTCATGTTTCATGATCGCCAAATCTGATAACACCGTTAAGTAATTCAGTTCATGATGTATTAAACGTCACATGTATGGTTTAATTAAAAAACAACATTACTCCATCCATATCTAAAAACAATGTTTTGTGTATATTGAGTGTTAATGACGCTCTGATTTGTCTCCTTGTTCACTAATGGCATCATCATAATTGCATAGAGGACTTTGAGAATGTTTTTAAGTTCATGTTTAGAAACGAATACTTTTAATGTCACTTAGTGCATCACTACGATTTAATGTACCTAGTGCTGGACTGGAAACTCAAAGCGGCAATGTGGGAGTGTAAGCTAAGGGGTTTTCTTTTTTTGATTGGATTTTCCCTTGTCGTTGTCTGTCGACTCCCTCATGCCTCACCGCTCTTACCTGCACGGGCCGCTCCCGATTACCATACAGATTGCGGTTAGTGCCATGATGCCAGTGTCCGCATTGCCCTTCATCAAGCCAATTTACCGATTAAGCATCATAAGCAAGGCCGTTTTCACTATTCCAAAGTTTCTGAAGCAACATAATAATACCTAAATTCACAATGACCGAGAAAGTAAAGCATCGCCACAATCGGGTCAATTTCTG
Organism: Lissotriton helveticus; assembly: GCF_964261635.1. Lineage (NCBI taxonomy): Eukaryota > Metazoa > Chordata > Amphibia > Caudata > Salamandridae > Lissotriton > Lissotriton helveticus. The sequence continues at coordinate 605,858,299 of NC_136059.1, read as the reverse complement.
TAATGGACTAGAAAGTACAGCACCATAGCCAGCCCAGTGAGTCGATGCATGTGAAGCACTGCAACCAGGCTAGTATTAAGCGAAGAAGCACCGCACCTTGGACAGTTTCCATAACCTGCTTAATCTGTAAATCAATGCAGCCTGGCCTGTCCTTTCCCAGTATGTGAAGCACCAGTATAAGGACAAGAATGAGCCAGTATTTTAGCACGACAATATAGCAATTATCAACATTGCATGTGTACGTAACACATCCCAGCCAGTCCAGTACTTCTTCAGTACCCGAAGCACCACAGTCAGACAACACAGTTTCGCTTAGCGAAACGTGCGGGGCCCCCTCGCAAAGTGCATAGAGGGGCCCGCCATGACCAGGACCTCTCAGGCCCGCCATACACAGTGCTGGAGGAGCCCATCCCCACACCACAGGGGCTGCGGGGGCTATTGTTAAGCCACTGAAGCTATAGTGTAAAGCAGGACTGTCAACCCAATGACACCATTGTCCCAGTATTCCAACACTATAGGCAAGTCACGCTTCAGTATCACTGTTTGTATAGAACCACAGCCAGCCAAGTGATCCACAATGTGTCAAGAACCAAATACAAGGATAACCACACTGCATTTACATCGCGGATACAGCTGATCGCTCTCTTGTGGTACAAGAAGTTGATGCGACTATCAAATCAATATTGTTATCAACCAGATTAACCTCTAAAGATAAAAAGGGGAGCACTGTAGGTAATGCTCAACAGGTAGATTCTACTATTGTTTGGTAGTACCTTAGAATTGTCACGTAGTGGGGCCAGGAGAAAATATGCAGATGCCAAAAACCAATATTTCAAAAAGCATAATGTCACAGAACAGAACAATTGTGATAGGTGGCACTATACTTTCATCCTTATAGGTAATGGTTAAATTAACCTTGGAAGGATGAGAAGCTGAAGCAGCCCATTAGGCCATTTCAGCCCATGGCCAGTGATTAGCAACGCACATTCCTACAGCAGATCCATTAACCCACGGGGCTATGATCGCATGTGTGACGTGTTGGTTTATTTCATGAGCCCTGCATCTTCCCACACCACTATCTCTACAAACAATGGCTTTCTAGCAAATGTAGTTGGACTGAAAAGATTTCAATTTTACCATAACCCTCTTTCTTTAAAAGAAATGTAACATATATGTTGCCTCTCCGTGCCGGAGAAGAAGCACATTTGCATGCATAGTGGCTCATGTTATGTGTCCGTTGCGCACACCACTCAGAGTGCTCATAAACACTGCATTGCCACACACCAAGAAAAATAATTAGAGGGAACCTTTGTGGCCACTATGGTTACAAAGCATGATATAGCCAGAGGATGGAAATCACCGACACCGCCCTTGCTGTCCCAGTATGGCCAAGATGTAGACTGGTTTGCACAACAGCAGAGGCTGGTGTATGAAGCCCTTGCTGGTGTATGAGGCTGTCTGATGAAACATACCGAGATCTGGAGTAAATGGTGGGACCACTTTGGGATTGGTGGTCTACAGTAATGCTATTTGGATGCGCTCATGCATGCGCTCCACTACTGTTTACTGATGATGTGTGGTTTACTCTGAAACCTGGCAATTCTATTTGTGATGGTGGCTACAGAAGGCTGTTTGTTGTATGTTTTCTTGTAAAAAATCAATAAAATTGGTTATAAAAGAAATTGGTTCTATTTAGATTAAATATTTACCTAGAAAGTTTTACATGTGTAAAAATGACAAAATAATAAATACTGTAAAAAATGTACTGCATTCTGCTGTATATTTTGCTTTTTCTTGCCGCATAATTTAGTCAACCCTGCTGCATAATTTGGTGATCCTGTGCAGCACAGTTCCAGTATTACTGAACATAGGATGCAATGGGTGTGCAGCACGGGACACAATGTGTGGGCAACAAAGAGCATAACCGGGCAGGGCAAATGGAAGATGGTTTTTGGAAGAATAACAACCATCATATCGTCCTTCCCATCCCCATAGTCTCAGATTTCAGGTATGTTGCAGGGGTGGGAGGTATCCCCCATCCATTTCAATATATACATGAAACTCATGGCAAACCTCTCCATGCAGCCAGAAATACATTCTACATGTATGCTGTGCTTAATTTGGGCCAGTTGTCGGGGCCAACTTTTGGCATGGGCAAGCTGGGCCAAGGCCTAGGGAGCCAGTTTTTAGAGGGGCACACGAAGCTCCCTGCATCAAGGTTCTGCAAACAGCAGTCCCTCTACCTTGATTCCAAGGATTCCGTCTAAAGCACTTCTAATCAGTTTTAATCTACCACTCGCTGTTTTGCCATCCTATCAGCTCCTCTACTTGCCCTCCTATCTACCTCTGACCCCTGCTGCCACACACCAACACCCCAATTCCCACCCCAACAAACAACTTGGCTCAGTGTGATGAAGCCAACCTGGGGGTAATTCAGGTAATGTGGGGGAGGGAGGAGATGCTTGTATTCTGAGGCAAATCAGTGATAACGTCAGCCAGGTGTTATGGACGTCTCATCCAGGTGAACCTCATCCAATAGGAACTTTTGGAACACGAATGAGTGGCCTTGACACCAGGGACTGACTTGTGAAAAGGACCCCAGGCTGTCTCACTTTCTTCACCAGCAGCAGCGAGGGAGACAAGTTTCTTTCTGGCCGGAGCCCTATTCAAGCAAGGACCAGCTCTGCTGGTGGGGCACATATTTCTCCTGCTCAGATATTGCCTGAGAGCAAGAGAGGGAAAAACACCCAACAGGGAAGAGGGAGGAAAAGAAAGATGGCTAAACCATCACAAGAGAGAAAGGAGGAACCTCCAAGAGTGAGATACAGGGGAAGGGGCAGCAGCTGCTCCCCAGTAGGGGGCATCAGGTGTCCCCCCTCACAGTTCACACACCTCAATGTCTTGCAGCTTCTACAGGAAACATACCATCTTACGTTTGTTTGTTTCATGTTAGCACAAGAGGGGGCTCCACTGTGCCCATTGCTGCGGTGCATATGTGAGGGATCTGGCTCATACAGTATGGCTCTGTATATGTGTAGACCTGCACACCTATAGTAAACAACAATTACTCTTATCTTATGTCTGGGTTATCAAAATTAGTGAGCTACCTCACAAGGGGTTCGCCCAAACCCCTCAATCTACAAACGCTCTGTCGAGACTTAGGAACACCGAGGTCTGTGAAGCGCTCTACTCTGTCCCTAAGTTTTCTCAGTATTATGAAACAGCTTATATTCAAATTGTGAATGTATTTCCAGCTAAATGACTCAAACAAAATTGTAATTCTTAAACAGAAATCAAAGAGTATTAAAAGTTATACACATTAACAGTTTATATGCTCAACTGATTCTTAAATGCACAGTTTAAAATAAACTCTACTTGCTATGTTAATTAATATGTACACATCTTATGAAACATTGTTAACATGTTTAAATAAAACACAAATCCCAATGCATTTCGGGTTATTGAAAAACCCTTCTTCAGGGGTTAAGTTTTCAAACATGTACTCTTTCTCAGTTGCTAATTATTCATTCCATCCGGTTGACACAACAAAAAACACAGTAAGGTGCCATTGGTTATCCCTATATCGGATTTAAGGTTACACATATTTAATTTCTAGAATTTGCACAGGGGGGAGCTGCTAATTTGAGCTTGATCGCCAAAGAATGTAGGTGCTGTGAAGATTTAGTGAGGAAGTTGGCATGCAAGTGTTGACTTCATTGATTTAGCACTGCCCTTATGTTTGGGCCATGTATTTAATAAAACAGCCTATGATGTGAAAATCATTGTGTTGGTGTGACTAACAACCTCGCCTCATGCCCATGAAAACATGCTACGTGCTCGGTTCCCCGACCACATCAAAGTGCCCATTGTGATACAAAACGCGCTAAGTGAGCCCCCTGAAGACAAACCTTTGAAACCAAACTACTTTCCTGGTTGCTCCAGGCTTGCTCCAGCTTTCCTGCCAAGGCTTGTTGGGTCTAGTCCGGATACAGACACCGCAGTCAACTAGATCCTTCGTGGGACAGCTCGAATCCAGCTCCTGGTCGTCGTCGACACCTCCTGGTCCTCGTGGCTGCAGAGACAAGCTTCACCTCTTCACCTGAGATCCTCGCGATATCGCCTGGTTCCTTCCTGGTCACTGGCTAGTGACCCAGACTCTGTCCCCTCTGCTTTAAGGTTCTTCACATCTTCGATCCACCCTTGGATCCACCCGGACACTCTTCCTCTGGCCGCCTGCAGCACTTCTTTGCAGATCTCCATTGAAAGCATTGACGAAACCCGACACCAAAAGGCACCTATGCACCCGGCTTCCCTGGGTGAGGTAACACGAGTTCTCCGGTGCTCCCGTGGGTCCCTACTCTCGACGTGTCCTAGTCTAAAGGGGATTTGTTGTAGTCCATCCGGAAGTGCCATTAAACAGTAACTTTGTAACTTCTTCGTTCTCAATTATAAGTCAATAGTAACTTGCGACTGTGTTTAACACTGCACGCGTCTCCCGTGGGCCTCCTACTTCCTAACCTTTGGTTGTTTAGAGTAGCCCCAGCGATTCCCTAGGCCCTAGGCCTACTCACTGTTTCTGTCGTGGTTCTTATACCACTTACTTAGTATATGATTTGTGAGGCCCCTAGGGCATAACTGTATTTGTGCAACTTATCGTATGCTAATTGAGTAACTTGTGATGTACTTCGATCTCTGACCTCATAAAGAGTGCAGAGGGGTTGTGTTCGAAATAAATACATATAAATTTGATATATACCTTGTGTGGTATCCTTTCATTCGATACTCAAGTGATTATAATTGGTAAAACAGCTTGCTTCACATGCTCTCTGAAGTCTTAGCCTATGACTGCTGGCCCATGCTTCCACTAGGATAGCTGGTCTATAAGGTTGACTTTACAACCACCATCAATAAGGGTTGTTTAGACTGGTGCAAGGTGGCCACTGGAATAGTGGACATCATATGCCAGGCTAACTTCTCACAGCAACATTTTGAAAAATGAAATGAAAGAGGGAAATATTAGAATTCATTGATGTGATAGCAATATTATGTGATTGGAGGAGTACTGACAACTGTTGGGCCCAGCGCCACTGCACCTGCTGCACCACTCAAATCTTGCCCCTAGAGCCAGCAAAATAACTGAATTTGTGACTGCCTGTTTAGTAGTAAAATATTGCAATATTTGGTGTTTAGAGGAGTTATGACAAACTTTTGGCCCTGGTACCACTGCACCGGCTGCACCATTCGAATCATGGCCCTATTTCACTTGTGACTGTCAGTTTAGTAGTAAAATATTGGTTTGTAGAGGGGATCCTAGAGCTTTGGGCCCCAGTGACACTAAACTTGCTGCACCATTGCAGGCACCTAGTGCCTGCAAGGTAAGGAGTAGTTTCTGTCCTGTAACTCCAGTTCTGTAGTAGGGGTATCTCTGTTAAAGTCATAATCTAGTGAATAGTCCCGCCCATGTGCGTGGACCCCGGAGCAATCAAAAATAATCTCTTAAGGTGTCGAAAAATGCAGAACTGCACAGACACTTAAGAGAGAATTAAAGACAGATAATGCAGCCTATATCCACAGGCTACACTGTCCAGTACTTCAACTAGAAATTCCACAAAAAAAAAACCACAAACAGCAAAGCCTGTCCGGATTTCCCTTGCTTTAACAGCAAAAACCCTCTGGAATGATAGAGAGGAAGACATGGACAGACAAGCCCCATAGGCTGCCATTATGTGGCTCAGAACAGGATACTGTGCCTTTAAGAGAACTTTCCAGAACTTCACAGTATCCCAGAATGCACTGCAGGTCCCTTTTACTTTCAGTTCTTTTTGAAGGCGTAAAATGCCAGACCTGTAACATTCCTTACATGAATATCTCTCTCCACCGGGGAGGAAGGCGGGCGCTTATGACTATAACAGAGATACCCCTACTACAGAACTGGAGTTACAGGACAGAAACGACTCCTTTTGTAGTAGGGGATCTCTGTGTATAGTCATAATCTAGTGAATAGAATGGCAAGCCCATCCCCACACCAAAGCGGCGATGGAGAAAAGAGAAATAACACTACTACTGTGCGAACAGATTTCGCAGCGAAGCCTGCCCAACCTGAGCGTCTGCCCTGGCATCAGTGTCCAGGCACTAATGCTTAGCAAAGGTATGGACCGACTTCCAAGTGGCCGCCTTGCAGATTTTTGCAATTGGAACATTACGGAGCAAAGCAGTCGTGGCAGCTTTGCCCCTGGTGGAATGAGCCTTAGGTTTACCCCCTAAGGTCTTACCAGCTTTTTGGTAACACAACTGTATACAGGACACAATCCACCTAGAAATGGACTGTTAGGAGGTAGCAAGACCTGTCCTGACTAATCCATAAGTGATAAACAATTGGTCTGACCTACGAATATCCTTGGTCTTATCCAGATAAAATTTTGACACCCTCCTGACATCCAGGGAATGCAGGGACCTTTCCGCTGGAGAGGAAGGATTCTGAAAAAACGTAGGTAAAATTATGGTCTGGTTAACATGAAAGTCAGATATAACTTTAGGAAGAAATTTAGGGTGAGTACGCATAACAACCTTAGCAGCATGAAAAACAGTATAAGGTTCTTGGCAACACAACGCCTGAATTTCACTCACCCTGCGGGCCGATGTAATGGCCACGAGGAACGCCGCCTTCCAGGACAGGTGCTGCAACGAAGCCTTATGAATAGGTTCAAAAGGCTCCTTCATCAATCTGGACAGCACCACATTCAATTCCCATGAAGGCGAAGGAAGTCGGACAGGAGGGAACACTTTCTTCAAGCCTTCCAAAAAATCCTTGATCACAGGGATCTGAAAGAAGGAAGTCTGTGAAGGGCATTTCCTGTAGGCAGTCAATGCAGCATGATGAACCTTAATGGAATGGACATTAAGGCCAGACTGCGCCAGATGAAGAAGATATGGAAGGATGACCGAACAGATCTACGTCTGGAGTCCCCCACCTTGCGAAGACTTCTCCTAGTGCTTCGTCGTTTATGACCCATTCGTGATTTTCCTGAATCAGTCTGCTCTGTGCGTCCGCCTGAACATTCTGCACACCTGGTAGATGGCTAGCCGTTATCGTCAGACCTCTGGCCAGAAGCCAGTGCCAGATCGCCTGCACCTCCTTCAACAGGGTGCGCGATCTCGAGCCCCTCTGCTTGTTGAGGTAATACATCGTGGTCGTATTGTCCGTTTGCACAAGCAGGGAGTTGGTCTGGAAGGACGGAAGAAAGGCCTTCAGCGCCAAGTGAACAGCTCTGAGTTCCAGGAAATTGATATGGTACGTGGACTCCGTCTGGGACCACGTCCTTTGAATCTGTAAGTCCCCGGAGTGCGCCCCCCAGCCATGGAGAAACGCATCCGTCACGATAGTCTGCGTGGGAATGTCCTTGTGGAAGGGAACCCCTCTCAGGAGATTCTCCGCCGAACACCACCACCTCAGGGACTGAAGAGCATGCAGAGACAGTCGTATCCTGTCGTCCCAAAACCCTTTCCTCTGATCCCACTGATCCTCCAAGCACTCCTGCAATGGTCTCATGTGCAGCCGTGCGTGGGGCGTGAGGAAGATACAAGAGGCCATCGATCCCAGTAGAGAAGACACCGTCCTCACTGTTGTAGATGGAGTGGTCATAAGAGCCTGAGCCTTCCGAAGGAGTGATAATCGTCGCTCCTCCGAAGGAGACCAGCTTGCTAACAGCGTATTGATGGAGGCTCCCAAGTACTGGATGCACTGGACCGGAGTCGGGACAGACTTGGACATGTTGATGTGCAACCCCAGCTTGTTCAAGAGAGCGCACGACTTCTGGAAGTGCGCTTGAGCTTCCGAGAAGGAGGAGGCCTTGATCAACCAATCGTCCAGGTACGGGTAGACAAACACCTTGTTCTTCCTTAGGTGTGCGGCTACCACTGCCATGCACTTCGAGAATGTTCTGGGTGCAGACTTCAGTCCGAATGGCAGTACTGTGTACTGATAATAAGAGGCGCCGACTTGGAATCGCAGGAACTTCCTGTTTTTGTGTGCAATGGGCACATGGAAGTATGCATCCTGTAGGTCTATGGCACACAGCCAGTCTCCCGGTTGCAGGTGAGGGTAAATTTGATGCAACGACAGCATGCAAATCTTCTCTCTGCGAATCCACTTGTTTGCTTGTCGCAAATCCAGAATGGGCCTGAACTCGTTCTTGTCCTTTTTGCGAACCAGGAAGAACCGGGAGTACAGACCTCTTCCTCTTTGAGACAGAGGTACGTCTTCTATCGCCCTTTTCCTGAACAGGATATCGGCCTCCGCCTGGAGCTCGCGCAGCTGAAACTGCGAGCTGACCGGAGGAATTGATGGAGGCGGGCTGGTGAACCGAAGACTGTATCCATTGCAAACAATATTCAGCACCCACTTGTCCTGAGTAATTTTTCTCCACTCTGCCAGAAAAAATCGAACGCTTCCCCCCACCGGAGCGGGTAACGGATGTAGGGGAAGTAACAGCTCAGGGTCGAGACCCGGTCGCGCCCTTGTTTGCTGTAGAGGGCTGCTAACCTCCTCTACCCTTCTGGCGCTTCTGGAAGGGCCTCCGGAACTGCTGCTGTTGCTGCTGCTGCTGTCCCGAAGCCTGTCCTCGCCCTCTGCCCTGCGCCCCAAACCGTCTCTGGAACGGGCGGTAGGCTTTCTTTTCTTTGGGCTTCTCCAAGCCCACAGCCGTCAGAGTCTCGGCCTCCGTCTTCATGCGGACCATCTCATCATCTGCATGTTTCCCGAACAGGGTCTCCCCCGAGAAGGGCAGATTAGCCACTCGCTGCTGGGCCTCCGGCTTGAGTGATGTGAGCCTGAGCAAGGCATGGCGTCGCTGGTTGATCCCATGACAATACCCATGGGCCGCCAGAAAAGAGCCATCAGCGGCCGCGCTGATCACCTGGTTCGAGACCAGCATCCCTTCCTTCTGGATCTCCAGGAAATCCTCCCTCCTATCTCGTGGCAGGAGTTCCGCGAACTGCTGGAGGGATTCCCACAGGGCACGATCATAACGCCCTAGCAGAGCCGTATCGCTAGCGGCCTTCAAGGACGTAGAGGCCGTCCCACAGGCCTTCCTGCCATTTGAGTCGATCCATCTGCTCTCCTTATCTGGAGGCACGGTAGAAGACGGAGAGGTAGAGTGTTGTTTTCTGGCCGCCGTCACTATAACGGAGTCCGGAACAGGGTCAATCCTCAGAAAAGTCGGGTCGGAATCCGGAGCCCTGTACTTCTTAAGAAGACGGGGCGGAGCGGCTTTCGTCATTGCAGGCGTAAGGAACAGCTCCTCCGCTGGCTCTACCAATCCTGGCACTAGCGGTAGTAGAGGGCGAGACAAATGCTTCTTGTGAAGTGTCTCAAAAATCACGGACGTCGTAGGTGTAGGAGCCGTCACCGTGATTCCCAATTTTGCAGCACCCCTCAAGAGAACATCCTGGAACGTGCTGATGTCATCCACGGGAGACACCCTCATCCCCGGGGAGTCTGATAAGGTCGGGGAGAAGGACCTGGTTCTGGAAGAGTCCGTGCGGGACCGTGATCCGCGCCTCCTGTGGCCCCGTCTTGACCTCATAGAGGATCTGTGACGACTGCGCGACCTCCCTCTCCTTCCGGAGCGGGATCGCGACTTCCTTGGCTTCGGTTGCCCTGCCGGTGCCACCGGGACGAGAGACCTTGGCTTGGATGGAGCCCTCGGCCGAGGGGTACCCTTAGGAGGAGTAGGAAATCGTGGCAATGAACCGTTCCTCGGAGGAATCGGAGGAGGCTTGTCAGCCGGCAACTGGGGTTGCGGTTGAGGCTGCAGAGGAGGCAGAAGTGGAGGCGGGGTGGGAGCCCGCGGAGGAAGTTCTCTCGGTAACGGAGGAGGAGGAGGCGGAGTAACTGTCTTCGGCCTAGCAGGGGTATGCACAACAGAGTACACCGAGCCCGGTGAACCGCCCTCCTTACCAGGCTGGGACTTTGGAGAGTCTTCCATAGGCACTTGACGCCTGTCAGACTGACTCCTGGCACCAGAACTCCTTCCGCGCCTTCCCGGCGTCGAAGAACGGCGACCAGACGGCGAGCGCCGATCCCTCGATGGCGAATGCCTTCGCCTCGACGGCGACCTTCTTCGCCTCGACGTCGACCGTCTACGCCTCGACGGCGACCGTCTACGCCTCGACGGCGACCGTCTACGCCTCGACGGCAACCGTCTACGCCGCGACGGTGACCTTCGCCTCAACGGCAACCTTCTCCTCGACGTCAAGGATCCCCTCGACGACGACCTTCTCCTCTTCGCCGACGGCGAACGGCGGTGTCGCCTCGACGGCGAGTGCCGACGCCGGGCCTCTCGACGTCGAATACTTGACGACGACGCCGACGAGGAAATCGTCACTGGAGACTTCCACGGCGGCCTGTTCAGGTCCCTCGACGCCGAACGTCGACGTCGCCTCGACCCAGAGCCCTGGGGAGACGGGGAACAGACTGCAGTCATCCCTCTTGACGTCGTGGTCGGTGCAATCGACGCCGACGGAGAATGGGGACGTTTGCTGGTCTTCCTGCCCCTGGGGAGCCCCCCAGAGGCCTCAGACCCACCTTGTGCCTTCCGTCTTCTGTCTTCAAGGCCCTGAAGCCTGATCTTCATCCTATCCCTCAGGGTCTTGCTAGAGAAACCCTGGCAGATGTCACACTCCTCTGGGACATGGGATGAAGGAAGGCAGATGATACACACCTGGCCTTCTTCCTGGAACACTGAGGGCATTTGTCGAATAATGGAGGCATATTTGACAATTAAGAGTGCACCCAAAGACAAACAGGAAGAAACAGCAAAGTACATCAAGAAAAGCACTCAAATAACTTTGAAAAAGTGAAAAATATCACCACTAAACCCTTGAATAGGGAGAGCTCAATGCTCCAGGGTCCTGCTTGCAGGAGCCGGAAAAAAGAACTGAAAGTAAAAGGGACCTGCAGTGCATTCTGGGATACTGTGAAGTTCTGGAAAGTTCTCTTAAAGGCACAGTATTGTTGAAAATGGCAATGTATATGCACATAAGCGGCGTTCATTTGTGTTCACTGTACCTCTTGTTGTAAGCAGAACGGATATCGCGAAACACTGACTGTGTTATCCCGCCAGCATAGACCCATGCACACACGTACACAACAGCCATTTTAGGCACCATGGCCTCTCTGCCCGTTTGTTAAACCCCCGGCACCCCTCCCCGCGCGCACTGCTCATGCATCGGCCATAAAACCCTCTCCCTCTGCGTGACCCTGCTCTAGAAGTAACACTCCTGCTTGACCCACACCCCCCATTTCCTCCCAAGAACACCCTTCCCCTCAGCTGACGAGCCCCCCCCCCAGCTGCACTTGGCCTTTCGACCCGGTCCCAAGTCCTAAGACCAAGCCTCGTGGATGTATACCCCCCCCTTTTTCCTGCCCAGCATAACAAAACCGTGATACACCAACCGAAGTGCCCGATCTTATCGCCTGCCCAACCTTTGATCTGATCATCCCCTCCTGCCCTCGTGTCCTGTAGGAATGTCCGGCTGAGAGATCACAATCTCTTGTTACATTCAGGGGGGGAGGATGACATCTGAGCGGCTGGTATGGGAATAGGCCTGAAGCTGGGATTCCAAGCATGCTTTTTCCTACTTCAAATCGTCTTTATTGCAATAAGGAATGTTTGTGCATCATAAACATGTGTATAAAAGACGAAGCCTCAGAGAAACTTGTTAGAGCACCTCCTGAAGACACTATGCGAGTGTCCGAAATGACAGGCTCTCCTCATGAGAAATAAAACTCTGTTCTTGTTTTCCTGCTACCAGCGCCCGTCTCTTTATTTGGTAATTGTTCAAGATGGGAACTAAGAGGCGTCCTGCGCCAGCAGCCTGGGCATCAGGTGCGTTATGGGCTGACTTTTCCACAATTGGCGTCCCAACGCGGGGTCCATCAGCGACATAAGGTCCGGTAAGAGAGGTCTAGACGATGGGGTGAACATCTAAACGATTGGAGTATACCTGCCTTGAGAGGGCCCTCGTCCGGCTGCCGATTGAATGAACTTCACCGATTCCGAACGGACCTCTCTCAAGTGACCTACTGTCCTGACTGGAATCCCACAGGAATGCTGCGGTAAAAAAATGGAGAAAGAGAACGATTGGGCGCTGGAAAAGGGAAGGCGAAGAATTGCCCACACGGTCCGGTCCGGGTAAGGTTAAGTAGGACGTCTTTACGTCCGATTGGTAGGATGGCTTTATCCATCTGATTGATTGATTGATTGTACTTGAAGTATTGGTTCTCTTTGAGACATTCTCTATTTGCAAACAGCGATGAATAGGAACGTTCCTCTCTCTTTGCAAATAGTGAAGGATAGGTAATGCAGACGTTTGTCCCCCATTGTAATCTGTCATGCCTATCTTTCTCCCCACTGATTGTTTGTTATCGATTTTTATCGATTATTGCCCTTTGAGATATTCCCTGTCTACAAACAGGGAAGAATAGAAATATTCTGCCCCCTTTGCAGATAGTGAAGGATAGGTAATGCAGATTTTTGTCCCCTATTGTAACCCGTCATGCCCATTTTTTTCTCCCCACTGATTGATTGATTACTTGGACATTTTATTGTTCAAGGAATAGTTCGTTCGAGGCATTCCCTGTTTGCAAATAACGCAGAAAAGAAATATTCTGTCTAATCTTTGCAAGTAGTGAAGGGTAGGTAATGTGGACCTTTGTCCCCCGTTGTAATCTCTCGTGCCTATCTACTCCCCACTGATTGGTAAACTAGTTCCACCCGGACCATTTATTAGAGGTAGGTCATCTGGCTCGACCGGAGGGCACCCCTAATAAAAAGGACATATGCAACAGTAACGAAGTAATCACCGTATCCTGTTAACAGAAACTTTAGCATGAAACACGCTAGAAAGAAGAGAAAGAAATAAGAAAGCAAAATCAGTAGGCCACTGATGAGTTTTTGATTTCGCTACAAATAGGAAAACGTTAGAAATAGCTCACGATAAAACACATGATTTCGCTAGAAATAAGAAACGTTAGAAATAAGCCCGTAATAAGAAACATGAAAATGGTGAGAGAAGCCAAGCTTGACATCGCGACGGCCACGAGGCAACTAGGCTTCGCCACCCCTCACTGCTCCAAACATGTCTGTCCCACCGCCTGCCACGCCCCAATAACGGTAACATGAGATAGATACAAGTCAGCAGATACCTACCCCCATTCTGGAAACTCCCGAAGTGCAACAGGTCCGCGGCTACGCCCATCCGGAAGACAAGATCTTCGGCACGTGTAGGGCGGGTCCTGCTGCCAGCCGTCGGCCGGGGAGGTCGTCGCATAAGGTGGGCCAGAAGAGGAGCCGAGGCCGACGGGATCCGGGCGTCCCCTCCTCTTCTTTCTTCAATAATGGCTGCGACAACACGGGGGGGATGTCTTGCTCATGCCATCGACCCCCCCCCCTCGTATCTCCTGGTCCAGCCCCGGCTTGGTATGAGCTCCCCGTTCGGCCCTGAAGCGGCGCCTTGCAGGCCACCGGGGGGGGGGGTGTCTTGCCTATGCCTCCGACCCCCCCCCCCTCTCTCTCATCGCCTGGTCCGGCCATCATGAATGTTAACGCCGAGAAAAACGGCATGGGGTGCGCTGGGAGGGAGAGGCGGCGCGAACAAGCCTCTCCCACCTCCCCAGGTGGAGGCCCCCAGTGGCACCCCCAACGCTCCACTCACCCGACAAGGGTTCGTCCACTCTTGTGATGCAGTGACTGCTGGAACTCGTAAAATGGCGGTCGACCCTGCAGGAGCGGGCCCGGCGTGAAGGGATGGCCCGGTTGCTTGTTAATTAAGAAATGAGTCCCACAATCAGAAGTGTTCTCCTCGACTTTGAAGATTCTATAAGAGCCACGGGGGCCCCCGACCCCCGCAGACACCCCCGATGGGGAATGACTGCCATGATTGCCCGCGGAACGATGAAAATGTAGCCGCGAGACGTCGGCGCTCCCATGCTGGCGCCAGCCTCAGTTTGAATGACTAAAATCCTGCAGACTACAGTTCGGATCAGTTCCGGTGAAAACCCAGTTCCGGTGAAAACCCAGTATGACCCGGTAGAAAAAATTGTTGCCTCCCTCCCCCTTTGACTGATGGTTCATACCGCCGATCCTTTCTGTTGCCCTTTAACGGAACTTTTGGACTGCCGAAAGAGGCTCTGGGCCAACCACGAGTTGGTGGAGATTTTAACTATGCCTGGATCTGCCTGGCTGCACCCTAAATGGCGCTGGTACAAATGAAACTTTCAACTCCTTGTTGTACCCCGATTGCTCAGCCTTGGTGTCATGAGATATGTATGCAGTTTTTTAAACACAATGAATTGATATGGGATGGGTACTGATTATGTGTTCGGACAATGAATTGACATGAGATGGGTACTGATTGAACATTCGGACAATGAATTGTTGTTAAGTTTTGGCGCATCATGATTATTGAAAGTTCGAATTTCAACACTTATGATACTCGCTCACACTGAAGTTTCGATATGATTTTATTGCACTTGTCGCACTTTTTATTATGAAATCAACGACCACCGACTCCATTAGGTTTTCCACTAATAAGTATCCCCACATGTACAGTTCCAGCCTGCTCCGTGGCCGGCCCACGGGGTTGTAGGCCCGTATTTGTGCACCGACATTCTTATTAAAGATTCTTGGAAAAAGCAAACGTAGTTGTCACGCGTAGATTGGTAAGTTTCGAATAAATGACCACTATTTCCGATGTAACTAAAATACAGGTGAAATGGCTCAGCTCGATTAGTTAAGGGTTAAAAAGTATAGTACGCAGAAATATTGCAAATATGAACGGTCCAGGTTTTTGTTGTATGTGTTTTTTCATTTTTGTACAGCCTAAAGCAACCGCTAAAGATCCTGGTATTTAGCCTATACTTTATATGCTACCTGTATCAGGAAAGTTGTTCTAAAATGCCCCTAAGTCGCCCCGAAGGAGTGCCACCTGAACCCCCTAGTACGAACGACAACGACCCCGTACCCCTGTAGGTTATCCCTTTTTCCTCAAAGGAGAGCACGAGCTCGCCCCCCACTTTGCACCGACTGCCCTTTGTTCTGACCCCCCTCCCCTGCACACGATCCGTAATACCACACTTGGGCGACCTATGCTATCCACAGGCTTCCGATAATCATCTCTCCCACACTAAACGGTCCACCTGGGCTTAAACGCCAAGTTGGCAGGGACAGCATCCCGTGGAGATAGGCCGAGTATGTAGTAAGTAAAAGCCTTTTCGGGTTTATGCGCGCTAATGTGTTTTTAAAACGCTGCCCCCGCCCCCCTTCTTTTTCCCTCTTTCTGCAGGTCACATCGGAACGTCGATTAAAGTACGAAAAAAAAAATGGTGATCTAGCGGACGAAGAGATGGGAAAAAGGGGTTCGATTATGGTGCCTACACACGACGAGCGAACAATGACTATTTCTCTCCCTGAACTTAGCGCTTGGGAGGACAGCCTGAAGCGGAAACTACAAAAAATGACTTCGCTTGGCACCCCGAATAATACAACCAAGAATGACGTGCACTAATGAATAAATTCCTACGTTTTACTAAATAGGGAAAGTTTAAGGAATATTCCGAGGTGAGGTTTACCCAAGTACCCTCCGCTTGGAGGACTAGGAATGTTGCCAGTGTTTGAAATCTACTACCTCCTTTTCGCACCCTCATAGACA
Source organism: Lissotriton helveticus (assembly GCF_964261635.1). Taxonomy (NCBI): domain Eukaryota; kingdom Metazoa; phylum Chordata; class Amphibia; order Caudata; family Salamandridae; genus Lissotriton; species Lissotriton helveticus. The sequence goes on along the minus strand of NC_136059.1, from coordinate 605,842,588 downwards.
TGAAACTCAAAGCTGCCCCATTGTTCTCCCAACTGACACCCACTGTTGCCTCAGCCTGGAAACACATTAGCCCGACCAGGTTAGTTCTTGACCAATTGCCAAAGGCGTAAGTGTGTGCAACCAAAGCCACCAGTGAAGGCAGCCGACGATAAAAGAGAAGAAAAAGGTAAAAAGAGCTTAGGATGCTAAGGATGCGCAGCATACAGGAAGAGATCATTTTTGCCAATAACTGTTCTATGTTTTGTCTTGGATTTTTGTATATAATACCAATAACTGTTCTATGTTTTGTCTTGGATTTTTGTATATAATACATGTACTGGCTCCCCCGTCTGAGTTTGTGTGCACGTAATGTATGGATCTACGTCGTCCCTCTGACTGTGTTTCCGTATTACTTGACCCCTTCTGTTCTGTGTTGTGTGCGCACTAGATGGCCCATTATTGTACACATTTCTCTCTCTCTCTCTCTCTCTCTCTCTCTCTCTCTCTCTCTCTCCATGTCATACGTGTACCGAATGGTTCGTTCAGAGTGCGGACGACTCTCTCTCTCTCTCTCTCTGAGGGTCCCCCTGTTCCCTCCTCCCTTGTGTGGTAACGTTGTGCCCCACCGGCACAAACCTAATTGGGTCTCTTCGAACACAAAGGTGTTCGGCAAAATTGACAAGAACTAAAACGATTGTAACTTGCCATATTACTACCTCTCCTTTCTGCAAAACGATAGAACCCGAGTTGGTAATGAAAGAAAGGACAGGTAAGACGACTGATGTCCCCTAATCTGGCCTTTTTATAGGGGGACTATAACGTCAATGGTCTTCTGTTTTTCAGTTCGTTAGAAATGCAATCCCCAATGCCCAGATTGCCTCACCCCTCTGCACTTAAGTGCGGATGTCCAAATGTCCAAAGCGTCCTCGCTTCTCCCGATTGACCCCAGCTCCCTGTCCAAAGCGTCCTCGCTTCTCCCGATTGACCCCAGCTCCCTGTCCAAAGCGTCCTCGCTTCTCCCGATTGACCCCAGCTCCCTGTCCAAAGCGCCCTCGCTTCTCCCGATTGAGCCCAGCTCCATATCAGCTATCCCCGAAGCGTAATTGATGACCTTGATTAACCGTCGCTCCCCAAGAAAAGCATGTTTAACCTCTGCCCCCCTCTCATGATGATAACCCCCCTGCTTGCGAGAATTAGCCAACCCCGAAGGGAAATGTAAGATTGTCAGTACTTGGGTTAAAAAAAAAGGGGTGAGTCTCTACCTAAGGACTCGATTTCGAGTTTGATAGAATACACTGTCGATGGGAGTCCGATTTCTCTCCACGTACGCCACGAATGAACGCCAAATAGGCTTACGAATTCAGTGGAAATGCCCTCCTACATACTCCATAAGTGATGACTTCTGACTGTGACCGATGAACCTATCCCCCACCTACTTAGGATTGGGGACGGAATTGAGATGTATAAATGTCTTCTCCTGCCAGTTTTTCTAAAACTTGTTTTGTACCCATTCAAAGATACAATCACCGGAGGAGAGGAGCTGGACGTGACGCACAGCCTGGCCACAGATCATGAAGCACGTGTGACCGCAACCAAAGGTGGAGTCGCAGAGCAACGAGACGCGGGACGAGGCACCACTCTCAAACTCGGCAGATGAAGGAATGAAGGGCTGCCTTGAAGCCCTCGATTTGCTGACCCACTCGTGCCTGAAGTCCCCGTCCCTTTTGAGCCCGACTGATGGGCCTGCCTGCTCGTCGTCCTTTGCTCCTTTGGTCCCTTGGTGTGTTCAAAGATCTGATCCCACTCCGCCCTCTCTTCCCTCGATTATTCAACAACATCACCCTTTTCGCATAACTTTTGACTCAGAAAAGAAGAGCAGCATTTAGATAGAATAAGGTTTTGCCACGGAAGAAGAAAGACACGCAGGTGCCCAGCATGAGGCACCCCTAAGAAGATCAGTTAGGTAACAGGACTGTGATCTAACAGCAGAGGACTGATCGCACCCTGCAACGCATAAGGATGAATCCGAGCTGGACCTATAGCTCCACCGCCGGTGCTCAACAGCGCCAACGAAAGAAGACGGACTACCAGAGCCTACCAGCGATAGCTCGCTGTTAAAAAGACATTGTGACGAAGACCCCCCTTCCTGAACTTTCTACCTACCCCATGACTAATTGCTTGTATCGAACTGAATTCCTCCCTCAACAACAACAAGAGCCTACCAGTGATGGCTCGCTGTTAAAAAGACATTGTGACGAAGACCCCCTTCCTGAACTTTCTACCTACCCCTTGACTAATTGCTTGTATCGAACTGAATTCCTCCCTCAACAATTTTTGTATTGCTTTCAAAAATGTTTCATCGGTCACTCATGTATTTAGTTTTCCAAAAGTCTCTTATAGCACTGACAAGACCCGAAGGTATCAGAGCACTTTTTACTGTATGTTGATGTCACCGGAGAGAAAGTCAGAACCTGATTCTATAATGTGTCGGAACCTTTTTCTTGATTGACCCCGACTAAGTATTATGCCGATCCCTAGACTTGTATGAATAACCCAACAAATGTAAATTCATATGTACCGCATTCCGCCAATCGTATCGACTGTATATGGTTACACGCAATCTGCTAGTATTGACAAACGCTATTTCATTGGCCACACATGGCTATATGTACACTCCGTCAGTTGAGGTAAACACCGAAATGAACTAACTTATGTAAAAAAGCGGCGACTGTTGAAAATGGCAATGTATATGCACATAAGCGGCGTTCATTTGTGTTCACTGTACCTCTTGTTGTAAGCAGAACGGATATCTCGAAACACTGACTGTGTTATCCCGCCAGCATAGACCCATGCACACACGTACACGACAGCCATTTTAGGCACCATGGCCTCTCTGCCCGTTTGTTAAACCCCCGGCACCCCTCCCCGCGCGCACTGCTCATGCATCGGCCATAAAACCCTCTCCCTCTGCGTGACCCTGCTCTAGAAGTAACACTCCTGCTTGACCCACCCCCCCCATTTCCTCCCAAGAACACCCTTCCCCTCAGCTGACGAGCCCCCCCCCCCCCAGCTGCACTTGGCCTTTCGACCCGGTCCCAAGTCCTAAGACCAAGCCTCGTGGATGTACACCCCCCCCTTTTTCCTGCCCAGCATAACAAAACCGTGATACACCAACCGAAGTGCCCGATCTTATCGCCTGCCCAACCTTTGATCTGATCATCCCCTCCTGCCCTCGTGTCCTGTAGGAATGTCCGGCTGAGAGATCACAATCTCTTGTTACATTCAGGGGGGGAGGATGACATCTGAGCGGCTGGTATGGGAATAGGCCTGAAGCTGGGATTCCAAGCATGCTTTTTCCTACTTCAAAGCGTCTTTATTGCAATAAGGAATGTTTGTGCATCATAAACATGTGTATAAAAGACGAAGCCTCAGAGAAACTTGTTAGAGCACCTCCTGAAGACACTATGCGGGTGTCCGAAATGACAGGCTCTCCTCATGAGAAATAAAACTCTGTTCTTGTTTTCCTGCTTCCAGCGCCCGTCTCTTTATTTGGTAATTGTTCAAGATGGGAACTAAGAGGCGTCCTGCGCCAGCAGCCTGGGCATCAGGTGCGTTATGGGCTGACTTTTCCACAGTATCCTGTTCTGAGCCACATAATGGCAGCCTATGGGGCTTGTCTGTCCATGTCTTCCTCTCTATCATTCCAGAGGGTTTTTGCTGTTAAAGCAAGGGAAATCTGGACAGGTTTTGCCGTTTGTGTTTTTTTTTGGTGGAATTTCTAGTTGAAGTACTGGACAGTGTAGCCTGTGGATATAGGCTGCATTATCTGTCTTTAATTCTCTCTTAAGTGTCTGTGCAGTTCTGCTTTTTTCGACACCGTAAGAGATTATTTTTTATTGCTCCGGGGTCCACGCACATGGGCGGGACTATTCACTAGATTATGACTATACACAGAGATCCCCTACTACAGAACTGCCCTTGTGACTGCTTATTAAGTACTTAAGTATAGCAATATTTGGGGCCCGATGTAGGTAAATCTTTTTTACCACTTCTTAAATACCGATTCATACCGAATCGGTATTTAAGAAGTGGTAAAAAAGAGGAGGGGAGATGTAGGTATTTCTGATTCGGTAAATACCGAATCGTTAAGATTCGGTATTTACCGATTCTGTAAATACCGAATCGGTAATGCCCATTGATTCCTATGGGCATTAAAGCCCATAGGAATCAATGGGCATTACCGAATCGGTATTTACCGGTTCGGTAAATACCGATTTTAGCAAGGGTGCAGGGGGTGTCACTTTGACACCCTCTAGCACCCCAAATACAGGCATGTGTGCCATGTGGCACACAGACATGCCCTAAGGGCATGTCTGTCTGTCACATGGCACAGGTGTGCATGCACAGATGTGCATGCACACCTGGATTCGGTATTTCACCACCCAATTGGATTGGGTGGTAAAATACCGAATCTAAAAGGCCTGTAGCACTGGAAACAGTGCTACCTACATCATGAATTTTCCGAATCGGAAAAATTACCGATTCGGTATTTTACAGAATCGGTAAATTTACCGAATCGGTAAATTTACCGATTCTGTAAAATATAGCCCCCTACATCTCAATGACCCATTTACCGGTCGGTAACGGCCGAATTCGGCCGTTACCGACCGGTAATGGCCACCTACATCGGGCCATTGGTGTTTAGAGGAGTTCTGACCAATTTTGGCCCCAGTGCCATTACACCTGCAGCACCATTGAGATCATGGCTCTAGTGCCTGGAGGATAACTGCACTTGTGACTGCCTGTTTAGTTTTTCATTTTATCAATAATCCGGGTTTAGTGGGGTCCCTAGAGCTCTGGGCCCCGGTGCCACTGCACCTGCTGCACCATTAAAACTGCAAGGTAACTGCAATTGTAACTGCCTATTCAGAAGTCAAATATAGCAACATTATGTGTTTAGAGGAGTTCTGACAACTTTTGGGCCCTAGTGCTTCTGCACCTGCTTCACCTTTCAAATCATGACCCTGTTGTCTGTAAGGTAACTAGTGGCTGCCTGTTTAGGAGTAAAATATAGCATAGCTCTTGCATATTAACTGTATTTTTAACACACAATGTTAATTACATTTAGACTTTGAGCATAATGACCAAATAGATTAGGATGAAAAAATGAATCCAATAATGCCTACAAAGTCCAAAGAAAGGTACATAGGCATGAATAGGGAATGCCACAAACGTTCTAAGGCTAAAGCATCTTCTTTACACAACTAAGTTATAAAAAGCAATCATTCCAGCACACTGTTAGAAGCTGTCTGCCTTTTACATGGGAAGAGATCTTTTCTTGACAGTGAATGGGGCTTAAACAGTGTGAACAGCTTTAGTAGAAGTAACGTAATGTGTGCAGCCAGGGAAAGTTATCAACAAAAAAAGGTTCCACACAAAAGCGAATGAACACCATAATTTGGCAATGGGAACCTATAAGAAACCCCTTTTAAGATATATTAAATATAAGAGTTTTCAGTTGTACAGGCGAAACCAAAAAAAGAACATTAAAATGACCCAAAGAATTTCATATCACTACTTTCCATGATAGATTAGCCTAGTTCCTACTTATCAACTCTGACGGACATCAGTTGGACACCGGCTGTCTGGCAAGTCCCCTCTCAACAATCGCAGTCTGTGATTGTCACCACTCCCAAATCTTTACCTCTTTGTATTTTTCCCTTCAATGATTCCCTATGGGGACAGAAGGGGCTGCTCCCTGTGCATCCTCTCGTATCAGTGCTCCGTTACCGTCGACAATGGCTCTGTTACTGGAACTATAGTAAGCAGGAAATGTTCCAGAGGCACACGGACGGCTAAGTAAATGTTGCTTTTCTTTTTCCCTTTTAAAAAGCTGCCTGTGCAAGCTAAGATGACCTTGTAACTTTGTTCTGCAACTTCCAGAGATCTATGCACAACAGAGACTCGAAAGGTCTCTCTTTTGTAACCATGAAGAATTTTGAAAATAAGGTTTATTATATACATATGGCAATCCCGCACATGAATGAGTGTTTCATTCAGAACATTCATTTTCTAGGCCCTAAGCCTGTCATACACTCTAAAAGAGCTAGTGCTTCCATGTTTGCTTACAATGAGGACTGGCTTGTATGTAGCATGTATGCATTATATGGAAAATCCCTGCCACACAAAACAGTACGACCTCTCTTTTCTGAGAGGCTGTCTCAGGTGGCTTTCCTAGTGTGTGTGTTCTCTCGTCTTCCACAGGCTATGGATGTGCTGGGTTGTGTGTGTTCTCTCGTCTTCCACAGGCTGTGGATGTGGTGGGTTGTGTGTGTTCTCTCGTCTTCCACAGGCTGTGGATGTGCTGGGTTGTGTGTGTTCTCTCGTCTTCCACAGGCTGTGGATGTGGATGTGCTGGGTTGTGTGTGTTCTCTCGTTTGCCACAGGCTGTGGATGTGCTGGGTTGTGTGTGTTCTCTCGTCTTACACAGGCTGTGGATGTGCTGCGTTGTGTGTGTTCTCTCGTCTTCCACAGGATGTGGATATGGATGTGCTGGGTTGTGTGTGTTTTCTCGTCTGCCACAGGCTGTGGATGTGCTGCGTTGTGTGTGTTCTCTCGTCTTCCACAGGATGTGGATGTGGATGTGCTGGGTTGTGTGTGTTCTCTTGTCTTCCACAGGCTGTGGATGTGCTGGGTTGTGCGTGTTCTCTCATCTTACACAGGCTGTGTATGTGCTGGGTTGTGTGTGTTCTCGCGTCTTCCAAAGGCTGTGGATGTGCTGGGTTGTGTGTGTTCTCTCGTCTTCCACAGGATGTGGATGTGGATGTGCTGGGTTGTGTGTGTTCTCTCGTCTTCCACAGGATGTGCAGGGTTGTGTGTGTTCTCTCGTCTTCCACAGGCTGTGGATGTGCTGTGTTGTGTGTGTTCTCTCGTCTTCCACAGGATGTGGATGTGGATGTGCTGGGTTGTGTGTGTTCTCTCGTCTTCCACAGGATGTGGATGTGCTGGGTTGTGTGTGTTCTCTCATCTTCCACATGCTGTGGATGTGCTGGGTTGTGTGTGTTCTCTCGTCTTCCAAAGGCTGTGGATGTGCTGGGTTGTGTGTGTGTTCTCTCGTCTTCCAAAGGCTGTGGATGTGCTGGGTTGTTTGTGTTTTCTCGTCTTCCACAAGATGTGGATGTGCTGGGTTGTGTGTGTTCTCTCGTCTTCCACAGGATGTGGATGTGCTGGGTTGTGTGTGTTCTCTCGTCTTCCACAGGCTGTGGATGTGCTGGGTTGTGTGTGTTCTCTCGTCTTCCACAGGATGTGGATGTGCTGGGTTGCACAGCCTCTCAGGTTATTGAATACTCAACCTGCTTTGATGTCAAAGCTCATGTCCTACAAGTTATTACAAGCAGATGGTGACATTTTCTCATCTTTGCGTCATAACACACCTGTAATAAGAAAAACGTAGCCACCAATGATTAGTATAAAATCTAATCATGTGAGGATGCCAGGATCATTTCGAGGCTGATATCAGAGGGGAGCAAGCAAAAGAAACAATGGTTTCAAATAGATTATTTAGTGAGGATAAATTCACAACTTCTAGGTCTCCCAAAAAGTACATAATGGAATTCAAAATAAACCCAAGGACATACATATGATATTGACACATACAAATTATGAGCAAACCCACAATTACAATATTGTCCATATTATTGATGTTTATATAGATGTTTTTCAAAGGGAGGTCCTACATAAACAAAAAGTGGAAACAGGACCCAGTGCTCATGTTTCAAGCGTGCAATAGTGAAGACAGAAGATTTAAAGCACAAAAGGACTAAAATGCTAAAATGGATGTCAATAACTTTGTAACAAGCAACCAGTGGAAAAAAACACTATCGAATCTCACAGAACCCCCTTTAAAAATGTAGCGGATCAGTAAAAATAGCATACACCGTAAAGGTTTCGACCTCAGGATTAATCTGAAAAGAGTCATCTACAGGACGGAGTCGAAGGCATTCTAAAAAATGGGGAACGTCTCCTAATGCTAAAGAGATGCTTTTAAGGTAAATAACAAAGAAGTGAATCTACAAAAGGGGTCAAAATGTAGAAGATGAGCAGCAGTGCAGAGTCACGGTCAATTGTAAAACCCTAAAATGGGGTGCCGCTTCGCTGGTTTTGGAGCCTGTTTGTGTTGGGAGAACGCCGTGCAGGGACTCGAAGTCCCAGGAGACCTGCAAATCGCCCCACCTGTGCTGCTGTGCCTCTGAGACCCGCCCACAGCCACTTGATAGCTCCTCGCGGCACCCGCTGCGCTCCTCGCGTGCGGGCACGCGCCGGGCGAAGCTCGGGCCAAGGGCGTGCCCATTGGAGTCTGGGGGAGGCTGGGCCCCCCCTCTGACGCCCTCCACAGCATAAGACCTGGTGCTCCACCAAGTAAGTGGCCATTCAACTTGCATCTGGGCATTTTTATCTATTTCTTTGAAAAATGTCTGGACGCGAAGGAAAGGGGAAGAAGGCTGTTGGGGTTGGTTATGCAGCTGGGACCCTGGACCAATTTATGACGAGGGCTACGTCCGTTCTGGCCCTTGAAATCGCCATTACAGAACGGTGCCTCTCCATGGATCCTGCTTTTAATAAACGTTCATCCTTGGGAGGGTTAATGAGCGCACGCACTCCAGACAAAAATCCACAATTAGTTCCCGCCTTAAGGTTATCAAGCCAAAGTATTTGCCAACTCCAAACTATGGCTACTGGATCCCCCAACCTAGGCGGTGGGTCTGTGCATCCAGCACCTCTGCTGAGTGGTCCAACATTGGATCGGACTAGTGGCCCTGCTACCCGTGCTATGGATGGCCAAAAAAATGTAACACAATCCCTTGAGCAGACGCAGGGTGCAATCCCCAAGAGGAAGCGAGAGGGTGCTCAACAGAAGGGAAGAAAGCCCCAAAAAATTAAACCGAATAAGTTGAGGACTGTGGTAACTGTGGAGTCCCCTATTACTGAAATTTCCCAGGAGAGACGCTCTTCTGTTAACCGTATGAACGAGGTGGACATTCTTAACGGATTTCCCCAGATAGAGGATGCATATTGGCAAATGGAAAGACTTCTATCAATTGAAAACAAATTTGTAAAACTTGAAGAATTGACGGTGCCCACCGTGGGTGGTATCAAGAACAATATACGCATCTGCGTAACCAAGCGCTTTATAAGCTACCCTTAATAATAATATGGTGAATTGTGGTCAGTCCCACGATTTAGCGAAAGAGGGACTAAGGGGTTCTGTGATGTTTGCTAGCTCTAATATCCCCTCGAATCCAAACACGGTTGTGCAACCAACGGCTCCCTACAGCAGGGAGGGACGAATTAATGGGCATGAATGATTTAGTAGATATAGAGGTATCATGTGAGAGGCGTCGCAACCATGGGGAACCACCGTTGGGAGCTGCAAAGTCTCAGGAAGGGGTTTCTGCTCCCAAGGGAAACCACACTGTGATAGTTGCAAAGAACTCTCATCCACATTTAGATTTACCCCCTTATTGCGCTCCATATGTTGCTGTCCTGACTGGTGTCCCAGAATTGGAACATGGAAAGGTTGAATCATATGACCAATTAAAAAATAAAACGATTTACTGGCTGAACAATAATAGACCTCTTCCTATAGAGGTCCAATGCCAGATTTTATTTGTGAGAAGAGCGAGTTGGGTGGGATGTAGACCAAAAAATTCTGTAGGAGATTGTATTGTTATCAATTTCAAGGACCCCAGAGCAGTGGGACATGTTAGTGTGGGTTCTACGAAATATCTAAGCTCCACCATCCAGATTCACAATCTAAGCTATTTCTACATCCCACCAGATCACATGCCCAAATATGGTCAGTATGAATGGAACAGGGGTAGGTGTAGTGGACAACGGTCACCCGTAGCACTTAGCAACAGATTTAGTGTACTGGATCTGGTGGATTGACTGACACCCAAGGCTACCTGCTTCAACATAATGCCCAAATAAAGTCCAATTCCTGGGGAGGCAGGGAGTGGGGACTCAATCCCTTACACTTGTCCTAATAACGAGGAGGGGGTGATTAATGATGGAAACCCCCCTCTGTCTAGTACAGTGGGGAGGCGGTGAGCCTCACTGGTATAAATGTATCTAATTGTGACAGTGGTGGTGATGATCAATGTTTAGAGGGATTAGTGCTAGACACCAATGGAATTGGTACCCAGGGATTGGCTGATAAATTAGAGGCAAACTCTAGCTGTGGCAAACAATTGGCCACTGGTGGCTCAAGAATCTTATCTTGGAATATCGCTGGCCTCATGGCTAATTTAGACCAGCCAGACTGGGGGGCTTACATTGACTGCCATGAGATCTGCCTATTCCAAGAAACATGGGCCGTAAACCCCCAATGCAGAGTTGTGTTTGTGGCATATTGTGAAGCGGCGGTCAAGGGACCTATGGATAGACCATCGGGGGGACTATGCATATGGGTGGGTTCCCACCTAGGATGCAAGATAAAGCCAGTAGATACGCACTCCCCAGACATTATGTGTATCCTCCTGTCACATAGTAATCTCCCGAAACTAGCTATTATTAATGTCTACTCTAGGCCAGTCCAGTACGGTGCGACTTCTCTGACGTTAGACTCCCTGGCAAATTTTCTTAGCACACTTGAGGGGGATACTCACTTTATATTTGGTGGGGACTTCAATTGCCATTTTGAGCCCCTTAATGGCCTCACACAAGTTATAACTAGCGACGAAGACGCTGCATGGTCAATTCCGCCTTCTAACATTTATCCAACTAGGACACCTTTAGTCCTTCAGTTAACATCTCTAACCTTGACTTACTCCTTAAGGGCCTGCAACGGACGGTTCCCGGGAGATAACCCGGGGCGCCCCAGTGTTGAGATACTTGGCCGAGCCTCAATAATTGACTATCTCCTGCTTAGTGTGGAGATCTGGCATAATGCGGCCGATTTCAGCATCGATGTACGCTATAAAAGTGATCACAATCCTTTGGTCATTGTGTTGGACTTTCAGATGGGGGGGAACAGGTCTAGTCCGAGATATCCCGCAGCAAAATAACTTGGTTGTTGTCCAAGGAGGGAGACTAATTCAGTGGGCTAAAATTTACCAATCACCGGTATCCATGTCTGACCTGTATACAAGTATTATACCATTGCTGGAGAACGTTAGTCTTTTAACGGATGATAGACTGAGTTTAGGCCCTAACAGTGATCTAGGTAAAATCCATCTGGAAATGTTTGGGACTTTGGAAGATTTTTTTTTTAATAGTGGACATAATAATTATAAATCTGGCAGTGATAAAAAATCCTGGTATAACAGTGACTGTAGTGAAGCGAAAAAAGCTTTGTTGCTCTCACTTAAGGGGGGTGACAATGACTATTAGGGAAGCTAGGGCCGCATTTAGGAAAATAACACTAAAAGCTAAATCTGACTGGGAAGCCGATAGATGGCAGGCTATTAAGAACACCCTAGATCAAAAGGATAGCAGAGCTTTTTGGAATTTGGTACACTCGGGGAAAACTGAGGGTAGGACCACTATTGATCTATATTTTAAGGAATTATACTCAAGTTCGTGCACTGACCTAAGTAACAGTAAGGCCCTGCTATGTGATTTTAATTTTGAACCCTCACGAGACATACCCCAGTGTACCATGGACGGGGTATTATCAGCTTTAGCAAAGCTACAACCCAATAAATCACCAGGACTTGACAAAATCCCTGGGGACTTGTTAAAAAATGAGCAGACAGTGTTGGCCCCATATTTACTATCACTCTTTAATTTAATTCTCCATGGCCTCCCAGCGCCGCCCACCTGGGCAGGCGCTGAGATTGTCCCTATTTTTAAAAAAACGTCACAGATTGAGCCCGCGAACTACAGGCCAATCAGCCTTATCGACGTGACTCAGAAAATTTATCGGAGGGTACTATTAGGTAGGTTACAAGATTGGATGTTAGACCGAGAGGTACTAACCCCGTTGCAAGAAGGATTCAGAGCTAAAATTTCAACTGTAGACCAATTGTTTAGGCTCCAGTTAATCTACTGGAAGCATGTGGTCTTGGAAGGTGAGAGCTTGTATCTTACTTTCGTGGACTTGAAATCAACGTTTGATATGGTGGACCGTGACCAGCTGTGGAGTATCTTGCTGGACATGGGATTTCCGCCATATCTTTGTTTTCAACTTAAACGCCTCCACGAGGGCACACATGCCAGAGTAAGATACGGTAAGAATGGCCAACTAACAGCGCCCTTCCCTGTTGGAAAGGGGGTAAGGCAAAGCTGTGAGTTAGCCCCGACCCTTTTTTCCCTATTTTTAAATGGTCTTATTGAAGATCTGCTTGCTGCAAAGGATCTGGATTCCCCCAGAATATCATCATGTAAATTTCCTGCACTAATGTTTGCGAATGACACCATGCTCCTCTCGAAGTCACTAATGGGGATGCAGCGAGTGTTAAAGGAGTTCAGCCAGTTTTGCAAAAAGAGGAACCTCGTAGTCAACATTAATAAAACAAAAGATATGGTCTTCAAAGCCAACTCTACCAACTGCCTGACCCATTGATGGATGATAGGCCACTTGAGCGGGTTCACATTTTTGATTATTTGGGCCTATCGCTAAACGATAAGATGGGATGGGGCCCCCAAATTGATAAGGCCAACTTGAAGTTAGTTCAGGCAATAGGAGGGAATAATTAAAGTCCAAAGGAGCTGTGTCTCGAAGGCCATAAACCCACCGCTTGAGATTTACAAAGTACAAGCCAGGTCGGCCTCCCTATATGGGGCCGAACTTTGGGGACATTGTCCATCCAATGCCCTGAAAATAAGTTTATTAGACAAATCCTGGCTTTGCCATCAAACACCCCCCTAGTCCCACTAAGGATGGACTTGGATATCCTCCCAATGGTGGACTTAATCTTGACACGACCGTTGCTATATTGGCGACGGCTGTGAAGTACACCTGAGCTGAGACACTATAGGGAGGAATTAAAAGCGGTAATGTTGTTATTGGGGGCTGTAGGCAGTGTACACTGGCTGTCTTTTGTCAGGGATTCCTTTCGTGCTATGGGCAGGGAGGATTTATGGACTATCCACAAAGAATCGTGTGTAGCTACTTCTAAAAAACAACTTGCTAAAGCAGTGAAAGACTATAAATTGACCAGTCTAATTCAGGCAGTCAAAACCACTAGTCTAACGTATGGGTTCTTGGATTTTAAATCATACTATCCATTTGAGCAGGTGCTAGATTCAATACAGCCTCCTTTAGCAAGAAAGTTGTTTCTGCAATTTAGATATGGGTCTCTCCCGCTCTTTGCAGTAACTAACAAGTGGGCGGGCGCTGCCAAGTCCCTTTGTAAATTGATGCTTGGTGGAGGAGGAAACAGTAATTCATGTAATGCTCTTCTGCCCTGCATATAAACAGTCCAGGTCCAAATGGATTATTCAATTGTGCAAAAACCTGGGTATTAGGAACCATCGCGAATTTTTTAGGATCCTAAAATCTGATACAAACCCAGTTTATGTTGTTCAAATTTTCTCCTTACTATGTGGCTAAAACGAAGGTATTTGTTAAAGAACGGCACCTAGCTACCTGTGGCTCTTCCTTTTTTAATGTACCTAGACCAGCAGTAATACTTTGGAAGTTGCCTCTATGTGAGAGACATAGTGCTCCCTAATTGGCAGCCTTACTGAAAATGGACGTCTAATTTTTATGCCTTTTTAGCAATGTTCTTATATGTTTTTATCCTTAAATTATATTTTTAAAACCCAGGTTTTAATTAAGCTGCTTCCCTTGTTATTGTGGCCTAACTTTCACTAAACTTGTATATACCAGTTTTTATAATGAAATTGTATTGTTCATTGCTGCTATTGATTATATTTTATTGTATTGTAAATTTAAATGTGCTTTTATGGCTGTAAAAGCCAAAATAAAGTTTTTGATAAAACCCTAAAATCAATGGGGAGCAAGTCAAACTTGTTCTTGCATGCTGGGAACACGAAGAAAAAGAGGCTGCCACACACCTTTGCTTGGATCACGCTATCAAAAAATTTAAGTATTTTATTAATGTCAGAAATTGAACTTGTTGGTCTGTTTTAGTTCTTTACAAATTGGTCAAAGATTAGGCACTGTTTTAAGATGACAGGCTTTCGAGTCAAATGACACAATCCCGAACGTTGCAGGCAGAGCTTAAAAGGCAATATTTTCTTCAAATGTTTGTTGGATGTTTTGAGCACAGCTTTATGAACTAGCGAATGACTTTTGAAGATTGCTCTCCCAGAGGCTACCTGTGGGAATGCCTTCAATTATTCCCAAAATATTCTTACTGCTTATAAGTGCCTTCAACTAGCACTTACGACTTGTAGATGAAAATGGGCCTGAAAACCTATGCTTCATATCAATGTGCCTAAAAGCGTGAAATGTAATGTGTGAAATGTATTTGTGCAATCACCATTGATCTTATAGATCAATGGTTCTTAACCTTTAGACTTTGGTAGACCCCCACGTAATCATCACTGGAACCCAGGGTTCCCCAGTGAATCACTATTGGAATCTAGGGAACCCCACTGAGTTGTTACTGGAAGAAGGAGATCCCGGCCTAAGCATTTTCGATTATTTGAACAGCAAAACTATACACAACAATTAGAGGAGCAGACATTTATACACAGAAATAATCAGATGATGAAACATTTAATGTAATTAGCAAACGATTATATATATTAAAAAATCATTTAAGAGGAAGGCTGGAGCTTTCGTAAATTCAATTGAGGACAATATTTGTCCAATCTATATTCTGTGTTGGGTTACGTGACGTCCACTGCTCCCACAAATCAATCTGAGGATACTAATTACATTTTCAGCTTCTGATTTTAAATTCCTACACATTTAAAAAAACATTTTAAAATGTGTTATCGTACATTTATATGCACTTTACTAATCTGTTAATATTTTGTGAATTTTCCAAGCAATCTGGGAAACCCTGAGAAAGTTTTTCAGACCTCCATGGTCCCTGGAACACAGTTTAAGAACCACTGTTGAAGATCGTTTCCAACGCCCCACGTAATGTACAGCGCTCTGTAGCTTCCTAGCTTGATTCGTACTGTATAAATACCAATATGCTGGACATCCAAAGTACAATTCACAAAACCTAGATAGAAAAATTCATGTGTCCACATGTCAATGAGGCAGTTAAAAAAAACTACCTTTAATCTGCAAATTCTCAAAAACGTCGAGCAGCTACAGGATTGTTTTGAAAATTAACAGTGCAACAAGAAAGAACAAGAGAGACTTGGCACCAGTGTGGCCTTTCTGAACACTGGCAGAGAGAATGCTATGTAACCAAGGACTTCAGGGCACTCAGCCCTGAAGAAAGATTCATGAATGTTTCAGTGTTATGACTGCAGCGAGCAGGGATTCTGCTCTCATGATATGTGAAAGTCAATAAAAGCAAATTACATTGCTTTGTAAATCCAGCAAATAATATGTTGGTTAGGAGAGACACAAGTCTTGTTTTCCGAGGCATTAGAGCCGCAAGTGAAGAGCGAAGGGCAGAGTTATGTGAAGGGCACATAGCCAAGGAGTAATGTTGAAACTAATAAAGGATAATTACTAAGCAGAACAACAGATCATGTTTAATGCTTTATTTATTAACACTGGTTTCCAACTCCAGTGAGAAACAGAGTGCATCAAGACTCAAGGCACCAGAGACAAACAACAAGGAGCAGAATGGAGTGTTTCGATACACATCTTATGTACCAGAAGAAAAGATTTTGAAAGAGAAGAGTTTGATACCAAGGGTCGGCGTGTGCTCTGCGACTGGATCGTAACTGGATAATTGAGCTTTGAATTGTATGAACATGGAGACTGTCCCGTTTTTATGTCGATGCTAGAGACATCTTGGGGACATTTGGAAAGCTTCCCTGGGAGTGCATTCCAGGCATTGGCTTTGTGGTTTGTAACTCACATTTGCTTGCTTTCTATTTGATGGCTTTATTTGTTTGAGGCTGCCCAGCTTCATTTCCTCTGTCCAGTAGAGCAATGCTTGATTACTGTATATACCCAAGAGCTTGTTTTCTGCACTCGACTCTGTACAATTCTCTATGCCACTCTAACGTACTCTACAAAACTCCACTATATGCTACTCTTCTGTGCAAAACTCCACTTTGCACCCCTGCAGTCTACGCCACTGCACTCTATTTCGTACCACTCCACTTTACGTCAATCCACTCTACGCACTTTAATCTACTCTGCACCACATTTTTCTACTTTACCCCACTGCACTCTACCCTGCACAACGCTACTTTGCACCACTCCACTCTACGCCACTTCACTCTACTCTGAAACAGTCTACTCTGTGCCACTCCACTCTACAAAACCCCCACTCCACAACACTACACTCTATGCCACTGCACTCTAACCTGCATCACTCCACTCTATGCCACTTCATTCTACTCGGAAACAATCTACTCTATGCCTCTGCACCCTACACCGCTCTATGCCACTCTACTACTACTGCACTCCACGCCAAGCACACTACGCCAATACACTCTACTATGTACCGCTCCACTGTAGGGCACTACACTCTACGCAACTCTTATCTACTCTGCACCACTGCACTCAATTCTAGCCAACCCACTGTACTCTACTCCACTCTACTCTATTCCACAGCACTCTGCACCACTCAACTTTAAACCACTGTACTTTACTTCTGTCCACTCTGCACCCCTGTACTATATGCCACTGTACTCTATTCTGAATGACCCTACTTAACAGAACTCTACACCACTATATGCTACTCTGCACCACTGGACTCTACGCAACTGTGCTCTACCTTATTCTGCACAACTCCACTCTATGCCAAGGCACTGTACCCCACTCAACACCACTGCACTCTACAACTCTGAACTCTACACCACTTTACTTTGCACCACTGCACTCCATGACACTGCACTCTACTCTGCACCACTCTATTTCACTCTACTCTGCTTCACTCCACTCTACTACACTGCACTCTATGCTACTGCACTCTGCAGTACTCTATGCCACTGCACTCTAGGCTGCACCACTCTAAGCTAATGCAGTCTATGCCACTACACTCAACACCACTTCACTCTACTGTACTGCGCACCCCTCTAACCTATGCCACATCATTCTACGACACTGGATTCTATGTCGCTGCATTCTAAGTCGCTGCATTCTACGACACTACACTCTACTCTGCACCAGCCCTCTCTATGCCAATACACTCTATTCTACACCACTCCACTATACACCAATCTACCCGACCCCATTCTATGCCACTCCACAACACTCTACGCCATTTCACTCTATGACACTTTACTACACTCTACGCTACTCCACTGCACTCTACTCCACTCTGTGCCACTATACAACACTCTACGCTACTCTACTCTATGACAGCCTCCTCCACTCTACACAACTCCCTCTATGCCCCTTTTTTCCATTCTACGCTACTCACACTACACCACTATACTGTACACCACTCTATGCCACGCCACTCTATGCCATTCGACTCTACGACACTCTACTATA
Source organism: Lissotriton helveticus (assembly GCF_964261635.1). Lineage (NCBI taxonomy): Eukaryota > Metazoa > Chordata > Amphibia > Caudata > Salamandridae > Lissotriton > Lissotriton helveticus. The sequence continues at coordinate 605,825,058 of NC_136059.1, read as the reverse complement.
CTCCATGACATTCCACTCTACTCCCCAAACTCCACTCCATGACATTCTACTCTACTCGACGAAAAGCCACTCCACAAGACACCACTCTTCACCACTCCACTCCATGCCACTCTCCTCTATGCCACTAACCTTTAGCCATGCTGATCAGCATCCACACTAATGTACAATTTGGTTAAAACACCGTGGCAAAGTCAGTAGCTCTTGCAATGGCAAGACCTGTTGGTTTGCCAATGCTAATTTCTAACTTCTGAGCAGCAAGTGAATGGCCTCTAACAACCCCAGTGGCATTCCATTCCTGCAGAGGGGCTGTTGTAGTCACGCAAGAGGTAACGAGGTGGCAAATGCGAGGTGGCAAATGCAAGCCAGGCAAATGCACCCCTTTGTGGTGCAGTCTTAAAAACTGCAATGTCCAAATAGGCATCTGTTCATGACCTACCCGTGGCTTCAGGCCATTTGCTCTGAGGTTGTGATACATAGTCATATGGTGAGCTCCATAATCTGAGAAGGGGCTGATGCAGTGTCAAGCCAGGCCAGCGAGAGGCTTCATGTACACGCAAAACATAAAGCAAAGGAGAGCATAAAAACACTAAACAAATCAATGGTATAAAAATGTGGAATTGCTTATTGAGTCTAGAGGAAGCTAGGAAACAAGAGCAACCCAATATGTCCATGTGAACTTGGGAGCAACCAGAAACAGGTGGCCACTTGGAACTCATTTTCAATACAATGTGATTACACAGACTTCTGTGCAGAATTAATCTGTATACAATAAGTTATAATAGAGCAGAAATGTATTCAGAATATGTCTGCTCTATTATAACATATTTTATACAGATTAATTCTGCCCAGAAGTCTGTGTAATTGCATTGTATTGAAAACGAGTTCCAAGTGAACACCTGTTCTTAGTTGCCACATAATTGTCTGGTGACAGCTGCGCTGTCAAATCAGACTATAAAAATGGCATACGAAATTAAATGGACATGTCGCAGTTAAATTGATGAGGAGTCATGGGAATGTAGTCAGAAAGGTGATTTGGGAAGATTTTTTTCTGGATATTAAGGCAGAACTGCATCCTTCATATAGGAGTTTGCCTAGAAAGTAAATGATCTAGGCAGTTAGAGTTAAGGCTATGAGTTCAGGTACGGAAAAAAGGCGAACAATGCTGTTGATGAAACAAGAAGATGCTGAAAATAGATTCCTGATATCCTCACTAGGTTACACTATTTCATAGTGAAAAAGAGCACCATGCTTTGAGCTTGAAAAACTCCACACTTCGTGCTCAGGGCCACAAGAATCGCCTTTTACCAGGGTACGGCTAAAGCATACAGTGAAAAACAGGTGCGATATGAAAGACATTATCGTCCCTTACACGTTATCATTGCGCCATCTGCATTTATATTTTGACATTATTATATTTACTGTATGCCTTAATAATAATAATGTGTGTGAACATTTAAATGCATTAATGAAATGTAACCACTGAAAAACTGACGCTTTATAAATGTGTTCACTAATGTTCAGCTTAACATGCAGACAAGTATTCTGCATTCATGTGGCATTTATACTTTGTCACAGTTGTATTAATTCTGAAAGTCAAATTTGAAAGTGTAACCTTGTAGGCTTTTACTCACGTTTGCATTTATTCTTGGGTTCATGTGCATAAGTATAACCATGTATTTGAAGTGTATGTTTAAATGTTTAGTTAAAGTTAGCCCGACTAAAGGCCTTGATTTTGAAATGTGCTTTGCTTGGTCAGTGATCATATTTTGCGGCTGTGTTCCCAGGGTTCATTTGCTAGAGAAAGGAGTATGATGTCTGTACTAGTTTCTTAATAGTAAGGTCTGAAAAGAGAAATCTTGACAAGAAACGTGAAGACCTAATGAGCAGAAAAAGCCTCATATTCATCCCTTATCATGAGCGCCTAGAGACCCTCATGGGTGAGTAGCGTGCTTACAATTCCCTCATTGATCGATTGAGGGATGTTCAAGGTTGCAGTAACTGTCTAAGTTCTGTAGGATGGGAAAGTCTGGTAATGCTGCAAATGCATAACATGAGGATTAAAATGATTGGTACCTGGAGGGGTGGGAAGATACTCTTGATTTAGTTTCTGCTTGTTTTAATTAATGCTCACAACTGTTAGAAGTTAGAGCAGATTTTCTTAGACTTTGAGGGATACATACATCTCTGCTTCCTTTATTCTCGCAAGTCTAAAGCTTCATGCTAATCACTTATTCCAGTTCTTAAAAGATTTCTACAGGAGTCTTCACTATGATGGAACCTTCTTGCATTTCCGAAATTCCTTAAGACCCTATTATATGCACAGTCATTATTCTAAACTTGCAGCCGTGATTAGACGAAGATTAGAACTTGTTCATGTTTAGGAGAGAGAATCAGATTTTCTTTAATCCCTTCGGTGCTCATGAGGGTATGGTTCCATCATGAGAACAACTGCTTTTTATTTTTGCCTCAGGAGGTGGGGAAGAGCTTCCCCAACCTCCCGAGGCTTTTTTTCTCCCAATGTAATGATAATTGCGCACATGGCGCGTTTACATCATTACATTGAAAATGAAAACTGAAAGTTAGTTTCAGTTCCATTGTTTCAGTGCTCGTGGGGCTATTTCAGCCCCACGAGCAGCGAATTACAAGGGAAAGGTATTGTTGGAAACGGGAGAACCTCCCCTTTCCAATGGTACCCCTCCCTAGTGGATCCCTGCTTAGGGATCGCCCCAGGAGGGTGATTCCCAAGCAGGGACCTACCCACTAGGCACCTAGGAGGGGGGAGCGACACCCTTGGACATGGGCCTTTGCACAATCCAGAAACAAAATGGCATAATGAGTCTTTCTGCCCTCCCGGGGGGGGGGTTGGGGGGGGACAGAAAGCCCACTAGTGACTAGTTTTTTTTTATTTATACCTAGGGGTGGGTGCTGCCCAGAATGGGCCTGGCAATGACCCCAACCCCAAAAAATTGCCACCGTCCTTATGCCCCCCTCACCCCCCCGGAGGCAGATAGAGGCAATAGTCCCTTATCTGCTCCCCCGGGGAGGCAGACAGCCCACTAGGCATAGTCAGGGGTGGGGGCTGCCCAGAATGCCCATTTCGGAAATATATGAGTTTCCTTGTACCTATTTTTCACTCTTTCTATTTTAACAAATGAATTGCTATATACCCGGTACACCATGAAAATCCATTGCAAGGCACAGCTCAATTATTGGCTCTGGGTTCCTCTGGTTCTTGGTGACACTACAAGACCTATATATCCCCGCAACCAGAAGGGCCCAGCAGATGTAACGTTATATTGCTTTAAAAAATCTGTCATACTTAGAAGAAGTTACAGTTGAAATCGTTGGCACAAATAGATGTTTTTTCAACTCAATTTCAATATTTTTTATTTTCAACTGTTAGTTTCTATACAAAAAACTTGAAGGATCTACACAAATGACCCCTTACTAAACTCCGAATTGTGTCTACTTTTCAGAACTGTACAGCTTTTCGGAATCCATTATTGCTTTCACACCCATTTCTACCATTAACTAGAAAGAGGTTGAAAGCACATAAAATAGCAAAAATAGGCTATGTCCCAGTAAAATGCCAAAACTGTGCAAAAAACTTTGGTTTTATGACAAAAGTCTGCCTGTCCCTGAAAGCTGAGAAGATGGTGGTTTGAGCACCACAAACCCATTGTTGAGACCATTTGCAGGTAAATAAAAACCAGACACTTTCTCCTGCAGCACTTTTTTGCCTGGGGAATCCACAAAGCCTGGGTACCTTTAGAATCCTCGAGATGTTGGAAGAAAAGGAAGCAAACTTGGTGTGGATACCTTATGTAGACAAAAAGTGACAGAGGTCAAACTGCGAACTAACCCAAATAGCCCAAAAAAGGCTTAGCAAGGGGGGCGGGGGGTTAGCAGCGAAGGGGATAAGGAACATTTACTGTTAATTCTCAGTTTCTGTTTTGCTGCAGTTGTAATAAATGTGTATCTTAACCTATTGAGAGAGAACAGATTGCGATATTTCAACTTGCCAGCTGAAATTCTGTATCTTTTTAATATTTTTCTGACATGCATATATATTGGAAGGATTATTAATTGGCAATAAAACTACGTAGCTTTTTTTTTAAAGCTCTGTTTATTTTGGAACTAAAAGGTAAATTACAGTCACCACATGAGCAATATACAAACATACAAACATACTTCTTGGTTAGATTCATAACAGTTATGGCACCACCGCTATCACCACTATATACTTGGCGTGCCCCCTTTTGCCCTTTTCTCTTGTATTATCCCATCGCTTCATCCATTTCCTCCCACCTCAGCTGGGCTGCTGGAGCCGTACATGGATGTTCTCTGTATTCATTCCACTTACTCCAAAAACTACTTAACTTCAATCACCGATTCTTGTTCCTTAATTTGAAAGGGTGGACTGACAATATTCAACCAAGCTCCTAGGTAAAACAGGTCTTGCCCGAAACATGACTTTGTTTATACAAGATAATTATAGTTTCCCTCAGCCAAAATCACGATGAATGACAAGCTTTCTTAAGTGCAGAGCCTCTTGATGCACTGTGATATACAGCGTTGTCATAAAAATATCATTCTACTAATTCTAGGCCCTAAATGGTTTCTGTACTTTGTTGATGATCATTTATGATTCCTTGAGTGAAGGGTCATGCTTTTACTACTTCTTCCGATGAAGTAGCCGTTTTATTTCATCCATACTATGGGATGAAATGAAAAGAAATTTGAGTTTTGGATTGTGTTTGTTAGAGACTGGTCAATGGGAATTAAGAGTAATTAGCATCTAGCTCTAATTAAAAATCTTAGATTCAGCCAAAACTCAAAACGTATTTCTTGGTGATTCGCACTTGGCATTGGTTTACATAGGTTTTTGCCTGTCTCTTCACAAGTCACCTACATTGCGCCGGTCTGCTTGGAGCACTTTAATTATTGATTATGTTTGTAGATTCTGTGTTTCTGTGGATATTATTTCAAGCTACTTGTAAGACATTGGGTTGCTGGTTGGGGGTAAAACCCAATTCAAACAGAAACCACAATCCTTGTCAGGGTGAAGTCACAAGCAACCCTAAATGAACCTGTGCTCAACCCGATTGGCACAGAACAGTCAGGCTTAAAGTAGAGGCAATGTGTAAAGTATTTGTGCAACACTTCAAACAGTAACACAGTGAAAACACACTGCAAAAAGGATCCCACGCCAAATTAGAAAAATAGAGTAATATATAATAAATAAAATACAACCAAAATGACAGTAAACCAATCAAAAGAACCATAGATATGCAGTTTTAAAGAGTTCAGTGAAAACAGTGCCAAAAAACCCAAAGCTTCAACTGTGTGTTTCTAGTAGCGCTGGACGAGAACAACGTCACACGTTCAGGCCGACTGCGATTGAGTATAGGCAGCATACAGGGACCCAGTTAGACCCGCTGAACAAGAGTACTTTAAATCCTTGTTGTGGAGCGTTGTGAGGTCTTGTGTTGAGGATGCTTCATGCAGCCGGGGCAATGAGTCGGTTCAAAAGAGCAGCGATGCGAGGTCCTGCGGCGCCATCAAGGATTCTGCTGACGAGGGCTTGCAATGCGAAGTCCGACATCAAGGATGCATCGTGCAGTCGAGGTGATGTGTCGGCTCCGTAGAGGTGCGATACGAGAACATGGATGTGGTCAAGGCTGCCTCCAACTAGAGTTTTGCGATGCTAAGGTCTGCATCAGGGAGGTATCGCACAGCGGCGTTTCTGATGCAGGCTGCGTGGTCAATGTGGAGTCCTTGCACTGGGAAAATCCTTGCAGCAGAGGTGATGCGTCTGTTCTACTCGGGGTTGCGCCACGCAGCAGAGGAGATGTGTTGGTTCTGCTTGATCCATAGATGGGCTGGCAGAGCACCTTCAGGCTTACTTCCAAGGGTTCAGGACTGGGTTGGACTCGTAGGTGGCAGTGTCTAAGGTGCTGGTTACAAGGTTGTTGGAGCATTCTGTCCCTGAGGTTCTAGTCAAAAGGCCAGCCAGCTAGCCCTTGGCATGGCTCAAGGGTCCTGAGTTCAACTGGTGTAGGTCCACTTCTTCTCACCCAGGCTAGAAGGCAGCAGGTCAGCGGTCCTTCAGAGCAACAGTCCAGTAGAGTGGCAGTTCTTTCAGCAGCACAGCAGTCCTTCTTTCTAGTAGTGTATACACAGGTCCAGAAGTGCATTGTAGAGTTTTTTGTCTGAGGTCCAGTATTTATAACTGGGCCTTCCTTTGAAGTAGAAGAAGCTTCTAGAGATTTTCCTTTGAATTCCACAGGCTTCCTGCCTTCCCTGCCCTGATTCTAGACTAGCTACAGAGAGCATGCAGCCTTTTATGTGGTAGGAAACAGCCTATTCAAGTGTAAGTAAAGCTGTGCCCAGTTGCACCCTCCCATCCAGGCAGTGATGGCCCATCTAGGCACACCTAAGCTCTCTATTGTGTGTGGCTGTCTAAGAGGAATACACCAAGCCCAACTGTCAGCTACACCCAGTCCTGTGATCCAGAGACGGCCTACCGGCACTAAATGGCTAAGGAAGGAAAATACTAACTTTCTAAAAGTGGCATTTTCAAAATTGTAGTTCATAATCTAACTTCATCATGAGAGAGGATTTGTTCATTACAACTCCAAAGACACCAAACATAAATTGAGTCGATGATGCAATACACATTGGGATCCTCCCATAGAATCATGGCGTAGCTACGATTGGGGTTCCCACCATCCAGTCACTCTCATTAACACAAAAGCCAACATTTTGGCCATGGCCGTGGCTAATCGTTTGGTTAAGGTAATCATTACCTTAATACACCCTGGCCTGAAACGGATTCATATTATTAAGGGCGCCCAATAAGTTTAGAGAACTTTGATGGCAGGTGGCGACAGCTTTCATCCCGTTGTGGAAGTTGTTCTTGGCGACTGTGGGTTCGTTGTTGAGGAAGAGAATCAGCTGGGTGTCGTCGGCATAGGAGCCGATGTTGAGTCTGTGGTTACTAACGATGACTGTGATCGGGCCATGTAGATGTTGAAGAAAATGGGGCTCAGGAGGAACCCTGAGGCACTCTGCAGCTAATCTTTGTGGGTTTCGAGTGGTATGGTGGCAGTCTGACTCTCTGTGTTCGGTCAGCGAGGAAGTAAAGGTTCCATTCCAGGGCTTTGTCGTGGATGCCGGCGTCATGGATTCTTGTGCATAGGGTGTGGTGAGAGATGGCACTTAATGCGGCTGAGAGGTCTAGGAGGATGAAGGCTGCCGTTCCGCCTCGGTGGAGGAGGGTGCAGATGTCGTCTGTGGCAGCCAGGAGGGCTGTCTCTGTGCTGTGGCTGCTTCGGAAGCTGTATTGTCCTGATAAGGTGGTAGTGTGCGGTGAAAGTGAGCTTGAAGGCTGAGTGGTCTTCCGGGATCTTGATGCTCCTTCATCTCTTCTCGAGCTGTCTACAGGTGCGTATGGACTCATGAAGGGTGGGAGAGAACCAGCTGGCTTTTTTGGATTGTCACTTGAATGGGGCTTTCTTCAGGGGGCCGAGTGTCGGCACAGTCAAAGATCTATCGGTGGAGGGTGCGTGCTGAGGTATTAGCGTCTGTGGATGTCGGTGGAGGGGTTTTGTTGACAAAGGTGATGAGCTGTTCTTTGGTGACCTTGTTCCAACTTCTGCAAGGGTAGCATGGTGGTGTACGGTGGGTTTGGTGAAGGAGAAGTGGATGCAGCAGTGGTCCGTCCACAGGAGCTTGTTGGTGTGGCTGAAGGTGATGTTGTTGCTGGAGGAGAAGATGGGGTCGAGCGTGTGTCCTCCTGAGTAGGTTGGGGAGGTGACACGTTGTTTGGGTCAGATGGTGGCGAGGTTCTCCAGTGGGGACAAGGTGTTTTTGTCATTGGAGTTGTCCAGATGGAAGTTGAGGTCGCAGAGGAAATTATAGTCCATGGAGGCGAGAGCGTGGGCTGTGATGAAGTCGATGATGGAGTCGCTGAAAAGTGGGCAAGGTTCGGGGGGGTCTGTAGATGAGGGTGCCATGGAGGATGGTGTTTGGGTTGGTCTGAACCTGGATGTGGAAGTTCTCCGTATTAGTCAAGTGGTTGTCCGCATGGGTGGTGAGGTGGAGGGTGCTTTTGTGTATGATGGCGATGCCACACCCCGGTTTGTTGATGCATTCCTTGTGAATGATCCTCTGGCCTTGCGGGATTGTGGTGGCGATGTCTGGGTGGAGGTGGAGTTCATCCAGGTTTTCGTGAGGAAGGCGATGTCTGGGTCGACGGAGTCGAGCAGCTCCCAGATCTCCATGGCGTGTTTGTGGAGGGAGCGTGTGTCGAGCAGGATGCAGGTGAGGCGGTCGGGTCTGGTGTTTGTTGGTCGTGCGGTGGGTGGGGCTGGTGTGCGGTGGCAGGCGAAGGTGCATCTGCAGTTCTGGGAGGAAAAAGGCACATGGGTGTCCTGTGGCGATACTTGGTGGCAGGCAGTATGGCGTCTGGTATTGAGGATGTGGAGGGTGCTGGCGTCGTAGTCGTGGATGGTCCGAGAACCAGAGTCCATGGAGCTGGGCATGGACAGGAGCAGAAGGGCCGGTGGCACAGCTGTGCAGCGGCCGGATAGCTAGGAGGCAGGGCACAAAAATGCAAAGTGTAGCACAAAAAGAAAGTGACAGAAAGGCAGGAAAAGATGAAAAATGAAGATGAGGAAAAAGGAAAAAAAATGAACGAAAAACGGAAAGAATATTAAAGGCAGAAGCAGAGTGACAGAGGGCAGAGCAGGAAGCTTCCCACTAGATTACAAGGGAGGGCCTCGAACTAGTGGACCAGCGAGAGTCAAGGGCAGAAGCTACCAGGCGGAGCTGTGTGTGGAAGGGAGCAGTTCACTGACAAGTTTGTTAAACATAACAATTTTCGGATGGCCTCTCCCTTAATACAAGCATTGAAGCAAAACATTTTCAGAGAAATTATGACTGATTGTGTTGTAGATGTCTGAGTGTGGAGTTCTGTGTTCACCTCATCCTAATTAAATGAGGAAGAATCATGATGGCAATTCCTGTTGGCATTTTTAGGGCTCGCGCCTGCGATTGCAAGGGCGAAAGCCCCTGCTGTCGCAGAGTGAGTCTTTTGTAATTGTTTCAGGCTTTTTTGCTTTCAAGGACTAGGCAGAGCGGACAAGAGGCTGTTACGCACACGCAACCTGCCGGAATCGGATCAGGTCGCGCGCATGAACACGCGCTCCGATTCCGGCAGGCTCTTCACAACACATGCACAACACACATACAGCCCAACCCCCCCCGCCGCGCATACACACACATACAGCCCCCCCAGCATACACACACACACACACAGAACCCCCGGCGCTTACACACACACATCTCCTACCTCATTTCAGCATGTCTTCTCGCTCCCTTGCCCCCGCTCCTCTGGTCCGCACGCCGGCTCCTCTGTGGTGCAGTTCCGTGCTTGTTCTAATTATCCGCGGGGTGGGGAGCGGAGCGGGGGGGAGTTGCGGTTCAAGGTTCTCTCATCGTCGGGGCCCGCAGCGGCAGCAGCGTTAGGACCGGCTTTCCTCGGAGTCCGTGTAGGACGGGACTCCGCCGTCAGGCCCCGCCCCCGGTGCAGCTCCCGCCCGGGGAAGAGGACGAACAACAGACTCCAGAGCGGGCGTACCAGCAAATAGCGGACCACGAGGGCTGGGGACACCCGCATGACACCCGGTGGACGCTCTCCCCACCAGTCATTCAACACACACCTGTGGCTTCAGAGGGGTTCGGCATGGGGACTCCACGCATGTCCCGTCCCCGGGGGGGCTGTCACCTCTTCCAGTCCCCTGGACACGCGCTTTCTCCTGGACCCCGGGGCTGGAGGCTCAGCGCACATTGCACTCTGTGTCCCGGGCCGTCCAAACTCCACTCTGCCAAACCCAGGCGTGCCGGGCGGGGCCAATCAAGAGCCGGGCGTGCTCGACACTCCCCGGGGCCCGCCCCGCGCCGGGCCTGCTGATACCTCTCTGCCGGGCTGTCAGTCAGCGCGTGCCAGCGGCTGAGAGGTGCCTGGTCTCGTGCAGACTCAGACTGGGATCTCTGAGGTACGAGACGGCTGCTTTCTGGCAGCAGCTCTCATGGAGTGTCCTCGTGCACGCCTTTGGGGCTCTGGTGTACTGACGGCGTGTCAGCTCACCCATAATCTGTCAGGCGGCCTCGCTTCAGGTGTTCCAGCAACTGAGAACTGCAAGCCGCCTGTTTCCTGATAGCTTGTACGCCCCTCGTCTTTCTGTTGGTATGTCAGCGGGTCTGTCCCATGGAGGAGTGTCAGCCTATCTATCCATTTTGAAGTGGAGTGCCAGGGAATTAATTGTCCGTTATAATCCTATCTCCGGCGGAGCCTTTTTGCCTGTACATTCTCGGTCAGCTGACTGATTTTAGCCTGTCCGTTTAGGCAGAGTCGAGCCCCTCTCGGCCCGCCGATGGGCAGCTACATACTTTGTTCTATGATAGTGTCAGTCAGTCTGTCTACTCTCTCCCAGTGGTACCTGTTGATCTACTAAGTTCTGTTTCCTGCCTGTCTACCCCCCTGATGGTGAAACCAGCAGTGTTTTAAATGGACAGGTACCGTCCGGTACTGAGTACCTGCATTTCTTTATTTTGAAAGGGAGAGTAACGGCACTTCTCAGCAGTGCTGCGATACATTTCATGGGGGAGTACCGGCACTTCTCAGGAGAAAGCAGGTACTCTAAATAGTGATTATCAGCTCACTTTCTCATGTGTCATTCTGTCCTCTAGCCGCACAAGTGGATCACCCTGCCACCTCTTCGACGGTGTGTCCGTCAGTCTGTCCGTTGTACGATGCGTTAGCCTGTCCACTGTATGAGAATGCCTCGACCTGGCTGCTTTCGGGGTTTGTTTGCTGTCTTCTGATATCGTATTGGCCTGTCCACGCATTTAAAGTGCGTCCGTCTGTCCGCTCAGATTGAGGGACAGCATTTTTTTCACCCTCCGATGGTGTGCCAGCCTGTCTACAGTTTGAAGGTATGCTGGCCTATACATTCCCCTCTGGTAGTTTGTCTTCCTTTCCACACGCTTCTGACAGCGTATCGCTCTAACTTCTCTTCTGCTACTTTGTTTGCCGGACCAACACTCTACTCTGATATTGTATCAGCCTGTATGCCCGCTGTTAACGTTTTCACACAATTCTATAAAACGCTAACTATAGAAAAAAATACATCGAAAGGGCAATTTAAACTAACACTAGACATAAAAAAACACGCACCGTACCAATTACCAGAGCACCATGGTTTTCAACCAAGCTGTCCGATTAAGCGCCGACCGCAGGCTTGCAGCCGCGCCTCTGCCCTCTTAAAATAGTCACAAGGCAGCGACCGTGGGGCAGGTCAGGTTTATCTGTGAGTTTGACGCGAGCGTGTGCCTCGGTGTGTGTTTGCCTGACTGTCTGTCTGCGTGTGTGTACACTGTCTGCTGCCCCTGGGCCTTTTCTATTCCTGTGCAAACAGGCAGGCTGCTTTATCGTTGAAGGTTCAGGCTATTGAACGTTGCGGTGGCGTGGAAGAGAGGAGAAAATATGTCCACGCTTGGGCAAGCTGCCCGTCTGATCAAATTCACTGCTCACAATTACTAATTACTGCAACAGAGTATCTTGAAACCAAATACTCCATTCCTTTTAGAGAATATGATACGATCATCTGACCACAGGTATTGGTAAAAGAGTGAGGACTATTTTACCAATACCTAGCTGTATGCATGAAAAACAAGCATTGGCAAAGACAATAGGTCTCCCCTTTAGGAAGTAGTGGCTTTAAAAATGTTTTTTAGCCATGCTGTGCAGCATGGCTAAAGAGGAAAATATAAAAAGGTGCTATGATGCAGCTGCACTGGCTACATCATTTTGCTATCTGTGCACTACACGCACCTAGAAAATTGTGTGGGGGCTTTTCTTTCTTTTTATATACTGATTTAAGTTGGATTGGTAAATTAAACAAGCATTTGCAATGCAATAGGTCTCGCATTAGGAAAGTCTGAGCTATTGGTCTTGTAAATTACACATTTTTTATTTATGTGTTGGTTTTGAAAATAGCGAAATTAATAGCTTTGTCCTTTACAATGCCAATACTTTTAACTTTTGCAAATGTGACACCTATAGCATTTGCAATGCAACATGTTTTGTATTTACATGACTTAGATGTATTGATATTACAAATAACAATGGCTTTTATTTTTTTAAAATAATTAATACTTTATTAAAAGTTATTGTAATTTATAATGGCAATAGCTTAAACTTTTGTAAATAACTTTTGTGAAGATTATGTTCAGTGTATTTTATTGTGACGAAAATCCAAGAACAGAAGTGAAATATTAACATCTTTTTATGACATTTGTAATTAAGCTTGAAACATTTAGAGAACATATTTGAACCAGTTGTTGTTGAATGGTTGCACAGATTGATGCTGTGGTGGCGCTGAGTGATGTTGTGGTGGCGACGAGTGATGCTGTGGCGTTCAGTGATGCTGTGGTAGCGCATAGTGATGTTGTGGTGCCCCTGAGTGATGCTGTGGTGGTGCGATAGATAGAGTGAGGGCGTTAGATAGATAGAGGGAGGGCGATAGATAGATAGAGTGAGGGCGATAGATAGATAAATAGAGTGAGGGCGATAGATAAATAGATAGAGTGAGGGGGATAGACAGATAGATAGAGTGAGGGTGATAGATAGATAGAGTGAGGGTGACAGAGTGAGGGCGATAGATAGATAGAGTGAGGGTGATAGATAGATAGCTAGAGGGTGATAGGTAGATAGAGGGCGATAGATTGATAGATAGAGAGTGAGGGCGATAGATAGATAGAGAGAGTGAGGGCGATAGATAGATAGATAGAGTGAGGGCGATAGATAGTAGAGTGAGGGCAATAGATAGATAGATAGAGTGAGGGCGATCGAGAGATAGAGTGAGGGCGATAGATAGTTAGCCCCTGCTGTCACAGAGCGAGTCTTTTGTAATCGTTTCAGGCTTTTTTGCTTTCAAGGACTAGGCAGAGCGGACAAGAGGCTGTTACGCGCACGCAACATGGTTGCGCGCATGAACACGCGCTCCGATTCCGGCAGGCTCTTCACAACACATGCACAACAAACATACAGCCAACCCCCCGCCGCGCATACACACTCATACAGCCCCCCCCCCGCTGAGCATACACACACGCACACACAGAACCCCTGGCGCTCACACACACACATCTCCTACCTCATCTCAGCGTGCCTTCTCGCTCCCTTGCCCCCGCTCCTCTGGTCCGCGCGCCGGCTCCTCTGTTGTGCAGTTCCGTGCTTGTTCTAATTATCCGCGGGGTGGGGAGCGGAGCGGGGGGAGTTGCGGTTCAGGGTTCTCTCATCGCCGGGGCCTGCAGCGGCAGCAGCGTTAGGACCGGCTTTCCTCGGAGTCCGTGTAGGGCGGGACTCCGCCGCCAGGCCCCGCCCCCAGTGCAGCGCCCGCCCGGGGAAGAGGACGAACAACAGACTCCAGAGCGGGCCACGAGGGCTGGGGACACCCGCAGGCTGACAGCTGCTTCACCACACCCGTGGCCAAAACAAGGAGCCGACCTCTGCCGGAGCCCAGAGAGGAGACCACAGCCACCCGAGGTCTCAGCTGCCCAGAGACTGCTAGGTGAGGCTTAGCGACCACCCCTCCGACACTGCGATTTGAAACAAATGCTGTGTGTTTTGGGTTCGTGTTCCCTCGGGCTCTCTGCTGTGCGTGGAAGTTGCTTTGCTATGGCCCGCCCCACCACCACTGGTTTTGTTTTAGTCAGTGCACGCGCATCACGTGGTTAAAGGCAGCAGTTGCTCCCTGGCATGAGCCGGTTGCTCTGGGAAATGTTTCAACCACGCCGTGACGCCGGGTTAGTGGGTGCAAGTTGTCAAGATAGCGAGCCGGGCTACTTGGGGACACGGAGAGAGTTCTTTGGACTGCGGATTCTGACGTAAGGTAAGGTAAGCCCGGACCGGCACAGTGAGGTCAGAGCGGGCACTAATATACCGGGAGTGACCGGGTAGAGTACCAAAGGAGCGGGCCGGGCAGAGCTGGCGATAGTACACCAGGACTGGTGATGACAGTCTGTCTGACTACTTTGAAAACAGAAAGCCAAAGAACGGCGACTCTGGTGTCCCCCAATTGGCAGAGAAGTTCGTTGCTGAAGGGGAATGAGGAAGTGCAGAGGGAGGGGTGTCTGGGCCATTGTCAGGAGTTGGGTAAGCTGCAGTAGGTCCTGGTTCGAGCTCCCTGTCCCTAAGGTGAGCACAGAAACCGCAGTAGCTTCTGAGGTAATGGTTCATTACTGAAAAAACAAATACTGCCTCTTATGTGTGAAGGCACGCTGCATTAAGCCTCAGTGAAGACATTGTTAAGTCATTTACACCACAACATCACTCGGGGACACGACCCACTTCACCTTTCCACCGACTCAATTGCAATAACTTTTATTTAAGTATTAATTATTAAAAATATTAACAGCCATTATTATTGTTAATATCAATAAATCTAAGTCACGTAAGTACAACACATATTGCGTTACAAATGCTATAGGTGTCACATTTGCAAAAGTTATAACTATTGGCATTGTCATACACAATGCCAATAACTCAAACTTTAATGCTGCGAGACCTATTGCATTGTAAATGCTTGTTGACTGTGGTGTCGTGTCACATGATCATGCTATAGTCTCTTTTCTTCAATTATCCCTGGAAGTTTACCTGCAACCTGTGTATAAAAACCTATGAGAAAACTGCTCAAAGAAAGTCTCTAACAAAACTAAAGCATAGTAAACGGTATTTACATCCAGGCAGTCGGCAACCGCCTATACTTGCAAAACGGGGGGGTAGCATCGGAGTTATTAACACCCCCCAACCTCTCCTCCAACACCACCATTCCACACTGAGAACCGTTTCTGTCAACTGGATTAAATTAGATCAATACGTTAGACATCTTTGAAATGAAATCGGTATGTCATTACGTATTGGATTTTGTTCAGCTGTGAAAAGACTTGTTGAATGCGAATTGCGCTCTTCAGTGACAGCCACAGTCCAAGGGGCCTCAGCATCGATTTTCTTGCGTCACATTCAGGGTTGCCTTGTCAGCTTCTCAGAGGCTTTCCATGCTTTTTTTGGAGCTATGCCTTATGCGGTCACCTGAAACTTATTTTTCATTTGTGGTATCAGTATTTGCAATCTGGGAATTTCATATTTAAACTCTGCCTTGCTTCGCTTGGCGTACTTGCGGTTGTCTTTTCATTGGCTATTGAAAAAAATCAGGGGGGCTGGTAATCCCTCTTTGTAAGGTATATAATTGGCGAACGTGCGTGGTCATTTCTTTGAATTCCCTGCTTTTGGCCAACGTGATGGGTGAGACATCGTTGAACAGTGTGACACTGGCCTTTAAATTCTATCGAGTCTCTCCTTGCCGCCAACAGTATCTCCTCTTTTTTTCTGGATGAATTGAATTCTGTTAGTACATCGGATACCAGTTTTTTTAAGCAGGTGATATGGCTTGGGGGTGGCGGGTTCGGTCCAAGAGCATCATCTTGCTGCTATTAGTGTTGTTTAATATGTGAGAAAACAGAGCTCGAGCATAGATTTCAAGGGCTGAGTTAATCACATCACTGCTTACACTTCTGATTATGAAACTGTGGCAAGATGACCGATTTTCAGTGTCCGAAAATGTGCTTGTTGAGCTTTGAGTCATGGTTGTGTGCCTGTTTTCTTTATGCAATGAAGGTTCAAGGTCAGACGAAGCCTTGGAGAAATCTGTTCTGAATGTTCAAAGGTCTTTTAAAAATCCATGCAGTAGAAGCTGACTGGCAACTTTCTGTGGACGGCGTCGGTAGTTCAGCGAGTTCTGGCACTGGGGGGGGGGGCAACATTTTCAAAGTTTAAAAAGTGCCTCGATTTTTGTGGTTGTATTATGCCAACATGTTCTTAATTGAGGGGCCTTTAGAACTTTCGGGCATACTGTGTCCATTAATGACTTGGGGTACTTCAGGCTTTTCTTATCTCAATGCGGATTTGAAGCATATGAGACGAACTATGTTCGTTTTGAAAAAATTGAACTCATCAGTGGTGGCTGTTTCTTTATTCCAGGTAGCTAGTTCAATAAAGAGAACTGTCTACCCTCTCAATGACATTTTCCTGAGTGATCGACGAAAGGTCTTGTACCAAAGGAAAATGAGAATACTCACCAATGACTACCAATAAATGATGTCCATTGTACCATTGCACCACTGTCCAGTTGCCCATTTAAATAGTTTAATTGCAGCCAACCATTACTGCAGCCAACAAGTCACTGGATCGCCCACCTCCTTTAAGAGTTTGTTAAGTCCCTCGTATGCAGGTTTCCCTTGTGGTTCCTGCCACCGCACCAGCCATCTTTCTCAGGCAATTCAATCATTTTTGCTCACTTTCCTGTTCTTCAAATTGAACAACTGGGGGGTTTACAGTTCCGCGCAGCTGCAGAGTACGCCAGTACAGGGTCCTAACCAGAGAACAAGAGTACTGAGCACCAGCAGCATGCTGGCAGCTGAGGCACCCCTTCCCCTGTTCTTGGTTCTAGTAAGGAGGCCTCAGGATTGCTGCGTCCATGCCAATCACTTAGTGCCAAGTAGACCCCAACAGTAGACTGCCCCAAGGCTTTCTGCCCATATCTCGCTCAGTGTTGTGGTCCCTGTAGCGTACTCCCTGCCTCGGAGCTTATAAATGATTGCGCTGCACTGCTTGGCATTACACGTCTTTATTCCTCAGCGTGTAACTGTTAACTGAACATTCTATATATCATGAATTCAAACACCCAAACCCAAGCACTTGCGTAACTGTCCTACACGGTCCGTCAGGAACCAAAAGGGTCCCGCCATATCTAACTCACAAGACACTACAGTCCCTACAATTCTGACTTAGTTTGTGCTGAAGGAACAGCATTCATCTCCGACATGGCCCCTCTACTTCAAAGCCCATATCAAACGTTGCCAGTTTTTCCATTCAATCTTCTGAAGTCTAATCTTCAAGCCCTTGTCTTTTGGCCAGTTGTGTGTCAATAGCAGCAGTAGGGGGGGGGGGGGAGACTGAAGTATGGCGTTTAATAGAGGCATGTCACATCTGCTGAGACCAACCCCCATTGGATTTATCTTTCAAATTATGGGCTACCAACGGTGCAGTCTTACTTCTGTTTGTCACAGGTCAACCAGGGATATTTCACTTAATTAATCATTGCTTCTGCACAGTTTAAAATCTGGGGACATGGTAGGATCCACAGCTGTGACCGGCCTAGCAAAGCCACAAGGCTACTTAGAGCTGGACCCGTATGGCTCACCAGTCCGCCTGTATGTGATGTGTGGTTTGTCCAGTCCAAGGGCCCTTTCTCCTTGTTCCGCCACCCGGTGATATTAGTTTTGCCCCATTGTTCTTGAGGGACACCAGGTAGGTGCTGCTTGCTCAAACACTAT